>NC_072487.1:8113333-10612500 GCF_027574615.1 Eptesicus fuscus | reverse complement strand
GAGACAGAACATAAACTCTTCAGTTGCAAAGAGTCCCTGCCACTTCCTATATACTCTGGTCCCCATGGGCATTTGAATTAATGACCTTGATCTAGTATGCCCATCATTTTACAGATAAAAAAAACTAAAGTCTGAAGAAACAATTTCACTAACTGCCCAAGGCACACACATACATTGTTGTTATTATTGTATCAGTGATATTTTATAAAATGTCATCAAATATTAATGGATGTTATCATTACTATTTGACATTTGTACTGTAATGTATGTTCTAGTCCAAAGTATACTCCAATGAAATGCTTGATAAATTACTTAAGCAACTTCAGCTGGTCACTCCAATTTGTTACACCTTTATTTTAATATATTCATATAAAATCATTTCTACATGTATTCATGTACATAAATATCCATTTACCTCCTCATATAACTGGATTACCTTTTTTATCATCATAAAAGGAATCAAATACTAAAAACACAAGTAAGCAGAAAAAAAGTCCAGGGAAAGAGGGTGGGAGGGAAGGAGACCTGAAGGGGGCAGCAGTGGCAGGGAGAGGGAGAGAGAAGTACTTGGAGAAAGGAGGGTTCTCTTTGCAATGTTCTTGTGTGTGTCTGTGTGTGCTTAATAAGAAGGCTTAAAAAGATTCCTCAATTGACAGAATCTTCACCTAAAAAGGTCATTTCTTCATTTCTGTTTAAAAGGAATCCAGTAATCTCAATTCTGCATTGCAAGCAAAATTACTTGTCTTGAATCATATAAACAAGGAATGGGTGGAGGATTTTTCTCCATATTCAAAAGCAGACCATAAAACACCAAAGGAATTATACAATGGCCTGTCTGCAAATCAGGTATGCCTACTGAACAAGGATGTTTTAAATAAAAACAAACAAGTTTAACATAATAAGGACCCATGCGGATCATCTTTTATTACCCGGAGTGCTTGGAATATTCATAATGCAGCAACTGTATGACATCTGTTTTCACGCTTACATTTAGTTTATCTGAGCCAGGATGTCAGACTGGCTGTCAGCAGAAGAGATCCTCAGACATTAATGTTCTTAGCACTGCATTATCACTTGAAAGGAGACAGATCTAAAGTCTTAAGAGCTTCTATCTGACAAGTCAGGATTGCTTTGGAATGAATTCCTACATAGACAATAAAAGACATGAAGGATATTCCCTAAAAAATAGGAGTGTCATGGAGAGGAGGGACTACAAACAAAACAGTGTCTGTTGTGCTATTTTCTACTATTTAGAAAACAAAACAAACAAACAAAAAGCTGGCAACATCTTAATGACATTAGAGGCCTTTACAGCAACAAAACCTTTCCTACATGTTTTTGAACTATGTACTATTATGCACAAGGTATCTCTGCCTGTATCTCATCCCCACAGAAATGGAAAACATCCAGGAAACCACGCAACTCATGTTTTCAACTTTGCCCTGAACACATTTGTGAAAACTAGTTTCTTCTACCCATTTTAAAAATTGCAAGCTTCCCTCGTGTGAGAAATGACTTGCTTTGTGAACATCATTTCTTTCTACCAAGAAGCCAATCTCTAGTAGGTTAGCTACTCACAAGATACTTTTTGTTCCTAAGAAAAAAAGGAAGTTAGAATTTTGATGATGCTATTCTACCCACATATATAAAATGCTACACTTGCATTTTTCTTCATATTTCAAATACTTTGTTTAAATAACAGTCAGTGTGGTGTAGCAAATAAAGTTTTGAACTAGGAATTAAAGACTTGGATTAAATCTCTTCACATCTCTTATCAGTTTTTGATATCAGGCAAATTGCATAATTTTTTAGATTTCAGTTTCCCCATCTGTGAAACTAGAAGAAAAACTGGTGTTAACGAAAAAAACCATTGAAACCTGTAAAGAATTTTAGTGAGTTTATTTGAGCCAAACTGTCGACATATGCCGGGAAGCAGAACCTCAATGAATTGAGATAATGCTCCGGAGAATGGCGGGTTACATCTGTATTTATACATTGCCATCAAAGGAGGGACATAGGTCGGCTACATGAAATTCATTGGTGATGGATTAAGGAGGTGGGATAAAGTCAAATGGTGGGAAACCCCTGGGATTGGATAAAAGTAAAATGATGGACACATACTTAGGTGGGTATAGGAACAATTAACATGATAATGAAGGAATTTGAAGTATCTGTCCTGGCGCCCACCACATTTGGTTGTGCCCCAGGGGCTCTAGCAAAAGAAGGAAGTTTACAAGTTACCCAGACATCTCACAGATATCTCACAGATATGTTATCTTAGAGGCAAAAAGGCAAATGGGCTCAGGAAAGGAGATCTAAGTTGATCTTTGTCAGGGAAGATATCGGACTAGGACGTGACTACCCACTATAACCTGTTTGTAGTTAAATATTTAATTTTCAAACCATCCTTTGTGGTAATTTCAGGTCTCCGAGTTTGCAAGACTGCCACGCAGGCCTCCCCTGAGCTTGTCAGGTTAGCATGTGGCTCCTTTCGTTCACACTGGTCTTACATGAATGTAAGATTAAACCAAACAAATAAATGAAAACCTCTGGAAATTTAAAGTACTATATTGTGATATTTGCATATTTGGTATAATAAGTGATATTGTTTATCCATTTATCAACCAATCTCTCACATTTTTCTTGTTAACAATATTGTCCAGTTGGCGATATCCCTGACTCTAGGGCAGGCGTCCTCAAACTACGGCCCGTGGGCCACATGCAGGTGTTTTTGCCGTTTTGTTTTTTTACTTCAAAATAAGATATGTGCAGTGTGCATAGGAATTTGTTCATAGTTTTTTTTTAAACAATAGTCCGGCCCTCCAACGGTCTGAGGAACAGTGAACTGGCCCCCTGTTTAAAAAGTTTGAGGAACCCTGCTCTAGGGGGTATATAATGATTGGTTTAAGTTGATCATAGGAATCTCAAACACCTATGCCTAGGATTTGTCTGTGAAGATGGTTATGAAATTCATTTCTGTTATTGTCATGATTAGCTAGCTTATTAATATTAATAACTAGAGGCCCAGTGCATGGGATTCCTGCACTGGTGGGGGAGGGGGCATGGCCTGCAGGGATCAGCCACTGTGGAAGCATGCCTCATCCCAGTCAGCCAAGTGGCTATTGACCTGCCCTCTGAGCGGCTGCTCCTGCTGCAGGAGCAGCTACTCATCCTGGTCATCCGAGAGGCACTCCCACTGTGGGAGCGCACTGACCACCAGGGGGCAGCTCCTGCATTGAGCATCTGCCCCCTGGTGGTCAGTACATGTCATAGCGACCAGTCGTTCCACCGTTGGGTCAATTTGCATATTAGGCTTTTATTATATAGGATAGGAAGAGAGCAAAGGGTAGGCCAGACATTATAAACATGGTCACCTGGACAGCTTCACCAGGAAGCTTTAGCTTCATGCTCCCCACGAAATCACCAGTCCACCTGCAAACCCAGGGGGGAAAGAATCAAAGGGAGAGATGGGTCCATGTGCAGTGAAGTCAAGGTGATTCAGGGAAGGTGCTTGCCTATCAGTCTAGCCTGGGAAAAAGACCAAGGGCTAGGAGGGTAGAGCCATTGCAAGTACATGAAGTCTTGGAAGGATAAAATCCCCTGAGTTCCCTCTCTCTGGTGCTCTTGTCCTCTTGCACTCGCTTGCTCCATGATCCACACTCGCCCCTCTCAGATCATCTGCCATGTGGCCTGTGGATGAAAAAAAAAGGCCACATGCTAACCTGACTAGCTCAGGGAAGGCCTGCATGGTGGTTTTGCAAACTCCAAGACCTAAGGTAACCACAAAGGATGGTCTGAAATTAACACTTTAACTAAAAGCAGTGCATAGTGGGCAATCATGTTGTGTGAAATGTCAGGGTAACTTGTAACTTCCCTTTTTCCCCGATCCTTCAGGGCACAACCAAATGCACCAGGGCTCTAGGACAGAGATCATAAATTACTCCATTGTTATCATTTTCATGTTAATTGTTGACTGTTAACTATCCTGCACCCACCTAAGTAAAAGAAGCATGTGTCTATCATTTTACTTTTTATCCAATCCCCAAGGTCCCCTGGCCCTTTGCTTTCTCCCGCCTCCCTAATCTATCACTCAGGGACCTCATGTAACCCACTAACATCTCCACCTTTGACTGTAAACATATAAAACCATTCTCCAGAGCATTATCCCAATACTTTCAGATTCTGCTTCCTGGCAACTGTTTGGCTCAAATAAACTCACAAAAAATTGTCGTAGGTTTGAATGTGTTTTTACGTTAACAGGCTTTAAGCAGCCCCGTGGCCTATGGCCATACAGAGCCCTCACACAAGGGCTGCAGCTAGGGACACAAGCTAAGCTAGCGGATGGTGAACTGGACTGGACCTTAATATGGAGCAGAAATTCTGGGCAGTGGCCTTAGTTCTAGCCCTGCTGAACACACGACTGGACTTCCTTCATGGAAGAAGAGAGATGGACAGAGATGGGACCTTGGAGGGGAACCCCCTTATGTTGACATCAGCAATAAAGCTTTCCACAAAACCCATCCTCTTGTGGGGGGCTCAAGAAATTCTTTTCCCCGTGGCACCTCAAGAAGTCTACTTCCAATGATAACATTTCTAGTCAAAGAAATATAAGGGAATGTGTGCTGGTACTTATTTCTAGGAAAGATTTTCCTCCATATGTGAAGAAGTCACCTCCGTCACCTGCATTTCCTTCACTTCTGCTTTGGACACCAGCAAGGGAAGATCTGATGCCTCCACCTTGTGACTAAAATGAGGTAAGTCTGAGAACAGAACAGGAAGACAGAAATATTGGATCCCAGATGACACCAATAGGATAGATAGTTTATTACTGATGTATGTGATTAGGAAGAAATAGCCTTGACGCCTCCCTAGAGGAAACCTTAATCTCCTCTCCACATCAGCCAAAAAGCATGGTTGTTGGCCTACTTATCTACTGAAACACCCTATATAATAAAAGGCTAATACGCAAATAGACCGAACGGTGGAACAACCGAACAACTGGTTGCTATGATGTGCGCTGACCACCAGGGGTGCAAGTGGAACATGGTGGGCATTTGTCGTGGCGGGATGGGGATGGTGGAGCAGGTCAGCGGGGGCGCCAGACCAAGGCAGGGTGCCGGTCGCTGTCTTCAGGGTGAGCCTCTGGTGGTTACTGAAAATTCTTTGCTCACACACGACGTGGTCCCACCCAGCGCTTGCACCTGCTGCAAGTGCTTGTCCTGCTTGCACCCACTGCTGGTGCCCAGCGCTGGCCCTGATCACCCCTGAGGGCTTCTCCACCTCCCCTTGCTCCTGTGGGGTGATCAGGGCAGCAGCCACTGCTGGTACCCGCTGATGGTGCCGGCCCCAATCGCTCTGCACTGTCAGCGGGTGCGAGCGGGGCCAGCGCCATCAGCACGTGGGAGCGGTGGCGGCGTGAGCAGGGCTGCCTGCAGACAGGGGACCAGGGGCCACGGCAGGAGGGGCTGGGCGGGGGTGCAGAGGATGGGCCGAGACCCGCCCCTGTGCCCACCGCAGCCTCTTGGCCCACAGTTCCTTTCAAGGTGCATGAATTCATGCACTGGGCTCCTAGAATATTATTATAGGCCATAATTGTTTTTTTTATACTAAATATATAATTATAAAATAAAATAACTCCATTTTTAAAAACGTTAAAAGAAAAACTAAGACTATCTTGTTAAGAGGTAAGCTTCCTGAGAAATATACAAAAATCAGAAGCCATAAAAAATACTGTGCAATGAAAGAAATCATTGAAAAGCTGAAAGATGCAATGTGGACTGAAGAACTTATGTGCTACCTACCCAACAGAGAATTACTAATCAGAATATATAATATTTCCTGGAAATTAATGTAAGAAAGACAAGTTACTTAATAGAAAATAAACAATCCATAGAAGAAATACAAATGCCTAATAAATATGTGAAAACAATACCATAACTCACCAATATGAAAGAGAAATAGAAAATAAAATAAATATGAGATTTTTTAAAACCTCATGAAACCAAGATAAGTGATGTGATGTAGCATTGGAATGATGCAGGGAAGCTAATCCACATACTTTGGTTGCAGTATAAATTACTACAGAAGTAAAATTTGCCTACCTCTGCCCAAATCTAAAATGTTAATACCCTTTATATTTATTGTTTTCGTCTTTTTTTTATTGAAGAGCTTCTCCCATCCTATGTATTAAGGTGGAGATTGTCAATCACAGCATTGGGCATGCACTACTATAAATTCCTCACCCTCTTCCTTGCTCTGAAAATGTCAAAATTTAGGCACATAACAAAAGTGGATGAAGTCCCATTGAAAAATTTTCACATGATTCCTGAAAGACAGAGAACTCCTGCATTAAGTTGATGCATGTAAGGGCCATGTAAACCTAAATCAGCTGGTGGCCATCTTTTCTGACATGTGGAGAGATGTTCTCTGAGAATAAATTTCACACAGAGGAGGGCAGATCAGAGATCCAGAGACATTTAAAAACTCAGAACTTGGATCTTTCCAAACATTAACCTGGTTTATCTCAGAAACCTTACTGAAAGGAGTTTTAGGGGTAAAATAGGCAGGTTTAGAGAGTTTTAGGAATAAAGAGGGCCCATGGGGGAGGACTACAAAGGTGAGGGCTTGGAGCTGCCAAAGGCATACATTCACAGAGATAGATAGATAGATAGATAGATAGATAGATAGATAGATAGATAGATAGATAGATAGAAGGAAGGAAGGAAGGAAGGAAGGAAGGAAGGAAGGAAGGAAGGAAGGAAGGAAGAAAGAAAGAAAGAAAGAAAGAAAGAAAGAAAGAAAGAAAGAAAGAAAGAAAGAAGGAAGAAAGAAATGTGCCACTGGATAAGGGGAGGAAGACAATCATTCACAGGAGATAGGGAAAAGGCACAGGGTGCTGGGAGAAAGAGGAAATGAACTCTCACAGGGGACAGAGAAATGCTGACAAATGGGAGAAAGACGAAAACAGATCTTCACAGGAGATTTTCACAGAGAATTCTACCAGGGAAGGGGGAGAGAAGGAGGGGAGCACCACGTGGGGTTTGAGCTTTGAAGTTGATATAGTGACCAATAAGAAGGGAGCATCAAGTGACAAAGAATTGCAGCCTTTATAAACCTTTTATCCATGGCTTCATTCTTCGAATCCATCTGGACAAGAACCTGGAAAGAAACCACCCTTGCATCCAGCTCAGGAAAAAACACCCAACTCATTACTTCTTTTAAACAATAGGTGTGGTTTTTCTTCTTTGTTTACTTGAGCGTCTCAGTTAATTTATTTTTTTATTTTATTTTATTAATTTTACAGATAGGAAGGGAGAGGAATAGAGGGTAAGAAACATCGATGGGAGAGAAACATTGATTAGCTGCCTCCTGCATACCCCCACTGGGGATGTGCCCGCAATCAAGGTATATGCCCTTGACCGGAATAAACCTGGGACCCTTCAGTAGGCCAACACTCATCCACTGAGCCA
Source organism: Eptesicus fuscus (assembly GCF_027574615.1). Lineage (NCBI taxonomy): Eukaryota > Metazoa > Chordata > Mammalia > Chiroptera > Vespertilionidae > Eptesicus > Eptesicus fuscus. The sequence goes on along the minus strand of NC_072487.1, from coordinate 10,605,031 downwards.
AACTGGTTAGGGAGTCTCAGTTAATTTTATTTGTATTTCTCGCAATTGCTTCTTAAAAATGCTAACATACTCAAATATTCTTACATTTTCAAAATAAATTGTATATTTTATGTTGTATTGAATTAAATTGTATATTAAATTATATATATATGTGTATAAAATTTAATAGCAAAAATCTGGAAACAACCTAAATGTCAATCTAAAGGAAGAGACTGGTTTAACAAATGGTGGTTCATTCATCTAATATTAAAAAGGCATTCAAAATAATGAGGAGACCCATAAGTCTTGCAAGAAAAATTTCCCACATATATTGATTCATGAAAAGCAGAGTTGTAATTCAATATGTGCCACATGATAACACTTAGATTTCTCTAAATGATATATCCCTATATTATATAATTGGTAGAAAAGCAATAGTAAGATACAGATGGACAGTTCTTATTTCTAAGTTAGGAAGTAGAAAATAAGACAATTTTCTTTTTTATAGGCACTTTTCATTTTCTTCTGCTTCACAGATACTGCATTTACGAATTGAAAATGTGTGGCAACACTATATCAAGCAACTTTAGCAGTGCCAATTTCCCAACAGCTTTTACTCACTTGGTGTTCCTGTGTCACACTGTGGTTATTCTTGCAATATTTACAACTTTTTTTCATTATTGTATTTGTTATGGTGATCTATGACCAGTTACTATTGTAATTGTTTTGGGAAACTACAAACTGTGCCCACACAAGGCAGTGAACTTAATCAGGAAATGTGTGAGTTCTGACTGCTTAACTGCCTGGCTATTCCTTCCTTTCTCTCCTTCCTCTTGGGCCTCCCTATTCCCTGAGACACAACACTATTGGAATTAAGCCAATTAATAACTCTAAAATAACCTTTAAATATTCAAATGAAAGGAAGAGCCTCGTGTCTCTGACTTCAAATGAAAAGACAGAAATGCTAACCAAAATAAGCCAGTCAGAGAAAGACAAGTATCACAGGATCTCACTCATATGTGGAATCTAATGAACAAAATAAACCAATGAACAAAATAGATCCAGAGACACAGAAACATGGAACAGACTGTGGAATCTCAGAGGGAAGGCAGGGGAAGTGGGGTGGGTGGGTGGGAAGAGATCAACCAAAGAACTTGTATGTATATATGCATAACCCATGGACACAGATAATAGTGTGGTGAAGGCCTGGGGCAGGAAGCAGGGACAGGCTAGAAGGGGATCAATGTGGGGGGTGGGGAAGAAGAAGGGAGCATAGGTAATACTTTTAACGTTAAAGATTTTAAATAAATAAAAAATAAATTTTAAAAAGATAGAAATGATTCAGCTTAGTGAGGAGGAAGGCATGCCAAAAGCTGAGAAAGGACAAAAGCTAGATTTCTTGCACCAGTTAGACAAATTGTGAATGCAAAGGAAAAGTCCTTGAAGAATATTAAAAGTGCTACTCCAGGGAACACATAAATAATGAGAAAGTGAAACAGCCTTATTGCTGATACAGAGAAAATGTTAACGGTCTGAACAGAAGACCAAAGCAGCCTCAATGTGTCCTTAAGCCAAAGCTTAAGCTAGAGCAAGACCCTAACTCTCTTCAATTCTGTGAAGCCTGAGGGAGGTGAGGACGCTGCAGAAGAAAAATCTGAAGCTAGCAGAGGTTAGTTCGTGAGGTCTAAGGAAAGAAGCCATCTCCTAACATAAAAGTGTAAGGTGAAGCAGCAAGTGCTAATGTAGAAGCTGCAGCAAGTTGTCCAGATGATCTAGCTAAAATAATTAATGAAGACGACTATGTAGTAGGCAGTTAGGCACTAAACGAGCAAGAATGGTGGGCCAGGTACAAAAGGTCACCAGGACACAAACCCCAGGTGCCAAGTGATGGACAATTGTAGGGTGACTTTTCTTCCCTAGCATATCGCTGGTCAAGCAGTTTAGACCCCCTGATCTTTCATATCATTGGTCATGCAGTGCAGACTCTCCCCTGACATTTCCTCCCCTAACATTCCTTTAGTGCTATGGTTGATCTACTTAGAGGAGGAATAAGGGGGCCAAAGAATAGCCTCATTAAGACTCCCATACAAGTCTTTGCATGACCGCTCCATTAAGCATTAAGCCCTCAGTTGACAATGAGGTTCTGACCCCAATCAAATAATCTTGGGAATAATCTGTTGACCAGAGCCTTTGACTAGAGATAACCTCTAGGCCTCTGTGTGTTTCAGCTCCAGGCCCAGAAAGGCAGCAAGGCCAGGCTGGGCAAGAGCACAGCTGACATCAGGACCAGCTGTGATGACTAATGACCCCCAACCCTGGCACTGACTAATCAGAGACCACGACCCTGCAAGGACACACCTGGAAAGCTAATAAATATTCTATTGAGATCCTCCCCCTGGGATCTCCACTAAAAGCCAGTACAGCTATCTCTCAAGCACACCCCTTTCCCCATCCACTTCTTACCCTGGTTCACTATCTCTGAAGTTAGCCCTCTCCTTCCCCCAGGCCCGTTACCTCTGATTTCCTTTTATTAAGCTCCAAGGGCCCTTCTTTTGCCTCTGTAACTTGTTTCCTGGGTCCATGCAGCCCACCTGGCTCACTTCTTCTACTTCTCTGTCATTCTAAGTAAATTTCTGCTTGTATCTGAGACTTGATTCTGAATTCTTTCTTAGCCAGAATTCAAGTACGAAGGTTGCTGAACCGAGGTCCAACTGCAGCTAATATTCTGGTGCCCTTTCCACCACTAACAGCTACGCTATTCAACAGATTGTCTATGCAGATGAAACAGCATATATTGGAAGAAGATGCCATCCAGGACTTTCAGAACTAAAGAGAAGTCAGTGCCTGGCTTCAAAGGATAGGCTAACTTTCTCGTTAGGAGCCAACACAGCTGGTGACTGTGAATTGAAACCAAAGATCATTTTATTTTATTATTATTTTTTTAATCTTTATTGTTGAAAGTATTACATATGTTCCCTAATTTCCCCCATTAACCTCCTCCACCCTGCCGCCCACCCCCTGCCCCAGGCTTTCACCACCTAATTGTCCACATCCATGGCTTATGCATATATACATATATGGTCTCTGGTTGATTACCTCCCATCCACCCATCCTTCCCCATTTCCCTCTGAGATTTCACATTCTGTTCCATGCTTCCATGCCTCTGGATCCTCTCTGTTCATCAGTTTATTTTGTTAATTAGATTCCACATATGAGTGAGATCATGTGATATTTGTCTTTCTCTGACTGACTTATTTCACTTAGCATGATACTTTCCAGGTCCCTCCATGCTATCTCAAAGGATAAGAGATTCTTCTTTTTTACTGCTGCATAGTATTTCATGGTCTAAATGTACCACAGCTTTTTTATCCACTCATCTACTGATGGACACTTGGGTTGTTTCTAGATCTTAACTATTGTAAATTGTGCTGCTATGAACATAGGGGTGCATACTTGTCATTTGTTAACTTGTTGATAGTAGCCATTCTGAAAGGTGTGAGGTGATACCTCATTGTCATTTTAATTTGCATCTCTCTGATGATCAGTGACTTTGAGCATTATCATTTTCTATTCCAAAAAGCTCAGGGCCCTTAGGAAGTATGCTAAATCTATTTTGCTTATGCTTTATAAATGGAACAATAAAGCCAGGATGACAGCACATATGTTTTCAACATGGTTTACTAAATATTTCAAAGCCCACCACTGAACCTCCTGCTCATGAAAAAAACACATTCATTTCAAAATACTGTTGCTCATTGACCATGTACCTGGTCACCCATGAGCTCTGATGGAGATGTATAATTAGATTAATAGTATTTTCATGGCTGCTAACACAACACCTGCTCTGCAGCCCATGGAGAAGGAGTAATTTTTACTTTAAGTGTTATTAAGAAACACATTTTCATAAGGCTATAGCTGCCATGGATAATGATTCCTCTGATGACTCTGGGTAAAGTGAATTGAAAACCTTCTGAAAAGGGTTCACCACTCCATGTCCCATGAAGAACATCCGTGATTCAATGGAAGAACGTCAAAATATCAACATTAACTAGAGTTTGGAATAAGTTCAATGAATGATTTTGTGAGGTTCAAGACTTTGGTGGAAGCAGTGACTATAGATGTGGTGGAAAAAGCAAGAGAACTAGGGTTAGAAGTGGGACCTGAAGATGTGGATGAACTGCTGGAATCCCAGGATAAAATTTCAACAGACGAGGACTCGCTTCTTATGGATGAGCAAAGAATACGATTTCCTGAGATGGAATCTTCTCCTGGTGACGATGCTGTAAATATTGTTGAAATGACAACAAAGAATTTAGAGTATTTCATAAACTTAATTGGCAAGGCAGCAGCTGGTTTGAGAGGATTGACTCCAATTTTAAAAGAAGTTCTACAGTGGGTCAAATGCTCTCAAACAGCATCACATGCAACAAAGAAACTGTTCATGAAAGGAAGATCAGTCAATGTGAAACTTCACTGTTTTCTTAAAGAAATTGCCACAGCCACCCCAACAATCAGTGATCACTAACCACTCTGATCAGTCACTGCCATCAACATCAATGCAGGATCCTCCATAAAGCAAAACCAGTACCATTCACTGAAGGAGTAGATGTTGGTCAGCATTCTTTACCGATAAAGTATTTTTAATTATGTATGTACATTGTACACACTTAATAGACTACAGTATAGTGTAAACATAACTTTATATGCACTGTAAAATGAAAAATTTATTGTGACTCACTGTATTGAGACATTTGCTTTATTGCAGAGGTCTAGGTTGAACCTGTAATAGCCCCATGGTACACCTGTATTCTAAGTACTTTAAAAAACCTGTAGTGCACATTCATATGTCATTTATGTAATAAAAATACGAAAGCATAAGCAAGTTTATCTTCCCTTCAAAGAGAATAGGTGGTTATAATGAGAAAAAATATTGGTTTCTTTAAAATTAATAAAGCAGTGCACACTTTACCAAAAGGTGGTTAAGGAAGTCTCTACCTATGGGTTGTGGCTAAACTCTTAACATGCAAATTACTTTCAAAGAGTAAATTGTATTTTCACAATTATGAAATGGTGACTTTAGTATTTTTGATATTTATTTTTATTATAAAAGTTATAATGAAATATGATAGAAAATTTTATTATGATTTAGCAATCACAGATCATCTCAATCTTTCTACTTATTTTAATATAAATCTATCCAACTAGTGGTGTCTCATTCATTTTCAACTGTTCACAGAAATGACTCTCCTCAGTTTACATACAAATCAGAACTCAAAGTTGGGCCAAGCGAATTTAAAATTTATTTAATTTAATGTAAACTTTGAATAGGATTATTTAGCCAGAGAAAATCATTAAAAACAGAACTCTGGATTAACATGAGATATATATATCATTAAAGGATTAAGTTTTTATTTTGAAGAAGATATTCTGGTCACTTATCATTAAGCATTCAACAATCACTGAAGTTAAATATAAATAAAATTAAAGCAGTAAGGCAAAAATTCAAAGCTGCAGAAGAAAAACAACCTCTTAAAGCTATTGACCCTAAATAAATTTAATAACAAATCTACACTTGATTTCAATGTGTTCTAACTATTACTCCTTGTAATTAAACTCTTCTGCCACAAGTCTTTATTGAAAGCAAGAAAAATAAACAACAAAATCCTGGACACAGCAGGACACCTGGACACATGGATCATCATGACTTAGTTATGAAAGTGAAATCTTACCTTCTTTTTCTGCTGACAAGAGTAGCATCTCTCTCCACAAATCCTTACACATGCACACATACACAGCACACAATATCAAAGAAACTCTCAGTTCCTGGGTTGAATTAGTGTATCATTTCAGTATAATGTTACATATTAAGCATGTCTGAAACCTGAATTAGGAAAAGCAAAATTGTGGGTCTAAAAATGTTACTCCATACTTATTTTTCTACATTACCCTTTCATTTTACAGGCAGATAAGTGAGGTTAAGGAGAGTTTTACAATTTTATTATTTTCCCTGAACAGATAGGAGCATAAGAGTTGTGGTGTGCAATAGGGCTCACCCAAGACTGGAAGAGTGTCTCCTGACGGCTACTCCAAGACACAGTTTAGTTGACTATGCCATCCTATATAATAAAAGCCTAATATGCGAAGTGTCCAACCATTCAACCATTGGACCAGTCGCTGTGATGGGCACTGACCACCAGGGGGCAGACGTTCCGACTGGTAGATTAGCTTGCTGGTGGGGTAGGCCTATCAGGGCTGGGAGAAAAGGGCCGGACATGCCCTGGAGCCCTCCTGCAGTCCCTCCCCGACCCGATAGTGCACTGGTGGGGTTCTCAGCCTGGCCTGCACCCTCTTGCAATCTGGGACCCCTCGGGGGATGTTGGAGAGCTGATTTCAGCCCGATCCGCACAGGCCAGGCCGAGGGACCCCACTGGTGCACAAATCCTTGCACTGGGCCTCTAGTAAAGTCAATAATAAGAAAGTATCACCTGCAAGGCGGCAGTAATTAACTTAGGGTTTCTCCTTCCCTGTATGGTATCTTTTTCAACTCTCAATACACATGCTTCCTTTCATACACATGGCATAACAAAAACTGGAGTTACCGTAAAGAAAAAGCTATGATAAAGGATTTCCCCACTACAGCCTAGTCCTAAATCAAGTCACAACTACACAGGAGCAAGCTCATTCTACTTAGTTGTTAGGAGATTTGGTAGAAGGAAAACCAAAGATGATTAAGGGAGGGAAATCACCAGCCATTTGTCCACACTTTGCATTTTACCATGGCTCAAACTTAAATATCGGGCATGTAAAAAAAGAATACTACTAAGCCATAATGGCCATTTGGATCTCATCTTTTTGAAGAGACATTAAGAGTCATGAAGAAAGAATAAAGTCTAGTTAAAATTCTCAAAGGAAACCACTGGCCTTATATGCCAGAAAGAATCGACACATATATTTAAAACAATTATTAAAAGCCATTATAAATATGTAATTCATGAGAATTATCTCCCTAGGGCAAGAAGGAAATTAACAACTCAAAATTAGAAAATAAATGTGTACCTTATTTTACCACATTATGATCAAGGCTATTTATAGTGTTCTGCATTCTTTCAAAAATATATTTTTCCTTCAATACATTATATATTATACTGTGCCAAAGAGTCAGAATTGAAAACAAACATATGAAATGTTTAACATGTAGTTTATGAAAACTATTAGTCAGATATAGGATAGAGCATTAATTTTACTGAGCTAATGCACAATTTATGGGAAATGTGCACAATAAGCTTATGCTTTGTCTAAAAATTAAAATATTAATGTACAAAACACTCGCTCTCCTTTTCGTTTTGAGCAGGCATTTAAAATTAAGTAAAATGATAAATAACACAATATATTTTTGAGGTTTTGCATTGTTTCAAATAAAATTGTGCACCATGTGTTTCATTTTCTCCCTGCGACTGTTCCTTTCTCTTCCCTAAGGCGTGGATAACAAATAAGCAGCACGTTTTAACCGTTGGCATCCTTCATGGACACCATACTGTGAAAAAGTAAAATCACATGTTCTTGAACTAAAGAAGAGAGTTTAGTTCTGTCTTCTCCAAAACCTTCATGCTATGTCTTCATTAACATATATAATTCCAAGAACAGAATTTCATACTACTTTCTATGGTGGGACTGACTTCTAGAAAACTGTTAACTGAAGTTTCAATGGAAGTCTTTCTATAAGCTTTTGAAATTGTATAATCTTAAATGGAATTCCATGGAGAATCCATTTTATGCCTCATGGCAAACAAACCTATCAAGTATTTATCAAGAATAAAACTTAACATTCTGTTGAGGTCTTCCACATGCTGACCATGACTGAATGAAATCAAAATACTCCTGTGGAAAGGAAGCTCATGAAGGGCCAAATCAGGACCTCCAGAGACTAGACTACAAATGAAAGGACCTCCAAATCAGGACCTCCAGAGACTAGACTAATGTAAATCAGGGTGTAGTTTAGACACCTGGTGTCTATGTGCATATGCAGAAACTCCCATGCTTGCCGGTGACATGTGAGACTGGCCAAAAGGCAAAGGAAATTTTGCTGGATAACTTTAAAAATGTTATTAAAAAGTCATAGAACAAGTGGGTGTGGTAGCTATGGAATGGGCCAGTCCAGGGTTGAATTCCTGCTCTGTCATTTATGGTTCAGTGAACTCGGACAAGACCCTTTAGTTCTCTGAAGCTTTAATTAAAATAATGGCAACACCTATCTCAGTAGTCACTGTTCATTGAAATCAAGTTTTACATTGGCTTTTATTGATACAAAAATATGACTACATGGAGTTTTGATTCTGCTCCTTGAAGAAACAGCTGTTTCACTACTTCTAGGAGGTTCAGTACATCATTGAATATTTTGAGCATCTGCACTTAAATACAACTCTAAGGCGTGACATCTCTCAGGGTGTTCAAAGCCTACTCATAATCAACTTCTTGACATCCTGGGTCCTGAGGACATTTTTTTTTTGACATTTTTTTATTGAGGTATTATATGTGTACATATCTTACCATTGCCCCCCCACCCCACACCCATACATGCCCTGAGGACATTTTTTAAAAGATATCTGAAATTGTAAAGGGGAAAAAAATCTCAAATAAGCATTTCTTAATCTTTAAATTCCTCTATCACAGCATTCCACTTTCCTTTCTCTCTACAATTTTTTTTAACCATCTTCTTTATGAAAGTAAGGTGCTAAGCCACAAACAGCAGCCACTGCACCTAAGCCTTCATTTAGGAATCTTTACTGAGCACTTCCTATTAAAACAGTAATTTTAGGGGTGAAAAAGACAGGTTTTAGGACATTTTAGAAATTAAGGGGACCATGGAGGAAGCACAGGGCTGCAGAGCAGCAGAAGGTATATTTCCATAGAATAGGGAAGCTGAAAAGCTGCAACAGGTACATTTCCAAAAATAAGGGAGCTGGGAACAGCAAAATGTCTATATTTATAAAATAAAGGGAAGGAATCCCTTCATCCACAATGAGAAAAAAGTCCAAAGGGAATAGGAAAACAATAAGGAAGTGGGGGGGGTGGTGAGAGGAGAACCTCATATTTCCCATGTGAGGTTCGACCTTTGAGCTCAGAAGTTACTGCAGTAACCAGTCCAAGGGAATAGTGACCAAACAGAGGGATATCAAGGCATAAAGATCTACAGCCCTTATAAACTGTGGAAAAAGAAACTCAGTGGGACCCTTTCTCCCTCCCCACATGGGAGTCTGTGCTGTTAAATTCTTTCCCCCTCCCCACATGGGAATCTGTACTTGTTCTTCAATAAATCTCCACCTTTGCTATACCATCTTCCATCCGTGGATTCATTCTTCGACTCCGGTGGACAAAGAGCCCGGGAACCAGTCTGCCCAGGGGAACACCATGAGTTCCAGTCCAAAAATCCCGCTTCGCTATGAGTGAGGGTTCGCACCAAGCCCTTAATACGCACATACTCCATCCAAAATGCTTTGTGTGAGGGACAAATATTTATTGTGCACCTAGGAAGTTCTAGGCATTTTACTTACATTATCACATTGCATATTCACAAAAATACTAATTATGACTACTCTCATTTTACACATGAGAAAAATCAGGATCTTGGAAGATAGGCAACTTGCTGAAGGTCACCTTCCCTCAATACTGCCTTTTCTGTTACATTCTCTCACTTTGTCCCTCAGATTACTACAAGGGCTGCCCTGATGGCCTCACAGACAGATGAGTCTTATTGGGACTGGAATTGATGTGTTAACACCTGAAAGACAGACAGGTAAGGTGGTATAATAATCAGACACATTCCAAGGACATGTGTTTCCCACTCCTCGTCTTTACCTTGGCCACCCAGTTCTTACACCCGCCCCCTTCATAGACACACACACACATACACACATACACACACAGTAACAGTTTTGCTACACACACACACACACACACACACACACACACACACAGTAACAGTTTTGCTAAGATTAGAACTAAGAGCACTGTGCTCCCCCTTCAGCATCCAAAATGAACAAAAGGGTGTACTATGACAACTGTGCATAATCTTGTCTATCTGTCCTTATATTTACACGCACAGGAAAGAGCTTAACTAATTAAATTCCATGCAGGAAACCAGGCACCTAAGAAAGAAGTGAAAGTATAATAATTTGTTTCTAAGAATTGCAGCCCCAGGGAATGCTACTGGGAAGTGCAGAAAATGAGACGCCCATCAAGTTAAAGGGACAGATGTTATATAAAGACATAACTAGAATTCCTACCAACTTCAATACAACTTTTATTATGAAATATATTCTTTCTTTTGCTTTCTGACATACTGACAAGAACCAACAGCAGTAAGAAAAGGGGAGTTATCAAATAATTCCATTCCCTGAAGACAGAAATTAGAATTTGACTGGCAAGTAGGAATTAGAGTCAAGACAAATCTTTAACGGAGCCACACAGAAGACAGTGTTAGCCCTAGCCAGGTAGCTGGCCTCGGTCCACACCTGACTCAGCACAGCCATGTAAACAGTCAATGCTTAATGAACATGACCAGCACAAATAACGAGAGTCAGTGAATACTGGTCAGCAGCTTTAGATCTTTGGAACAAATACTAAAAAGATACTAATCTGTCTATTTCACTTTAAAAAAAAGTGATATTAGATAAGCATGGTTGTAAACATAACATAAATTAATTATTAAGTAGCAGCAATGACTAATTCCATGTCATTTCCAGATTACAAAGCAATTTTTCCTATAAAATAAAATGCATACAAAATCACACAAGCCTTATATTGGAAATTATAGCTTACACCATTTCATGTAAGAGAAAACTGAAGTATTTTAGGTATTCTTAATCTCTTGGAATTTTTAGGTGAAAAAGAGAGGTTTACCCCCCCACCCCACCCCACCCCGCTCCCACAAGGGCTCTGCAAAGAAAGGTGATGAATAGAGTCAGTGTCATCATGTTTAAAACTGTCCTCAAATACCAAAGGCCAAGGAAATAGTACTTGTTAAAACTACAAAAACAAATGTGATATCCCTCTCTCTTTCCTACCAACCTCCACACCTCCATACTTATGTCCTTTTAAAAACAGTTTCTGAGTATTGAACATCTTCTACCATTACCTCCCACCATTTTCCTTACCTTTGGTATTTCTATTAAATTCCTTTCCTTCTTTTCTCTGATCCTTCTTTCCTATTCTATACCCTTTCCTTCTCCATTGCTCTGGCCTTGAATTTACCTATATATTCATTCATCTATCCATCTATTCATTCATGCAATCAAGCACCAACTATATGTCATTACTACACTAAGCAGGGAGTGAGGGATGATGAACTAAGACAAAAGTGATCACTATAGTCACTGTCTTACACTCAAGCAAGAAACCCAGTAAATTATTGGCACACAAGGTATTTTTAACATCTACTGTGTGACAAGCTATAAGATATATTTATTGGAAGCTATGAGTAAAAAGAGGAAATCCCTCTCTGGTGGCCATGAAGAAAATTTCCTCAGAGAAGTACCTTCTGAGCTGAGTTGAGAAATGTGCATTAGAATTAACTAAGCAGACACCTAAAACCCTCCAGGAAGAGGAAAGGAAAGCAGCAAAGCATCAGGGCATTCAAAAAGCCAAAGGAAGGCTTCTGTGGCTGGACTCCGCGTGCTGTGGACCTAGTTGAGGCTGTTGACATAGGCAAGGAACAAATCACTTAGTTGATAAAGATGCTGTCTTTTTCTCCAGGAAAGTGACAAGATAAAATGCTCCTTTTTTTTTTACTCTAAACCTAAAATTCTACCAAAGATAAGGATTTCTTAATTATTTATGCGATATGATACATACCTTTTTCACTCCTTGCTCAATGATTCTACTGTCCATGACCTCTTAACAAAACAAAGTGAACTTCTGAACAAGAGCCATTTTTCAGATCCCAGCTGTGCTGGCTCCCCAAGAAACATACCTAGTTGCATTCTCAGTTCCTGACCATTGGGAGCATTTACTTCTGAGCGTGGCTAATATGTACTATGTACTACTTCCCTAATATATACCCAAATATATGCATATATTTTGAAGTATATTTCCAGGACAAATTACAACAGATAAAATCTTAAAATGTAGAATAAAATGGATCTGAGGCAAAAGTCCACATTATATGTTCAAGTCATTATTGCTACATATTTAATTCATTTTACATTCTACAATGATTTTGTTTCAAAATCAAAATTTAAAATTCAATCAGCTAACAGTTAAAAGGAAGCAACTCATATTAAAAAAAAAATTAAAAAAAAAAAAGCAGAAACCGGTTTGGCTCAGTGGATAGAGCGTCGGTCTGCGGACTGAAGGGTCCCAGGTTCGATTCCGGTCAAGGGCATGTACATTGGTTGCGGGCACATCCCCGGTGGGGGGTGTGCAGGAGGCAGCTGGTCGATGTTTCTCTCTCATCGACGTTTCTAGCTCTCTATCCCTCTCCCTTCCTCTCTGTAAAAAATCAATAAAATATATTTAAAAAATTTAAAAAAAGGAAGCAACTCAGTTAAACAGACTTATTGAAAAACACACTTATTCCATGAATTTGAATGAATATAACATGGAAAAGAATCGATAGGTAGGTAGGTAGGTAGGTAGGTAGGAAGAAGGCAGCTGTAAAGTACAGGGGATACCATATAGAGGGGTAGGGAGAGGAAGAGTCTCATAATTGAACTTTCATTCCTTTACTTCAGCACCAGGAAACACACATTATATGTTCAAGTCATCATTGCTACATATTTAATTCATTTTACATTCTACATTCTACATGCATACAAACACACACACATACATTCACTCTTTCTTCTACACAAACATGAAAATAGAGAGTAACAAGAATATCTGGTATATTTCTTACTTGTGTTTTCAAAAGACATTATTTGAACCTGGGGCACTACAGAAGTAGATGAACAAGAATGCAATTATGCATCTACTAGATTTTGGGGCCTCTACAGGTGGAAGTTTTCCACGTCACATGTGAGAGGTATACGTATTCTCAGGTTTGGACGAATGTATATCCTTCCAAGTTCTATACCTTACAGACATGATCCTGGATTCAGAAGTTAACACAGGTCTGATAAGCCAGTAATTCCAAAATCCAGACTACTGCAGCAGGCAAAAGACTATATAAATCCCACGTGTTTCTCCTATACGCTCTCATTTTCCTATACCAGTAGTCGGCAAACTCATTAGTCAACAGAGCCAAATATCAACAGTACAATGATTGAAATTTCTTTTGAGAGCCGAAAACCGACTTCTGCGCATGAGCCACAAAGTTTCAATCACACTGTACGTGCGCGCCCGCACATGGTATTTTGTGGAAGAGCCACACTTAAGAGGCCAAAGAGCCGCATGTGGCTCGCGAGCTGCAGTTTGCAGACCACTGTCCTATACCATCAAAAATAAGATATAATCATTTTTCTGCTTCTCCAGACTGTGTTCCTTACCTATGGCCACATGCTTTTCAAAGCTTCTATCATCTTCCCCCAAAAATACCTTCCTCCCATGAAGAAACCTTTTCTTAAGTTTAAGGAGTTTGGGATGCCCTGTGGTTATGTGGAAACATCTTGTCCATTTCTATCATTTCTAGTTAAATAGTCAAAGAGAGTAAAGTGCAAGTGCTTAATGATGTTATCAAGATAATATTTAAAACTAGAAAACAGTAACTGGGGAAGAAATAAAAGGGTCAGGGGAAATAAACACCCCCCAAAAAAATTGAATAGGAATGTTTCTCAGAGAGTGTATTTTGTAAACTAGCTGGCCCTTTATCCATTTTATTACTTCTTACTTTGTTGACATGGTGGTTTTGGGTAGAATTTACTTCCCTAAAAGCACTAACAACATATACTGAGAGAGTACTCTGTATTCATAGTGGCAAACAAGCTGCTGTATATATATATTAAAAATCAGGAAAAGTAAAACAGCATGATATAATAGAATGAGTTTTGGAATTATAAAGGCTGGATCCAAATATCTGCTCTGCCAATAAGTAATGGTATGACTTTGACTAATTCACAAAACCTTCAAGAGGCACAGTTTCTTCATCTATGAAATGGGAACAAAAATGGTGACCTTATGCAGTTACTGTAAAAATCAGTAATGATAGTTTCTTTGTAATATAAAGTACACATTCAATATAAGATAGCTTTTATTATTAAAAGTATTATCTTCTATTATAATGATCAAATTGACTCCATCATGTATGTATTACCAGGAGAGCAAAACTTTCTATGTACTTAACTTTGAATCAAAAAAATTTCTAGCCCCAGCTGGATGGCTCAGTTGGTGAGCATTGTCCCATACAACAAAAAGGTTGTAGGTTTAATTCCTGGTCGGGGCACATACCTAGGTTGCAGGTCTGATCCCCAGAGGTGAGTATAAGAGGCAACAAATGGATGTTTCTCTCTCTCTCCTCTCTCTCTCTCTCTCTCTCTCTCTCTCTCTCTCTCTCTCTCTCTCTCTGTAAGAATTACATTTTTTTTCTAGCAATTTCTCATCTGATAACCTACTGCTTGGAAAGTCATATAAAAAGTATAAACCTCAGACACTGCAATGTTCTCAGATGTTATGACACCATGAGGACGAGAAGACAAGTTGAGAAGGTTCCTTGAGTTTAGTAAGAACTAGAAAGAAATAGAAAGAAAAAGCCATCTGAAGTTGAAATAAACTGATATAGCATAAAATAACCAAATAAATCAGACTGATGGTCTTCTTACTGACAGGGCCAAGAGCTTTTAAAGCTAGCAATGTGACTTGCCACAAAACCAAAGCAAAACAATCCCAGTGTTGGCCTACTTTTTATTCCTTTGAGAAAAAAAAACAACAACACCTTTATATTACCATAGACATCAACAGAAAAAGAGACAAATTTACAAATATTGACTTTATATAATCAGCTTGAAAAAAAAAAAAGGATATTTTGAAATGCTACACTCCATGCAGTTTTCAGTGTGGCTGTGGATACTATGTCTCTGTGAGGGATAACCCCTGGAATTGTACTGTACACAGCCTTTGTGGCCAAAGAAAGCAGTTCCAAATGTGCCCAGTCTCAAGGATTTTTAGTGTAAAACACAATAAGATTAAAAAAGAGAGAGAGAGATGAAGTTTGGGGTAAGTGTTATAATTTGCCTTGTGAAAAGGTTGCATTTTGTAAAACACTTCATTCCCAGTAGCCTTTAAATAACAAGCCCCACACCCCCCACTGCATTTAAGACAATTCCATTTAGAAATATCACAGGCACCATAACTTTTCAAGAACACCTCTCATTTTGTCAGAGATTAGCATGAACAACCAGTCGGAAGGATAGGACCCTGAAGAGGACCCTGTCTCGAAGTAAAAAGGACGCAGGGGCCAAGTCCTAGGGAGGGCAGGCCACTGCCCAGAAGCAGGTTTCACCGGGAGGCCCATACAACATTAACAGCAAATACAAACTCGTAACCCAGCTGGAGTGCCCAACAGTAGAAAAGGAAAACATAAAGCTGAAGGAGAGGCCAGGCCAGAAAAGGTAAACGCTACAGGTAAGACGAGTGGCTCTTCCCAGGATGACTGACAATAAACTCAGCAGTTCTCCTGCTCTCCTCACAGAGACATGCTGACCCATGACCTCTATGTATGGAAACGCCAGCATGGGGATCAAACCTGGGTCAGTGGACTAATCTCCTTTGGTTTAAACATCCTACCTGTTAGCCAAGTAAAGAAATAAATTATCATTTCGTCTTTCTCTTTCTTTCTTTCCCCCTTTTTTTTCTTTCTTCCTTCTTTCTTGGTCTCTTTCTTCTTCAGATATTATAGTCTGTGAACCAATTATCTATGGCTATGGGTAAGTGCCTTCAGAAAACAAATCTATAGCATTTCATATTTGCCAGAAAAACAATGATAGATTTTACATTTTCTAATTATTTTAAGGTGTTGGATTAAACAGGAAAGAAGAGCCCACCAAAATTAGCAGGTCCTCCAACCACACCGAAATATAAAACTAGAACTGCTCACATCTCAATTAATAAAAAGTGACACCTACATAGAATAAGTAAACTAATAAGTATATGAGAGAAATTTGAGTAAAACCTGGATGTGGGCAAAAGAAAATACAAAAATGTAACTAAGAAATTAAAAACAATAACCAAGAATGGGAAATATGCCCATATTATCCAAAAGAAAATAAATGGCATAGGAGTGTGAATTTGCAAATGATAAAATAGAGATTAGAATGCCAGGGGCACTCAATTTTCTATTTTCAATGGAAACAAACTATAAATACTTCACCGAATGAAAAAGTTATTGAGAAAATCTTCAATGTAGAGTAAAAGAACTGTGTCTAAACATCTAGTCATTCTTCCCATAAAGAAGAACTGAGGCTGTGAGTTGAGACAACCTGGAGCCTCAGAGAAGCAGCCAATAATACTCCGTAGCATCACTGGCAATATCCATTAATACCTCCATCTTCATTTTGCAGCTTCATGAGCAAGGGCCAGGTCCAGAACAGAAGTACACCTGGGGCAGCCAAAACCAGTTTGGCTCAGTGGATAGAGCGTTGGACTGCGGACTCAGGGGTCCCAGGTTCGGTTCCAGTCAAGGGCATGTACCTTGGTTGCGGGCACATCCCCATTAGGGGGTGTGCAAGAGGCAGCTGATCTATGTTTCTAACTCATCGATGTTTCTAACTCTCTATCCCTCTCTCTTCCTCTCTGTAAAAAATCAATAAAATATATTTAATTTAAAAAAAAAAAGAAGTACACCTGGGGCTGAGTTTCCCAGTCATTCTCTGAACAAGAGGGACCATTTACCACAAAGACTTCAGAGACTTTTTTCTGCCTTGTTCACTCCTCTATCCTGAGCACTCAGAACTGGGCCTTACACAGTGGGCCCTCGATAAACATTTGTCTCACTTATATTGAAAGAATAAATTCTATATCCCCGGACCCTTTCTGTTGTTATTTGAGGCCATTTCTTTATGTTCCACTCTTGTGAAGTCCCTGATGGTAACAGAAAATGGCTCTTTGTGATTCTACGCAAAGCAGCCCTCCAAAAATTTAAGACTGCCATTAAGTTGCTCTTGGCTTCCACACTGCCTACCTGTTTCTCTTTCCTACTACCATCAAATGTAACACTTAGGAAGCACTTAATATAATATTTAAATGATATTTAACATCCGGAGTGCTGTTCATCTTTAGAGCTTCTTGAAAATAAAGTTAATTTAATAAGAAGATTGCAGAGAAAGAACGTGCTCTTATCTAAAGCACCACAACATGAGTAACAAGGATAGAGAAAGTAATTGGACAAGTATATATGTTCATATGTAAATACCTTTGCTTAAGTGTGCTCAGCAGTGAAAAACACTGTTTAAATGCCAGATTAAATGGCAAATTTTAACAGGGAAAGCTCAATGTATCATTTTCCTTTTGTATTGAAGCAACTGAGGAATTTCCTCAATCTGAGAGGTGGCCAAGTACATTTGTAACTGGCTAAATGTTCATAATAAAGAAAGGACACAAAGAAATCTGCGTTTTAGAAACTAAAAACTATATATATTTTTATAATAATTCTAAGGGAGTTTCACTTAATATGTTTCCAAGGTCATGCTAAAAGTTTTGGTTAATGTCTTTACTAAAGCTGCCAAGTAGATGTATTTTAAAGCACTTTAAATCCACGCTCTACTGGGGGCAGAGGGAGAGAGGGGAGGAAAGGGTGATTCAGCTTCCAAGCATCATTATTCAGGTTAATGACTAAAGCATGAGACAATATCAGAACACAGTGATATCTCTGGGAAGGGTTAGGTGGTTGAATGAATTACCTATCACTATGAACCACATGCACTTATTGTTCACATACTTTTACATAACATGAATTCCTCTAGCTATTTCTTCCATTTTATTTTGTTTTGTTCTGGGGGGTGTAGTTTCATAAGTTTGAAAAAAGACCTGACATGCAAGCCAAAATAAACGTTCCCAAATGTAAGTAATCATTATCATGAAATTGATTACATATAGAAATCCTAATAACCATATTAATGATTACCATTTCTTTGCATGCATAATCAGTCTAGTTCTTGCGATGTCACAAACCAGCCCAAAACACAGTGGTTTAAAACAACAACCGATGTCTTTAAAGAGTCTAAGTAGACTCTAGGATCAGCTGGGAAGTCCTATTAATCTGGGCCCTGCTCAGCTGATCTCAGTTGGGCTCACTCATATACCAGTATCTGGTGAATGGGCAAAGGACCAGCTGGTGAATGACTAGGACCTTCTCTATGTAGTGTCTCATTTTCCTCCAGGATATCTCTAGGCATATGTTGGTGGTAGCAATAGGAATTCAAGGAGGGGAACATAGCGACAGGCTGCTGTCACTAAGTGATTGAGCATCAACCTATGAACCAGGAGGTCATGGTTTGATTCCCGGTCAGGGCACATGCCTAGGTTGTGGGCTCAATCTCCAGAGGCGGTGGGGAGGGCGTGCAGGAGGAAGCCAATCAATGATTCTCTCTCATCATTGATGTTTCTATCTCTCTCTTCCTCTCTGAAATCAATAAAAATCTATTTTTAAATGGCCATTAGTTGTGAAGATCATAATGCCAAAAGTCACTTCTCACACCCCATATTCCTCATTTTAATATTAGGGGCTTGAATTAAAAAAAAATGTCTTTTCACAACCCTTATATGAACTATTCTCACACTATAGGTAACAAAACCTGTGAAAACTGAGAAATTACTTACTGCTATTTTTAGCAATTCAAATTAAATCACCAATGAGCTACATAAATCTGTATCTGTTTTTTCTCCAATTTTACAATTCATGAAGCAGTGCCTCAAACACACACACAGCCAAGGATATAGAATTTCCATTTTATTAGTCTGAGTGATCCACAAAGGCATCTGTATGGTTAGGGTCATATATTTAGAAAGAAGGCTGCCCCAATCTTGGCCAAAGTTGAAAGTTTACAACTAAAATACTGTGAAAATTAATAAACTAGAAGTTAATTTAAAATGGTGTCAAGACACAAGCAGAAAGAACTGTCACCCACTTGTCACTCTACACACATTACTGACCCCAACAGGCAGAGATGTACCTCCCATCTCAGGCAGAAAGTGATACCTCTTTACTACCTAGTGGGGTGGGGGGGAGGATTCCATGTCCAGGAACAGCTCAGCCAATAAGAGACTGTCACAAACCAGCCAATGAGATGTCACTATGCTTGGAACTTTAAATTTCTCCCAATGGACTCTTCCTTTAAAACAGCCCCTCCCAAGTCCATAAAAGACTGTTCTTCTCCTTTGTTTCTCTGAGTTGCCCTTCATTCACCATTAGACCCATGTGCTGAACTGCAATTCTTTGTTGTTCCTGAATAAACTCATTTTGCTGGAGAAATATCTAGCTGTCTATTTAAGGACACCATTTTAAAATGAGATGAAAAGAACACCCCAAAACAGGAGAAAACTTCAGAGAACTGCTGCTCTGAATAACTAACGAGCAGAATACTTCTAAAATGACTGGGGGGGAAAACTGCATTGGACAACAAATATTTTATGATTAGTTTGGTTAACACTTAATTTCTGAAATATCTTAGCGTAAGCAATAAGATAAAAGTAAAATCATATGCTAAAGCTCACTACCTAAAGGCACCATTTTCTGAGCAATGTGAGTTTTCTCATTTATCGTATAGGGAAGTTAACAATGCCTACTGAATACAGCTGCTTTGAGAATTAAAGAGATAATGCACATAGCATGACACTTGGCACCTAAGAAAAACAATAAGAATTGCACATTATATGCATAACAATGGTAATAAAATTGCACTTTACCATTTTGAAGGGTTTTCACATAGACTCCCTCCTTTAGTTTTATATACACATACACATTTCAATTATAGGCAGACGAATCATTGTAACTCCCCTAGAGTTTTAATGAGTTGAATTCCTTTCACAAGCTTACAGAGCTAACAAGGAAGCAGAGCTGAAATCTGAACCCAAGGTCTTCCACATCCAGGTCCAGTGCTCCTCCTGCTGGACCACAGCCTCACCATATAATGTTCTTTCACAATCAATCCACTTGCATAAAGCATTACATACAGGCCAACTGGATTTTTAATTACACCTTTAAAAACGAATGCACAGGTATGCCTCACTGTGCTAGAGAATTGAGCAGGACACTTACAGATCAAATTCCTGTGAAGATCAAAATCCTATTTTCCCATTGCATCTTATTATAAGAAAACAAGAATACAATTTAACTTAACATCTATTGGTTAGCAAAATCAAAATCTAGAATCTTATATTTTACAGTACTTTAACCTCTAAGAATTCTACATAGATTCAATTCTCTGGATTTTTCACTCTGTAATTAATTCTTTCAATCCAGATTTACCCAGTTCTTAGAAATCTCTAAAGTTCCAAATTAAAAATATGATGAAACTCAGCTGTTCTTTAGCATTTGCTGATGCTAATGTAATAAAAAAAAACAGGTTCAAATTATAACTTTGCAACTTATTGGGTACAGTAACTAGAAAACACAAACTCTATTTTCTATAGGAATCAAAAATCTGGCAAATACATACATATATCCCACCTCATCTGCTGTATAAATAATATTCTGTATATCTAATATAATCTGAAAATGGAAAGTATAATTTCAAGTTGTTGAATATAGCGTTAAACTTCATCAGTTTCATTGTGAACTTCATAATTTAAGAATGCATTAAAATTGAATCTTTAAAAATCTTTCTCCCTTGTTAAAGAGCAGTCAGTGTTGAATCATACTCTAGTGATTGCTACCACAAGCAACAGATTAAAAAGTCATCAGACAGATGGCCAATCTAAATAGAATAAAGTGCGCAAAATATATGATTATAATAATTAAACATATTTTAATTGCTAGTAATTACTATGAATTAGTGGAAAAGCCAATTATAAAAAAATTTGAGTAAACTGACTTGTTTAGCTTAATAATAATGTGGATCCCAAGACATTCTTATAGCTCAAAAAAAAAAAATAACACAAATTTAAAAATAGTGTAAGGAAAAAGTGTAATTGTTTATTTATTCCCAATGTTTTTTCTGAAAAATGACTCTTTTTTAGGTCATATGATTAAAATTAGTAGGAAGTGCTGCTAGACAGACTAACATAAAAATGTCAACATGTTAACTAGGCAAATTTATGCTAATCTCACATAATCCAAATTCAACATTAAAACCAAGCCCTATGTAGGTAAAGCAACAAGGACATTATAACATAAAAAGTTGTGTTTAAAAAAATTATGTTTGCCTTTGTTCAAATTTTCCATATTAGTATTTTATGTTAATAACAATTATAATAATTTAAAAACTGAAAACATATTTCCATGCATTCAAAATGTGTGCTAAGTAATTGATATGGTATTGTCTCTACTTTCAACAATTTCATAATTTCTAAATATGTATAGGAATAAAATTATTTCAGTACCAGTCATAGAGGTTTATTGGTCTTAGATGGACAAAGAGACTTAGTAAAGAGCAGGTCAACATCAAAGTGAAGAAGTTGTTATATTGTCTTTAAAACAGAGGATAGCTAATATTTATTGCGTGCTGACTTGGAACAATTTGATAATCAAAAAGAATAACTCTAAATGACTGTAAACATCAAATGCATAAAAATCCATTCGTCCTTCCTGGGAAAGAGAGGTACCATGCATTTGCCAACATTGCACACATTCCAATCCCACTGGCTAAGAGTCTCAGAGTCATGAGTCAAAGCATCTGATATATTTTCAGCAAGATATTCAATAAACAAATAGAAACAATATATATGATATATTAAAATACTGTTCTTGAGATAAATGTCTTCAATATGTTAAATACATTTAAATGAATTATTGCTATGACTTTGGTATATTACAGAAAAATTTGAAGGCAAGCTTTATAGCTAAAGAATTTCTAATGTTTTTCAAAGGTTATTCAAGTGAATGTTATTCATACATTTCATTTCCAAATTAATTATTAATAAAAAGCTTGATCTATATTTCCAGTTTCTTATTAAAGTTAATCATAATGTTTTTAATTATGACACTTGTTTGCTGTTGTTTCTTTGTTTTTTGTAGCAATGATCTTAAATAAACATTCTTGCTCACTTTCAACTTGGTTTTGTTGATCCCAGTGCTAATTATACTATTATTCTCATCATTTTCCATCTGGCAGGTCATCTTCAGGGTCTCAAAGCTGCTTCAGCTGCTTAGAACACAAATAAAACCTTCAGGGGATGCTTCACTGCCTAATTTCTCTGTGTTGTTAACCCCCGAGTCAAGATGGCAGGAATCAGCACAATGATACAATTATAAGGCACATTCGACTAAGGAGTACTTTATTCAGTATTTGTGAAACTCAGACACTGTGCCAAGCCAGGGCTATAAAGCTGAGTAAGATGAAATATTAGCAGTAAATAATGTTGACTTATAATTGTGTTGTAAACGATCTTTCTCATGAATACTATCACATCGGCTTTCTGTAGATTTTCCCAAATGTTCTTACCATCATGTTCATCTTTAAACTCAGGATTATGTTACTATTTCCAGCTAATTTGACTCTCCCATAAAGTAGAAGCAACAGTAATGTAAAATAGCCTATGGTGTCTGTTAGATAGGGACTTGATCACTTTTATTGACCTAATTACCAATATACTATCTGTGATAAAATTACCACCCCTCTCCAAACTCTTCCCACCTGTAAGATCAACTTTATATAGTGTACTAGCAACATTTATATTGAGGTTCTCAATTTTATTTATAATACGAATTCTGCTATAGGGTTTCAGTTTAATGTCTGGAACTAGATACCCTCATCAAAGCTTCATTCAATTAATTTACACATGGTTTTACAGCTGGTCCTATAGTTTTGAAAGTCCTTTTGACCTGCTAATAATATTAAGGGAAATTTTAAGGTAACTTGTAGAAAAATTGTTCTTAAAAGTATTCTGCAAAAGAAATAATGTTTGAAAACCTAAAAACTGCATTGTATTCTTCACATTATCTTTATTCAATAATCTCTTTTATGAAAATGGAGATTCATTTCTACATAAGTAATGTCTGTCCCAAAAATGTAACAGATATAATATAGAAAATCAACTGATTTTTTATGCACAGAGAAAAATATTTTTCTAATGAAATCTTATTAAATTATTTTTCTCAAACTGCTGAAGAGGACCAACTTGCTGGTGATACACCAGTTCATCAATGTTTTTTTGCTGAATATTATAGAAACTACATATTGTTCATTTGTTTCAATTTAGCGAAGCAGAGGTAAGACATTTTTATCAGATGCTGCTTTGATTTTCCAGGGCAGGGGGTGGTCACTTTTGCCACTCATCTGTCAATAGAGAGTAGCTTTTAGTCTTTCCCACAAGGCACGATACCTGTTAACACAGACATGCCTTTATATATAGACAAAATTGGAATCACCTGACTCCTTCCTTGCCCTTATTCTTTACATCCAAATGCACCATTATGTTTCGCTCTTGTCCCTCTACCGCTGCCTTGGTTTAAAACATCATCTTCTCTACACTGGAACACGTTGACTGCATTTCAATTGGTCTCTCCTCCAGGTTCCCTGGGTTCTCAGAATCTAATTCATATCCCCATGGCCTGCTAAACATTTGGCCTCAAATCTGGTACTCCACCCTCACCCACCTCCACTGTCCTCAACTCCTTCACAATCAGCGCAAACCAGAGTATGTCATAGCCTCTTCACTCTATACGATCTTCCTTGCATGTCTCACTGCCTGGCATGCTCGGCACCTTCACTTCTTCTCTGCCTAGCTTGTCGATTTTCAAGACACAGCTCAAACATCACCTCCTATGATAGCCTTTCCAGGCTCCCGATCTTGGATTAGATGTGGCTCCTCTGATTCTGCAACACCTGTACATACCCCTGCCCTGTGTGGCACTGACTGCACAGATGTGTAAACCTCTAGTATCTCTCATCTGGTGCACTGAACTGCTTGAGGAAAAGGACACTTACTCTCTGTTACAATCTCAATTTACCTAAAGCAGCACTGGCACATATGAGGACAAGGAATACGTGATCAATTGGAAATATCTGGAAGAAGTATGGGGTTGGAAAAAAATTAAAAATCATCTACCTAAACCGTCAATTCTAGATGAAAAAAGTTCTCTTAGCTGTTATTTCCAGATAAAGATCACTGAAATCCAGGTAGTCTGGCTAAATAGCAAAGTATTCAAACATCTAAAAATTGCTAGATGTAGGGTCATAGTTATAGGCCACTGAACCTGGTATCCAAAATGCTTTCGACATTATATTAAAGTAACCAGAGGCCCGATGCAGGAAATTCGTGCAAGGGGCTCGGGCCCCCACCGAAGTAACAGCCGCTGCCACTGCCGCCGCTGCTGCAGTCGCCTCCTCTGCCTCAGCCCGCGGCCTCCTGGGCAATCGCAGCTTTGTCGGAAGGTCGTCCAGAAGGACATCTGGAAGGTTGTCTGGTCTAATTAGCAAATTACACTTTTATTATTATAGATGCCTTTCTAATTATATAAAGGTAAAATATTCTAATTGTAGAAAATATGCAGATGATTAAATACAAAATAGCTGAAATTGTATCATCCAGACATAAGTATTCATATTTTATTATGTACTGTAAACTTCTAGTCTTTCTTTAATATCAAGGCAATGAACTAAACACACACACACACACACACACACACACACACACACACACGCCAATCTCAAAGCTTTCTGGTACCTTTGAGGTATTAATAACCAATCTAATTTTTATGTACTAAACTTGATTTTATAATTCAGTTTATACCTGCTGCTTCTCCCCTAATTCATGCCTGTCTCGGGCTGGAAAAACTGAACAGGGCTGGGGAGAAGGAGTTGAGGGTGGGGGGGTCTCATCTCTAATACTTCCTCTGCCTTATTCTTCCACTCTTCCTTTGTCACTCACTGTGTTGTTTCTGTCCTCTCTTTAGTTGGAGAGATGGGCAGGTGAGCCAAAAGGAAAGGACGGCAAAGCTCACACTCAATAATGACATAGCAGATGCCCCACACACTGGCTCTTTCTTTCAAGAACAGCTTCTCTGGGACTCTGGGGTCCATTCACCTCCACAAACCATCTGGAGTTTGCTGAGGACCTCCCCTTGCAATGGTCCCTGGTATGGACCATGATCCCCCACTGCACTGCCATGGTCCACTGCGTGTCGATTTTTCTGGCATTGGCACATGCCAGGTACCCAGTGTCCTCCGCAGTCCACCAGAACCAGGCCCTCCTCCCCTTCTCGTCGGAAGTGGTGAGACCTACTGTCAATGCAATTTTCTCTCTTTGCTCCGATATCCCAGGCAACTTCAGCTACACTTTGGTCTTTGATTTTTTTTTTTTTTTCATGGAAAGATCAGGCAACTACACTCTCCAAGGAACGGAGATCAAATTATGCCAGCGTGTACCTGTGCCACACCAAATTTGCTCTGACAACAAGGTAGCAGGAGGTCCCTAAGTGGTTTTGATACAGAAAAGATTGGGATCTGAGTGTCCCCTCTGAAATGTCAAATATCTCTAGAGTAATTCTGTATATCCTTTACCCAGAATTCCTCCATGGTAACATGTAGCTAAACTATATTATAATATCATTACCAGGATTCTGACATCGAAACAATCCACTGGTACTATTCAAATTTCCCCAGTATTACTTGTACTTGCTTGTGAGTGTATATGTATTTAGTTCTATACAACTTTATACAAGGAGTGCGTTCACATATCCACCACTGCAATCCACACTCGGGATAGCTCCAACCACAGGGAATGCTTGTGTAGCCTTTTTCAAAGCTACCATTCTGCCCTCCACCCTCACCCCAAACCTAGCAAAGACTACTCTGTTTTCCATTTCTATAATTTTGTCATTTCAGAAATATATAAGTGGAGCCATATAGTGTGTAACCTTTTGGCACTGGCAATTTTTATTCAGCATAATTTTCTAGAAATTGTTGCATATATTAATAGGTGATTCGTTTTTTATTACTGAACTGTATTATAAGATATGAATGCCACAGGCTGTTTATTATATGTTTTCATTTCCCTGTGATAAATGCCCAAGAATGCAACTTCTGGGTGGTATATTAAAGATATGATTAGTTTTATAAGAAAATTTAAAACTGTCTTCCAGAATGGCTGTACTATTTTACCTTCACACCAGCAAAGTATGAGTGATCCAAATTCTCTGCCTCCTTTCCATAACTTCACATTATTTTACAAAGACTGATAGCTGTATGTCAATATCTCTGAGTTTTTAATCTTCATATCCCTAAGGGCTAATGAAGAACGACATCTTTTCACATGTGTTTTCTGCCATCTGTATATACTTGGTGGAATGTCTCTTCCTATCTTCTGCTCATTTTCTAATTGGATTGTTTGTATTTCTACCATTGAGCTTGGAGATTTTTAAAATATATATTAGGTATTAGTTCTTTGTCTAACATATGGCTTATGAATATTTTCTCCTAGTCTTTAACTTTCTTTTTCACCCTCTTCACATGGCCTTTTTTCAGTTAAAATATTTTAATTTTGAAGAGGTACAATTTACCTATTTTTCTATTTTATAAATCATACTTTTGGGGTCAATTCTAAGAACTCTTTGCCTACTCATAACCTATAAGATATTCTCCTATAGTTTTCTCTAAACATAACATAGTTTTAAGTCAGTTATCCATGTTGAGTCAATTTTTGGATGAAATGTTAGGTTTAGTTTATGGTTCATATTTTGGCTATGGATTTTCAATTGCTGCAATATAACTATAATTTTTGAATATATTATTCAGAGCTTTTATGTATCGAGGGCTCACATTTGAACTTATTCAAGTGAATTTTTCTCTAGGTTTTTGCCAACATTTAGGCAACTGTCACCAAGACAGCTCTAACCAAGGCAATAACACCTGGTTTGAATAACTCAGAAGATTAAGAGAAAGCACACAAATAAAACTGTCCCTATTAAAACAAAACAACTTACAAAATTAAAGCAGAAATATTTAACTAATAAGTATTAATCTTTTCATAATTATTATTTAGGAAAATTTTAAGGGAAAGTCTAAAAGGTTTCTAAAGTTTCCAAAGGGGAGGGGATTCAGCTCATATTAAATTTCAGTTACTATCAAAACAGCTAAATCAGATCTGTACACGCTCTGTGGTGTACAGACTCAGTCACAGATGGCAAATATTCGAGAGAACAGCCATGGCTTTCCAGCTTTCTGCCATAAAAAACATAAATTGAGCATCTCCTGATGCTGCAGATACCCTAACCTCAGCAATAATGTATGCTCAGGTAAAGCTCTGATGCCCTAGTCAGCACTGTATGCAATAAGTTAACTTCTCTTCATTTAAGATGGTTCTAGTTACCCACTACCCTTGGAAGAATATAGAAAATAAACTCATACAAATGATTTTTTATGTGCCAGAAAACTCAGTTAAGAAAGACTGGAAGAAAATAGTTGATACTTTGTATCTTTTGATAATTGTGGTTCAACCACTTTTTCTATGATGGCCCTTACTACCCCAGCCACACGCCCTAAGTGGCATCAAGTTACCAAATTATATTGGCTCCTTGGGCCTTTTAGCACCTTGCAACTAACTCCTTCCAATAAAAAATGTTGTCTGTCATTCAATTACACAAAACTTCCTAATTTCATAATGGACTTCATTTTCTACTTTCCTTCCCTTGTTCCTAAAGAGTGTGTGTGTGTGTGTGTGTGTGTGTGTGTGTGTGTGTGTGTGTATTTATCTGATAAGCAACTTCCTTTTGTATTTCTTCTGTATAAGGAGGTGTCTACAGTGTCATGAAATATATAAAGACTAAAGAAATATTCTTATTATTTCTTCATAATATCGCCATCTTATCCATTATATTTAACCTATACTACTTGAGGCTTTAAATAGAAGAAGCTAAAACATCATGGTCTCCTTTTATCACTTTGCAAAACTGTTTCTGAAAAAATTTCCCAAGTGTTAAACAAAGATTGAAGATACTCTTAAG
The DNA here is from genome assembly GCF_027574615.1 of Eptesicus fuscus. NCBI lineage: Eukaryota > Metazoa > Chordata > Mammalia > Chiroptera > Vespertilionidae > Eptesicus > Eptesicus fuscus. The sequence continues at coordinate 10,577,025 of NC_072487.1, read as the reverse complement.
TGTGCTAGGAGTCAGGCATGCAAAAGAAATCTATAATATCTTTGCCCTAAAGAAGCCCACAGTCTAATTTGAGCTAAAGGATTAGCCCAAATTAACTAATTAAAAAGCAATACAAAGACTATGAAAGTGTATACAGGTAATTAAGGTCTAATGCGTAGTATAAAGAAAATTTCCCAGACAACAGAAAACAAATGTCTGGTTTTCAGGACTGGGGCAGATAAGACTGAAAGAAGATGTCACAAGTAATAGAAATATTTCAGGACCAATAAATGTGTTCATCAGTTGAGTAGCTCACTTTTCTACCCACTACCAGAGCTATGAGGCCTACTAAACTGCAACTGATAATACAAATCAATCAATATCTGTGTGTGTGTGTGTGTGTGTGTGTGTGTGTGTGTGTGTCTTTTCAGAGCCTCTAAGTGCATATAAACTCATGTATGTCCCCAAAACTTAAGTTTGTAGACCACAGTGATGGAAATCTACAAGGCCACCAGATGGTGGCAGTATCTAGTTCTGACCTTAAATCACCTGTACAAAATAACAAATACTGCACAGAAGCATCTGGTGCTCAGAAGTTTGTAGCTTAAATTGCTAGCATTTTTTTGGAAATAGCAACTTATAATTATGTAATTCTCAGCCATACAACAGTCCAACCTGGACTAGAGTATGGAAATGTCCCTTTCTTAAATAATCAAAAATCTTATACTGCTAACACTCTTCAGTTGTTAGGCGGTAACACTCCAAAAATATGTTTTATTAAAATTTCTACTTCTCTTCATTAATGTGTCTTAGAGCTTTAAAATGATATAATATACTTGTCATATAAGGACTGTAAATCAAAAGATATAAAAATAGATAAAGCAATAATAATAGTTACTTGCAAATTTTCATGGTACTTATGCACTAGCATAGTTGCTTATTTTAGGTTTGTTTTTTAACTATAATGATTTAATGTTCTTTATCAAGATAAAATACAGTATCTCCTTTCCTGGTTTCATTAAGTTTAAAATTTTATAGTGAATACTGGGTAATATTATTAATGTATAATATGCATTAGGCTTTTTTTGTAAGGTTTCACTGTCTTTCCCTCCCTAAACCCCAGAGAGATTCATATTACCTATAACATAAGCATTCAATCTTAAAGATTGATTCACTAATTGTTTTAGCCAGAGCAATTGTTCAGAATAAATTGGCAATGATTGAAAGCATCAGTTTTCATGCTCCTACAATGGCAAGAATAAATACATTTTGCTTAGATATCTTCTGTAAGTTCCACTTAACAATACTTGCAAAAACACCAACAGCCTTAATGAGCAGTGAGTGAACTTACACTATTTATGAATAGCACCATATTGATTTTAACAGCAAAAAAAAAAATAAGTTGCCAGAGTTTCCCATAATTCATTTTTGTGATTCCTCCAGAGGCCACGACTCCTCAGTTATAAGCAAATGTATTTTTAATTCACTTTATGAATGGCTTTAAAAATACTGAATGACACACACTATGCTCTAATAATGTTCTGCAGCACTTTTCAACTGGTGTAACAGGGCACACTGGTGAGCTGCAAGAATTTCTAAAACATGCAATACCTATTTAGTCAGGGGCACTGACCTCTTTTCCCTTAGATTATCAAATAAAAAATGACAACAGCCAGCACAACAATAGCTGTCCAATGTGAATGAATCAAAATATACCTATTTTCTTGTCAGTTCAGCACAAAAATAATACATTTTTGTATGCTGCAGAATAGATGAAAAAAGTTGAAAATCGCTAATCTTCTGGAACACACCCTACTACAATATTCTTAGAACAGTTTGTTAAATTAGACACTTTCTGTGTGGGTTTCAGTTAAGATCCAAAAGGCAAGAACCAAACTGTAGCTGACAGGCATCACCCACATTTTAAATGGAAGTGCGATGTCATCAATGCAGAACTTGCAAAAGAATTCTCAAAAACCAGTTTTGTGAGTTAATTTCCCTTGAAGTTTAAGTGATCAAAAGGTTAGAGAGTAGGTAGAAGGAAACATTTTTGTTGTTGATGTGCTATAAATCCCACCACCACATCCTCACCTCATACCTTGAAGAAGCTGTAAGGAAACCTCTTCAAAAGATTGAAATGTTTACACTGATGTTTAGGGGCCACAATAGTTACTGTCTGGTGTGCACCTAAAAGCATGCTGCCCTAAGACCACTGTAGTAGGGTAAGTTCCAGAGGATTACTAGAGCATAGTTTGTGTCATTTAGTAGTGTTTAAGTTATTCATAAACTGAATTAAAAGTGAAATGCTATGGTTCAGAATTGGCAGAGGAAAAAGTTGTGCTGCTTATAATTTCCCTGGCAGAGACAAAATGGTGTAAATTTCCGGAAAATGGGAGGGGGGGCAACTTAGAAGAAAGAGCTTGCTTAGGAATTTCAGATCCTAAGAACAATGCATAGAGGGATGGAGTGAGCCTAATAGAGGGACTATATTTCCAGATATCCAGGAATTAGGGGAGAAGTATTATGCATTTGGACAAAAGAAAATGCATTTCCTGTGTCATGAGAAAAGTAATCCAAATTGCCCCATTATGCACCTCTGAGACACCCACATACTTTTTGATTCAATGGCTTAGCTAATGCTGTGGTATCAAACAATCCCTTGGCGTTAGTAGTTTAAAACCACAAGGACTAGTTTAGTGCTTCATCTAACATGATGGTTGTGGGCCAGGAGTGGACAGAGGCTGGCTTCTCTTTGAAGTTTCAAGGATTCAGGCTGATGGAGCAGCCACCATTTCAAAAGTTGACTGCAGTGTCAAAAGGAAAAGAAAGATCTCTGGAGACTGTCAGACCAGCTCAGCCTACCAGGGACATTCGTCACTCCTCACAAATCTTACTGTGGTCTCACCCAACCACAGCAAGCCAGAAAAGTCAATCCTCCCAGGTGCTCAGGAAGCACAGACATTTCTGATGAGTAACAGTCATGTCTGCCACACAATCCTAAGGTAAAATAAAGAGTCCACCAAACCCAGAGGAAGCAAATCCAAGGTTACATTTATATCAATCATGTCAGACCTCCTGGTTACTTCCACTTTTCTGAGATTCAACCCAGGAGGAGCCAGAGGCTGGACGAAAAGCAAGGTTGCAATTTGGGGAAGCAGATGAGAGGCTGACTAACTCCCACTCTTCTCCATGAAAAGTGGTCAACATAAAGCCGGCTGGAACTGAGGTAGGGGGAAACTTTACCACTAACTAACTTTAGGACTTCCGTATTAAACAAATGAGATATTTTAGAAATGAGACTATTCATGTGGTTAGAAGTGATCACAGAACATTTTATTTTCTAATAGGAAGTAAAAAAAAAAGATATGAGGCCTACCTGAGATTTTACTCGTGAGCAAGAAAAAGATTAACTCCACTGAGCAGGTTTGAATGGAGAGCAGAAGAGGCAAAGGGGATCAACACCCGTTTGCTTAAATAAGAAACGTATACAAGAGGGAAAAAAATTGCTAGGTAAATGCAGTTTCAGAGAATGGTAATGTCAGAAAGAAAGTGAAGAACAAAACTTCAAAGTGAATCCAAATAAAAACAAAACTATCAAAATACCTTTAGAAAATCAGAGAAAAATATCACATATAACCAAGAGAATCTCAGAAGCAGTAAGATAAAAACGCTATTATAAAAATGGAGGGGAAAGTTTAGAAAATTAGGCTAAAGTACCCCAAAGTTCCTCCCAGATATATAAAACCAAATTAAAGATATAAATGCTGTGACAATCCGACTTCAGTAAAAAACACCTAGGAAAATATTCCATCACAGCAAAGTGAATGGCAGAAAATCTGATTAGACTCTGTAACAGTGACCAAATAGGAATGCTGGGCAGAGATGAAAAACATAATTTATTTCCAACAAACTAGATTTAGGCATGGAGCGATAACCTCTTATACTACCAGAACACATTAATAGTGGATCTCCCGGAAGCAAACTACCATTAAATCAGTAACTATTTGCTCTTTGAACTTTCTGTAGGTGATCTAGAAAGTATCAAATAAGAAAATAGGAGAAAACAGGATACAAGTGTTTGAAGTGCTCAAATATTCAAAATAAAAAGGAGTGAAATACTGATTGTTTCATGCAAATTGGCTATAATTGGAAGAGGCAGTAAAAATCAGTGCTTGCTCAAAGTAGTTCCTCAAGAATCTCCAATCAAATTGTAAACAAATGCATGACTATAACGAGGTCTCTAAACTGCAATTGTCTGATCTGTATTGTAACCCTTGTTTCATAATTTATAAAATAAAACTCATATGATGTGAACAATTGAGAAAACTATATTATAAAAAGGTAATAAATATCCAATCGAAAGAAAGAAATTTCTATTTGATTGGTTTCGTTTTTGCTTTTCTATACAAATCCCCCATTTTATTTAAAAAAGGGACATAAATCATTGCACTTGAGACTATTTTAGCAGTGGCTTTTAAATATATACTTAATACAGGAATGACTTCATTTGTATAGGGACTGAGTATACAAGTTTGTTTCCACTCATTATCTATTCCATTATCGTAAACTCCATGTAGGGTGTGCAGGGCAGAAAAATGTTATTACACCTATCCTATATAATCCTATATAATAAAAGGCTAATATGCAAATTGACCGAACGGTGGAACGACTGGTCACTATGACGCACACTGACCACCAGGGGGCTGACGCTCAATGCAGGAGCAGCCCCCTGGTGGTCAGTGCACTCTCACAGGGGGAGTACCACTCAGCCAGAAGCCGGGCTCACGGCTGGTGAGCGCAGCGGTGGTGGCGGGAGCCTCTCCCACCTCCGTGGCAGCACTAAGGAGCAGCAAACCGAGCTGTAAGGAGCAGTGAGCAGGTGGGCAGACATCCACTGAGGGCTCCCAGACTGTGAGAGGGTGCAGGCCAAGCTGAGGGACCCCCTGAGTGCACAAATTTCATGCACCGGGCCTCTAGTTTAATATTAAAAAGCTAACACTTCATGAAATTGATCAAGGTCCAATAATTAGCAGTCAATGTCAGAGTCAGGATTTAAAACCAAACATTTAAAATTTTCATCATTGCATGCTATTGCCTTTCCTAACTGGAAAAAGGATTAACAATGGTTTGGATTTAATTTCAAACAAAGTGTTCTAAATATCACATTTCAGTTCATTCAAAAATATTTAATAAGAACTAATTATATATTTTGGAGTACTTTTAAAAATCATAGTGTCAAGTACGATATAATTTTTACCCTCAAGGTGCACAAGCTTTGGAAAGATACACAGAACAATGAACAAAAGTAGTAAAATATATCTTTCCCCTCACCATTATCCCCTCTATGCCTTATTCTACAAAAGCATGCAAAAGTAGAGAGACTGCACTTTGTCCAGAGATTCTGGAATGTTTAATTGAGAATGTGGTACTAGACTAGTTATTAAAGGATGAATAGGAGTTTGCCCAAATAGCCTGGAAAATACTATTTCAGTTAGAGGGATCTCAATGTACAAAGACATTCAAATATATAAAGTTGAATATTGTTACCAGTAAGTACTAGATTATTTTACTTTTATAAATACTATTTCCAACGTTTGAAGTTTAGTATAAATCATTAATTCATTAGCACTTTATTCTTATAAAGTAATTAGTATACTAGATAGCTATATTCTTTTTTTCTCCTACAAGAAGAACTAAATGGAAAAATGAATGATTATCCCCCATAAATGCAAATAACTTCTCCATGGTTTTCTACCATCACCAGTAGCAAAACATCTGATTTGCATCCATATTCTAAAGCTGTAATTTTAATTTATTAATTTCTACTATACCAAACTGCATACTTTCTCTTGAACTTTACATTAACATAATCATTGAACCTCCTTTTCTAAGCCAGATAGTAATGCTTTTAGCTTTATTCCCATGATCCCTTTAGCAAAACCACAGTAGTTGTACCTATAAATGGACGAACAGGAGCAGAAACTCCAGATCCAATATGGCAGTCATCCAATCTACCTCTTCTCAACAGCCACTCAGACCTAAGCATTTGGCTAGGTTGTGTAAGCACCTAAATAAATAGCTTGCATAATTTATTTCATTTCATATTTCACCTTAATTTCATCAATCTTGTTTATACCTATTTTAAAGTATAATAAATAACAAAATACTTCAATTTTTAAAATACTGATTATAGTTTCTCTGCCAAAGATATATTTTTATTGAAAGTTCATGTAGTACCCTATGAGATTCTTGAATATAGAAGCAACTGTAAATGCTGCCTTCCTAATTTTAGCATCTATAAAAATAAGATCATGAACATATGAGTATGTTCTAGAATGCTATCCAGTTATCTCAATCAACAAGTGCTTTAGGAAAGTAAGGGCAATAGAGTGCCATCAATCTAATTTAGTTAGGTAGAATGAAAAACAATGAAAGATGTTAATTAAGCCATGTATAGACACACAGAATAATCTGCTACAGGCTCCAGTGCTTAAGCACATGGTAAACAGCTACTTGAAGGGGGCATGTATCCAAGACATGGGTAAATGGACTAGACTACACAGTTAAGGACACACATGGAAAAGATCCAAGGGAGGAGCTTCTGGGATGCAAATATCTGCTAGTATCCGCTTATCCACACAAGATGGCTATTTTGTATGGTTTCCCCAACTTTGACACAAAAATAATCTGTTGTCAGCCACTACCAGGAATCCAGTTACATTAATGCTACTAAGACATGTGTGATTCTGCTGAAGATTTTGCAATCACAGGAAGCAGTGACATTGCACAAAGTACAACATTGTACTTGAAAAATTCCCATTTGACATTTATCCTCTCAAGGCTATTCTGGTCTCTCTGACCACTTAATCCTCTTGCCTCCTACCCACACAGTAGTCAGGCTCCCTCTTCTCTCATTTCTTGTGCAATGTGGCTTCCTACTTGGTCAGAGTCTTGGGTGAAAAGGAGCTCCAGGAAGCTCTTTCACTTTGCAAACTATGTGTTTTTTATAACAGCAAATGATCTTATGATGTGAATGTGTTTTAGTTTTGTCATCAGAAAAAAATGAATAAATAAAAAATTACATATGAAGAAAAGGGCTTCAACAAGATTAAATAAATAAATAAGGATATGTGTCAGGCAACTGTGAATCCCTAGTACTTAGGATGAAGAATTTGTTCATAGAAGGTTCTCAACAAATGTTGGTAATGATACGGCAATTCTTCCAATTGAGAAAGGTGTGTAACAATACAAGGGAAATTAGTGTGATAGGGAAGTATAGTATGCATTCCTTGGAAAGTAGATAGATGAGTTACTGATACAATGGGGAAAAGGGTGAAGTAGGAAAGAAGAATGGCTTGGATTAGTCTATTATTTAAAAAATGTTCTCTGTGAGTGCTCACTAGGAACCACACACCTCTTAGAAAAATTTCCCTGTCCCTCTCCCAACACTCATGGGTAAATATGAGACACTCTACTTAGTTTCTTTTGTGCATATAACTCAAATTCTCATTATATATTTAGTTTCTATCCAATGCTTAGAAGTTATTTCCCAAATTAGCCTGTAAGTCTCTCAAAGGCAAAATAATATCTGTCTCCTCCCCACAGACAATATATTACCCAGGTTCTAGCTCAATGCTCAAAACAAATCCACCTACTATAGACTAAGTATTGTTCTACAATCACATTTTTCTCCTTATCAATACGTCTTGGAAATCTTAACCATGACAGTATTTAAAGAACTACAGCATTCATTTACCTTCTTAGTAAACAAGTAACATAGAAATGAATGACTATTTTAAAGTCTAATTATATTACTATATAATTATAGGGATGTATGGATGTTTAAAATTTTTTCAATAAATATGCATTTAAATAGTTTTGCTTCTTCTTTACAACCTGTCTGCTTTTTTGAGTCTTTTTCTTGCCTTACTTTATTGGCTAAAATTCCATTACAATGTTGAGTAGAAGTGATGAGAGCAGACATTCTTACTTTGTTCCCAAGATTAGCTGGAAAGCATTCGGTCTTTCACCATTAAGTATCATATCAGCCATTCGCTTAGTGAAGATGTTCTTTATCAAGTTAAAGTTCCTTATTCTCCTAGAATATTTGTTAAGAGTTTTTACCAAAAATGAGTGTTGGGCCCTGGCTGGGTGGCTTGGTTGATTGGAGAATCATCCTGTGCACCAAAAAGGTTAATGTTTCAATTCCAGGTCAGGGTACATAACTAGGTTGCGGGTTTGATCCCTCGTTGGGTCGTGTATAGGAGGCAACCAACTGTGGTCTTATAAGTTGGAAAGTGTTCCCTCCTCTACATTTTCCTGAAAAACATTTTTAAAATTGGTATTATTCTTCCTTAAAAGTTCAGAAAATTTTATTAGGTCATCTGTGCCTGAAGCTTACTTTGCTGGAAGACTTTAGAGTATTATTTTGCTTTAAATTTAGGGTATTTTTAACAGCTGTATTGAAATAGAATTTATATACCATTAAATGTACTCATTTTATGCGAAAAATTCCATGATTTTTAGTAAATCTACAGATTTGTGCAACCATCACCACATCTAATTGTAGAAGAGTTGCATCATCTCCAAAGATAACTTGTGCCCACTTGTAGTCACTCACCATCCCCAATCCCAGTGCCAAACACCAATCTACTTTCAAATTCTGTAGATTTGCATCTCTGGACATCTTATATAAGTGAAAGTATATAATATGCAGTCTTTTGTGTCTAGCTTCTTTCATTCAGCATAATGTTTCTGAAGCTTTATTCATGTTGTAGCATTTATCAGTATTTTGTTATTTTTCATAGCTGAATAGTATCCCAAGGTGAGGATGTAGCTCTTTTTGCTTATCTGCTCACCAGTTGCTTTGGCATAGAAAGGTTTTAACTATAAATAAAGTTCTTTGGAAAGATATGAAACTATTCAGGTTCTATATTTCTATTTGTGAGTACATCTATCTATGAAGATTCAGAAGAGAATTTCTGAGGATAAATAAATTCCTAGAAAAGGAACTATGAAGACAGTAATTATGAACATCTATAATATAACAGATACTTTAAAAACAATTATTTACCTTTCACTCCAGATGTATTGAACCAGTTGACAATGTCTTCAAATACACACACACACACACACACACACACACACACACACACATATGTATGTATGTGTGTGTGTGTGTGTATATATATATATATATATATATATATATATGTATATATATATATATATATATATATATATATATATATATAGTATGCAAATTGTCCCCTCGACTAGGAGGTCGTCCAGGACGACCAGGGGGTGGGGCTGGCCAGGGGAAGGGAGGGAGGCCTTGGCCGGCAACTGGCAGCCACTTAGGGAACCTACCAGTGTACAAATTTCATGCACTGGGCCTCTAATATATGTATAATTCACCACTCATCACCAATACATGGAATCTATCAATGATTTCATCTTTGTCCCAGCTCATCAGCAAGACTATGTAACTATTGTGTTAATTTGCACTGCTTTGAATATTAGTAAGGTTATGTATTTATTATTCATTTATATTCCACCCACCTCAGCCAAGTTCTTCCCTTTTATGAGTCACAGGCTACTCTCACTGTACCCTATTCTGAATTGCCTGGTGACACAACTCTTGTGTCAGTATTTTGTACAGATACATCACAAGATCTTTCTGAATAATTGATAAATTATTCTATGTCTTGTTAGCTTACCATCCATTTTTCCTTCTCTCCATAAAAAGATCACAAAATTCTTAAGAACAAGGACCAATTTACATGCATCATTATATCCGGACCATGACCCACAAAGTCACTTTAACATTAATAAATATTTTGAGTGTTAACTGATGTAAATTTAACTAACTGAGTCTGAAGCTATGGTTTTAGCACTTACCTCTAATGAAATGGAAGGCAAATGATAAAGAGACACAATCTGCAATCTATAATCGTATACTTAAGCAGTAGGTCACAGTCAATGACGCTTCACAAAGACCAAGAACTGCTTTTAGCAGTGTGTGTGAATATATATATATGTACATATATATATGAATTTACATATAAAGTATGTAAATATATATGAATTTATATATAAAGCACAGTGTATATAATGATATAGTATGTAAAGTATATATATATATAAAACATAACAAAATAATATATGTAACATATATTAAGTATATAATATGTAATAAAATATATGTGTATAATATAGAATTAATTAATATCTAATGTATTAAGTATATAAATATATTTTTGTAGCAAAGTCAAGTTAAAACAAAATAGTTAAGAAGATAAAGGCTCTTTCCCTTTGACAAATGAAGCCCACCATTTCAAAATCAACATTCATCACAAGGCACTGTGTTGGTTCCCCTGGTATACCGGGAGCAATACAGGTTTTATGCTAATTATTTCCCTTCCTGCTGGCTACTAGATAGATCTCTGCAGCTCACCAGTTACATTATAATAGAATGAGATTGTATGAAGACACAAAATCCTCTTATGTAGTCCAATTTAGAACCCATTTCAGAAACTCTCTAGTGCTACACCAAGAAACTGAAATGTGCTGGGAATTTTAGACTTTTTGCATATACTTCTGTTACACTGAAATTTGGTAATGATTTTTGCAAAGGAAATGATTATCACTTTATAGACAATTTGATGCTATGTTCTATTATATCTGTGAACATATATATGTGCGTGTGTGCATGTGTGTGTGCGTGTGTGTGTGTGTGTGTGTGTGTGTTACTTGTTCTCTAGGCCAGGTCCCTAGATTTGCTTTTAGTCTTCTTAATATTATGAGAGAAAGCATAATCACAGTTTACATTGATAATGACACTAAAATTCTGGGGAAGGAAATGGTATTTGACTTACCCCTGCAACCAGGAAAGACAGGCTGTTCTTTATATTAACTAGTGAACACATTTAGAAGAGCAATGAAATGTATTCTGGTCTCAAATCCTAGCATGCCTCATATTTTATCAAAAGAGCACATAATAATTTCATTGGAGCTTTTAAAATTTTATTTAAATCAATGAGTTATTTAATACCTACCATTTACTTTCTTACTAACTCACCTGAAGAAAATAACCTGTAAATAATATAATTAGCAGCTAAGTCACTACAATAAAATAGGACAAATGGACTATCAGCATTCCTGGGCAATTCTGTTGTAAAATCTAAGTTATTGTATTAGCCTTGTGTCCAACTTCACAAATTAAACCACTGAATTAACATTTCAAAAGCTTTATATTTTTACAGTGTTGATAGAAATTTGGTAACTGACCTAATGAAATCAATGGCAATTGCTATTTATGCTATAACTAGAGGCCCGGTGCATGAAATTCATGCACGGAGGGGGGTTGTCCCTTAGCCCAGCCTGTACCCTCTCCAATATGGGACCCCTCAAGGGATGTCCGACTGCCCGTTTAGGCCCGATCCCAGGGATCGGGCCTAAACGGGCAGTCGGACATCCCTCTCACAATCCAGAACTGCTGGCTCCCAACTGCTTGCCTGCCTGCCTTCCTGATTGCCCCTAACCGCTTCTGCCTGCCAGCCTGATCACCCCTAACCACTCTGCTGCCAGCCTGTTTGCCCCGAACTTCCCTCCTCTGCCAGCCTGGTCACCCCTAACTGTCCTCTCCTGCAGGGTTGATCACCTCCAACTGCCCTCCCTTGCAGGCTTGGTCCCTCTCAACTGCCCTCCCTTGCAGGCCAGGTGCCTCCCAACTGCCCTCTCCTGCTGGCCATCTTGTGGTGGCCATCCTGTGTCCACATGGGGGCAGGATCTTTGACCACATGGGGGCAGCTATATTGTGTGTTGCAGTGATGATCAATCTGCATATTACTCTTTTATTAGATAGGATAGAGGCCTGGTACAGGGTGGGGGCAAGCTGGTTTGCCCTGAAGGGTGTCCCTGATCAGGGTGGGGTACCCTGGGGGCATGGGGCAGCCTGAGTGAGGGGCCTGTGGTGGTTTGCAGGCCGGCCACGCCTCCTGGCAACGCAAGCGGAGGCCCTGGTATCTGGAATTTATTTTCCTTCTACAATTGAAACTTTGTAGCCTGGAGCAGAGCCAAGCCTGGGGCTCCCTCCGAGGCCCAAAGCCATTTGTGTTGGGGTTATAATTGAAACTTTGTTGCCTTAAGTGGGTGGGCCCGGCCAGGGTGTGTGGAAAGCTTTGCTTCCCCTGTTGCCAGCGGCAACCCTGGCCTGCTCTCTCAAGCTCCATTCTGCCGCCATTTGTTGGAATTTGTTTACCTTCTATAATTGAAACTTTGTAGCTTGAGTGGAGGCTTAGGCCTGCAACGGCTGGCAGAAAGCTTGGCTTCCTCTGTTACCTAGGAAACCTTGCTCTCTGTGGCTGTAGCCATCTTGGTTTGGGTTAATTTGCATACTCGCTCTGATTGGATGGTGGGCGTGGCTTGTGGGCGTGGCTTGTGGGTGTGTCGGCGGTATGGTCAATTTGCATATTTGTCTATTATTAGATTAGATAAGTACACACAAGAAGATGAAATATGTGGACTGTAAAAAAAATGGAGGGTGGACACTACTCAATTTATATTTTATTTCTCAAAAATATTTCACTCTTGTTTTCTTTTTCCTCTTCATTGTCATCACAACTCCAAAAACAGCTCAAATGCCCAGATATACTTTTACATCTCACACAGTAAGCGTCACACAATTTGTACCATATTAATAACATTGAGAAGATCATCTCACATAGTATATATTAATTTAAATCTTACTTTCATGACACTTGCTAATAGCTCCTCCAGAAAAGTTTCCTCTTATCAAGTGCATATCAAAATCTATGTTCTGGAAGTTTTATAAGTATTCTTTAAAAATATTTCATGCACTTCTCTATCGAGTGTTATAATGCCAGACATGTACTTGGTTGGAACCTGAAAGATTTTTATTTTTCCAAAGCTTAAATCTAGTTGTGGTCACACTTTAAACATAAAAAGAGAGTGGGTAGATATTAAATTTCCCCATTTTACAGAATTCAACACAGAGCCTTAGAAAAATAAGAGAGCTTTTCAAAAGTGACACCTATCATTAGTCATAACAGACAGAGGAGAATTCCAGTCTTCTGATACCAACTTCAGTGCTTTTCCTACTCATTCATGCTGCCTCCCAGTGGTACTGAATTATTTTCTCGTGGGAGATTTTTGGACACTAGATTTTCTGAGGACTTTTAAGAACTATTTAGCAATTGTATTTGTTGAGTGATATTTTAAAAGTAGTGACATTTACTAAAGACTCAGATGGAGTTAAGGTTTCCTAAAATGGGTTACTCACTTCTGAACAGTTCCACACTGACTAGTGTGGCTCAACTATTTGCTTAATGTGAACATTTCAGGTTCCATTATGTGGGCCATAATGCACATGGAGAGGAGTAACGATATGGAAACAAGTCACTCAAAGCACAAATGCACCTTGTTTCAAGGCAGCCCCCCTCTCTCCAGAGACTGCTATCCATGCTTGTGTGCTTCCCAGAACCAGAGGAGATGCAACAGACACAGCAGGCATCCACGATGTAAGAGGTAAAGAGCAACTGATGACTCATTCACTAAAGTATCAACCCCACTTTCCAGTGGGTTTCTTTGATATAAAATTTTAAAATAAATGAAATAATCAATACTTGAAGAGTAACTCCCATGTAAAATTACATTATGGACTGATAATTACAAAATAACTAACTATATAAGGTGGGCAAAAGTAGATTACAGTTGTTCGTATGGAAAAAAAATACAATACCTAATAAATAACAATACAAGAATAGATTATGTGTTTGGGGTACTCACAACTGTTAACTTTCTTTTGCCCCACCCTGTATATTGCCATGGATTTCCTTCTGAAGGAAATAGTTTAACCAAAAGAGACAGAAAACAAAGTAAGGAAAGATAGGAGGAAGGGGCAGGGGAAAAAGGAATGAAGGGGGAAAAGAAAAGGGGAGGATGGAAATAAATAATAGAAAAATGTTTTTATTATTTTAAAAATGGTTGCTGAAGGAAGAAATCATACATGCAGTCAGATGGGTAAACCTTCTGCTTGGTATTTAACCTGTCTCTCCTATTCTCCTTTCATTTCCTTATCAAACATCTTTTTAAAGCTCAATTGATTTTCTTTCAGGAAATATGATCTTGTATGACTGAATAGTTCTTAAAGTTGTTAACACCAATGTAGCCCCTAAACCATAAATGAAAGGGGCTTGGTGACATATTTCTTCATCAAAATTATAAATGTAGTACCCAGAGGTTGAGAGCTATGATAAAGAGGAAAACATTCATGCAAATTCAGAAAACTGATTTTTTTTTTTTAATCTAGCATCATGCCTATGGGTAAATTGCAACCAAATTGGAGAACGGGTAACTGACAAGCCATTTTGCATATAGTGACCTCTCCTTGTACTACAGGAAAACATTTCCACCTAGAGTCCTTTCTCAGAATATCTAGAGACCAAATGAAATCAACCATAATGACTACCAGAGCCAGAAAATAATCAGTTTTTAATTGAAGCATCAAGGCAATTAATTTGTGACAACATCCTATTACTTCTGATTCTTGACCTGAAGTTTCAGAGGACTCACAGGATTTTCAGGTCTGTGGCATCCCTGGAGCATCCCAATGTTTTTTGGCCTCTTTAAAAATCACATCTATTAGAGGGAAATAAATGCTTTCGAGATGGAGCCCTAAAACTGGATTTGAAGTTACAAACCAGACTCACTAGTTTAATTCAATTAACTGTCAAGAAACACAATACTTCGTATGCATCATATACACAGATTCTTAATACTAGCAGATCTTCCTCTGGTTTCAGAGGTGTCTTTCAGGAAACACACACACACACACACACACACACACACACACACGCGCGCGCGCGCAAAAAAACAACAACACTGAGCTTACTATGCATTTATCATGGTTAATTCATTTCAACAAATAAATAATTTGTGCTATGCATGCTGATAACTATATTTAGACAATTAAACTTATTGAGTCACAATAAAATTTCTAAAACAGTATTTTTAAGAATATAAGCCATCCTTTATGAAATTTCAACAAGATGTTTATTCTTGCCTTCTACATAGAGTTCTATTCAATGTAATATGTAATGATAAACTTTATATAAATCTTCCTGGAAATCATGCTATGTGTTATTCTGGAATGAAAAATATCAGTAAATTGTCCTGATTCCAGTTCCACTAAGTTACATTTAATACATAATATTAACTTATTAATCAAATATAATAGATGCCCTACACATAGTGATCCTCAAACCACTTCAGTCATCATCAATACACAATCCATTCCATTTAAATTCTTAAGGTGAAATACCTTGCCAGTGTCTCACAAAACATTTTACTGGTTCTCAGCAGGACGTGCTTCATTTTTTTTCTGCCTCACGCTCTGAACTGTATTGGAAGTGATGCATGCCACTGGATGGTCATGCTAGCACACTGAAGAAGATCCCCTTCTTAAAATGCTAACCTCCACTTCCCATATTTGACAAATACTTTTCACTCTTTCAGTATGTGGCCCAATATTTCCCAAATGCTGGATCTCGGCTTCTATTCAGTATTCCCAGAATATTCCACACGCCATCATATTTTCTGTCTTATTCAGTATTATTCTGCAGGAGGTTTAACACCACAAGTCTTGTTCGTTAAGAGCCACCTTTAGAGGACTCTAAAACTGCAACACTGAGTGTGCAATGACCACAGATGCTATGCACAAACACAAGACCCTAAGAAAATACATCGCCAGCTGCCCGGCAGACACGGTGTAATCACACCCAGAACATACAATGCCCACTCTTTTTTCGGGGGGGGGGTTTAGACATAATCATCAAACATAGTCAGTGCCCCCCACACACACACCCAAGGCAATGCCTAGCAGAAATGACTTATGTTGGTGTCTTGAGCAAGAATTATGTCAAAGACAATGTGAAATGAATCAGACTTCTTCAAATAATCTGAACTCCAAGGCTGTTACACAGCACTCTCCTGCCGACCCCCCCCCCCCGCGCGCACGCACACACACACACACACACACACACACACACACACACACACACACACACGCACGCAAGCTTAACTTCACCCTCCTTCCTGGCCTGCCTTTCTGGCAATGACTTCCTTCTCATCTGTATCTCTCTCCAAGTCTTTTAGCAGCTTTGCTCTCTTCTCAGGGCCAATCCCTTGGGAAAGGAAATCAGTACAATACCAGATGATGAGACTTCACCCTCAGGTGAAAAGGAAGGGAGGAAAAGCAGAGGGTGTGGTACTCTTTTTCTCCACCACACCCCAGCCCTTGAGTCGCGCACTCCAGTCCACTGCGGCTCAGGGGAGCACACCAGGTCTCCTTGCTCACCTTCCAGCAGCCTGGCCCCCAGACCAGCCAGCAGGCACTCTCTGCAGAAAACTTCCCTTAACGCAGCCAAATATTCAGGGAGTCGGGCATAATTAAGGGGGTAGTTTGAATAGACATTGCACGGAGCTCCACGGAGCAAGTCTGAAAGGCACCTTTACACAGAGACCCCACAGACCTGCACTCTCCATGGCTGCCCACCTTGGGTAACTGGCTGAGAATTTAGCGATCACCGCCGGGGGTGAGGGGGGGGGGGCTTAGGAAGAGGGGGGGGGGGGTTCGTACTGGAGAAGAAGGTTATTTACCTCCTGAAATTGCCCTCAGGATCGCGTCCCCGAAGTGGCTCCGGCTCAAGGCACAGCTTTTCCGAGCTCAGCCCGCATTCGGACCCGGGTCCCCGCAGCTCTGCGCGCAGCCGGAAGACGCGCCTGGACCCGGCTCCCGTCCCCCGCCCCAGCCGGGCTCCTCTCCCTCCGCCGCGCCCGCTCCGCCACCCCGCGGGCACGCCGGCTCCCCGCGCTCGCCCTCCGCCTCCCGGCGCCCCCACACCCACCGCTCCTCCGCGCCCGCTGGGAGCCTCTAGCGGAGGCGAGAGGAACCGCAACAGACCTGCGGCGCCCGGGTTCCGACGCCGGCGCGTGGAGCCAGCCAGGCGGCGGCGTGAGCTCCGCGCACCCCCAGCCACCGGACCAACGCCACGCCGCCCCCACCTGCCCACCTGCGCCAGGCTCACCTGCCCCCTGTCCCAGAGGTGCTGGCCGCGCCCACAGCGCCGTTGGCAACGAGGGCGTGCGTCTGCGGTGCCGGGGGAGGTGGGGGGGGGGGGGGGGAGAGAGCTGGCAGGAAGAACACACACGCAAATGCACGCCGTAAATCAGCCTGGACAGACGACCCGGCTGGATGCCTCTTTCCAATAGCTTCCCCCAAAAGTGTAAGGACAGGACTCTTCCCCGGGGTTGCTGCCTCCCCCCTGGGCACTTGGCTGCACCGGCTACTCTCCGACTTGCCCGCCCCAAGGCATTGGCTTGGCGACGCCCGGAGACACCATCCTAACTTGGTTTAAGCGCCCCCCGCCCCCCGCCATCCCCTCCCCAACATTTCCGTTATTCTTCTTCCTGACAATTTAGGCAGCGGTGTGGCTGCCTCTTACCTTGAGACGCTGTTACTTCTCTTTCCGGTCCTTCACATCCACAGCCCGGGCTGCGACGCACGCAAGTCCAGCGGCTGGTCCGTGGCGCCTCTCCCTCAGCCCGGCCGGCTTTTCCTTCCCAGGGGGTCGGGCAGGGGTGGCGGTTTAGAGCTCACGCGCCGGGGGCGCCTCCGAGTCTTCACGCCGGTGGAAACGGAGACGGGGACCACCTAGCCGGCATCCAACCCCTCCTCGTCAACTTGGCTTTCTATGTCATGTTCTTCTTGGACCCCACAGGCCCATCCTCAGTCAATGCCCGGGCAGCGGGCAGGGAAGCAGCGGGTGTGCTCCGCTGCGGCCGCTCCTCTCTCTGGTTCTCAATATCCCCCCGCTGGCCTCCCCTGAATTTAGAAAATCTACTCTCTGCTCGGATGAGGTGGGGACGGAGGAGGCGGAGAGGCGCTGGGAGAAGAGCCACTCCGAGGCTCAGCTTCACAAGCCCGTCTCCCTGGGTAGCCCTTCGCCAAGCCGCCCGCGCGGAGGAAACTTTGAGCTGACGCTGCGGCGGCCGAGCGGGGCCGGGCGGGCGCCGGGCGCGGGGCGCAGGGAGGGGAGCGCCAGGTAAGGAGGCTGCGAGGCGGCGGCTGCGAGGACCGGGGACACCAGTCAGGCGGCGGCGGGCGGCGGGCGGCTGGGACCCGGCGGCCGGGCTCCGCGCGCGGGCTGCGCACACACGCGCGCACACACGCAGGCGCGCGCAGCACCGCACGCACGCCCAGCCCCGCGCCCGCCGCCCCGGGCCCCCGGCGAGCCAGAAGTCGGGAGACGCGAGGCGGGGGCAGGGGCTCCCCGGAGGCAGACGACGGGAAGACCCGGCCACTCCTCACTAGTTAGCCGAGGGCTGCCGGAGGCGGCGGCTCGCGGCCAGCCCCGTCGGACCCCCTGCGGCGGCCCTGCCCTCTCCGGCTTCTAGGCTTCAGGCTGCTTCCTGGAGCCCCGTTCCCCGGAGTGAGGTCTCCAGACTAGAGAGCCCAGTCCCCGTCCCCACCCTCCAAAGCCACTTTCGCGCGCCCCTCCTCTCGCCTGCCTTGGAAGTGGCTCTTGCCCAAAGCCGGGGAGTTTCGAGGGGGCTCCCCGAGGTCCTTGGAATAGAGGAGCCTACACTTCGTTCCCTGGACACAAGCCCCTCTCATCCCGCCTCTCCTGCCAGCTCGTCACGAAGCATCTCCCCACGGAGCTCCCGAGGCTCGCGTAGATGGTGACGGGAACTGCTCGGGAAGCGTGACCCCTAGCTTTTGGAGCCGGTCTAATGTTGTAGGGTCTACGCTTATACTGTAAGCTGGATGGTAGCAGGTGAAGGATTCACTTGGAGAAAGGGGCGGGACCAAGAGTCTGGAGACCCAGCCCCTTTAGCAGCCATTTCCAAGGTTTTTTGCTCCTGGAGTAGCCGCCCAAGTCTCCGGCTCGCTCTGCTCCCAACTTATTTCTCTTCCTTCCACTGGTAGGAGGGATCGCTGGGCACTGCACCGCTGGAGCGCCCCAAACCGGAGAGACTTCGCTCTCAGAAGCGGCCCAGGCCCGCTCACAACTCCCCAGCAAGGAGCTTCCCGGCCGGAGTTTGCTGACCCGCCCCGGGCTGCTGGGGCTGCAGGACTTGCTCGGGAAAGTAAACTTTCGCCCTCTGGTTTCTGAGCGCGGTTCGCGCTCGTGGTCTGCGCGGTCGCTTCCTGACCATTAACCAGCAGAGCGTTTACTCTGCCTTCCCAGGTGCTCGCCGGGCTGAGGGTTGCCGGGGGTTTTTGCACTCGGGGGCTTCGCGGGTCGCCCCAGCTTGGGACCTGCCGGGAGAAAACGCGCAGTTGCGCGGCGTGGAGACAGCGCGGGTGTCCTTGGCTGCGGCGCGGGGCGCGGCGCTCCGCCACCGTCTCCATCCAGGTAGCTCTCCGGAACCAGGGGCGCCTAGACGTGGCCCAGAAGGCAGTGGGCGATCGCCGAACCCGGAGCCGCCAACCCACAAACGTGGAACCAAAAGATGATATGGCTCGAAAGATGAAACTTGTGTTGATGGGAGCTCTAGCAGCGCGACTCTCGGCTCAGAAATCTCTCCAGAGCATTCGAAGGCCAGCGCTGCCGCGCCAAGGATCTGAGGACCAGTAGCTACAGGGCACACATTTGAATATTGGGGGCGAACTTGCATTGGATTCGGTGCGAGCTGAGTCTGGAGGAAGCAGAGACCTAGAAGGACTGTGGGCTTTTAGGGGGTGATGGATCGCTCCAGGATTAGGGAACCTCTGGCAACGGCCCCCACTAATGTGCATTGGTGCACAAGGCTCTCAGAGACCCGCGCACGCGGGCAGTTGGAGTGCGCAGACCCAATGCCCAGGCTTTCCTTCTGATGCTGTAAAGGGGAGGATTTGAAGCTAAACCGCGGAGCCTGCATGCAGTGAACAATGAATTTGGTGGTGAGATGCTAATGGATTAAGACGCATTTAAAGAAATGTCTGTGGATGTTAGTTTGCCAGGAGCGACGTTTTATGTTTCATATCCCGAGACGTATCTCAGATACTGACTTTTTTGCAGCAGCGTTTCAAGTAGAGAATGTTCTCAGTGTTTTAGAACTTGATATAAATCTGTACAATGCCCGCTTGCCACAAGGTTTGATAGTTCTTCCAAGTCTCACCCTTATTCCTAATGAATAAGAAACTGTTACTGCTACTGAAGTGAAGTGGCATGGCATTAAGCATTATAATATACTATTTTCAACAAAAGACCGTCTAATTTAGGATTTCTGATTACATAAACCTATGTATTAACAGTAAAATATATATGGCAGACTGTTAGACAAGAATTGGAGAACGGCAGTCAAAAGACAACTCAATTCAGAGCTAATTCCTCTCCAGAAAGGTTTTGGCTTGGAATTCATTTCCTGGTTGCTGCTGAGGTGCAGGCCACTGGCTGCTACTAATGCCCCCCCCTTTTTTTTTTTTTTGAAGTAAATGAAGACAGGTAATTGACACATTTCATACCTACAAGGTGTCTTATAGTTCTGGAAATGTTGTGGACAGTCATGGGCCATCCATGGCAGAGTCTCTCCGTTGAGTTTTTGGCTCTCAGAATGTGTAGGCAGCAGTGCTAACCCGGGGTCTGATGTGTTCGACATCCAGACACCTTCAGCAAAGTAAAGTGCCTGCGGACTTTGACTCTGCTTGTCAAAGTGGCCACAGTCAAGTGGCCACTGGCTTCCAGAAACATTCACTCTCACTCCTCTTGAGAAAGTGCAGTTTTCTCAGTGTGTGTGTGTGTGTGTGTGTGTGTGTGTGTTATTGTTGCAAAACCAAACTCACATTTGTTATTTGTTATACAAAAAAAAGGGGGGGGGGCATAGAAGCCACCATTTCCCTGCCACTCTTCATACTTTGCTTTTATGGGGGAAAATACTTGATAACCAGGAGAAGCAAATCATGTCAGAGGATTCCCCCTCATCCCTTACACCCTTATCTCCGTCTACATTATCAAGAGGAAGTTGAGGCTCAAAGGTACTGTCAGATCCAAGAGCCTTCCAAATCCATACACCCCCAAATTAAAATAACTACTGCCTTGCTGCAGTGTTGCGTATTTCTATTTATTCTTTGACAAATTAAAACTGAAGTTGATATATAAGGTGTCTCATCCAGTGGAGACTGTCTTGAACTTTTTATCTCTTCAAGATAATTGCTATGTAAAATGTATCTCCAGGACTTTTTCCTTCCCCTGGAGCAGCCTTTCATTTATTAGTATGCTGCTTTATTATAGATTAAAGTTATTCTTTGTTTACTGGTATGCATTTCCCTCTGCACTGTGAGCTCCGAGAGCAAGGAAGGTGTCATATACATTGTTGTTCCTCAAAATCTAGTACAGAATCTACCACTGAATAGATGCATATACTAATAATGATGATAATGATAGCTACCATTTAAACTACTATGTGATTTATATACATTTTCTGTTGATCCTCTTCAAAACCTACTGACCTAAATTCTGTATCCTCAAATTACGGGGAAATTACCCAAGATCACAAAGCTATTTTGTTGCAAATGAGTTGGGATTAGAACCTATATCTACTTGACTCTGAAGCCTGTACTGTTAACCACTTGGTTCTATTCAAATGGTGAAACATTACATTTCCAATTACTCGAAGTTAAAGGGAATTTATATATATATTTAATGCTAAAGAAACAAATATGTCAAATTTAGAATGTTCTTTGGCTCTTACGTAATTGAGTCAAGTTTAGGAACATTGGAACAGTGTAGTTCTCTTATGCTAAAATAAGGTACTATCTTCTAGGCATTATTACCATGAGAATACAAAATCCTGAGTTTTATGTTTCCTTGAAGGAAGGGGGAGTCAGGCCACTGTGAATTTTACTTTGCAGAAAACTTTTCATTATATCTATGTTGATACATATATGTTAAAAATAGAAGGGAATGCTATTATAAAATTTCAGTTATGCAATATGAGTAAGTTCTAGAGAACTGCTATACAACATTGTGCTTGTCATTACTGTATTATACTATACTGTATTGTGCACTTATAATTTGTTGAGAGAGTAGATCTCATGCTAAGTGTAACTACCCCAATTAAATAATAAAAATAAGTACCGGAACACAGAGGACATTGAATATAGAGAGATATAGGAACATGCCATACAGGTGCAGTTGATATTTCTAGAGGCTTACATTACAAAACTTAGTTTTGGAAAAAAATTAGGATGTTCTCTTCATACTGATGGTAACAGAGAAAAAGAGGCCTTATCTCTCCCAGTTGCTGTGGAGTAGGTGTCTTGGGGTACCACTGGAATAAGAATTTCTGGAGGCACCTATGGGAGGATGAGGTACTGTAGGAAGCTTTATTTCCATGTAATTACATCCTGGGTCTCCAAAGTCCCATTTCACTTAGTCTAGTCATAGAAGAAGTGTAGCTGGGGCTTCAACAGAGTCAAGTGGCCAGAGTTTCCTTTCCACATTGGAGCTGGGTCCAGTCCAGCATCAGGCTAGCTTAGCTTGTGTTTCCTGCTGCCATCCATCAGTCCATTGTGTGGGGGCTCCATATGGTCCATGGCAAATGTAAGGAAGCAGGAATGAGGAAGCCCCATGATCTAAGAGCAACAAAGAGTGAACTCCTTTGTTTAGATTTTGTATTCCCAAATTTTCTGGTCCTTGCAGTGGACATGCCCATTCTGGCCAATGATCTCTGTTTGCCGGGGTTCTTGTCCCAGCCTTAGAAAGGGTTCAGCAATCTGGAGAAAGGAGCTGATGCGTAGATTAAGAAGGAGTGCAAAGAAGAAATAATTTTGAAAGGCATTGGGGGTCAGAGGAGCTTCAGCTAAAGGAATGAAGACTACCCCTTGTCTAAGGACCCCATGCTATTTATTAATACAATTTGTCCTAAGGCAAGGTGGAGACATATACTTCAAAGGGTAATGTTTCAAAGGATAGGTTTACAGAAGCATTGTCAGTTTGGGGAATAGCCTACAGCTGTTCAGGTGTTTGTCCAACAGGAGGCAATAAAATGCCCTGAGCTGTCTGGCAGCAGAAAATTCTATTCAGGATTGGGGGAAGTGCCGGTTAGCTGTTCCAACAGGTAAACTACATACGTAATTCAGCCCTTGTTGAGTCTCCCAAGTCCCATCAACTTTTTGATGGAACTCATAATTATTACATGCTGAAATTGGTTCCCTGCACTGTTCCCAGGTGTGATTGACAAGAAAGTACCTTTCCTATGTTACCACAACTTTACTGGGCATGCTTTTGTCTTTCCTTTGTCCAGTCTCCTTCCCCCAGCTCTCTTTAAGAGAATAGGCCAGTGGTTCCCCGGGTAGTGCAAAGATACAGCTTCCTGGTGAAGATGCCCAAATGATAGGCCTACAACGTTTAACTTCCCCCTTTGCTCCTTTCTTATTACTAAGTAGCTAATTGCAACAGTACAGTTATATGGAAATGTCTCTATGATATTTTAGGTGAAAAAAGCAAGGTGCAGAAGATACCAGAAATTAATAAAAGTGGTTAGGGTTGAGAGGTGAGTGGACAGATGGTGTTACAGTTTGAGGTGAGACTTTATATGTTCTTTTGACTTTAGAGCCCTGTGAAAATGTTTCCTATCAAAAGAAGAAAAAAGTGTTTTTAAGGGTTGAATAGAAATAAAAATATTATAACAGATGCATGTCCTCCATTGTTTAAAAAAAAAAAAAAGTTAAAAGGTAAGTGGATTTACTCACTCACTCCCTTTTCCAGGGAAAAACCTTGGGAGAAAAAAAATGAAGAGAAGTGTCTTAGTCATCTTGGGCTGCCTTAACAAAATGCCACAGTCTGGGTGGCTAAAACAGTAGATGTTTATTTTTTATCATTGTTCTGAAGGCTAGAATGTTCAAGATCAAGGTGCCAGCTGATTTGGTTCCTGATGAGAGCTCTCTTCCTGGCTTGTGCAATGCCATGTTCTCTGTATTTCCTCCCCTAGCCTTTCCTTGATGAGGGGACATGGAGAGAGAGGGCAGGGTGGTGAAAATCCCTCTTCTTACAAGGCTCCCGAGGCCCCACCCTCATAACCTAATCTAACCCTAATTACCTCCTAATCATCCCACCTCCAAAAACCATCACATTAGTAGTTGGGGATTCAACATATAAATTGGGGGAAGGGTCACAAGCATGCGGTCTATAACAAGAAGTGACCAGGTCTAAGCCTCCTTGTCAATTGGACATCTTCTGGAAAAATGGACTAATGACATTTGCTATGAAGAATAAGCCTATCATTGAAGTGTCCTTAGCAGGATGTCTGTGGCTAAGGATGACCTATAACAAATAGAAACAAGGTGTAGGAGGCATCATTCTCTGGAGAAGATCATGTAGGCTGTCTAACCCTGAGGTATAAAATGTCTCATAATTTGAATGCTTCCCACTATGTGAGAAACGCCACTTATCTGTTCTGGGCTCGAGTAACATGTGTGCTACCAGAAAGGAAGACCTAGAGAGCCATTCTTGATGAACCTTTTGTTCGTATCCTTGAAATGATTTAGTTTAGGTAGATATTGCTTATGATATCTGATTTGTGGCAGCCTGACTTGAAAAATCCAGTCCTGTGAATAGCTCAGAAAGTTGGTGGCTTCGTTAAAAGTGCACCCAAACTTGACTGAACATCTTTTGTGTAATAGGCACTATTCTAAGAGAACTAAATTTATTGATTCATTTCATACTAACAGCAATTCTAGTGAGTATTATTACCTTCATTTTATAAATGAAAAGTCACAAAGAGGTCAAGTGATCCTGCCATGGTCACACAGCCGATAAGTGGTACAAGCAGGGTTCACAGCGTGACTATCTAAGTTCAGAACCCAGGTTCTATATTAGCTGTAAAGCCTGTTAGAGGAAGACTTGGCTATACTGTTTATCACAGACTCCCCAGACCATAAATAATACATGACTTCTAACTGAGGGGAAAAAAACAAAAACATGAACAGAGGAAAGTAACACTGCCTGAGGACCCCCTGTGTGCCATGCACTGTGCTAATTAGATAATATGTATTATCTTACTTGATTTGCAGAATACCCCATGCATTAGGCAATATTACTATCATTCTTCTAAAAATTAATATTAACCTGATTATTTTCCCAAGGTGTCACATCTATTAAGTACAGAACTGAAAATGAAACCCAGAACCTATTGCTTTTTAACTATTACACCACACGGCCTTTAATTTAATAGTATTTTAAATTACAATGCTGTACTTGCAACTAAGTCACATGCTCAAAACTCAGTAATCATTATAGTTTTTCCAATTCAAAATACCTGCTACAACAAAATAAACATAAACTAACCATGGAATAAATATCTAAGTAGTTGGAGTGTTTCGCTGAAGAAACTTCCTAATGGTCAGTGATTTACCAAACCTGCCATACTCCTAAGATAAGTGGGTACCCTTTTGACTAAAATCCTATCTAATAATAGACAAATATGCAAATTGACCATACCTCCAACACACCCACAAGCCACGCCCACCATCCAATCAGGGCGAGTATGCAAATTAACCCAAACCAAGATGGCTACAGCCACAGAGAGCAAGGTTTCCTAGGTAACAGAGGAAGCCAAGCTTTCCGCCTGCCCTGGCCAGGTCTAAGCCTCCACTCAAGCTACAAAGTTTCAATTATAGAAGGTAAAAAAATTCAAACAAATGGCGGCAGAATGGAGCTTGAGAGAGCAGGCCAGGGTTGATGCTGGCTACAGGGGAAGCAAAGCTTTCCACACACCCTGGCCAGGCCCACCCGCTTAAGGCAACAAAGTTTCAATTATAACCCCAACACAAATGGCTGTGGGCCTCGGAGGGAGCCCCAGGCTTGGCTCTGCTCCAGGCTACAAAGTTTCAATTGTAGAAGGAAAATAAATTCCAGATACCAGGGCCTCCGCTTGCATTGCCAGGGGGCGTGACCCACCTGCAAACCACCACAGGCCCCTCACTCAGGCTGCCCCATGCCCCAAGGGAACCCCACCCTGATCAGGGACACCCTTCAGGGCAAACCAGCTGGCCCCCACCCCTGTACCAGGCCTCTATCCTATCTAATAAAAGAGCAATATGCAGATTGATCATCACTGCAACACAATATATAGCTGCCCCCATGTGACCAAAGATCCTGTCCCCATGTGGACACAAGATGGCCACCACAAGATGGCCAGCAGGAGAGGGCAGTTGGGAGTCACCCGGCCTGCAAGGGAGGGCAGTTGGAGGTGATCAACCCTGCAGGAGAGGGCAGTTAGGGGTAACCAGGCCGGCAGAGGAGGGAAGTTGGGGGCAAACAGGCTTGGCAGCAGAGTGGTTAGGGGTGATCAGGCTGGCAGGCAGAGTGATTAGGGGCAGTCAGGAAGGCAGGCAGGCAAGCAGTTGGGAGCCAGCAGTCCTGGATTGTGAGAGGGATGTCCCTTGAGGGGTCCCAGATTGGAGAGGGTACAGGCTGGGCTGAGGGACAACCCCCCTCCGTGCACAAATTTCGTGCACCGGGCCTCTAGTATATATATATATATATATATATATATATATATATATATATATATGTTTTTTATTGATTTGAGAGAGAGAGGAAAGGAGAGGGAGATAGAAACACTGATGAGAGAGAAACAGCCATCACAAAATTTCAAAATGGCATACACTATTGCACATTAGAAAAAGAAAACAACCAAGAGAAAGATTTACCTCTACCTGATTCAAATTTCCCTTTTCCTGAAATCCTAAACATAAAGCAGCCTTTAACATGGGAATAGAAGAATGAGTCAGAGTTGTCTTCTAGGGGCCAGCTATTGATGGGACTCATGTACCCGGCCAAGGAGTTTAAATGCACCCTGATGAAAATGGTCATCATGTAAATAATTTACTAGTATCTCTACATTAATGCATCGCTATGTAATTATTAAACTACAAACTCTCAAGTTAGACCCCCTGGCTTTAAATTTTTGTTCTGAGACTCTCTAGTTGTTTAAACTCTTCCAAGGATAATCAAAGGTATCACAGGGGCACATTGGAGGGCACATCGGAGTAAATCACTATAAGGGGAAAGGATGAGGAATGGAAATACTGAGAATGTTGCTCAGAGGACTACATTCTAAGCAGAATCACAAAAGTTGAGTTGGCAGTAGCCTGAATATAAACAGGGAGGCAAAAACCTATGCAAAGTTTTTGAAAATGGGATGGGGGTGGGGAGAGGTAGGAAGGGAGAGAAGAAGAAAGGGAGAGTTTGTTACCTTTGGGGTAACTGCAAGGGTGAGGTCTAAACTAAAGTTTAAGAAACAACTCCCGTAGTCAGAAAGTATTTGAAGATAAGAGTCATTAATTTAAAATGGAAACATTAGGATGGATCCTAATCCAGCCTGACTGGTTCCTCATAAGGAGAGATTAGGACACAGGGAGAGATACCAGAGGCTCTTATTCACAAAGGAAAGATGGCATGATTGCAGCTGTCTGCAAGCCAAAGAGAGAGGTCTCGGGAGAAACCCATGAACACCATCATCTTGGACTTTCATTCTCAAGAACTATGAGAAAATACATTTCTGTTGTTTAAGCCACCCAGTCTGTGATATTTTGTTATGGGAGCCCTAGCAAACCAATACAGAAGGGAAGATCAACTATGAGATGGAATTGGAGAAGTCAGCCTCAAGCTACTGTGTTGATGATGGACCTTGCCAGCTACACTTAGCGTGCATGAAGAGTATTGCAAAAAGCTTGGGTAAATTGTTTCAAAAAAAGCTTGGGATGACACGAATAAGCTCATTTTCCTAAAATCATGTTAGAGGATGAAGACCAAAGGAGGGCAGATGGAGCTAATTAGCAATTAAAGATGTGGCCTGACCTAAGGCAATGAAAATAGATATGGAAAAGGTGTGGAGATTGCAGAGATAAAGAAGGCAGGGTTTAGGAATTGATCTGATATGAGTGGAGAGGGGCAAATATAGGACCAAATAATAGTACCCTTTTCCAAGATTGGAAACAAAGGATCGATTTTTAAAAAGATTTTTTTGTTTAAATTGTGTGTTTGTTTTTGCTAGTAAATAATTACAGGTGATGATTTAAGCATAGTCATAGTGACAAATACAAGTAAATACACAAAAATATTAAAAAATTAAATAGCAACTTAAGAAAACAATATAAGATGTGTCTTAAGCAGTATGCAATTAAGCACAAATGTTTGATTTAAAAAATTGGTAAATCAACATAGCAATGTGAGATTTCCTAAACTGGAAGATCAAAATAGGATTTTTTAAAAATATATATTTTATTGATTTTTTTACAGAGAGGAAGGGAGAGGGACAGAGAGCTAGAAACATCGACCAGCTGCCTCCTGCATAACCCCCACCAGGGATATGCCCGCAACCAATGTACATGCCCTTGACCGGAATCGAACCTGGGACCCTTCAGTCCGAAGACCGAGGCTCTATCCACTGAGCCAAACTGGTTTCAGCCAAAATAGGATTTTTAAAGGTTGGAGCTGGTTTTTCAAAAATAGAGGATTTGAGAATATGAAGTTGAATTGAGAGATAGAGAAAATGAATAAAGATAAAATGAACCAAAGCATGGTGAGACCGTGAAAAGAATATTCATACATAGGAAGTACGAGTTGGTAGATGAGTATAATTGGAAGTGGTTTCAAAACTCCACTTAAATGAAATTTTAAAGAGTTTTGAATTCTGGGATAAATATGGAGATATTTATCTTGAGTATATTGGGGATACATTAGTTATTGTTTTTGGATCACATATTAATTAGTAAGAGAGGTTCAGTTGAGAATAATGCCATTGCTTAAATATTATAGTATCTATTTCTCCAGTAGAAAAGAAGTCTGGGGGTGAGTAGGCAGGCCTTGTGTGGTGGCTCCATTGTGTCATAGTCAGATGCCCTGTGGTTGTCCTCCTGCTTGGAGCTTCTGTTCTCAAGGTCATTTTGTGTTATAAGAACTCAACTGAAACCCCAGTCATCAAATAGAATAGGATGGAGGGACGTGAAAAGGCAACTTCAAGAATGTTCCACACAATACTTCGGCTAACACATTTTCCCCAAACCCTAGTCATTTAGTCACCAGGACTATAAGGCAGACTAGGGACATGTTCTCTCTTAGCCATGTGGCAACACGCTTTTGCTGATAATCGGAGGTCACTTACTGAAAGCTAAAGAGAAAAATAAATGCTCCAGTTGGACTCTACCCATTCACAACCACTGGTTATTTTTGACCTAAGTTCATTTTCTCAGAATAATTAAATAATTATGTTCTTGTTATTATCCTTAAATTTCTCTAGACTTCTCTTTTTTACTCCTTGTGGGTTTTTGTTTTTGTCTCAAATTATAAGCCTCTTTTATGCTCACTAAATTTTATCTTGCCTAACTAGTATCAAACATTAATGTAGTGGAATATTTTGTGTTTTGCATACACACAAGTGCAGTAAAATAGATTTTGAAGTGTTTACATTGATAAAGCATTATTATACGAATAATATAATCCGAAGTCTAGCATAATGAAATGTTCATGTTATGAGGGCACAGAGAGGTGATAATATTAAAAGTGCACAAAATTAAGCATCTGTCACCTTGAAAAAGTATAGCTTCTAAAATATTCTAACCAATTTCTTTTTTTCCTATTTCTACATCCATAGAATTGTGTCTCTTAATAGAATATACTTCTGAAAAAAAATGTTGCTAAAATGTTATTTTCAAGCCAGTACCATAGCAGAAAGCATCAACGAAAAATTTCACTCTTCATTTGAATATTGTATAACATGCCTCAACTCTCTGCCAATTGACGTTGGGTTTTCTAAAGCTTTGCAAACATCAAGAAGACAAAGCACAGCTTCTATTCCAAGAAGTGTTCTGACAGCAAGATGAATGTGAGTCTTGCTGAAAGGGTGCCAGTTCGCAAGTGTTTTTAGTGGGCAGATAAAGCAGCAGACGGATAGACTCAGTTTCCCACTGTGTTGACAAATTTCAAGAAAGCAATGACCCACTTGCCCAACACAGTGAATTTTGAGGGGGGAGAAGAGCAGCTGGTAAAATTGTAACAAATGTGTTTTATTTATTTTTCTGGGATACAAGTTCTTTTTTTAAGCTCTCTCAATGAATGCTGAATAGGTTTCCATTGTACAAACAATAGATATAGAGGGGGTAGGTAGCACTAGTTTTAGCCTCATCTCCAAGTTAATCAACAATATTTTCCTTTTTTTTTCTCACTAAACTTTAAATTCTTGAATTACAACCTGATCCACAAAATCTTAAATGGTAGGTGGTCTCCTTCCCAAAGAGATTATGGTTTTCTCTTTCTTTCCTCCGTCAATATAATAATAAGATAACATGGCTTCACTTACTGTACTCAAATAATTTCCATCAAGAATTGGTTACAGGATATGAGAGGGAGGATAATGGTTGACTATGTGAAATACACAGTGATCTAAATTATCTAAAAATGAATTACCCATACTTCTTAAACAAGATATTATTGTATTCAGAGAAGAGGACAATCAAATGTACAGCAGAAATTCAACAGATAAAGTTGTTTTGCTTGGTCTAGAATATTCAGCACAGTCTCATGTATTTTTATTATTATACATTTGTATATACACCAGACCACAGTTTCACAGGTTTTTATTTATATAAATTCTTGGTTCATGACATACTCTCATCGTTGTTCTATGGCCTACTTTATAAGACTTTCATTTTTAAATTTTTTCCTAATAATGTAATAAGCAATCATAAATTCATTACCTATAGAAAAAATTGGGGGTCTCAAAAATAATTTAAATCTAACCTTGAGACCTCCCATCCTGTAACTAACTAATCCTTCTTCCTTCCTCAAACAGTTTATGTTCATCATTAATTCCCTATTTGTTTTGTTTTCCTATATCTATTATCTATTCTAAAAATAATTTAATCTATTTGTTTAATTTTATGCAAACGTATTATGCTTTGTTTAATCTGGGAGCTTATATTTTCCATATGTTGTTATTTTGTATGTAAATTGCAGTCTAGCTGTAGTTCTTTTTTTTTTTTATTGCACTTTTGTGTGACTATATCACAATTTATCTACTTTCCTGTGATGGGCATTTAGGTGATTTCTATACTTTTGCTATTATGAATAATTTTGCTAATCTTTCTATGAACCTTCTTGTATATGTCCCTGAGGTACTTGCATGAGCAGAATTGTTGAGTCATAGAGGATGTGCTTGCTAGACAATGGAAGAAAATATCAAATTATTTTCCAAAATGTTTGGAGAAATTTACATTTTCAGCAGCAATATATGAAATACCATGTGGATATACAACATCTCCAATATAAGATTTTATGAGACTTATTTTTGTCAATCAGAATGATACATAATGATACTTTGGGGTGATATTTATTTGCATTACAGATATCAGTTATGAGCCTTATCATCTCTATATATTTGTTAATATTAATATTCCCTTGTCTGTGAAATGCCTACTCATGCATTGCTCATGCTCATTTTTTAGTGGGTTATTGTACTTTTCTTATTGAGTCATAAAGGTTCTCTATATGAGATCTCTTAGATCTGATTTTTTTGGTCAGCACTAAAACAAAATCTTCTGATTTGTAATTGGTTTCTTCTTTCTGTTTAATCTTTGGTTACCCTAAATGTTCTTGATAAAATGATGAAGCTTTATTAAAAAGGAACTAAACCAAATAAATTCATCTTATATCTTATGAACGGGGCATTCCTAATCTGTTTTACCAGTCTTAAAAATGCAGTATTAAATAATGTGGCATTGTGCATTTTATTTACCTGAGAAGTGATTGATGATTGAAGGAAGATTAGTGCTATAATAAATGGAAATCAATCATTGCCAGTTGCCAACTCAACAGGAAACACGCATAAGTGGTAATCATTTCCATGATTGCACCCATAGTTTAAGAATGTCCCCACTGCTCACTAACACATACAATGACAGTTTTAACCCAAATAAAACATCTTTGGAGAAGATATGTGTTTATTGCTTCTAAGACATAAAGGAACATTGCTTCTACTACTGCTCATTATGAAGTATAGCAACCACATACTAGTAAAGCAATATTTGAAAACAGCATTGACTATTCTGAGTCATTTACTTTATCCATAGTATTATAAAGGACACCTTTTGAGTTTAGATTTGTATATGGAAATGTAACAAATGTTATTTAAAATATTTCTCCGAGTCATTAAATCTTTAGGTCTTTTGGGAGCTAATTTGAAAAATGTATAAAATACACATTCTAGTGTACTAGAATTCTACTCTCAAAGCTTTCAGTTGTTCCCACATTTCAAGGAAATGCCATCCCTTTAGGCACAGCTCCATTTCCTCCCATGCTTAGATCTCTTTCCCCATCTTCAAACCTTTTGTTAGTTTCATACTTACCTTGATAATCAGAAATCCTGGCTTCTTAATGCAGAACTTATTAGGATTTGTATTAATTTTCTCTATTCAATATTTTAAAAGGTTAGGAAGTAATGTATAATAGACATAAACAAGAGTATATATTTTTTAAAAATTAAGTGGGAAAGAGCATTAGTCAAATAGTTTCCATGCTCTTAAATGAAAATTCAAGTTTAGCAAACACTGATTTTTCTGGTTTTGACACTTGTGGCTCATTTATCTTGAGGATTACTTCCTAATTTGTTTTAAAAAAACAAATTAATTTTTCTTCTTCCTTTATTTGAACTATTACTTATAATATTTATTCTCCACTTAAAAAAATTATTTAGTAGTCCAGCTGGTGTAAATCAGTGGTTGAGTGTCAACCAATGAACCAGGAGGTCATGGTTTGATTCCCAGTCAGGGCACATGCCCAGATTGCGGCTCTATCCATAGTGCAGGAGGCAATGGATCAATGATTCTCTCTCATCATTGATGTTTCTATCTCTCTCTTCCTCTCCCTTCTTCTCTGAAATAAATAAAAATATATTTAAAAAATAAAAAAAAAATTATTCAGTGCGAAAGTCAGTGTTTGCTTTGTTTAAAAATAATATTTCCCTTTAGGAAAGCAAATACAGCAGTCTTTGTTACACTATTCCTGTCTTCCTGATAGACCGGATCATGTCTACCAAGGCCACTCTTTGTCTTAAGCGTACGTATATCTATTGTTATTCTTATAATTTTCTGTTTTAATATCTTATATAAATGTTTGACTACTAGGCAAGATTGTCTTTTGAACTATGTGAGAGCAGGGATAATAATATATTTTTTCCTCTGGTTCCCACAAAAATTCTTAATACTTAGTAGGTGCTTAATATTTAAATAACTCCCTGACTTACAGCTGCATAGTATTCATGGTGTAATTTTTTTTTATCCACTCATCTATTGATGGGCACTTGGGCTGTTTCCAAATCTTAGCTATTGTGAATTGTGCTGTTACAAACATAGGGTGCATACATTCTTTCTGATTGGTGTTTCAGATTTCTTAGGATATATTTCTAGAATTGAGATCACTGGGTCAAATGGCAGTTCCATATTTAATTTTTTGAAGAAGCTCCATACTGTTTTCCATAATGGCTGCACCAGTCTGCATTTCTATCAGCAGTGTACTACCGTTCCCTTTACTCCACATCCTGGCCAGCACTTGTCATTTGTTGATTTGTTGATGATAGCCATTCTGACAGGTGTGGGGTGATACCTCATTGTCATTTTAATTTGCATCTCTCTGATGATCAATGACTTTGATCATTTTTTCATGTCTATTGGCCATCTGCATGTCCACTTTGGAGAAGTGACTATTTAGGTCTTTTGCCCATTTTTAAAAATTGGATTGTTTGTCTTCCTTTTGTTAAGTATGAGTTCCTTATATATTTTGGATATTAACCCTTTATTGGATGTATCATTGCCAAATATGTTCTCCCACACAGTGGACTCTCTTTTCATTTTTTTGAAGGTTTCTTTTGATGCGCAGAAGATTTTTATTTTGATGTAGTCTCATTTGTTTATTTTTCTCCTTGGTTTCCTCTACTCAAAGAGATGTATCTGCAAACATATTGCTACAAGAGATGCCTGAGATTTTACTGCCTGTGGTTTCTTCTAGGATTTTTATGGTTTCATGTCTTACATTTAATTCTTTTGTCCATTTTGAGTTTATTCTTGTGTATGGTGTAAGTTGGTGATCATAGAAAACCCTTTTAAAAAACGCTGGTCATAAAAGTAAGATGAAATAATAGTTACAGATAAGTAGCGACTTTGTTCTATTCCTTATTTCAAAGGAAAACATCAGGTAGCCAATTGTAGGTTTATTGGGTAAGGATTAAAAAAAAAGACAATGTTCTCCACAGATAGAATGTAGGAGAGTCCATATGCAGCTGAGAAGTTGGGTGAAATGACCTTTGAAGTCAATGCCAATCCTTCAAATTGATGAAATTTACTCCAGGAAGCACTATGCACTGCCATTTGTAAAGGTGGTCCCCAGAGAGCCCCTCTTCCTAGATTTAAAGAAGTCCACTTAGTAGGTGCTTAGTAAATATTTATGGAAGACCTCAAGACCCATGAATTCAACTTCCAAAATACACCTTGAAAGGACTAATTATTTTGATTATGACCCTGGACTATGTTTTCTTTTTATTATTTCTTTTTAGATTCTAGCAGGTTTTTTTTACATTCTCTCAAGTTTTCACTCTTGCCTCTTTTTCCTTCATTGCTTCCCAACCCACTCCAAACTTTTTACATAGAATAAGCATAGCAACTTTGGAAAACTCTAAACCAATTTATGCCTTATCTATTCAGTTTACCCTAACCCCTAGCTATCTTGGCCTTCATTCTTTTCCAGATCTTATTATGTTCTTATTCCTCTGCCTAGAGTAGTTTTCCTCAGGATGATCTCATGGCTATTCAGTTCACTCAGACCCATGCTCAAGTGTCACCTCTACAGAGAAGCCTTTCTGATCCAGTCTCTAAACAGTGAACTCGCCCCCTTGGAGACCTCCTACACTCCCCACTTCCAAACACAGGCCATTCTCTATGGCTATCCTGTTTTGTTTATTTTATACGCATATGGCATATTTTGGGTCTAACTCCTCCAGTGGAATCTCAGCTCAGAAGGGCAGGGACTTTATCTTGTCATTACTTTAATTTTTCTTAGAGCACAACAGATTGTTAAATGTTGCCTTTTTCTTTAACAAATATCTATTTTTTTCTCATATCTAAGAGAATAGTGTTGTTTTTTTAATTGTGTTAGAAGAACAATTTTTTTTGATAAGGTAAGTATAAAATTACCATACTGACAGTATGTAATAGCTAAATTAATAGCGCTGTTATAAAGCTTAAAATACCAAAATAATGGGTTCTTCAAGATAGTTTAAAATAGACTGTATAGCATGATCATTTCTTGAAAAATTAGTTTGGAATATGAAAGAGGCAGCAATTTACAATGCACTTTGCAACAAGTTGCTAAGATAGCTAGAGTATGCCTAAAGCATTTCATCACTTTAATAATTGTATAGATTTTCAGTAAGCAGCACACGAGACACGATAAGTAAGATGTATCGTTGTGTGAATTACTTTAGTCTAGAAAGCAAGATTCCTCGCACACACTTACAGAAGGTGCTTTTCAAGGACATTACCTCATAAGGATGAAAGACTAAACATGCCTAAATATTAATAAATATGTCATTCATAGTACAAAGTTATTTTTCACACCTTGCCTTCACAATTTCATAAATTGAACAGTGTATAAGTTAATAATTTAATCTAGAATTTTGCTGAATACACTATGTCAAGTCTAAAAGCCTTCAAAATGACATTGTAGGGGATTGTTTAGTTGTTCTTACTTAACAAAAGAAGAGCTTTGAATGCATTATTACCTAATATAGTAGCAACTATTATTAACCATATGAGGATACCAGGGCAAGGAGAAGTTAAATCAGTACTTTTCTTAAATGCCCCTCCCCCACCTCACCCCCACCTAGTGACCTCAAAATAGAGTAACAAAGTTTAAGGCATCTTACTGACAGGTCTGTGCTCTTAATCACTATGTTATTCTGCCTCTTCATTAAATATTATCAGGATACAAACTGCATTTTCCTTAGATTGTTAGCGATTAGAGATACCAGAATTTTGCAGGATATATATCCAATGTAACACTCAATACAAATATAGAAATAAGTCTGCAAATGAATAAAAGAAGAATGAGAAAAGTCAGAGAAATGACTGGCATTGCAGAAGGCATGTTATGACATTAGCATCAATGGCAGACATGGTATTTCCATGGCCTGGAATCAGGCTCAACTTGCCTTTTGCTGGTTGATTTGACAGATAGCTGTTAGCTGGTCCAGCTCTCAAGCTCCATGCACCAGCACTGCCAGGACTCAGTCAGATGGAAATACAGAAAGCACACATCTCTAACAAGTCTCACTCCAGCAAATGCCAATGAAGAGAAAAGAGTGCTGGGGCGTGCTCTGACCAAGAAATCCTAGGTCCCAGTGTGAGCTGTTTAATTCCTAAGGAGAATCGGAACAATCTTCTGGGAAGTTCAAGCTGTGAACCTACATAATCCTTCTTCCTTTACAATTCCCTTTCAAAAACTTGATTAAAATAGTAGCAGCAGTGGCAGCATTTATCTTATAAATGGTAACTAAATGAAGGATTTGGATACATGTGATATTTAGGATTTAGGCATCTATATATTAGGGACCAAAGTTCCAAAAGTGATTATTGGTTGGTCTCCTACTTGTCATTTGGATTGATATTCAATTTCCTAATCATTTATTGCTTATCTAAAAATCTAAAAGAAGAGTAAGTACAGGTCCCTATTCCTAGCAAAGGGTTCTGGAGCCCACTTCTAGCAAGCATTTTTGTGTTAATGTTTATCTAATATGTAATATTTTTAAATAATCATATGAACAATAATCCTTTGTCTAGATGGAGGGGAATAAATGGTGATGAAAAAATAATAATAAAGAAAAAAGTAAATTTTAAAAGAATTTTAATATTAAATAATAATATCTATTTTCTTAGTGAATTTTCACAGTCCTAAATGACAGAATTTTTATTTTTTTTAAATATTTTTTTATTGATTTCAGAGAGGAAGGGAGATGAGAGAGAGATAGAAACATCAATGATGAGAGAGAATCATTGATCGGCTGCCTCCTGCACACCCCACACTGGGGATCAAGCCCGCAACCCAGGCATGTGCCATGACCAGGAATCAAACCATGACCTCCTTGTTTATAGGTCCATGCTCAATCACGGAGCCATGCTGGCCGGGCAAGGTAGCATTTCTAATCAACATTTTTACCAGGGTGAAAAACAGATGCAGAGCCTAGCTTATGAGTGGAAAGGCCAAAACCAAATTAAAATTTTCTTTTTTTGTTTGTTAATCTTTGCTTGAGGATAATTTTTCCATTGACTTTATTTTTTAGGGAAGGAAGAGACAGAGAGAGAGACATCATCTATGAGAGAGAGACAGATTGATTGGTTACCACCTGCATGTACCCCAGATAGGAGCCAGGGACCACACCTGCAACCTAGGTAGGTGCCCTTGACCAGAATCAAACCCTCTGAATGCAGGCCAATGCTCTAACCTCTGAGCAAACAGCTAAGGCCAAATTCAAATTTTCTGGCCTACATACTTTTGATTTCATTGTAGTTCCAATAATAATAATAATAATAATAATAATATACTCACTTAAAAAGTCTTTTTGATTAGAGAAGTTATCTGATATGAGTGATACCTGATTAATTAATTTATCTATATTTCTTATATCAGATACTTTGTGAATATGACATTCAGTCACATTTGGTAATGGAGAAGTGGCACTGGATTAAGGAAAAATGGAGCCCCGCTTCAGTAAGGAATCTTTACAAGTTTCAGCTAGTTCATATTTATGGTGTACATCATTATTATAGACTAGAGGCCTGGGGCACGAATTCATGCACAAGTGGGGTCTGCCCACCCTGATTGGGCTGATTGGGCCAGGCTGGCTGAGGGGTAGAAGCCACAGGCAGTTGGCCAGCAGGCCCTGCCCCCTATCAGAGTGGGGGGCAAATCAGGGATGGGGCCGCCTAGGGGGAGGGGCTGCTGGAAGTTGGTGAGCTGGCCCTGCTCCCTGGTTGAACTCCATGTCGAACTCTTGGTTGAGGGGACAATTTGCATATTAGCCTTTTGTTGTATAAGATGATTGGGTATATTAAACATTTTCATAGCTTTTTTTAATGTCAGGAATGTTAAAAATGTTTTCTGAATGCTGGAGGTTTTTATTTTCTCATAATGTTTGATTAGAACACCTGGTTTAAATTATTTTGCCTAACTGTACAGTAGCAAGGATTGTTCTCTATTATAGACTATACTAGAGGCCCTGTGCACGAATTCGTGCACTGGTAGGGTCCCTCGGCCTGGCCTACAATCGGGGCTGTCTCACCCAGTCCCATTAAAGGAGGGACTGCAGGAGGTTGGCTGGCCCGAGGGAGGGACCGGAGGAGGTTGGCTAGCTGGGGGTAGGGACCACAGGAGGTTGGCCAGCTGTGGGAGGTTGGCTGTGGGAGCGCACTGACCACCAGGGGGCAGCTCCTGCATTGAGTGTCTGCCCCCTGGTGGTCAGTTCATGTCATAGTGATCAGTCGACCAGTCGTCCGGTTGACCAGTCATAAGGGTTGCTTAGGCTTTTATATATAGAGATATTCATAGATATGTTTGTTGTGAAAAACTTTTATATATTTAAAAAAATTGATAGCCTGTACTTAGCTAGGAGGGGAGATACCATGATCACGAAGATGTTTTTCCCAGGGTGATGCTTATCCATTGCACTCTGGATGTGCTGACCCCTGCGATTTCCCCAAATGTGGGAAACTCAACTGTGTAATTTGTGGTAGTGGGGGACTGCATTCGAGGAAAAAAAAAATTGATAACCTAATTGCTTCATTTTTTTTTTTGCTTAGATATGAGTATTTTCTTCTTTTATTTTAATTAAAAATAGAATTCAAATGAGAATATTGACTGTTTTAGTAATTACCTGAGAAATGCAGAGGCCATTTGAGTTTTGAAATTTGACTCAAAACATTAAACTTTAGCCCGTCTGGTGTGGTTCAGTGGTTGAATATCAATCTATGATCCATGGTTCAATTCCAGGTCAGGGCACATGGCTGGGTTGTGGGCTCAATCCTCAGTGGAGGGTTTGCAGGAGCAGCCAATCAATGATTCTCATCATTGATGTTTCTCTATCTCTCCCTCTCACTTTCTCTCTGAAATCAATAACAATATTTTTTTAAAAAACAGATTAATAGTCTGAAATATTTTATCAATTTAGAAATAGAAAATATTTCTAACATGTCCAAGTAATGCTTATATGCCTATATGTCAATCCTTACACACACACACATACACACACACACACACACACACACACACACACACACACACACACCACAAATATCAGCTATGCTCTGCCTGCCTTAACAAAGCTAATACTTTCTATGAAATGTCAGTAAGAGCAAATTTTACTCTCATGGGAACTATTTTTGGCAAAACTGCCTATGAGGAGGTGACACAAGTCAAATGAGGTCAAAAGTGAAGCCCCAATCTGATGGGTGGTTCCCTTATATGAAGAGAAAGAAACATCAGCGCTTGCTCTCTCTCTGCCAAGTGAGGACAAATTGAGAAGACAGCCATCTGAAGTCAGGGAGAAATCTCAGCAGAAACTGAATGAGCTAGAATGTGGGTTTTCCAGGCTCCAGAACTACTAGAAAATAATATGTTAAAAAATTTTTTATTCATGTGTGTATGTGTGTGTGTGGAGAGGGAGGGAGGGAGAGAGAGAGAGAAAGAGAGAGAGAGAGAGAGAGAGAGAGAGAGAGAGAAATTGATTTGTTGTTCCACTTACTAGTAGTCATGCATTCATTGGTTGATTCTTGTATGTTCCCTGACCAGGGATCAAACCTGCATCCTTGATGTATTGGGATGATGCTCTAACCAACTGAGCTACCTGGCCAGGGCATAGAAAATAAATTTTTATTGTTTAAGCCACCCATTCTATTGTATTTTGTTATGGCAACTTGGGCTTACAAATACGCCTTTCTTTACATATTTTCATTTGAAGTATTTTGAAGCCACACTTACATTTTCTAATTAATATTTTAATAATTAAAAATTTATTCCTTTGTTTATAGTCCTTGTATTATCCTATCTAATAATAGAGTAATATGCAAATAACCATCACTCCGCTACGCCCACAATTGGGCGGCGGGAGGCTGGGGGGCAGGACTCGGGGTGGCCTATTCAGCCAGGCGTTGAGAGGCGCCTCTCAATGGCTGGATCGGTGGCTGCTGAGGGGAGACCCGCCAGCGTTCGCGGGTTGGAGCAGTGGCGGTGGCAGCGGTGCCCGGACCCGCCCCCATCAGCATTCGCGGGACCCGCCTCCATGCACCTGCACTGGGGGAGGGCCTGGTCAGCAGCCGCCAAGGCTGCTTCAAGGGCAAAAGAGGGAGGCAGGACCAGACCCCATCGGCCGCAGCTGCTGTGGGGCCCAGGGAGCCAGGCAGGGCTGGACAGGCAACCTCAGGGTGGGCCTGCGGGTGGGTCCAGCGGCGCAGCTTGACAGCAGACAGCAGGGCCTGCTTGGCCGTAGCTGCCGGTGACCCACAACAGGCAAGTGGGCCTGCAGGCAGCACCCAGAGGGGCCTGCTTGGCTGTTGCCGCGGCGACCCAGGAGCAGACAAGCACAGCTGCAGGCAGCACCCAGCAGGGCTTGCTTGCCCATCATCGCTATGGTGTGGAGCAGGCAAGCCCCGCAGAGAGCAGAGAACCACTGGGAGCGGGCCTAAGCCATCAGCAGGACATGCCCTGAGGGCTCTCAGATTGGAGAGGGTACAGGTCGGGCTGAGGGACCCCCTCGTGCATGAATTTCATGCACCGGGCCTCTAGTTCTATTTATATTTTTAAAATAAATGAAATATTTTATACATTGTTCTCTTTTATTTACCCCAAACTCTGAAGATTCATGTTCAGTTTATTCTATCTGCTAAGTTTCCCTTTTACCTTTCTTAATTTTTCTTCCTTACTAACTTAATTCAGACCGCTGTGCTACCTCCAAGTTTTCTAATTGGTCTCTCTTCCTGAAATCCTCCATTTTTTTCTTTAAAATGGCCCCAGAAAGAGCTTTTTAACATGCATATTTTCTGACAAATATCTTTCTGTGATTCCTGGACACCCACACCCATAAGATAAAAACCTCAAACTTGTACGTGATTACA
Organism: Eptesicus fuscus; assembly: GCF_027574615.1. Lineage (NCBI taxonomy): Eukaryota > Metazoa > Chordata > Mammalia > Chiroptera > Vespertilionidae > Eptesicus > Eptesicus fuscus. The sequence goes on along the minus strand of NC_072487.1, from coordinate 10,535,825 downwards.
GCTCCTTCATGATCAGCCTCCTAACTCCTTACCTTTGCTATAATGTTGTTTTTATTTGGAATACTCTTCTCATGTTTATCCACACAATAAACTATTCCCCATCCTTCAAGTATTATTACCAAACGCTTCAATAGCACTATGTGTCCTAAGTATTTTATGTGTATAGATACATTTAATCATACAAAGCCCATGAGGAAGGTGCTATTACTATGTCTGAGTTTCTAAGTGACAGAAAGATTAAGTTACTTGACTTCTCACAAAGCTAGTAAATGGCAGAGCTGAAAATCTAACCTACATGGTCAAGAACCAGAATTCAGGTTTGTAACCATAAAGCATATTGCTTCCTGAAGCACAAATGCCATTTATTTTCTTTGTTAAGCCTTTGCTAAATTTACTAGAAAAAAAAATCTCTGATGTTTTTTTTTTCTGTGCCTCACTGAATATTACTCTGTTTTATTAGTTAAGTTGTTCCATACTAAGTCTATTTTGTTCACCTTTCTTAAACTGAAAACATTTTGAAAGTAGAGATAAAAAATTTTCACCATTTTAACCCTACATCAGTGCTTGGTACAAGATTAGTATTTAATATATGACTGTTGAATAATATTATTTTGACATTTGCTGAGATATTAAAATATTTTGCATTATTCTTTGAAAAAAATAGAACTACAGTTTCTATATGATTTTTTAAATTGTTATTGTTGAGAGTATTACAGATGTCCCCCCTTTTCCCCCATTGCCTCCTCCACCTGGTTCCTACCCCCCAGGCCTTCATCACCCTATTGTCTTGTCCATAGGTAATGCATGTATGCATATAAGATCTTTGGTTAATCATTTCCCCTCCCCCCTCCCCCCTTCCCTCTGAGATTTGTCAGACCGTTCCATGTTTTCATGCCTCTGGTACTATTTTATTCATCAGTTTATTTTGTTCATTAGATTTCTTGTTCATTTATCTTGATTTTTAGATTCAATTGTTGATAGTCATGTATTTATTGCCATTTTACTCTCCTCCTCCTCCTCCTCCTCCTCCTCCTCCTCCTCCTCCTTCTTCTTCTTCTTCTTCTTCTTCTTCTTCTTCTTCTTCTCCTCCTCCTCCTCCTCCTCCTCCTCCTCCTCCTCCTCCTCCTCCTCCTCCTCCTCCCTTCTTCTTCTTCTTCTTCTTCTTCTTCTTCTTCTTCTTCTTCTTCTTCTTCTTCTTATTCTTCTTATTCTTCTTATTCTTCTTATTCTTCTTATTCTTCTTCTTCTTCAAGAATACCCTTCAACATTTCATGTAATACTGGTTTGGTGGTGATTAACTCTTCAGCTTTTTCTTGTCTGTGAAGCTCTTTATTTGACCTTCAATTCAAAATGATAGCTTTGCTGGGTAGAGTGATCTTGGTTGTAGGTCCTTATTCATCACTTTGAATGTTTCTTGCCACTCCCTTTTGGCCTGCAAAGTGTCTGTTGAGAAATCAGCTGATAGTCAAATGGGCATTCCCTTATAGGTAACTAACTGACTTTTTCTTGCTGCTTTTAAGATTCTCTCCTTGTCTTTAACTGGTCATTTTCCATGTCTTTGAAATTTTTGCTGAGATCCTTTAAAGTCTCACTAAGTCCCTTGAAGCTCTCATTAAGATCCTTGAGTAACCTTACAATTATTGTTTTGAACCCTGTATCTAGTAGTTTGCTTGCTTGTGTTTCATTTCATTCTTTTTCTGGAGATTGGTTCTGTTCTTCCATTTGTGACATGTTTGTCTCCTCATTATGTTTCCCTGTGTTTGCTTCCCTGTCGTTGTTTCTATGTGTTAGGTAGAGCGGCTGTGTCTCCTGGAATTGGTAGAGTGGCCTTGTGTAGTAGGTGTCCTATAGGGCCCAGTGACTCAACCTCCCCAGTCACCTGAGCTGGGCACTCTAGGTGTACCCCCCTCTGGGCTGTGTGTGCAATCTTGTTGTAGTTGAGCCTTGATTGCTGTTGGTGTCACTTTGAGGAATTGACCTCCAGGCCAGTTGACTGTGAGGACCAGCTGCAACTACAGTGGAAGAGCTGTTGTACAAGTGATACCCTTATGGAACAGAATTTGATTCAGTGGAGCGTTGGTGCTCACTGAGTCTGCAGCTTGAGTGTGTTGCTTGTGGATGTGCAGAGTTGTAATCTGGTATGGTCTGAAGCAGTCCACTGGGTGCACTGGCTCTGGGGCCTCCTGGGAGGTGCAAAATCAGCCACTGCCTGGGGCCAACTATCATGAGCTACAGAGCAATGAAGATGGCTGATACTTTTATTGGGCTTGGATGTGCCCAGGCCAGGCCAAGCTGTGAAACAAAGCAGGCTGGTGCTAGTGCTGGGTCTTTCACCTCTTTTGATAGGTATGGGTCATGCTGACACCATCTGTTGCTTGTTTGAGAGATTTTAGGAAAGTCTGAAGCTTCATCCAGGACAGGCCATTCATATGATAAAGCCGCTGCAAGCAGCTTGGATAGAGCAGAGTCTTGGATGGGACAGAGTCTCAAGAATCACCAGGATGGAGTGAACAGTGTGAACCAAGCTGATGGAAACTCAGATATGGCTGCCAGTCAGCCTGGCAAGGGGAGGAGTTCCAAGCACAGGAACAATGACCCCTGTGAGTACCCCTGTCTTACCCTGATGCCAAACAATCCAGTTCTTCCCTAAATGTCCCAGGTTCCTTTCAAGACACCATCCCAGTGCTGGAGCCCAGAGGGATAGAGTCAGAGTAAGTCCATGTGCAGGCCCTTTAAGAGAAACTGCCTGGGACTCCCATATCCTCCATGTCACTCAGCCACAATCCCTGCTGGTTTTTACAGCCCAAAGTTACAGGGACTTCTCTTCCATGCTCTGGAACTCTGAGCTAGAGGTCTGGTGGGGTAATGGGACCCTTTGCTTTTCACAGGAGGCTTCCACAGCCACAATATCCCTCCCAATTAAAAAAATTCCACACATGGGTATCATACCAGCACATTCTGTGCCTCCACCCCTCCTACCAGTCTCAATGTGCTTTCTTCTTTACTTATCTAGTTATAGGACTTACATTCAGCCTTATTTCAGGTGGTTCTGAATGATGGTTGTTCTGTATTTTAGTTGTAATTTTTATGTGGTTGTGGGAGGAGGCAAGTACCAGCATTTACCTGTGCTGCCATCTTGTTTCTCCTTAAAAACCATGTGATTTATTTATCATCTTTATTTGGTTTTATAATTTCCAAGGAAGCAAATAGTGCAATTACAGGGAGTAATACATCAATGTCACTTGTTTTCATCAAATATAACTTTTTAGAATTTAAAAAAATATATATTTTTATTTATAAAATATTAGTCTTTTCAGAAGGATGATACATTTGTTATTCTAAAAATATTCAAACATCTCCTGAATAACAAAGTTATCAGTTGCATTATAAAGTCATCTTGTTCACAATTAGTTATTTTTGGCATTACATATGGCTTGAAAATTAAAATTCTAAGTAGTAGTTTAGAGTTTTGTACAATTTTAAAAAAGGAAATATGGTCTTCAAACAAGTTCATTGTGTTCCATTTTATTAACTATGAGTCTAAAACATAGATACTATTAAATAGTACTTATAGGTACTATGTCACATTTAATACCTTACTGAAGTTTCAGTAGGTGAACCACATCCACTATGTATAGAACTACCATCTTGGTTGGGCTTATTGAAAGAATAACATGCCCAAACAGTAGCAGGGCAAGGTCTGGCTTGACTCTGTCGGACTCCTTTCTTTGATATAAAAAAATTATTCACTAATCTTTATGGAATCCTATCAAAAACCATTGTGTTTTCAAATTTGTAGTGAGAATTTGCTTATTATACTTGCAAATTCTAGGAGGAACAAAATGTTCAAAAGGCCGTTCATGCACTTATGAGGTTTCCTAAATCCAATTATGGATACTTCCATGCGGGAAGAGAGGGAGTAAAGAGTCTTGTCTCATGTACTTAGGTAGCAACACATACAAAATGAAATGAAGCAAAAGTAAAGTAGTTCAAGGTAAGGGAATTGTTTTCACTGCACAGACCAGACAGGTGACTGCCATGAGATAATAACATCTCCCTACCACCTGCACAGCCCAGAGATGTGATTCCTTAGCCTGTTCTGTAAAAGGGGAAATTTATGTTCATCTGAACTTGTGCCTGTGAACAATCATGATGAACATCAAATGCATTTTCATTGAGCCAGCAAACTGAAACATCCAAATATTTCCCAAACCAAGAAAAATTAAGTTGACATTTTAAATAACTACCTCATACTTTTCATAATTTATTCCTGTTTCTTGTCATATAAAGTCCATACAATAGCACATCACAATCTGTCAGAAGGACTTGCAGAAATTAGGTTTAGAATGTGTCCCCTTCAGAAAGACAGAACAAAGTGAGGCAGCCTGGCTTGGACTTGCATTTCACACTTAATGAGTTAGAGACTGGGATGACTTAAAAGTCACACACTGTGTCCATGCACATTGTTGGGGGATTTTGAGGCTTTTACAAATTTTGTAAAAATGTGAAAAAGGCTTATTTGTCAATGTAATATTATATCAGATATTTACTTTTATTTTATAAACTACTTCATGACACCTTAATTCTCATCGCCCAAACCCTAAATTATGGAAGCTTTTAATCTGTGTGAGGGCACATTCAACCGTTATCTATAATAATAAAAGTGTAATATGCTAATTAGACTGGATGTCCTTCCAGACAAAGCCGAGGCTGTGAGGGAAGCCTGGGTCTGGGTGTCTGCTGGTGGCTGAGGGAAGCCCAGGTCCCAGGTGCCAGAGGGAAGCTGGTGCCAGAAGCTGGGGAAAGGAAGGACTACTTTTGCACAAATTTCATGCAGCAGGCCTCTAGTAGGATATAATAACCATTGAATATAAAGAGAATATGATCACAAATTAAATTCAAACAAGGGCAGGAATCCTGCTGGTGGTGGAGACATAAAACTGCTACATGTCAAAACTAGTGAAATTGTCCTCATTTACATAGCAGGTTGTTCAGGGAGGTTAGTCTACTTGTTACCTGATTGGAGATTTCAAATGTCACAGAATGCCTGAGTCTTCCCATCATGCTAAGGCTTACAGATACTGGATACCAAATTATATGTAACTTTGGAACTATACCATCCCGAGGCCCATTTTGTCTGGTAGCAAGCATATCCTAGTGATTTTAGTGGATTTCTTAGAATGAAATGACAGACTGCTTTTTTCCTCTGGTGGAAGTGGTTTGCAGCTTTAAAAGCTCAGCCACGAAATTTGTGTGAATTAATTTGGAACTTAGCTGATGATATGGTATTGGTACTCAAAAGATGGTCCTGAGGAGAGTTTAGAGTAAGTTGCAAAAAGTAAAACAAAACAAAACAAACACATTAGTGCCATGAGAATTATATCTTTTTTTTTTTTTCAGGATTTCAATAATTCCTCCATACTCCCTGTGAGCCTGGGACACATTTCTACTGCTTTGTGCCTCTCTTTAATGTAAAGCAGTAATTTCTAAGAGCTATTCTTAAGGGAGGAGTGAGAGATTGACTATCTTAGCCAATGCATCCTTGGAGTGGATACTGAGCCTTGAAGTAATCATATAAGAAGGAAAAAAAAAATAGTGAACCACCTTTTGGGGTTTGAAAACTCATATTTCATTCAGCAAGTATGGTACTGACAACTAAACTAAAGGATGGTAGAAAATAGTTAATGGTATCCTAGGATATCCTATATAAAAAAAGCCTAATATGCTAAGTGTCCAGGTGTCCATTCAACCAATCAAAGCGAAATATGCTAATGATATGCTAAGGCTGCTCAACCGCTTGCTATGATGTGCACTGACCACCAGGGGGAAGACACTTTGACCAGTAGGTTAGCTTGCTGCTGGGGTCTGGCTGATCAGGACTGAGAGAGATGGGCTGGACACACCCTGGAGCCCTCCCGTGGTTCCTCCCCAACCCTGATCATGCACCAGTGGGGTCCCTCGACTTGGCCTGCTCCCTCTTGCAATCTGGGACCCCTTGGGGGATGTCAGAGCCAGTTTTGGCCCGATCCCACAAGCCAGGCTGAGGGACCCCACTGGTGCACGAATTCATGCACCAGGCCTCTAATATACAATAAAATTTACTTTCTCATTAATGTGCAGTATTGACTTATGCTGAACAGAGAAAAAGATATGAAGCCAGTGTCTGGTACAAATAAAGCCTTTGTCGTGGTTCCCAGCCTGAATGTCAAGAAAAGAGAGAAACAGAAGGTTGGTCCTTAAGGAATACATTTACATGAGCAATGAAGATCTCCTGTGAAAACTCAGCCTGAGGTTAAAAGGAGAGGAGAAATAATCATAACCCAGGAAGAAGGCTCAGCTGTGAGAGGGAAGAAGGATTTTGAGAACAGTGGGGTGACTTTTCTGCATTCTTGAGCTGACTGGTCTCCAGGTTTGAGGAAAAGGGGGGCCGACATTCATTTCTGCAAGAACAGTTTCGATAAGCTCTGTGAAACATGGAGTCACCTGTAACAGTGCTTTGCGATCCTTTTAACAGGGTTAACACAAATGGAAGAGAGGCTTTGGCTCCTATCTCCCCTTTCCATACTTTTCTTTAAGCTTCCCGTCCCTTAGCAACCATGGATGCTTCAGTGCACTCTCGCTGATGCCCACTGAGAGAGAGGCACAGGAGCAGTTATGGGAAGGAGGACTATTAAGCTAGGGAAACCCTGATTATCAATGTTACTGGAACTTCCTGTGCATAAAGAGCCCTCAATAAATTTAGGTGGGCCCTAACTGGTTTGGCTCAGTGGATAGAGCCTGCAGACTCAAGGGTCCCAGGTTCGATTCTGGTCAAGGGCATGTACCTTGGTTGCGGGCACATACCCAGTGGGGAGCGTGCAGGAGGCAGCTGATTGATGTTTCTCTCTCATCGATGTTTATAACTCTCTATCCCTCTCCCGTCCTCTGTAAAAAATCAATAAAATATATTTTTAAAAAATAAAATAAATTTAGGTGGGACTTATTTTTTTAACCAGGTCCCTATCCTGCCATTCATCATGTATACATACATACATACATATATATGCAAAAGAACTTGTGTTTTTACAGTCCTATCATTCTCATTCAGCCCATTGTTTCAGGCCAGGTTCCTTAGAAACAGAGCCTGAGATGGGGACTCTTATGCTAATAAATCATTGAGACCATGCTCTTAGTGAGAAATCTGAGTGAGTGAGGCAGGCAAGGGCAAGGTAGGAGGTAGGTAAGGATGTCAGTCCAGCTCAGTGGTTTTCAAAATATGGCCCCCAGGTCAACAGCATCAGCATTAAGTGGGAACCTGTTAAAATGCAAATCCTCAGCCCCAGATGGACTGAATGAGAAACTCTGGGGCTGGGCTCCAGGAGTCAGTGTTGGAAGCAGCTGTGCGGGTGATTGTGAGACACCGGAATTTGAGCATCACAGGCCCCGCTGAAGTCTGACCTCGGGGTGACCGTACAGAGAACTCTGGAACATGAGTGGCACCGCAGCATTGCTCCTCTCAGAGGCCACCGAGGCAGTGCTGGGCTCTCTGTGAGATAGGTGTTGGCTGCAGACCTCTCCTGGGGAGAGAGCCATACCGGCCAGTCCTTTCTTAGGCAGGTGGCTCTTATGGGCCATTCTTGGGGGAAGGAGGCAGTTGTGGATTTTTGGCAGCTGACATTCATAATATCTGGTGATGGACGTAGAGAGCATCTAACTGAGGCACGGACAGCACCTAGTATAACTGTTACGTTCTGCCCAGTGGGGTTTTGTGTAGATAGAAGAGGTTCTGTCACACTCTGAGATCCACAGTCCTAGGGGGACACCCATACCTCAGCGACTCTGCTGTCCTTTACGTTCTCACTGCTTCCTCTTTTTCTCTAACCAGCATTCAGAGGCCCAAGTCAAAGCGAATATTTCAAACCTACAGCTCTGTGGACTCACAAAGAAAGAAAATGGCATAAAAACTAACTGGAATAGCAGACACTGCTCAATCTCTTTAACTCCCTATTCGGTTGCTATGTAAGTGCCACTTGAGAGCGAGGGGAAGAAAATCCCCTAGACCAGGGAAGGGGGAGTAAATGGGACAATCGCAGTTCCCTGCAACCTGGGGAAAGCCTTCTGAGGAATTACACTGATGGAAGAACTTCCGTGAGGTGGCCGCGTGTCTGAAGAGTGAAGACAGGCGGCCGACAGAGGACATGGGTCCCTCACAAGGCCCAAAGGGGAGGTATATGAAAGAAGAAAGCCTTGGCCGTGAAAGACACCTTGTGCTAGCATCATGTTCCGTCCTGTTGCTGGGCATTCTCCTGCCAGCTTGTTCCTCTTCTGATGCCCACTCTTTTTTTTAATAGAAGAAATAATACATTTTTTAAAATATATTTTGTTGATTTTTTTACAGAGAGGAAAGGAAGGGAGAGGGATAGAGATTTAGAAATACCGATGAGAGAGAAACATCGATCAACTGCCTCCTGCACACTCCCCACTGGGTATGTGCCCACAACCAAGGTACATGCCCTTGACTGGAATCGAACCTGGGACCCTTGAGTCTGCGGGCCGACATTCTATCCACTGAGCCAAACCGGTTAGGGCCTGATGCCCACTCTTGATACCTGTGGCATGACCACTCCAAAGGGAGATTAACATGTAGGTCTCAGTCATCCTTGACCTGGCCTTGCAGCTGCTATGTTAATATAAGCGTCAAGGCCCATGTCCTAATGGAACCCTCTTCTGAGGAAATCATAGATCTTCTCAGAAACATATATTTTGGTCCTTGATTATTTTTAACTTTGCACTTTCATGTTTACTAACCTTGATTTTCTACCGAATTTGTAGGCTTTTTAAAAGTTTCTTCATGTATACCATGTATATATTACCTTAAGAATCTATCACAGTGTTGGAAAAAATAGTATATACTCTAAAAGAAACTCACTACATTGATTTCTTTGATTCTGTCAGGAGTTTTCCACATCTCTGCTTAAAAAATAACCACACTGAAGTAACATGTAAATATAAATCAACTCCAACCAGCACAAATAGTAAAAATCAGAGTGCTGCCTGCTATTCTCCAGCCACACATAAAAGCAATGTGAATCCAAAAGCCTTTTATCTCAGATATCATCCTTGTATTTTAACACAATGCATTTTTCTCTCTGTCTTTGTTGCCCACTGCTGCCGTATTGTGCAATGCTCTGGAAATGCATGGGCCACACATAAATTGTTATGCTAGAAGTTTGCTTTCCACATTGGTTTGGTTCAGGTACACATAAACATAGGCACACTAAAAATTATTATCTGAACTGTCCAAAGAATGAGAATGTGCATCTAACACTAAACTGTGCTGAGACTTTGCTTGGTAGAAGTGCTGGCCATTGGTCTAAGCATCCAGGGCTCCAACAGGCCAGCTGACACTTTGAGTCTCAGGCCTCATCAGGCAGAGCTGATAAATGGCTTTTCAGGTTCAGGAGGAAGATGCTGGAGGGGAGTGCAGCTTTCAGACAATTGAAATGCAATGACTGTCACAAATCATCAAAGGCCAGTGTTGTCACTTTGTTAGCCCTGAGATGGAAGAGGCCAAGTTTTGGTATGCAGCTCTGAGACACAACTATTTATACAAAAAAAAAACACTTCTTTTTATCTTGAGGTCCTTCCATCTCTGTAAGGAAAAAGAAACATTCTTTAAAAATATAAATACACACTCAAGTATACAGTGTTTTCACACAGCTGATTCCTCACTTTATTGCAAAGAGCAAACAAAACTAACTGTTCTGACATAGCATAAACGAGAAATCTTCTCTTCGGTGAAAATTGCGTCAATTCAAAAGCAGACAAGGGAATCATCCAGCTAGCAAATAAAGTGGGCTGTTCAAGAAAAAAACATTACAAAGTGTATTTTATTGCTACGTCCAGGTTCTTACTTCCTATGTGGAATGGAGCTAGCTTAAAGGCAAGAACTATCTCCATAATTTTCATAAATTCCTACATAATGCCATATATTGATAATTGCAGCACTAAATTAATAATTTAGTTGTTTGATTTTTAAAATTGATTTTGTTGGTTTGAATTCAACTGAAAATTTATTGCCTAATTTGGTAAATGCTTCAATGATGTTCATTATAGTAACTTATTATATTTTACATCATGCCTAAAATACCTTTCAATGATAAGTCTAACATTTAGCTTGTGCCTAGTCTCCTTGTTATAAATTTTATCCTTAAAAGGTTTAACATATTTATTTTAAGGGCCCTTGAATATCATCAAATTACTTCAAATTCTATGAAAATGAGTCTTATTAGTTTGTTTAAATATCTTAAAAGCCCCCTCTTTCAATCTAATACCTGTGCTCTGTTACTAGTGAAAAATATTATTATTATTATTTATACTAGGGGCCCAGTGCACAAAATTTGTGCACTGGGGAGGGGTCCCTCAGCCCAGCCTGCCCCCTCTCGCATACTAGGAGCCCTCAGGGGATGTCCTACTGATGGCTTAGGCCCGCACCGTGTTGGGAGCGGATCTAAGCCGTAGTCTGGCCTCCCTTTACGGGAGGCGACCAGGCTGATCAGGGGCAGGCGCCAGCCCCATCACCCTGCTTCTGCAGCCACTGCCAGTCACCGCAGCTGCCAAAGTATTTTCATCAACACAGACTCCAGTCCCTTCACTATGAAAAAATGACAACTTTCTTTAAGCATTTTCAAGATGTGTCTTTCATAGGATATGACATTTCTTTCTTTATTTTTCTTTTTATCCTCACCTGAGGATATGTTTCCATTGATTTTTTTCCCCTTCCCTCTGATTGCAGGCTCGGCCCCTCGCCAAGCCTAAAGCCTCCATCCCAGGCTTTAGGCTTGGGAAGGGGGACCCCCCTGCCCCTCTGATGGCCGGCTGGGAGTGACCTGGGTGCCGAGGAGGTTCCCAGGTATGTATGCAAATTAACTGCCATCTTTGTTGGGTTAATTTGCATACTCACTCTGATTGGCTGTGGGCATAGTGGAGGTATTGTCAATTTACATGTTTCTCTATTATTAGGTAAGATTGGAGGAAGCAGGCTGAATTTCTTCACAAGACTGTTTTAGTTTTAGTTTTTATTCCTTTGGCATTTCAGAATGCATATACGAGGATTTAAAAATCATAGACATCCAGACCAACACAAGCTTTTGTTTTCTCAGCATATGTTAGAAAAGGCCGAGAGAGTATTTGAATTTGGATTTGAAACAAAGACAGAAGACTTCAGTGAAAATATGTGGCTTAAGGGTTTAGACTCTTCACTATCTATGTCATCATTCCCTAAGAGCAGTTGTCTAGAGAAAAGACATGAGAATAGAAGGGAGAAAGGAGAGTAGCCAAGCCTACATGGCTCAGTGGTTGAGCATTGACCTATGAACAAGAGGTCATGGTTTGATTCCCAGTCAGGACAAATGCAGGGATTGTGTGCTTGATCCCCAATAGAGGATGCATAGGAGACAGCCAATCAATGATTCTTTCTCATCATTGACATTTCTATTTCTCCCTCCCTTCCTCTCTGAAATCACTAAAATATATATTTAAAAGGAAAGAAAAAAAGAAAGAAAGAAAGAAAGGAGGGAGGGAAAGAGGGAGGGAGGCAGGGAAGGAAGAAAGAAAGGAAGGAAGGGAGGAAGAAAGAAAGAAGAAAAGAAAGGGAGGAAGGAAGGAAGGAAGGAAGGAAGGAAGGAAGGAAGGAAGGAAGGAAGGAAGGAAGGAAGGAAGGGAGGGAGGGAGGGAGGGAGGAAGGGCGGAAGGCAGGGAGGAAGGAAGGGAGGAAGGAAGGGAGGAAGGAGGGAAGGAGAGGAGCATCCATCTCCCACCTGGATTTTCTCCTGCAGCTCCTCTGAGTCGTGGATTAGCTTGAATGAAGTTCTGTGGCCAAAGCTCCAGAAGCTTTGGCAGATCACCAGTGTTACTGAGTTGGCGCTGGTGAGAGACAGACCTGCGTTTCAGGGTCATCACAGGTTCTACTCTGCCCTTACTCTGCTTCCTACTCTCTGTCCAGCTTTGCTTCCTAAGGGCTGACCCTGGTGACCTTTTCTGATTTCAGGCCCCCAGACCAGACTCAGACAATAGCATCCTATGGGATTTATCACCAATTCCCACAACTGTGTAAAGTCCAATCTCTATAATAAGTTGCTTATTAATATACCATTGTAAGAGCTGGGCTTCCTTGATCAAATCTTAACTGATACGGAAATTGGTAGGCAAAGTAGTCTTTCAGGAAAGAAAGTCTATGGGTAGGTTATGTGAATTAATTCTTGATTATCTGGAACTGTTGTTTGAATCTGATTAGATGTAAAGGAATTAGTGACCCTGTTGCCTTCAACATAATGAAAAGGGAGCCACTGCATGGGAGAACATATTTGCCAATAATGCATCTGATAAGGGGTTAATTTCCAAAAGATATAAGGAACTCATATAACTTAACAAAAGGAACACAAAAAATACATTTTAAAAATGGGCAAAGGACCTGAATAGAAACTTCTCCAAAGAAGACATAGAGATGGCCAATAGGCATATGAAAAAATGCTCAATGTCACTGACCATCAGAGAAATGCAAATTAAAATGACAATGAAGTTTCACTTCACACATGTTAGAATGTTTATCATTAACAAACAAATCAACAAATGACAAGTGCTGGCAAGGATGTGGAGAAAAGGGAACCTTAGTTCACTGCTGATGGGAATGCAGACTGGTGCAGCCACTATGGAAAACAGCATGGAGTTTCCTCAAAAAATTAAAAATGGAGTTGCTTTTTGACCCAGTGATCCCACTTTTAGGAATATATGCTAAGAATCCCTAAACACCAATCAGAAATTATATATATATAACATATATATATATCCTTATGTTCATAGCAGCACAATTTACAATAGCTAAGATCTGGAAACAGCCCAAGTGCCCATCAGTAGATGAGTGGACAAAAAAGCTGTGGTACATTTACACCATGGAATACTATGCAGCTATTAAAAAGAAGGATCTCTTATCCTTTGAGACAGCATGGAGGGATCTGGAGAGTATTAAGCTAAGGAAAATAAGCCAATCAAAGAAAGAGGAATATTACATGATATGACTCATATGTGTAACCTAATGAACAAAATAGACTGATGAACAAAATAAATCTAGAGACATAGAAGCATGGAACAGACTGACAAATCTCAGATGGAAGGATGGAAAGCAGGGGTACAGGATAAGTGGCGAGAGATTAACCAGAGAGTTTATATGCTTTTATGCATTGCTCATGGAAATAGACAACAGTGTGGTGAAGGCCTGAGAGGGGTAGATATGGGGTGAAGGGAGTCAATGGGGAAAAAAGGGGGACATCTGTTAATACTTTCAACAATAAAGATACATTTTAAAAAGGGCAAACACAGAGAGTTTATGGCATACAGTGATAAGAAATTACTTCAATTGTAACCTGTAAATACATTTAATCAAGTGACTATAAAAGAAATTTTTTAGGTAACCAACTATTTGCCTCCACAGATTATTTTACTTAAAAAAAAATGATATTGGTTGGTTACTTCTAAATGTGGGAAAGACAGTGGCTAGTTCAAGGCTTTCAATTCCCAGCACAAAGCACAATAAAAGAACAGAAATATCCTATAACAGCTTACAAAATGAAACATTTATCAGTTGTAGCTTCAGGGCCAAAATTTGAAATAAAATGAAAACCAAATTCAAAGTCTGTGGGTAAATGAATTTGATTCAAGAAAATTGAATTTCTACTTTCTCTTATCTTATGATTAGGCATTGATTGGGAAGGAGTTTTACCCTGAAAATGGTTGGAGCTATATGTGCTAATCTGAAGCTAGAGATCTTGAACCCCTAAATTCTGCTCAGTACCCTTTGCCAATAGAAGGAGCCCTTCCTCCCTGTCTGAAGAGGAAGTTTCCCTTTTCCTGAAGAATCTTAAATGGTTTTATAGAGGACTATTGATCCTCCTTAGGACCTACCCTTACCACCTTTCATTGTTTCTAGAATTGTTATAAGACTCAAAATATGTAAGACCTCTCTAACGAATCACAGTGCCAATTCTTAGGGTATTGACCAAGTGATGCTATCCTCTCTAGATAATTATTCTCCTTTTGAGTAACAGCTTCTGGCTTGCTACTGAAGCCTTGTACAAACTGAGTACTTTCCATGGGCTATTATGTGATAATGTGACCTGAGCTGCCACACATGGAGTAGACATTTTCTTGTGTATCAAGTAAGGAGCTGGGCATGGACATAAGTACTCCATTGTCACACAGATATGGTATGAGCTCAGGCAAGTCAAAAGTCATAAGTAAGTTGAATGAGCAAGAAGGGTAAATTCCAATGACCCCTACCTCAGCTACACAGCTTTGCTGCTCTCAACTTGCTCACAGGAAGCTCCCTATGAGTGATTACTGAGGAAACACCAAGAATGTTTTCCTCATTGGAATAAACACATACTGTAGATCTGAATTTACCTTCCCTGCCTACAAAACTTTGTTAAAACCAACATCAATGTACTTACAGAATGCCTGATTCACCATTATGATGGTCTACAAGGCATTGCCCCTGACCAAAGAGCCCATTTTACAGCAAGTTAAATGTTACAACAGACTCATGTTAGGAATTTACCAATCTTAATATGTTCCTCATTATCCCATAGCTTGAAGACTCATTTACAGTACTTGCATACATTCCTTTCATAGCCAGGAATCCTATCTAATAAAAGAGAAACATGCAAATTGACCGTACCTCTGCTAAGCCCAGAAGCCACGCCCACCAGCCAATCAGGAGCGAGTATGCAAATTAACCCAACCAAGATGGTGGCGGCCACAGAGCTGGAGCCAGCCAGAGGCTTGGGTTGCCCCCGGCGATGAAGGAAGCCAAGCTTCCTGGCCTGCCCTGGCCTCTGCTCAAGGCTACAAAGTTTCAATTATAGGAGATAAATAAATCCCAGATACCAGGGCCTATTCTTGGGTCAACGGGGGGAGTGGCCGGCTTGCAAACCACCACAGGCCCCTCACTCAGGCCGCTCCATGCCCCAAGGGAACCCCCAACCTGATACGGGACACCCTGCAGGGCAAACCAGCCAGCCCCCACCCATGCACCAGGCCTCTATCCTATCTAATAAAAGAGTAATATGCAAATTGACTGTCACTCCAACACACAAGATTGCTGCCCCATGTGGTCAAAGATGGTTGCCTCCATGTGGACACAAGATGGCCACCATAAGATGGCCAGCAGGGGAGGGCAGTTGGGAAGGACCAGACTTGCAAGCGAGGGCAGTTAGGGGTAACCAGGTTGGCAGAGGAGGGAAGTTGGGGGCAACCAGGGCTGCAGGGAAGGGCAGTTGGGGCGGACCCAGGCCTGCAGGGGAGAGCAGTTGGGGGGGACCAGGCCTACAGGGAAGAGAAGTTGGGGGGGACCAGGCCAGCAGGAGAGGGCAGTTTGGGGGGACCCAGTCCTGCAGGGGAGGGCAATTGCGGGGGTACCAGACCAGCAGGGGAGAGCAGTTAGGGACAATTGTGCTGGCTGGGGAGCAGTTAGGCATCAATCAGGCTGGCAGGGGAGTCGTTAGGGGGTGATCAGACTGTCAGGCAGAAGTGGTTAGGGGCAATCAGGAAGACAGGCAGGAGAGTGGTTGGGAGCCAGCAGTCCTGGATTTTGAGAGGGATGTCTGACTGCCTGTTTAGACCTGATCCTACCAGGATCGTCCCTAAATGGGCAGTCAGACATCCCTCGAGGGGTCCCAGATTGGAGAGGGTGCAGGTTGGCCTGAGGGACACTGCCCCTCCTGCGCCCCGTGTATGAATTTCGTGCACAGGGCCTCTAGTTATATAATATTTATGGCAGTGGTCCCATTCACTATTACCTTGAGTGATTCACTAATTAAATTTTTACTTGCTTTACCTGAAACTTTAAGTTTTCATGCTTCCTCCAGGAGTCATTTGGTCTCTTCATATCAATGAGTAAAAAGCAAAGGAAAGGCTTAGCATTCTGGCTGATTTATCTACACTGTCAAGGTAAAATTGAGTTGCTATTTAAAATGGGGGAAAGGAGGAGTGTTTGGAATGCAGGAGATCCTCTGTGTTGTGTCTCTATTACTCCCATGTGTTGTGTGGTAAATGTTAATGGAAAACTGTAACAACCAAAGATAAGTAAGACTGCTATTGACCTAGACCCCAAAGGCATTTCTATAGGCACTTGACCGTCCTCTGAAAAAATGAAACTTGGGCCCTCCGATCAGGCAGGAAATCATGACCAGCAAAGATGCTTACTGAGAGCAAAGAGGACATGGTTTGGAGAATTGCAGAAATAAGGACTGTAATTAGTATTCATTCCCTATTTTGATACAGATATACTATGTGCATGTTATCCAAATCCTTTTATCCCCTACTAGCCTCCCAGCATCAAACATAATATATATTAATAATGGTTAGCTTTATCACAATAGTTATGTTATAGACTATCAAAAGAGATGTGTGTGACTTAGCTAGAAGAGGGATGAACAACAACCCCCAAAGGTTTTTAAAATGACATAAGGAATTTAATTTCTTATTTTGAAGAGTTCTATTTTCAGTTTTATAATGGATGGTTGCATCCAGCTAGACAGAATCAAGATTTTATTAATGTCTTTACTTGGAAGTTTAAAAATAGATAAAATATATTTGCATGGATGTCTGTTTGACAATGATAGACTTTAGTTTGTTTGTTTGTTTGTTTGTTTTAACAGTGCCCTCCTGGCTAAGCCAAACTTTTCCCCAAATCCTTTTATCTTTACAGTATTATGTTAGGGTTGGCCAAACAAAAAATTTGCGTGAGTTTAAAAGAAGTGGAGCATCAATCATTGCACATAGAATATTGGTGTAGAGTACCAGACACCACTGCAGCTTGTTCAAATTGTCACTGAATTACCAACTCACATTTTTGGTGATGGCTGGCTGCCAACCTCTACTTCTACAAGGTCTCCATAAGCATCTCTTAATTCTGCGTCAGATACCTGTGCCGCTCCACGGCGTGGTCTCCAGCTTTTTCTGCAGGCCACCCATACAATTGACATTGGAGGTAATTTCAGTTTGTCCTTGTGGTTTATTATTACTTTCTGCTGCCTCATGTCCATGTTTTTGTTTTTCCTGATTGCTATCCTGTATAACCTATAGGCACTTCAAGTCTATCAGAATATGTAGAGGCAAGCACCTTCCATGAATGGTATAAAGTCTAATTCGTAAAAGTCCCTTATTTCATATCACTCATGCTTTTTTGATAAACTCCTAACCGAAACAGTCTACAATGGACAAATGTTAATAAAGAATAAAAATAAACTTTCCAATAGTTATTGCTAATCAATTTCATGTGGCTATAACACGGGGGTTTACCAATTGTTGAACTTTCTCAATTTCTAATATCTAAAAGTACACATTCAAAATCCGATATCAGCCGACAGAGCTGTTGCTACCATGAATATTTCTAGGCTATAGAAGAAGTATGTGGTCAGGATTTTTGTAGCCCCACTGAGAGCAACTGCTGACTTGGTAAGTCAACAAATCCAGGATATATCTAGCAAGGAGCATATGCCTTAACATCTGCTGTTTTGGGTGTTGTTGTTGTTGTGGTTTTTTTTTTTAACTGAATTGCTTGTTTAAAAAATCCTGCTTTAGGAAGATACAGTGAGTAGGTGACCATATTATCCTGATTGACTGCTGTACCCAAACGAATTGGTTTCTGTTTTAAGAGCCTAAGAATTGAGTGTGTACTTTGAACAACTTGTGGGCTGGTTTATAGAATTATTTCTACAGGAGAAGCAGTGGGGCTCTTCTGGTGAATAAAATAAAAACCTGGGAGGTGGATTATATTTAGACAGGAAAAGTTTTATCTAAATCAAAATCTCATGCACAGCAGTACCTTCGCTGCAGTTGCAGCTGGTCCTCTCAGCTGACTGGCATGCTGGGCCAATCCCTCCCAGTTGATGCCAACAGCAATTGAAGCTCAATTACAACAGAAGAGTGCACACAGCCCAAACAGGGGCACACCTGGAGTGCCCAACTCAGGTGACTGGGGAGGCTGCACCACTGGGTCCTACAGGACACCTACTACACAAGGCTACTCTGTCAAGTCTGGGAGATGTAACAGCTCTACCTAATACATAGAAATAAGTATAGAGAAGCAGCTAAATTTTGGAGATAAAAAAAGACATCTCAAATGAAAGAACAGGAGAAATCTCAAGAAAAATAACTAAATGAAATGAAGGTAAGCAAACTACCAGATATAGAGTTGCTCAAGGAACTAAGTGAAAACTTCAACAGCATGAAAACGTACGTAGAAACCATAAAAAAGAACCAGTCAGAAATGAAGGATACATTAATGGAAATGAAGAATAATTTACAGGGAATTAACAGTAGAGTAGATGACCCTGAGAATCAAATCATCAATTTGGAATATATAAAAGCAAAAAACACTCAATCAGAACAACAAAAAGAAAAAAGAATAAAAATTATAGAGATAGTGTAAGGAGCCCATGGGACAACTTCAAGTATAATCATCATGTGGATGCTGGAAGGAGAGAAGAGAGAGCAAGACATTGAAAAACTCTTTGAAAATATAATGACAGAAAACTTTCCTTACCTAGTGAAGGAAATAAATATACAAGTCTAGGAATTGCAAAGAGTCCCAAACAAGATAAACTCAAAGAGGCCCTCACCAAGACACATCGTAATTAAAATTCTAAAGGTTAAAGACAAAGAAAGAATCTTAAAAATAGCGAAGAGAAAGGCAGTTAGTTACCTACAAGGGAATGCCCAATGACTATCAGCTGGTTTATCAACAGAAATTTTGCAGGCCACAGGGATATTCAATGATGAAAAGCAAGGACCTCCAACCAAGATTATACTATCCAGCAAAGCTATCATTTACAATTGAAGGACAGATAAAGAGCTTCCCAGACAAGAAAAAAGTTAAAGTACTTCATTACCACCAAACCAGTATTACATGAACTGTTAATGGGTCTTCTTTAAGAAGAAGAAAAAACAAAAAAGATTTAAAAATATGAACAATAAAATTGCAATAAATACATAGTAGTATTTATCAAGAATTGAACCTAAACACACACACACAAACAAGCAGAACAGATAGAGACTCATAGATACAGAAAACATTTTGAGGGTTGCCAGATGGAAGGGGTTTTGGGGAGCTAAAGTGAAGTACAAATTGGTAGTTATAGAATAGTCAAGGGATTTAAAGTACAGCCTGGGGAATGTAATCAGTCATATTCTACTATTTATGGTGTCAGATGGGTATGAGATTATCAGGATGATCACTAAGTTATATACTGTTTAACAACTGGGATGTACACTTGAAAATAATATAACGTTGTATGCCAATTATAATAGAAAAAAAATGATTTGAAATAGTAATAAGAGATCCAAGATGGTGGCAGATTAGATAGAAGCTACAATCACCGTTTCAGAGGACCAAACTGGAATTGCAACTAAAGTATAGAAAAAATCATCCTGAACAACTAACTGAAGACTAGTTATAGAGAGGACTTATAACCAATGACTTCCAGAGGAAACCACATCAAGACTGGTAGGAGGTGCAGAGGCAAATGAGGGCGTGCTGGGCACTCAAGGGAAGTGGCTGAAGTTCTGGAGGGATATCTCAGCTGTGGGCGGGGAGTTACCAGGAAAAGTGTGGGGTCTAAACCCCAAGCTAGGCTCCCCAGTCCAGAATACCAGGACCAGGAAAGGCATCTACATAACATCTGGCTGTGAGAAGCAGGGTTTCTGTCCACCAGGCATGGAAGGCTAGAAATGCTGTCACCCTCTTAAAGCGGCAGCACACAAAATTTTGTTTGTAGACACTCACTGTTGGCTCTGGGGAGGGCAGAGCAAACTAGAGCTGCAGGAGGAGAGTCTTGGGTTAGTGGCTCTGGGGAGAGAGCTAAGAGGTCCGCCACCAGGATCCCTGCACTGAGTCATAACGTACTGCAGAAGCCATCTTTTCTCAGGCAAAACATCGCCCTCCATGGAGTCTCAGCCTGGGGGGAAGCAATAGCCTCACCTGTGGGAATCCCTCTCGCCCCACCTTGTGGAGCTTACACCCTGTCGAGGCGCACAGCCCAAGGCTCTTTAAATGACTGAGTCTATAGACAACTGGGAGGCAGAGGTGGATCTCTGTGCGCTTTGAGCCTTTTGCGGACCTGCCCCTGTGTTTGGTGCGAGTAAAAGCAAAACTTGGTCCTTTCCACATGCACCCAGGCCCAGCAGAGGGAGCCACAAAGCTGAGGAATGCTGATAGCTCCACATAGGTTGCCCAGGACCAGTCACAGACAGTGTCTGACATTGGCCTGCCCCAGAGTCCCTCCTAAGAGGCCCAGAACCGACACACCCAGTGGCCAGCTTTAGATAGCAACAGAGCAGGACCCAATAAGTGTCACAAGCAGCATATCCACAGGGAGATTTCTGGAGGCACAAAGCAATATGTAATTTTCTCAAAAAAATTAAAAATGGAGCTGCCTTATGACCTAGTGCTTCCACTTCTGGGAATTTATCTGAAGAAGCCAGAAACACAATGGGAAAGACTATATATGCACACCTATGTTCATCACTGCATTATCTACAATAGCTAAGATCTGGAACCCCTCCAAGTGCTCATCCGTAGATGAGTGGATAACAAGCTGTGGTACATTTACAACATGGAATACTATGCAGCAGTAAAAAAGAAGGATCTCTTACCTTTTGTGACAGCATGGATGGATGTAGAGAACATTATGCTAAGTGAAATATGTCAGTCACAGAAAGACAAGCACCATATGATTTCACTCATATGTGGAATTTAATGAACAAACTGAAATAACAAGCCAAATAGAGACAAACTTGTAGATAGAGAGCAGGGACTTTGGGTGTGTGTGGAAGGATTGAGCAAAAAAAGAGAACAAGGAGAAAGAATTCATGGATATGGACAACAGTGTGGTGATTGTGGGACAGGGATGGAGAGGAGAGGGTGGGTGGAGGTAGAAGAGGAAATGGGGGGATAAATGGTGATGGTAAAAAATGCAATAAAGGAAAATTAAAATAAAAAATACTGAATTGGACACTTTAAAAAATTACAAAGAAGGTCCAATATTCACCAGAAACCAAAATTAGTGTAGAAGGCTTGGTATCTCACCTATGACTCCATATTTTTTCATGGTGGTAGGGAAAAATGTTGTCATGAATATCTCCCATGGGTTTGCTAAACTGTCCTTGAGGGTACTTTATAGCACCTCAAATTTGTACGATTCGTGTTTAGGGATCTTTATATCTTTAGCTATATAATGAAATTTTCATCTGGAACATATACATTTCAGAAAACATATATTTATTTCTTTAAAATATATATAATATTTGGGTATTTTGCCAAAGAGGAGGAGAGAGGAAGGTAGGAAAGTAGGAAGAAAGGAAGGAATGAGTTTCTCTGGACAGTTGATCTCTCCACAGGTCTTTGGAGCTATATGATCCATTGTCCATTGGATTAAAGAAACTATTTTCTACTCTCTCCCTGGAAAATAATTCCAAGACCCATTACAAGTAAAAAGGCTCTGTGCTAGTTTCCTTATACCCACCTTCTTTCTAGAGTCAGGAATCAGAAATATTTGATGTAAGTATAATTTGACCAAGCTCATGATGACAAACCTACTTAAAATGAATGCAGATTGAGTATGCTGTATACAAATAAGTAACATGTAGGAAATATTTTTTTGTGTTAAACCTACTAAAAATGTACTATTTTCTCTTTCTCATACATGTGATTTTTGATACATTAACATAAATTAGGTCATTTAAAAGAAATTCCCTTATATAGTGTTTTTCATAAATTTTGAAAGTTTATTGCAATAATTGTAAGATATTGTTGCCCCTACAATTCTAACAAAACTAACAATTTTGTTCAATTGAATGTACTTCTCCACCCCTAAGTACCCCCACACTAAGCCCTATGGAAAAAGAGCCATTTGAAGCTAACCCAGTTCTCATAATTGAAACTAATCTAAGTAAATAGCGGTTACAATGTAGAATGGTGAAACAGGTATCTAATAGTGTACTTAATTTCTTGTGACATTATGTTTCTTTTTCTTTAGGCTTACAAAAGAAAGCAAAGGGATCAATAATGCCGAATATTTGGATCCAAATTCTGAAATACATATTAAGGCATTTTAAATACATTTTAAGACCAGAATGTCTGGTCTCATCTGTGTTCAGTGTTAAGTTTCTCCATCAGCTTACTGTGTCGCCTTAGGAAAGTTTATTACTCTATGCTTCTTCACTATCCATACTATGGGGATAAAATATTTGATACTTAAAGCTCAATGACCCTGTGAAGCAAAACCAAGTCATATTTGTGGCATATCATCACATCTTACGGGAAGAAATCAATCTGAAGTGTGAGGTTTTATTACATTTTTTCTTTCAAGATGGAGTGGAGCTGAAATTTCTCTAGGCTAAAACAATTAAAGTGGATCTATAAAAGCTCGCCATATTACCAAGATATACTCCTCTATGTTTCATCTGCATGCCCCTGCTGGGCCTGGTTGCCTGTGGATTACATTCATTGACAGATACTTTATTTCTAGGGTAACACGTGCAAACTGATTACCATAAGTAAAATGTAAGACCACGATTTATTTCTGGAGTCACCTCAATAAAATCCTTTGTACCTCAGTCAGGAATATGAAAATTCCCATTCTTTGGTATGGATATGTTTCTTGGTACCTAGAAAGACAGGAGAAATAGATGGTCATTTCATCTCTAGAATAAAAGGGAATAATAATAATGTGTATTATTAAAGGAATGCTTAGTTTGTTTTCACATGAAATGCTTTACAAAATGAAGTGTGGGAGAACTCAGCAGAAGGAAATTGCTTGAAGATTCCATGAAAAGGCTTACTGAGCTTTTGAAATGTGGCAGGTAATTGGAACCTTTAAAAAAAAACAATCCCACTCTCCTCCATTTCCATTCCTGATTACCAAGTTGCCTTCAGCATTGACATAAACAGAACAATATGACTAGCATTTGTCTTGAAACAATAGCATCTGCAATCCCAGGGCATTTAGTTTTATGTCCTCTTTTTCACCTAAACTACTTTGAAAGTTTGGCAAGCAATAAGCATATAATTTGGACTGTCTTTCATCAGGGAAGTATTGTTATAAAATTAAACCATGCAATATTTACATCACCACCTCTTTTGGTAACAAGCTCAAAGTTAAGCGCTTCAACTTGCAATTTAATATTGATACTATGACCATATCAAACCCATCATTAGTGAGCTTTCTGTAGTTGCCAGGTGATTTACTTCAGCGTATTTTCATGTCTATGAAGAAGCACATGCTACCTGTTGCCTCAAAAGTAGATTCTTCAAAGTCAGAGTAATAGTGGTTGACCATTGGGATGACCTCTGAGAGTAGCTGAGATCAACAAATGCTCATTTAACATCTCTTCTATGCAGAATATAGCTCTAATTAATACAAATTATAATAAAAACAGTCTTTTTCTTTAAGGAAAACTACTCTTTATAGAAAAACTTACATAATTAGTGTCTTATAATCTGATTTAGAACTTACAGTAACTCATAGTAGTGCATACTATTCTTCTGATTGCTTTTCAGATGAACAAACTAATGTTTAGAAAGTTATGTAAAATTGGAAAGTTTACAAATCCGAAAGTGGCAGTGCTGAGACTTTAAGCCAGTTCTGTCTGATACTGGGGTCCCCACCACAGGTACCTCGATAATAGCACGGTGCACACAAGATTACAGAGAAGCCCCAATTTACAGATAAGTACATTTGCCAAAGGCTTCCCTTAGCTTATTGGTTAGATCTTAGTAGGACACAAAAGTATTTTACCAATCATGTAGCCAAACTGTTGAATTGGTCAGATCACCTAGAACAGCCACACATCACTTTCAATATTTATGTACTAGATAGGACCTGGCACATAATTGGGCTTCCCGCCTCCTATCAACCCCTCCTACTCCCTCTCGCTGCCTTCAGGCTAGCAGTGGGGCGGCATATTCCAAACCAAAGCCAAAACCTTGACAAGCTACAGTCAGCAATTCAGAAATGGTTCTTGGGGAAAACCACTCTATTCTTTGGAAAAAATCAACCCTTGATACAGGAGAAATACGTTTTTGGTCTCCATGCATCTCTTTTAGCCAGGAATTCGGTGAAACTCAATTTCTAGAAAGGAGGGAAACATACGTTGCTCACAAAGGAGGACACATTGATTGGCAGCAAGTCCATTTTCATTGTGTCACTCTCTAACGTGTGCCACTCTCTAGAGTACTTTCCTTCACGGTTTCCTCAATGTAAAACCCCCACCCCCAGGAATAAGAGAGACTTTTCTGGAACTTAAAGGAAGTTCTGTATCTTCAGGTTTAGTTTGTGTAACGGACTAGATATTAGAGAAGAGGTTAACTGTGAGAATTGGGCTGTGGGTCTTTAATGGTAACATTTACTTCTTTATTTACTTCTTTATTTTTATAATTACTTTTTAAAAGACCATAGTATTTTCAAAATAGCTTTAGGTTTACAACAACCTTAAGAGGGAGGTAGAGAGATTTCCCAAATACTTTCTGCACCCCCCCCCCAATCCATAACCTTCCCTATTATCAACATTATTCCATTATTCATTGGAATGGGACTCCTCCCCCCCCCCTTTTTTTTAAACCACAGATAAACCTACACTGATACAACATAATCACCCAAAGTCCACAGATTACTTTAGGGTTCACTCTTTTTTTTTTCTTTAAATATGGTTTTATTGATATATATATATATATATATATATATATATATATATATATATATATATATAGAGAGAGAGAGAGAGAGAGAGAGAGAGAGAGAGAGAGAGAGAAAGGGAGAGGGAGATGGGGGGGGAGAAAGAAAGAGGGAGAATAAGAGAGAGAAACAACAAAGTTAGACATGCATTGGCTGTCTCCTCATGTTCCCTACTGGGGATCAAGCCCACAACCTGGGCATGTGTCCTGACTAGGAATCTTGGTGAATGGGATGGCACTCAACCAACTGAGCCACACTGGCCAGGGCCTATACATTCAACTTCCTAGCCTTTGATGAGCTCAGTGTAAGACCATCCCCCTCCTCGCTGCTGCCATCTTGGCCAGTGGGGGAGACTCTGTGTCTATAGTAACAATATGATGTGAAACATCTTATTTGTCATCTGTGTATTTTCTTTGGTGAGGTGTCTAAGTTTAGGTTCATTTATAAATCAGGTTGTTTTCTTACTGTTGAATTTTAAGAGTATATTGTATGTATATTTTGTACATGCACAGACCTGGAGAATCTTATGCTAAGCAAAATAAACCAGTCAGAGAAAGACAAATACCATATGATCTCACTAACGTGTGGAATCTAATGAACAAAATAAATGGACAAACAAAATAGAACCATAAGCATGAATACCTGGAACAGACTGACACATGTCAGGGTGGTGGTGGTGGAGGGGGGCTGGGCAAAGAAGGATTAGCTAAGGAACATGTATACATAGCCCCTGGAAACACACAATAGTGTGGTGAAAGTCAAGGGAGGGGAAGGTGAGGGCTGGTGGAGTGGGCACAGGAGAGGGAAACGGGGGGGGGGGGAGCATCTGCATTATCCTACCCAATAATAGACAAATATGCAAATTGACCGTACCTTCGTTATGCCCATGATTGGCCAGGAGGCGCGGGGGGGGCGGGACTTGGGGTGGCTGGGGTAGCTGATTGGACCGGCGGGACGCTGAGCTGCGTCGCCAGTAGCGGCACAAGCTCAGCGTCTGCGCCATGGCTGTGCTGCAGCACAGAAGGGGCCTCTGGGGCAGCGAGCTGACGTCCCGCCGAGCGGACCATCAAAAGCGGGGGAGCTGAGTGCCTGTCCGCTCAGGCAGCAGGCCTTTCAGAAGCCGGAGGGACAGGCACTCAGCTAGCCTGCAATCCTGCTGCCTGAGCGGACAGGCACTCAGCTAGCCCACAATCAAAAGCAAAAGTGTGGGAGCTGGGTGCCTGTCCACTCAGGCAGCAGGCCTTTCAGAAGCCTCCGCCATGCCAGAGGCTTCTGAAAGGCCTGGTGCACCAGCGTGGTGTAGGCTTCTGAAAGGCCTGCTGCCTGAGTGGACAGGCACCCAGTTCCCACGCTTTCGCTTTCGATCGCTGGTGCACCAGGCCTTTCAGAAATCTCTGGCGCCGCAGACAGGCACCCAGCTCCCCGTGATCGAAAGGGCAAGTGTGTAGGGGACCCTACACGTGCATGATTCAATCATGCACTGGGCCTCTAGTTGTCAACAATAAAAAAAGGAAAAAAGAACAAAAAGTACAACAGTCCTTAACCTGATGTGTCTTTTGCAATTATTTTCTTCTAGTCTTGCCTTGTTTTCGAATTCCTTTGATCTTGCCTTTTGCAGAGATCTTTGGGTATGATCATAAAATTTAAAAATTTTATACCAGTTTATCAATTATTTATTTCATGGATGATGCCTTTGGTTCTAAAAAGGCATTTGGTATCTAAAAAGGCATTATCATCATACCCAAAGTTCTCTGGGTTTGCTCCTCTGGTACCTTCTAAGAATTTTATAGTTTTGCATTTTATATTCAGATCTATGATCCATTTTGAGTTAATTTTTGTGAAGGGTCTAAATTGTGTATGTAGATTCCTTTTATCAATGTCCAGTGTTTGCAGCATCATTTGTTGAAGAGATACCTTCTGCAGTGCAGACTCCACACACTCGGGAGCAGCCTCTCTGAGGATAGTGACATTCAAATGCTTATGGCATGCTTAGCAGTGAAGGTAAGACAAGAAGAGACTATTAATTTTTATAGACTTAAAAACATAGCTTGAAAAACATATGCTCAGTGGATAAACTATTCTGTTTGGACTTTTGCAAGTCCAAAGATAGACTGTCTCATAGGTAAAGTAACACTGTAACTTTCCAAAGGAAAAAGGAAAAAAAAAAAACACCACAAAACTTTGTATGATTTATATCACTATAATAACAAAACTAGCATTTTATTTTCCCTCATTTTTGAAAACTGAAAAATGTAAAGCTATCACAGAGAAGTATTTCTAATTCCTTAAGGAACATAATAAATGGAACAACTATGGACCTTATCTTAAGAGACCTATGGGTTCTGGTTTTCTCTTTCACAGTGAGTTCCATGTGTTAAAAAATTAACATAATGGAGATAAACTCAATTAGCCCATTGTTACAAAAATAAGATTGTCTATTCAGTGTTACAAAGGCGAGTAAAGCATTCTGTCATTTCTTTAATATTCATTTTTTTGGGGTCTAGATCATCTTGTCTTCTAATTTATAATAAAAGTACAAAGTTTTTAGATTCTCCTTCCAATGCCATTTCTGTAAGAAATTAATAAGTAGAGTACTTTATCATGTCATTTACTGAGTATTTAAAAGCTTGTCATACATCCAAAAGAGATAAGACGTTCTACTTAGAATCCTCTTATCCTGAAGTGTCAATTTTTAAAAATCTAGTTTCAAAATTAATAGGCTGCTCTCTAATTTTATGGAGAGAATTGCATTATGTATTCTGTACTCTTTCCTCAACATTTTTCTCTCTTTACAAAGTGCTTACTTTCAACAACTCATACTTTATTATGGATTTCTACATCAGGCAATTTCTTTGATTTACTGTTCTTAAAGTTTTGTTTAATGCCCTCCTAAGGATAACTGTATGCCTATAGTTTTATATACTCTACCATAAAACAATGTTTGTGGAAGATTTCAGGTGATAAAACGATAGCAGAGTAACAATTTTCTGTTATTTTATCTACTTGGAAAACTTAGTTGTTCTTAACTTTAGCCCTGGTCCCTCTTGCTAAATGTGTTGTCTCTTGAAAGGAGAAAATAATGGAAAAGAATGGTGAATGACAAAGCAGACAAAAACAAGATGATAATCTAAAGAGCACTTGGTATCAGAGAAACAGTAACACATTTTTAGTTCTCAAAAGGTCAGGCTTTTTATTTATTTACTAGAGGCCCGGTGCACGAAATTCGTGCACGGAGGGGGGTTGTCCCTCAGCCCGGCCTGTACCCTCTCCAATCTGGGACCCCTCGAGGGATGTCCCACTGCCCGTTTAGGCCCGATCCCACCAGGATCGAGCCTAAACGGGCTGTCGGACATCCCTCTCACAATCCAGGACTGCTGGCTCCCAACTGCTTGCCTGCCTGCCTTCCTGATTGCCCCTAACCACTTCTGCCTGCCAGCCTGATCACCCCCTAACCACTCTGCTGCCAGCCTGTTTGCCCCCAACTTCCCTCCTGTGCCAGCCTGGTTACCCCTAACTGCCCTCTCCTGCAGGGTTGATCACCTCCAACTGCCCTCCCTTGCAGGCCAGGTGCCTCCCAACTGCCCTCTCCTGCTGGCCATCTTGTGGTGGCCATCTTGTGTCCACATGAGGCAGGATCTTTGACCACATGGGGGCAGCCACCTTGTGTGTTGCAGTGATGATCAATCTGCATATTACTCTTTTATTAGATAGGATAGAGGCCTGGTACAGGGGTGGGGGCCAGCTGGTTTGCCCTGAAGGGCGTCCTGGATCAGGTGGGGGTTCCCTTGGGGTGTGGGGTGGCCTGAGCAAGGGGCCTGTGGTGGTTTGCAGGCCGGCCACGCCCCCTGGCAACGAAAGCGAAGGCCCTGGTATCTGGAATTTATTTTCCTTCTACAATTGAAACTTTGTAGCCTGGAGCAGAGCCAAACCTGGGGCTCCCTCTGAGGCGGCCAGTAGCCATTTGTGTTAGGGTTATAATTGAAACTTTGTTGCCTTAAGCGGGTGGGCCCGGCCAGGGTGTGTGGAAAGCTTTGCTTCCCCTGTTGCCGGCGGCAACCCTGGCCTGCTCTCTCAAGCTCCATTCTGCCGCCATTTGTTTGAATTTGTTTACCTTCTATAATTGAAACTTTGTAGCTTGAGTGGAGGCTTAGGCCTGGCAAGGGCAGGCAGAAAGCTTGGCTTCCTCTGTTACCTAGGAAACCTTGCTCTCTGTGGCTGTAGCCATCTTGGTTTGGGTTAATTTGCATACTCACTCTGATTGGATGGTGGGCGTGGCTTATGGGTGTGTCAGAGGTATGGTCAATTTGCATATTTGTCTATTATTAGATAGGATTTTTAAAAATATTTTTATTGATCTCAGAGAGGAAGGGAGAGAGAGAGTAATATCAATGATGAGAGAGAACATTGATCGGCTTCCCCCTGCACACCCCACACTGGGGATAGAGCCTGCAATCTGGGCATGTGCCCTGACTGGGAATCGAACTGTGACTTCCTGGTTCATAGGTGGATGCTCAACCACTGAGCTTTTTAAACGTAGCTGACCTACACCTTGCTCAAAAAAAGAAGAAGAGGAGTTCAATGGCATTATGTAAACTGTACTAGTAAACCTGATCTTATTCCTCAGAGAGCTTTAGCTCCAAGATAGCATGGCTTCAGATTCCAAACTTATCTAAACTAAGTATAACTGATGATAATGGGAGTAATATTTGAATAATCAGTATACAAATTTTTATGACATATTTTACATTTTGGGGAGCTAAGTCTTCATTCTAAAGTGAATGCAATGATTCTCTGGTCAATGTCTGGTGTATAGAAATTCTAAGAAGAAAAGTAAATCATCCTCACATTTGACCAACATCAAAGCCAAGGTCTACCATGAAAAGGTCATCAGCATCTCTTACAGGAGGCCTCACAGGGTATTAATAATACAGTAATCTTGGCAAATTTTGATAAATCATCACATAAAATCTATTTCTTACCTCTCCTCACCCAGATACTGTACTTTGTCAGTACAGCTAGCATGGATGTTTTAAAAACACTTTCATTTAACAAGTTCAAACGACATACATAAAAACAGAGTAATTAATTAATATTGATAAATATAAAATGAACCAGATTATTGAAGTGTGCATGGCCAACTCATTTTCTTCCTATGTATTAACTTAGAAATGCCAACATGTCCATTTCTGTTGAAAAGCAAGTATCACATATATATTCAAAGCCCACATGATTTGGCATGGTGACCATGAAAATGTGTCTTTTAGATCTCCTATTTAAGGTACTATAATTAACTGATGACCCTAACTGCTGCATTCTGATTCCATCACCTGGGTCAGATCAACCTACTTTAAGGATACATTGAATGTGTGGAGGATACTAGGGCAAGTTCTATGACATGAAGAACTTCTCTGACAGATTCCCCATTGGCTTGGCCAAAACTTTCTTAGAACTACATGCCCATTAAAGGATTTTCCTACTAATATATTTCTTGAGTCTCTCTTTCATAGGGGTCACATCTGCATTATATGGCTATCCAATCTCTTTTGATCAGCATATTGCTTGCAAATATGTTTAATTACATTTCAGTTTAGTCTTACAGATTTAAGAGTTTTAAGTGTATTTGTATATTTCTGTTCTAACCAAATATATATTGTGGACCATAACATGCCCAAGTTTTCAAGATGGACTTAATTGGTTTCCTTAAATAGTAACAAAAAGAGACACCAAAAGATGTAATTTGAAATGACTATGTGTTTTATTATCCTTTAAAATTAAAAAATCCCAAGAATACTTATCTAAAACATTGTATTATAAATCTACTAGAGGCCCGGTGCATGAAATTCATGCACGGGGGCGGGAGGGGTGTCCCTCAGCCCAGCTTGCACCCTCTCCAACCTGGGATCCCTCTCACAATCCAGGACTGCTGGTTCCCAACTGCTCGCCTGCCTGCCTTCCTGATTTCCCCTAACCGCTTCTGCCTGCCAGCCTGATCACCCCCTAACCACTCCCATGTCAGCCTGATTGATGTCTAACTGCTCCCCTGGCAGCCTGTTTGCCCCCAACTTCCCTCCTCTGCCAGCCTGATCACCCCTAACTGCCCTCCTCTGCAGGGTTGATTGCTCCCAACTGCCCTCCCTTGCAGGCCTGGTCCCTCACAACTGCCCTCTCCTGCTGGCCATCTTGTTGCGGCCATCTTGTGTCCACATGGGGACAGGATCTTTGACCACATAGGGGCAGCTATTTTGATCTTGTGTGTTGGAGTGATGGTCAATCTGCATATTACTCTTTTATTAGATAGGATAGAGCCCTGGTGCACGGGTGGGGGCCAGCTGGTTTTCTCTGAAGGGTGTCTTGGATCAGAGTGGGGGTTTCCTTGGGGTGTGGAGAGGTCTGGCCGAGGGGCCTGTGGTGGTTTTCAGGCCGGCCATGCCCCTGGCGACCCAAGCAGAGGCCCTGGTATCTGGAATTTATTTACCTTCTACAATTGATACTTTGTAGTCTGGAGCGGAGCCAAGCCTCCTGCTCGCTCCATGGCCGGCAGCCATTTCTCTTGGGATTGATGTATCTTCTATAATTGAAACTTTGTATCCTTGAGTGGAGGCCTGGGCCCGCCAGAGTGTGTGGAAAGCTTGGCTTCCTCTGTTGCCAGGGAAACCCAAGCCTCCCTTCTGGTAGCCATCTTGTTTGGGGTTAATTTGCATACTTGCCCTTATTGGCTGGTGGGCGTGGCTTGACTGGTGGGCATGGCTTGCTGGTGGGCGTGGCTTGGCTGGTGGGCGTGACTTATGTAGTGGAGTGATGGTTGATTTGCTTATTACTCTTTTATTAGAGAGGATTAAACATTAATATATTTAAATTATTTAAAATATTTATGCTGTCAGATTTAAATATGTATGCACATACATATATACCTGAAATGTAGCAATATAGAATAAATAAAAATAAAAATACATCATCTTGATTCTAAGAGACAATAATCTCTTTGATATAGTCAACCAATTAGAAAAAGCCTAGATATTACTTTAATTCTGCTTATAATTTAAAAAGATTCTTATGAAACTAAAATCTGTATAAAGAAAGCAAGAAGAAACATGAAGTAATTGTATATGTTCCACCTAAAGAGATCAAAGATAAATGTGATTAATATTTTTTAAATTTGGATAGTTTTCATGTAGAAAATTGCCAAGTTTTTTAAATGTATTTTTAGAGAACAGAAGAAGAAGTGGCTAACAGTCCTTAGTAGACATGATTTTATTCAATATGAAGAATAATATTCTTACAGTGTTAGTTACTTTAGAGATTCCATTAACTGAATTTAATACAACATTTTAAGTGCAAATGAACCCTAATTTGAGAAAAATAGAGTATATATTTTTTGTTCCCTGCATTCTTTTACATTGGAATATGAATATGAAAAAAGAGTGACACATTAGTACACGAATGGGTTGGCGTTCTCAGTACAAAACATTCACTGAAGAAAATCCTCATCCAGAAGATGTTTCTTCAGATTTAGTCATTATCATTGAGTTATCTAGCTGGTTCTCCATGCATTTCTTAGAATACTCCAGCATCAGCTGACACCTTCACAGAGATCTAAAGGCCATTGCCCTTCCTCTTATGTCTAGATCCCACCCTTCCTTTGGGGCCTAGATCAACCATTTCTGTGTCTCACTACCTTAGTCCACCTCTGAAATTTTGCTGGATGCTTGTTCTGTGTGCCTGCCTACAAAGTGAGGAAAGAATGTGAAATTATATCAACATAGGAAAACAGTAAGAATATTTATTAGTAACTGGATATCTGGACATATAACCTTACAGAAATAATTTCTGTATGTTCTTTGCTTCCTCCTCAAGGGGTCAAGAGAGGGAAAGAAACCCCCATTAATTTATGCATTGGTAGAATACCTTGATATCCTAGGGATGAGGGTGTTTACTTTCAAAATTTGTACCCCTTGAAAATCTTTTGGATGGAGTACACAGGCTAACAAATACTAGAGTGTGTCCTCTTGTACTTTTCCATACAGGTGGCCAACAAGAGTTGGCTGATGAAAGCATGGAGAATTGCTTTATCTTACTTTCTCCTGGCTCTTCCCTTACTCTGAATATGGCCACTATACTCTACTCACTCTCAAAGGGGATAAAAAGATGAAAACTTCATATAAAAATCAAGAAACTATTTCAGTAATGCTGTTTCTAACAATGATAATTAGCTGAACACATTATATGCTAATCCAAAGATTACTTAGACACACACACACACTCTCTCTCTCTCTCTCTCTCTCTCTCACACACACACACACACACACACACACACACACACACACACACACCATCCCTCCAGAGCATAGGGTCAACTGGAAGAATTTAGTGAAGACCACAGTTTTAGATCAAAAGCCTCTCAATGAACCGCTAATGGAATAGATCTGCTGATTCAGCTCAGAGTCTTCTTTTTTTTTTAGAATTTTTCATTTTTCAATTACAGTTTATATTTAATATTATTTTTTATAAATTTCAGGTGTACTGCATAGTAGTTAGACAATCAAATTTTACCAAGTGATCCCCCGACATTTCAAGTACCTACCTGGCACCATACATAGCTATTACAATATTATTGACTATATTCCCTATGCTGTACTTTTAATCCCCATGATTATTTTGTAACTACCAAGTTGTACTTCTCAATTTCTTCACCTCTTGCACCCAGTACCACAAGCCCCCTCACACAACCATTAGTCTGTTCTCTGTATCTATGAATCAGTCTCTGTTGTTTGGTTTTTATATTGGTCTTTAGATTGCACATATAAATGAAATCATATGGTATTCATCTTTCTCTGACTGATTATATCACTTAGTCTAATATCCTCTAGGTCTATCCATGCTGTGGCAAATGGTAAGATTTCATTATTTTTATGGCAAGTAATATTCCATTGTATATATATTCCAAAATTTTTATCCACTCTCCTATTGATAGACACTTATGTTGCTTCCATATCTTGGCTATCCTATATAATAAAACCCTAATATGCAAATTGACTGAACAGCAGAACAACCAGTCTCTATGATACACACTGACCACCATGGGGCAGACGCTCAATGCAGGAGCTGCCCTGGTCGGGGCCGGCCAGTATGCAGTGCCAGGCTGCCAACCAAAGCAGTTGCCAGCGGCCCCCCCCCACCTGATCGCCCCACCTGTCGCCCCACAGATTGGCCCTGATCACCGGCCAGTCCTAGGGATCCTACCTTATATATTGGGAATAGTCTCTTAGATTTAAACATTAAAATCTGGCAAGGCTACTCTAACAGTGAAAAAACAGGATGATGCAGCGATGACATGCATGGACTCTGGCTTGCACATTTTTTGGTCAGCCCTGATTCTGACACTTATAACTGTATGAAAAAGCCAATTACTTAACTTCTCTCTGCTTCAGTTTTTCCTCCTATAAAAAGGGGAAAATGGTACTATTGCCTCAGAAGGATCATGTTATATACTACTTTTTATAATCAGGGCAAAAAAATGTAGCTGCCCATACAACAGCAAGATGTCTTTCACTTGTATGAAAAGTATGATCACTGGTGTATGCAGCATCCCAGATTACGAGAGGGATGTCCGACTGCCAGTTTTGGCCTGATGGGGATCAGGCCTAAACTGGCAGTAGGACACCCCCCAAGGGGTCCCAGATTGCGAGAAAGTGCAGGTCAGGCTGAGAGACTCCCCCACCCCCATGCAAGAATTGTGTGCACCAGGCCTCTAGTTGTAAATAACACTGCAATGAACATACGGGTACATATATTTTTTTCAAATTAGTATTTTGGGTTTCTTTGCATATATACCCAGAAGTGGAATTGCTGGGTGGAACTGAGCATTCTCTGATCATGCTAGACATGCCACAAGCACACCTCAGAGCCGATTTGGAGCACACAAACACATAGGAAACATTCTTGTCTTCACACAGCAGCTGAATATGTAGAATTTTCTCCAGTGCATCTGTGGCCACCACGATGATTTGGGAGATGTCTGTTTTGAAGGTCTCGTTGGCTCCTTTACAAAGCTAATTGTAACTGTCTGACTGTTGAACTGAATCCAGTAGTTTTTCACGGAGGCTTTAGGCTTTTAAATTCATGTCAGCATCAGTGATTTCTGTGGCTCTGTAGTCTACCTACTCTTCAAGAAACATTGCCAAAGCACAGCAGCAGAATCTATTTCCTGTATTTTTAATAAATGAATCAAGGCCATTTACTTCAAAATAATTTTTGAGTTACTTTTATTTTAATGCATTACCTTGAACTATCTCTATTGCAATGCAATTTATCTACGATGCCTCTGGCTACCCATATGGTCTCTTGAGAACTTTCACCAGGCACTCTGACAGTTCACTACTCAAAAAAAAAAAAATGCAGCCATCTACTAATTTGAAAATTTGAACATCAACACTCTTTGTTCAGATCTATTATTCAAAGGTGAAGTTAAATGTATTCTAGGGCAATGTTAAGTAACATTCTTACACTGGGAGAAGTACATTTTATATGTGCCTGCTTTCTCTCATTCTTTTATCATGCCTTTTCTTTCTTAAAATTATTCTTGAATTAGAATCAAGATCTGGGATTCAGGTATGGAATATAGAATTGTGTTAAAAAAAAATCCAGCTTCAAGTAGGGTAGTGTTGTTGACCACTCTGAAATTTCCATTTTGTTCCATGAATTTTGATGAATAATCACCAGGTTCCAACATCCACAATCTGCCAAGAGACCAGCTCAGATACTGGGTCAAGAATACCTTAACACCTAAAAATAAGTAAATAGAACAAAACAATAGTATACTTTAGAACTTTATCAAAAACTTCTTAAAATACAAATATTCTAAATTTGCTATCTTCTTTTTCAATATACTTTTTTTTTTCCCTGTGGGAGACTACAACAATAATGGGCCACTTATTCAAGTTTGATTACTTCTTAGGAAAGCTGTATTTCTTAATCATTAATTTGAATAGTATCTCTATCTCGTAATTCAATAATTCTATTCTTTGTAATAGAAAATGCCAGTTTTAATAATGGGAAGTTAACTGATCCCTGGTAATTAAGATATTTTTTCTAGAGGAATTGGACATTTCCTATAAGCAAGAATATTTTACACTTAATGTAACTGACAACTTCAGTGAAAACTATCTTAATAAGGATAAATTTCATCTCACACAGAGGAAGTTTAGGTGCAAGTGGATTCAAGGTATGGGATATGGTAGCTCAGTTTCTCTTGCCTCTCCCTTCCAGGTCTTCACACTCAGACAGTTCTAGAACTTTCAGGCATCCCACCTCGAGTGGTCAGTGTCCACTGAAATAAAGTGCCCATCTTCACTCATGTCTTGTAAGCAGCAAGGACTTGTTTCCCAGAAGTCTCATAGAAAATTTTTCTCACGTCTCATTGTCCTGCATTTGGTTACCCATCCTTTTCTAAATGTGGAAGGGCAAGGGAAATATGGTTGGCTTAGACTAATCATTTAGTCAACCAAACACTATTTTTGTAACAAAATGTAAATGTAGGGATAGATATTTTTTAAAAAGTATAAAAATTTCTATCTATAGGTTTTTTTCAAAGCTAAAGGAAAGATTCCATTAGGACAAATATATTAGGCATTAACTATCTAATCTCCACCATTTAAAAGAATGTATACAAAGTAGTAATCTTCCACTTAAAAATTATTGTAACTCATATTCTAAAAAGATGTGATAGTAAGAGCTTAGATTGCATATATAATCACACCTTTTAAAATAAATTATCTAATAATATTAATAAAGATAGATGAGATAAAAAAAATTATGGAAAATTAAACTAAACTAAACTAGAGTCTTCTTCAAGGTTCCTTAATGCTTAGATCATTGATATTCTTTGTTCAGTTTCCAAAGAATAAAAATCAGAGCTGCTCTAAGTAGCTCTGTACAATTTTTGTTACAAATGGTGCTTTTAATTTTCTATTTGGTGATTTATGGTACTTACAAAATCTTATTTCTGCTTGTGAAAAAAATATAAGAAAAAAATCACCACAATCACCACATTACTATTTATTTTCCAGAGAGAGTATCACTGGCAATGGGTGGAGAATTGATTTCTTAGGGATTCACAGGAAAAAGATATATATTTTTTTGTGATAAATTTCTTTGCAGGTCAAACAATGTGGTCGTGCAATATGAAAATTCATCTAACTTAGTCTTACCCAGCATTTATTAAGTTATTTGATTTGTACTACAGTAGAATAAAAGTTGATATCTTGATGGGATCTTGTTTCTTGAAATGATACTTTGGGAAATGCTGAGTTAGGAAATGTGGAAATAAAAACATTAAGAATCAAAAATAGAGGATTTGGGTTGGGAAGTTTTGAAGATTAAATCTCAGTAAGCAGTAGCTGATGGAAAATTTGGGGGTTATGGGTGTTTATTACGTTAAATAAGAGGGAAGACATAGAAATTGACAAAGAAAGTAGCTGAATTGTGAACCAGGCCTTCCAAAGCCCAGGTCAAGCTGACAAAGAACTATGGGCAGTGTATTCAGAATTATTCCATGTTAGGTCAGAACTGCTGGGCCTTTCTGCCATGCTCAGTTGCCAGGTAGCTGCTGGGAAAAACAGTGTGACCTCAGTTGACTCTCTATAGTTAAGGAGGACCCTGAGGAGATAAAAGCTGGAGGCCATCTACTGATTTCATTCTCTATAGCTGGGCAGCAAGTTCTTCCTCAAAAATAAATTTGGGTAGTTCATCTCTGAGTCTACCATAGTCCTCACTGTTGCTGCTCAATTCTACTTCTCCACGTACACCTAGAAAGCAGGTCCTCCAGTACTTCTGAAATGGCCCTTGGAAACAGAGAGCGCAAAATGCGTGCTCCTTGTCAGATTAGGAAATGAACAAATGCATTGGCTAAATCAAAGCATCTATAGTTTATAACTCCTTGGGGCTCTTGCTGTAGTTGCTTGTGAAAGTGCACTCCCTTTGTAGAGCATGACCTTTAACCCTTCAGAGCACCAATTGTAGGTTCAGAAAACACGAAGTCCCTTAGTGGGTTATCAAAGTGAAGGGAAAGGAGACAATTTCAACATCTACCACTAGATAACTGGACTTATGTATTCAGCCTCTTTCATGAAACCATGTCATATGAAATTACTTCCTTCAATGCATTCTGAAGGAAGGCACGCTATCCTTGCAGAATAATGCCTCTGAGTTGGTGCTTCATCTGTACCTTCATAGCTACTCCAGTGCTCTATCAGGTTAGCCTTGGGTAGTGGTGTGATGCATCCAGTTGATCCTGTGGTCACAAGCCCATTTCTTCACCTTGTCTGCTATAAAATTTTCCCTTAGCATGCTGAGATACTATGGGATTCCATGCCAATAGATCAAACACTCCATCAGAGTTCACATAGCTGTGCTAAGTTCCTGAGGAAAATAAGGAATACCCATATCTAGAATAGGTATTCATTCCTATGAGAACAAGTGTCTGGACCTTCCAGTATGGAAGGAACCCGATTGGTCTCCTTGAGGAATGATGCCAGGTTAGGGGCTAAAAGTTGTTTTCTATTGCAAGTAGGTTGGGCATTAAGCTGCAGAAATAGCTAGGTCAGTCTTGGTAACTGAATATCCATGTTGTTGGATCTAGGCATCGTTTTTGCTATTATCTAACTGTTGTGTCTCCCCAAATTCATATGTTGAAAACCAAGCGGATGGTATTTAGAGGTGGGATCTTCAGGAGATGATTAGACATGAAGGTAGAGCCCTCATGAATGGGATTAGTGCTTATAAAAGAGCATCCAGAAATCTAGCTCACTTTGTGAGGATACAATGATAAATCTGAGACCGGGAAAAAGACCCTCACATATTCAGGTTGGCACCCTGTCTCAGATTTCCAGCTCCCAGAACTGCAAGAAATAAATTTCTGTTACTTATAAACTATCTAGTCTATGGCATTTTGTTACTGCTGCCTGAATGAAGCTTTTATATTTGACACTTCATTTGCATGCCCATTATACTTACTTTGAGGTGCCTATTGACAAAAATTCTCCCATGGTGAATTTTTAAAAAATTAATCCTCACCTGAGGATATTTTTTCCATTGATTTTTAGAGAGAGTGGAAGGGAAGGGAAGGGAAGAGAAACACAGAGAGAAACATTGATGTAAGGAGACACATTGATTGGTTGCCTCCCACACATGTGCAACCGAGGTACATGCCTTGACCCCTCAGGCCAAAGGCCGATGTTCTAACCACATGGCTAAGGCCATAGTAAATTTTTCTAGAGACTGTTAATAGGTAGCATACTTAATGATCTTCATACTTCCTGCCCACTCTCATATGTTTAATCACTTCCCTCTGTGCAAGACCTGTCTATCTCTGATGTTGTATTTTTCTCCTCTTAGGATACTGATCAGCTGACTAAGTCACTCATTATTATCCCATACATTCATATATATAGAAGTGTATGCGATCAATATGTATATGCTAATATATATTATAGATCTATATATATATATATAAATAGATCTATAATATATATTAGCATATACATATTGATCGCATACACTTCTATATATTCTAATCTCAGGCCATTTCTTTTTCTTTTTTTAAAATTTCTTTATTGATTAAGGTGTTATATATGTGTCCTTATTCCCTGGCCATTTCTTTTTCAACATCACTGTTACTGCCCCATTGGAAGGGTTTTTCCTCAGCAATCTTTCAAGGCCAACCCCAAATGAGGTTGTAATGCAGCTAACATCCAAATATTGGCCCACACTCATATATTGACCCAACACACTCATAATCTAAGTTTGGACTTTGTCCTTCTTCAGCTTGTTCTGTGGGAACCCTGATATAAGCATAGTTGTAAGCTCATGGGAAGGCACTAGTGCAACAGTAATGGATACCATTGTGGCTAGATTCCTTATTTATGTGGGTTTCTTGTGTCTTATGCTCTTTCACATGCTCAATTTGGGATATACCGCTTCCATCTTTTGTCAAATTGCTGCTAGACTTATAACTTGTTGATGGACAGACCTAGCTTTGAATGAGGAGTTCCAGATCCATGGTCATTTAATGCCCATGGTCCGTGTTCTGTCTCTAATAGGCTTTCAACAGCATGCCACGAGCTGGTTTTCCAAAGGGCTGTAATTGCCTGCTTTATTGAGCATAATTTTGATCCAGAATTCTTGGGGTTTCTCAGAAGACATACAATTGTCTCTGGTACATGGCATGGTCTTGCTCCAGAGTTCCAGGTTCCCACATTGTGACTTTACCCCTGGGGCTTGCCACAGATCCCATGCTGCATCCTTTCTAACCATGGTATCTCCAGTGCTATAGGGTCTGCCCAGTCCTGTGGCTCAAGCATAAGGGCTTCTTGCACTACAACCTGGACTTGCTGCAGAGCTCTTTCCTACTGTGGAGCCCTTTCAAAGCAGGCAGTTTCACTTCATCCAGCATATGCTCCTGAGAAGAGTTCTTGGGTGTGTGACATGCTGGCACCAGGACCTCAGGAGATGCACCAGCTACTGTGTTGTTGTTTTTTTCGTGGTAGAATATGCAAAATGCTGTTATTTGCCTCCTACTTTGGAGGCATAGTCCAGAATGCACCTGAGCACTGTGCCTTTACAAATTGTATGGATGTGTTTGGGCTTTTCATTCTTTGTAGGGTTATCTTCCACTCTCCAGAATATCAATGTGGGGCTTGCTATTGCCAAGTAGGTCACTTTAAGACATACAAATGGCCACTAGCAAAGTGCCCCAGGTAGGTTTGTAGACCCAGTGGGACCTCTAAGCTGACGATGGCCCAGGATTGTATTTACTTATTGGCCTGCATATGATACCTCTCTTAGAGGGGCCCGAATGACAGAGAGGATTCTGGGTACAGATGCCAACTAGATACTGTGCACATCCCTCAACATTTCTAGACATTTTCTTTTTTCAGGTATACAGTTATTTGAGTAAACAACTATAGGTTACTTTGGAAAAGTACTAAAATTATTACAAGTATTTGCTGTGATATTTCAGTCCTCCTTCCTGGAAATTTGGACATAATGAGTTCCACATCTGAAAACTGGTTTTGTTCTAAACTAGGACAAGGAGGCAGAACTGTTTACTGAGGTGACTGCCACCAGATTCTCAGTCACCCGTTCTTACTTCCTCTGATGGTGAAAGTACCCATCTATTTGCCTTAGGCAAAACGTTGTCTTTAGGTCAGGCTTGTAACTCTACTCAGGCCTTCTTAGCTGCCACTCCCGATTCCAGGTTGTTACAGTACTGGCAATCCCTTGCCTTCTGGTACTCAAGCAACACCATTGGGCCTCTAGTTTTTCAGGGTTGTAGCATCCTTATTTATATCAGTGAGCCAAGCTCTGTAGCAGCCTCTCTTACCATTATCAACACTGGCCAAGAGAGGAAGCCACCACCAAAAATTTTGATTCTCTCAACATTGCATCTCTTATCACTTTGGTATATTGGGTGTCCTCTGAGCTTTTCTGTGGAAAATAATCATCTGGAGAATTTTTAGGACATACACTTTATATTCATTCCCAAATGTTCAATTCTCTAAACTTTTTAATCAATTTCTTCACCATTTACCATGGCAATTCTGTCCTTTTAACTTCCTTCAATAAGGGTATCTCTTTTTCCATGCTCCTATGACTCATTTTAGCAGAAATTAGCATTACCCACTCCCTATCAGCATGTTAAGTCTAGCTTCTTGTGAACACATTGTCAATTTTTTCTTATCCAATTGTATGTTCTAATAACTTTTATCAAGCATTTTTGGAACCTGGTTCTGTCTTTACTCTCTTGGCTCCTGCCATTATAGGTCTTGCAACTACTTTGTGATATCATCTTCTTTCTCCTGTATCAGTCTTAGTAATGCCCAACAAATATTATATTATAATTTAACTCCAGTTATTGACAGAGTGAACAAAAGGAGAGGTGAGATCAAATCCTGAGAAAGTACCATATTACTTTTTAAGATAGAAAATTCTTCACTTTCTTCTAGCATAGGAATAGTGGTGTGTGTGTGTGTGTGTGTGTGTGTGTGTGTGTGTGTGTGTGTGTGTGTGTGTGTAATGGTGAGATAGGGAACGTCTTTAGGTTCAGAAGTTTTGGAGAAAGCTGGCAAGTCAAAATATATAGGAACATCCACTCAGATACCACCATCTATCTCATCTTGGGGCATCCCAGCCAAGGCCTGACCTTGGTCTGGAATTTAATTTTCTTTGTAGTTCAATCAAACAATTAAATCATTGGATTTCTTCAATTTTCTCTGCTCTTCTGCTGTAGGAGATGAGAGCTTCTTTAATGCAATGACATTTTTATATACATGATCAAACTTGAATCTTGTAGATATAACGATGAGTAGGTCCTCTTAGGGCTTAAGCTATGACACATCAAAGGGTCTAACCAGAAGGGAACCATGGGAGTGTTTGTAGCCAAATGCCCTTCATGACCCATTTCCTCAGTCCAATATAGGAAGGAGCAGTTGTGCATCTTTGCCTTGAACCAGACCTCTCCTCAACGCAAACATGAATGTTCATAGTCTCACACAAACTTCCTCATACCTTTTACTTTTGTAGGAGGATCTGAGTCCCTGGTGTTACTGAGTTTTCTATTTGGGACTAACCACAGATTTGAACAAATGGAAAGAAAACCATTCATGCACTTTTCTCTGAGATCAATAATTTCAGAATCTGACTGATTAGCATCTTCAAATGCTGTCACCGTTGATTGCAACTGGGAATAAAGGTATAGGTGGTACAGGAAAGATTATTGTTCTCACTGTGAACTCTAATTTTTTTCTTTCAGGTTACTGAAGGAAGAGCCTAAGGGAGAATGTAGGTCAAGTGCTTTTATCCCTTGCAACTTTGAGAAGAGCAATCAGAAAATCACAGTAACTAGCCCTGATTCCTAATGAGGGGAAGAGAAGGGCAATAGGTGAAAAGCAATGGGCAAATGTTTTTAACACACGTTTTTAAATACAAGGCAGCATAAATCAGATTTTGTTTAAAAAATTAGGTTATGCTGAGTTAACCTAATTTGACTCTGGCTGTTAGATTCAGCTTTTTATGTGACTATTTCTGGTTGTTATCATATTAGCATGACAAAGTGAGAAAAGAACAAATTGAGACATATTTATAAGGCACCATGTTTAATGCACTCTGATTCTCTAATTAACACTCTGCCCTTCATAAAAAAATTATTTCCTAAACATGTGGCTGTTTAAGAGGGTAGAGATGCTTTGTTCATTAGTGTAATTATGGTAAAATCAGATCCACTTCATTTCTTGTTCATAGATATTGTATTAATTAAAAAATAATTTATAAGCTTTGGAGTACTTCCTATTATCTCAACATCAGATATATTTGTTATCTAAATGAACTTTTCTTACATTTCAAGAATAATATTAGCCCTGGCTGGGTGGCTCAGTTGGTTGGAGCATAGTCCCATATGCCCAATGGTTGCAGATTTGATGCCCAGTCAGGGTGTGTATGGGAGGCAACCTATCAATGCTTCTCTCTCACATTGATGTTTCTCTCTCTGGCCTAAAGGCAAATCATCTTTTCCTGACAAAGTAGTAAATATTCCCAGGGAGACTTTGAGGCCGAGGCTATTCTTGACGTTACTTTTCCAACTAAATGTTAGAATAAATGCATCAAGTTTTCTGGGAAAAAATATGATTTTTATTGAAGTTGCATTAAACTTAAATTTGCCTTCCTCTCAATAAATATATTTCTCCATATTTGTAAAGTATTATTTTATGTTTTAAAATAATGTTGCAAACTTTTCACAGTCAAGGGCCTGCCTGGATTTACTAAAATTATTTCTAAGGTAGTAGATATTTTCTAATACTTTTGTAAAAAAAAAATCTTTAATTACACATCCTATTTATTTGTTGAAGGTTTATGGAAATTCAATTGGCTTTGTATACTAGCCATTGCCCAGCTATCTTGACAAGACTTTTCTGCCTTCTAATAATTTGTAGATTATTTTGAATTTTCTGTGTAAGGAGTAATACTATCTGTAAAGAAACATTTTAACTCCTTTTTTTCTAATGTCCATATCTCTAATTGCTCACCTTATTATATTGGGTATAATGCCAAGTAAAAGTGAATAAGAGATGATAGTGGGCAATCATTTTTTCAAAAGTCCATTAATGAAACTTCTATTCCACTTACATTAACCAAATATGCATGTACTTAACAATTATTTCTGAATTGGTATTGGAAAGTACATAAAAAATTTAAACAAACAAACCTATCCATCATCCTACATTATTTCTCTTACAATCATGCACGTAGAACACAAAAATAAAAACACTTAAGAAAAGTTAAACATGTGTTTTGTTTTTCTGATGGACATATATAAAGTAATGAATGTCAGTCAGAAAATACCTTTTTATTGCATCTTGACTTGTACATTTTTTCCTTAGTTTGTCTAAAAGAAAAGCCTAATATAATAAAGCCTTCGTGATCATTACGGTGGAACAAGAACGACCAATCGCTATGACGCACACTGACCACCAGGGGCAGACGCTCAATGCAGG
This sequence comes from Eptesicus fuscus, assembly GCF_027574615.1. NCBI lineage: Eukaryota > Metazoa > Chordata > Mammalia > Chiroptera > Vespertilionidae > Eptesicus > Eptesicus fuscus. The sequence continues at coordinate 10,491,514 of NC_072487.1, read as the reverse complement.
AGCTGCCCCTTGGTGGTCAGTGTGCTCCCACAGGGGGAGCGCCACTCAGCCAGAAGCCGGGCTCACAGCTGGTGAGCGCAACGGCGGTGGCAGGAGCCTTTCCCGCCTTCGCCTCCGTGGCAGTGCTAAGGAGCAGCGAGTAGGCAGGCGGTAAGGAGCAAGGGATCCCAGATTGAAAGAGGGATGTCTGCCTAATCCAGCAGTCTGAGGGGTCCCAGACTGTGAGGGGGTGCAGGCCAGGCTGAGGGACCACCGACCCCCAGTGCATGAATTTCGTGCACCAGGGCCTCTAGTATTTAGATAAAAACAAATGCAGCAATAATAATGAAAGTAAACAGCAGGTAACTTTACAAATTATGGAATGTAAACTATTTCTGCCCTTATCCAGAGCAAATTGGGCTAGAAATTTCCCTAAGGAAAACTTCTGCAGCTCTAGTCAGCAGTGCGCAGGTTTTGATTGTATTGTAGTATTGCAAAGATACACTTGTTCAACAAGTAATATCCATTGTCATAGCTATTTTTACTACAGCCTTGAGCTCAAAGCCTTAAAGGACACACAATAACTATACTTCGAACTAGAACCAATTACCACTTTTTTTCTCCCACCAGGTGGTTTTCTTTATTTAGACATGAAAGCAGGTTTAACACTGACCTTTTGAAGCCACAAAGTACCAAAAGTACTACACCAAAACTTTATAACATATAACAAATCCACATCCCCATATAGAGCACCTCAAAACGAAAACAGATAACTCCCTAAGTGTTAACTATCTCTACTCCTCTAATATTGAACAAAAACCCACATGAGAATGATAATAATTCAAACGGAAGTAACATAACCCTATCACAAGTCATAAACAAAACCCTATCTGTAGGGCAGTTTGGATGACAGCTGGTCTACTGTATACATTTTAGAACGAGACAGACAAAAGTTGGAAAGCTAGTTAATTTCCCCTCTTCTGCTTCAGCTTTGTCTCCTAGGTGTCTGATGTTTACATAGGCCTCGGTCATTGCATTATTAGTGGCTGTCTTAATATAACTGTTAACATGCTACATCAAGATCAGCAATGCTTTCACCATAAAATGTCTTTGCAAGGGGTCAGGCTTTCTTGGAGAAGAGCAGATCTCATAGTGGAACACAGAGAAGTTAAGGACAAGACCAAATCTGCTAGGGTCAGTCCATTGCATTTCCTTTTTTGATTTGAAAAGCGTCATGGCATGCTTGTGATGAGTGCACACACACAATTCCTTTCTTATCCCCAAGAGCAACCTTAGCAAGTAACGGTCGTAGTCTCCTTTTATTTTCACAAGCTCTCTGCTTGTGAAACGTGGGGATAAAGAACTTTTCAAGAAGGTAGTAATATCATTGCAGATGTACTCTAATATTGCTTTCAATTTCCTCTCTGTTGTCACGAGTCATCTGTTATTTTTTGCTCAGCATCTCCTGTCTTTAACTCAGTACTTGAGATGACCCTCCAAGATGACCTATCACTTCTTACAACATTTTTTTTATAAGTAGCTGAGAGAAGATTACTCTCCTCATTGTGTAATGCGGCTCCTTGCCTGGTTACACATTTCCTGCAGGCTTCCATGTCATCATGTTGCAGCGTACTTGGCCTATTTGGCTTCTGTGCCAGCTTATTTTTATCCATGCCTACCTGGAGGTGGTGTGTCTGGAGTGGTTGAGAGAAGATGGACAGGAGCTCAACAATCACTGACGTTTTGTTTTCAAAAGCACTTGATTAATAAGTTCTCATTTATTTATGAATCACTGTGCTAAATTTTATCAAGTGTTTTTCCTGCACCTAATTGAGATAACCATATTGTTTTTCTCTTTTACTATCTTAATGTGAATAATTATGGATTTTGTAATCATAAGCCTGAGAAAGAGCAGTTTTATACATTTCCTTTTTACTTAATATTTTTATTGTTATATGTATTCATAAAACCTATGTTTTGCATTATTTTTAATTTTATTGAAATGTATATCATGCTGTATATAATAATTTAGTACTTTTTTCAACAAACGATATTATTAAAGTTCATGCATGTTATTTCAGGTAGCTGTAATTCATTCATTTTGACTGTTGTTTCATTTTACTGTGTAAATAAATAAATTTTTGCATGGTCATTCATATCAATTATCAGGACTTTTTATAAACTATTGGAGGCCCAATGCACAAAATTTGTGCAAGAGTAGGCCTTCCTTCCCCCGGCTGCCAGCACTGGCTTCCCTCTGGGGCCTGGACTTCCCTCACAGCCCCAGCTTCATCTGGAAAGGATGTCTAATTAGCATATTAAGCTTTTATTATCCTATCTAATAAAGAGGGAATATGCTAATTGACCCTCACGTCATCACAAAGATGGCAGCGCCCATAGCCAATAAGGAGGGAATGTGCTAATTGACTGCCACGCCCTCAAAGATGGTGGCGCCTACAGCCACAAGATGGCAGTGCGCAGTCTTCTCAGACTTGTTGGGGTGGCAGGTGAGTGGTCCCCTCAGCCCCCCAGCCACCCAGGGCCAGCTCGACGCTCAGGCAAGCCTCAGATGTCATCTGCCCAGCTACCCAGGGCTGACCTGAGGCACAGGCAAGCCTAGGATGGTAGCTGCCCAGCCGCCCAGGGCCGCCCGAGGCTTGTGCTGCCGGCAGTGGCAGCAGCAAAGGTGTGATGGGGTGTTACCTTCCCCTGATTGCCAGGTCACCTACTGCCCCTGAGGGCTCCCAGACTGTGAGAAGGGGAAGGCTGGGCTTAGGGACCCCCCCTCTCCAGTGCATGAATTTTCATGCACCAGGCCTCTAGTTATAGATAATAATAAAGATATTATGCCACTGGCATGGGGATAGAAAACTGGCCAATGGAATAGAAGAGAGAATCAGGAACCAGACTCATGCACCCAGAGAACCTGAGTATACCAATATCAGAGATGTCCTGTCTCGTCAGTAAGTAACAGTGGGAGCATTCCATAAAGGAAACTGGGAAACTGGCTACCCACAAAAATAAAGTCATCTCCAGATAGATCAAGGATATGGATGTTAAAGACAAAACTGTGAACATCTTAGTAGAACATATTGGTGAACATATTTTAGGCATAAATATTATTGACAATATTTAACAATATTAAAATGAAGAAATTGGCTCATCAAAAAATAATCCTAAGTGAAAACATAATTATAAATGGAAAAAAGTCAGCCGTAAGCACAGACAAAAAAAAATTTTTTTAAAAATCAATACTAGCTAAATAATTCCCATAAAGTAACAGGTAAAGCATCAACAACTCAATAAAGAAATCACACACAAAAACCCCTAAAACCACACATAATGGGGCAAAAGACATGAGAAGGCATTTCACAAGAGAGAAAATACATAGGCTAGTGAATATATTAGAAGATGTTTGAACTCCATTCATTGTCAGAGCAGTGTTATTCAAAATATTATAAGATATCATTATAAAAAGCCTGCCTGTATCCTGTGTTGGAAGTGACATCTACTTTATATCTCTTATACATTTCTGGTGGGGGTGTGAAATGTTAACATTAAACTATAGTTTAATGCGTACTAGTGTATGATAGAGAGAAACTTGGTGAGATCTATTTGATTAAGGTCGCATCTGTGCCCCATCTTTAAAGATGGCCCACGGAACATTTATTACCAAACATTGGCTCCTTTCTCTCCATGTCCACTGCCTTTCTGCCCTTTTAGGTCCCAAACTACCACTAGCCCTCCCTTCTCCTTGGCTCAAGATGGCATACTACCTTAACTTTTCAATCTGTCCTGGGTTTTCATACTGTAATGGAACCCCATGTGTACACAAGTAATAAATGTGGGCATCTTCTCCTGTTAATCTGCCTCAGAAAAATGTACAAGGTGGGAGGACAATTAAAATTTTTGGGGGTGGGGACACGGAAAGCCATGTGAGCTTCCCATTCAGCTCAGGGAATACCTTGCCCACAGCCTTGGCAGTGCCATAGAAGCAGGGATGATGTTCTGGGCAGCCCCTCGGCCATCACGCCACAGCTTCCCAGAGGGGCCATCCACAGTCTTCTGGGTGGCAGTGACGGCATGGACTGTGGTCATGAGTCCCTCCACAATGCCAAAGTTGTCATGGATGACCTTGGCCAGGGGAGCCAAGCAGTTGGTGGTGCAGGAGGCATTGCTGACAATCTTGAGAAAGTTGTCATACTTGTCATGGTTCACACCCATCACAACCATGGGGGCATCTGTAGAAGGGGCAGAGATGATGAGATGATGAGATGACCATCTTGGCTGTGCCCTTCAAGTGAGCCCCAGCCTTCTCCATGGTAGTGAAGACACCGGTGGACTCCACCACATACTCTGCACCAGCATCACCGCATTTGATGTTGGCGGGATCTCACTCCTTGAAGATGGAGATGGGCTTTCCATTGATGACAAACTCCCTATTCTCAGCCTTGACTGTGCCTTTGAACTTGCCATTAATAGAATCATACTGGAACACGTAGACCATGTAGTTGAGGTCAATGAAATGGTCATTGATGGAGACAATATCCACTTTGCCAGAGTTAAAAGCAGCCCTGGTGAGTAGGCACCCAATGTGGCCAAATCCGTTCACTCTGACCTTCACCATTGTGTCTCAGCGTTGTGGCTGCTGGAACAGCACAGGAGGAGAGGCTGTCTGATGAACAGGAGGAGCAGAGAGCCTAATTTTTTCACCCCCACAATTTCTTTGGATGAAAGGAATAAAAGAAATAGGAGAATAGCAGGGGAGAGACCGTGGAGCCAGAAATAAGTTACCATGAAAAATCTTGCCTTTAGGGTTTTCTTTGTAAGTGATCATGTCATCTGCTGAGACAATTTAACTTATTCCTTTCAGAATTAAATACATTTTATTTCATTTTATTGCCAACCAATAAAATGTTAGAACTAACAAATGAATTTAGTAATGTTTCAGGATACAAAACTAATATAAAAATCAGTTACATTTATGCACACTAAAAATAAAATATCCAAAAAATAAATGAAGAAAAATAACCCAACTACAATAGCATCAATAAGAATAAAATACTTAGGAATAAATGTAACCAAGGAAGAGGAAAATCTGTACAATAAAAACTATAAAAATTAATGAAAGGAACTGAGGAAGACACAATGAAATGGAAAGATATCCCATATCCATGAACTAGAAGAACTGACATTGTTAAAATGTGCTTACTATCCATGTCAGTCTACACACATTCAATGATATACCTATCAAAATGCATTTGTCACAGAAATAGGAAAATTAATTCTAAAATTCATATGCAACCACAAAAGACCCTAAGAAGCCAAAGATCTTTTGAGAAAGAAGAACAAAATTGGAAGCACCATATTTCCTGATTTCAAACTCTATTACAAGGCTCCAGTAACCAAAACAGTATGGGAATGGCATAAAACAGACACATAAATCAATGGAACATTATAGAGTCCACACCTATAATGGCTATCCTAGTAGATAGCCAACCAATATTTGACAAGGTTGTCAAGAATATGTGATGGTGAAAGGATAGTCTCTTCAATAAATGGTGCTGGAAAAACTGGATACCCACATGCAAAATAATGAAATTAGACCTTTATCTCATGCCATACATAATAATTAATTTGAAATGAGTGAAAGACACAAATGTAAGACCTAAAACCATAGAATTCCTTAAAGAAAACACAGGTCAGTGCGCATCATAACGACCGGTCCTTCTGCTATTCAGTCGATTTTCATATTAGCCTTATCCACCACTGGCACCCGCCTTGACTGGCCTGGGGCCTGCAGGCGGGGGGCAGTTCCTGCATTGAGTGTCTGCCCCCTGATAGTCAGTGAGTGTCATAGCAACTGGTCATTCCACTGGTAGTTCTTCCGTTCAAGCAATTTGCAAATTAGGCTTTTATTTTATAGGATAAAATAGCCATAATATTTGTGTGTTTTTTTTTGTTTGTTTTTTTTTGGGTATGATACACAAAGCAGGCAACCAAAGCTAAAATATACAAGTTAGATTACATCAAGCTAAAAACCCTCTGTACAGCAAAGGAAATGATCAGCAAAATGAAAAGAAAGCCCATAGAATTGGAGTAAATATTTTCAAATTGTATATTTGATTAGGGGTTATGATCCAAAGTACATAAGGAACTCATACAACTCAATAGCTGAAAATCAAATAAGATGATTGGAAGTCAAATAACATGTATGTCTTCCAATGAAGACATACAAATGGCCAACATGGATATTAAAATGTGCTCAATGTCTTTAATCATCAGGGAAATGCAAATCAAAACCATAATAAGATATTCCCTCACACCTGTCAGGACCACTATTATAAAAAAGATAGGAGGTAAGTGTTCATGCGTATGTAAAAAAAAAAAAAAGCAAACCCTTATATACTTTGGTGGGAATATAAATTGATACAACCATGATGAAGACAAAATGGAGTTTCCTCAAAAGTAAAAAATGTAACTATCATATTCAGCAATCCCACTTCTGGGTATATAACCAAAGGAAATGAAATCAGTATCTTGAAGAGATGTTTGCACACCCATATTCATTGCAGTGTCACTCACAAAGCTAAGACATAGAAATAACCTAAATGGATATTGACAGGTGAATGAATAAATAGTAATATGTCCACCCATGCTAATTATCTATGCCTTTTAGGAAATCTAAATGAAACTTTATTGGCATGTCCTAGCCCTGGCATGTGTTTATAATATCTCTGATAGGGGCATGCAATATTAATGCCTTAATTTTTGAACTTTATTAGAGATATAAAGAGACATTATTCTTCAGCTGTCTTCTATTATTAATACATACTGAGAAAACAATGATAATCAGAAATGTTCAAGTTTCCATGGGGATGCTTGCAGGCAGGATTAACACCTGATTCTAGTTCCCTGGGATTTTAACACAGAATCAGGAATTGAGGAAGAGGCTAGTGCAAGAAGGGGCATATACGCTCTTTGCTGGAATCCAGGGTAAAAACAGAGCTTTGATGCACCAAAGAACCAGAGCAAAAGAAAGTTCCAAGGATAACTGATGTAATCATATTTAATTGGTTAGACTCCGTTTATTCCTCCAAAAATTTAGGTAGATAATCATTGATTCCAGCCTAGCGTACAGCTTTTTATAATGACTAGAGGCCTGGTTTACAGAATTCGTGCACAGGTAGGGCCCCTAGGCCTGGCCAGTGGTCACTGCGCATCATAGTGACCGGTCATTCTGCTATTCAGTCGATTTTCATATTAGCCTTATCCACCACTGGCACCCGCCTTGACTGGCCTGGGGCCTGAGGGCTGCGGGCAGCTCCTGCATTGAGTGTCTGCCCCCTGATAGTCAGTGAGTGTCATAGCAACTGGTCGTTCCACTGGTAGTTCAGTCAATTTGCATATTAGGCTTTTATTATATAGGATAAAATAGTCATAATATATAAAAAAAATAGAGAACATGCATTGAAATTGCTTGCTTCTATAAAAATCACTAAATGACACAATTATATAGACATTAGAGGCCTGGTGCACAAAATTCGTGCACAAGTAGGGTCTCTAGGCCTGGCCAGTGATCAGGGCTGATCAGGGCCTTCCTTCTCCCAGCTGCCAGCTGTGGGTGGGGCCTTCCTTTGTTCTGCGCTGCCCCCTCGTGGTCAGCACATGTCATAGCAAGCAATCAAACTCCCAGTCGGTTGAACTTCCAAGGGGACAATTTGCATATTAGCCTTTTATTATATAGGACTAGGGGCCCAGTGCATAAAATTCATGCACTCGGGGTGGGGTCCCTCAGCCCGGCCTGCACCCTCTCACAGTCTGGGAGTCCTCGGGGGGAATTCCAACTTACAATTGGCAGTCGGATATACTTAGCACTGGCATGGAGGCGGGAGAGGTTCCTGTTACCACAACTGTGTTCTCCGGCCGTGAGCCTGGCTCCTGCATTGAGTGTCTGCCTCTGGTGGTCAGCGTGCATCATGGTGACTGGTCATTCCACTGTTCAGTCGATTTGCATACTAGCCTTTTATTATATAGGATTATTTCCAACAAATGTCACACAGCAATCTCTATAATTTCTCTGGCACCACTAATATAAAGAGATAACTATACTACTGCTCAAAGGCATTAATTAGATCTCAGATATCTTCCAGATTGTTCTCTTGTACTGACAACCATGGCCATGCCTCTTGCTGGAAAGATAGTCAAATATAAACACTGGGAGTACAAGGTCAGGAGGCAGGTAGACCTGGGTTCATATTCTAACTCTTCACTTATGGGCTATTTGATAATGAGCGAGTGAATTCACTTTTCTATGCCTGGTTTCCTCATCTGCTATATCAAGATAATAATAGCAATAACAGTACCCTTATTTTGGTTTTTATTCTCATAATACTAAGTGAAGTATCACTTAGCACAGAGTAAAGACTCAACATATGACTGTAAAAATGTGTTTAGAAATAATTTTGTTCCAAGAAATGGTTTATATAGCAATATTTTGTGCGACAGATTTGCCCCAAACTCTGAAAGAATAATTTTCTACCAAAAGAGGCTGAACTCAAGATCTTTCTCACTTTAGAAAATAACCTGTAGAAATAGGTTCCCAGGGGACTTGTATGTGTTTGAAAACCTATCCATCAAACTGAAAATGATTAACTGGAGAAAGAACATGCTTGTTTCTATTTCTTGAAGATGTATCTGCGACACTGTGGAACTGAGCGATCCTTTTCTCTCACACTCGGCCTGCACCCGGCAAGTGGAGGAACAGACACTCCGAGGGGCTGGAGAGGCACTCGGATCTTGCAGACCTCACTCCACAGCACTGCTCTTTCTCTGGATTTTTCCCTGTGCAGCTGGGAGTGGCACCCCCTCCGTTGCCTTCTCCTCAGTTGAAAACAAATCAAATCAAAACTAAACTAAATTAAACTAAACTAAACTAAACTAAACTAAACTAAACTAAACAATATAAACACTCTCCACCCAAACCGAAACACCTTGGAACATGTGCTTGTGTGTCATGATATAAACAAAAACTTTTCCTCCATATTAGTACCTGTAACTCTTAAAAATATATATATATAGTATTGACCAAGTGTTAGGAAACACTATAAAACATGTTATGGAGATGTTGAAACTTTCTAGGAAATGTTAATTTATTACCATAACCAAACTGGGTAAGTTTATTATCCCGATCTGTAGTGTCCTAGCTTCTTAAATATTAATTTAAGAGATAAATACTGATTCATATGGCTCATATATATTTGTACCCTTAATTATCTTTTTTTTTTTTTTGCATGAGAAAAAATTTGTGGAAAATAAAGATACTTCAAGTGACATCCTATCTAATAAAAGAGTAATATGCAAATTAACCCTCACTCAGTGACAAAATGGCGTTGCCCATAGCCACAAGATGGCAGTGCCCAGTACTCTCAGGCCCGCCGGAGGCCCCCAGTCCCAGGGAGGGCTGCTGCTGAGAACCAGCAGTGTGCGGCCCAAGCTGTTGGCCTGGGAGGCGGCCACGCCACCTCCCCCCCCCGCCCCGCCCCCGGCAAGATCTGATCCCAGCTTCAGCCCGGGCTGTTGGCCTGGGAGGCGCCCATGCCCCCCACCTCAGTGTGGTCCGCTCTCAGCCAAGGTCGGGGGGTGTAGGCCTGGGAGGTGGCCGCATCCCCCAGAGCTATCCCCTCCCAGCGGCAGCCTAGGGTGTCAACCTCCAAAGGGCCCATGCCCCCATGGAGTGATCCCCCCATACACACACTATAGCCTTGGAACTTCCCTTGCCCCCAGCTGAGTGATTGGAGATGAGGGGGGGTATCTGGGTGATGCTGCCCAGCAAACTTCTCCCATTGGGTAGAAACTTCTGACCAGGTTAAGGAGGTAAATGGGTTTTATTTAAAATATTTAGAAACCGCAAAGGAAATGTCTGAGTTAGGGTTTCACATTGGAAGTAACTTACAACTAATTTCTGAAGGCAAATGGGGACATTGCAGTTACATTACTGGAGAGTACCCCGAGGTCCGGAGGTTGGCTCTGCAAGACCATGGCAGGTGCTCCCCACCCTGGTTCCTCAGCACCTTGGACATGGCTTGAGCCCATCCAGGAAGGCCTTATCCCCTACAGTTTTCACCAAGGCAGGGAGGTTTTGTAGACATGAATAAGAAGTGCCCACGCACAAGTCCTGAAGATGCCAGGGCCGGCAGAAATGGCAAACAAACCGGGAAAAGAGCAAAACCAGAGATACCACCGATCCCATCATAGATCATCTTTTTCTTCAGATGACGCTGTGTTTCCCTCTTCTTCATCTTCTGGAAGCAAGACAGATTCAAGTACTGATGATTCTACCAACTGAAAAGTTAAGAGAAAGAGAGGAAAGAAAAGGAATAAAAGGAGAAAAGAAAGAAAGGACAAAAGATGAAACATAAAGAAAAAGAAAGAGAAGGAAGAAAGGAAGAAACAACCACATGATATCACCTTTCCAAGGTCTCATGAAATTCCTGTTTAAGGAGTTTATTTTATGACACTTTTAGTTTGGGTTTACATTTTTACTCGTTTGTCAAGACCACAGCAGGTACACTGTCCAATATGTTAAAGAAAAAAGCCTATCTAATAAAGAGGGAATATGAGGGGAGGGCATTTGGGGGTGACCGGGCTGGCAGGGGAGGGCAGTTGGGGATGATCGGGCAGGCAGGGGAACAGTTAGGTGTTGATCAGGCTGGCAGGGGAGTGGTTAGGGGGTGATCAGGCTGGCAGGCAGAAGTGATTAGGGTCAATCAGGCAGGCAGGCAAGCAGTTGGGAGCAAGCAGTCCCAGATTGTGATTGGGCCTAAACAGGCAGTTGGACATCCCCCAAGGGGTCCAAGATTGGAGAGGGTGCAGGTTGGGCTGAGGGACAACCCCCCTCAGTGCACGAATTTCGTGCACCAGGCCTCTAGTTTAACAACAAAAATAGTCTTTATAAATGTATCTTCTAAAAAGTGATATATGGGTATTTTAAAATATTCAAAAAAAAAAAAAAAAACAAAAAACAATAGCAAAAACACCCAGAGAGTGACATATATAAGGTAAGAAAAACACATTCATTCTATTTTACTTTATTGAGTCCCAAAGAGTAAGGGTATATTTACGCAACTCAGACTACCTATTTTATTGTACAAAATAATTAAAATGAGAAAACAATTTTGCTTTTTTTTCATATTAGGAAACTAACAAAATAGATCCAGAGACATAGAAGCATAGAACAGACTGCAGAATCTCAGAGGGAAGGTGGGGGAGGGTGGGAAGAGATCAACCAAAGAACTTGCATAACCCATGTACACAGACAATAGGGGGGTGGGGTGAAGGCCTGGGGTGGGGAGTGGGGGTGGGCTAGATGGAAACAATGGGGGAAACAAGGGGACATACATAATACTTTCAACAATAAAGATTTATTTTTTTATAAAAGAGAAGTAATAAGCTTTTGAAGATGCTCTCATCCTAAAATTAAATAAAGGCTATATTCTGAATCTGTATGATCTCTCTGACCACTGGTGGTCACTCCTGATATATAGCTGAAAATTACACCAATTACTTTCTTGGTTGTTATAGTTAGTCTTGCTTGTTTGTTTAATTAGTTGAATTGCATTGTTCGGACTAGGAGACTGGAGACTCAAGGTTTACTATTCATATTTCAGTCAAACTGTCCTTTAGGCAATTCAGTGATGGGCTTTCCTGTGAGAACAGGGCCTTTGGGGATTAATGCACAGAATGGTGAATTATAGTTAACATACTGCATTTCATGCTTAAAACTGGCTCTGAAATGAGATCTTCACACAGTAAAAAAAGTAACAAGAATGAAATAACAGATATGTTAATTAGCTTGAATATGGTATTATTTCACAATGGATACATATATCAAAGCATTACATTGTACACCTTAAATATATGTACTTTTATTTTTCAATTGTATCTCAATAAAGCTGGAAAAATATGGGTCACAAACTGTAAGTTACCATTATTAAAGGATCAAGCCCTAGCCTTTTCTCTACTGAAGTTTCTGTTTAAAGGAGAATGCACAGAGCCTTTAAATATTTAAGATGCCTCTAAAAGAAGGAAGTGGAGAGACACAAATCAAAACTACAAAACCCTAAGGCTGATTAACTTAGAGCTGAGGAAACATTTTATTTCCTCTCTGAAGTCCTAATCTTTTTCTACTAATTTTATTTTCTTAGGGCGATGTGCCTTAGACTTTAGAACACCTAAATTCTGGTTGGCTACTCTTATATGCCATTTTCCCCTTTCCCTTTTTGTCTCTAGTACATCATCTCTGATTACCTTGCCCACCCACTCCCTCCTCACCCCTTTTCCAGTCTTAGAAGTGAGATACAGACCTGGTATTTTATTGTGGGAGATACATGCAGGTTAAACCAACCAACCAAACATATAATGCTCAGCATGCTTTTTACTGCTCTAAATATAGTTATTAACAAAATAGCTCATTTTCACCAGGAGTTGTGTTACGTACTTAAAACAAGAGATCATGAACAGACCTATGGTTTTATTAGTACCCGCCACTTACAGAATTAATGACTCTGAACAGTTCTTTCCCTTTTCTTTGCTGCAGTTGCCAGGTCAGTAAAATGAGAAAACATGTATTTACTTAGAAGGTCACATGTACTCATTTTGCATATAACCTATGCAAAAACATCTGTACATATTAGTTATTTAAAAAATAAGTCGCCCATTTCCAGTATTTTCTATGATGAAGAAACTAGATTACACTTTAATGAAAATAATTTAATTTTAATTGCAGGAAAGCTCTTTGAATCCAGTACCAGCACCTCCAGTACCAAAACAAAAATTGAGTGCTGACTTATTAAGTGACATCAATTGATTCAACCTTTTTTTCCCCCCACTGGATTGTTTTCTGCTTAAGTTCACACACATTTCAAAACTCACCCGGAATCATTGCCTTCTGGCTTTGACACTGAACTTAAACTGATGACATTTCAAGGAAAGCTGAAATGCAAAGGATGTGATGTTGCATTTACTTTAAGGTTCATTCACTCTGACTTTAACATGACTTGTTAGATATTAGCCTCCCTGTTTTGAAAAGGCCAGGTACATCAGGGCTAGTGCAGAGAGCGAACACCATTAGTTTGGACTTTATCACTGTCATCCAGCTGCCGAGCGGCCCCCTTGTACATCCCACAGATAATGGGGGTGTCAGAGCTCTTTCAACACCTACACAAGTCAAAACTTAACAGGAGACTTAGGGTTTCTGACTTTAAGAATTTTAAGTAAGAAAGTTTTTTTGTTCGTTTGTTTGTTTTTACCCACGTTCCTCAAATAACCTACATTCGATTTTCAATGAGAATATAGTAATTATTGTCTGTGAGTGCATTTTGTAACTCTCCCCCCCCCATTATTCCTCACCAGAGGATTTTTTTTTCCATTGATTTTTAGAGAGTGGAAAGGAGGTGGGGGTGGAGGGAGAGATAGATATATCAATGTGAGAAACATTGATGGTTTCCTCCCTCACCCACCCAGACTGGGCTGGATGGAACCTGTAACCCAGCCTTTGACCAGGAATCAAATTGAACCCGCGACCCTTCAGTCCTTGGGCCGACAGACACTCTAACCACTGAACCAACCCGGCCAGGGCACATTTTGTAACTTATTAATGGAATCTATAGTAGAATTAGTTCAGAACAGACCATATTAAATATGGTAAGTGATAATAAGACAGATGCAAACATTGCTTTAAATACTGGCTTTAACCTGACTTTAATTAAGGTTAAACATCATAACGAGATGCACATTGCGTTGCCGCTCACTCTTTCCATCAACTCACAGAGATGTCTGACCTCAGGACCTTGCACAGCAGCATGCTCCCTCCACGCTGCGTTGATCTCACTCGCTGCTTTCTGAGCACAGCCCTACAGGCTGCAGCACCCGCACGGTGGCAGTTTTATTGGGGCACTGAGCAGGGCTTTTATTTCACTTCATTGCATGTTATTATACTTCCCATTTTTCATTGCACCATGGCAGGCTCATCTTCCTCTCACACTGCCAGAGGCTACCAATTGATAATAAGTCTCAGCTTTAAAACCACTCAGAGAAAGGGAGAAACCAAATGAGTAAAAACGGATGTAGACCGCAGCTGCTGCTTCCAGTCATACTCATCGATTTCCTGCAGCCTCCGGGGAGGTGATAAGGTCCTAAGTGTAGTTTCCAGGGATGAACATGAACTGTATGTCAGGAGACTTGGATTCCAATTCTGACCTTGGAATTTACTAACTGAAAACATAAACGTTGCTGGCTTCAATATTTCCATATTTACAAATTAAGGACAGGACTACTTTTTGAGGGAATGATTATGTGCATGCTCTTAATTCTCAATTAGTAGAAAGTAACAGCAGATTTATTTTTATTTATTTTTATTTTTTAGTTCTGGGTATGCTTTGGTAGTAACATGCTTGGTGTGATGATTCATGTTCTGTGTCGACTGGACAAAATCATGGGGTGCTCAGATATTTGGGCAAACATTTCTGGGTGTCTGTGAGGGTGTGTGTGAAAGAGATTGGCACTTGCAGTTTTAAGCTGAATAGAACAGCTTGCCCTCGCCAGTATCGGTGGGCATCCTTCAATCTGTGGAAGGCAAGAAGAGAACAAAGAAGTGTAGGAAGCTAGAATTCGCTTTCTCTGCCTGACTGTGGAGCCGGGACATCGGCCTTCCCTGCCCTGGAGCTGGGACTTACACCTCTGGTGCTCTTCCTCAGGTCTCGCACTTGGACTGGAGCCAAATCCCTGGCTTTCCTGGGATCCGGCTGGAAGACGACAGTTTGTAGGAATCCACAGCCTTCATAATCCTGTGAGCCAATCTCTTAATTTATAGATTTATCCTACTGATTCTGTTTCTCCAGAGAACCTCGAATAATACACTTTTAGTTCCCCAAACTGGAGTTTTCAAAACTATTGACAGATTGATAATTCCCATTTTGATTATACATTTTACATCCTCCAAAATATTTTTGTATATATCACCTTATTGTTTTCCTTTTTGCTAAAAAAGGAGAATCGCTTCATATAAACTAAGGTATTACTATTTCCATTTTAAGGATGATGGTTCAAGATGAAAAGAAATTAAGTGGTTTAGCCAAGATTTTGTAGCTAGTAAGCAGGAGCTGTAGAACAACCCAAGTAAACTAATTGCACACATGCTCATTTGCTTTTTAAAATCAACAGATTATTGTGAAATATACAGACGCATGTAATGAGAACCCGTGTATAACTGTTATCGGGGGAAATCGGGGTATCCCCTTCCCCACTGAGTGCTGGGGGTGGAGTCCTTACAATATCTTGAGGAAAAGAATTTTCTGAGACTCCCACAGGAGAATGAGTGATTTTTATTTGAGTGGAATGACATCTCTGGGTTTCCAAAGCCCCATTTCCCTCAGTTCAGTTATAGAAGTGTAGTGGGGGTTCCTAGTAAAGCTGTCCATGGGCTATGCATATATGCATATAAATTCTGTGGTTAATCTTCCCCCCTCACCGCCCCCTCCGCCAAGATCAGTCTTTCGTGTTTTTGTTACTTGCTCTCTTTTGTTCGAAAGGATGGTTTTAGATACACAAATGTTGATGTATCTGTGGTGTGCTCTATTTATATACCCACCATGTATTTCCCATTCTGATGTTGTTGTGCATTTGGATTATTTCCAATGCTTGACAATTATGAACAATTATGCTTAAACCTTCTTGTACATATTGCAAATAAGTATTTTTACTCTATGGACTATGCATGGGGGTGAAAGTTATGAATCAAAGGGAATGCATTGTCAACATTTCTAGGTTATGGTATATTGTTTAGTAAAGAGGTTGTACCAATTTACAATCCCTCCAGCCATGTATGCGAATTCTTATAGCTCTGTATGCTTATTAACACATTTTAATATTAAGAAAAATGATATCCTTTAGACTTTTCCTGACTTATGAAGTTTAGTGCCTTTGGTATATGCTTACTAGTAATTTGGGCTCCTCCTTTCTAAAATGATATTTATGTTTTTTACTAATTTTTTTATTGGGTTGTCTGACTTTTTTGGAGTTTTCTTCCTTACCATAAATGATCTGAATTAAAGTCCTTTGTCAGCTAGATGTGTTACAAATGCCTTCTCCCATTCTATAGCGCTTCACTTGGAAAAAAATAAGTGGTGCCTTTTGAAGAAGGGAAAATTACCATCACAATTTTAACAAGGTTGATTTTATTAATCTTTTTCTCTATGGCTACTGCATTTTGTGGTTTTGTTTAAGGAATCTTTTTTTTATTTTTAACTAAGGTTATTAATATATTCTTCAACATTGTTTCTTAAAAGCTTTATGGTTTTGCCTTTCACATTTAGGTTTTTAATCTACCTGAAATTGATTTTTTTAAAGATGGCATGAATGCTGTTGCTATTACACCATAACTTCTAAAAATCAAATTACACAAAGTTACCACGACTCTTTGGTTTATACATCCACCGTTTTGGGAGAGGTAGCCGCATGCAGAATCATGCTGAATCAGAAGGTCAAAGCCTTCTCTTTTAGGAAACCAGCAATTAAGTTCTTACTGATTTCAGATACTATGGTAAGTGTTTTACTTACTACATAACCTCAGAAAAGCTTATTTTTATAGATAAACCAATTAAAGGTTAGAGAATTTAAGGAGATTGGCCAAGGGAACATAGTAATATGAATTTGACCAAGGATTCAAATATTTACCATTGAACTCAAATGCTTCAACCACTCTGTGTCTCAAGGAATAGAGGTGTGTGTGTGCGTGTGTGTGTGTGTGTGTGTGTGTGTGTGTGTGTGTTTATTCTCTTCCTATCTCCTTTGCTTTTCCAGGTCTTTAATTTGAAATATGGATTTTTCTGGGATCATAAACTATGTCCAATTCCAAGTCTGAGTGCTGCCTCTACTCAAAGTTACTCTAATCTATATTAATAAAAAGGTAATATGCTAATTAGACCAATAGACTGGACGTCATTCTGGATGTCCTTCCTGACAAAGCCAGGGCCGGCCCAGGGGAAGCTGCCTGGGGTCCTGGGTGCCTGTGGCCAGCTGGAGGGAAGGAAGCCCTGGTCCCGGGTGCCGGAGGAAAGTCGGTGCTGGAAGTCCAGGGAAGGAAGGCTTACTCTTGCATGAATTTTCATGCATCGGGTCTCTAGTTTTATTATAAGTGTTTTCAACATAGTCCCATGTACGTAGTTATGTTTCTTTTTCTCTGGTTACATCACATAACCTTTCAATTAAAAAAGTTATATTCAAGAAATGTAAAAATATGACAATTTCCTGCATTTAAATCCTTGTTAAAAAGGTAGGGCCCCCAGACCCTGCATCAATTTGCTAGCTACGCCCTGTGGAGCCTTGGGTCTCTGACAAGCCCCCATATAACCCACCCTGGGGTCTCTGGGCAATCAGACTAGGCTTTGCTTCCCCATCCCATAACCCCATTAGTGGTTATGATTGTCTAACCACTAAGCTGGACACCTGGCACTAACCTAAAATAATATTGAATGTCAACTGTAATTGAACAATAAAGACATAAAAAAAAGATTTTAAAAATATAAAAGTAAGATAAAATAAAAAGAGATGTATGTTTTCGCCAAATTTATTTCAATACTAATACCAAAAAAATCCTACCCTCTCTGGATTTCTTTCTGCGGCTGGATCTTGTTCTGACAATTTCTTATTAATTTATCATTTGTATTGCAGTATCTTATTCAATAGCCTTATTACTTGTGAACCAGTAAGCAGGAGAACTTGAGAAGACTGAAGGCTTGAGGAGAATAGAGATTGAACTAGATCCTCCATGAGAAATAACATGAATTCCAGTAGAAATGAATGAAATAACCAGTAGAAATGAATGAAATAACAGGATAGTGGAAGCATCAGTAAGAGAATGGATGTATATATGACAGGGCTTAATAATTGCTTTAATAAATGGAATGCAAATTCCCCTCAACACCTACCCAATCAGGGTACAACATATTTAGCTTCTTGGGTCAGCTGCCTACTGTCACTTTTGTCACATAGAATCCAGGTTATTTGTTAAGTGAAGAGAAAACTTAGAACAAAACAAAAAAGAATGTGCTCTTGATTGTGACAAGTAGCAGATCAGAGAGGTAAAGATAATCTGGGATAGAATTGACTTATATTTAAGGAAGCAGCTGCCAATCCTAGAAGATCTAGAATAGAGCATTGGGAAGAAATTTTCTTTGTTTTGTTTTGTTTCTATTTTTAACAAAGAGCGACTCTGCAGTTGAAACTTTGTAAACACAGAGCAGATGGAGAAAAAGAGGAAGGGGGAATGCCAGTGGGCTGGGAGTTGGTATTAGAGATAAGGAGAAAGAGAGATGGCAATGTGGGAGTCTGAGGTGCCCTTTAGAATGCCCTTGAGCCCTTGAGTCAGTGAAACACTGGTCCAGTTAGGAGCCCCCCTTGGCACTGCTCATACTTCGTTAGAAAGGTCTATGAGTAAGTAACCTCTAAGCATACAATACCATATCATTATCTGCCAGCACTATACTGTGTAGCAGAGCCCTGGACTTACTTATCTAGATTGACTAAAACTTTGTATCCTTTGATCATCCTCTCTGCTTTTCCCCTCCCTAACCCCTTTTATTCTGTTTGTATGCGTTAGACTGTTTTAATTTCCACATATACATAAAATCTTATAGTATTTCTGTTTCTGTGTATTTCACTTAGCATAATGTCCTCCAGGTCTATCCATTTTGTCGTAAAAGGATTTCCTGAGCTTTTGGTGTCATCTAAAAATGAGATATGTGCACTATAACTGTTAAATTTGAAAGTTAATAATATTACAATAACTAAATTAAGTACTTAAATGTGACAAAGTTTGTGCTTAATGCTTTATTAACATTACCTAACACAGTGGCCGGCAAACTTTGGCTCGCAAGCCACATGCGGCTCTTTGGCTCCTTGAGTGTGGCTCTTCCATAAAATACCATGGCCTGGGCGAGTCTATTTTGAAGAAGTGGCGTTAGAAGAAGTTTAAGTTTAAAAAATTTGGCTCTCAAAAGAAATTTCAATCGTTGTACTATTGATATTTGGCTCTGTTGACTAATGAGTTTGCTGACCACTGACCTAACACATCTATCTATATAATAGAGGAATATGCAAATTAGCCGGGACACTGTAACATCACGACCGAACAGACGGAACCTGAGGCTTCATGGCGCCTGGCCGGGGCAAGGGACCTCAGGCCATGCCCCGAGCCCCAGCGGAACTTGATGGGGGACCTCAGGCCATGCCCTCCGCCCCAGTGCCAGGCTGGGGGACCTGATGCTGTACCCCCCACCCAGAGGGGTTTGACGGGGGTGGGGTTGGCTGGGTCTGGGTCTCCTGCATTTTCGAAGTGCCTGCAGGTGGTGGGCGGGGACTTGACTCTAGGTCCCACAGCACGCCCCAGACTCTGACAGGAGGGAGATTTTCATATACATTTTACTAATTTTCTTTCATCTCTGACACTTCTATTATAGAGAAAGGGTGAATAGCAATATTAAAATATTTCCTCTAATTAATTCCCTTTGAATGTGCACGAATTTCATGCACCGGGCCACTAGTACTTTAAATAACTGCTTAAATAATCCCATGGGTGAAGAATGTCAATCTAAAGAGGACAAGTAACTTACCTGGGGCCACACTTTATGTGGTAACTCTGGGAATGAACCCCAGGTATGCCTGTTACACAAAATGCATGTGTGTAACTAGTAGACAATATGACAAATTGTTACCAAATGATCTGACATAGGACGTATAGGAAAAGTGAAGAAATACTGTCAAGCTAGATACTTTTGTGTGATTTAACTTTATTAATGGCAGCATTATGAAACCAAACAGATGCATCTGTGTTAGAGGACAGTGGGAGAGTGTCAAGTGGCAGGTCCATACACAGTGACATGTGCCTCCTAAGTAAGAGGGATTCCTGAGTCCTCAGTTATACTTCTACTTTTGTTTACAAAAGATTATGTTCTCAGTAATGATGATTGGATGTCAATTGTTGTCATGACAAATGAAATAAGTTAATATCATTTCTGGTTGAGAAATCCCGTTTATTTGAATTGAAATGAACACTTAAAACCATGGGAGGCATAAAAGAAACTGACCATCATTATAGCATTTACCAAGAAGATCTGAATCAGTACCCAAGGGCTGTGATATATCCTTGAAACAAGTATAAAGAGCAAAAATTAATTACTTCCTTTCATTCAAAAACTGTTCACCAGGCATCTTCTGAATAAAAAAAAAACACCACTTTATAATTTTATTGAATCATCACAGAAACACGATAAGGTAGATATTAGTATCCTCTTCTTATATAAAAAGGAACAAAGGTTTGGTGACTTTAAGCAGCATGCCTCTGGTCTGACAGCTGGTAAGTGGCAGGTTTGGCCCTGCACCCAGGCTTGTCTGCTTCCAAAGCTGGCGGTGTATTCCCTAGTAAGGCAGATTTCACCTCGTTTGGCAAAAACAGCCAGAACTTCTCCTGAGTGCCATCAGCACACCGTTCCTTACCCTCCTCCTTACAACATCCTGTGGGAAAAATCTCATGGATCATAGACTTGGGCAGAATGTCACATCGTCTGGCATAACATCAGCGTAAAAGGTCAGTAAGCTCCACAGTAAAGCGTTCCAATCATCCATGGAAAATAAATTGCTCATATTTCTGCTTACTAAACAAAGTGAAGGCTAAACTTATTATGTTCATATTGAAAGGAATTTTGGGGACAAAATAGGCAGGTTTAGGGAGTCTTAGGAATAAAGAGGGTCCATGGGGAGAGGCATGCATAGGTGAGGGCTTGGCCTGAAGGCATACATTCACAGAGAACAGAAAAGTGCCACAGGATAAGAGGAGAGGAAAGACATACATTCACAGAGGATAAAGAAAAGTCACAGAGTATGGGGGAAAAGGAAACATACTTTCACAGAGGATAGAGAAATGTCGACAGATGCTGGAAATGGGGAAACGCGTTCACAGGAGCTAGAGGAATGTTGCAAGATAAGAGGGAGAGAAAGAAGGGGGCACCATGTGGGTTTTGGACTTTGAAGGTGATATTCTGCAAAGGAGTGATCAATTAGAAAAGCACAGGGTCATAAAATGGGGAAGAGGTCCAATTAGAAGGGAGCATGAAGAGACAAAGAACTACAGAGTTGATAAACCTTCAAAAATAAAGGATCTTGGTTGATTACCCCCTTGGGAATCCCTCCCTATGTGGGAGTCTGTATTTGCTTTCAATAAATTCCCATCCTTTTACTATCAAGTCCTTTTAGTCTGAGAATTTTATTCTTCAAACTTCATGAGGCAAGAACCTGCAAGGGGAAGATCCGCTCCCCACACCCCACTTTTCAGCATTTTGGGTAACTTTTTTTCAGGACCAAAATGTTAGTAATTTATAAATCATTGTCTGACCACCTGTCACTTTTTCTAAAATTATCATATTCAGGAATGAGAGCTTTAAGCACTATGGAAAACCACATATGTATGAACAAATTGGAGGAAATTCAGAGAAGTCAAACTAGAGAGATGAGGATTCAAATTGATTATACTACAAATAAAATATCTGATAATATAGGTTTCTGCCATAAAACCCTAAAGGAATAAGTCAGAATTTAGATAGCAAGATGCAAGGAAGACTGAGTAGGAGGAAATTGAGGAAGAAGCTTTTGAGTGGATTCTCAGGAAAGAGTTCTCTATTAAAACTATGAGTTTTTAGAACAATCTATCCACCACAGGAAGTTGTGAAACTGCCATCATTTAAGACACACAGGGATTAGCCGTTCAGAACCACTCTGAACAGGTGTGGGCAGATGCATTGGTGGGAAATGAGGAGAGTGGCCTTTCTGTTGTTTACTTCTTTCAATACAACTCCTTGGGTAACATTTCACATATTTGTTAAAAGATAGAGATTTTCTATGCCAGTGAAATAAATCAGGTAGAGAAAGACAAATACCATATGGTTTCCCTTATATGTGGAATCTACAAACAAAACAAAACAAAACAAAACAAAACAAAACAAAACAAAACAAACAAACATGGATTTATAGAAACATTGACCAAAGGGATGGTTACCAGAAGAGAGAGGTTTGGGGGATAGATGACCAGGGAAGGGGCATATAGTCAACGGTATTGTGATAAGTTTACCTGGTGACAGATGACCACCAGAATTAGTGAGGTGATCACACTGGAAGGTGTAGAAATGTTGAATCACATGAAACTAATGTAGCCAATAAAAGATTGCGTACCAACTATACTTAAAGAAAAATAAATTTTTAAAAAGAAGAAGCTTTTCACCTAGTTGACTGAGTTATGCTCCTTTTATCCTTCGTGCAATGCTTCTGCTGAATTTATTCAATGCTTTCTCATGGGTCATAAAGAGCCATATGTGTTGGGGTTATAATTGTGACAAAAAGACTGTTTTAACACACTCAATATGGAAAAATTAGCAATGAAATAGCACCGCTATCCTAACCACTGAGGGAAAAACATGCTAACATTTCCATGAAGAGCTTCCCAATATTTTACCAATGTGTGTGCATTTATATAGGTTTGGACTTATAAGGATTATGCTGCATAGACTCTTCTTCAACTTGCTTACTAATTAAACATGCTATAGTCATCCTTCATGTGAGTAAATAATTTTTGAAGTTTTATAATACATATTGTATCCACAGTATTGAAATGTAAATGCTGTTTCTCAATTGCTGAACTGATTTCTGACTGTTGTATAATGCCACACTCTCTTGCCCATAAAGTTTTCTCATAGCTTTAATCACTTCTTTAAGAGAGATTCTTGAATTGCTGGGTCAAAGTGTTTGCACATTTAATGAATTAGTTAAGCTGCCTCTAAATAGAATGTACCTGCTGGAGAGACTTAGTAGACTTCAAGTTCTGACGTCAGTCTGACTGTGTGAGCACAGGCTGAATCTATGTGGCTGAGTCTCCTCTGTACAATGGGATTCATAAGACGACTTCCTGTGATCACTGTGGAAATTTAAAGATAAAATATGTAAACTATTCATATTAGTACCCAGCAGAGGGACATTCTCACCATTGTTTATTATTATTGTCATTATAATTGAACATTCTCATCAGAAATTATTTTTTCACCCTAGATGACAATATTATCTCAATCATATTTGTAGATTTAATAGTTATCTTATTATTGATTTTAATTTTTTCTTTGATTAATAAGAGGAGTATTTCATCATATGTGTACTGGCCATTTGTGTTTGTTCCCTTGTGTCTTGCTTGGTCATAGGATTTTGGGCTTATTTTGCTGCTGCAGTTTTTCCTTTACTCACAGATCTGCATTAGAGCTGCCTCTTTTCTATCTAATAGGTCAACAATCTCTCACAGGTTTTAAGGAAAATGTATATAGCATTGAACAATTTCTAAATAAAAAATAGCCATACATTTTTTCTGCACTTTCCCACAGAGTACTATTATTAGAATGTGAATCTAGTAGGTCAGTTTTTATACATCATTTTCCAAAGATGTGATTTTCATCCTGTTTAATTCTCATTTTAATTCTAATGTATCATGTCTTTGACTTAGTGAGTTCTTTTTAAGAACTTATTATATTGCTTTGATCTCAACCCAACTCCAAATTATTGACTTTTTTTGTCTTTGATAACAAAGGCAATCCATCATATATATACATGCAGACTTTATGCTATGAACTGCCCTGGGCTAAATAAGGCCAAATGCTTCATTTATTCTTCATCAGGCTAACTTTCCAAATCTTTATTAACACATAATGTGGCATAAATTTAAGGACATCCTACCTAATAATAGACAAATATGCAAATTGACTGTACCTTCGCTATGCCCACAATTGGCCAGGAGGCGTGTGGGGGCGGGACTCGGGGTGGCCAGGGTGGCCGATTGGGCTGGCAGGATGCTGAGCTCGCATCGCCAGTGGCGGCTCGAGCTCAGCGTCTGCGCCATGTCTGTGCTGCGGCACAGAAGGGGCCTCTGGGGCAGCGAGCTCACGTCCCACCGTGGACCATCAAAAGCGGGGGAGCTGGGTGCCTGTCCGCTCAGGCACCAGGCCTTTCAGAAGCTTCTGCCGCACCGGAGGCTTCTGAAAGGCCTGGTGCACCAGCAGACAGGCACCCAGCTCCCCCGCGATCGAAAGCGAAAGCGTGTAGGGGATCCTACACGTGCATGATTCAATCTTGCACTGAGCCTCTAGTAATCTTTAGAATCAAACAGGCACTCCAATTCTGGCTCAACTCAGAGAATTTGGACAAGTCAGTCAGTATCTCTGAGCCTCATTTTTCTTACATGTAAAATGAAAATACTGTCCATCTCAAAGGAGCAGTCTGAAGGTTAATCGAGATAAAGCATGTGGCAGTTTCGGTGTTTAATGATAGTTATATATTTATACTTAGTTATCAATGTTTTCTAATGAAACATTAGTTCAGTCATAAATTTTCCCCTGCCTTAGTGAATATCAACAGCAGTCATTCATCTAGTTTTTCACACTTGAAATACTGGAACCTTTTTCTAGCATTACCTGCATCTAATCTGTTGTCAAGACCCACCAAGATAGCACCTAAATTTGCTTCTGTCCCCTTCCCACTGCTAGTGCACCCAGCCAGACCCACCATCTCTTGACCTCTATGAGGATCAATACCCTCAAAATCAAACTTTTAACTGCCAAAAAACTGTTTCTAAATCATAAATCTAAGTGGGGCACTGGTCAACTACTATACTTCCACATTTCTTAGAGGAAAAATTTGAAATTATTGAATATGGAATTCCAGATTTTTAACAGCATCACCTCACTCTGTGCAGTCTCATCCTCAGCCCATTTTCCTACATAAATGAGCTATTTATGAATTCATTCAAGATTAATGGAAGAGCCAGCCGATGTGGCTCAGTGGTTGAGCATGATGCAGGAACCAAAGATCATGGTTCGATTCTCAGTCGGGGTACATGCCTGGGTTTCTGGCTCGATCCCCAGAGTGGAGTGTGCAGGAGGCGCCCAATTAATGATGTTTCTCTCATTGATGTTTCTTTATCTCTACCCTCTCCCTTCTTCTCTCTCTCTGTAAAAAAAGAAATCAATACAATAAAGAAAAATATATTAAAAAAAGGTTAGTGGAAGGAAAATGAACATTTTCTGAGCTTTAAGTAAATGCCAACTACATTTAAGGGTTAAAATAATCATGTGAAGTAACTATGATTATTACCATGTTACAACAGATACAACTAAGTATTTTGCCCAAGTTCACATGTGGAAACAGCAGAGCTGTGATTCCATATTGTTTCCACTTCTCCAAAATATTTAATAGATACCTACACTGTGTGTAGAATGGAATATTATGGACATAGGATGAATTAAAAATAGATTTTTACTCAAGGAAATAACCTTA
The DNA here is from genome assembly GCF_027574615.1 of Eptesicus fuscus. NCBI lineage: Eukaryota > Metazoa > Chordata > Mammalia > Chiroptera > Vespertilionidae > Eptesicus > Eptesicus fuscus. Next base: position 10,466,116 of record NC_072487.1, on the reverse strand, counting down.
TTTGTGAGGACATCCATGTTTTCAGGAGGCGTGTTACTGGCCTAGCCAGTAACTAATAACCTATGCCTGCTCCATTTTCTGCCATGGCTTCTCTCTTTGGGGTTCCTTGCCTGGTTGTGGCACTTTCAGAATCTGCAAGAACCTTAATTTACATAATGAAGAGAAGCATCTCTAAAACTTTAATCAACTTCAGAAAATGCTCGATAAAAATCAGAGGAATGAAATTAATGGCCAAATAGGACTTTGGGTTGCTCTTCTTTCCTTTTATGGATGTATACATCATCATGGAGAACTGAGTGAATGACTGTTACTGTCTATTCTGCACATTGGAAATTTGAGGTAGGTTAAAGGCAGACTAAGTAGGAAGAAGAACAGAGATGGGAATTCAAGTGCTTGATTGTTTGGTCTGTAGCTTTTTTTTTTTTTTTTAATCAAACTGTATTGTGTCACTTGTTACAAAATTATAAATCAAATTCAGTGGGAGATAAATAGATGGATAGATAACATATATTTTTTATGATTGAATACAGCAAAGTGTTAAGAAAATTCCCTTGCCCTTGCATAAGCATTACTATAAATTGTCTAAATTCTTCTACTAAGGATTTTCAAATTTAAAATTCAGGGCCATGAGACCTCCAGGGTGTTCTGAGCACACTGGTTGGAAGCTACTAGCATAGCAGAGGGAACATTGTAAAACAGAACACGTTTTAACATCTAAGTATTATTATTGGTTTTCTCATCTTAAAAGATAATAGTGACAACTTGTTCATCTCACAAAACAGCTGCAATAAAATAGATAAAGCATTTAAAAAGCTTAAATCAATGAAGCATGGTCAGAGTTTCTGTTATTATTACTATAATGCTACTTTTGTAAACACAGTCCTATAGAATAGAAAATTAAATATCAGAGTAAGAATTTGGAACTGGAAAGGACTATACCATCGCTTTCTCATTCTTAAATTAAGACACTGAAGTTTGGAGTAGCTAAATGATGTGTTTAATATCATATAGTCATTGCTGAAAATGTTACATAAGCATATGTTCTGTTTAATTATTAACACTGCCAATTACTTAACCCAATCATTCTAATTTATGTCTGTATCTTAGTAAATAAAAATTGATAATGTGAAGACAGGGTCTATGACATAATCATATGTAGATAGTGGTATGTGTTATATAAAATGAATTAAATTAACTGTGTATACATTATTTACATATCAGAATCTCTGTCCTCAGGTAGAATGCAATGATCAAAGACATATTGGAGAGGTAAATGAGTTTGTAGAGATAGAGCCATAGATTTAGGTATGTAGATCAAGAGATATAACTAGATCTAATGTGCCTTTTTCATACACTACGAAAGAGAAGCAGAGACTAAGTGACTTTCCTAGAACAAATCACACAGATAATAAATGACAGTCAGGAATTGACACTGAATTTAGTAACTCTAAAGACCTTCTTTTAGTCCCTACAACACATAGTACTATACATTAATTTAATGTTATATATTGGTCTCTATATTATATTAAGTAGTTAGTTAATTAACATGCAGTTTAGAGAATATTCTGCAGTAACTTAAGTAGGAGAAATTATTTAGAACTTGAAAAATGCTGCGATTTCAGCTAGATTTAGGATGAGTAAGGTGTGATGTGAGATGGACAAAGAATAAAAGGACACTCACGTGAGATAAAATGTCAGGGGCAAAGGCATAATGCATGAAAGATGAAGACATTTTAGAGGTAGAATATAGCCTGAGTTGGTACAGTGAAAACTAGAAGAGGGGAGGTTAAGAGCTCTCAGAGGAAAAGAACTATGACCTCATTTGCTTTTTGCCTAACACATTGACAGACAGTAATGATGAATGAATAGATGACCAAAATGGAGAGAAGTAGAAATTCATTATGAAAAGCTTTAACTCCTTGCTAAAGATTTCAGAAATCACCTTTATATTTTGATGACCAATTGAAATATTTTTAGCAGATTGTGACAAAGTCAGATCTGTGTTCCAGAAAAAACCACTCTGGTGGCAGAGAATAAGATTCTTAGGGGAAAGTAGAGACAGAGATGGCATATAAAGAAATTTTTGCAATCAACTAGAAAAGGAGATAATTAAAAACCTGCCAGATCCTTGATAATGTCTTCAACCAATTCTCAGAAAGGAGACCTGTTGAGAAGGATACATAATGTGGCAAGCTTTGGTCCTATTGAATGAGAAGTGCCTACAATATATTCAGGTAGCATATTCTTTCAAATGTGTACTGATAAGTTAACACTGCCAGAATTTATGTATGCACAGAGAAAGATTATTAATATGTATCAGAAAAGAAGCCTAAATAGGGAAAATATAATTCATTAAGGATATAGAGGAAAGGGTATAATAAAGGAAAGTGAGAAAGAATAATCAAAGAGAAAAAAGGAATGGAGGGCAGTAACATTCTTGAAGCCAAGAGAGTTTCAAGAAAGAGGAGGTGACCAGCAAACAGTTCCAGCACCTTCAGAGAGACAGAGAAATGAACATTGATAAGAAATCACTAGAGTTAGCAATTAAAATATTGTTCTCAAATTTGAGAGGGCAGTTACATCTGAGTGATGAGATTTACTTTGTAAAATATGGACAAAACTTAGCAGATGGGCAACAAATATCTGTTTAAGTGCCTTCAGTATTTCTCTCTGGGGTTTGAAATACCATATTATATTATAAACTAGAGGCCTGGTGCATGAAAATTCATGCACTGGAGGGGGGGTGGTCCCTCAGCCCAGCCTGCCTCCTTTCACACTCTGGGAGCCTTCAGGAGCGGGAGGCGACCCGGCAATCAGAGGAAGGCAATGCCCCCAACCACACCTCTGCTGCTGCCACTGCTGGCAGTGCAAGTCTTGGCCAGCCCTGTTACCTGAGCCTCAGGCGGCCCTGGGCAGCTGGGCAGCCACCATCCGAGGCGTGCCTGCACCTCGGGCCGGCCCTGGGCGGCTGGGGGGCTGAGAGGACTGGGGGACTCTGGCCTTGCTGTGCGCCTGCTGCCCCAGTGGGGCTAAGGGGACTGGGCGCTGCCATCTTGTGGCTGTGGGCACCACCATCTTTGAGGGTGGGGCAGTCAATTAGCATATTCCCTCCTTATTGGCTGTGGGTGCTGCCATCTCTGAGGACAGGACAGTCAATTAACATATTCCCTCTTTATTAGATAGGATTGCTTAGCCTACATGTCCAACTTACTTAACAATTATGGGTAATGCACTACATTTATAGGCATTGAAACTAGTCACTTCAAATGCCTGCATCACCAGGAAAGGAAATTTAACCTATTTATGGCTGAAATGTCCTTGGCTTTGAAAAAGGCTTCCTCTAGTCCTCAAGCAGCATTGCTCATTTTATTGCACTGCAAAATACTGTGCTCAGAAGTAATAAAGATCAATATGACCTAATGGAAGAACAATTTTCATATTGTTTAGAACTATATGGAGAGTGTCCTCCAAATTTTTGGGAATATGATGACCCAAGGCAAGATCAATTTTATATTAAAGACTATAAAAACTATTTCAAAACTCAGCATTTAAATGTCTGTTCTCCTTGATAGAAGTTACTTCTGTTCCTTAATTTCCATAGCCTCCCATTAGTGCTAGTTCCAACCTCATATAACAGAAGGAAATTCATAACTATAAATTCAGATCCATTGTGGATCTAAATTTCTGAAAATGTAACATCTCAAATGTTATAGAATTTGAGATATGCTTATTAATGTTTCATAGCTACATTTATTCATGTCCACATACTCATATATTTATAATATCTTGAAATATTCCATTTTAAAGGGCCATTTAGGTAAAAGAGAACTATTGAGTTCACCAGTGAGTAGATTAATAGCTCATCTTCCTGTGAGATGGAACATTTAGCACTGAGGACAGTCTGTGAACTGGGTAATTTAAATTCAGTTGCATTAAAAATGTTATGAATAAAATTTATTCATTTTCTCCTCAAAACTGATGTTTAAATTTTACTATGTTTACTTCCCCATTGGAAAAAATAGACCATTCAAGGGCTTTTATTAGAAGGATTTAAGATTTCCAACTGTATGCTTTGAAAAATCAACTATGCCAAACACATATTACTTCTTCAAAAATGTTAAACATTTTGAAGAAATTTTTATTTTATATATTTCAGCATTTTAAATTACAAGTTAATAAGCAATGTCTTCTGAGTCCATAATTAGATAAAAGACAAAAGTTTTTTTCCCCTCTTTTGTAACTTTTAAAAATGCAAGTTAGAATGCAATGCCTAAAGAGGCTCACAGCTTAATCTAGGTTTTTAGGAATTTGTCCAGATTTGGCCTATTATATCTTTACTAGGGGCCCAGTGCATTAATTCATGCACCCTGAAAGGAACTGTGGGCCTTGAGGCTGTGGTGGGCAAAGGGGCAGGTCTCGGCCTATCCTCTGCACCCACGCCCAGCCCCTCCCATTGCAGCTCCTGGTCCCCTTTCTGCCTGCAGCCCTGCTCCCTCTGCTGCCGCTCCCATGTGCTGACAGCACCGGCCCCACTCGCACGGGCTGTTGGTGTGGAGTGATTGGGGCCAGAGCCAGCAGTGCATGGGAGTGGGGCCGGCGCCATCAGCAGGTGCGAGTGGTGGCTGCTGCCCCGATCGCCCCTCAGGAGCAGGAGGAGGTGGAGAAGCCCTGAGGGGAAATTGGGGCTGGCAGCTGCCACTCGCACCCACTGATGGTGCTGAGCAATTGGGGCCAGCACCAGGCGCCGGCAGTGGGTGCGAGCAGTGGCTCCGGCACCAGCAGCGGGTATGAGCACCGGGCAGGACCGTGGCACACAGGAGCAAAGAATTTTCAGTAACCACCAGAGGCTCACCCCGATGACAGCGACTGGTGCCCTGCCTTGGTCTGGCACCCCCGCTCACCTGCTCCACCATCCCGCCAAGGCCAACGCCTGCCATGTTCTGCACACGCCCCCTTGTGGTCAGTGCACATCATAGTGACCGGTTATTTGGTTGTTCGCTTGTTCAGTTGTTTCACTGTTTGGTCTATTTGCACATTAGGGTTTTATATATATAGATTACTGTAGCTGATAATAATCCACACCTTAATCCTTAAAAAGTTACTTTGCACCATAAACTTGTTGACCCCTCTAAAATATGAGAGTTTATATTTTAGTCATGACACAGTTTGTGGAAAATCTTTGATGGCAACCTTAAAAAGCTTCATGAAATTCAGTTTAATATAAACACAATCACTTATAAAAATGATGATTCATATTGGTTTATGTATTTGTTTTGATAAAATAAAAATGACTTCAGGAAACACTATTCCTTGTATACTTTTCTGACAAGTGAAGTTTACTTTTAATTATCTCTGATGTCATTTAGAGAAGTACATGTCACAGATAACTTGGTAAAAATAATGAGGTCTTAATAGCATGAGACCTCATTCTAGCTATGTGTAAATGAAATATTTTCTGTCTCAGAGATGGAATAAAATCTCTAAATGTATTCTAAGAAGTGTCATATTTGTGGATTTATTGAAACAAAAACCAGTCCAACATGAGAGATTTTTTTTTTTCTTTTGTTGACATCTTGACAAGGATCAGCTACTATAAAAACAAGTTTCATTGAAGTTTGGAGTGTTGTTCTCATGGATAATGCCAGAGAAATATTTTACAGAATCATGACCATTTAGAATATGTCTAAATGACAGAAAATATGCAAAAAAATATATTCTGGCTTTCACTCAATTCTTTGGATTTCTTGCTTGTAGAATAATAAATTGTTGGAAATCTGAAAAATGTATGCAAGGTTTCAAGTTTTTTCTAGAGTGTTTTATATTGTTATACTATACTTTTCTAAAAGCTTCAAGTAATTCTCTGCACACTTAATACTTCCTAATATGTTCAGTATAATAGCTAGTAGGAAACTGACCAGAAAGACTTATATAATCTGAGGGTTGTCCAAATCCTTGGGAAACACAGGTAACTTTATGTGGCATCTTTAATTATGGGTAATTACTTTAGACAAGGTCAGTTTATTTCTATTCTTAAACAATAAAAAAAATGCACCACTGGTTTCTGCAACGGACTTCAATCTTTTTCTTCAAGTATATAATCTTAAAACTTTAGACACTGAGAAGACCATAAATTTTATGTAAACCAGTGATTCTCAGACATTTGTATTATACAGACCATAAGAATTTTAATAAAATAACAACCATCACTATGACTTATTTAAAAGGATTAGCCAAAACACATCCTATATAATAAAAGGGCTAATATGCAAATTGACCGAATGGCAGAAAGACCAGTCACTATGATACGCACTGAGCACCAGGGGGCAGATGCTCAACACAGGAGCTGCCCCCTGGTGGCCAGTGCACTCCCATAAGGGGAGTGCCGCTCAGCAAGAAGCTGGGCTCAGGGCTGGCAAGCACAGCGGTGGTGACGGGATCCTCTCCTGCCTCAGTGGCAGTGCTAAGGACCCCTCTGCGGTCATCCCCTGAGGGTTCCGGACTGCAAGAGGGTGCAGGCCGGGCTGAAGGACCCCCCATTGCACAAATGTCTTGCATTGGGCCTCTAGTATATACATCACTGATAGACACAGACAATATTGTGGTGACAGGCAGAAGGAAAGGAGGGTGGAGCTTATGTGGAGATGGGCAAAGGGAGGGAATTTGGGGCAGAAAGAGACCTTGCTTGGGGCAATAGGCACATGATGCAGTGTGCAGATGATGTTCTATTGAGTTGTACACTTGAAACTTGTGTGGTCTTGGAAACCAATGTCACCCCAATAAATTCAATTAAAAATTTAACCCTAAATACTAATATTAATCATAATACAATCACAGAATAAATGATAATCTGATCAATATAATTTAACTTCCTAAACATTTCACCATGTAGGTCATTGTCATGCCTACTGTTCATGAGGTAATCCTTAATATTCCCTGTGACATTTGGCAAATCTGGGCTTTACCTCTTTCATTAGCATCACCTCTCACTCACCTTGCTTTTGCCCTCCAACCTCCCTGGCTTTCTTTTGGTTCCTCTAAATAAAGCAATAGTCTACAAAGTGAGGGAAAGAAAGACCACGAGGGTCACAGATAGTATTTCATTGAGGTGATGGAAAAATACTAGGATTTAGTTTAATATTCATCCACAATTTTATAACAGTGCACTTCTCTGATACTGTCAATAGGATTACTTCCTTTTTCTGCTTATTATTTTTTCTTTATTTTTTCCATCACTAGTTATTCCCCCATACCCTCATGCCCTCTCCCATGGAAATCATCACACTGTTGTCCATGTCCATGAGTTCTTTCTCTCTTTTCTTTTTAGCTCAATCCTCCCACCTTCCCAACCCCCCTCCTCCCCACCAGAACTGTCTGCCTGCTCTCTATCTATGAATCTGTCTCTATTTTGCTTGTTAGTTCCGTTTGTTCATTAGATCCTTGGCACCTCTGCCAGAGGGTCCCCACAGAGAGTAGAGGAGCTCCCTGGGAAAGAGTAGGTGCTTGCAAACCTGGGCTCCCGGACAGGTTCACTCTTTCAGAGTATTGCAGAGCCTCCTAGTTCTTTGTAACACAGGGTTTATTTGAAAAATAGGTTTACTCTTTTACTAAGGTTTTACTGAGGTTGTTCTTTTAAAACAATGCTTTATATAATAGAAATACGATGGGCAGTGACTATCAAAATCTTTTGTAATGTCCAAAGTTTAGCTAATTAAAGCATGGCAAGAAGAATTATAATACTTAGAAGAATTAGAAGAATTATAATACTTAGGTATAAATTCCTTAGTTTTCCTTGAAAAAAATGTGCTGATATTTACTGTCAAACTAAAAATGCTCAATCTGTTTTAGGTAACTCTGATGCTTTAAAGAGTGAAACAACTACTGATACTTGCTTTTAAAGAAACTCTTGTTATGGGTAGAACACTTTTGAAGACAAATATTGGAAGTTTTCCCAACATTATGATGTAGATGCTGAAAGCTATATGGTTGCATCACCTATAAATGATCTCATCTCTGCACACTTTATAACCACGGAAACGTTTTCTAATCTCTTAGAATTTTTAAATAAGAATTTCTGTGGAGCCCTGGCCAGTGAGGCTCAGTTGGTTGGAGCGTCGCCCTGTGCACCCAAAGGTTGCTGGTTCGATTCTGATCAGGGCACATACCTAGGTTGTGGGTTCAGGTATGAGAGGCGGCCAATTGATGGTTCTTTCATACATCAATCTCTCTCTCTCTCTCTCTCTCTCTCTCTCTCTCTCTCTCTCTCTCTCTATTTGTCCATTCCCCTCTCTTTAAAACTAATAAAAAAAGAATTTCTGCAAATTTTAAATTTATTTGTTAAAAATGGAAGACACTCTAATTAGCTTGCCAGACAAGTAACTGATGCAGGAAATCATAATTTGCTAGGAAATTTTTGATAAAAAAACATTTGCTTACTTAGTAAATGGATCAAAAAAAATCCAAAGTCATGATTTTGTAAGTTTAGTGAATCATGTAATTTTCTTATTTAGATTTTCTCTTTTGTGGACAATTACATTTTAAAGCTATAGTAGCCATTAAATTAGTCATTAAAATAAACTGGCCATGGAACAAATACTTAATCACTGTATCACAAAGTACTAAACCAAGATTTTTAAAAATAAAAAAGCATAAGTTAGTTGCAAATCACAGTACTATTATTTTTGTGAGAATGAAAAGGCTTCTGTACCATTCATGCAATATTTAAACATTTACATTTCTGTATTATAGACACAATATATGTACAACAGTGTATGTGTATTATTTATGAACAAATAAATAAACAAACATATATTGCAAGAGTCAATTTTTTAACTATAAATTGTTTTACAAAATTAAAATTAAATTGGAGACCACTGCTCTCATGAGCTGTGTTTCCTCAGACTTCAGGATGTGTTCATATTTCCACAGTTGCCTGAAAAGCTCTCAGCCTCTTCCTTTAATCTCCCATTATCATTATGTCCTCCTATTCATCCATATGTCAGATTAAATGGCACTTTCTAGAAAAGCCTTATCTGATCTCCTTCAGAAGTTAGTTATTATACTCTCCTGTGGCTCTTTCTGCCTAATCTTTACAGTACTTAAACACAATATGTAACTCTGTGTGCATTTCTTTGATTATTTGTTTAATGTCTATCCCTCAGACAAAGAAAACGAACAAACAAAAAACCGAAACCAAAGCTAGTTTCTTCCATCACTGCAGCATTGTTCATGGTGACAAAGACTTGGAAACAACCAAAGTGTCCCTTGATAGAGGATTAGATAAAGAAGACATGGTACATATGTAAATGGCATACTACTCAGGCATAAGAGAAGATGGAATACTGATATTTGCAACAACATGGATGGATCTTGAGATTATCATGCTAAGTGAAACAAGTCAGAGAGAAAAAGTCAAGAACCACATGATTTCACTCATATGTGGGATATACAGTGGTAGGCAAAAGAAGGTTTACAGTTGTAAGTATGTGAAACATGGATTATTCTTGTATTATTATTTATTGTACTAGAGGCCCGGTGCACAAATTTGTGCACAGGTGGGGTCTGGCTGGCCCGCCCCGATCAGAGCTGATCAGACTGGGCTGGCGGGGTGGGGGGGGGGTGGGGGAGAAGGCCTGTGGGTGGTCAAACTCCCAGTTGAACTCCTGGTTGAACTCCCAGTTGAGGGGACAATTTGCCTATTAGCCTTTTATTATATGGGATTACTTTCCATATAAACAACTATAAGCTTACTTTTGCCAATCCCTGTATATGCAATGGAATGTATTCAGCTATAAGAAAAGATAAAATACTGCCATATGAGACCATAAGTATACATCTTGAGACTATCGTGCTAAGTGAAAGAAGCCAGACAGGAAAAGTTTTCAGAACCGTATGATTTTACTCATCTGTGGGGTCTAACACTGAAAGCTACACGTGAACAAGCGAAACAAACAAGCAAACAAAAACTCATAGACACAGACGACAGTATGTGGTTACCAGAGGGAAGGGGGGTGGAGGGGACAGTGAAGGGGAAAAGAGGTAAATCAATAGCGATGGGAGAACATTTGACTTTGGGTGGTCAGCACACGATGCAATATACTGATGATAGATCATAGAATTGCATAATTGAAACAATATTTTTATTAACCAATGTAACCCCCCAAAATGTAATAAAAAATAAGCACAAGGACAGAACAACTAGGCTCTCAGCTGCAGGAAGGCAGAGTCTGTGCCTCTCTGCAGGCCAGCAGCTGCGGGCGTAGAGTAAGTGTTCAAGGAACATCCTAGTCATGTGTAAATGAGTAAAGCATCCTTACAGCCTTAATGTAAGTAAATACCAATTCAAGGACTGGTGTTTAGGAATTATAAATTCTATTTAATTTTTTATTCTTACAGATAATACAGTTAAAGTCTAAAGTGCTGAAATTATAATGCCTATTATAATAAACTAGAGGCCCAGTGCATGATTGAATCATGCATGTGTAGGGTCCCCTACATGCTTTCGCTTTTCGCAGTGGAGCTGGGTGCCTGGTGCTGGAGCAGACAGACACCCAGCTCCGCCACTTTTGATGGTCCGCAGCCACTGAGGGGGGCTGCCTTGGACACCTGGCTACCCTGCCGTTGAGAGGCGCAGCTGGGTGTCCGCGGCAGGCCCCCTCAGTGGCCGGGGATCTGGCCATTGAGAGGTGCAGGGGGCGGGAGTGGCAGAGGATCAACAGCAGGGTAGCCCCCCTCAGTGGCAGAGGATCCGTGCCTCTCAATGGCTGGATAGGCCACCCCAAGTCCCACCGCCCAGCCTCCCGCCGCCCAATCGTGGGCGTAGCGGAGTGATGGTAATTTACATGTTACTCTATTATTAGATAGGATTATTGTAACTATTTTACAGTTCTGGGATAAGAAGTTAGGTTTTCTCATTTCCAAAAAAAGTTATCAACACTTTTATGTTGTATCAGTTTTCACACAATATTGATTTCTTGGGATCTGTTCTCTGCTTCCAAGATAGTTATCAACTTTGCCATTCCAGAAATTGTGTTTAATCCCAGGTTTTGTCAGTCAATAAGTTTATATAGTCCTGGGGACCCTCTTTAAGCAAAATAAAATGACAAATGCAAAGTTAGATACAAAACTGAGTTCGAATAATAGGTGGTTGAATATACTGGATGTAATGGCTTAGAAGGAGGACTAGAAATAAATGAACTAATTACTCTATAAAGAAGTAACTGAAAATCATGGTTGTTCTCCTTCTAAAATAAAAAAGTCTGCATGCAACCCAAACTTCACCTAGCTGGATCCTAATAGTGACTGAGGCCACTCACTTCACGGCTGCCTGACTTGAAAGGAAGAGGCCTGTGACAGAGAATAAATTGGAAAGAAAAGAGAGTGATTAAAATGACTTATGTTTGCAAAATTTTCAAGATATATGATCATATAAACACATTGTTAGAGCCCTGGAAGGAAACAGTAGAAGTGAAAAACCTTTGCAATTTCCGCTCCATTGGTTTTGTAATATACATTCCCCTGCTCACATCTTCTGTATAATCGCTCTTGAAGTTGGCTCTCCTTGACCTTCTCCATTTGTTCATACTCAGTATTGTGTATACTCAGTACTGAATTTATCTAACTGCCAAGTTCCCAATACCATCTTACAGCGGGTCCACTGTTATTCCCATCCTTCTATTGAAGGATTTATTTTGGTTTCTCTCCTTTGGGATTTTGTTCATGTTTAAAGATAGAAAAAATATGCCCTGAACTTAGAACATTTTAAATATTCTTTGAAGAGCCTTTTTTTACCCATGAGTCAAGTTCAAAACATTTATTGCTCATTTATTACAGCACAAAATGGCTTACTAGGGTATTAGTCTTAACACCCAAATGCTACATACATATATGCTCAGGGTGTAACATTTAATTTTCAAAAGAGTGCACATTCCCTTTCATGGGGAAGGAAGTTCGAAGTGAGAAAGAGCCAAAAGGCGAGGCAGACTGTTCTGCAGTCAGCGGTGTCCCTCTCATTCTATAACGGTATTCAGATTCCTAACTCTGCCGTTATTCGACTTATTCTGCTGCCCACTTTTGTGTCTCGCATCCCTGCCTATTGCATTTGGACCACTTTTCATGACCCCTTGGCTCATTTTCCTCACTATGTTCACTTCGGTGAAATAGAGAGCATTGACTTTGGAAATAAATATACATTCAGTATTTATTAATTCCTCCTTTGAAAAAATATATGCATACTAGAGGCCCAATGCATGAAATTAATGCAAGGGCCGGGGCTCCTGCCACCGTGGAAGCGGCCTCTGCCATGGCCCCCACTTGATGCCGCCACGGCCGGGAGGCCTCTGCCACCTCTGCCTCAGCCCCCGGCTGCTGTGGCTTTGTCTGGAAGGAAGGACGCCCGGAAGGATGTCTGGTCTAATTAGCATGTTACGCTTTTATTATTATAGATTCCCAGCTCTCTGACTGACTGTAAAGTCTATTCATACAAGAGCTCAGCCTTTCTACTTTATGTTCTTCATATTGTCTAGCACGATGTCTTAGACATGTGAGACATTTAATACATTTATGTAAACTTGAACTGACTTGAACTGTCATTATGTTGATTACTTATTAGAATTTAAAATGATGACATAGTACCACTCAGAAAAAGAATTATTATGGCTACTGATAATAATTCCAAAAATATTATGAAAACTTGTTCTTTGCCTGGTAAATCCTCCCTCAGAGTGCATGTCCATTATTCAACTCAATAATTAAATACACATTTTATCTTTTGGAAGTTTAACTGCTAAACTATACCCATATGTTTGCATGCCATTTTTGAAAAAAAAAATCTAAGGATTTATTTCTGGGAGGATGGGTACATTTCATAAAATTTAGGAGTCTCTTTTGTGAAGTCTCATCATCCTGTTTGCCAACTCTTTCAAGGGCAGGGAACAATTGAAATTGCAGCAATACTAAAAATTCAAGAACACACACACACACACACACAACACACACACACACACACACATATACCTTCTGTATATATAAAAGCCTAAGTAACTGAATGACAGGACGACCGAATGACTGAACGACTGGTCAACCAGTTGCTATGATGCGCACTGACCACCAGGGGGCAGACGCTCGATGCAAGAGCTGCCCCCTGGTGTTCAGTGCACTCCCATGGCCAACCTCCCTTGGTCCCTCCACCTGGCCAACCTCCCGTGGCCCTGATTGGCCCCAATTGGCCCCAATCGCCAGCCAGGCTGAGGAACCCCACCCATGCACAAATTCGTGCATCAGGCCTCTTGTATGTATATAAAATATCACCTTAATTAAAAAATAAATTAAGACTTCTAGCTCAACATGACAGAGTAATATCACTCAAATATCTCCCTCCTTCATCCCAAATTTTCACAAAAATGAGGAACATAAAAGGCAAAAGAAATACATCCATAAAAGTGCTAGATTCTAGCAAAGAGTACCAAACATGGGTTAGAAATTCTAAGAAAGGTGTCATGTGATGGATGATTGGCTAATGAAAATGTGCTACACATACTAGTATACAGTGGAATAACACTCAGGCATAAGAAACGATGAAATACTGTCATTTGCGACAACAGGGGTGGGTCTTGAGAATATTATGCTAAGCAAAGTAAGTCAGACAGGAAACCTTAAGAACCATATGATTTCACTCAGATGTGAGGTATAAAAGTGAATGCAACAAATAAACAAACAAGAAAAAAACACACGAGACTCAGACACAGACAACAGCATGGTGGTGATGAGAGGGAAGAAGGTGTGGGGTAGTAAAAGGTTAATATGATCAAATATATGGTGATAGAAGAATATTTGACTTTGAAAGTAATATATAGATGATATATCATAGAACTGTACACCTGAAACCTATATAATCTTACTAACCAATGTCATTCCAATACATTTACTAAAAAGAATTTAAAATGTAGACATAAAAACTCTTTTACTGAAGACAGATAATCCAAAGGACTGATAATACAAACAGGTATAAAAAATCATGCACCAAGTTCAGACACTAAATTTCTTTCCCTTCATATACATTCAGAAAGCATTTACTAGTTACAATGTGCAAGCTAAGTGTCAATAGCAGTTGACCTTACAAATGTTTTCAGAGTAATTAATTAAAATACCTTTTTTTAAATCTTTACAGTATCCTTACATTGCTAATGTCTTTCCAATTTTATAACTGAAAAAGATTAAGTATAGAGTTTACTCAACATTATTCTTCAAGTTAATGATGAAGCTTTCATTAGGATTAAGGTTTACTTGACCTTAAATTATTTGTCTTAACCACATACAACTGATTTTCAGTGGACAGAGAACTGTGTCTTATACTCAGAGTCTATTCCAGCACTCACTAATAATAGATTCATAGGCATTATGAATTAATGCTGAAAATTTTAAAAATCTTAATGAAAGTATAAGACTCCAAAGCAAAAACAAAAACAGTTTTTTTGCATTTAAGCCAAGAATGATGCCAGTTAACTACTGCAATGTAAAAGCTAATATATGTTATATATTCAGTATTTAGTAATTTTGTGCACCAGGCCCCTAGTATATAAAGTAACATTTGCCAATAGGGATATGTTTTCCCCTTCCCTATTCAGAGAAAGCCAATGAATTATATGTGAATTAATCAGAACATTAATTCAACAATTTCACAGAGTTCTAAGATAAAGTAAGTATAGTATCTGATGTGCCATTTGGGGCTGGCCAGATAGAATAAAAGAAAATGTACTAAATTAGAAAATCAAAAATTAATCAAATATCTCTATTTCCATATGCTTCCCTAGTCTTTGGTTCAGATCCTGGAGGGAGACTCCTGAAGAAAATGCAGTGTGACTTCCATCACATTTTTGAGGTTGAAAATAAAGGGTGTACATAATCTCAAGACAGTGGATTTGGGAGAGAATGGATGACCTGAGAATAATTCATGCAATATGAATTTATAATAGTTGATGGCATCTTGTCCCTCTTCTCTCTCTCTCTCTCTCTCTCTCTCTCTCTCTCTCTCTCTCACACACACACACACACACACACACACACACACACACACACACACAACATACACACACCACATACACACATGCCACACACACATTGGATTTAAGAGTCCCAGCAAGAGCAACCCTGGGCTGCTTTTGTAGGGACAGAAAGAAAGAAAGAATAAGTTATATTTCCAATCACAGCTAATCCTTTATTGTGAGAGTTATTAATGTATCTGTTCCACAGGGATTCTAGAAAAATACATTGTTCTATTTTGTTATTCAGTATTCATTCACTATTCATAATTTCAGTTTCAAATTGCTTTGTGCAGTATAAAGAGTCCACTTTAGGTATAAAATATGGAGAATGTGGATAATATGTACTATTTGTCACCTCCCAATTGTTCCTCAGGCGCATGACACATTTTTATTCAATACTGGTGGGGTGACCCTCAAATTACTCTCTTTCCAATCATGTTTTTTCTTTCTAGGCTGCCCCAGGCATCTCCATGTGGGAACTGCCTCCTGTCCCCTAGGCTTTTGAGACTGTCAACCATTTTGTTCTATTAGTTGTCTGTTGTTTTATTTTTACTTTTTACTAGAGGCCTGCTGCATGAAGATTTGTGCAATAGGCCTTCCTTCCCCTGGCTGCTGGCACCAGTTTTCCTCTGGCATCCAGGATCCAGGCCTTCCCTCTGGCTGCTGCCTTTCATCTTTGCTCTGGCCGGAGTCTTTGCTCTGGCTGAAGCCTTCAGTCTTTGCTCCAGCTGGAGCACTGCTCCTGTAGCTCCCTCTGGCCCCAGCCCTCCCCCTCATAGCAGGTGTCCTCCCCTGCCCAGCCACTCCACGCCTGCATGTGTGCTGCCCAGAGGCCCGAAGCAGCTGGGAGGGGGGCCGCTGCCATATTTGTCGGGTTAATTTGCATACTCATTCCTGATTGGCTGGTGGGCATCATGAAGTGACGGTCAATATGCATATATCTCTTATTAATGTAGCTGGTTCTCAGGAGAGTTTAGAATCCCTATGAATGAAGGAGGATAATAAACAGTTTGATCTTAGGGTCAAAATATCCCCAAAGAATGAGACTTTTATATTGCCTGATGACATGGATTGGCATGGCTGTGTTCTTATGCTAAAAAATTTCACTTTATCCTTATTACTCTTACTTTATCACCAAAGCTTCAATCTGTTATTCTAACATGAAATAGACCTGTATTATGGAAAACTCCCTCTTCATTTTCAAGCCTCATATATAAGTACCCCTTTCTGTATTCAAATCCCCCAGAAATGCAGAAAAAGAAGAGAGTAAGTGAGGAAGTCTCTTTTTCTTCCATATATATATAATAATTTGATTTTTGACTCTTAGTTTTGTAAGAACATCTTCAGGAACACTTACTACTCAAGAAATGCCCTATACTATGTTAAGAAAAAATGTATTCCACATGTCTTTGAAGGCTTATATTGTTACATTTAGAAAGTTGTTTCATTATTTAACATTAACCCAGAATGATGCACATTTTTTTATTTTCTGAAATATCACCATGGTACAACTTCATATTATGTATTGAATTTGGTGCTAACTCAAGTCTTCTTGTAAAAGAATCTTTTGTTACACAATTGTGTATAAGTCCAATTCACATATAATGGTTTCTTTTTGCCAGCTCAATTTTCTAGTTATTATTGATTGCTCACATTTTGTCATATTGCTCATAACAAACAGTGCTTGGTCAGATAATTACTGTGCTAGATGCTGGTAAATGTGGCAACACAATTAGCTTCAAAGAAAGTTAGTGTAATATCCCATCTCAGTTCATTACAAACCTATTGGATTCCCTATGGAAACATAAAGGGTCAGCCTGAGCGGGTGTAGGAATAATTCCAACATTGTAATTGCTTTTCTATTAGTTGTCATCACTATAGAAAGGTGGTTAAGAATTAAGTGTGTTCTTCATAAAAATGATTAGGCTATTAACTGTGCAATTTCTTTTTTGAGTTGTTTTTATGATTATCTGATAAATCAACTCTGTTGCTATTTTGGGGGACATTTAATTTAAAAGCTCTATCCCACCTCTACAAACAGAGCAAAGTAAACTAATTCCAACCTTCAATTTAATTAATTAAAAATAAAAAGCTGTGTTGTTGTTGTTTTTCTTTGTATTTCAGATGCATTGGGAGATAATGAATTTTTCCATAAAAACAAAGCTTTTATTCCTAATAATCACTATGTTTTTAATTTCTAAAAAAACACTGTAGTGTTAGTCATATTATTTTTCTTGTTATAATAGCCACAAATCATAAAAACAATTGAACATTAAAAATCTCTGGATGCAAATTTTCTAGGAGGCACACTGTTTTAAAAGCAGCTAATATCTAAAATATGTATCTGGTTTTAAAAATTTAGATTCGTAAATTTTACTTTAATTATCAGTTTCTTATGAATACTAATTGATTATATTACATTTAATTCCTCTATTCAGACAGAATAGCAATTTAAATCTTTCTCCGTTTTTATTACATTGTTTCAACATTGGAATGAGTTCCACTTAGAAGGAAACCTATTTTATCTGTGTAAATTGAAAACGATTTTGCATTGGTATTATCTGTGCACATAATCAAAATGGAATTATATTCCGAGTTTCAGTGCCTCTAGTATGGAATGGATAAGCTCAAATTCAGTCCCTGTGTTTGATAAGATTGCACATTTGCTTTGTGTTTACTATCTGATGTTGGGTTAAAACAAACTTTATTAAACATGGTTCCCACCTGTTCAATGGCTCTCATTGATGATAAATGCTGTGCACATACACATAAGTGCCATAGTACATCTGTAAGAGTGCTTTTTCTCTTTCTTCTTCTTTCTCTCTCTCTCTCTCTCTCTCTCTCTCTCTCTCTTTCTCTCTCGGATTATTTCTGTTTGTGTGATATTAAACACAGGCCCTCAATTTATGTTTTCTGTGAAGAAAAAGTTTTCAGGGCTTTAGTATCTCACTGAGCACAAGCTTAAATATTAAAAAATATATATATAGTTCTACATTCTTCTGAAAACTCTGTGTTTAGAGGAAGGAAATCACCTGTCCTCTAGTGCTACCCCAGATGCCATTAACCTTTCATGAACCAGGAGTCTTGGGTCACAGGGGATAGGATAATAGAAGCAGTTACATAATCAGTACTTCCCTTCCTTTTAGTGTCTCTTCCCTTAGTCCATTTATTTTCTCTGTCAATAAAAAAAGGGCATGGTAGGACAAATATATTAAGCTCTTTGGCTTGGCTGCTGTACTAAGTGGGTGGCAGAATAAATCAGAAAATGTATCCCTAATTCCACTTTATTTTTTATTTGGACTCCTGTTGTCTCAGAATGCAGCCTGAAACTCTCAAGCTGAGAATGTGTAGCGTGAACCGCTGCCTTCACAAGGCTCCTCCAACCTGGGCAGCCTCTGTCACTGCTTACTTCCCATCAGTATTTACAGGAGGCGGGGCATTCACTTAGAAAACCTCCTTTGGAAGAAACTCCTTGGGTTCAGAAGTTGTGGGATGTTCCCTTCCTCAGGTGGCTGAGGGAAAAGCTTCTCTCCCCACCTCAATTAAGGCAGAGTGAAGGAATCCTAAGAAAATCCCTCCCAAAACTTGGGCTGAAAAAAGACATCCTATTTCTGGAGTAGATGCTTATTAAACCATTCCTGGAGATGAATGCCAAAGAGTTGTTAACCCCCAGCAATATGAGTTTTAAACCAACCAAGAAGTGCGTGGCTGTCTCCTGCCTCCGTGATTTTGAAAGTCTACTTTTGGATGGAGCCCATGATGGGGCCACCAAGAGCCACATTAAAACAAACGAACACTTGGCACATAGAGCCCTTTGCCCTTCTTCTTCCTGGTCCTTCTGTCCATGGTCCCACCCTCATGCCAGTCAGAAACAAAAGGGAGGGCGGGGAGGAGTAGAAAATTAATTGAATGAAAATTAAAATTGAATTCATGCCCTCTCTTCTCACAGGCAAGTCTACAAACCATTAGCCCCACCTCCACCTAAGCAGAGCACCTGTCAGATTTCAAACCCAAGAAGAAAGAGCACCTGACTTAGAGCACCATGGAGGCAATAACAAAATAGAGGGAGATCTGATGAAGATGCTCTCCGCAGGCAGTTAAACTAGGTACCACAGAGAGTATTTGTAGGACCTGGGAGGGAGAAGAATGAAACCGTTTTCTGTTTATGCCCTACCTGGTTCAGCCCATTCACAAACCAGCTCCTCACTTTGGGCATAAACTCTCTCATCCTCTCATTCATTCCCTTGTCTTTGGGTAATAGTCCTGGTTTTCATTTTAGGTCCTCTCAGCTAAAATCTCATGTTTCAAGGAAAGTAAACTCCTTACCTGACTCGAAAAAGGAGGCATTTGATTTAGGCCCAAATAGTTCAGCATAAGCTCATCTCCTGGACTTATTATTAGTTCAAAATGAGCAGTGAGCAGGCGTCCGTCACTCAGGCTCCTAGGATGGCAGGGCAGCTGCGAGCATCTCCGAGGCCCACCAGGCTGCCCCCTCTTGTTCCTGCCTCTGCCTGTGATGGCCTCAGCAGGTAGGTCTCCTCCTGGCCCTCCACCCAATGTAGTATCCTGCCTGTTGGGCCTGTGTGTGTGCTTGATCCATTAGAGATAAGAATATTTCATTTCGCTTTCTAAGCCAGGGGTTGACAGAGAGATTGGCGAGTATAATTAAATGCCTCTTTCCAGAAAATCTTAGAGTACCATCAGCTCAACTGTTACAGAGCTAGTCTGCTTGAGTCTTCAGGAATTGCTTGATATTTAAAGATAAAAATGATCAAGAAGCTAACATTGTTTTCACCGTCAGGGTGATAAAGACCTCGAAGAGACGGGGGCGGGGGGGACTCAGCATGGCTCAGAGTGGGATTGGAGACAAGGACAGCTTCCAGAAGACCCCCATCACCAGCCGGATATTTCTACATAAATTCATTTCGATTAGAATGTTACTCACTTTCATACTCTTTATTGTATGGTGGCAAACAAACAAACTAACTAACTAACAAAAAACATCCAGCTCTTTGGAATGGAAGTTTTGATCCAAATTGCAAAGTAAATGGCAATTAAAGATCGTTATGAAACTGCTGGGATCTGCGTGATCAGTATTATATTACATTACATTGTATTGTCCTATATTACCTCTCCCCAAATAGAATTTGAACCAGAACAGCCAATACAAGTGGTTTATATATCATCCAACTCACTTACACTTTTCCAGGATGCAAGGTAAGCAACCATGAAACCTGTACTGACAAAGGCAGTGTACCCCTCTTTTCAAGTTCATGTCACATTCAGGAATTGGATTTGACAGATATCAGTTATTGTGGAAATGAGGTTCCTCTGAGGAAAAGTGATAGATTCTTCAGATACCTGCATATATTTATCGACATCCCCTCCTATGGCGATATTTGGAGAAGCACTCTGGCTAATTGGGGTTATAGGTTGCTCATGTAATGTCTTATACAATATTTCAAGGGGAGCTAAAGGCATGTGTCTTAGAATGTTATATTTATCTGTCTAAGACTTCCCCGGGTCCTGCTGCCGGAAGCATGACAACACCAGCTGCGGAGGCCATGAGAGTTGTGTGCCAGGCAGACAACCCAAACACATAGACACTTTCTGCGGTGGCTGCGGAGACCTGGGGCACCTGGAGAAAACAAATGTGGGTTCGTGTTAAGTTGGAAGGGGTGGCATTCATTCTTGGCACCAGGCATTTTGTATCTCCTTTCCATACTTAACTGTTCTGTGTAGAATAAATAGAATGTAAAACCTGTACATTCTTTAAACCTCCTAAAAGATGAAATTGCATCTATTTAACACATATTTTTGAAGTTAGTTTAACTTATTTTTCAGCAATACCGGTTTTGCTTTACTTTTAGGGGGTCCTATTTATGGTAAACTCCAGAAATATGGAAATCTTGAATTCCTACAGGTAGCCGTGCCATTTATTTTATACTTGTCATTAAGGAAGGCCTACTAAACATTTTCTCAATAATGCTGATGAACTATTTAGCCACCTGTTTGTTAGTTGGAGATCTTCTGTCTTTTATTTAGTGATGACAATTGTTCTAAGACAGTCTCTGTTTACTAGTGAATGACTACAAATAAAGCAGAAAGCAATTGCCTCATAAGGGTACCCTCACTCACTTTTCAGCATCTACTTGCATTGTCTTAGCTCTCTTGTTAATGTAGTATTTAAAATTTTTCTTGCAAAACTTTGTTGCAGGTAGTTCTCTACCTATGTCTGTAAGTTTTCTCTGAGTGTGGTTGTAGTTCCCGTCAGAGCTTTCCTGTGTCCTGTCCCAGACACCTGGAATCAGAATCTCTAGGGCTGAAGCCCAAGAATCTCAAAAAAACAAATATCCTTTCCCAATTTAGGGAGCCAGCGTTGGAAAGAGAATGGTGATATCAAATGTGCTAAAGTCACATATTAAAAGGTCAAACTTTCTGGATTCTGAGGAAACATACTATGGGGCCCCATGAAATTAGAAGATAAATTAGAAATGAAACAAGGTGACTATAGAAAAGTCAGATATTTGAAGGATATTGACCATACATGTACAAGTCCTCTAAAAGAAGATATATTTTATACAATATCCAGGTACTTTCATCAGTGAAATGTAAAAAAAATGTTAATCAAAATTGTAATTATTTGCATTGGCATGGTGGTTTGTTGTTTATATATACTTTGATACATGATATCTCTTTTGGTGTTCAAAACAATGAGAGAGGGAGAGGGTAGGTCTGGGCATTCTCATTTTGAGACTCAGAATTCTTTGAAGGGTGTGGAGAATTGGAGCCAAAGCCCAGAAATCCATGTGTGCTGATCAAATCCATCAGCTGCAAATCTGAGAGATAACTACAAAGTTAGGAGATTGTGATATCAGTCATATCTTCTATGTTTTTTTAGAGTGACAGGAAATATATAATGCCTTAATTGTAAATGATTAAAGTAAAACTTTGTAACTTAATGGGGATCTTTATGTACCTAGAAAAGGTACATAGCAGGCACAGAGTGGCTGGGCAAGGTGGGATGCCTGCTATGAGGGGCAGGGGGCGGAGGGAGCTACAGGAGCGGCACTCCGGCCAGAGCGGAGAAGACTGAAGGCTCCAGCCAGAGCAAACATTGAAGGCAGCAGCCAGACGAAGGCCTGGGTCTTGGGTGCCAGAGGAAAACCAGTGCCAGCAGCCAGGGGAAGGAAGGCTTATTGCAGGAATCTTCGTGCAACAGGCCTCTAGTTGTTTCATAATTTTGGATTTGTTAAAATGGTATAATACATTGATGAATGATTTATGTTAGTTCAACTTGCTAATATTTTGAACTTTAAACTTTATTTTTCTAGTGACAATGAAATATTTCATAATAGTTTGGATCAAAACAATCTTTCTTTCCTAAATAACTTATTGTAAAACTGAAGTAAAGTTGATGATTTCACTTACAAAGGATTCTACCACCCCCAAGTTAAAAATTTGTCCTCTGTATTTGAGTACTAACAATGGTGTTTTCAAAGGAGCAACAAATATGAACTATTTTCCTATAGTTTTTTTAATAAAGTTTAACTAGTTTTACTTTGTTATTATGGTAGTAGACAGAAAATTACATAATATTTGGAGGTTTACTTTAAATCACTGTGTTACCTATAATTTTTAATGTTGAAATTCTCCACAAATTACTACATTTATCAATAAACTAGCTTTCCCGTTGCAGGAAAAATCCTGCAATAGGATTTCCTGCTGCACTCTACCCTGCCTCCGTTCCTCCCTTGCCGCCGGCCTCGCCTTCTCCTCCAGCCCGCCCGCGTTTCCCTTCGCCCCCGGCCCCGCCTCCGCTCCGCCCTTGCCGCCGGTCCCGCCTTCTCCTCCAGCCTGCCTTCGTTTCCCTTTGCCCACGGCCCTGACTTTGCGCCTCCCTTCTCCCCCCCCCCCCCCCCCGGCTTTCTTGCTTCTTCGAAGCTTTACTTCCCTTTGCAGCTCTTGGCTTCTTTCCACACTGTCTTGATATGCAAATTAGCCGCCATCTTTGTTGGGGTAATTTGCATACTCGTCCTGATTGGTTGGTGGGCATGGCTTGGCTGGTGGGCGTGGCTTAGGTGTAGCGAAGGTGCGGTCAATTTGCATATTTGTCTATTATTAGATTAGATGATTAGTGCATTGTAGAAAGAGAAATATATTGAAGGATGAGAAATACATACTCTGTGTTTTTATAACCTAAAAAGCTAATGAATGTGGTGACATTTTAAAGGAAAGAATAGCAAAAATGTTCTTGCCCTGTAATCAAAATGCTGTCTTTATACTTAGAAGCTATATTTTCTAGCATGGTAAAATTCTTAGATGAAGATATTAAAGTAGAAATATGCCCTATAGTTTATGAAATGCTTTCTATATGGTAATAATCTAAAAACATAGTGAAAATATGTCATCCCTGACTCAAGTAATTCCAGCAAGACTGGGTACATTGTTTGTTGCAGTCTAAGGGAAGACTCCTATTCTGTCTTATCAGGGGTTTTTTGCAGGTGAGGCTCCCCCCTAACCTCCTTGATGTAAGGAAGACATGGATAGCTCTTGAAAGGACTGCACTTTGACAATGAAGTGAGAACCACTGATGATATTGCAGAAGGAAGGAGAAAAGCTGTGTTTAATGGCACCGTGCTGCCCCTGAATCAAATCAATGCCAAAGGTTGGTCTTCTTGCTTCTACTTATCAAAGCCAATTAATGTCCTTTATTATTTTAAGCCACTTTGAGTTGGATTTTCTGTTTGTAAATGAATGTCTCTTAATTGGTAGGTCATTTTAAAATCTAAAAATTGCACCATATGCTGTTGTCATCCATGCTGTATTTTTCTAAAGATTTTTATTCATTGATATAACCTGAGGCTATATAAGTGTATCTATTTATAAAGAAAACAAATAAATAGACTCTAGGTAGGATAATAGTCTTAACAGGATTATTATAAAATTTCCTGAGTTTTATGAGTAATAAATATTAATGCCTTTTAATTTCTTTACAGTTTATGCTATTGACATGTAGTATCATGACCAGTTTTAAAGATGAGAGAGACAGATATTACTCAAGAGAATAAATTAATAATGATATCTACTCCAAAATAATTTTCTAAAAATTGCATTTGTGTTCTAGTTACTTTTTCAGGGAATGAGTCTTTTATTTGGGAATACAATCATATGGAAAGATTTGTCGAATTGTATTTCTTTGTAGAAATCTTGGCTACCTTCAGATGACCTTTGTAACATAGTTGTGATACTATTGTAATTAAGTAGTTATTAATAACAGGGAAGGCATCTCATTTTGACAGTCTCACCAGGAAGCTAAAGCTTCACACTCCCGAGTGAGCCACCGGGCTATTCCCTGTAGATCGCAGATTGCTGGGGGAAGGGACTATAGACAGGGAGGAGAATAGACACGTGCCCAGTAAAGTTGGGGTGATGTTGGGAAGCTACTTGCCTGTCAGTCACACCTTGAAACAGGTCATTGACCAGAATGGGCATGACCTCTGGAAGGGCACAGAGTTTGGGATATTTCATCCCCTGAACAAAGGAGTTCACTCTCTTGGCTCCCTTGGGACTCTCGTTGCTTGTGGTGAGCCTTCTTGTCTCTCCGTCACTTGCCCAGATGGCTCACGGCCATGTGGATGTCTCACACAGTGGACCAATGGACTGCCGCTAGCCTGATGCTGGACTCAACTCAGTGTGGACTCAACTCAAACATGGAAAGAAAACTCTGGACACTGGCTTTGCTTCCAGCTCCACTGAAACCCTAGGTACACTTCTTCTATGACTGGATGAGAAGAATGGGACTTTGGAAACCCAGGGGTGTAATTCCATGCAAAAACAATCACTCATCCTTCTATGTAGGGGATCAGAAATTTTTTTCCCCTCAAGATATTGTAAAGCTACCCCCCCTCAGCACCCAGTGGGCCAGAGGACATCCCGATATCTCTGATAATGATTAGGAAAAAGTGAACAGAGGTACATAATCTAGGTTACTGGTACAAAGCCATTCTGAGGTCCATTTACAACTGTTTATCTTTTAGAAATCAACACATTTATCTGGTGAACAGTTTATATAGAAAATGTATAGACTAGGTTGCAATTTAGAACCTATAGTCTTTCTGAGAGTCCAATCCCATCTTATCACTTGGTTGATAACCTCTCTTTCCCCTGAAATGTAAGTGTTTTATATGTTATGAGCCTTGGGTCTACTCTCAGGAGATAGTAATAAGTAATACCAGCCATCCATGGAACAGATTCTTATTATTTTTTCTCACTTCTCTTGATGTTGTAGGTATTGATTTGACTCCTAAAAGCTTCTAAAAAATATTGATGGGTTCTTTTAAGCTTTTCCCTCCTTTCTCAATCTTTAGTCCCAAATCCCTCTCAGCTGCTATCTGGCAATGGCTCTTTTTGTTTTGATCCATTACTGAGACTAAGCTATGCCTATCCTAGAGTTTCAGTCCTTTTTACCATACCTAAGTGCTGGTGATGGTTGTGGAGGTTTCAAAGTAGTTATTTACAGGAGTTATTGAGCAGAACTCTGGGAGGTGTATATAGGGAACTCTTTCTGAGGGAATAAATAATTGAAACATAAGTTTGATTCAAGATCAATGGATGAAATCCATCAATGGTGTAACTGTGAACAGAGAATATATTATCTCTCTCAAAGATCCTCTGATCATGGATGTTGAATTTATGTTTTAACAACAGGACGATGGACTATTAAAAGAGGGAGGAAAGCACCAAATATCTTATATTTGTATTTTCTCAAGAGAAAATGATAGTGTAATGATAGTAGAAGCTTGTGGCTGCTACTCTGAAAGGGACTCTGCTAGACCTTTATCCAATGATTACAAGAATGCCCAGGCTTCATACATGAAGGGCATTAGTACCTTTAATATTGACATAAACAGACATTGGACACTGGCAGCCTTGATGCAGCCATTAGCAGTCAGTGATGGTATTAATGTAGACACTGTCAAGGGCATTTGGGGGCAATGAAAGCCTCAATTGCAATTTAATACAGATATACAGAAATAGAGAAGTAAAGAGTAGGTTTCATATTGTGCTTGTGAGGAATGTATCTTTGCAAACTGCGAAATAGCCTCTAGGGATTCTGCAGAGAAAAAATGTGAGATAATATTTATAAATAATAAATGTGGAATACCTAATATGTGGTAGGCACTAGGCTAAGTTCTTAACATTTAATCTTACCAAAACTCCATGATGTAGGTACTAAAATTATTTTCCCATTTTACCAGTGAGAATGATGGAGCTACTTAATACCTTGCCCAAAATTGTTTAACATGTGACAGAGGTGGAATTAGAAGCAAGAAAACTAAAACACCCCCCCTCCCCGCCCCACACACACATAGCAAGAAAGGTTGACTCCTTTTTCTTAGACTTGTGCTTTTTAAAACTATCAAGATTTCTGTACTATGTGGGACTACTACTGTGACACTAATTTTTACATCAAGGTAAGGGTGAATTTTGATTTATTTAATAGGTATACAAACAAGTTTATGGAATTAAAGAATCCAACATACCTTTAGCTTGGTAAATATACCTTTAGCTAGGTGGGTAAGATATGACCTTTCACGTATTTCATCTGGTGATATTATTTAGCCCCATCATAGAGAGCAGAAAGTAACTTTCTTTCTCCCCTGGAGGCTGAGGGTACATTTATTCATTTATCAGTTCAAAACAGTTGTTTTAAAGGTCTGCCTACCATATGCCAGACATGGTGGGAACATGAATGCAGTGGCAAACAAAGATGGGATAGAAGTTCTTCTGGGAGAATGTCTTTCTATCCCTTTTTAGCCTGTAACCAGGAGCTAAGTTGTTAATTGATTGATTAGCAGTTTCAAAGAGAAGTGTTTTGAGGTGCTAAAAATTCTGTGACTCACAGCTAAAGAACTAGCAGAGGGTGCCTTAACAGTAATTAACATGTGCTACAGGATCTGATGTACCTTTATCTCCTTTCTGCTTATTTCTGTGTTCTATTGTCTTATCTTTCCGTACATGTCTTCCATACTATTTCCTCTTCCACTCCTTTTCTCTTAAGAATTTAATCAAATAGGATGTAGCTAAATTAAGTATCCTTATTATTTTTTCTTTCCCTCATTGTCCCAGAAGGCTGAAGGATAGAAATATATGTGTAACATATGTTATATATTTATATATAATTTATTTTTTTCAAATCTAGAGGAACGAGTAAGATTTTTGAGCAGAAGAGTTCTTATCTTCAGCCAAGAGGGTACTACCACATGGCGAGGCATCCAGCTGCCACCTGGAGTGGGGGATGGAGCAGGGGCCTTGGTGATCCCCCAAAGCCAACAAAGGGATCCATGTGAGAAAGGGACAGCTTCCAACACATGCTAGTGCCATCAAGAACTGAAGCCAGAGTTCCACGTCACCCATCACGGAGAACGTTAGCTCACAATTCTTTACTCCTCCGTTTCCTGCCTGTTTCCTGAAGGTAAAGAGAAAAGACAATTTATAAACTCCTCTCCCAAATGAAGGAAAAGGGGAGGCTTTAACTCTAAACCAGTATTATCGTTTTGGTTATGACATGGGACAGGACATTTTATTGACAAAAGTGAGACTGAGTTGTGTGACTTAAAATGATTTGAGAACATTTTCTATTGTCTAAAATTAATCAGAAATTCACGGGTTTGCCCAACCAAGTCTTCATCGTGGGGCACAGGATGAGCTAGCCCAAGTTACCACATGAAAGGGGCAAGAAGACAAACATAATTCTACTTTCTGAAAATTTTGCTTTATGCTTTTACTCCATGCATTGAAATAGTTATGTTTGCACATATATGAGAATATCTCTAGGACAGTGGTTCTCAACCTTCCTCATGCCGCGACCCTTTAATACAGTTCCTCATGTTGTGGTGACCCCCAACCATAAAACTATTTTTATTGCTACTTCATAACTGTAATTTTGCTACTGTTATGAATTGCAACCCACAGGTTGAGAACCTCTA
Source organism: Eptesicus fuscus (assembly GCF_027574615.1). Taxonomy (NCBI): domain Eukaryota; kingdom Metazoa; phylum Chordata; class Mammalia; order Chiroptera; family Vespertilionidae; genus Eptesicus; species Eptesicus fuscus. The sequence goes on along the minus strand of NC_072487.1, from coordinate 10,438,086 downwards.
GCAGGGTCGCCTAAGACCATCGGAAAACACAGATATTTACATTACGATTCATTAACAGTAGCAAAATTATAGTTATGAAGTAGCAACGAAAATAATTTTATGGTTGGGGGTCACCACAACATGAGGAACTGTATTAGAGGGTCGCAGCATTAGAAAGGTTGAGAACCACTGCCCTAAGTGTTCATATGAATTCTTTCAGAGCTCTTATATAAAAGAACTTTCAAGTGACATGCTTGGTTTTCTCCCTTCCCTGAGGCCAGGCCTTACCGAACTATTGACCTCTTGTCTCTGCACCTCCACCCACTTTCCAACTTTGGTCTTTTACTTGAAGCTGATTTGGTGAGAAATTATTTTCCATTTCTGAAATTTCTTGTCTGATTGTATTCTCTTCAAATTCTGTTTTCAAACTCGCTACATTATTTCTGAGCTCAATTCTTTTAGTACCTTATCAAACACTGCTAGCGCCAAAACTGGTTTGGCTCAGTGGATAGAGCGTCGGCCTGTGGACTGAAAGGTCCCAGATTCGATTCCGGTCAAGGGCATGTACCTTGCTTGCAGGCACATCCCTGGTAGGGGGTGTGCAGGAGGCAGCTGGTCAATGTTTCTCTCTCATCGATGTTTCTAGCTTTCTATCCCTCTCCCTTCCTCTCTGTAAAAAATCAATAAAATATATTTAAAAAAACAAAACAAAAAACACAGCTAGTAACAGCACACACCATTGAAATCCCTTAAAATCACCTTCCTCAACCCTATAAGATCATTAGGTAGGATTTTTTCCCTCCTACATTATCATGGGAAATGCTTTACACTAAATATTTTCCCTCTCCATAATACACGTTACCATTTTTACAGCTGTTTTACCAGTTTCTTTAATGCCTATCACCTGGTCCCAAATCCATTGCCACAGATTTTAGAATTTGATTACTACAGGACCTCATTTCTAGGTATCAATTTGTGAGTGAAATAATTATTGCCATAACAAAACAATGCTGACTAATACCAATGATTTAATCTCCTGAAGGTAAGTGATACAGAGTGCAAATACTGCAAACCCATGCCAACGTTCCCAGGTGGTTCTGAATAATGAATAAGCACATCCAAAAGGGAAGTCAAAATCAATGTCATAGTTAGAGAAAACATCTCTGAAATGAAACAAGAAAAGACACAGCTCTGGATATCTGAAGTGCTTACCCTATGAAATATAGGGCTCGGGGTGCAGACTTTTCTTCCTGTGGGTTCTTGTACTCACAAAGTTTGAATAAACTCTCGGATAACAAGGCTTCTTTAATAAAACATGTAGAAGTTTATGGGAGCAGATACACACTCCATCTGGGCAGGGGTGTCCCCACAGGGGACCTCAGGGGGCTGTTTTAATTGCTCAGGCAAGAAATGTTTCCATCTGCCTGGACCCCCTCTTTCTGTGGCATCTCTCTATCCTCTGTACAAGATAAGCACCCTGGCGTCTTCAAGTCTCCGCCTGCCTATTTTTTTTCTTAAAACTCCTTTCAGTATCATTCAATTATACAAATTAAACATTCAACTTAATTAGAAAAGAGAAATAACATACACCAAAAGAAAGGCAAAAAAAATAGGAAATAATAAAGGTAAAAGTATAAATGATTACATTAGAAAACACAAAAGGAAAATATTATAAATATCTTCTTATGCTTATTTTAGGAAAAAATACGCATAGTAAAATAGAAATATCCTAGCAAAACAAATTAAGAAAAAAAGAGAAAATCTATAAAGTCAAACTTAGAATTAAAAAGAGGGTTAACAGATTATACATATTTCTAAAGTTTTAAACTTATTCAAATTAGAGCTCAGTACTATAATTGTATAGTTATAATATAAATTAGATTTTAAAAGTAGAAAATGTCTGTTAAACTGGCTAATTAATAATCCTTGAATAATTATTATCTCTTCAAATATGAGGAAAGAGTGTAAAATGTCATGAAAATTTGGCCCTAAAAGAAATGTCTTTTGATTATAAAGCACAATAAAACATCTAATTTTTATTGTTGACTGTCAGTCACTGTGTTCTATGCTTTGCCTTAATAACTTATGCATCTCAAAATATTATGGAAATTTTATAATCTCCCTATTGCAAGTGAAAACACTGAATTTAGCAGATGAAAACTTTATCTAAGTTCACAGTTTGTAAGTAGAACATTTGGGGCTTGGATGCAGGCAGCTGGATTGCAGAGCTTCTGTTTTTAATAACAATGCCATTCCAGAGTTTGGTGCACTTTTTCTTTTTCAATTTCTAAAATCAGAATAAAGCATAAAATTGGAAAGTGTGAGGTAGTCAGAGCAAAAGTTTATAAAATATGTTAATGAGAAAATAATTACAAAGGAGATTAGAACGGTGATTAACCTTCTTATGTGAAGTAAACCCAAACAACAAAGAGCTGTCATCATACTTAATAGAATTCTAGAGCAAATTTAATTGCAGAAAGGCAGCCAAATCCTTTAAAATGTAATTGCAAAACAGCATCATTGAGCACCCTAAATACGGAGAAAATACCTGAAGATACTTTGTTTTATGACAAAAAGTAAAAACAAAATAAAATAATTACATATCCAGGAACAAAAATTCCATCAAGGATATAATACCCCATCAATTTACTAACATCATTTTTGTTTTCAGAAAAATAGCAAAGAAAAAAGAAAGAAAGAAACAGTAAGTACATTTAACATACATATCAATTTTTGGAAGATTCAGAGTACAGAATTACCAAAATGTAAAAAAAGTGTTTTAGAATTATAGAACAATAAATAGTATTAATTAATAGTTTAAATTTGGCATAGAATGCATAGAATAATTCTAAACATCCACATTTTTACAGTTTTAATTATCAATGAATAGTAACCAACATTTTTTGAATATATAAAGATCTATCAACACAATGCTCATGTTTGTACAAAACTAAAAATGCTTCAAATAGAGATACATGGTCTCTAGGGGGGAAAAAAAACAAGCTATTTTGTGTTTTGTCTTCGAATTATCATCGAAAGATTAACAATTAATGCTTGATAAAGTTTTAGACTTTCAATGCAAAATAATTACATATTTATAAAAACTGTGGTAAACAGGGTCCTAAATGCTCTCATTAAAAAAAAACAAAAAACAAAAAAACACGAAAAACACAAGAAATTGCTCTCATCAATTCTACCAAGGCTCTTCCATTCATCAAAAAACTCACATAATAGCTTATATTACTTGTTGTTACTTATATATGGACCTAAAAGCATAAAAATAGACTAATAATATATACAACTAATGCTGAGCCTTTCTATGTACTTATGGGACATGCATATACTTTCCTTTATAAAGTTTTCAAATATTTCACTTGTTGTTTTCTGTTGGGTTGTTTGATATTTATTATAGACTAGTAGCCCAGTGCATGAAATTCATGGGGGGAGAGGGTTCCCTCAGCCTAGCCTGCACCCCCTCCAATCGGGGACCCCTTGGGACTGATGGCTCCTAACCTCTCATATGCCTGCCTGCCTGATTGCCCCTAACTACCTCTGCCTGCCGGCCTGATCTGGCCCTCAACTTCCCTCCCTTCATGGCTAATTTTGTTCTGATTGGTCAGTTTCTATGCCATTCAGCGTCAAAAGCTCCGTCTCCCAGACAGCCATTGGCTCCTCATAGTTCACCCAGATTTGGTTCTGATTGGTTGGTTTCTATGCCAGTCAGCATCTCCTGGCCTATCTCTGGGCCTGATCAGATAGGCAGGGCTGATCAGCAGCCCCCAAGGAGGCCTAGAGAGAAATAGAAGAGCAGCTACTGGCAAAGCCCAGAGAGAAAGAGAGAGGCAAGTGCTGATCAACAGCTGCCACGAAGGCTGCGGATCAGACTCTGCCTCTCTCTTCAGGCCTCTCTCCGGGCCTGATCCTCAGTCCCCTTGGCTGCAGCACTGACTTCCCGTCGGTCGAGCTTTTGGTTGTTTTGGGCGTTATGGTCCCTGGGTTTTTATATATTAGGATTTTTATCAAATATTTATATATTCTGGACCCATACAATGAATTGTTATGTTATCCATTCTCTTATATTTTCTGAAAGAGTTTATATGTGGTTGTGTTTATTTCTCTGTGAGATAATTTTGTATTGGAATTTTCTTTATAGGAATTTGTTGATTAGGTATTCAATTTATTTAAAAACATTCTATTTCTTCTTATATTCATTTTTGTAAGTTTTCATTTCCAAAGAATTTGTCTATTTTATCTAATTTGTTAAAAATCTTTTAAAGTATATTTTTATTGATTTCAGAGAGGAAGGGAGAGTGAGAGAGATTTAGGAACATCAATGATGAGAGAGAATCATTGATTGGCTGCCTCCTGCATTCCCCCTACTGGGGATCGAGCCTGCAACCCAGGCATAAGCCCTTGACCAGAATCAAACCCAGGACCCTTCAGTCAATAGGCCTACACTCTATCCATTGAGCCAAACCAACTAGGGCTAATTTGTTAAATTTATTGGCCAAAAATTGTTTGAATTTTGCCTCATTATATTTTCAAAATTGCATAAAGTTTGAAATAACACTTTTATCATTTTTTATAGTGTTAATTTGTATCTTCCTCATATATGTTAAGGATTTATCAATTGTTACTTTTTTCTTTTTATTCTATAATGTTTTAAATTGAAGTAACACCAGTTTATAACATTATGTAAGTTTCAAGTGTACAACATTATAACTTGATATCTGTATACGTTATAGCATGCTCACAACCAAAATTCTGTTTTTTGTCTACCACAATACATTTGACATCCTTTGCCTACTAGTCCCTCCTTCCACTGTCATTCACTTCTAGTAACTACCAATATGTTGTTTATATCTACAAGTTTTTGTCGTTTTTTGTTTGTTTTATATTCTACATGAGCAAAATCATATGATTTTTTTTTTTACTTTTCTGACTGACTTATTTTACTTAGCATAATACCTTCAAGGTCAATTCATGTAGTAAATGGCAATACTTAATCTTTTTATGGCTTAATAGTATTCCATTATATATGGAGATCATTACATATTCTTTATTCATTCATTGGTTCATAGACACTTAGGTGGTTTTCTTTAATCTTAGATATTGTAAATAATGCTGCAATGAACATTGGAATACACATTTGTTTCATAATTAGTGTTTTCATATTCTCCAGATAAATACCCAGACAGCCACATGTAAAAGAATAAAGCTATATCATTCTGATACACCATACACAATATTTAATTCAAAATAGAATATATAGACTTGAATGTAAGACCTGAAAATATAAAATTCATAGAAGAAAACACAGATGCTAAGCTCCTAGACATTGGTCTTAGAAACATTTTTGTGGAATTGACTCCAATGACAAGGGAAACAAAAAAAACAAACAAACGGGATTACATCAAACTAAAAGGCTTCTGCACAGTAAAAGAAATCAAGAAAATCAAAAGCCAACCAACCAAATGGGAAAAGATATTTGCAAATATTTCCTATGAGGGATTAATATCCATGACATACAAAGAACTCTTACAACTGAACAACAACAACAAACCAACCCAATTTAAAAAGGAACAGGTGATCAGAATAAACATTTTTCTAAGGAAGATATTCAGATGGCCAACAGGCACATAAAAAGACATTGTAGCCGAAACCGGTTTGGCTCAGTGGATAGAGCGTCGGCCTGCGGACTCAAGGGTCCCAGGTTTGATTCCGGTCAAGGGCATGTACCTTGGTTGCGGCACATCCCCAGTAGGGGGTGTGCAAGAGGCAGCTGATCGATGTTTCTCTCTCATCGATGTTTCTAACTCTCTATCCCTCTCTCTTCCTTTCTGTAAAAAAATCAATAAGATATATTTTAAATAAATAAATAAATAAAAAGACATTGTACATCACTAATTATGAGGGGAATGCAAATCAAAACCACAATGAGATGTCACCTCACACCCATTAGAATGGTTATTATTAAAAATTCAGGAGATAAGTATTGGAGAGGATGTGAAGATAAGAGAATCCTTGTGCATTTTGGTGGAATTGTAAATTGGTGCAGCCACTACAAAAAAACAGTATGGTGGTTCCTAAAAAAATAATAAAATTAAGACTTTTTACTCCTTTTAAAAAATCAAGTTGTATTTGTTAATATTTTCTTTGCTACTTGATTTCTTATGTTTATTATTTTCTCTCTTGAGCTTACCTTGAATTTACTTTGCTCTTCTTTTGTTATCTTCTTGATGTGAAAATGTAGATAATTAATAGTAACATCTTGTCTAAGCACTTAATACTATATATTTCCCTCTAACCAGTGCTTTAGCTGCATCCCCAAAACTTTAAGGTTTTATTTTCATTATCATTCCTTCAAACTATTCTTTATTTTTCTGGTGATTTGGTATTTGACCTATGTGGTATATGGAAGAGTAATGTTTAGTTTGCAAATATTTGTGACCTTCTTACATATCAGGTTTTATAGATTTTTTCATTTTATTTCACTGTGTGGAGACAATATAAACTTTAGATTAAACATTTTTGAAATTTATTGGGGATTATTTTATGGGCTTTTGTTATGCTCCACTTTGTTTAAAGCCTTGAGAAGAAGGTGTTTAGTGCAGTTGATGGACAGTGTTCTATAAATATCAATTAGTTTAAGATAATTTGTAGTGTTCAAATTATCCACATACTGCCTGATTTTTTAAAAGCAATAGGTTCACCTAATTTTAAGTAATAGGTTCACCTAATTTTGCATACAATTTCAATAATATGGGTCATGATCTCAAGAACTCACACACCTGAATTGTGATTAGTAGATGATGTACCACCTGTAGTGTCAACTAATCAACTCTTGTATGGATTAGTTGCTAGCTGATAGCTGTTGTATAAATCTTGCTGAGGGAGTTCTGAATCTGTCCAAGCTACTTTCCCTAAGAAGGCAGGTGACCCATACACTGATTGTGCTTGGTAGTACTGTGACCCCCTGTCTATCCTTCAATGTTCTGTGAATTAGATCATTTTCATAGAAAGGTATTGTCAAGAGGAACCCTACTGAGAAAGCAAGTCACTGGATTCAGAGTTAGTTTATCAGTTTGCCCTCAGGGACTGACTGAGTAAAACACTGAACCCAAGTTACATGCAGTGCAGAGCTGGTCAGCAAATCTATATGGCCGCTGTTTTGCCTGCATCATCACTTGTGCTGGGAGCAGATTTGTTTACTCTTTAACCCCTGATTAATGAGATAAAATGCACCATATTTTGCCCAATGGTTTGTCATTTTGTTAATTTGATTTAAAAGTTTTCTTTACTTCTGTGAGTACATATGGGGAGGACAGTTGGAGGTAGAGAAAGGCAGACAAATGTTCAATCTTCCATAGCAAACCAGATGCTGCCTGACTGGAAGTCAGAGATGAATAAATTGTTTGGCTCATCTCTGCCAACAACCTAATGTCCACTAGTGAAAAGCAACTGGGATATTGTGCCAATACTGACACTTCTGTTTCCAACCTAATCTTTTGTTTACCCATCTCAGGGACTTTCAACAAGAAAAATTGTCCCTGGTAAACCTGAGCAGTTTCACAAAATTCCAAAGAAGAAGAAGAAGAAGAAGAAAGGTAACTTATAACTAGTCAAGCCTGTGTGTCTGAGGGTCTCTGAGAGATTTCTAGACAGCAAATGACAATGCAGTACTCTTCTTTTCTTAACACTTAATCACTTTAAATAGAAGTTATTCTAAATATACTGTGAACTCCCTGTGACCTTAGTAAAAATATATTAAATATAATGGATTACAACAAGGGAGAGAAGGAGAGAATTAATAGTGATTGAGAAATTAATATATTCTTAACTTCAAGGCAGAGAGCAGAGAGTGTCAAGTACTGTGCTTCAACCTGTCCCTATATAACCCATTTAATCCTTATAAAAATCTTGTAAGATGAGCAGAATTGTTCTAAATTAGATAATAATAAAACTGAGTTCGTAATAACTCAATGCCTGCTTTAAACTCTCAGTCAATAAATACTAAATCAAAGGTGCAAATCCATTTCTTTACAGTCCCAAGGATGTATACTAACTCTTCCACTACATGTGTAACCTCCTTTCCCTTCCCTCCTAGGTCCATGGACATTGTTGCTATACCAGGTACTGTACTGGGTTATTAGACAACACTAATTTAATTTTATTTAAATGTAAAGCAATATAAATAATCTAAAGTGAAACTTTTGAAATTGAAATAAAGAATTTTTCTCTAGAAGAAATATTCTGTCTAACTGATGTCTGTAATGCTAAAACTATAATACAAACTGGTGATATATTAATGATATAATGTTAAACTATATGACTTATTTTTTTAAGTTTTTAAAAAAATTTATTGATTTGAGAGAAACACAAATATTTTTCCATTTATTTATGCTCTCATTGGTTGATTCTTGTATGTGCCCTGATCAGGGATGGAACTCACAAACTTGGTGTATGGAGATGACACTCCAAACAACTGAGCTACCTGGCCAGGGCCTGTTCGTGATTTTATTTTAATCTGTGATATTGAGAAATATTTTTTCTGTGAGAAATTGTAGCCTTAGCTTTTAAAACCCCTCTGATTACCTCCCTATTAATTCCAAAGCTTTTTTTTTTTCATTATCTCACATTATAATAGTCTGAAACCATAATTCCCATAGTTATTTGATAATAAGATTATGTCTACCTTTAATGATTCAGTATCCATTACTGGTCATTTATATAATTCCTAATCATTTATTTTAATTTTTTGAATTCCACTTTTAATTAAACTGTAAAGTTTCAGATATTATAGATTCATATGCAGTTATAATAAACTAGAGGCCCAGTGCAGGAAATTTGTGCACGGGGAACAGGGGTGTCCCTCAGCCTGACTTGTGCCCTCTCCAATCTGGGAGCCCTTAGAGGATGTCCTATTGATGGCTTAGGCCCACTCCCCGTGGTTCTCTGCTCTCTGTGGGGCCTGCCTGCTCCACACCATGGCAACTGCCAAGCAGGCCATGTTGGGAGCTGCCTGTGGGCCCCCCTTCCCTTCTCCCAGGTTGCCACGGTGACCACCAAGTAGGCTGTGCTGGGAACTGCCTCCTCCCTGCTGTCAGTCTCCACGGAGGTGATGAGGTTAATTTGCATACTCACTACTGATTGGCTGGTGGGCATCGTGAAGTGATGGTCAATTTTCATATTTCTCTTTTATTAGTGTAGATAACACAGAGTGATCCCATGTACCCTTTCCCCAATTTTCCCCAATGTAATATCTCACAGGAGGACAATATAATATCACAACCCGGGAACTGACATTGATAGTCAAGACATAGAACATTTCTAACACCACAAGAATGCCTCATGTTTCCCTTTTATAACCATAAACACTTCCTTTTATCCCATCCCCTTCTTAACTTCTGGCAACCATAGTCTCCTTTCCCTTTCTATAATGTCATTTCAAGATTATAAGAAACATCCAGTGTTCCTCTTCCCAATTTCTTCTTGGTTCTTTAGATTACAAGATAGTGAGAAAGGAGAGTACAACTAAACTGGGAGTGGTTTGCAATAAAAATTTTTAACTGATATTTGTAGACTCACATGCACCTGTAAAAACAATCCAGAGAAATCTTGTGCATACTTTGCCCAGTCCCCGCCCCTGCCCTCCCCTGCCGTGGTAACATTATAAATCTACTAGCTTTCCCGTTGCAGGAAAATTCCTGCAATGGGATTTCCTGCTGCACTCTACCCCGCCTCCGTTCCTCCCTTGCCGCCCGCCTCGCCTTCTCCTCCGGCCTGCCCGCGTTTCCCTTCGCCCCCGGCCCCGCCTCCGGCCCGCCCTTGCCGCCCGCCTCGCCTTCTCCTCCGGCCTGCCCGCGTTTCCCTTCGCCCCCGGCCCCGCCTCCGCCCCACCCATGTCGCCGGCCCCGCCTTCTCCTCCAACCCGCCCGCGTTTCCCTTCAGCCCCGGCCCCGCCTCCGCCCCGCCCTTGCCGCCGGCCCCGCCTTCTCCTCCCGCCCACCCGCGTTTCCCTTCGCCCCCGGCCCCGCCTCCGCCCCGCCCTTGCCGCCCACCTCGCCTTCTCCTCCAGCCCGCCCGCGTTTCCCTTCGCCCCCGGCCCCGCCTCCACTCCGCCCTTGCCGCCGGCCCCGCCTTCTCCTCCAGCCCACCTTCGTTTCCCTTCGCCTACAGCCCTGACTTCGCTCCTCCCTTCTCCTCCCCCCGCCCCCCTGGCTTGCTTGCTTCTTCGAAGCTTTACTCCCCTTTGCAGCTCTTGGCTTCTTTCAACACTGTCTTGATATGCAAATTAGCCGCCATCTTTGTTGGGGCAATTTGCATACTCGTCCTGATTGGTTGGTGGGTGTGGCTTGGCTGGTGGGCGTGGCTTAGGTGTAGCGAAGGTGCGGTCAATTTGCATATTTGTCTATTATTAGATTAGATAGTACAATATCACAACCAGGAAATTGACATTAATACAACCCACGTATATTATGCAGATTTTCCCAATCATACTTTTATGTGTATTTATGTGTTTATATCTGTGTTTGCTTATTAAGTTCTACACAATTTTACCCCAGTGTTTGGGGCTTATTAAGCGTTTTGAATAAGGTGTATATCTTTTGCAAATTTGGGAAGTTTTCAACAATTATTTCTTTGAATACTTATTAAGGTCATTCTCTTTCTCCTCCCTCAGAGACTCTGATAATATGAATTTTAAATCTTCTGTTATTGTCACACAAGTCCCTGAGGCTCTGCTCATTTGTTGTTAATCAGTCTATTTACTACCCGTTGTTCAAACTGGGTGATTTCTACTGCTCTTTGTTCTAGTTAATTAGTTTGTTCTGTCTCCTCCATTCTGGTGTTTAGTCCATCTATTGTTTTGTTTTGTTTTTATTGTATCTTGAGGTCTCAAGTTTCCACTTGATTCCTCTTTATGCCTGTATTTACTTTCTGAAGCTTTCTATGTCTTAGCTCTTCATTTTGGGTATGTTTGTGACTGCTTGTTGCAACATTTTTTTCATGGCTGCTTTGAAGTTTGTCAGATAGGTTTAACATCTCTGTCATCATAGTGATGGCATCTACTGATTGTATTTCTTTTTCATTTAGTTTGAGATTTTTTTCCAGTTGTTGATATGATAACTATTTCTTATCTTGTTGTAAAAATAAAAACATGGGCATGGGGATATAATGTTCTGAAACGCTGGATCATACATCAACCTTGTGTTTTAGCTGGCTTGCTCTGAAAATGCTCTTGCAGGGGAAAGGTGGGCTTCTACTTCCTCGGTGGGTAGAAATCCAGGTTTCCCACTTGGCTTCCATTGACACATGAGGAGTGCGTAGCTTGTTCCTGTGCAGAGGGGTAGGCATTCTGGCTTCTCACTTGGTCTCCACTAACACCTCCAAAGCTGAGGGTAGGCATTATGGCTTCCCACATGATCTCTCCTACATCCTGTCTTTAGTGCTGAGTGGAGATGAACTTACTGAATTTCCATCATGCCACCTCTGACACTGTCACCATGATGATGGGAATGGGTGCCTTCTAATTGTTTTCTAGTGTAGTGTTAATGCCCAAAGATTCTTTTCCATCTAAGAATTTTACTAGTACAAATCTCTCTGGGCCACTCATTCTGAGCAATTCCCCAGGTCTGTAATATAAAATTTCAGTTTGTAATTTCCAGGGGTGTTTTTAGGCAGAGCAGAATGTGATGGTTTTAATATTTATTCTGTCCCATTGCTTATTTCTCCCCACCTCCACTGGTACTTACTGAGTATCACTTTTATACATGCATGTCTATCTTCTATATCTAGCACCTTCTCTAATATCCTTTGGATCTCTGTATTTCTTTATTTTTAAGGCATTTTTCTAGAGCAGTTTTAGTTTCACAGCAAAATTGAGAGGAAGGTATGCAGATTTCCCATATACACCTCTGCTCCCACAACATGCATAGCCTCACTCATTAACAAGGTCCCCATCAGAGTGGTACACACGTTACAACTGATGAACCTACATTGACAAATCAGAATCACCTAAAATTTATAGTTTGCAGGAGGGTTCGCTGTTTTATGTGTTTGGATACATAGATAATGACTTGTATCCATCATTACAGTATCATGCTGACTAGTTTCACTGGCCTAAAAGTCCTCTGTGCTCTACCTATCCATCCCACCCTCTTTCCCTAACCCTTGGCAACCACTGATGATTTTACTGTCTCTGTAGTTTTGCTTTACCCAGCATCTCATATGGTTGGAATCATATAGTATATAGTATATTCAGATTAGCTTCTTTCATTTACTATTATGCCTTTAAGGTTCCTATGTCTTTTCACACATTGCTAGCTTATTTCTTTTTTAGCAGAGTATAATATTCCAGTGTCTGATTCACCACATTTTATTTACCTATTTACCTACAGAAGGACATCTTGGTTTCCTTATATTTTGGCAATTATAAGTAAAGCTGTTATAAACACACCTGTGTAGGGTTTTATGTAGACATAAGTTTTCAACTCCTGTGGGTAAATACCAAGGATGACAATGGCTGAATCATATGGTAGGAGTATGTTTCATTTAGAAAGAAACTGCCAAACTGTCTTCCAATTTCACATTTCCACCATCAGTGAGTGACAGTTCCTAGTCATCTTTGCCACCATTTGGTGTTGTCAATGTTCTGAATTGTGGCCATTCTAATGTGTATTACAGTATCTCATATGGTTGTCCTTTCATTGTTTTTTGGCTTTCAACATTTTTTTCTCTCTGTATCTTCTCTTTTCTTTTGTGGTAGGAATAATTAAGATCGCACGTCTCATTAACTTTGAGATTTATAACACAGTATTGGCTATAATTATTATGCTCTATGACTATAGGACTCAGATCACCTAGCTCTTTAGGACTTGCCTACAGTTCCAAGTATCCTTAAAAACAACATATGTTGGGTTTTTGAAATTAACTTCTCAACTTAGTTATTTCTGAAAAAATTTTGAAAGATTCAAGTGCCACATTTATGTCACATCTATCTTCCAAGTATCTTATTTGTTCATATTTAACTTAAAATGTTCTCACCTCTTTGGCTCACTTCTGCACCGTGGTCAGCATAGTTTTATAAAGTATTTTAATTACTTTTAATTTATCTTTCCATCAAATTATTATCATCTTCAATAAAACAGAATTCCAGGATTTTCACCTAGTCTGATTAAGAAAAACAACCTATATATAAATTATTTCCTTCTTCAAGTATACATACATGTGTAAGGATAATAAATAAGATGTGTGAGAAGAACTTTGAGCAATTTGAGGAAATACTCAAAGTAAATACAGAGTCAACAACATATTTATGTATGTATTCATACTTTATAGATTTTTCTGAAATGAATGAGAGGTAGGATTATAATAATTTTAATTAGGTTGCACTTTCACTATTTTTAAATTTGCTAAATTTCTGTGAATTTGGGTTACATGAAAGGAGAATGAAATATACAGCCCCTTTATACTTGACCTATGAGCTACTTACCTTTCCCCCCCCCCTTTTTTCTTACATTCTTTTGTTCTTTCTTATTATATGTCTCTTCCTCTCTATTTCTACTCTTGTTAAAAAGGACTTGGCTGATATATGATTACCAATACGTCAAATCGAGTATAACATAGAGTTGGGGAAAATGAATGCATTGGACAAGAAATACAGTTGCAAATCTATCCAGGTGAATTACACCTTTAAAAAAATGAAATTCAACAGTTTTGGACATGAGAAAGCAAACTGGAACATGAAGCCAACTGCATAAAATTTAGGAAGAGAATAAAAGGCTCTTGGCAGCAGTTTGAGTAACTAGTGACTATAATTTTAGTCCACAATATGAAATGGTCACTAAAGTGCTAAACACCCTGAGCCTCTCTGTCATTAGGGAGAAATTAAGGAGGAAAACCCTGCACTTTTTATCTAGACTGAGACTATGACATTCTTTGTAAGTGAAGGCATAATTGAAGTATTGTGTTTAGATTGAAGGCTCTACTTTAACAGGGTTTATTCCTGCCAGATGTGTTCTAGTCAGAGACACTAAAGTGGGGAAGATACTCAAAACCTTTCATTTGATTTAATGCCCACAATTGTAGCTGGAGGAAGAGAAGATACAAATGATTCTCTAAAATATGGATAGTGTTCCCATGTGGAAGAATTATATAAGGCCCATAGACAAAGCATGAGTCAAAATGAGAAAAGAATTCAAGTGAATGTGTTGGACTTTTATACAAATCAGACAAAAGACAGTATGGGCTGCCTCAGGAGGTGGTGCAGTATGTAAAAATTGGCAAAAGTGATCAGTTGGCAAAACTTCTACAGAGTATTCCACAATTTCAAAGATGATTGGATTGGGTGACTTTTAGAATCTCTCCTAATTATGAATGCCTGTAAATTTTATGAAAGATCCATGCCAGCCCCAAAGAAGTAATGTGTATCATTCCCATATTAAATTCTAATAAAACCTTTAAAAGAAAATGATTTATACTAAATAATTTGGATTATAATTTAGTCCCTATTTGTGTTGAGCTCTATTGAGATCATTAAAACTAACATATAATTCATGAAAATGGGGAGAGGGGGTGCTATATAGATACTGATGTATATATTACTCACCTTTCATTATCTGACAGTTTTGCTTCATCAGTAAATAAGTCCTGAATTGGTCCCAACAATCTTATTTAAGACAAGACTCATGGGAATTGTCCTTCAATTGGAAGTAAATTGATGAAAACAGCATCACAGAATTTCCCTTCTCTAAAACATAAAAAAAAAAAAAAATGCTCACAAGTAACAAACAGTGCAGCAAGCCAAAACACCCTGAAACAACAACAAAAAGTGACACCACAGGGTAAGGAGCATCATATTGTATCAAACTATAACAACTGCTGCTCTTGCAGAAAAGCCAAAATTAAGAAAAAGATGAGCTAGAGAGGCAGGTGCTGCCCAGATTGAGTCTCGCTTCCCCTTCCTCTGTAGCTTAACCAGAGCCTACAAAGTTGTCACTGAGAGCAGAAACCTGAGGAGACCTTTCCTTGTTCCCTTTCCTGAAAGAGGAGCGTTCCAGGGAAGAGCTGTTGGGGAGAAGAGGGTGAGATGGAGAAACGGGCAATGGTACTGAGGTTCCCTTGGTGAAAATGATTCCAAAGCCAGGCACTAACTCAGGAACCTGGAGGCATCTCTCTCTGAGAATGGGATTCCTCCTGTTAATGTAATGAATTCTGGTGGAGCCATAGAGCAAAAGGATAGGAACCCAGATTTTCAAACTGCAACCTCATTTCAGTTTTATTTCTTCCTCCGCAATTCCCTCAAGTTACAGAATAGTTGATTGGGCAGGAATTGTGTAGATCCCTCAAACTGTGCCTTTAAAGAAAAAAAAACAAAATTCAGATGAGAGCTGACAGAATGCCTAAGGACAGACTGCTATGTATGATAAAAAATGAAGAAACAGCATGATTCTGAGGGGAAGAAAAGGATAAAACTGTGCAATAACCAATGTTTTTATTCAGAAGAAAACAACTCAATCTAGAGAAGAAACTTCCTCCAATCACTTGTGATACAATGCAACTAAATAATAACATAAAACCTATCAAATAAGATCTCAAAAATAAGGTGATAAGTAGCTGAATGACAGAATACTAACCCCTGAAGGATGCCCGTATCCCAAACCCTGGGCTTTGAAAATATGTTACCTTACATGTCAAAGGAGAGTTTATAGATGTGAATGAAGTGAAGGAGTTTGAGAAAGGGAAATGATCCTGGATCATTGGTGTGGGAACAATGTAATTACAAGGTCATTATAAGGGAGTGAGGGAGGCAGGAGAACTAGGGCAAAAGAGATCTACAGATGCTATGCAGCTGGCCTTGAAGATGGAGGAAGAGACCACAAATACTAGTAAAGGAATGCAGGAAGCCTCTAGAAGTTAGAAAATCCTCCACTATTGCCTCCAGGGGGAATGCAGCCTGATGACCCATTTAAACTTCTCACCTACAGAACTACAAGAAAATACATTTGTGTGTTTTCAAGTCATTATGTTTGTAATGATTTGTTATAGAAGAACACAAATGAATACAAATGATATGGTCAACATCACTAACCATCAAAGTCATGCACATTAAAACCACAACCAGATTTCCCCTCACACCTTCCAGAATAGCGACCATCAGTAAAACAGCAAACAAAAAGTGCTGGGGAGGATGCGGAGAAAAAGGAACTTTAGTGCCCTGCTGGTGGGAATGCAGACTGGTGCAGCCACTGTGGAAGGGAGTTTGGCGTTTTCTCAAAAAATTAAAAATGGAACTGCCTTTTGACCCAGTGATCCCACTTCTGGGAATATATCCTGAGAATCCAGAAATACAAATTCAAAAGAATGTATGCACCCCTATGTTCATAGCAGCTTTATTTACAATAGCTAACATCTGGAAACAGCCCAAGTGCCCATCAATAGACGAGTGGATAAAAAAGCTGTGGTACATTTACACAATGGAATACTACCCAGCCCTTAAAGAAGGAACTCTTACCTTTTTTTGACAGCATGGGTAGACCTAGAGATTATTATGCTAAGTGAAGTAAGCCGGTAGGTGAAAGATAAATACCATATAATCTCAGTAATATGTAGAATCAAATGAACAAAATAAAGTGATGAACAAAATAGAAACAGAGGCATGGCTACATGAGCAGATTGAGAGCTGACAGAGGGATGGGGTGACTGGGAAGACTGGAGGAAAGAAGGTGAAGGGATTAGCCAAATAACTTATATGCATAAACATGTTGACACAGACAACACTGTGGTGATGGCCAGAGGGGAGGGGAGGGAGAGGTGCTGGGTGGCAGGAGGGGAAAGGGGGATGAGGACATCTGCAATAGTGTAAACAATAAAAATAAAGAAAAAAAAATGACATGAGACAAAAATTCCATACCTAACAAAATAGAGGGCTAAGTAAACATTGCTAATTTTTTTAAATCAAGAAAATGATGGAACATTGCTAAAAATGGGTTTACTAAAAAAGTGTAGTAAGAGAATCTTAATCAACACATATGGAAAAAGATTAAACAGATTAAGAGATAAACAAATCAAGGTAAAACCAACAAAGGGGTAAGTGGTTTACCTGAAGAAAACACACACAAATATATACAAAATTCTGAAAATATGACAGTTTTCATTCAAAGATCAAGGGTGTAGGTACACATTCTCAAACATGGCACATACACATACGTGCTTTTGAAAGATTAAGTTAAAATGACATTTATGATTCTACTTTCAGAAAGATAAAGATCTACTTCTCCATACTCCTTCTGTTAAGTACAACAGTAATCCCTGGATAGTATACGAAGCAATCGTAAGAAGACTGTGAGAGGTGGAGAGAACACAGGCAGAAGACGGGGACCTCAGGATCCAAAGAATGACATGTTCCTAAGATCTCAGGGATTTCTTTTTGCCTCAAATATCCCTGACTTGGAGCTGAAAAAGCTGAAACCTAGAAATGCCAGCAGATGCATTAAAAAAAAAAAAAAAAAAAAAGCCTTCACTAATCCTGCTCTCCCTAGCAAAGGAAATAGAAAATGGGCAGCCTAGCAAGACAGAAAACTTCAACAAGTACTTTTCTTCAGCTAAAAACCACAGAAAAAAACTGTGACCCAGCCACACACCCTCACCAGCCAAGACCAGATATGGAGCCCAGACTTTCGGCATCTTCATGCTGGAACCAAGCACCCTGAATCCAAAGCTACCAGGTGGTGTCAGGGAGGGCCAAGTGGAGAGCCAGGGTTTCATCCCTGTCAGCAGTAAGGAGTCCCCACTTTGTGCCAGTAACAGTGGAGACAACATGGAAAGCCCGGATCTCCAGAAAACAATGTCTTATTTAAGACATTCAAAGAAATAAAATGCCATCCAAAAATTTTATATCCAGTGAATCCAATTTTCAAATATAAGGGCCACAAAGATCACAAACACACAACACAGGGTGTATTACTTCTGTTAGCATCATTTCATGATTGGATCTAATAGAGAAGGCCTGTGAGGCAAGCTAAATAACTAGAAAACTCAGCAACATCAGGACTGCAAATGCACATTAAATGTATATTTACCCACAGAGCTAAAACTTGATGATGATAAAAGAGACAGAATAGGATGGGATGCCAGCAGTGAGCTGGTAAATGTTGATAACTGCTTTTCTGGGAGGAAAAAGCCCTGATTTGTGTTTGCTGATTTTTGTGGTGTAAATACTCTCATTATAACCAATTTTGAGCTACCAACTTGAAGATGCTCCTACTGGTAAAATATGGGGCAATCTGAGCATCTGTAGCATTAATAACTGCAGTAAACCAAAGCACAACACACGTCTTTAAATGCATAAATTCATTATGATGTTAAAAAAGAACACCTCCCACAATCAGTTGATAATGATTAGAGAGGACCATAAGGAATTAACTCATTTTGAAAACTTGTTTTAAAAAAAGAAACAAGAATTTATTCTCTCTTCCCTATAAAAACAGTATCTCAGTGAAACAAAATAGTGCATGAGGAGATCTTTATAAAATACTAGAGGCCTGGTGCACAAAATTTGTGTATGGGGGTGTGGGTATCCCTCAGCCTTGCCTGAACCCTCTCTAATCTGGGACCCCTCATGGGATGTCCGACTGCCCTATCACAATCCAGGACCGCTGGCTTTTAACCGCTCACCTGCCTGTCTGCCTGATCACCTCTAACCTCTCTGCCTGCCTACCTGATTGCCCCTAACTGCTTCCCTGCTGGCATGATCACCCTAACTGCTCTCCCCTGCTGGCCTGATTGCCCCTAACCGCCTCTGCCTTGGCCCTGCCACCGTGGCTTTATCCAGAAGGATGACCAGAAGATGACCAGTCTAATTCGCATATTGCTCTTTTATTAGTATAGATTCCAACTTATACACACACAAAAAAAGGATACTTTAAATAAAATATAAACATTCTGCAATCCCCATTGACCTCTGCTGACATCACAGAGGCAAAGTCCATATAAGGCACCTCCTGGAAGTGCTTCCTGTGAAATGCTCCTGGAAATGCTGGATCTAACTACAAGCTTATAATACATATAGGAGAGAGAGGAACATGTTAAATGATGCCACTGGAAACCCACAGGACACAAAGGGAAATAAAACAAATCCTTGATTTTTTCAAAATAAATTGTAAAGAACAAAACGGAGTGATAGTTGTAAATTACAAGAAGACTTAAGAGCTTGTTGTTTGCAAACAATAGCTCCGAATTAGGGGTTAATATCCAAAATGATAAAGAACTCATACAACTCAACACCAAGCAAATAAACAATCCAGTTAAAAAATGGGCAGAGGACCTGAACAGACGTTCTCCCCAAAAGACATACACATGGCCAACAGATACTATATGAAAAGATGCTCAACTGCACTAGCTGTTAGGGAAACGCAAGTCAAAACTACAATGAGATACCACCTCACACCTGTTAGAATGGCTGTTATCAACAAGACAAGCAATACAAGTGCTGAAGAGGTTGTGGGGAAAAAGGGAACCTTCATTCACTGCTGATGGAAATGTAAACTGGTAAATCCACTATGAAAAACAGTACTAAGTTTCCTCAAAAAATTAAGAATAGAGTTACCACATAACCCAGCAACCCCTATTCTGGGTATTACCAGAAAAAACTTGAAAACATTGATTTGCAAAGATGTATGAACCCCTATGTTCATTACAGCACTATTCATAGTATCTAAGACATGGAAACAACCAAAGTGTTCTTTGATAGATGATTAGATAAAGAACTTGTGGTACATATGTATAATGGGATACTACTCAGCCATAAGAAAAGATGAAATACTGCCATTTACAACAACGTGGATAATATCATGCTAAGTGACATACTGTAAGTCAGTTAGAAGTAAGAGCCATATAATTTCACTCATATGTGGGATATAAAACTGAAACTCATAGACACAGACAAGAGTACGTTGGGGGATAGTAAAGGGGAAAGTGACAGAAGTTGATTTGACTTTGAGCGATGGCACAAAATGCAATATATAGATTATGTATCATAGGAATGTACACTTGAAACCTATATTATCTTATTAACCAATGTCACTCCAATAAATTAAATAAATAAATAAGCTAAACATTTAAGAAACCTTCAAAAAAAACTTAAAACTTGCTCTAACTCACTGATGGCCTGCCACGTGTCACCAAGCGACTCAGCTGCTGCTTTCATTTCTCCAAAAGGTATACAGAGGTTTGGGTCTTGGGTTTTACTTTTTTTTCTCTTCTCAGAGCTAAAGGAAACGGTCTTTCGATAGTTGGGCTTGTTGAGTTGAATACTTATGGTGTCTTACAATTACAATTTCCTTTCTCATAGTATTTGATCCTGATGACCTTTATTCAGGAGTCAATTTCTCCAAGGTTCTGAGCACTCTTTTACCTGTTAGCAAAGCAACAGAAGGTAAGTAGGGATTATGATTTATGAGTTCTGGTTGACATGTTTGGATCCACATGTCATATAAAATTTTTTTTTATATTATACAATTTTCTTTTTTGTTTTTTTTCTTTATTAAGGTATTGCATATGTGTCCTTACACAAGTTAACCAATCAAAATGTATAACTCTTGTTTGGATCACAATATGATTTAATATGTTGTAAAAATTAAAAGGACAAGAGTAGGTTGATCAATAAAATATATATATTATCTACATATTTGATGATATTAAACTTATTTTTTTATTTTTTCAGATATTGTGATGAATTTATTTCAGTTATTCTCAAATGGTAGCTATTGTGTTTTACACATATATACTAAAATGTTTATGGGTGAAATAGTGTTGCCTAAGAATTGTTTCAAAATAATTGGAAGGTTGGTGAACATGTGAGGTTATAAACAAAATAAAATTGGATTAGCTTTGATAATTGTGGAAGCTGGGTGATGGGTACATGGGGGTTCAAAATATTATTTTCTTTACTATTGTGTATGTTTAAATTTTTCTCTAATAAAGTATAAATGTCTAGAAGATCAAATTAGAGAAAGTATTGTTTATATCTAGTAATTCTGAAGAAAGTTGAAGCTAAGTGTTTTGGAGGCATTATTCTGTATACTTACATGAGCTCTCAAAGTTCTTTCCATTCTTGGCTGCACTTCATTTTCTTTTGGAAAGCAATGTTATATTTTTTATGGTTCTACAATGCATTTTTAAGATTTTAGTGCCAAGGAACATTCTATTTCGGTGACTTTGTTTTAAGCATGTCTTTGTTTTCAATGTATCACTGCACTAGATATAACTATACTTAAAACCGCCCATTTTCGGTCACTAAATATCCTATCTTTCTCTCATGTAATGGCTGCAGATCAATATTATTGCAGTAGGACAAAAATCATTAAGTGATCTTTAGCTTTAAGATATTAATAAGGGAAGTTACTGAACTCACAATACTTGATAGTCACTTTTGCTTTTTTATGTGGGAAGGCAAAATTATTATAATATTGATAAGCAGCAGTTGTTTTTTTGAAGTTTTGATACATTTTAATACATTGAATACATTTTAAAATTATTAATTTTTCTTTAAAACAACAACTGACTGGTATCTTCACTAGGAACAGTGGCATATGAGAATGACAGTTGAGAATGGCAAAGTGAAATATTCTATTGGTTTAATGTTTTGTTGCTGACCGTTGAGTAGTATCAGCAAGGCCAGAAGTCGTATCTGGGAAAGTCACTTAAGGCCAGGAAGAACCTATAAGTTCAGGCAGGCAGAGGTTCAAATTCATGAAGATGAGCCGAGGGGGTCAAGGTTCAGCAGCAGAAATCAGGAACAGGGGCTGGAAGGAAAATGCATATCTGGGTGCAACCTTTGGGCAATGTGGATCTGGAATCACAGGCTTCAGGATCCAGTGGGTGGCAGTGGGGAGGACAGAGAGCAGAGAGAAGAGCTCACCTGGCAGTGCCCCTACTGAGTACAAGGAATAAACCTGACAAATGAAAAAGTGTCAAAAAGGTCCACCCCCCTTTTGGTCTACTCTTACGGACATTGTGAAGGTGATGGGCATTAACTGTAACCCATGCATACAGGTTTCCTGTAACTGGGCTAAGAGTATTGATATGTTCAGATTAGAAGAGTGGTCCTGAGTATGCTCTGTGCATTTCCCGGTGGGCCCTGCGCTCTCATCTGGGCTCTCACTTCCCATTGCGGCTTTGCTCTAACTCACTGATGGCCTGCCACGTGTCACCAAGCGACTCAGCTGCTGCTTTCATTTCTCCAAAAGATATACAGAGGTTTGGGTCTTGGGTTTTACCTTTTTTCTCTTCTCAAAGCTAAAGGAAACGGTCTTTCGATAGTTGGGCTTGTTGAGTTGAATACTTATGGTGTCTTACAGTTACAATTTCCTTTCTCATAGTATTTGATCCTGATGACCTTTATTCAGGAGTCAATTTCTCCAAGGTTCTGAGCACTCTTTTACCTGTTAGCAAAGCAACAGAAGGTAAGTAGGGATTATGATTTATGAGTTCTGGTTGACATGTTTGGATCCACATGTTTCTTCTTTTTAATTTTTTTTTATATTATATAATTTTCTTTTTTGTTTTTTTTCTTTATTAAGGTATTGCATATGTGTCCTTACCCTCCCCCCATTGTCTCCCCATCCCCTTACTCATGCTCTCCCCCCCCCCCCCTGTTGTCTGTGTCCATTGGTTGGGCTTATATGCATGCATACAAGTTCTTTGGTTGACCTCTCCCCCTTACCCCCACCCTCCCCTACCTTCCCTCTGAGGTTTGATGGTCTGATGGATGCTTCTGTCTCTGGATCTGTTTTTGTTCATCAGTTTATGTTGTTCATTATATTCCACAAATGAGTGAGGTCATGTGATATTTATCTTTCTCTGACTGGCTTATTTTGCTTAGCATAATGCTCTCCAGTTCCACCCATTCTGTTGCAAATGGTAAGAATTCCTTCTTTTTTATGCAGCATAGTATTCCATTGTGTAGATGTACCATAGTTTTCTGATCCAGTCATCTGCTGATGGGCACTTAGGCTGTTTCCAAATCTTAGCTACGGTAAATTGTGCTGCTATGAACATAGGGGTGCATCTATCCTTTCCACTTGGTGTTTTTAGTTTCTTGGGATATATTCCTAGAAGTGGGATTACTGGGTCAAATGGGAGTTCTATTTTTAGTTTTTTGAGGAAACTCTATACTGTTCTCCACAGTGGCTACATCAGTCTGCATTCCCACCAGCAGTGCACTAGGGTTCCTTTTTCTCTGCATCCTCACCAGCATTTGTAGTTTGTTGATTTATTGATGATAAGCAGTAGTTCTTGGCCTAAAGGTTGTCTGTTGAATATCATTGATTTGACAGAACTTAAGTTTATTCTAATGTGTTTTTAAATGTAAGAAAAGTTATATTTATTCCTTATATGTTTCCTAAGGAAGAAATACTATAGTTACTTCAGCTTCATTTTTAAATGGTTTAATAATTCTTGAAACAAAACAATAACATTTATCACATCCATGTAAGTAAAAGAAAATAAAGGACCATGTGTACACCAACTTAAGAAGCAGAATGTCACCAGTTCCTTTGAAGCCCCTTGTGTAACTTACTTAAGCCCATCACTCTTCCCCATCCTTGCAGAGCTAACAACTCCCCTGAATCTGCATTTATTTACTTAAAAATTATTTCTATCTTATATGCCCTCATTTACATACTGTTTAGTTTTTTGGATTTTAAACATATATTAATGGAATTATATTGTATATATTCTTCTGTAACTTTCTCTTTCTTTTTAAAGATTATGTTCCTGAGATTCAGGCATGTTGTTGAATTTTGCTGAAGTTGACTCATTTTTGTGTCATAAAGTATTTTAATTTATAAATAAATATACTCCATTTTAATTATCTAATCATTGTGTTGTTAGAGATTTGATGTTTCTACGTTTTTCTATTATAAATGTTTTTGTGAGCCTCCTTGATGTACATGTGTGAGAGTTTATTTATTCTGGTATGTGTCTGAAATATATGCATGATAGTTTCTTTAGTACCAGTATATATTCCCAGATGTGGAATGATTGGAACACGGAGCAAGTGCATTTTTAGCTTTACTAGAATGTGCAAAACTATTTTTTTACCCAAGTGGTAGTAAGCAATATACTTCCATCAGCAATACAAGAGTTCCAATTCTTGTATATCTACATTAGTGATTTATTAAATCAAATATATGTCAATCTGGTAGGTGTAAAATAGTGTGCTACTGTGATCTTAATTTGAATCTCTCCAATTACTAATATTAATGAGCATCCTTTAATGTTATTTGTGTATTTCTGTTTACACCAATATGAACTTATTTATATTTTTCCATTTTCTAACAGTTGCTTATTTTTTAATTGATATCTTAAGTACTTTTATGTTCTGTATACTATTTTATTCTGTCAATGAGTTGCAAATATTTTATCTTAGTTTGTGACTTATGCTTCTATGTTTTCATTTTTTAAAAATATTTTTATTTTTATTGATTTCAGAGAGGAAGGAAGAGGGAGAGAGAGAGATAGAAACATGAATGATGAGAGAGAATCATTGATCAGATCCCTCCTGCATGCCCCCTACTAGGGATCGAGCCTGCAACCCAGACATGTGCCCTTGACTGGAATCGAACCTGGGACCCTTCAGTCTGTAGGCTGATGCTCTCTCCACTGAGCCACACTAGCTAGGGCTGTTTTCATTTTTATATGTCTTTTTATAAAAAGAAATTTTTAATTTTAAGGTGGTGTATTTTATTAATCTTTTCTTTTAAATTGTACACTAATGGTATTTAATTAAGAACTCCTTTATGGTGAAGGGATAGAAAAAAAATCCATGCAAATGGATTCCAAAAGAAATCACAGATAGTTATATTTATATCAGACAAAATAACTTTAAGCCAAACATATAATAAAAGTAAAAGAATGTCATTATATAATTAGAAAATTATATAATATAATGATAAAAGGGCTGATTCATCAAGATTTAATATTGTAAATATTTATGTACCCCATATCAGAATACCTAAAGATATAAAACAAATATAATATATCTGAAGGATGAAATGGACTGCAATACAGAAGGGGACATATGTAATAATTTCAGCAATAAAGATAAGTAGCCCTAGCCGGTTTGGCTCAGCAGATAGAGCGACGGCCTGCGGACCAAAGGGTCCCAGGTTCGATTCTGTTCAGGGGCACAGACCTTAGTTGCAGGCTCCTCCCCAGCCTGGGCCCTGGTCAGGGCTCAGGTAGGAGGCAACCAATCTATGTGTTTCTCTCACATTTATGTTTCTCTGTCTTTCCCTCTCTTTTCCACTCTCCCTGAAAATCAATGAAAAAATGTCCTTGGGTGAGGATTAAAAAAAAAAAAAGATAAGTAAAAATAATAAAACTAGAAATCAATTACAAGAAAAAAATTGAGAATATTATTAAAGTGTGGAGATTAAATAGCACACTGGTGTACAACAAGGGTCAAAGAAGAAATCAAAAGAGAAATCTAAAAATATCTTGAAAAAAACAAAAATGAAAACTCAAGTACCAAAATTTATGTTATGTAGCAAAAGCAGTTTTAAGAGGAAAGTTTATAGTGATAAACACCTACCTTAAGAAAAAATATATATCAAATTGGCAACCAAATTTCATATTGCAGGAAAATACAAAAAGAAAAAAATAAAAACAGCCAAAACCGGTTTGGCTCAGTGGATAGAGCGTCAGCCTTCAGACTCAAGGGTCCCGGGTTCGATTCCGGTCAAGGGCATGTACCTTGGTTGCGGGCACATCTCCAGTAGGGGGTGTGCAAGAGGCAGCTGATCGATGTTTCTCTCTCATCGATGTTTCTGACTCTCTATCCCTCTCTCTTCCTCTCTGTAAAAGATTAATAAAATATATTAAAAAAAAGAAAAAAACAACTAAGTTCAAAGTTAGTAGAAGTAAGGAAATAAAGACCAGAGTAGAAATAAAGGAATAGAAACTGGCAAAACTAGAAAAGGTCAAAGAAGATCAAAAGCTGGATTTTTGAAAAATAAACAAAATTGACAAAACTTTAGCTAGACCAGGATAAAAGAGAGAAGACATAAGTAAAATCAGAACCGAAAAAGGAGACAATACTGATAACCAGAAAGACTAAGGATCATAAGAAATAGCTATGATAAGAGATCAATCGAAGGACTTGTATGCATGCATATAAGCATAACCTATGGATGCAAAACTCTGGGGGGTGAGGGCAAGTATGGGTGTGAGGTGTGGGGGGGACTATGGTAAGATATGTACACATATAATACCTTAATTAAAAAAAAAAGAAATAGCTATGAACAATTATACACTAACCAATTAGATAAACTAGAAGAAAAACCTGCCAAGACAGAATCATGAAGAAATACACAATCTGAAAAGACTAATAATGAGTAAGGAAATTGAATCAGCGATCATAAGTCTTCCAACAAAGAAAAGTCCATGATCTGATGGTTTCACCAGTGAATTCCACCAAATATTCAAAGAAGAATTAATACCAATATTTTGCAAACTTTTCCAAAACATTAATGAGGAGGGAACATTTCCAAATTCATTTCATGAGACAAGCATTACCTTGACACAAAAGCCAGACAAGGACACTGCAAAAAGAAAAAAAAATTACAAGCTAATATCCTTGATAAACTGAGATGCAAAAATCCCTAAAAATATTAGCAAGTCAAATTTGCTAAGATGATAGAACTTGTGTTCTCATTTAGACAAAGATAAATATGTGAGGTGATGGATGTTTTAATTACCTCAGTAGGGGAAATTCTTTCACAATGTATACTTACATGAAACCATCACATTGTAGATCTTAAATATATTAAAATTATATTTGTCAATTATATCTCAATAATGCTAAAAAAATTCCTTTTTAAAAATCTGAACATCATACTGGTATTCTAGATTTTCTTCCCAATGCTACTTATTATATTTAACTCTTTTTTTTCAAGTCCCAGTCCCTTCACTCTTCTTAAATTTTGTTTTTATTTTTAAAATGTATCGTTGTTGAAAGTAATAGATGTACTCTTTTCCCCACTTTGACCCTTTCCAGCCCGCCCCCATTCTCTGCCTCAGGCCTTCACCACACTATTGTCTGTGTCCCTGAGTTTTGCATACATGTATATAAATTCTTTGGTTAATCCTCCCCCACCCACTCACCCCCACCTTCCCTCTGAGAATGATCAGTCTGTTCCATTTTTCTGTCTCTGGATCTATGTTTAACTTTTAAATTATCCTGTGGCACCAGCAGGATGGGAAGCTACAGATCCATGGATGAAATAAAGGTGGCGTGGTAACAGGACAAGAAAGCCCATTTGGGCACAGACCTGAGGCCAACCCTTTTGGAAGTGTTTTCCATGCAAAAGGAATTGTCCTGGAAACATAGGGAGTAAAGACAAACAGTCAAATTTTGCCATCAGGAAGTGCATCAGGGTCCTGCTGATCAAAAATGGCAAAAACAAAACACACACAAAGAACCTACCAAACAAAAGCAGCCTTTGCACCCAATGATGGCTGTCTGAACTTTATTAATGAGGTTCTGGCTGCTGGATTTGGTTGCAAAAGTCATGCTGTTGGTGACATTCCTGGTGTTCGCCTTAAGGTTGTCAAAGTGGCTAATGTTTCTCTTTTAACTTTATACAAAGGCAAGAGGGAAAGACCAAGATTATACATTTTGATGATGAAAACACAGTAGTAAAAACTTCATATGCCAAAAAATAAAATTCTGAAATTGATTTTGGCTAAACTGTCACGTTTTTGTATTCAGGTTTGTTGTTTTATTTATCTATCTCAACTGTTACTACATCTCATTGTTTTATATACAATTGCTTCAAAATAATTTTTTTTTAAAAGTATGTTTTATTGCTTTTTAGAGAGAGAGGATGGGAGAGGGATGGAAAGATAGAAACATCCAGGAGAAACATCATCCATTGGCTGCCTCTGCACGCCCCCTACTGGGAATTGAGCCCACAACTCCAGCATGTGCCCCGACCTGGAATTGAACCAGGACCTCTTGGTTCCTAGATTGACACTCAACCATTGAGCAACCCGGGCCAAGCTAAAATTTTTAACTCATAGGAAAATGCCCCCATTATTTTTATTCAGACAAGGTCTAGCTCTACGATGGGTGTTATTCTTTCATATGAAAATTAAAACAAAACAAAAAACCTAAACAAAAAAGTCTAAAATGACTATAACTGTGCAGGCATTTTGATCAGAATTTAATTGCATTTATTGAACAATAAAGACAATGTTGGTATCTAAACAATATTAACATTTCCGTGAATATAGTATATTTTCCATTTATTTAAATGTTTTAAAATGTCTTTTAATACAATGTTTTTAATTTTTTCACAAATTTTATGCATATCTTTAGTTATATTTATTCCTGGGTAATTATAATTTTGTTGTGATTATAAATGTTTTCTTTTAATTTTAATTACATGTATATTACATATTCATTGCTGGTTTATAAAAATAGAACTAATTTAAAATATTTTTGGAAAATGAAAACTATGGATTATCATATGAGTCCTAACCCTAACCTATAGATCTTTTTCAATTTTCTTTGTAGGTAAGAATTTTTTCTGCGAATTCCTCCTCTCTCCCCTCCCCCCATTTCTAGCCCTTTTGTTTTCTTTCCTTATCCGTCTTTCCTAGCCAGGACTTTCAGCATGATGTTTACTGTAAAAGTAGCAGTGAAAGCAAATACCTTTTTCTTCTGTTCTTAAAGAAAATACTAACTTTTTCTCATTAAGTATGATGATTGCTGTGGGTTTTATATAAATTCTCTTTCTCAGTTTAAAGTATTCCCTTCCATTGCTAGGTTGCTAAGAATGATGCTTCAATGCTGTACTTTAGATAAATATTTTCTGGCATCTATTGGGATGATTTTACGATATATTTTGTTTGGTAATATCATGTTTGGAATTTTTTCATCTGCAGTCATAACTGTATATTTTGCAGATACATTGAATTTTTTTTCCTTATCCTTCTGCATCTGCTTCTGCTTTTTATTTTATTTTAAAGGTTAGGATAGCAGCATCATAAAATATGTTGGAATGATTTTCCTCCTTTTCTGCATTCTAGAACATTTTGTATAAGCTTGGATTTATCTGTTCTTACAACACATAGATAAAACTGGTCTTTGCATTTTGTTTATAAGAATATTTTCTTTACTTTTCCAACAATTTTAGTAGTTAAGACATTTAACTTATCTATTACTTCTTATTACATGGTAGGTATATTTGTTTTAAATGGGAGCCGGAGTCCAGAGACGAGGGCTGAATTGTATACACAGTACCAGCGTTCTTGTTTTTGCTTGGTAATGAAGTTCCTGCATTTCATATTCCTTCACATTTAACTTGCTAATGAAGTGCTCTCACTATAATGCATGCCTCCCCAGATATATTTCCTTTAGTCGGTCTCATGAGACATCGTGTAATTGAAATTCATGCTAGATTACATGAAACACTTCATAGAAGAGCATCATTAAAAATAAAAACATATTTCCAACAAAACGTGTAAAAACAGTGAGCAGGACGTTCATTTTGCTGCTGCTGAAAGTAAGGTTGGTGATATGAAGCAACTGTAATATTTAAGCGGAAGATTAGCGAGGCCAGAACATGTAACTTTGAGAGGGAATCTAGAAATTAAAACAGCCGGAGGGAAAGGCTGTGCGAGGAGAGAGCACCTTAGGGCAGGTGCTCCTGGTCCCTCCTACATCAGTCAGAGGCCTCATTCCCAACTGCTAGCACCTTTTTTATTTATTTTATTTTTTTTCTAAATGCTTTAGACATTGGAACCTTTAGCCCACCTGGCAGGCTGGCAGGGTCAGATTAATACATCCTCCCTTTGCGGGGTCCTTTGCTAATGGTAATTGGTGTATAAATACTCCAGTTCTCTTTCCTTCCTCCCTGATGGGTTAACTGTGAAGTGAATGTTGTACAGAGAGTCCCAGAATTCCCCAGTTGTTGGAGGAGATGATCCAGAGGACGTGATCACTGGTTGACCCCAGAGGGGACCTGGGCAACTGGAGGCTCCTTACACCCGCCCCCCCACCCCTCGCCCGCCCTGTCCTTGTATATTCTGCCCACCAGTCCCATGATGACAGCTATTTTCAAGGACACCGCCTTGAGATCGCTGTGTATGGTTGAGACCATCAGGATCGTATTCCTGACAAAACACAGGCCTCTATAGAAACTTGAAGCTTCTGGCAGGCAGGTGTGACGGGCTGTCTCGCACCCATGACCAACATGGTGTTAAGCCTGCACCTACCAAGCTGGAGTGGCCTCTCTCCTTGCCCTCTGTGTATGGGAGCAGTTTGCAAGCCACCCCCAGTGGGATGAAGCCTAAGGGGCCCCTTGACTTATACTCATATTTTCTTGGCTGTCTTCTCCTCTCTGTCTCAATCCCTACCTGTGTTTCCTGGAATTATATTCCAAATAAACTAATTGTACTTGAATATATTTTTCAGGGTCAGTTCATTTGGAACCCCCCACAAAGGCAGAACTTCTCCTAAGAAGCAAGTCCTCAGGACAGTTTTCTGTAATTGGGCAACTTTCCCATCATCAGGTGATGAAAACCTCTGGCATATTTTTGCATCACAATTACTACGAATTTCCTCCAGAGTGAATTGAAGTAGGATGCAGAGGCACAAGGATACACTAGTTTATGACTTATGTCTAGCATTTGATTGTTACTGAAACAATTATTTATTATAAGTGTTGTAAAATTGGCTTTTTGTCATGTCATCAGTGAGCCAAAGGAAGGAAATGTGTGGCTCATGTCATCCAATTCCAAAATCAGGGTGTGATGAGAGATCCAGAAGTATTATGGCACCATTAAGAGAGATCATTATCACCTGCAGCCAAGAAAAAAGTCAAAAGTATAAGTTGATGGCAGACACTAACTTACAGGATCTTTGGGTAATTGTTACTCCCCTTGGTGTTCTTATATTATTATTTAAAAAAATTCTGTTAAATAAATGAAATTATTTTTAAAACATAAACAATCAAGTATTTTGCAGGGCCACATAGAACGCCATCAACTTTGACTATATCTCTTGTGGTGGCTGAATATATATTTTTAGACACCTTATCTAATGTAATCTTGACCAATAGATGATTGATTACTCAAAAAGTCTGTTAGGCATGGAATCTACACTAATAAAAGGGTAATATGCTAATTAGACTGGGAGACCATCCAGGAGACCTTCCGGACGTTCTTCTGGACAAAGCCATGGTGGTGGGGCCGAGGTAGAGGCAGTTAGAGGCCAAGAGGGGAGGGCAGTTGTGGGTGATCAGGCTGGTGGGGGGCAGGGCTGCTGGGGGTAAGCAGACCAGCAGGGAGGCCAGTTGGGGGCAAGCAGGCCATCAGTGGGGGTCAGCTGGAAGTGATCAGGACAGCCGGGGGGGGGCAGTTTGGAGTGAACAGGCCAGCAGGGGGGCAGTTGGGGGTGAGTACACTGGCATGGGGGGCAGTTGGGGGTGATCAGGCTGGTGGGGGGGGGCATTTGGAGGCGAGCAGGCCGGCGGCGGGGAGCAGTTGGGGCAAGCAGGCTGGCAGGCAGAGTGGTTAAGGGCAATCAGGCAGGCAGGCAGGCAGGTGAGCAGTTAGGAGCCAACAGTCCCGGATTGCAAGAGGGATGTCCGACTGCAGTTTAGGCCTGATCCCTGTAAACCGGCAGTCAGACATCCCTCAAGGGGTCCCAGATTGGAGAGGATGCAGGCTGGGCTGAGGGACACCCCCCCCCGTCCATGCACGAATTTCGTGCACTGGGCCTCTAGTTAGTAAAATAAGAGACAAGCATTTTTTTTTTTACATATTTAACATAAATATAGGGTGTCCCCAAACTTTGAATAACTATAAAGGCAGTGATGATTAAAATACATTTCATTTTCAAAAGTGAGCTATCAGCAGTAAAAGTATATTTACATTTTTGGAGATACCCTGTATATGTGAATACGCCCTCAAATGTTAATATATTTGGAGGGCCAGGACCTATTTTTAGAGAATGATCCCATTCATATTTTATCAGTTGACTTCAACTTAATAAAGTGAGATGCCAGTCCCCAAAGGTGGCTTACTTGTGTCACGCACATTCAGCGCCCTGTGGGTCAGTACTGTCAGTTTAAGTGGCCAGTTGCTTAAATGGAAGTCAGTGAAGAGGTCTTTTGTTTTACGGATGAATTTCACAGGCTTCTGGAAAAGAATATCTGGCACAGTGATGGTGTAATAAGATAGAAAATGGGTTAGAGTGATAGAGTTTCTAAACACACCGAGATAATGAAATGCTATAGGTAAATTTCATCAGCAAATGTGCATAATGATACAGTAGGGTGATAAAAAATTAAGGGACCTTCATTTTACTCTTTTTCCTTCTTTCCCTTTTCCCATTTCCACAGTTCTGATGTAAGTTCTTGCCATTTTTTTACTCTAATATTTGGGGTTGGGGATGCATTATTTTGCATTTGATATAGGTCTTTGTTGCATTCTAGGCTTGAGACCATGTGGAAAAATTACTAATCTCTCTCTAAAATGGATACTATAGTTGCTCTTAAATATTAGAATTGTTATAAGAACTATTTATTAAATGTGATTATACATGTACATGACTAAGTGTAGTGAGAAGTTCACTCAAAGCACACAATAATAATTAATATTCATAATGTTGATGAAAATAATAGTAATAGCAAAGCTTACTCATCCAGATAGTGCTTTGATCCTGGGTTAGTTTTCTGAAGTGCTTTATTTATTTTGTGTGTGTGCTAGATTTTTTTTGAGTTGTGTTTTAAGTCAGTAGATTTTCAGAAAAGTTGATAATTTTGGGGTTTTGTTGACCATTTAATAGTTCTAAAATAAAGCAACTTTAGGAATAAAGAACTCTATTGTGTATTGTTAATTATATGAGGTGTTCAATAGAAAAAAGTGCTGATTAATACAGATAGTCTAAACTGAGTTTTGTAGAAGCAAACACAACAGCTCTTTCTCCAATCTCCATCTAAAAAGAGCATGCGTAGATTTATATGTGCATGGATACACAGCAAGTGATGATGACTGCTTACCTGTAGAGCTTTGACATAGAGGAGAGGTTATTAATATATGTATATGATTGTGCATTGGTCCACTAGTCACCATGAAGAGATATTACTTTGATAATTTAAAATAGATTTAACATTTTCAGTATATGAAAATAGTGTCATTTGATTATTCACACATGAAAGAGTAAAAAAAGTCATGTATTTTTGTCTTGGTTTGGCTGTTGAAATATATGAAGAAAGTTAGAAAAACTATTTTAAAAATCAGGAGGAAAGGCCTTGTTCCATACTATTCTTTTCCATGACATTTTTGTTTGTTTGTTTCTACAGTTAAGACTTGCCATTTAGAAATTCAAATTTTTATATCATGAATGTTCTACCTTTTAATCCTCATGTGAGGATTATATTGGATGTCACTGATTCCAGAGAGCCAGGAAGAGAGAGGAACAGGCAGGGAGAGGGAGGGGGAGAGAGAGAGAGAAGCATCCATCAGTTTCTTCATGCATATGCCCTGGCTGGGGATTGAGCCCGAAACCTGGGTGTGTGCCCTGTTCAGGAATCGAACCTGTGACCCTTCTGTGCATGGGATGACACCCTAATCACTGAACACACTGGCCAGGGCCATGAATGTTCATTTAAAATACATTCTGTAGCCCTAGCTGGTTTGATTCACTGGATAGAGCATTTGCCTGGGGACTGAAGGGTCCCAGGTTCGATTCCGGTCAAGGGCATGTACCTTGGTTGCAGGCACATCCCCAGTAGGGGGTGTGCAGGAGGCAGCTGATTGATGCTTCTCTCTCATCGATGTTTCTAACTCTCTATCCCTCTCCCTTCCTCTCTGTAAAAAAATCAATAAAATATATTAAAATGAAATAAAATACATTCTGTAGTAATTTCAGAAATTTATTGGCAGGTAGCAAATATCTCTGTTGCTTAAGATATTTCCAGTCTAGTCTCTCTTTAAAAAATGAACTGTTTCAAAGTAAACAAATTATTAGGGTTGCTCAGCATTTGCTGTGAAACTTCTTAGACTAGCAGGACCTGCTATAAGTAAATGAAATCATCACAGTGCAATCCTCTTATCTGTCAGTTATCTTCTGTGATTTTGTAAAGCAATGAGCCATGTTCTTTGGGGAGCAGAATTCTTCTAAGAAATAAGTCATTGAAAATTCCATTAATATTTTCAGGTCTCTACAAAGATGGAAGTCTATCACCAAATTACAATTGTATGTCAAAAATTGATAATTTTGATTTAAAATGATATTTTAAAATGAAAAGATTATGGAAGTATTTATTTTTATTTTGTTTTAATACCCTAATTTAAAGAATAATTTAAAAGTTGTAAAAATTGTAATAGTATATAAAATGACATCTTTCATCTCTACATACAAAATAAATCTAGTTTTGTGATAGTTTAATTTGACTAAAGAGTTTTCAGGAAAACAAAAACATCTCACTGCTTTGTTAATTAAATTAATATGTTATTTGTCTGTCTGAAGTAGTCAAACTGGTGTATACCCATAGGTTTGACCTGATAGATATTTAATGCCACATCTTGTGAAATTGCTCCCAGGGCAGATATCTTTTCTCTTCTTTCCTTTGTGGTTATTTTTCACCAGCTCTGTTTCTGCACCTTGGTGCATACATCTCATAGGTGCTAAATATACAAGTGTTGTGGTTACAGCATTGTTTTTAGGGTCCTGACTTGACCATTTGTTAGTACAACCTGGGGTGAATTAGTCAATCATTCTTATCATCTTTTTATTTATGTGTCAGATGAGTTAATGTCAAATTTTCAGCATTAATGCCCAGTTGAGTAAGGATGCAGAGAATAGTACCTGGAAAACTGTAGAAATGAAATTGTCTTGATCTCCTTTTTCTCCAACTAAATTGACTTACCCCAAAAAACTTTGAAATATATATTGGGGCAAGTAGATGCAATGTTCAATGCATACATTGTCTTAGAATTCATTTGAACTACTTCAGGAATAGTAAGAATTATAATATAAAAAAATAAAATTGGCTAGGGGAAAGTCTGAAAGCAATTCTAATAGCTTTTCAACACATGGGGAAGTTAAAAACAACAAAAACATACAATAACAATCAAAGCATGACTAGACTCACAAATTCAAATGTGTGATTCTCCTTTCTGGAAAGTGCAAGCAAATAATATCCTTTTAACATTCACTGTGGACTACTGACATGCTACATGTGATTACTAAGTGGGTTAAGGTTAGTCTTCCCAATATCAAGCTAAGTCTAGTATTGACATAAGCACATATAGAACAGAAACTAGGGAAATCTAAACAGAGCATCATAAATGTTTGCCTTTGGAGGGATGCAGGGATGATTCAAAGACATCTCATCAGAAGAACTGAAACTTGGGGAGTCATTTGAAGATGGAGAAGCAGGGGGAAATTATTTCATGTGTGAAACATACCCAGAAGCCCAAACCTAAAAATAAAGTGCGGGAGAGGGAATGAAGAGATGAGAGAAAAGACATGCTAAGGGGCCAAATGGTGAACTGATTCTACTGTGTGTGCAGAGCTGTGTGTGACACGAGGAATGAACTTGCCTTGAATTTTTATTTTAACTTTTCCATCACCGTTTATCCCTTTTATGCCCTCTTACATCTCCACCTTACCCCCCCGCAAATAACCTCAGCACACACAACCTTCTAATTCTTATGGCGTTTTATTAAGGTAAAGAAAAGGGAAGTTTGGGATATCAGAACTTTCTTTCTATAGAAACTATGAAAAGCAGTTTAAATTTGGGCAGATCAAAACACATGAGAGTGGGCTCAAGTTTGAGCAATATTTATGATACATTTACATTATTAGTAGTACCATTATTATTATTATTATTATTATTATTATTATTATTATTATTTCAGGTGATGGGAATGCCAGGTAACTAAAAACTGATCCTTATTTTCAGGGAGGTTATTGTCTTACTAGTGGCCCAGTGCATGAAATTCATGCATGGGGGAGATGAAATTCCTCAACCTGGCTTGAACCCTCTCCAATCTGGAACCCCTCAAAGGATGTGCTACTGCTGGTTTACAGAGATTGGGCCGAAACTGGCAGTTGGACATCCCTCTCGCAGTCCGATAGTGCTGACTGCTAACTGCTCACTTGCCTGCCTGCCTGATTGCCCCTAACTACTGTGCCTGCTGGCCTGCTTGCTCCCAACTGCCCCCCTGCCAGCCTGGTCACCTCTAACTGTCCTCCATGCCAGTGTGCTTGCCCCCAATGGCCTCCCTTGGCAAACTGCTCACCCCCTACTGCCCCCCCGTTGGCCTGCTCACCCCCACCTTCCCTTCCCTCTGCTGGCCTGCTCACTCCAAAGGGCTCCCCCACTGTCCTGATTTTCTCCAACTGATCCCCACTGATGGCCTGCTTGCCCACAACCTGCCCCCTTGCTGGTCTGCTCACCCCCAAAGGCCCCGCCCCCCACCAGCCTCATCACCCACAACTTCCTTCCCCTCTTGGCCTCTAACCACCTCTAACTTGGCCCCAACACCATACCTTTGTCTGGAAGGTCTCCTAGAAGGTCTCCCAGTCTAATTAGCATATTACTTTTTTATTAGTATAGATGAGGTAGACACTCAGGTAGACACACATTGAAAGTCACATTCTATGTTCTGTACTAGACGTAAGAACAAAGTGACATAGGGAATAGAGGATAGGATTTATTCCAATTTGAGGACTTGCGGAAACTTTCCTGGTGATATAAAACAAAACAAAACAAAACAAAACAAAACAAAACAAAACAAAACAAAACTGTGTTGATAGAACTTATGGGGTTAACCAAGTGTAGAAGGTTGGTAAGGGTTTCTAGGCAGTGTGACACCATGAGTAAAGTTGTCAATGTATGAACCAGCATATTAAGTATAAAGAAAGTGAAGAAGTTGGTTATTTCTAGAGTCTGAATTGGGAGATAGGTGTTTAAGCTGATTGACATTAGGATATAAAAGACTTTGTATTCAGAAATAAGGAGATTGGCTAGGAAAGAGATTCTGTAGATTGAGTGTTAAAAAACAACAACAACTAGTCTCTTTTTTGAAGTCTACATCAAATCAATATTAAAAATTAAAGACTTCATATTAAAATCAGATCTTTGACTTATCAATGCTTTTATGGCAGCACCAATTGCTCATTTCTTCGTGGCAATGATCCCCGGAGTTGACAAGGATTCTACTCAAGAAAATATGTTTGATAATGCAGTCTCCCACTTACATACCACACACATTCTCTCTGCTGACATATCTTCAATAAGAGAGGTCCCATCTCCAAAGACAACACATTCTCTTCTGATGCAGCTCTAACTTGCCTCTTGTTCTTATGTTAATTAAAAAATCTGCTTCTCTTATTTTCACTTGTGGTTCTAGTTTTGCTTTTAGGAGCCACATAAAATAAGACTAATAATCTCCTTTCATGAGAACATTCCTTTGATATTTGAAAAAATAACTTTCATGCTTCTTTCATTCAACTCTTTTCTAAACTACATGTTCGTTTCTATACTTAGCTCCTTATTGAGATGTTTTTAGGTCATTTACTAAGTTTCTCTGTCATTTATTCTTCCTCTAAATTTACTGTAGCTTGTCAACATATTTAAATGGTGTTAAATTGTACATGGTGATCTAAGTTTGGTTTGTATAGGGCAGCCTAAGCTTGGTCTGCCTTGTTTCACTGAAGGGAGATTATCTCTTTATTTAAACTTCTGAGTTGGGCTAGCTATTGTAAGCAAGCATCACACAACTCTAGGCCCCGCCCCCCACCAGTCTCATCACCCACAACTTCCTTCCCCTCTTGGCCTCTAACCATCTCTACCTTGGCCCCAACACCATAGCTTTGTGTTGGAGACTTTCAGTCACAGATAATTTTCACATTAACTCATGTCAAGATTTTTTTCTTCCTCTATAAACTTATCCTAGTTATTTTTGAGCTTAAAATTATGTGTACATATTAGCCTAGGAGTTTAGTTTCTATCAATTGAATCTTGATTTTGTCATTTTATGTTTGTTCTCTACATGCTTGTCTTCTGAAAATATGATATATTTTTATTATTTTCATATGTAATACATGGGGTAAAAATGATAGACAGATAATGACATGGCTATGACATTTTGGGGTTCCAATGGGCATTTATCCCAAGGTTCAAATTAAAGTCTTATTCAACACTACATATGGTTTCTATGGCATTTGTGAGTTTGCCTAATAATATTTCGCAATGCACATTTCATAAACATCTTATAAACATACGTGAATTTTTTATTCAAGTGTTCAAGTGTTTATCAAACTAGTAAAAATTATCAAAGAAAGACACAATGATTGTATAGTAGACTCATTTTGGGTAAATTTTATGGGTCCCATAGGATTTTATGATTCTTTTCACATATTAGTACATTATTTTCTTTTGTACTTGACTTTTCTCAGTGATTTGTCATGGAATTTTATAGGGTGAAAGCACTGGAGCCTAGCAAATGGGTTAAAATATCTGGCTTTGGGCCTAATTTGTGTGGCTCGGTGATTGAGTGTCAACCTAGGAACCAGGAGATCAGGGTTCCATTCCCATTCAGGACACATGCCCCGTTGTGAGCTCAATCCCCTGTGGGGGGCATGTAATAGGCAGCTGGTCAATAATTCTCTCTCATCATTGATGTTTCTCTCTCTCTCTCTCCCTCTTCCTTCCTCTCTGAAATCATTAAAAATATATATTAAAAAATATCTGGCTTTGGTACACATTAGCTCTGTGTCAAGGTAAATGTGTAATCTTTTAGCATATGAAAGGAATAATAATAGACATTTCACAAGGTCATTATTAAGATTTAATGAGAGATTATAAAGCATCCAGTCTAGGGCCTGGCCCACAGTGTACTAGTATATATGACACATTAAATTTCTTACTTTCAACACCAAGTTAGCCAAAGTAACTGCACTGCATAGTCAGACTAATGTTATGTCCATTTTGAAGGTGAAGAAAAATCATTTAGAGAGTTTTATTCAGTTATTCAATCATTATTAATGCTTCCTCTTATTTGGCACTGTTACACATGAGATGCATGCACAGATATTCTGGAAACATAGCAAATATGTACCAAACCTAGCTTTAAAGTCTAGATAATTTTGAACATCAATTGGCCATGAATTGATATAGTATTGTGTTTTTATATATTTTTATTATTGAGAGTATTACAGATGTCTCCCATTTTTTTTCCTTCCCTTTGGCCCCCTACCACCTGGTTCCCACCCCACCCCCCAACCCTTTACCACCCTATAGTCTGTGTTTATAGGCAATGCATATAAACATATCAGTGATGGTATTTATTGCAGATACTTTGTAAATATTCACAATAAATATCCTAAATCATTTTTTGGTAGATATAGTCTGTAATAAAATAGCTTCTGTGATCAACTACAAAAAGTAATATGTTGGGGCAACAAATTGTGACCCATTAAAATGCCTTAAGGCCAGTTTTAATGAATCATTAAAGATTATTTGTAATTGTCATACATAGCATATTAAATTAGATTCTATTAAGTTATTCATTTGGCTGAAATAATTTGTTCTTTTATGGAATAAAATATTTCCTTTCTGATTAAAAATATTCTTCATTCAGTTGATTATCTATTTATATTGCTAGATAGCCCTAACTTGGTCATAATACAGAATTAGTGAAATTAGAATTAATGATGTTTGAATATAACTTGAAATGATAAAATTATGACCTTTTACCTAAGAATAAATGTATTCTTTTCAAACCCTACCATCTGAGAGAATGACTAATGTTGTACAACTATGGAAAACTGTCAGGATAGATAATTTAGTAGCTATATTTAATAGTATTTACTAGAAAGCACCATTAAAATATGGTTTAAACATGACAGATCTGTTTTGTTTTTTTCTCAAAAACCAAAAATTTGGGAGAATTTTTACTCATTTGAAATGAGATTAAAAAAAAAAATGCTATACAGGACTTCCCACTATGAGAGGAAATACACTGAGTGCTTTATATAAAGATACCATGTAGATCTTTCAGGTACATTTAAAAAATAATAAGCACTGAAGTAGGACTTCTAGCTATGCACTTATACAGACTGAATAAATAGGTTGTTGATCCTCTTAACACACACACACACACACACACACACACACACACACGCACGCACGCGCACGTAACACTAGACAAACACTAGAAAAAAACAATCTGGACTCCGGGAAAATGATCAAAGGCAGAAGAGAAATTGAGAATCAGTAATTTTTGAGAAACTGCTACAGCTCCCGGGAAAAGTAAATGGGAGTTCTCATCCTTTTTGCCTAGTGTTGCTCTCTTCTACTCCAGCCCTGAGTTGAAGAGAGCTGTTAATTTAGCAGTGTGGGGCTGGCTGCATGAACTTGCAGCTCTACTGCCAGCAGGTGTGGGCTCCGTTTGTGCAGGCTGGGAAACACAGAACTTTGCAGAGGGAAGTGGTGAGTGTAATAGAAAACAAATGGAGCAACGCAATGTCTCTGATAGCCAGAGACTGTGATCCTAGTTGGGGTGAATGGTGGCTGAGCCAGAACTTTATTAGGAGACTAGAGGCCAGGTGCACGGATTCATGCACTGGTGGGGTCCCTGAACCTGCCCTGTGCCCTCTCGCAACCCAGGACCCCTAGGGGGATGTCGGACTGCCAGTTTTGACCCTGTGGGGATTGGGCCAAAACCGGCAGTCCAACATCCCTTGAGGGATGTAGTAGTGTGCAAAGCGTCAGGCCAGGGAGGAGCCCAAACCAAGGTCAGGCGTTGCGCTGCTCCTGCTCACTCTGGCCCTGCTGTGCCTGCTGTGCCTGCTGCACCTGCCGCCACTGCTTGGTAGTGCTGCTGTGGAGGCAGGAGAGGCTCACGCCCCTGCAGCTGCGCTCGCCAGCTGTGAGCTCCGTGTCTGGCACCTGTGGGTGCTCCTGCTGTGGGAGTGCACTGACCAGCAGGGGGCAGCTCCTGCATTGAGCACCTGCCCCCTGGTGGTCAGTGCATGTCATGGCTATCAGTCCACCAGTTGAGCAGTCAACTTGTTGCTTAGGCTTTTATATATATAGATTCTGGAAATAAGAGACATTGAATGCTTAGATAAACTGTGTGCATCTCTGACTGCCTAGGAAAATGCACATAAGAGAGTTATACGAAAAGTGAATACAAAAGGAGATTTGAGAATTGGCTGACCTTTGAATGCCCTCACCAACCAACACACAGATTAATCATCCGGGAGAGGAAGTTCAAGATTTTGAGCACAATATATGCCAAAATCACTGATTAACTATTAAGCTATAGAGACACAGGGGTGACCCCTTTGAAACAAGACTTACAATTAAAAATTTAGGAACCCTTTAGAATCCTATAGAATAGAAGAAATAGGAAATATTGTCATCCCAGCTCTACAGATTTATTAC
The DNA here is from genome assembly GCF_027574615.1 of Eptesicus fuscus. Taxonomy (NCBI): domain Eukaryota; kingdom Metazoa; phylum Chordata; class Mammalia; order Chiroptera; family Vespertilionidae; genus Eptesicus; species Eptesicus fuscus. The sequence goes on along the minus strand of NC_072487.1, from coordinate 10,396,633 downwards.
CTACGTGACCTGTGTGAGGTAAATGCAGATAATTAGAACTACTATCTCAAAAGCGTGCAGAAGAAATTATGGGTTAAGACAGCAGTTAATTATAAAAATGTCTGACATATAGTAATGTTTCTATTATTTCTATAGAAAGCAGTGTATTTTTGCAAAAACAAACAACAGCAAAACTTTATTAGAGTAGTTTTCATTCGTTTTAAGAAAGAACAAAAAGAAAACAATATAGAAGAGGCAAATTTGCAAAATACAAAGTTTCTAGATTTAACATGTTAGTTTTAGGACTTGAAAATTTTGCTACTCCTTATTCTTTCATTCATTCCACAATGACGTATTACTATGTATCATATACTGTGTGGGTTGCTGGAAGTGGAATGATGACTGATTTGAGAATTATCAAAACAATACCACTAAATTGGATGATTCAAACATTATAATCATTCATTATGAAGCAGGGACCTACTCTCAGTCATGTAGCAAGATGGCTTCAAGGTAAAGGATGTCCTTTGTGTAAACATGTACTTTCATATCTACATATGATTGTAGGTGACTAAATCCAGTAGTTAAGTATTAACGTAAAATTAGACTTATATTAACATTATATGTGCCTTCAAATTATTCTAAAGCCAATGTAGCTAATAAATAAATACATCTACCAGAGTTGTTCTCTCTTCTTTGGCTTTGCTGCTATTTCATTCCAAGGATTCAAGCGTTACTTCAGAGAGCACTGAAATATGAGAAATACCCTTCTAACTTGAGAATTTACTGGGAGTATAACACCAGAGGGGAATCCACTGCGATTATCTTGGGGAGCATAATTCCTTCTGACTTTTCCTCAATCAACACATGTATAATTCACACATTTTCGATTTGACTTTTGAAGGCTTATCTACAAGGAATGGTCAGAACTGAGCCTGCACTCTCTGTTGATAGTAGTAACTCAACATATCTTTGTTCTGCACAGTTCTTCCCTGACCTTTAGACTCTTAACGTTACTGGACTACTTGACATTTCCAAGTAGATGCTACATAGATACATCAAACAATGTTTTCCAAAAGGAACTCTTGATTTCACCCAGCAAGCCTGATCCTCTGCTGGGATTTCCTCGTTTCAGTAATTGTTAAAACCACCACCCAGATGCTCAAGCTGAAAAATTTAGGGTCTTCCTCCATCTAACAATTGAATCAATCTGCAATACCTCTTGTTTCCTCCTTCTAAGTATGTCTCACACTCGTTCATTTTCATCTACTCTATGGCTATTTAAGTTAAAACAACTTAAATTATATCTTACACTTTTCCTCCTAACCAGTCTCACCTTTAAGTCTCACCATCATTTAAAACTTTTTTTTTTAAACATAGCAACCAGAGTAATCTTTTTAAATTATGAATTGAACAATGTGATTCTCCTATAGAGACAGACTCATAGACGTTGGTGGTGGAGGCCTGGATGGGGGAGGTGGAGGGATTGAGCAAAAAAAGAAAAAGAGAAAGAACTCATGTACATAGACCACAGTGTGGTGACTTCAGGGGGTGGGTAGAGGTGGAGGAGAGATATGGGGGAGAAATGATGATGGGAAAAATAAATAGCTACTTTAACAAAAGGAGGGAAAAGAAAAACCTTTTAACACCTGACAATTGTAGGATGCCTCCCAATTACAAATACAGATTCCATACCATGGCCTTTGTGATTGTGCATAATCTGCCCCTGCACACCTCTCAAGTTCACTTCTTTCTCTTCTTTCTTCCATGAATATTCTGGCCACCTTCACCTGTTTTTAGTTTGTTCTATTTGTGAGTTTCTTTCTTACCTCAGTGCTTTGACCGATGGTTTTGTTTGTCTGAAGAAATCTTTTTCCTATGGACCTCAGGATAAACTTTACTCAAAAGACCTTTCCCAAATGATGATAAGTTGTCTAACCACTCTTTTTCATTTATACTAGGGGCCCAGTGCACAAATTCATGCACCTTGAAAGGAATTGTGGGCCGTGAGGCTGTGGTGGGCATAGGGGCGGGTCTCAGCCCATCCTCTGCACCCCTGCCCAGCCCCTCCTGCCTCGGCCCCTGTCCCTGTCTGCTGGCAGCCCTGCTACCGCTGCCACCGCTCCCAAGCGCAGAGCAATTGGGGCCAGCGGCAGCAGCGGGTACAAGAGGTGGCTGCTGCCCCAATAGTCCCTCAGGAGCAGGGGGAGGTGGAGAAGCCCTCACAGGCAATTTGGGTTGGCAGCCACTGCTTTCACCTGCTGACAGCGCTGAGCAATTGGGACCGGCACCAGGCGCCAGAAGCGGGTGCTAGTGGGGCAGTGCTGCCAGTGGGTGGGAGCGGCAGCTCTGGTGCCAGCAGCGGGTGCAAGCAGTGGCTGCCAGCCCCTATTGCCCCTCAGGGGCACGGGGAGGTAGAGAATCCCTGAGGAGCGATCGGGGCCAGCAGTCGCTGCTCGCACCTGCGGACAGCGCTGAGCGCTCGGGGCTGGTGCCAGGTGTCGGCAGCGGGTGTGAGCGGCAGCTCCAGCGCCTGCAGCAGGTGTGAGCACCGGGCAGGACTGTGGTGCACAGGAGCAAAGAATTTTCAGTAACCACCAGAGGCTTGCCCCAATGACAGCAACTGGTGCCTTGCCTTGGTCTGGTGCCCCCCGTTTACCTGCTCCACCATCCCGCTGCGGCCGATGCCCGCCATGTTCCACACGCGCCCCCTGGTGGTCAGTGCACATCATAAGCGACAGGTTGTTCTGCCATTCGGTCTATTTGCATATTAAGCTTTTATTATATAAGATTATTATTCCCTCAGTTATCAAATCTTAAATATCCACATTATATTTTCATCTATATTGACATACTACTAAGTTGTAACATTATTGCTCTTAAGAGAAGTGCTTAAAATCATACTTTGCACCTATTTCTTCCTAATTCCTAGGAAATATACCACTCACAAAATAAAGCAAATTCAGAAACAAATGTGTATATTACTAAGCAGTATATATTCTTAATGCATACATGTATACAAATAATTTGATTAAACAATGTTTGTCACTCCCTGTAGATACTAGCTATAGGCCTGGGCACTGAGTAAAGTGGCAAAGTATCCTCCCAACCCCATATCTGGTGCACCCCCAAACCCAGTGCCCCACAATGACCAACTCAACACACTTGTTAGTTAGCCTCTCCAAACTTCACATTAAACTCCCCACGCAGGATATTCCAGGAAAGAAATATGTTTCCGAAATTATGAATTTCTAAAGAAATTACATTTTAAAGAACTCTGTAGAAATAGAATTAACATGTCTTAATTTCATTTATAGATCTAGTCATTTGTGTCAGTTTTAAAATATAACAATTACATCTAGTATCCTTAATTTACTCATGAAATTAAAATGGTTGGCACATTAAATTTAGAAGGATAATTTGTTTAGACTCTTCAAATTTAATATTGGGGTTTACTTTAAGATGTGTTTCATTGTTACAAATGGCACTGCAAGCTGCTGAACTTAAGAAATTGAACATCTTTTAGTTTTCGCCTATTCATCTGAAGCAGTTAACTGAGAAAATAAGAAAGCAGTTAACTGAGAAAATAATCAATATTACAATTAACCAAACAATGTCATCATGTTTTGTTTTGTTTTTGCATATGGTATCCACCATGTTGTCAAGCAGATATAAAAATACACAATTTCAGAAAAATAGCAAAGTTAAAAAAGAATACACATATATCTATTTTTTAAAATATATATTTTATTGATTTTTTACAGAGAGGAAGGGAGAGGGATAGAGAGTTAGAAATATCGATGAGAGAGAACCATCGACCAGTTGCCTCCTGCACACCCCCTATTGGGGATGTGCCCGCAACCAAGGTACATGCCCTTGACCGGAATCGAACCTGGGACCCTTCAGTCCGCAGGCTGACGCTCTATCCACTGAGCCAAACCGGTTTCGGCTATACATATATTTTATGCATTGGGTCTAGCTAGAAGAACAAGACCGAAGCATGGTGTTGTCACATGAGCATGGCAGGCGGTAGACGTCCTCAGCCGTTGGCAGGCTCAGTGGAGGAAGGAAAGACGGCGCCCAGCGAGATCAGAGCAGACACAGTCTAGCAGAGGTAAAGGTGATGAGGAAGGCCCTGCAATTTTCCTGAATAAAAACCATAAGCCCAGAACTGAGTTTAAAGGTAAGTTACTGTAATGTTTGCAACAAATCCCTGTGTATTATTATCCTTAATTTAATCAGTAGATAGAGTGTAGGCTAACAGCTGTCAGAGGGGAGGGAGGTTGTGGGGCTGAGTGAAAAAGGTGAAGGGATTAAGCAAAAAAAAAGTGTTTGTGTGGGTTTTTTTTCACACAGAAATGAGCTTTGTCATGGTTCTTTTCCTTTGTTTTATTTTTATTTTCTGATGAGAAGTCCCATGCTCCCCTTTGTGTGGTTATTGGTAATGTTGTGGGAAGGGACATTGACTGGTATGCTCAGGACTTTCCCACATGCTAAGTTTGGGACAAAGCATCTTATTCAGGTTATTTCACTTTAGCTTCAGAATAAGCGTGGTAAATTTGTATTCTTTTCATCCCCAAAGGAGCTGCCAATTTACATACCGTGATCAACGTCACAGGAGTAAGCAGTGGAGTCAGGACTGAAAACTTCCCCTATAATTCCCCCCTAGCTGCAAAGCACAAGTTCTATCTGTTACAGATGCTGGCAGATTTCAGATAAATTCCTGGAGCAACCCCTGGAGGAATGCCTTTTTTCTTCTGGTGCTTCAAAGTTCCTTTCTGACATCCAGGCTAACCGTGCTGCTTATTCTGTAATCCAGTCAAATGCAGCAGTAGTTTTATATTTCTGCCTTTGAATCGCAGATCCAAGGAACTGGCAGCAGCATGAACTCCTCGGTGCAAAGGAATTGTCATGATCTGACTTTGTCGATGGGTTGACACCAAATTCTTTTAGTCACATAGACCTTCTTCTTCTTCTTCTTCTTCTTCTTCTTCTTCTTCTTTTTTATTAGAAATAAAAATAGTTGCAGAGGAGTGAATTTGAGGAGTAATACAATTTAACTTGGGAAATTTTATTTTTAGAAAAGGTTTATAATAAAAATATGTTTGAGTGTTCATTCCTAGAGGCAAGTACCAAAAATATACCTCCTTCAATTTGTTGTTATTGCCATCAGTTTCTTTTCCCCTCAAATCTGCTCTAAAATAACCTTTCTAAGCTGCTGCAGACCGCAGTGTTCTACACTTTGCCCTCTGAGAAGGAGTCAAGCCAGAATCTTCTCACTGCCCTGGCCGGTGGCTCAGTGGTTAGAGTGTCAGCCTTGGCACAGAAGAGTCCTGGATTCCATTCCCGGTCAAGGGCATGTACCTGGGTTGCAGGTTCACTCTTTGCCCGAGTTGAGGCATGTGCAGAAGGCAATCAGTCCATGTTTCGCTCTCACATTGATGTTTCTCTCTCTCTCTTCCTCCACTCTCTCTGTAAAGCAATGGGGAAAATGTCGTCAGGTGAAGATTAACAAATAAAACAAAGAATCTTCTCACTTGGTTTCAATAAGGCCATTCCTGGGGATAAACCTATTAAGGAAAAATAGTTATCTATTAACACCATCTATTTTTACCCCACATTTCAGAATTTCTAATTTACATAAACCTAGGACTCTTTTACTATAATCATGAAAAGAATTAAACTTTATATAATGTTTACAACTTAAGAAAACCACTCAGTGCAGTTCAGTAGTGAGCACTTAGTATGGACTATGGCTGGAGAAACTATTCTTGTTTGTTCCTTTTCTTTTTTTCCTCCAACGTGTTCTCCATTTTTTGGTTTTAATTGAGCATTTTATATGATTCTATTTTCTCTCCTTTCTTATAACAGGTATACTGCTTATTATTATTTTTTAAGTGGTTGTCCTAGAGTTTGCAATATATAGAGAGTTTGCAATATATTCAGGAGTGGGCAAAAGTGGATTTGCAGCTGTGAATATGAAAAATAGAGTTTATTCTTGGATTATTTCTTAATTCTTGTATTATTTATTTGCAGTACAATTATAAACCTACTTTTATCAAACCCTATATTTACAACTTGTCCAAGTGCACTTTCAAAGACTAACTCAATTTAGGGTTAGTGTGAGTACATTAAAATAACAAAATAATCTTAATTCCTCCTTCCTGTTCTTTGTATCATTGTTATTAATTTTACTTATACATAAGCAAACGTAAGCATATATATGCATACATAAGGTGTATACATAAATATACATGATCAAATGTGTTGCTTCTATTATTATTTTGGAAAAACATATGTTAGAACAATTAAGAATAAAAAAAATAAAAGTTTTACTTTTTCTTCAATTATTTCTTTAGTGATACTCTTTTCTTTATGTAGAATTGGATTTCTGATGTATGTCATTTTCCTTACCTCTGAAGATCTTACTTTAATATTTCCTTGCAAAACAGCTCAATTTTTGCTTGTCTGAGAAAGTCTATATTTTTGAAAGATAATTTTTTGGGGTACAGAATTCTAGGTTGGTAGATTTTTTTTCTTGTGAGATTTTAAATGTTTCACTCCATTTTCTTCTTACTTGCATGTATTCTGAGGAGAAGCTGATGTAATTTTTATCTTTGCTCTCTATAGATAGGTTTTTAATTTTCCTTCTCCCTTCTCTCAGGATTTTAAAAACTGTCTTATTTTCTGTAGTTTGAAAATGACATCCTTAGGTGTATTTTTACCTTTTTTTTTGGCATTTATTTTGCTTTCCTGAATTTACTGGATCTGTTGTATGGTGTTTGACATTAATATGGTGGAAAATATCAAATGTCATTATTACAAATATTGATTCTGTTCCTTTCTCTCTCTCTCTCTTTTCTCCTCTTTATTGTAGAAAGTATTACATATGTCCCCTTTTTCCTCCCATTGACCCTTTATAGCCCGCCCCTGCCTCCCACCCCAAGTCTTTACCACCCTATTGTCTGTGTCTATGGGTTATGAATTGTATGCATGCAAGTTCTTTGATAGATCTCTTCTCACCTACCCATCCACTCCCACCTTCCCTCTGAGATTCAACAGTCTGTTCCATGCTTCTATGTCTCTGGGTCTCTTTTGTTCAACATTTATTTTGTTCGTTAGATTCCAAATATGAATGATTTCATGTGATACTTGTCTTTCTCTGGCTGGCTTATTTTGCTTAGCATAATACTCTCCAGGCCCCTCCATGCTGTCTCAAAGGTAAGAGGTCCTTCTTTTCTATAGCTGCATTGTATTCCATGGTGTAAATGTACCACAGGTTTTTGTTCCCTTTCTCTTTTTCTCCCTCTGGTATCCCTATCATGCACATTACACCTTTTGCAGTTATCCCACGGTTCTTGGATATTCTGTATTTTTTTCAGGTTTTTATTCTGTTTGCTTTTATCTTTGGAGGTTTTCGTTTAGATTTTGTCAAGCTCAGAAATGATTTCTTCAGCTGTATCCATTCTAATAAGCCTCAATAAGGCATTCTTCATTTTTGTAAGTATTTCTAAACCACGCATTTCTTTTTGGTTGTTTCTTAGAATCTTCATCTCTCTGCTTGCACTGTGTTCTAATGCTGTCTGTTCTATCCATTAGAGCCCTCTGTTTTAAATCTCCTGTTTGACAATTCCAACATCCCTGCCATATCTGAATCTGCATATGGATTATAAGGAGCTATTGTAGACAGGCCTGAAGTAATGTGGTGGTGAGATGTCAGGGGAGGTGAAGCGTGCTATAGTTCTATGATTAGGTCTCAGTGTTTCAGTAATTCCGTCCCTACACTGTGAACTTCACCGGTGCTTTTCAGCCACTCCCACCCCCACACCCCTTAGGGGAGACAGGCTGCTTAGGCCCTATCCGATAGGGGCTTAATCACAAGGAACAACAACAGCCTCTAATTATTGGAATCCAGAGTCTAGGTCAGTGGTCGGCAAACTCATTAGTCAACAGAGCGGCAAACCGCGGCTTGGGAGCCGCATGTGGCTCGCAAGCCGCAGTTTGCCGACCACTGGTTAGGGCAAACTGCAGTTGGATACTTTTCTTTTCCCAGGCGCAGACAAAATAGGTCTTAAATGGGGTATCTCCCTTTCTCCGGGTGGAAAAGTAGAGTCAAGTAAGGCTGTGTAGTTGCATTCCACTAGATCAGCTGGGCTCCCATTAAACACCTGCAGGTCAGGTGCTGGTTAAATAGTTCCCCCTGAGGGAGGGCTTTTTAAGGAGAAGAGACTGCCCTGCTGTGTTTCAAAATGGTTCTTCCCACCCCCGCCTCTCACAGTAAGTAGGATGGGATTTTTCTCCAAAGTTCAGTCTCAACCTGGTAAAAGTCTAGAAAGTAGAAGCCACAAAAGTGTGGGTCCCCCTCACCCTTTCGTGAATGAGTCCCCTGGAGTTTTTATTTTTATTTTCAGAGTGTTGTATGCTGAGCCTCCTGCATTTCACCGGTTCCAGTTCTGATCGCCCTACCCCGGCACTGTCCCATGGCGTTTTCAACTTGTGGGCTTCTGCTCTGGTAAGTGATGATGCCCTGTATTCACCTGTTGGTCTCTTCAATTTGGGGGGCAGTGATCTGCCTTCTGACCTCGCTTCTCTTGTGGAAGTAAGATTTGCTGGTATTCCACTTTGTTCAGAGATTTAATCGTTGTTAGGATGGAGTCGCAGCCTCCAAAATTTAGTTAAGTTTGGGCCAATGACAAGCATTTCTGAACGGCACTATTTTTACAAAATGTCAGCTTTGTAAATATTTATAAAATGTCAGTAAAGCAGTTCTATAACTTGGAACAATCGAGGTGCTGTGGGTTGGAAATAACAGAACGCCTGACATTAAAACGGGCTTTAATAATGAGGACATTCATCAGCTCATGAGGAGCGGCCTAGGAGGAGGAGGACTTCTGGGGAGTTTCGTTCAGAAGCTTTCACGGTTACCAAGCACCCAAGTCTGTCTCTGCTTGACTACCTTCGACAGGGACTTTTCGTCCTCACGCCCCAATGTCAATATCTTGTTGGTGATTTAATTCTGCAACATGTTGCTTTGTGAGGAAACCAAGCAAAGGGGATAAGAGATCTTCCTGTGTTATTGTACAACCCCATGTGAACCTACATTTCAAAATATAAAGTTTAACCTTTTTGAAAATTTAGGAGTGCAAGCAGTTGATTATTGGAGAGTGCTTATTGAAGAGTATGGAGAGGCGTGAATAAAGAAATTGGTAGGATGGGGGCCTGGAAGGATTTGATGTTATGGTATCAAGTTTGGATTTTATCTCACCAGTGATGTTATACCATTTTATTCGTTTTCTATTGCTTCCTGTAACAAATTAGCATAAACTTAATGTCCTAAAAACACACAGTTATTATCTTACACTTCTGGAGGCCAGAAATCTGAGAAGGGTTTCACTGAGCTACAATTAAGATGTTTGCAGGGGTGTGTGGGTGCTTTTTTCTGGTAATTGTAAGGAGAAAACCCATCTCTTCATTTTAACCAATTTCTAGAGGCTTTTAGCATTCCTTGGCAAGAAAGGGTTCCTCCATTTTCAAAGCCAAGATCATAGCATCTTCAGGTGTGTCTGATTCTGACTATCCTCCCTTTCTCTCTACTCCTACAGACTAAGCTAAATCCCTCGTCAAGACTGATAATTAGTCACACCTACAGACACCTATTGCTACAGGACAGTGGTCGTCAAACTCATCAGTCAACAGAGCCAAATATCAACAGTACAACGATTGAAATTTCTTTTGAGAGCCAAATTTTTTAAACTTAAACTTCTTCTAATGCCACTTCTTCAAAATAGACTCGCCCAGGCCGTGGTATTTTGTGGAAGAGCCACACTCAAGGGGCCAAAGAGCCGCATGTGGCTCGCGAGCCGCAGTTTGCCGACCACTGCCATAGGAAGTGGCCCTTTTTGAGGTTCTAGGAGTCAGGACATGGGCACCTCTTGTAGGGGCATTATTTCTAGACATTTACTGCAAACGGCTTTCGAGACAGCTAAGAGAATTGAAGGGTGAAATCGAGTACACTTAGCGTTAGACATGTGAGTAAACATGTCTTGCAATGTGTGTAGTGCTATAATTTGCCTATTCCCCCAAATCATTTAACCCTGGCCCAAGACTGGACTCAAATTAAGAAAGCTATAATGATGTAACTGTTTTTGCTCTAGATCGATGTGGCAGCTCATGCGTATGTTTTTAGTGACTCCTGTGGACTTTGTCTTACATTTTGCTGTGTCTCCGTTTTTATGCTGCTTCCAAATGGGAAGTATTTCAAAGAGTTGCAACATGTGAGATGTGGGCATCCATGTGTTGAATGGTGTCTGATTCTCCCTGCTCCTCCTCAAGCGAGGGAGACCCAGCTTCAACGGTCTGTCACTTAGGAGACTGCCCTATTGAAAAGGCTGCTGTTCCTTCATCCTCGTTGGCTTCTTGACTCTGAAGATTCTCTCAGAATGGCACGTGCCAGTTCCGGTGGTTTGATCTGACCTATCTTGCTTGGGATAGATAATCCTAACAAAGTTGAAAACATTCTTGTGTAACACAAAATTGACTATAATTAACTTGTTCAGAGGGAAAGAAACTCAGCATGACTTGTACTTTTCTTTAGCCTTTCGCCAGGGGACAGTAATCTTGCTGAAATTTTCCATTTATAGGCTGTCGTCTCTTCTCCCCTTTCACCTCTAAAGGCGAAAGCTCCGCAGACACGATTCTAAATACTTTCTTCAGCATTTTGTACCAAGAACTTACATAATTAGATTTATAATCTAGCAATGTCACTTAATTTTTTTTTCAATGATAGTTGACATTATTAAATATTACCTTAGGTTCAGGTGCACAGCATGGTGGTTAGACATTTATATACATTACATAGGGGTCACCACAATAAGTCTAGTACGCACCTGACACCATAGTTATTACAATATTATTGACTATCACTCCTACGCTGTACTTTACATCCCCGCGACTCTTTAAGTGTGAAGATTGTAGGAATGGCCCTAACTAGTTTGGCTCAGTCGCTAGAGCGTCGGCCTGCGGACTCAAGGGTCCCAGGTTCAATTCCGGTCAAGGGCATGTACGTTGGTTGTGGGCACATCCCCAGTACGGGGTGTGCAGGAGGCAGCTGGTCGATGTTTCTCTCTCCCTCTCCCTTCCTCTCTGTAAAAAAATCAATAAAATATATTTTACAAAAAGGATATAGGAATGGCTTGTATTCCCCTCAGTTGTTTTGTGCCTAGTATTTTCCTATTTTAATCAGATTAGAGCTCCTATGAGACTGTTGGGTATTGCTTAACAGAACAGACAGTAGTTAAAGCAACGTAAGCATGCATTATAGTTACTCCTTGCGTGGCATTCAGTCTTTGTTTAGCGCAAGAAATATCCACAGAGGCATTTCACCTGATCAGAAAATAAGGAACTCCTCCAAACTAAATTGTCTCCGTGGCTTAACCAACTATACTGTCATTTTATGAAATTTTAGTAAAGCTAACAATAAATTGTAAATGAGTTCAGTGTTATTACTTGCAATGGAGTAGCAAAAAGAGGTAGAAACGTGAAATGCGGAGCCAGCGAAATTAACATTTAAAGCGGCAATCAATGAAAGTATCATTCAGAATCTCAGAATATGCTAGCTCCTAGACAAGGAATTCATAAAGCAGAGCTTCTGTGGCACTCGAAAGGAGCACTGATATCAACCTGCTGACACTCTTTTAAGTTCTCCATTTAGAAGGTGAATAGAAATCATTACCTTACCCCTGCTACTTTGTAACTATTTGACATATTTATCCCCGAAGGTCAAAGAACTTTGAAACGATAACGTAGCATGAGTTGAATAATTCCTTAGCATCTTTGAGAGAGTATGCGGTTTCCCTGAAGTTAAGTGCAATGTGAATGGCAAAGACAAAAGGAAAACTCACTTCTTTGTCTCCAGGTCCCAAGTGTCTGCACCAATATGTATATTCTCTTTGGACAGTGCAAGAATTAGCTGCACAGGACTAGACTGTGAAATGTTTCTGTACTTGCAGGAGAGCTTATTTTGCAACAGAGTTACTAATTAGAGCTTATCTAGAGGAGAATTACAAACACAGTGAAGGGACACCAGAAGCTCCCACTTCTAGAATTGCTGAAAGAATTGGAGAAGGAAAGAGAGAGGTGAGATGTGGACAGGAAACTGATAGTTGCTGTGAGACATCTGGATGGTTAGACATCTGGATGGTTATCATGTCTAGATCCTGAAGTTCAAACATATGGAATTAACATGGAAATATGTTTCAGTCCAGCATCAAGACTTAGAAAGTTAGAGATATCATTAAATTAGAAATACCTTGCCTTGTTAGGCATGCACTCCCCATCTCTGAAGTGTTCAAGTAAAAGCTGGATCGCCAGGGATTCTATATGTTGTTAAAGTAATTGCTTGCATTGTGCACAAGAGTAGATTAGAGGAATAAGGTACTGTTCCTCTTCATGTTTCTTTGATTACTCAGTATGACAAAGGGCGATGCTAAGGTATCCAACTGCCCTGTGAAGGGTAAATAGCCTGATGTCTTAGATTAACATTCAACAACAGATAGGTCTATTGAAGTCAATGAGAACCAGCGACAGGCCCTGATTTCTCATGGCATAGTACAAATATCTCAAACATATATTCTAGGCCAGTGGTCGGCAAACTGCAGCTCTCAAAAGAAATTTCAATCGTTGTACTGTTGATATTTGGCTCTGTTGACTAATTAGTTTGCCGACCACTGTTCTAGGCCAAATATACAACTTCGTTGATCTTTCTTTTGCAATGTATATTCTTTAAAAAAATAAAATATATATATATATATATATATATATATATATATATATATATTATTGATTTTTTACATAGAGGAAGGGAGAGCTAGAAACACCGATAAGAGAGAAACATCGATCAGCTGCCTCCTGCACACCCCCTACTGGGGATGTGCCCACAACCGAGGTACATGCCCTTGACCGGAATCAAACCTGGAACCCTTCAGTCTACAGGCTGATGCTCTATCCACTGAGTCAAACCAGTCAGGACATACAATGTATATTCTTAAACATCTTAATCTTCCATATCTTTCTTCTCTGTAAACAGCATATCAATTCGTTAAGAATCTTAGGTAGTCTTGTATTTTAGAAGTGTTTTTGGTAACTTGTAGCTAATTCAAAATAATGATGGGGACAGATTAGTCTTTTGTGTGTGTGTGTGTGTGTGTGTGTGTGTGTGTGTGTGTGTGTGTGTTTGTTTTGTTTTGTTTTGTTTTGGGAAAATGTCCTAAATTTTCCCCACAAGCTCTATCTTTAGGAGGTTCTCTCTGATAGTTTCGCCTGGGCCTTGGATTCTAGTGAAATGTACTCATCCGGGGTACTCTCTCCAACATGGGAGAACTACCATGGAGTTAATAAATGTTTGAATTCCTTTATGAATTCAGGGAAGGACATAGGCAGGGATAATCTTGTCACTATTTTTATTGTTTGCTGCATGATTGACCTGTGAACTCAGAATACCAGGATTTTGGTAGAAGTGTCAATTGAGGACTATCTAGATCAGAGAGAACCCAAATGGAATATTTATCTCAAAAATGTAAAAAGACAACAAATTGTTTAAGTTAAATTAATGAAACATGTCAATGAATATGAAATATGTAATTTTTCTAGAGTTTTTCTTTCAGAATAAAGATACATATCATGCACATTTGCACACATACATATATGGGTGTACAGATATTGACATTAATTACTAAATACTAATTATTAAATACTAATACTAAGCTTATGCTGATATTAAATTCCAGTTATAAATTTCAAGTTAATGAGTCCAATTATGTGAATTCCTACATCCTGTCTGTCTCCCCTCTTTTAGTTTTCTTTTTATCCAGTTTTATGGGGATGTCTAATAATCCTTTTCTTCCAATGTTAAATACTATTATTTTCCCGCCACCAATTTTCTGTAATGAATGCCTTTTGTATTAAGATATTTTCAATGCATCAAATTTATCTTTTTATTGCTGAGATTTGTTATAGATTGGGACATATCCATATAACTTATTTAGGGACAGTCACATCTCACAGTTCCCCTTTTCTAAAGCGTGCTTCCTATTCCTGTTTTTCCAGGAAGACAAGGCAGTAAAGCTTCTCTCTCCTGTCTCTTTCTGGACCATTTGAGGGCCTTAAATTCCATCTTTTGGGCATCTTACAGTGGTGGTAAGAGTAGGGGTGTGGACATCTGTTATCACTTAGGAGTTAATATTTAACCATGAAGATAGGATTGTGTTTGCTCTCGTGTCCTTATCCAAGCAGAACCTGGATAATTACTTGCTGAATATGCAGTGGAGACTGTTTAAACTTGATAGTGTGCTGGACCATATGGCCTCCAAGGTTTCTGCAAAATCTAGGATTATCAGGTTGGGGCTAACGTGGCTGGTATGAAAGTCTGAGGCATAGAAGTGGTCCATACCGATTCTACTCAGACGCAGAGTACCAACACTCAAACAGAATTGAAAAGCTCTGCTCTCCAAAGAAATCTGCAGACACAATCATTTATTTCTGAATCATGTCAACTATTCAAGCCAAATACAAACCCTGGAGGGTAATACTCAAGGAGTTCCTCAGTTCAAGGCCAGTGCAAGGTAATTGATCACAAGTATCCAAAACTTTCCCCTTTAAAACCAGAGAAACGCAATCTAAGTAATGACTGTGGCAGTTTTCTGAGGAAATGGGCAATGAAAAAACCCTCTAAACCCCAGTAGGCATTTTGCTGCTCCTACAAGATTGCAGCAAACTTTTTTTCGTAAATGTTTAAATGTTTTCAGATTATGAGGATGAACTCCCACGCTTTTTTTAGAGGCAACAATTGAAATACTAGAACAATTACAAAAAAAAAAAAAATCTCTAGGAATAGAATGGAGACTTCTTGATGAAAACCAGCTGCTAAAGAAAATCACGTGTATTGTTTATTGTGTACTAAATTGTAGGAAAAGCACCCCTAGACAAATGGGGAATATTTATCACTAAAAAAAATCAGGCATTCACATTTCCTTCTCCATAAGAAAATCAGAGGTATAAATTTAACCTGACATGGTGGCAAAGCCAATCTTTTTGCTGTTGTTGTTTTTTTTTTTTAAATTGCAAATATTTATCATTTCTGTTTTTCTCATAACATTATATATTTTATACAATTGGGCCATAACTTAAATGCCAAAACTATCCAGTTAACCCACTTCATCCATGATAAATATTTGTGTGTAAAATTTTAAAATTTTAGGAGGATTCATGGAAATTGCAGTGAAAGTGTGGCATGGGATTGTACATTTCACAATATAAAATTTTAAAATTTTACACACAAATATTCATCATGGATGAAGTAAGAGCTCCATGGTATTGATATTGGGGACATCAGGCCTAGGAATGAAAAACAAAGCAGAATGGAAGTTCTCGCATTGGGCGTTTCTTCCGTGAGATACAGAGTTTTATTTTATTTTATTGTTTGCTACTTCAGTTTCACCCTTTCCCAAATGAGTTGTTTTGCTTTAGTATATTGCCAGAATGGGAGCTTATTACATATGACCCAATCCAGAAGAAGTCTTAAAACAGACAGACACAATAAGGTCAAAGAAACAGCTGAATTTAGAGTGCATATCCTCTAGATTTAAATTATGGACTTTATCTGAAAGATTGAAAAGCATTCTTCAGTTTAATGAATTGAATATGATCGGGTTCTGGATTAAATCACTGTGTGTCATTCCACTAGAAGTTCAACTTATTACTGCACCTGATTCCAGTTAAATTATTTATGAGACAGACAACTGGGGAAATCTGAAGCTGCTCCCATCAGAGATTATTTTATGCAACACTATGTCACCCTGTGCAATTGAAAATGCTATCAAGGGCTATAAAAGGATTTTAATCTATAAAATAAAAATATAATATAAAACAGAAAAATAAAGGAGACATTTACTGGCTTTTTTTGTTGTAGAAACATACTCAGATATAATAAATCTAAAGACAAAGGAGAAACAGCTTAGGCATATTCATGTACTCTCACATGATACCTCTTAGGGTCTGGAAGTTTTCAAGCAGTGAATTTTGATATTTAATGTCTTTAGAGGTAAGTGTTAATTGTTGTAGTAATTAAAAAAAACACTGATCAGATCACACAAATGAACATAATAGATCTCTTAATTACCAATATCAAACATCAACAACCATAGACGACAAAGCAAATCACTATTCTTTCTCTTCTGTTTTTCCTTTATTTTTCTACTGAGAACTTATTTCTGCTTCAGATAATCTTGATATGACCAAAAGAATTGGTGAAAGGATATTGCTCATGGATAGCCTAGTGATGTAAAATTAGTTTAACTCTCTTCTAAAACCTCACATGTTGAAAGTTACCCACCCCCCCTCACCTCCATGAGTCCCAGGAAATAAAATAAAATAAAATAAAATAAAATAAAATAAGCCTATCATAGGAAAGAAAATGTTTAAAATATATATTAGTATAAAAATTTTTTAAAGTACAGTGAACTTTGCTATTGCTAAGTCTGACTTATAGGTTCAACTATTCTCTCATGCTCAAAATAATGTGTGACTTTGCTGCGAAAAAGAGTGGAACCACTGCCTGGCTGGTGTGGCTCAGTGGTTGAGCATTGATTTATGAACCAGGAGGTCAGGGTTGGATTCTGGGTCAGGGCACAGGCTCGGGTTGCAGGTACAATCCCCAGTAGGAGGCATGCAGGAAGCAGCTGGTTAATGATTCTTACCATTGATGTTTCTATCTCTCCCTTTCTCTCTGAAATCAATAAAAGTGTTCTTTAAAAGCAAGTCAAATGCTTCTACTGATGACAAATTAAAGATAGCTAAACAAGTGTTGGCATTCCTGACTTGGTAGATTTATGAAATTCAAGGTATTCCTGCAGTTTATAAGGAAAGGTGTTTGTCTTCTAAGGGCCAACTCATCCCCCTAATGCAGCACAGTACGTCAGCTTCACAATAATTTTAGGGGCTCATTACAATGTTTTAATTTTAAAATTTTTTCTCACAAAACCTTATAGGTAAAAGAAACTGTTTTAATATATAAATAATATATAATTAACAAAATACATTGGTACTTTAAAATGAAATTTTAATATTTGTATGGAGGAAGGAGACTAGGAAGATAAAAGTAACAAGGGCCCATGAAAGTCCTGCCAACTGTGACCTATGCACATAATGAAAGAGAGATGCTAGAAAAATGTTCTGTGAAATAGTTTAATATTAGTCTCTTTAGATTCTGGACATTCCAAAAATAAATTTCAGCCAATCGATCAATCATTCATTGAATGGGTTCTAATTTCCTTCAAGCTGAAGTGATGACTACACTGTGAAATATGTTCCAACTTGTTCCAACGAGAGGCCAAAGCACTGTTCATTGCTACATTCACATGAAAATTGCCATTCCACAGGGGCCTGCTTCATCAGCCAGCTACTCACTCAAGACAGCACTAAATTCTTCACTTTACTGCGTTCCAGGTTGGATGATCTGTGATGATGTGACTCTACTGCAAAGGATTGCTCAAATCTTTCCTCTGAAAGCAGCACCTGGTCCCCCTTCAATATTTCATGGCATAGAAAACTCACAAGTGAAGACACAACTACCACTCGCAGATGCCAGATATTTTCTGAGATGATTATATGTACCTACATGTATGGATTTCTGCATGGTGGTTACTGGCACTATGTTGTCGAGGGCAGAACTTTGAACTGGGCTTCAAAAACCTGATTCTTGCCTCAGCTGCCTCTATGTCTCTGACATTAAACAAGGGATATGCACCTTCTTGTATGCAACTAAAAAAAAAAAAAGTAATTTATTTCTAGGGTCTTTTCTACCTGTAATTCCATAAAGCTATTCTATTGTTCTCCAACATGTCCTTATATGTGACATCTTCTTTCATTGCTTGGGATTTGGACCGTTAAGCAGCAGTTGCTAGGATTTCCTGTTAACCATGAGATCCTGAAATTGTCCACAGACTTTTGTAATAAGCATCCTTCCCACACTGTAGCATACTTGGCTTCATTCCAGGAGATTCTTTTATGATTGTTATATGTCAGATTTCCACCACTCAGATCCTTGGGAAGGCTAGATATTACCATCTTGAATAAGAACTGGAGTCTGAGTTAACTTGGCCTTAATCTGTGAACCTTCATGAAGACCAACCCATCTTATCTGATTTTTATCATTAGGTTCACCAGGAAAGAGAAGAATTCAGGGGGATGGTTTTCAACTTTCTAATGATCAGGAAGATTCTTAGCTATTTGTGACATTCCCTTAGTGTTGGTTTGTCATTCGTTTGAGTTTCTTACCAAATTAATATATCTGGAGATATATACATATATGTATATATATATATATATATATATATATATATATATATATATATAGTGGCCAGATTATGATCTCTGAATGCATAATAATATAGCCATTCAGTGTATATACGTGTATATATTAGAGGCCTGATGCATGAATTGATGCATGGGTGGGGTCCAGCCAGCCTGACCAGGAAGAGGGAACATGGGCGGTTGGCCGGCCTGCCTGCTGGTCGAACTGTTTGAGGGGACAATTTGCATATTAGCCTTTCATTATATAGGATATATACTGAGTGGCCAGACTATTATGTGTTCAGAGATCATAATAATCTGGCCACTCAGTACTGTGTGTGTGTGTGTGTGTGTGTGTGTGTATAAATATAAATATAAATATAAATAAATATAAATATAAATATCCGGTAATGTAAATTATTTATATATTAAGTGTGGTTTTGTTTAATGTTGAAAAGTGCAAAGCATAAGTTGATATATTTGTATATGATTATATCTATAATAAACTAGAGGAATTATTTTTCTTTTATTAAAAAATAAATGGCTGAATCATAGTTAAAGAAAAATATTCTTTATATGTAACATCCTTAATGTAATTGCTAAGTTTAGCAGGACAATGATGAATAGAAAAAAATGATCCTGGATTGTCCTTATCTTACTCTTATTCTCAGGGAAGAATATGCAATATTTCATCACTAAGTAGGTTGTTAGCAATCAATGTTATGTAGATCTATTTGTTGTTAGAACTGAGGTAGTTCAGGTAGCTCCTTTATATTCCTAGCTTGCTGAGAGTTTTAATCATGAAAGCTTGTTTAATTTTGTCAAATGATTTTTTTTACATTTAATAAGATTTACATGATATTTTCATTATTATGTAACTAGAGGCCCAGTGCACACATTTGTGCACCGGTGGGGTCCCTTGCCCTGGCCTGCACTCTCTCACAATCCAGAACCCCTCGGGGGATGTCAGAGAGCCAGTTTTGGCCCGATCCTCACAGGCCAGGCCAAGGGAACCCAATGATGAACACATTTGTGATGGCCTCTAGTATGCATATAAGATCTTTGGTTAATCATTTCCTGCCCTGCCCTCTCCCCCCTTTCCTCTGATATTCATCAGTCTGTTCCATGTTTCCATGCCTGTGCATTGAGCGTCTGTTACCTGGTGTTCATTGCAAGTCATAGCTACTGGCCAGTCGGCCAGTCCCTTAGGCTTATATATATATAAACTAGAGGCCTGGTGCACAAATTCGTGCACAGATGGGGTCTCTCAGTGTGGCCTGTGGGGATTGGTCTGAAACTAGCAGTCCAAAGCTTCTGTCTGCCGATCCTGCTCATCCCGGCCCCGCTGCACCTGCGTGGGCTTGTGCCCAGTCAGTTCTGATCGGGAGAGGCCTGTGCTGCCACAGCGGTGCTTGCCAGGCATAAGCCCTGTATCTGGCACTCATCCCGAGGAGTGGGGGGGCTGGGACACAATCGGCCCTCCAGGCAGGTGCTGGGATGCCCTTGCCAGCCCAGGTTTGGCATCTGTCCCACTGACATTTGTGCTGGTTGTTGGGAGCCACCTGGCGGCCACTTTTATATGGTTTCTTCCTTGTGGAGCATCTGGGGAGGGGAAGCAGCCATAGTGCCCAAGGCTGACTTCCAGGAGGCCTGCGGCGCTTTCGGGATTGTGCTGGCGGCGCCGGTTCATTGATACCTGGCCCATTCTCCAGAGATTGGACCTGCAGAACTACTGAGGGAGGGAGTGGCTGCCACCAGGCTGGTGGGCTACTGGGATGGGTGAGTCAACTGAGCAGCACTCCTGCTGTGGGAGCACACTGACCACCTGAGCAGCACTCCCGCTGTGGGAGCACACTGACCACCAGGGGGCAGCTCCTGTGTTGAGTATCTGCCCCCTGGTGGTCAGTGTGCATCATAGCGACCAGTTGACTGGTCGTTCAGTTGCTTAGGCTATTATATATATATATATAGACGTTTTGAAATGCATTGGTTGCTTTTTATGCCCTGTTTTCAGAACTAGCAGCATAGATAAAATATCCATGTTATCATTTAAAGCCAATCTCTAAAACTGCCCTTTCTCATATACTCAAGACCCTTTTGTGGCAAAATTCCATCTCAGTGCTGTCTGTATTCATGGTGTCTAATTTTTGCATTTCATTTTGTTCAACATTTTCTTAACAAAATACTTAAACACAAAGAGTATTTTAAAGAATTGTACAGTGGAATCATCTGTACCCACAATCTAGATTCTATAATTAGGCTTTTATTATCTTTGCTTTATTATATGTCTATGCATCTCTATGTTTATCTCTCAATTCATTTTGTACTTGAGACATTTTGAATTAAGTTACAATCATCAGTAACTTCACCAGTAAATACTTCAGCATGCATATCATCAGTTTTTCCTTTATTTTCTCTGGAGAAGATTTCAAATTGATGTTATTTCTTAAGTGTGTGAAAAAATTCTCTGAAGTCATCCAGGTTTTGAGCTTTCTTTGTGGCAAGGTTTTTGTTTTACTGATTGTATTTTCAAATAGACATAGGATTTTATTCACATTTTCTGTTCTCTTGAGTGTGTGTGTGTGTGTGTGTGTGTATAATTTGATTTTGTTTTAATGTGAGATAAGTGTACATTTACAAGAGGTAGAAATAAATTATACACTGATGTCTAGTATACCCTTCTTCCAATTTCCTCAAATGGTAATGCCTTGTATAGCTATATTCTAATATTACAACCAATAAATTGATATTGATACAATTCACTGATCTCACCCAAATTTCAGCAGTTTTACATGCAGTCATTTGCGTGTGTATATTTTGTTCAATGCAATTTTATCACATGTATAGATTCATATGGCTGCAACCAAGGCAAAAATACCCAACACTTTGATCATCCTTCATGCTACCCTTTTATGGAAACAGCTACCACCTTTCCTTCCTAACTCCTGAAAAACACAAATCTGTTCTCCCTTTCTATATTTTTGCTATTTCCAGATTGTTATAAATGGAATCAAATAATATGCTACCTTTTGGGATTGGCTCTTTTTCAAGTTGTTGCATATATCAAGCGATTCCTTTAGTTGATGAATAAATTCCAAGATGTCAGTATAGCAGAATTTGTTTAACCCTTCACTCATTGGAAGACATATAGGTTGCTTCAAGTTTTGGGCTATTATAAATAAAGCTGCTATAAATGTTTGTTTACAGGTTTTTGTGTGGACATAACTTTCTTAATAATTTACATCCTAATTTTGCCCAATTAGTAGGTTATTGTCAAAAGCAAGTAACATTTTTTAAATTATCTCTACTCTTAAAAGTACACTTTAAAACCCCCATATCACTCTACTTATTGCCTTATTTCTCCGCTCCTTTATCATATGGAACATTACCTTGAGGCAATGGCAACTTTCACGTACTCTAGGCAATCTGTCCCAGAAGTCATGGAACAGAAATGCTCAAAGACCAACTTAAAATGCTTTAAACATTGGTTTATTAAATTAATATAAAATGCACTGTGAGAACCAAAATAAAGGTTTGAGATAAGCTAAGAAATTTAGGATAATGTATAAACAGGATGAAAGGCACACGCTCTTTGAATCTTGGGTTGCACGTTGGTCATATGCCCTCTTTCCCTCTTAAAATACAACAATCTTGGAGCTACCCTTAATTTATTTCTCTGTTTAACCACCCATATCCAAGTCTTGTGTTCTCTGCATACAAAATGAATCCTTACTATAAATATTTCTTATCATCTCTACCTCTGCCACTCTACACTGCAAACAAATTTCTCCTTCAAGGCCAGCACAGTATTAATTTATTTCATGGGAATCAGTTTCTCCATCAACTTGCCAGAGTTTTCTTTGAACAATGAAACTCTTTCTCCACATCTCCTATTAGCCTCCAAGCACACTTAGGGCCTTCACCATCCAGCCCCTAATTGACCCCCTTTTTATACTGAGTCAACCTTGTCTGTCCATTTCCAGGAATAGTTCCTTTTCTCCTAATCCTAGAATGGGAAGCTCTTCTAGTCACAGGGATTTTCACCTTGTGCAGGTGTGTGCTTAAATATAATTTTCTCAAAGACCATTTTTCTGGTCACCTTATTAAAAAGAACCAGTTTGACCCTCATGACCTATTATTTTCTATATTATTTCCTACTATTTTTTCCATTAAAACTCTATTTCCTAAATATTCAGAAATATGAACACATGTTACATACACATGTTTTGTACACACATACATATATTGTTATTTGGGGAATATATTTACATATGTGTATATATATAACTTGCTCTGTCATTCAGTCTTCTCTTACCTTTTCTTCCAGATTATCTCATGAATTTTATCTCTTTTGTAAAGTACATCTTGCACTAAAATGCACATTAAGCTCTATATGTTCTGAAATTTTTCAACTATTGTAAAAACAGGTGAAAGATATAAATACAATGAGGAAAAGATTTATGCTATGGAGTCAGACACATTACAGAGCTTTCATATCTCTCCTCTAGTACTATTAGTTCTGTTGAATTGTATTGCAGTTTATAGTGGGTTTTGTTTTTTGTTCATTATCTTAATTTAATCTCTAAAATAATCCTGTGAATTAGATAAGATTTTTTTTATATCCGTTTGTATAAACAGATTTTGGGAAATGAGTGAGGTATAATGGTACATAATTTAGACTCCCAACTCTTTACTCATTCAAATGAACCACAATGTATTTTCAAAATATGCTAGCATGTAACAAATAACATTTAACTTGTACATTTTAGCTCATTGATATACAAATCATTTTTTAAAATAATAATTTTTAAAAATAATAATTGGGGCTAGCCAGGTTATTTACAACTGAATAAAGACATTTAATGATATCTCTGTTCAATCCCTTAAGTTTACATTAATTATTTAAATTAAATTTATTGGGATGACATCCTATATAATAAAGAAACATGCAAATTGACCGCACCTCCGCTATGCCCATGATTGGGCCTGCCAGAGGCTGGGGGCGGGACTCCGGGCGGCCTAACTGGCCATTGAGAAAACCAAGATGGCGGCGCCAAATCCTCTTAGTTCCGGGGGTCCTGGTGAGTGATGGCAACCCTAGAGGGGCTGGTATGCACAGCCAGCAGCCTCCGCGGGGTCCCGGGACCCATCGCGACCCGGGGGGGCGTGGCCGGGCACGGCCAGCAGCCTCCCGGGGGTCCCAGGTTCAATGGCGACTCGGGGGGGGCGTGGCCGGGCACGGCCAGCAGCCTCCGTGATGTCCCGGGACCCATCGCGACCCGGGGGGGCGTGGCCGGGCACGGCCAGCAGCCTCCCGGGGGTCCCGGGACCCATCGCGACCCGGGGGGGGCGTGGCCGGGCACGGCCAGCAGCCTCCCGGCGGTCCCAGGACCCATCGCGACCCGGGGGGGCTTGGCCGGGCACGGCCAGCAGCCACCGTGATGTCCCGGGACCCATCGCGACCGGGGGGGCGTGGCCGGGCACGGCCAGCAGCCTCCCGGGGGTCCCAGGTTCAATGGCGACCCGGGGGGCGTGGCCGGGCACGGCCAGCAGCCTGCGCGGGGTCCCGGGACCCATCGCGACCCGGGGGGGCATGCCCGGGCACGGCCAGCAGCCACCCGGGGGTCCCGGGACCCATCGCGACCCGGGGGGGCGTGGCCGGGCACGGCCAGCAGCCTCCCGGGGTCCCGGGACCCATCGCGACCCGGGGGGGCATGCCCGGGCACGGCCAGCAGCCACCCGGGGGTCCCGGGACCCATCGCGACCCGGGGGGCGTGGCCGGGCTCGACCAGCAGCCTCCCGGGGTCCCGGGACCCATCGCGACCCGGGGGGGCGTGGCCGGGCCCGGCCAGCAGCCTCCCGGGGGTCCCAGGTTCAATGGCGACCAGGGGGGCGTGGCCGGGCACGGCCAGCAGCCTCCCGGGGTCCCGGGACCCATCGCGACCCGGGGGGCTTGGCCGGGCACGGCCAGCAGCCTCCCGGGGGTCCCGGGACCCATCGCGACCCGGGGGGGCTTGGC
Source organism: Eptesicus fuscus (assembly GCF_027574615.1). NCBI lineage: Eukaryota > Metazoa > Chordata > Mammalia > Chiroptera > Vespertilionidae > Eptesicus > Eptesicus fuscus. The sequence goes on along the minus strand of NC_072487.1, from coordinate 10,372,290 downwards.
CGGGCACGGCCAGCAGCCTCCGTGATGTCCCGGGACCCATCGCGACCCGGGGGGTCGTGGCCGGGCACGGCCAGCAGCCTCCCGGGGTCCCGGGACCCATCGCGACCCGGGGGGGCTTGGCCGGGCACGGCCAGCAGCCTCCGTGATGTCCCGGGACCCATCGCGACCGGGGGGGCGTGGCCGGGCACGGCCAGCAGCCTCCCGGGGGTCCCAGGTTCAATGGCGACCCGGGGGGCGTGGCCGGGCACGGCCAGCAGCCTGCGCGGGGTCCCGGGACCCATCGCGACCCGGGGCCGTGGCCAGGCCCAGCCAGCCTCTCCAGGGGTGATGTCCCTGGGCAATCGCCACCCTCGCCTAAATGGCTGGTGCTGAGAGGGATCAATGGGGCCAGTGGAAGGAGCAGGTGGTAGTTGACCACCGAGGCCATCTGCAGCAGCCGGATGCAGAGCTGGGGTCCACGTTCTCCAGGTTGGCCTCCGTGGGGGCCCGAGTTGCACCCATAGTAGCCGAGTGGGCATGCTGGCATAGTAGCCCCAGCATGAGGCCAGCTTCCCAAGCCAGGCTGCGGAGGGAGGGAGGGCCTCTGGGCTGGGAGCACTCCCCCACCCCAGTGGACAGGGCACAGAGAGCAAGCAGCAGAGAGCTACTAGAGGTGGTGGGTGTGGTGGCCTGGCTTCCAAGAGGCTGGCTTCAGCTGCTGTGGCCTGCGCTGAGGTGGCTGGTGGTGGGGGCAACTGCATGGGCGCATCCGAGGCTGGGGCACTGGGAGACGTGGGACTGCAGCCCAGAAAGCGAGGCTCCGGAGGACCTGGTCACCGACCCCGGGCATTAAAGCCGCCTCCTACAAGATGTATCCTAGCCTAGGTGTGTGGGAAGCAGATTCAGGAACCTCTCCCTTTGCGGCGCCAGAGCCCAGGCCTGCCAGCACCCCAGAGGAGACCCCCACCAGGATCGGGGGCGTGACCAGTCTCTAAACCAGGGTGGCCATTAGCCTAGGCCTGCCAGCACCCCAGAGAAGACCCCCACCAGGATCGGGGGCGTGACCGGCCTCCAAACCACCAGTGACCCTAACCCAGGCCTGCCAGCCCCCCAGAGGAGATCCCCACCAGGATCGGGGGCGTGACCAGCCTCTAAACCTCCCGCAGCCCTAGCCCAGGCCTGCCAGCACCCCAGAGGAGACCCCTGCCAGGATTGGGGTCATGGCCAGCCTTCAAACTGTGGCGGCCCCTAGCCCAAGGAGGCCTCCTGGCCGAGGACGCCTGAGTCTGTTCTTGACCTAGGGCCGGACTCTCCCCACAAGGGACTCAGAAGCCACCAGAGTCTAACTGCCAGTCTCTGGGAGTGCATCCACTGTCCACCAAAAAGTAGGGCCATCAAAGCATTCAGTCTCAGTGCAGGCACAGGTCTGTGGCTGACGGGGTGGAGGCCAGACCAAAACAAAACAGCAGAAACACCCTGCCCACCTGGGCGGGTACTGCTGTAGTCCACGTGGCCTGGGCAGTGTAGAAAGCGCTACCTTCTCCCAGGTCCTGTGCTGGCACCGCCGCCTCGCTCACCCTCAAGCCCCCCTGAGTCCTGACAGCAAAGTGTGTGGGGCATTCTGCAGGAGTTGTGCCGTTCTGGGTGCTTTTGCCCAAAGACACACTTTGGGATGAATTCAGAGCCACATCTCATTTCCCATGACACTGGAAGAACCATGTAAAAGGATTTTGACAAAAGCTTTCCACATCTCTGTTTATTCTTTTGAATCCATAAAACGACCTTAAAAAAAGCATCCGGGCCACCTAAGAAAGAATGCACTTTCTGGCCAGAGCACGCAGGATTCTTTTGCCCAACAGGTTAAAGGGAGCAGAGCTGGCACAGTGGGAATGGCCCTGGTGCGCTATGAGGAGACCGGGGGAATGGGGTTGCCGAAATTCCATAAGCCTCTTGCCACCTTCTCCTTTGCAAACCACACCATCCAGATCCACCAGGACTGGAGGCAACTGGGAATCACAGCCGTGATTTGGGACATGGTGAGCAAATCTTGAGGGGCCTCTGTAAACATCTGCAATTGATTATAAGACTGGTCTTTATTTAAAAAGAAATAAAAGAACAGCTTTGTTGAGAAATATCCATATACTGTACATGTCACCTAAAATGTACAATGAACTGGTTTTTTAAAGTAAATTCAGAGTGGTACAACCATCACCATGCTCAATTTTTAAATATCTTCATGACCCATCCCCTCCAAAAAAAACTTCTACCCATTGGAATCACTTTCCTGATCATCTTCCCCAAAATAGATTGCACTTTAAAGGTGGGTAAAGGAAAGTTGAGGGAAGTTAAAACACTGCACAAAGGATATTGTAAGATGACAAAGCCCAAAGTGAAGCTCATGTGTTTTCTTTAAAAAATATATATTTTTAAAATGTCAGAAAGGGAGAGGGAGAGAGAGATAGAAACATCAATGATAAGAATCACTGATCAGCCGAAACCGGTTTGGCTCAGTGGATAGAGCGTCGGTCTGCGGACTGGAAGGTCCCAGGTTCGATTCCGGTTAAGGGCATGTACATTGGTTGCTGGCACATATCCTGGTGGGGGGTGTGCAGGAAGCAGCTGGTCGATGTTTCTCTCTCATCGATGTTTCTAGCTCTCTATCCCTCTCCCTTCCTCTCTGTGAAAAATCAATAAAATATATTAAAAAAAAAAAAAAAAAGAATCACTGATCAGCTGCCGCCCACAGGCCCCCTACTGGGGATTGAGCCCAAAACCCAGGCATGTGTGCCCCTGATCAGAATCAAACCTGGACTCTTCAGTCCACAGGCCGATGCTCTCTCCATTAAGCCAAACTGACCAGGGCCATGTGTTTTCTTCAAGTTCTGCGTGGTTGTAATGGTCCCCAAATCTATACTAATAAAAGGGTAATATGCTAATTAGAGTGGTTGTCTTCCGGACATCTTTCCAGACAAAGCCGCAGTGGCTACAAAGGCCAAGGCTCAGGCAGCCATAACCAGCTGCAGTGGCAGCAGCATTGGGGTTATGGGGGTTGTGCCTCCAGAGGGAGGCCAGACTGGGGGCCAAGGCACAGGCAGTTTGGGGTGATCAGGCTGATAGGGGAGGACAAGGTAGGGGCAATCAGGCTGGCAGGAGATCAAGGTAGGGGCGAGCAGGCAGGCAGGCAGTGGGGTTAGGGACAATCACGCAGGCAGGCAGGTGAGTGGTTAGGAGCCAGCGGTTCCGGATTGTGAGAGGGATGTCCGACTGCTGGAAGTTGGACATCCCCTGAGGGGTCCCAGATTGAAGAGGGTGCAGATTGGGCTGAGGGGCACACACCCCCACCCCCACCCCCAGTGCACGAATTTCGTGCACCGGGCCTCTAGTCCTATATAATAAAGAGCTAATATGCTAATTAGACCAAACAGCAGAAAGACCATCTGGATGACCTTCCGGATGAAACTGGGGCTGCAAGGGCCGGCCAAGGCTGCGAGGGGCTGCGAGGGGCTGCAAGGGCCGAGTCCCTTGCATGAATTTCGTGCATCGGGCCTCTAGTTGGTTAATAAGATTTTATAGGTTTCGAGTGTACATTTCTATGGTACATGATCTGTATATTGCCTTGTGTGCCCACCATCCAAAGTCAAACCTTTGCCCTTCTCCATATATTTGATCCCCTTTACCCTTTTCTACCCCCTTGCCCCCACTGCCCTCTGGTAACCATCACAATGCTATGACTTTTTGTTTGTTTTTCTGGTTTGTTCATTTGTTGCTATCAGTTTCATATCCCACATTTGAGTGAAATCATATGGTTCTTAACTTTTTCTGTCTGACTCATTTTGCCTAGCATGACATTCTCAAAATCCATCCATGTTGTCGCAGATGTCAGCATTTTGTCTTCTTGTGGCTGAGTAGCATCCCATTGTATGTAAGTATCATGTCTTTAGCCAATCATTATGGAAGGGCACTTCGGCTGTTTCCATGTCATGGCCACTGTGAAGAGTGCTGCAATAACTGACTTTCCAAGGATGATTAGTCTAGTTCTTACTGATCATCAGTCCTGTTCACTTTGAAGCGCTCCCAGCCTCCATGGTTGCTTCCACTCCCTCTGTGTACTAGGAGGCCAGTGCTGCCTTTTTCACCAAGCACATCAGTGTATTCTTTGAGGACTCAGCGTCTCCTCTTTCTTTATGCATTTTCCAGGAATGGGAGCTATAGCTTGGTTATGTTACCGTCTTTGCTTACCTTAGCTCCTGTTAGAGAGGTTGCATTCTGCCAGATTCAAGCTTCTAAGGGCCAGTAGCCCCTTGGTGAACCCTTGCTTGCCCAGCACTTCCTTGTAAACCAGGACAGGGAGTGGAAGTGAAGGCTGGCTCACCTGTACCACACCCACGTCCTCTATTCGCAGCCAAATCAGGAGGTATGTTGGTCAAGAGGTTCAGAAAGCTTACAGAAAACATGTTTATTAGCTTCCAACCAGGGAGAAACAGGGCAGTTTAAATATATGAATGCTTTCAATTAGATTTTCTGTGATATCTTTGACATATAAGACATATAAATTTAAGGTGTACAACTCGATGTTATGAGATATGTATACATTGTGAAAGGATCACCAAAACCAAGCTAATTAACATACTCATCACCTCTACATAGTCACCATTGTGTGTGTGCTGAGAAAATTTAAAGATCTATCTTCTACACAATATTGTTAGCTATCATCACCATGCTGTATATTGGACCTTCAGAATTTATTTATCCAGCATAACTGAAAAATGTGTATTCCTTGACCTACTTTTCCCCATTTCTCCCTTCCCCTCAACCCTGGCAACCACCATTCTATTCTCACATTCTATGAGTCTGGCTATTTTAGATTCCACACATAAGTGAGATTATGAACTATTTTCATTTCTGTGTCTTGCTTATATAAGTTAGCATAATGTCTTCCAATGTCATCCATGTTGTTTGAGTGGCAGGATTTTCTTCTTTTTTAGAGCTGAATATTCAGGATTGGGCAAAAGTTATGAGTATGCAAAACAGTTTAATCTTATATTGTCATTTATTAATTATTATATTTTCCATACAGAAAACTGTAAACCTACTTTTGCCCCCCCTTGTATGTGTGTGTGTATACACACACACACACACACACACACACACACACACACACACATATATATATATATTATCCATTCATCTATTAGAGGACAATTCCTTGTAGGTTCTTTCAAAGCATCTCTTGATTGTCTGTAGGGAGGAAAAGCAGACCATCTGTCCCAATGAAGTATTTTCATGCACAAGGTAATCCAGACTCCACAAAGTGCCTCTCTGCAAACCCTGCGGAGAAATGGCTTGCCTCCAAAATTCGAAGCCCATAGAATGCAGGGAATCTTATTGCCCATCATTCATAGGCATGATTCTAGGCTGAAATACTCAGATTAGGGTAAAATGCCACAAACATAAATATACTGTTTATAACTATGGCACATTTAAATACTGTGTTTCAACTTGAAACACAGATGATCAACTTCCTTCTCAAGTCACATGGAATCCAACTTGCTGGGATGTTATGCAAAAGATAGAAAGATACAGGTAGATATAAACTCTGACTAATTTTATTTGATCATAAAGAAGATGTATGTTGCTTCAGTGGCAACTGATTCAGTAGCAAATGTCAGAGATGCTCAAAGTCACTAATCATCCGAGAGATGCAAATCAAAACAACAATGAAATGCCATCTCACCCCTGTCAGAGTGGCTATCATCAACAAATCCACAAAGGACAAGTGCTGGCGAGGATGTGGAGAAAAAGGAAGCCTTGTGCACTGCTGGTGGGAATGCAGACTGGTGCAGCCACTGTGGAAGACAGGATGAATTTTCCTTAAAAAACTAAAAATGGAACTCCCATTTGACCCAGTGATCCCACTTCTTGGACTAAATACCGAGAAGCCAGAAACACCAATCAGAAAGGATATATGCACCCCTGTGTTCATAGCAGCACAATTTACCATAGCTAAGATATGGAAACAGCCTAAGTGCCCATCAGCAGATGAGTGGATTAAAAAACCTGTGGTACATCTACACAATGGAATACTATGCTGCTGTAAAAAGAAGGAACTTTTACCATTTGCAAAAGCATGGATGGAACTGGAGAACATTATGCTAAGTGAAATAAGTCAGTCGGAGAAAGATAAATATCACATGATCTCACTCATATGTGGGATACAATGATCAACATACTTTGATGAACAAGAATAGATCCAAAGACCAATGACAGGGGGTGGGGAGGGGATTAGAGAGCAACCAAAGGACTTGTATGTATGCATATTAGCATAACCAATGGACACAGACACTGGGGCAGTGGGGGCTTGCCCGGGGTGGGAATGGCTGTCGGGGGGAGAGGGGAGTGTCAATTGGGGGAAAAAGACATATGTAAAACTTTAGACAAAAAAAATTATAAAAAAAAAAAAAAAAGAGCTGGCTAAAGTGTTTTTGCCTAGTAAATAAAGGTGACATTAAATACAAAATTATACTCTGGATCAGCTACTTTAGGGAAGAAGAAGGATAACTTCAGGGAGTACTGTATCTGAGAGAACAACAGCAAAAGAGTGATTTTAAAAATAAAGGGATGACATTGCAATCTAGTCTTTTGCAGAGTTACAAATGGAGTTTATCGTTTTAGTGCTTTTTTGTCATCATTTTAAGAGTTCAGTAGTTCAATATAAGTATATAAAATTGTATATTAATTAACAAAATTAGCCCTTTTATTTATTTATTTATGATTTTAAAATAGTTGATGAACTGGTGAACAGACAGTGGTTTGTAGGAAAATCTAGAAAAACATAGTATGTTGCCAAAGGTATGACTAATTTTTAGGTATTTGAAAGAACAACTTTTACAAATCTAAAGTTTTACATCAGTTTTAAAAAATTTTTATGATTTTAGTAAACTTTAAATAAGGGAAAAATAATTAAAATCAGATCCAGAGAGCCATTCAAAAGAGTACGTTTTGGCCCTGGCTGTTGTTGCTCAATGGTTTGGTCAGAGGTTTGCTTTCAGGTCAGGGCACATACCCAGGTGTGTTTTAAATCCCAGGTCGGGGTTTGAGCAGGAGGCGACCAATTGATGTTTCTATCTCACATTGATGTTTCTCTTTTCTCTATCCCTTCCTCTCTCTCTAAAATTAGTAAGAACATATCCTCAGTTGATAATTAGAAAAGAAAAGAGTATGTTTCATGAATCACGCATGCTCTCCTCAGCAGTTGTGGTTTTAGGAGTGACAATACCATAGAGATTTTAGAAACTTCACTCTCAAATTACTACAGTCCAAGAAAATGCCCAAGTTCAGCTATTCTTATTTACTGTGTTTCAGCTTTATTTAGATATAATTGACACTATAGTATGTGAGTTTAAGGTGTACAGTGTGTTGATTATACATGGCAAATGATTGCCACCATAGTGTTAGCTAAGGCCTCTAACATGCCACATAATTACCTGTTCTTTTTATTGGTGAGGACATTTAGATCTAATCTCTTGCAAATTTTAAGTATATAATATGGCATTTTTAACTATAATCACCTGCTGTACATTAGATTTCCAGAACTTAGTCATCTTCTAAATGGAATTTTGTACCCTTTGACGAACTTCTCTCCATCTCCCTCATCCTGGTTACCACCATTCTACTCTCCATTTCTATGAGTTTAGATTTGTTTAGGTTCTACAAATAAGTGAGATAATATAATATTTGATTTTACTTTCTGACTTATTTCACTTAGCATTACTCCCTCAAAGTCCATCCATGTTGTCCTGAATGGCAAGATATATGTATGGGTATGCATATACACACACACATGCATGTATGAGCACACATACATATATACATGTGTGCTCAGACATCCATTAACTGACAGATTGTTTCCAAATCTAGGCTATTGTGGCAGTGACCATGGGAATGCACATACATCTTCAAGATCTTGTTTTCATTTCTTCTAGTTATATGTCTGTCAGCAGGATTGCTGATCATGTGGTTCTTATTTTAATTCTTAATCTCCATACTGTTTTCATAGTGGCTGCCCAGCTTACATTCCCACCAACAGTGCATTAAGGTTTACTTTTCTACTTAACCTAGCCAACACTTGTTCTCTCTCTTTTTTATCATCGCATTCTAACAAGTGTAAGGTGATGTGTCACTGTGGTTTGATCTGCATTTCTGTGATGATTGGTGATGTTGAGCATTTTTATTGTGTAGCTATTGGCCATTTTGTGTCTTCTTTGAAAAACATGTCTATTCAGTTCTTCTGCCCATTTTAAAATCAGGTTGATTTGTTTGTTTTGTTATTGTGTTGTATATAATCTTCTAGTTTTCAGTGTACAGATCTGTAAGTGTTCTTTATATATTTTGAATATTAGTCCCTTATCAGATATGTTTTACAAATATCTTCTCCCATTCTGTAGCTTGTATCTTTATTTTGTTGACTTTTATTTTACTATATAGAGCAATTTAGTTTGATGTAGTACCATGGGTTGATTTCTGCTTTTGTTGCTTGTGCTGTTGGTGTCATATGCAAATAAAAATCGTTGTGAGATTAATGTCAAGGAGCTTTTCCCTATTTTCTTCTGGAAGTTTTATGGTTTCAGTTCTAATGTTTAAGTCTTTAATTTATTTTGAGTAAATTTTTTAAAGTGGTGTAAGATAGGAGTTCAATTTATTTATTTATTTTTTTCATTTGGTTATCCAGTACTCCAAACACTATTATTGAAGAGACTATCCTTTCCCCATTGAGTAGTCTTGGCTTCCTTTTACATTTTAGTTGACCATATGTGACAGTTTATTTCTAGGGTGTCAATTCTCTCCTGTTTGCCTATGTCTGTTTTTATGGCAGTATCGTACTTTTTGATTACTGTAACTTTGTAGTGTACTTTGCAATTAGAAAGTGTGATAACTCTAAAAGCTTTGTTCCTCCTTCTCAATATTGCTTTAGCTATTCTGGGTCTTTGCAGTTCCAAACAAATTTTAGGATTTTTTTTTTATTTCTGTGAAAAATGCCACTGGAATTTTGATAGGCATTGCATTGGTTATATGGACATTTTAACAGTATTAATTCTTCTGATCCATGAATACAGGACATTTTTCAATATGTTTGTGACTTCTTCAATCTTATTTAACAAAATCTAGTTTTCAGTGTACAGTTCTTCCAGATCCTTGGTTAATTTTATTCCTACGTATTTCATTGTTTTTTATATAATTGAGAATGGGATTATTTTATCTATCTTTCAGATGTCTCATTGTTAGTGTATACTATAGAAATACAACTAATTCTATATATTTTAATGGCTTTTTCTCCCTTTCTTCCTCCCTTCATTCCTTCTTTCCTTCCTTCCTGTTCAGTAAGAGCACAGAGTTTGTCTGCACTCTTCCCTGCTATATATATTCCAGACAAGTAGCATAGAACTAGGTATTTAACAATCTATAAAAATAAAAGGGTAATTAGACCTGGCATCATTCCGGATGTCATTCCTGACCAAGCCGGGGCCTGAGGGAAGCCAGCCAGGGTCCCAGGTGCCAGCAGCCGGGGGAAGGAAGGCCTACTCTTGCACAAATTTTCATGCATTGGGCCTCTAGTGTTAACATAAATAGGTAAATATTATATCATTTTCTATATATCCCACGAGTACATAGCTTTGAAATCCCTAGTGATGTTCATAAGTTCTTAATACTCTGAGGATAATTGGAACTCAATATTGCAAATATATTGTCCTATGTTTTCTAGAAATGTTATAGTTCAAGATTTAATGTTTAAGTCTATGATGTGTCCCATTTAATGGTTGTGTATAGAGTGAGTGGTTGAGGTTTTTTCCCCACCCCCACCCCATATGAATATCTATTTTTTTGTAGTGACAAATTATTTTCTTTTACCTACTGAAGTAACTTGCTACCTTAGTTGATAAACAGTTAAACGTATATGTGTGATCTCTATATGACCACTCATCTGTTAAATTTATCTGTTTTTAGACTAATATCACACAGTCTTGACTACTGTAGCTTTATGGTATGTCTTAAAATCAGGTAGTTTTAAGTTCTCTAGCTTTGCTCTAGTTGATCAAGATTACTTTGTCTACTTGATATTTTTGTATTTCTATATAAGTTTTAATATCAGCTGGCCAATCTCTATAAAATATTTTGCTGTGATTTTAACTGAAACTACATTAAATTTAGTATAGATCACTTTGCAAGAGAATGGATATTTTAATAATTTAATCTTCCAAAAATAATTTTTTCTTAAATCTTCTTTCATTTGTCTTATCAAGGTTTTGTATTTTGCAGTAATTTTTATTAGATTTATTTCTAGATACTTGATGCTATTTAATAATTTGTAAATTATATTGCTTTTACTTTATTTACACTAGTCTCGGGTAATATGTAGAAAAATATATATTTTTACATATCGACCTAATAATTTCTAGTATATTTTTATAGTTGAGTAGCATATTTTTCTACATAATATTGTCATCTACAAATAATCAAAGTTTTACCTTTTCTTTTTAAAAAAAAATTTTAGTGTTGAAAGTATTACATATGTTCCCTTTTCCCCCATTGTCCTCGCTGAGCCTGCCCTCAACCTCCAGCCCAGGCCTTCACCCCCTATTGTCTGTGTCCATGGTTATGCATAGATGCATACAAGTTCTTTGGTTGGTCTCTTCTACTCACCAACCTTCTCCTGCCTTCCCTCTGAGATTGTTCCATGCTTCTATGTCTCTGCATCTATTTTGTTCACTAGTTTATGTTGTTCATTATATTCCACAAATGAGTGAGATCATGTGATACTCGTCTTTTTCTGAATGGATTATTTCGCTTAGCATAATGTACTCAGGGTCCATCCATGATGCTGCAAATGGTAAGAGTTCTTTCTTTTTTTACAGCAGCATAGTATTCCATTGTGTAGATGTACCACTGTTTGTTTGTTTTTAATTCACTCATTTGCTGATGGGCACTTAGGCTGTTTCCCAATTTAGCTATTATAAATTGTGCTGCCATGAACATAGGGGTGCATATATTCTTTCCGATTGATGTTTCTGATGTATTGGGATATATTCCTAGAAGTTGGATTACTGGGTAAAATGGGAGTTCCATTTTTAATTTTTGAGGAAACTCCATACTATTTCCACAGTGGCTGCACCAGTCTGCATTCCCACCAGCAGTGCACAAGGGTTCCTTTTTTTCCACATCCTCACCAGCACTTGTTGTTTATTGATTTATTGATGATAGCCATTCTATGGGTGTGAGGTGGTACCTCATTGTCATTTTGATTTGTTTCTCTCTGATGATCAGTGACTTTGAGCATTTTTTCATATGCCTCTTGGCCTTCTGTATGCCCACTTTGGAAAAGTGTCTATTTAGGTCCTTTGCCCATTTTTTTAATTGGATTGTTTATCTTCCTTTTGTTAAGTTGTATGAGTTCCCTGCAAATTTTGAAGATTAAACCCTTATCAGATGTAACAGAGATTAAGCCCTTATCAGATGTAACATTGGCAAATATATTCTCCCATGCAGTGGGCTGTTATTTTATTGATGGTATCTTTTGCTGTGCAGAAGCTTTTTTTTTTTTTTTTATGTTGTCCCATTTCTTTATTTTCTCCTTAGTTTCCATTGTCCTAGAAGCTGTATTGAAAAAAATATTGCTATGAGAGATGTCTGATATTTTGCCACCTATGCATTCTTCTAAGATTTTTATGGTTTTCGGTCTTACATTCAAGCCACTTATCCATTTTGAGTTTATATTTGGGTATGGTGTAGGTTGGTGTTTCTTTTCTTTTTCTTTTTTTTCTTTTTTTGCATGTATCTGTCCAGTTTTCCCAACACCATTTATTGAAGAGACTATCTTGTCTTCAAATATTAATTGAGCATAATGGCTTGGATCAATTTCTAGGTTCTCTGTTCTGTTCCATTGGTCTATATGTCTGTTCTTGTGCCAGTACCAGGCATTTTTGAGAACTGTGGGTTGGTAATAGAGCTTGACATCTGGTATTGAGATCCCTCCAACTTTGTTCTTTCTCAGGATTGCTGCGGCTATTTGGGGTCTTTTTTTTTTTTTTTATCCCATATGAATTTTTGGAGTTTGTTCTAGGTCTGTGAAATATGCAATTGGTATTTTAATGGGGGTTGCATTGAATCAATAGATTGCTTTGGGTAGTATGGATATTTTAGTGATGTTGATTTTACCAGTCCATGAACTCAGTATATTCTTCATTTGTTTATATCTTCTTTATCTCTTTTTTCAATGTCCTGTAGTTTTTTGAGTACACATCTTTTACCTACTTAGTTATGTTTATTCATGGGTATTTCAATTTCTTTGTTGAAATTATAAATGGGATCTTTTTAAAAGCTTCTCTTTCTGTGAGTTCATTATTTATATATATATATATATGCCTAAGCTACCGTCACAACCGAAACAACCGAACGGCCGACCGAACAGGCTGCGTGGGGTGACCAGGCTGGCAGGGGGTTAGTGAGGGATGACCACATGACTGAGCAGTGGGCTGTGTGGGGCTACCAGGCTGGCGGGGGGGGGGTGGTGGAGGCAGTGAGGGTTGACCAAACGACTGAAGAGCAGGCTGCATGGGGCAACCAAGTCGGCAGGGGGCGCAGTTGGGGGCAACCAGGCTGGTAGAGGGGGTTAGTTAGGGGCGACCAGGCCGGTGGGGAGGCAGTTGGGGGTGATCAGGCCAGCAGGCAGAGGCAGTTAGGGGTGATCAGGCTGGCAGGGGGGGCAGTTAGGGTGACCAGGCCAGCAGGGGTGACAGTGAGGGGTGATCAGGCCAGCAGGCAGAGGCAGTTAGGTGTGATCAGGCTGGCAGGAGGGGCAGTTAAAGGCAATCAGGAAGGCAGACAGGTGAGCAGTTAGGAGCCAGCAGTCCAGGATTGTGAGGGGAATGTCCGACTGCTGGTTTAGGCTCATTCTCAGGGGGTCCCGGATTGGAGAGGGTACAGGCTAGGCTGAGGGGACCCTCCCCCTCCCATGCACAAATTTCGTGCACAAGGCCTCTATAAAAATGCCATAGATTTCTGGGTGTTAATTTTGTATCCTGCTACATTGCTGAATTCATTTATTAGTTGTAGTAGTTTTTTTTTTTTTTTTTGTTTTTTTTTTTTTTTATGGAGTCTTTAGGGTTTTTGGTGTACAATACCATGTCATCTGTGAATAATGACAGTTTTACTTCTTCTTTTACAATTTGGATGCCTTTTATTTCTTCTTCTTGTCTGATGGCTATGGCTAGCATGTCCAGTACTGTGTTGGACAGTAGTGGTGAGAGTGGGCATCCCTGTCTTGTTCCTGTTGTTAGGGAAAATGGTTTTAGTATTGCCTGTTGAGTATGATGTTGGCTGTTGGTGTGTCATATAGGCTTTTATTATGTTGAGGTATGATCCCTCTATACGCACTTTGCTAGAGAGTTTTTACCAAGAAAGGGTGTTGTATTTTTGTCAAATGCTTTTCTTTCTTTTCTAATCTGTCTTTTATTTAATCACTAAAGACCTGGTGCACAGGGTTCCCTCAGCCTGTCCTGTCCCCTCTCACAGTCTGGGAGCCCTCCAGGGATGTCCTAAGCCATAGTCTGGCCTCCCTCTGTGGGAGGCAACCGGGAGGATCAGGGGAAGGTGCCACCCCCGTCACCCTGCTACTGCTAAAGCCAGCCAGGGCTGCTCACCCTAGGTACTCGCTTCTTGCTGCTGGCCCCACCCCCTCCCACTTGTGTGTGTGGGGGCGATCTGGGGTCAGGCCAGCTGTGGGAGGGGCTGTGGGAGGTTGAGGCACTACGGGTGCACCCCATCCAGACTCCATGGAGGCTCTGGCACCACGGGCTGCCCCGCCTCTCCTAACACCGCCTCTGCAGAAGGAGGGGCCATGACTGGTGCTGCCCTGCTTCTTCCAGCGCCCGCCTCTGCAGGTGGGACCAGCCTGGGCCCACCAGTACTGCCCTGCCTCTCCCGCGCCACTGGCCCTTGGCCCTTATAGCTGCTGCAGCTTTGTCTGGAAGATGTCCAGTCTAATTAGCATATTACCCTTTTATTAGAATAGACTAGAAACCTGGTGCACAAATTCGGGCATGGGTGGGGTCCCTCTGAGTGTTCTGCAGGGATAGGGCCGAAACCCACAGTCCAACACCATCTGTAGCACCTACCTGCTGCTCCCGCTCATCCCGACCCCACTGCGCCTGCTGCAGGCTCGTGCCCAATCAGTCCCAATCGGGAGAGGCTCGTGCTGCCATAGCAGTGCTCGCCAGCCATGAGCCCTGCATCTGGTGCCCTCCCAAGGTGAGTGGCCTGTGAAATTGGGTAAAACTGGCTCTCCTACATCCCCTAAGGGGTCCCAGATTGTGAGAGGGCACAGGCCAAGCTGAGGGACCCCACCAGTGCATTACCAGCTCGGGGAGGGACCACGGGAGGGCTCCAGGGCATGTCCAGCCCATCTTGCTCAGTCCTGATCGGCCAGACCCCAGCAGCAAGCTAACCTACCGGTTGGAGCATCTGCCCCCTGGTGGTCAGCGCATGTCATAGCAACTGGTTGACCAGTTGACTGTCTGCCCCCTGATGGTCAGTGTACATCATAGCTAGCAGTTGTGCAGCCTTAGCATATCATTAGCATATTACGCTTTGATTGGTTGTTTGGTTGTTCTGTTCGGTCTATTTGTATATTACCCTTTTATTATATAACAGTGATAGCGAACCTATGACACGCGTGTCAGCACTAACATGTGTAGCCATTTCTGATGACATGTGGCCGCATGCTAAGGATGAAACATTTGCTGCTCCTGAGGATGAAACATTTGCGACTAGAGTCTTGGAGTTAGTTTTTTTCCTCAAAGTGACACACTACCCGAGTTATGCTCAGTTTTTTGGCGAAGTTTGACACACCTGACACACCAAGCTCAAAAGGTTGCCCATCACTGATATAGGATCTTCTAGTACAATATTAAATAGAAATAACTAATATCCTTAACTTGTTCTTGACCTTTGGGAAAGTGTTCAATATTCTACATATATGTGTGTGTGTTGTGTGTATGTGTTTGTGTATTAGCTGTTGATGTTTTTAAAATATTTTTGTTGTTTTTTTTAGAGAGAGAGAAGGGAGAGGGATAGAGAGATAGAAACATCGATGAGAGAGAAGTATCAATCGGTTGCCTCCTGCATGCCCCCTATCTGGGGAGGGATTCAGAAATGCGGGTACATGCCCTGACCGAGAATCGAACAGGCCACCTTTTGGTTCACAGATTATTGCTCAACCACTGACCCACTCTGGTCAGACTGTTGGTGTTTTTTGATTGGCCTTTATCAGATTAAAAAGAATCTCATAGCTAACTTACTTGAGAATATTTTTATGAAAACCATAAATGATCATTGAATATTTTATGCATCTGTTGAAATGAGTATATAATTTTTTCTTTGCTCTCTTAATGCCATGAACTGCTTTGATTGCTTTGTGAATGTATAACTAAGTTATTAGATCAAAGCGTTCATTATATGATATACTTTTTATATATTATTGGCTTAAACTTGTTAATATTTTATTAATAAACTAGAGACCCAGTGCACAAAATTTGTGCATGGTGCACAGGTAGGGTCCCTAGTGGCTGCCAGCTGCTGGCCAGGACCTCTTTTTCCCAGCTGCTGGATGGGGCTTTCCTTCATTCTGCGCCACCCCCTGTGGTCAGTGCATGTCATAGCATGCGGTCGAGATCCTGGTCTGTGGAACTCCCACCCTGGGGGAAAATTTGCATGTTAGGCTTTTATATATAGATAGATTTCTGAGATTAAACTCAAAAGGGACATTGCTCTCTAATTTCCTTCCGATATCTTCATAATATTTTGGTAAGAGTCTTATACTTACCTAAGAAGAGGTTGAATAGTATCCTCTCCTCTATTGCCTGAAAACATTTAAGATTAGTATTTTTTTTCATTTAATGTTTGAATTGAACTACTTATTTCAATTTAAGATATTTTTAAAACATATATTAGGTGGTACTTCATATAAAAGTGTATATGAAGTACCACCTAATATATCCTTTATTGCCCCCACAGTTAAAATTGAATCTTTTCTCTGCAATCATGTAAAAAATACCTGTTTTTGACTTATGCCACTCTATTTACTTTACCTTATTTTGGAAATATCAGTATAGGGTGTATCTTTACCACTAACTAATCTCAATTTTGGCTTTTGTGAACCCAAATAATCTTGGAAGCCCCTTCCACTGTAGGATCCAAGGGGAGAGTTTATATATTCTCTTGCCTCTCCCTCTGTCACCTAGGAGCTGATGCATGATGCAAACCTGATGAAAAAGTGCATGTCCTGTACTCTGACTCTAGAGAGGATGAAACAAAGGTGCGCGAGTCTGATCATGATTTTCACAGTGGCTGTAGCTGAGCGGAGAGTCCACGTGTACAATGAAAAGTGCTGAGAGTGTGGGGTGTCTAGCAGTGTCAGGAGCCGCCCGGTGGAGGTGGTGATGCCAGCGATGGCCGGCACAGAGAGAATGCTCCTTGGCAGCAGACTGGTGGTGACTTGCTCTATTTGGGCCCACAGGTTGGTTTTCTAAATTTTCTCTGAATTCTATAATCTATCAGAGTTCTTTCCAATAAATTTCAGCTGGGGCTATTCAGATTCAATTTTTATTCTTGTGACCAAAATCAGATTCTTACCATAGTATGGAGAATGGAGCCCTTTATATAGCAGACATCATGTATTTACTAGTGGCCCATTGCAGGAAAATTCCTGCAAGAATAGGGCTTCCTGCAGCCTGAGCGAAGCTCCCTCCCGTCTCCTCTGCCTCGCTCCCTCCCACCTGTCTCCGCTGCCTCGCTCACTCCCTTCTCCCCTGCCCCACCTGCTTCCCTCTTTTCTCCGCCGCCCCACTTGCTTACTTCTCTGTGGCTTTGCTCCCTTCTGAAGTGCTTGGCTTCCTTCTCCACTGTCTTCAGTCTTCACTCTGCGCCTGGATATGTAAGTTAACCGCCATCTTGGTTGGGTTAATTTGCATGTTGCTCTTGATTGGCTGGTGGGCGTGGCTGGTGGGCGTGGCTGGTGGACGTAGCAGAGTGATAGTTAATTTGCATATTGCTCTTTTATTAGATAGGATTACACTTTCAAAGAGGATTGAGTAACCACTTTGCCTCCTTATAAATAGGTATGCATTTGTTTGTGGTCTAACACTATTCTTCAATTCTAATGTAATTTATTTTAGCCTGAAATGAGAGTTTTCCTAGGAAATATATTAGTTAATGGGAGAGCTGCCATATAACTCTTTACTTAAAAATATCTGTAAATGCCTTTATTTTATTCCTCCCCTGCCCCAAAATGGAGCTATAGTAGAATTAATTCTCATAGATTTTGAGGGTATTTGGAGTTAAGTATTTTTTCCACTGAAAGAAAATGAGAAATGGAGTTGCATACAACTCTCATGAAAGTGAAAGACTTCAATGCATTTTACATTGACAGAGTGCCTCAGGGTGTCAACTTCCAAAGGTAAAGTAGAGGGTCAGGAATTGATCCTCGGGGAAGCCAATCTTGAAAGTTTAATAAAGGTCAAAGCATTTCACCTTAAGGTTGTTTCTTAATGGCTCTTCTGGATCATTATATAGTCAATTTGATTGATTGTGCCAGTTGAGACACCGGAAAAAAATGTGCCAGACAGCGGTCAATATGTTGGTTATTGTAGATACAAGCTAGGAAAAGCAAATATCTCTTTTTTTTATGTTGGACTTCATGTAAAATTTTGTGTTATAGTGGTAAATATTTGGTTTCTATAGTAATCATTTAAATATATTTTCAATGTTAACATAGTCACTACATATATATGTAGACACACATAAATTTTGATATTTGTTTTCATAATACCTATTTTGCACATCTACCTTTTCTTTGCCACAATGATTTGATATTTATAATAAAGGACAGGTTAATCATATTTTTGTGTAACAGCCCATGATGTGTTAGGTTTACGGCAATGATAACAATAACACAATATCAGGTTATATTTTCTCCCTTAAGCACCCTAGTTTCAACATAACATAAAATCAATTAGTATCTCTTTAATTTCTATAAACCAAAAGACAACAAAGTTGCATTAGCAGAAAACAATCTGTTACCTGAAAGCCAATCGATGGTTGACTTTCTTTATTCAACTTTTATTCCTGTTGGAGAAAATAAATAGTATGGTTGCTTATTGCTAACTATTTAGTAATTATACAAACCTGAATAAGCTGGCATATCTTTCTGAACCTTAGATTCTTCAGTTTAGCTGGAAATTCCACCTGTAAGACTGGGATAGTGATCACACCTCCTATGATGACTGTGAAACTTAAGTGAGATAATCTAAGTGAAGCACTAGCATTGTGCATGCCATATAGTGGTGCTCAAGGAATTTGGTCATAATGATTACTCTACTTCTGCCCTCTGAGCACAATGAAAAGATTTACTGGTAAGCTAGGGCAGGATTGTTTTGTCAAATCAGACTGACATCAATCAGAGTTCTTCCCTGGGTAGAAGCGTAGCCTTTTTCAATAAGTTTGGGGCAGACAGATTTTCCTCTAGTGATGGGGAAAATCACTGCTTTATTTTTTGAAGTGTTTGACTTATAAGGGCCAAGTAGTATGAAAAATAAGCACCAAATATTAAAATCACTCTCAGAGAAGCTAGCTACCTACAATGACTGACGTGAACACCGAGACCCCGTGGAAAGAGAATGGATTTATACCTTTCACCTCACACTACCTTCAGGCCAGAGCTCATGAAAAGAATTGACAAGTGGAATCCCCTACTCTGTTAAGTGATTATGCCCCACCCTCCATCTTTCTCCCTGTCTTTTGTGTTTTCATTTTTCTTTTCCTCGGGAGAAGGCAGAGTGGGTCAGATCAGATGCACCGCACACATACGAAATACAAGTTCTGTTGTCAAGGAGGGAACTTTTGCTGTAGGAAGCAGTAAGTCCAACTGAAAATGGCTTCAAGTTAAGGGGATTAACCTTTTCCTAATAACTGTAAGTCAAAAGAGAGATGAATCTAAGCTTAGGCCTTAAGTGTCCAGCAAGTTACCCAGTCCCAGAATTGTCTTGCCATATTTTCTTCTGCTGTCAGCAGTATATTGCTGAGCTTCCTTAGTACTGGAGATGGCACCCTAAATATCACATCCTCTTGGCACCAAAATCCAGAGACCGGAATGGAAAGGGCATGGACATTTTTTTATTTGTCTTCTTCATTATGAAGGAAGTTATAATGGAAGCCCTCTAGAAAGCCACATGGTTTACTCTGACTCAGTTACTGGGAGAGAGATCTGCATGACGGACTGAGGCAAATTAATATTTATCCAAGTCACATTGGAGAGACATACATCCAGAAAAACTACAGGATTCAGGCAGCATAGAACATTTCACAACACTCAGAGATTAGCACCCATTTGTACCTACTACACTGAGTGGCCAGATTATTATGATCTCTGAATGCATAATAATCTGGCCACTCAGTGTGTGTATATATTATATTATTAGAGACCCGGTGCATGAATTTGTGCATGGGTGGGGTCCGACCAGCCTGGTCAGGGGGAGGGGACATGGGCTGCTGGCCGCCCTGCCTACTGGTCGAACTCCTGATCGAGGGGACAATTTGCATATTAGCCTTTTATTATATACGATATACACTGAGTGGCCAGAATATTATGCATTCAAAGATCATAATAATCTGGCCACTCAGTGTATATTTGCACTTACACACATGCAAAGCTACTCTTCATTCATAAATATGATGATTCCTCATGAATTTATTATTCATGTCCATACCTTTTCACATGGACAGTACAATCTATGGAAACTGTTACCAATTAATACAACAAAAGAGCTGCATTTTTAAAAGTGCTTTTAATTTACTAATGTGTCAGTGGTCTATTTCTAAAGCACATCCACGAATCACAAATATATAGTTTCCTAAGTTGTTATATATTTTTGGACCATTAACATATTTTAATCTTCAAAAAATGAAAAAAAATGATAGCTTCGCTGTCATTTCTGAATCATTTTCTCACAGTAAGTAGTTTAGGGAGTGATTTGTTCTTCCAGAGCAGTATTTCCGTTCTATTACCAAGATAAACAAACTAAAGATGTGCACATTAATCATAGTATAGTTTCCTAAAATTAGGGGGAAAGGTAGTGGAATTAAAAAAGCCCTGGACATTAGATAATAATTTGTTTCTAAAATCCAGAGTTTATTTTTCATCAGTAAACAGTGTATTTGGATCTGTCTGTCCTTAATGCATATGTACACATACACAGAGTAGATCACTTTCAAGTAGATCAATCAAAAGGGTTTTATAAACATGTGTGTTGAAGTTCTTAGAGACTGGGAGGGGCTTTTAATAGGCCTATATAAGAGTTAGGACATTCAAGGTAGAAAGGACTGTATTAATAAAAAGGCCTGGGAATGGGAAACAACTTTTAGAAAAAAAAATTTGATTATGTGAACAATGAAATAGAAATATGAGTAGTAGAACTTTTTGGACAGATTATAGGGCACTGGATATCAGACTATGAATTTATTCTGTGGTATACTTTATTCTGTAATTAATAGAAAAATAATTGGAGATGGTGTAGCAGAGACACAGCCTGTTTGAAATGGTCTTAAGGAAAGATAAATCTGAAAGAAATGTGTATATAATAAAGTGGGGAAGACAGTTCACTCCATATGCAATTAGGACCAAAGCATGTTACAAGCAACAAAGCATGCTTTAAATTAGATATACATCCAAATTTCAGCCTTGATATTTAGCAGCTTTAAACCCTTACACAAGCTTATCCTGTGTCTGGCTTATTTCACTTAGCATAATATACCCCAGGGTCCATTCATTTTGTCACAAATGGCAGGATTTTTTTTTTTAAGGCTGAATAATATTACATTGTATTCCACAGTTTCTTTATGCATTCATTGACATATGGGTTGTTTCCATATCTTGGCTGTTGTGATTAATGCTGCAATTAACATGGGAGTGGAGCTGTCTCTTTAAGATCCTGAATTCAATTCCTTTGGATACATACTGTACCAAGGAGTGGAATTCTTGGAACCCATGGTAGTTCTATTTTTAATTTTTTTAGGAATCTCCTCACTATTTTCCATTTTAGTTGCACCAATGATACCATTTATATGAGGAATCTAAAACAGTCAAGCTCATGGAAGGCAGAGTGTAAACTGGTGGTTGCTAGGAGCAGAGAAGGGGCAAGGGGCACAATAAGTATTCATCAAAAGGTATAAAGTCTGTAGGTATACAAGATAAGTAAGTCCTAGAGATCTCTGTACTGCTAATGCCTATAGTTACAAAAATTGTATTTTATGCTTAAAAACTTGCTAAGCAGGTAGATCTTATGTTAAATGTTCTTATAAAAATAGTAATAAATTAAGATGGGAGGATACTTTTGGAGGTGTTTGAGATGGTTATAGCATAGATTGTGGGGATAATTTTACAGATGTATATAATTTCCAAGCTCATCAAGTTGTATATATTAAATATGTACAGATTTCTGTATGGCAATCATACCTCAGCAAAGGAGTTTAAAAAAACCCCCACACACCGATTATTTAGCCTTTCTGTGCTCAGTGAGACACATATATGTCTAAGCGTGTATATGACTGTGTGTGTGCTTATATATGTGTGTGTATATAGTCACCTCAGTTAGAAACAGTCAATTTATCCTGTGGATTCTCATACAGAAATAATTTTATGATCTGTTGCACATTCCTATTTGTACTGATTTCATCTAGTCTCCCATTTCCTTTCAAGCCATATATTCCAGCATTTATTTAATCCCATACATATTGATTTTATTTGTGGTTACTTAAATTTTTATATTTCACATGCACTGTGTTTTGAGTGTCTTTTTTTCTCATCTTGCTAGATAACATTTTAAAAAATCTTTTAAGAATTAGCCAAAATTATATATATACTAGCTTTCCCGTTGCAGGAAAATTCCTGCAATGGGATTTCCTGCTGCACTCTACCCCGCCTCCGTTCCTCCCTTGCCGCCTGCCTCGCCTTCTCCTCCGGCCCTCCCGCATTTCCCTTCGCCCCCGGCCCCGCCTCCGCTCCGCCTTTATCACCCGCCTCACCTTCTCCTCCAGCCCACCCGCATTTCCCTTTGCTCCGCCATTGTCGCCCGCCTCCGCCCCGCCCCGCCCTTGCCGCCCGCCTCGCCTTCTCCTCCGGCCCGCCTGCTTTTCCCTTCGCCCCCGGCCCCGCCTCCGCCCCCGCCTCCGCCCCGCCCTTGCCGCCCACCTCGCCTTCTCCAGCCCACCCGCGTTTCCCTTCACCCCCGGCCCCGCCTCCGCCCCGCCCTTGCCGCCCACCTCGCCTTCTCCTCCAGACCGCCCACGTTTCCCTTCGCCCCCGGCCCCGCCTCCGCTCCGCCCTTGCCGCCGGCCCCGCCTTCTCCTCCAGCCCGCCTTCGTTTCCCTTCGCCCATGGCCCTGACTTCGCTCCTCCCTTCTCCTCCCCCCGCCCCCCTGGCTTGCTTGCTTCTTCGAAGCTTTACTCCCCTTTGCAGCTCTTTCGACACTGTCTTGATATGCAAATCAGCCGCCATCTTTGTTGGGGCAATTTGCATACTCGTCCTGATTGGTTGGTGGGCGTGGCTTGGCTGGTGGGCGTGGCTTAGGTGTAGCGAAGGTGCGGTCAATTTGCATATTTGTCTATTATTAGATTATATTAGTAGCCCATTTGCAGAAGAATCCTGCAAGCGGCCACTGCAGCCACATGCGCTGCCACTGCTGCCACCATTGTGGCTGCTGTGCCTACACCCGAGGGCCGCTTCGGCCGCCCCACTTCGCCCCGCTCCACCCCGCCCGGGTTTTCCTTCTGGCAGCCACCTTGCTTTCCGCTTTTCCTTCCTCTTCCTTCTAAGTTGTCTTCAGTCTTCACTCCTCCCTCCCTCCCTCAGCATATGCAAATTAACCACCATCTTTGTTGGGTAATTTGCATACTCGCCCTGATTGGCTGGTGGGCGTGGCTTGGGCTGGTGGGCGTGGCTTGGGCGTAGCGAAGGTGCAGTCAATTTGCATATCACTATTTTATTAGGTAGGATTTTTTCTAAGAATATCTTCTATCACTTCCTCTCTCTGGACTATGACAAAATGAAATGTTTTCCCCTTCCACTGCTGTATTGAAGCTCTTCTCATACTATATATGACTCTTTATTTCAGTGTCTGTTATACTGTTTGACGGAACTTTATACACTGTTTGACACACAGTAGACTTTCAATAGATGTTTATTGGATAAAATATTTTGATTGATCCCATTACAGAGGTGGGATTATATAATATATCCCTAGTACAAAATACTTTGAAATCATCTTGACATTTGTAGCATCAACAGAATTGAATTTGACTCTTATATGAATACAACAGTGAACCTAGCTTTGCAATTCTGATAATTGATTTTTATGAAAGATTTTAATGAATAAAAAAAGGCCTTACAAAGCATGGCCAAAGTACTTACAGGGATAACAACAAATTCTTATGAGAAAAGATATAATGAGTTGTATAGATCAGTTTAGCAAAGGATGTTAACCCACTGTGACTGTTTGAGGAGTTTTATAAAAGTGATTTTTTTTTTCTATTTCAGGAGGAGACAGAGTAAGAAAGAGTTTAAATTATAGCAAAAGTTTAGATGTGGATTCAGAAGAGACCATTATTTAACTGTGCTTAAAGGGATAATAAGAATGTTTCATTCTGCCTAACTTTAAAATAAGATGAAAAACCTGGGGTTTAGGTAATTAGCTAGAGAGCTTTATGACCTTCCTGACTCTAAAAATAAACCTAATACAGATTAAAATTTAAGGATATATTAATGCATGCTGTGTGTACTCCTTTTAGTAAATTGTAAGCATATTATTGATCCTTTTAATCAATTATAAACAGATTATTGCTCCTTTTAATCAACTGTAAGCAGATTATTGCTCCTTTTAGTCAATTGTTATTTGGTGTGTATGACCAATAGTAATCAACAATGGGAATAGTATGCCCATATCAAAGGTACTATTATCTTAACAGTTTTTCTGCTTGTTTTAATTATTTTTTATTGATTAGAGAGAGAGAAAGAGAGAGAGAGAGATAAACATCAATGTGTGAGAGAAGCCAATCAGTTGCCTTCTGTATGCACTCAGATCAGGAATCAAACCCAAAACTTGGATATGTGCCCTGACCAGGACATGAACCTGCTACCTTTTGCTGTACCAGACAATGCTCCAACCAATTGAGCCACACCAGCCAGGTCAAGAGTACAATTCTCAATGTAATTACTTACTTAATACACAGCCATTAATTCTTAGTACATAAGGGTTGGTAAAAATAGTAAAGACTTTTAGAAACCAGAGTGTAAACCCACTTTTGAATTTAATTTTTTTATTGTTTGGACAAGTATCCTATGTAATAAAAGAGTAATATGCAAATTGACCATCACTCCAAGACACAAGATGGCCGCCCCCATGTGGTCAAGGATGGATGCCCCCATGTGGACACAAGATGGCCACCACAAGATGGCTGGCAGGGGAGGGCAGTTGTGGGCAATTGGGGGTGACCAGGCTGGCAGAGGAGGGCAGTTGGGGGAGACCAGGCCAGCAAGGGAGGGCAGTTGGGGGGAGGCCCCAGGCCTGCAGGGGAGGGCAGTTGGGGGGGACCCAGGACTGCAGGGGAGGGTAGTTTGGGGGTACCAGGCCTGTAGGGGAGGGCAGTTGTGGGCAATCAGGCCAGCAGTTAGGGGTGACCAGGCCAGTAGGGGAAGGCAGTTGTGGGGGGACCAAGCCTGCAGTAGAGGTCAGTTGGGGGGATCCAGGCCTGCAGAGGAGGACAGTTTGGGGGAACCAGGCCAGCAGGGGAGGGCAGTTAGGGGTGACCAGGCCAACAGGGAAGGGCAGTTGGAGGGGGACCAGGCCTGCAGTGGAGGACAGTTTCGGGGGACCAGGCCTGCAAGGGAGGAGAGTTGGGTGGGGGAACCCAGGCCTGCAAGGGAGGAGAGTTGGGTGGGGGAACCCAGGCCTGCAGTAAAGGGCAGTTGGGGGGATCCAGGCCAGCATGGAAGGACAGTTTGGGGGGACCAGGCCTGCAGGGGAGGAGAGTTGGGTGGGGGAACACAGGCCTGCAGGGGAGGGCAGTTGGGGGGGACCAGGCCTGTAGGGGAAGACAGTTGGGGGGGGCAAGCCTGCAGAGGAGGGCAGTTAGGGATGACTGGGCCAGCAGCGGAGGAAAGTTGGGGGCGACCAGGCTTGCAGGGGAGGGCAGTTAGGGGTGACCAGGCCTGCAAGGGAGGGCAGTTTGGAGGGACCAGACCTGCAGGGGGACCCAGGTCTGCAGGGGAGGGCAGTTGGGGGGGACCAGGCCAGCAGGGGAGGGCAGTTGGGGGGGACCAGGCCAGCAGGGGAGGTCAGTTGCGGGGGATCAGGCCTGCAGGGGAGGACAGTTGGGAGGGACCAGGCCTACAGGGGAGGGCAGTTAGGGGTGATCAGGCCAGCAGGGGAGGGCAGTTAGGGGCAATCGGGCTGGCCTGGGAGCAGTTATGCGTCGATCAGGCTGGCAGTGGAGTGGTTAGGGGGTGATCAGGCTGGCAGGCAGAAGCGGTTAGGGGCAATCAGGAAGAGGCAGGCGAGTGGTTGGGAGCCAGCAGTCCTGGATTGAGAGAGGGATGTCCGAGATTGGAGAGGGTGCAGGCTGCGCTGAGGGACACCCCCCTCCCCCATGCATGAATTTAATGCACAAGGCCTCTAGCATGAAAATAATTGAATGCAAAAAGGACAGCAATAAGATTATTTCCTTGCCACTTCTATTCAAGTCTCTTCCTCAATAGTATACCTGTAAGCTTAAATCCAATATCCTTCAGCTGGCATACAAGGGTCTTTATATTATTTTGTCTGCCCACTTTCCCAACTCATACTGGTTTAATCTATAATTTGTATTCTCTCTAAGTATACATACAGACATACAAACACAGACACAGATATACATACAGACACTCTGAACCTTGCTTTTGACATGGTAAAATATCTGATATAATTATATATTACTAAATATTGATATGAATCATATTTTAAATAATGACTTCATATAAAAGTAGACACATAGACCAATGGAATAGAATAGGAAGCCCAGAAATAATCCTCTATGCATATGGTCAACTAATATTTGACAAGGGAGGCAAGTCTCATGGAGAAAGAATAGTCTCTCCAATAAATGTTGATGGAAAAACTGGATAACCACATGCAAAATACACCATTTACAAAAATTAACTCAAAGTGGATTAAAAGCATAATCCTAAGACCTCAGACCACAAGAAGAAAACAGGGGAAAACCTCCTTAACATTGGTCTCGGCAATAATGATTTGGATAAAAAAGCACAGGCAACAAAAGCATAGGCAACAAAAGCAAATACCAGCCTGTGGGACTAAATCAAACTAGAAAACTTCTGCATTGTAGAAGCAGAGAGACAGGACTTTCAAGAACAAGTTGTAGTTTATACAGTGCCCGTGGGATGCTGCTATGTGGAAACACCGATGAGGATACATGGAACTATTCACAGCGGCCTTGGGTTTACCTTGTGTTCCATTTGGACCATTCCTCCTTTGAGGTTTCAATTTCTCAGAGTTTTTCTCTCTTCTCTCCCTCTCACTCCTCCCTCTCCCACACTCTTACTTCTTTTCATTTTCCTGCCTTAGTATCTTTAATGTTTTCTCTACTGAGTATAAATTTAATATGAAATCACAAATGTTTGGATCTATATTTTCAGTCAGCTCTCGGGAATCCCTGTAAGCAGAGCCGACTTAAGTTATACATAGATTTTTGACTGTGCTGTGAGCGCCACTAACCCCCTCATTGTTCAAGGGTCAACTGGACTGGGACAGTTCCCAGAGGTGAAGAAGTGAAAGTCGGGCTGGAAGGGAGGGTTGCAGAGTGGCTACTTAGACAGTGCCTCATTTGCCTGGGGTTTGGTACTTTACACAACCTGTTCTCCAGCACTAGTATGGTCGACCACTCTGTTATTCTGCTGGGTGCTGGAAAACTCTTTTGTGAGGTTAAGGGAGCCAAGGATACTGAATAGAAATGGATGCCTAAAATGCAATCCTAAGATCTAATGGAAGAAAACAAATTTGTGAGTCTTTCTGAATTTGAGAGTGATCAGAGGCTTGAGAAGAGTTTGATACAGGTCGAGGCAACACTGTTTTTAAATTAACTCTGAAGTTAGGAAGGAATACTTTAGATAATTATTGGTTCAGGGGCTGTCTGAGGCCAGCGTGCAGTTGAAGACGGTTGAGAGTCCAGGAAACGCTGTGGGATATAATGAAGTCAATATGTACCAAATTTGTGATGCAGCCTGAGTTCAGGGTTAGCTTGTCTGGATGACGTTATGATTTTAAATGACTCAAGGAAGTGCCAGTGGAGGAAGATAAAGCTATTGGAAAAGAGAGAGAGGATAAACGTGGGGTATGCAGCATGGCTAGTTTTAAGAGAATCCATTTCCAGATTTTCTTCTCTCATTGCACTGTCTTTATCAAACCCCTTTAGAATTTGCTTGATTCACACTAGCCCTTTTTTTTTTTTTACTTTAAACCAGGCGTCCTCAAATTACGGCCCGCGGGCCACATGCGGGTGTTTTTGCCGTTTTGTTTTTTTTACTTCAAAATAAGATATGTGCAGTGTGCATAGGAATTTGTTCATAGTTTTTTTTTAAACTATAGTCCGGCCCTCCAACGGTCTGAGGGACAGTGAACTGGCCCCCTGTTTAAAAAGTTTGAGGACCCCTGCTTTAAACCATGAAGGTAAAACCCCCCACCCACCTCACCTATCCCAAATCTTATAAGATTGCATTGTCTGCATGTAAATCTCTCTTAGTGACAAGGGGATAGTGTCCAAGCAGCAGCATTAATTTGGGGAAAGCTTTATTTAATGACTTTTTAAGCCACTCTAAACAATAGAGCTTACTGTGCCTCATTATACATTATTCTAGGGGAGAAGCTTGGATCTATATTTTCAGTCAGCTCTCAGGAATCCATGTAAGCAGAGCCGACTTAAGTTATACATAGATTTTTGACTGTGCTGTGAGCGCCACTAACCCCCTCATTGTTCAAGGGTCAACTGGACTGGGGTCAATTGTCCCTTATTGGGGTGTACGTAACTACAGAAATTGTAGGGCTGCTGAACAGGGCTCTTTTCAATCAGCAATTCCTAATGGATGATTTTGCTCCCCAGAGAACACTTGGCAATATCTGGAGACATTTTTGTTGTCATAAATGTGTGTGTGTGGGTGCTCCTGGCATCTTGTAGGTAGAGATCAGGGGAGCTGCTAAGCATACTACAAATGGTACAGGCCCTATGCCCACTCCCTACAGCACTCTCTAGTGTACGGGTGGAGAGACATTGATTTAAATACAAGGAGAATACTTGATGGAATGTCATATTTTAAAACGTGCAGTAGATACAGTGCCCATATTTATGTTTATTGTTAGTCTAGTAACAGCCATGTCTCATCATATTGTATATTATAAAATATTTTAATATGTTCTATCTTGTATTTCAAAACCAATTTATTTAAACTTAAGGCGAAAAACATAGGGATCAACCTAACGGTCTGAACGAAGTTGTCATTCTCTCTGCCTGGAACAATGATGTTCCTTTAGAGAGCCTCATGGTCCACTCTCTCATCTCCAAGAGCAATTTGGTAAAATGTTTCCTTTCTAGTAATCTCTTCCACTGCCATCCTATTTAAAATTATAGTCTGTCCCCACACCCACACAATTCTATCCCCATTCCTGGCATTATTTTTTCATATCATGCAGCACCATCTAATATAGAATGTATATTTTACTTTATCATCGTATTACCAAGTCCCCTCCTGTTACTTGAACAGATATTCCATTATGGGAGGAATATCATGTTTTGTTCAAGAATTCTCCATAACTAAAAAAATCACAAATTAGGTACTTAATAAACATTTATAAAATGGATGAAAAATTACACTGTGATGGGGAGAAAGCTCAAAAGGATTCCAGAGAGCACTTAGAAAGCAGTAGACACAAGGAATAGAAAGTGGATGAGAGAAGGCTATAAAGGAAACCCAGGGACTTTTTTCCCAGGATACCCCTGATTGTGGCTGAGCTTGGCAGCCAGGAGATACCACTCAGAATTCTAGCCTATCATAGAAATGGAACTGCTCGGGCTTGAAGAATGAGTAACTAATAACCTAGCACAGATGAACCTGCCTATCAGAAGGGGCAGAATCTAAAGTGAAAATAAATATTGAATATTTGATTCAATATGGGGGAGAGCTCTGGTGAGAATTGTTGAGCTTTTTACTTTAGCTGGCAGGTCAGCTGGCTTGAACTGTCACTTAAAATGAAAACATATCCACAAGAATATTAAAAAATATCAAAATTTGAGCATGTATCATGCACTATTTGGTATGGTAAATAGGAAATCCACTTGACCAGTTTGTGATTAACAGCCCAGAGCATATATTAACAGGTTTATTGATAACCAGGTTGCTATAGGGAAAGAGGTAGCAAGTATTTCAGGATTGATTGACAAGGGAAAAGGTACAAGACATGCCAGGTGATAAGGACAGGCAATTAGTAACAGAATAAGGACTTCTCAAAATTTGAAATACTTACCAGTGTGAGATGGCCCCGTTGGAATAATTTGTGTAGTCTATTTTTAGGGGTGGATCCTATTTGCATATAGCTTCCTGCTGTGAAATTTTCATACAAGCAAGCTGGTAAAGACAGAGTTCTTTGTTCTGGAGTCACTGATGTGACTGAAGAGGCTCCTGAAGTCACTCTTTCTGGGAGAGTCTCTTTGTTTGCTTGATTGTTTGATGGCGCCATTCATTCAATCAACAGAACGCAATTGGTAACCTGCTCTGTGCCTATGGGTAGTGTGTCATGCTTAAGAACCCTGATTTTGAAGTCAGACAAACTAGGCTCCAAATGGCCGGCTCTCTTAAACTTAGAGATTCTTGAAAAATACTTCACTCCTGCATCTCAGTTTCAACATCTATAAAAGGAAGTAAGTCAAAGCTTCCATATGTCATGTGTGTGTGCGTGTGTGTGTGTGTGTGTGTGTGTGTGTGTGTGTGTGTGTGTGTTGGGGAGGGGAGGCCGCAGGGCTTAAGGAGACATTATATGTCATTGAGAAAGTCCTCGTGCATACAGACAGTCAGTAAATGTATCAATACTGATTTGTGCCATGCCACTAAGAGGATATAAATCCTGGGGAGAGCACAGAGGACCACCTCATGAGTGACCCATACGTGAGGCTCAAAAAATGTTTCCAAGAACTTGAATGCCCCTATGAAAGTTAAGCTTAAATCTTCAAGTTGAATATGCATTATTAAGAACCATGCAAGGTAGTATATGGGACATATGTCATGTAGAAGTTATGCCAACATGTGGAAGAAAATGTGGGTATTTTTGAAGCCTATGAAATAAGGGAAATCACATGATAAGCTGTGTGGCTACCATGGATAACATGTGCGATCCTACTCTTGATGGTTACCTGCAAGGGTGAGGAAGACATCATTCATGCACAGATCACGTTAGCTAGTCGGCACTGTAGAAAATGTGTCATCTTAATTTTCTTTGTCCAGTGAAAATATATTTCACAAATGGATGCAAATAAAGTTATTTTAGATAAGTAAAACCTAAGTGATTTTGTATCTAGCAGACTTGTACTGTATGAAATTCTAAAATTCCAGCTGGCCATTCCTATTCTAAGGCTGTATATTTATTCTCATATTCATATTCTCTCTCTCTCTCTCTCTCTCTCTCTCTCTCCTGGTTTGATGGCCTATTCTGCAAATAAATGAACTTTTAAAATATTTATGTCAAAGATACATATTTCAAAAATGATCATTTATAGATGGAATTAGAGGTATTAGAGATTAGATTGACCCCCTTCACACCAAAAACAAGAATAAAAACAAAACATAAAACATTCTAAAGTCACAGAGTCCTGAAATATTGCCACGGGATGTCTCTAAGGAAATTATTTAAAAGAGATGAAGTTTTTAATTGGCACTCTGATTTCTAAAAAAGCTATACTTAGTCCCCTTTAGGGAAGTATTAGAGGAGAGGCTTGCCATCATACTTTGATTTGAATATGGTTATCTTTCCAGTCTTCAATTATGGAGACTCACTGATAATTGAATTGCGGGTGGGGTGGGGTGGGGTGGAAGATAGCTTACCTTTTACTATGTGCTATCATTGATGCATATTTTTTTTAAACAACTTTGTAGAAAACACCAAAGAACAAGGTAGAGGTCAATTGTAATGAAATAAAATATTTACAATACTGGAGATATGTAGGGTGACTCAGAATAGATAAATCACAGGATCATAAACCTCAGTGTTTGTTAATATCCTTAATGTATCTCAAGAGTAAAAATTTGGGGTAATGGAAATTACTCTAGCAAAAGAACACTGACAACCAATATAATCTATGAAACATTTTGGGAGTCTAAGCCCAACAAAATCAAAATACATATTTTTTAAGTACAATTAGAATGTTTTATTAAGATAGGTAATGTACTCAACCATAAATATCTCAAAGCGGCAAAACTGACATTATAAAGTATGTTTTCAGACCAAAATGAAATTAATTTAAAAATCAGTAACATTAGATACCCTGAAAAAACAAAACACAAAACGCACATAATTTAAAAGATAGTAAAAAAAAAAAAAAGTTAAGAAATCCTCAAGTATTGGAAAGGAGACAACATATTTTTAAGTAACCACTATGCCAAAGAAATTACAAAGGGATTTAGAAAGTATTTCAAATTAAATGATACTATTTATTTTTTTTTTGTTTTGAAAAATGTTTTTTTTAATCTTTATTGTTCAGATTATTATAATTGTTCCTCTTTTTTATCTCCATAGCTCCCCTCCACCCGGTCCCCCCCCCGCCCCACCCTCTGCCCTTCCCCGCACTGTCCTCATTCATAGGTGTACGATTTTTGTCCAGTCTCTTCCCGCACCCCCCACACACTTTTTCCCCTGAGGATTGTCAGTCCACTTCCTTTCTATGCCCCTGATTCTATTATATTCACCAGTTTATTCTGTTCATCAGATTTTTTTATTCACTTGATTTTTAGATTCACTTGTTGATAGATATGTATTTGTTGTTCATAATTTTTATCTTTACCTTTTTCTTCTTCTTCTTCTTCTTCTTCTTCTTCTTCTTCTTCTTCTTCTTCTTCTTCTTCTTCTTCTTCTTAAAGAATACCTTTCAGCATTTCATATAATACTAGTTTGGCGGTGATGAACTCCTTTAGCTTTTTCTTATCTGTGAAGCTCTTTATCTGACCTTCTATTCTGAATGATAACTTTGCTGGGTAGAGTAATCTTGGTTGTAGGTTCTTGCTATTCATCACTTTGAATATTTCTTGCCACTCCCGTCTGGCCTGCATAGCTTTTGTTGAGAGAGATCAGCTAACAGTCATATGGGTGCTACCTTGTAGGTAACTACCTTTTTTCTCTTGCTGCTTTTAATATTCTCTCTTTGTCTTTTGCTCTTGGCATTTTAATTATTATGTGTCTTGGTGTGGTCCTCTTTGGATTCCTTTTGTTTGGGGTTCTGTGTGCTTCCTGAACTTGTAAGTCTATTTCTTTCACCAGGTGGGGGAACTTTTCTGTCATTATTTCTTCAAATAGGTTTTCAGTATCTTGCTCTCTCTCTTCTTCTGGCACCCCCATAATTTGGACGTTGGTATGCTTGAAGTTGTCCCAGAGGCTCCTTACACTATCTTTATATTTTTGGATTCTTTTTGCTTTTCCGGTTTGGTGTTTTTTGCTTCTTTGTATTTCAAATCTTTGACTTGATTCTTGCGATCCTCTAGTCTGCTGTTGGATCTCTGTATATTATTTTTTTATTTCAGTCAGTGTATTCTCAATTTCTAGTTGGTCCTTTTTCATATCCTCGAGGGTCTCACTAAATTTATTGGCCTTTTCTAGAAAATTCTTGAAAAACATTATAACCGTGGTTTTGAACTCTCTATCCAGTAGTTTGCTTTTCTCCATTTCTGTCATTTGTGACCTATTTCTTTGTCTCCACATTTTGGCTGCTTCCCTGTGTTGATAGATTGGCTTTGTGTGCTAGGTGTCCTATATGGCTCAGTGGCTCAGCCTCCCCAGTTGCCTGAGGTGGACACTCTTGGTGCACCCCTTTGTAGGCTGTGTGCACAGTCTTGTTGTAGTTAAGCCTTGATTTTTGTTGGTATCACTTGGAGGAAATGACCTCCAGACCAATTGGCTGTGAGGATCAGCTGTGTCTACGATGTGAGAACTTCTGTGCTAGAGACACCCTTATGGGGCAAGACTTGCTTCATT
The DNA here is from genome assembly GCF_027574615.1 of Eptesicus fuscus. Taxonomy (NCBI): domain Eukaryota; kingdom Metazoa; phylum Chordata; class Mammalia; order Chiroptera; family Vespertilionidae; genus Eptesicus; species Eptesicus fuscus. The sequence goes on along the minus strand of NC_072487.1, from coordinate 10,338,930 downwards.
GGGGCTTTGGTGCTCACTGAGTCTGCACCCTGAGTGTGTCCCTTATGGATCTGAGGAGTTGTAATCTGGATGGTCCTACTCTGACCCCTGGGTACACTGGCTCTTGGATCTCCAATGAAGTGCTAATTTAGCCTCTGCCTGAGGCCACCCAGCAGGAGCTACAGAGAGATCTGCAGATTCCTCTTCTTTGTTTGGGTTTTGGAGGTGCCCAGATGAGGCCCAGCTGTGAAGCAATGCAAGCTGCTGCGGGGCCTTGGGCCTTCTTTTGGATGTTCTGGGTCTCACTGACTCAGCTGCAGTTTGTTAGGTAAGTTTAGAATTCAAAGGACTGGGCCATTTGTTGGCGTCCCTCGTTCGGGCCACCATAAATGTTGGTGTCCCTCATTAGGGCATCATAATGCCAGGGTTCTTTTCCCAGCCTTACAAAGGGTTCAGCATTCTGGAGAAAGGGGCTGTGAGTAGATGATTAAAAAGGAGTCCAAAGATGAAAGATATTTTTGAAAGGCATTGAGGGTCAGAGGTGCTTCAGCTAAAAGGAACTGAAGACTCTTACCTTGAAGCAAGACTTGCTTCAGTGGGGCTTTGGTGCTCACTGAGTCTGCCCCCTGACTGTGTCCCTTATGGATCTGAGGAGTTGTAATCTGGATGGTCCTACTCTGACCCCTGGGTACACGAAGAAGTGGAAAATTGGGTCTCTGAATGGTTTGCCTCAAAACAAGAAAAGTTCTATTGGGACAGTATCCACAAATTAGCTGAAAGATGGGGGAAATGTGTAGCTAGTGATGGACATTACTTTGAATAAAGCACTTTTGATGTTTCTCTTGAAATTATCATGTTTCTTTGATTAAAAATCTGCCATTATTAACCGGTACACCTAGTATTTAAGTGTGCACAAGCTGGGCAGGAAAGCTGGAGTCAACTCTCACCCAACTTAATATATCTATGTCTCTTTCTCACTATTCTCTCCCATCCTCACCCCCAACACAGAGTTTCTCTCTAGAGAGCCCTAATGGGTAAGATGGTGAGGTAGGTGGGAATTCTTCAACCCCAGGTCAGTCTGTGAGTGCTTTAACATCATGGAATACAGAAAACCTGGCTTATTCATGCATGTTAATCAGCTGAAGTGACTCTGCTATAGGAGTCCCAGCAATAGTAGATATGGTGACCTGGCAGGAAATGCCCCTGAAGAGGAAGTGGTATTTCAAAATGATGCCAAACCCTCATGGAATATGTATGAATGGGTTCTGTGCCAGTAGAAATAAGCTGTGGAGTCTGTTACTCAGAGATCCCAAGGAGAGGGAACCAGAGGGGATAGTGTCTCAGAACAGTAATGCTAACTTATCTACTATTTTCTGTTAGCCCCTCTCTCTATTGTTTTCTAATTATATTGATTTTGAAATAACATGTTTCAATAGCCTGGCTTTCTATTCAGGTTTTCCATTGTCTGACAGTCACCAGTAATCATTCGGAAAGAGTGATTCTTGGATTGGGAGTGAGGGTAAGAAGGTGTTGCCTGGAGGAGTTAAGGGCAGTGTTTCCCAGAGACTGGTATGCAGGAATGTTTGTGATGTATAGGTAGCCTCCCCATGGCCCTCTTGAAATGCTTTTTTTCCAACATAGTTTTGTACAGCCATCTTTTGCTCTTAACCTCTGCATTGTGAACAGGATGTTTTACCATTAAGAGGTATTTTATTGAGCAGAGAACATGCATTTGATCAAGTTTTGTTGGAGAGAAAAATAACTTTTAGAGCTCTCAAACTTCAGACTCTCTAAGCAAATATTAATAACCGTTTTTGAATCCTATACATTTGAGGAACATTGTGGCAAGTGGACAAACACTTTAAGTGTAGGAACCAGGAACTCCACCCACAGCTTGGCATACGGATACATAGATCCATTTGTGAACAAGACGGGAATACAGGTGTAACCCCCACCAGAGCAGCATGTCTTGGACTTGGCAGATAAAGCTCACTTGCGATACAAGTAGAAAAGGAAGCACAGAGAGGAGAATCTACTTTCTTCAGCCCACTCCAGGGTGTCACATTATGTTGAATGATGAATGTAAACTTTTCCATTTTGTTATAAAATATTAACAAACTTATAGTAATGGATTTTTTAATAGACATCCTCTAAGAGAAGATGTACCTAATAAGAAATAGCAAGATATTATAGGAAAATATGAGGCGTGTAGAAGCCTTAGTAAGGGGAGGAGAGTTGTCAACATGAATGTATTTCCTGATAGTGAACAGAGAGCCCTTTCTCTGGTGCAACTGAGCCATGTCCTCGATCCCTATATGTCTCCTCCTACAAGTGGTAGAGGAAATAATATTTTTGCTGTGTGTTTTCTTCTTCCTTTTAGAACAAGATGTAGTCTCAATATCTATGTATCTTTCATGGATCTATTTCTCTCTTGATCGTACATTTTTCCAGATTTGTGATGACTTTCCTATTCAATTAATGATAGTTATACGGTAAGTCCTCACTTAATGTAGTCGATAGGTTCTTGGAACTACAGCACAATGACATACAACAAAACCGATTTTTACTCTAGGCTAATTAATATACACAAGAGTTAAATTCCTACAGCATCTCATAAGTGTTATAAAAAGAGAATGTTGCATGAAATGACATTGTTCCAGGACCTGCTGTATGGTAACTCCAACTGACTGTATAATCATGGTAAAAGGGTGAGAACAGAAAGAGTATGGGGAGTAGGAAGATTCCAGTTCTGCTGTGGTCTGGGTGACCTGAGACTTCTTGTACTGGGAAGGCTCTTCTTTGTCCTTTAACCTAATCTATTTCCACATCAGACATGTGTCCCTGTCCATTGTCTATACTAATATTCAGTGCTGTGTGTTGCAGCTATTAGTGGTTCAAGGTCTGAATATGAGGACATTCATTTAGGGAACAAATTTTCAAGTGAAATTCTCAAGATCTATGCATGATACATGTCGATGTGCATTCCTCTAAATTTTAAATTTTCTTAGCTAACGTATGACCAAAAGTAGCTTAATAGCTGGGAGGTAGATTAGAGATTTGGTAAATATGTTTAAGGTAAGGTGAACTTTTTGAAGTTTCCTAAAAAATGTAAAGACAAACTTAGAGAAAAAAAAATGTTTTTTTGGAATAAGTCTATGTACTGAAAAAAGAAATGGAAAATTAGGGAACAGAACATGAAAAAAGTTCCAAACTCTAAATAGTTATAGCTTTGTAACAATTTTTTTTAAACCTCAGGGCCTTAGTTTTACATTCTCTAAAATGGAGTGAATATTATTTCCTTCACAAAATTGCTTTGCAAATTGAGTGAGACTATACTTAAAAACTGTTTAGAGGGCCAAGAATTCAGCATGGGCTCAGTAAATGTAGCTGTAGTCATTTTTTATTATATTTAATAAATAGAACAGAGACCCTAGGAAGATGATGGAGGAGTTTCTCATGAGTGATTGAAATATGAAACTCATAAACTATTTCCAAGAATAAGATGCTCTCTATTGAAAATTAAGCTATCTTGTCAGAAATAAAATATTAAAATTTCACTGTGCCGTATTTAGTCCACATAATTCCTAAAATAATGTTGGAAAACGACAATAATTACTGTGCTAAAGTTGAGCCAATTAGGCAAGGAGAAACTGTAGTTTGTGTATTTGAAGCCTGTGGAAAGGATATAGCTTCTTTACAATAAATGGAATGCAGATTACGCTGGGAATATTGGGCTGATATGCTTCCTCTTGACCCGCTGCACACATGTAAACATGGTTAGTGACAGGAAGAGCGTGTGATGAAACTCAAGAAGTCATGATGCATGTGTATAGTCACCAACATGAAACTACTGGACTGAATGCATAGATGTATTATCCATTGGAGCATCAAGGAGAGTGTTTTTCTTCTTGTATCAGCTGGCCATTCAGTACTCTGGCCCTGCAGTTATCTTCATCAGTGTGACTGCATTAGTGTCTCTATGTGTCCTTCATCTTTCTCTTAGCTCCTTCTCTCTCTCCTTCTTTTTTTGTCTCTGATAATTATTTTTTGTTTGCTTTTTTAAGATAATTTTATGGTTTCATTTTAACTCAATCTGGCATTTTTTTAGGATAAATTTAAGTTATGGGAAGCAATACATTAAGGAGAATTTAATAAAATCTCTAGGTTGACTGGGGAGAGAAATAGACATGTTGGTGACTAAAGAACAATACATCTCTAAAGAAAGTAAACTCCTGGGTTTAGACATGGAATGTGCCCAAAAGGAACAAGGCTGATGTAGAATGAGCTGTCACAGGAGCAAGTAGGTGAGACAGCCAACATACTCTTGCAGGACAGGTCAGAGGATGGTGAAAAGAACACAACGTGTGGTAAAAATATTTTCTCAGTTGGAAATTTCTATCAGGCTGTGTCTGTGTGGAAATTTTAGAACTGACTAAGAATAAAACTGCAAATACTATCTGTCAAGACTGAATTAAAAAGAATGAACACTATCTGGACAAAATTGGCAACTAAAAATTATCCTAAGATTTCTATTGAGACATAATTTTGGACAAAGTGGCAAATATTTCTATTTTAAAATGCTCATAAAACCAGGAGCATTACCACTGAATCTTAAATTTGACTATAAAATTTCTTACTTTCTCATTTTGAATTGTGACTATTACTGTCTTTTTACCTGTGAAAATGTCATTCCACTAGCTTCATGAATGAGTTGAGGTTATGTGGGGTGCTTAGTTGTAGGATTAATTGGAAGAAAATTTCATGAAGTAGGAAGAATTACAGAAATTCAATGACAGATAAATGGCAAGATTGGTGCCCCTTAACAGGAGTGGATAGCCCATGTCCTCATTTCCTCTTTTTCCCTACCAATTTTTCTATTTTATGCTAGTATACAGGTGAAAATTCAGGTCTAACAGAGTTAAAGTGAATGTATTGAATTCTAGTATTTCTAAGTAATCATACAAATGAAAATAATTACTGATTAGAAGTAGACCAGGAATATGGGGGATGTATTTGAGATCAGCTAAAATATAAGGGAAGTAAACCCTGGAAGCATATTTACTTATTTATCTTTAATATATTTTTATTGATTTCAGAGAGTAAGGGAGAGGAAGGGAGAGGGAGAATGAGATAGAAACATCAATGATGAGAGAGAATCTTTGATCGGCTGCCTCCTACATGCCCCACACTGGGGATTGAGCCCACAACCCGGGCATGTGCCCTTGACCAGAATGGAACCCTGACCTCCTGGTTCATAGGTCAATACTCAACCACAGAGTCATGCTGGCTGGGCAGTTGAAGCATATTTAGTAGGTCTTGGTCAGCAGTGAGGTGCAGCTAAGCCTGCTGCCACATCTGTTATGTGAGAGTTGAATCCTTGAAACAACCATCCAGAACATAACTGACATGGCAATCTTTCCGAATACGTTGATGCTTGAGCACTAGTACTTAAGAAATGGAAGGGACGCCCCCGTTAGTGTTAGAATCATGAAACTTGACAGACATCTTCACAAGGAAAATAATCTCAAAGCAGTGAGTGGGGCACCCGGAATATTTCAGAACAGAAAAACCATTAGTTAAGGGACTGGAACTGATGTTTTAAAATATCTTACGAGTGTCATGAGGCAAAGATGTCTGAGTTCAGAGATCATTCTGCTGTCACATGTTAATAAAATACAAGGCAAATAAGGCGGATAAAAGATGATGAACTAAGAATCACTCAAATCTCATCCCAAAAGACAATAAAAGGAGTGTGTCCATGCAGGCGAATATCTAAAATTTTTCCCTCCATTTCCTAAGTTACATTGAAGGGATGGCAGGTCCAGAAAACACATGACTAAAGGACTCCAATGAAAGGCATCAAGCCAGAGATAGCCCTGGCCGGGTAGTTCCGTTGGTTTGAACGTTGTCCCAATGCACCAAGGTTGCAGGTTTGAACCTTGGTCAGGGCACACACGGGTCAACCAATGAATACATAAATAAGTGGAATAACACATTAGTGTTTCTCTCTCTTTCCTGCTCTCTTCCTCCCTCCCACCCTCCCTCTTTCCTTCTACCCTCCCTCTTTCTTCCCCTCTCTCCCTTCCCCTCTCTCTCCAAAATCAATAAATAAAAAATTTTAAAATCCAGAGATAATGATATTAAGTGCCAGTAATACAGTATCAAAAGGGGATACAGTATCAAAGAGGGTTGAATCTGTGCTCTGTAGGAGAGCAAATTACTGTCAGAGAATATTTCATCAAATTTTCCTATTCTCTGGAATTGATCTTTGGGACATCAAACTGATGACAAAGGAGTTTCAAATGCTTTCCACATTCTAAAGAAAGCCCAGAATAATTGGTATCTGACATCTTCCCAGGACCTAGTTAGTCATGGTCAAATGTGCGCTGCTACTCAGACTGCCCATCCCCTTTCCTCTGTTCCATTTACAGAAAACCGCTACAGGGAGGGTAGCAATTTCAAAGAACGCCTTTAAGTCCTGTGTCAGAGCCTAAAAGGAGTGACGTGGCTTGTGAAGCGGAGGTGCCTGCTCCCCACCACGAGCTCTGTGAATGTGGTTCTGAGTGAATCATTCATTCGTAGAGATGAGGAATGTCTGAAGGAGAAGAAGGTTCTGGCATTGCGTCTCCCTTGGGAAGTGTTCTCCTAAAGTGCACACGGAAGGGATGGCTGCCCTGACACCTGTGCCTTTGTGAACAGAGCAATGAGGTCATTAGAAAAGGAGAGCGGGAGGGGGAGGAGGGGCTGGGGAGGGGAGAGGGCAGCTGCTTAGCAGTCAGCCTGCCTCTCTGGGTGCTGCAAGGATGTGTGAGGTTTTGTGTTTATTGGACACTTGGAAGGAGGTGAGCTTGAGCTGCCCTGGAAGGACCCCACCCCGAAAGGACCCCAGAAGGCTGCTTTCCATGGGAGTGGGGCTGGGCTGGGGTGAGCCTAGAAGGAACATCAGCTGGAACCAGGACTTCTTTATCAGAAACGGTGCAGCCTGGGGGACAGGAAGGGAGGAAGCTCTGGCAAAGTCCCTCAAGGAACTCACCTGTATCTGATTCCCATTTGCAACAAAGAGAACATCGAGCTGTAGTCAGATTTCACGAAAGGGCAACAGCTAAAAGTGGGCTCTGGGAGCAGCCTGAGAACAAAGAGATACTACCCCTCACTACAGCAGTCGGGAGGAAGCGAAGAGTCAAGCACGAAATTCCATATGAGATTGAAGAGTTAAACAAGCCTAAAGGAGTCATCATTAAAAGTGACTGGGAGTTAGGGAATCTGTCCATATGCAGTCCTCCAAGAAGCAGGTGCCAAGGTGATGAAATAAGCAAGGATTTTTAGTATGGGAAGCACCTGTGAGAGAAAATGGGGTAGAAGCCTGGGATGTCTGGGAGAGTTAGGCATCGGATTACAATACAGGACTAACTCCCAGTAAAGGAGAGAGAGAAAGGGAAAGTTGGGTGGAAATGTCATGATCAGCTACAGTCTAGGGGTGTTTAAGCAGCTGCTTCGGTTGTTGTCAACCAAAGCTGTCTCTCAGAGGAGTCCATGTCTCCCAGAAACAGACTTGCTTTGCTATCTCTCCTGCACTCAGCCACCTGCTGGCAGCAGAACTGTGGGAAGGGTGGCCTCAGAATAAAGAGAAGAGGCTTCAGAGCACAGCACCTGGGGGTCTCGGTATGTTATGCTCTCTGTAGCTGAAGGTCCACAATAAGTATTCATGTGGCCATTTCAGTAGCTAAAAGAAAGTAAAGGGGAGTTTGAAAGAGCAAGGCTTAAGGAGGTTCAGACTGACCAATAAAGTGATTAAATCAGACAGAGGTTGATGCACAGCTTGTAAGAACAGCAGAGTTGTAGGGCCTGGCCGAGGCAGGGTTGTAGGCAGGTTTGAGCTGGCCAAGTAATCGGTTGCCACCATGACCTGGACAGGGAGAAGAGAGAAATCAAAAACCTTTAAAATGACCTGGGACCATCAATTTCAAACATTTCTCAGAGAACTAATGTTGTCATTAGCGTATTTACCTTGTCTCATGTATTATTTTATTTTATCTTATTCTTCCTCAGAATTACTAGTTCTGTAAAAGAGACATCATCCCACCAAATGCATTTGGGATAAAAGCTTTCGAAACTGCTGCTTAAAAAAAGAACCTTTAATTGTGGACCTTATGATGGTTTTCGAAGGCAGATCAAACAGTATAATTAATCCAATATATCAATCACTATCTTCAACAGTTTTTGTTCTTTCTTGTTTTATCATTACCATTACCCAATTTCACTCCCTTTGGATTATTTTGAAGTCCATCTAAGGCGTCATATAACTTCACTAAGGTGGAGCCTGCGAGGTGCTTTCTGAAATGATCTCTAAGATCCTTTAGGTCCCTAACCACAGGAAAGCTGGGCATTTACACTTTCTGTTTGATGGCCACTCAGAGAACTTAGGCAGCACACGTCATTGGAACTGTGGCAACCTGAGGAAGTTTTGATTAGTTAATTGATTCCAAAGACATTTATTAATTGGGTATTTTATGGGAGAGATTTTTAAATGCTAATTAAAGAGCTAAAGTTTGGGTTGCATGAATTTGAGTCCAAATTCCATCTCTAACACTCTCTCCCTAAATACACAAAGCTGTTATCCACTAGCCCTCTATTTCTTCATCTCTATAATGAAGCTCGGTCTACTTACCTATTATCTTGGTTGTAAGCATTGCATATGTTGCACAAGTAATGTGTTTTGAGCAGTGACTGGCACTGCATATGGGAGCTATGATATTATTTGTACTGCAGTGTGGGAAGTACAAATGGGAGATGCCAGGGGGAGAGAAAAGGAACTCCTCATGAGGAATTAATTAGGTTGAAATGATATTTTCCTAGAAAAATGGAATGATGCCAGAGCTTTATCCTCTAGCGCTCAAGGTTGCAATAATCTTTTTGTGGTTCTTAGAGGTCTCTACATTTTCCTTCCCAGAACTTCTGTCCAAAATTATTATTTTCTACCTAATGTAGCCAACACCCATCAATTATCCAGCCTAACATATTTGTGTCAGCAGGATATCTTAAGTTTTACAAGATATCACATAATACATAATGTTCAAAAATACCGATCAAATCCAAATTGGCTCTTTTACAGAATTTGACAAGCTGATGCAAACATTTATATGGTAATGCAAGGAATGAAAAATAGCCAAATTAATATTAAAAAGAATAAATCTGGAAGCCTTACAGTTGAGATATACTATGGATGAGTGGAATAGAATTGAGTGTCCAGAAATAAACTTCCACACTTTAGGTCAATTAGTTTTGAACAAGAGTGCCAAGATCATTCAATTGGGAATGAATAGTCTTTTCAAGAAATGGTACTGGCACAAATAAACATTCACATGCCACACATGAAGTTGGAATCTTAACTCACACCATACAGAATTGTTACCCCAAAATGGATTGACAACCTAAGTATAAGAGTTAAAACTATTAACTGTTAGAAGGAAATATGAAAGTGTATCTTTACCACTTGGATTAGGCAGTGATTTCTTAGATATGATACCTAAATATAAGCAACCAAAAAAAAATAGATAAATTGACATAAAAATTTATGACCTTCTTACTTTATAGGATACCATTAAAAAATAGAAAGATACTTAATGAGAGAAAATATTTTGCATATCATATATCTGATAATGAATTTAAATCTATAACATACAAAGAACTTTTACAACTTCATAAAAAAAATAACCCAACTTTAAAAAAGTGAAAAAATGATTTCAATAGATATTTCTTTTAAAAAAATGAATTAAAAAAACTTTCAATAAGCACAGGAAAAAAATGCCTAGCACCATTAGTTATTAAGGAAGTGCAATTTAAAAGCAGAATAAGATACCTCTTCACATGCATTTTGATGGTGATAATGGAAAAGACAATAAGTGCTGGTGCGAATGTGAAGGAATTGGAACCTTCCTACATAGTTTACGAGAAGGTAAAATGGTGGAGCAGCGACACTGGAAAACAGTTTGGCAGTGTCTGAAGATGTTCAATATATAGGGTTACCATATGACCTAGCAATCGTCCTTCTGGTATATACACAAGAAAAAATATGGCCACATAAAAGCCGGTATAACAACGTTCATTGTCCCAGTATATATAAGGGGAAACAAATTAATGTCCATCAAATAATGAATGAATTAACAATGTGGTATGTCTCTACAATGAAATGTCACTAAGCCATACCTAAAAAAGAATGAAGTACTAGTGCATGCAAAAGTATAGTTAAACTTTGAAAATATGATGCTAAGTCAATGAGCTAGTCACCAAAAACCATGTACTATGGTGTTTGCATTTATGTAAAATCTCCATAATAGACCATTTATAGAAAATAAAAGTTGATTAATGTTTACATAGAGCTTAGGGATACCAGTGTAAGGTGTGTGGGAGCCACTGCTAATGGGTATAGAGTTGTTTTGGGGGGTGATGAAAAGGTTCTAAAGTTAGATTGCTATAATAGTTGCACAAAACTGAAAATATGCCCAACACCATTGAATTGTCTGCTTTAAACGGGTGAAATTTTTGGCATGTGAGTTATATATCAAACTTGTTTTGAAAAGCATGATATTCAAAGTATGTAAGAAAATTTTTGAATTTTGAATTAAGACATCAAATCCTAGTATTTCTTTACAATCATTTATAGAATATGATAGAACTAGAGATCTAAGAGATTTGGGGAATATGTATTAGGCTGATTGATGTTATTACTTTGGATTTGTTCAATAAGGATGTTCTTTTGTGTTCCTTGACCCAATTCTAATGTGTGTGTGTGTGTGTGTGTATGTGTGTGTGTGTGCGCGTGTGTGTAAGCTTCCTCACACCAACAGTCTTCTGACATCAGTAGGGTGTATGAAAATTCAACCCAGTTCAACTCAATTCTGAGACTATCTATGCAGAAATAGCATCAGAGTCCACAGATAAAAGGCTTTACCATAAGACTGCACTCCTCCCCCCTCCCCCGGCACCCGCCCATCCACACTTCAGATGCAATCACAAGCCACGTTTTACCTATGCTTCTGATTGATGAGCTATACATTGGAGGTCCCAATGACTCCCTGCAGTTCAAGATGCCAATTGGAAGTCCAGGTTGTTACTTATACTTCTGACTGACTGGCTGTGAATGAGAGGTTCTGTAACACCCTCCTTAAAGTCTGCCAATTTGTTAGAACAGCTCAGGAAAAACATTTACTCTAGAACTCAGGAAACACATTTACTCTAGGCTAGTGGTCGGCAAACTCATTAGTCAACAGAGCCAAATATCAACAGTACAACGATTGAAATTTCTTTTGAGAGCCAATTTTTTTAAACTTAAACTTCTAACACCACTTCTTCAAAATAGACTCGCCCAGGCCATGGTATTTTGTGGAAGAGCCACACTCAAGGGGCCAAAGAGCTGCATGTGGCTCGCGAGCCGCAGTTTGCTGACCACGGGTTTAGGGGATTACATATTTCCAAATTCTCATGGGCTTGCATTGCTCATGCCCACTCTGGCCAATGTTCTCTCTTCCCAGGTGCGACTGACAGACACCTCCCCTAGTCACCCCAAATTCACTGCACATGAGTCTATCTCCCCTTTGTTGGACCTATTCCCCCAGTTATTTGTGGGGAATGGGCTGGTGGTTCCCTGGGGAGTGTGAAATTGCAGCTTCTGTTGAAGCTGCTCAAATGACATTTCTATAATGTCTGGCTTCCCCCTTTGCTCCTTCCCTATTATTAATAAGTAGCTAAGTACAACAGTATCGGCAGTATATATGTGAATGGGCGCGTCCGTGTTCCATCAATTTTTATTTGTAAAATGGGGATGGCTGGATGTTGGCTGCTGACCATAGCTTGTCACTCCTGCTCTAGAGGAAAGCCAGTGCTACAGAGGAGCTCTGGACTGGACAATTGTCTAGGTCTCCTTTCTGGACCTGCTATTTTGGAAGGAAGAGATGGAAAGTTTGCTATGACTGTTCAATATACTACGTTTCACTTCTTATAAAGATATCTAGTTCACTTGGGGACTTGGAATTCCCACCGGTCCAGTGTGTGAGGATAGGGCTGAGGAAGCAGATCAGCCTGTTGCTTTATGTGCACTCTGGGAGAAGAGGAAACGTTTGCATAAAAGTTAGCTATTATTTATATTGTTATTATTAGGTTTCAGTAAAAAGGAAGAAAAAAAAAAGGAAGCCTTGTTAAAATTCTATAGAATTTCCTCAAGATGAACTTATTTCTTATCTGGCTACAGATTGTCACAATATAATGATTGCCTCTAAGGAAATTTAAGCCTAAAGTCTTACGTGGGCTTATGAAATATTAAAAACCTTACCCTGTGGGACTTTTGCATGTTCTCTTGGGGAGAATGTAAGTAATCAAGTAACAGAAGGACACTATAGAGACATTGAGACTATTTAAAAATTGTTAGCCATATAAAAACCTTAATGGAAATTTAAAGCAAGAATAATGGCTACAGAGCTTAGAGAGTTTATCTGAAGGCACTGTAGCAGAAAGAAGAACATACAGGAACCAGGGACTCTAGTGGGCTGTAATTAAAGGCATCCTAGTAGGGATTCATCCTGTCGACTCCAGAGAATTCTGCTTGATCATCTCGCCTCCCCCCTTATCTTTTTACTGTTTATTGTTTATACTGATGTTAGTGTGGAAGTTTAATTTATAAAGTTCCATGTTCAAGGTGACCTGTAGTATGTGCTCAGTCATGAAACCTGGTCCATGAATGCAATGAGGACAAGACAAATAGGTTTTCTGGGGCCATACTTTGGAAACTTGATTGCCTTGGTTACAGAAATCTGGGTGTGTTGGTGGGAAGACCCTATGTGTCCCACTCCAAGCCTGCCTTCAGTAGCACTATTTTTCCATTCAGATAATTTGGGCCTATTACTTACTGAATGCACCATTTTTTAGTGAATGAGCAACAGGAGGTATAAAGTTGAAGTAACGCATTTCAGGTAGATAACTAGTTTTGAAATAAAGATATTAAGGATGAAAAAGGTGAATCTGTCTGTCCTTAAATCCAAGACTTACTAAATAAATATGTAAATACCAACCAGGGGCTTTCTGTCAGAGACAGGGTGTTAGAGAAGGGCTTGAGTTGATATTCAGAATTCTTCATCCGCACAATTCCTAAGTCCAAAGAGGATATACTTGTGGCTTTGGTAAAATAAAAATTAAGTCACTAGACTTTTTCTGTGATATCCTGTCTTTGTTCATTTAATGCTTCTGCTAATATGTTTAATAAGGACAGGCTGAACCTACTAATATGCAAGGTAAACCAGAAAGCCGTGTTGCCTATGGCACTTGCTGGAGGTAACCATAGGGAGTAGGTATGAGGGAAGAAGATGAGCCTAACTTGAAAAGATTCGTGTGATCCCTACCAGCTTGGGAGATCAGAGACTTGTCTCAACTCCTCAATGGATTAATCCCAGAGGCTTCCCCATAGTTATTTAATCTAACACTTGGGTTCTTTTCCCATGATACCTTGAGCTTGAAAACGCATGGAGCTGAGAAAACTAATTTCAGGAATTCTAACTGTAAAAGTAGAAGAAATGTTGAAGTGAACATCTTCAAACTCCTAAGATCTCTGAGAAAGGGGTAACCAGAGGAGCCTCATAGACTCAAGGCAGGCTGGGGATTTTAGGATTATAACTGAAATAGGGTAAAAGTTCCAAATTATTCCAAAGTTGGAAGGAGCAAAATAGAGAAAGTTTTCGTTCATGAATTGGCCTGGGCACTTAGAAGAAAATGAGATATAAACATAAAACTTACTTTGCTGTTACCTTACCTGTTAGTTTCTCTTCTTTGCCCAGGAACAAGTGCCTCCCATGTCTGGCCTTGGTGCTCATTGTCAGCTGGGACTTCACAGTGGCTGTTGGTCGGAAAACCTCCATTTTGATCTGCAGATGGTCTCTCTGTGTGGCCTTGTTTGGGTTTCCTGACAGTATGACAGCAGGGGTTCAAGAGAGCAAGGTAGAAGTATACGACATTTTCATGTTTTATTTCATAAAAATGCCTCTTCTCTATATTCTATTAGGACATACACAAAAGTCCCCCCACTAGTTCAAGGGAAAGGGGTGGGGGGACCTGGGCCCTCATGCTGCCTTGAATAATTTTAAGGTCACATTGAAACCATGTAATATGAAATATATTATTGCATCCATCTCTGGAAGATATCATCTACTGCAGAAATAATTGCACATAGTTTAGTCTGACAAAGTTGAGAAAAGAGCAGAGATGCGGCATATTCAACCTCCACTGGCCATTCCTGCTGACTTGTACATTCCAGTTTCCCTATCCTATCAGGACTGCCTCTCTCTCCATGGTCCTGATTGTTTGATTCCATATATTCATTCAAAACCCAGCTTTAGTCCTCTCATATGTCTTCTCTATCTCTAGATTTTTGCAAACTGCATCTGCATGAATGGGAATATCATTACATTTTTTAAAAAACAGAGTGAGGAGAAATAACATTTTTAGAGGAAGAGTAATTGAAATATCGTGATTGTGTTGGAATAGTTAGGGATGCTTAGACTTGAGCACAGGGGGCTGTTTTATTTTTCAGATAGTGCAAAATCAGGGATTTTCGACCGATTTATTACAGGGTTCTGAGGCCCTGTTTGTGAAGGTAGATGTAGGAGGCTGTTAAAGAAAAGATTGATCACACAGTTTACCAGATAAAAGAGGTTTTGGTGAAAATATTTGGGACCAGTGTGGCCAGTCAGAAACCTCTGGAGAGTAGATAATTAAATGTAGTCATTTTTTCCTGAATGTTTTTTGTAAGCGAAGAGTAAGAAGGAAGGAGTCTTTAGTAATAAAGACACAGGGAGGACAGTTGCTGACAAGTGACTGTCCTTAGAACAAGATTGATGACACTGTAAAGTCATTGTACTAAGGAATACAGAAAGAAAAATGGCAGAAGCCTGTGATTTTGCTGCTTTGTCCAGACTTGCCATTCTCCTCTTCTACTTTTACAGACCATCTGTGGTTGTATTTTCTGGATTATTTTTCCCCTTTTCTATGTTTACCTTCTTCTATTACTTTTCAGAGACTTTGTAAGATTTCCCTCCATACATTTTACTTTTGTGGTGAAACATGTCACAAAGAGCTTTTCTCAGAAAGGCCACTTCATCGCTTTGGAGTGGGCAGGAATGGTGTGTTTAGAATAGCCCATTCTCTGTCCTTTGATGTTCCGCACAGAGAGGCACACTGTTCTGTGGGCTGGATAAGCGCGTCGTCTTATCACTGCTGATCTTTCATTGACTGGTCTGCCTCTACAGGGCTGAGGGAGAGCCTTGTTACAATGTACTGGAAAAGGTAGGACTATTGTATATACAGCATGAACTAGATTGGTGGCTTGACTAACTCAGGGTGAAGATACCCAAAATCTATTAGAAATGCAGAATCTATGAGAAAGCTAGGTTGAGTGAATTAAGGCTTGGGCTGAATCTATATTTAATCACATGTCATACATTAATTTATTTTCTTTCTACATAACAAGCAATGTTCTAGGTACTGAAATGAAAGACAGAGTGTGAGAGTGAGAGCACACATGAGAGAAATTTAGAATGAAGCAAATTGGGGGGAAAAATAACCATAATAGATTATTTATAATGGGATTATTTATAATCATAAAAATGTAAACCAATTAAATATTGAACAACATGAGAATGTTAAAAGAAAATATGTCATATACACATATAGCTCTGCCTGCAATCATTAAAATAATATTAAGTGACCTGAAAATTTTTTTTTACATTTTTAAGATACAAATAAGGATATGTAATCTAATTCAAATTCCATAAAATATGTTTATAGGTAAAAATTGAAAAGACATATTTTAATTCATTATCACCAATTGACAGGGTAACAGGCTATTTTAATACTCAACTTCCTTCTTTTTCATATATTTCACAGTTCAAAAATACATAATTTTCTCATTAGTATTTAAGTAACAGCTACTATTTGTATATATGGCAATGAGAATATTTTATGATAGGACTCAGAAAGAGTCATGTTCTGAGATAAAACATTGACTAATAGGAGAATGCCTTTTAGACTCTCAATTGTCTTAAAAATTGGAGGTGGAATGCCTAAAATTCTCAGTAATGGGAACACTATAGGATTGGTGAATTGTCAGCAGACAGGACTGCAATTATATTTTATAATATCAGCCTCTCACTGAGAAGTAGATTAAAACAACCTTCCAGTCTTGAGATACCTTGATTTTACGTAGTAGGCCTATCTAGTTCTTCCCAATGTTTATAATATGATTGGAAACTTTAACCTTTAAAGTGTAGATAGAGTTTTCATATTATTTTTTATTGTATATTTTAAAATAGAATTTACTTAATGGGTCTTTTTAATGCCTCAGAAGAAAACTGGTTAATCCCAATAATACCATTTCTGTTGAAGCATTTCCAAATTAGGTGACATTGGAGAATACTGAAAATGTCAAAGAAGGAGATTTATTATTTGACTAGAGGCCCGGTGCATGAGATTTGTGCACTCGGGGGGTGTTCCTCAGCCTGGCCTGCACCCTCTCACCTTCCGGGAGTCCTCAGGGGACATCCTTAGGGCTGCCGCAGAGGCAGGAGAGGATCCCACCACTGCTGTGCTCGCCAGCCATGAGCCTGGCTTCTGGCTGAGCTGCACTCCCCCTGTGGGAGCACACTGACCACCAGGGGGCAGCTCCTGCATTGAGTATCTTCCCCCTGGTGGTCAGTGCACATCGTAGCAACTGGTCATTCCACTGTTCAGTCAATTTGCATAGTAGCCTTTTATTATATAGGATTGTACAGATAATTTCACCTAGCAGCCAGAATAATCTGAAAGTATACCTTTAACCAGACACATATTTTAAATGATACAGCAAAAGTTGGAAGAGGATATAGAAAAGAAGTATTTCTTTCCTTGGTTGTTAATTAGCATTTTAAAGGTGTTTTTCTACCAGCATGAGCCAGAATGCTAATTTGAATTACAAGGTATTATTACACCATAAGAAGTGTGACAATGCCTTCACTTTGGAATAATAATTTTCATTTCTTTTAATTCTTCAAAGTGATTCTTTATTCTAAAGTTTAGTGGATGCTAGCACTCATTCTAAATATAAATTTAATATCTCTAAGAAAATTGAAAGGCTCTCTTTATATTTACTTATGATATTATAAGTCACACAAGAAATCCTAAGCAATCTACAAAAATATAATTTTAGAATTAATAAGTAAATTTAGCTAAGCAATGTGATTCCTGGTCAATATATATTTTTAAATAATAGCTGTGTATCTCTTTAACGTACAGAACCTGTTTTATCATTTCTTTTAGTGTAGATCAGCAATTTTCAACCTTTTTCATCTCATGGCATATGTAAACTAATTACTAAAAGGGTATAATTTGATTGACATAAAAAAATAATTATCTATCCTTTTTACCCCAAAGTAACTTTTTAAAAAATCAGGTGCCTATAATTGTATATAAGAATTTCTGGTATCAAGAACTAACCAATCAGCCCTAACTGGTTTGTCTCAGTGGATAGAGCATCAGCCTGCAGACTGAAGGGTCCTGGCTTCCATTCCGGTAAAGGGCACATGCCCGGGGTTGCGGGCTCGATTCCCAGTAGGGGGCATGCAGGAGGCAGCCAATCAATGATTATCTCTCATCATTGATGTTTCTATCTCTCCCTCTCTCTTCCTCTCTGAAATCAATAAAAATACACACAAAAATTAACCAATCAGATGCAACCTTATTAAGCCCATCAGTAGACATCGACTTCCTTGTACCTGAGAATTGTCCAGAACAGCCAGTGATTCTGGCCATTGTACAGCAGGGGCCGACCTATAACTTATTCTCTTCATGGTCTACAGAGTGGAGAGGCTGCACCCCCATTACATGCCTGGACCAAGGTGGGGCCCCCTCTAAGGTGTGCTTTAATCCTTAAATCTTCCTTATCAGGACTTACTGGAGGCTTGGGGGTGGGGGAGAGTGAAGAATCATGTAGATTCTCACTGTACCTGAGGAATCCCTGGGATTCTAAACTGCCATAGCAGCCCATATTTGGCCTATAAAATGGATTTCAGTTTCACATGTTATCTTCTTATGTGCTTTTAGAGTGAAGACCTTTCTTCTACAATTTTGAAACAAGTGAAATAATTTGTATTTCTTAGGAGCGATTTTGAACCCTTTGAATCTCAGTTTGCAAGGTTACCTTGCAACCTCAACTCTCTGATAACCTAAAAATTTATTGTCTTATAGATTATATGGGTTGTCCTCATCATTATAGTAATTTGATAAGTTTCTGAAATTTTCTATTTCTTAAACAAGTGAAAATCTATTTCTAGATAATAGTAGCCAACTACTGGAAGGTAAATATTAAAAGTACCATCATTAACAATGTTTCAAAACATGCTCTATGGAGGGATATATTTAACAAAATGTGTAAGAGCTTTACACTGAAAGTGATAAAACATTGCTGAAAGAGATTAAAGAATGCATAAGTAAATGGAGATATGTACTATATTTTTGGAAAGCTCAATATTTTATTTTATTTTATTTTGTTTACTTCTCCAAGTGATATAAATTCAATTCAAACCCCAATCCCCAAATGCTTTTTTGTGTGGTATGAATTGAAAGTCTGATTCTAAAATTTATGTTCAAATGCAAAATCTGAAAATCACTAAAGCATTCTGAAAGAACTTGAATGATTTATACTACCTAATTTCAA
The DNA here is from genome assembly GCF_027574615.1 of Eptesicus fuscus. Taxonomy (NCBI): domain Eukaryota; kingdom Metazoa; phylum Chordata; class Mammalia; order Chiroptera; family Vespertilionidae; genus Eptesicus; species Eptesicus fuscus. Next base: position 10,320,221 of record NC_072487.1, on the reverse strand, counting down.
GTCTTATTTTAAAGCTCTGGTAATCAAGTGAGTGTGGTATTGGGAAAAGGATAATCAAATAGAATAATAGACTGAGTGTAGCGAGTCAATAAATAGACTACTTATTTATCAAATTTCAAGTTAAAGTCACTTTCTCACTAAAATCTTCTATCTCTTGCAACTATAACAAGTTCCTCTGCTAAACTTTCTTACTGTCCTCTGCTTTTTCTTCTACTTCATAGTACTTACCACAGCAATATTCAATGATTATTTATATAATTATTTGTTTATGGTTGTTTCCCTATGAGACCTTATATTTATAGTGAGAAGTACACATCCTTTGTTTATGAGTATAAAACTGAATGCATTGTCTGGTACATATTCAATGTGTAATAAATACCAATTAATGAAAGATATTAAAGTTATGTGAAAGATAAATAATTTGAGTTTATATTGCTATATAACTAATGGCCATTTATGTACATTTTCTAAACTGATAAAAAAGGACATACTCAGGAGACTACTATTTTGCTGTATTGATATTGATGAGAGTATTTCTTCATTGCTTCTCCCTAGTCTCCTCTGGTCTTTAGCTGTTCCCTTTACATTTCTGTATCTGTTCGTGCTCTTAATTTCAAGCAATCAGAAGCAAATTTGCTTCTTTGCTAGTGATAATGTTCAACACATTGTCTTTCACTTAAGAGTGAACTCTTTAGAATGAACCATTGGATTCCTCAATTTTCCATAAGATTGCAACCCAACTTGCTTTTTTTAAACTTTGTATTTTGAAATGATTTGAGAATTATTAAAGTTTCAAATTTCCTTAAACTTTTACCTAAATTCCCTAAATGTTAATATTTTATATATACATTTTTTACTCTTCCTCCTCCTTTTTTCACCTCTCTAAATAAACACATACACACAAACATACACCTGCATTATGAGACCACACAAGTATATATATATTTTTTTTTTGAAGAAAATTTGCAAGCAAAATGCCCCTTTTCTAAATACTTCAGAATATATTGCCTAAAATCAGGATATTTTCTTACATAAGCAAAGTAATATAATCAAAAATCAATTAATTAATGTTGAAAATATTATCAAAACTATAGACTTTGTGAAAATTTCTTCAATTTTCTCATTAATGTCCTTATTAAAAAAAATTATTTTTAATTTTTTCCAGAATCCAAACCTGGGTCACCTACTGAATTTAGTTCTTAAATCTCTTTGTTTTTCATGACTTTAACATTTTTGAAGAGTTCTGGCTATCCATTTTCTAGACTATTTCTTCATTTTTGTTTGCCTGATTTTCATCATGATGGGATTTAGGTGAGGTTTTTTTTTTTTTTTTGGTTTTGGTTTTTGTTTTTTGTTTTTTGTAGAAATCATCATATGAAGCTCTTGATGGTTATGTCATCATATGTCAACTCTTCCCATTACTTGTGATGAATAAAAGATATGGTCATTTGATTGAAGTGTTATTGGACAGACTTCTATATTTGCCATGTTAATTAATAAGTATGATATGGATATTTTTGACAAATATTTTGTTTGTTATTATAAGTTTTCCTACCACATTTAGGTTATTATTATTATTGTCTGAAACAATTCATGAAATGAGTGCCAAATGGTAATTTTTAATTCCATCATTTCTTCTATTTTTATTTGTTTGGAATCCACTGTAAGGAAGAGGTGTTTCTGCTCCATTTATGTCTATTTGGACTCACAGATTATTATTCTGTCCTCTGATCTATGATGTATCCTTCTCATTATTTATTTTGTTGCTCAAATGTCTCATTGATTTCTTCAGGGTTTTTCTCCCCATCTTCAGTTCAGATATGTCTTGCTAAGGCATCTGCAGCATTTCACTTTCAGTTTCGTTTAGCATAAAGTCATCCGTCTATAAGACCAGCATAATGTTCCCTACATGGTAAAATAGTCAAGGTTCCTGCAGCCTACAATATGGTACAGAGCTACAGAGCTTACATACCCTAGAAGCAAGATGGTAAATATCGTGTAATTCCTGCTAAAATAAATAAAACAGATACTGGTGTTGCCTGTTTATTTGGATAAGGAAAAAAAGAAAACACTCCCCAGGTCAACAGCTACACACCATATGTGTTTTATATCAGCTAAATTGGTGATTAAACTGGGAAATAATAGGTAACATTACTTTCCCATGCACATTTCAAGTCTTTGGTGGTGGCATTAGTTTCCCAATTCCCTCCTAGTCCTGTTTCATCTTTTGATATACTAGGGAAGAGTTAGAGAAGTATCAAAGATTTTCACTTGGCCCTTCATATGATAGAAATCACTATTACACTTTTCAGAGAACCTATATAATAATGCACCCAGATGCCAATGATGGCTGTTATAGTATACTAGAGGCCCGGTGCTCGAAATTCGTGAGCCCTCCAATCCGGGAGCCCTCAGGGAATGTCCTACTGATGGCTTAGGCCCACTCCCCATGGTTCTATGCTCTCTGCAGGGCCTACCTGCTCCAAACCTTGACGATGGGCAAGCAGGCCCTGCTGGGTGCTGTCAAGCTGCACGGCCATCCTTGCCTCCCGGGGCTGGTGATGGTACTGAGAGCCTGTGGGTGTGACTTGGCGCGGCCGCCCTCATCTCCCAGGGCTGGCGATGGTCCTGGGAGGCTGTGGGCTTGGCACCCATTCCCAGAACCCAGGCCACTTGGCACTGCCCCGCCCCCAGATGCTTGGTGCCCGCGTATACAAATTAACTGCCATCTTTGTTGGGTTAATTTCCATACTCACTCCTGATTGGCTGGGGGCATCGCGGAAGTACGATCAATTTGCATCTTTCTCTTTTATTAGTGTATATTTTTTATTTTTAATATATTTTTATTGATTTCAGAGAGGAAGGGAGAGAGAGAGAGAGATAGAAACATTAATGATGAGAGATAATAATTTATTGGCTGCCTCCTGCATGCCCCCTACTGGGGGGGATCAAGCTCACAACCCGGGCATGTGCCCTTGGCCAGAATCGAACCTACAACCCTTTAGTCCACAGGCCAATGCTCTATACACTGAGCCAAACTGGCTAGGGCATAGTGTAGATATTTTAAAAACTCAGTAAACAATGGAAATTTTGGATGTTTCATTGAAGGTATACTGAGATTCATTCATGTCAAGGCTTTGTTGATCAACTGATATCCATTGTTTACCAAAGTCCCAACACTTTGGTAAACAATAGAGTGTAGGTCTCCAGATGAGAGTGTTAACAATAGCGAGCATTTAGTAATCTAAGTACATACATAACAAGAAATGACTGCAGGTAATTTTGGTAAAGACTGAGATAAAAAATATGCAGCCCTGGCCAGATGGCTCAGGAGTGCAGGTTCAGTTCTGATCAGGGCACATATCTGGTTCTACCCCTGCTGGGTGCATTCAAAACGAGAGTTTATAATGTTTTTCTCTTGCATGGGTGCCTCTCTCTCTCTCTCTCTCTCTCTCTCTCTCTCTCTCTCCTCTCTCTCTCTCTCCTCCCTTTCTAAAATCAATAAAAAACATATCCTCAGATGAGGATTTATAAAGATGCAGAATATATGGTTGCTATATTTCCTAAAATATACCCAACTTCTTCTGCTTTTTTCAAGAAGAGGCTATGGGTCTAAGAATTGATGTAGGCCTGGGGAAAAGGAGATGAAGTATCAATGGGATCCATATATATTTAGTCCTGGGTATCTCCTGACCAATTCAAGAGGTTATTTTTCATGGATCAAATCATTTTGGTTCATGTACTGTCTGGGCACCCTGTTGTGTTAACTAATCTTGCCTTGTTCTTATTTTTGTGACTTAAGAGACATTATTTGTTCGATGCTATCTAAGGCACACTTATCCTGATTTCATCTGCAGTATCTCTCATCAATCTGAATACCCTAAAGTGAACAGCCTCAGTAGGAGTTCTCAGAAATGCTGATATTTCTCCCCCCCATCCCTCCACCCCATGCTATCTCGTAGTCCTTAGAGCAGTGCCTGAATTTTCATCTCTTGAAATATGAAAAATATTTGCATAAGAATTTTGACAATTCCATTTCAAAGAGATGACCCACCAGCAATTCTAGCTTTTTAAAAATCAACTATACAAGTAAAACATTAGGGCTGAAAATAGCTGCTCAAGATGGCATGTTGAATCCAGAATATGTGGATATGTATTACCATGTTGACCACTGATAATATTCAGTCTGACCTAAAATTATATTTTCCTTCTTCAGAAAATCACCACAGGGCCCATTTCCTTGCATCTTCCATATGTTTATGTTATTATATTGGTACTAGAGGCCCGGTGCACAAAATTCATGCATGGAGGGGTGTGGCTCAGCCCGGTCTGTGCCCTCTCACAGTCTGGGAGCCCCAGGATCAATAACCCCAAAGAGGGAGGCCCTGCCCACCTGCCACAGCCCACCAGTCAGTGGCCTGGGCCTCCCTCTTTGTGGCGATTGTAGAACCACCTGATTGATTGATCATCCTGCTGGCCAGTGGCCTGGGCCTCCCTATGCAGGGCTGGGTCACCCGACCAATCGCATCGCACCCTCGTTGACTGGCCTGGCACCAGTGGGTGTCATAGCGTAGTTGTCTGGAAGGTCATCCTGAAGGTCGTTCTGCTATTCAGTCATTTGGCCGATTTGCATATTACGCTTTTATTATTATAGACTATTTTCAAAGTTGCACTTTTTTGTATTTAAGCCTATTTTCTCAAGCTTTACTTTATAATTTGTCTGTATAAGGAGGAATATTTCTCTAATTATAAGTCTATTAGTGAGGAGTGGTTATATATAAGAATTGCCTTTATCTTGAAAGGTATGTATCTCATTTGAGTATGCTGTAAACATTAAAGAGAGGGAGAAAAAAGTTTATCATTCAGGTGAGGAAGAAGCTGCTTAAGCTGGCAGAGGAGCTTGGGGAGAGCTGAGGTGGGGGGAACTATGAGTTTTGAAATTTCCCATGTACTTGACCTTCACATTCTAGAACCCACACATTTATAATCTGTACTGAATTTCACATAGGAGATTTTGAAAATCAGTGACTTCTATTGTCATTGCAATTTGGCAACCTGTAAGATTTATCTTGAGTTAATTACTAGTTACCTTATTGCTGGTGCTGCTAGAAATAACAGATTTTAAAAATTATATATTTCATATTTTAGGGATTTGTACTTGTAATTCTTTGCCTTTAAAGTTTCTTGTTTAATTCCCTCAGAAACAGCCATCCTATGCATCATTTCTTGAATTACTTTTGCCCCTCATACTCTTCTATCATAGGAACAGCAAGGATCTCCCAGACTTGCTTTCAATCAACTCTTTAATCATGGTGATCACAGGGAATAATTTAAATTTCTCTTATATAACTGAGTATCATGGGCAACCAGCTGTCCGTCTATTAATAATAATGGAATTTTCATTGCCTTTAGCAGTGAAAGCAGATAATTAAGCTCACATTTCTTCCATTTTAGTTCAGTTCTCTTATCTATAATGTATTCTTAGTTCCAAAGTCTAAATCAGACAGGTTCTCATTTGAAATCATGATAAATCATCTCAGTTGCAGGAAACAAAACTGGGAGGATATCTGGACATTGAGGCTTATAAAGGGGTAGAAACCAATAGTAGTAGATCAAAGGTGGACAATGAATGTCCTAAGTACCACCAACACCACCTCCCCTCTGAACATACACTACAATATAAAAGATGAGAACGGTATGATTTCACTCATATGTGGGACATAAAACTGAAAGCAACAAATGAACAAACAAAACACACACACAGACAATAGTATAGTGGTTACCAGAGGGAAGGGGGTAGTCAAATATATTGTGAGTCAAAGTATAACGGGAGTCAAATATATGGTGAGAGAAGAAGATTTGACTTTGGGTGGTGGCCACACAATGCAACATACAAATGATGTATCATAGAACTGCTCATCTGAAACCTATATAATCTAATTAACCAATGTCACCCCAATACATTTAATCAGAAATTTAAAAGAATTTAAAATAAAATATGAAAGATGTAGAAGATTTGAACAACACATCTAACAAGAGTGATGTACGAAGTACAGAGAACCTGGCGCCCAACAGTGAGAACATACCCATTCATCACAAAGACACGCAGCATTTTCAGGGCTGCAGCCTGCCTCCTCTGAAGACACAGCTTGGGGACAACATTAGTCTTCCACAGGCCTTCCTTTCTAGCGCATACCACTAGAACTGATGTCAAAAATTCCTTGTAGTCCATGTGGACACATTACATTAGACTGAAAGTTATGTAAATATCAATAGTGTATAAGTGGGTAAAATATATTTTATATATAATCCCTGTGTGTTGTGCTAGTTACCATGTTTCTGAGAGAAAATGAGGGCATGAACACTGACTCAATGGTTCGTTTCAATGACCTATCTTTGGGGTAAATTAATCATGAGAGCATAAAGTTACCTTAACTTTCTTTCTGTAGGTAAGGTTCAACTGAATAAAAAATTATTAATATACTAGAGGCCTGGTGCACAAAACTCATGCACATTAAAAGGAAATTAATTAGAGGAAATATTTAAATATTGCTATTTGCCCTTTCTCTATAACAGAAGTATCAGAGATGAAAGAAAATTAGTAAAATATATATGAAAATCTTCCTCCTGTCAGAGTCTGGGGCACGCCGCAGGACACAGAGTCAAGTCCCCACCCACCCGCGCACGCCTCATGCAAGACCCAGACTCGGCCGGCCCCACCCCCATTGGACGAGATCCAGACCCCACCTCTGTCAAGCCCTGCTGGGCAGGGGGTAAAGCCTCAGGTCCCCTGGTGCACGCTGGGTGGGGGGTGCAGCCTCAGGTACCCCGGCGCTTGCTGGGTGGGGGGCATAGCCTCAGGACCCCCGGTGCACCCTCAGGTCCCCCGGCCTGGCACCAGGACAAGGGGGGTGCGGCCTGAGGTTCCCCTCAATCCTCTCTGGGGGGGGGGGGCACAGCCTCAGGTCCTCTGGCCTGGCGCCAGGGGGCATGGCCTGAGGTCCCCAGTCAAGCCCAGGCACAGCCTCAGGTCCCCTGCCTCAGCCTGCCGCCATGCAGCCTCAGGTCCCTGCTGATTGCTCATTACAGGAACCCCACCTCTGCTGTGGGCACAGCCATCTTGTGTTTGGGGAACTCCGCCTCCGCTATTGGTGCAGCCATCTTGTGATGGTGTGAGGGTTAATTTGCATATTACCTCTTTATTATATAGGATAATTTTAGACTCGTTATAGATCAGTCATTATTGATAATATTATTACTACCCCAAATTATTATTATGAAATTAAAGTGATCAAAATGTTCTTTAAAACATTTTCTAGTTTTGAATAACTCGATATTTTTCAAAATATTCAGTGTCTGTATGAAATATTTTTATATTGCATCACAGTCATAATTATACTTTGTGGTATTTTATGGGAGGCTGGGTAACAATTTAAATTTTATGAGGAAGGCCCCATTTCTTGTTTTGGAAATCTCCTTTTTTAGTTTGGACAGAATTCTGCTTTGCAGCCTCCTTATGCAGAAACTAACTACATTGCACTTAATTTTTTGAACTTAACTAATATTTAACAAGTGCCCAGTGGCCACATGACAGTGTAATAGCATTCTTCTCTTTAATTGCCTATTTATTCCAAGATTTAAGATGCTCAGAATCTAAGCAGTTTCACAATGTGAAAAACATAATAGTTCCCTTATGGAAAATTAACACTTTTTAAAATATCCCAGAAACCAAAGGAAAAGAAAAATCATGTCTCTGAATATTAATAACTCCCATAGTTGTAATTTCTTATGGAAGCAGTATTTTTCTCCAGACATTGAACAGCATTCAGAATAGATCTGTCATATCAAGAAGAAAAGAAAGTGAGTAATAAAAGAAAAAGAAAAACTCTGTACCTGAAATTGACAAAATTTTAAGGACTTAAAGGGGTTGAATTCCACTTACTAACAGATAAAGCTTTCTGGGAGAGCAAAGTGGAAATTGGTATCAATGATATAAATAAATCCATATTATAACCAAGCAGAAATAGCAGTGATATCCCAAAACATATATCTTAAATCTGAAAATATTTCTATGATAAAGGGCAGAGTTTGGGTTACAACTTCTTCCTTTTTAGTGGACAAGTGGGAGTGGGTTAGTATTAAGGGACTATTAGCAAATCTAGATCTCTGAATACAATGATGGGCTGGCTCTGGCCTTATATGAAATATTGATATTGGGGTGGGATAAAAATTATAATGCCTAGGCTTATCTAGAATTATGTATTTTAAACTTGTGGTGGGCAGTTAAAGATTAGAAAATTACCAGGATCTCCTTAGTAAGGTAAGCTGCGGCATATGATCCACTCCACAGCTGGGCAGGACTGAGCCTCGCAGTGATCATTAGGAACATTAGCGTATCGTAGGGTGAGGCAAAACAATTAAAAAATTGTTATTGTAACTTGGTCTGATACAATCCTGTTGACATATCTAATTGATAGAGAGATTTATATGGGGTGAATTCATTAGGCATCCTGACAGGCTTATGTTTGGTAGAAGAGCTGTAAAAGCTTTCAGTATTGGGTAGAAAAAAGGCATGTGAAAACCACATGTACACCAACAAAGGGTGTGCTCTCTGAAGGCAGTTTGCCGAGAAAAATGGTCTTCGTAGGAAAGCTCTCAGTCCTTGCTCTCACAGCTTCTACAGTGAGAGCAATGACTGTACCTTTTTAACATGACAGGATCGATAGCCCTGGTCTCCAGGAGAACAGAGGCTTCTGCAGTAGCTTTGGTCAGGTACAAGTAAAGAGGAAATGCTACTGTCACATACTAGGGAGAGAGTGAGTCACTTAATCGGCATGCTGAAAACTATTTGAGGCAGGTCCAGAAAGGGTGGTCATCAGATAACAAAAAGGTTGTGTTTTGCACTTTTTTTTAATGCATGCATTGCCTACCAGCCGGTGTGGCTCAGTGGTTGAGCATTGACCTATGAACCAAGAAGATACTATTTGATTCCTGGTCAGGGCACATGCCCGGGTTGTGGTCTCAATCCCCAGTAGGGGGTGTGCAGGAGGCAACCGATCAAAGATTATCTCATTATTGATGTTTCTACTTCTCCCTCTCCCTTCTTCTCTGAAATCAATAAAAATATATTTTAAAAAATCATTGTATTTTTAAAAAATAATAAATAATAAAATAAACATGCATTGATATTTCTAAGTGGTTTAGATATATGTCCTCCTATGTAGAACCAAATTCTCGGTATTCTCCAATATGAAACAGAAATGTTTTTATGCTGTACCCTAGACATGAGTTTACAAGGACATAATATATGAAATTTCCACAGCTGTATCTGTAATAAAAGTAACTGATCATTGAATACTGCCTTTCAGGCATTTTTCTAAGCACTTTACATAATCTACCTCATTTAGTGCTTTCAATAATTCCATGAATCAGGGACAATTATCTCCATTATTTTAAGTGAAAAATTGGAAGCTTGGTGTAATTATCTTACCCAAATAATCAGTGGTGAGGCTGGGACTGGAACCCAGGACTGGCTGAGCAGATCCTTGCTCTTGTTTAATTTGTGCTGCTACCGCAGCCATTTATACTTGACTCTGTTGATGCAGAGAGAATGACAGGCTCCTATACAAGAAGATGCATTTATTTATTTATATGTTGGTAAAAGTGTGTTCCCTTGTGATGAGAACTCTTAGGATTTCCTCTGCAGGCAACTTTCATACATAAGACACAGCAGTGTTAACTATAGTCATGCAGTTGTACATCATATCTCAGAACTTATCTTATAACTGGATGTGTACCTTTTACCTTCTTCCACTTCCCCCACACCCATCCCCCACCTCTAGTAACCACAAATCTGATCTTTTTATTTTCTGTGAGTTTGGTTTATGTTTAGATTCCATATATAAGTGAGATCATACAGTATTTGTCTTTCTGTGTGTGACATTTTGCTTAGCATGCTCACAAGGTCCATCTATGTTGTCACAAATAGCAGGATTTCTTAATATTTTATGGTTGAATAGTATTCTACAGTGTGTGTGCGTGTGTGTGTGTGCGCGTGTGTCTCTGTGTGTGTGTGTTTGTGTCCATTCTTGTCTGTGAACACTTATGTTGTTTCCCTGTCTTAGCTTTTGTGAACATGAAGGTGCAGATATCTCTTCAACATGGTGGTTTTATTTCCTTCAAATATATACCCAGAAATGGAATTGCTGTATCATTTATAATTGGAGCTAGAATTTGAACACAGGTCTTTCTGACTCACAGTCCTATGTGCTTTAACCTTGTGCCACATAGCTTCTCTTTCTTTTTAAGATTGTTAGTGCATTTCAGTATCCTGAGAAGTCCAGCAGCGCTCCAGCCCCGCCCCCCCTACACAATGCTCTGGCCCATGGACACAGGCATAGCATCCTTGTAGAGAATACTGGTTTCAGTACCAGCTAGAGTTTATAAATACCAGCTGCAAAAGAGTTTCTGTGGGAGCACAGTCCCAAAGATGGAAATAAGTTGAAAAAGATGATTTGGTTCAGATATACTTGTTCAATACCTAACTTACTAGAAATGTCTCAAATGAAGATAAAACAAGTGAATTGCTCAGCAGATAAAACCTGAGTAGACCTAATGTGCTGCTGCATTCAGAGCAGACAGTAAGTGGATGATTGAAAATCAGGGAGACTACGTGCCAGCAAGAGTTTCAAATTAGAATAGCTGCACTGTAGTGTGCCACGCCAGCACAGCCAAGGGTTCGGTGAGCCTGAGGAGGGGCGGTGAATGATTAAAAAAAGACAGACAAGAGAATACAGCTGAGGTTCAGTGGATCTCCGGTGCCCGGATGGGGACACAGAAAGACCCAGCCTGCATGTGAGGCTTTATTTTATAGTGAGATCAAAACAAGGGTAGTGGTCAACACGTTTACAATGTTCTTGTGAGTTTCACCTTGTTTTGGCAGCACTTGCTGCACCTCCCACAGCCCATTAGCTATATAGGAAGGAACTAGGAAGGGCTATAAGGTTAAACTTAATTATGCTAAGAGGGCTCTGCCCTCCAAGCTGGGACTTGTTTGTGGCCCTGCCACAGGCCAGTCTGAGGCTTAACCCTATAGCTGCTCCCTACACTGTAGACCTGTAATCTCATTAAGGTTAAAAGACATTAAACCTGGGAAAAGGCAAGTCATTGGTGGACATTTTTATTTTTATTTTTGTTTCTTTTTTAAATGCATCATCTGTATATTGTGTGTTCATGACCCCAAGTCAAGTCTCCTTCCATCACTATTCCCCCCCCCCCATACCCTCTTTTATTCCCTCTTAGCCCCCTTGCCCTCTGGTAATCCCCATACTGTTGGCTAAAGACATTTTAAAATTAAAGTATGCAAGTACTTATATATCAAAATTTGGCAGAGTTTCAGAATAGCCAATGTAACAAATCTATCAGGAGCATGATATGGACTGTTTGCCCTAACAAATTACTCATAAACACTGCCCTCATTACTGGATGTGAATGTGTGGAATTTGGAGAAAAGAACAGTGGCAGGTAATTTTCAGTGAAATATGACAGAAGTCAATGCCTTCAGGTAGAACCTTCCTTCAGATCTGCTCTTGGCATACATATCACAGCCTATTTTAATCTATTGGAATTGGTTTTTTAGTAGCCTTTATATTGTGATATAATTTTCATACTATACAATTCACCCATTCACAGTGTAAAGTTCAGTAGTTTTTAATATATTCATAGTTATTCAACCATCACTACTTTCTAATTTGAGAGCATTTATATTATCCCTTGAAGAAACTCCATACTTACGAGTAGGTGGCATTCTCCATTTCCCCACAATCATCAGTGCCCCAGGCCTAGGCAAACACAAACTTTCTGACTGTATAGATTTTCCTATTCTGGATATCTATACTAATAAAAGGATAATATGCTAATTAGGCGGGTTGACCAGACATCTTCTGGAAGTCCGACTTCCTTCTGGACAAAGCCACAGTGGTGGGAGCAGAGGCAGTTAGGGTCAATCAGGCTGGCAGGGGAGGGCCATTAGGGGCGACCAGGCAGGCAGCAGAGCTGGTTGGGCCGATCAGGCAGGGGAGCAGTTAAGGGCATTAGGCAGGCAGGCCGGTGAGTGGTTAGGAGCCAGTGGTCCTAGATTGCAAGAGGGATGTCCGACTGCCAGTTTAGGCCCGATCCTGTCAGACATCCCCCGAGGGGTCCCGGATTGGAAAGGGTGCAAACCGACTGAAGGACCCCCACACACACACCCCCCGTGCATGAATTTTGTGCACTGGGTCTCCAGTTTCATATAAAAGGAATCATATGATATGTGATCTTTTCTGCCTGGTGTTTTCCTCTTAGCATAATATTTTTAAGGTTTATTCATGTTGTTGTATATATCAGTACTTTATTACTTTTATGTATATCTGTCCAAATATTCTATTGTATGGATATACCACCTTTTGTTCATCCTTTTATAATTTGATGAGCATTTGAGTTGCTTCCACTTTTGCTATTATGCTGCTATGAACATTCATGTGCATATTTCTATGTGAACATATGTTTTTATTTACTTTAGTTTTACAAGTAGAAGTGGAATTGCTGGGTCATATAGTATCATATAGTCTCTTAGGCTTAACATTTTAGAGAACTTCTAGACTATGTTCCAAAGCACCTCTATCATCTTCGACTCCCACCAGCATTGTAAGAGTTCCAATCTTGCCATTTTCTGCTTTTGTGACTATAACCGTCCAAGTAATATAAAATTATATCTCGGCTTGGTTTTGATTCACGTTTCCTTGCTGGATAAATGATGTAGAATAGATTTCACATGCCTTTTTGCCATCTAGTTATATATTTCAGTCTTTATGTCTTTGCCCATTTTCTAATTGGATTGTTTGTGTTTATTTGTTTTTCTTCTAATGAGTTTTAAGAGCCCTTTATATATTCTAGATACAAGGATATCTAGTATATTGACTTTGTGTGCTGCAACCTTGCTGAACTTGTTTGTTAGTTCTAATTTTTTGTCTGTATACTACGTAAGATTTTCTATATGCAAGATCATGTAATTTACTAATAGAATTTTAGTCCTTTATTTCCAATCTAGATGCCTCTTAACTTTTTTAAATTTTTGTTTATTGATGAGAGAGATTTGTTGTCCTACTTTATTGGCTCATTCATTCGTTTCTTCTTATATATGTCCTGACCAGGGATGGAATCTGCAGCTTAGTGTATCAGGATGATGCTCTAACCAACTGAGCTACCAAGCCAGGGTGCCTTTTAATTTTCTTGCCATTTGCTTTGACTAGAAAAACCAGTAAAATGTGTAGAAATAGCTAACATTTGTGTCTTGCTCTCAATTGAAAGAAAAATCTACTCAGGTTTTTACCACTAAGTATAATGTTAGAGGTGGGCTCTCATAAATGCCCTTTTTAACCCTTTGCACTCGCTTTTTTCTCGATTCCTTTATTCTAATGCTAACTGTGTCGAGTCACACTCGACATCCGAGTGCAAAAGGTTAAGGCTAAGGAAGATCTCTTCTATCCTTAGTTTATTGGCATTTTGAAAAATTCATATAGGGTGTCACATTTTCTCAAATGCCTTTTCTTCATCAATGGAGATGATTGTGTGGTTTTTGTCCTTTTATCTATTGTTAGACTGCATTACATTTATTAACTTTTGGATGTTAAACCAACCTCGTATTCCTGGAATACATTCTACTTTATCATCCTATATAATAATAGCCTAATATGCTAAGTGCCAGGCGTGCGGTCGGCCGTTCAACCAATCAAAGTGTAATATGCTAATGATATGCTAAGGCTGCTCAACCGCTTGCTATGATGTGCACTGACCACCAGGGGGCAGACACTCCAACCAGTAGGTTAGCTTGTTTCTGGGGTCCAGCTGATTGGAACTGAGTGAGACAGGCCGGGCATGCCCTGGAGCCCTCCCGTGGTCCCTCCTCAGCTGGCCAACCTCCCGTATCCCTTCCTGGCCCCGATCGTGCACCAGTGGGGTCCCTTGGCCTGGCCTGCACCCTCTCACAATCTGGGACACCACAGGGGATGTCAGAGAGCTAGTTTTGGCCCAATCCCACAGGCTAGGCTGAGGAACCCCTCTAGTATACGAATTTGTGCACTGGGCCTCTAGTTTATAATAATTGCCTTAATTATAGTGAAACAATCCTTACTTGGGCTTAGTGATTCTTTCCTGCAAGCTATATAACAAAATTTACATACCAATAGGTACTTAACTCATTGTCTGGGCATTGTCTTAATGTCATTTTCTTCTAACCAACTTTAGTATAGGACACTTTTATTCATCTTGACATTCTTGTGATTAGCAAATGCTAATACATATTTATTAGGTATTCAATAACTTAGCAGAATCTGTCAGATTTTTTTCTAAACCATTGTCTACTTCTTGGGCTAAATTAAATTTTCCAGTATTTCACATTTTCTTGTAAGTAGACAGGATCATGTGACCATGTTTTACTCAATGAAAGATGAACTGAAGGGCTCTGCTTCAGGCCTTCCATGTACGGTCTTCATGCTCTTTTTGTATCCCAACAACCTTAGAGGATGACAAAGCCATAAGATGTAGGGATGCTGATAGAAATGAAAGTATGCACAGTAGAGTGTTATAGTACTGTGTTAAACTGCTCTGTATTTTGAATTACTGAAAGACAAACTATATTTTAAACTTCTTTATATATAACTAGAGGCCCAGCGCATGAAATTCATGCACTTGGGTGGGGTCCCTCAGCTTGGCCTGCACCCTCTTGCAGTCCAGGAGACCTGGGGTATGTCCGACTGATGGCTTAGTGGGCCTAAGCCATCAGTCGGACATCCTTAGCATTGCCACGGAGGCAGGAGAGGCTCCCACCACTGCCGCTGTGCTCGCCAGCTGTGAGCCTGGCTTCTGGCTGAGCGGTGCTCCCCCTGTGGGAGCACACTGACCACCAGGGGGATGCTCCTGCATTGAGTATCTGCCCCCTGGTGGTCAGTGCGCCTCATAGTGACCAGTCATTCCACCATTTGGTCATTTGCATATTAGCCCTTTATTATGTAGGATACGCTGTAGATGAGGCCATAATAAAGGGCTAGAACCATAAGAAATGCAAAAACTTCACTGTTAACTAATTCTCAAATAGCCCCCCACCCCCTTTGGTGACCACCTGTCAGTGCCCCCGAGGGGCATGTGCTGCACCTTGGGAACCACTGGGCTTGACACTTGTCCTCTCTGAGCTTCATTTCTGAATACATACGCATGTACCATGGGAATTGTAATCTCTTCTCCGCCTACCTCACTGGGTTGTCATGAGGAGGTTCTGAGCTAATAAACCTAGAAATGTTTCATCAAATAAGTGATGTCTAAACGGGAAGGGATTGTTATTTTTAAGCCCATGGGTACCCTCGCAGGTAGCAGGTGCTGATTAGGGGAGGAGGGCATGATTGTTCCCTGGGACTGTAGCTATGGAAGCTTTGCAGAGGGTTCCGCAGGCCTCAGAGGGACGTAAGAAGCCCTGTAGCAGTGGTCATCCCTGGAGGCACTGGCGAGGAGCAGGGTGTTAGGAGGGCTCTAGGGTGCAGTGAGGCTGAAGGGGGAGTAACTGTCAAACCTTCCCGCTTGGCACCATTCTTTAAATTGTACGTGGCTGTTTCGCAGCTGTACCTGCTCAGGGTGGGCCTCCAATCTCCTGGAGTGGGGTGGGGACCGGGCCAGGGCGGGGCCAGGCAGGCTAGGAGGGCAGGTTTAGCTGCGCCCCCAGCAAGGTTCAGCATGCTTCTGCTGGCGGAGACGGCACTGCTGCTGTTGAGGGGAGAAGGGTCTGACCCTGGGGGGCCGCTTGGGTCTGCCTCCACCCAGGTCTGGAGTTGTAGGGAGGAGAGGCGTGCCCAGCCCCAGCAGAGGGGGCCCAGCATTGGTGGGCTGCAGGCCCCAGGTGCCTCGGGGGCACTGACAGGTGGTCGCCAGCATGATATTGTTGTGCGTGCTTCTGGTGGGGGTGGTCGGGGAAGAGATGAGGAGTCTAAGGTGCGGGCTGCAGCTACCCCCAAGGCGGGCTCTTCTCCCCATCTGGTCAGCCTCCCTATATCCCTGGGGTGCGAGGGCTGAGGTAGGGTGTCCGTGCAGGGGGATTGGAAGAGCTCCCCGTGGCCGCTTCCTCTTCCTTCTTTGCAGTCCGGGCTCCTGTCAGGCACTCTCTGCAGACCCCCAGGAACTTGGCTCCGGCCGCCGCCCCCTGCTGTGTGTGCAGCCTCCTGCTGGTCTGTCAATATGCAAATTGGTCGTTACTGGGACACCGTGATGGACAATTAGCATATTACCTCTTTTTATGTATAGATTACAGTATCAAGGGCAGTATTGATATACAAGATGGGGCAAAAGTAAGTTTATAATTGTGAGTACCCAAAACACAGAGTTTATTCTTGTATTATTATTATTTTATTATTTTCCACATGAACAATTGTAAACCTACCTTTGCCACACCCTGTATAGTAAATGTTAAATTTTAGCATTTTCTGATTGAATAAGTGAATGAAACATTTTCTTCACCACTGGTCAGTACACATAGTATCTAATGGTCTTATTTTATACTTTGTGAACATGAAAATCACAAGCTGGATAAGAAAACAAATCAAGTTTGAATTCCATGTGTTAGTGTGTAGTCTTATAGTATACAAATGGTCACATGCACACACATTAACCTTCATTTTACTCTTTTCAACAATTGGGGCAGTTGATTAAATTATATGACATTTTCCTCTTCTCCACTTGTTAATTCAGGTCTCGTTGCAGCAACAGTACTTATTTATATGCAATCAATTCAGTGTTTCCCAGAGTAGCAGTCTCTCCATATATACTGCTATTCTTTCTCACGCTATTCATTTGTCATTATGTGTTGTTTGATTGACTTCACTTTGTGTATTTTCTCATTTGGATTATCAGACTTTGGACATTGAAATTTTAACATCTTCACCTTGAGTAAAGTGTTCCTTTGTTCAACTTCAATGGAGTTCACCTTTGGTGAAGTGAGATTATAAATTTGAGTTGGCTACAGCTTTATCTACTATTGTACTCTTTTTACAGATAAAAATCACATTTATTTGTACTTTGATGCCACAGAATTAATGACACAATATGCAACATGCAGTACTGTAAAAGTTCCTTAGTATAATTGTGATACTAGACACCTTTTATAATACTTCTGGGCAAAAATTTGTGTGGAATTCAAAATCTTACCCCACCTACTCAAATTATAGGATATGTGAAAGAATAATGAAATAAAATGAGGATTTAAATACTCCTCACTACTTAAATAAGTTAATTATAAAATGAATTATTGAGTTAGTGAGAACTTTACTTGCATGCAGAATAATTTCCATTTAGTATTTCCTAATGATTCAAAAACTTGAAAAGGGCACATTTTAATGTTAGCAATTTTACTAATGTATCCTATTTTTCAAACATAGGTTTTATCTAATTATAAATAGTGTGGCTTTTTAATATAAAATATTTCTTAGATCAAAAACTCAGGTGTGAACTCTTGCAATTATATATCAGGCTCTATTCCTCTGTTCTGGCGTCTTTTTTGCATTCAAATGCTTCATCCTGGCAGTACATTCATTTGTTTCATTTTCTTTTATCATTAAGTCTTTAAAGTCATTAACAAAATATTGGCGCACTGAGAGCTTTTGCACATGATGTGTATGTATTAAAGCTGTGTGACCTTTTCAATATTCTCTAGTTCATTTTGCTGGCAGCTATTTGTCATATAACTCAAATACTGTGGCTTTGGAAAAAACTAGTAATTGCAAGAACTAAGTTATACAACTATGGTTTTATTAAGGCAAGAGATAAATTGAAAAAAATAAGTCTAGTTTCCAAATGATGAAATAATAATTATTCAAAATAATAGAGAAGGAAAAGAGTAGACGATAAGAATGGATTTAAACTTATAAGTAGAATTCTTGATCTCCATTTTGGAACTTTAGTTTTTGTCATTGTATTCATTCACTCAACTATAAAAAGCTTTTTGAGACAAACCCAAAGCAAGGCTCCTGGGAATTCAACATGAATTCCTCCTACTCCAGACCTTTAGGAGGTTATAATCTAATAGTTGAATAGAATATGTATGCAAATGTTTGCAACGTTAGATAAAGATAATTATTAAGCACCACACGTTTTAGAAAATGAAGATTTCTTCCAAACAGGAAAACAAAGGAGACTTCCAGAGATGATAGCATATGAGGTAGGCCTGGAAAGACTAGGGAAGTTTGGATACATTTGTGTAGAAGAAGATATTCCAGGGAGAGGAACTAACTAGAGTTTAAATACAGTTAGAGAGTCATAGTGATTATTTTGCTTTATTTTTTTCCATAAAACATTTTTTTAAATATAAAAAAATCTGATTACCTAAATTAAACTTCTTGAAATGCATACAATAGTGTACATAAATCTATGGGTGCATTTTCACATTTTCAAGTATACCTAGAACATTTCCAAAATTAAATCATATGCTGGGACATAAAGCATATATCTCAGGCTGGTTCAGTGTTCAAAAATCACTTGATGTAATCTGTCACATCAATAGCCTGAAGAAGGAAAATGATACAGTAGCAATGGATGCATAAAGAGCACTTGACAAAATCCAACATCCATTCATAGTAAAAACTCTCAGAAACCTAAGAATAGAGGGCAGTTTTCTCAACTTGGTAAAGAATATCGATGATAAACTTGCAGTTATTATCATTCTTAGTGGTGAAAACTAAATATTTTCCTTCTAAGATGACCCCACTCACTACTCCTTTTCAAAACATAGTGTAAGTCCCAGTTAATGTAATTAGATGAGAATAGAAAATAAAATAATATAATAGGGGGAAAAATAAAAGTGTTTGTTAGCAGATGACATTATTTTCTATGTAGAAAATCCCAAAGAATCATCAACAACAACAGAAAACTTCTGGTACTAATAAGTGATTATAGTAATGTTGCAGGATAGAAGTTAAGAATCAAAAGGTCAATTGTTTTTGTTTATACCAGCAATGAACAATTAAGAACACACATCATTTATATTAACACTCTTAAAAAAAAAGAAGTACTTCAGTGTAAACCTAATAAAATATGCTCAAGATTGATATGAAGAATACTACAAAACTGTGAGAAAATTGAAACTAAGATTGTTACAGAAGACCAGAAAAAAACCAAGCCATGCTTAGAGAAAGGGAGTTACATTTTATTAAGCGCAGGGCCAGAGAAAAATGTGCCTTTCAAATTCTGTCTTCCTCCCCCCCCTCCCATGGAGGAAACCTTTTCTATTTATACTTTTCCTAGCTCTTTTGTCTCCCAAATTTGGAATGAGACTCCCGGGCCTTCTGGGAAAGAAGGCCTGCGTGCTGGGAAGGGGCCATGAGACCCTATCTCAAGGCTTGGCCTGGTGTCAGCACTGACAACTCTGTCTGGGGCATAGTCCATGGCCTCTCTGGAATGGGAGTAGTCTTATTTTCCTTATTATTTAAGCAAGCAAGCATTTACAGAAGCCAAAATAGCAGGGTTAAAATTTCAAACAGCAGTTTTTATATAAGATGAATGCTTCAAGATATCTAAAAATATTGGGGAAATATTTCATGCTCATGAATAAGATCCAGTATTGTTAAGATGCTTATTCTTCCCAACCTGATCTATAGAATCCATGCACTCTGAATCAAAATTATTGTGAATATTAAAAAGTTAATCTAAACTTTACACAGAAAAGCAAAGGAGCCACAATAGCTAACATAATATTAAAATAAGTAAAAGGAGTTGGAAAACAGATAGAACCTGACTTCAAGATGTAGTGTAAAACTAGAGAGTGTGGTATTGACAAAGAGTAGAATCTCAGAAGGAAGGGGGAGGGAAGAGATCAACCAAAGAACGTATATGCATAACCCATGGACACAGAGAGTAAGGTGTTGAAGAACTAGGGTGGGTGGGAACCAGGTGGAGGGGGAAAAGGGGGTAAAAGAGGAATATTTATAATACTATCAACAATAAAGATAGAAAAAAAACATATTAAAAAAATTGAAAAGAGTAGAAAAATCAATGGAACAGGATAAAAACAGACCAACACAAATATAATCAACTGATTTTTTACAAAGAGTAAAGTCAATATGATAGGGAAAAGGATAGTTTCTAAGGAATGGTGCTAAAAAATTTGGACCTTCACGTGTGTAAGTGAATTTAGACACAGAACCTACATCTTTCAAAAAATCAACTCAAAATGTATCTAGACCTAAATGTAAAATTTCAAAACTCTCAAACTTCTAAAAGACAACTTATAAGAAAATCTTGGCAACATTGGGTTTGATAATGACTTTTTAGATATAACATTAAAAACACAATCCATGAAAGAAAAAAAATAAGTGGAACTTCATTAAACTTAAAAACTTTTGCTCTGCAAAAGACACTAGTAAGATAATGAAAAGGCAAGCACAGACTTGAAGAAAATGTTTACAAGATATATATCTGATATAGGACTTATATCCAAAATATAAAATGAACTCTTTAAGTTCAACAGTAAGATAACAACCCAATTATTGTGGTTTGTTACATAATAAATCCCAAACAATTCAGTCTTTGATTGAACAAGTTCACTTTTATATCATTTAAAAATCACAGACATGCTTAAGGAAAATGTTATAAGATGATTCACAATAACACTTTTAATATGATGAGAAATTGAAATAAATCTAAGTATATACCAATAGAAAAACAACTGATGCCATATCTATACATCAAAATGTATGAAAACAGGAATAATAATTATATACACATATACACACACACACACAGAGAGGATTATATACACTGCATATAGATATGTAGATATATATTTAAATATTCAGATATATTATAGTAGAACAAAAGCATGCATTGACATTTAAATTACAAATTTTCAGAATGATCATCTGTGGAGGAAAATGGGCTTAAGAAGAGATATATAGGTGGTCTCATTGCAAAAGCAAATGAAGCAAGTAGTATAAAATAAGAGGGAATACATACAATATTTAAGTTAATCACAACATTGAAAAATGTTAGCTATGGGTTCTATGTAACACTAATGAAATAGAGAAATTCTAAATATATGGGCATGGATGCATACACTTCAATTAAAAAAGCCAGTTGTAGAGTAAAATGTAACTTATCATATTACATATAAAGAAAAAATGTCACATATTACTATATATATGCTTAAAAATAAACAAAGTACATAATACTGTACTAATAATATTTATCCCAGAGAGGTGAATTAGATTGTGTCAAGAAATCTTTTGTTTCATTTGAAATTTTTTTGTCTTTTTTTTCCCTACAAAGTGTATTTATACTACTTGTTTAAGTAAATATAAATGTTAATTTTAAAACAGGGGGAGGACTTACTTATGTGAGAAATAATTTGAAGCAGAGAGAGATCTCAACCAAGTAGCTTCAAAATTATTTTTCAGGGTCATTGTGAGGTCTCTACACCTCAGATTTATCTTGTTATATAGATAAGATGATAGATAAGTAATAAAGACCTCTCCATTTCTCAAAAATTACTTCAAAGCAAACTACTTTGGAAGTGATTACTTGACATGTTCCATAGTCACAAGATCCTTCTTGATATATGATGCAAAATCTTTGTAGAACTCAAGGCTGATAGTTTTCAGACATCACTCTTTTTTCCAGCCATATCTTTTCAGTCTTCTGTAGCCTAAGGCTCTTTTCTTAGCCAAGTATTCAACTCATTCTATTTATTTTTTCTGGTCTCCATAGAGAAACATAACTCCTACATATCCTATCTAATAAAGAGGGAATATGCTAATTGACTGCCACACCCTCACAAGATGGCAGCACCCAGTCCCCTCAGCCCCGCCTCATCCAGCGGGAATCCCCCAGTCCCCTCAGGCCCTCCTCATCCAGCCTCAGTCCCTCAATCCCTTCAGCCCCACCTCATTCAGCTGGAGTCCCCCAGTCCCCTCAGCCCCACAGGGGAAAGCAGTTGGAGATGATTGGGTCGGCAGGGGAGGGCAGTTGGAGGTGATTGGGGAGGCCAGGGAGGGCAGTTGGACATGATCATGCTGGCAGGGGAGCAGTTAGGCGTCAATCAGGCCAGCAGGGGAGCGGTTAGGGGGCTATCAGTCTGGCAGACAGAGTGGTTAGGGGCAATCAGGAAGGTGAGTGGTTGAGCCAGCAGTCCCAGATTGTGAGAGGGTGCAGGCTGGGCTGAGAGACACACACCCCCCATGCACGAATTTGGTGCACCGGGCCTCTAGTAAATTTATAATACCCTTATCTCTTGCCCCCAATCATGTGACAAGCTCCCAACTCATTCATATATCTAACTTCCTATAAATATTTTTCACTTAGAGATCATGCAGTTAGCTCTATACTCAGTACCTACTACTACAATCACCCATTTAGTTTCCTAAACAAATGAAATTTTTCGTAGATGCTGCTCTCCATTCTTCAGCATTGAGTTTTTCATCCAGGCTCATTGCTGCTGCTTTCTTTTGAATGTATCCACATTTTCCCCTTATCTCAGACTCTCATGTTTAACTTTGGTTCTGTAGCAATGTCCTCATCAAGTTTCACAGACCAAGCCTAGTCTATTTT
Organism: Eptesicus fuscus; assembly: GCF_027574615.1. Taxonomy (NCBI): domain Eukaryota; kingdom Metazoa; phylum Chordata; class Mammalia; order Chiroptera; family Vespertilionidae; genus Eptesicus; species Eptesicus fuscus. The sequence goes on along the minus strand of NC_072487.1, from coordinate 10,297,607 downwards.
CCATATCACAGAAGAAGCTTTCAGCAACACAAACATGTTCATGTCATTCACTACCCTTTACTATTTACCTAATTTCTATAGCATTCATCATTTTTAAAAGTCATAATTATCTTGACATTTAAAATGCCTCTATCTTGAACATCAAGCTTTATATCCACTTCCTCCTAGTGATAATTTGTGGCATGAAATAGTATATAACACTTTTTAAAATAAAAAGAAATATTTAATAAGGTTCAAATAGCATACAATTCAGCTAATGTAACTGACCAATTTGTTGTTGTTTTTAATCCTCACCTAAGGACATGCTTTTATTGACTTTTTAGAGAGAGAGGAAGAAAGAGGGAGAGAGAGAAACATCACTGTGAGGGAAAAACATCCATTTGTTGCTTCCCATATGTGCCCCAACCGGGGATGGAACCCACAACTTGGTATGTGCCCTGACTGGGAATCGAACCTGCCACCTTTCAACAACACTTCAACCAACTGAGGCACACCACACAGGGCAGTAACTGTCCAATTTAATAATTTAGTTAAGTTGTGCGATCATCACCACAATCCAGTTTTTGAATATTTGCATCATTCTAAAAACTCTTTTGAGCACATTTGTAATTATTTCTTATTCCTACCCCAGCTCCAGGCAATCCTGATCTGCTTTCTAATCTTTATAAATAATATAGTATAATTATCTTTCTTTTTGGACATTTTATATAATTGGAATCAAATAACATGTAATATTTTGCATCAAGTATAATGCTTTTTTATGTTCATACATATTGTATCATGCATCACTTAGTGTTTCATCCTTTTTATTGCTAGAGTAGCTTATTTTATATACTACATCATTATACAACATTTTTAATGAATTTGCCAGGTGATAGACATTTGGATTATTTCCAGATTTGGTCTATCATAAATGCTGCTACTAAGAATATTTATGTACAGGTCTTTGTGCATAAATATTGGACTGATGTTTTTACTTTTCTTGGATAGAAGCCTAGGATTGGAATTGGTGGGTCATTTGGAGCTTTCTGTTTACATTTTTAAGAAACTGAGAAAATGCTTTCCAAAATAACTATACAATTTTACACCTCCACCCCTACCCCCACGTGCCCCAGTGATGCATGAAGGCTCTAATTTATTCACATTCTTGCCAGTACTTGGTATTGACTTTCTTTTGATTATAAACATTTCTATTGGGTATTATCTCATTGTGGTTTAATTCACATTCCCTACTAACAAATAATATAAAGTACCTTTTCATATGCTTAGCAGCTATTTGTATGTCTTCTTTGATAAAATATCTATTCAAATGTTTTGTTCATTTTGTTATTTAAGTTGTCTTATTATTGTCTTTTAAGTATTTCTTAACTATTTTAGATACAAGAGATTACTATTGGCAAATATGCCTCCCCAGCCTGTGGGCTGTGTTTTTATTTTAAACTAGAGGCCCGTTGCATGAAGAATCATACAAGAATAGGCCTTCCTTCCCCTGGCTTCACTCCCAGCTGCCTGGGAGCCTGCAAGTCCTCGCTCCCAGCTGGAGTGCTGCTCCTGTAGCTCCCTCTGCCCACGCCCTCCCCCTCATAGCAGGCGTCCTGCCTGCCAAGCTGCTCCGCGCCTGCATATACAAATTAACCTGCCATCTTTGTTGGGTTAATTTGCATACTCACTCCTGATTGGCTGATGGGCGTCATGGAGGTATGATCAATTTGCATATTTCTCTTTTATTATGTAGGTGGTGTGTCTTAAAATAAAAGCTTTATAATTCTAAGTAGGTCCAAGCTTTCATTTTTAAATTTACTAATCCTATATAATAAAAGCCTAATATGCTAAGTGTCCGGTCGACTGGTTGGCCATTCAACCAATCAAAGCGTAATATGCTAATTATATGCTAAGGCTGCTCAACCACTCGCTATGAAGTGCACTGACCACCAGGGGGCAGTCGACCAGTTGCTGTGACAGGCACTGACCACCGGGGAGCAGACGCTTAGACCAGTAGGTTAGCTTGCTGCTGGGGTCTGGCAGATTGGGACTTAGCGAGATGGACCCGACATGGCCTGGAGCCCTCCTGTGGTTCCTCCCTAGCTGGCCAACCTCCTGCGTCCCTTCCCAGCCTGACAAAGCATCAGTGGGGTCCCTCGGCCTGGCCTGTGCCATCTCGCAATCTGGGACCCCTCGCGGGATGTCAGAGAGCCAGTTCCAGCCCAATCCCGCAGGCCAGGCTAAGGGACCCCACGGGTGCACAAATTTGTGCACTGGGCCTCTAGTGCTTTAATAATTCAATGAACTCTTTGCCTAACTCAACATCATGAAAATTTTAACCTATTATTTGTTGCTCAGAAGTTTTATAGTTTTAATTCTTATATTTATGTCTATAATCTATTTTGAGTATTTTGTGTATGATGTGAGAAAAGGGTGTAAGATTTCTGTTTATTTTAACTTTGCTATTTAATCCTCTGAGAACTATTTAGTGAAGACTTTTGAATATCTTGGCATCTTTATTAAAAACTAGAGGCCCGGTTCATGAACTTCGTGCACGGGGGCGGGGAGGTGTCCCTCAGCCCAGCTTGCACCCTCTCCAATCTGGGACACCTCGAGGGATGTCCAACTGCCCTTTTAGGCCCGATCCCACTGGACATCCCTCTGACAATCCAGGACTGCTGGCTCCCAACTGCTCGCCTGCCTGCCTTCCTGATTTCCCCTAACCGCTTCTGCCTGCCAGCCTAATCACCCCCTAACCACTCCAATGCCAGCCTGATTGATGTCTAACTGCGCCCCTGCCAGCCTGTTTGCCCCCAACTTCCCTCCTCTGCTAGCCTGGTCACCCCTAACTGCCCTCCTCTGCAGGGTTGATCGCCTCCAACTGCCCTCCCTTGCAGGCATGGTCCCTCCCAACTGCCCTCCCCTACTGGCCATCTTGTGGTGGCCATCTTGTGTCCACATGAGGGCAGGATCTTTGACCACATAGGGGCAGCTATCTTGATCTTGTGTGTTGGAGTGATGGTCAAGCTGCATATTACTCTTTTATTAGATAGGAAAGAGGCCTGGTGCATGGGTGGGGACCAGCTGGTTTGCCCTGAAGGGTGTCCTGGATCAGGGTGGGGTTCCCTTGAGGCATGGAGATGCCTGGGCAAGGGGCCTGTGGTGGTTTGCAGGCCAGCCACATCCCTGGGGACCCAAGCAGAGGCCCTGGTATCTGGAATTTATTTACCTTCTACAATTGAAACTTTGTAGCCTGGAGCGGAGTCAAGCCTCCTGCTCCATCCATGGACTTGTTTACCTTCTATAATTGAAACTTTGTATCCTTGAGTGGAGGCCTGGGCCCGCCAGAGTGTGTGGAAAGCTTGGCTTCCTCTGTTGCTGCGGAAACCCAAGCCTCCCTTCTAGTAGCCATCTTGGTTGGGGTTAATTTGAATACTCGCACTGATTGGCTGGTGGGCGTGGCTTGGTTGGTGGGCGTGGCTTATGTAGCAGAGTGATGGTTAATTTGCATATTACTCTTTTATTAGAGAGGATTAATTGACCAAAAATATAAGAGTTAATTTCTGAACTCTGAATTCTCTTTCATTTATTTTTGTACCTATTTATCACTTCTTAGACTTTTGGCTGAGATCAAGTGTATTTATGTACCTATCCTTATGCTCTTACCATATTGTCTTGACCACTGAATCTTTATAGCAAGTTTGAAATCCAATATTGTCAAGTCCTTCAGCTTCCTCTTTTTTTTTTTAATATATTTTATTGATTTTTTTACAGAGAGGAAGAGAGAGGGATAGAGAGTTAGAAACATCGATGAGAGAGAAACATCGATCAGCTGCCTCTTGCACACCCCCTACTGGGGATGTGCCCACAACCAAGGTACATGCCCTTGACTGGAATCGAACCTGGAACCCTTGAGTCTGCAGGCCGACACTCTACCCACTGAGCCAAACCGGTTTCGGCTCAACTTCCTCTTTTTAAAAGTTGGAGAAATTTGACCAGTTGTACTTTGCTGGTGGATATTTTAAATGATATAATCACTAGGGCAAGTACTTTGGTGTTATAACCAGCAATTGTTAGATATTTACCCCAGAGAAGTGGGAACTTAGTGTCATGCAGAAATGTGTACGCACATATTCAAAGCTGTCTTATTTGTGATTGCCTTAAACTGGAACATACTTACCTGTTCTTCAGTGGTGAATAGTTAAATTGTAGTATATCCATATGATGGAACATTACTCATAAATAAAACAGAATGAACTATTGATATATTAAATAACTTGATGAATGAACATTAAGTAAATCATGTTAAGTGAAAACAGCACTCTCAAAAGGATATATACTGTGTGGTTCTATTTATATAACATTTGTGAAATAACATAAGTATAGGTATAGGTATGGATACTGATGAAAAATAGCGAAGTAATGGGCAGGGAGAGTTTGCATGGTTATAAAAGGGTAGCATGAAGAAGAATTATAGTGATAGTACAGTCATATATCTTGATAGTGGTTATAGTTACACAAAGTTACATGTGGTGAAATTACATACACACACATATGCACACACACACAGAGATGAGTGCATATATTGCTGGTAAAATCTAAATACCTCCTGCGGCTCGTGCCAATATCAACTTTCTGCTTTTGATACTGTACTATAATTCTGAGAGATATTAAAATTGGAAAAGCTTGGGAGAATGATTCAGGAGATCTTCCTATATATTTATTTACAATATGTATTACATATGTCCCCTTTTTCTCTTATTGGTCCCCTCTACCTCTTACTTTGTATTATAGCAGAGGGGCAATAAGTATTCTTTATATAAACCCATATTATTTACTTAGTCTTCATTTCTAGATGTAGAAATTCTAGGTCAAAAATTGGCCATATTTTTTAAGTTTTTTGAAATATTAGGAAAAATTGCTCTCAATATTCATTTTACCAATGTATACTTCACCAGGAATATATATATTGTCCTACTTATTTATATACTAGAGGCCCAGTGCACAAATTCATGCACAGGTGGGGTCCCTTGGCCTGGCTGGCAATCCAGGTCTATATATATAGATTAAAACCTGATAGATATTACTGTGAAAATGTATATTTTATCTAAATATTATTTTATTTTATTTGTGTACTAGAGGCCTGGTGCATGAAAATTCGTGCACTACGATGGGTGCGTCCCTCAGCTCAGCCTGCGCCCTCACGCAGTCTGGGAGCTTTCGGGGGATGTTCGACTTATGGCAGCTGTCAGTCCGGCTTGTGGCTGAGCGGAGCACCCCCTGTGGGAGCATACTGACCACCAGAGGGCAGCTCCTGGGTTGAGTGTCTGCCCCCTGGTGGTCAGTTCCTATCATAGCAACCTGTCGTTCCACCGTTAGGGTCAATTTGCATATTACCCTTTTATAGGATAATAATATGTATGTATTCATTTCATTAACTGAATAGGCAATAAGTCTCACTGTTGTTTTAATTTGAATTATCTTTATTTTACATACTTATTTACTATTTTTAGTTTTCTTTGGTGATTTTTTCCATTATATCATTTACCCATTTCTGTTAGTCTAATGAAAACATTTTATCTAAACAACTTTTGACCTAATCAATTTACAATAATATCCTATTTTCAGATTCCAGAGACATTGACATCATCTGAAATAGAAAAAGTATATTACATGTACAGAACATATTCTGTTTCTTTAAAATATTAAATTCTATGATGACTCTTCTTGCACTTAGCTTGGTTAGTGTTCAACAAACCAAACACTGCACCACATATTTCACAAATTTGGAAAATGCTATGGGAAGCTAATATAATTCTCTTCCTACAAGAATCAATAAGGTTGATAACATATGGCCATTTTTCTCTAATATTTTTAGTCATCAATATTCAGACACTATTTTAACACTTATTTATTAGCAGTTTTTTATTGCATTTAGTTTATGGTCATTAGATGTGATATTAATCCTAATCTCGAGATTCTCCAAGACATAGCATAAAAATTACCTTAAATTATTCCATAAAGAAATGAGAGAAAAGCAGTTACTTTTTTGGTTTGTATGACCACTATTCATAGTATAAGACAGGAGTCCTCAAACTTTTTAAACAGGGGCCAGTTCACTGTTCCTCAGACTGTTGGAGGGCCAGACTATAGTTTTAAAAAAAACTATGAACAAATTCCTATGCACACTGCACATACCTTATTTTGAAGTAAAAAAACAAAACGGCAAAAACACCTGCATGTGGCCCGCGGGCTGTAGTTTGAGGACGCCTGGTATCAGATGTATAGGTGCAACCGGACAACCGCGGGATCCAGGCTGCCTGACACTACTTGAGCCAATTAAGCAGAGACAGGGTTGAATAATAGATGAGCATTTATTCCAATAACGCTGGCAGTATGAGAGAGCAGCAGGTTATCTACAAAAATCTGCTCTGCCCCTCCCCGTAAGCCAGCTGCTTAAATTGGGTAGAAGGACAAAGATTACGTGGAAAAGTAAGAATTACGGGCATGGGAAAGTAGGCAAGGTATAATGGTTACAGGTTATAGGCAATGTGGGCTGGGGGGCGGTAAGAGGGTGGATGCTCTGGGTGCCTCCGGGACCAGATTACAGACAACCAGGTTGTTAATCTAGGCAGTTCTTGAAAAAGGAGGATGGACTGCATTCCAAGGTCAGCTCTCCTGTACCAGGGCATACAACTCTCAGCCAGGTTAGAATGTGGTTTCTCTACTCAGAACAGAACAATCATGGTTAACAAAGCATTATAGCTAGCCCCCACTATTCTATTTCTGCCTCTCACATAGGGGTTAGTATAAACACACATCATGGTTTTTATATTCTACTTTTGCTAATTACAGGCACCTTCCAAAAGTCATTTAAAATCTCAGCGATATGGCTTAACTATCTGTGAAATGTGTATAGCAGGAATACTGGGTGATTTGAAGCATAATTTTAAATGTCCTTCGATATCTCAGATAAAAAAGGTACAAATATCACAAAATCTATGAAATTATAGTTAATTTTTATTTGTTGAGTATTGTTGCTATAAAACCCAAAATTCAATACATAAATTGAAACCCAAAGTCAAATTGGGGAAGCTTAGTCATGTCTTAGTCACATTTTCCATTCCCATACCATTGGTGGCAAATATAACAGACTTCAAAAAAGAGACAAAAGGGGAGACCCTTCATAAAACGTGGCTCATATCTGGTGTTCATCTCCAACAGCAACAGGTCATGTTTCTCCAACATTCTTGGGAATTCGGTCACATACATTGTTTGTTATAAAGCTGTTTCATTGGTATTCTGTGGGTTTTCTTCACATTATACAAGGAGTACCTTAAGATACTGACTTTCAGGCTCCAACTTTTAGTTTCTCCAGATAAATTTAACAAAAGGGTGGCTGTTTCTGTGTGTATGTGTGTGTTAGACAGAGAGAGTGAGAATATGGAGAATGGGTGTGGCCTTTTATGATGAGTCAGAAAAAAACATTATTTTAGATTTATTTACACATGAGGCATCTCCATCGCCACTTTTACTTTTGAACTATGCTTCCCATTAAAACAGGGCTTTTCTCCTTACTTTGCCCTCATTTCAGCCCCTCCAAATGTTTTGTTGCTCCCTAATTTGTGATACAACTCTTTCAAGTTTCAGTGCAACCGAGCTGGTCTAATAGAAGTATTTTAATATTTAATTAGCTAAGAGACCTATTCTAAAACTAAGATGCATTCCCCAATTAGAAAAGCTTGAATCCTTTGGTACATGATCTTTTACTTAAACCTGTTTCTAGTTTTGATATACTGCTGGTTGATATGAATCATAAATGTTTTATACATTAATAATACTAATGCATATACAGATACTTTGAATCCATAAAATATCTGAATTTACATATAAAGATTATTTCATAAATGCCCATCTTAATACATCATTCTCTTATGATCTTCTATGGCTTAGACCTAGAAAGAAGGAAACCTGAAGTTGGTAATGACCCCCAGTTCTCTATGATCAGACCCCACTGCTCACCTCTTCAGCCTTTTTTCAGATTACTCTCTCCAGCCCTCTCAGCAGCAACTTTGCTAGAGGATACCCTCCTGCCCCCAGTTCTCAGTAAACATATGTTTTCCTTTTAATCTAGAACTTTGCACGGGTAACTCCCTGTGTCTAAAAACTATCTGTAGTTCAATATTCCATCCTCTTCCAAGGCTAGTGCCTTTCAGCTTGTAGGCAGCCTTCCCTAGAATGCCATCCTGAAAACCTGGTTTAGTTCACTATACTCTTGTAATAATGTAATAAATTTATATGACACATAACAAATAAGTTGTTTATGTCTTAGTGCCACATGAGATAGGGAACCAATCCATTTCACCCCCGTTGTCCTGCCTAGTGCCTTGTGTATACAAGGTCCTTGATGAGTATTGATCTGATTAATGATGTGTTTTCAGATATTAAATACTTGTTAGAAATATACCAGGGGAAAAGTTTAGAAGGATCCTAGAGATAATGTGATGTTTTCTGTTATTTTTCCATAAAACATCTTTTATGATTTGTTATCTAGCCTCTGCTGGCCTACCTTTTCAGACAAGGGTCCCATTGCATCACCAGCAGCCCATTCCACTTTCAGGCAGCACCAATGACTGACATGTCAGTTATTTTTACATCAAATTTTTTTCTCTTCAATCTTCCCTTCCTAAGGATAGTGTATATTAGACTATTGTCTCTTGATTCTATTTCATTTCTTATGCTGATATATATATTTATATATCCAAGATTATATGTATGAATATAACAAAGATTAATAAATGGCATATTGTAAGCAATCATCAATTTGAAATATAACTTGTTATATCTTAGAGTGAGTTTTCAAACTATTGCCTTATCTTTTTCCACAGCTTCCATCATATACAATAATAATAATAATAGCTAAAACATTGAGAATCTTCTCTTTGTTCTAATTGTTATAAATATAGTAACTCATTTACAATAGCTTTATGAGGTAGTTTAGTACTATCTTACTATACTTTATTATATGAACAAATTCATTTATATTTTAGTAGCTTATGAGAGTGGTAATTAATAATGCTATCAATTATTAGTAACTTTATGAGAATTGGTTTAAGTATTATAGTAAGTTAATTATTTTGCCAAGTAAAAATGACTTTGGAATGGGGGTGAGGCGGAGCTGGCCGAGGCATGACTGAGCAGAGCTGCTGTGAGCAGGGGGACGAGTTACATCTCTGATACAGAAGGGCTTCCAAATGGAGGATGTTGGAAACAGAAATGAGAGATGGGTAACATGAGAAAAAGAACTTCACTTGCTTCATGAGTCTAGAACCATTTCAATTGCCCCAATAGTTTAATTTTAATTAGGAAATACAATTCAAGACCTAGTGAGTCAAAGATATGTGATGTTTTCTGTTATTTTTCCATAAAACATCTTTTATGATTTGTTATCTAGCATCTGCTGGCCTACCTTTTCAGACAAGGGTCCCATTGCATCACCAGCAGCCCATTCCACTTTCAGGCAGCACCAATGACTAAGATATGGACTTCAACACATCCACAGTCAGCGTTCCCCTTATTCTTTTTTGTTTTTTTTCTTAATTTATCTTTATTGTTGAAAGTATTACAGATGTCCCCCCGCCCCTCATTATTTCCCCATTGATCCACTCCACCCTGCCCCAGGCCTTCACCACACTATTGTCTTTGTCTATGAATTATGCATATATGCATACAAGTACTTAGGTTAATCTCTTCCTACCCTCACCCCCACCCTGCCTTCACTCTGAGTTTCATCAGTCTGTTCCATGCTTCTGTGTCTCTGGATCTATTTTGTTCATCTGTTTATTTTGTTCATTAGAGTCCACATATGAGTGAGATCATGTGATACTTGTCTTTCTCTGACTGGCTTGTTTCACTTAGCACAATATTCTCCTGGTCCCTCCATGCTGTCTCAAAGGGTAAGAGATCCTTGATCTTGTGGATCATTCTCACTTTCAGGTGCTATGAAGGTTTCTCTTAGAGAAAAATATTTTAGTTTCTCAGTTATCAAAGGGAAATTAGTTTTTCTATTTACTGTGTAAATTATATAAGGAAATACCCATATTAAAAATTAATTGAAATTTTACTATCTTCTCCAGAACTTACACTGTTTTCAAAAACACGGTTCATTTCAAGGTGCAAATTATAGTGTGTGTTCTGAACTATAACCAAATCAAAATATGCTGAGGTTTTAAATAGTAGGATTAATGTCTATTACTTGACCACAGGGTAGCAATATAAAAATAAATTTAATTCATATCTCTCAAAAGGAGATGAAGAATTTTCTTTGATATATTGATGCTTAAATTCTACTACCTAAATATTGTGAGACCTTTATAGAAGTTTGTACACCATTATAAATAAATTAATGTGAGGTAAAATTGCAACATTCATATTGCCGGTTTGAAATACTTTGAGGAATAGAGTTGGTGTATTATTTTTGTCATGCTGAGCCATCCTGTTCTTTTCCTCAGCAAAACAAAGTTCCATAAATTTAGCAACTGAGAACTTTTCAGATATATGTATATTTTTGTAAATTACATCAATTGAAAACCTTTCCAGCTTATCTTATTTTGCCCCCAAATAAATGCATTTAAGCAAGTGAAACATTGTCACAATATTGCAGACTATGTAGTGTAAGTAAAACAAGTACTTGTCCTTTTTATTCTATCATTTATAAAGTAGCTTATGCAAAATACTATCCAAACTTGGGTTTCAAAATGTGAAATCCACAGATGGGCTACAAAGGACTCATGAATTCTTAAATTACATAAAAAATTTGTGTGAATATGCTTAGCAATATAATTTCTATTTTTTTTATTCTCTGGGCAAGGATGCCTGAAGTTCATCATCTTAGAGGGCCTTCTGTACTATATAAAAAATCAAGAATCATTGTTTCTACAATCACCATTATCTTCTCTCATGATATACTAATAAGTAAGAGTTGACACTTAGTTCAAACTTAATTTGTACCAAGCATTAGTTTAAGGGCTCTGCATATAATAGCTCATTTAATAGTTTCTACAGTATTATGAGCTACAATTTTTTATTTCCACTTTACAGATGAGAGGATTTAGTTATAAAGGCTTAGTAAGGTGCCCAGGATCACCCAGCTATTAAGTGACAGAGCAAGGGCTTGAACCTGGACCACCAGTGCCTAGAATCTGTGCTATAATGTATAATATTGAATGATGTGGTTAAACTATATAGACCAAACATTTATTTAATAACTTTATACATGTTATCTCATGTGATTACAAAAGATTATGAATTAAATATAATTTATTATCTACATTTTATAGTAGAGAAAACTATTTTTGAGTAGTTTCAATAGTACCTGAATAAGATGATGTCTATAATACTTTATATCTAGAGACTGTCCAATATATGAAGATTTCCCATTCTTTCTATCCCTGAAGTCATTACATGCAAAGGAGAAATCAAGATTTTTTTTTAAAAGAAAATATATTGCATAAGAGCATAACCAATGGACATAGACAGAAGTGGGGTGAAGGTATGTGCTAGGAGGTGGGGGCAACCGGGGAGAGGTCAATGGGGGGAAAAGGAGACTTATGTAATACTTTAAACAATAAAGAATTAAAAAAAAATTACATCAGATAATATATGTAAAAAAAAGTATATTATTCTATTATTCTATTCTAGTAGTGTTTATGTTCCACAGAAGGAAGTTTAGGAAAGCAATGAAGTAAAAGTAGAAGTAAAACTTTCACACATTGCCTTTCCTATTCAGGTAATCTATATATATAAAAGCCTAAACAACCGGATGACTGGTTTACCGGTTGCTATGACACACACTGATCACCAGGGGACAGATGCTCAACGCAGGAGATGCCCCCTGGTGGTCAGTGCACTCCCATAGTTAACTTCCCGTGGCCGGCCGGCCCACCTCTCATGGTCCCTCCCCCAGGCTGGCCACCACGCTCACCATAGGCCCCGATTGGCCCCAATCGCCTCTAGTGTTTTCATAAAAGAGAATCAGTATGGAAAGCCAGAAAGGAAATTTTAGATTCATTTGATACCTACTTTTGCTTAGGCATCTAACCAACTATGATTTTTCTCCATATAAAGTAAAGGTAATTTTGTAAGTCTTTCAATGAAGACCTATGTTCACAGGTTCAAGATTTTTCAAGTTTTTAGAGCTTTTTCCTTGATTTCAGAGAAAAAGGGAGAGGGATAGAGAGATAGAAACATCAATGATGACAGAGTATCATTGATCAGCTGCCTCCTGTAGACCCCATACTGGGGATCAAGACCACAACCCAGGCATGTGCCCTGACTGGGAATCAAACCGTGACCTCCTGGTTCATAGGTCGATGCTCAACCACTGAGCCATGCTGGCCAGACTAGAGCTTTTTTCTATAATGTACTTATTTTTCAAAGAAACCATTCAGCCTGGTAGCATCCACTTACAGCATAATTTCTTTTAAAGTACTTTGGAATTCCTGAGTAGTTTAGACGTTGGCACACTCATAAATCTTAAAGAAAATATGTGGATATTAGCCTTGTTTGTGCTTATCGTATACACTCCTCTGCTTTTTACCTTCTCACCTTCACTAGATCCTGACTTCCTCCCAGAAGGCCCCATCTGCATGCTGGGCTGGGAAATCTGCCTGTTCCAGGCTTCTAGGTGCTGTTTCTGATGAGAGCTTCACTCCCATGGCCCTGGGAGTTGTCCACACCTCTATTAGGAGTCCACACCTCCCATTTGTCCATTCTCTCCAATCCTGTATCTCCTTCCAGGTCCTTATGCTTTCTCTCCCTGTATGTCTTTACACCCAGCTCATATTTGTTTTCTTCAACCTGTCCTCCTTTTACATTCTGGTTTAGTACTCTCTGCTGGCATCTACCTAAGAATCAAAATGGCATTGATTGCAACATTCGGTCCACATCAGCCACCTATCATAATCTCTTTGAAACCTGGAAGTGAACTATGGAAGGCATTGCAATGTAGTGGAAGGAACACATACACTAGAAACTGACAAGGGTATGTTATTTTCTAATTGGGCAGCTTTATACACTTAGTGAGTTGAAGCCTTATTACATCTGCTAATAGAAATAATATGTTTCTCATAAATTTATTTTGAAATACATGTGATTTTGTAAGCAAAAAGGTTGCTAGGAAAATTATAAAATAAAAGTGACTAAAAGAGGACTCTTTTCGGATCAATGATAGCAGTGTGTGATAAGGCAAAACAAAAGGAATAATCCAATTCTGTACAGTTGAGGTCCATTTAAAACAATTTAAAAATTGAAGTGTTATGGAATTTTCAATTCTTAGTCCTTAATTTATTAATTAAAAAACTTTGTTAAGTACCTTTATATGCTGTACACTATTAGTAACTCTATCAAAGATTCACAAAAGTTTATCCCTGTTAGCATTTTGATGTAAATCATTACATTATTTATAAATATCTCTATCTACATATCTATGTGACATTTTATGAAATAAATCAAATTATACTATTTTTTAAAATTGAATGAAAACCAGCAATTCCAGTCCATTTCTTACTCTCCTCCAATCTTAGTTCATCACTAGACCTCATTCATTCTTGACACAATGTGCTAACGGAAGTCAATAAATAGGCTAAAGTAAAAAAATGTTTAAACAATTAGAGAAAATATGTATTCTTTTATTATTATTATAATACTAGAGGCCTGGTGCATAAAATTTGTGCATGGGGGGGGTGTCCCTCAGCCCAGTCTGTACCCTCTCCAATCTGGGACCCTTTGAGGATGTCCAACGGCCTCTCACAATCCAGGACTGCTGGCTGCCAACAGCCCTCCCCTGCAGGCCTGGTCCCCCGCAACTGCCCTCCTCTGCTGGCCCAGTCACCCCTAACTGCCCTTCCTGTCGGCCTGATCGCCCACAACTGCCCTCCTCTACAGGCCTTGTCCCCCCCAACTGCCCTCTCCTGCAGACCTGGGTCCCCTGCAACTGCCCTCCTCTGCTGGCCTGGTCACCCCTAACTTCCCACAACTTCCCTCCCCTGCTGGCCATCTTGTGGCGGCCGCCTTGTGTCCACACGGGGCAGCCATCTTTGACCACATGGGGGTGGCCATCTTGTGTCTTGGTGTGATGGTCAATTTGCATATTACTTTTTTATTAGATAGGATCTAAAATAGAACATCTCCCTTACCATTCTCTATCCCCTAATTTTGATTCAGTTTCTCTATGTTTTTATTCCTATCTAAGATATATTTTATGTTAGAAAGTCCCATGAGGACAGGATATTATCTATCTGTTTATTATTTTATCTTCAGAATCTGCACTCAGTAATTGACATTTAGAAGCTATTCCATTCATATTAATTGTCTAATAATGAATTTGCAGGTTTATTTGCTCTTACTCTGTCTCATTCTCTGCCCCTCTTTCTCTCTGCTCTTCAAACTCCATGAGGACATGGGTCATGTGTATTGCTTATCACTGTTCCTGTATTTATTCCAAAATACTTGATATGTTGTATGTAAACAATAAGCATTATAAGTAATCACATAAAGAGGAAAGGAGACAGCCTCTTTATTTCTTTTATAAAAAAGAAATCCATTATATCAATTTACCTTTCCAGAGTAACCTATTACTCAAGTGAAAACCTTATGGCTTTCATCTGATATTTGGTGAAATATTTTTAATGTACTTCTGTCTTCTCCATATATTCGTTATTAGGGTAAAAGGGATTAGCACTTGTAAGTGGCTGCATAATTAAATCTTTAAGATCAGGCACGTAATTTATTTCCTCTCTATTTGGCCATGTCAAATTGGGATCATTGTCCTGCTCTTTCTTCCTCATGAATCTGGATGGTTTTCTTGTAGACTTTTACTTGTTTATATTGGAGTGTAGATAGATATATTTATTTATATCTTTAGTTTTTATAAACATTTTTTTTCTAAAAAAAAAAGTCTTTTATTGTGGCTTACAAGAAATATAACATTTTTAAAAGATAAGAAAGGAGAGGGAATTGAAAACCAAGGAAAACAAGACTGAGCTCAATACACAAGACGGTATGACATACAAGCCTAGTCTGCAAGGGTGAGCCACAAATGTGCCTCTCAGTGGAAGCCACCACAGAGAGAGTAAAATGCTTTAGGTCATTTACTAATTTATATGATAAAAACTAGCAGTTTATTCTTGGATATGACTGTTGTTCATAATAAGACTTAAAATAATTATTTTCCAGTTATTCTCAGGAAGAATATCCCATTTTAATCAATGAACAATACCTCCAACCAGAGTCCACAGTTACATACAAGCAATTCCAACAGGGACCCGTGTTTTCTCCAGGTCTGTGTCTTTCGGCTTCTCTGACTCAGTCTGGGAAATTTGGATCACAATCCTGTAGGAAATCCTGTGCTTTTGACAGTCAGTCAAATGATAGTCTTCAGATTTATTTCCTTGCCTATACTTGGAACAAGGATGCATTCACGTAATTGGATAAACTTTTGTAATTTTCCAGGGAAACCAATTCTCTCTGACAGATGTATGGTTTCTGCAGACATTCAGTCTGTGCTTTCAATGAACATACATTTTCATCACTGGAGGGATTTTTGCAGGAAATTCCAGGAAACAGCAACAAACTTAAAAAGTCAATAATTATAAAGAGGGGTGAAATTTGATCAAACATCCTCGCAGTGGTTATGTGAATGAATCTTAATGTGATCTCAGCCAAGCTGACATGGAGTCTTATTACTAAGCAAAGGAAAAGTATTAATTTTTACTCCTTGAACAAAATGTGTGGCTGAGGCAGGAGTTTGCATGGTATGTCAGGTCAGAGACAGAGCAGAGGAAAGGGGGATTCAGAACCTGTAATACCAATTAAGACACATCTTCAGAGACAGTGCAAATTATCCATCTTACCATAGGTAATTCTCTTTCTTTAAAGGCAACATTACTCCAATTTTGGTGATATCCTTTAAGGAACAAAATACAAAATATGTATAAAAATAAATATTTCATAAGAATGAAAAAAGCAATTATAATTTATTTAAATGATAAATACTACAAACACCAAAAAAATACACAGAAATCTGTGTGAAGTTAGTGAAGCATAATATCTTTCTGGAAAATCTCCATTCTTCACCTTTACAGAGCTGTATAGGGAATTCAAAGCTCATCACCATAAATAGAAACCAGATCCTCATGGCCATACAACTCCCTTGACTTTCTATTCTACGGGGTGATGTGATAGTTCTCCCTGAAAGAATCCGCTGGGAATGGGATTGGCAGTGACAGAGTTGTCCCTCTGGACTTGCTTTGCCACAGTGGCTTCCTCAGGAGGCAGTAGCTGTGGCATTTCCAGGCCCAGATGGTGTTTATGTGAGGCCTCGTCTCACAGGTATTCTGGAATAAGTAGGATTGCTCTTCCCAATCACACTAATCTCCTTCCCTGTCTTCGTGCCAGCTCTGTGCCCACCCTTCTCCCCAGGCAGCAACCCCATTATCCAATACACACCCAAGTGCAGGCATATTTTTAAGATCATAAAACATTCCAAATTTAGTAGAGCTAGACTGGGCTTTCTGTTCATCTGAAAATGTAGGGATTTAAACATGTGAATCTTATCTGAAAAACCAAATCATAAATCTAGGCATTGTTGTTCTTAGAGTTATACAGAAAAATGTGAGCTCACTAAGAATAAATGTATTGGGGCTACCCTCTTGAAACTTCAAGGAGAGAGGGGCAATAAATGTTTTAATTATTTTATTCATTTTCCTCTGGTTTCACTAAATTTAATCATATCTATGGGAAATGTCAGTGTAGGTTAACAACTTATATTACCCAGTTTTACTTGTGTGCCTAGACAAAGAGTGTTAAGCTAACTGAAAGACAGGGACTACATTTTCTTTATTTTGAAATACCCTTTGTGCCATAGTATCAACCCAGTATACTGCTTTATTCTCAAGAGTAAGTAAGGATTGACACAGACACCAGGGGGGTGAGGGCATGAGTAGGGGATGGAGGGACAATGGGGGGATAAGGACACATATGTAATACCTTAATCAATAAAGAAAAAAAATTAAAAAGAATAAGGATTTATGTACATTAAAAACAGTTTTCTGTGCTCTATAAGATATGTTTAGAAACTTGCTAAAAATGTATAGAATTCATCTATACCTAATAAATATGAATGGCAATTATTTAACATGATTATATTAATCATGATAATAAAAAGCATACATTTGCACAATGCTCTATAATCTACAACGTGCATTCACATTTATTCCATTTCTGATTTCTTCATCATAGTCCTTTCATTCATGAGTAAAGGGAAGCATCTGATTTTTTTTAAAAAAATTTCTAATTGATTTTTAGAGAGAGAAAGGAAGAGGGAGAGAGAAACATCAATGTTAGAGCGAAACATCAATGGGCTGCCTCCTGCACACCCTCTACCTGGTATTGAACCCTCAACCCAGACATGTGCCCGGATTTTGAACTGGCAACCTTCTGGTGCATGAGGCGATGCCCAACTAACTGAGCTCGACCAGCCAGGGCAGAGAAGCATCCATTTTTAACGATACCCTTTGGAATAACATACACACAGGTCTACTTTAAGTTACATAAGGAGAGTAGGACTCATTTTTGTTTTCACAGGAGTTCCACTATAATTTTCAATTCTTTGCACATCAGGCTAAATGGCAACTGGCCCTTTATTTAGAGAGTCTTCATTTTCAGCGGCTGGCACTGCCATCCTTTCAGCTGCTCTCAGCCTCCAGAGGCTGCGTGTAATAAATAATACAGTCTGCTGGGAGCCACTAGCAGCTTTCGATGCGGCTGCTAATGTGCCTGTGGCATTTTAGACCAGACTTTTAAAACTTCCCTAAAATCTAGGAATCACAGTACATTTATGGGTTTAAAAGGACATCAATTAATCAACCGTTGGATTTCTTTTTGATGGACATCCATTTTCTGTCTCAGTCACTGAGTACTTACTGCTGTCTAATATCCAAATGGCAGGGGCGGCTAATCACCTGCTATAAATGGCCACGCTCTTTACCGTGTCTGCAGTAAGTCTGGTCCACTGAATCGCACTATTTGTCTTAGAGCCAGTATATTTGAGCTGTAAACCCCAAATGAAAAATCAGCTCTTGCTGAATACTGAAGGAAAAAAAAAAAGCCTTTTTTTGTTTATTCATATTTTATAAGGGCTGCCTCTTCACTCTCAAACTCTAATCCGTGATAGGTACTAGGGAAGAAGCTAAAGCTTCTAAAACACTTTCAGGAGTGAGGTGCAGACAAGAAACAAACTTACGCAGACAGGGTTCGCCCTGTTTTCATCTCAGATTATTCTCTGAGAAAGTCCTAATGGGCAAGGTGGGATGTGTATGATTAATGGGGATAAATACTGCCTTAAAATGCTTTCAAGCCTCCTGAAATAAAGCTGGTTTCACTCTAACATCTAAAGAAGAGCTTATGCTATTTTGTTATATTTGCTACGTTTGTGTAGTTAATGCAAACCTTTCCAATTTTGAGGTTTTGCACATTGATATAGACTCTAGAGCAAAAAGCTAGATTTTGTTCAAAAGGCTAAAATGTTTTCTATGTAGAATATAAGACTAAGAAGAAGAAAATCTCAGTCCAGTAATTTAAGAATGACATTGCAAATCAACAATCTGCATTTCCATTCATTAGATTTAGCTATTCTAAATTGCGGATGAACGTGGTCATTCATAATTTTAAAGTTCCATTAATTCTGCATACTTTGCTATGATTTGGGAAGAGGCTGAAATGGAACCAATAGCATCGTTACATTAAAATACTTTCTTTAAAATAACAAACTTCCTTAAGAGATCAGTTGAACTTACAAATGGAAGACCAACTTAAATACTTGACAGTGATATTCATTGCTATATAAATGTGGCAGCAATAAGTAATTATATATATTTTTGTCCTCTTTGGTACAATATTGTCCTGGCCTTCCTGGTACTTTTTGTGTTTTTTTTTGTGTTTTTTTTTTTTTTGGCCTCAATATTTAAACATTTATTAAGGTCCTGAAATTGCTACTCTATCTATTTTCTTAGGAAGCACAAACCTTCTCAGAGATTTGTTGATGTATCAGTTGCTATAGGAATCTACTATAAATCATCATTTTTCTGCAATGTTCCATCCAAACTACTCGGTCGATATTTTCTTTTCACTTTCCTGCTATCTCATCAAACAAAATATAACTAATAGTGAAGCTCTATTGAACTCTATCTAATTTATTTAGTAATAATTATGTGCAATAGATTATAATAGATCTAGTCATTCATAATCTTTCCCCTTAGATTGATATGCTGCTTGACTTAATATTTATGTTAACTCAACTCTTCAATTCTATTAGCACTTTCTGAATGTGCTTTGAATGCATATTCTGTATGTCAAGAGACTCAGTGATAAATGCTATATAACCAAGGATGAATATAATGCTGTCTAGCCTTTTATTATAGAACACTATAAAGCAAAGTTTCTGAGTAAATTGTCATAAAACGTATTTGAATTAAGTTTATGAATGTTGAAGTAGTTAGAAAAATGTTCTAAGAGAGACAAAGAAAAAAGCACAATAAACAAAAGAACGGTTGATGTAAAATGGACATGTGAAGCATAAACAAAGAGAAAACTTGGTTTGAGTATAAATGTCTAAACAAAGATTAAAAAACAAAGCTTTGTGCCAGTTGTAAGGTAGGACAAGAAACCTGAAAATTCTGAAATTTAGCCTAGAGATTTATGGGGTGGACAGTAAATGTTGTAGAGAGCAAATTTAAATTATCTCTGTAGAAATAATTCACAATTGATACTTTCAAGCATTCAATATGTTAGAAAAGAACAATGAATAAACAAAAAAAGATTGAAAATGAATATAGATATTTTTATTTTTTAAATTACAGTTGACATTGAATATTATTTTATGTTAGTTTCAGGTGTACAGCATAGTGATTAAACAATAATATATTTTACAAAGTGTTCCCTGATATTTCTAGAACCCAACTGGTATCATACATAGTACAATATTACTATGTTTTTTATGCTGTACTTTATATTCCCATGACTATTTTGACTATGGATATTTTAAACACAATAAAAGGGAAATTTTAGAAATAAAAGTTTAGAAATAAGAGTTTAAATTAAAATTTAAATGTGTATACAGAGTAGAAAGTTGTAAAAGAAAGTTGCTCTTGTCCTAACAGCAAAAGCAAGCTAGATAAACCACACACTAATAGTTGTTACTATATTCTACCCATGATACAGGACATAAAGAAATATAAATTAGCTAAATAAACTAAACTCCAGAAAATGAAGAGACAAAAGATCCATGACTGCTCTCATCCATCATTGAAACAGAGATAAAATTAGGTATTTGCAATATTTTTCTTACCCCAGAACCAAGTTAGAAAGTTTATCCTTAACATTCTGTTCCTCTAGAAACATTCTGGCAGTAGAGAAAAATAAGCCTAATTTTCAAAAAGCTTTTATTTGCCATGTGCTGACTGACATGACAAATTAGGGTCAGAAGATCCCCAGACAAAGAATAAAACTGATTGTCCACCATCCTCCACAGAAATCGGGGGTTTATACACTAGAACCAGAAGCAGAGAAAAAATGTGAGAGAAACTCTACAGAGATTCCAGCCTCTCCAATAAGGAAGTGACAGGAATGGGAGTGTACCCCTTTCTGGAGATAAATATAACTCAATCCAGTTTCTGTTGGGGTTTTATAGAAATGTATGGCACAAAATAAAAACCCATAGAAAAGCAATAAAAACTGAAACATTTTTGAGAAAATAAATAGTAGAAGTAAACACAAAAAGATTCTAGATGCTGTAATTATCAGTCAAACTTTAAAATACCTATAATAAAATGTTACAGGAGCTGGTGGATGCATAAGCAATGTGTATAAAAGAGAGCATTCTAGGAGGCATGTAAACAAAAAAGATATTGTAAAGAAGTTGCTTAATATAACACCATAGTAAAAATGATGGGCTCAATAGAAGACTAAATGCAGGTCAATGGAAAATGATAGCATTGAATCACAAAGAAAGAAATTAAATTTAAAAAGAAAACAGCATTAACAATTATTTGGAGACTATAAAGTGGTTTAACATACTTATAATTAAACTCTCAGGAGAGTAGAGAGAAAATATGGGTCATATGATGTATTTGAAAAGATAATGGCAGAGAAATGTTCAAAACAGATGAAATGCATCAACCAACAGATCAGTAAACACAAGGCAAGTTACATTAAAGAACCCTTCATCTAGACATATTATAATTAAACTAGAGGCCCGGTGCCCAAAATCTGTGCATGGGTGTGTGTGTGTGTGTGTGTGTGTCCCTCAGCCCAGCCTGCACCCTCTCCAATCTGGGACCCCTCGGGGGATGTCCGACTAAACGGGCAGTCGGACATCCCTCTCATAATCCAGGACTGCTGACTTCCAACCGCTTGCCTATCTGCCTTCCTGATTGCCCCTAACTGCTTCTTCCTGCCAGCCTGATCACCCCCTAACCACTCACCTGCCAGCCTGATCGACGCCTAACTGCTCCCCTGCCGGCCCAATTGCCCCCAACTGCCTTCCCCTGTCAGCCCGATTGCACCTAACTGCCCTCCCCTGCCAGCCCGGTCACCCCTAACTGCCCTCCCCTGCCAGCCCGGTCACCCCTAACTGCCCTCCCCTGCAGGCCTGGTCCCCCCTAACTTCCCTCCCCTGCTGGCCATCTTTGACCACATGGAGTAATGGTCAATTTGCATATTACCTCTTTATTATATAGGATAGAAGAAAATAGCAAACTTAAAGGAACTCAGAGGGAAAAAAAGACATTTATATGCAGGGGAAATTATATGCTAATATTTTAATGGGAATAATAAAAGTTGGAAAAAAAATCTGAAAGAAAAAAACTGGCTCTCTTGGTTCTCAAGTTCTCAGACCACAGGTCTTGGGAATTCTTAGCCTCCATAATCACATGGACCAATTCCTTATTCTTTCAATAGATAGGTAGATTATAATAGATAGATGATAGATAGATAGATAGATAGATAGATAGATAGATAGATAGATAGATAGATAGATATATTAGATAGATAGGCAGACTAATAGAGATTTTGGTACTGAGAATGTTCTAGAGGAACAGAATGTTAAGGATAAACTTTCTAAATTGGTTCTGGGGTTTCTGGAATTGGATCACTAATTTGATTACAGATGCTAATGTCTCTATTTCCAACAGTGACAACAACACTGATAGTCCACGATGTGATCTGGCAGTAGAGATAGACAAAATATCTGCATTTTATATTTCTCATCAACCACTTAATAGAAGCAAGGAGCTGAGTGACTGTTTATATAATACTTCTGCACATTTTTTGAAAACTAATAAATATAATGAGTTGGCTGGTTGTTCCTAATTTCACTGGACAAAGTGGTGCAAGAAAAAGTATCAGCTCAGGGATTCAAATTCCCAGCTGAAGAATGGCATAAATGACCTCAGGATTTCTATGTGTACCCTGAAGGAGATTCTTATCTCCTATTTAGTCCCAGGACTCATATTTTTGAAAATCAAGTGTAGAATCCCATTGTGTGACTGGCTAAATTGCTATGTGAGTTGAACTCTCAGCCTCACAGGGTTATCTACTGTTAAAGTGAGGGCATCTTTTAAAGAATGGGACCCTGTAAATTAGAATGAGGATATATGGAAAAATCCTGGTAAGGATGGGGTCATTGAATCAATAAATCCTGACAAGTCATCATTACCAGTGGAAGAGGCTTCCCACCCCCATGGTGGCATCTTTTCCATCCCCATCTGAATGTATTAACTCTCATTGCCTGAGAACACTGGAATGGCCTCACCAGAGATAGTCGCCATGTCATACAATGCTGATTCTTTTAGGACCAACCCCCAATACCCCACTTTGTTTCTAGAACCATAATTAGTCTCAAGTCACAGCAGACTACTAAATACGAGGTACAAAGTGTGACCCATGAGTAGGTGTGTTACATTCCAAAAGAACTACTTGAATTTTCTAATTTGTACAGACAGAAATCCAAGGACTGTGTGTGAAAATATATGTTAAAGGCATGGGATAATGGTAGAAAGAACATTAAGTTGGAGTAGTTTGAATTTATCTATGTGGGCTCACTTAGCGGAGATTCCACATTTAATGTCACAGCTTGGAGACATAGGAGGGAGTCTAACACTTTGGTTGTTTGGTTGGCTGAACCATAGACCAAAAGGTGGTCTATACTGAGTTGAGTGGAAATACTGGCTCTGCCTTGTTTTCATATTAAATAAATTATTCAAAGATTTAACAGATTGGAATGCTACAGTGGATTTGCCATTTTGAGGGGTTCCAGAAGACATACCTCTAATGAGTACTATGAGCAATACATTTGTGAGTGAAAACCCAACATCCTTGAAGGCCTCTATGAATACTCCTTTTCTGTAGGCCAGTCCTTCCAGTGGGAACCAATTACTGGATTGGAAAACCTAAATGCAATGGGAGTAATTAGCTCTCAGTGTGGCAGTGGGTACGGTTACCATATAGGCATCAGAGTCAAAGCAGCAGGAATTGTCTGACTCATGCAGACCTATGTTTTTGGCTAGTTGATCATGATATCTCTAGAAGTGAAATATATAAGAAGTGTCTTAGTCTGCTTGGACAACTATAACAGAATACCATATACTGGTGTTGTAAACAACAGATATTTATTTCTCACTGTTCTGAAAGCTGGGAAGTCCAATATCAAGGTGCCCACAGATTGTGTCTTGTGAAAGCCCTTTTCTAGTAAGTTATAAAGTGTCTAATATTACAAGAAAATTAAGACAATTTTTAAATAGTAAAATAAATTATTTTAGTGATTAAAATTTTGTTAGAAATTTTTAGAAAATACAAAAAAGATATCTTACAAATAAATGATTGATCTTTAATTTTGCTAACAAATACTTCATATAAAATACAAGTCCTTAAAAGACCTAAATATAAAAGGATTCAAAATGGAAAAAATACAAGTACTTTTTAAGCTTTAGAAGAGCTAGGCAATGTAATAGACACTGTGGAATTAATAATTATGAGGAAATTTTGTATCAAAGAACTTACAACTCAAGAAAATTGCCTTCTACCATCTAAAAATTTTATATTAGTGGTAGAATTATATTTTAAAGTTTTATTTATGTTGAAGAATTTGAACTAGATATGAAAGGATTAGTTTTAATAGATAGTGTTCCTATATTAGGTCAAATACAAATAATTATGGAATGTTAAAAGAAAGGACTGATATTTTCCCTTGCTTCATTCCAGTATAGTATACATATTGAAAATATTTGTGATTGGTTTCTAAAGCAGACTTAAAATTGTCAAGAATACATTTTGAAAATTGTTCAGTCTATATGACAGATACTATGAATCATTCACAGTTTATGGAACTTTGCAGAAAAAATGGAAGACAATAAATTTAAAAATCTGTGTTCTTGCCTTCTCACTCTGGTTTGACATGGAATAGGTTTTTTGGTTTGTTTTGTTTTTAAATGACTATACTGTTAATTCCAAGGAATGGCTGTCAACTATCCTATCTAAAAAAGAGAGAATATGCTAATTTATCCCTACGCCATCTCAAAGATGGTGGTGCCCACAGCCAATAAGGAGGGAATATGCTAATTGACTGTCATGCCCTCAAAGATGGTGGTGCCCACAACCTGCCTCCAGAGTCCCCCAGTTCCCTCAGCCCCTAGCCGCCCAGGGCCAGCCTGAGGCACAGGCAAGCCTTGGATGGTTGCTGCCCAGCCACCCAGGGCTGGCCCAAGGTGCAGGCAAACCTCAGATGGCGGCTGCCCAGCTGCCCACGGCCGCCTGAGGCTCAGGTAACCAGGGCCAGCCGAGGCTTGCACTGCTGGCAGTGGCAGCAGCAGAGGTGTGATGGGGGTGTCGCCTTCCCCTGATTGCTGGGTTGCCTCCTGCCCCTGAGGGCTCCTGGACTGTGAGAGGGGGCAGGCTGGGCTGAGGGACTCCCCCTCCAGTACATGAATTTTCATGCACCGGGCCTCTAGTTTAATAATCAAAGACAAAAAATTGGCAGTGTAATTTATGTTTTCTCACAGATATCACACTGAACATGAATGAGGTCAATTTGAAGCTCAAGTAAAGGAAAAAATTACTAGAAAGATATGAAATGTATGTTTAAATGGAAAAATTTCAAAATAAGAATAAATTATAATTTTATGCATTTTAATAACATGAATTGACATACAAATGTTTTTTAGTTGCTTTTTATAGTGTTATAAACATCTGGTGCAAACTTTAGAAAAATAGAAGAGTATTTTTTTCATGATATATGTTTTTGATATAGGAAATACTCCTTTGAATATGATGTTAACAATTCTAAGTTGACATGAGAATTAGTGATTATACTTAAGAATATAAGAGAGTTACCCAGCTGGTGTGGCTCAGTGATTGAGCATTGACCTATGAACAAGGAGGTCACAGTTCAATTCCTGGTCAGGGCACATGCCCGGGTTGCAGGCTCAATTCCCCAGTGTGGGACGTGCAAGAGGCAGTCAATCAATAATTTTCTCTCATCATTGATGTTTCTATTTCTCTCTCCCACTTCCTTCTTTTCTGAAATCAGTAAAAATATATTTTAAAAAAAGAATATAGGAGAGTTGATGTACAAGATGGCTGTTAATTTGCATACATAGGCGCCCTGAGTGGACCCCTTGCAATGGATGGTGGGGAGCTGGGGTCCGCTCTAGCACCAGGCCGAAAACCTCCAGCGGAGGCTATTGGCCTGGTGCTGGAGCAGACCCCCTGCAATCGATAGCAGGGAGCTGGGTGTCCGCTGCGGAGGCTTTCGGCCTGGTGCACGAGCGGACCCCCTGCAATTGATGACAGGGAGCTGGGAGTCTGCTCCGGCCCCAGGCCGAGACCCCTGCAATCGATAGCAGGGAGCTGGGTGTCTGCTCCGGCCCCAGGGTGAAAGCCTCCGGTGGAGGCTTTTGGCCTGGTGCCAGAGCAGACCCCCTGCAATCAATCCCAGGGAGCTGGGGGTTGCTTCGGCCTGGTGCACCAGCGGACCCCCTGTGATCGATTGCCTGGGCAGGGAGCTGGGGGTCTGCTTTCAGCCTGGGCAGGAGCGGACCCCCTGTGATTGATTGCAGGGAGCTGGGTTTCCGCTCCTGCCCAAGAGGCTTTCAGTCTGGGCAGGCCTGGGGAGGGTTGAGCCCATGATCAGAGGGAGCTGGAGGGGCCTGCCCAGGCCTAAAGCTTCGGCCAGAGGTTTTAGGCCTGGGCAGGGCCCAGCCCTTGATTGGTGTGAACTATAGAGGAAACACCTTTTCTGACTGCACATTGGCTAAGCTTCCTGTATGCCACTGGTAATATTCTTAGTAACTTGGGTAATAAGAATCCAAAAAGGTGATCTAGGGTTTTTCCACCACACTTCTGGAGAAAAAAAATGAAGGTCCACTGCTGGAGGGCTAAGAAATGTCATATTCTTGCCCTAGCCGGTTTGGCTCAGTGGATAATGCCTGGGCCTGCAGACAGCAGGGTCTGGGTTCGATTCGGATCAAGGGCATGTACCTAGGTTGCAGGCTCCTCCCTGGCTGGGGCCCAGATCAGGGCTCATGCAGGAGGCAACCAATGAAAGTGTTCCTCTCACTTTGATGTTTCTCTCTGTCTTCCCCTTTCTCTTCCACATTCTCTAAAAGTCAATGGAAACATATCCTCAGTGAGGATAAAAAATAAAGAAAGAAATGCATATCCTATGAAAGACACATCTTAAAAATGCCTAAAGAAAGTTGTCATTTTTTTCTTGGTGAAGGGACTGGAGTCCGTGTTGATAAAAACACCTTGGTGGCTGCGGTGACTAGCAGTGGCTGCAGCAGCAGGGTGATGGGGCTGGTGCCTTCCCCTGATCAGCCCGGTTGCCTCCCACAAAGGGAGGCCAGACTGTGGCTTAGGCCCACTCCCCATAGGGTGCGGGCCTAAGCCGTCAGTAGGACATCCCCTGAGGGCTCCCAGTATGTGAGAGGGACCCCCGACCCCCAGTGCACAAATTTCGTGCACCGGGCCCCTAGTGATTAATAAACCTGTGCTAACACTCTGGCATAATTTCAAAGAAGGACTAAGAAATAAAACACTTTAAAAGTTGAGTGAATTAGGAAATGTGAGTCAAGACGTGTATCTTGACATTTAAATTGTTTTTCTGACCTTAGATTTTAGACAATCTTATGAAGATTCCATGGGTTATTGTAAAACTAGACTTACACTCTGGATAACTTTAACCCTTTGCACTCGCTTGCTTTTTTCTCGATTCCTTTATTCAAATGCTAACCGTGTCAAGTCACACTCAACATCCGAGTGCAAAAGGTTAATAGATTAACTAGAGGCCCGGTGCACAAAATTTGTGTGGGGGGTGGGGGGAAAGTGAGTCCCTCAGCCTGGCCTGCACCCTCTCCAATCCAGGACCCCTCGGGGGATGTCCAACTGCCGGTTTAGGCCCGATCCCACAGGGATTGGTCATCCCTCTCACAATCCGGGACCACTGGCTCCAAACCGCTTACCTGCCTGCCTGCCTGATTGCCCCTAATCACTCTGCCTGCCTGCTCTCCCCTAACCACCTCTGCCTCAGCCCCTGCCACTGTGGCCTTGTCTAGAAGAATGTCTGGAAGACATCTGGTCTAATTGGCATATTATCCTTTTATTAGTGTAGATATATTGATGTCTTAAGTTTGTACAATAAAAGCATCTCTGATTTCTCCCCTATTTCCTTAAATTACATATTTACCATCCACCTGCATTTCCTCCTCAAATATAATTCAGAACATATCAGAAAACCAAGAAGTGCAGCATTGCCACCAAATAGTTTTGCAAAATGATTTAGTACATCAGAACCCCATTTTGTGCCCACACTAGAAAAATCTTGGTTTAGTCTGGAAACAAACTCATTTATATAACAAACTGAGAATCCCCACCAAACACATTTCAAAAAGTTTTCCTGTAATATCTGCTGGAATAATTTCATCACTTGTCTCTGGAATTTAGAAACATTCCTGTAGACTCTGTACAAATTAATAAATGCTGAATATGTAGATGAATAGGTAGATGGATCAATCAGTGAGTTAAACTCATGGAACTAATGAGAACCTATTCAGTTTTTACATTGAATAATATCTTGGTTATTTAGCATACAAAGCAGTAGATAGCTACACATGTACATTGGGTTCTATATTTAGTCAGATATTCCTTTTTACATTTTTGTAAGCTATTTTAAAAAGGGATCTCTCTGTCCTCACATGAAGGCCCTTGGGGAAGCTTGAAAATTTGGAAAGAAGCAGTCACTTGCAAAAATAGTGTCTCCTCACTAAGCAAATGCAGTTGAATTCTGTTCAGAGAAATAAGCAAGCTATTTAGCTCCTTCAAATAGATTTGTACCTTTCTATGCATTACATTTTGGCCACCCCTTTTCTCAAGAGCTACGTAATATCAGAAACTCTATCAAGTCATGTGTACCTAAAATGATTAAGTTAGGAAGATGTTAATATTCTTCCTCTTTCTCCCTGGAGAAAATGTTTTCTTCAGTCTGACTTGTGCTTTGGTATTTGTGAAAATGAAGATCATGATGCATTTTAAATAGACTGCTTTGATTTGCATAAAATGTTTTCCCAAGTCCTTAAAACCACTTCAGAGAGAACTCTTATCTTTTTCTCCCTGTTCTTGTTGGAGGAAACACCATTGTGTCGGGTGCAGGGGGAGAAGAAAAGGATTTTTGAGTCATTATACAGCACCTACTCCAAAATGACTGGAATGGGAATTGGGGGTGGGGGGGGAGAGAGAGAGAGAGAGAGAGAGAGAGAGAGAGAGAGAATGAGAATAGACATGATAAATAACATTTACCACTTGTCAAGAGATTTTTACTTCATTTTAATTTTTCAATTACAGTTTACTTTCAATATTATTTTGTATTTAATCCAGCTGTACAGCATAGTTGTTAGACAATTACATACTTTAGTATTAACCCTGATATTTCCACTACCCACCTGGCACTATACAGAGTTATGGCAATATTATTGGCTATACTATGTTGTACTTTACATCCCCATGACAATTTTGTAACTACCGACTCATACCTCTTAATCACTTCACCTTTCTCCCAGTCTTCCAAACCCCCTCCCCTCTGGCAACCATGGTACAATCTCTGTTTCTATGAGTCAGTTTCAATTTTGTTGGTTTATTTTGTTCTTTAGATTTCACATATAAGTGAAATAGTATATTTGTCTTTCTCTGACTGACTTATTTCAATCAGCATGGTACCCTGTAGGTCCACCCATGCTGTCTCAAATGGTAAGGTTTCCTTTTTATGGCCAAGTGATATTGTAGTGTGTATATGTAGCACAGCTTTTTAATCCATTCATCTGTTTTAATTGGCCTGGAGATTTAGACAATGCTTTGATACTCCAGAACCAAGACCAGAGGTCTACATATTGGGGGAATACCATTAATTTCTATAACTACTAGTACATACATCTTAATCCAACTTGTTTTCTTTATATAATGTTACTTTTAATCAATTGAATCCTTCCTTCCTCCCTCCCTCCCTTCCTTCCTCCCTTCCTTCCTTCCTTCCTTCCTTCCTTCCTTCCTTCCTTCCTTCCTTCCTTCCTTCAATCTCTCTCTCTCCTCTTCCCTCTCTCCTTTCCTTCCTCTCCCCTTTGCTCTCTCACATCCTTACTACTTTCTTTTTTAACTCACTTTATTTGCTGTCCATAATTTTACATTTGAGAAAATGAAAAGAAATACAGTGAAATTTCATTACACATTATCCTATATAATAAAAACATAATTTGCTAAGTGTCCAACCCATCAGTTGACTATTTGGTTGATTGCTCAACCAGTCGCAATGATGCGCACTGACCACCAGCGGGCAGATGGTCTAACTGGTAGGCTAGCTTGCTGTTGGGGTCCGGCCGATGGGGACTGGGCAAGAGGGCCAGACATGCCCTGGAGCCCTCCTGCAGTCCCTCCCCGGCCTGCTGGCCCCTATCGGCCCCGATCTTCAGCCAGGCCGAGGGACCACACCCATGTACAAATTCGTGCACCGGGCCTCTAGTATTTTTATATTTTACTGTACTCAAATGTTACCTCATCAAAACAGAGTTCAGCATAGCTCTCAGAATTGTGATACAGCATGTCCCCTAATTCCACAGAGGTTCTCATTAACATTTACCCAGACTATTTTGAAAACACTTAATTGGTTTCCAACCTCCAATCTTTTCTCTATCATATTGTGTGTGTTTTTTATTCACCTGACACTTAGTAAAAATATATGTGTGTATATTTAGTTTAAAGGGACACATTAAAATTGTTAAGTTTATTAGGATTCCTTCACCAACAGGAACTATGGGAAAGGTTTCTATAGAGAAGTAGGGAAGTAGAGCAAGAAATGATTTGTTGGGCTACAGCATAAGCAGTTGCCTTCTTTGGGAAAGCCTACTTGGCTGTGTATGATTGGTTGTTCTTACCTTTTACTTTCTTGGATGTCAGTGTGTGGACTCTGGCTCAGGTATTGGTTTGCTTGCTAGGCTACCCAGGCCCTAGAGCCCCCTCAGGCTAGTGGCCTTTCTGTCTAATTACCTTAACAACATATACATGGGCAGGATTACAGAGTGGTTTGCTTAAAATTTACATGGCTCCATGATGCTTGCAGACTAAATAAACTGCATGTTTCATTAGAATGCAGATTACTAAGACCTTTCTACAAACATTTTATTTATTTATTTTTGGATGGTATCCATGAATCTGCATTTTTAAAAAGAAAAATAAGTTATTCTAATGTTTGCCAGTCTAATGACATTAAACTTCTCACCATTCCTATAAAGAGGCCCTATTGTTGTTCTGTGTGGCCTTTGTAGGTCCTTCATCTAGAATATTCTGAACCAGTCTCCCCAAAAAAGACACGTCAAAAGACTATGCCACTGTCTAGAATAAAATAACTATATCTTATCTGTCCTTCCCAGATCCTCCTCCATGCCCCCTCCCATCTTCTATGACTCTGTGTTAACATGAGTGAATAGATCTTGTTCCACATGAAGACTATGAGCTTATTTTTGTGAGCTCTTATTAATGTTTATGTTTCTTGTATTTGGCACAGTGACTGACAGAATTCTAATACAAAAATAATTTTTAAAAAATAAGCATAAAATTTATTTTTTGTTTTAGAATATTTGATATGTAGACATGAATGAAGGCACTAGAAATTATTTTAGCTAAATGTAATTTCCTCATTCTTTTTAAATTATAAATTAATATTTACAGTATAAAATCATAAAATACAGATAGGTATAAATAAATAAGTACTAAAGGCATTGCAAGCCTATAAATCAGATAAATTGCTGACATTTATTATAGGTATTATAAATATATGTTTTTATCCATAAAAACATGAGAGTTGTGTTCTTAAATTTGTTTTTGTTTTCTTTAAATCAATAACTTTGTTTCTTAGAACACTATTAGGTTTCTAGAAAAACTGAACACAAAGCACAGAAAGATACTCACCCAAACCCTTCAGCCCACCCCTGTCTTTTGTTCATAAAATCTCTTCCTGTTATTACCATCTTTCATTGGTGTGGTACATTTGTTAAAATTGATGAACCAACATAGAGACATTATTATTAACTAAAGTCCACAGTTTTTATTAGGGCTTGTTCTTGGTTTATACATTTCTTTTTTTAATCCTCACCTGAGGATATTTTTTTATTCAATTTTCAGAGAAAGTGGAAGGGAGGGAGGGGGAAATAGAGAAACATCGATGTGAGAGAGACACATCAACCGATTGCCTGCTGCACGGTACCCAGACATGGCTAGGGAGCAAACCTGCAACCCAGGTATGTGCCCTTGAGTGGGAATTAAATCCACAACCCCTCAGTTCATGGTCCCATGCTCTGACCACTGAGCAAAACAGGCCAGGGTGATTTTTACTTTTCTATGAGTTTGACAAAGGTATAATATCATGCATCCACAATTGCATTATAATACAGAATAGTTTCCCTACCATAAAATTCCCCTGTGCTCCCACTTCTGGCAACCACTGATCTTTTTACTCTCCATAGTTCTGCATTTTTAAAATCATATAATTGGAATCATATGGCATCTAGCCTTTCCAGACTTGCTCCTTTCATCTATTAATATCAGTATACATAAGGTTTCTTCATGTTTTATGTGGCTTCAAGCTCCTTTCTTTTTATTACTAAACTAGAGGCCTGGTGCATGAATTTGTGCATGGGTGGGGTCTGTCTGCTTGTCCAGATGGGGGCCATTGGGCCAGGCCAGCAGAGGGGAGGGGACGTGGCATGTTGGCCAGTCCCTCCCCTGATGGGAGGGGAGGTGATTGGGGGCAGGGTTGGCCAGGCGGAGGGGCTGCGGGCAGTTGGCATATGTCCCACCCAGTCCCACAAGACCAGGAACTGTGCAGGTGCCCCCAGAGCACCAGTGCAGCGTGTTCTTTCGCATGCTCCCTCAGTCTCCCTCAGGAGCTTCAGGGCCACAGGAGGTGAGGTGCTTCCTGGGAGCTGTAGTGTGCTTCCCCCACAAAGGGCCCTCCTGTAGACTGGGCTCTGGGTTTCAAGAAATACACCTCCTGGTGTACCTGTGAAAGGGCACCGGGCGTTTCCCCAGGTCGGCTTTATCTGTCAGCGCAGAGTGGAGGAACTGGGAAGTCGGCTGCAGCGGGAGGAGGTAATGCACTTGTGCGTGGGGCCAGTCTGTCCTGTTCATCCCAATCACTGGAAACAGGCAGAGGCAGGGTGGGGTGAGAATGGGGCGCCCGAGGCCAACCCGGTGCGCAGCACAGGAGGCAGCTTCAGTGGCTGCGGCAGCAGTGGCAGCAGCATGAGCATGAAGGCTGGTGGTTGTGGCACGGGTGGGCGGTTGCACAGCAGTGGGCACAGGTTAGTGAGGGGCAGCGCGGTGGTGTGCAGGGGTCACAGTGTTCCCCCCTCACGTGCCCGGGGAGCCCTCTCTGCACTCATCTTGCTGTGGCATCTGTCAGGCAGCCTGCGGGGATGGGCTGGAGTTGGGGGTGAGGGTGTGGCTGCCCCTAGTGAGGGTTCTTCCAGGCAGGCTTTTCCTCAGTTCTCGCCCTCTTTGCTGTGCGTTCCTCCCACTTCCCGACTGGGCCTCCTTCGTGGCAGCCGCATTTGTAATTTGGTGCTCTGGAGGTCTGGAGGAGCACAGCTAGGAACCGAGCCCCTCCTCCCTGGGGCTCCAGGTCTCATGGCAGCTCTTGGGCACCTCGGAATGGGAGAGAGGGGTGGGGGGGTGCCGATCAGCGGTGCAGCTGACTAAGGGGATGGGCCGCAGAAGTTTGGGGGCATGGCGATCAGGCCCCAATCGGGCTGGTTGGCAGCTGCAGTGCGCATCATAGTGACTGGTTGCTCTGGTCGTTCTGGTCGTTCCACCATTCGGTCGCTGGGCTTTTATATATGTAGATATTAATACATTATCTAGATGTGCCATCGTTTGTTTATCTGTTAATTTATTGAAGGACAACTTGTTTGCTTCCTGGTTTTGGTGATTGTGAATAAGATCCATGTACAAGATTTTGAGTGGACATAGTTTTCAGTTCATTGGGACAAATATTTAGGAGTGTGACTGTTGGATCAGCTGGTAAGAATATGTGCAGCTATGTAAGAAACTTTCCTAGTGATTTCCAAATTGGCTTTACCAATTCGTATTCCCATCAACATGAATGAAGGTTATTCTTGCTGCACATCTCAGTTGGATTTGGTGTTGCATCTTGAATTTTAGCCACTCTGTAGTAGTTATCTCATTGTTTTAATTTGCAATCTGTTAATGACATATGTTAAACAAAAATCTTCACAGCCAAAAGCTTTTCTAAAAGAAAGGGTTAATTGAGGCATAAGCTAGTCAGTAAGGGAGCATGTCCTGGGACATGCAGTCTACACAACCAGCAGCAGGGCTATATGGAGAAGATGTAAGTTGCTTTGTAAGAGTTTACATTGGCCAAAGCCGGTTTGGCTCTGTGGATAGAGCATTGGTCTGTGGACTGAAGGGTCACGGGTTCGATTCCAGTCAAGGGCATGTACATTGGTTATGGGCACATCCCCGGTGGGGGGCGTGCAGGAGGCAGCTGGTCGATGTTTCTCTCTCATCGATGTTTCTAGCTTTCTATCCCTCTCCCTTCCTCTCTGTAAAATATCAATAAAATATATTTTAAAAAAAAGAGTTTACATTGGCTATAGATAAAGGGCATGGGAGCAGGTGAAGCTGAACTAATGCTGGGGTACGTAGATAGTTTGTAAGAAGTGTGTGATCTTTTATTTTTTTATTTTTAAAAATATTTATTGTTGAAAGTATTATATATGTCCCTATTTCTCCCATTGAACTCTTCTAGTCCATCCCTGCCCCCAACCCAGGGGTTCACCACCCCATTGTCTGTGTCCATTGGTAATGCATATACAGTATGCATACAGGTATTTGATTGATCTCACTAGCTGTGGGCAATAGTCAGAAAAGTTCATGCATAAGCAAATGCAGAGGCACTCAGTGGTGGGCTACTAGGCTATTCTTTCTAGATAATCATGGAAATAACCCCTTGGAAGTTAATTCAAAGTTTCAACATACATTTGGGAATGGGAAGAGTCTTTTGTTGGTTTTGCCCTGCAGTTGTTGATCTCTCGTCTCATCCTTCCATCCTACGGCCTGCTATAATTTAATGTAGGACATCTCAGAATTTGTTTTTGTATGCTATTTATCACCTACCCGTATGTCTTCTTTGGTGATGTGTCACTTCAGACCTTTCCACTTATTTTGAAATTCCAAAATCATGTTTTTCATCGTTAATTTTATTAATGTGCATTTTTGGGGTAATATCTATTTTTTACTGCATATACAAAATAATGTAATTTAGAAAATTTCTTTGTTGATGTCGTCCATTTTCCCCCAAATAATTTTCTTATATTTTATATTTAAACTAAAGTGATCCCATACGTTAGGCAAAGTGTTATTCTAAGTTTTGAATAGAGAAGTAAAAATGATAAGTCTCTTTCAGCAGCAAACATAGACAAGCATTTACAGAACTTATCTCCTAATGTACAACCATAGAGAATGCCATTCAAGTAGGTTCTGGTGATGTAAGATGTATAGAAAGTTGCTATTTAATGGAAAAGCCTCAGCATAAAACTCTTTTAGTCACTTACCTTCTTACAACCAATAATGTCAACACAGACAACATAATAGGTAATTTGATTTAAAAACTATGTTATTAAAATTATTTTATTACTGTTTTTGATAAAATAATAACTTTTAGTAAATACATGAAGCAAATGTATTTTTTAAAATATTGTCATTTTTGCCTCAGGACATTTTTTTAATTACAGTTTATTTTTAATAGTTTGTATTGGTTTCAGATGTATAGCAAAGAGGTTAGACAATCATATACTTTACAAAGTGTTCCCCCTGGTATTTCCAGTACCTACCTGGCACCAGACATAGTTATTACAATATTATTTACTATATTCCCTATTCTGTACTGTACATACCCATGACTATTTTGTAACTACCTGAGTGTCTGAGTGTATTTTAATTTTGTTTGCTTATTTTGTTCTTTAGACTTCACATATAAGTGAAATCATATGGTATTTGTCTATTTCTGACTCTTTTTTCACTGAGCCTAATACCCTCTATGTCCATCCATGCTGTCACAATGTAAGATCCCATTTTTTTGACTGTGTAATATTCCACTGTATATATGAACTACACTTTCTTTATCCACTTGTCCATTGATGAGCACTTGGGCTGCTTCTAAATGTTGGCTATTGTAAATAATGCTACAATGAACATAGGGGTGCATATATTTTTCTGAATTAGTGTTTTCATATAAATACCCACAAGTGGAATCACTGGGGCATAAGGCAGTTTCATTTTTAATTTTTGAGGAACCTTCATCTTATTTTCCATAGTGGCTGCACCAATCTGCATTCTCACCACAGGACATGAGGGTTCCCTTTTCTCCACATTCTTGCCAACACTTGCCATTCATGGGTTTAATGATGATAGCCATTCTGACTATCAGGTGTGAGGTGAGGATATTTTAAATTTCATGCCAAGAGACAGTATAATTGGAAAAGTATAATATATATTGTAGTAGAATTTCTATGTTAGAGACAATCCTAGACTCCAATTTTAAAATGTTAATATTCAGTCCACATTATAATTATAACTGATTCATTGTTCATAAATGGAGTGAATACTTCGTTTTAAGGTTCAGGATTGCATTGTTCCTCATCTTGAGCCATGAAGAGTAGAAAAAGTGCTAAGTATTTTACGTAGAATTGTGCTTTATCTACTTTCTTAGCTCTCGTGTGCTTCAATAATATATAAGGTGTCCCAAAAAATATATACACGTTAACAGCTGTTAATTCACTTAATTTTCACTCTTTTTTCAGGTTTAATGGATTTGAAATAATGGGTGAAGCCAGACTAAGTTTTGAACAAAGAAAATTTATCCTAAATTGCCACTAGACTTTTTTTATGGGGACACATAAAAGATAAACTTTACAAGACAAAACCGTCAACAGTCAACAAAATGAGGGCACGCAAATGGCAAACAAAATGATTCTTGATATTTTCAATGCCATTGCTTTGCATTATCATCAGTGCCTGGACCAGAATGGTCACCAGTTTGAAGACAGACATTAACAAAAAATATATATATTCATTTCTGTAGATTCTTTTATATTTTGAAAATGAACTGTATGTTCATAAACACTGACTTGATAATCATTCAAAGTGTATATACATTTTGGGGGAGCAACCTGTATTTTCTGTTGATTTCTGAAAAGCTCAAGAGAAAAAATTCTACGACATGATTACAGAGTTATATTTATAACAACAAAGGACAGAGAAGAAACTTACAAAGATGTGTGTTTTAGTACTCTTATGTAGATTTTCCCTAACTCAGTACAACAAAGCCAGCATTGCCAAGTAAACCAAGTTCACTTATAGAAACATCATGTTGTATTTTTCTTGTGTATTTTATGAGGTAAGGCTGCTTTGTTTCTATTTTTTAACATTGAATCATATAGCCACTTTTTAAAAAAAATCCTCATTTAAAACTTGACAGCCACTTGCTACAGTACTCTAGAAACACAGTGAGTAATTAGGATGAGAGGCTTGGATAGTGTAATATACACTCCTCTGTGCTGGGCATCATGGAAAGTTAGAAATAAACATATTCTAATCCCTATCCATAAGCATCATGTAAACTAGTGGTTAACTGTTTCAAGAGATAATCAGTGTTATGAATTGTCATTATTAAAATGCCCACTTAAAATTCTAATAGTAATTGTAAAATTAACATTCCCAAATCTGACCTATTTCCATTGTCCTCCCAACCCCAGCATGTTCTGTCCACAATTGTGTCCATATCGATAATCGTTTTATGATTCAGGATTGCAGTGTTCCTCACCTTGAGCCAAGGTGAGGGACACTCTTCCAGCATTTTCTTTACCATTTAAATCTAAAATATGGTGATTACAAAGGCAGCCTACTGGCTTCTTGAAAATATTTTTCAAGTGGATTGGGCACAATGTTCCATTTTAGATTCAAAGTTTTATTATCTTCTCAATCCCATATTGGAAGTTTTATATTACAGTTTTCATTTTTAAAAATGTGTTGTTATATCTTTAGGTAATGATTGGATTGATAAAATGTTATTATTTACAAATTGTTTGGTTGAACTCAAGTTACATTTAACACATTTTTCCTGATATAATTGTAAAATTTGAATTTAATAAGGCTTATATTTAGATTTAAGCTTTTGTATATGATGCTATTAATTAACCAAAATGCTACATTTATCATTGAACAAAGGAGGAAAATCACATTATCCCTTATAATAATTTATTAATAATCCATTAATATAACAATTTATTAAAATATAAACAAAACATACTTTTCAAAATATCTGAGCAGTTGAATTTAATCATGTTGTCTAAAATATTATTGATTGTACTTGAATCTATTTGTCTCCACTGTTACTTCTTTTTTAAAAAAAAAACAATATTAACTTTCAAAAGTAGGGTTCAGGTAAACAGAATAATGGCTTCCCACATGATATTTATATCCTAACCCCTGGATCCTGTGAATATTACCTAATAGAGTAAAAGATGGGGTTAAGTTAAGGATCATGAAATATGGAGTTTATATTGGTTTATCCCAGTGGACCCTAGTTGCAATCACAAATATCTTTATAAGGGGGAAGCAGAGGGAGATTTTACACTGACAGGAGAAGTCAATGTGGCCAGTGAAGTTGATTATAGTAATACTAGAGGCTTGGTGCACAAATTCATGCACAGGTAGGGTCCCTAGGCCTGGCTGGCAATCAGGGCCGATCGGGGCCTTTCGACTGCCAGCTGGGGCCTCCCTTCCCCACCTGCTATATGCCGGCCTGGGCCTTCCTTCATTCCTCACCACCCCCTGGTGGTCAGGGCAAGTGATGGAACTCCAGGTCTCCTGGTTGAACTCCCGTGGGAACACTTTGCATATTAGCCTTTTTATATATATAGATGACCACAAGCCAAGTAATGCTGGAAGATTCAAGGAACAGATTCTGTCCTAAAGCTTCCAGAATGAGTATAACTTGGCCAACATCTTGACTTTGGACCAGTGAAACGGATTTTAGGCTTCTGAACTCCATAACTGTGAGAAAATAAACTCAGGTTTGTGGTAATTTGTTACAATAGCCACAGAAAAGTAATACAATATCAATCATAACTAGTGGTCCAGTACACAAATTCGTGCACATTGTAAGGAAATTAATTAGAAGAAATATTGTAATATCTCTATTTGCCCTTTCTCTATAGTAGAAGTGTCAACCAAATTCATGGTCGATAATGACAGATTGAAACACATGAGTGTGATTGGCACCAGTGAGAGCTTTATATGTATCACACATGCACAAGTCAACTTAGCCTTTTATATAGAGAGAATAAACTTGCTTAATTAGACCTGCTTTCTGATTTAGCTAAACTTTTTCTATCCCAGTGAAGCACCCCATCTTTCCTTTCAGGTAATTGTCAGCAACACAGCAGTAAATATCAACACGAAGAAGATTATTACTGTAGGTCACGCAGGGAGAACAAAGGGTAAAATATGTAACTGCAGCAGTGTTTGACTGTATTCTGTGCAGTGAGAAAACCTGAAGTCATTTTCAAGGTCCACCATTTCTTACTTCTTTTCAATCGAGTCAAGTTTCTAAGCTTTCTAAATCTCCGTTTTCTGGCTAATGAAAAGAAAATAGGATTCCACTGAGTCTCCTATCTACCTACTCCAGGACTTCTGTGAGGATCAAATGAGATGAGGCACGGGAAAACACTTCACAGACATTTGGTTAAAGTGTGAAATGTTTGCACCTGGTTATAAAGCAAGTCATGTTCCTCGGCTGAAGAAACTGCAAGGAGGCTAGTCACTAGGGAGGGGAAGCCAGGTGTTGCTATGTGACGTCATTATCCGACTCCCACAGCAACCGTTTCCTGGCTGGGCTGGGCTGTGGACCTCCTTTGTGCCATGGGTCTCAGCAACGTCAGCTGCGATTTGGTGGGCTGTCGCTCTGGGGTGGTGGCGGGGCCTGTGTCCCACTTGGGGGAAGCCGAGTGTTGCTTTGTGGGCGCCAGTTCCACAGTGCCATTTCTCCTTGCGTGACACGGCAGCTTCTGCGTTAAGTGTCTGCCCCCTGGTGGTCAGTGTGCATCATAGTGACTGGTTGGACACTTAGCATATTAGCCTTCATAAATATAGACTACTCAGTCTTTAACAGCAGGAAAAAATGAGATTTGTTAGGATGCGATGTTGAACAATTATTTTTGAATTTAGGAAAATAAAAAAATACACAAGTATTTAAAGTCATACCATCTTTTTTTCTGTTCAAGGAACTCTTCTGTATTCTGCTGTTGGTAGAAAAAGTATGGCAATAAGCATTGATTAGGTTCAGAATTCCCAGGGCCTTTCATTTTCTCTGTTGAAAAATTCACTTGCTTTATTTCTAAAGAAGAGAAGAGTGAATTTGGCTTGTGTTAGTCGCCATTCCCCTATCTTTTCTTTTCACAATCTTTTATGATTTTTTTAAAAATTTCAGTTGGGATGAAAATCTTGAGGTAAGGATTAGCAATAGGGAAAAAAATTGATTCCATTCCAAAAAACTTGTGATCTGGTTAAAAATACATAAGGGGGAAAGAGTAGCTGCCAGGAAAAGGAGGTCACCAAAAAAAAGGAAAGGCTTATCGATAAGTTCCCTCAACAAGTCTGTATTTTCTGACTTGTGGAAATAGATGTAGACCTGGGACAAAAATACAAAGATATTCCCGAACTTTCCCTGTTCTCCTTTCTTTCTATGTCAGTTCCTATCATCCAAAATCTTGTACTTGGTTTTTTCTTAGGCCCTTTGAATTTGCAGGGAAAGGAGAATACAGTCAGGAAACCAAAGATGAAAGGGGCTTATTCAGTATCTATGAGGAGAAAACAAAATCCAAAAAGCTCTTTAAGTAGCTGAACCAGGTTTATACTTCAATTAATGCTATTTTCATCTCCACTTAAAGCAGCCAGAATTTAAGACCACTAGTAAGAGCTATAATTAATGTTGACATGTCTTTAATAAGGAGAAAATTTCACCAAATTCTATTGGCTTTAAAACAAGATTTGGTGTAAAGGAAACTTTTCTAGAAATGTTTGATAATCACAGCTTCTTGACGTATTTCTGGTACTTACAGTCTTTGGAATTCCAAGTATTTCCATCTCCTAGTTTGCTTGCCTTAATTATTACTTCAGATTGGCTGTGATTCTGCCATTCCAGCAGAGGTAGAACTCCATAGACTTTCTCAGAGAACATTAGTTTGGGTTTTATAAAATCTTTCTTCTGATTCTTCTATCCCACCAGTTTATGGTCTTTCTCTCCTGTTGTTATTATTTCTGGTTTTTCTCATTTAGTATTTCTTCAGGCTAATTTTTTTGAAATGGTTTTACAATGATTTCCACTCAAGCTTGGGCCTACCTTATGCACTAAAAATTTGGCAAGTTCCAATCTGTATTGTGTTTTTACCCAGGTGCAGAAAATGAGAGACTGCTTTGTCAGTATTGATATAGCACCAATAATAGAAATGGATATAACAACAATAATAGAACTAACTGTAGTTAGTTTGCCTTGTTTTTGTAATCACCATATGCTGATAATTTAAAAAAAAATATCGGTTATAAAAAATTCCCCCTTGCTGGGGCACATAGCGCTCAATGCTCCCTCTCCCTTGGCATGCATTTACAAGTAATTTTCATCTTTTCCAAATATTGTTATGAATATATTCAGAGATATTTTTACTTATTAACCTTTAATTTTTTAATGAGAAATAATTTA
This sequence comes from Eptesicus fuscus, assembly GCF_027574615.1. Taxonomy (NCBI): domain Eukaryota; kingdom Metazoa; phylum Chordata; class Mammalia; order Chiroptera; family Vespertilionidae; genus Eptesicus; species Eptesicus fuscus. The sequence continues at coordinate 10,256,194 of NC_072487.1, read as the reverse complement.
AATGCAATAAAATTCACAACCCTTAAGTGTTTAGCTTGACATGTTCTGACAATGGAATCTTTGCAACCACCATCCCATTCAAAATATAGAGCCTATCCATTATCTGAAAATATCCCTCTAGCTCACTTCAAATCAATTTAAATCCACACCCAGATCTACCAAAAAACAACCCCTTCCTGATGCTATCATCTTAAATGACTTTGCCTATTTTTAATACCATTTAAATGGAATAGGTCTACCCTAGCTGGTGTGGCTCAGTTGGTTGGAGTGTCAACTGTACACCCAAAGGTCCTGGGTTTGATTCTGATCAGGGCACATACCTAGGTTGGGGGTTCCATTCTAGATCAGGTTGTGTACAGGAGGCAACTGATGGATGTTTGTCTCTCACATCAATGCTTCTTTCTCACTCTCGCTCTCTCCTTACCCTTCAGTTATCCGAGAATTGCGTGAATTGTTCTTCTCCATTGCTAATGGGAGTGGGGTAACTGGGGCACTGCTGGAATAAGAGTTTTGGAAGCCCCCACAGGAGGATGAGATGTGATCAAAAGCTTTATTTGCATGGAATTACAGCCCTCAGGTTGCAAAATCCCATTTCCCTTAAACCAGTCCTGGAAGAAGCTCAGCTGGGGATTCAGCAGAGCTAGAAGCAAAGCCAGAGTCCAGAGCTCCTGTTCCATGGTGGAACTGGGTCCAGTGTCACACCAGGCTAGTTCCGGTTCATCAGTCACATGGCTGTGGGCCATGTGGGCAAGTGCAGAATGTGAGAGCACCACGAGCCCGGAGTCAGGTGATAGCAGCACAAAGGAAGGGCAAGAGAGCAAGAGAAGAACCCCTTTGTTTAGGGGTTTATGTATTAAATCTTCCTGTGCTTGCAGTGGCAATGCCTACTCGCCTCCTCTGGCCAATGCCCTGTTCCCAGGTCTGACTGACAGGCAAGCCCCCTCTCTATGTCACCTAGACCTGACTGGGCATGTGTCTATTCTTTCTTTACCTAGTCCCTCCCCCCAGGATCTGCAGGGGACAGACCTGGAGAGTGGTAAGCTGCAGCTTCCTGGCACAAATGGCATGCCCATATTACCCAGCCCGCCCTTTGCTCCTTTCCTGTTAATCCTATCTAATAAAAGAGTAATATGCAAATTGATCACTCCAACTCACAAGATGGCTGCCCCCATGTGGTCAAAGATGGCTGCCCCCATGTGGACACAAGATGGCTGCCACAAGATGGCCAGCAGGGGAGGGCAGTTGGGAGGGAGCAGGTCTGCAAGGGAGGGCAGTTGTGGGCAATCAGGCCAGCAGGGGAGGGCAGTTGGGAGGGACCAGGCCTGCAGGGGAGGGCAGTTGAGGGCAATCAAGCCTGCAGGAGAGGGTAGTTAGGGGTGACCAGGCTGGCAGAGGAGGGAAGTTGGGGGCAACTGGGCCTGCAAGGAAGGGCAGTTGGGGGGATCCAGCCTGCAGGGGAGAGCCATTGGGGGGGACCAGGCCTGCATGGGAGGGCAGTTAGGGGTGACCAGGCCTACAGGGGAGGGCATTTAGGGGCAAACAGGCTGGCAGGGGAGCAGTTAGGCATCAATCAGGCTGGCAGGGGAACGGTTAGGGGGTGATCAGGCTGGCAGGCAGAAGCGGTTAGGGGCAATCAGGAAGGCAGGCAGGCGAACAGTTGTGAGCCAGCAGTCCTGGATTGTGAGAGGGGTCCCAGATTGGAGAGGATGCAGGCTGGGCTGAGGGACACCCTCCCCCTCTCCCCCACGTGCATGAATTTCATGCACTGGGCCTCTAGTTAGTTAATAACTGGGTTATTATCAGTTCCTCTCTCTCTAAAATCAATAAAAACATAACATCAAGTGAGGATTTAAAACAAAAATAAGTCTGGCAACTTTTGCTTATCATGCTTTTAAAAACTCAATTTGTTTTTCTTTTCCTAGTTTCCAGTGATTTTATACTTTTCTTCAGATAGGTCCAGCATATTTACTAATATCTATTTTTAGTTAACTTTTGGATTTTGCATCTGTGATGAATGTAGCTTTTTAAGTTTTACTTTGTACATTATATTTTATTCAGACAATTTAGGTCACTATTTACTAAACTAATTTTAATTATTTTTTAAGATTTTGATTGATAATTATATATTTTTAAAATAGTGCTATTTTCCCTTATGTTTTGCTAATTTCTTCCTGTATGCTTTAAAATTTTAGAAAAAATATTGAAGTTTGAGTTTTTTATATACAAATAAGTTTTCATATAAGAAATATAATTAGTATCAGGTTCAATAAGAAATATATATATTGCATAGCAGAACCTCAGTCTTTAGTTTTATTTCTTTTCCAAATCATTTGTACAAAATGCATAAGTCAAGTTAAAAAATATAAACAAACACACAAATCTGAGGTATATTTTTACTGCCTGCCTTGTAAGATTAAAAGTTATATTCAAGGTCGCCAATGCCTTATGTACCTATGCTAGTTTATTTATATTTAGTTTAGCGTATTGTTTTGTTTTTATTGTTTGCTACTTTAAAATTCTACTCCTTATCCTGCCCTTAGATGAATAAAGAAAATTTTTATTAATGTTATTTATAGAACATTTCTATTCCAAGCCCCAGTGTCATATTTTTAAAAGACTTCTACAGTGTGATATATATTAAATTACAGTTTGATTTCAGTGCATTGCTGAATATATTTACAACATATTGACATGCTGTAAATATATTCAGAAATCTAAAAATTGTGGTTTTCAAAGTTCTCAGAAATCTTTGTCAGTAAAAATTGCTTTTAATTTATATATTTAGCAGTGTTGAGTGTTGGTTAATATTTTTAACTGTACTTTTAAATTTCCTCTATAGGATGTCGTTAGTGTTCTACCAAAAGAAAAAAAAAATGCATCACATTTTCTTAGCATTACTAGGTTTGTTACCCAGGGATTTCCTGAGAAACAGAACCAATTAAAATGTCTCTCTCCTTTCCTTCCTCTCTCTCTCTCTCTACCTGTTGATATGTCAATATTTACAAGATATTGGTTCAGGAAGTTATATTGACCAGTCCCTAAAGCTGGGTTGGGAAGCTGGAGACTCAGGAGAGTCAATGTAGTCCCAGTTGGAAGGTCCTGAGACCCAGGAGGAGCTGATGTTGCAGTTCAAGTGTGAAGGCAGGAAAAAGACAAAACTGAAGACCTCATAGCAGGAGGATCAGCTTTTCTGTTCTGTTCAGGCCTTTCACCAGTTGGAATGGGCCCACCCACCTTAGTGAGGAAAATCTGAATTGCTCAGCGTACTGATTCAAATGTTATTCTCACAAACACACCAAGAATAATGTCTGACTAAATGCTTGGGTGTCCTGGGGCCCAGTTAAGCTAAAACATACAATTAATCATTGCATTAGGCAATGTTAAATTACAAAGTTGAAGAGATCTCTACTCAGTCTTTAGTATGATAAATACAAATCGCCCATTTGCATAGCATGAATGTTTCCAAAATAGTTTCATAATACAAGTCTCTATTGTTAAAGGAACAATAATATAATATCTCCAGTAACTGCTTCAAGCAGCAGTTTGGGATGTACTTAGTTACTTAAATCTCAGAATAATGATTAGTTAATGACCCAAAAAATGATTAGTCAAATATTCTCTATTTTTTCTCCATAAATTTCCAGAGATTTTTGTACCTGTATTTACAGTAAATGACTACCTTTAATCTCCCTATCTAGCTGTTCTTTGTCATGGTTATCCAAATATGTCAATATCTCTTTTTAACATTCAGGATTATTTATTTTGTAACCTACAAATAGAGATAATATTGGCTAGACTTCTAACCAAATAATGATTCATGAATTTACAAACTGTTTAGAGATGGCCTTTCCCACTTGATGAATGATTTTGATATTTTAGTGTTTCTTATTAAACCCAGCTATCTGATATTTTGTTATTCAGTTTGCCTTCTCTGCCCCATTGCTTTCTATCATGAATGACTCTCTGCATCAGAAAGAATCAAATAGAAATTTGATATAATCTGGTGATAATTTGGTAATATTATAGGTAAATTTTCTATCAACAAATGGTTATATCTTGTGATTTCATGAGTGAGGCATATTAGATATGAAATATGAAGGTTTAATATAACTCAAATATTTGTCCTATGAAAAAATTTACCCTTGTAAATTCTCTTATAGACAATTATTACATAAGTATAACTATTAAATCCGTACTGTTTGATTCATCAGTGTAGCCATATCAACTGGCTTGGTCTTTAGTGGTCTGGTTGTTGAAGCTTATCTTATTGACAGTCTTAGGTTAGGTGTTCAGTAATCTGATTAGGTCACTGCATTCAAATATTAAACACATTTTTGATGCTGAAAAATAAATCACAAGCTTTGTTTTGGATGTTTAATGTAATTACCAAGAGTATATGTGTGATTATCAATACACTAAACTGAGGTGAATGGAAAAAGAATTCCTTATATTTAATAATCTGAATTGCCAGGGATGTTGGACTATCCTCAGGATCTGCACTATGTTTCTCTATGTCTAATTTTACACTTTCTTATATAATTATACATGATTATTTCAAAGAGTGGTCTAGAACTCAAATCTACATGTCTGATTTTGTTTTTATTACCTTTCTAGATACCTGCATTAGCACATTATTTTTAAAAGGCTACTTTAGCCTTTTAGGTGTTTCCTTCAAAGTTATTGTGTTCATTTCAGCTGGTGGGCACATTTGCATATAATTAGCTATGCATATGAGGAGGTTGAATGAAACAATTGATAAAATCCCTTAGTAAAACCTTGGGAAAGATGAACAAAGAAAGTATCCAAAGAATATACTTTCTGGATAAAAATAGCAGAAATCAAGAAGGTGAGATTAGCTGAGGTAAGCACTAGAGTAAAATTTTGCAGTGTGTGCCATATCTGTACTTACCATGTTCAATGTTAATTCTCTCCCACAATAATCTCTAAAAGATATACTTTCCAACCTTCTCATTTGCTCCCACTTCTCTCAAGCAGGTCTCTTTTACTAATGGGATTACATATATTTGAACTATTTTGTAGATGAAAAGAAACTTAAAAATTATCTAGTTCAATAACATACTTTTATGTGTGTTTGAAAAAGCATATTTAATATTTTATGTTTGAAAAAAATGAAAAATGCAATATGTAATACTGTAAAATGAAATTCACATATCCTCTTGATAGTATAAATAATTAAAAAACACTGTTTTAAAATGTCATAGTATCAAAGTGGAAAGGACACCTTGAGATTGATTTAGATTATTCAGCATAGTCCTTTAAGTTTTTATCGTTTTTTAGTAGTTACAGTTTTTTAATTTACATTTTAATTGAATCAAACATACATACTTGCACAACTTCATAAGGTGAGCACATCCATGCAACCAATACTCAGGTTAAAGAAACAGTGTTACTGTCATCCCAGAAGTCTATATCTCTTTTTGCTAAAAATATAAGCCATTCCTCACCTCATTCTGGAAATTTCCCTAGGGCCCCTTTCCCCTTACTCCTTGCCCCCAGTTAAAAATCATAGATCTAATCTTACAACCTGGTTTACATATAAAGAGCTTGAGGCCTCAAGAAGTTAAAGCAACTTGCCAAGAGTGATGGGAGGAGAGGAGATGAGGAAGCAAGAACAAGAAAGTAGTATATACAGTGTGTGGGCAAAGTAGGCAAAACACTTAACACGTCTTCATCATAGGGTCACTTAGTTTATTATGATAGAAGACTAAACCAAAAAGAAGAGTCACATGGTGAGACTTAGGATTTTGGGAAAAGTTACTGTGGCTACAGTGTGGAGAACAAATTGGAGAGGATAAGAGTGGAACAGGTGAGTCAGGAGGTTACCATGTAACTTTAGGTGAGAGCTGATGGTTTGGACTAAGGTGGTAGCATAATATAAATGGGGAGGAGTGGATGGGTTTGAGAGATATGTGCGTAGATTTGACAGAATTTGATGATTGACTGAAAGTGAAGATGACTTACAAGTGAGGGATATCGAGCAGAAATAAAAAAGGGGGAGGTAAAACCTAATCATAGGAATTCTCTATTAACCCAGAGCCTCATTCTCATTTATTGTTCTTTTCTGGGTCCTCCTCCACCTCTTTCTTAGGAACTCTTCAAAGGTAAGATAGTATGTGTTAGGGGTGGACCCAGTAGGATGTTCTTTGAAAGCAACTGGGGAAGTGAAATCACTGGCAGCTGCAACATTTGTATGAGGAAGACCAGGTTTCCGAGTGTGTTGAGATGACAGTATCTCCTGGAAACAGCGTGTGCTTTCATGTAGGCAGGCTTATTATAGTCATAAATCATGAGAGCCAGAAAGCAAAGAAGAATCCATTTCCTCAGCTCTTTTTTTCCCCTCCAGGAAGGACCATGATGATAAAAGCTTTTATATCTTATGATCCTGCTAATAAAACAAATGCCAGATCATGTATTCTATCTCACACTGAGCACGATAAAACATTTATCTCAGACTCAGCTTTAGAGAGAGATTTGTCCCCTTAATTTTATTATACACTAGAGGCCCGGTGCACGAAATTCGTGCACGGCAGGGGGTTGTCCCTCAGCCCAGCCTATACCCTCTCCAATCTGGGACCCCTCAAGGGATGTCCAACTGCCCGTTTAGGCCTGATCCCTGGGATCGGGCCTAAACGGGCAGTCGGACATCCCTCTCACAATCCAGGACTGCTGGCTCCCAACTGCTTGCCTGCCTGCCTTCCTGATTGCCCCTAACCGCTTCTGCCTGCCAGCATGACCACCCCCTAACCACTCTGCTGCCAGCCTGTTTGCCCCCAACTTCCCTCCTCTGCCGGCCTGGTTACCCCTAACTGCCCTCTCCTGCAGGGTTGATCACCTCCAACTGCCCTCCCTTGCAGGCCAGGTGCCTCCCAACTGCCCTCTCCTGCTGGCCATCTTGTGGTGGCCATCCTGTGTCCACATGGGGGCAGGATCTTTGACCACATGGGGGCAGCTATATTGTGTGTTGCAGTGATGATCAATCTGCATAGTTACTCTTTTATTATATAGGATAGAGGCCTGGTACAGGGGTGGGGGCCAGCTGGTGTGCCCTGAAGGGTGTCCCTGATCAGGATTAGGTACCCTGGGGGCATGGGGCGGCCTGAGCGAGGGGCCTGTGGTGGTTTGCAGGCCAGCCACGCCACCTGGCAACCCAAGCGGAGGCCCTGGTATCTGGAATTTATTTTCCTTCTACAATTGAAACTTTGTAGCCTGGAGCGGAGCCAAGCCTGGGGCTCCCTCTGAGGCCTGAAGCTGTTTGTGTTGGGGTTATAATTGAAACTTTGTTGTCTTAAGCGGGTGGGCCCGGCCAGGGTGTATGGAAAGCTTTGCTTCCCCTGTTTCCGGCAGCAACCCTGGCCTGCTCTCTCAAGCTCCATTCTGCCGCCATTTGTTTGAATTTGTTTACCTTCTATAATTGAAACTTTGTAGCTTGAGTGGAGGCTTAGGCCTGTAACGGCTGGCAGAAAGCTTGGCTTCCTCTGTTACCTAGGAAACCTTGCTCTCTGTGGCTGTAGCCATCTTGGTTTGGGTTAATTTGCATACTCGCTCTGATTGGATGGTGGGTGTAGCTTGTGGGCGTGGCTTGTGGGTGTGTCGGAGGTATGGTCAATTTGCATATTTGTCTATTATTAGATTAGATGAGCACACATAGGCAGAGAGAAGCCAATTGGTAAAGTCCTTGAGTGGCAATCTTAAATGCTGTGTATTTGATAATGGAATGATTCACTTCTTTTGCAGACCTCGGGGTCACAGGCATTGACAAAGCAAAAGTTCTTAGGAAGAACTGTTGCTCATGTTTTTAAAATGTCATTCTCATTTAATGTGTTCTTTATAATCTTTACAATTGATAAGAACAATATGTGACATGGTATTTTCTCCCATTCAAAATATATTAATGATACTCAAAAAACTAAAATAATTTGGTAGCAATAATTGCCTGCATTTATCATTTATCTATCTATCTATCATCTATCTATCTATCTATCTATCTATCATCATCATCTATCTATCATCATCTATCGCTCAGTTTGTGTTGTGCACAGCTCTATGAATGGAGCCATTATAAGCTCCACTTATCTGATGAGGAAAGTGAAGTGCCAACAGGTTAAGTAACTTTGACAGAACAACATAGACAAATTGATTATCCTAGACCAGCAATATTCAACCCTTCTCAGCTCATGGCACACATAAACTAATTACTAAAATTCTACAGCACACCAAAAAATATATTTTTTGCCTATCTGAGAAAAAGTAGGTATAATTTTGATTATTTTCACCAGATGGCCATTGTCTGGTTGGCTATTGTCACTTTTTAATTTGATAATCTCAGGGGGAAAAGGTAGTGCCCCTGACTAAGTAGTCAGCTACTGCATGTTTTAAAAATTCTCATGGCACACCAATTGAAAATCTCTGTCCTAGACTAACCAAATACGTATACATTTATTCATTTTTTTATTTTATCTAAACTGCCAGAAAGTTAGCAATGTAAATAAATAATTTATCTTCTGAGACATAATATATATTGAATTTTATATACAAAACATTAATTAGTTACACTCACTTAATGGCACTTCATTTCAGATCTATGGGAAGCTTTTAAGATTTCTAAAATAATTATTTTTATTTAAATCCTTTTTTTCTATTTCAATTACAGTTGACATACAGTATTATATTAGTTTCAAGTGCACACCAAAGTGATTAGACATTATATAACTTACAGTACTAAGTCATCATCTTGATAAATCTCACACCCCTCTGACACCATGCATAGTTATTACAATATTATTGACTATATTATCTATGCTGTTCTTTACATCCCCATGACTGTCCGGTAACTATCAATTTGTCCTTAATAATCCCGTCACCTTGTTCACCCAGCAGCCTGGACTCCAGCAGCCCTCCGTTTCACTCAGGTAAAATCCCCACCGGCTTTTATCACCAGACATTATGGGGACTTCTCTTTCTGACACTGGAACTCTGGGCCGGGGAGCCTGGTGAGGGCTGAGGCCCCTTGCTCCAAGATACTTGGGTGTAAGACCAGCCTGTTCAGCCTCTCCTCCCCTCCTACCAGTTTTGATGTGGCCTCTTCTTTAAATCCCTAGTTATAGGACTTCCATTCCGCTAGATTCTAGGCAGTTCTGAATGATGGCTGTTCTGCAGTTTAGTTGTAATTTTGATGTGGTTCTGGGAGGTTGTCAGTATCACATTTACCTATGCTGCCATCTTGACCAGAAGTCCCCTAAAATAATTTTTAATTGATATTAGAGGAAGAGAGGAAGGGAGGGAAGGAAGGAGAGAGGGATGGATGGGTGGAGGGAGGGAGGGGGGAGGGGGGAGAGAGAGAGAGAGAGAGAGAGAGAGAGAGATCAATTTGTTGTTCCACTTATTTTTTTATTCATTGATTGCTCCTTATATGTGCCCTGACCAGATTTGAACCTACAATTTTGGCATATCAGGAGGATGCTCTATCTAACTAAGCTACTCAGCCGGGGCCCCTAAAATAATTAATTTAAATCTCTAATAAAGTATATAATTATGAATATATTTCATCAATTAAAAAGCAATATGATATTTATTTTATGACACTTATTAGGTAACTAAATACAATAGAAATTTTGAAATATAAATGTTCACATTATAGAACAATGCAAATGAATTATGACACTTCTATATGTAGAATAGCCTACAGACATTAATACAGCAATTGTAAGGAACTTTTAATGTAAGGTAACAAACATGATATAAAATTGAGAGAAATGCTGATATTTAGTGAAAATAATATTGAGTAAAATCAATTTTATGTGCAATGTAATCTTCATTATGAAAATACACTAATCCTACCTAATAAAAAGGTAATATGTAAATAACCATCACTCCGTTACGCCCACGATTGGGCCGGCGGAAGGCTGGGGGGCAGGACTTGGGGTGGCCTATCCAGCCGTTGAGAGGTGCCTGAGGCTTTTGGCCTGGAGCCAGAGCCAACCCCCAGCTGCCCCGGCCATCGGAAGCGGGCAGCTGGGGGTCTGCTCCAGCTCCAGGCCAAAAGCCTGGTGCACGAGCAGACCCACAGCTCCCCGGCCAGGCTTTTGACCTGCCCACGGAGGCTTTTGGCCTGGTGCATGAGCGGACCCCCTGCCATCGATTGCAGGGAGCTGGGGGTTTCTTCAGCCTGGTATACCAGCGGACCCCTGCTATTGATCACCTGGGCAGGGAGCTTGGGGTCTGCTTTCAGCCTGGGTAGGAGCGGCCCCCTGCGATTGATTGTAGGGAGCTGGGGGTCCACTCCTGCCCAAGAGGCTTTCAGTCTGGGCAGGCCTGGGCAGGGGCTGAGCCCGTGATCAGAGGGAGCTGGAGAGGCCTGTCCAGGCCTAAAGCTTCGGCCAGAGGCTTTAGGCCTGGGCAGGGCCCAGCCCTCCATTGGTGTGAACTATAGAGGAAAAACCTTTTCTGACTGTACATTGGCTAAGCTTCCTGTATGCCACTGGTAATATTCTTAGTAACTTGGGTAATAAGAATCCAAAAAGGTGATCTAGGGTTTTTCCACCACACTTCTGGAGAAAAAAACGAAGGTCCGCTTCTGGAGGGCTAAGAAATGTCATATCCTGCCCTAGCCAGTTTGGCTCAGTGGATAATGCCTGGGCCTGCAGACAGCAGGGTCTGGGTTCCACTGATCAAGGGCATGTACCTAGGTTGCAGGCTCCTCCCTGGCAGGGCTCATGCAGGAGGCAACCAATCAAAGTGTTCCTCTCACTTTGATGTTTCTCTCTGTCTTTCCCTTTCTCTTCCACATTCTCTAAAAGTCAATGAAAACATATCCTCAGGTGAGGATAAAAAATAAATAAATAAATGCATATCCTATGAAAGACACATCTTGAAAATGCCTAAAGAAAGTTGTCATTTTTTCTTGGTGAAGGAACTAGAGTCCATGTTGATGAAAACACCTTGGTGGCTGCGGTGACTGACAGTGGCTGCAGCAGTGGGGTGATGCGGCCGGTGCCTTCCCCTGACCAGCCCAGTTGCCTCCCACAAAGGGAGGCCAGACTGCGGCTTAGGTACGCTCCCTGGGGCGCGGGCCTCAGCCGTCAGTAGGACATCCCCTGAGGGCTCCCAGTATGTGAGAGGGGGCAGATTGGGCTGAGGGACCCCCGAACCCCAGTGCACAAATTCCGTGCACCGGGCCCCTATATATATATATATATATATATGGGTCCGACATACATAATTTAGAGGTTTGAATAGGACACTCACTTTCCAAGCATAGATACCACAGCAAAGGGACCCATGATCTATTTTAATTTAATGTTAAATATGGGTAAAATATACCCGTCTATATGGGTATGCCAAAATAAAATAAATTTAAATATGGGTAAAAAAATTTAAGTATGGGTAAACTTCTCTATCCATTTAGAGAATTCTAAACTGGCTTGCTTTATTCATCTTCTCTGACATTTGCATTTCACAGCAATGACCACCCACTAACCTAAACTGTATATCATTGCTACATTAATGCAGACACAGGGGAAATGAATACATTAGTTGGTCTCTGTAAGAGGAGAAAAATTCTTATTTTCATACTTCCGCATTAGTTATTTGGACTTAAAAAGGGACAATTTAATAGCATTTTAATAATTTGAAGTTAAGTTCATAATAGTTACAAAGTTAACAAGCATTTGAATATGAGTGGAATCATCCTTATTTAGTTTGTGCCCAAATCACATACAAATAATGTGCAAACAAACAATGATGTCCAAGATCCCTATATGAGCTGTAAAACACTGACCACACTTCAATCAGTTACTTAAAGTCTGTTTACTACATTGGTGGCCCACATACAGTGCACAATCTTTGAAGGAAAGAGGTCTTAATTTTTGGTAACTCAGTGTCTATCACAGAGGGCATGGTATATATATTTTTCTTTTTTTTTTCAAGCTTTATAAAGAAATAATTAACATATAACAATGTGTAAATTTAAGGTGTACATGTTGATGTCATACACTTATATATTACTAGAGGCCTGGTGCATGAAAATTCATGCACTGGATGGGGGGGCCCTCAGCCCGGCCTGCCCCCTCCCACAGTCTGGGAGCCCTCAGGGGCGGGAGGTGACCCGGCAATAAGGGGAAAGCGACGCCCTCATCACACCTCTGTGGTTGCCACTGCCGGCAGCGCAAGCCTCGGCCCTGGTTACCTGAGCCTCAGGCGGCCCTGGGCGGCTGGGCAGCTGCCACCTGAGGCTTGCCTGCACCTCAGGCCAGCCCTGGGTGGCTGGGGGCTGAGAGGACTGGGGGACTCCGGAGGCAGGTGTGCGGAGTGGCCCGACTCACCTGGGGGTGGGCCCAGCCATGCCACATGCCTGCCAGCCCAGCGGACCTGAGGGGACTGGGTGCCGCCATCTTGTGGCTGTGGGTGTTGCCATCTTTGAGGGAGTGGCAGTCAATTAGCATATCCCCTCCTTATTGGTGGTGGGCACCACCATCTTGGTGAGGGCATGATAGTCAATTAGTATATTCTCTCTTTATTAGCTAGGACAAACTGATTGCCATCATAAAGTTAGCTAAATTTAAGTCAATAGTGTTGCAATACAGCTCTATCATATCACATAATTACCTTTGTGTGTGTGTGTTTGTGTGGTAAGAACATTTAAGATCTACTCTCTTAGCAACTTTCAAGTATATCTCCCAGTTGAAGCACCATGCTATACATTAGACTTGCCAGAACTTGTTTATCTTTTGATAGGAAGCATGTACCCTTTGAGCAACATCCCCCCCTTCCCCACGCTGCCCAAGCACTGGTAACCACCCCTCTACTCTTGGTTTCTGTGAGTGTCGCTTCTTTAGATCCCACACATCAGTGATACCACAGAGGATTGTCTTGCTCTGACTAGCTTATTCCACTTAGCATAGTATCCTCTAGATTCACCCATGTTGTCATAAATGACAGGATTTCCTTCTTTATATGGCTGAATAATATCTCATTGTGAAATAAATGTTATAGCCCCAGAAGTAGGGGTTGTTAGATCACATGGTAGTTCTATTTTTAATCTTTTGAGGAAACTTGATACCCTATTCCATAATGGCTGTTATGCCATTTTATATTCCCACCAACAGTGCCTAGGGGCTCCTTTTCCTCCACACCCTCACCAACACTTTCTTTTTCATTATAGCCCTTCTGAGAGGTGTGAGATGACATTTCATTGTAGTTTTGATTTGCATTTCCCTGATGAATAGTGATGTCTAGCCCCTTTTCATGTACCTGTTGGCCAGCAGTATATCTTCCTTGGAAAAGTGTCTATTCAGTTCCTCTGGATATTTTTAAATAGAATTGTTTGTTTGTTTTTGCCATTGTGCTATTTTGGTTTTTATATATTTTGGATATTGACCCTTTATTAGAGATATGATTTGCAAATACTTTCTCTCATTCTGTAGTTTGCTCTTTATTTTGTCATTTCTTCTGCTGTGTATAACCTTTTTAATTTGACATAGCTCCAGTTTTTATTTTTGCTTTTGTTGATTATGTATTTGGTGTCATATTAAAAAAAAATGGTTCAAGACAAATGTCAAGAATATTTTCTCTTGTGTTTTCTTCTGAGAGTTTTAGGGTTTCAGTTTTTATGTTTAAGTTTTTAATCCATTCAGAATCAATTTTTGTGTGTGGCATACAACAATGGTCAAATATTTTGCTTTTTCGTGTGGTTATCCAGCATTCCCAACCATTATTGAAGAGACTATCATTTTGCAGTTGAGTATTCTTGGTTCTCTTGCCTAATATGATTTGACCATGAATAACAGGGTCTATTTCTGGGATCTGGACCTTCTTCTATTGGCCTATGTGTATATTTTTATGCCAGTATCAAACGGTATTTGTTACTCTGGCTTTGTAGTGCGGTTTGAAAACAGGAAGTATGATGCCTCCAGCTAGGTCCTTTCTTCTCAGGATTATTTTGGGTATTCTGGGAGTTTTGTATTTCCACACAAATCTTAGGCTAATTTTTAAAAATATTTCTGTGAAAAAATGCCATTGAGGTTTTGAAAAGGAATACATTGACTTTACAGATGTGTGGGGTAGTATAAACATTTTTACAATATTAATTCCACTCTTCCACGAACACAGGATATCTTTTCATTGTTTATGTCATTCATTTTGTTTTATAAAGGTCTTGTACTTTGCATTGTATATGTCTTTCACATTCTTGCTTAAATTTATTTCTAAGTACTTTATTTTTTAATGCTGTTGTGAGATAGTTTTATTTCTTTTCCAGGTGTTTTGTTGTTGTTGTGTAGGAATGTGACAGGTTTCTGCTTGTTGATTTTGCATGCTGCAACTTTATTAAATTGTTTGTTTTTTTCCAGCTCTCTTTTGGTTTCCATTTTCAGAGTGTATCTCTTTTTGCTATCTATTCACTTTGAATCAATAGGTACCCTTAAAGCTAAAGCGAGTCTGTTGCACTTAGCATATTGTTGGTTCTTGTTTTTTACCTATCTACCCACTCTCTGTTTTTTGATAGAAGAATTCAATCCATTTACATTTAGAGTAATTATTGATTGGTAAAGACTTACTACTGTCACCCAATTATTTGTGTTCTGGCTTTTTGTAGTTCCTTTGTTATATTATTTCTCCCTCGATGCCTTCCTTCATAAAGTGATGATTTTTTTGTAGTGATATGCTTTGATTCCTTTCTCGTTATCTTTTGTGAACCTATCATAGGTTGTTGTTGTTTTTTCTGGTTACTGTAAGGTTTACATAAAACATCTAATAGATATTAACAGTTTATTTTACATTAATAACTTAACTTTTTGTTTTTTTTTTACTTTTTGTTTTTTTTACATTTTTGTTGTTTTCTTTTACATATAACAGTCTATTTTACATTAATAACTTAACTTTGATTACATACAAAACTCTATCCTTTTAAATTTGCTGAGGTATTCTTTTGTTATAGCCTCAGAATGTAATTCTTAAAAATTTTAAATAATTTGAATACACTGAAGTCTGTAATATCATGAAATACATTTTTGGCAGCTCAGTTTTGACCCAAACCAAGTAACAACAGAGCATTTTTATAATAATCTTCTTTTTATAACCTAATATCATATGTGGTCTCTGAGGTAAAATTGTGCCAAATCATGTAGTAAATATAAAATAATACACTATTGAAAACTCTAGAAAATAATTTTAAAAAAACTTTAAAATTGTAGATAGAAATATTTTATTTCATTGTAAAGAATATCATGTGAACTCAACTTTGTAGTATTTCTGTCCAAAGCAATGCTATAATAACACAATACAACTTCCAATAGATAGTTTTTTTTAAGGTGAAAATTACTTAGAAAGAAGAACACCTAGAAATATCTTGCAGTATTACCCAGAAAAGAAGTGATGAGTCAGGTTTACATTTAGTCTGCATTTTTTGAAAAGAAAGCAAAGAATAATGTTGAGGCAATTGTCTAAATAAATTTTATAAAAATAAATATCTTCTGATTATAAAAATGTGGGATTGACGCTTTATTTTTTAACTGGTTTTATTTTTATCAGTAATCTCTAGCATTCCTGCACTACAGACACATTCTGTCTTCTAGCACTCAATTATTTCTTCTAGACAGACTAAAGTGATACATACTAGAGTCAAATTCTGGCTTAGTATAGTCAAAAGATAATGAAGGGCAGTGAATGAGGTCTATAACTGCATCCTGATGTACTTATTCCTCCAATTTTGCAACAAATGTGTACTAAATGCTCATAATATGCAAAAGGCTGAGCAATATGATTTATTCTCAGAAACAAAAATAAAATCAACTTTGCCTAAATGCTTAATCCTGAATTTGTTGTATATTGTAGTTATCTTGGTGGGAATAACTTAGAGCCCTTTTTTTTTTTCTCCACAAGGTAAATTTAAGTCACAAAATATACAAAGATATGGTAAGAAGAAATATGAGAGACCCCAGAAATATAGAAATGTGAAACTGACAAAGTAGAGGTGAAATTCAGCAAGCCTAGGCCAGTGCCTTGCAGTAAGTTGTGGAAACTCAGTAGCTGTCGGTACTGTTGCAATTATCATAAAATAACAAGTGGTATCATTCCTATGCTCTTCCTGAATACTGGTATGACTGATATCTGAGCACTCTGCTCTTCAGTCTCCTTGTCCTTGATAAGTGGATATTGATAATTCTCCTATTTATTATATAGAATTGATAAAAGTTCTTACCAAGTTCTTGGTATAGATTTGTCACTTATTAAATGTCTACTCCCTTTTGCTCTTTTGGGAGTTGTGTGATGAAAAAGCGCATGCTGTGTTTGGTGATGTTAGAGGAAAAACTTTCAACCTTTCACCATTTGGTATAATGTTACCTGTGGGTTTGTCTTAAATGGCCTTTATTGTTTTGAAGTATATTTGTTCTATACCAAATTTGTTGAGTATTTATTATAAAACTAGGGGCCCAGTGCACGAATCCGTGCACCTTTAAAGGAACTGTGGCCCACGAGGCTGTGGTGGGCACAGGGGTGGGTCTCGGGCCATTCTCTGTACCCCTGCCCGGCCCCTCCCACCACGGCCCCCTGTCCTCTGTCTGCCGGCAGCCTCGCTCCCACCGCCACCCCACTCTCATGCACTGATGGTGCCAGACCCCCTCGCACCCGCTGATGGCACCATGTGATCGGGACCAGTGCTGGGCGCCAGCAGCGGATGTGAGTGGGGCCAACATCATCAGTGGGTGCAAGCGGCAGCTGCTGGCCTGATCACCTCTCAGGAGCAGGGGGAGGTGGAGAAGCCCCGAGGGGCAATCAGGGCTGGCAGCCGCCACTTGCACCTGCTGATGGTGCCATACAATTGGGACAAGTGCCAGGCACCAGCTGCAGGTGCGAGTGGGGCTGGTGCTGGCAGTGGGTGCAAGCAGGGCCGTTGCCGGCATTGGGTGCGAGGGGCTGCTGGCCTCAATCTCCCCTCAGGAGCAGGGAGAGGTGGAGAAGCCCCGAGGGGTGATCAGGACAGTGCCAGGATCCAGGAGTGGGTGTGAGCAATGGCTCCGGCACCAGCAGCAGGTGCGAGTGGGGCTGGTGCTGGCAGCAGGTGCAAGTGCCAGGCAGGACCACGGCGCACGGGAGCAAATAATTTTCAGTAACCACCAGAGGCTCGCCCTGATTACAATGACCGTGCCCTGCCTTGGTCTGGCGCCCCCACTCACCTGCTCCACCATCCCACCACGGCCACCGCCTGCCATGTTCCACACGTGCCCGTTGGTGGTCAGTGCAAGTCATAGCGACTGGTTGTTCGGTTGTTCTGCCATTCAGTCTATTTGCATATTAGCCTTTTATTATATAGGATTATTTGTACTTTGTCGAATGCTTTTTCTCTCCATTGTGATAATTGTATGATTTTTATCTTTCATTCTATTAATGTGGCATATAAAATTTATAGATTTAACTATGTGAAATCAACCTTGCATCCCAGTGATAAATCTTACCTGATAATGATGAATGATATTTTTTATTTTCTGTTGAGTTCAGTTTGCTAATCTTTTGTTTCATATTTACCTCTATACTTTGAAGGAATAACTGTCTATAATTTCCATTTTCATAATAATCCTCATGTGTCTTTGGTGTCAGAGTAATGCTAGCCTTGTAAAATAAGTTTGGGAGTATTTACTCCTCTTCAGTTTCCTGAAAGAGTTTGAGGACAAATCAGCATTAATTTTTCTTTAATTTTGTGGAAATTCACCAGTGGAACCATCGAGTCTTGAGTTTTTCTGTTTAGGAAGCATTTTGATTACTGACTCAATTTTGTTACTTCTTAATGGTCTTTTCAGATTCTCCACTTCTTCCTAATTCAGTTTGGTAATTTGTATATTTCTAGAAATTTATTCATTTCTTCTCCATTATCTAGTTTTTTTGGTGTGTAATAATTCATAGCAATTTATGATCCTTTGTATAATATAAGATGCAAGATTTTACTTATTTGAGTCTTTTTTCTGTTTTTCTGAGTTAGTCTAGCTAAAAGTTTAATTTTGTTTATCTTTTCAAAACAGTAGATCTTAGCCCAGCCAGTGTGGGTCAGTGGTTGAGTGTCAATCTATGAACCAGGAGGTCACAGTTAATTCTAGTCAGAGCACATGCCTGTGTTGTGGGCTTGATCCTCAGTAAGGGGGAGGAGGGGAAGAAGGAGAGGCATTCAAGATACAGCCAATCCATGATTCTATCTCATCACTGATGTTTCTATCTCTCTCTCCCTCTCCCTTCCTCTGAAATCAATAAAAATAAACGAACATCAATAACAACAAAGAACCCAATAGATCTTAATTTCATTGATTTTTTTTCTATTGATATTCTGGTGTCTATTTTATATATTTCTGTTCTGATCTTTGCTATTTCCTCCCTTCTATTAACTTTGAGCTTAGTTTGTTCTTCTCTTTCTAGTTCCTTGAGCTGCAAAGTCAGGTTTTTACTTGAGAAATTTTTGTTTCCTAATGTGGGAGCTTAACACTATAAACTTCTATTTCATAACAACTTTTGCATCATTCCATAGCTTTTTGGGAAATATATATTTTTATTGATTTCGGAGAGTGAGGGATAGGGAGAGAGATAGAAACATCAATGATGAGAGAGAATCATTGATCGGCTACCTCCTGCAGCCCCACCTTACTGAGTATTGAGCCCACAACCTAGGCATGTGCCCTGACCTGGAATTGAACCATGACCTCCTATTAAATAGGTCAATGCTTAACCACTAAGCTACACTGGCTGGGCTATTCCTTAGCTTTTGATATGCAGTGCTTCCATTTTTATCTTTCAAAATATATCAAATTCCCTTTTGATATCTTCTTTAACCCAATGATTATTCAGCAGTGTGTTGTTTCTTCTCCACATATTTGTAAATTTTCCAACTTTCCTCTTGCTAATTACCTCTAGTTTTATACCATTATGGTTAGAAAATATTTTGGTATGATTTTATTCTTGTTAAATTTGCAAGGACTTGTTTTGTGACCTATAATATGACCTCTCCTGGAGACTGTTCCATGTGCACTTACTCTTTATTCTGCTGCTGTTTGAGTTAATGTCTGTATGTCTGCTAAGCCCATTTGGTCTAATGTGTAGTTTAAGTCCAGTACTTCCTTGTTGATTTCTAGAAATTTTTAAAAGTGTGCTACTGAAGTTCCCTACTATTATTTTATTGTCTATTTACCCTTTCGGATCTGTTAACATATTTAGGTTTTCTAATGCTGGGTGCATTCCTATTTATTGATATATCCTCTTGTTGAATTGTGCCTCTATATCATTATATAATGACATCTTAGTTTCTTGTTACTGTTTTTGGCTTAATGTGTATATTGTATGATGTAAATATAGCTCCCCCCTGCTCTCCTTTGCTTTCTACTTGCATGGGATATTTTTTGCCCTCTCTTTACTCTGAATTTATATATGTCCTTAATGCTGAGGTATGCCTCTTATAGGCAACAAACAGTTGGGTCTTTTTCAATTTATCTTTATTCACCCACCCACCATATGCCTTTTGATGGGATAATTCAATTCATGAATATTTGCATTAATTGTTGATAGGTGCGATGCGGTGGTGCTGGGTGAGAGAGAGCAGGGTTTGATTCTGACTCACAAGCAGTGGGTGTGGGGGAGCTGGGTGTTGGTGTGCCCTCCTGTGGCCATATTCTCTCCCCTAGTCACGCACACTACCCTGGAGGCTGGTGACGAGGGCTGGGCTGGGGAGCCTGCAGGTGCACAGTAGGAGTGACTATCTACAGGTGGGCACAGGCGTGCTGGCCCGTGACCAAAGGCAGGACCTGATCTGGACCCACAAGCAGCTGCAGGGCCCTTAGACATCGATGCTCTCTTCTGTGGCCGCCTGATCTTGTCCCTGGAAGCACTGTAGTGAGTGAGGACCAGGGATGACATCAGGCCCAGTGCATGCCAGAGCAACACTGGGAGGTCTGTGGGGGGGGGGGGGAGGGGGAGGGGCCTATCTACAGGTGTAATCAGCATTGCCAGCCAGTGACAGAAAGCAGAGCCTGATTCATATCCATAAACAGCCATGGGTGCACACCCCCTCTTTTGTGTGTGTGCTGCAGTGGAAACTAATGATGCACCTCAGGACGGTGGCATGCGGATACACAACCGAAGGGGTGAGACCTGAGCACAGGCACACGGGGGAGTGTCTTCCCAGGGTGCCTCGGCTGGTGTCTTGCACTCAGGCAGCTACAGAAGTCCGGCTGGAAGCATGGCTCCCAGGCTCTCGTGAGGAGGGAGGCACTCAGGCAGCTGACCTCTCTCAGAGACCTGGAGCCACAGAGAGATTGGATGGCTACCCGTGTGGGCCTGGGCTCCAGCCTGCGCGGGGAGTGAGCAGAGATGAGAGGTGATCGGAGGTGTGTGCGCAGCCTTAACTACCTGCGGGGCAGCTGGTGAGGTCCGCGTAGTCCATTGGTGACCAGCAGGGGCAGAAGCTCTTGAACTTGTCTCTGTGAACCATGATCACTCCTGCTGAGTCAGGTAATGGCAGCCTCTGGTTGCAATCCTTGTTCCTAGCTGGCTCTCTTTGCCAATCTGGATGAGGTCACACTGAAGCTGGACCTTTATGCAGGACTCGGAGACAGTAGAGGAGCAGGTTGCTCACCCTGCTCTGCCTTTCCTAGCAAGGGGAACTGTTAATGGCCGAGAAGTTCCTTGTGGCCCTGAAAATGCTGGCTTGGGGAATGTGATGAAGCAAGAAAATGAAGTTGTCTTTATTTTCCTTTTGTGCAATTATTCTCATTTTTTTTATTCCATAATGTTGCTAAAACTTCCAAGTGAAATCTAGAGGCCTCCCAGAACTTTATTATTCATGAGTAGCTGTCTAATCACCGATCTTTGTGGGAAAATGGGGAAATTGGGATATCCCACACTACTGCCCCCCCTACCCCGAATCTGAAAACAACAACAAAAACAACTTCTTGAGAGGGGTCATGGCAATAACATTTTTGTATTTGACATCTAAGAAATAAACAACAAAACAAAAAAATAAAGAAATGGGTCTACATCAAACTAGAATGTTTCTGCACAGCAAAGGAATGATGAACAAAATGAAAGGACAACCTAGAAGATTGGGAGAAAATATTTGCAAACCATTTATCTGGTAAGAGGTTATTATAAAAACATATAATGAGCTCATACAAGTCAGCAAGAAAACATAAATAGCCCAATAAAAAAGGGCAGCCCAGCTGGTGTGGTTGAGCATCAATCTGTGAATCAGGAGGTCATGGTTCGATTCCCTGTCAAGGCACATGCCTGGGTTGAGGGCTCAGTCTCAGGTTGGGGTGTGCAGGAGGCAGCCAATCAATGATTCTCTTGCATCATTAATGTTTCTATCTCTCTCCCTCTCCATTCTTCTCTGAAATCATATATTTCAGATGCATATATATATATATATATATATATATATATACACACACACACACATATATATATGATATATATATATTTGTAAAGAACCTGAATATGCATTTTCCCAAAGAATATTCAAATGGTCAATAGATACATGAAAAAGAGTACACCACCACCAATTATGAGGCAAATGCAAATCAAAACCACAATGAGATACCACCTCAAACCTATTATGATAGCTATATCCCAAAAGATAAAAGATAATAGGACACAGTTGGTGTAAATGTAAATAGGTGAGGCCACTCTGAAAAACAACATGGAGGTTCCTCAACAAATAAAAAGTAGAACTATCATATGATCCAGCAATTCCACATGTAGTAAAACCTCGCTTGATTCTCGAACCTCTCCCATCTCAACTCGATTCTCGACCAAGTTGTTCGTGGAAAAAAATGTCTAACGAAACTTCAGTTTTTGACCTGGCAACCCTTTCATGCTGATATAACAGCATGACAAAAAGCATCTCTCAGGCCACAAACAAAAAGGCGAGAATGTGAGTCAGTTTATTGCTAAACCAGGGTTCTCAGGACATTCTGTGGTGAATATTTTTGTGTTTTGTTTGTTTTGTTTTCTGTTGCTTTTATTGCTGGTGAAATGGATGATTAGCACAATTTTAAAACAAAGAGGCCATCAAGAGTGCTAATGTTGCTAAGGGTGTGAAATTGTTCACAAAACAAAGATCACAGGCAATCAAAGAAGTGGAAAAACTGCTGTTGATTTGGATAAAGGAAAAGCAATTAGCTGGTGACAGCATTTGGGAGGCAGTGACATGTGAAAAAGCCAAGATGCGCACCCCTGAATGAGTGCTGAAAGTGATTCCTCTAGGGCTGGTAGGGGTGGTTTGATAAATTTAAGAAAATAAGTGTTTGTTTATAGATTATACAGTACATTAGACATACACTGTACATAAGAAAAGTTAAAACTAAACCATTTAGGAGTCTGGAAAGGATTAATTCAATTTACATTATTTCTAATGGGAAAAAATGGTTTTCAAAGAAATTGCTTCTTTAACAGCCTTCTGGAATGAATTAAGTTCAAGAACTGAGGCTCCACTCTATATCCAAAGAAATTGAAATTATGCATAAATGCATAACCCATGCACACAGATAATAGTAGTGTGATGAAAGCCTGGTTTGGGGCGGGGAGTGTGGAGGGAGTCATTGGGGGAAAAAGGGACATCTGTAATACTTTCAATAATAAAAATTAAAAAAAAAGAACTCAGAAATATCTGCACTATGAAGTTCACTTTACTATTATAATAACCAAGACATGGAAGCATCCTAAGTGTCCACAGATGCATGCATGAATAAAGAAATTGTGATATATATTACAGTAGAATACTATTCAGCCATTTTTTTAATCCTCACCCCAGAGTATTTTTCCATTGATTTAAAAATCATTTTAGAGAGACTGGAAAGGGGAGGGAGGGAGGGAGGGAGAGAGAGAGAGATCAATGTGAGACATATTAATGGGTTACTTCCCCCATGTGCCCTGACTGGGGCCAGGATCAAACCTGCAACCCAATATGGCGCTTGACCAGGAATCAAACCTGTGACCCTTCAGTGGTGTCCAAGCCAATGCTCTAATCACTGAGGGACACCAGCTAGGGCACTATTCAGCTGTTTTACTTTATTTTATTGTTAAAGTATTTTTATCTATTTTTAAATTTTTTGTTATTACATATGTCCCCTTTCCCCCCCATTGTCATCTCCCAGCCTGCCACCACCCCCCAGACCCAGCCTTCACCCTCAAACCCTCACTGTCTGTATCCATTGGTTATGCTTATATGCATACAAATTCTTTGGTTGAACTCTTTATCCCACGCCTCCCACCCCCACTTCACCTGCCTTCCCGCTGAGGTTGGACGGTCTGTTCAATGATTCTATGTCTCTGGATCTATTTTTGTTCATCAGTTTATGTTGTTCATTCTATTACACAAATTAGTAAGATCATGTGATACTTATCTTTCTCTGACTGGCTTATTTGGCTTAGCATAATGTTCTCTAGGTCCATCCATACTGTTGCAAATGGTAAGAGTTCTTTTTTACAGTTGCGTAGTATTCCATTATGTAGATGTACCACTGTTTTTTAATACACTCATCTGCTGATGGGCACTTAGGCTGTTTCCAAATCTTAGCTATTGTAAATTTCACTGCTAGGAACATAGGGGTGCATATGTTCTTTCTGACGGTATTTCTGATTTCTTGGGATATATTCCTAGAAGTGGGATTACTGTGTCAAATGGGAGTTCAATTTTTAATTTTTTGAGGAAACTCCATACTGTTTTCCACAGAGGCTACATCAGTCTGCATTCCCACTAGCAGTGTATGAGGGTTCATTTTTCTCCACATCCTCGCCAGCACCTGTCATTTATTGATTTGTTGATGATGATCATTCTGACAGGTGTGAGTTGGTACCTTGTTTTGATTTGCATCTCTCGAATGATTACTGATTTTGAGCATTTTTTCTTATGTCTCTTGGCCTTCTGTATGGCTGCTTTCGAGAAATGTCTATTTAAGTCCTTTGCCCATTTTTTGATTGGATTGTTTGGATTGTTATCTTCCTTATATTAAGTTGTATGAGTTCCCTATAAATTTTGGAGATTAAACCCTTATTAGATGTAACATGGGCAAATATGTTATGCCGTGCAGTGAGCTCTCGTTATATTATTGATTGTTTGTTTTGCTGTGCAGGAGCTTTTTATTTTGTTGTAGTCCCATTTGTTTATTTTCTCCTTAGTTTCCAAATTGCTATGAGATATATCTGATATTTTGCTGCCTATGGATTCTGCTAAGGTTTTTATGGTTTCCCATCTTACATATAAGTCACTTTTTGTTTGTTTTTTAATATTTTTATTGATTTCAGAGAGGAAGGGAGAGAGAGATAGAAACATCAATGATGAGAGAGAATCATTGACCAGCTGCCTCCTGCACACCCCACACTGGGGATCGAGCCCACAATCCAGGCACGTGGCCTGACCGGGAATCAAACCATGACCTCCTGGTTCACAGGTCCCCGCTCAACCACTGAGCCATGCCAGCCAGGCTCTTTTATGTATTTTGAGTTTATTTTTGTGTATGGTGAAAGTTGGTGGTCGAGTTTCATTGTTTTGCATGTATCTGCCCAATTTCCCCAACACCATTTATTGAAGAGACTGTCTTGACTCTAATATATACTCTTGCCTCCTTTGTCAAATGTTAATTGAGCATAATGGTTTGGATCAATTTATGTGTTCTCTGTTCTGTTCCACTGGTCTATATGTCTGTTCTTGTGCCAGTACAGACAGTTTTGAGAACAGTGGCTTTGTAATACAGCTTGATATCTGGTATTGAGATCCCTCCTACTTTGTTCTTCTTTCTCAGGATTGCTGCTGCTAGTCGGGTCTTTTTATTCCAGATGAATTTTTGGAGAGTTTGTTCTAAGTCTTTGAGCCATTGGTATTTTAATGGGGATTGCATTGGGTAGTATGGACATTTTAATGATGTTGATTCTACCAATCCATGAACATGGTATACTCTTCCATTGTTTATATCTTCCTCTATCTCTTTTTTCAGCATCCTGTAATTTTCTGAGTACAGGTCTTTTACCTCATTAGTTAAGTTTGTTGCAATGGTAAATGGAATTTTTTTTTTTAGTATCTCTTTCTGTGAGTTCACTATTGGTGTATAAAAATGCCATTGATTTTTGGGTGTTAATTTTGTATCCTGCTACATTGCTGAGTTCATTTATTGAATCTAGTAGTTTTTTATAGATCTTTAGCATTTTCTATGTACAATATCATGCCATCAGTGAATAATGACAGTTTTATGTCTTCTTTTCCAATTCAGATGCCTTTTATTTCTTCTTTAATTCCTATGGCTAGCACTTGGAGTACTCTGTCAAACAGGAGTGGTGAAAGTGGGCATACCTGTCTTGTTCTAGTTCTTAGGGGAAATTGTGTTAGTTTTTGCCTATAGAGTATGATGTTGGCTATAGGTTTGTCATATAAGGTTTTTATAAAGTTGAGGTATAATCCCTTTATTCCTACTTTGCTGAGAGTTTTTATCAAGACAGTTTGTTGGATTTTGTTGAATGCTTTTTCTGCATTAATTGATATGATCATGTGGTTTTTGTGGTTTTTGTCCTTCAGTTTGTTTATGTGATATATCACATCTATTGACTTGTGGATATTGTCCCAGCCTTGTATACCAAGAATAAATCCCACTTGATTTTGTTTTGTTTGTCTCTCTCTTTGTTTCTTGGTGGGCCTGGCTAGAAGTTTATCTTCTTTATCCTTTCAAAGAACTCAGCTGGGTTCTATTGATCTTTGTATTTTTTTGGTCTTTGACATTTATTTCCACTCTGATCTTTACTATTCCCTTCCTTCTTCTTACTCAGGGCTTTTCTTGTTGCTCTTTTTCTAGTTCTCTAAGTTGTATGATATGCTAGTTTAGTACCAGTTTTTGTTGCTTTTTTTGAGGTAGGCCTGTAGAGCTATAAACTTCTGTCTCAGGACTACTTGCACTGTGTCCCATAGATTTGGATTGTTGTGTTTTAATTTTTGTTTCCAGAATATATTTTATTCTTTGATCTCTTTGGTAACCCATTCTTTGTTTAATAGCATGCTATTTAGCCTCCATGTATTTGATTATTTTTATTGTAGTTGACTTCTAATTTTATGTCATTGTGATCTTAGAAGATGCTTGATATGATTTCCATCTTCTTAAATTTGTAGAGACTTAGACCACATATTAGGACACAGGCTGTCTTTGAAAATGTCCCATGTGCTCAGTGGCTAGAGCATTGGCCTGTGGACTCAAGGGTCCCAGGTTTGATTCCAGTCAAGAGCATGTACCTTGGTTGTGGGCGCATCCCCAGTAGGGGGTGTGCAAGAGGCAGCTGATCGATGTTTCTCTCTCATTGATGTTTCTAACTCTCTATCCCTCTCCCTTCCTTTCTGTAAAAAGTCAATAAAATACATTAAAAAAAAAAAAGAAAATTTCCCATGTGCACTTGAGAATATATATTCCATAGCTTTGGGATATTTTCAGAAGATATCAATTAGTTCCATCTTATCTAGTGAGTCATTTAGGATTGCTATTTCTTTGTAGATTTTTTGTCTAGAAGATGTATCCAGTGATGTCAATGGGGTATTAACCCTTTGCACTCGCTTTTTTCTTGATTCCTTTTTTCTAATGCTAACCGTGTTGAGTCACAATCGACATCCGAGTGCAAAAGATTAAAGTCCCCTACTATGATTGTATTGCTGTCAATCTCTCCCTTGATATCTTCCATAAGTTTTTTTTTTTTAAATGTATTTGGGTGCTCCTGTATTGGGTGCATATATGTTTACTAGAGTTATATCCTCTTGTTGTATCTATCCCTTTAGTATTATGAGTGGTCTTCCTCATCTCTCATTATGGTCTTCACTTTAAGGTCTATTTTGTCAGATATAACTGTTGCTACCCCAGCTTTTTAAATTTTTTTTTATTTCCATTTGCCTGAACAATATTTTTCCCATTCCTTCACTTTCAGTCTGTGTGAATCCTTTCTTCTGAGGTGGGTCTCTTGTAGACAGCATATATATGGGTCATGTTTTCGTATCCATTCAGCCACCCTATGGCTTTTGATTGGAGCATTTACATTTAAGGTTATTATTGAGAGGTACTTGTTTGCCAGAAGCCAATTCCAGCATGTCATAATTGCAAGAGTTTCATCATAAGGTTGATGGAACTCGGGGACTCAACAAGGGCTGAGTCACATATGTTATCACCTGTTGGGAATGGCTAAAGGCATTTTCCCCAAACCTGAATAGGATGATTGTTTGCTGCCAGACAGCTCAGGGCATCTTAATCTACATGTTATTGCCTCCTACTGTCCAAACACCTGAACAGCTGTAGGCTATTCCCCAATCTGACAATGCTTCTGTATGAACCCCTACCCTTTGAAGTGTATGTCTCCACCTTGCCTTAGGACAATTTGTATTAATAAAAAGCAAGGGGTCCTGAGACAAGGAGAACTTAGCTCCTTCAGCTAGGCTCCTCTGACCCCCAATGCCTTTCAAAATTATCTTTCGTCTTCATCTCCTACTTAATCTATGCACAACCTTTCTCCAGATTGCTGAACCCTTCTTAATGCTGGAACAAGAACCCCGACACTTGTTTGTTGTCATTTTTATTCTTTATGCCTGTGTTCCTTCTTCCATTTTTATTTCTTCTTTTTACAACAATCCTTTTAGCATTTCTTGCATTGCTGACTTGGTGATAATAAACTCCCTTAGCCTAATTTTGTGAAGTTCCTGTTTCCCCTTCAATTTTGAATGGTAACATTGCTGGATAGAGTATTCTTGGATTCAGTCCCTGGCTTTGTATGACTTGGTATGCTTCATTCCATTCCCTTCTGGCCTGATGTGTTTCTGTTGCAAAATCATTTGATAGTTTAATGAGATCCCTTGTAGGTAACTTTCTGTCTCTCTCTTGAAGCCCTTAAGATTCTTTCTTTGTTGTTAACATTTGCCATTGTAATTACAATGGTCTTGGTGTGGGTCTGTTGGGTTCATCCTGTTTGGGACTCTCTGTGCTTGTGTGACTTTTCTCTTCCCCAATTCAGGGAACTTTTCTGTCATTATTCCTTGCTCCTCTTCTTGTCCTTCTTCACCCCTATTACATGGATGTTGCTTTGTTTCAGGTTGTCCCAAAGCTCCCTTAAATTCTCCTCCTGCTTTTTAACAGGTTGGGTGTTTTTTTCCCGACCCTGTCTTCTCACTGATTGGTCCTTTGCTTCTTCTAGTCTACTGTTGAAACCTTCCATTGTGTTCTTTATTGCAACTATGTTATTCATTTCCTTTTGAGTCTTACACATGGTGAATTTCTCACCCAGATGGTTGAGCATCTTTATAACCATTAATCTGAATTTTTTCTCTGACATATAGCTTGCCTCTATTTCGTTTAGTTCCTTTTCTGATGATTCCTCCTTTTCTTTCCTTTGGTGATTGTTTCTTTGTCACCCCATTTTTCTGTCTATTTCTGGCCCTGGTCACTCTGCTTGGGTTCCAAGAGGTTGAAGCCCCTACTGGTCCAATGGTTCGAGACTATTAGTCCAGAGGCTGGGTCTGTCTTGAGTCTCACACCTTTATCGTCTCTGCTCTGAATTGTACTCCCTTCTCCCACAGTTGTCCACTTCAGATGCTTGGGGTTGAGGTGGCATGTGCACAGTTCCTCTGATGTGCAATGACCTGTGAGGACCCAGAACCCTCTGCCAGCACACTTGCAGCTCTGTCCTGTGATCCATGGCTAGGCATGCTGGTTACTCCGAGTCGCCCTGGCAATGTTGTCCTGTGGCCTGGAGGTGGGCATGCACTGGGTTGCTCCAAGTCACCTCAGCAGCACTGTCCTGGAATTGGGGTGGAGCAGGTGCCAGGTTGCATTGAGTTGCAAAGTCAGCACTCTCCTGTGGCCTGAAGTGGGACAAATAGTAGGTTGCTCCTGGTCACTCCTGCAAGCACTATCCTGGGGCCCAGTGTGGAGCAGGTTACTCTGGGTAGCAAAGTCAGCACTCTCCTGTGGGCCTGGTGCAGGGGCAGGGCACAGGAGTCCTCCTGGGGTTGCACTCACTATGAGGTCCTGGAGCGCTGGATCCTTGAACTCTGGGTCCC
This sequence comes from Eptesicus fuscus, assembly GCF_027574615.1. Lineage (NCBI taxonomy): Eukaryota > Metazoa > Chordata > Mammalia > Chiroptera > Vespertilionidae > Eptesicus > Eptesicus fuscus. The sequence continues at coordinate 10,227,132 of NC_072487.1, read as the reverse complement.
AGTGCAGGTAATGATGCACAATGTGGGAGGTCTCTCTGGCAAGCGCTCCCTGCAGACATCTGGGAACATGTGGGGAGGTACTGTGCCACTCATTGCTGGGCACAGTGGTGGTTCCATTTGGGTTATGGCTGGCAAGCGGCTCCCTGCATGGGTCCAGGGAATAATCCGAGGTCAGTCTGGGTGTTGGTGTGGCTGCACTCCTCCACTGGCTCAGGCTAAGCAGGTCTCCACGAGGTCTCTCTGGGTCCACCTGTCCAGGTTTTAACTGGGCAGTTTGCCCTTCAATGTCGGTGCTCTGGTTGGTGGAGAAAAAGTTGTTGATTTTAAATATGGCCATCTTTTTCTTGCTTAGCTTCTGTACATCATAAGTCTCTGTGCACAATGAGCTTCTATTCCATCCATAGGTATCTCTTCACTCTCCAAAGGAGAAGGTCCACTGCTATTGGGAGGTCACTTCAAGGTCCTCTATGTAGCTAATAAGAGGCAAGTCACTTGGATACTGAACTCCCATCCATCTGATATTCTCAGTGTCTCCATTTCCACGATTAAAATCTGTCTCCAAAGTGTGTTGTGTAAGCATTCCACAGAAAGGTCTGCTTGCTTCAAATTTCAGAGACCTCCTGCCAGAGAAGCAGTAACCTGGGAAGTCCTGACAGGTGTAGTAAGGAAGGTTTTCAGCTATTTTAAAATAGGAGAAATACTGCCATTTGCAACAACATGGATGGAGCATGAGGACATTATGTAAGTGAAATAAGCTAGATACAGAAATACAAATATTGCATCATTTCACTTATACATGGAATCTTAAAAGCACTCAGACTCATTGAAACAGAAATCAGACTTGTATTTGCCATGGGTGGAGATTGGGGGTAGGAGAATCAGGAGAAGGTGGTTAAATGGTACAAACTTCTAATTATAAGATAAATATTTAAAAGTTGCTAGAGATTAGATATTAATAATTCTCATTACCAAGAAGAGAAAAATGTAATTATGTGAGGTGATGGATGTTAATAAATCCTATTGTGGTAATAAATTTACAAAATATACATATTTTAAATCATTATGTTTACACTTTAAATTTTTATAGTATTTTATAGTTTTCTTCAATAAATATGTCTCATTATTATATTTTTAAACTGATTTTCATCGAGGTAATATTGATTTTCAACATTATACCGTCATGTGCCACTTAATGACTAGGATACATTCTGAGATATGAGTTGTCATGGTGAATGCATTTACACACAAATCTGGATCATGCAGCCTCCTACACACCTAGGATAGAGGGTATAGCCCATTGCTCCTGGGCCATGAGCCTGTATAGCATGTTACTGTACAAACAACAGAAGAGTAAATCAAGCACAGGAAGAAATGATGTCATCAAGATATGTGGTAAACAGGAGATGTACGAAGCTTCTACCTGGGTAACAAGGTGTGGGAGAGGAAAAATACTTTTCCTTCTACCCTTCTGGCCTAATAATTTGGTTTTCTCTTGCAGATATGTCTCATGTCAATTTAATTAACTTTACTAACTTGTATGCCTCCTGTATACATGGAAAAGACCTAAGAAAACTGAGCAACTCACCAATAAGTTGGAAGCTATGACTTTGAACACATTCAGGTAGATACAAAGACTTCATTGGGGATGGAGAGTCAGCAATGAAGGTTAGCTGTAAAAGCACAGCAAAGGCTAGTGATTGTTATGCAGATTATAGCCCAAGATTTCTCTTGATAACAGTCTCTAGAGATTAATCCTCCTCTTCCTAGTACAGTGAGGACAACACCCTTAAAAAATGAAAATTTCCCTATAAATGTAAATGTCCTTTACCAAGGATAACTTCTCCTTGGTTTTCAGAGCTTTTCCCATGTCTGTTCTTAATATCCCCAAATAATACCCCCAAAGAGGTATATTTTCAGGTGGCAAACTATTCCCCCGGTTATTGAATATTTTTATAGTTTTCTACCTCTCAGTAAAGATATCAGGTTTTCTCTTCACTCATTGACTCATTTAAAGAAAAAATAAATAAATAAATTGAACTTGTAATCACTGATTCATTCACTCATTCAAGTAGGAACTTTTGAGTGTCTATTATGCTTTATACACTGCTTCTTTTAGCTAGTTGCTTGGAATACAAAATGAATAACTTGTTTCATCATAGAGATATTAGTCACAGCAGTTGGCCTAATTCTGACTTGAGTGATTCCATTTTCATATGCTAAATCTTTCATCTCAGTAAAGAAACTGATTACACATGACAATTTCATTTTTGTTTTTTGCAGCTAAGCTTCTGTTTTGCACCATCTTAGAGATGTATCTACATCAGAGAAGATGAACTGATGTGAGCACTTTGTAGGTGTTCAAATATTAAACAACAACTCATAAGCTAACTCGAGATTTAATATGGTGACTTGGAGGTCCCTTGGGTTTTCAGGACTTTGTTGGTAAAAAGAAATCTTTTGCATATTAAAGCAAATGCAAAATTCCAACTCCTTTCACCTTCCAGAGGACATCAAAATCTAAATTTATTTGTGACTATGCAGAAGGTATTTAAGTAAGTTCATCAGCCTGTTATACTTAACATTTAGTTGAATCTTTTATTATTATAGTAAGAATAGTCTTATCAAAATATGTGAAGAAATTGCATTTTATACTTACAAAAAGAAAAAGGTAGCTTCAATCATCTAATGAATTCTTCTTGGCTATTTTTAAGAAAAGGAGGTTATACAGGACCTACGATTATACTTATAAACGTATAAAGCACCAGATTCTGAAAGTTACAGTACTGAGTTGTTGCAGTTTTGTTGAATATTATTTATTCAATAAAAGGGTCATGACATGTATCTTCAGAGAAATAAAAACCCTGATATTTCATTTCAATTGTGATCAACCTTCAATAAAAGACTCAAGTAAGTGTCATGAATATTTTTCATTAAAATTCAGGCAAGATGATGATGTAGTGGAAGCAGATTTTTTAGATTTTTACAAATCCCCACATAATAAAATTGTGGTCAGTATTTACAATAAAAATAGGTGCCAAAGATCCACACAAGCACCAAAATACAAACAGGTGTAGATAAATTATTAAGACCTATATGGCCTGCTTGTTATTTAGGCTTGTGTGGAAAACATCAGAGGGAAGTAACAAGACATTTGAAAAGCCTGAGAACAGAAGAATCTCAAAAATCCAACAGGTTTTTCTTGGAAAGCGCAGCAGCATAAAAACATAAGGTTTACATGGGAAAGTAAAGTAGATTATTATGATATATCTAAGATGTGTACATCTTATGCTACAGTAAAATTAAAGTACTCAGGAAAAGATGTGAGCCAAGCTTTTCCTTTTCAGCACAGTTGATAACCAGCTAAACCCCATATGGTTTTTGCCTACCTACCACATTCCTCAGTGCACACCAGATGCCTATGTAAATCTCAATTGGACTGGAAAGTCCTTGTACCTAAAAATGCTAATTCATATCATAAAAACATATGAAGGTAGAGCACTGGTAATGTTAACTACATGGTTAAAGTTGGATTTCCTAATATGGTAATTGTGGTGCATAATTCATTTATAATTCTAGTATAAAAGTTAAAAACCAAACATTAAAATCATAACTACAATAATGTGTTATGTTATACATTATATAAAAAAATAGATAAACTGTAATAAAAATAAACTAAAATGGTATTTGGAAGAAAAGCAAAAATGTAAAGTTTAGGAATGCTATCAAAGCTAAGTTGTTACCAGTTTGAAATAGCATGTTAAGTCCTGGCCAGGTTGGCTCAATGATTGGAATGTCAGCCTGCAGACTGAAGGGTCATGGGTTCCATTCTGGTCAAGGGCACATACCTAGGTTGAAGGCTAGATCCTGAGGCCCAATCCGTGTCTCTCACACATAGATGTTTCTCTCTCTGTGTCTCTTTCCCTCCCTTCCACTATCTCTAAAAATCAATGAGGAAAAAAATCCTTTGGTCAGGATTAACAAAACAAAATAGGATGCTAAAATGAAGATATTTTATGTACTCCTCATTATAAATACAAAGAAAAAACTCATAGAAATTATACAAAGGAATATGATGAGGTAGCAAAAGTATACTAAGGTCAAAAGTCATCAAATCACAAAAGATAACAGAAGGATAAGACAAGGAATGATTCAATGAAAAAGTCAGAATACAATGAACAAAATGGCAGTAGTAAGTCCTTTCCTATCAATAATTACTTCAAAGATAAACAGATTAGAAAGTGAAGGAATAGTGAAAGATAGAAAATAGTAACAACAAAAAGAAAGCTGGGTAGCTATACTTACATCAGACAAAATAGATGTTAAACTAAAAATGATAAAGTGAAAAAGAAAGTCATTAAATTATAAACATTTATGCACTCAGTATCAGAGCACCTAAATATATAAAGCAAATACTACCAGAACAGGAATAATAAACAATATAGTAGTAGTTGGGGAATTTAATAACCCACCCTCAACAATGTGTAGATGATCCAGACTGAAAACTAATAAAAAGCACCAAATTTGAACACTATAAAGTGAGTGAAACTAACAATCATATATAGAAATTTCAACCTAACAGCAGCAGAATACACATTCTTCTCAAGCCCATATGGGTAAGTCATGTATTAGGCTCTCCCAAAGAGGTCTTCAGAAATTCAGGAAGATTGAAATCATACCATGTTTTTTCTCTGACAGCAACAGTATAAATTAGGAATCGATAACAGGAGAAAACTCATGAATATTTAAGAAATAAACAACTCTCTCCTGAACAACTAATGAATCAAAGAAGAAATTAAGGAAAAATTTAAAAAAAATAGTATCTCGAGACAAATGACGATAGAAACAGGGCATAACAAAATTTATGTGATGCAACAAAAGCAGTTATAAGAGAGATGTATGTTTATAGTAGTAAAAGCATACATCAATAAAATAGATCTCAAACAATGCAACATTCCACCTCAATAAGAACAAACTAAGTCCAAAGTTAGCAGATGAGAGGAAATAATTAAGATTAGAGCAAAGAAAATAGAGGAACAAAACCAAGGGTTGATTAACAAAATCAAGGGTTGATTCTTAAAAAGATAAACCAGATTGACAAACCTTTATTTAGCTAGACTAAGCAAGGAGGAAAAAAAGAGGACCAAAATCAACAACATTGTAAATGAATGAGGTGATATTACAAGTGGTACCACAAAAATTCATGAGTCAATAAACTGAAAAACCTAGAAAATATGGACAAATACTTAGAAACAACCAAAACCATATCATGAAGAATAGAAAATCTAAATTATCCAACACCAAGTAAGAAGATTGAATCGATAATCACACACACACACACACACACAAAAAAAAAAAACAACACAGAAAACTCCAGGAGCAGATGGTTTCACGGGTGAATTCTACCAAACCTTTAAAGAAGAATCAATGGCTTTCTTTTTCAAACTCTTAAAAAAAAAAAATCGAAGAGGAAAATCCTCCAAAAGTCATTTTTTTGAGGCCAGTATTATCCTGACATCAATGCCAGGTAAGATATTATAAGAAAAAGGAAAACTACAGGTAACCTAGATCATGAATATAGATGGAAAAATTCTCAAGAAAATGCTAGCAAACTGAATTTAGCAACACAGAAAAAGGATTATATACCATGATCAAAAGGCCTTCATCCTTGGAATGAAAGATGTTTAATATAAACAAATCAATAAAGGTGATACACCATATTGATAGAATGAAAAATAAAACATGATTGATCATCTCAATAGATCCAGAGAAAACATTTCACAAAATTCAAATTAATTTATGATAAAAAAAACTCTCAACCAATTAGGTATAAAATGAACATATCTCAATATATTAAAGGCCAAATAGTAGGACAAGTCCACAGCTAACACATTATTCAATGATGAAAGGTGGAAAGCCTTTTCTCTAAGGTCAGAAACAAGACAAGAGTGCCTATTCTCAGCAGACTTACTCAAGATAGTATGTGAAATCTAGCCAGAGAAATCAGGCAAGAAAAAGGAAGAAAAGTCTTCAAAATTGGAAAAGAAGTAAAATTCTCTTTACCGTTTATATGATTTTATATAGAGAAAATCCCAGACTCCATCAAAAAAAACAACAACAAAACACACACACACACACACAAAAACCCTGCTAGAACTAATTAACAAGTCAGTAAAGTTGCAGGATACAAAATTAATGCACATTTCTATGCATAATGAAGAATTAATTTGTGAAAAAGAAAGAAAATGATCTCAGTTACAATATCATCAAAATGATAAAATAGCAGTAAGTCTTTTATTTTATCATTATTGACATGACATATTGGAATCATTTGGTGAAAGACCTCTACACTGAAACGACAGTATATTGGTTAAAGAAATTGAATACACATATAAATGTGAATAATTAATATTATTAGCAAGTTCATACTAACCAAAGACATCTATAGATTCAATGCAATCCCTATTAAGATTCCAATGGCACTTTTTTAGAAAAGTTTAAAAATCCCTAAAATTATATAAACTATATAAGTACCCTAACTGCCAAAATAATCTCAGGAAAGGACAAAGTCAAACATTACATTTATAATTTCAAACTATATTACCAGTCTACAGTAATAAACACAGTATGGTACTGGCATAAAAACAGATACATAGAGCAAAGGAATAGAATCAAGAATCCAGAAATAAAACCATGCACATGTGATCAACTAATACTTAACAAGGAAGCTAGGAACAGTCAATGGAGAAAATATTAGTCTCTGCAATAAATGGTGCTGGTAAAATGAGATATTCACATATAAAAAAATGAAACCACTTCTATGCTTTATAATTCACAAAAATTAGCTTAAAGTATATTAAAGGCTTAAATGTAATATCTGAAACCATAAAGCCCCCAGAATAAAACATAGGGAAAAAGCTCCTTGAAATGGGTCTTGGACAAGATTTTTTGGATACAACACCTGGTTAGGTTATAAGCAACATAACCTAAAATCAGTGAGTGTGATACAGCAAGCTCAAAAGCTTCTGCCCAGCAAAAGAAGTAATCAACAAAATGAAAAAGCAATCTATGGAGTAGGAGGAAATATCTGCAAATCAATTAATTAAAAAGTGGCAGATAATCTGAATAGTTTTCCAAATAAAATATTAAAAAATGGCCAACAGCTACATCAAAAAGTGCTCAACATCACTAATAGTGAGAAATCCAAATCACATCACCTCATGTGTGTTAGAATGACTAGGATAAAAAAGATAACAAATGATGGTGAGGATATGGAGAAAAGGAACCCCTTGAGCATTATTAGTGGGAATGTAATTTGGTGCAGTCACTATGAAAAACAGTAGAGAGGTTTCTCAAAACATTCAAAAGAGAATACCATATGATCTGGCAATTCTACTTCTGGGTATATATCTGAAAGAAATCAAATCATCGTCCCAGAGATATATGCAGCATATTTACTATATTGAAGACATAGAAACAATAAAATTTGATGGATCAGTGGATGAAGAATGTGGTAGAAATAAACAATGGAATACTATTCAACCATAAAAAAGAAGAAAATCCTGCCATGTGTAACAACTACACGGACCTTGGGGGCATTTTGATAAATCAAATGAGTTAGAGGAAGACAAAGTAAGGATCTCATTTATATGTGGAATCTATAAACAAAACATTTGATAGTAAAATATATCAGATTTGTGGTGGCCAGAGATGGGGTGGGAGAATTGGGTGAAGGTAGTCAGAAGATACAAATTACCAGTTCTAAGATAAGTACTTGGGATATAATGTACAATATGATGACCATAATTAATACTGCTTTAAGGTACATTTGCAAGTTACTGAGATAGTAAATCCTAGAAATTCTCATTAGAAGGAAAAAATTGTATCTATATAAGGTTATGAATGTTACTTTATTATGATAATCCTATATAATAAAAAGCTAATATGCAAATTGACCGAATGGCAGAATGACTGGTCACTATGACATGCCCTGACCACCAGGGGGCAGATGCTCAACATAGGAGCTGCCCCCTGATCATCAGTGTGCTCCCACAGGGTGAGCGCCACTCAGCCAGAAGCCTCTCCCACCTCTGCAGCAGCACTAAGGATGTCCAACTGCCAGCTTAGGCCTGCTCCCCACAGGAGCCACCAGTCAGACATCCCCTGAGAGCTCCCAGACTGCGAGAGGGCACAGGCCGGGCTGAAGGACCCCCCTGAGTGTACAAATTTCATGCACTGGGCCTCTAGTATATAAATAGTATACTGTATATATACCAAGTCATTATGTTACACACCTTAAGCTTATACAGTGTTGTATGTCAATCATGTATAATAAAAACATAATATGCTAATTAGACTGGATACCTGAACGACCTTTTGGACGTCCTTCTGGATGAAGCCAGGGCTGCGAGGGCCGAGCCCCTTGCACGAATTTCGTGCATCAGGCCTCTAGTATCACAATAAAGAAAAAAAGACATTTGATTCAGAGTTGGAGGTGGTCATGTGGTTCCTTCATCTTCCTTTTTCTTTGTAATGATGGGGGTCTGCAAAGACTCTGATATGTTATGTTGAAAATGATAAAAAACAAACAAACTTGGTTTTCTAATCAAATGTCCACAGTGTCTCAAACACATATAAGGCCATGATTTCAAAGTACATTCACTCCGTGCTTTTTCCTTGGCTGGAAAGTGAAATGACAATTATTACAATATTTTGTCATATCAGTTTTTATTCCAAAGCATATACATTTGAGACAACCCCAAGTTTCTGATATTTTCTCTGTCCCTCATATTAAAACAAATGCTATCGTACTTAGGATAAAAAATACCAAAGTAATTAAAAATCAATTTCTAGCATTAGAAGTTACTCTCTTAAGAACAAGTGACAAACCTGGGATTAAAGACCAAAGTCTGAGGTCAAAATTTGCTTGGTTTACTAAATGGCATTGACAGCTTTCTGGTTGAAATAAAGATATTTTAGCTTTCTACATGAAATAAAGATATATGCTTTGAAATTTGATAGAGTATCAACCTTTCCCAATGAGGTATATAATCACTTGCAACTGTACATTTGCTTTGAGCCTTGGATCAAAATACTTTTAATAATTTTTCAAATCAGTTTAATCTATGCCCCTTCTTAACACAAGGGTGAATACAGAGTGCCACTGGGGCAGGCAGAGTGACTTGTTCAAGAACTGAATTCACTTGATGTACTTGGAACTAGAAATAAAAACCAATTTAGTATGAGAAGTATAAATTAAAAAAAAACACAAAAAACATCTTCCCATTTTTGTTTCTAAGGATGAAGTTATTTTTGGACTCTCCATTAACCCTGACATCTTGCAGGAAGGAGTTTGATGGTAGTAGATGATTTGGGGACATTATTCCTTTACAATGAGGTTAATTATATACAAATATAATTTACTCTTTTTTTTTTTTATTCAGTGTAAAGGGAATCAGTCATTTTTACTAAGTTTTCAAAATTGTTGTATGTAGTTGTTCAGATCACTGGAACTTGAATGTTTACAAATGAGGAAAATAATGTGATGGCATATTCTACTATTTCTAACTATCTTCTTTTATGAAATGTAATGATATCCCAGCAACTTCAGTGCTTTGTAACATCTTTATTTTTTTCTTTTATTGAACAAAGGGCTTAGCATATTGTTCTGAAAACTTAGATTCTCAAGCCATATATCATGATTCATTCACTTAACTAATGCTTATTGATCACCATATATACATATATACATATGTGTGTGTATATATATAATATATATACACACACATATGTATATATGTATATATACATACACACACATATGTATATATGTATATATATACACACACATATGTATATATATATATATGATGACATATGATGTGCTGGGGAGGGGTCTACAGATGCATGTACACCTTAGCTTTAATGTCATTTCCAACAAAATGAGGTAAAATTATTTTTTTTCCTTAATGCTGTCTTCCTGATTTGCACATATTTTTAACTCATACGCTATAGTACTTTTGACATGGTAAAGATACAATTTAAGAAATGAAATGGACATTTCTTTCCCAGGGTTAAAACCTGCTTGAAACAGAATCCACCACCTCATTTAAGGGCAATGCTGTTAAAATGATTCTTCATAATGTACTGTGAAGGTTATCTGGGGTCTTAGAAATGTCTGACTCTCTCAGGGCCTCCTAACCCGTCTGTGTATGAGTAACTGTCTTAGGCAATCCTCAGAAAACAGCCACCGCCTAGAATATTTTCACATTGACAACAGTTGTAGAATGCCTAAGCACTTGGAGGTACAGCTTCCCACGGGTTTTGGAAGTTAAAGAGTACTGAAAAGAAAATGTATCACTTACCTTACCAGGTGGCATATTTCACGCAGGAAGGAGAAGAGGCCTTTGGGGAAGTGGGCACTGATGGATTAGGCTCATCGAAACCAGAAACCACTTGTGGCTGCAGATGCTGCTGTGAGACAATGTGATGTTAGCCCTGGCGTTCTGGAGGCGTTCCAGTTCTGTAATTACTTGTGCTTACCTACTTTCCTCCCTGAAGTTTCAACGGAATTAGTTGTCTTTGGCATCCTAGAAAGAAAAATAAAAAAAGCTAATAAAGCCATGTCCAGTTAAAGAAACACAACAATAATTCAATGCATGTTTAATGCAATTTTAAGAATAAAGTGACTATACAATTCCTTATAAAAAGTTTAATCATGTGCTTCAAGTAAATCTTGACTCATGTAAAGATAATTACAGACAGACATATTCTAACCAACATTAAGTATACGTGGAAATTTAAAAAAAAAATCAGAACTGTACTATTTGCAATATAATTTGGGGGGAAATCAGGAGATTTTCAACTTCATTTATTTCAACGTCATTTTCTTCAGATAGCAAGCCTTTATCCTAAATAGGTTACCATGTTTAACTAGCACTCATGACTTGGAGGAATGTGGATTGACACATTCTTTGGACTTGTTTACCCATCTCTAAAAAAATTTCTGATGCTAGTTACAAGGTTGCAGCAGTCTGAAGGTGAATTAACAAATTTTTAAAAATGTTATAATATGGTAATTGATTTTATTCCTAGATATGGAAAAATCCCCAAGATTTCAAAGAGAGCTTTGATATCGCCCTGGCCTATTCTAAGGAATTGAAAACTTTTCTTAATAGTGGAATTACAAAGGGGGGGGGGGAGGGAGAAGGAACAGATGTTCAGACATACAAACTTTTAAAATATTTTGAGTTATTAATTTATAAGATAGAAACCCATTATAATTTAGTAAAGTTCTATGTACTGTATGTTATATATTATATTTTATTAATCTCTTTATTTGTGACATCAATGAAAACAGCAAGATTTCTATCACAATAACGTTTTGCAAAAAATCATTTCTTCCTTCATGTCAACAGAAATGTGACCATCTAGAGATGGAAGTGTTGTCTGTCATTCTGCTAATATCTTATTCTTACTGTTTACTATTCTGAACAACATATTCCTTGCTACCAGACTTCTCAGCACTGTGACAAGTGCAACCCAGAAATCACGAGCTGGGGAATGATTTGGGAAGTGCTGTAACAGGATTGCCTGGAGATGATTTGAGGGGGTTTAGGAGGAAAGGTCATGGCTACAGAGGGTGGCTTTGGACCAGAGGCAGCGTTTATCATTATTGGGTTAGTAATTAGGATGTTTGGAGGCTGAAGTGAATGTCATTACCATTGTTAGCATAGCCAGATAGTATAAAGGGGATGCTTACTTTTTACAACATCCTTTCTCATAGGAAACTTTAAATATTCTGTAAAAAAGGAACGGTCTTCCATGAAGTAGATAAACACAAATGAATGAAAGATGGATTCTAGAGTTAAGGAGCCAAAGGCCCATGAGAGGAATACCTTAATCTCCCGAGTAAGTATGTTTTATCAGTCCTTCGTCTGGTAGATTGTTTGGTTGCATCCTAGGTTGGAAATTTTGTTCCTAATGCAGACAACTCAAATAGCATGAGCTCTTTATTAGTTTCTTGCATAGTAAACCTGAAATAGATAGTAAAAATATCTCAGGATAACTGCCAGGCTCACTCAACTTGATTATATCCATCCATTCTTCTACTGGGTCAGGTATTCCTGAATTCCTGAGCCAGAGTTGCTGGGTCTTCAGTGCATCCATTTGTTGACATGCTGACTGACTGCCCATCCATTGCTTTCACATATCTAAAAGGTACCATAGAAGTTAATATTTAGGGCCTTGATATATCTAAAGCTTCCATTTTCCGATATGGATATTAAGAAATGATTTGGTCATATTCACAGAGCTGGACAGAGTCTGTCAAAGCACACTGAGCAAATCTGTCAGAATTTTAAGGTAAAATAAACTTCATTAATAAGGCGATGTGGGAGATGAAGCAATATCCACATTATGGCAGAATATCAAAACATTACATTTCCATTACATGTTAACAGTTCATATATACATGTATACAGCATGAAGTAAAATATACCAGCAGTAATAGCTTGTTCATTTATTTCTCTCGGAATGTAGCTTATTTTCTAATTGAAGTTTGAAGATGCAGAGGAATATAATGTAAAATGTATTGGTCAGGACCCACCTGCTATAACTCTTAACTTTGTCTACTATATAGATGGTAGAGTTTTAATCCCATGAAAACCTCTTGACTTCCCTGGGGCTCAGGAGGGAGTTAAACGAGATCATTCTTTCCAGCCCTGAGATATTGTAACTCTCCTGAAGACAAAATTTCATTTACTTTAAATACATATACATTTTAGACCCAGAGGCCAACTTAATACATTTATTATATCAGCTTACCAACTACAAATGATTTGAAGCAGTTTATGCTTTATAAGTGCTCCTCTAAGTTTACATTTTATATTTTACTTTGGGTTATTATATGCACATTATGTACAGCTGATCTTATTAATTTTAAAAAATGAATGAAACACTTTTTTTAAGTTTATATGAAAATTCAAAGGACCTAGAGGAGACAAACATTTTTGTGAAAGATGAGCAAAGTAGGAGGTTGGCACTCTGAGTTCAAGGCTTATTATGATGGCAGAGTGATTAAGGCAGTTTGCAACTGCATGCAGACCAGTAACTAGATCAGTAGAACAAAACAGAAGAAATCTTTCAGATTCATTCTTACCCATATACGGGCACTTGATTCTTTGACAAAACTAGTTTAAAGGTACTTCAGTAGTTGGAAAAATGTATATTCACATATAAAAAACTTAGGTTGGTATTTCAGATTCTTTTACAAAAATTACCTCAAAATAACTCATAAAGAGAGAGTGATGTTCAGAGGACTGGTGGCATGAGAGTTCCCCTTGGTCTCTTGAAGTTTCAATAATTTGAACAGCTATCATTCAACAAAGGATTCCCTGTTCAATGCACAAACACATCTGAGAGATCTGCACACTGAAACATCTAAAGGTGGGCAAACGGGAATGCACTGAGAAGGTGAGAAGGGAGAAAAACCCAGACAAGCCAGGGATGCAGCTGTGTTCACTGAGGGGCTCATCAGGGAGAGCAGCGGAGGAATCAGGTTGTGGCTGGTACTCTCTTCAGCTGGGCAGAGCAAGGAGATGCAGTGAGCATCCCTGTGGGAGTGGGCAGTGCTAGCTGCATCTGAGCCCAGTGACCTAGGCAGAGACTAGGCACAGAGGTACAGCCCGAGTTGTCTGGCAATCAGCTTCCCTGAACATCTCACCCATCCTGTCGAGTTGCAGAGCACATTATCTGCAAACCCAAGACCTGGTACCACACAAACACTTTTTCTCTGAGCAAGGGGCTCACCCTGTGACTCATCCCAGGGTTGGGTGGAGGTGCAGGGGGGACATTGTGGAGGTCTGCTGGTCACCACTGCTGGGAGGGCAAAGCAACAAAGGAGGCATCTGGTTCCCCCAGCTCACCCCACCCCCACACATTGGTGGCTGCACTGCTGGCAAAGTCTGGCTGCCAGGCACAGCTTCCCCAGTGAATTCTACCAAACATTCAAAGGAGATTTGACACCCATTCTTCTCAAACTCTTTCAAAGAATTGAAAATGAAGCAATACTTTCTCACACATTTTATGAGGCCAACAGAACTCCGATACCCAAACCTGGCAAGGATAACACACAAAAAAGAAAACTTTTTGTTACAGATGCAAAAACTCTAAACAAAATACTAGCAAATCAAATACAACATACATTAAAAAATAATATATCACCGTAAGCTAGGGTTCATCCTAGGGGTACAAGGATGGTTCAACATATGCAAATCAATCAATATAATATATCTCATTAACAAAACAAAGGATAAAAATCATATGATCTTTTCAATAGATGCAGAAAAGGAATTTGATGCCATACAACATCCATTTAGAACTCAAACACTCAACAACATGGGAATAGAAGGAGAGTACCTCACATAATAAAGGCCATTTATGGACAAACCCTCAGTTAATATCATACCCAATGGTGAAACACTGAAAGCTTTTCCTCTAAGATCAGGGTGCCCCTCTCACCACTCTCATTCAGCGTAGTGCTGGAAGTCTTAGCCAGAGCACTCAGGCAAGCAAAAGGGAGAAAAGGCATCCAAACTGGGAATTAAGAAGTAAAAGTGTCACTTTCTGCAGATGATATCATTCTTTATATAGAAAACCCCAAGGACTCCACTAAAAAACTATTAGAAACAATGAATATTTACAGTAAAGTTAGAGGACACAAAATCAATGCACAAAAATCCACTGCATTCCTATATACTAAGAATGAAATTTCAGAAAAAATAAATGGAAAAAAAAACATTTTTATTTGCAATTGCAACCAAAAGAATAAAATACGTAGGCATAAACTTATCAAAGGATGTGAAAAGCCTATGTACTTCATTCCTGCATTCAAGGTTCTTAAAAATTGTTAGTGAAAAATACACACTGGTGAAACACCAGAGAAAATAAGTATGATATAGAAACAAACACATACATACACACATAAGGAAATTAGTAATGCAAAGTTAATGAAAAAAATTTGGGTCAAGCTTTAAAGGACAATGTAAAGTAAGGCAAAAGGGAGCTAGAATGGGAGAGAGAGAAAGAAATAGAAATAAACATATTAAATTAGCACTATATTTTATTGTGAATTTAAAAGAAGCAAAGCAATTTCATTAACTTCTTATTTGTTTTATTGCAGTTTGGTTGGTGAATATTGTAACTACAGCCCCCACAAGGTCAACTAATACTGCCTATGGTCTCTCGAGTTCCGGCTGCTTTAATTGCACATCGGAAAACAAATGTTTATGCTTCGCAGTGTGTGTGGGTTTTAAATGGAGGAAAATAGAACATCTGGGGCATCAGTGAGAAGCATAACGGCAAAAATCAACTACCACTTTTCATTATTAAAATGCTGAATGACTTTCCAACGAGCCACAGATCAGTGCATATGTGGACGCGGACATGAAATGTGTTAGGTACATTACAGCATCACTGACATTAAAATCTGCCTTAATGGAAAAAATACATATATGGTACTGTGAAAAAAATACTGAGGGGGCCAGTCCGAATGGCCAGACACCAGTTGGTAAGCCTCAATTTCCTTTTGCCAGGGAATATTTTATTCTAGTGGGAGCAACTAAAGGTTTAGAAATACATTATATATGTACATACATACATACATACATACATACAAGGTTTTCCAGAATATTCCACCTAGAATACCCTGTTTGTAGCAGTTTCTCTCTTTCTCTCTCTCTCTTCCTCCCTCCCTCCCTCTCCTTCCCTTCCTTCTTTTTTTTTTCTGCCAGCCCTTTTTGCAAGTTTAATTCCTATTCATTCTCTAATACTCTAACATCATCTCTTCCTGAAAGAGTCCCAAATCCCCAGGCTGGCTTTAGTTTTCTTTGGTTTTTTAAGTATGTTATCTCATGTTTACCACTTGATAGCATTTAGTCCACTACATTGGACATTGATTATCTGTTATGTCTTCTGTCTCCTCCACTGGGACAACCAGGACCAGTAACTATGAATTTTTCATCTGTTTTCATGTCCATGTATAAAATCTCCTAAACACCCAACACATATTTGATTTAAAGTATGGAATAAAATGCCTTTTTTCCCCTCAAATATCACTAAAAATATACATTGAAAATGAAATTTAAATAAATATGTAGCATACTAAATACTTAGAAAAGAAATATCAACCAGTTACACTGGAGACTGTATGGCAATTAAAGAGCTCTTTTGTTCAAATCAATCACATAACTAAATGCAGCCACAGAAATCAGCAAGCTGCTGAAGAAATGGGTATTGATTTAACCAAGATCGCCCAGGCCCCTCCCAGAAGCCATTAGCCAGAGTCTGCTGTAAGGTGTTCTAAAGGTAACTCATGGGCGAATCCTCTGCCCTCCATACAAAAACAGCTCTGTTTGTAGTTTGCTCACAGGTTAAGAATAGCTAGGAAGACCAGCTCTATAAGCAAAATAAGGAATTTGTGTATGGAGTCTAGAAAGTGGGATAAAACTACAAGGAGAAGCAAGTCGCTGTTTGAGTCACCTGTCCCTCCACATGATGTAGACAGCTCTCACCCACGAGTCATGGCCAGGGCTTTGCAAATTGCACAGCATTTCCTACTAGAGAAACAGTGACCTCTAAAAATACCCATCAGTTTCTAATACTGATAATTTATTATTACCAATCTCTCTATTATTTATGTAAATGGTTATAAACTGTTACTACATATGTGAGGAAAAGGAAAACAGAGATAATAACGTCAAACAAACAAATCGACTTTCAAGAAAATAGAAAAAAATTAAATCTAGTATATATTGTCAGAAATTCAAGAAGGGTTCACATCCATAGAACAAAAATAGTCTGCTTAAAAAAATTATTCTTCCTTTTCACCTGTTATCTTCACTAGATCTTGCCAACTATTCTGTGACTATAACAGTGCACACACTAAGTTTTTCCGCACATCTGTGCTCTTAAATTCAAGCTAGCTAAAAGGATTAAGAAATATCACACTAAAAATTTCAATTGATAAAAGGAGGTGAAATCTTAAGTCCTTATAATTCAAAAAGTAATCCATTTATTAACTATTTATTAAGCATAAATCATGTGTCAAATACTTTTCTAGGTTCTGAGGATGCATCAGTGGGAGAAAAAAAATTATTTCCTTCATGAAACGCATATTCTAGTGATAGAAACTGGAAATTACCAGATGATGATAAGTTCAAAGAAGAAAAATATGCTAGGTAAGAAAAGGAAGAAAGATGGTACATTTTCAATTGTGTTCTTAGAAAATACTCTTCTGATAAAATCAGATTAAATATTGATTTGAAAGCAAAAAGTTTGTTTTGAGTTGTATAAGTTCTTTATATATTTTGGAAATTAACCCCTTATCAGATGTCTTATATGTTCTCCCATACGTGGATTCCCTTTTCATTTTGTTGGTTTCTTTTGCTGTGCAGCAGCTTTTTAGTCCCATTTGTTTATTTTTTTTTTCCTTTGCCTTAGGAGATGCATTGGCAAAAGTATTGCTATATGAGATGTCTGAGATTTTACTGTCTATGTTTTCCTCTAGGATTTTTATTGGTTTCAAGTCTAACATTTAAGTTTTTGATCCATTTTGAGTTTTTTCTTGTGTGTGGTATAAGATGGTGGTCTAGGTTCTTTTTTTTTTTTTTTTTTTTTTTGCCTGTACCTTTCCAATTTTCCCAATACCATTTATTGAAGATACTGTTTTTACATGAGTAAAGAGGTTTTCATGCAGAACAAAGATTGAATATAAATCATGTTTTTTGGATGTTCAAAGATGAGGGAGCTGAGGTGGGCAATGTGGAGAGAAGGTAAGAGCTGAGTCAGTGGGGCCACCTGGGAAGGATTGTGCAGGACCTCCTGGCCGCTGCCTTTGAGAATCCATCATGGTGACTCAAGAGCGGAAGCAGGGAAGCAGTCAGAAGGTTACTGCAATAACCATTGTTTTGAAACATGATACTCAGATTCTGGTATATCCTGAAAGTAGAACTGACAGAATGGGATGGGAGTGTGAAAGAAAGCAGGTAAGAAGTCATGCTATCTGCTGGGCATTCCTGAATTTCATTTCTAATTACGTACTTAATATTTTGACTACATTGGATAAATGGAGGGGTAAGAAGGTAGGGTCAAGGAAATAGCAACAAGGATAACTAACAATTATTGAATATGCATTTGAACATGCAGTGCTAGCAAACTTCTAAATGCTTTGTATGCATCACAATATTAGATATTCACAAGAATTCTTTGAGCTAGATACTATTAATAACCAGTGTCAAATAAGCAAACTTAACCTTAGAGATGGTATATACAATCCCTAAGGTTTTATACCTCGTAAATAGTGGTAGATGAATGCATCAGGCCACCTGACTTCAGGTCCTGAACTTGGAAACAAAATGATATCACTGGACCAATTACATTGTCACCAAGGTTACTTACCAGACACTTTACAAAGACCCTCCTGATTACCGATTACTGCAAGGTGAATATGAAGAAACCAATACTTAGTGAGGGTATTAAACTTATCAAAACTCAAAGAGACTTGAGACTTCAAATATTAATGATTGCTTTCTGGTTTAAAGAAATATGTGTGATATTACTTGCTGCTACATGGACCAAAAGGAGACATCATATTCAGAAGTTTCATAAAATGCTAGATTATTCTTATAATCTTTTATAGCTTCATACATATTGTTTTTAATCAAAAAGAAGTTTTAGCATGAAAAGTTTCCTGGATTTATTTGACTAGACTTGATTTTTGGAAATTCTGGTATAAAGTAATTTCTACTGCACTGTGAGAATAATAGCTATTCCCAGCAACCAGAGAAACCAAATTTCTAGGGAATTTTGATCTTTCTCGAAAGATAATTCATAGAACTGTGAATGGCTTCACAGGGATCCTGTAGAAGAATTTGAACCACATCCTCCTCCTTGGAAAGAAATAGAAAGTGCTCTAAGTTGATAAACAGTGGAGAGGGAAAAGAAACGTGCCATAATCCCCACCACTGGCAGCCAGTGCACAACTTGATCAAATGTCCACATCACTTCCTCTATGGGATGAAATCTAGGTGTGTGCACTGAGTGATCTGGCTTGTTATTCAGCAAGCGAATCATTCACTGCAAATATATATTCATTGTTTTCACGGACCCACATATTCCCTGGGAACTCTCTCAAGCTCTGAAAGATGAGCCAATTGATAGAAATTGAGTCAATGACAGTTAACAAACTGTCACTTAGAGCATTTTGGTTTTAGAGGTCACAACAGAACTCTATATATGTTTGTGCCTAGGTTTCTGAGATAGAAGAATTCCATAGGCTGATGAATGAGATATATAGGGTTGTTCAACTACTGAAAGCAGCGTACTAATTTACATTTAAGACTAATTGATGATGGTAAAAACTGCCACAAAATGCATCAAGCTTTGCTACTTACTTGCTGAGTGACATTAGACAGATGACTAATAATACTAGCGCTTGCCTTATAGGGCTGTCATGAAGATGATTAAAAATGAGGATGATGATGATGATGATGGTGGTGAAAGAAGAGAAGCAGGAAGAAGAATAACAGAAACTACTATTACTTAGAATAGTTCATGATATATTGTAAGTGGTAAGAGTCCTAGTTAAATCTAAAAAATAAATTAATATATCATAATATTATACTATATTTAGACAAGCTGTAAATATTTAAAGTAATTTTCTTCAAGATATCTTTTTTAAATTCTATAAACCTCTAAAAGGGAAGCAAACATTGACCTTCACAAATAACAAAAGTATAATCTATTGAATACCTTTTTAAATAACAATTTATTGGGAGGAAACAGAAGTAGATGCTGTGAGAGAAGTGGATAACTTTGGATGATGGCTCTTCTTGAAACTTATCCCTACATACTGCCATTAGATAACATTTTTAAATTGTTGTTCCAGAATTTACAAAAATCTCTGCATTTGGAATAGTTATGTATCTATACAAATTAGATATTCTTTGAGGTAGTAGCCCTTATTAACCTTGTATATTAATTTACAAAAAATACATTGTACATTTCTATTTAAAAATAGAATACAGCCCTATCTGGTTTGGCTCAGTGGGTAGAGCATCGGCCCGCAGACTGAAGGATCCTAGTTTGATTCTGGTCAAGGGCACGTACCTCTGTTGCAGAAGCAATCCCAGGCTGGCCCTGTTCCAGGCAGGTGTGGAAGGCACATCCATGTTTATCTCTCTCTGACTCTTCCCCTCCCTTCCACTCTCTCTAAAAATCAATGGAAAAATATCCTCGGGTGAGGATTAACAAAAAAGAAAAATTAATAAAAATAGAATACAGTGTTGGGATACAGGAATGATAAAATTTCTCATTAAAATTCTGCTTATACCTCAAATCTAACAGAAAGCCTGAATCTTATGGCATGTGATTGATTATGAGACTAGCATTGTCCTCACATTGGGTTAGAGCAGTGGTCAGCAAACTCATTAGTCAACAGAGCCAAATATCAACAGTACAACGATTGAAATTTCTTTTGAGAGCCAAATTTTTTAAACTTAAACTATATAGGTAGGTACATTGTTATTAACTTAATTAGGGTACTCCTAAGCTGGCCTTTGCTAAAAACTCAAGGGGCCAAAGAGCCACATGTGGCTCACGAGCCGCAGTTTGCCGACCACTCGGTTAGAGTCACTTTTACACAAAGCATAATCTGGAGCCTCTTTCAGGAATAAGCTAGAAATGCAATCAGCAATTGTATCACACACGTGTCCTGATACCTGGTAGCAAGATGAATGCATGAAAGCAAGTCCTGACTTGACTTCTTACATGTTTTTGATTCTTTCTATTTGGAAGCGAGGGGCTAAAATTTCTGAGTTTATAAACACATCAATTAAGAAATAAACAGGAGGATCCAAGATGACTGCCGATGGGATGGCAGGCTGCAATATAGTGTGTGAGTGAGAGAATGAAAGGAGAGTGCGTGGACATGCGGGGAGTGTCTTTTTTGTGAGTGAGGAACAGTAATATTCCAAGGGACTGTTGGGGACTGATGGACCAGGCCCCCCTGACCGGACAGCCTCTACTGTGGCTGAAATCTCTCCCAGAGAGGCTGGCTCTGCCACACAGGCTACACCATCTTGAAGGGGAGACTGGCTGTGATCGGGAGACCGACTGTGATCAGAACCCCAGCCTTACCTTCAACCGGGGAGACCTCAGATACCTCCTGGGACCTTACAACCACAACATCCAGGGACCAGTTGCCTCAGCTGTGAACCCACGAGCACCATAACTCCAGCCACACTGACCACGGGTACCTGGGAGGTCTGCTCAAGGGGAGACAAAGTGGTGCAGAAAATACGGATGAACCCTGCACATTCTCACAGAGCAGATAGAAGGAAGAGCTGGGTCAAACAGCTCCCACCCGGAACTGGTGAATTGGACACAGCTGGTGGGGCAATCCACAGATGGAAAGGTCAGATATCGCCTGGAGAAAGGTAAGGTCTGGGAGCCAGGCTGGAGAGAGAAACGCACACAGCGGGACCTAGAGCATCAGAAGAAGAATACATGCCACAAAATCCACAGCTGTTGGGGTTAGTGAAGCCCTCAAGTGTGGAAGGGGGTCCACAGGGCTGCTGGCAAAAGGGAAGTCTAGACATTGACCCACAGCTGGACTGAGCCCAGAAAGGCAGCCTGAAGTCCTGTACTGGCTGTGCAGAGCCAGGGGGGAAAGACATGTGCAGAGTCACACACAGAGCCAGGGGAAAAGTCATGCGCAGTGCCAGGGTAGAGAGGCCTTTTAGCCCTGGATATTAAGACAGAAACACTGCCACCCAGGGGTTGTATCAGAAATTGACTCTTGTGTGTAAATACAACTAAAGGCACACTGAGAACCAAAGAGAGCAGAGAGATTCCGCCTACTTGAAAACAGGATTGTGGCTTATGACACAGAGGAGCGGTGGATTGCAGGGAACTTCAATACTGGGCTGACTATCTGAAAGGAAACAGATGTGCCAAGCAGAACAGTAAAGGAAGTCAAAGACCTTCACTACATCACATTTTTATTTTTTATCTTTTACTTAAGAAACTAATTTTTTTTCTCACTTGATTTTACCTTATTATATTTTTATTGTTAACTATTATTATTAATACTATAATTTTACCCTTTTTTAAAGTTTTATTTTATGTTATTTTTTATTTTATTTTATTTTGGGATTAGTGTTCTACATTCTATTTTTATTTTCCCTTTAAGCATTATTTTACTCAATCTCAATTTTTCCTTTATGCCAACCACTCTCTTCCTCACTTTTTCTCTTTTTTGTATTGTTTCTCTTACCCTGTCCCTGCTTTAGTTTTTCTCTATCCTTTCTTTTTACTCCCTGTTAAAAATTGATCTTACTCATATATCTAATTTCCTCTCCCCTGCTCCAAGCCCTTACATACTTCTCTCTTCTCTTTCTTCATTATCCAATTTTTTTTTTCTTTTTCTTTCTTTCTGTCTTGTTGCTATTTGTTTGATTGTTGGTTAGTTTTTGTTTGCTTGTTTGTTGTTGTTTTCTTTCATTCTTTCTTTTTTTTTTTTTTGCTTCTGTTTTTCCTCTCCTCACTTGTTCTCTTCTTTTACTAATAGCTAAACTAATTCCAATCACCAACTCAGGCATATCTGCTGTCTATTCTCCTTTTCCAATAGTAAGTGAATACATAGATATCTAGATTAAAGAATGGGGAAATATTTTTTTTTTTTCATATATATAAATATATATATATATATATATATATATATATATATATTGTATTTTGTTTCTTACTTTTCTCCTTATACACTCATTTTCTTTCTACCTCCTCTATAATGAATTGTGGCTATTTCCCCATTCATTCAATTCCTTGACCTTACTTTCTGGAAATAAGCTCTACAACTTCTGGAGGATATCAAGGGAGAGACTGACAGCAATACAGTCATAGTAGGGGACTTTAATACCCAACTAACACCACTGGACAAATCCTCTAAATAAAAAATCAGCAAAGAAACATCAATCCTAAATGACTAACTAGATCAGATGGAATTAATTGACATCTTCAGAACATTCATCCCAAGCCACAGAATATACATTCTTCTCAAATGCACCAGGGGTCATTTTCAAAGATAGATCACATATGGGGACACAGCCAAAGTCTCTTCAAATTCAAGAAGATAGAAATCATATCAAGCATCTTCTCAGATCACAATGGCATAAAACTAGAAATCAACTACAAAACAATGAAAAAAAATCAAACACCTGGAGGCTAAATAGCATGCTATTAAACAATGATTGGGTTACCAAAGAGATCAAAGAAGAAATAAAAATCATCATGGCAACAAATGACAATGAAAACACAACATCCAAAATCAATGGGACACAGCAAAAGCAGTCTTGAGAGGGAATTTCATAGCTCTACAGGCCTATCTCAAAAAACAAGAAACAATGGTAATAAATTATCTGATCCTACAACTCAAAGAGGTAGAAAGGGAGCAACAAGAAAAGCCCAGTGTAAGCACAAGGAAGGAAATAATAAAGATCAGAGAGGAGATAAATGACATAAAGACCAAAAAAAAAAAAATAATAATAATACAAAAGATCAACAAAACCAAGAGCTGGTTCTTTGAAAGGATAAACAAGATTGATGAACCTCTAGCCAGGCTTACCAAGAAGCAAAGAGAGAGGGCCCAAATATACAAAATCAGAAATGAAAGAGGTGAAGTAACAACCAATCCCACAGAAATACAAAAAATTATGAAAAAATACTATGAACAACTCTATTCCAACAAAATGGACAACCTAGATGAAATGGACATATTCTTAGAAAAATACAAGCCCCCAAAACTCAATCAAGAAGAATTAAAAAACCTGAATAGGCCAATAACTACCGAAGAAATTGAAGCAGTGGTAAAAAATCTTCCAGCAAACAAAAACCCTGGTCTGGACCACTTTACAGGGGAGTTCTACCAAGCATTCAAAGAAAAATTAAAACCTGTCCTCCTCAGACTATTCCAAAAAATTCAAAAGGAAGGCACACTTCCAAGCTCTTTCTATGAAGCCAGCATCACCCTAATCCCAAAACCAGATAAAGACACCACAAAAAAAGAGAACTACAGGCCAATATTCTTGATGAACATAGATGCTAAAATCCTCAACAAAATTCTAGCAAATTAAATTCAAGCATTACATTAGAAAGATCATACACTATGACCAAGTGGGATTTATTCTGGGGATTCAAGGATGGTACAATATCCGCAAATCAATAAATGTGATACATCACATAGAGAAACTGAGAGACAAAAGTCACATAATCATGTCAATCATTGCAGAAAAAGCATTTGACAAAAGGCAACACCCTTTCTTGATAAAAACTCTCATGAAAGTGGGAATAGAGTGATCATACTTCAACATAATAAAATCCTTATATGACAAACCTACAGCCAACATCATACTCAATGAAAAAAAACTAAACTTATTTCCCCTAAGACCGGGACAAGACAGGGATGCCCACTTTCACCACTCCTGTTCAATATAGTCCTGGAAGTACTAGCCAAGAAGAAGAAAAAAAAAGGCATCCAAATTGGAAGAGAAGAAGTACAAATGTCTTTATTCGCAGATGACATGATACTATACATAGAAAATCCCAAAGACTCCATCAAAAATCTACTTGACCTAATAAGTGAGTTTGGCAAAGTAGCAGGATACAAAATTAACACCCAGAAATTTATGGCCTTTTTATATACCAATAATGAACTAACATAAAGAGAAGTGAAAAAAAAAAAAAACAATCCCATTTAAGATTGCACCAAAAAATTAAGATACCCTGGAATAAACTTAAGTAAGGACATAAAAAACCTGTACTCGGAAAACTACAGGACATTGAAAAAAGAGACAGAGGAAGACATAAACAAATGGAAGAACATACCATGTTGATGGATTGGTAGAATCAACATCATTAAAATGTCCATACCACACAAAGCAATCTACAGATTCAATGCAATCTCCATTAAAATACCAATGGCATATTTCAAAGATCTAGAACAAACTCTCCAAAAATTCATCTGGAATAAAATAAGACCCCAAATAGCTGCAGCAATCCTAAGAAAGAAGAACTAAGTTGGATGGATCACAATACCAGATATCATTCTATATTACCAAGCCACGGTTCTCAAAACTGCCTGGTACTGGTACAAGAACAGATATAGACCAATGGAACAGGACACAGGACCCAGAAATCGACCCACGCCATTATGCTCAATTAATATTTGATAAAGGAGGCAAGAGCATACAATGGAGTCAAGACAATCTCTTCAATAAATGGTGCTGGGAAATTTGGTCAGATACATGTAAAAAAATGAAACTAGATCACCAATTTACATCATACACGAAAACAAACCCAAAATGGCTAAAGGACTTAAATGTAAGATGGGAAACCATAAAAATCCTACAAGACTCCATAGGCAGCAAAATGCAGACATATGTCTTAGCAATATCTTTACAGACACAACTCCTAGGGCAATAGCGACTAAGGAGAAAATAAACAGATGGGACTACATTAAAATAAAAAGCTTCTGCACAGCAAAAGAAACCATCAACAAATCAACAAGAAAGCCCACTGCATGGAGAACATATTTGCCAATGATATTTCTGATAAGGGTTTAATCTCCAAAATTTACAGAGAACTCATACAACTTAACAAAAGGAAGATAAAGGATCCAATAAAAAAAATGGGCAAATGTTCTAGATACTTTTCAAAAGAGGACATACAGAAGGCCCAGAGATATGAAAACATGCTCAAAGGCACTAATTATCCGAGAGATGCAAATCAAAACAACAATGAAATATCATCTCACACCTGTCAGAATGGCTATCATCAACAAATCAACAAATGACAAGTGCTGGCGAGTATGTGGAGAAAAAGGAACCCTCGTGCACTGCTGGTGGGAATGCAGACTGGTGCAGCCACTGTGGAAAACAGTATGGAGTTTCCTCAAAAAGTTAAAAATGGAACTCCCATTTGATCAAGTAATCCCACTTCTAAGACTATATCCAAAGAAACCAGAAACACTAATCAGAAAGGATATATGCACCCCTATGTTCATAGCGGCACAATTCACCATAGCTAAGATTTGGAAACAGCCTAAGTGCCCATCAGCAGATGAGTGGATTAAAAAACTGTGGTACATCTACACTATGCTGCTATAAAAAAGAAAGAACTTTTACCATTTACAACAGCATGGATGGAACTGGAAAGCATTATGCTAAGTGAAATGCCAGTCAGAGAAAGATAAATATCACATGATCTCACTCATATTGGAATATAATGATCAACATAATTTGATGAACAAGAGTAGATCCAGAGACAAATGGTAGGGGAGGGGGTGGGTTATAGAACAACCAAAGGGCTTGTATGCATGCATATTAGCATAACCAATGGACACAGACACTGAAGTGGTGGGGGCTTGCCCAGGATGGGAATGGCTGGGGGGTGGGGTCAATTGGGGGGAAAAAAAGACATATGTAAAACTTTAGACAATAAAAAAAAAAGAAAGAAAAAGAAATAAATGGCCCGGTGAGCGTGGTTCAGTGGTTGAGCATGGAGCTATGAACCAGGAGGTCATGATTCAAATCCCAGTCAGGGCACATGCCCCGGTTGCAGGTTTGATCCCCAGTGTGGGAAGTGCAGGGGGCAGCACATCAATGATTCTCTCTCATCATTGATGTTTTTCTCTCTCTCTCTCTCCTTGTCCATTCCTCTCTGAAATCAATACAAATATATTTTCAAAAAAGAAATAACTGATAAAATAAATTGGTTTTAATTCATCCATATTTTTTTAAGTATGAGAAGATAATTTAATATATCAAAATAAATATATGATAACAATATAATAGCTTAGAAATTGAAATTAGATAATGCTCTACTTGAAAAAATAATGTATCTATGGGGTGTTTTTAGTACATAGTATTTTAAAATGCTCTCAGAATTTTTTCAAACTCTAGGATATAATTCTCTCCATATGATTGGTAGATAGATAATAGACATATACACAATCACTGTCTGACTTTCAGTAATGGTGATCGTTTCCACTTTTTCTACATGTTTTTTTTTAAAGATTTATAAGCTGAACATGACTAAGATATACATAATTATTATGGCACAGAAGCTTACAGCTTTATTTTTATCTAAAATCCCAAACATTACTCTCCACTATGGAATTCTGGGAGCCTCACAGCAGTATTTTTCAAACTGTGAATTGAACCATTTATGGGTCTTGATGAAGTCAAGGGTCATGAGATCAAGTTAGAGGAGTAGGCAACAGCTTTTAAAAATAAAATATATCAGGATCAAACAAAATAGCAAAGTCAGACTGTACAGCATATGTAAGTACAAGTGTTGTCTCATGGACACTTTCTTTCCTTGACTGGCACAGTGTGTGCATATACACAGAGTGGCAAACCATATTTATAGTATGTATAGTTATTTTAAACTTTAATAGTCACCACATGAGATTTTATCATTCTACTTCAAAGGTTTCTTGTTTTTGCACATTTTTGGGTAAAAGTGTTTTATGGCCTTCATATGATGCTTATAAAAATCTTTTTAAAAAGCTTGAATCATACTAATGCTAAAGCAATTATATTTGTAGTTTTGGAATAATATACTTTCAAATATAAAAATAGCAAATATATTAACATATATTTATATATCTCTGTTTTACAACTAGATGTGCCATAACTAATTGCTTATATATTCCCATTTTAAATTTAGGTTCTAATCAGGTTACATACAAAATTTAAGTTTAAAGTTAAGAATCTTGAGATATTATTTTGCATTTTCTTGAGGGGCCCAGCCTAATCAGATGAGATCTTAAAATAACTTTGCTGACTGAGGTCAGGGTCAGAGGGCAATATGACTTCAAAAGATTGGTCAGAGACATGTAACATGCTGCCTTTGAAGATGGAGAAAGGGGTCCCAGAGCCAAGAAATGTATGTGCCCACTAGAAGCAGAAACAGAGATGGAGATGGATTACCCCCCAGAGCCTCCCAAAAAGCACAGCCTGCTGACACATTAATTTGAGCCCAATGAAATCTGTGTTGAACTTCTCACCTACAGAACTATAAATACATTTGTAATATGTTAAACCGTAAATTGTGTGTAATGTTTATAGCAGCACCTGAAATATAATACAGCCTCTTTACACTCTCACTATAGTGTTTGAGACATCAGAGGGAAGAGTTAAGGGCTTAAGTATGGCAATAGAAAATGTAGCAATAAATAAGGGATAGGAATCTATATGTTCTTTCCTTTGAGACTGTATTATATCTGCCCTATAAATTTGGAATAGAAAAAAAAATCCAGATTTATGAAAATTTGAGTTTAGGTATACATGTAGATAATCATAAATTCAAAGCTGTAGATATATGTTACAAAATGCTGTCAAAATTTGGGGTGCTTCTTTGTATGGACAAAGTTATATTCACTTTCTTTTTTTTTTTTTTAAATATATTTTATTGATTTTTTTTTACAGAGAGGAAGGGAGAGGGAGGGATAGAGAGTTAGAAACATTGATGAGAGAGAAACACCGATCAGCTGCCTCCTGCACACCCCCTACTGGGGATGTGCCCGCAACCAAGGTACATGCCCTTGACCGGCATCGAACCTGGGACCCTTGAGTCCGCAGGCCGACGCTCTATCCATTGAGCCAAACCGGTTAGGGCTATATTCACTTTCATTACCTTACTAGAGGCCTGGTGCACGAATTCATGCACAGGTTGGGTCTGGCTGGCCAGCCCTGATTGGAGCCAATCAGGCCAGGCCAGCCAAGGGGAGGGGACCCAGGAGGTTGGCGGGCTGGTCTGGCTCCTGATCAGTTGGGGGGCGGCGATTGGTGGCAGGGCCGGCTGGGGGAGGGGGAGAGGTTTCATAGCCAGCCAGGGGGAGGGGCTGCGGGTGGTTGGCCGGCTGGTTTCCCCCTCCCCCTGTCAAACTCCAGGTCGAGGAGACAATTTGCATATTAGCTTTTTATTATATAGGATATTTGTCTTTGTATATGGAATATGAATGGGTTTATCTTGTCCTTTTCATAGTAACAGGTATTTCCTTGACTGTAATTTTAAAGATTTTCTTCTTTTTAAATATTTTTCTTTCACTAAATTTAAAAGAAATTGCTTCTTTTATCTCATCTGATTTGACTGAAACACTTATATTGTGAAAAGGCTGCCAGACTAGTTCTCCAGAAAGGACAATGACACACTTTGTTTTTTCTCTTTTGGGGAAATGCTTATAAAGAGAGGAGTTCCACTGTCACAAAATTAATTGCTTCAATGTACTGAGCAGACAGAATAAACAGCAAGTTGGGACCTTTATATATGAAATTTATACTGTATATAATCCAGGTTGCTGGAAATGGTTCATGCAGACACTGAGTTTGTAAGAGTTTTAATGAATTGTGTAAGTATAAATGCAGAATGAACAATGTTTGCAGAAAAGTAAGTAAACATGCTGTTTAAAGGAGAATATTCCAGGCTTTAAGGTGAAGTGACATTTCCTTTCATTTCTTTCATGATTTAATGATGCTTCATGGGCCACACCAAACTACATTTTTTTCTGTGATATTTATGTTGACCTTATTCCCTGATTTTCTTTTCTAGTCTTTTGCTGTAATATCTTCACTAATTTCTTTTCACAGGTATAGCCAACCAAACTAGCAATCAAAAAACCATGTATAGCCGAAACCGGTTTGGCTCAGTGGATAGAGCGTCAGCCTGCGGACTGAAAGGTCCCAGGTTCGATTCCGGTCAAGGGCATGTACCTTGGTTGCGGGCACATCCCCAGTAGGGGGTGTGCAAGAGGCAGCTGATTGATGTTTCTCTCTCATTGATGTTTCTAACTCTCTATCCCTCTCTCTTCCTCTCTGTAAAAAATCAATAAAATATATTTAAAAAAAAACAAAACATGTATATGTGCATGTTTAGTGAAACGAATCCCTATATATTCTCTATATGTGAAAAGAAATTCGTTTCGCTGAACATGCACACATACACACAGTTTTTTGATTGCTAGTTTGGTTGGCTATACATTTTTTAACAATTTCACAAAATTTTAAAGAAAATTTAACGTCATATTCTATCCTCACATGTTGGTGATTTCAAGTCATGCCAATGACTTGTATTCATTTGCAGGTAATCAGTTTCATCTTCCTAGAAGTAATATCATTGTTAACGGAGTTCTGAAATATGTAGGTGGATATTATTTTTCATTCCTTCAGTTTATAACAAAGTAGATTGGTTCATTTTGAAAGCATACATTGCTAAAATGTTTTGCATTAGGAAAATACTCTTCTATCATATTGCTGATAATTGTCTCATTCTCTTCTTCCAGACCTCCTGTGGGTTAATGCTCCATATCTCTTAATTTTATTCATTGTTTTCTTGTCTTGAATTTTAGGAATTTTTCTCAATCAACTTTGTGATTAATAATTAGATATATATCTGTGTTTATCTCATTATTTTGCCATTCTATTAAAGTTTGGTTTTGTAACTTTATCTTTACCAATAAATCTTTGTAGAGCTTTACTCCTTGTTTCATAGAGATAATGACTTTTCACATCTTTCTGATAATACTGATTAAAGTTTTCAAATTATTTTATATCCCCTGATTCAGTTTTTCATTTTGCACATCTTGCTCCTTTTTTTCCAAATAGGTGATTTTCCCTGCATTGTCAGATGGTCAGGGTTGTTTGTCACATTCTTGAATGGAGAGTCAGGCAGAAGAGGTACTTGGTATGTTATTTTCTTTGCAGCTACATAGTCCTATTTTCCCAGTACTTTCTTTCCCTGGATGAGCATAAGCAGTTCTTTCTATGGAAGAGAATATGTGAGAATAACCGGGGAACTTACATGCATAGCCCATGGACACAGACAGTGGTGTGACAAAGGCTTGGCAGGGGCAGATGCAGGAGAGAGGGGGTAAATGGGGAAAAACAACAATAAGAACAACAAAGCGGACAACTGTAATTCTTTCAACAATAAAGATCAATTATAAAAGAACTTATGTGTAACTTTGCAGTACATGCCAACTAACTGGTTTTGCTCTAGTGTATTATGTAGCAGACATACAAGGCACCCACCAATTTCCAAATGAAGAATGTGTAGTATTTCATCAAATTTCTTTTGTGGATAGAAATCTCTCTTTTATTCTATTTGTGTTTATTTGGAAAGTCTAGATATGCTCTCTTATTCTTCAGATCCTAATACCCACACGTGAACATTTTTACAGAGAAAATGTTAATATAAGAGTAAAGTAGACACAGATAGGATATTTTTAAAAGGCAAAACTTGAGGCTGCTTAAGAACTTATTGTCCTTTTTGGCTTGTGTTCCAGCTTATGTTGTGTGTTTTGCTTTGATCCTTTTGCTTTCCTTTCAATCTAATCTCATTTGTATTCTATATTCCAGAAATTCTTTAATATTCTGGCTCACTAGTGGTACCTATTCACATCATGAAGACATTCTAACATAGGAAAAGTTTAGTCTAGTATTATTTAATCTTTCCAGCATCTCCCTAAGAAAATTTTTTAAATTATTTTTATTTAGTAAAGAAAATGAGGACCAGATAAATGCCTATGGCTCATAGTTTTGATGGATTGAGCTATGATTTGACCTCAGATTCTCCATCTCCATAAGCATCTCTCATCTATAACCAGGGATAACCTGGCATTTCATTCTATTCGAAACAGTTCCAGTAAGTTTAGCAAAATATATTTTAAACAAGAAATGGAGCAAAAAGCATTGCAGGCTGTGTGTGGGCAAAGGCATAGAGGCATGAATGGAAAGGTGCTCTAGTGTAGGGATTTGGGTCTGCAGTCAGGGAGATCTGGGCTCTAATTCAGATTCTGGGACTAACTAGTTGTGTGATTTTAGGCAAGTTGCTTACGCTCTCTGAACCCAAGTCTTTTTATCTATATACTAGTGTCCTGATGCACGAAATTCGTGCATGGTGGGGGGTTCTCTCAGCCCAGCCTGCCCTCTCTCACAGACTGGGAGCCCTCAGGAGATGTCCTAATGATTGCTGAGGAGCGGGCCTCAGCCGCAGTCTGGCCACCCTCTGTGGGAGGTGACCGGGCTGATCAAGGGAAGGCACCAGCCCCATTACCCCGCTGCTGCAGCCACTGCCAGCCACTGCAGCCGCCAAGGTGTTTTCATCAACATGGACTCTAGTCCCTTCACCATGAAAAAATGACAACTTTCTTTAGGCATTTTTAAGATGTGTCTTTCATAGAATATGACATTTCTTTCTTTCTTTCTTTTTTTTATCCTTACCTGAGGATATGTTTCTATTGATTTTTAGAGAGTGTGGAAGAGAGAGGGAGAGACAGAGAGAAACATCAATGTGAGAGGGACACTTTGAGTGGTTGCCTCCTGCATGAGCCCTGACCTGGGCCCCAGCCAGGGAGGAGCCTGTAACCTAGGTACATGCCCTTGATCATAATCAAACCCGGACCCTGCGGTCAGCAGGCCGAGGCTCTATCCACTGAGCAAAACCAGCTAGGGCAGGATATGACATTTCTTAGCCCCTCCAGCAGCAGACCTTCGTTTTTTTCCTCCAGGAATGTGGTGGAAAAACCCTAGATCACCTTCTTGGATTCTTATAACCCACGTTACCAAGAACACTGCAAGTGGTGGCGTACAGGAGCTTAGCCAATGAGTGGTCAGAAAAGGTATTTACTCTCAAACTGGTTTGGCTCAGTGGATAGACTGTGGGCCTGTAGACTGAAGGGTCCCAGGTTTGATTCCTATTAAGGGCATGTACCTTGGTTGGAGGCACATCCCCAGTGGGGAGTGTGCAGGAGGCAGCTAATCGATGTTTCTCTCTCATTAATGTTTCCAACTGTGTATCCCTCTCCCCTCTTCTCTGTAAAAAAATCAATAAAATATATATATTTTTAAATAGTGTTTCCTCTGCAGCTCATGCAGCCCCTGCATTGTATCCACTGGGAGAGGGGGGTGTCCCTGCCATCCGGTGGTGGCCACCGGGGTCTCTGCACACCCCAGAGACTGGCAGCCAGCCCCCCGTTGTGGGCACTGGGCTGGGGGGCATGCGGGACCCCTGAGCTGTGTACAGCGGCGGCCGCTGGGGTCTCTGCATGCCCCAGAGGCCAGCAGCCAGGTCCCCCATCATGGGCACTGGGCTGGGGGCGTGGACCCGAACCACCGCTTAGCACCGGATCACACGCAAGTGGCTGGGGGTGGGGCAGGAACATCCCTGTCTCCGAATGCCCTGGAGGCCAGCAGCCAGCCCCGGCTGGCGGCATGGACCCGAACCGCCACTTGGCGCCAGAGCACGTGCAAGCGGCTGGTGGAGGGGCGGGAGCGACACGGGGATGTTCCTGCTCCACCCCCAGCCACTTGGCTGCTGCACCCATAGTCCTGAAGTGGCCGGGGGTGTTCTGGGACCCCAGCCGCTCAGGGCCTAGGAGCAGGCCTACAGGCTAGGAGCGGCCTGGGTCCCAAGTATATTCCTGGGACCCAGGCTGCTCAGCACCTGTATATGCAAATTAACCACCATCTTTGTTAGGTTAATTTGCATACTCATTCCTGATTGGCTGATGGGCATGGCTTGTGGGCGTAGCAGAGGTACAGTCAATTTGCATGTTTCTCTTTTATTAGATAGGATGCCTACAATGTGACAGTGCTGTACAAGCTCTGAAAATACAGAGATGACTAAGATGAGGAGCCCACCTTCAATCAATTATAGTTTTGTATGTGGAATTTCATAAAGATGGAGAATAAGGGAAGCAAAGATCAAACTTACTAAAAAATTTTCCTAAGATTGTTCTGGTATAGGCCAATTAAAAAGCAAATGTAAATTAAGGACTATTCACTGTAAATGCTTTCATTTCATGATAAAATTTATAAAATACTGAATATTTGAAGGAATATGCAAATAATATAAACATATATATGCACACACATTGTAAAGATTAAAATTTTAACCTATTTCCTTCCTGTTGGAGTCAATTTCCAAAATGGAGGCAAGTGAAATAATGAGTGTTATTCATAAATAAAATTCATAAAAATGTATCTAGGAAAAGCAACACTGCTGCCTAATGTTTAATTTATATCTTGCCTATATCAGTTTGAGTGAAAATATTTTCAAATATCCATGATATGTGAGATATTAGAGAGCACATATCTGTCTGTCTTTACTTTTAGCACAACTGAAATAGAAGAAGATTTGTCCCAAGACACATACTAGCAAATACAGAGGCATGGCCAAGCCTACCCCATAAATGACTTCTCCTAATCCCTGCTGTTAATGGACGGGGAATATGGGAGGTCTGTTAGTGACTAATTTCCCCACATTTTCCTGGAGAGAAACTTTTCCTTTGATGCTATGGGGATGCAATATCTCTATCCATTATTATGATTCCTTAAAAAAAAAAAAAAAAACTTAGGATAATATGGGCTAGACAAGAATGCAACAAATGGAACCTGAAGAGATTTTTCTTACATGTAATCAAATTTGATTCATTAAAGCCCAAATAGGAGGATATTTAATAAAATCAATGAGGTTATTTTGGTTGTTAACATTTATCATGTTGAAAGAATACTACTGATGTTTTGCTCTCTCATCAGAATTTATGCAGGAAACAGACTTCTATAATGCCTGACATAGTCTCATTTTCCCCTTATTCCACTCTAGTTCCAAAGTTAATTAGGTGGCTGAGGAAAGTGAGATACCATTACTGACCAAAGTAGCATTTTTAATGGAATCTAATGCTGATTAAGGGAAAGAAAAATAGTAAGAGATGCATTTATGTTCCCTGTAAATACTGAGGACCTTAGGAAGAAAAAAAAAATGTGTCTTGTGCACATTCAAATTACACTGCAGGAGAAAATCAGTATATTAGGCAAACGCCATACACAATATTGGTTACAGACAGGATTCACCAAGGATGCTAAGAGTGGAAGGTAAAAATTTGAGCAGAAAGACAATATTGTCATAGTTTCTAAGTATCTGCCATAAGATATTTATTAACTAGAAATGGAAAGATAGTAACCCAGCAAACATCATTTCAACCAAGTGATCAAAGTTAACATCACCAGTAAAAATACATATTGGTATATTTTTGGTTAAGATCTATTGTCACTTCTGTGGTATTTATTCCAAACACTCATAAACTCAGTCCAATTATGAGAAAACATTAGACAAACCCAAATTAAAAATCTTCAAAATAATTAGATTAATTATTTTGTCATAATTATTTTGTCGTAATAGTCATAAGTGTCAAGGTCATAAAAAATAAGGAAACACTAAGGAACTGTTGCATATTGTAAGAGACCAAGGAAGAAAACAAACAAACAAACAAAGAACAACAACAAAAAGCAATATTGGATCCCTGATTGGATTCCAAAATGAAAAGAGGACATTAGTGGGAAAATGGGTGAAATTTGAGTGTGATCTGTAGTGTAATAGTATTGAAGCAATGTCAATTTCTTGGTATTGATGATTTTACTATGGTATCTCAGATGTTAACCTTAGCAGAAGCTGACAAGAGATATACAGGAACCTCTGCACTATTTTTGCATCTTATAAGTCTAACATTATTTCAAAATTAAAGGCAAAATGTCATTTCAGAGAACCCACTTTCTCTATCCAACTTCTAAAATTTCACTGATAGAAAAAGACTAGGTTTAGGGGCTGCTGTTTAGTTTTATCAGGAAATATAAATTTAGGAAGAAAATGAGGTCTATACAGAAAGAGGGCGAGGAAAAACTGGGGACGTGTGAAGGTTTTTGCATTCAGGGATATGTCAGCAGTAATGGAAGGTGCTGTCCTGGAAAATCGCATAGAGCTCCCAGGCATGGAGATAGCATGAGAGGAGGTAGAACATGGTGAAAGGATATGTAAAGATGGTGAGTTTCAGCTGTAGATGGTTTTGCTCAGTGGATTGAGCGTCGACCTGCAGACTAAAGGGTCCTGGGCTTAATTCCGATCAATGGCACATGCCCAGGTTTCGGACTCAATCCCCATGTAGGGGGCATGCAGGAGGCAGTTGATCAATGATTCTCTCTCATCATTGATATTTCTATCTCTCTCTCCCTCTTCCTGCCTCTCTGAAATCAATAAAAATAAAATAAAAAATAAAGAGGCAGGCCAATCACTTTTTAAATCCTTGATTTTCTAACTGATAACTGTCTGACCAATGTAACCATCATCTCCTCCCCCTTCTCTCACTCTCTCTCTCTCTCTCTCTCTCTCTCTCTCTCTCTGGTAGAGATAACAATACAGATCTTGCAGGTTTCCCAGATATTACTGAAATAAATCCTATCTAATAAAGAATGAATATGCTAATTGATCATCACTCCATCACAAAGATGGCTATACCCACAGCTGAGGCCAAGTTCCCATAAGGAGCCTTAATGAGCAATCAGCAGGGACCTGAAGCTACGCCCTCCCCCACCCCCATGGGGCTTGACAGGGACCTCAGGCTGTGCCCCCACCCTGGTGTCAGGCTGGGGACCTCAGGCTGCACCCCCCACCCCAGTGCCAGGCCAGGGGATCTGAGGCCACGCTCTCTGCCCAGCGGGGCTTGACAGGGGACCACAAGGTGCGCTTCCCATCCTGGTGCTGGGCTGGGGGACCTCAGGCTGCTCCCCCCACCCTAGCACCAGGCCAGGGGACCTCAGACCGCACCCCCTGCCCGGCAGGGCTTGACAAGGACCTCAGGCCATGCCCCCCACCCAGAGGGGCTTGACAGGGGATCTCAGGCCATGTCCCCCACCTGGCAGGGCTTGATGAAGGACCTCAAGGCATGGCCCCCACCCAGGTCTGGGCTTGGGGGACCTCAGGCCACACCCCCCATCCTGGTACCAGGCCAGGGGACCTCAGGCTATGCCCCCTGCCTGGCAGGGCTTGACAAGGGTGGGACTGGCTGGGTCTGGATCTAGCACAATGGGGGCGGGAGGGGGGGCAGCCAGGTCTGGGTCTCACGTGATTTTGAGGTGCATGTGGGTGGGCAGGGACTTGACTTTGGTTCCCATGGTGTGCCCCAGACTCTGACAGGAGGAAGGTTTTCATATACATTTTACTAATTTTCTTTCATCTCTGACACTTCTATTATAGAGAAAGGGCAAATAGCAATATTAAATTATTTCCTCTAATTAATCCCCTTTTAATGTGCACAAATTTTGTGCACCAGGTCACTAGTTATATATAAATAAGAGTGAATAACCACATGTCTATTTAAAGCCATAGCACAATATTACATTCAGAGGCTCACCCTTGATAAGCCAGGTGAAGAATTTTAAAAGAAGGGAAAACTCATATTTTCATCTACCAACATGTATGTATTTAGTTTCTTTAGGTTTTATGGTAATATATTTTCACATTTGTGATTTTAGTGTATCATTTTTATTTTGCATTTTTTTCACATTACTATATATGAATTTTTTCATGTTGCTACATTATATTTAAAATAAGAATTATCTTTCTACTATTGAGCATTTGAGTGGATTCTATTTTTTTTTTAACAATTGCAAACCATGAATATTGCCTTTACTGTCATTCGTTTACTTGGAGTGTTCCTTTTAAAAGGACTGTGCAATAACATTTTTAGTTTTATAAATTTAATCATTAAAAACGACCTTTTCAGAAGTTTTTATTATTTTACCTCTTATTTTATAAATATTTGAACACTTGAATCTTAAATCACTGAATTTCCGTAACAGCAGTCTTAGAAGTACTTGTCATTCAGTGTCAAAGCAAGTCCATTGGCATGATCTTTGCTTCTAATATAGGACTACAACCCTGGGGCAGAAAAATAGATAATCACACTGTTTAGATATAAGAAACATGGCTAGTGCTATACCCATGCTACTTCTCAGTATTATTCATCGTGGCATGACGCCTTAGAATGCAGAGTAGATGGGGCCTTTTAAATACTAAGTGGCAACCCACCACAGTGTGTCCACTTCCCAGTGTCTGTACGATGCAAATTTTCTATCAGTTCTTTGGATTTTGAGCAGTGACTACTGTGCTTGGCCGTTCTTCTTGATCCTTAGGTTCTGCAGATTTCTGGCTTATAATTATTCACAAAGATGTCCCACCATAGCCTGAATTCCAATTTTATGTTCTA
This sequence comes from Eptesicus fuscus, assembly GCF_027574615.1. Taxonomy (NCBI): domain Eukaryota; kingdom Metazoa; phylum Chordata; class Mammalia; order Chiroptera; family Vespertilionidae; genus Eptesicus; species Eptesicus fuscus. The sequence continues at coordinate 10,188,980 of NC_072487.1, read as the reverse complement.
CAGATCGTGTTTACTCTTGTAATTTCTGATTTATGGTGAGCCTATTAGTATCTTTCTTTTGTAGTCTGTTCTCATGCTCTGCTTACTTGTTCAGCTGTTATAACATGATGCTATCCTCAATCCAATATAAATATATAAATTTTTTATACCAATATAAAAATATAAATTATATTGGTATCATGAGGATTGGTTACTTTAATTGTATGCAGATACCACCTTTTTTATCCATCCACACCTGGGCACTTGAGGTGCTTTCACCTTTTAGCTATCTACACCAATAAGAGAGTAAGATGCAAATTGACTGTACCTTCACGACGCCCACCAGCCAATCAGGAGTATGCAAATGAACCCAACAAAGATGGGTTAATTTGCATACACAGGCACCAAGTGGCCGGGGGTGGGGTGGATGCTTGTGTGGTCGCCATGGCGATGATGCAGGTGTTCTGCCCCACCCCAGCCACTCTGGGCTTCTGGGCAGCATGGGAAGGCAGAAAGGTTGCTCCGGCGGAGCAAAGGCATTGCCAGCAGTCAGGGGAAGGAAGGCCCGTTCTTGCACAGATCTTTGTGCATTGGGCATCTAGTTGTGAATAATACTGCTGAGAACCCTAATTTACAAATATCTGAGCCCCTGCTTTCAATTTTTTGGATATATCCCCAGAAGTAGAATTACTGGATGATATGGTAATTCTATTTAACATTTTTGAGGGATCACCACACTGCACTGTGTTTCTGAGCTACTACACAATTTAACATTTCCACTAATAGTATACAAGGATTCTAAATTCTCAATAAACTTGCCAATAATCAACACTTTTTATTTCCTTTTTAAAAAAATGCCAGCCATTCTAATGGGAGTGAGGTAGTATTTCATTAGAGTTTTGATTTCATTTCCCTAATTATTTATGTTGTTAAGCATTTTTTTCATGTAGTTATTGGCCATGTGTATATCTTCTTTTGGAAAAATGTCTATTCAAGTTCTTTACCCATTTTTAATTTGATTGTTTATTGTTTTCTTCTCAACTCTAGTTTTAATAATGGCAGTTTAAACTATGAATCAAAAGATGATGATTAGAAGAGATAAGAGAGCTGTGATAGAGAACTTTGACCTCAATTCAATACCTTAGGCTGTATCTAGATATTGTACATGTGTTAATAGAGAGGATAATGTACACCAGATGTTATTCCATACGGATTATTATATCATAATTAAAATAATGGGTTACAAAGACTCCACAGGTTGTGGGAAAATGAAAACATCTGCAAGCCCCAACCCCTAATCAGAGCAGATGTCTCTTGCCCAAGGGATATGAAGTAACTACTTCACTTATGCCATCTGTCTGAATAAGCATTTCAACCAATTAATAGAGAAGGCATTTGAAGGGCTGAGACATTTGTTAACTCTACAACCAAGAATGAGACTGTGAAGTGCCCAATTATAAAATGACACCGATCCCAGTCATTGATGTTGAACATGGGGTGGGATCCACTTCTGTTGCCCTTTCTGACACATTCCATGGAGCTAGCTAAAGTGGCAAAAATTGATAGATAAACTAGGTCTGTGGTGACCAATTTTACTTCCTTGACAGTACTGTATGTTTTCATTGATCACTAAGACCAGAGCAAGTCACATCCTCTATGGTAAAATAAAGCTCTAATTGATGGTGTTAGATTGGTGTTGAATTCAGAAAGCCAGGTACGGCCGAAAACCGGTTTGGCTCACTGGATAGAGCGTCGGCCTGCGGACTCAAGGGTCCCAGGTTCGATTCCGGTCAAGGGCATGTACCTTGGTTGCGGGCACATCCCCAGTAGGGGGTGTGCAAGAGGCAGCTGATCGATGTTTCTCTCTCATCGATGTTTCTAACTCTCTATCCCTCGCTCTTCCTCTCTGTAAAAAAATCAATAAAATATATTAAAAAAAGAAAAAAAGAAAGCCAGGTACGTACCGTATCTTTGATTCCTTATTGTAATATTGGTGAAACCTCTACATACTGCTCACTAGCCCTCTTCTGCACTCTGTTCGCTGCAGGCATATGGAAACACAGCTCCGCTGCCTGTGCTGTTTCACACCACCAAGCCCATGTACGGGCTGGAGTCCACCTCAAATGACTTCTACTTTGAAAACTGGCAAACCTTTCTTATTCCTCAGGTACCAGCTCAAGGATCTTATTCTCGGTGACGTATAACTTTATCACCCAGGAGAGACGATAATGCCATCTGAGCATCCTCACGCTTCCTAATATGCATCAATAGCACAGCATCTTTCTCACTGACTTGATCACTGTAAAATGTTGACTTCCATATCAGAGTGTGATTACCTGAAGAAACAGATTGGATGCTACTCACATTTGTAGGCCTAGTTTCAGAAAGTAAAACTTAAAAAAGTGTGTGTGAATGAATAAGAATGTATGTTGGGAATGCTATTGACAAAATGAGAGTCTGCTCAAAAATCTGATTTATTGCCTTGGATGGTGCCGCTCAGTGGTTAGAGCCTGGCCCTGCACACCGAAAGGTCACCAGTTTGATTCCCAGTCAAAGGCATGTACTTGAGTTGCAGGTTTCATCCCCAGCCCTGATCAGGGCACACGAAGGAGGCAACCAATTGATGTGTCTCTTTCACATCAATTCCCTCTCTTGTCTCTTTGTCTGCCTCTCTCTCTCTCTTTCTCTCTCTCTCTCTCTCCACCCCAACCCCTATCCCTTCCACTTTCTCTAAAAATTAAATGCGAAAAATATCCTCAGGTCAGGATTAACAACAACAAAAATAAGTTGATGTATTGATTATTGTAAGACTTTAATTCCTTTTTGCTTTAATGAAAAGTTAAGGATCAGTTTATTCTGCTTTTTTAAGCACATAGCAAAAATAAACTTCAATTTTAAAAAAAATTAACAGAGATGCTAAGATTGTAAATCTGGTTCTTTCAGTTTAGGATTGGTGTTTATTAAACAGGATTCTTGGAATCTATAATTTAAATTTGAACCTGGAAATTTGTGAGATTAATAAATGTTGTTTTCCTATCTCTCCCCATATCTCTGGGTCTAAAAGTGGTAAAAAAAATAAATGTATCCTAGTAATAAAGGTGCTAATATAATTCCTTAATGCCATTCACTAGTCTCCATCATACAAAATGGAAAAAGTGAACATCCCTTTGCCATGTCTGTTTGCTGTGCAGCTACAGGCTTATAATGTTTCTCTCTCGGCCCAATTCAAACGTCCTGGAATGGTACACAGAATGGAACGCTATGCTCTAAGACAGTGGTGGGCAAACTCATTAGTCAACAGAGCCAAATATCAACAGTACAACAATTCAAATTTCTTTTGAGAGCCAAATTTTTTAAACTTAAACTTCTTCTAACGCCACTTCTTCAAAATAGACTTTCCCAGGCCATGGTATTCTGTGGAAGAGCCACACTCAAGGGGCCAAAGAGCCGCATGTGGCTCGCGAGCCGCAGTTTGCCGACCATGGATCTAAGGAAAGCTTGAGCATCACCGTGAAGGTCAACAATATACAGCAGAACCGTGCACTTTTCCTTCCAAAACAATGGAACCAGTTCCTTATATATTGATCTGTCTGAACCAATACTGGCTTGATTTACAGAAGGTGGCTCAGGGAAACATAATGTGATTTTTTAGATCTCTCTCTCTCTCTTTCTCTCTCTCCATCATCTGCCTAGTGTGTGTTTTGGTGTATAGCTATATATAATTTATCCATATATTATCAATCTGTTTGCCTATCTATTTATTATTGCACTTTGACACCTATCTTTGCCAAAACAGTGGAGAGTGCCTTGCACTTTTTTTTATTATTATCTCAAACATTTACCCATCCATCTTTTTATATCTCCTTGCTGCATTCAACCCTCCCCCGTCCCCCCAAGTAATTCTCTGATCAGTGAGCCTTTGCTCCTGGCAGCCCTAATGATGCCACTTATGGGAAGAAGTGCTTGGGAGGAGTTGTACGCCTGCTTGCTTATCCAAGAAGAATGGTGCTTTTGCATCCTCTTCCCTGCCCAGCCCCCTAGTGCTGCATCCTAGCCCCGCTGATGGATTGTTTGCTGTCTGTAATCACTAGCACAGTGTCTTTCCGTCTGAGTTCTTGCATTTTAACTCACTTTGTCTCACTGTCCTGTCCTCTTAATTTAAATGCTTGTCTCCTTGCCTCTCCATCTAATAGCTCATTTCTTCTTCTCCCCTATTACCCTGCATTGTTTCTCTATCATATCACTTGCAATTTCTTGGATGACATATTTTACTTTAGATCATAGCTCATTTAGTCTTTTCTCCTGCTGGTATGCTAATAGCATCTCAAGCTAATCATTAATTTCCACCCTGTGGTTTCAATAATTCCTTCCATGCTAAATCTTGCATAGAAAAATTATTTTAGGGTTGGCACCTTCACTTAGTCTAAGAGAAAAAGTGAGCCAGGAGATGCCTAGATATAAAAAATTAAGCCTCACAAGAGAGGGACATGTATAAAATGTCAATGCCTGAAGAATCTTCAGAGACCAAATTCAAGTTCCTCATTTTTACTGATGGAAAACAACAACACGAAACTGAGGCCCCTGGAGTTTAAAAGATTTGCGGGTCACACGTCCTGTTACATGAGATTTCTTAGTTCGAAAAGCAGGCCCTTTTTGAAAGTGGGTAACTTCTATTTGCAGTGCCTCAGGCAAGAGAACTAGCAATTGGCTCCAGGCCCAGTTTTTAGCCAGATCCACTTCTTTTTTCCCATCCTGGGCTCATCATGGGCTTCTCCCTAGATGGGAGCTTCAGACAGTAAAGCCTGTTCAGTCCGCTACACACAGTACCTCCCCACCCCAAGCAGCTGCTCCTCCTGTGCTGTGTCCTAGTTTGAGAGAATAACAGGGGAGAACAGCATCAGATCTGCAAGCTGTCCAGGTGAGTAGGCCAGGAGGTCCTAGAGCACTGGGTCATGAGAACGTGCACAGATGCAGCTCTGGGCACTGAGTTTCTCGCTCTCCACACACACACACACACACACACACACACACACACACACCCCTGATATTTTATGTTATCTTTCATATTTAAGTTCTGATACTAAAATACTGATAAGAGTTCTGTGCCGGTTGAAGTAAAATTGTCAGCTAATGATAAGAAAATGGGTAGTAAGGACTAAGACATTGTTTGGGGGTCTTCTAAATATCAGTATCTATAAGTCTTTTATCGGGGTATTGTGTCTCTATAGCAGGATCCACCTACCTCATACCTGGGGTATAACTATGTGTCTACTAGTATTCTAGAAGTTTAACCATATACATGAGGCCTCAAAACCCCACCATTCCTGAATTTCACCGAACAGTGGTTTTCGGAAGTAGCTCTCCCTCTGCAGTGACCAGTGTCCCTGAGAATGGTGACTCTCCAGTTCCATGTTTCCAGTTTCCTGGTAAAAACCAAAGTCTTGGACAAGTAGTCACCAGGATGTGTGAGTAGTCACCTAGTGGTCTACCTGCTCCTTATAGTGCTTTTTACAGCTTTCTCTGATTTTAACTCACGCATTGCACACACTCCTCACCTCCACTCTTACATCCCACCCCAAACATCACTCCTATGTCTGGTCAGGGTTCTGCACCAACTTGCTTTTCATTATCCTTTGCAGGCACCATTGACAATCAACTTCCAGAATTTACTAATGCCTCACCCACATTCCATCATTAAACATTTGTTAACATATTTTATCAACTGCTCTCTCCACTCCTGTTCTCCATGTAATTGTACATTTACAATAAACAATCTTTTACTTTTATTTCACTGAAGCTCCAGAAGGCAGCAGGGAATGAGTCTGGGCTCAGCTGCTGACTGTCGGATATTCTGAGGTAGGATAAGAGGAAGAGGATTTATTACCTGTGACCCATTATTACGTGGCTTACAAAAACACTGAAAAGGCTAGCTAAGCAGCTCTCCCTTCATTCCCCAGACAGCACCGTTGAACTGGACCACTAAGGTAGATGCTGACTCTGCGATGCTTGGGATGCTAGCTAATTAATTAATTAATTGCCATCATTACTGCTGACTCGACTGCGCCTGCCATAAACTGGATCAACACAGTGTTTGCTCCACATCTCTCCATGGCCAGGAAACTAGGTTCCTGGTTTTGGATTTCTGATTCAGCTCACCCAGAAAAACCAAATATGATCATGGTCACGCTTGCTAGTGATGTGGTTTGGTTAATGTGGATAATATGCAGAATGTGAACTAACAGAAACTTGGAAGTACAGCTTGCAGCTTCCTGTCCACTGATATGCAGTAAGGAACACTGCAAAGACATTGTAGTGGAGTTGAGTGAGTGTATAAAAGTATCTTCTGCCCTAGCCGGTTTGGCTCAGTGGATAGAGTGTTGGCCTGTGGACTGCAGGGTCCAGGGTTCCAGGGTTCGATTCCAGTCAAGGGCACACGCCTGGATTGTGGGCTCCATCCCCAGTAGGGGGTGTGCAGAAGGCAGCCAATCAATAATTCTGTCTCATCACTGATGTTTCTCCCTCTCTCCCTTCTTCTCTGAAATCAATAAAAATATATTTAAAAATTAAATAAAAAATATCTTCCACATCTATGTTTAACTGAAATTCCCTTACCATACACTTTCAATGAATTTTTATGTGCATATGTCAGTTCTCATTTGGGGTGATTTTGCCCTTTGTGCGCATTTGGATACACATCATTTTTGAGTGGCACAGCCAGGGTTTGGTATGGCATCTAAGGGGCAGAGGCAAATGATGCTGCTAACTATCCTACAATTCACAGGAGAGCCTTCCAACGCAAAAGACTATTCCATCCAAAATATTAATAGTGAAGAAGCCCTGATATATGTGTATAAATAAAAGTAAATAACTCATAACTATGATTATTTCTGGGGAAGAGAAGGACTAGATTTAAGAATGGTGCTTAAGGGGACTTTAGCCATTATTTTATTTATTTTTAGAAAGAGAATGCATAATGGTATTAAAACTAATGAAACAATAATCAAATGAAAATATGGGAGGAGGATATAAGGGACGTGAAAACAAAAGAGAGATATTCAAAACAGAATATATGCTTTTTTCTTTAAAGAATATATATATATATATTTCAATCACTATAAGTCTACATTATCATTTTAGCAATAAATCAAAGTGCCTTTTTAACTCCTGTTTCTTCCTCATCCTCCACATCTAATCAATGATGAACTCCAATCAATTCTAATGGCAACAATGTTTTCTAAACCACCATTCCCTTCTCATATCACTGGTCATTTTAATTTTAGTGGTCTTTTTTTTTTTTTTTTGCCTGGATCATGTAAGCAGTCTCATTACTATCTCCCTACTTTCAAAATTCTCACTCTCCATGTAATTTTTACATCATTTACAATTACATTCATAGGTGTTATCATTCACAATCTATCCTAACAATATACTAGTAGAGATTCAACACAATTCCCATCTAGATACCAATGGCATACCTCATAGAACTAGAATATTCTAAAAATATATATATGGAACCCCAAATGACCCCAAATAGCCACAGCAACCTTTATAGAAAAAAATATTGGAGGTATTATACTATCTGTACCTGATATCAAATAATACTATAACTCTACAGTAATTAAAATGGTATGGTACTGATATACAGATCAATGGAATAGAATAAGGAGCTCAGAAATAAACCTACACATATATGGTCAATTAATCAATGATAAAGGAAGCAAGAACATAAAATAGTCTATTCAATAAATGGTGTTGGGAAAATTAGAATGACACATGCAATAATAAAATGAAGCTAGGCCACCTTCTTATGGCATATACAAGAATAAACTCAAAATTAATTAAAGATCTAGCCTTAGCTGGTTTGGCTCAATGGATAGAGTTTTGGCCTGCAGACCAAAGGGTCCCAGGTTCGATTCTGGTCAAGGCACGTACCTTGGTTGCAGGCTCCTCCCCATCTTGGACCCTGATCTGGGCCCCTTGCAGGAGGCAACCAATCAATGTGTTTCTTCCACATTAATGTTTCTCTCCATCTTTCACTCTCTCTTCCACTCGCCCTAAAAAAAAATGGAAAAATACCCTAAAACCGTAAAAATCCTAGAAGAAAATACAGGCAGTAAAATCTCTGACATTGCTATTAGTGATATTTTAAAATATATCTGCTCAGGCAAGGGAATAAAAAAAAAAAGGAATAAACAAATGGGACTACATCAAACTAAAAAGGTTTTTTTGCATAGCAAAAAAAAATCAACAAAACAAAAAGACAACCTACTGAATGGAAAAAGATTTGATAAGGTGTTAGTATCCAAAATTTATTTTTAAAAATACCTCATATAACTTAACACCAAAAATCTCTAATAATTTATCTTAAATATGGGCAAAAGACCTCAAAAGACATTTCACATTTCATACAAATGTATAAAAATATGTCCAATGTCACTAATCATCAAGGAAATGCCAATTAAAACCACAATGAGATATTACCTTATACCTGTCAGAATGGCTATCAATAAATCAACAAACAACAGTGCACGAGGGTTCCCTTTTCCCCACATCCTTGCCAATACTTGTTGTAAATTAAAAATGGAACTACCTTATAACCAGCAATTCCACTTCTGGGTATTTATCTGAAGAAATCCAAAGCACTAATCTGAATATATATATGCACCCCTATATCCATTGCCCAGTTATTTACAACTAGAGGCCCGGTGCATGAAAATTCATGCACTCGAGGTGGGGGCTCCCTCAGGCCAGCCTGCACCCTCCCACAGTCCAGGAGCCCTCAAGGGATGTCCAACTGATGGCTTAGGCCCGCTCCCATGAGGAGCGGGCCTAAGCCGCAGTCTGGCCTCCTTCTGTGGGAGGTGATGGAGTGGGCTGATCAGGTGACAGCTGGCCAGCATGCCCCCTGACACCCCCTCCTGATCGCCCCTCCACCGCTGCTGGTCGCTGCCGACCCCTGATCGCTGTGCCCTCCTTCTGCCTGCTGGCATGCACTTTGTCTGGCCTGGCACTGCCTGCTCGACGGCCCCGCCCCCCACAGACCGGTCATTCCTGCAGTTCAGTTGATTTGCATATTATGCTTTTATTATATAGGATAGCCAATATATAGAAACAATCTAAGTGCCCACCAATTGATAATGGGATAAAAAGAAGTAGTATACAATACAATAGATTATTCCTCAGCCTTAAAAAAGAATTCTTACCATTTGTGAAAACTTGATTGGACCTAGAGAGTATTATGCTAAGTGAGCTAAGTCTGACAGAAAAAGAAATTATTAAACAAACAAAACAGAAACAGACTCACAGATACAGAGAACAAACTGAGGGTTGCCAGATGTGAGGGGAACTGGGGGACTGGGTGAAAAAGGTGAAGGGATTAAGAAGAACAAATTGGTAGCTACAAAAGAGTCACAAGGAGGTGAAGTGCAGCACAGGAAACATAGTCAATAATCCTCTCTAATAAAAGAGTAATATGCAAAGTAACCATCACTCTGCTACACAAGTCATGCCCACCAGTGAAGCTATGCTCACCAGCCAATCAGGGCAAGTATGCAAATTAACACCAACCAAGATGGCTACCAGAAGGGAGGCTTGGGTTTCCATGGCAACAGAAGAAGCCAAGCTTTCCACACACTCTGGCGGGCCCAGGCCTCCACTCAAGGATACAAAGTTTCAATTATAGAAGGTAAACAAATCCAAACAGAAATGGCTGCCAGCCAAGGAGTGAGCAGGAGGCTTGGCTCCGCTCCAGGCTACAAAGTTTCAATTGTAGAATGTAAATAAATTTCAGATACCAGGGCCTCTGCTTGGGTCACCAGGGGCGTGGCTGGCCTGCAAACCACCATAGGCCCCTCACCCAGGCTGCTCCACGCCCCAAGGGAACCCCACCCTGATCCAGGACACCCTACAGGGCAAACCAGCTGGCCCCCACCCGTGCACCAGGCCTCTATCCTCCTATCTACTAAAAGAGTAATATGCAGATTGACCATCAATACAATACACAATATGGCTGCCCCGTGTGGTCAAAGATCCTGCCCCCATGTGGACACAAGATGGCCACCACAAGATGGCCAGCAGGGGAGGGCAGTTGGGAGGCACCAGGCCTGCAAGGGAGGGCAGTTGTGAGGCACCAGGCCTGCAAGGGAGGGCAGTTGGAGGCGATCAACCCTGCAGGGGAGGGCAGTTAGGGGTGACCAGGCCGGCAGAGGAGGGAAGTTGGGGGCAAACAGGCTGGCAGGGGAGCAGTTAAACATCAATCAGGCTGGCATGGAAGTGGTTAGGGGGTGATCAGGCTGGCAGGCAGAAGCAATTTATGGGCAATCAGGAAGGCAGGCAGGCGAGCAGTTGGGAGCCAGCAGTCCTGGATTGTGAGAAGGATGTCCGACTGCCCGTTTAGGCCTGATTGCAAACAGGCAGTCGGACATCCCTCGAGGGGTCCCAGATTGGAGAGGGTGCAGGCTGAGCTGAGGGACACACATCCCCTGTGTGCATGAATTCCGTGCACCGGGCCTCTAGTATTGTAATAACTACGTATGGTACCAGGTGGTGCTAGATTATTGAGGGAATCACCTCATAAATTGTATGGCCGTCTAGTCACTGGGCTGTACAACTGAGACTAATATAACGTTGAATGTCAATTGCAATTATAAGTTTTTAAAAGAGAAAAACAAATTTCACATAAGCTTTTTAAAAGAAAAAGTAATTCTAAGAATAAAGTTCAGAGGTTCATAGTGATAAATGCCTATGGGGGGGAAATAAAAGATCTCAAATAAAAATCTCAACTTACACCTAAATGATCTAGAAAAAAAAGGAAGATAAAAGTTTGTAGGAGAAATGAGGATAATGATGAAATTGGAAACAAATGAAATAGAGACTAATAACAATATATAATATCAATAGAACTAGGAGTTTGGTTTTTGAAAATATAAATTAGATAGACACATTTTTTAGACAGATCCACTTAAGAAAAGGTGATAACTTGAAATCACAAATGAAAAAGAGACGTTACAACTGATACCATAGAAATACAAAGAACCATAAGAGTTACTATGAACAACTATATGGCAACAAATTAGGTTACCTAGAAGAAATATACAACCTACCAAGCCTAAATCATGAATAGAAAATCTGAATAGATCTATTACTAATAAAGATATTGAATCAGTTATAAAAATATCTTCCTACAAAGAAAAATTAAGAATGAGACATTTCACTGGTTGAATTCTACCAAATATTTAAAGAGGAATTAATACTTATCCTTCTCAAACACTTCAAAATGTATAAAAGGAGGGAATACTTCCAAATGTATTTTATGAGGGCAGCATTACTAATACCACAGTCAGACAAGGACAGTACAAGAAAATTATAAGCCAATATTCTTGAGGAACTTAAGTGCAAAAATCATCAGCAAATTAATAGCAAACTGAATTCAACAATGCATTAATAGGATCATACATCATGACTAAGTGGGGTTTATCCCAGTGATGCAAGATGATTCAATATCTTTAAATCAATGTGATGTACCTCATTAATTAAATAAAACAAAAATCTGCCTGGCTGACGTGGCTCAGTGGTGGAGCGTCAACCTGTGAACCAGGAGGTCATGGTTTAATTCCATGTCAGAGCACATGCTCAGGTTGTAGGCTTGATCCCCAGTACAGAGCATGCAGGAGGTAGCTGATCAATGATTCTGCCTCATCATTAATGTTTCTATCTCTCTCTCCCTTTCCTATCTTCTCTGAAATCAATACACACACACACACACACACACACACACACACACACACACACACACACACACACTAGAGGCCCGGTGCATGAAATTCATGCATGGGGGTGGGGGTGTGTGTCTCTCAGCCCAGCCTGAACCCTCTCCAATCTGGGACCCCTCGAGGGGTGTCTGACTGCCCTCTCACAATCCAGGACTGCTGGTTCCCAACCACTCACCTGCCTGCCTGCCTGATTGCCCCTAATCACTTTTGCCTGCCAGCCTGATCACCCCCTAACCACTCCCCTGCCAACCTGATCGACACCTAACTGCTCCCCTGCCAGCCCGATTGCCCCTAACTGCCCTCCCCTGCTGGCCTGGTAACCCCTAACTGCCCTCCCTTGCCATCCTGGTTGCCCCTAACTGCCCTCCCCTGTCAGCCCGGTCCCCCCCAACTGCCCTCCTCTTCAGGCCTGGTCCCCCCAAACTGCCCTTCCGTGCCAGCCTGGTTGCTCCAAACTTCCCTCCCCTGCAGGCCTGGTCGTCCCTAACTGTCCTCCCCTGCTGGTCTGGTCACTCCCTACTGCCCTCCCCTGCTGGCCCGGTCACCCCTAACTGCCCTCCCTTGCCACACTGGTCACCCCTAACTGCCCTCCCCTGCAGGCCTGGTCCCCCCCAACTGTCCTCCCTGCTGGCCTGATCACCCACAACTGCCCTCCCCTGCTGGCCATCTTGTGGCAGCCATCTTGTGTCCACATGGGAGTGGACATTTTTGACCACTTGGGAGCAGCCATCTGGTGTTTTGGAGTGATGGTCGATTTGCATATTACCTCTTTATTATATAGGATATATATAGGTATATATATGTGTGTGTATATATATATATATGTATATATATGTGATAAATCATCTCAACATATATAGATAAGTCATTTTACATATCCAACTTGCATTTATGATAAAAACTCTGAAAAAAAGTTCATGTAGAGGGAATTTACTTCAACATAAGAAATGCCATACAGAACAAGCACACCATTAATATCATGCTCAATGGTGAAAAAGTGAAATCTTTGATCAGGATCAAGAAAGGCTTGCCCAATATCACCACTTTTATTCAACATAATGTAGGAATTTATAACCAGCATAATTAGGCAAGTAAAAGAGGGCATCCAAATCAAAAGGAAGAAGTGCAATTGTTTCTATTTACAGATAACATTATCTTATATATGGGAAACCCTAAAGATTCTACCCAAAACTGTTAGAACTAATTTAGTAAACTTGCAGGATACAAAATGAATATAACAAAATCAGCAGTGTTTATATACGCTAACAATAATATATCAAAAATAGATATAAAGAAAACAATTCCATTTATAATTACATTAAAAAGAATAAAATACCTAGTAATAAATTTATCCAGAGATAAAATAGCTACACACTAAACACTGCTAGACTATGATAAAAGAAAGTGAAGGCACAAATAATTGAAAAGATATTTTGTGCTCATAGGTTAGAAGAATTAGTATTGTTACAATGTTCAGACTACCCAAAGCAATATACAGAATTAATGTAATCCCTATAAAAATTACAACAGCATTTTTCACAAAATTAGGAAAAAAAAATCATAAAATTTGTATGTAACCACAGAAAACCCTGAATTGCCAAAGCAATATTAAAAAATGAGAACAAAGCTGGAGACATAATACTTACTAATTTCAAACTATATTACAAAGTTATAATAATCAAAACACCATGATATTGTCATATTGTCTTAAAAATAGATGCAGAGATCAATGGAACAAAACAAGAGAGCCCCAAAGTAAACCCATACACACACACACACAGAGAATTAATTTATGGCAAAGTTGCAAAGACTATACAATGGTGAAAGAATTGTCTCTTCAATAAAAGTGTTGGGAAAACTGAACAGCCACAGGCTAAAAATGAAACTGGATCCCTATTGTACACCATTCACAAAAATCAACTCAGTGTATTAAAGATTTGATCATAAACCTGAAATGTTAAAACTCATAGGTAAAAAGATAGGGGAAAGTTCCTTGACATTGATCTTAGCAATGATATTTTTTATTAGACTCCAAAAGCAAAGGCAAAAAAAAAAGCAAATATCAATGAGTGGAACTAAAAACTACAAACCTCCTGTATAGTAAAGGAATCAATCAATACAATGAAAAGGTGACCTATAAGATGGGAAAAATACTTGCAAATCATGACACTGTTAAGAGGTTAAAATCTAAATTATATAAAAAACACATACAACTCAATAGCAAAAAAACAAAACAAAACAAACAAAAAACCCACCCCAAAACAGTCCAATTAAAAAATGGGGTAATCATCTGAATAGACATTTAAAAAAAATAAAATAAAAATCATACAAATGGCCAATAGGTACATGAAAAGGTACTCAGCATCACTAATCATTAGGGAAAAGTAAATTAAAATCACAATCAGATATCACCTTACACATATTCAGGTGACATTTATCAAAAAGCCCAGAATACCTCTCCTTAATTGGCGCATATCAGTGAATTATTGTTTATGAACAATAACAAAATGAACCATCTTCTTAAACTCATTCTTTTTTTCCTAACTATCCAGTCATTTATTAAGATATGTAATACCTGACAGTGACTTTCAAATCTTCCTTTACATTAACCAAAGGAATCCATTCATTCAATGCCTTGCTGAGTCTCCCTCACTTTTGTTTTTGCCTTGATCAAGAAAAAGGAACTGTTTTAATAGCAAGGAAATTTATAACAGCCTCAGGAATTTTGCATAGGAAACAAGTTTGTATTTGGGCTGTAGTTTTATTTCCCAAGTAGACAAGTGGGTTTACTTTTATTATATTAAAGAAGATATGTTAATCGAAACATTATATAAATCTTGGTATTACATGAAAGCAAACAAAAAAATAGGTATCTACACTGAGTAGCCAGATTATGATGATCTCTGAATGCATAATAATCTGGCCACTCAGTGTATATCCTACATAATAAAAGGCTAATATGCAAATTGTCCCCTCAACCAGGAGTTCGACCAGCAGGCAGGCCGGCCAGCCACCCATGTCCCCTCCCCATGACAAGGCTGGCCGGACCCAACCCATGGATGAATTCATGCACTGGGCCTCTATATATATATATATATATATACTAGCTTTCCCGTTGCAGGAAAAAATCCTGCAATAGGATTTCCTGCTGCACTCTACCCTGCCTCCGTTCCTCCCTTGTTCGCCCGCCTCACCTTCTCCTCCAGCCCGCCCGCGTTTCCCTTCTCCCCCGCCCCGCCTCCGCCCCGCCCTTGTCCCCCGCCCCGCCCTTGTCCCCCGCCTCACCTTCTCCTCCAGCCCGCCCGCGTTTCCCTTCGCCCCCGGCCCCGCCTCCGCCCCGCCCGCTCGGCCTTCTCCTCCAGCCCACCCAAGTTTCCCTTCACCCCCGGCCCCGCCTCCACTCCACCTTTATCACCCGCCTCGCCTTCTCCTCCAGCCCGCCCGCGTTTCCCTTCGCCCCCGGCCCCGCCTCCGCCCCGCCCTTCTCCTTCCCCCGGCCCCGCCTCCGCCCCGCCCTTCTCCCCCCGGCCCCGCCTCCGCCCCGCCCTTCTCCTTCCCCCCGGCCCCACCTCCGTGCCGCCCTCCCCCCCCCGCCCCCCTTGCTTGCTTCTTCGAAGCTTTACTCCCTTCTGCAGCTGTTGGCTTCTTTGGACGCTGTCTTGATATGCAAATTAGCCGCCATCTTTGTTGGGGCAATTTGCATACTCATCCTGATTGCTTGGTGGGCGTGGCTTGGCTGGTGGGCGTGGCTTAGGTGTAGCGAAGGTGCGGTCAATTTGCATATTTGTCTATTATTAGATTAGATATATATATATATATATACATACATATACACACACACACACACACACACACACACACACACACACACACACTGAGTGGCCAGATTATTATGCGGTCAGCGATCATAATAATCTGGGCAATCAGTGTATATTTTAGCGAATTAGAATTTATCAACTTCTTTTAGCTCACTTTATTGATTTATTTTGGCTAAAGAGCTTTGTAAATGGAATTTTATCTTGTATCTGATATAGTGTGAGTAATAGATTAGAAAATCCTGGATTCCCCTTTCTGATTGACATTTACTAGTTCGATGACTTTAGCCTCTGAATGCCTCAGTTTACTCATTTATAAAATGTGATTTTACTAAATTGTTGTGATTATAATATAGACAATATATTTAACAGGATAAGAAAGGTAGAGATGACCAGCTACTAAATAAATACATTTCTTTATTTTATGTGTAGGCATGTATTAGGGTTTCTAAGCCATGAAATGTGGGTGAGGGGATGGCACACTCTTCCACGCTCAGCTCATTAGAAGAAATTTCCAGCATAATTCTCTATTCTTCCTTTCCCCTTCTCCGAGTGCAGGGAATCCTTATTGAAAATGGCAAATCTCCTATCAGATTGGGTGCCTGAATGACTGCCTTATGCAAAGCTAAAGATTGGAACTGTACTGGGAGAGAAATAAATTCAATGTCTTTTAAACTACTGATATATCAAAGTTTATTTGTTGTGTTATTAGTATTACCTTAACTTACACAGGATCTAAATAATAGGTGTTAATGATTTTTCTCCAATTGGAAAGGAACAGAAAAAAACTTAACTTATGTATTCAGACAGCTTATGCAAAGTATAGACAAGGCATTTGCTATAAATAGGAACTTAGTCATTGTGTTGGCTCTTTTTTGTATAAACATCACCTAAACATTATCCAGTAGAAAAGATTACCCACTGACTTGTGTCACACATGCCCACGCTCAGAGCCCAGGGGCACTGCATTTATATGACATTTCCCCCAATTATAGGATCAAAGTCTTGCTGTCAACATTTTAACTTCAAAAGACCTTTGGTTCCCAAAGACATCGAAGTGTAAAGAGCAAGGAATATTTGGCCACAGAGCAGATATGTCAAAAATGAAGATGATTGGAACTTAGAATTTCATTTAGCTGAGAGTTTGCATTTTTAAACAGTGCATGTTGTCAGAAGTGCATTTATTTAACTCCTCAAATTAATTGCAATTATAACAAATTATGTTAGGAAAATAATAGTTACCAAACCAAGGATCAGATTATCACAAGGAAATATGTCTGACTTTTTTTATCATGCTAAAATACACAGAATATAAAAGTTACTATATTAACCATTTTTAAGTGCAGAGTTCTGTGGTATTAAGGACATTCGTGTTGTATAATTCACCTACATCCTTCCCCAGAAATATTTACATCTGGCAAAACTGAAACTCTGCACCCAATATACAACTATTTCCATGACCTCCTCCAGGCCCTGGCAAATACCACTCTACTTTCTTTCTTTTGTTTTTTAATCTCCCTCTTCCCCCTACATTTCAGCATCTGATAACCACTATTTTGTTCTCTGTTATTATGAGTTTCACTTTATTTTACTTAATTTTTAAAATATTTAAAATTTTTTTTAAATATTATGTGATGTTTGTCTTCCTTTGTCTGGCTTATTTTTCTTAGTATCATCATCTCCAGGTCCATTTATGTTGTCTCAAATGAGAGGATTTCTTCCTTTTCTTAAGGCTAAATATTGTTTATGTGTGTGTGTATGAATAAAAATATTATGTAGCTTTTAAATAATTAAATCATGATATATATGTATCCATAATAATAAAAGTTTAATATGCTAATTAGACCAGACGTCCTTCCCGATGACCTTCCGGATGAAGCCTGGGCTGTGAGGGAAGCCCGGGTCCCTGGGCCAGAGGGAAGCCGGTGCCGGCAGCTGGGGGACGGAAGGCCTACACTTGTATGAATTTCGTGCATCGGGCCTCTAGCATATTTATATGTATTTATTCTTTAGTTGTCAATGACAGTAAGTTGTTTCCATATCTTAGATATTGTGAATAATTCAATAATGAAAATGGTGGTTAGTGCTTTTAATTCCTTTAAACAAATACCCAAAAGTAAAATTGCTGGGTCATATGGGTTTAATTTCTAAAATATATGGAGATAAACAATCAAATTAAAAAATGGGAAAGGATCTAAATAGACACTTCTTCAACGTGGACATACAGATAGCCCAGAGACACATGGAAAAATGCTCAAAGTCACTGATCATCAGAGAGATGTAAATTAGCACAACAATGAGGTATCAACTCTCACCTGTCAGAATGGCTACCATCAACAAATGACAAGTGTTGGGGATGATGTGGAGAAAAGAAAACTTCACTACACTGCTGGTGGGAATGCAGACTGGGATAGCCACTTTGGAAAAGAGTACAGAGTTTCCTCAAAATATTAAAAATGGAACTCCCGTTTGGCCCAAAGGTATCACTTCTAGGAATATATACTAAGAAATCAGAAACACCATTCAGAAAGAATATATGCTCCCCTATGTTCATAGTAGTATTATTTATAATAGCTTAAGATCTGGAAACAGCCCAAGTGCCAATCAGTAGATGAGTGGATAAAAAAAGCCTTGGTATATTTATATAATGGAATACTATCCTATCTAATAAAAGAGAAACATGCAAATTAACCAACACTCTGCTACACCCACAAGCCATGCCCACCAGCCAATCAGGAGTGAGTATGCAAATTAACCCAACCAAGATGGCGGCCGGCCACGGAGCTGGAGCAAGCAGGAGGCTTGGGTTGCCCCCAGCGATGGAGGAAGCCAAGCTTCCCGCCCACCCTGGCCGGCCCTGGCCTCCACTCAAGGCTACAACGTTTCAATTATAGAAGATAAATAAATCCCAGATACCATGGCCTCCACTTGGGTTGCTGGAGGTCATGGCAGGCATGCAAACCACCACAGGCCCCTCGCCCAGGCCGCCCCATGCCCCAAGAGAACACTCACCCTGATCTGGGACACCCTTCAGGGTAAACCAGCTGGCCCCCACCTGTGAACCAGGCCTCTATCCTATCCAATAAAAGAGTAATATGCAAATTGACCATCACTCCAACACACAAGATGGCTGCCCCAATGTGGTCAAAGATCCTGCCCCCATGTGGACACAAGATGGCCAGCAGGGGAGGGGAGTTGGGAGGGACCAGACCTGCAAGGGAGGGTAGTTGGAGGCAATCAAGCCTGCAGGGGAGGGCAGTTAGGGGTGACCAGGTCGGCAGAGGAGGGAAGTTGGGGCGACCTGGCCTGCAGGGAAGAGCAGTTGGGGGAGACCCAGGCCTTCAGGGGAGAGCATTTGGGGGGGACCAGGCCTGCAGGGGAGGGCAGTTGGGGGGGACCAGGCCTGCAGGAGAGGTCAGTTAGGGGCAATCAGGCTGGCAGGGGAGCAGTTAGACATCAATCAGGCTGGCAGGGGAGTGGTTAGGGGGTGATCAGGCTGGCAGGCAGAAGCAGTTAGGGGCAATCAGGAAGGCAGGCAGGTGAGCAGTTGGGAGCCAGCAGTCCTGGATTGTGAAAGGGATGTCCGACTGCCCATTTAGGCCCAATCCCAGTAGGATAGGGTGCAGGCTGGGCTGAGGGACACAAACCCCTGTGCACGAGTTTTGTGCACCGGGCCTCTAGTGCAGGAATAAAAAAGAAGAATCTCTTACTCTTCGAGACAGCTTGGATGGATCTGGAGAGTACTAGGCTAAGCAAAATAAGCCAGTCAGAGAAAGATAAGTATCACATCATCTCACTCATATGTGGAATCTAATGAACAAAACAAACTGATGAATAAAATAGAACCAGAAACATGGAAGCATGGAACAGAATAACGAATTTCAGAGGTGGGGGATGGGAGTGATTATCCATTAACCAGGGAACTTATATGCGTATATGCATAACCCATGGACACAGACAATAGAGTAGTGAAGGCCGGGGAGGGGCAGGTACAGGGTGGAGGTCAATGAGAAAAAGAAAACGAAAAAAAAAACAGTCCACAAACAAAGGGGGCATCTGTAATACTTTCAAAAATAAAGATAAATTTAAACAAATTTTATATCTCTAATCAATAGGGTTATTGTTCTACATTTATTTTTTTATAAGTTCTTTGTGTGATTTTTATATGAGGTAAATATTAACTTTCAAATTAATTGGAAATTGTTTCATGTGTCTATTGGCCATTTGTATGTTCTCTTTGGAGAAGTGTCTATTTAGGCCTTTTGCCCATTTTTAATTGTTTGACTTACTTTTGTTAAGTGGTATGAGTTCCTTATATCTTTTGGAAATTAACCCCTTATCAGATGTACTCCTGGCAAATATGTTCTTTCTTAATCCATATTCCTGACAGGAGTTTGCGCTTTCCACAATCAAGCAGAACTCTGTAGATCAAAAGCTTTGTAAAACCCTGCCTTGTGATAAAGGAACACATTGCTAGATAACATGGATGAAGTGAAGTTCAGGTGACCTTCTCAAGTAAGGAAAAAATGTCAAAAGATAAATAAAAGTAAAAAATTTATTTTAGGATGGCACACTCCTGATTCTGAGATATATGGGCCATGTTTCTCACTTCTATTTAAAGACACATAACTCATGTGCTCTAAGGTGATAATATGAGCTTAAAATTGGAACATTTTCCTTGTATTTTAAGTTTGTTTTTATTTACCTTTCAAGGGTAGAGAATTCATAATTATTACCCTGATAATAATCTTTAATATATATATATATATATATACTAGTAGCCCGTTTGCACGAAGATTCGTGCAATAGACCTTCATTCACCTGGCTGCCTGCACCAGTTTTCTGCCAGCACCGGGGACCCAGGCCTTGGCTGTGGCCACCGCCTTCTGCCTTCTTTCAGGGTCCGGGCTTGGCCCTGGGCGATGGCCTTGGGCTCGGCTGCACCCAGCGTCCCTGCTACTCAATCGCAGGAGCCGACCCCCAGTGGTCTCCTGTGATCGGCGCAGGCTCCCCGCTGGCGCCCAAGGCCGGGAAAGCCTCGGGCGTCTTTCCTGGCCTTGGGCTCGGCCATACCCAGCGTCCCTGCGACCCGATCGCAGGAGCCGACCCCCAGTGGTCTCCTGCGATCGGCGCAGGCACCCTGCTGGCGCCCAAGGCCGGGAAAGCCTCGGGCAGCTTTCCTGGCCTTGGGCTCCGCCACACCCCAACGTCCCTGCAATGGTTTCCTGGTGGGCGTGGTTGATGGGCGTGGCTTGGTTGGTGGGTGTGGCTTGGGCGTAGCGAAAGTGTGGTCAATTTGCATATTTGTCTATTATAAGGTAAGATATATATATATAGAATATATACTAGAGGCCTGGTGCACAAAATTTGTGCATGGAGGGGGGATTCTCCCAGCTCTGCCTGCACCCTCTGCAATTCGGGACCCCTACACCTTTTTCTTATCTAGCTAACCTCTTCACATTTAAAAAAATTAACTGAAATATCACTTACTCTAGGAAATCCTCTTTGAACAAATGTCTTTACAATCTGTATTAAGTATTTTCATAGTATACCATTCTTTTTCTTTAATAGCTACTTAGAGTGGATGCAATGTGGTTTTCATTCTTGCATCTGAATTTTTTCTTCTTGCTCTTGTAATAGCAAAGCTTATGCAATTTACATTTGCCCTTCAAGGGCTTATATTTGGTTCAGTTTCTACTTGGCTCCCTGCTTTTTTTTTAAGCAATAAATTTGGGATGTGATAGTAAGTCTCACTTGTAATCAAGTCTGTAGGTCTCTCTATCTGAATATTTCTGTAATACCTATCACTTTAGCATACCAGAGATTGTGTTCATTTATAGAAAATAACAATGTCACCTGATCATTTGATCTTCTAGTTATATTTTATAGCAAGATGTATTATTCTAGTAATTTAACTATTACAAAACTGAGGCGTACAGAAATAAATTACGTTGAACAATAAAGAATGACTCAAATATAAAAGCATGGTACACTTAGGGCCTCCATTGTCCTGTGCCTCAGATATCATAGCATAGTTCACAGTTCACACGGAACTCAGCTTCCTTTAAAATAGGAAGGGATGCCATACTCATGAAGCAGCTACTTCCACACATATTTTTTTAAATTTAATTCATAGCACATACTCTTTGTACTAATTATTTGAAAATCATCCTAGCAATTCCCTCTGTTTCTCTCTGTATTGTTGCCTTACATTCTGATGTTATTACTGCACTTTTATCATCCACTCGCTCTAATAAGATTGTGAATTTTTTAAGGGCAGAGATCATGACTTGAGCTTGTGTTTCTCTGTCATGGTGTCTAGATAAATACTCAAATGCCATCCAGTCCAAATGACTGTGATGAGAGAGGCCCACCGTTGCTGGAGACCTCTGATTGTTATTTAAGGGGCCTCACTTGTTCTGCACCTTTACAGAGGGGTGAGTAGGGGCTGAAGGAATTTGAGGAAACCCAGATAGAATTCTCCTAAAAGATTTTGCTAAGGTGGCCACCGGACCACCCGGCATTTGTCCAATTAAAACCCGGACACACAGCAATAACAAAGGAACTGGTCTCCTACTTCCAGTGCATGGAGATCAAACCCCATAGTCAGGACCAGGCCACTGGGTAGACCTGGGCTGGTGCTCCTAACTCTGGGGAGAGGGAGCCTTCCCATGGCTGCAGGCTAGAGGCCCTGGACTCTGGAACAGGTCCATAACGCAGGTTGGTCAGCCAAGCGGCTTCTTCACCTGGGATTGCAGGGGGGCTTGGCCAGGCCCTGCCTGGCCTGTTCACCCCATGATCACAGGTCAGCTCGGCCTGGCCTGTTCGCCCCGTGATCATGGGGCGGCTTTGACACGGGCTCTTCGTGACCACAGGGCGCCTTGGATCCAGGCTCTTCACCCCACAATCACAGGGCGGCTTAGACCTGGGCTCTTCGCCGGTAATCACGGGGTGACTTTGGTGGGCCAGTTCGCCCTGTGATTGTGGGGCGGCTCGGCTTGGTCTCTTTGCCCCCAGATCGTGGGGCGGCTTGGAATGAGCTTGGACCCGGGCTCTTCGCCCCCTGATAACCCCGAGATCGCCCTGCAGCTTGGCTTGGCCTGTTTGCCCCGTGATCGCTGGGCGGCTCAGCTTGGTCTGTTCACCCCGTGATTGTGGGGAGGCTCGGCTTGGCCTGTTCACCCTGCGGGGTGGCTTAGGCTTGGCCTGTTCGCCCTGTGATTGCAGGGCAGCTCGGCTTGGTCTGTTCTCCCCATGGGGCGGCTCGGCTTGGTCTGTTCGCCCCATGGGGCAGCTCGGCTTGGCCTGTTCGCCCCGGGGGGCGGCTCGGCTTAGTCTGTTCACCCTGTGATCATGGGGCAGCTTGGCTTGGTCTGTTCGCCCTGTGGGCAGCTCGGCTTGGCCTGTTCACCCCGTGATCACGGGTCCAAGCCGCCTGACGCTGCCACCCCCTCCCCATGTCCCCGACTTTATCAGCAGCATAGGGCCTCTGTCTCCGCTGCCTTTACCCGCCATCTTTGCTGGGTTCATTTGCATATCACTCCTGATTGGCTGTGGGCATAGTGAAGGTATGGTCAATTTACATGTTTCTCTATTATTAGGTAAGATATATATATATATATGGATTTCAGAGAGAAAGGGAAAGGGAGAGATAGATACATCAAAAATGAGAGAGAACCATTGATTGGCTGCCTTCTGCACACCCCACACTGGGAATTGAGCCCATAACCTGTGAATCAAACCATAGGTCGATGGTCAATCACTAAGCCAGGCAGGCCGGGCACCCAGATGATAATCTTGACCAGAATGTTGACCAAAGGTAAAATCTCTCACTGGTTCTAATACTGGATAACACTGAGGTTATTCACAGATGAAGGCAATCCCTGGAAATCCACATTTTTATTTAGAATGGCTATGCACTTTGTAGGAGAGAACTCACAGAAAAAACTTAGAGCTGCATCGCTATGGTCCAATGATCTAAGAGCTAGAATGTGCTGGTCTAAGCCTGACATTGTATTTGGCCATGTGACATTGATTCTGGCCTTCAGAATCCTGTGATGAAAATATTATCCTGTGTTCCATGACTATCATGAGTGATTTGCCCTCAGACAAAATTAATAAGTAGCGGTTCCAACTGAAACCAAGGCATGCTTTCTGCCCCTGAACCTGATGTCATGTCTCCCTGTGAAGGTTTTCTCCTATGAAGACAATTTTCTTTATGAGAATACTTTTTACAGAAATATTTTTCCTCAAACTTATAAAGCCTGTATATAGATTAAGGATGCCATTTCATTTTATTTTATTTAACAGCTATGTACTAAGAATTTATTAATCATCAGACATTGTACTGTTGTTTGGAGGTAAGACATCGAACAAGATGATCACAACTCTCTTTATGAAATGGATCATCTATTGGAGAAAATTAGAGAGATAAACAGATATATAAAAGTGTGACGAATGGTATTAAATGCAATATTCTTGGGATTATGGTCATATGTAGCTTTATACATTTTCCCTTCTCTTGTAAACTGGAAATGGTTTAAAAATCTTTATATGGCCATATATAAAATGTAACTAAAATATCTCGTAAATGCTAATGTGCAATGAGAGCTTTTAGAATTAAAACTGCATCACAGCATGAGATAAGAATATCTGATTGGCCATTCATTAATGAAGCTGAGATAGGTCACTGTCTTATGACTATGGCATTCTAACCCCTCTATTAGTTTTGTTTTATAACTTATAACCAAAAAATAATTTCTGTAATATATATAATATTATTTTGGTATCATATAAATATCTTGCTATTGACACCACTTGGTAACCTTTGCCTGAATCAATATATTTAATTGGTATTGTAGATCAATAATTTTCTATTTGAATGAATTATTTTATAGCAAACTCAAACCACTTTCTCCTATTCTACTAAAAAATATATATATTTTCTCTTTCCAAGTTTAAAACATAATGTTTCAATTGGTTTCCCTAATGCTTAAAAAATTTTTTTTGGCTTTCTTTTTTAAATAAATATATTATGTACTCTTTCATTTTTATTGATTGCATGTGTTTAAATTGTATTACAATCACTTCTTTTACAGTGTTCCCATCAGCACGGTTTGGTCAGTAGGCATAAATTCAGACTGACCCCTGGGCCTCTTTTTCCTCATCCCATTACTTTTAATGCTTCCCTCTTTCTGCTTTCCAGACTTATAGCAGGTCCCTTTTCATTTCCCCTTCTTAGGAACTAGAATCAGGCCTTTCTGAAAATTCCAGGTTCTGTGCAGTGGGTAACTCTCTTAGAAACTTAAGTATGGTACTAGCAGTGTTTATTACTGACATGTTCCTTTAAGAGTATATTTTAAGTCGATGGATAACAATACTTCATAATATCGTCATTTTAATTTTAACATTATGGTATTTCACTATTTGATCTTATAACTGCATCTCTTTGAATCTACTTATTCATAACATAATTAGCATAACTGCTTTATTCTTCCTTATAAATATGGTTTCAAAAATAAGAACACTGACGTTACTACAAACAACAAAATTACTGAGTGAAGTAAACATTTCTTTGTTTTCTTGTAATTCCTATAAGTTGAAATCCAAGAGCAGTGTGGTGGGAGTGGTCAAATCTGGGTGTAGGCAACAAAGGAATGCTTTTTCTATAGAGGATTGTTAATCAATAATAACATTTATTAGCACTTGGTCTGCTTTTAATTATCATTAGGAGTCAGCAAATTCAATATTGCCTGTAAAAAATAATTACCCCTAAATCTTTTCTTCATCTAATTTGTAAACAATTACTTGTATTGTTGAGTTTTAATTACACACAAAAATATGTTTCATATCAGCACATATATATTAATTATCTTTAATAAACATTCTTTTGTACTTGGAGGTTAGAGAACTCTGTTGAACAACTAGCCTAGAATAGGCAGGCTCAGCTACCCATGATGCTTTCAAGAGGAAATTTGTAATGGTTCAAAATTTGCTAGCTTCCTTCTGGTTCAGATTGTGTCTCTAATCCTGGTGGTACCACATATCCTTGTCTGTAAACAACAAATTCAGGTGAACAATGAGTACAGCGACTGCAAAGCCAACGATGCAGAACTTGGGTTCCTCCAGTTCTGTTCCTTTTGCCATGTGACCACGCTGCAGAATTCTGGTCTAAATGCAGAAAGACTTCCCCACAAAAGCTGCCCATTGTCGAGCTGTGTGCACAGCAAAGAGAAACTTTGGGAAGTTAATTGTAGCCTGTGAGGTATTATTTTATCCAAAAAAAAAAAAAAATGTGAATACAAAACATTCTGCCCAGATTTTGTGATTTTCTTTATGTGATTTTTCATTTCTGAGTTACTATTTCCCCCCCCCCCAGGATAAAGTTGATAACGTTTGCAAGCAGCCAAATGAGCCTTTTATAGTGAAACTAGAGGCCCGGTGCACAAAATTCCTGCATTGGGGGGGAGGGGGGGAGGCGTCCCTCAGCCCAGCCTGCACCCTCTTATAATCCAGGACCTTTCAGAGGATGTCTGACTGCCAGCTTAGGCTCAATCCCACAGGGATCCCTGCGCATCAGGCCTAAACCAGCAGTCAGACATCCCTCTCGCAATCCGGGACCACTGGCACCTAACTGCTCGCCTACCTGCCTGATCACCCCTAACAACTCTGCCTGCCTGCCTGATTGTCCCAAACCGCCTCTGCCTGCCTGCCTGATTGCCCCTAACCACTCACCTGCCTGCCTGGTCACCCCTAACCACCTCTGCCTGCCTGCCTCATGGCCCCTAACCACTTGCCTGCCTGCCTGATTGCCCTGGGGGGTGGAGCCAGCCGGGACGAGGGGCCATGGTTGTTCTGGTGATTCTGGTTTTTCCACACCATTTTGGTCACTGGGCTTTTATTGTATAGGATATTAAGCTTTAAAACTGCTTCTGAAGATTGAAAGCAGATATTGTGTAGAAGACCATTAATTTTGCAATATCAGTAGCAACAACACATGAGAAAGTGGAATTTCCATATACAAAATAAGAATCACATTTCAAACAAGGATACCAAAAAAACAATGAACACACTTGTCTTAAGTTTCCAAAACTATATATTTATTCTAAAGCAACAAATCAAGTGATCTCAATGTTTTCTATCATTTAGCCATTTTCTCTGGCTTTTGTTGTTTTTTTCAGAATAAGAATATTTCAAACGTTTTTCTTTTTAAATTGCCAGGTTATATATGTTAGACTGTGGAAATATAGAAAAGCCAAGGGAATCAATCCAGAAGGAGCAAAGTCATTGACAGACAAAGACACTGCTCTACTAGCAATTTCTGGAATTTATCGTGAAATGGGAATTTTAGGAATCTCTGCTAAACTCATTTTATAAGATTTTCCTATTAATTCGTGTATCTGCTGCTTTATGGTAAAAACAGTTCAATATTAAAATTGTCAACAAATCTTCTTTGACCAGTTATGAGTAAAGACAGAATAAAATTTGAAGTAAATTTTCTAATGAGCATAAATATGTGAAGACCACTGAACAATTTAAGGAAGACGTGAGCACAGCAAATGTAATATCACATTACTGTGACAGCAACATGTAGGTGTTTGCTTTTTATTTTTATCAAGACAAGGTGATTAATATGTTTTGGAACTATTAATCCACTAATTTTATCTTTAACATTTATTTTATATTAGTTTATTTTTTACCAGTATGATTATATGTTTAAAGTCCAAAAAAATCTCATGGTCTGAATTTCTTTGCTGGTCATTAGTAGCATTTATTTTGTCTCATTATTAACTGAAAATACCTGGGTATCTGGCTATTTCATCTCTGAGACTTTTAGTTTCTTGATATTCTTTTATAGTTCCAATGGGTATATATTTAAATTGAAGTTACAGTGTGTTGCTACTTTCCACTGCTTCATTTTAGGCTTTTTCTGGTGAATTTCCTATTTTTCTTGCTGAAAATCTGATATTATCTTCAATCTTTAAACATATTGTATATCATCACAAATCTTTTTAGCTCAGTATAATATTTAAATAATTCATATTTACATTTTTCAGATTTTCCTGGGTCCTTTGAGAAGAAGGGGATAAGTTTAAACAGCTCAAGAACCTTTTTCATAGCTCCCATGATGTGCAATTTCTTTAACATAAGGCCCTCTCACATTACTTTTTCTGCACCTTATCATGTCTTTCCCCTTCGTCCTTTTTGGCATTACTTTGGTACCCTTCTGTTCTCAGAATTTGTTAAATCAGTTTTTCCTGGGGGTGGAAGTGGGATGCTCTCATTTGGGGGAGAGGGGGTGTTAGTCCTAGTTGTGGGATTATCTGACCACAGCTAATCTCCTTCTGTTTGAGCTCCTCAATTTCCCCCACAGTTCCTGCCACACTGTCACAGCTATTGGCAATAATTATGTTAGGCATGGAGATCCCCCTCCTTCCTGCTCGCTTACACCTTAGTGGGAATTTTCTGGAATTCCCTGCTTCTGTCTCATTCATGAGGTAAACCATATGGGTTTGTTTTCATTCCCATTGTTGTTATCTAATGTTTTAGATGAAGGAGTAGAGAATCAGCTCAAGGCCACTTCCTTGCTCCTGTGAAAAATGGAAATGCTAACAATATTTTTTAAAAGAAAATTATAGTCAAAAGTATGACTCAGAAAATAGCTATAGTGGAAGGAAGACTAATGGCTGAAGAACCGGGTAGCCAAATTTTGACTTATTTTTAACTAGGAAGGAAATAGTTACTGTATAAAATTAAAAAAAAATATTTAGAAACCTGGAGGTAAGGATCAGAAGAAGTAAAAATTCAAACTGATAAAAGTGAGTGCCTGTGGGAAACAGGCAGGATAGTAGGGGAAAGGTGGAATAGGGCTCTTTAATTTCTTTATAGGTTACTAGGGGCCCAGTGCATGAATTTGCGCACCTTGAAAGGAACTGTGGGCCACGAGGCTGAGGTGGGCACAGGGGCGGGTCTTGGATCATCCTCTGCACCCCTGCCCAGCCACTCCCACCATGGCCCCTGGTCCCCTGTCTGCCAGGCAGCCCCACTCCCACCGCCATCACTCCCATGTGCTGACAGTGCCAGCCCCACTGGCACCTGCTGACAGCACAGAGCAATTGGGGCCAGTGAGTGGGTCCAGCACTGTCAGTGGGTTCTAGTGGTGCCTGCCAGCCCCGATTGCCCCTGAGGGCTTCTCGACCTCCCCCTGCTCCTGAGGGGCGATCAGGGCAGCAGCTGCCACTTGCACCCACTGATGGTGCTGAGCGATTGGGACTGGCCCCAGGCACTGGCTGCGGGTGCGAGCAGGGCCAGTGCCAGCAGTGGTTGTGGGTGGGGCTGTTGCTGGCAGTGGGTGCAAGCAGCAGCTGCTGGCCCAAATTGCCCCTCAGGAGCAGGGGAAGGTGGAGAAGCAGATGTGAGCGGCTGGTGCTGGCTTCGGGTGTGAATGGGGCTGGCGGTGGCAGCAGGTGTGAGCACTGGGTGGGACTGCAGTGCATGGGAGCAAAGAATTTACAGTAACCACCAGAGGCTCACCCCAATGGCAGCAAATGGTGCCCTGCCTTGGTCTAGTGCCCTTGCTCATCTGCTCCACCATCCCACTGCGGCCGACACATGCCATGTTCTGCACTCTACCTCCTACTACCAATTCCCTCCATGTTCCGCACACCGCCCCTAGTGGTCAGCGAACATCATAGCGACCTGTTGTTTGGTTGTTCCGCTGTTTGGTCTGTTTGCATATTATCCTTTTATTATGTAGGATTCTGTATTACTTATGTTAGACTATGTGCACATGTTGCTATATTCTTTCTGTTCCCCTGTCACTCTGTCTCCTTTTGCCTGTCTCTGTCTCTCTTTCCTTTTTCAAGTCATCTATCTCAGACCTGCTTTGGAGCACTCTGGCCCTGGAATAAGATAATAGGGAGACTGGTCTCACATGTAGCTGATGAGAGGATTTTACGGCTGTCATGACACCCTCCTGGCCACCAGGAGAACCAAGGCCACGGACAGGCATTCATCTAAATGTAAATGTCAGACTTTACTTCAAAGACATTATGAATTATTTAAAAACACCTCAAAAGGCTTTCCTTGTGATTTCTAATAATTTAAGTTACTTTAGAATATTTTCAGTGTAGAAAATCCTGTGATCAGCCTTGAGACTTTCTCTAAGCATATTTAATTACCACTTACATATACACCCATATCAATATCATATTATATTTGGGATATGTGTTCTAAACATTTAGTTGCTGACTAACTTCATTGATCTCCTCAGTAGTCAATCATTATGAAGGCAGATTTGAGTAATTCCATGTAGCTTTGTCATTACTATCCCAGGCAGACTTAACTTTTTACAGATGACAGCTGGACTATGACCATTTAGGGATTTTTCTTTTGTAAGTGAATTTGAGCAATCATTTTTAGAGAAGTGATCTGGATCTTTTTTTTTTCCTTACTCATATTAAAACAATACATCTCAAATTAGTAAGATTTGATAAGTCCTGTGGAATATCATTCACCAATATTTGGAACATTCAAAATCTATGATATTTTGTCTAGTAGGTCTGAGTATTAAGCCCAGTTCAAGGCATAATACTAGTATGTTGGCATTTATAAGACACATAGTCAAGTCATTTACAATGAATGCTAAAATACTAACTAATGGAAGGGCTTTTGTCTTTCTTATAGCAGGAAAAGTAAGATAGCTCTCAATACTAGAATAAAGTTCTACTTTACTTTAATCATAGCCTGGAAGCCATGCTATGGTTTCTCCTTTTGCAAAAATATATAGGTGATGTGGTTTAGTGCATTTCCAAACACATGCAAAAACCTATAAACAAATATGGACTTTTCACCAGATCTTTTAGTCACTGAGGTATATTGCCAATTCAGCTTTGGCACTGCCAATTCTTCATTTTATTTTCTCACTGTCAACTTTAATCTGGGGAGGGCAGACAACTGATATGTCTTCATCAGCGCTGAGTTTCCCTCACAGCTGCCTTCTGATGCCGATTCCTAGCCTCTGGTATCCAGATCCCTCGTCTTCTTGAATTCCACTATAGATGCCAAACTGCATTAGGTTCTCTTCCTTTGGGTTCTGTAGTGGATGATTTTAGAGTTACAATCTTTCCTACATTTTCAGTATTATCTCTCACTTTTGCATTTTATAATATTTTAAAATATAAGAATTCAACTCTATTTGTATTTTCCAAGAGACCAATACACAAATGACTTTGTTTTTATTTACAATTTAAAAGAGTAGTTTTAAAATATCTAATCTATAGTCACAGGAATTACTAGTAAATATGGTCTCCATATGAAATATTTTATTCCTGCAATTATCCACTTTCTATACTCATTCATATAAGTCTGTCAACTAAGCTGCCTCCAATGTCACACAGCTGGGAAGTAGCAGGACCCAAAGTCAGACTGCGTTTTTCTGATTACAATGCCCAGTCTGTCAACATATTGAATCATCATAATCCTATTTAGACCATGACCTTGTCTTCCTAGAGCAAATTGAGTCTTGTGAGTCTAATCTTCACAAAACACCGTATGATCCGCCACTACCTAGCTCCTCAAACGCATGCTACCTACTTTTATTTTGTATCCTATACTTCTTTCAGGTCTTTAAATACTCCATGCAGTGTTCTTCTTCTTGGCTAACTATTTTCTCTTGCATAGAGCTCTATTTTTCTCTCCTGGCCACATATGTATTGCCAAGCCAACTCATATCCAGGTCTGGTAAAATATTTTATCAGATCCGATGCTTTTCTTTCATTTCTATAATAGGTTAGAATATAGATAGATAGGTATGTATATCTCATAATCCCCATGTAATTAAATCTCAACTTCTTTAAAGTCTGTTTTTTCCCATTTAATTTAATACAAGTTCTTATGTATAAATCATAGTGCAAGAAAATAACCAAAGTTGAAGATTAAATGTATTTTAATATAAGCTCCTTAAGAATAGACATTTTTCTCCTATTACTCTTTATATACACAGATTCTAGACATTGTTTAGTATGTAATAACAATACATACTTGTTCAATAAGGTAATGTCTTTTATAAATCTCCTACTAAAATTTAAGCATTTGCAATTAAAATAGCTCAAATATATCTGCTACAGTTTTAAGAAACTTTCCCTACCTAAATCTTAAAACTGCTCTTACATTGAAATATTTTTGAAATATGTATTTATTTTTTTAGCATTTCTGTCCATTATCTGGTGATCAAATACATTAGTAATAACTTTTCTCTCACCATTAAAAGTTTCATGAAAGCATGTAAATCTAGCATTTATTAACTGTAGATCTCCATGCAGTTGTTCATGTACTCATCTGGAGTAAAGTGATGATTACTAGTCATCATGCTGATTCAAGATTACAAGATTCTGCAGTAATTCCTAGGAATCACAGACAGGTTTAAATTGTGCTTATCAGTTCTAATGGCAATAATAATAATAGCTGCTATAAGCGGTTCACACACAGATACATATACCATTTCATTCACTTGTCACCATAACTCTGAGAAACAGGCATTACTATCCCCTTTGACAAATAAGCTGCCTCCCATGTCACACAGCTGGGCAGGAGCAGGAACAAAGTCAAGCTGGGCTTTTCTGATTACAATGTCCAGTCTCTTAAGAACTACTTACTGTTAGTTCACGGGGGTCAGAATTAGATGGACTAAGGTTGTTAGGCCAAGCCTCTCAGAGAATCTATGGCATACAGGGGTGCAGGACTTGGGTTTCAGCTTTTTAGGATTAGGGGGGAAAAACACATGTGCCTATCAAGATAGCTCCCTCAGGGATGACTTGATAAGACTCGCAAGAGATTTGCTTTCAGACCAGGATGGCAATTTCTTATTTTACCCTGAGAATTATTACTATCAAGCTGGCTCCAATACTCATGTTTGGATGTTTGTATATTTTTTATGACAAGTTCTATGCTAGGCTCTAAAGTCTGAATCCTTTGAGAACTGAATCAATTAGCTTGAGTGACTAGGCGAAACTGGCATACGGACAGTGGCTTCATAAGTGCTTTCTCTGGATGATGCTGATAATTGATATCTCCTAAGACATATTCCTCTAAGCTAGTTCTTTCACATGTTTCCTAGCCAATTGTAGAAAATATTGTCTTTCTGGTCACCCTCTCTTTCCAACGTTTAAAGTGAAAAAGATATTTGTTCTCTAGAATAAAATGGTTGCCATTCAGTCTTACAGGTTTAAAAATACAATTTCCTCAGATTCTTCAAAGCAGCTCTTCCCTACAGGGCCAGATAACCATTAACCAAACTCACAGGACTGACACATACATTTGGAATATTATTTTATGCAGTATTTTAAAATGCAGACACAAGACCTACAGGAGTAGCATACCCTTAGAATGTACCATCTAGTGCATTCTTCTAAAGGTAGAATAACAAAAACAAATCAAACTCATAAAGGTGCTGGATGAGCATATAATATGAATATTATTAGTGAGATATACTAAATGTTTAGTGGCACCAGAATAAAGGATTCCTCATTTGTCCTAGACATATGGAATGCCCTTGACAATGAGGTTAAATTTTAAAACACTCTGAACACTCAGGGTTGAACAATTATAGTTTCCTTTATTGAATCCTTTTTCTTTTCTGCTAGGTAGGCCACACATTCCTCCCACTTTAAAAATATATATTGTTTTATTGATTTTAGAGAAAGATAAAGGGAGCAGGAGAGAAACATTGATGTGAGAGGGATACATCAATCTGCTGCCTCCTGCACGACCCCTCCTGGGGGTCATGCCCACAACCTGCGTATGTGCCCTGACCAGGAATCAAGCTGGTGACCTTTTGGTACACGGGAGGATATCCAACCAACTGAGTCACACCATTCCAGGGCTCCTCCCACTTTTGATTTTTGCATTCTTTCTTTATATTACTTATGTTATTTTCTAGTTAAAATTGGAACACTGTACCTGCTCATTTAAAAATTTTTAAACTAATTTCTGACTAACATTGTGATTTAAAGTTTAACTTTCAGAATGTCATATTATTTCTTTTATTTCCAAGGTCTTTCTGAGCAGTTCCATGCAGTCTCCATGAACTGAAATATAGGGGAACTTTTGCCTAGCATTTGGATACACAGACACTACATTAGATTGCCTGGACTCAGACCCTTATTACATAATTTGTTAAGAGAAATTGGATGTTGATCTATTTGTACTTATGTTTCCTCATCTGTATTATGGGAGTAATATCTAATAGAAGCAAAAAAACAGATGGTTCAGTTAAAGAAGCATTAATGGAGGGTACTATATAAAGAGGTCTGTTTGGGTTTCAAAAAAAACAACAACAAGGAATGATGAGGCACAAAAGAACTAACCATAGAGATAAGCTCTTACCATTACTATGATTGAAGGCATAAAGGAGACAAATAGTGTGTTGGAAACCAGTAGTAATGGAACTATAAATTTGGGCCGCATAGCAGAAGCTGCTTTCAAGGAAGGATGCATCTTTGTAAGAAATGCAATGGCTAAACAGGAACAAAGTTGGAAAAAAATATCCTGACTACTCTCTCTTTTCTCCCACAAATCTCATATCATTGCCTCCCTTTGGCTAACAGAGCATAAGTAGAGGTAAGGAATGTGTTAGGTAAAGGGTAGAGGAGGGAATAATCTAAATATCCTGTATTTGTAGGGACTTAGGAGGTTGGTAGAGAAACATGTGGAAAAATGTGTATGAAATTGTCCACAAACTTTCTATTTGGGAAGAGAAAACCGAAACTAGAATGCTTGTGCAAGTGAAGCTGATATAATAGAATTTGTAGCACATGAGGCAAATCAGGTAAGAGGACATACTGATCTTATCAGCTCCTCAACTACTAGGCCTCTCTGTTCAATCACAGAGCATGCCTCCAACATCAACCCCTCTACAATTTCATTTTGTCTCCTAGTGTTATAGACTTGATGAGGAACGCTAGGAATTTATTCCTGAACACTGTAATATTCCCAGGAGGCAATAAGATCTAAAAGATATATCTATTTCTATATATATTTTTATCTATAATGTCCCCTTTCCCCCCACAAAATAAAGAGTCCTAATGAGTATTCCAAGTCAGTGGACACCTCTCTTCCCTTAGGTCAGTGGTCAGCAAACTCATTAGTCAACAGAGCCAAATATCAACAGTACAACGACTGAAATTTCTTTGGAGAGCCAAATTTTTTAAACTTAAAGTTCTTCTAACTCCACTTCTTCAAAACAGACTCACCCAGGCCGTGGTATTTTGTGGAAGAGACACAGTCAAGGGGCCAAAGAGCCGCATGTGGCTTGTGAGCCGCAGTTTGCTGACCACGGCCTTAGGTCATTTAGGCCCTCAAGTTCCTTCCATCTAATTTCTCCGTTATCCCCTGAAGAGTTGTATTTGTCTGCATGGCCAAAGCTATATTCTAGACACCTGCCTGTATTAGCTTCTTGGAAGGGAAAAGTGTGGGGGAGCATGCTCACTGCTTCAAAGTGCAGGCATAGAATTAATACCTATCACTTATGTTCATATTCTACTGCCAACAACTTTATCACTTAATCTCATCACCAAACCTAATGACAAGGGAAGCTAGGGATTGCAGCACAGCTGACTAGGTGATATACCTAAATATTCTGAAAATTATTATTAAATAAAGAATAAGGGAGTGAATGCTGTTTGACAGCCATACTTGCTTCTCTTTGATGGAATAATTAATGCTGATATGTGGCCTTACATGTTTCAGTTTATATAAAGAATGTATTTCAAAAATTTCTTAGGTATGTATTATTTAGCTCAAGGTAATGAAGCTAAAATGGGCTATAAAGGATATGATGGAAGTATATAGGAGGGTATACTGAATGTATATTTAAGGATTTCATAGCCCCCCTCCCAAAAACAATAACCCCTCCCTCTCCCTTCCTCTTGGCAACAGGTGTTTTTCTTCCCTCTTATTGTTCCTGTATGTTATATTCATTCTTTTTCTCTCTGAAGATCACTTATGTGTGCTCCACTTGAATGTACAGATTCCTGGTTGGCTCCATTGAATAAATGTTCTATTCCAATTCTCATCACTTATGTCAGAGGCTAGTACCATGTGCTCCACTACTCATTAATTGGTTATGAGGGAAGTGGTATGAGAGGATGATATGCTGAAATTGTCCTATTGACACATTTCCTATGATAAATCTATCTAATTTATTATTGTGCATCCCCTATTGGAGTCACATCTCTAAGCATTAATTGTTTAATTAGAGGGAAAATGCACTGACATATCTGGGAAGAGTTAAATGAAAAGCCTCAAATCAGAGCTGTGAATTTAAAGCACAGGCATACCACTGTGGTTCCCATAGGCTCTGATGGCTTTGGGCAGGAGTACAAGCTAGGGTGCACTCTTGCAGATGAGTTGGAGATTTGAACAGGTTAAAAAGGAAGGAACAGGTACTCAGAGGGTAGTGAGTAGAAGAGGTAAAGACATATAGATGAGCAAATCCTTAGGCATAGAAAAACCAGATTTCGTTACAGCAAAAGAGATCACATAGGCAAACAATAAATGAACGACGGAAACATTATCTGGGACATTAAATATTTTGCCTCTAGTATTCTAATGCTTTCACAGATATTTTAAAATATCATTTTACTCAGTCTTTAAACAGACTTGTAGTTGGTTGCATTTGACTCTTATTTTTTTACTAGAGGCCCATTGCATGATATTCGTGCAAGAATAGGCCCCTGGCTTCACTCCCAGCCGCCTGGGAGCCGGCAAGTCCCTGCTCCCCGGCCGCCTGGGAGCCGGCAAGTCCCTGCTTCCCAGCTGCCCGGGAGCCGGCAAGTCCCCGCTCCCTGGCCGCAGGCACATCCCGGATCCCCGGCCACCCAGGAGTCGGCAAGTCCCCGCTCCTTAGCCTCCTAGGAGCCGGAATGTCCCCACTCCCTGGATGACTACCTTGCTTTTAATGGTTTATTAATATATAACTCATCAAATCCCCACTCCCCGCTCAGGGCCGCCTGGAGCCGGCACGTCCTCACTTCTGTCTGAAGCACCACTCAAGTAGCTCTCTCCGCCGCCACCCCCATTGCCCTCATAGCAGGCTTCACTCCGCTCTGCGCCTGCATATGCAAATTAACCGCCATCTTTGTTTGGTTAATTTGCATACTCGTTCTGATTGGCTGTGGGCGTAGCGAAGGTACGGTCAATTAGCATTTTTCTCTTTTATTAGGTAAGATATGCTGAAAGAACAGTCAAATAGCTGGTGAGTGACAAAAGCAGAATTTGAAGTCTATTATTTTGACTCGCATGCAGTAGATCATAGCATTTACCCACATCAACAACCCTGTTTACCTTGCCTGGCTTGGCTTCATTCAATCAAGGCTGTTTAAATGTCCTAGGAAATCTAACTGTAATTTAGAGGGGTATACTATGTTCCAAATGGCTTCTTCAAGTTGCACCTTGATTATGGCAGCCATGGCA
Source organism: Eptesicus fuscus (assembly GCF_027574615.1). Classification (NCBI taxonomy): domain Eukaryota; kingdom Metazoa; phylum Chordata; class Mammalia; order Chiroptera; family Vespertilionidae; genus Eptesicus; species Eptesicus fuscus. The sequence continues at coordinate 10,151,944 of NC_072487.1, read as the reverse complement.
AGCCATTTCATGGCAGGTACTTGCCAAAATATTCAAAGAAGAGTTCACCATTATAGTCAACACTGCATGGATATTTCTGGAAAGCACTGACTCACAAATGAAGCAGCTTTCCAACTTTAAGTATTATGTATTGTTTTGCTTTCTGTAGCAGTGCTGACATCTTTTTGGTAAGGAATTTTTTTAGATGAGGATTAATCTCCTTTTTGAAGACTCCATACACTCAGTGCAGGGAATTTTTAGATAAGGATGAATCCTCCCTTTTTTAGGACTCCATACTTAATTAATTTAAATTTAACTGCTTCATTTGACATATAAATTAAGCAAATTTATAATTATTAATAATAAAATTATTTCAAAGCCTACAAAAATTAAACTTTCACCAGACAGAGTTTTAGAAAGAGTGGAAGTCATCATGTAAAAAAAAACTTAACATTTTAAAAACTAAATTTATTTCATCCATTTGCTTCATTCTGTTTGGGTTGTTTTTTCTATTGGGAAGATAGTGGCTGCTGAAAGTTAAAGTGTTGTTTTAAAAAATTAAAAGGAATATCTATATTTATAAGAGCATTAAAATGAATTGTGTCCTGTACCTTGCTTTTAATGGTTTATTAATATATAATTCAGAGAGCAGATACAACAGAGCATGAATTACTCTTCTTGTGTGCTTATTATACTGTACTCCTTAACATATATTCGGAATACCCAAGTGTGCATAGTGCCATGTAGAGAGAATGAAGTTATGTTGATGATTAGTCTATGTCCTGGGGCTGAACTCAGAGTGTGTACCCAGTACGTAAGTGTGAGTTGGCCTCTGCACTCTCTGCTGGTGATTAAAGGGAGGTCAGTAATAGCTAAGCCGGATTGTGGAAGGAAACTCTAGGTTTATTGTGGAGACAATTACATATTATGATTCACAGATTGTATGACATAATTCTCCTCATCTTCAAAGCACTAAAAACAGTCCAACAGACTCTAAATTCACATCTCCAAGCTGCTTCATACAACTTTTGATTCTGGTTCCTCTCCTCATAAATGCAAGACCCAGCTGGCTCATGTACAACATACAGCGCTTTCTCAGCAGAGCACCACAAAGCCCACCTTCTTTGTAATATTGGATTCCAAGGGGGCGAGGAGGTGTTAGACTTACCACTGTTCTTGGAATTAACCACTTGACAGCTTTGAATGAGGTGTCTGTGTTTGGGTCTCTTATTTACACTGAGCACTCAGTTTTTCCATTTGTATTTTAAAATGATAATAACTAACTCTGCGAGAGAATGCAATCATTTAATGATATGATGTATGGGGTAGTATCTCACTGAATAGGCATTTAATAAATATTTGCTCAGTATGGGAAAAACATTTCTATAATGAAGAATCTCGTTTTCAGAGACAGAAAGTTTTCAGATGAGTGACTATGTGAACACCCTCCCTTCTGATGAAGAAGCACCAGTCTTTATCACTCTCACTTTATTTCTTCTCCACATGTTTTTAATCAAGGTATTATTATATTCATCTATTTTAGTAGAGATTTTTATGACTTATAATATAGACCCATGTAATCATGCTAAGAACTTTACTCATGGATGTAATCATTAGTCCATATATCTGGCCTCATTTGCATGTAAGATTTGATATCTGTCACTATAGTGGGTGTTTTCATTGCTCTAGTTTCATATACATAAAATAATATGCTATTATTATTATCTATTTGTTATTCTCTGGCTCAGTATAATTTAAAAAAATATATCCATGGCTTTTATGTATTAGTAATTTCTTCCCTATTCTTGTTGAATACTTTCAATATTAAAAATAATCATAATTTATTCATTCATATATAGACAAAAATGTAGGTAGTTCTCACAGTTTAGTTCTTATAAGCAAAGTTCTGAATATTGATGTAGAAGACTTTGAGATGATGTATGTTTTCCTTTCTCTTGAGTAAATACCCGAGTGGAATTTCTGAGTCCTATGGTATATATGTTTAAATTTTTAAGAAGCTGTCAAATAATTTTCCTAAGTGGTCCTGACATTTCCATCAGAAATTTATGTAAGTTCCAGTTGTTACATATCCTCACTAGCACTTCGTATGGCTCAATATTTTATTTTTTATGGCTCAATATTTTAAATGCAATGAAGTGATATCTTGTGGTTTAAATTTGTCTATTCTAATGGTTAATGATGTTATGCATCATTCATTTGCATATTATTGGCCATTCAAATATCTTAATTTGTGAAAATTTAGTTCAAATCATTTATCTTATTTTAATGAATTGTCTTATTAAGTTATAAGTGTTATTTATATTATATTCAGGATATAAGTCCTCTGTGGCTTGCCTTTTCTTAATTGTATATTTTGAATAGAAGATTTCAAAGTGACCTACAGACTCAGTGCAATCACTATTAACATCCTATGGAATTTTTCACAGAAACAGAAAAGAAAACAATCCTAAAATTTGTATGGGCCCAAATATTACAAAACTGTAGGAAGCGGTTATAGGGTTAAGCCTCGGACTGACCTGCTGGCAAAGTCTCAAACAAGTCCCAGCTTGGAGGGCTCAGTCCTCTAAGCATAATTAAGCTTGATCTTGTGACTGCTCCCTAGATCTTTCCTGAGTAGCTAGTGGGCTGTGGGAGGGGCAGCAAGTGCTGCCAAAACAAGTGAAACTTACAACAACATTGTAGATTACTTTGTTTGTCCCTGATTATAAATAAAGCACCAGCTTTGCAGTCTGGATCTGTTCTGTGGCCTCAGCAAGGCACAGAAAGATCCACCCAGCTCCATGAATCTATTTCTGCGTCTTGTTTTATTTATTTCTAATATTTCTCAATCCCTGGCCGCCTCCATTTAGAACCGGTTCGTTCATCTCTCTTTCCACGTGGGATGCGGAAAAGGGAGATCCCCGCCATGTCTGGCCCCCGCCGCATTCAGGCCCCCACACAAAACAACTCTGAGGAAGAAGAATAGAACTGGAGGCATTACACTTTCTGATTACAAAGCTGTAGTAATCAAACAGTATGGTATTGCCAGAAATAAATCTATGCATATATGATCAATTAATTTTTAATAAAGGAACCAAGAATATACAATGGAGAAAGGATAATCTATTCATAAATGGTGTTGGGAAAATAAGACAGCCACATGCAAAAAGAAGAGAGAGAGAGAGAGAGAGAGAGAGAGAGAGAGAGAGAGAGAGAGAGAGAGAAAATGGCACCCATCTTACACCACTCACAAAAATTGACTTGAGAAAATTAAAGATAAATGTAAGGCATTAAAATATAAAAACTGAGAAGAAAACCAAGAAGAAGCTCCATGACATTGATCTTGGCAATTAGTTTTAGATAAGATATTAAATGCACTGATTCTGACAGGGCTTTAGGTGGGGTGGTGCTGTATTGCTTTCTGGGACTGAATGGCCATAGAAGCTTCGAACAGACCATCCAACCTCAGAGGAAAGGCAGGGGAGGGGAGGGGGAGTAAGAGATCAACCAAAGGACTTGTATGCATACATATAAGCATAATCCCTGGACACAGAGAGTAGGGGTGAGGGCATGTGCTGGGGGTGGGAATGGTTGGGGAGAGGTCAATGAGGAAAAAAGAAGACATATGTACTACTTTAAACAATACAGAATATAAAAAAAAGAAATTAAATGCACAAGCAGCAAAGGCAAATATCAGTAAGTGACACCACATCAAACTAAATAGCTTCCACACAGAAAAATAAAAAAGGAAGGAAGGAAGGAAGGAAGGAAGGAAGGAAGGAAGGAAGGAAGGAAGAGAAGGAAGGAAAGGAGGGAGGGAGGGAGGAAGAAAAGGCAGTCTACAGAATGGGAGAAAATATTTGCAAACCATAAACTGCATAAGAGGTTAATACCTAAGGTACATAATTAATAAACTCATACAACTCAACAATCTGAATTTTTATAAAATGGGAAGACATACAAATGGCCAAGAAATATATGAAAAGATGCCCAACATCACTAATAATCAGGGAAATGCATATCAAAACCACAAATATGTATCTCCACATACTTGTTAGAATGCCTATTATCAAGAGGACTAGAGGCCCGGTGCATGAAATTCGTGCATGGGGGGTAGTGGTGGGTGTCCTTCAGCCCAGCCTGCACCCTCTCCAATCTGGGACCCCTCAAGGGATGTCCGATTGCTTGTTTAGGCCCGATCCTGGTGGGATCAGGCCTAAACGGGCAGTTGGACATCCCTCTCACAATCCAGGACTGCTGGCTCCCAATTGCTCACCTGCCTGCCTTCCTGATTGCCCTTAACTGCTTCTGCCTGCCAGCCCGATCACCCCCTAACCACTCCCCTGCCAGCCTGATTGATGCCTAACTGCTCCCCTGCCAGCCTGTTTGCCCCTAACTGCCATCCCCTACAGGCCTGGTCACCCCTAACTACCCTCCCCTGCAGGCCTGGTCCCCCCCAACTGCTCTTCCCTGCAGGCCTGGGTCCATCCCAACTGCCCTTCCCTGCAGGCCTGGTCGCCCCCAACTTCCCTCCTCTGCCGGCTTGGTCACCCCTAACTGCCCTTCCCTGCAGGCTTGATCGCCCCCAACTGCCTTCCCTTGCAGGCCTGGTCCCCCCCAACTGCCCTCCCCTGCTGACCATCTTGTGGCGGCCATCTTGTGTCCACATGGGGGCAGGATCTTTGACCACATGGGGGCAGCCAAATTGTGTGTTGGAGTGATGGTCAATCTGCATATTACTCTTTTATTAGATTATTAGATAGGATAGAGGCCTGGTGCACGGGTGGGGGCCAGCTGGTTTGCCCTGAAGGATGTCCTGGATCAGGGTGGGGGTTCCCTTGGGGCGTGGGGCGGCCTGGGCGAGGGGCCTGTGGTGGTTTGCAGGCCGGCCACACCCCCTGGCGACCCAAGAAGAGGCCCTGGTATCTGGGGTTTATTTATCTTCTACAACTGAAACTTTGTAGCCTGGAGCGGAGCCAAGCCTTCTGCTTGCTCCGTGGCAGCAGCCATTTCTGTTGGGATTTATGTATCTTCTATAATTGAAACTTTGTAGCCTTAAGTGGAGGCCTGGTGTGGAAAGCTTGGCTTCCTCCATTGTTGGGGGCAACCCTAGCCTCTTGCTCTTTCCAGCTCCGTGGCTGCCACCATTTCTGTTTGGATTTATGTATCTTCTAACATTGAAACTTTGTAGCCTTCAGTGGAGGCCTAGGCTGGCAAGGGCAGACGGAAAGCTTGGCTTCCTCCATTGCTGGGGAAACCCAAGCCTTCCTCCTGCTCTCTGTGGCCGTAGCCATTTTGGTTGGGTTTATTTGCATATTTGCTCTTGATTGGCTGGTGGGTGTGGCTGGTAGGCATGGCTTGTGGGTGTAGCAGAGTGATGGTTAATATGCATATTACTCTTTTATTAGATAGGACAAGAGATAAGTATTGGGGAAGATGTGAAGGAAAGGCAACTTGTGCTCTGTTGGTGGGAATGTAAATTGGTGCAGCCACAATTTTGAGGTTTCACAAATATTAAAGTATCATATGATCTAGCAATCCCTCTTCTGTGTATATATCCAAGGGAAATGAGGAAATAAAATTATCTTGACAAAATATCAGTATTATCATATTTTTTGCAGCAATTTTTATAGCAGTCAAGATAAGGAGACAACCTATCTCCATATCAATAGATGAATTGATAAAAATGTGGTACACACACACACACACACACACACACACACACACACACAGAAATATTATTCAGACATGAGAAAGAAGGCAATCCTGCCATTTGCAACAACATGACTGGAACTTGAAGGCATTATGCTCAGTGAAGAAAGTCAAACAGAGAATGATAAAAACTGTATAATAAGACAAATGTGTATTCCTAAAAGAAAAACAAAAGTGTAACACATAGAAACAGAGTAGAAAAGTGGTGGACACGGGCTGGGAGTAGGGTGGGAAAATAGGAAGAGGTTGATGAAAGGGTACAAACTTTCAGTCTAAGGATCTAAGAGGTATAACATAGTGAGTATAATTGATAACACTGTACTGTATAAGTGAAATTTGCTAAGAGAGAACTTATTTGTTCTCACCAAACAACATCAGTAACAACTATAACACACACACACACACACACACACACACACACACACACACAAAGTGATGGTTGTTTTAATTAACTAAAATAGGAAGAATCCTTTCAAATGTATATTAAATAATCATGATATGCACTTTAATATATTACAATTTGATTTGTCAATTAGACATCAATAAAGTTTAAAAGATAAAGATAAAAACCACAGTGAGATATATTTTTTATTAAGTTTACTCATATATATATATATTTACTCATCTATTTCCTTTTTGTCATTGTATTCTTGATTTCAGTTTTGGACTATCATTGTTCATATACAAAAACAATTTATTTTTCATATATTGATGTTTTATCCTGTTACCTTACTCTCTCATTTGCATTAATGTATTTATGTGTGTATGTATGTGTGTATTCCTTAGAATTCTATGTAAGTAACATTTTATTGACTATGAATATGGGCAGTTTTACTTCTTTCTTTACAATTTTGTTATGTTTGTTTTCTTGTTTAATTGTAGGGCTAGAATTTCCAGTACTATGTTGAACTGAAGAGGTGAGAGCAGACTTTTTCTCTTTTCTGAACTTAAAGGGAAAGCATTCAGTATTGTACTATTGAGTAGATTTGTCATAGATACCCTTTTCTGGTTTAGAAAAAAATATTTCTATTTCATGTTAGTTAAGAGGTTTTATCACAATGGGTGTTGAACCTTGTTGAACCTTTTACTGCATCTGTTGATGTTTATGATTCATACTTAACTGATTATCTAAATGATGAATTACATTGATTCTGGATTTAAACAAAAGCTCACCTGAATTTATTCCTAGTGAAAATTTTCAATATGTTGCTAGGTTGGGGTTTCTAATATTTTGTTGATGACTTTGCATCTATATTTATGAGGGATATTGATTTGTGGTTTACTTTGCTTGTGTTATCTGTACTTGGCTCTGATACAGGGCAATAGTGGCCTCATAGAATGACTTGGGAAGTATTTCTTCCTGCTGTATTTTGTGAAAGATTTTGGCAAGTTTGGTATTATTTCTCCTTTAAGTGTTTACTTTTATTTTTAATGTGTTTTTATTGATTTTAGCAAGAGAGGAAGGTGGAGGGAGAGGGAGAGAGAGAGAAACATCATAATTGATTGGCTGCCTTTTGCACTCCCCCTACTGGGGATGGTGCTTGCAACCTGGGCATGTATCCCAATGGGGAATCAAACCAGCAACCCTTGGGTGCATGAGAGGATACTCAGCCACAACAGCCAGGGCTCTCCTTTAAATGTTTAATAAAATTTACTAGTAAATACATCTAGGTCTGGACTTTTCTTTTTTAAATTTAATTAAATTTATTTGGATGACATTAATAAAATTATATATGGCAGTTACATAAGTAGATTTACAGTTATAAGCGTGGAAACACAGAGTTTATTCTTGCATTATTATTTATACTTGTATTATATATTTTCCCATACAAACAACTGTAAACCTACTTTTTCCCACCCTTGTAAGTTTCAAGTGTACAATCCTATGAGGCATCATCAGTCTACTGCATTGTATTCTCACCAAAGTCAAATCTTCCATCACCATGGCTTTTTTTATGGAAGGTTTTTATTATAGATTAAATGTTTTCATTTGTTAGATCTATTTAAATTTTATATTTCTTCTTGAGTCAGTTCTGGTAATATGAGACATAATGATTTTGGCCATTTCATCTAAGTTACTAAATTTGTTGGCAAATATTTTGCTTAGTATTTTCTTATAATCTGTATAAGTATTGCTTATAATAGCACTGAGTGGTTCATTAATTTTTCTCTACTGCTTTTCTATTTTATGTTACAAAAAAATTCAACTCTAAAATTTATTATTATCTTCTATCTGCTTATCTTCAGTTTGATTACCCTTATTCATTATGTTTTAAAGGTAAATTCTTAGATTTTAAAATTTTCTTTTTTTCAAAGATAGGCAATTCAATCTGTAAGTTTCCTCTGATCACCAATTTAGCTACATCCCATAAACATTGATATGTTTTAATTTTCATAAAAAATGTATCTAATTTCCCTTGTAAAGGTTTCGTTGGACCATGGTTTTTGACATGTTTAAATTCCTAAGTGCTAAATTTTAAATTTTAACTTTTTAAAATTTACAAATATCTGTGTATTTACCAAATTTTCTTCTGTTGATGGTTCTAATTTAACTCTATTTTATAAAAGAATAATTATTTTATGTTTTTAATACTTTAAGTTTTCGAATACTTGCTTTATGGCTTAGAAAACTGTCTATTTTGGAAAATATTCTATGTAAACAGGATAGAATTTACATTGTTTGGTCTCTGGAGCCAACAAAATATTCTCTTAAGATTGCTCACTATGTCTATTTTACCCAGAGTGTCTGTGAGAATTATCAAAACTATTAAAGATTACTTCATATCAGCACATCAGTCAGAGTTCAGTAATCTACCACTCATAAATAAAAGTAAAACCATTGAGGCATTACTTTTATTTTTTATGTTAGCATCATAGAACCTGTTTGAAACATAATAGCAGAATGATTTCCTAGCTTAAGAGATATTATTATCTTATAATTTGAATTATTAGTGGCACCTATTTATATCACATGTAAAGAAATTTTATGTGCTCACTGAGCTAAAAGAACTTGCCAGGGAATAACAGTTTATCACTAAATGTCTGTAAATTAAAAGAACACTTTGTCTACACAGATTGTCCTTAATATGTAATAAATGAAAACATGGCCTGACCAATAGAAAATAAAATGCCCTTCTAACCCAGAAAAAAATAAAATAATTTCAAGCAATTTTTTCTAGAGGTTACGTATTCAGTTTTCTAGTATTGCCTGTGTTTAATACCAACTTTCAACCCCTAAAATGATTGGCAGTAATACAGATTAGTAATTTCTTAATCACTTCTATTCTCAATCAAATGGGAATTATAATAGTTCCTACCTGAGACTTCTGTGGAAGTGAATGTAGATGTTTGAATCAGTAGCTCTACCCCCAAAATCAGTTGCTTCCATTATTGTTGTGATATTATGCTATTGTGATACTCTTATTGGGATGTTATCTTCCTTCTCTGACTTTAGCAATAGATAACACATAAATGATCTGTTTGCAGACTCAAAGCCATAGGATAAAAATTATGAAGAAGAAAAAGTCATCTTCAAAGGGGTTTTTCATCACTTCTTTCAGGATGAAGTATGGAGTCTGGCATCATAGTTAATTCCAATGGGAATGTATCTTATTTATTATATTGTAACTGTGACATATTTAGAAGTACTTCTCACTGGCCATCATTATAGTTAAAAAATTAAGTCTGGTTGCAGAACATCCATAATAAATAAATAATCTTCTCTCACAATTTCTTCAACTTTGAGACAAATATATATCTTTCAAGTTTACTGTAACAAATAAACTTGGAAATGTTGGAAAATGAGCACTTGAGAAACCATCAATGACATTGAGAGATACAACAGTTTCTTGGTATTGACCTTTTTTTTTCACCATTGATTTAAGTATAACACATTCATTTTACTTTGAATATAAGTACTATTTTTTTAAACTAAGCAAATGAAGCAAGTGTTTACATAAGTCATTCTAGGTTTGAGTACTTAAAGCAGAAATGTTCTTTGCAAAGTGGCATTTTCATTTGTCTTTAGCAATTTTGACTGTACCAAGGACACAATAAAATGCCTTATGATAGAAAGAATGCAAGTAGTGTCTTAAAAATATCAAAACACTCCAATCGCTTTTTAAATGCTTGGCACTATGCTAAGTGGAAGAAATGCATTAATGAAAACTTAGTGTAGATAACTGGTGAGTTATTTTATTGCAGTGTGTCAGAGCTAGAATGTGGTAGACTACATGACGGCCCCCAAAGATATCCATGTTCTAATCATCATAACCTATGAATGTTACATGTTATGGCACAAGAGATTTTGCAGTATCATTAAGATCATGAAATGGGGAGATTATTTTTTTAACCTGGTGGGTCCAATGCAATCACAAGGGTCCTAACAAGAGGCAGACAGAAGGCGATTTGGCACACAAGACAATGTGATACTGAAGCAAGAAGCTATATTGCTGACTTTCAATATTGGAGGATGAGACCATGAGCCAAAGGATGTAGGGAATGCAGTTTTAAAAGCTGGAAAAAAAGTAAGGAAAGAGACTCTCCCCCAGATCCTGCAGAGGGAGCCAGACCTTCGGACATCTTGATTTCAACCCAGTAAAAATTATTTTGGACTTTTGACTTCTAAAACTATAATAGAATAAATGTATGTTGTATTAAACATCAATTTTGTACTAACTTGATATGGTAGTTGCAGGAAACTAATACGGTAATGTACCGCTTAACAATAGGGGGTGTTCTGAGAAATAAGTCATGAGGTGATTTCATAGTTGTACAAATATCACAGAATATACTCACATAAATCTAGATGGGATAGCCTACTACAGTAATTGTATGTACTGACTTTTATATAAAAGGCAGTGCAGTGGGTTTCTTAAAGCTGTATCACCACAAACACGTGAGTAATGCATTGTGCTTTGATATTAAGACTATTTCAAAGGCAGAACGTGACAGGAATTTCCTAGCTCCTCTGTAATGTTATGGGACCACTGTCTATAAGTAGTCCATCATTGATCAAACCATCATTATGCTGCACGTGACTGCACTCAAGACTAGAACAAACAGTATTTTTGAATCTCTACTCCAATGTTATTTCACTATACTTTAAAAGACTACTACTTTCAGACAAGTATAGGAAAATAAAGGTGTTGGCCATCTGACTCACCAAGAACTTTAACTATTGCTTTACAAAGTGCCAGCAAAGGGATCGATCGGCTCAGTTGACCCCCAAAATCATAGGAAAGCAGCATGACGCAGTGGAAAGGGAATTTGGAAACAGGAAGTTTGATTTGCAAACAGAGATTGTTCTATGGAATGATCATGCTATCTTGGTTGGTCTCTCTGACATATTTGTAAAATGGGAATAATACCTATAAGATCAGGCTAGTCTCAGCATCACGGTAAGTCATATTTGTAAGTCTTATCTGTGTAAAATGCTTTATACCTGTTAGACTTTAAATAATCTATAGCTACATATAAGGTAAATGGGAAATGTGTTCATGACAGGCTCATTTAATGATTGAGGAGCCTGGAGTGCAGACACTAATTTATGGCCTGGGTAGTTGGTAGCAGAGCTGGGCTGGCACCATTAACAATCAGAATTCCTATTTAAAAGAGGCTCTTATTGTTAAGGAAAAGAGTTCAGATGAAGGAACTAGATGTCAATTCAAGGTGAAATCCACAGAGCCAGGAGCTACAGAAGGGCAGCGCTTATTCTGGTTCAGGTTTTTTATGGCAGGACACCTACACTGCTTTACTGAGTAAAATATTAAGATTCTTAAAGATAAAAATATAATTGTTAAAAGTTATTTAATTACTTCTTGTTGATTGAAATGCTATATTAACCAAAGGAGAGGGGTTTGTACATTTTGAGAGAACATTTTTTTGTGTGTGAGCATGTTTTTGTGCAAGTTCTTTGGTTGAACTTTATGAGGATCTGCATATTTCTCTGCTACAGAGTTGGAGTAAGTTCACCGATGCTGTGAGCTGCATTGATACAATTTTGTGCAATACCAGCTCCCTCTCTTCTGGTATACTGCAAGTCCCCCACACAAGGACAACATTTCCCCTGGAAAGCCGCTCCGTGATTGCCCCTTATCACATAAAATTACATTTACACATGCTGTCCATACGTTCTAAGTAAAATACAAATATGAGAGTTCATTTTAAGACATTCAACTTGGGCATGTTTTATTTAGGACACTTTCCAAGGTGAACTAATTTAAAAGTACATTTTTTTTTTGTATTTCCTAAAATAATTGCATTGTAAGATAGAATTGTATCTGAAATTAAAAAAAAAATTATTACTATGCTAATATTATCCCTTGACACAATATTGAGTGCTTAGTAGGCACAAAATTTAAAATTGTTGAATTAAAGACAAAAAAAATTCCAATGAATGGTTCTTATAAAGAATAGACATGTTCATTGTCAGTCTTTGCCAACTGTGCACTCATTATGATTTTGTTTGCCAGTATATTTGAATGGGTTGGAGAGTTTGTTCCCAAAGGGAAATTAAATGCATAGGGTTGAAGCATTGAGACATGAACCAGCTTCAAATTATCTCACACATGGGCTGTACAGTAGACCCCTTTTTTCATGAGGGATACATTCCAAGACCCCTCCCTCGAGTGGATGCTTAAAATCACAGATAGCACAAAACTTTGTTCTGTACGTACATAGCTAAGGTAAAGCTTAATTTATAAATTAGGCAAAATGAGAATATAAAACCAACAACTAATAATAAAATAAAATAACTGCACAAAAGGTTTGTGTAACAAAAGGTATGTGAACGTGGACACTCATTCCAGGGGATCCTGTGCTGAAGTGTTTTTATAGCTGTCTGGTGCAACATATTGCTGTCAATCAAACATGTTTTCATGTCTTTCACCCACAAGTTTAATGCCTTTCCCATCTTTACTAAGCATTTATCAGGTGCTGTGGAATGACTTTTGCAGTTTGAAGTGTGACAGCAAAACTAGCACAAATTTTTCCTTCTTCGGTATTTCACAGGTAGATTTGTTCTTCCATAGATCTTAGCAACCTCAACACACTTCTTATTTCTTTCCTTATTACCTCAAGAACTTTCGCCTTTTCACTTAAAGGAAGCACTTTCTGGTTTCTCTTTGGCATTGTCTAAATTACCAGTATCATGGCTCCTGCCCTTTGGGGCCATTATTAAGTAAAATAAGGTGACATGAACACAAGTGCTGTGATGCAGTGAATAGTCCCTCTGACCGCCCAGCCAGCTAGCCACTAAGTGACTAACAGCTGGGAGCCTCTACACAGTGGGTGTGCTGGGCACAGGGGTGATTCACATGGGGGCGAGCCATAGTGGCTGGAGTGAGATTCCCTCCTGCTACTCAGAATGGTGCACAACTTAACATTTTTGAATTGTTTATTTCTAGAATTTTCCATTTATTATTTTCAGACTTTTCTTAACTTTGGGTAACTGAAACCACAGAAAGCAAAACCGTGGAAAGGAGGAAACTACTGCATGTTTTTCCATGAAGTTCTATAGCTAATATCAAAACAACATAGAAATTTTGTTATTTTGTTAAATAAAGTTCTATGACTATTTGAATGAAACAGTTCTGTTTTTATTTAACATTTAGTTTAGCCTTGGCAGGTATGGCTCAGCTTTTTGGAGCATCCCCTCTGCACTGAAAGGTGGTGGGTTCGAAACCTGTAGGGCATGTACCCAGATTGTGGCTTCAGTACCCTATTGAGGCACACCCAGGAGGCAACAGATAGATGTACCTCTCACACATCAATGTTTCTTTCTTCTTTCTCTCTCTCACACACACACCCTCTCTTCTCTCTCTTAAAAAAATCAATACATAAACATATCCTCAGGTGAGGATAAAAAAAGAAAAGGTTTCAATATTTTAAAAAAATTAATTAAATAAGAGTTTAGGTGTATCTTTATACAAAATATTTTTTTAAATATTGGGGTTTGCATTTAATATAGCATTTTTTCAGTGTTGATTACAGATGGGGTTGCAGTGGGTACCGTGATTAAGAGAACTGACTATTATCAGGCTATTGGTTTCAAATCCATGTTCAAACACTAAGCCAGTCTGAGTGAGCCTTCTAATTTGGGGGAGGACAGGAGAGTTTTGTATAGGGCTTTAGAAGGAGGGGTTCAGCCAGTTTCAGGTTTAATTGGTCAAGGTCAGTTCTCAGAATGGGGAGAATATTTCTCTTGTGAATTATCAGACATTGGACATTTACATTTTTTTAAATCTATTTTTATTGATTTCAGAGAGGAAGGGTGAGGGAGAGAGACAGAAACATCAATGATGAGAGAGAATCATTGACTACCTCCTGCAGGCCTCCTCCTCCTCCTCCAGGGAATCAAGCCTGCAACCTGGGCATGTGCCCTGACCAGGAATTGAATCATGACCTCCAGGTTCATAGGCCAACACTCAACCACTGAGCCACACCAGCCGGGCTGGGCATTTAAATTTTATCAACAGAGACTGGGAGAAAAATCAGTTACTGAAGATACATGCATGAGTGGATGGAGATACACAGGCCACAAAAGCAAAAATAGATAAATTGAACTACCTCAAATTTAAAAACTCCTGTGTATCAAAAGACACAACCAAGAAATTAAAAAGGCAACCTATGAAATGGGGAGGGGGCCAAAATATTTACAAATCATGTATCTGATGAAAAACTAATGATCTGAATATATAAAGAACTTCTACAATTCAACAACAATAACCAACAACCTGATTATAAATAGGCAAAGGGCTTGAAAAGATATTTTTCCAAAAAAAAAAAAAAAAAAAAAATATAAATATATATATACACACACACACACACACACACACACACATACATACACACATATATATATATGGCCAATAAACACATGGAAAGATGCTCAACATCACTTATCAGGGAAATGGAAATACAATAAAATACCAGCTCACACCATTGTGGATGGCTAATATAAAAATAAAACAGAAAACAGTAAGTATTGGTGAGGAGGATATGGAGAAACTGAAACTCTTGTCCACTGTCAATAGTAATGTAAAATGGTACAGCTGCTGTGGAAAAAAAAGTTGGTGGCTCCTCAAATAAATAAATTACCATATGATCCAGCAAATACTAGTATAACTTCTGGGTATATGCCTAAAAGAATTGGAAAGCAGGTCTCAGAAGAGATGTATACACTCATGTTCTCAGCAGCATTATTCACAGTAGTCAAAAGGAAGATGCAGCTCAAATACCCATTTATGAATGAAAGGATAAATAAAATGTGGTATATACATACATTGGAATAGCATTCCGCCTTAAAAAGGAAAGGAAGTCTCACACATACTACATGGATAAACCTGGAGGATATTATGCTAATTTAAATAAAGCCAGTTACAAAAACTCCTCTTTGATTTCAATTATATAATGTACCTAGAGTACTCAAGTTCATAAACAAAGAAAGTAGAATGGTGGTTACCAGGGGCTAGGGAGGAAGGAAAGGGGAGCTTTTGCTTAATGGATAGAGAGTTTTAGTTTTGTAGGACAAGAAGAGTTCTGGAGATTGGTTCACAACAATGTAATTGTACTGAACACTACTGAACCGTACCATTAAAAATGGTTAAGATGTTAATGTTTGTGTCTAGTTTACTGCAATCTATATATCTTTCCTAATAATAGAGAAACATGTAAATTGACCTTACCTCCACTACGCCCACAGTCAATCAGAGTGAGTATGCAAATTAACCCAATAAAGATGGCGGTTAATTTGCATACATACCTGGGTCCCGGGAACCTCCTTGGCATCCAGGTCACTCCCAGCTGGCCATCCCGCAGAGGCTTTAGGCTTGGGGGATGGGGGTACCCACTTCCCAAGCCTAAAGCCTGGGGCGGAGGCTGTAGGCTTGGGAAGTGGCCGAGTCTGGAATGAGAGGGAAGGGGGAAAAAAAAAAATCAATGGAAACATATCCTCAGGTGAAGATAAAAAGAAAAATAAAGAAAGAAATGTCATATCTTATGAAAGGCACATCTTGAAAATGCCTAAAGAAAGTTGTCATTTTTTTCATGGTGAAGGGACTGGAGTCCATGTTGATGAAAATACCTTGGTGGCTGTGGTAACTGGCAGTGGCTGCAGTAGCAGGGTGATGGGGCTGGCACCTTCCCCTGATCAGCCCGGTTGCCTTCTGCAAAGGGAGGACAGACTGCTCCAACAGGGAGCAGGCCTAAGCCATCAGTAGGACATCCCCTGAGGGCTCCCAGTATGTGAGAGGGGGCAGGCTGGGCTGAGGGACCCCTCCCCAGTGCACGAATTTCATGCCCCGGGCCCCTAGTATATATATATAAAAGCCTAAGCAACTGTTAGGACCGAACGACCGGTTGACCAGTCACTATGATGCGCACTGACCACCAGGGGGCAGATCCTCAATGCAGGAGCTGCCTCCCGGTGGTCAGCATGCTTCCATAGCCAACCTCCCATGGTCCCTCCCTCTGGCTGGCCAACCTCCTGTGGCCCCTCCCCTTCCCCGGCCAGACGGCCTCCTGCCACCACCCCCCTCAAGCCGGCCAACCTCCTGCGGTCCCTCCCCCTAGCTGGCCAGCCCCCCGATAGGCCTCGATGGCTGGCCAGGCTGAGGTACCCCACCAATGCACAAAGTCGTGCACCAGGCCTCTAGTTAAAAAAATAAAGAGTGAGTGGGGAAGAAAAGTGTTGGGGACATGAGCTTTCAAGGGCTACAGTGAAATTTCCTCAGAACTTCTGTGTCTCTCACAGTGATATCAGGCAAGTTATTTAGCCCTCTACCTCAGTTTTCTCATATTTGAAATAATAGCACCTAACTTGTTGAGAAGATTAATGAGTTGGTACATGTGACACCTTCAGAACAATTTCTGGAACATAACAGCACTAGAAAACTGTTCGTAGTTATTATTATTAATCAAATGAAATTATTTTTAGCAGTAGATGATAGCTGGGGGAAAATTGCCTATGGTTGCTAGTACAGTGAGAACCATTAAAAATTGGATCATCATCTCAGTAGTACTCAAAAAATATAAATCTTGATGTAGCCTTTATCAATTTATAATAAGCTTTTCCAAAAAAGTAATCTGCTTAGCTTTCAAAATACACGTTAAAATATGCTGAGCAGTGCTTCATTTCAACCTTCAAAGCTATGTTTTAAAGTTCACTCTTTATTTCAAGAGAACTTTAAAAACAGAATTTGATTTTTATTTAATCCCCTCTGGATAAGTGTTTCAATTAGTCTTTTTGGTATGTCAGTTTGTCATCTTGAGAGAGAAAAAAAATAGTGCCAATAACATTTTCAAAAAAGCCAAGCTTAGAAAAATATTACTTCCTATCATAAAAATTCAGTAAACAGTAATTGGTTACAGAAGCATGCGACTGCCTGAAGTCCACAGCTAACACAACATTAGTACTGGAGGGCATGATTTACAGGGGACACTTCTGTGGGGCTGGACATGCCCAAAACTAACATTTTTAAAATGTTAGTAGTCACTGTAAGTGAACTAAAGATCTAACACGTAACAGATTTATAGTGTTTGCATCACTTTAGAAAAAGTCACATTAATCTACACTTAATCTCTTTTGCATTTATAAGTAGCAATGCCAATAATAATACCTAAGCTTGTTCAGACTCTATAATTAATACTATTGCTTTTATAACATAGTGAGTTTAAACATACCTTTTTCCTCATAATCTTTCTTGCAATACTTAAAAAAAAAAACAACACACACACCACTCATTAGAGTTTAAAGAAACTGATTTTTGAAAAACCACCATTTACTTTTATTCAACCACTTAATTTTATCCTATAAAATTCAACAACCTCTTTAATTAAACATGTTTATGAGTCCGTAATAAGGACGGAACTGGACTGTTTCATCTTCCTTTATTTCCTGCCTTTACCCTTTGACAGAGGTGCTAATGAGCAACAAATTGGTGCTAAAGACCAGCCTTAGGAGGGAGGAAGCAGCAGTGAGACTGGCTTGGAACTTGATCAACAGAGCGATCTGACCCTGAATAAAAGATGCCGTTTACATCAAGATAGAGTCAAATTGTTACTATGTGGAATTAAATTCATGTAGAATTAGGGTCATGTTTTTTAGAATGTTTTAGAGGTTAGCCATCACTACGATATCTCAAGAGTTAACATGGCAAATTATTGCTACTGGTTCCCCAGGGTGTTGTCCAGGAGAGGGGCCATGGCATTATTTGCTAGTAACATATGCCAAAATATCTCATATAGTTTGGGGCTATTATCTTTTTTCTATATTAAAATTGGAATATATAATCAACATGGAGGTGTTTTTTTGTTCGTTCATTTTGTTTTTAAACAACTGAGCCTAAGCCATCTCTGAGGAAGTTTGAGCGTAAGTTCTATTTAGTGCTCCTATCTCTCATTTCTGTGTTCTTTCACTTTATACCTTAAATATAAATTTTCTCTCCTTCCAGGGGTTTAGAATCCTGGTTTTAATTCTACCACTTTTTTCCTTTCCTATACATATTATCATATCCTAAATTATGAAACCAAAATTGTGGGATGTTGAGCCATAAAAATGAAGAATGAAGTCGCGGACAAAAAAATGAAGTTGCTACTGGCCAACCTCTTATGTCCCTCCCCCTGGTCAACAGGCTCCGATCGCCCGATGGGGAACGGGAAACTGGGGGTGGGTGATGGTGGAAGCGGGCAGCATCAGGGCCCCGATCATCCTGCCAATCGCCCCACACACAGAAGGCCGGCAGCGGAGGCAGCAGGATGAGGCCGACTGTCGGCAATGGCAGCCAGGGAAGACTGGCCCTCATCATAGGCCAGGCCTAGGGACACTACCCATGCATGAATTTCATGCACCAGGCCTCTAGTCATAGATAAAAAGAATGGACTGTGATAAATGCAGATGTTAGATTAAGCAGGGTATGTTCAAGGAACAAAATAGGGATAGTCTTATAGGGAAATGATACAAGAAATGAAAATATCAATTTAAGATAATTAAATTAAACTTATTAGAAATAAGGCAGAGTATAAAACAGTGAATAACATATTAAACAGTTGAAATACTCTTCATTACTAAGTACTGTTAACCAGAAGAAACATTCAAACCTGTAAATAATTTTTGTGACTTTATTTGAGCCAAACTGTAGACAACTGTCAGGAACCAGAATCTCAGTCCATTGAGACAATGTTGCAGAGAATGGTGGTTTTTCACCTATTTTTATAAATTACCCTTAAAGGAGGAGACATAGGTGGTTTACATGAAATCTACTGGCAATAGATTAGGGCGGTAAGAGAAAGCAAAGTGGGGAAGCCTATGGGATTGGATAAAAAATAAAGTGATAGACACATGCTTCTTTTACATACAGGGGCATATGGTAGTTAATGGTCAACAATTAACATGATAAAAATAACAATGAGGGAATTTGTGGTCTCTGCCCTGGTGCATTGGTTGTGCCCTAAGGGGTCCGGAAAAAGGGAAGTTACAAGTTACCTTGACATTCCACAGGAATGTTATCTTAGATGCAAAAAGACAATAGGTTCAGTAAAGATGGAAGTTAATCTTTGTCAGGAAGATACTGAGGAACATTACTACCCACCATAGACGGCTTTTTAATTAAAAAGGTTTTAATTTCAGACCACCCTTTGTGGTTGCTTTAAGTCTGAGTTTGCAAGGTCCCCATGCAGGCCTTCCCTGAGTTAGATGAGCATGTGGCTGACTGCTTTTCACCCACAGTACTAAGCAATACTATTTTTATAGACAATGTGTGTTTTTTTTAAATCTTATGTAAGTTGTTTACAAATCAGCTTTCTACTTTTCACATATAAAATAAAAGCCAAGTAAAAACCATCTAATTGCTTTGTAATACAGTATCAAGGCAAGTTTTGTATGACAAGATGGGGTTTTCCATATACAAATTCTGATTCGGCTATCTGATGATACAAGAATATTTAGGGTAGCCCAACTGGCATGGCTCAGTGACTGAGCGTCATCCTATGAACCAGGAGATCATGGTTTGATTCTGGTCAGGGCACATGCCCAGGTTGCAGGCTCAGGCGTGTAGGAGGCAGCCAATTGATGACTCTCTCTCATCTTTGATGTTTCTATCTCTCTCTCCCTCTCCATTCCTCTCTGAAATCAATATATATTTTAAAAAGGGTATTTAGGGTAAAATTGGAATGTTTATGGAATGGTGATCTAATTTGCAGGAAAGTTTTTTTGTCTTACTATCTTTTAATGTGTTCTGTCATTGTAGTATCAATAACTTTAATAATCAAATATAATCCCTCCTAAAATTCACATACTAGGAAAACACCTAATTGTGGTAGAGACTTTTATTTTTGTTGTCTAAATTTTCCTTGTGTATCTGAGGCCTTGATAAATAAGAAATGCATTCAGCTAAACCTGGGCAATAACCAAGGCTAGTTTGCTCACCTTATGTTTGGCATACATTATGCTAAGTGATGTTCATTAGGGCCTATTTGTTCAGACTTGGTAATTACCAAGTCTTTAAATATTTAGGTTATCTCATAACAAAACCTTAAAAAACAATGTGGCAAAATTTTAATGTGATGAGGGAAAAAGAAAGGTTAAACGATCCCGAAATAGAGGAAAAATAAGGCATTATTGGGACAATTGGCCAAATTGAAATATAGGTGATAGTTTAGTTGAGATATGTATCAATGTTAAATTAATCTCCTCAATTGGATAATTGTAATGAGGGTGAATTAGAGATGACCTGATTTGGGGGAAATGCCATATCCATGTATTGACTCTCATGTAAAAAGTGATGTATACAGTATATACTCTAAGTCAGTGGTCGGCAAACTCATTAGTCAACAGAGCCAAATATCAACAGTACAACAATTGAAATTTCTTTTGAGAGCCAAATTTTTTAAACTTAAACTTCTTCTAACGCCACTTCTTCAAAATAGACTCGCCCAGGCTGTGGTATTTTGTGGAAGAGCCACACTCAAGGGGCCAAAGAGCCACATGTGGCTCGTGAGCCGCAGTTTGCCAACCACGGCTCTAAGTCAAAGGAAGGGAGTGAGGAGGGGGTATGGCAAAATGTTGAAAATTGATAAATCTTGTTAAAGGCTATCTAGCAGTTCTTTGTTATTCTGGCAAAATTTCTCTAAGTTTAGAATTATTTCAAAAAATGCATAATTATAATGGCAACAGTGTCCATGAGTAGATAAAGTAGCAAGTGAACACCTCACTTCTCTCTCTTTTGGGACTCTGTTCATTTTGCTCTGATCTTGCTTGACGTTCTGACCTTTTTAAGCCTATTGACTGACAGCTTTAAGTACAAAATCAAGTAAAAAAAGAAAAGCTTTTTCAATTTCTATATTTTGGTGGGTAAGTCATATATTTTCTCACAAAGGCTATGTGAACTTATTTTGAACAAAGATTCAGATTAAAGTTTTGAGGAGGTATAAATATTTGTTGTTTAAGAAAGAAAACTGTTTGGAATTGCATACATACCTTGTTTTGTTTTTAAAACGCAACAAAACAAAATAATTGCCTAGAGCTCTTACATTAAATGTGAAGAACAAGTCCCCTGAAATTGTTGCATTGTCTCACATTTAGCATTCAAGCTGAAAACTGGCTGTTATCATAAAACTTTGCTCTGCAGATTCTGATTCTATGAGTGGGTGCACTGAAGCTGGAGCTCTGAGAAGAAAAAAGCATTGTCATAAGTATTCTGGCATTTTCAGCACTATCTATAATACAGACCTTTTCTCCGGTTTAAAAAATAGACTTGACTCACTCTTGACTGAATGAAACAGGTACATAACATGTTTCTTTTTCATTATGGAATTATTTCTTAAATAATGAGAGCAAATGACATTCCCCACTTAATTAAAAGAATGGTACAAAATTCAAGCGTTTTATATGATTGGGAAACGAAAAAAACTTACTAAATTTAGAGTTGCTCCCATACTTTTCATTTTTTTAAGAATACATATATTTGTCTTACAAGAGTGTTTAACAGAAATAGAAGTGTCAATAAGGAAATGAAACAGCCAAATAGATAATGAAAATATGTCTCCTGGGTAAAAAAAAACACACACAAACAAAAAACTCATTTTTTTTCAATAAGAATATGTAGTTTCAAGCCTTCCCATGACAGTTGACTCAAGATTCTCATGTAAGTGAGATTGGCATGTGGTTTTAGAATGCTATGATTGCTTTAGAAATGGTTTAAAACTGTATAGTTAAATCAACTTATAGCATGGCAACCTTAGGAGTTATGCAGACCAGCTCTCCTGTGATATGCTAACAAGCAATCTCATCTAATAAAAGAGTAATATGCAAATTAACCATTACTCCACTACACTGACAAGCCACGCCCACCAGCCAATCAGAAGCAACTATGCAAATTAACCCAACCAAGATGGCTGCAGCCACGGTGCGAGCAGGAGGCTTGGGTTTCCTGGCAATGGAGGAAGTCAAGCTTTCCGCACACCCTGGCGGGCCCAGGCCTCCACTCAAGGCTACAAAGTTTCAATTATAGAAGATAAATAAATCCCAACAAAAATGGTGGCAGCCACGGAGCTGGAGAGAGCAGGAGGCTTGGGTTGTTCCCAGCGATGGAGGAAGCCAAGCTCCAACAGCCCTGGCCTGCCTTGGTCTCCACTACAAAGTTTCAATTATAGAAGATAAATAAATCCCAGATACCAGGGCCTCCGCTTGGGTCACCAGGGGGCATGGCTGGCCTGTAAACCACCACAGGCCCCTCGCCCAGGCAACCCCATTCCCCAAGGGTACCCCCACACTGATCCTGGGCACCCTTCACGGCAAACCTGCCGGCCCCAACCCCCACTCGCGCACCAGGCCTCTATCCTATCTAATAAAAGAGTAATATGCAAATTGACCATCACCCCAACACACAATATGGCTGCCCACATGTGGACACAAGATGGCTGCCCCCATGTGGACAGAAGATGACTGCCACAAGATGGCCAGCAGGGGAGGGCAGTTGGGAGGGACCAGGCCTGCAAGGGAGGGCAGTTGGGGGCCATCATGCCAGAAGGGGAGGGCAGTTGGGAGGGACCAGGACTGCAAGGGAGGGCAGTTGGGGCGATCAAGCCTGCAGGGGAGGGAAGTTGGGGGGACCAGGCCGGCAGAGGAGGGAAGTTGTGGGTGACAGGGCCTGCAGGGAAGGGCAGTTAGGGGTGACCAGGTCTGTAGGGGAGGGCAGTTAGGGGCAAAAAGGCTGGCAGGGGAGCAGTTAGGCATCAATCTGGCTGGCAGAGGAGTGGTTCAGGGTGATCAGGCTGGCAGGCAGAAGGGGTTAGGGGCAATCAGGAAGCAGTTGGAAGCCAGCAGTCCTGGATTGTGAGAGGGATGTCCAACTTCCAGTTTAGGCCCGATCCTACCGGGATCAGGCCTAAATGGGCAGTTGGACATTCTTCGAGGGGTCCCAGATTGGAGAGGGTGCAGGCTGGGCTGAGGGACACACATTCCTGTACACAAATTTAGTGCACCAGGTCTCTAGTCTATATATATATATAAAAGGCTAATATGCTAAGTGTTCCTCTGATTGGTCGCTATGATGTGACCAATATATATATACACATACATCAAAAATATCATGAGAGGGAGATAAAAAATGCTAAAGGGACTTCCCACCAGAGGGCAGATCCTCAACACAGGAGCTACCGTGATGTGCACTGGACAATTACAAAGAAATGGCATCGTGGACCTGGCTCCTACAAAGCAACACTCGCCTTCCTCCAAGTGGAACATAGACCCTGCCACCACTCAGGAGTTACACCCCAGCAAATCACAGCCAATACTGTCAAGACCCCATGGCACAAAATGTGGCCCACAGCCCAGCCCAGAAACAGTGGCTGTGAGCGCCAGGTAATGACATCATGTAGCAATGCCCAGATTCCTCTCCCTAGCGACTAGCCTCTGTGGAGTTTCTTCAGCCCAGGAGCATAACTTGCTTTATAGCCAGGTGGAAACATTTAACACTTTAACCAAATGTCTGTGAAGGTTTTCCTGTGCCTTGTCTCATTTGATACTCACAGAAGTCCTGGAGTTGGTATATAGGAGACTCAATGGAATCCTATTTTCTTTTCATTTTTCTTTAGAAAGCTTAGAAACTTGACCTTACTGAAAAGAAGTAAGAAATGGTGGATCTTGAAAATGACTTCAGGTTTTCTCACTGCGCAGAATATAGTCAAACAGTGCTGCAGTTAAATATTTTACCCTTTTTTTCTCCCTGTGTGATCTACAATAATAATCTGCTTCATGTTGATATTTACTACTGTATTGCTGACAATTACCTGAAAGAGAAGTTGGGGTGCTTCACTGGGCTGGAAAAAGTTTAGCTAAATGAGAAATCAGGTTTAATTAAGCAATTTTATTCCATATCTATAAAAGGGTAAGTTGACTCACGCATGCATGATACATACAAAGCTCTCACTGGTGCCAATTGCATGTATGTGTTTTGATCTGTCATTGTGGATTGTGAATTTGGTTGACACTTCTATTATAGAGAAAGGGTGAATAGTGATGTTAAAATATTTCTTCTACTTAATTTCCTTTCAATGTGCATGAATTCGTGCACCAGGCCACTAGTTAATAATGAAAGAAATAACTTAGTCTCTGGAAGTGTTTCTAAAGGAATACAGCAAATAAAAGAAAACATACAAAACAAACAAATAAATTTAGTTTTCAAGAAACTTTTGAAAATTCAATAAGAAAAGTGAGACTGTGTAGTATTAAAATCAAGTCTGTTCCCTCCCTCCACTTCCCAGCTTAGCAAAACAGAAACTCCAAACTTATGTATCCAAGCACACAGGGCTCCCTGTCCTGCCAGTTCCTAGCCAAAGAGCTTTATTCCTGGAAAGAGCAAGATGTCAGCATTTCTAAACCCTTCCTCAGTTACCTATTGCTGAGACTAAGTTCTAGATAAGCATGGTTGAGAGATGGGGCTCTCTCCTTCTGCCCAGCCTCCACTATGAAATAGAGACTCTACATTACCTATAGTATGATAAGAATAGTTGGTCCCTTAGCACACTTGCCCTGGCTTTTAGGGCAGTGGTTTCATGGAAGGAAAGGAGAGCCAAGACACCTCAGTTTATTGTTCACCCACTGAATGTTTAACATTTTAGCAGGGGCTGTCATACTGGAAAAAATAAAAAAGTGTGCTATTGTTCCTACTTTCAGATTTGTGGTCTTGGTGCTGAGATGTTGCTTGGATTGAGAAACAGGACATGAACAAATAGATCTTGAACTCTTCCCAAATGATCTGATTTGATTTACAAGAGGACCTGGAGAAGTCCTAAGGACTCACCAAACAAACAAACAAACAAAAAATATATATACACATACATCAAAAATATCATGAGAGGGAGATAAAAAACGGAGATATATAGAAGTATCATTTTATATTTCACTGAAATTAAGCTGTATAAATCTGATGGTAATTCTGATAAGTAATGAGTTCTTTTATCTATAAAATAAATGAGATTCTTATGGAAAAATTCTTATGGAAATAAAAAAAATAAAATTATAATGGGAAAATAATAACTTAATTCAAAAGAAAGCAGTAAAGGAAAGATAGAAGAGCAGAAAAGAAATGTGATACATAGAAAACTAAATGTAAAATAGCACACATAAATCCAACATTATCAATAACATAATTAAATGTAAATGAATTAAAATAAAAAGGCAGATTGTAAGACTAGATTTTAAAAATCCAACTGTATGTTGTCTATAGCATTTATGTTTAAAACTACAAAAAATAACTGAAAGTAAAAGGATGTATAAAGATATATTATGCAAAGAGCAACCACAAAAACATGAAGAGGGAAGAGTGGCTGTGATTGGAAGCCCGGCCTTACCTTCAACCGGGACAACATGAAATGAAACAACATCTGCATAATAGGTCCCAGAAGAAAAGGAAATTGTGCAAGGAATAGAAAAACTGTTTAAAGAAATAATGACAGAAAATTTCCCTGATATTGGGAAGAAGAAAAAACTCACACAACTCCAAGAAGCACATAGAGTCCCAAATAAGATGAACCCAAAAAGACCTACACCAAGACACATTATAATTAAATTGGCGAACACCAACGACAAAGTAAGAATCTTTTTTTTTAAATATATTTTATTGATTTTTTACAGAGAGGAAGGGAGAGGGATAGAGAGCTAGAAACATCGATGAGAGAGAAACACTGACCAGCTGCCTCCTGCACACCCTCCACCGGGGATGCGCCTGCAACCAATGTACATGCCCTTGAACGGAATCAAACCTGGGACCCCTCAGTCCGCAGACTGACGCTCTATCCACTGAGCCAAACCGGTTTCGGCCAAAGTAAGAATCTTAAAGACTGCCAGAGAGATTCAGAAAATTACCTATAAGGGATCTCCCATCAGACTATTGACTGATTTCTCAACAGAAACACATCAGGCCAGAAGGGAATTTAATGAAATATACAAGGTCATGCAAAGCAAGGGTCTGAATCCAAGAATACTGTACCCAGCAAGACTATCAATCAAAGTTGAGGGTGAAATATGGAGCTTCACAGACAAAAAAAAATAGGACTAAGGGAGTTTATTACTGCCAAACTAGCAATGCAAGAAATGCTAAAGGGACTGCTGTAAAAAGAAGAAATAGAAAGGAAAGAAGGAACACATGCATAAAGAAAAAAAAATGGCGACAAACAACTACCTATCTATAATAACTTTAAATGTAAATAGATTAAATAGCCACAATCAAAAGACAAAGGGTAGCTGAGTGAATAAGAAAAAAAAAATGACCCATATATCTGCTATCTACAGGAGACCTACCTCAGAACAAATGCCTCACACAGACTGATGGTGAAAGAATGGAAAAAAGCTTATCAGGCAAATGGAAATGAAAAAAAAAAAAAAAAAAGAGCTGGGGTAGCAATACTTATATCTGACAAATTAGATCTCAAAGTGAAGGCTATAACAAGAGATAAGGAAGGCCACTTCATAATACTAAAGGGAGAAATTCAACAAGAAGATATAACTCTGGTAAACATATATGCACCCAACACAGGAACACCCAAATACAGAAAGAAACTTCTGGAGGATATCAAGGAAGAGACTGACAACAATACAGTCAAAGAAGGGGACTTGGATACCCCACTAACACCACTGGACAAATCCTCTAAACAAAAAATCAGCAAAGAAATATCAATCCTAAATGACTCACTAGATCAGATGGAATTAATTGACATCTTTAGAACATTTCACCCCAAAGCCACAGAATATACATTCTTCTCAAGTGCACATGGGTCATTTTCAAAAATAGACCACATATTGGGACACAGCCAAAGTCTCTTCAAATTCAAGAAGATAGAAATCATATCAAGCATCTTCTCAGATCACAATGGCATAAACTAGAAATCAACTACAATAAAAACAATAAAAAAATTGAAGACCTGGAGGCTAAATAGCATGCTATTAAACAATGATTGGGTTACTGAAGAGATCAAAGAAGAAATAAAAATCATCATGGCAACAAATGACAATGAAAACACAACATCCAAAATCTATGGGAAAAAGTGAAAGCAGTGTTGAGAGGGAAGTTCATAGCTCTACAGGCCTACCTCAAAAAACAAGAAAAATTTGTAATAAATTATCTGACGCTACAACTCAAAGAGTTAGAAAGAGAGCAACAAGAAAAGCCCAGTGTAAGCAGAAGGCAGGAAATAATAAATATCAGAGTGGAAATAAACGACATAGAGACGAAAAAAACAATACAAAAGATCAACAAAACCAAGAGCTGGTTCTTTGAAAGGATAAACAAGATTGATGAACCTCTAGTCAGGCTCACCAAGAAGCAAAGAGAGAGGACCCAAATAAAAAAAAATTAGAAATGAAAGAGGTGAAGTAACAACCAATCCCACAGAAATACAAATGATTATGAGAAATTACTATGAATAACTCTATTCCAACAAAACGGACAACCTAGATTAAATGGACATATTTTTAGAAAAATACAAGCTCCCAAAACTCAATCAGGAAGAATTAAAAAACCTGAAAATGCAGATAACTACTGAATAAATTGTAGCAGTGATCAAAAATCTTCCAGCAAACAAAAGCCTTGGTCCGGATGACTTTACAGGGGAATTCTACCAAGCATTCAACGAAGAACTAAAACCTATCCTTCTCAGACTATTCCAAAAAATTCAAGAGGAATGCACACTTCCAAGCTCTTTCTATGAAGCCAGCATTACCCTAATTCCAAAACCAGATAAAGGCACCACAAAAACAAAACAGAGAGAGAGAGAGAGAGAGAGAGAGAGAGAGAGAGAGAGAGAGAAAGAAGTACAGGTCAATATCCTTGATGAGATGCTAAAAATCCTCAACAAAATTCTAGCAAATCGGATTCAGCATTACATTAGAAAGATCATACACCATGACCAGTGGAACAAAACAGAGAACCCAGAAATCGACCCAAGCCATTATGCTCAATTAATATTTGACAAAGGAGGCAAGAGCATACAATGGAGACAAAACAGACTCTTCAATAAATGGTGCTGGAAAATTTGGTTAGATACTTGCAAAAAAAAAAAACCACAAAAAACTAGATCATCAACTTACACTATACACAAAAACAAACTCAAAATGGCTAAAGGACTTAAATTTAAGATGGGAAACCATAAAAATTCTGCAAGACTCCATAGGCAGCAAAATAGTAGACATGTGTTATAGCAATATCTTTACAGACACAGTTCCTAGGGCAATGGAGACTAAGGAGAAAATAAACAAATGGGAATACATAAAAATAAAAGCTTCTGCATAGCAAAAGAAACCATCAACAAAACAACAAGGAAGCCCACTGTATGGGAAAACATATTTACCAATGTTATCTCCGATAAGGGTTTAATCTCCAACATTTACAGGGAACTCATACAACTTAACAAAAGGAAGATAAAGGATCCAATCAAAAAATGGCTAAAGGACCTAAATAGACACTTTTTGAAAGAGGACATATAGAAGGCCCAGAGATATGAAACATGCTCAAAGTCACTAATCATCTGAGAGATGCAAATCAAAACAACAATGAGATATCATCTCACACCTATCAGAATGGCTATCATCAACAAATCAACAAATGACAAGTGCTGGTGAGGATATGGAGAAAAAGGAACCCTCCTGCACTGCTGGTGGGAATGCAGACTGGTGCAGCCACTGTGGAAGACATTATGGAGTTTTCTCAAAAAGTTAAAAATGAAACTCCCATACTTCTAGGACTATATCCCAAGAAACCAGAAACACCAATCAGAAAGGATATATACACCCTTATGTTCATAGCACACAATTCACCATAGCTAAGATTTGGAAACAGCTTAAGTTCCTATCAGCAGATGAGTAGATTAGAAAACTGTGGTATATCTATACAATGGAATACTACACCACTATAAAAAAGAAAGAATTTTTATCATTTGCAACAGCATGGATGGAACTGGAGAGCATTATGCTAAGTGAAATAAGCCAGTCAGAGAAAGATAAATATCACATGATCTCACTCATATGTGGAATATAATGATCAACATAATTTGATGAACAAGAATAGATCCAGAGACAAATGGCAGGGGAGGGGGGGGGGGTTAGAGATAGAGAGCAACCAAAGGACTTGTATGCATGCATATTAGCATAACCAATGGACACAGACACTGGGGCAGTGGGGGCATGCCCGGGGTGGGAATGGCTTGGGGGAGGGGGACTCAAGTGGGGAAAAAGGAGACATATGTAAAACTTTAGACAATAAAGAAATTAAAAAAAAAAAAGAAACCATGAAAATCCTATACCGATATCAGACTAATAGATGTTAAGACAAAATACATTACTAGAGATTCAAAGTGACACATTATAATGCTAGAATGGTAAATAGAATAAAGCCATCAAAAGGAAATAATTATAGACATATATGCACCTTATAACAGAACACCAATTTACATGAAGAAAACTGGCAGAAATGAAGGATGAAATCAATACAAAAATAATGGCTGCATACTTCAATGCTCCACTTTCAATAGCTAATAGAACATCTAGAAAAAATACCTACAAAGGAAATATAAGACTTAAACAACACTATATATCAGCTAAACTTGACAAGCACTTATAGAACACTCCATTGAACAATGGAATGAATGTATATTCTTTTAAGTTCACATAGAATATTCTCCAGAATTGATTATATCTTAGATGATAAACAAATTTAAATTAATTTAAAAGCATAAAAAATACAAAATATTTTCTTATCACAATAGATGGAATTAGAAATCAGTAAGAAATACTTAGTAAACTCACATATATGTAGATATTAAACAGCACACTTAGAAATGTTATTTAAATAACCATTGAGAAATGAGAAATCTGAAAATACTTTGGGATAAACGAAAATGAAGGCACAGTATAACAAAATGGGATCTAATATAAGAAGTCTTCCCAGGCAAATTCATAGCTGTAAATGGATGTATTAAAAAAATAATTTCGTTTTCTAGCAATGCCCTCAAGGTCCATTCATGTTGTCAAAAAAGACAAGATTTTCTTTTTACTGCTTAAATAATATTTCATTGTGCATACATATACTACAACTTTATCCATTAATCCATTGATTGACAGTTAAGTTGCTTCCATGTCTTGGCTATTGTGAGTAATGTTGCCATAAAGATGGAAGCACAGATACCTTTTATAATTTACAATAATGTGTTGGTTTTCTTCTGATAAATACCCAGGAGTGGAGCTTCTGGATCATATGGTAGTTTTATTTTAAAAATTTTTATAAAGTTTGTACCTTTTTCATAGTGGCTGCACCAATTTACATTCCCACCAACAGTGCACAAGAATTCCCTTTTCTCGATATCTTCACCCAAACTTGTTATTTCTTTTCCTATTTTTAAGACAGCTACTCTAACTGGCTTACTAGTATTTTCCTTAGCATAATACTCTCCAGGTCCATCCATGCTGTTGCAAATGGTAAGCCAGTCAGAGAAAGGCAAGTATCACATGATCTTACTCATACCTGGAATCTAATGAACAAAATAAACTGATGAATAAAATAGATCCAGAGACATAGAAGCATAGAACAGACTGTCAAACCTCGGAGGGAAGGCAGGGGAGGTTAGGTGGGTAGGTGGGAAGAGATCAACCAAAGAACTTGTATGTATATATTCATAACCTATGGATACAGACAATAGGGTGGTGAAGGCCTGGGGTGGGGGCAGGAGTGGGCTAGAAGAGGTCAATGGGAGGAAAAAGAGGGCATGTGCAAAACTTTCAACAATAAAGATTTAAAAAAAAGACAGTAATTCTAAGTTATAGGGTGATATCTCATTGGGGTTTTGACTTACATTTCTCAGATGATTAGTAATGCTGAGCACCTTTCATGTACTTTGGACATTTGTATGTCTTCTTTGGGAAAATATCTATTCAGATCCTCTACCAACTTTTTAATCAGATTTTTCTTTGCTATTGAGTTGAAAAATATTTAATCAATAACCTAAACTTCTGTCTGAAGACAATGGAAAAAAAGAGCAGACTAAATTTAAAGTAAGCATATGAAAGAAAATAATAAAGATTAGCACAAAGATTTAGGAGAGAATAAAACAATAGGGAAAAATCAGAGACCAAAAGCTTATATTTTAAAAAATCAAAATTGACAAACTTCTAGTTAGATCAGCGAAAAATGAGAAAAAATGGAAATGATTGTAATCATAAATGAAAGGGGGGACATTACTACAGAAATCCTACAGAAATCAAAACTTAGAAGGGGATACTATAAATCAGTGGTTCTCAATCTTTCTAATGCCGAGACCCTTCAATACAGTTCCTCAAGTTGTGGTGACCCCCAACCATAAAGTTATTTTCGTTGCTACTTCATAACTGTAATTTTGCTACTGTTAATGAATCGTAATGTAAATATCTGTGTTTTCGATGGTCTTAGGTGACCCTGCTAGCAGTTCTCAACCTGTGGGTCACAGCTATAAATAATTGCATGCCAATAAAATGGATAATAAACATGGAATGGATCATGTTTTAAATAAAGAAACCAACAATTATCTACAAAATACTTAAAAATAATTTATATTATTCACAAGCTTTTCCAAAAATTAAAATTTTCAACTCAACACCAAAACCATACAAAGACATCATAAGAAACCAAAAGTAAGACCATTATCACTTATGAATATGGACACAAATCCTTAACAAAATACTGGCAAAGCAAATCCAAGCACATATAAAAATAATCATAAAGATGGTGTTTGTCCTAGGAAGGCAAGTTGGTTTAACATTTGAAAATAAATGAGTATAGCCGAAACCGGTTTGGCTCAGTGGATAGAGCATCGGCCTGTGGACTGAAGGGTCCCAGGTTCGATTCCGGTCAAGGGCATGTACGTTGGTTGCGGGCACATCCCCGGTACGGGGTGTGCAGGAGGCAGCTGGTCGATGTTCCTCTCTCATCGATGTTTCTAGCTCTCTATCCCTCTCCCTTCCTATCTGTAAAAAAATCAATAAAATATATTTTTTAAAAAAAAGAAAATAAATGAGTATAATACATCCTATCAGTAGTGTGATACATCACATCAATAGAAGAAAAAAAAAATTACATGATCATCTCAATTGACACAGGAGGAAAAACCCTAAAGGACAATGACTAATGAGAGACACCTGACATATCAGTTCCAATTGCTGCTATTTCAATATACCACAAACTCAGTGACTTACAACAACGCCTGTTAGTATCTTAGCATCCTGGAGGTTATGAATCCAAAATGACAGAAGGACTAAAATCAAGAAGTCACTTGGTCCCTTTCCAGAAGACCTAGGTCCTAGAGGAAAAGTTGTTTCCTGGCACTTTTCAGATTCTAGAAACTACCCTCATTCTTTGTCATAATTTCACACCACTCTGACTTCTGCTCCTGTCATTACACCCTGTTCTCCCCCTGCTTCTGCTGCCACAGGGCCATCTGTCTCCTTTCCTCCGAGATGACTTTCTTCTGACGTTACATTATCAACGTCCCCAGGGCGTGTCATGGGATTCACTTCATTTGACCAGAGGCTCCTCCACAGACATTTTATGGATAATCCCTCCCCTAATCCTGGATTCTGCTGAGATGACCGAGGGATCCCAGAGTTCCACACATAATCTCTTCAAAGAGTTCTCTGGGACTGAATGTTTGATTCTTCCCAAGCTCTAATAAAAGGTGGTCCAGCCACACCCTTGACTTTCTCTTAAGAGCACACTTTTCTGCTAGAGAATCTCCTGAGTATCTTTCCCAAGGAGCCAGGCTGAGCGTTTCCCTAATTATCCAGCCCTAGTTCCGTTTGTTTAACATTCCTTCCCTTGATCGTTCTCTTTCCTCTGGCTTTTTGTTATAAACAGCAAGGTCACCCTAAACCACTCTTTCAACATTACTTGGAAACAGCCTCAGGTAAATATTGCCCAATTCCAAAACCACTTAAACACTGTCAGGTGTTTGTGAGAGCAGCGCCCCACTTCCAGGACCCAAAATCGGTATCAGTCAAGGTTCAACTAAAGAAACAGAACCGAGGGGGCTACATGTACAAAGATTTACCATAGAAACTCGGCATGCGTGACTGTGGGCTGCCCAGGCGGCCGGTCTGAAATTCCCAGGGCAGGTGTCCTAAGGCTCAGGCATAATGTAGGCTCCTGTCCTGGTTTGTTTGGGCTAACAAAATATCACAGAATATAAACAACGCAAGCGGATTTCTTACAGTTTGGAGGCTGGAGGTCTGAGATGAGGTGCCAGCAAGGTCAGGGGAAGGTCTTCTTCTGGGATACAAGCTTCTCGTACCCTCCCAGCGTGGGAGTGGGCAAGCGGGCGTCCTTGGAGCTCCTTTCTGCAGGCACTGCTCCCAGTCACGAGGGTTCCGCCCTCCTGACCTAATCACCTCCCGAAGGCCCCGCCTCCTAATCCGTCACCTGGGGGTGGCTTTCACCTATGAATTTGGGGGGAACAAGTTCAGACGACAGTAGCTAGTGTCCCCGGTAATTTAATCAAACACTTTTCTAGGTATGCTTGTAAAGGTATTTTTCTAGATGTAATTAGAAAATCAGCTGATTTAAATTAAAAAGTTCTTCATCTCGGTGGTCATTCAATCATCTGAAAGGCCGTGAGAAGAGGGCTTAGGCTTCCCAGAGAAAGAGGAAACCCCGCCCCTGGAAGGCAGCTTTAGCCCGCATCTGAGAGGCCTCGTGTGTCCTTCCAGGCGGCCTGCCCAGGGGTTCAGGCTCACCTCGCCAGCTCTGACTGTCTCTCTGATGGAACCTTGACTGATTCACCTGAATCTAGAATACATTTGTTTTCATAAACTAGAAAATCCATTTAAATAGATGGCATCTGTTTCCAATAACCAGGTCTTGCCTGGATTTGATTTGGAATACTTTAGTGTTAAAAACATGAAATACCTCCTTATTACACTTACCAATTCAGAGTTATGTTAAATATAGCATTGGCATGACCAGCCTCTGAATAGTTTTGTTTTGTTTTATCATAACATTATCATGAAACGTAATCACTAAAAACCCTATAAATGCCTGTGAAACTTAGGGAAGTGTCTATGTTTTTGTCTCATAAGTACTTACTTTATTTAAACTGATATAATTAGTCACACAAAAAAGCAATGCCATTCTTCAACATAAGGGGTCTAGAAGCCTTTCAAAGAGATCTGTTAAAGATCACCTTACATTGGTTATTTTCAAGTGAGGAACCATTTAGATCCAATTTAGTTTCATGGTCTTAATGAAGAAAACTAAATAAACTTTCCAATTGTGAACATTTTCACTGTCTGAGGCAATAAAGACTTCTTGGTGGACTATGAATGAAACAAAGCAGCAAAAAAGTCCTTATTTTTTCTTATAGGAGAAATTTTACTTGATTTGTAATGAACCGGATATAGAGAAGGACCGTCAGGACTCCAAATGTAAGCAATTAAACTATGATTCTGCCCTTTAGGCTTTATTGCTTTAAAAGCAGTTGGATAAGAATATACTACTGATAACATTTGGAAAACAACAGTAATAAGAAATTATGTTTAGCTAGTTTAGTCAGAAAACATACTTATAAGCTGTTATGGACCACAGTTATTTGTTGGAGAATTCTAATGATGCCGAGAGAGTTTTAATGAGCAAAGGCATATAAAATGTTTTTGTGTGTAACCAGTATATAATGTTAGATAGAAAAAGCAAAAACCAATAGCCTTCTGCTTCCAGCGATTGGTACTAGACTTCCTTTTCCAAGAAAAAAAAAATAGCTGTAATACTGGACAAAATATTTGGGCTAACTGCTTTTAGGCAAGGAACTACAGGCAGCATGGACTATGATTCTTGCAAAGAGAAAAACACAGACAGTAAGCCCCCAGGTGAATCATCTTAACCTCCTGCAGGGGGTGCTCTCTGAGATGAGTTAAGAAGCACCTTGGCAGAGCTAAGAAGGCAGAAGTTAGGGTTCCTCCCCACTGAAACAGTAGGATTCCAGAGAAGGATGGAGCAGAGCATGATGGCATCTGAAATGTGCCTGGGTACCCACCCTTACCTCACTGAGGCCTGCGTTTCTCAAGTGCAAGCAAAGGCCCCAGGAGACCTGCAGATATCATTTCCTTCTGGGCGGAGAACTAACGGATGAAACAGAAGGTTATGCGTCCCTGGAGGATATCGGAGCTGTGGCCCAGGACAAGTGGAGAGTCCTCAGTGAGCACCCAGGACATTCAGATGGAGTCCTCAAATGAACACACTCTTTATGGTGTGGAGCTACCCTAGAGTAATGACCCTTCTCAAAGCCTGAGCCTCAAACCATTGCACACTCGCTCTAACAAACAATTAAGTCCATTTGAAAAGTGCACAAGGATCTTCCAGTAGTTTAAGCACCAGCAAAAACACATCGCAACACTCTTCAGAGCAAGAAGACATAATCCAGACACCTACCCTGTATCAATTAAATGGCCACCACAAAATAAAAACTCACTAGATATGTGGTAAGCATAAAAGCATAAAAATGTGACTCATAATCAAGGATAAAGGCAGTTAGTAAACAAGACAAAGAGTTCCCCCACATTTTTAAATTAAGAGACAGTGAATTTGAATGAACTATTATATCTTCATGAATTTAGGGGAAAAATTATCATAATGAGTGGGCTGAGTGAAATTTAAATAAATAAATGTAAATTAAAACAAAACACAAATCTAGACCTGAGAAGTTCAGCTTCTGAATTAAAAATGTCATTGATGTGGCTTAATGGCAATGATGACTGTGAAATAAATATTTACTGAACTGGAGGACATGTCAATATAAAGTCCCCAGGCTGAAGACAGAGAGCAAGGAGATTAGAAAATATAAAGAGCCTCATGACTTGTGGCATAGTAACAGTACATGTGTAATTTGATTTCAACATGAAATTGATAAATAGGGGAAAACTGAAGAAAACATTTCAGCAATGCATTTGAAAGTTTGTTTCAGTTTACCCAACATCTAAGTGTTTTGCCCTAGAAAGTTTATTCAAAGTGTCTATTCTACTATACTGCTACTAGTAGGAGATTAATGCATTATTTTTGAAATGACATTAATTTTTTGAATATTTTTTATACCTGTTTACACCTAACCTTTAGAAAATGACAGACAGTGTAGAGACACAAAATAATTAGTGAACTTTTCTAATATGCCAACAAGGGATAAAATAAATGCTTGATGAATCAAATCTCTTTGGGCAGAAAGTGAATGATATTCTCATCTTAATATTTTTTTGCCAATGGTATAATACAGACATCAGCTACATAGAGTTTCTCATTGTGCATGTCTCATGTACAAGAATAATACTTACGACTCATTGTCCAGGGAAATCTCTTTGAATTGCTTTTCCAGTAAGAAGCAAAAGAAATTTGGTGATACGCCAAACAAATTGTTATAAAAATTGCAAATACTGCCTGAGATCACCTTCTGTCTTCATCCATGTAACATTAGTAAGCTAACATTCAGCATGACTCCAGAAGTTTCTTAAATTTTGGAATGTAAAAACATTATTAAAATATACACTTTGTGTGCTAATTCATTTCTAATGATCACAGCACCACTTGCAAATAGTTAACAAAATATTAGGACTTAAGCATATTTGGTTCTAGCCATTTTAAATACTAATTATTTTTTCTCTCTGACCGCATTACCAAGTACATAAGACAGTGAGTCTCAGACTGTGGTCCTCTCATATTTCTAGGAGGACTTGATGCCAAAAGAGGTCTCTGTACACTCCTTGAGAAGATAAAACAACTGAAACATTAATTTTATATTTTTTCTTTATTTTTAGTACTCTTTTATTGATTTACTAGAGGCCTGGTGCACGGAATTCATGCACACGGGGGATGTGTGTCCCTCAGCCCAGCCTGCACCCTCTCCAATCTGGGACCGCTTGAGGGATGTCCGACTGCCTGTTTGCGATCAGGCCTAAATGGGCAGTCGGACATCCTTCTCACAATCCAGGATTGCTGGCTCCCAACTGCTCATCTGCCTACCTTCCTGATTGCCTCTAACCGCTTCTGCCTGCCAGCCTGATCACCCCCTAACCACTCTCCTGCCAGCCTGATTGATGCCTAATTCTTCCCCTGCCAGCCTGATTGCCCCTAAATGCCCTCCCCTGCAGGCCTGGTCACCCCTAACTGCTCTCCCCTGCAGGCTTGATCGCCCACAACTGCCCTCCCTTACAGACCTGGTCCCTTCCAACTGCCCTCCCCTGCTGGCCATCTTGTGGAGGCCATCTTGTGTCTACATGGGGGCAGCCATCTTTGACCACATGGGGGCAGCCATCTTGTGTGTTGGAGTGATGGTCAATTTGCATATTACTCTTTTATTAGATAGGATTAGGGTGACTGGTTAGTAAAATTATATAAGATTCAGGTGTAAAGTTCTATAATACATCATCTGTATTATGTATTGTGTGCTCACCAGCCCAAGTCAAGTCTCTTTCCATCACCATTTAAACCCCTTACACCAAGCATGTCAAACTCACAGCCTGCAGGCCACAACAAATATTTTTGCAGCCCAGCCAATATAATGGTATGTAAGAAACGTTTTAATAAAAATTTCATAACTTAATTTTTACAATATCCTGTTATACATAATTATTAATAATGAACTACAATGTTCACTAATGACTAATTACTATAATCGTGTATAGTAATTCATTTCCCTTACGTGCTTTATGCGCAGGTGCACCATTTCTCTCCACTAATACCAGCAGTGAATATTTGTCTAAAATGTCATATGGACAAGACAAAATTCAAAGATAGACAAGGTGAAAGAAGGGAAATATTAATAAAAACAGAGGTCTGTTAAAATAACTTAGTGATCTTTTTAAAAAAAACAAAACTACATTTCAAAGAAGGTTAGAAATTATGGATTTGTGAACTGAGTAATGTGGATATCTATTTTTTTTTCAGCAAAACAATCTAGTCTTGGAATTTTGGGGTCCATTTTGTTCACGTCATTAGTCTTGGACTGACTTGTTTGGTGTGTGCAACAGGAAATATTTTGCTTTCGGAGAACAAGAAATATAGGTTTATTTGCATTACACTTATTAATTTGTGCAGTTATTCAGTGTCTGGTAAGTTAATGTTCAAAAAAATATTAATTTTTATTAAAATGTTCTATTATTTTATGTTAATGATTATTCATTTATTTCAGCCCTTTGTATTCAGCATGTCTCTACGGAAATAAACCTACGTTTCTATGAAAATTGAAGCTTTTGTATTTTTGTGGCCCACATAAACTTAAACCTTATTTATTTGGCCTGTGTTAGCCTTTGAGTTTGACATGCTTGCTTTACACCCTCTTCTACCTCCCCCTGTCCCCCTTTCTCTATGACAATTAATATAATGTTGTTTGTGTTTAGGAGTCTATGAGGTGTTGTATTTGTTTGTTGTTGTTTTTAAATCCTTACTCAAGGATATGTTTTTATTAATTTAGAGAGAGAGGAAGGAAGAGAGAGAGAAACATCCATCAGTTGCCTTTCTTATGGGCCTTGACAGGGGATTGTACCACAAATTAAGTTTGTCCCCCGACTGAAATCGAACCTGCAAACTTTTTTGCTAATATTTTGTTGAGGATTTTAGCATCTATATTGATCAGGGATATTGGCCTATAATTTTATTTCTTTGCAGTGTCTTTTTTTGATTTTGGAATTAGGATAATTCCAGCTTCTTAAAATGAGCTTGAAAGTATTCCTTTTAATTTTTTTGAATAGTTTGAGAAAAATAGATGTTAGTTATTCTTTGAATGATTGGTAAAATTCACCTGTGAAACCATCCAGTCCATGATTTTTGTTTGCTGGGAGTTTTTTATTAGTGTTTCAATTTCACTAGTTGTAATCTGTTTGTC
Source organism: Eptesicus fuscus (assembly GCF_027574615.1). Taxonomy (NCBI): domain Eukaryota; kingdom Metazoa; phylum Chordata; class Mammalia; order Chiroptera; family Vespertilionidae; genus Eptesicus; species Eptesicus fuscus. The sequence continues at coordinate 10,112,878 of NC_072487.1, read as the reverse complement.
CAAATTCTCTAGGTATTCTTCATTCAGTATGGGAAGGTTGTATGTTTCTAGGAATTTATCCATTTCATCCAGATTGTCCAATTTGTAGGCATATTGTTGTTCATAATATTTTCTTACCATCCTTTCTATTTCTTTGATACCAGTTGTTACTTCTCTTTCATTTCTGATTTTATTTATTTGGGTCCTCTCTTTTTTTTTCTTGATGAGTCTCATTAAAGGATAGTCAATCTTGTTTATCTTTTCAAAGAACTAGCTCTTGATTTCATTGATCTTTTGTATTGTTTGTTAGAATCTATTTTGTTTATTTCTGCTCTGATCTTTATTATTCCCTTTTTTTCTACTTACTTTTGGCTTTGTTGGCTGTTCTTTTTCTAGTTCTTTTAAGTGTAATGTTAGATTATTTATTTGAGATGTTTCTTGTTTCTTCTGGTAGGACTATAATGCTATGAATTTCCCTCTTTGGACTGCTTTTGCTCTGTCCCAAAGATTTTGGGTTGTTGTGTTTTCATTTTCATTTGGCTCAAGGTTTCTTTTGATTTCATTGTTAACCCATTCATTGTTTAGTAACATGTTATTTGAAACATTAATTCTATGTTTTAATATCTAATATATCATAGAATAAAATGAAAATGTTATCTGCACTTTTTAAAATGAAACATAATGTTCAAAGACATTTTTTACATAATATCTAAGCTATAAACTACACCTTTAAACAGTCAAAGAAGGCAATTACTTTGCTTATAGATGTATTTCAATATCAACATTTTAAAATTAATGGATGAAGATTAAATACTTTTATCTTTAAAAGTTAAAGATTAAAATATTTAAAAATTATTGAGTCGTTATTATATAAGTATAAACTAAGAATTAGAAATTTAAAAAAATGGTAAAGCTAACACAAATCTCAAGGTAAGAACAATATATTGCTTCCTAGATCTGATCATCTGAAACAGAGAAGTTTTGAAGAGCATGTATGCAACTTGGATCTTAGAAATGCCTTTCAAGCTCCCTCACCAGAGCAAGTTGGGTAGATTTTTGCACAAACATAATTTTTCTGTTAATGAAACTCTTTTTAGGGGAATTAAATGTGCTAACCTTTATATAAAAGATAATTATGTGAAATAAGACTACTCAAGTTATATATATATACCTCTTATAATTTTATAAGGAAGTCTAAGCTGACTGATAAAAGAGCTGATATATAGATACCATATTTCCTTAAACACTGTTGGCTTATGATCCTTAAGTCTGCCCTGAGAATAGGTTTCTAGCTGACAGCCAACTATGTGTTTTCCCTCAGTTAATGAAGACTCAAAAAGAGGCTCAGCAAGAAAAAGCAAAATCACTGAATAGAATTTACCATAAAATGTCAGAAACAACATCCATAATTTTGTGTAATGCTACAAGATTAAATATATTTTTAGTTTAATAATAATATTTAAAAACTATTCCATAGTTTAAAATTAAGTCAAAGTAAATGCAACAATATATGTTAGAACAAGACTCTGCATGCTATTTAAAAAGGTCCTTCAGTTTTACAATTCATAATTTCATAAATTATTTTGACTTCATGCATTTTATTGAACCAGCCTTCAAGCTAATCAATTGTAGCAGTAGTTTCATCATAGACATTCACTTCTGTGAATATCTGATGAATTATTATCTTCAGAGCTAAAAATTGAACCTTACAGAAAAAAATACAGATCTCCCTCTTAAATATAATTATCTGTCCTGTATAGCTGTGAGAAATACACACATACACTATGAAAAGTAGGTACAGAAGAAATGTTAAATTTAGTTTGAGATCTATATTCAAATTTAAATTTTAAATAGACCCACACTCTTCTTAGTTATGACTTGCACAAGCATAACAATATGCCTAGTATTTTCCTTATTTTTGTTCTATAATAATTTTCTGTTCTAAATCAGTTTCAAAACTCTTCCTAGTTTTACCTTGGGCCCAAGACATTAAAGGAGACTTTATAGAGGACATATTAGCCACTGCTTAATCTCCTCCTTTGATTTTGTGACTTTACTCATGCCTATCCATTCTATACTGCTTAGTACATTTTCTGCTTTACCTCAGGATTATCAAAAATAGCAGTAATCAAAAAGGATTCATGTACTTAACAGTTTCAGGAAAAGGATTAATATAAGCACAACCAGTCTGTGACCAATCCAATTTCAACTGAATTGTACAATAGAAAGACATAGCTTATTTTCTGTGTATATGTCTCTGATGATGAAAAGAAAGGTAGAAGAGATAAGATTTAAGAATTTCCTTTTTTTTTTTTTTACTCATGAAATCCAGTAGGAGTAATCATTACATCTACATTAGCATATTCTTTCCAACTGAAGTTACAGTCATTGTCAGCACCCTGATGATTTCTTACAACATGTGAAATAATTTCTATCTTCTCCAAACCAACTTCCAGTTCTATAGCTACAAAATATATTGTCAGATAATTCCAACATATGTTTGTCTTTCTATAATCCTCAGGAATAAAAATGAGTCAAAGTCCTACCTGAAATGTATACATAAAACTAGAATGCTTTGAAAATGTATTTGTAGCATATTTACATTCCCAGTTATATTTGGTTAAGTGGATATCACAATCTGCTTACATATGAAGTCAGATCATTCTTTGTGAAGAGTATAGAGCTGTACAATGTGCCTTAGATTATTGTAATGAACAAGCACAGATCAAAATTGTTCTGAATAGTTTGGAGAAAATGCTTAAAACTGCCAGTAAAACGCATATATAATGCAAACACACGATCAGAAATTAACTATCTTTGTGCAGTAAAATCCCATTTTTCAATTTTCAACATGTTCTTTATTTGGTGAGAGAGTACTCATGCCTGTAAGACTAAAGGTCCACAAGCTTTCCAAGTGCTATGGCATCATCTTAGTTATTCCTACTTGTCCACACACTGCAGTGCTGAGCATATTCATATGTTATCAATTTTAAATGCACATGCTTAATAATTTAACATCTCTGAAATGTGTCTTATAATCAATGGCAAGTCATAGTTTCTTTTTATAATGTATTAGTTGAACACACATATCTGTGTATGAATCAATGATGCTTTTGACTCAGTTGACTATATGGTAGACAGTTTGAACATAGAAAGCAGCAGATACAGTGGAAAAATAAGAAGTTCTAGGATCAGGCTTAGAGATCTATTGCAATATATAGACTGACACAATGGTGTCCAAGGGAAGGTGGGATCTGAGGCCAATGGTGGGTGATTTTAGCAGATGGGATGAACTTTTACAAAATGAGATTGGAAAGAATTTGATGACAAGGTAGAAATTTTGCCTTTAAATAAAACTAGGGCACATCCTCCTCACACCTAGAATGGAGGTTGGAAGTGTGGGAGCCAAATTTGGTGGGGTGAGGTAGGGATGATTAAGAAATAAAACTCATAATGTTTAGTTATTTTAGTGAAGTGAGAGACAAGATCATAAAACGAGGACAAGGCCAGTTCTAAACATACAGCTTAGAAAGGCTGGTTAATACTTTGGTTATCCTCCAATACAAACATTGAGAATCCTAAAACAGCGCTTTGTGAGGCTCTGGTCCGAATTACCTGGACGAAACGTGCAGTCCTGTCTGGGAAAGAATTGAGAAAGAGACCTCCAGCGGCTCTCCATTCCTGACCTGGACCATTCCCTCTGTCCAACACTTCATCCCCATTCAGTACAAGGAAATCCCTGAGACTGAGTAGTATTGAAAAACACAAATTCAGTCTCATGGTATTTTGTAAATAAATGGGCATGCATAAAATTAATCTAATACAAAATGGCTCTACCCAAACACAAGTTGTAATACCAACTGCCACAACAAGATCCAGTTTTCATATTATCAGGATTTAAATAAAATAAAAAAAGAAGAATGGACCTAATATAAATCCTTAGACTACCTCAGGGGAATTTCTAGGTGTGAACCTAGATTGGATAAGGAAAAAAAAAATCACTAAAAACATTTTTTCAAGGTATTTCAAATTCTCTCTGTATATGTAAATCCAAATGAGTGTGTGTCAGAATTCTTGGGTCAGGTAATAAATTATGTCATTTTGTGTTCACGTGGCAACATTCGCCATATTAATTTGTTCAGCATCACTGCTTAGATGGACACAGCATCCTAAACTGGAAAAATTCTGGCATTGTCATTCCTGGTCTTAGACGGAGGATTCTTAGGTAGGAACAGTCTGGACAGCTTGTTTTCAAATCACTTTCCCTGTCCTGCCATTGCCCACGAGGATGGCCCACTTGTAGTGGGGAGAACTGGAAATAACACCCTACTTTAAGCAATCACACTCTCCATGGAAACAGTGTAGTGTATTTGGGGGGCTTGAGCCCATCATGATCATATTATGACAGAAACACATCCAAATACAGATGTGACTTTCTTTGAGACTTGTGGTAATTCTTAAAAAAAACAACAAAACATTTTAGGGTCCCATGAAGTGTCAAGTGATACTTCTATACTCCTTACAGTGGGTACCTTGGGGAAATGCATGTTTCCCTGTCCGTTACTCTGCCTGGAGGCAGCAGCGTGAAGTAGAAGACTTTAGACCCAGGCTGGGCATCGGGAGGCAGCTGTGTTAGAGTGAGGGAGGCGATCTCCGTGTTAGCAAAGTGTCACCGGGGTGGCTCAGCACAAGGCCCAGCCTGTTTGAATTGAGAGTGAAAAACCAGAATGCGGTTGATTGATAGCAAAAAAGGAAAGCATCAAATAGATAAAAGTCTTGTAGCAGTTTTAGTGAGAAAGAGTGATGAGTGAAAAGATGAAATCCTAACGTGTGCTCTGAAATTGCACTTGTACAAATAAGGCAAGAAGCAGAGTGCTCTCCCCGTGAGAACAGAAAGCAGGCAGGAAGACGCTGGGATCTGGCCCGTGTATGCCCACCAGGGTGGGTAAGGACAAGTGTAGTCCATGGGCCATCGGTTAGTTGTAGAAAAGAAGTCAGAGAGAAAAAAAAAAGATAAGAAAAAAGAATCTCAAGGAGGGTGATTTGAAGAGTCACTAAGGTTCATGATTAAAGTCAAGGATGCTGAAAAGCCGTTCCCTCTGGTGCAGCTGCCAGAGCAGCACTGAATGCCTTATTCACCTGTTTCCCCAGGTGGTCCTGACAGAATTCACGTAGGAACCATGGGCTTTCCACTTAATCCTGATTCCCAGAGATCCTTGATTTTCTGAAAATGGCAATAACAATTTCAGAATTCAAAGTCACCCACACAATATAAATTCCATAAACAATTTTAGCTGTCCACTTAAGAAATACGTTTTCACTGTGTTGCCTGTTTTTTAAATGAATATTTTTGCTTGCTTGTTTTCACTAATTCACTGGTAAATTTACTTGAAATGGTTGATCCAGCTCTATAATTATGTAAAGCTAATGGATTTCTTGGACTAAATCATTAGGTAATTATATTAGTTAATGTTCTTTTGGTTGCAAGCAATGAAAGCTGACCCTGTTAGGGCAAATAAAATACGAGCCTTAATGGCAGGACATTTTGAAACAGTTTATGTCATCAAAGGAAGAGTTGGACAAACACAACAACAAGGGATTGAACTAGGACAGCTTTAAATATGCCTCGTGCCCTCCTTTAGACTAGAGCAGAAGTAAGCACTTTTTCCCACAAAGAGCCAGGTAGAGATCATTTTAGGCCCTGGTTGGAGTGATTCCGTGCTTCAGCACTGACCTGTGAATTAGGAGGTTACGGTTGATTCCTGGTCATGCATATGCCTGGGTTGTGGCTCGATCCCCAGTGTGGGGCATGAGGAGGCAGCCGATCAAAGATTCTCTCTCATCATTGATGTTTCTATCTCTTTCTCCTTCTCTCTTCCTCTCTGAAATCAATAAAAACTATTTTTAAAACATAATATAAACAATGAAAACATGTCCTTGGGTGAGGATTATATATTTTAAAAAATTAGACTTTCTGAGCTACATAATCTCTGTTGCACTTCTCAGTGTTACCATTGCAGTGTGAAAGCATCCACACAGAATGCATCAATGAGTGGACATGGCTGTACTAAACACACACACACACACACACACACACACACACACACACCACCACCACCACCACCAACAACAACAACAACAAAACATTATGCATACTGAAATGTGAAAAATCATAGAAATTTCATATGCCATAATGCGTTATTTTTCTTCTGACCATTTAAAAAGGTAAAAACCATGCCCCAGTTTAGCTCAGTGGATAGAGCATCGGCCTACGGACTCAAGGGTCCCAGGTTCGATTCCGGTCAAGGGCATGTACCTTGGTTGCAGGGTACATCCCCAGTAGGGGGTGTGCAGGAGGCAGCTGTTTGATGTTTCTCTCTCATCGATGTTTCTAACTCTCTCCCCTCTCCCTTCCTCTCTGTAAGAAATCAATAAAATATTTTAAAAAAAATAAAGATGTAAAAACCACCTTTTCCTGCTAATCACACTGAAACAGGTACTTCTGCTCTAGGATGCCAAGAATTCTGAGAAAGGTAATCTTGTTGTCTTTTTTCCAGTTGGTTTCTACTCCAAGGTCAAGTGCTCTCTGACAGATGGGAAGGCAAACATACTCTCGGGAAGCTTATCCTAGGATCAGGTACAGTTATCAAGAAAGTCTGGTCCCGAGTCCCGAAGCCGGGCTGAGGTGTGCCGAGTTGGCAGCTGGCGTCTCTTCCGGGTCCAGGCGCGGGGACGCGGAGGCGGTCTGCGGGAGTGAGTGAGCCAGAGACGCTGTCATGAGGCGGCCGCGGGGCCTGGCGGAGTCTGCAGGCTGACGGCCCCCGCCGCCTTCCCGCCAGGCCGCCTCCTCCAGGCAGCTGCCCGTGCCTGTCAGGGCCTCGCGCCCCACGGTGGTCCCGGCGCCTCACACCCGGGCTCCCGGGCCCCAGAGCCCGCGCTATGACTGCGGCCGCCGCCTCCAACTGGGGGCTGATCATGAACATAGTGAACAGCATAGTCGGGGTCAGCGTCCTCACCATGCCCTTCTGCTTCAAACAGTGCAGCATCGTCCTGGGGGCCCTGCTCTTGGCGTTCTGCGCCTGGATGACGCACCAGTCCTGCATGTTCCTGGTGAAAGCCGCCAGCCTGAGCTAGCGGAGGACCTACGCGGGCCTGGTCCACAGGCCAACGCTCTATCCACTGAGCCAAAGCAGCTAGGGCTTCCACTTGATTGTTAAAGCGTGCCTTCAGAGAGAAAAAAGAAGTCAGACGAGAAAAGATGGCGGCGGAGGTGAAAGGCTGATCTGTTGCCTCGCATGGCAGTTTTGGAAATACAACTGAAACATGGACTGGTGAGGGTGGCGACTGCTGCTCGCGTCTCCCCAGACCGGGCGGCTGCTCCTCTCAGTCAGCACCGCAGCCGGGGCCATGGGCTCGTGGGCGCCGCGGCAGCTGCTGTGGCGGCGGCCGCGGACTCGGCGCAGCGGCTCTCGGTGAAGGAAGAGACCATCTTTCTGCAGGAGGGGCTCATCCGCGTCACCGACCTGGCCGAGCTGCCCAGAGAGATCCTCGGGGCCCTGGAGGCCGCCAACACCGATTTGGAGGATTCTTAGGATTTCCCATCTTACATTCAAGTTCTTTAGCCATTTTGACAGAGGAGAACCAAGAAGGCGGCAAAGTTAAACAAAGGAACTGCGAACTGCGCCGCACACAGCAATTTCAGGGGCACGACTGGAGGACGGAGCGTCTGCCACCCAGAACTACAGGAGAGATGGCTGAATGGTAGATTTACAGCTAGGAGGGAAGAGGAAACCAGCGAAATCAGAGGGGATGAGGTGCGGAGGCGCGTGGGTCGGGCTGGTGGCGGGGGAAGGGGGCTTTTGTTCCAAACCTAGGGGAGATTAGCTCCCCATCGCCCTGAAACCCAGCTTCTGGGGACGCGCGGGAGACCCAGACGCCTGCGGGGAGAGGCGGGACTCTTGCGGAGGTGCGCCCAGCAATCAGTGTTTGCTGCGCTGGAGTGCGGAACGAGGGGGCTTAGAAGCGTGGAAGGCAGAAGGAGCAGACTCGCAGCCATTGCGGTTCGCCGCACCATGGCCTGTTGGCGCCCTGAGACCCCGCCCCGCCCTGGGACCCGCCCCACCCTGGGACCCGCCCCGCACGTTTTGAAGACCCGCCCCGCAAGTCTTGCAGGCGCACCTGCGCTCCAAGCAACGGCTTGTGCATGTGGGTGGCCTGCCCTCTGGCAGCTTGACCAGATGAACTGCGGTTCTAGTCGGACTGCTCCAGGGCCACTCAGACAGGAGGAGGAAACTACAGTTTTTGCTGTAATCCCTGCTGAGTGCCTAAGGCAGTAGCTGACCTACACCCCATTGGAGACCCAGAAACGAGGGCATCTAGTGGTCTGTGGGAGATGACACCAGATTTCAACCATGCGCATAAGGGACACATTCAACAGGCAGATTCAGTGAGCGCCAAAGCCTTGCTGCACCAAGACCTGGCCCATAAACGTTTCTCCTGCACAGCAACTCTTCCTTTATAGACAAAGAGGGCCCTCCCAGTGACACCAACAACAATCAAGACTTAACTATACAAAGGAGGACCAAGATGGAGGCATAGGGCGGAAGCCTGATTGTTGCCTACCACAACAACTTTGAGACTACGACAGGAGAGCAGAGCAGACACCATCCAGAACCACCAGAGGGCTGGCTGAGTGGATGCTCTACAACTAGAATAAAAGAGGGGTATGCGGGATGATGCTGATGCCGGTGACCCAAAGACCACACTTTAAGAACTACGGCTCAGGCGACACAATGGCGGCCTGGAACGTGCTCGGCGCAGTTCCCCCGGCGGTCTCCGGCTGAGGGGACGGCTCCACTGGCTGCTGAGCACGGACAGACGAGCCCCTGGGAGACATGGGGTGGGAGACTCCGCGCTTGCTGACCTCCGAGTCCTTCAAGAATCTCAATGCCCCGGAAGTGGCCAGGTGCGCATGCTCGGCGACCGGCCACCGCTGCAGACCCAAGGGCCAACGCAGCGACACCGGACCAGCCCGCCGCCGTGCACCAGGCACACCGGAGCTTCGTCGAGCCGCCGCCCAACGAGTTCTGCGGCGGCCATCCTGGAGCTCTGGGAAAATGGCCGAAGGAATTGCTGAGAGGGAATTGGCCAACAGGAATTGGGATCAAGAAGACGAAACCCCGCTGGGACCCGGGTGCAGGCAAGGTTGCGCGCCTCTGGGCTCGGGTGTGGTCACACGCCTCTGGGTCTAGGTGAGGCCTCACGTCCCTGGGTCTGAGTGAGGCCACGTGCCCCTGGGTCCAAGTGAAGCTGGATTCCGGGTCCGGGTGAGTCCATGTGCCCCTGGGTCCGGGTGAAGCTGGATGCCAGGTCCAGGTGAGGCCATGTGCCCCTGGACCCGGATGATGCTGGGTCCCGTGCCTGGGTGAGGCCACGCGCCCCTGGGTCTGGGAGAGGCCACGCGCCCCTGGGTCCGTGTGAGGCCATGTGTCCCTAGATCCAGTTGAGGCCTCGCGCACCTAGGCCCGGGTGAGGCCACGTGCCCCTGGGTCTGGGAGAGGCCACGCGCCCCTGGGTCCAGGTGAGGCCATGTGTCCCTAGATCCGGGTGAGGCCTCGCGCACCTAGGCCCGGGTGAGGCCACGTGCCCCTGGGTCTGGGAGAGGCCACGCGCCCCTTGGTCCGGGTGAGGCCATGTGTCCCTGGATCCAGGTGAGGCCTCGCGCGCCTAGGTCCGGGTGAGGCCACGTGCCCCTGGGTCTGGGAGAGGCCACGCGCCCCCGGGTCCGGGTGAGGCCATGTGTCCCTGGATCCGGGTGAGGCCTCGCGCGCCTAGGCCCGGGTGAGGCCACGTGCCCCTGGGTCTGGGAGAGGCCACGCGCCCCCGGGTCCGGGTGAGGCCATGTGTCCCTGGATCCGGGTGAGGCCTCGCGCGCCTAGGTCCGGGTGAGGCCACGTGCCCCTGGGTCTGGGAGAGGCCACGCGCCCCTGGGTCCGGGTGAGGCCATGTGTCCCTGGATCCAGGTGAGGCCTCGCGCGCCTAGGCCCGGGTGAGGCCACGTGCCCCTGGGTCTGGGAGAGGCCACGTGCCCCCGGGTCCGGATGAGGCCATGTGTCCCTGGATCCGGGTGAGGCCTCGCGCGCCTAGGTCTGGGTGAGGCCACGTGCCCCTAGGTCTGGGAGAGGCCACACGCCCCTTGGTCCGGGTGAGGCCATGTGTCCCTGGATCCGGGTGAGGCCTCGCGCGCCTAGGTCTGGGTGAGGCCACACGCCCCTGGGTCTGGGAGAGGCCACGCGCCCCCGGGTCCGGGTGAGGCCATGTGTCCCTGGATCCGGGTGAGGCCTCGCGCACCTAGGTCGGGTGAGGCCACGCGCCCCTGGGTATGGGAGAGGCCAAGCGCCCCTGGGTCCAGGTGAGGCCATGTGTCCCTGGATCCGGGTGAGGCCTCGCGCACTTAGGCCTGGGTGAGGCCACGTGCCCCTGGGTCTGGGAGAGGCCACGCGCCCCTGGGTCCGGGTGAGGCCACGCGTCCCTGGATCCGGGTGAGGCTGGGTCCCGGGTCCGGGTGAGGCCACGCGCCCCTGGGTCTGGGAGAGGCCACGCGCCCCTGGGTCCGGGTGAGGCCACGCGTCCCTGGATCCGGGTGAGGCCACGCGCCCCTGGGTCTGGGTGAGGCCACGCGCCCCTGGGTCCGGGTGAGACCACGCGCCACTGGACCCGGATGAGGCTGGGTCCCTGGGCCCGGGTGAGGCCTTGCGCGCCTAGGCCCGGATGAGGCCACGTGCCCCTGGGTCTGGGAGAGGCCACGCGCCCCCGAGTCCGGGTGAGGCCATGTGTCCCTGGATCCGGGTGAGGCCTCACACACCTAGGCCCGGGTGAGGCCACGTGCCCCTGGGTCTGAGAGAGGCCACGCGCCCCGGGTCCAGGTGAGGCCATGTGTCCCTGGATCCGGGTGAGGCCTCGCGCGCCTAGGCCCGGGTGAGGCCACGTGCCCCTGGGTCTGGGAGAGGCCACGTGCCCCTTGGTCCGGGTGAGGCCATGTGTCCCTGGATCCGGGTGAGGCCTCGCGCGCCTAGGTCTGGGTGAGGCCACACGCCCCTGGGTCTGGGAGAGGCCACGCGCCCCTGGGTCCGGGTGAGGCCACGCGTCCCTGGATCCGGGTGAGGCTGGGTCTCGGGTCCGGGTGAGGCCATGCGCCCCTGGGTCTGGGAGAGGCCACGCACCCCTGGGTCCGGGTGAGGCCACGCGTCCCTGGATCCGGGTGAGGCCATGCGCCCCTGGGTCTGGGAGAGGCCACGCGCCCCTGGACCCAGGTGTGGCTGGGTCCCTAGGCCCGGGTGAGGCCACGCGCCCCTGGGTCCGGGTGAGACCACGCGCCACTGGACCCGGATGAGGCTGGGTCCCTGGGCCCGGGTGAGGCCTTGCGCGCCTAGGCCCGGATGAGGCCACGTGCCCCTGGGTCTGGGAGAGGCCACGCGCCCCCGGGTCCGGGTGAGGCCATGTGTCCCTGGATCCGGGTGAGGCCTCGCACACCTAGGCCCGGGTGAGGCCACGTGCCCCCGGGTCCGGGTGAGGCCATGTGTCCCTGGATCCGGGTGAGGCCTCGCGCGCCTAGGTCTGGGTGAGGCCACGCGCCCCTGGGTCTGGGAGAGGCCACGCGCCCCTGGGTCCGGGTGAGGCCACGCGTCCCTGGATCCGGGTGAGGCCACGCGCCCCTGGGTCTGGGAGAGGCCACGCGCCCCTGGACCCGGGTTTGGCTGGGTCCCTAGGCCCGGGTAAGGCCACGCGCCCCTGGGTCCGGGTGTGACCACGCGCCACTGGACCCGGATGAGGCTGGGTCCCTGGGCCCGGGTGAGGCCTTGCACCCCTGGGTACGGGTGAAGCTGGATCCTGTGTCCGGGTGAGGCCGTGTGCCCCTGGATCCATCTGGGTGAGGCTGGGTCCCGGGCCCGGGTGAGGCCACGCGCCCCTTGGGTCTGGGTGAGGCCACGTGCCCCTTAGTCAGGGTGAAGCCGTGCCCCTGGGTCCGGCCGAGACCAAACCAGAGGGAGTCGGACCTCCGTTACCACCATTTGTCCACCATCCAGAGCTGAGGGGTCAGTGCTGACATGTACACATAAGGAACTGGTGGACATTGAAATTGGGTCTCAAAAGAACTGTTGGTCCAGAAGGAAACTCACTACAGACTGATTCATTTGCCTGTCAGCATAACTATTATTACTCGTCTCACATTCAGTTCTTATAAGTATATATCTAGTGACATATGATCTCGCTCATCTAGGGGAAATGATGAACAACATAGACTGAGGAACAAGAACAGAACCAGAAACAAGGAGGCATCGATCGGACTATCAGGCCTCAGAGGAAGGATAGGGGAGGGTGGGGGGAGAGGGGAGAGTTCAACCAAAGGACTTGTGTGCATGCATATGAGCCTATCCAACGGTTGAGTTCAACAGGGTGTTGGGGCATGCGTGGGGAGGGGTGTGGGATGGGAATGGGGGGATGAGGACAAATATGTGACACCTTAATCAATAAAGAAATTTTAAAATAAATAAATAAATAAATAAATAAATAAATAAAAAGAAAGTCTGGTCCCATATTAGCAACCCCTTCAACAACAATACCGACTACAATCACATTATTTATTTTTATTTGTCTTCAGACTGCTAAGTAAGTGTACAGATTTAATGCATAGGAATTTCATTTATCAGTGCATCCACACTTAAGCTCTGTTTTGTCTCTTTCTTGTCTTATCTTTGAGATAAGCAGTAAGTCCTCAGCTGGGACAATAAGAGCCTCCTGACATTGGTGCAGCCTTGCTTTGATCTATTCCAATCCCATGAGCTCTTACTTGAAAGGTTTCAGAACCGTAAAGAAAAAGTTTCTACTGCTTTAAGAGATTTTAAAGCTATTGCCTACATGAAAATATCTACTTGGGAAGAATGGCATACAAATCCTTCATAATCAGACCTTAATGTACACTACTATTCTTCCCACCCTCCCTACCTCCCCGCCCCATATGCTTTATGTCCCTGCTGTGCTGTTCTCTAGATACACTGCCTGGACAGCTTTGCGTCAACTTTGTGTCTTGCAGCAAGTTCCACCTAAAATGCATTTTTCTCCTTCCTCTCCCTAAGAACTCTTGTTTGGCATTCATTAACCCACACAAAGTTAATCATTTTCCCCTCCTCTATGCTTTTAAAACATTGTTAATTCTTTTATATTTTTTCATGGACCAGTGGGGTCCCTCCGCCTGGCCTGTGGGACTGGCCAAAACCAGCTCTCCGACATCCCCCAAGGGCTCCTGGATTGTGAGAGGGCGCAGGCCAGGCCAAGGAACCCCACCAGTGCACAATCAGGGCTGGGGAGGGATGTGGTAGGTTGGCCAACCAGGGAGGGACCGCAGGAGGGCTCCAGAGCATGTCCGGGCCGGTTCACTCAGTCCCGACCGGCCGGACGCCAGCAGCAAGCTCACCTACTGGTCTACTGTCTGCCCCTGGTGGTCAATGCACGTCATAGCAAGCGGTTGAGTGGCCTTAGCATAACATTAGCATACTACACTTTGATTGGTTGAACGGCCAACTGGCCAAGTGGAAACTTAGCACATTAGGCTTTTATTATATAGGATTAAATTTATTGGGTTAGCATTGGTTAATATGATTCTACCAGTTTCAGGTGTGGATTTCTATGTTACAAAATCTGTATATTGCACTGTGTGTCCACCACCCCAAGTCAAATCTTGTCACTTTATACGTCCTGTTAATTCTTACTGTAGAATTATCACATCTGCCCAATATTTTCTTTCAAATATTGAAACACAACTGAGTTTATGCTTTCATTATTTGTTTCTCCTTTGGTCAAATTTCACATCCACATGTGTATTAATTAAACACATGATGCTCTAACTGCTCCCACATTATGCCATCTACACACCCTCTCCCATCTCTCTTAGTCCAAGTTACATATCACATAAATCATTACTGACAATGTTTGGAATTATATTTAAATTACCTAAAACTAAGGAATATATCATTTTTGCTGCTGATATGCTTCAAGTTTAAAATAACTTTGGGTAAATGATCTTATTTTTTGTGGTAGTCACAATTCAAAATGGTCTTAAAGATTTCCACCTCTTGCCACACACACATACTTGTATTAACCCATGCCTTTAGTGTGAGCTCAACCTGTGAATATGATGGGGTATCACTCTCATGATTATGTTACATGAAAATATAAATAAATTGTGCAGATGTAGTTAAGATCCCTAATTAGGTAACTCTGAGTTAATGACAAGTGATATTGTCCTTGGTGGGCCTTACCTAATTAGGGAAGCCCTTTAAAAGAGGGAGAGATTTCAGAGAAGGTCTTTTAAAGTGATGAATATCTAAAGTAAATGCATACACACACATAGTGGTACATTATTCATCCATAAGAGAGAAGGAAATCTTTTTTTTTATCTTCACCCTAGGATATTTTTTCCATTGATTTTTAGAGAGAGAGGATGGGGGGAGGGGTGAATGAGAAAGAGAGAGGGAGGGGTGGGAGGGAGAGAGGGAAACATTCATTGGTTGCCTCCTGCACTCACCCCAACCTGGGGCTGGGGATCTAACCTGCAACCGAGGTATGTGCCCTTAACCTGGAATCAAACCCGAGACCCTTAGGTCTGAGGGTCAATGCTCCAACCACTGAGCAAAACCAGCCAGGGCAAGAGAGAGAAATCTTGTTATTTGAAACAACAGGGATGAAACTGGAGAACATTATGCTAAGTGAAATAAGCAAGACAGAGACAGACACATACTGTATGATGTAACATATATGCAGAATTAAAAAAGCAACAACAAAAAAAAGTCAAATTCATGGAAACAGAGAGTAGAATGGTGGTTGCCAGGAGCCAGGGGGTGGGTTGTAGAAATGGGAAAATGGTGGTCAAGGGTACAACCTACAAGTTATAAGATTAATACATTCTGGGATCTAAGGTACAGCATGGTGGCCATGTTAATAATACTGCATTGCATGCCTGACATTTGCTAATAGAGTAGATCTGAAGTGTTGTCCCTACACACACACACACACACACACACACACACGCACACACACACACACATACAAAACACCCAACTATGTGTGTTAACTTGATTGTGGTCACTGTTTCACAATGTATGTCAAATCATCATAGTGTATATTTCACTAATGATGAGATTTTAGACTTTGAACTGATGATGTTCAGATTTCACTTTGAACTTTGAGTTGAAGATATGATGACATTTAGATTGAGATTATGAGATAACGACGTGCAAGAACTGAATTCTGCCAGTAACCACATGAGACTGGAAGAGAACTCTAGCCACCTAGAAAGGCAGGGAACCCCAGCTGCCACCTTGACTTCAGCCAGGTCAGATGTGAGCAGGAGATTTAGCTCAGCAGAACCTGAACTGCTGACCTACATAAAGTGTGAGATAATAAGTGGATGTTGTATTAAACACTTAAGTTTGTGAGCATTTGTTACATAGCGATAGAAAATGAATGCAACAGTGTTATTATTTTTTGTCTCATTTCCCAGATGCTAGCCTGGTGTGATTGTTGACAGTATTTTATAATCTGCATCTAATTGCACATCTTCTAAAAAATTTTGTGCACATTTGCATAATTCCCTTACTAGTAAATTAACTGCATTCTTTCTCTTATTTTTCCCTTTATAGGAAAGCTCAAGTTCTTCTATATTTCTTGTCTGTTCATTGTTTCTGTCCTTGCGCTGAAATTAGTATTATTTCTCATTGGTGTTTTTAGTCTTTTTTTCTTCTTCACAATTTGATAAGTGTTTATGTTTGCTTAACTGCTAATCCAAAAAAACCCAACAAACAAAAAACACAACCCCACATTATTAAAACTTTCATTTGTATATGAGTCTATTTTATGTCTCTATTGTATACAGCAACCAACAACATTCTCTCAGCAGGAAAAAGATCCAGAAACACAGCCAATTTTTATTTCATTACTAGAGGCCTGGTGCACAAAATTTGTGCACTGGAGGGGGTGTGGTCCCTCAGCCTGGCCTACACCCTCTTGCAATCTGGGAGTTGTCAGCCATCACTGCTGCGCTTGCCAGTTGTGAGCCCAGCTTCTGGCTGAGCAGCACTCCCCCTGTGGGAGCGCACTGACCACCCAGGGGGCAGCTCCTGCATTGAGAGTCTGCCCCCTGGTGGTCAGTGTGCATTATAGTGACCAGTCGTTCTGCCCTTGGGTCAATTTGCATATTAGTCTTTTATTATATAGGATATACTTGTCTTCTATTAGTTTCTTTCAGTATCTTGAGATTTAGGAAGAACTTTAAATAGTGAAAAATAATATTGGAACCAAATCCCAAACTTTCTCCTTTAACTTAGGTCCATTTTCCTGGAAGGGTTTCTCCTGTAGGATTTTTCCTTTCCAGGTGATCTCATCTCGCTGATCTTTTATTGAATGCTTAATGATGGACTTTTTCAGTCCCTGTCTCCTGCATCCCAGTCTCAATCTACTTACCTGATTTCATAATATATTAACAAGTTTTGGGTTACAGTGTATAAAAAGTTTTCCAAGTCATTCCCCAAAGCCTTTACCTATCACAACAAGTTGTTTTCCAAAACATTAAAGCCATCAGCCTCTGAAATGAATCTAGCCACTGCACCTGGAATATGGAAGCAGTAAATACCATATTATTGAAATAATATTTTTTTTCTTTCTCTTAGATCACTAATGTAATTGGACCTGTTGTTACTACTTGTTACTGTTACCGCAATTACCGCCACAACTGCTGTCATTACCACTGAGGAGCAGCAGTTCATTTTTAATTGATCCCATCTCAAAACTTAGGGCTTTGACTGTTCTATTGTCCTTAGGATTCTGGCTGCCTCTAAAACGGCCCCCAGGGTTTCCTGCCTCCTGGTGTTTATGAACGTATATACTCCTTCCCCATGAGTGTGGTTTCCACTACAGCAGTGGTTGGCACACCCCGGCTCGCAAGCCACATGTGGCTCTTTGGCCCCTTGAGTGTTCTAACGCCACTTCTTCAAAATAGACTCGCCAGGCCGAAAACCGACTTCTGCGCATGGGCCACGAAGTTTCAATCACACTGTATGTACGTGCCCACACGTGGGATTTTGTGGAAGAGCCACACTCAAGGGGCCAAAGAGCCACATGTGGCTCGCGAGCCACGGTGTGCCAACCACTGCACTAGAGACTCACCTCTAAAAAACAGAACAGGCAAAGGAGAATGGAGCTCGCTTCCAGGGCTCAGTTACAATAATACTCTGGCTTCTGTCTTACAGGCCCTTTCTTGCTTGCTGACCCTGATGGAAGTCGGATGCCATGTTTTGAGTTGACGTATGGAGAGGTCCACGTGGGAAGGAGCTGAGGGAAGCCTCTAGCCATGCCAACAGGGCCTGAGGCTCTCAGACCAACAGCCCCCAAGGAATTGATGCCTGCCAACAACCAGGTGATTGGGCTCAGGTGCGAATCTTCCCCCAGGGGAGCCTTAGGAGAAATTCGGACTCAGAGGGCCCAGCCACGAAGTGTGGCGATTTCTGTTGTTTAACTTGCTGGGTTGGGGGGTATTTTGTTAGACAGTGATAGCAGACACCAATAAGACACTTTCCATAACTGAGCTTTGGGTCTCTTTCATGGTTCTATAACTCCCTATGTCATTCCATAAATAGCATTCTTCAGATGCTGTCATGATGGATTGTTGATTTCTCTACCTGACCTACTAGACACGAAGCAGAACAGGAACTGTCCCTTTGCTCGTCACTGCCCCTCCTGTGATCAGCAGTGCACTCTACTCCCTCAGCCCCCTCACTGCCTTACACAGAGTGACTTTCAAGTTAGCAGGCACCAGCAAAGTCATTTTTAAAAAGGATGCAAATCTGTAATGTTTGACAACTACACTAACAGTAATTGATTGATTCAGAGATGGGACAATGTGCACAGAGAAAGGAAGACCATCTCTCCTGCTATTTGTTTTACACATATAAGAGAGAGAAAAAGTCACAGAAAATGTTTGCACATGTAAGAGAGAAATCAAATAGAGATGTAAAAAAAAAAAAAAAAAAAAAAAGAATAAAAGAGAGTGTATAGTTTATTTATTAAATATCAAAAGGGAGCCGAAACCGGTTTGGCTCAGTGGATAGAGTGTCAGCCTGTGGACTGAAGGGTCCCAGGTTTCGATTCCGGTCAAGGGCATGTACCTTGGTTGCGGGCACATCCCCTGTGAGGAGTGTGCAGGAGGCAGCTGATCGATGTTTCTCTCTCATCGATCTTTCTAGCTCTCTATCCCTCTCCCTTCCTCTCTGTAAAAAATCAATAAAATATATTAAAAATATATATATCAAAAGGGAAAACAAGCTGACACAGATGAGTCTTACTAGCCCTCTTAGGTATTTTTCTTTCTTTCTTTCTTTGTTTTAAGATCGCTGCTTTTGTGGACACTCTCCGACCTGAGTTATGTGCTTGCTGAGCCTCTGCTTTCTTATGTTCCCAGATGTCCTGATGAGGGTATTGCTCTTCTCTTCTCAGGGAAGTAGACATGGAAATGCTGTGTTTCTACATTCTCAATCACCTGCGTCCCCATCCCCGTCCTTCCAATCACTCCCACTGCGGATTTACGAGTGCCTCACCACGATGCAGAAGGAAAATCAACATGGCTTTTCCAGGTTGCCACTCCATCTGCTTCTGCTGGAACCCCGGTCAGCGGGTCATTTCAAGGAGGATTTCAACTTCTCCTAAAGACAATTCCCAGGGATAGACCAGCTGCTTCCCGTGATGGCTTTTATTTCTTTCCCAATGCCTGGATGCTTCTCCGATTGCACATTTCAATGTTTCTCTTTACGAAAGATTCAATAGTTGCTCCTATGTGTTAAATCTAAGATTACCTCACTTCTCTGTTATAAATTCTGATGCTGTGTAACCTGATGTTTGACAAGTATCCAGGGTGATTCTTATTTGCAGGGAAGTCTCAAAATCACAGGAAAACAACTGAGAACGAGGCCTGTGCTGAAATAGTATCGAAAGTAACAATGGTACTTGGTAGTTCTGGCAAATAATTTATTCCAAGCCATTGAAATCTTGAACCTCTTTAACTTCACACACGTTGCAAACATAGCTACACTTTTTCTTTATGCCACATGCACTCTAGTTTTGGGGTACAGAAGAATCAGACATCTGCCCTGTCCTTGAGGAGCTCAAACGCTGACAACATAGTTGCCATGGAGGCAAACATGGAGAAGAAACAAGTCCTTCAGAAAAAAAGGAGAATTAGAAATACCAAGAATCTTATTGTAGGGTAGAGATTCAAACCACATGTAGGCACGGTAATCATATTTAGGATTGTTAAAGTCCAAGGCCAAAAGAAAACACATCAAGGCACACACGTATTTCTCTTTATGGAATGAGGAGAAAATGAGTTCCTATGGAGCCAACCTTTATTTCAGCCTGTATACTGCATGGAATTCAATTTTTCTTTTTTACATGAGAAATATTAAGCAACATAAGTCATGTTAATGAATGAATATATGAAAAACAGGGTCATTCCTGATGGCTTGGACTCTTATCCAGAAACAAAGTCAGTGTGGAAGAAGGAGAATGGTTTGGGTGGAAGGGATCGTAAAGAGAGTTAAGAACTGAGCAATGGGGCCTGTTTTAACAGGTGCTTGCAAGTCCTGTGCCTGGAACTCAGCAGGCAAGCATACTTATTCACGCTAATAATCCTGTCAATAGTGGAAGTCGATAGGAGCAGAAAGTCAGAGACTTTATTTCTACGTGTCTGACCCAGAATTTTTAAAAAGCAATTTTTGACATTATCTTTAACTGTACATTTAGCCAAGTGACATATAATTACAATTATTTTACCATTAGGCTATGTCAATGTCTCCATTTAAAATTTAGGGACTGGATTATTATTTTTTTTTGCCAGTAATTTTTCAGAGTATATCAATTCAATGCCCATTGACTTCTGGGGGTAGCTGTGCCCTTCACAGGGTGTCATTATAAAAAGGCCGATGTCTGAACCAAATGAAGATTCAATGGTGAATCTCTACCAACAGTTTATGAAATCTAAACCTTGGAGTTGCTGAGTAACCATGTTCCCATAGGGTACCTTGTGCAAAATGGACTGTGATCTGCTATGGCCCTACATCTCCTTGACAGTCAATTTTGTGCCTCGTTCGAGAGTGTAGCACTTTGTGGGAAGCAGTTCGCCCTTGAAGTTACAAATCCTAATGGGAGTGCTTTACCTCCTGCCAGATTTCAGTGGGGAAGGCTTTCGAATGCGTTGCCATTTGTACATGCCTGATTTTACCCTCAATGCACAGTGAAATCCTACTGAACAATGTGCTTTATTTTCTATTTCCTTTCTCTGGGATGTATGATGAAAGACAGAAAGTAGATTGGTGTTATAAATGCAAAGAGCAAGAAGCAATTCAGTCATAAAAAATTGGGTGGGTTTTGCCTAATGTAGAGGTAGTGTTATAAATAGGAGATGTGTAGAAGTCTGTGGACCTTGGGATTTCATTCTCCAGGCCACTGGTCTCAGTTTTCTATCAATAGCGAGATGGCATGGATTCTATTTTCTTTTCTCTGAGGGCCTGACACCTTCAAAAACCATACATGCGGCCCTGGCCAGGGAGCTCAGTTGGTTAGAGCATTGTCTGATATGTCAAGGTAGCAGGTTCGATCCTCAGTCAGAGCACATACAAGAATCAACTAATAAATGCTTACATAAGTGAAACAACAAATTGATGTTTCTCTTTCTCTCTCTCTCTCTCTCTCTCTCAAAAGCAATAAATTAAAATAATAATAATATTTTTAAAAAAGCAATAGCTGCAAGCTGGTAGTTTGAGTGTTTTAGAGATCTCATTCTCTATTTTTTCATCTTTCTGGACCAATGCCATCAGGAGTAACAAAGTTCAGGCATCAAAGAAAAAAGTGTTAAGCCAAAATTTCTGGGGAAAAAATTATGCCAAATAAGTAAAAAATAAAAAAAAAAAATCATAGAAAAAACAAAGCCATTCATTTTGTTTTTATACTACACAGCACTGTTTGTTATAATAATTGTAAATCAGTCTGATCACAGTGGGAGATAAACTTTGGTAAACTGATAATGAAAGCTCTAATAATTACTGTTTATTCTTGGCTTCGATCTTTCAATATTTTAAAACTAAAACACAGTGTCTTCAATGACCATGAACATGGTTTTGATTTAAGTGGTCATATTGAGTCAGTAGATTCATAATTGTTTTATCATCCAATAACAGAAAAGTTAATGCCATGCTAATAAAACGCAGTATTTAGCATTTCTTCACTTCTATAATTATCAGTATCATTTGAAAAATTACTAGAAGAGGCATGTATCTTTGGCTTCCGTAGCTGCAAGTGTGATTGAGGTGCAATAAAAAATGCTGAATGCATATTTCAAAGCAATTCTATATGATTATACCCTTGGTCTTCAAAGACAATCATAAGATATTCCTATAGAGTAATTCTGTGCCAGGTGCTGTTCTAAATGCTTTCCCTATATTACTTTACTGCATACTCTCAATAATGTCATTTTGCAGATAAAGAAACTAAGGCCCAGAGAATATAAGAAATATATCCTGTCCTGGTCTGTGTGGCTCAGTTGGTGGGCACCGTCCTATGCCAAGAGAGGTGGCTGGTTGGATTCCCAGTCCAGGGCACATGCCTGGGGTTGCAGGCTCAATCCCCAGTAGGGGACGTGCTGGAGGCACCCTATCCATGTTTCTCTCTCTTCAATGTTTCCCTCTTCTCTCTTCTCCCTCTAAAATCAATAAAAAAATTTTTTAAAGAAATATACCCAAGATACCTAGCATTGTACATATAATAAAAAACTAATCTGGGACTTGAATCTAGAAAGCTAGCTCCAACACCAGGTTTTTAAGTGCTGTAATCTACTTCCACACTAGCTATTTCATATTCTAAGGATTCTACAGCCAAAACAAGGAAAAATTTAAAAAACACAAAAACTATAAACTTGGAACCACTCAATACTACTAGTTTGATCCTTTGATTGTCTTTGTTGCTATGATGAATGAGCTAACAGGAATTACTTTTAAGAAAGCACTGAGCTAGCAACCAATAAGTTCCTGTTGTTAATCTATGGTTGTTGGTACAAATGCAAAGCCAACAGAAATCTCCAATTTGAGATGTGGTGAAGAAGGCATCTTGTTTCAGTACACACAGCTCTATTATGATACAGCATGACTGTGAGAACAACAGGGCTGTGGTATAGCTCAATGGTGGTACAGGTCGATCATAAAATAGCAGAATGTGGAGGTGGCCCTGGGGACAGACTCCATGCCAGCACAAGAGCTCAGTTCTTCTCTGCTCGGCTCCACTCTGCCCAGCTCGAGTCCTCTCCACCTACTTCGCTCTGCTTGTCTGCTCCTGCCTGCTCCACTCCACTCTTTCCAGCAAGATGTCTTTAGTGTTTCAGGTCCAGCCAGAGAGAGGCTGTTTCCAGTCTGCAAAAGGGAAAGTGAGCTTGGAGTCCAGAATGGAGCTGATTTATGCAGAGAGAAGTCCCCACCCCTGGTCTCTGATTGGTCTGTCCTCATGCAAAGGAGGACGCCAAAGTCTTGCAATTCTATTGGTCCAAAGGAACTGTTCTGATTGGTCAGAACGAAGCTGTTCTGATTAGCTGAAGATGCTGATAGGGATATAGCTGCACAGCTTCATCAGATGGGGAAAATCATAGTCCTATTGGTCGAAATGCAATTACAGGAGCTCCTTCATGAGGGCTGGCTCAGATGTCAGGAACATAGAGCTGGAGGCAAGCAATTCAGTGCAGGCTTCTTCCAGAAGTCAATTTAGGCCTTTGTGAGAGGTCCCTGCTTAGAAAGGGTTGCTAGGTACTGCCTTTTTTGCCTCTTTTCTTTTCTTTAATTTGAGCTCAGTTAGCCACCAGGAGCCTTTTTGGGCAGGTATCTCCTTTTTCAGGGTCCACACTGTCAACTTCCCATCAAAATATCTGTGCAGACACAAAAAGAGTGTGAAAGCACCAAGAAAAATTTTAAAAATTAGATATCTAGGCCATTTACTGCCATAATCTGTTAGAAACATTATCTGCTATAGAAAATGGAGCTGATGCCCTAGCCAGTTTGGTTCCGTGGATAGAGCACTGGCCTGTGTACTAAAGGGCCCCAGGTTTGATTCCAGTCAGGGCACTTGCCCATGTTGCAGGCTTGATCCCCAGTGAGCGGCATGCAGGAGGCAGCCAATCAATGATTCTTTCTCATCATTGGTGTTTCCATCTTTCTCTCTCCCTCTCCCTTCCTTTCTGAAATCAATAAAAATATATTTTAAAAAATAAAGAAAGAAAATGGAGCTGAACACACATGGACTTCATATCATAGGATTGGTGTAATAAAAGGAGGACTGGGAAATATAATATTCACATGGATAAGGTGCTATGGATTCTTAATTATTTAGTCTGGGCACTTTTTATCATTAGGCATAGATAGCATGGTGTCTAGTCCTCTAAGATTTCAGGGGCCTACAAAATAATTGAAAACTAATTGAAAATAGAAGAGAGTTTTAACCATAAAATCCAAAAAAATAAAGAAAATAAAAGTGCAAAGTTAAAAAAAAATACAAAACTAAATTATAAAACATTGCATCATATGGACAAATTCATTGCAATTTAACTAAACTTGTAATATATATCTATAAAACAAATAACATGGGATGTGTTTACATGCCATAAGTAGGTGTATGAATTTCTGAAAGCTTCTTTGCATTAAACTCTTCCCAGATTCTTAGCTCTTGACTTTGCCATCTCCAGTTCTGCACATTCAGTGCTACTGCGTTCCTTTCCTGCAGGCTCCACATCACTGTTTCTCAAGCCAAACATCCTATATAATAAAAGGATAATATGCAAATTGACTCTAATGGCAGAACAACCGGGAATGCTATGATGCACATTGACCACTAGGGGGCAGACGCTCAATGCAGGAGCTGCCCTCTGGTGGTCAGTGCGCTCCCACAGGGGAGCTCCACTCAGCCACAAGCCAGTCTCACGGCTGCAAGCACAGCAGCGGTGGCAGGAGCCTTTCCCGCCTCCTCGGCAGTGCTAAGGATGTCCAACTGATGGCTTAGGCTCACTTTCCCTGGAGATCGTGCCTAAGCTGGCAGGTGGACATCCCCCAAGGGGTTCCAGACTGCAAGAGGGCGCAGGCTGGGCTGAGGGACCCCCCACCCTGAGTGCACAAATTTTTGTGCACCGGGCCTCTAGTTACTCATAAAAGCAGAAACAAAGACAACTTCTACCTCCTGCCAAATTGAGAGTCACGTTAAATTATTCTGACACAGTGCAGGAGAGGCACTGCGTCTGCCCATGGTGTGGAGTAACTGCTGGTTCTTATGCTGCTCCTGGGATCCAAATTCCCCCCCCCCTTTTTTTTTTTTAACTCTTGGCCACATCCATATGCCTAGTACATAGCATTAGATTTCAACTATGGTCTCCAATCTATTTTCTCTTTACCAACAAGTCCCTATTAATGCAGATTATCTGAAAGCTTGAGGGCTAATGGACTGTGAACTCATACTTTTCCTAATTTTTAGTCAGGACTAAATTTTATTGGCCATGCTATTCTAAGCTACTAGTTAATTGGCCTATCTACTGCCACGATCTCCTTCCTCTTACCTGACCCCCTTTTCCTCCTGTAGATTCAGAACATGCCCCCAAACCTCTGTTATACCTGCGCTACATCTCTCCATGGATCACTCTAAAGCTGAGCTGTTGTTTCTTGGAACTTTGGAGGTCTCCATTCATTTAACCCATCGTGGGAGAAAGATGGTCCTTCATGTCCAGTCAGGTCCAAATGTATTCCTGGAATAATACCAGGTCCCAGCTTTCTCTAGTGCTGGGCATAACTTACCATAAATAAAAAACATACTTTACTGACACTTCCCAAGATTATCTGATCCAATCTCTCATCTATGGTTTATTAAATGAGAGGTATGTTCTTTTAATATTAAAGATTCATTTCTATCTTTAAAAACAAATTTGGAATCCTCATACCTAAAGGTGTTTATTTGTTTTTGGTAACACGGTATTGTATAAAGTTATTCAAAAGTCCATTGGAGACTATCAGGCTTGGAATTCTATAATGACTTCTGGCCTAGATCAATGACTAGTAATAAAAAAAAAAGAAGAACATTTAAAATCCCTTGATACCCTTAGTAATCACAGTTGTGGAAGGTTAAGAATATTGTCAAGAAATATTATAAAAAACAAAACAACAAAAAACAAAAATTCATTAGCTCATAGTAGGGTGAGGTATAGGTCTAGGATAGGAAATATATTTCTCCTACCTTTTCTCAACAGAATTTTCCTCCCCCTCTGCATTTGTTGCATGTGGTCATTAGATACCGTTTTTACCAGTGGCTGAAAGGGTTAAAGAGAATAAAACAGGGCAGAGGAATTATCGTGCTTAGCAGTATCTTGCAGAAAGCTTGCAGCCTTGAGCTCGGCATAGCCTAGATAGCCACTAGACATCTGGCGCTGGGAGGAACCAAGGACAGACCGGACCCTTACCTCAGCAGAACTGTTTGCAGCCAGCAGAGGTTAATAAAAGTCTGCCTCCCTCTTCAGTCACTGCTGATTCCTTTTTCGGACACAGCCCACCTGCACCCAGGTGCCTGAAATAAAAGTTCTTTTGATACATTACGGCCTCATGTCATAGGTGCGCAACCCTGGCCCACTCGGAACCTTTCAGTGGCCGCCCACAGTGATTAATTGGCAGAAACTAGCTTAGAGGGGTATGGCCTTAGATCGGGAAGGTTGAAATAGTCTATACACACAGCAAAATTGGATACTTTATTATTCAGTTATCTATTTGGTTCAGGATATCAATCAAAACAGATATGTAACAGGACTTGGACAGAATGTCCAAGCGCTGTGGAATGTGGTTAGTTGGGTGTGCAGATGAAAGTAGAATTATAAGAACACTGACTTGAGGGACTGTGTTTTTTTTTTTTTTTTGGGGGGGGGGTCTCTTTGAAGTACAAAATATCATTAGTAGGTATTGATATGAGGTACACTGGCCTCTGGTATTTTCTCCCTCAGCAAAGAGGATATTGCTGACATGGGCAAGTTATAATAGCTCTGTCCTACATAAATGTGTTCAGCCTGTCTTACACATCTTTTTATGTTTCCAGGGAACTAGGTCGATATTGTCTTACTTTTAATCTCATGTGTGTATATGTTATATAAGCTCCAGGGCTATTGCAAAAAACTGTAAGTATACCTATATATTTTTTCAAAGCAGTATTACTTTCAAAACAAAAATAACACCCTTTCTTATAAATACATTAATGGCATAAACATTTCCTTCACCCAAGTTTTGAGACTAAATATTTCAGATGAGTTCAGAAGAAATGGAAAAGCTAGTCAAAAGAAAAATCAGTAAGTAAACAAATAAAAAATTAAATACAATTGAATTTTATTTATATATTAACAAATCATTTAGCAATTTAAGCATCACATACAGGACAATCAGCATCTGTTATATTTTTTAAAAATGTTTCCAGTTTCCTTTGGTGGGGGCAGTGTCTTTGTGCAAATACTTTCTTTGTTAATATAATAGAAAGTAAAGACTCCAGGAAAAAAAAAAAAAGAAGGAAATATTTTATGTATCTTAGAAATTTAGGAGAAGCTTTACATTAAGAGAATTTTATGAAAGCAATTTTTGAAGCACATTTTAAAAAATGCTTTTGAGTATTTGTATATCACTTTAAAGTTTTATTTGCCATTCTTCCAACAGTGTCTAAATATTTGTATGTCTTAGGACAATGTATAACAGTTGCTATTATTAACCACATTTTGGAAACATCATATAATTAGATCTTTATACCTAGAAGTAGAAATGTGGGCAACATAAATTATTCTAACTTTTCTTCATTTTAAAAAGAATCAAATGTCACTCTGCCTTTCAGCTGAATATAACTTTTTCTTTTAGACTCTTGTCCATTTTTTCTTTCGTATGTAATACTAGAGGCCCAGTGCACGAATTCGTGCACAAGTGGGGTCTGGCCAGCCAGCCTGATGGGGCCGATAGGGCCGGGCTGGCCAGGCCGTGAAACTCGCCCCACTGCTCCACAAGGCTCCCCCAACCCCGCAACTGGTCCATGAAACTCCCCCACCTTGCGACTGCTCTGCGAAACTCCCCCGCCCCATGACTGCTCCGCGAAATTTGCTGCCACCAGTGACTGCTCCACTAAGCTCGCTGCTGCCCCGTGAAGCAGCCTGCCACACCACTCAACAGTCCCCAGTCCCGCCCACCGCCACCTCCCCTCATGGTGAGCGGCTTGGGGGCCATGGGGTTGGGGGGAGAAGGCCGGGGAGTACCAGTTGTCTGTTCGGTCATGATAGCACCTAGCTCTTTTATATATTAGGATAATTTCAGAATTTTTGCTGATTTTAGTTTGCATCACTGAAAAAAAATGTTGTTCATTTAAAGAAAACTTTAAATGAGTAATTTGGCATTTAAAAGCAAATATGTTGGGATCCAAGAGATCTTTATAAAAAAAAAATGTATATCAAATATTTAGAAGGGAATAGGGGAAATAACAAAAACATTATAAGAAAATCTAGTACTATATTACATTTACACTAAGGCAGACAACTGGTACATTTCTATACATTATTTTAAGATAGAAACATTTTTGGTTTAAAGAAGTCAGGGTAGATTAACATTTTCTTCATACATAATCTGACTTGAAGGTAAGAGAACTCTCTGACCTTGTATGCCAAATTCATAGTATTTATGATAGAACTGTTGAGCCACTTCATCTGCCATGCAGAGAGAAAGGGTCTAATGCGTACCGAGAACTTGCAGGAAAGCTTCAGAGAAAGAAGTTGCTATGTTCATGAGAATTTCTGATGAGTTTTCAAAACTCATTAAAGACTTTGTATCAAGATAAGAATGTGAATTTAGCACTGGGAAATTCTCCCTCCACATGACTAAATGATGATAATCCCAATAAAAAACATTCAAATAAATTATAATATGATAAAGTAAAAAAACCACAGCCTCAATCATAACACAGTTTTTCATGAGATAAAGTGCACAGACATAATGTGGGGACAGGGTGGTGGTATGAGACGGGTAGCAGGTATTGAAAAACCTATGAGTGGTAGGGTCTGTATCAAGACCAGCTACTTGAACTGCAGAGACTGAAATAAGTTGGGAATGCTTCTTGGGACCACAGCAGGCATAACCCTGTGTACCCGTGGCTGCGGGAGAAAAGTTTGCACATGGAGCTTGGGACAAGTCACCCCGTGGTTGAATAACTAGAGCTGAAATATCCACTATATTACCATGAGACAGAAGCTTTAGCCCCTGATAGAATACCCAAGTCTGGACTGGGAGTGCCCCCCAAACCTATGAAAAGGCTAAGCGTAAGTGCAAAGATTGAGGGGCACATTTCACAAGAGAATCTCCCCACAGAATTAGACCCAATCAGTGAAATTCCCAAACCTCCTGAGGAAAATTAAGAAAGGCAACAATTAACAGAAATTGTTACATGAGGCTTACAGAACAATCTCAAAATAAATTTAAAATAAATGAAGATCTGCAAACTATAAAATGAGGGAATAATTATCTTACAAACAAAATAAGACATCAGAAACAAATATCTGTAAATAAGAAATACATAGTTTTATAATTGTTAAATCAATAAATAGAGACCATATGTTGTTGAAAAGTAGATCAGGCATTTTATTTGTAAATGAGTCTATAGTGCATATATAATAACTAGAAGCCTGGTGCACGAAATTCGTGAATGGGGTGGGGGGGGGGGGTCCCCTCAACCCAGCCTGCACCCTCTCCAATCTGGGACCCCAGTGGGATTGGGCCTAAACCAGCAGTCGGACATCCCTCTCACATTCCGGGACTACTGGCTCCTAACTGCTCACCTGCCTACCTGCCTAATCACCCCTAACTGCCCCCCGCTGATGGCCTGGTCACCCCAATTGCCCCCCGCCAGCCTGGTTGCCCGTAACTCCCCCAACTCCCCCCGCCCCGCCAGCCTGGTCACCCCTCATGCCCCCCTCTGCTGGCCTGGTCGCCCCACACAGCCTACTGTTCGGTCATTTGGTAGTCCCTCATTAACCCCCCTGCAGGCCTGGTCGCCCCACACAGCCTGTTAGGTCATCCGTTCAGTTGCGATGGTCCCTTAGGCTTTTATATATATAGATTCTTGCTTTTACCTATTCACTTACAAAATCTAAAATAGTTTCTATCTGACTTTTCAAAAAAAATGTTGCCAACTCTGATCTATACATAGAATAATAAAGCATATATAAAAGGTCAATTTAGAGGAAAAGATCATCAGACCTCTTGTTTAGCTAAATTCCCAACTGTTTTAAAACAATACAATTAATTACAGAAAGTTGATCCAGGTGTTCTAAGTAAGCACAGCCAGTAATTCAGCTCTGAGCGTCTGCACTAAGGAACACTATTACTCACATTATGTTAAATAAAGTGGATCAGTTCCAAATTTGGGATGTACCAGCCACTTTATTTTAGGCTGGAATTATACAATTTCTCCCAGAAGCAAGGTAAACACACCTGCTCCCTCACTTGATACAAAGTCTATATACTTGGCAAGTTCAGGTGATCAACTCTGCTAACACAGATGCCAGAGATCTTGACTGCAGAGAGCTTGTTGGTTCAGTTTTACTTGGCATACATCAATAGGTCAGGAAAATCACTCTGGACACTACCTTTAGGTGGCCCTATAACTGGCTAATTGTTAATATCCAGAGAATTACCAGTGCAAAATACTGGCCCAGAGAATGTGATACACATAATTTCTAAAGGAAAATTATCAAGTCTATTGTAAAAGTTTTTATCGGTGGAATCTGGGTAAAAATACAATTTGCTACATCTAAAATATAAACTAAAGCTGAGGGATATGGTACAGAACCACACTGTCCATTCAATATGGCAGTGACTAGCCACATGCAGTTATTTAAACTTAATAAGATTAAAGAAAATTTTAAAAAATTCAGTTCCTCTATTGCACCAGCCATATCTCAAATACTCAATAGCCACAGGTAGCTAGTGGCTGCCATTGTGAACCATGAAGACTTAGAACATTTCCATCACTGCATTATTTTTACTGGACAGAACAGTTACAGAAGATAGACTGATATCCATATCTAGATGCAGTGATAAAGACCTATAAAATAAAAGCTTGTTTAACTTGACTGATTAAATGCTTATGAATTCGAATGTGATGTAGTGAGTACAGTTTGAATGCATTTAGTTTGAGTACTTCTGACACATGTCTATGTGGGAATGTCAAATAAACCAGTAGAGATAATAGTGTGAAGCTCAAATGTCTGATGTCAAAAATAGAAATAAGTATTGGGTGGCTATTAATTTCTAGGTTGTATTTGAAGTTGTGAAAATGTTTTACTTAGCACTGGAATATAGACAGAAAAGCATAGCTCATGGGTGAACATCGAGGGACACTGTGTCAGTCACTGATCTTAGTTGCTAATAATAGAAGTCGTTGTGGCAAGTTTAAACAGAAAAGAAAAATAAAGGAAATAGGTAGCTCAAAGAATATTTGTGACTGCTAGAGATTCAGGCTTGGAGTCTATGCAGCCAAAGGACTCCTGCCTATTGTCATAGAAATGTACCAACAATTACCCAGGCACTGCTACCCATGTCATTGGTGCTGGCCATGGACCACAAGACCCTGAGCCTCTGCTTATAGGCCCCATGCTTCCATCTTCATCCTCACCCTGTCTTGCTCTTCATTTCCCAGTTAAAGTTTAATACAGGAGCACTTGATGGGCAGAGCCTGTTCTTTAGCTCGAAAGAAAGTCAAAACTACGTTTTCTGACTTCTAGCTTACAGAATCATTACTCATATTGTATGAAATGTCCCAAAATATGGGGGGTTGTCTTAAAAAGAGCTAGATATCTTCACTGCTGTTCAAATATAATATGGCTATCTATATGTCTATCCTTGGTAAAAGAAGAACAGCAAAAATATTTTTAAAAAATACTAAAAATAAATGGTGCTGTGAGATCCAGAGGACACTGGATTTTCAGAAAGGAAGGGTGAACTGCAGTGTCCAATGCAATAAGATGACGAAATAACTATTTTAATTTAATTCCGTAAAGGTTGAACTAGTTGATATGAAATGATGCACTTCATGAAATAAAGTGAAACTTGCACATAAAAATTAATCCTGGCAAAGGACTCGCTTCACTTGTTTGGTAGGTTGCCATCTTAGCCAGCCACGTACTTCATGGTGGCATGCGATGTAAGATATCTATTGTATCTTCACCTCAATCCTAAAGAGCACTTTTGCCCAGATAAAGCAAACTGGAGTTCAGAGACATTAAATGATTTGCCCAAGTTAACAAAGCTGGTAGGTCCTAGAGCTGGGCATCCAGAGAGAATACGCTAACCCCAATGCTCATGATCATTCCATTGTGTTTACTGCAGATATTATTAGACACTGATCACAGCAGGGTATTTGACAAGTATAACAATTTCTGTTAGAGTAAAAATGGAAAAAAAAGTATCTGGGCTGGATTTTAACCAGTTAACTGCCACGCGTCCAAAACAGAAACCATCCCCACTGCATCTATAGATGCTTATGGCGTACAAAGGGTTAAAGTAAGTTTATTGACAGGTGGATGAACAACTAATTCTCAGAGAGGATCAATCAGTAATATCATTTAAAAAGATGAGACTAACGATACACCATTTGGCTCTTTGCATTTATTGATGTTTTTCAAATGTTGAAATTGTCAAGTTGGGAGTCAGCATTCTAATCCTGTTGCTGTTGTTTTAATTTTTAATTGTCATAACCTTATAATTATGCCATTTTTCTTTATTTTACCTTCTGTTTCTGGCATGTTGACTTAAATCATGGCTTTGGTTTAATTCTTAGCTTTAGCATTCAACTACAAATTAGTTGACAGGCTATTGATTCAATCAATGAACATTGTTGGGCCTTTTGCTGGGTTCCAGGAATATAAATAATGAGCAAAACAGTTATGGACTCTGACCTCACGAAGCTTAAGTCTCTAATGTTTCCTCACCTGTAAGGTAGACATTGTACATCATGCCTAAAATAGTACTGTGAATTAATGAGCACATGCATGTAAAAAAAGTTTGCACAGCCGAAACCGGTTTGGCTCAGTGGATAGAGCGTCGGTCTGCGGACTGAAAGGTCACAGGTTCGATTCCGGTCAAGGGCATGTACATTGCTGCGGGCACATCCCTGGTAGGGGATGTGCAGGAGGCAGCTGGTAGATGATTCTCTCTCATCGATGTTTCTAGCTCTCTATCCCTCTCCCTTCCTCTCTGTAAAAATCAATAAATAATTAAAAATATATTAAAAAAAAAGTTTGCAAGTGGTGACCTATTTATTTGTTTATTTACTCACATACTAATTTATTTACCCCATCACAATCATTGTTTTCCTGTGCTTTTGCTTTATCTTGGCAATTTCTCTTGAACTAAGGTGCTCCAAGTACCTGGAGTTCTACTTGTAAATCCCAGATTGCTCCAACCCTTATGACTATATATTTCAGAAAATCTACCTAACACCCTAGTTATTGTGTAACTGGGCTGTCTGGCCAACTAGATCTGCTCACCTCTAGTGCATTTGCCCATTATCCCTTGATTACCTAACAATAAATTCTTCTGATTCCTTTCATCCTCAGCCTCTCCTAATGCTCTCCCCCCCCTTTTTTTTCCCCTAGGTCTACTCTGAAAGTTCATGGGGTTATATGCAGAATTTATCTAGGGAATTAGTTTAATTGCATTTTTTTTACCCACAATTGCTAGATTCTGAATGTTGGGCCACATGTTTACTAAAATACAAACCTCAACCTGAGAGATTTCAGAGTTAGATAATCTAGAACTAAAGGAGAAATTGTAGAAAGTAAGTTCTGAATGTCTACCACATGTAGCATACATTTTAGCTGATACTTTATATGTTTTGATTCATTTAATGCTCAGGAAAATTCTGAGAATTTGAATGTTATTATTGCCATTACATAGTCATGGTATTATGGGATGAAATGTGCCCCAATACTTCTGAATGTTGACTATATTTGGAGGTAGAGCCTTTAAAGAGGAGATTGATTTAAAATGAGGCCATTAAGGTGCTTAGTCCCTAATTCAACCTGACTGTGTCCTTATAATAAAAATAAATTCGGACATCAGGATGCATAAACACAGAGAAAAGAGGAAATGGAGAGGCTTCAGAAGAAACCAAATCTGATGTCATCTTGATCTTGGACTTCTAGCTGCCAGACTAAAGAAAATAAATTTCTGTTGAAGCCAATGTTTACAGCAGCTACAGCAATCTAATACATATCCTATATAATAATAGACAAGTATGTAAATTGACCATGCCTCCGACACACCCACAAGCCACGCCCACAAGCCACGCCCACCACCCAATCAGAGCGAGTATGCAAATTAACCCAAACCAAGATGGCTACAGCCACAGAGAGCAAGGTTTCCTAGGTAACAGAGGAATCCAAGCTTTCTGCCAGCCGTGCAGGCCTAAGCCTCCACTCAAGCTACAAAGTTTTAATTATAGAAGGTAAACAAATTCAAACAAATGGTGGCGGAATGGAGCTTGAGAGAGCAGGCCAGGGTTGCCGCCGGCAACAGGGGAAGCAAAGCTTTCCTCACACCCTGGCCGGGCCCACCCACTTAAGGCAACAAAGTTTCAATTATAACCCCAACACAAATGGCTTCAGGCCTCGAAGGGAGCCCCAGGCTTGGCTCCGCTCCAGGCTACAAAGTTTCAATTGTAGAAGGAAAATAAATTCCAGATACCAGGGACTCTGCTTGCGTTGCCAGGGGGCGTGGCCAGCCTGCAAACCACCACAGGCCCCTCACTCAGGATGCCCCACACCCCAAGGGAACCCCACCCTGATCAGGGACACCCTTCAGGGCAAACAGCTGGCCCCCACCCCTGTACCAGGCCTCTATCCTATCTAATAAAAGAGTACTATGCAGATTGATCATCACTGCAACACACAATATAGCTGCCCCCATGTGGTCAAAGATCCTGCCCCCATGTGGACACAAGATGGCCACCACAAGATGGCCAGCAGGAGAGGGCAGTTGGGAGGCACCCGGCCTGCAAGGGAGGGCAGTTGAGAGGGACCAGGCCTGCAAGGGAGGGCAGTTGGAGGTGATCAACCCTGCAGGAGAGGGCAGTTAGGGGTAACCAGGCTGGCAGAGGAGGGAAGTTGGGGGCAAACAGGCTGGCAGCAGAGTGGTTAGGGGGTGATCAGGCTGGCAGGCAGAAGTGGTTAGGGGCAATCAGGAAGGCAGGCAAGCAAGCAGGTGGGAGCCAGCAGTCCTGGATTGTGAGAGGGATGTCTGACTGCCCATTTAGGCCCGATCCTGATGGAATCAGGCAGTTGGACATCCCTTGAGGGGTCCCAGATTGGAGAGGGTACAGGCTGGGCTGAGGGAAAACCCCCCTCAGTGCACGAATTTCGTGCACCAGGCCTCTAGTCCTATATAATAAAAGGCTAATATGCAAATAGACCGAACGGCGGAACAACCGAATAACCGGCCACTATGATGTGTGCTGACCACCAGGGGGCATGTGTGGAACATGGCGGGTGTTGGCCATGGTGGGATGGTGGCAGGTGAGCAGGGGCTCCAGACTAAGGCAGGGCGCTAGTCGCTGTCATTGGGGCGAGCCTCTGGTGATTACTGAAAATTCTTTGCTCCGACACACTGCTGTCCTGCCCAGTGCTTGCACCTGCTGCTGGCGTAGAGCTGCTGCTCGCACCCACTGCCAGAGCCGGCCCTGCTCTCACCCACAGCCAGGACCAGAGCCACCGCTTGCACCTGCTGCTGGTGCCCAGTGCTGATCCTGATCACTTGGTGCCATTAGCAGGTGTGAGCGGTAGCTGCCGACCCCGATCACGCCTGAGGGCTTCTCTACCTCTCCCTGCTCCTGAGGGGTGATTGGGGCAGCAGCTGCCACTTGCACCCACTAACAGTGCTGGCTCCGCTTACACCTGCTGCTGGCACCAGCCCCAATCGCCCTGCGCTGTCAGCTGGTGCAAGTGGGGCCAGCGCCATCAGTGTGTGAGAGTGCCGGTGCGGGAGGGGCCGGGCAGGGGGTGTGGAGGATGGGCCTAGATCTGCCCCTGTGCCTACCACAGCCTCTTGGCTCAGAGTTCCTTTCAAGGTGCACAAATTCATGCACTGGGACCCTAGTTGTAAATGAAGCTCAGAGTGTATGTATTTTGCCCAAGGTTCACCCATTTAGATGTGGGGAATGAGCCAAACATAGATTTCTTTAATCTAAGTAAGTGGTGTTTTTAAGTTATACCATGTTGGCTCACATAAACAGTGGCAGTTATTATAAATAACACTTTGCTAACAGTGAATGTTTTTATATATTTTCAAGGGAGATCATAACATTTCCAACATAGAGTTGTACATGTCCAGGTTGTGTGCGGGCGAAGGGATGGGTACCATGGCCCATCTTTTAGAGCCTATTCCTGTATCACTACTAGTCTGTGGAATAATGTTTCCCTCTAATATCTGTCAGCCTCACAGACTTCCTTGTCTTTCATTTTCCAACTGGTGGGGTCACTTGTCAGTTGCTGACTTTCAACTGTTGCTATTTCTTGTCTTTATTTCATTAGAACAAAAGGGCAGATCCAACACAGCTTGTAATGTGAAGGTGAAGAAAAGGATAGGACAAAATATCTTGTATCTAACATGAATTTGAAAATACAAATTATAAATAACTCGAAATTTTCACTCAGTTAATACATAAGCTTACGTTTTGCTATTCAAGATCATGAAATGAAGTTAGAAAATAATGCATCCTTCAGTTTGAGACACTAAATTACACCCAACTTCAATAACCAAATATCCTGATGAAGCTAATGTGAGATTAGAACAAATAGGGCAGATCTAACATCTTCTCTATAATGTGTGCTGAAACATTTACCTGCCATTTTTCAACCATGATGAGCAATCAGTCCTAGTCTAAGAGTTTAAGTTGGCAACTGATTACCAGCAAGCAATTTTTTTTTATCACTCATCTAAGCTCCACTATGTAAGAAAAACTCAACTCTGCTTTCACTTTTTTAAAAAATGGTCTTATGAGTTTGTAGAAAAGTTCTTGAGTCTTGTCTATTTTTGTGGGTGTCAGCATTTTCAGAGACATTATTTGCAAATGATAGAATTACTTTCAAGGAGTGTGAAATTCTGAGAAATCAGCCTCGTAATGAGAAGGTGAAGAAAAGGATAGGGCAACATTTCTTGTATCTAAAATGAATTTCAAAAGACAAATTATAAATAACTCAAATTTTTCACTCAGTTAGTACATAAGCTTATGTTTTGCTATTCAAGATCATGAAATGAAGTTAGAAAATAATGCATCCTTCAGTTTGAGACACTAAACTACACCCAACTGCAATAACCAAATATCCTGATGAAGCTAAAGTTGTGAGATTAATTGCTCCTTTATATTCATTTTTAATGAAGAGTAACAATTGACTCGACAGGCTAATTATTATAACATCCAGGGTCCACAGTATGTAATAAGATTCATACTGTACCAGTCAGTCAAAATCTTTCACTTCTGTTATTGTGCTTGAAATCCTCAACTTTCTTTGTTTGTCCTATTAACTAGATGACATATGAAAATTACTAAAGGTGTTATTCTCAAGAAAGAATGGAAGCATGAAATATTCTTCTCATATTTCTATTGCAACTGATGTTGTGAAATGGCCTTGAGTATATTAAGCATGAATTCATTCCAATTTTATAATAATCATTATATTTATGGGGCACATTGAAATTGAAATTTTGATAAGATGCACTAACGCTTAGTGTACTAGTATTCTATTGTTAGACAGTATAGGTTCTTTTAGAATGGATATAGATTGCATAAACTTCACAATGCAAATTCCTAATGTAAGGTATGTTGGAAGATACGCATGTTGAAGTTGTTGGTGTTACTGGATTGTTTTAATATATATTTCTTTAGTTCTATGCTTTCTCTATAACAAGTAGAGATATTTTCTGGGGAATTTTTATTTTTTTAACAGCTTATATTTAAAATTTATTGCTGAATGTGTGTGATTCTTCCTTTCATTGCAATTCAACCTCTCTGATGTGCTTGCCCAACATGTGTGTCCAGTACCCTCACATTTATACTGAGAGCTCCTGCTATCAAACACAGAGAGGAAGCTACCGTGAGAAGGGGGAATGTGAAGCGAGCAGTCCTGAAGCTGAGCATATAAGAGGATGAGAAGTGAATGTCCTGTTTAGAAATATTGTGTGTTAATGGGGGCTTGGTACTGGTGATACACCTCTAATTTCTTCTCACTAGGATGCTGTTAAAAATATACTTGCACCCTAGCCGGTTTGGCTCAGTGGACAGAGCATTGGCCTACGGACTGAAGGGTCCCAGGTTCAATTCTGGTCAAAGGCACATGCCTGGGTTGTGAGCTCAATCCAGCATGCAGGAGGCAGCCAATCAATGATTCCCTCTCATCATTGATGTCTCTCTCTCTCTCTTCCTCTCCCTTCCTCTCTAAAATCAATAAAAATATATATTTTTTAAATATATACTTGCTACGACTAAATGAGTAAACATCTCAAGCCTGATCTTGGACCTCCAGGTTTCAAATTTTACCTTTACCTCTTTTTTATTTACAATGAGTAAATTATATAGGCAAATTTCTATTGTTGCCATATATTTTTTATTAATATGAGATGGACAATATTGGTGAATGAAAGTGAAGTCACTTCTTTTCCTCCTTTTCTACTTTCTTTTGCTGCCTTGCAATTTTTTGAACTGTAACATTAGATGTTTCTAAAATAATTCTGGCTCTCTTATTTTGATGAGAAATAGGTCAATTCTGAATATTTCACTAAATAATTAGCTGTGGACCATCTATGTTGTGTGAGGAATATGTTAAGACCTAGAAATAAAAAATATGCTCCTAAAGTCCTCATGGAACTCAGTCCAGTGAGCAAGACAGATGCACAATATGCAATTCTAATAAAATATTATATTCATATCTTGCATATAAACATTAAGGCAAGAGAATAATTATTTCTGTTTACAAAGAAGAGAATGATGGATGATGAATGGTCATTTGCAAGGAAGACATAGATGAGTAGGACTTTATAGGAAGAAGGGAAAGCTAGAAAAATGCATGGAGTTTAAGAAATGCTTATTTCCAAGTTATGTTTAATGAGGAAGACAGAATGATTAGACATGCAGCTTCATTTATTACAAGTTGTCTAAATACAAAAAATTCTCAAGTTCATTGAAATAGATATATTTGCCCATGTAAAACATGTGTACAGTCTCCTCTTTCTTTAAGAGACCACAATTATATTTTATTTTGAGAAGCCTCCTGGCTCATTGTCAGATATATAGGCAGAAGATCACTTTTCCAGGTGAGCTGGTTACCTTTTAATCTGCTATGTCCAATCGGATCACCACGATGGGACAGATGCGCTTAAAAGGTCCAATCAGCATTCTGACATCTCAAAGTCTGTGACAGGGATTTTTGTTCTTTCAGTCTTAGTGAGCAAATTGGATCCAGGTTTGCTTCATTTAAACCACAGGTAGTAGCTGGTTTCTTAATCTGGCTCAATAAATGCAGAAACTATTGAGAGTAACTATTTTGGCAAGTCCAGCCTGATCCAAAATGATGTTCCCCAGCCCCCTCCTCAGCTAAACATTCTCAAAATCTAGTCTTACAAATAATTTCTAGGCTTTGACTACACAAATTAGCAAACTCCTATAAATCCTTCTGGGACTAAGCTTTAGTTTCTCTACTCCAATTATGCATCTCAATATCTGTATATATTTATGATTATGGCCAGTAGTTCCTCAAAAATACATGAATTGTTTGATTTCTCTTGCATGAGAAACATGGATTCCTTCCATAAAAGGATGTTTCAAAAGGATTTGAAGGATCTGGGTTCTCCCACTGGTCTTATTCTCCTATCTACTACACCCTAATTGTCCCAATAGTTGGGGATATAGAAATTCTAGAGCTGTGCGTGAATTTTACCTAAGACAACTGAGAAGGTTGTAAATTCACCTGACTTGTAATTCAGCAATCCACAGAACTGATCTCTAAGGTTGTTTGGAGATCGCAGCCCTATGGTTGTTAAGAGAGAAAGGATTCTTCCAGCACAGTCGCATTGGGTCCTGAGTTTCAGTCCATGCCTTGAGGCAAGAAGTTTAAGATTTGAGCTTGTCATTCTTGTGCTTTTCAAATATTGAATACTGTCAGAAACAACTCTCCTTTCATTTGCTTGCAGAAATTATTCAACCTTTCAGAGCTGTTCTGTGACACTTAGTCACCCAAAGCTTTGCACTTGTTGGACACATGGTTCCAGGTGACCACAGGGAAATAATTAATTAGCTGTTTTATGCTGATTACCTTAGGGCAGTTACTTTTCTGTTCTGGAATGTTAATGGGCATCTCAATGTCATTTCCTGCATTTCAATGCCATCCCCATTATAAATACCCCACATTTCACTATTGTGTGAAATTCATTCTAAATCTTTGTAGGTTACTGTGGATACTTGTTCTGGATAAATTGACCTTGGAAAGCTTAAATTTTTATAATCAAAGATGAAAGTAAACAAATACACTTTAGAAAGAACAAATATCAGAACTTTTAGGATTAAGGTAGAAAAAATTAATTGATAGTCTTTTATCTTGAGGATGTTAAGGTAATAAAGTTTCAGCAGTTTTCCATCCTTGGGTAATTTTTCTTAAATGCAAATATGTAGATGTATTTGGCTATTTTGTGTCACTGTTCCCAACTTTGCTCAGTGTTGATGGTGAAGGGTGGAATCTTGATTTATATTCCTACCAAGAACACATTAAGTGGAAAAGCAGTGTGCTACGGGAACAAAAAAGGAAAAAAGAAGGGATGCTTTCAGACAAAAACAACATATGGCCAATGAAGTCTTTTAAATATATATTCTTTATAGTTAGCTCTCAGATTTAAGCCCTACTTATTTATATATATGGTAAATGTACTTTTATATATAATTTAAATATTTACATATAAATGATAGGAAAAACATTATTTTGGGAGGGTTACTAGCTTATACATGACACTCATGTTATGAAAGCCAACAAGTAACTCTCTCTCTCTCTCTCTCTCCCCCCCCCCCCCCCCCACCCCCTCTCCTGACTCCTGGCTTTGCAGGGCTCTCAAGCTCTGCACTCACCGATGTAACCCACAGCCAGGTGGAGCCCACACAATGGACCGATGGACGCTGGCTTCACTTTGGGCTCTGCTGAAGCCCCAGCTGCATATTTTCCAAGACTGGGTTAAAGACAATGGGACTTTGGAACCCGAGGACTGTAACTCCACAGAAAGAAGGCCTTTACCACACCTCACCCTCCTGTGGAAGTGCTCATTCCAGTGACGCCCCCAGAACCCCACTCCCACTGTAACACTATTCACTGGTTAAAAGTTGATAAAAGTAACTGAGTGACATAAGGTGAGGGGAGCAGAATACACTACCCAAAGTGTGCTACTTCGGCATGTGGATTATTTTGAACTGAAGACAAGGTTCAACAGACTCAGGAAGAGCTGTTTACTAGTACCTTTGGCTTACCTGCCTAAAAGACTAGATAAAGGGCCTGCACCAGGAAGGAATCTATCACCAAAGATGGCATTTTGTATCAGAAAGACTACCTGCAAGGCATGGCAACCATTGGTTTATCAAATACCTGTTTCTCTCAACTTCCTGTGAATTGTTTTCCTCCCCCTGAAGCCCCAGACTCGGACCCCTTCTCCTTAGTTCAGGATGATATATAAGCCTCAAATAGCTGTCCGTCTTTGGGGCTCCCATATGTACAAAATTTGTCTTTCTCTTGTCAGTCTGTCTTATGGCAACTTCATGACTAGAATAGCCAAATAACCTAGAAGACAAAAAGGGAAAGGTTTCCGCCCTACAAATGCAATGAGTGAGAAGGTGGGTTAGCAAGTCAGGCTGAATGAGATTAAATGCTGACAGCACTCTCTGCTGGCTGCATGACCTCAGGAGATTCTCTCTCTCACTTTTAACTTCTTCATCTGTAAAATGGCAACTATAATACTGTAAATGGTAGTTGTGAGAATTAAAGAAATTAATATGGTTAGCACATAGGACTCACCCAAATTAAGTGTGTTCAGAACACATAAAGATTATCTCTCTATTGATTTATATTTATATGTAGATACACACTAGATGTGTGTTCTACATGATCATTCTAACACACATAATCTAGTACAGATATATTTAATCCACAGCATGAGAAGACTGGTTGGTATAAGAGAAAAATCAAACCTCTTTTTAACTTTCTTATATATTTGCAACTAACCAGAAGTGAAAGGAGAAGTTACTAAGTTCAGCAATTCTTAGTGGTGAAGGGAGTTTTAAGTAATTTTTCTCTTTTTTTATTAATTTTTTAATTTTTATAATTTTTAATTTTTTTCTTCTGAAGTAGTTTCTCTCTTATGAAACTGTGACAAATGCCTACTTGAGTATTGAGTTTGATCTGTAAAGAACAAGAGGAATTTACCCTCTGCCCTCCAGCACTTTTTTTCTGTAATTCAGATTAATAATTGTTCTCATTTCTATTCCCCCCAGGTAAAGAACAAGAGGACCAATAGGAGTTGAGGAAATACACTTTGTTCTTTAAAAGTCAGCAGAATAGAGCCCTGTGACAAGGTGATTGGTTTCCACTTGTATGCTGAATTCCTTGACAAAATAAATAATTTTGTAAAGTCTCAAACAAAGACCATCCTCCCGAATAAAGAACAAAATGTAAAAATCTCAGAGTGTGGGAAAAACACACACCCTCAAATTGCGAACATTTCACTAAGAGGATTAAGATGATGACATTTAGATTTAACCTTTTGCACTCGGATGTCGAGTGTGACTCCACACGGTTAGCATCGGTAGCAGGAATCGAGAAAAAAGCAAGGGAGTGCAAAGGGTTAACCTCTTTCTAAATTACCAAATACAAGACAAGACACAACTATATTATACATGATAAATCTCTTTAGTAATTCAATTATGACTTGAGCCATGTGGGATGCTTTTAGCAGCTAGTAATGAAAACCCTGGTGAAAAATGGATCCAGCCATAAGAACCTTAGGAGGACAGAGGGAGACAGGTATGAGAGGGCAGGTGGACCAATGTTTGTTCAAAGATTTGTGAAGGCCAGTGTGGACCAACATTTTCTGATCCTTCTGCTAAATCATATTCAGTTTGATGATAACGCCTCTCAAACACCCAATGTCCGCAGGGAAGGGTAGCCAGACAGGAAGAAAGACGAGGCTGGGACAGCAGGAGAAGGTCTTTCTCAGCCCAGTGACTTCTTGTTGCATTTCACTGGCCACAATTAGGCCAGGAACCTGCTACGAGGTTAGAAAGAGACTGGCAACTGGCATTTTTCACCTCGGAAGTGTTGAAAAATTAGGAGAGATCACCTAGATTAAATGAAATAACTGGAGTAACAAGAGTTCATTGAATAAGAAATATATAGCTCGAGTTGCTTATATATTTTGGAAATTAACCCCTTACCAGATGTATCATTAGCAAATATGTTCTCCCATACAGTGAGCTCCCTTTTCATTTTGTTGATAGTTTCTTTTATCATTTTTTTACTTATAGTCCAATTTGTTTATTTTCTCCTTTGTTTCCCTAGACCTAGGAGATGTAAAGGAAGACAAACTATTCAATTTAAAAATGGGCAAAAGACCTAAATAGACACTTCTCCAAAGTGGACATACAGAAATCCAATAGACATATAAAAAATGTTCAAAGTCACCTATCACCAGAAACACAAATTAAAACAACAATGAGGTATCACCTCACACCTGTCAGAATGGCTACCATCAACAAATCAACAAATGAAAAGTGCTGCTGAGGATGTGGAGAAAAGGAAACCCTCGTGCACTGCTGATGGGAATGCAGACTGGTGCAGCCACTGTGGAGAACAGTATGGTGTTTCCTCAAAAAGTTAAAAATATAACGGCCATTTGACCCAGGGATCGCAGTTCTAGGAATACATCCTAAGAAACCTGAAACACCAATCAGAAAGAATATATGCACCCCTATGTTCATAGCAATGCAATTTACAATAGCTAAGATTTGAAAACAGCCCAAGTTCCCATCATTAGATGAGTGCATAAAAAATCTGTGGTACATTTACACCATGGAATACTATGCAGAAGTAAAAAAGAAGGATCTCTTATCCTTTGAGACAGCATGGAGGGACCTGGAGAGTATTATGCTAAAGGAAATAAGCCAGTCAGAGAATGACAAGTATCACATGATCTCACTCATCTGTGGAATCTAATTGAACATAATAAACTGATGAGCAAAATAGATCCAGAGACATAGAAGCATGGAATAGACAGTGGCATCTCAGGGGGAAGGCAGAGATGGGTGGGTGGTAAGAGATCAACCAAAGAACTTGTGTGCATGTATGCATAACCCATGAATACAGACAATGGTGTGGTGAAGGCCTGGGGAGGGGTATGGAGTGGAGTGGAGGGAGGTCAATGGGGGTGATATAGGGGACATCTGTAATACTTTCAACAATAAAGCTAATATTTTTTTAAAAAGTTGAAACAATAAAAGAAATATATTGTTATACCTCACTGACAAGGAAAACTGATCTTAATTATTTCAAGTTTGCTGCTTCTTGGTGCATCATGACCCTGTAAGCCTATGGTATATTTAAATCTCCATAGATTTTTTTATACAGACAGAAATTTAAAAGCATTCTGGTGTCCCCTGGCCCCCCATTCACTAATAAGGTATATCCCAATCATCTGCTTTGCCATAAAAAATTTCCATTTCGGGCTCGCATGGCTCAGTGATTGAGTTTCAACCTATGGACCAGGAGGTCATGGATTGATTCCCTGTCAGGACATATGCCCAGGTTTCCGGCTCAATCCCCAGTGTGGGGTGTGCAGGAGGCAGTTGATCAATGATTCCCTCTCATCATTGATGTTTCTCTCTCTCTCTCTCTCTCTCTCTCTCTCTCTCTCTCTCTCTCTCTCTCTCTCTTCCTCTCTGAAATCAATAAAAAATATTTTTTTAAAGCTTTCATTTCAGCATATGAAATTTTGTTCACCAAGAGTAATATTCCAAACAAGTAATCTCTTCCTGAGAAAGAGATGGGGAAGAAATAAACTCGGCTTGTGTTTCTGCTTCCAAAGCTAAAGTCTTATCAAGAGAACTTTTTTTTCTTCTCCTACTTTTATGTCTTATTTTTTCGGTTCTTCACTAGGCAAAGCAA
The DNA here is from genome assembly GCF_027574615.1 of Eptesicus fuscus. Lineage (NCBI taxonomy): Eukaryota > Metazoa > Chordata > Mammalia > Chiroptera > Vespertilionidae > Eptesicus > Eptesicus fuscus. The sequence goes on along the minus strand of NC_072487.1, from coordinate 10,068,534 downwards.
GAAATATATATGGTACAAATGCAGATATGGTGAACCACAGTGAAATGATCATTTCTGTCCCATTTTCCTGTGATCCCAAATCTTTAGACCAGGAAAAAGCACCCCAGAATTGAATCCCTTGTTATCTTTCTTCTGCCTTCCTACCCTCCTCTTCCTTTCATTTTCGATTTTTTCCAGAATTCACAAGGGTAGGTATTACAAACAGTTGGTCAAATTTAAAGGGATATTGCTATGACATTATGAAAAGAAATGTTATTTTATTTTTAAGCAGAAACCTTTGTAACATGACTTTTGTATTAAACTATAATATTCTTTACTTTGCATTTTATTATGCATTTTTATGACTTAAAAGTGTAGTAACATGATATAGAGATTCTTTCAATTATACTATTAAAATATTTTCTCAACTTATCCTATATTATATATATTGCTACTTGGCAGGTACTGAAGTTTATAACTAGAATATGTAAAATTCTTAATATAAATTTTAACATTCCAGCGATCTTTTAACAGTATGGATGAATTTAAGATGACTTTACTTTTGAATAGTTCCCTGATTCATGTAGATATGTTCTTTCTGACCCGTTTTTCTTTTAATAAATTTTAGGCCCCTGGTTTACCCACTGAAGTTTATCTTTTGTAGACAGCCTTGCTTCTGATAGTGAAACTTTCCATCTTGTTAAATCTTCCCCTGAGGGGGCAAACATTTGAAATGCCCCAAAATGTATTATTAAATAATCTTCCAAAGGGTAACTGAGGAAAATATAAAGTGTTACCTTTTCATTTAGCACCTAGGGCTAATGCAATATTTTCTCTTATTTTACCCTAAGATCTCTAGGTTTGTGATTGCTGAGGTGGGTGCGACAAGCACAAGGTGCTGGCATGGAGATTTACAGTGGTCAGTGATGGCAAGTGTCAACATTTAGTGTGAACTCTCTTTCTACCTCTAGCTCCAGGCCCATGCTTATTCCCTTGATCCCGGAAAAGCACAGGACTGACAGTGGTCAGACCAGACACCTCAGCTACAGAGTGCTGCAAGATGTAACCATTATCTCCAGCTTAAGAGAACAGACTTCAACATTGCTAGGGTTTTTCAAACCTCCAGGGGTGTGGGTAAGAGAAGATAGAAATTTGCACCTGGGATTGTCCTTGCTAAACCTCTACACTAGAAACAAATTGAAGATGAGGCAAATTGCAGAGTGAAACCAGGTTGGACTTTTGGGATATTTCTCCATGTAGGGAAGAACAAATGGACTTAATAGGTTTAACATGTAACCTGTGTATTTATGCATCTATGTGTACATGTGGTCCATATCGGTATTCAAATGCTGAAGCATCCTATCTAATAAAAGAGTAATATGCAAATTGACCATCACACCAAGACACAAGATGGCTACCCCCATGTGGTCAAATATGGCTGCCCCCATGTGGACACAAGATGGCTGCCACAAGATGGCCACCACAAGAGGGCCTGCAGGGGAGGGCAGTTGTGGGAAGTTAGGGGTGACCAGGCCAGCAGAAGAGGGAAGTTAGGGGTGACCAGGCCGGCAGAGGAGGGAAGTTGGGGGTGACCAGGCCAGCAGAGGAGGGCAGTTGGGGGGGACCAGACCTGCAGTGGAGGGCAGTTGGGGGGGACCAGGCCAGCAGGGGAGGGCAGTTGGGGGGGACCAGGCCTGCAGGGGAGGGCAGTTGGGAGGGACCAGACCAGCAGGGGAGGGCAGTTGGGGGGATCAGGCTTGTAGGGGAGGGCAGTTGGGGGGGGAGGCAAGCCTGCAGGGGAGGGCAGTTGGGGGGGACCAGGCCTGCCGGGGAGGGCAGTTGGGAGCCAGCAGTCCTGGATTGTGAGAGGGATGTCCGACCGCCCATTTAGGCTCGATCCCACTGGGACTGGGCTTAAACGGGCGGTCGGACATCCCTCAAGGGGTCCCAGATTGGAGAGGGTGCAGGCAGGGCTGAAGGACACCCCCCGCCCATGCATGAATTTCGTGCACCGGGCCTCTAGTGTTTTATAAATGAACGAATGAATCTATCAGTGAAAGCTGACTTGCAGTTTCTACCCTATGTTCCATGCTATGACTATAAGAAATTCCCTTCTAAATTACCTTGTGTTTCTTTCCAGGTAGTCTTATACGAATCCAAAATGAATTTATTCTAAAGTAACCCCCTTTATTTTCTTCTTTTTAGAAATCTATTTTCTCATTCTCTGTTCCCTGTCTTGGTGAATGACAACATCTATGCAATCATTCAAATCATAATTAATTCTTAATTCACTCTGTAACTGAGTCCCTTGATTTCTTCTTTTTAACATGTTGAGTATTCATGCCCTTTCCTCCATCCTATCTGTCACTGCTGCAGCTCAGGGACACATTACATTTTACTTGGGCAAGTGAAATAGTATTTTTAAAAGTTGGTTGCTCTCCAGCCTCAGAAATCTCCAACACTTTCTCTGCAGTGTCTAAAAGAGAACAAAATAAAATATGAGTCTGATCCTATCTCTCCCTTGCTTAAATTTCTTGAATTTATCCTTACTGCAAAGGAGATAAAACCTAAACTTGTTGGTATCATGAATATTTGCCTATTTTTCAAGAATGTAGTCAAGTTCTAACTTTATTGTGAATACATTTCCTATCGCCTCTAATTCACAAGTAGCCCTGACATCGCTTTTCTCATAATAAAATTCTCTTATGCACAAAAGGGACTCAACAATTGACTGACAAATAAATGAAAATTATAGCTTATATTGAACTGAAATCTGTTTCCTTACAACTTCTTTCCACTTATCCAAGATATTATCTTAGAATATTAAAACTCTAATTCTACATAGGTCTGTCACCCTTAGCTGAGAAGTATCTTCTATCTATGCTGATCTTCCTAATTCTTTATTCTCTTCTTCAGTTATATCTTTCATAATTTTAATTGTATTAATTATAGAGCTATTCAAATATATGTAAAGGGAAGAGAATCCTACATTGAGGCCCAAATAGCTAGTTTCAGGAACCCATGAAGCCTGGACTAAGTTGTTTCCTCAGTATTATAACCACCAGTTACAAACAACTTTGATTTTTATGAAGCACATCCCAGACATAATACCATCTCATCAGTAAATATTTTGACATGTATTTCCAAAGGATAATGTCTTACATTAACATGGTGTCATGGCCCACACACCATTCTGCTCAGTGTCCTCTGAACATGGTTCAGCCTCCTCGCATCCTTCCACACGGGACATCCAGAGCCGCACTTGAATGATCAGAAGCAGATAAACAGCAGAGAAAGAGGATACTCACCACCCTGACTCCACATACACGCTCTTCCATAATTACACTTTTATTTGCAAAATAAGAAATGAGCCATTTGCTCTGTTAGTAGCTATTTTTCAATGTCGATTCATGTGAATTTACCAAGTAAGATACTTCTGACATTTTTCTCACATTCCACATGTTCTCTGAGCCTGCACATGCCAATTTGTATACACAATCTGAGAAACCCCAAGGAGCACAGTTCATCATCTATTATTTTTGTAGAATTTTTATGAAAATTAAATACAAATTTAAATGGCCGTGGCATCTTAAACAACTTATACGTTATTCAAAATAGATAGTAAAGTGGAATGAACCTGAGAAAAGAGAGCAAGCTAAGTGGGGAGAGGAAGTTCAAAGGGGAGAATTACTACTTTTGAAATTCTTAAACAGTCAGAACATATTGAAACTGTTATTGTCATAATTAGTTATTAATGTTAATATTAATAGAAAGAGAGCAAAGGGGAGACATTATAAGCTTAGTCGTCTGAGCAGCATCACTAGCAAGCTGCATCTTCACGCTCCCCAGGGAACCAGTTGTCCATTCTCTGCAGATCACTGAGGGAAGGGATCAAACAAAGGGGGAGATGGGTGCATGTACATCAAACAAAGGGAAGTCGGGGTGACGGTAGGGAAAATGCTTGCCTGCCAGTCTAGCCTGGGGACCAGTGGGGTGGCCCCATCAGAGGCAGGCAAAGTCTCAGAAAGTTAAAATCCCCAGAGTTCTCTCTCTCTTGTGCATTTGCTCACTCTTGTGCTCTCTTGCTCCCCCACCAGCACTCACCTTTTCTCTCTCCACAGCCACGTGGCCTTAAGCAGCTGCATGGGCCATGCAGACCCCACACGCAATGGCCTGCAGCTGGGACACAATGGACTGCAGCTGGGACACATAGGCGAGCTGGATGCTGGATTGGACTGTGCTTTAATATGGCACAGAAATTCTGGGCAGTGGCCTTCATTTTGGCTCCGCTGAAGACAAGATTGAACTTCTTCCATGGTGAGGCAGACAGAGATGGGGCCTTGGAGGGGAACGCCCTTGACTTTACCTCATCAGTCAAGCTTTCCAGGAAACCTCATCCTCCCTTGGGGGCCTCAGGAATTTCTTTTCCTCAAGAGCTCCACTTCCGTTGATAACAAAACCACTGGTTACAAATTGCTGTTTGACTTTAAAATCGATACCATTTTAGTTGTACAGAGTAGAATAGATTCATTCCCAAGTCACTACTCCATGCAAAGGGACAACACAAGTGCCAACTTCCGAGAGATCCCAAGGTGAGCCCAAAGCTATTCAGGCACTCGGTAGCTCCCCTTCCATTTCTGCTCTGTGCTGACACATCCCTTTAAGCATCTCTCCTTCACAGTGAGCACATACCGAACTTCCTCAGATGCTGCACTGGAGGGGAGCTGCAGGAGGAAGAGCTCCTGCTGCTCAGGGGGTGGATGGGGTGAGGTGAGGGCGAGGAATCTAGGAGAGCCGTGCTCCCTGCCTCCTGCCCAGAACCTCTGCCAAGCCTGGTGATCATCTCCCATGGTTCTCCAACATGGAGAGCAGCATCCGTAAGGCCTGCCTGCTCTGGCACCCTGCCTCCCTCTGAGCCTCTGCTCTCTCTGCACACTCAGGCTCAGAGCTGCACCTGTGTCCTCCAGAGGGCTGCTTGAAGGCAAACCAGCTCTATTGGGCCAAACCTGCAATACAGCTACGGTCGAGAGACTGAGCTACACTTTCTGCAAGGAGGTCTGAACCCCAGCCTAGAGAGGGAGTAATTCGAGTTTCTCCTTTCCTTTGGTGTTTTCCCTGAGCCTTAAGGGTATAATATAGAGTGCCATTGTAGCTTATAGACACTCCTGTGTTAGAATTTAATTGTTTTATATTAAATATGTTGTGTTTAAAAACAAACACAAAGTCACTCTGTCAAGAATTAACTTCAATGTATGTGAAGTATCTCAATACTGGCAACAGTTTCATTATATAAGAGCCTCTATCCCAAACTAACACATAATTAAATTGAGTCTAATAAAGTTAAATCAGTGTCCATGGTCATTCATTTAACTAGTTGATTAAGCCACGTTTCAATCCAGCTCATCTTCACTCTAAAATCATGCTGTTTTCCTCTAAATCATGGATAACATCCTAGTAAAGGTGAACATTTGTGATGAACAACAAACATGGCATATATTTACTAATCACTGGTCATGGTATATATTTACTAATCACACAAGCTTTAGAAAGCGTGTAAAGTCTCTCTAGAAAGTCAATTTAACTTTTCTTCCTAACTGTGGCAACTTGGCAATGTCAAATCCATAATATGAATCATTTAACAATTTTCTGATAAGATAGTATGTTTTAACTTCATTAAAATGAACCATATAACATATTATTTGGTACTTAAATTTTCTGTCAGAATGGCCAAATATTCATGCCAGTCGCATTTTTATGCTTAACCTTGCAAAATAAATATGAGACAAATATTTTAATGTTTTTATCTCAGTAGTGCTTTAAAAATCACAAAAATTCTTAAATCATTATCAGGTAATATGAATACTGGGGCATCAAGGTTTCTAATGCAATTACAGATGAGTGCCTATACTATGTGAGAAAGAAAAGTAAAAGCTACAGAGGCTATGGAATAAATTCAAAGAACTATGAACAATAATTTGAGTGGAATGTGTGCAATCTATGGCGTGGGTTAATTTAGCATCAAAACCAGCAGTAGGAAAGAAAAATCACTGATAATATATCTAATGGATTTGCTCAAGATTAGTTCACTTAAGAGGTAATAGGTCTTTTACAAAAGGGCATATTAGGCAGTAACATTGATGATAAGGTAAGAGATGAAATCTAAAAGATTTGCATAGCTCATCATATATTGAATTATATAATAAAAACTCCTGGAAAATTGCACTTTCATTTTTCAGACTTTGGTTCTGCTATATTTATATGCACTAATAAAATATTCCAAATTTCTTTATTTAGGCCAGGTCTACATAGATCAGCTTTCCCAGTTGCAGGTTGATTATTAAAAATGGATTATAATAGTTAGAAAATAAAAGTATCGCATGGTAGCTATAAAATCTAGTATACAATTGGTGGCTATAGAAATAAAAAGGCTAAAATGTCTTATGAAGGTAATTTAGTAGTTAGATGTATTTAATTAAAAAAATCTCATGTGTTTTTTTCTAATTCAAATACACCATGGTGACAAGAGTTAATCAGTAAAACAAATAATCTTTATTCTTCTAACAAATTTAAAGTCATCATCATATAGTGTCTTGTAAGGCAACTTTCTTACTTTCTCTGGGCCTGAAATCCTTTATCTCTAAAATAATAGGTTATATAGATTTAAAAAGTAAACATTATTAACATACATTTTATTCCAGGTAACCATGTACTGTGTTATATGCTAATAAAAAAAAAACAATAAAAAAAACAGATGTCATAGTTTCTGCCTTATGTTTCTATCTTGCATTTGAGCTAAATAGATTTTTTATTGTTTTAGTTACTTGATAGATCGATAAGAAAGTTCATTACCAACATTGTTCATATTAAATGAAACAGAAAAAGAAAACTTTAGATGTTTTCAAAAACTATTACCAAAGAATAAAAAGTAATATCACCCTACAGCAGTTTTAAGGACTTATTAATATCCATTAAAAAAACAAATCATATTCATGATAATAAAGAAAATGTATTTAAGATTGTACATATATATTGAGAGATGATATAATGTCTAAAATTCTTCTTTTCTAAGAATCAAAAATTGAATAATAATTCATTATAAAAAAAACATATAGCTAAAATTGTTAGAGATATATGAGGCACTAACTTGAGAACTTAAGATGGATTTGCCAAAAAAAAAATCATAGACTTTATTTGATAGAATAATGAAGATTGATGATGTCATTCTCACTGTCCTTGAAATACTTTGGCATTATAGATAAACTTGAAAATATTTCCAATTTGTTTCTTAGATTTTCCTTCTCTATGTATTTTTATATGAGATAGTTTCCTTGAATGGCCATACTTAAAATGAGTGCTTTATTGAAAGCTGCAATCTTCTTCATTGAATGATCTGAAATGATGTACTAAGTTCTCATAGACCCTCATTTTCTTCTTTTAGCAGCTGACATAGATTGAGGGTAATTTACCTAGATGAATTCATTGATTTTGCTTTATTCTACACTGTAACTCTTGGGATAGACAGATTAATTCAGAAGTAGGGAGATTAAAAGGCCCAATAAAACAGGAAGTAAAACCTTAACTTAAGATAGAGTCCCTCCATAAAGGAGCTGGGCCACAGATGCTTCCAGTCAATCTTCCTCTTGGGATAGTCAGGGTGGCACTAGGTTACTTCACTCACCATCTCAGAGAGGCACCCTGACAGAATTCCTATTTCCAGTGCCAAGATGTGGACTCCAAATGCCAGAGTTTTGTTTTGTTTTGTTTTCCTCTCCCTGGTTTAGAACCTTATTTTCAAACAATATTCAAAAAGTAATTTGCTAGAAATTTTATGAAGAGTAGCAAGTGTAAAAGTATTCATTTTATTTTAAACAAATTATTATGTAAGTCAATATGTAATTAACATAAATACAAATATGCTAGAATTCTACGTTTGAATGTGTAAAACCACATAGTAGTATTAGCAAGTAACTTCTTCTTAGCACCCAAAATATGCAACCACATGGAATCTCTGAGCTATGGTTGATTGTTGTATTTATACCTCTGTGACATGTTTATATTGAAGAGGGGCCAGCAATTTTTTTATCTTTCTCAAAGTGGCCAGATAATAAATATTTTCAGCTTTGTGGACTATGTGGTCTCTGTGGCAACTACTCAACTCTGCTTTTGTAGCATGAAAGCAGCAATAAACAATTTGTAAGTGAACAGAGGGTAAAAATATGAAACCGATAACAGAAAAAATCTGTGAAGAACCATCTACAACACAGCTTGCTCACATGTGACACTTTTGCTACCACTTCTCCCTTCCTGTGTCTGCTGTGGACATTATTAATAAAGCACTCTCTATCTCTGAGCTTAAAGGAAGTTTAGAAGACTTTCTAAGGCGATAAACCATGTGGCTGCTACGAATCAGCTATACCCACATACTATAAAACTCAATTTTCCATTCCCTACCTAAAGAAATGACTTAAGATGAAACATAAGTTTAAAGAAAGACAAAGTGAAGTGTATCAGAGATTACTGGGATAGGTGGTTCAGCTCCCCCCTGCTGTGTATATTGATGTAAGCTTGCACCCTAAGCAGGTAAGGTAGATTCAGAAAAGATTTCAGTGATGCTGACAGCAACATGGGTGATTCTTATCTCATCCAGAATATTTCTAAACTTAAGTTGCTATTAAAAGTGGATTTCCTACCACACTAGATATTAATTATGAAATTGATTATAGGCAAATTTCATGGGAAACTAAGATGACTAAATTTTGGCAAAACTGACAAAAAAAACTAATATTAAAATGAGAGGGAAAAGCTACAACGTGGCTGAACAAATCACCCTTAAGAATTTCATGATTTACAATATCAAATGTTCCTTCATTGACCATGCAACTTTATAGAGGACTAGAGGCCTGGTGCATGAAAATTCAGCCCGGCCTGCCTCCTCTCACAGTCCAGGAGCCCTCAGGGGCGGGAGGCAACCCGGTGATAAGGGGAAGGCGACGCCCCATCACACATCTGCTGCTGCCACTGCCTGCAGCACAAGCCTCGGCTGGCCCTGGTTACCTGAGCCTCAAGCAGCCCTGGGCATCTGGGCAGCCGACATTTGAGGCTTGCCTGCGCCTTGGGCAGGCCCTGGGTAGCTGGGGGACTGAGGGTGGGTCTGGCCACACTGTGCACCTGCTGCCCCCCTGGAGGGGCTGAAAGGACTGGGGGACTCCTGCGGGGCTGAGGGGACTGGGAGCTGCCATCTTTGTGATGGTGTGACAGTCAATTTGCATATTCCCTCTTTATTAGATAGGATTATGTCTATCCCTGAAAAATACCTTCATCCTTGGTGATTTGACTCATCACTATCTGAACAAAAAAATAGTTCAACTGTCACCTCTTCTATTAGGCCTTACCTAATCTGTCACTTTCAGGTAGGCCCACACCCTCTTTCACCAGGACACACTGCATGGCATTATTCCTGTTTGTGTATGTGAATATACACATTCAATTTTAAACAAACTGAGAAAAAAGATTTTGTCATTTTTTTCTTTAAAATTTTCATGCATAACATTAGAGCTGTTAAATTACATGTGTATGTTTGTATGTATGTATATAAATAAATAAGCAATAAAATACACTAGTTAAGGGGACATTTATAACTTCTATAAGATGGTTATGAGTTACATGAGGTATTTACTTTCCATAACTTTTAGAAAATCCTACCTATGTGGACCAAATCTGCCTGCTGCCTGTTTTGATGTAGTTTTGTTGGAACACAGCCATGCCCGTTCACTTACAAATTGTTTATTGCTGCTTTCATGTTACAACAGCAAAGTTGAGTAGTTGCTACAGAGACCACATAGCCCACAAAGCGGAAAATATATATTATCTGGCCCCTTAGAGAAGAAAAAAAATTGCTGACCCCTCTTCAATATAAACATGTCACAGAGGTGTAAATACATTAGGATCTGAGCAGAACAGGGCATTTGCCAAGAAGATATGTTCACATAGCAAGCTCCTTGCTTTTTCCCACCTTCCACTCCATTTTTATTTGGGATGTCTTTTGGGATGTTTTCCAATTTTCTGGGCCTTTATCCCAAGCCACCTCTTCATGATCTATTGCCTCACATGATATGATATAACATGCAGTTTTAAAGGCCCCTGGATTTCTAGGTTCTAGATCTTGTGAGCCTTATTATCACAGTGGTCATTAGTAAACCAGTTCTCTTTGGATTTTTCTTCCCTGTAAAGCAAGAGGTTTAGAAGCCTGACTTCCTGGGGATAGGATATGTGCAGTCACCCAGTTTAAAACTTTTACTGTCATTGTCTTCCAGGCTGCAGCATTTTTTGTTTTATCCCTCGACTCCTAGAGGCATGGGGCAGTAGCTGAAGCTGAAGTGTCTCTTGGGGATTGTCTTTCCACCACTTAATCTGTTTCCCATTGACAGTGTTTCTCCACCACATCACCTCTTCCCTAAATGCCCAGCGCTCCTGTACCTTCTGAGGTCTCACCAGCCACGAAAAAGAGATGGCTTAATGATCTTACATTCCAGAAATACTTATATCATCTTAAACAACCTTGAAAATTAGAAAAATATTAAGCCAAAGAGCTATGACATTACCTAGAGATCTAGTTCTCTCACTGTATAGACAAAGAAACAGAACCAGCTATGTCCTAGGACTTGCCCAAGATAAAGACAAAGCCCAGACCAGGGCATATGACCTGATTACTGCTCATCTGTCTATTTCAGCACTTCATGGGAGGGCAAGGCATTTCCAAATGTTCCTACAACATCCAGCAAATGGCAGGGAAGAATCCCCTGGTTACTTTAATAATACAAGAGAGGTACGAGGTGTTTCAAAGTTTTAACACAAAGCATTGTTAAGTGCAGCCTGGTGTTCAAGGAGCACTTGACTTGAGGCTTTCCATTTAAATAATCATCATCGCAACGACAGTCATAGTGATGGTTTATTTTTTACTGTGTGACTGCTATGCATCAAGCATTGGCTAAGCCCTTTACATGCATTGCCCACTTGCTCCTGTACTAGCCTCGCTGTAAAACTGTGTAGGGGTAACCTCACCTCTTTGCATCTCAGTCTCCTCATATGTAAACTGGTAAGTACAGGTGGCACATAATCAACCCGGAAACGAACATTATACCTAAAGTATGGTGAAAAGTTCTGGATAATTTTTTGCTGCATAAAAAATTACCCCAAAATGTAGAAATATAAAATGACAAAATAGCCCTGACCAGTTTGGCTCAGTGGATAGACCTGCGGACTGAAAGGTCCCAGGTTCGATTCCTGTCAAGGGCTACCTGGGTTGCGGGCACATCCCCAGTAGGAGGTGTGCAGGAGCAGCTGATCGATGTTTCTCTCTCATCGATGTTTCTAACTCTCTATCCCTCTCCCTTCCTCTCTGTAAAAAATCAATAAAAAAAAAATTAAAAAAAAAAACGACAAAATATTGGGGTTACAATTTTGTGGGTCAGGACTTCAGGAAGGGTGTGGTGGCTTGGTATGTCTCCTGGGGCTACATCCAGATGTTGGCTGGAGCTGCAGGCATCTAAAAGCTTGTCCTGACTGCATGTTCCAGATGCTTCCCTCACATGGCGAGTCAGTAAAGACTGGCTATTGCTCACAAATTTACCTGGTGATGTTGACAAAAGAGCCAACCCAGGGCTTTTTCAATGTTTCTGCCTCAGAGCAATCAAACTTCCTTAGGAGCAGCTGTGTTCCCCCTGAGCAAGGACCTTAAGAGAATCAGCTAGAAGCTGCCTGGCCTTTTGTGTTAGAAATATGCCTTCCACCATCCTCTTCTGTTCAAAGCAGTCACAAGCCCAATCTGTGTCCAGGGGGTAGGTATAGGCCACAGTTCTTGAAGGGGGAAATGTCAAAGAATGTTGGGGCCCTCATTTAAAACCACCCCAGGATTGAATGCTGGTAGGAAAAACATATTGATCGAAATGAGATGGCTAACCCCTATGTTGTAAAACTACTGTTTGAAATTCTCTGCTATTTAGATAGTCCCTTATTCTGTAAAGTCAACTCTGCCATTTTTAGACAGTCCCTTAGTCTAAAAAATAACTTTGCTTTCTAGCCTGCTTGAATAATGAGGAAGATAAACTTAGCTGTTTGACCTTGTAGGCCAGAGACTAGATACTCCCGTGCTCTCATGCCATGCCAGATGTATTTTTTTAATTGAATAGAACTGTGTTGTTTTCAAGGCCATAAGCTTCCAGCGAGATAACTACTAAGCACACATAGGGCTGGCTCTTTAATAAAAAGGAAACTTCTGCTTGTTGCTTGGCTCAGAAGTTGAAAAACATTTTCTCTGGGCCCACTGGTGTATAATAAAGTGGAACTCCAATCTCTCTAAGCATTGCTTGGTTTTCTCTGGTCTTCTGCAGCAGTACAGGGACAAAATGTTGATGACATTTAAATAGCAGACTATGGCATCCTCTCCAAAGCTAGCCTATCTTCTTTTTTGTATCTTTTGATCTTTAACTGAAAAATCTTAAAGAGTATATCATCCAACTCTCATCTCTGTTTGAGGTCTGCAATGCTTAGCAAAGTCTAATCCAATTTGTGACCCACATAGAAATTGCTAAAATGGGCTGCAGTGTAAGAAATTCCTATTAATTGCTTTTTGCCCAAAGGGGAGGAAAGGCTATGTTACTAGAGTTCCATATAATCCCAACTTTTGTTTAATTATGTTAATGACAGAATCTGCTAGTAAACAGGAGAAATATTATTTTACAAATTTACAATAAAAATATATAATATGTAACTTGGCATATGTTACAATAAAAGCATAGCTTCATAATGAAAAGTTTTATAAAATACGGCTTAATTCAGATTTACATATTTATGCTACCATTTGTTAATTTTAAAAATTTTCATGTTTATGTATGCTTAGTATGCACATATGTCCCTTGGTACATTGTTCCATGAATGTGAGTAGCCACCTAGATTTATGTTGAGGTAGGTCCACACACTTTAAAAAACACCAATGTATATCCATCTAACAATAAGTCAGTTAACAAATGTGGGGAGCAGCTACAGTGTTTGGAAACGCCCTTCCTTTGCCTGGTGGCATTGGCTATAAAATAAAGACACGGCTTGTGGGCGCTGGCGCTGTCTCTCAGGAAGCAGCATCCCACCAAGACCCAGCTTTCATTCTCTTGTCTGTCTTTTCTAAGCCTTTCAGCCTCCCCCACTCAGGTCCACCCTTGGCAGCGCTGGCAGGGCACAAACAAATATTTACTTAGTAACCTTTGATCAGAATACTACTGTTTAGAGGTAACAGGGCTATGCAAATCACTGAAAAGTCTCTTCCCTTAAGTAGCTTCTATACTAGTTTTGTGGAAGTAACTGTAAAAATAATTAAAGAAATATAGGGATAAGACAAGTGGTATAGGCAATGATTTCGCCAGTTGATCAGTGGAGAGAAAGGATGTTGTTGCTTATATCTGTGAGAAGGGCTTATTTAAGTCCCTGGCATCACATACTGCAAATGCGCAGAAACATTTCATAGAATGACATAGACTACACTTCCTTACCTTCATGTGGAGAAGCATTTCATTAGCTTGTGATACAGGGTAGGTGTTAAAATAGAGACAGTTCTCCTATGATATAGTCAGAGCTTATAAACTTCTGATCGGGGAGGGTTAGGTGACCTTTACAAGTCGAACACTATTATAGCCCTAGGTTTCCCTTGGGGGTGGTTGGAGTATATTAACACGAAGGCCAGTTGTCCAGCTGAATTTTAGAATGTTCCATTTGCCTTATGCCAAATTTGCATCAGGTCTAGCACAAATAACAATATTGCAATACCTTCAGTTTTACAAAATCTTAATCTTATCACCATAATACACTAAACTCATACTAGGCAGTTACTACAACCAGTTAACCCATTTCAATGCATTATCAATTATATGTGACAGTCTGATCTAGAGAATAACTATGGATTTTGAATTTAAGTGTAAATTATTTATATTGACACTGGTAGTGTTAGTTTTGGATATAAATGGGTGGCATGCTTTTCTCTGACATGTGTTGTTATCATTAGTTTTGACCATGATCTTCTCCTTCAGTCCAAATATCTGCTATAACCTCCTTCAGTCATGAAGTGTCACTTTTTATTTCACTTTAAATTTTATCTTATTTTTATTTAGGCTGGGTCTAAAATAAGACACGAGGAGCAGATCCATGGGCTGGAGCAGAAGCACAGGTAGTTAGTTGCGTACATGTGGCATAGGAGAAAGTTTTGGTGAGGAAACCTACTCAGACTTTTTTTTTTTTACTGCAGCAACAATGATTTAATAAACTGACTGAACTATTGGAAGCAAGAAATTAACTGGAACAGAGAACAGGTAAGTAGAAACATGAGAGTTTGTCCTTCATCACCACAAATGATGAAGAGGAATTGGGCAAATATTGACTTTATTTTTTATGCCGGGTACATTATTTTTTCCATTATGCAGTTTTATTTATTTATTTTTAAATATATTTTATTGATTTTTACAGAGAGGAAGGAAGAAGGATAGTTAGAAACATTGATCAGCTGCCTCCTGCATGCCCCCTACTGGGGTCTGAGCCCACAACCAAGGCATATGCCCTTGACTAGAATTGAACCCAGGACCCTTCAGTCCGAGGGCCTACACTCTATACATTAAACCAAATAGGTTAGGGATCCATTATGCAGTTTTAGAACAAGCTTATCAAGTTAACAAACTTTGGCTGCAACCATGTGAACTCCCTTTATAGTTATTAGAAGGAACAACAGACTTTGTGTGCTTTGATGGGTCTGAGATTTATGTGTTTTGTGACTTAGTTAATATTTCAGATATTATATTTTTCAGTTTTAGAATTTCCATTTTAATAGTTTTATGCTCTGCTGAGATGTTGTATATTTTCATTTATTACAAGCATATTTCCCTTTATGACACTGAGAACAGTTATAGCAGCTGCTTTAAAACCCTTGTGAGCTTATTCTAACATCTAGGCTATTGAATGGTTGTTCTCTGTTGATTGTTTTTTCTCTAGAGAATGGGCCATGCTTTCCAGATTTTCCCCTTCTCCCATATGTTGAGTAGCTCTGTATGGCATCTTGGACATTGGAAATGATATACTGGATTGTGTTTATTTTCTCAAGTTCATTCATTTTTCAAGCTGAAATCAGACTACAAAACTCCCCTGTGATGGGTGCAGCTCAAAAAATTTTTTTTAATATTTTCTATTTTTTAAATTTATTTTTCAGTTATAGTTGACATACAATATCATATTAGTGTCAGATGTACAACATAGGGAGTAGACATTTATGTACCTTGAGAAGTAACCATGGGTCTAGCACTCATCCGGCACCATGCATAGTTACTACCATGTTGTTGGCTATGTGCCCTGTGCTGTATACTCCTCATCCTCATGACTATCCTTTGCTGGGATGTTGGATTGTTAGTGTCACTTGTGCATAATCCAGGCCTGTGAAGTGATTGCACGCTGGACCAGATGTTCTCACTCTCTGGCCTTCACATTTCAAGGATCTCCCCTCTCTGGGATTTCCCCTTGATGTTCCTTTGGCTGTGGTTGCTCTAAACTCTGTCTCCTGGTTCCTCAAGCCAGCATGGCTGTGGGTTATTCAGTAGAGTTTTAAACGCCTTGAATGGTACAGATTTGACCTGCTCTCAGGCTAAAAGCCATAAACAAATGAGAAACTTATCCAGTGTTACTGACTGTATTCTCTTCTTCCCATTCCAAGAGTTAATTCCTTTTTAATTTCTTTTTTTGTTTTTTACTCTGGCGCTTTCAAGTAGGTCCTCCATCCCCACATTTACAGTTATCTTCAGAAAGGCTGTTTTAATAGGCACTGCTCAGCCAAATCAGAAGCAAAATTTTCAGATAATATTTGAAATGCAGATGGGTTTGTTATCTATAACTTATATCCATAATTAAATTAAAAGCTTATTTTTAATTATATTGAATATATCATTCCTCATATTGCAATTCTCCCACACTCTATTGATTGACTTTAAGAGATTATTTTTAAACAAAATACTCTTTATAAACTAATTTCTAGAACATTAATTAAAAGATAATGCTCATAGTTGTAATTGAAATGATTTACGATCTACTTCATTTGTAATTTACTCAGTATAAAAGATTTAAAAACCTTCAAAGTATTCTTTTAATTTTAATAGGAATGAGGTTGAATTCTTTTGTGGCACCTCTTCACAAGGCATTACATTTTAAAAAGACTTTTTAAAAAATTAGTGAAAAGGCCACATATACTAGAAGAAAATAAAGAGGATAAAGAAGTACAACATTTTAAAAGTCATTGCTATTCATTAGCATATATTATGTTATATGAGTCTATTACCATCCTTCAAAAATAAATTCTGATTATTTTATATGTTTATTGCTGTGTTTTCCATGGTGAATTTTGACATTCAACTTAAATTCTGAAGAACATAGCTACTCTGCTTCTCTTCCAGACGAATAAAGTCTTTGAATAATCCAAGCATATTCTGGTGAGTCAATATAAGTAGTAAATTGAATTCATGCCCAAACCAATAAATTGTATACATTTACCAACAGTATATGTACTGTTTTATTTCTCTTGCTACATAATCACTATAAATACAGGCTATTTGCAATACAAAGCATAAGTTATCTAGAAAACCATTACTTTTTCACACTGATATCATTTATATCAAAATATTATGTATACTTTGAACAGACCAATTTATTCTTGTATACAGAAAAGCTATTCATAAATCCTATCTGTTTTTGCTTTCATATTAAATCTTATGTTTCTTGTACCCCTTAATTTGAATCAAGTTTCACTCAGAAAAAGTATTTTGTGGCATAAATCATTA
This sequence comes from Eptesicus fuscus, assembly GCF_027574615.1. Lineage (NCBI taxonomy): Eukaryota > Metazoa > Chordata > Mammalia > Chiroptera > Vespertilionidae > Eptesicus > Eptesicus fuscus. Next base: position 10,051,699 of record NC_072487.1, on the reverse strand, counting down.
TCTTATTTTCTATAATGGTGATATGAAATAGAACATTACTGTGTCCTTGAATCAGTAAACATCACATAAAATCAATATGTCTTAACTAAAATATTAAACATATATATGAAGCAATGCTTTGTAGATACTACAATGCTTTTCAGAAACAATGTTTTTTTAGATACTACAATGTTTTTTAGAGGAATCACACGTCTGTGATCCAGATATTTGCTAACAATCAAAATAAAACAGAAATATAGCTGGGGAGGGATGAATGAACAACTACCAGAGCTCACTGATTGAAGGCAGTTTGGGACCACAGAAGAAAGAAGGGAAACTCCAAGATAAGCAAGGGGGTCACCAAGTTGAAAACCAGACATCAGAATGTGTGGAGGCCAAGAATGCTAGAATTTGTGGGGTGGAGTATCAATATATGAGGGGCCCTATTCTTGTAAGTTGCATCCTAGCCTCCCCTGTAATTTTCATTCATTGGGAATGACACTGAACAGCAGCATTAGGAATTTTAAGGACCACATGAGTCACTTAAGAAAATATCAATGGATACTATCAAGGGAAGACTATAGAATGTTTTATTGCCATTTTTTTTTGAGAGAATATAGACAGCATTTTTGTTAGACACTGGAGAGTGAACTTCAGTGTACCCCTCCACCACCTGTATAATGACTGAAATTGAATTCCCAGCAAGCCTGTGATGATGGAGGCTAAGAACATTATTTAATTCAAAAACAATACTTTGAAAAATATAAATTCCTCATTTTTATTATTTTCAAAAAAGGCATTACTGCTTTTAATTTGAGCAATTAGGAATTGCACACAACAAAAGTTAATTGTGATAGGAAATTTGGGAGCATGGTGGAGATAAAAATGAATAGAGATGTGGAGGAAATACCCAACAAAGACTAATTAAGAAATGAAAGAAGGTAAATTAAAATAGCTGGATAAAGGAGGTTAGGACTGCAGACAACTGGAACATAGTTTCGAAAATTAGGTTCCTAGGATGTAAAGAGTAAGAATTGTGCTCTATTTTGAGTAGGCAGTAGGAAATCATTGAACACTTTATGTCTACAGAGTAAATAACATCATGGAAACAAATTTTAGAAAAATTTGCTTTCTGTGGGAATATAGTGAAAATTATTAGGAAGAGAAATGAAGAGTTTGGAGATATTCTCTACCTGTGATTACCAGAGCCCAAATTAGCATAAATACACTGAGTGGCCAGATTATTATGATCTCTGAAAGCATAATAATCTGGCCACTCAGTGTATATCCTATATAATAAAAGGCTAATATGCAAATTGTCCCCTCGACCAGGAGTTCAACCAGCAGGCAGGCCAGCCAACTGCCCATGTCCCCTCCCCCTGGCCAGGCTGACCGGACCCCACCCATGCACAAATTCATGCACCGGGCCTCTAATACACACACACACACACACACACACACACACACACACACACACACACACACTGAGTGGCCAGATTATTATGCGTTCAGAGATCATAATAATCTGGCCACTCAGTGTATATGGAATGCAGAACTGAGAAATATTTTTTTAATATATTTTATTGATTTTTTACAGAGAGGAATGGAGAGGGACAGAAAGCTAGAAACATCGATGAGAGAGACACATCAACTAGCTGCCTCCTGCACACCCCCTACTGGGGATGGGCCCACAACCAAGGTACATGCCCTTGACCGGAATCGAACCCTGGGACCCTTGAGTCCGCAGGCCGATGCTCTATCCACTGAGCCAAACCGGTTTTGGCAGAACTGAGAAATATTAAGAGGTATTCTGACAGCATAATTGGCAGATCCTAGTGAATTAATTGACTTGAGAGATGAGAAGGTGTAGATAATAACATGGTCAGGTGTTCTTAGCCCAGAACATGGAGAAATTGCTTTGCCACTAACCAAATTAAGACTGCCAGAAATGGAATCAATATGGAAGCCATGGCTATAAAATAGTTTTTAATTGCATCAATATTTCTTATAAAAACAAATGTAGAAAAATAATACTTAGAAAAATGTATAACTAATTCTATTATAAAGAGACTAATATTTTATAAAATTGGGAGTATGATAAATACCATATAGAATTATATTTATAACAAAGCAAAGACATCTTTTGGTTACATCAGTACTAGATGGGGATTGGGGATGTAATGTATATTTTGATAGAAGAAAAAAACTCCTAGGTGATTCTAATGCAAAGCAATGACTCAGCACTATTTTCTGGATGATCTTAACTGTTTTAAAAAGCTAAATCAGAGACAAAATATAAATAATATTATTACCACTTGCCTATAATTTTCTTTAAATATATATTCTTTGATAAGAAAAATTGTTGTCCACTTCTATGTAGAATCATTAGCAGATCACTGTGAATTATCAAAACAATCCCTACACTGCGTGAACGTGAAGTTGTCTATTTACTGTTTTACTAGTCAGTTTCAAACTATGTGTAACATGTTTTATTCTGACTCCACCTATTGATTTTATTTTTGAAACAGTGACTCCCTGCAGGTAGATTCAGTTTGAGACTTAAAAACAGATATGTGAGGAAATTTGCAATAATTAATGGTATCCTATTATCTATAATAGTAAAAGGGTGATATGCTAATTAGACTGGACGTCATTCGGACGTCATTCTGGACATCCTTCCTGACTAAGCCGGGGCCGGAGAGAAGCCAGCGGGGTCCTAGGTGCCTGCGGGCTGCCTGAGGGAAGTCAGCCCAGCTCCCAGGTGCCTGTGGGTGGCCAGAGGAGGGAAGCCAGTGCAGGCAGCTGGGGGAAGGGAGGACTACTCTTGCACGAATTTTTGTGTATCAGGCCTCTAGTTTCTAATAATTAAGAATATCCTATGTAATAACCAATGACTCCATCAGATTCAGCTCTTGAAAATTGCTGAGACACAATTAAATGTGAAAAATAAATTTGGAGATTGGCATATTTGAATTACAAGAAGAAAATAACCAAAGGACCTGTGATGTTACAAGTTACAGGTAAGAATTTCAATTTTCTTGAATCAAAAGAATGTGTTTTTAAATTAACTATGACAAAAGATGGGGCAAATGGAAGGAAATAAACATGATGACTTCCAAGTACCAAAGAGGAACAGGGAAAGAGAAGAGTACAACTCACTTGGTTAGGTAAAACACAAAAAGCAAAGTTTGGCTTTATCAAAAGTAACTGATATAAGGAAAAGGAAATAAAGAGTTTCTAATGTTTTCATTTAAATGCCAATTGCATAGCCTTATATCACTTAAAGTAGGACAAGGCAAACAAGTTCTCAGCTACAAAAGTATTTCCAAAGAGATAAATTAAAATCATTTTATCTCATGACTAAGTGGTTTTACTTATTTACAACATTTGTGATTGGCTTACTTTTTAAAAATTTATTTTTATTCAGAAAATATTTTACAAAAGTTCCCGTGTTAAAGCATGGATGATGCTCTCAGATATGTAAAATACATGCTCAATCGTTCACACATTTTTGGGAAGAAGCATACAATTAAGCAGGGAATAAAGCTCAGCATGGTAATTCCTAGATAAATGCATTTACAACAAACAAATTTTCAGCGAGCACAGAGGTGTTTTTTTTTTCACTGTTATATTGGCAACACTCCTCACACTGGACATACTCAAGGCATAATAGGCAATCAGTGAATATTAGATGAAATAATGAGAGAAAATAGTAAAGAGATTGATAGGAAAGCATTGTTCTTTTAAATCATAGTTTTAAAAAAAGTATTCGTGATAATGTATTAACAGATATATATACAGAGAAAAGGCTATTTACTTTCACCATTTCCATTTGCATTGTATTTTCAAATCTAGCCAGTGCAATAAGGCAAGATAAAAAAGTAAATATGTATTATTTTAAAAAATACAAATTATTTGAAGATGAAATGGTATTTTATGTAGAAAATAAGTAATGTATATAAAAACCCAACTAAATTTATTTAGTTTTTCAAGTTGTTAGAACCCAATGTCATACTGAAATCAGCTGTAAATTGGAAGATGACCTTTAAAGAGTACCCTTTACAATAGCTTTGTGAAATATTTAGGAATAAATTCAAAAAAATACATGCAAGACTTCTACCCTAAAAACTTCAAAATTTTAGAGGGATAATTTTTTTTAAAATACCAAAATATATATAGCTATATACTACTGTCATTGATTTGAAGTCCCATGATTAAGATGTTGTCCCCTTTATCAACCTATATATCGAGGCAAAGCCAATTAAATCTGATAATACAAGATGATTTTAAACTGTACATACAAAATAATAACTAAGGAAATATTTTTTAAAAGAACATATAGGAGGACTTATATTATCTCATTTCAAGCCTAAAAAGCAACTAAAATTGAGATAGCATGGTATTGGTGCAAAGAGAGACATCTAGGTCAGGGGAACAGAATAGAAAGCTCAGAAATAGATCAAAACATATGTTCAATAAATTTTTAACGAGGCCACTAAGGTTACTTATTGAGGAAAGAACTATCTTTCAAGAAACAAAGGGAATAATTGCATACTTGAGTGAAAAATGGTGAATCCCAGTATCTACCTTATACCTTATGAAAACATTTTGTTTAGATGAATCATTGACCTAAATGTAAAAGCTAAAGTGATAACAACTTCAGAAGAAAACATGTGAGAATGACTTCATGATCTTAGTGTAGATAAGGATTCTTAAACAGGGAGAAAGTACATACAAGGAAAAAAATGGCAAATTGAAATTCAAAATTTTAAACTTCTGCTATTCAGTGATAAAATTTTAAAAATAAAGTAAGCTAGGAGAAATTATACACATATATATGTGTGTATATATATATGTACATATATATGTATGTATACATATATATATATACATATACATAATATGACATTGAAGCCATATTTAGAATATACTAGTATAAAGAAGTCCTATACTCAACAATAAAAGGATTTCATAATGTTTAAATGTACAAATAACTTGAACAGAAACTTCACAATAGATGTTATACAAATGGCCACAAGCACATAAAATATCCTTAATATACAGTATTTAGTTATCAGGGAAATGCAAATTTTAATGGCAATGAAATGCCAATTCATACCAGAAGGATACTTTAAAAAAACAACACAAAGTGATGGTGGTGGTGTCATTGCAGTAGGGAAGGAAAAAGGCAAGACTACTCTGAGAAACAGTTTGGCAATTTCTTACGAAGTTAAGCACAAACCTCCAGTAAAATACAGTAATTCCCCTCTTACGTATTTACCCAAAAAATGTAAATATATGCTTACAAAAAAAGAAAAGAACACAACTCTTTCAAACCTTGTAATTGAATGTTTATGTCAGCTTTCCTCTTAGTAGCCTCCAAACAGGAACCAAGCAAAATGTTTATCACTGGATAGTTGTTTAACAAACTGATTTACTTATACAGTACAATATTGAAATTTAAGAAGAAAAAACTACTGACACACAGCATGCATACTATAAATGAACCCCCACACCAATATTTTAAGTAAAATAGCCCTTACACAAAAAGAATACATATTTTATGATTCCATTATGATGAAGTTCAACATAGAAAACTATGTCATAGTAATGGGAATCTGGCAGTAATTACCTTAAGGTGTCTGATTGTGAATTTCCTTGAAAGGGATACAAAGGACTTTCTCAGGTATCAGGCATATTCCATATTGTGTTTGGCATTGCAATTACATGAACATATGGCAAAGTGGTCAGACCTACCTCCACCCCACTCAATTTGCAGCCCCACTCAAGTCGTTTGAAGCTGCTTTTCCATATGAATGGACTGTCCTGGCTCAGGCTTCAGATTGTCCTAAAATCTCTCAAACAAACAGAAGCTGGCATCAGCATACCCCAAACCTATCAGTAAGAGGCCCAAGACCCAGCACTATCAGTAGACTACCTGGCTTCACAGCTTGGCCTCTCCTGGGCACTTCCAAGCCCAACACAAATAGCAGCCATCTGCAGATCGTTTTATAGCTCCTGCCAGGTGGCCCCAGGCTGTGGCTGACTTTGCACCTTCTGGGAAGTCCCAGAGCCAATGCACCCACTAGACAGCTTCAGACCACAACAGATTACAAATCTACACATCCATGAGTGACACATTGAAGGGGCAGACTTATTGAACACCAAAGCCCCATTTGAAGCAAGTCCTGCTCCATAGGGGTATCTCCTACACAACAACTCTTCCACTATACTTGCAGCTGGGCCTCACAGCTAATTGGCCTGAAGACTAATTCCTCCCAGTGATGCCAATGAAGGCTCAACTACAACAAGACAGTGCACATAGCCCAAACAGGGGTGCACCTAGAGTGTCCAGCTCAGGTAACAGGGGAGCCTGAGGCACTGGGCCCTCCAGAACTCCTACTACACAAGGCCACTCTACCAATTCCAGGAAGCATGGAAGCTCTACCTAGTACATGGAAACAAACACAGGGAAGCAGCCAAAATGCAGAGACAAAGGAATATGTCATAGATGAAAGAATAGAAGAAATCCCAAGAAACAGAACTAAATGCAATTAAAGCAAACAAACTAGTAGATACTGTTATAGTAATAATGATAAGAATAATATAGAATAAGTATCAAAGTGTGGAATTACAGTGTGATATTAAAATATGATGTTAAGAAGTATTAAATGTAATGTAAACAGGTTGATTAAACACCCCTGAATGGCCTGTATGCAGAAAAAAAAAAGTAAAGTGATCTGTTCCCCATATGTAAAACCAGATATGCAAGGCTCCTGGGACCCGCTAATAAGACACACTGAAGACACCCATCTAGGCACATAAAAAGAGGAAGCACCAGAGGAAGATCAGAGAGGCTGCTCTGCTCCTCCACAGACGGTCACTCTCCACCCCCCTTCCTGCAATCTGCCCAAGCTCTGCCGTGGACTGTGAGTCCAAACAGTGAGCCGGAAACTGAGGCCTCAAGCAAGACGCCGAGCTGCAGCTGCAACGTCCAACGTCCAGTGTGTGTGTCTATCGGCGCGGATCCCCGGGTGACCTGCCGAGGTCTGGAAACCACCAGGACTCTGGTAAATAAACCGTGTGTGATTCGTGCATTGCATGCCTGTCTCCTGTGTAATTTATGCTCGGTCAATATTAAGTAAGTACCTTGGGTCGTACGTGTCAGTTTAGAGACTGGCTGAGGCACCCTTGGTCACCTGTGCTTACGTCCCTGAAGGAGAAATTGGGACAGATACATAGTTCAAAACAATGGTTATAAGGATACTCAAGGATCTTAATGAGAGCTTCAAGGGACTCTGTGAGACTTTCAAGGATCTTAGTGAGAATTTCAAGAACCTCAGTGAAAACATCAAAGACCATGAAAAAGAACCAGTCAGAAATTAAACATATACTAACTTAAATAAAGAATAATTTACAGGAATTCAGCAGTAGAGTAGAGGATGCTGAGAATCAAATCAGCTATTTGGAATATGAGGAAGGAAAAAACACCCAATCAGAAGAACAAAAATAAAAAATAGTAAAAAAATATAAAGATAGTGTAAGGAGCCTCTGGGACAACTTCAAGCGTACCAACACTCACATTATGGGGGTGCCAGAAGGAGATGAGAGCAAGTTATTGAAAACCTATTTGAAGAAATAATGACAAAAAAACTTCCCTATCTAGTGAAAGCAATAGACTTACAAGTCCACGAAGCACAGAGTCCCAAACAAGAGAAACCCAAAGAGGGCCACACCAAGACACATCATAATTAAAATGCCAAAGGTTAAAGACAAAGAGAGAATCTTAAAAGCAGCAAGAGAAAAGCAGTTAGTAACCTACAAGGGAGCACCCATAAGACTGCCAGCTGATTTCTCAACAGAAACTTTGCAGGCCAAAGGGAGTTATAAGAAATATTCAAAGTGATGAATAGCAAGGAACTATAACCAAGATTACTCTACCCAGCAAATCTGTCATCTAGAATAGAATGTCAAATAAAAAGCTTAACAGATAAGAAAAAGCTAAAGGAGTTCATCACCACCAAACTACTACTACATGAAATATTGAAGAATATTTTTGAAGAAGAAGAATAAAGAAGGAGAAGAAAAGATAAAAATATGAACAATAAAATGGCAATAAATACATATATATGAATAATTGAATCTAAAAATATCATGTAAGGAAAAATATCCTGTAAGTAAATTACATCTAGAAAATTTTTACTTTAGTAAATTAACTTTCATTTGTAATGCTAACAGCATGACACCCATGGAAAACACACATTGTTTCAAAACAAGCCAAAGGAAAATCGTTTGGGCAAAAATGAAAAAGGATCCCAAGTCAAGTTTATAGAAAAGATTCCTTTATTAACTTTTGGTCGAGAATATGTTTGTATATTTTCAGAAAACAACTCCAAGACCATGTGGATTCCTGCAACAGAGAGGAATTGACAGGACTGCTCCAGCCATGAAGACAGAAAAGAAACAGTCCAGAGATGGAAGACGCTGACGACACCTTGCCATACTAGCAGTCAGCAGCTGTGCCTCGCTGCAATTTGCCCAGGACCAAACCAGAGAGGGTTGGACCTGCATTACCACCATTTGTCCACCATCCAGAACTGAAATATCATTGCTGACATGTACACGTAAGGAACTGTTTGACATTGAAATTGGGACTCAAAAGAACTGTTGGCCCAGAAAGAAACTTACTACAGACTGATTCATTTGCCTCTCAGCATAACCAATATTGCTTGTCTCATTTTCGGTTCTTATAAGTGTATTTCTAGTATCACATGATCTCACTCATCTAGGGGAAATAATGAACAACATAAACTGATGAACAAAAACAGGCCCAGAGACAGGGAAGCATCGATCAGACTGTCGAACCTCAGAGGGAAGGTAGGGGAGGGTGGGGGTAAGGGGGAGAGACCAACCAAAGGACTTATATGCATGCATATAAGCCTAACCAGTGGTCACGGATAACAGGGGGGTGGGGGCATGCGTGGGGAGGGGTTTGGGATGGGAATGGGGAGATGAGGACAAATATTTGATACCTTAATCAATAAAGAAATTAAAAACACACACACACAACTTGAAAAAAACAACAACAAAGTAAACGAACAAGGCATCTAATGAACAAAATAAACTGATGAATAAAATATAATCTGAGGCATGGGAACATGAAACAGACTGACCATCTCAGAGGGAAGGGGCAAGAGTGTGGCAGGAAGAGATTAACAAAAGAACATATATGCACTTATGCATTATATATGGACACAAACAATAGGGTACTGAAGGCTTGGGGCCATATGGGAACTGGGTGGAGGAGGAAAATGGGGTGAAAAAAGGGGACAACTATAATACTCTCAACAATAAAAAAATTTTTAAAATAATAAAGTATGTTTGCCCAAGCAAGACTAATCATGAATTAGCTGCATTGTGTCTGAGCTATGAACAGAGATCTGAGAAGTCCAGCCCTGCTCAGATGCTTGAAGTTCATCGAGAATAGAGAATCCACATGCTTACTTCAACAGAATCTATTTGGAACCTAAACCCCCCAAAAAGACAAAGCCACAAGGATAAGGATTACATCCTGGTATACTTGGGGAAAAATATCCTCAACCTTTTTTCTAGTGGCTGAAAAATTTTGATATGTATATCCAAGAAATGTAATGGACCTTACCCAAAATTGATACAAAAAGAATTACACCTAGCCCATCATAGCAATAAAACCAAGGGTCCTTATGGCTTCAGTTTAATTTAGTATTGAATCCTAGCTCTAGAAATCATATCTCTTTCTCCCTACACCCCTCACATACCTAGTCTTTCCCCAGATAACCAGCAACCCCTCAAGGCAGTAGAAAACAGTAGCCGGGACCTGACTAATGGTTGCAAGGTCTGCAGGCTAAAGATAATATCCTGACCTAAGTTATGTTTCAGCTCCTGAGCTCTTAGGTGGAACAGATATCCCTGGATATTTGTCCATGAAGCCAGAAAGAGGGACACCAAAGCAGACCTTAGAGATGTCCTCAAGACCTGAAGGATTGGTGACCATTGTCTCACCTCCGACCAATCAGCTCCTAGCAAGTCCCAGGACCTCCTCACCCACAGTGTTTTACAATTTTGCTTTACATCATGTGTGACCCATCGGCCATCAGGAAATCATGTCTTTTAGTGCATTAGCTCCCTCCACTGCAGATTGGCCAATTCAATATTAAACTATTTTTCTTTCTATGCTGCAACTGTTTGTGCATCATCTGGGGGTCAATGCATGCAGGCAGATGGACTCAAATGGGTAAGTGTAGCATTGCCAAGAACCAAAAATAGCAAAAAGTCTTCAAAGCATTCATTAGGGAAAAAAACACAAAAACATTGTATAGATGAAAACAGAGATATATTTTTGACTTCTTATCAGAAATAAGGGAAACCAAGAGCAAATAAGAATAACATTTTTTAAAGTGATGAAAGAAAACAAAACAAATAAAAATACCTGTCTAACTAAAATTCCAGCTGAGAAAATTATTTTTCTGCTGACTTGCATTTTAAAGTAGGTAAAGAATATCATTTGTGCTAAAAGGTAATGATACCCAGTGGAAACACAGAAGTACATAAAAGTACAAAAAATACATACATGACAAATATTTGCATAAGAGACCCATTTGTTCATCTCAGAATTTCCTTAAAAGACAAATGGAAGAAAAATATGTGACCATCATCAGTATCTATCTCCACAACTTTTTTCATCATGCCAAACAGAAACTCTGCAAACATTAAGAAATAAGTCCCAATCACCTTCTACCCCACAAGCCCCTTGTAACCTCTAATCTACTTTCTATCTCTGTGAAATTGATTATTCTAGATCTGTATGGGCAACCTTTTGAGCTTGGTGTGTCAAACTTCGCCAAAAAACTGAGCATAACTCAGGTAGTGTGTCACTTTGAGGAAAAAACATTATTTCGCAAATGTTTCATCCTCAGGAGCAGCAAATGTTTCATCCTCGGCATGCGGCCACCTCAGCGGCTGCATGTCATCAGAAATGGCTACGCGTGTCAGTGCTGACACGCGTGTCATAGGTTCGCCATCACTGTTCTAGATATTTTATATACGTGGAATTACTCAACACCTGTTCTTCTGTGTGTGGCTTATTTCACTTAATATATGCTTTCAAGGTTCATTCATGTTGTAGAATTTCATTCTTTCTCATGGCTGAATAATATTCTATCCCATGTATGTGCCATATTTTATTTATTTATTCATGTGTTGATGAATACCTTGTTTCAATTTTTGACTATTTTGAGTAACGTTACAATGAACATGTTGTACAAGTATCTGAGTTCATGCTTTCAACTTAGGGGATGTATAACTAGGAGTGGACTTGTTGGGCTACATGGTAATTATATGTTTAGCTCTGAGGATTCACTAAATTTTTCTCAGTACTTGCACTATTTTACCTTCCCAATTCAAAGTACAAGGGCTCATTTTTCCCATACACTCTCTAACAATTATTTTTCATTTTCTAGTATAGCCATCCTAATAGGTGTAAACTGGTATGTCATTGTGGTTTTGATATGTATTTCCCTAATGACTAATGACAATGCATACCTTTTCATGTGCTTATGGGCCATTTGTATAAGCACTTTGAAGAAATTCAATGAGGTTTTGAATTCAGGTAGGACTAAAAGATTTAATAACAACAGCACAAAGGACAAGGAATCAGATCACTAGAATTTCACTCCAATAATGAACTACTAGTATCAGAAAGGAAACTAAGAAAGCAATCCCATTCGCAATTGCTTCAAAAATAAAATAAAATACCTAGGAATTAATTTAACCAAGGATGTAAAAAACCTGTACTTAGAAAATTAAAAGACACTGAAGAAAGAAATTAAAGATGATACGAATAAGTGGAAACACATACCATGATCGTGATAGAAAAAAATTGACATCATTAAAATGTTCATACTACTTCAAGTAATCAATGCAATTCCAAGCAAGATACCGATGACATATTTTACAGAACTAGAAAAATATTCAAAAAAATTATACGGAACCATAAAAGAATCCAAATAGCCACAGCAAAGAAGAACAAAGTGGGAGGAATCATGCTACCTGATATTAAACTATACTAGAAGGAAGTAGTAATAAAAACTGCATGATACTGACATATATTAATGAACAGAATAGAGATCCTGAAAAACCCCTGACTTTATAGTCAATTAATATTTGAAAAAGAAGAGAAAAACATACAATGGGGGAAAGCTAGTCTATTCAATAAATGGTGCTGGGAAAATTGGACAGATACATGCAAAAAAATGAAACTAGACCACCAACTTACACCATACACAATATTATACTCAAAATGGATTAAATACTTAAATATTAGTCTCAAAAACATAAAAATTCTAGAAGAAAACATAAGCAGTAAAAACTTGGATATTTCTAGTAGCCATACTTTTTTTCTGATTTATTGAAATAAATTGATTTATTAATTTATTTCTGAAAAATTTTAGAAATATTTCTAAATATTATTTGCAAAGAAAACAAAAGAAAAAAATAAACAAATGGGACTACATCAAACTTAAAAGTTTTTGCACAGCAAAGAAAACCATCAACAAAACGAAAAGACAACCCACTGAATGGCAGAATATATTCACCAATGATACATCTGATAAGGGGTTAATATCTCAAATTAATAAAGACCTTACAAAACTAACACACACACACACATACACACACACACACACACACACACACACACACCAAAAAACACAAACACTCCAATTTAAAAAATGGGCAGCGTTCCTAAATAGATATTTCTCCAAAGAGGACATACAGATGGCTCAATGTCACTAATCATCAGAGAAATGCAAATTAAAACCATGAAATATCACCTCACACCTGTCAGAATGGCTATCATCAATAACTCCACAAACAACAAGTGTTGGTGCGGATGTAGAGGTAATAGAACCCTCTTGCACTGTTGGGATGCCGACTGGTACAGTCACTGTGGAAAGCAATAGGGCGTTACTTCAAAAAATTAAATAAGGAACTGCCTTATGACCTAGCGATTCCACTTCTGGGAATACAAATGGAATAAACCGAAACACTAATTCTAAAGAATATATGTACTTTGGCCTAACCAGTTTGGCTCAATGGATAGAGCATTGGCCTGCAGACTGAAGGGCCCTGGGTTCGATTCTGGTCAAGGGCATGTACCTTGGTTACAGGCTCGATCCCCAGTAGGAAGCGTGCAGGAGGCAGCTGATCGATGTTTCTAACTCTCTATCCCTCTCCCTTCCTCTCTGTAAAAATCAATAAAATATATTTTACCAAAAAAAAAAAAGAGAGAATATATTATGTATGTCTATATTCATTGCAGTGATATTTATAATAGTCAATATTTGGAAGCACCCAAGTGCCCAACAGTAGATAAGTGGATAAAAACACACACACTGTAGTATGTTGACTCAGTGAAAAACAGTCAGCCATTAAAAAAAGGAAATCTTACATTTGCAACAGCATAGATAGACCTGGAGAGTATTATACTGAGTGAAACAGAGAAAGACAAGTACCATTTGATTTCACTTACATATGGAATCTAATGAACAAAATAAACTAACAAATAAAATAGAAAGAGACTCATAGATACAGAGAACAGGGGGAAAAGGTGAAGGGATTAAGCAGAGGAAAAAAAAACAAAACAACAAAACAAAACTCATAGATACCTACAACAGTATAGTGATTACCAGAGGGAAATGGGAGTGAGGAGATTCAGAAAGAGTAAAGTTGAGATAAATGATAAAGGAAGGAGACTTGACTTGGTGCAGTGAGCAAACAACATACAGATGATGTATTATAGAATTGTATACCTGAAATCTATGTAATTTTATTATCCAGTGTCATAAATAAATTCAATAAAAAGTTAAAAAATAAAACAAGGAGTTTAACAAATCAAAAAACACACAAAAAACATATACAGACCTAGAGAATATCATGCTAAGTAAAATAGGACAATGAAAGACAAATACCATATGATTGCACTTATATGTGAAATCTATAAAATGAAATAAATGAATAATTAAAAGAGAAACAAATTCATAACTACAGAGAACAAACAAATGGTTGCCAAGTGGGAGGAGGCTGGAGGAGCTGGATGAAAAAGGCAAAGAGTACAAGTTGACAGTTACAAAATAGTGATAGGGATATAAAGTACAGCATGGGGAACATAGTCAATAATATTGTAATAACTATGTATGGTGTCAAGGGGGTCTAAACTTGTCAGGGAATCACTTCATAAATTATATAAAACTCTAATCACTTGCTGTACACCTGAAACTAATATAATATTGAATGTCAACTGTAATTTAAAAAATCATTCATAGCATAGAAGATTTGAATAGTTCTACCAACAACTCAACCTATTACAAATGTATAAAATACTACAATCCACAACTAAAGAATAAACATCAGTTTCAACTGCACAAGGAGTGTTTACGAAGATGAACAATATATGGGGCATAAAATGAGTTTCAAGTTTTAAGAACTGAAATTCTGATATACTGTCTTCCATGACAGCAATGGGATTGCAGGACTGTATAGAACTTACCTTTTATACTCTTTGAACTCCAAAGAATACCATTGCTGTTTGCATAATTCTGACCCTGTCTCTGAGTAACACACACAAACTATATGCTGTACAAGGCGCAAAAAAATGCTTCTGGAATTTTGGCCAAAGGTGACCTTGTGTACTATTTTCTTTACCAACCATGTTAACACCATAATTATAAGCTTGCCTCAACAATATTAAATCAATGCATAAAATTGAAAAAATCTTGTTATATTCATAAAAAGTGAAATTAATTTTTAACAATGTATTAAAATAAAAATATTTTATATTTTTCTAGTATATCAAAAGTATGCATGATAAATATTAGCTGTTCAATATGACTTCTATACCTAGTATCATTTGTCTGAATTTAACAATATTTATTCTTAAATTTTATTTATGATATTTCACTTCATTTACAATCTTATTTTTAATTATTTATTCTATGTAGTGATCATTAGTTTTTAATTTTTTAATTAACTAAGATCAATAGTTGTCTCAAATATTTGGCCATTCTAGAATCAAATATCAGATTACTTTGACTAGCTTAGATATATGTATAAGTTTATAACATTTTTATTAAAATTCTGTATTTTTTTCTTAAATGCTTATTTTTAGTGCCATGCAAAACATTGTCAATATGGCTATAAACTACACAAATTGTTATTTTTATGAACATTATGCCAATTTCTATATTGAAATTACCTTGGATTTGTTTAATTATTTAATGTTGGCTAACTATTCAGTATTTTATTTCTCATTTTTAGTGATTGATGTGCGTTTGTGTGAATTTGGCTACTTCCTTTATTTCCTGTTATATTTTTGAACATATGTCAAAATATAACATAAACATACTAGAGGCCCAGTGCATGAGATTCATGCACTGGGGGGTGAGGACGGGGTCCCTCAGCCCGCAGTCCAGGACCCGGGCATAAGCCAGCAGGCAGACATCCTTCTCACAGTCTGGGGCTCTTGCAGTCCAGGACCCCTCACTCCTTACAGTCCGCCTGCAGCAGAGGTGGGAGAGGCTCCTGCCACTACCGCTGCGCTTGCCAGCCGTGAGCCTGGCTTCTGGCTGAGCAGCACTCCCCCTGTGGGAGCGCACTGACCACCAAGGGGCAACTCCTGCGTTGAGTGTCTGCCTCATGGTGGTCAGCGCTCTTCATAGCGACCTGTCATTCTGCTGTTTGGTTGATTTGCATATTATGCTTTTATTATATAGGATGTTTTGGATATACTATGCTCAAAAATATGTGTATGACCTCATAAAGTTTCTATTTATTTTAAAAGTTCAGATTTGTTTTCCTTGGTCTTATTTTACTATTTACTATTTGTTTTATTCCCTGAGCTTAGTGGACCTATTGCTGAGACCCTCTCACAATCTGAAGCATGTCTATGTCTGTGGCAGTGGAAGAATGCACTAAACTACAGGCCATTAAAATGCAGACATGTCTAATTTTGAGTCTACAGGATCAGAGATTTGGAGAAGTGGTTTCTGATGCCAGAACTGAGCTACTAAGAACAGATGACAAGGGCTACAGTTTTGTTTGTGTAATTATCATGTCATATTCTAAGTGAAGAGGGCACTCAACATATACCTTAACTTGAGGCCTGTTGCACGAAGATTCATGCAATAGGCTTTCCTTCCCCTGGCTGCCGGCACCAGTTTTCCTCTGGCACCCGGGACCCAGGCCTTCTCTCTGGCTGCCGCCTTTAGTCTTCACTCCAGCCGGAGCACCGCTTCTGTAGCTTCCTCTGCCCCTCCTCTCCCTCATAGTAGGCGTCCAGCCCCACCTAGCTGCTCTGCCCCTGCATGCATGCTGCCCAGAGGCCCAGAGTGGCTGGTGGGTGGGGCTGCCGCCATCTTAATTGGGTTAATTTGCATACTCACTCCTGATTGGCTGGTGGGTGTCATGAAGTGACAGTCAACTTGCATATTTCTCTTTTATTAGTGTAGATATAGGAGATTTGCATGCGTGTTTTTGCATGTAATATATGAAGGCCATTTGAAGAATAAAGACGGGTCCTTATTCTTCAGGACTAGGTGTGATATTGTTTTTTGTACAGAAATATCTGGTAATAATCTACATTTTGTTCACTTTAAAATATTCTTAGACTTTTATTTATAAGAGTGGTATTATTAAATATCTGAGTTAAAAAATTCAGTATTGCCCTAGCTGGTATGGGTCAGTGGCTAGAGCATCAGCCTGCGGACTGAAAGGTCTTGGGTTTGATTCCAGTTAAGGGCACATGCCTGGGTTGTGGGCTCGATCCCCAGTGTGGGGCCTGCAGGAGACAGCCGATCAATGATTCTCTCTCATCATTGATGATTCTATCTCTCTCTCCCTCTTTCTTCCTCTCTGAAATCAATAAAAAAATATATTTTTTAATTCAGTATTTATAAAACAATTATAATAATTAAACATTCAAAAGAGTAGTTATGATTTTAATTGGCATTCTTTTAATACATATGTTGGGGCTTCTGGGATACTTCTGATATATTTTTAGAGCAAATAAATTAATTCTATATATTGCAAAGGTTCAATGTCTTACAAGAAGTAAATAGGATCACTGAAGGGGATTGTGAGGTCAAATCTATGTAGCAATTGCAGATTTCTCTCCTTCTTAAAAACCCACAATCTATTATGGTTTTGGATTGTTATATTAACTGGAAAAGAAAAACTAATCTCTTTTGATATAAAAATGCTAGCTAATATTATATTTAATTATTTAGTAAGTCATTTAATTTTCTTTCAAAGTTAAGATAAAAACTTAAAAATGCAGCAATATAGCTACAATATGATCAAGAGGAGTTAGAAAGAGAAGAATAATTTTCTGCATAAAGGCGATCATTTTTCTTGCTGGCAGGGTCAAGATACATAATTTAAAAAAAAAATAAGAAGTTATTGTGTGTATGTAAAAGCAGTTCACCCTGAATCATTTAGACTCCAAGAACAGCAAAACGGGTTTGACATTTTTAAATAATATATTGTAGTAGAGATGAAGGGCTTTCAGACATGGCGCACTGTACGCCAGAGCTTCCTGCTAGAGACTGAGTCAAAAGAAGCCTCGCAAGTGAATCAATGTGAATTCTCTGCGTTCCGGTTAGAAATGTCATTCAAAATTGATGACAATACTTCTGACCAAAATCTATTTCGGGCTAGCTTTTGTCACAATACTCTCTGACCTCACACGTATGGTTCCTTGACCTGTGTTACAGATATCTGAAATTAGAGATGAAATGTTAATGACTGTGCAACATACTTAGGCTGTCTATTCACTCAGCAGTGAGCCTAGAGGTAACTCCAAAAAAAACCACATGGATTTCTCTTTGAAAAGCAACCCTGAAAAATATAAGTTCAGTGGACGTAATTCATTATTAATCTATGACTTATCTGGTCTAGTTATCTGCTTCCTATGTTCCTGATGGTTATCGGAAGATATTATATTCAAAGAACACTGATGGTTAAGATCAGCTCATCATGTTTGAAAAAGTGCAGACCTGATGTTACCATTTTTTTTCTACAATTTACTACCCATAACAGAATGTAAAATCATGTCCATTATTTGGTTTAATTGGAGAAAGAGTTTCTTTTAAATGCTGGGTATTGAGCCTGCAACCAAGGTACATGCCCTTGACAGGAATCAAACCTCTCACCCTTCCGTCTGAGGGCCGACGCTCTAACCATGGAGCAAAACAGCCAGGGCCAGATTTGTTTTTATTAAAGAACATGACACTTAAAACATGTAGTAAGTAAAAGGTATAAAAACATTTAAAATCTAAATAAGTTTATAAAAACCGATTTGGGACTTAGGCTACAAGTAGTGGGAGCTTGGATAATTCCCACTGACCCTTCAGATGAAAATTTACAAAATCTTAAGAAATCTTCTAAACACCTCAAATTTCCAATAAAAATTTTAAACGAAATAATGAGAATTATTTCAAGTTAGGAAAAGAGAGATATGCCATTTCATATTCAGGCAGACAATAATGTAAAGCACTCATTTTTTTTCTAAAATTCCTAAAAATCTCAAAATGCTGTGCGTGTGTCTGTGTATAACTTGATGTGCTGATTCTAAAGTTTATATTGAAATGTAAGAACTCAAAAATGTGGAAGATAATTTCAAAATGTAAAAGGTAAGATAATTTCTTCTATCAAGACTTAATATAAAGTGTTGATAAAATGAGCAATGCAACAAAAAATGATGTCCAAAAACTAGAATTACCACAAAAGTTGGTTCTGCATGAATCTGAAAATATAGATTTTATTCAATGAATGACTGAACTGGTAAGTTTTTTCCATATTCAAAATATTGTGACCATATCTCTAACCATATGAAATTATTTCCATATGCATTACTGTACTAATGTGAAAGGTAAAATAAAAAAGCTCCTAGATATAAATATAAGTGAATATCTTCATCAGTGAAGATTAGAACTATATATCTTTAAGCAGATTACAAAATGCACAAAAGGAAAAAAATAAATAAATTTAACTATATTGAAATGAGAACTTCTGTTCAACTAAAGATAATGGTAAATTCAGCCTCTCAAATTGGCAAATATATTTCTAACACATAAAACTTACAGAGATTTTACATAATAAATAAATCATATAATATATCATCAATCTATAAGGCCTATAAATCAATAAAAAAGATAGAAATCCTAAAAGAAATATGGGCAAAAGACTTGAGCAGGGTTTACACAAAAGATGAAACAAAATGTCCAAAGAGTTATTAAATATATGAAAGGCCTACTACTATATTAGTAAATAGAAATATGAAAATTAAAACAATAATTGAAACCTTTATGAAGGAATAAGAATGGAAATTTTACAAAAGAAAAAAATAAAACTAGTTTTGGTATGTGAAGGAAATAGGGACTCATAAAACATTTGTGGGAGGGTGATTTGTTAATTACTTTAAATATAAGTTTGATATTATTTACAAAATTTGAAGATAAATGTTGAATAATAGGGAAAAAATTATTTTTGTTTCAAGTTCCTGGCACCAAGCTTATAATATCCTGAAAATTTCCCAAGTGATAAAAGTACCATTTTTATTCATGAGTCCCTTGGATCATAACTGAACTTATGCTAATAATTTAATTTATTAGCATAATTAACATAATTTAGAGTGGGGCTGATGAAGAGAAAGATCAGCCATATGGTTAGAGGGTTAGGGCTTTGAGCCAGCTGAACCTCCTGGGAGGGGAAGATGGTTGGATAGTTTTAATCAGGTGGTCACTGATTCAACCAATGACATCTACATAATAAAACCCCAAATAAGAACTATGAACACTAAAGTTCAGTGGGGCTTCCTTGTTGGTGAACACATCTGAGTGCTGGGAGGATGATCCACTCTGATTCCATGGGGAGAGGGCATGGAAGCTGTACATTTGGGAACCTCCCATCCCTTGACCTATTTGTCTCTTTATTCGACTGATCCTGATTTGTATTCATTACTATAGCACTGTGATTGGAAATATAGAACATTCCTGAATTATGTGAGTTGATTTCGTGTATTTTCAAATCTGCGTTGGGTTGTGTAAACCCCTCTGTACTTGTAGCCAGTTGGTCAGTGGTACAGAAGGCGTTGGGGACCCTCAAATTGTGGCTGGCATATGAAGCACTGAAGCAGGGACACTCTTATTGGGGATCATGATGCCCTTAGCATATAGGGTTTGCACTAACTTCAGATTGTAAGAATCAAAATTCTATTGCAGTGTAATAGGCATACCACCATTCGGCAATAATACTCCTAGGTGTCTTTCCTAGAGAACTGTGTTCACCAGAAAGCAGCATTATTCATATAAGCCATAAATCCAACTGCCTATCAGCAGTACAAGGGATAAATGCTTTATATGTATAAAAGGAATTCCAGGCAATGGAGATTAATGAACTACAGCTACATGCAAAAATACGGCTGAGCCTTAAAAACATAACTTTGAATGATATAAGCTTATCATAAAAGAATACATGTAGTATTGCAATTCTTTTTATGTATAATACAAATATAGGCAAAACTAAACCATATTGTTTATGAAAACAAGTACAGGTTTTAAAATATATAAACAAACAAGGAAGTGGTTATCACAAATTTTAGAATAACGATTATCTTTAGAAAGGAGAGAGAATGATATTACTGCAATGAGGCAAATGAAGAATTTATGATGCTGACAAATGTTACATGTATTGTCTCAGTCAGTGGTTACATGACTGCTTGTTTTGCCAAATAATTTTGCTAAGTATTTGCTTTATGCACATTTTTATATGCAGGTTATATTTCACTGTACAAAAACAAATCAGAATGATTTCACAGTAATAAAAACTCGGGAGAAAGTTTTACCAACTTCCTTTGACTTGCTTTGATCAATATAGATAATGAATGCATAATGCTTATCACATAAATTTTTGCAACTAAAACGACTGAAGCAAGTTATTAGCTAAAGGACAATTTTACAAAATTATCTGCATGATTTATTTGATATGGATATCAGTAATTCATTAGCAAAGTTGAATGAGACTTTATACAAACTTCTTATAAAATGTAAATACTGTAAACATTAGTGTACAGTCCAAATAAATGAGATTTTAGAAATGTATGTTTTTCTATTGTCATAAGGCTATTTGATCTTGTTGTTACTTTACTCATAGTCCAGGAATTTATGTTATAGAAATCAAGCTTAAAACTGCCAACTAAGTGCAAAATGTTGCAAAAATCTATGACTTTTGAAATCAGAACAAATCAATATTTTGCCAAAAAGAAATGATTAAGAAATAATCAAAATATTATTTGATTTAGATATATATTATCACTGATTCTGTAATATGTATCATAATTTTTAAATGAATTACTTAAAACATTCTAGTCAGTGATAAGTTTTGAGCTTTATTTGATTTAATATCCCCAACCTTCCTTATATTTAAAGGTTATCCCAAAAAATGTATACACACTTTGAATAATTATAAAGGCAGTGTTTATTAAAATACATTTCATTTTCCAAATAGAATCAGCAGTTGAAGTGTGTATACATTTCTTTATTACATCCTGTATTTTTAAAGGATTTTTCATAATATTATAATAATATGAATCTGTATATATAAAAGGTTAATATGCAAAGTGTCCCCTCAGGAGTTCAACCAGGAGACTGGGAGTTTGATTGCTCGCTATGACGTGCACTGATCATCAGGGGGTGGCACGGAATGAAAGAAGTCCCCAGCCAGCAGCCAGGGAAGGAAGGCCCCGGCTGGCAGCCGGAAGGCTCTGATTGGCCCTGACCACTGGCCAGGCCTAGGGACCCTATCTGTGCATGAATTTTGTGCACCAGGCCTCTAGTATCATGAAAAAAAAAATTCTTGTTTTCCTCTATTTTATAATTCTTTAAATTGTTATAAAGTGGATAAGTTAAAATGGTGTTTTTTGTATTCCTAAAAAGAGTAGCAATTCATGGCTCATAGAGGTTTTTCAATAATTTGGTGGCACAGATCAATTATTATGAGATGGAAATTCCAATTTGGTAGCTTTGGGGTGGGGCCCAAATATCTGTGTTTTTGAAAAGCTCTATGAAACAATTCAATGTGCAGTAAAGTTTTAGAATGAATAGAATATACAGAAAATTATATTTATTACCATTGTTACCTTCTATCAGAAGCATTTATAATTATCTGCAGCATGAAATAGTTTAATCCCTATGATATATGATTTCACTCTATTCTCTCATATTTAGGATTATATTTAGGATCATTCTTCTTGTAAACTATAGAAAATAAGTATTATAGTTTTTCCTTTTGATTCAAAGATAGTGATTAATATACAGGATTTTTCTCCTTTCCTAAAATATTTAAATGACTGAAATTAATTGAAAATTATGGCTGGCTCTCCTAATATAGATCTACATTTTTATTAAAATACTAGTAGCCCGTTTGCACGAAGATTCGTGCAATAGACCTTCATTCACCTGGCTGCCTGCACCAGTTTTCTGCCGGCACCAGGGACCCAGGCCTTGGCTATGGCCACCGCCTTCTGCCTTCTTTCAGGGTCCGGGCTTGGCCCTGGGCGGTGGCCTTGGGCTCGGCTGCACCCAGCGTCCCTGCTACCCGATCTCAGGAGCCAGCCAACCCCCAGGTCGGCTCGCTCCTGTGATCGGAGCAGGCACCCCGCTGGTGCCCAAGGCTGGGAAAGCCTAGGGCGACTTTCCCCGGCCTTGGGCTCCGCCACACCCCAGCTTCCCTGCAACGGTTTCCTGGTGGGCGTGGTTGATGGGCGTGGCTTGGTTGGTGGGCGTGGCTTGGGTGTAGCGAAGGTGCGGTCAATTTGCATATTTGTCTATTATAAGGTAATATACACTACTATTTGAACATATGTACCCCCAATTGATTTTCAAGTATTAACTCAGAAACATTTGAATCAACTATCCCAACAATTAAAGAAGACAGTTGCATTTAACCAATAATTTTAATAAATTATCCTTCTAAACAAAGAGGATAAAAATGTTACATTTACTAACCTTGGTTTAGTATCATTGCCTGAAAAAGGATGGGACTCTCTAGAAAGGCTTTAAGGAATGAGGTAGTTAAGGACATAACACACCCATCCAAGTACCATATTTTCCAGCGTATAAGACGACTTTTTAACCCAGGAAAATCTTCTATATGCCCAGTCATCTTATACACCAGAAAATACGGTATATTGGGCTGCTGACAATACAACTGTCTTCTACTTTCTGTTTCCTCTGGTGTTGCCTTTGTAACCCTGCATTGATGGTCTTAGCAGTGATGAGAAGCATAAATTTCAAGTCAATTGGGCCCATGTTCAAATTTACAAGTACACTTGACCTCTCAGAGCCCAATTTTTCTTTTCCTTAAATAGGAATAATAGTGCCTTTGGCCTGGAAAATGTTCATCACAGAAGGAATCTATTGCATAAAAGGAAGGAAAAGGCATCAACAGTAACTAAAAGATATAGATTATATTAACAAACTCAGGAGAGACTGGAAGGACATCAACATTTGTGGAGAGAAAGACTGATTTTGAGAAGAGAATAGTTTTTTGTTTTTGTTTTTTAAAGACCAAAACAAATGAAAACCTGGGAAGAACCATGAAATGCTTTTTATGTCATTAACTAAAATCATAGGGAAGCCACGATCATAGCAGGATTGTAACCAGTATATTCTAAGATCACTGTCAAAACTTCCCTGACAATTTTTAACTGCAGGTGCCAAGAACATTATATATAGAAAAAGTATTTCAATAGAGTAAATAATTTTTAGAGGTGGTAACAAATGTCCAACTAGCTTCATCCTGTAAAACCATCTGGGGAGGATTTTGACTAAGGTTTGTGCCATAAAGAGTACTGTCTATAGTGCAATTTATGATAGTCACTGAGCACATATTTGATGTCAGGTACAGTGCTAAGTTATTTACATGTGTGGACTCATTTAATTCTCACAATAACCCTATGAGTAAGTACAATTATAATCCCCTCTCTGCAGATAAGGAGTCTGAGACAAAAAGAGCTTAAGTAAATTGTTCAAGGTCATACAACCTGGGTGCAGATACGCAAAAGTGATACTGATGATTATGGAATATAAAAAGCAATTTTATACATTGTAAGTTTTCTATAATTTCCTAAGTCATTTTCCCTTTGCTTCACTTAGCAAAAATAAAATCAGTGAAGATTATCTCTGTGTGAAATTGGAGCTATCTTTTACAGAAAAAACTCTTTGTTTATTGAATTTTGTAATACTTATAAAGGTGAATTTCTCACATATTGACAGAAAATAGGTTTTTCAATCCACTTAATACAAATTATGTAAATTGGTAGAATTTCTTTATTCTTTTAAAACCAACAGTCAACATCATTTTATCTTCTAAATATACTCAATCTTTGCAATTGATTTTTCTTTAGGTTAAAAATTAAAAAAACAAACAAACAAACAAAAACACATCATTGAACTTTTTGGCTCCATCTACTTTGAAGTATTTACCCCCACCCCTTTCCTTTCCTTTGATTGTTCCTAATTTTACAGACTAGTCTATGATAGAAATCATGGTAAACATGTTAATATTTTTATTGGAAAAGACCATACTTTAAGATGAACGTACTCTGCTCCCCCCCCTCCAATTAGCTGAGATTTTTAAGATTTTCAACTAATTCAAATGCATAAAGTGGGAATTAATTTACTGAATTTTCTATTTGTAGTTTTTATATATTAGCACATTATAGAACATCATGACACAGATATAGACGCCCTGCAGATGGGGACCCATCTGTTCAGCCTGATTTTTCTACAAGCTCATGAACAAAGCCCAGACATCTACCTTTTGAAGTGCTGCTGCCTTAAACATTCACTGCATTTCTATCCCATAGACTTTCAATGTTCCCTGCCTTGAATATTGTTCTCTTTTTCTGGCCAAAGACTTGTTTTTCTAGAAAATTTGCCTCCACATTCAGCATGGTACTGTGGTCAGGTATTACCAGTTATGTCTTTTATGTAAATTCTAAATGTAAATCCTATATAATAAAACCCTAATATGCAAATTGACTGAACAGCGGAATGACCAGTCACTATAATGTGCACTGACCACCAGGGGCAGACACTCAATGCAGGAGCTGCACCCTGGTGGTCAGTGTGCTCCCACAGGGAGAGCACTGCTCAGCCAGAAGCCAGGCTCACGGCTGGCGAGCGCAGCGGTGGTGGCTAAGAACCCCACCACTAGGGGATGAGGAGTGGGCCTAAGCCGGCAGGCAGACATCCCCCAAGGGGTCCTGGATTGCAAGAGGGCGCAGGCTGGGCTGAGGGAACCCCCCTCCAGTGCACAAATGTCATGCACTAGGCCTCTAGTTTATTCATAAAATGCCTCTTGTTTATACTAATAGTCCAAAAAAATAGTATGTTTTAAATCAACACAATGAATACATAAGTATGGTCCTAATAATTCCTTTGTTACTTTAATTAAAACAACCTTTCTACTTCAGCGTTTTAGTACTGACGGCACTGACAAGGCATGGCATTAAAGGGACAATGGCAGAGCAGCTAAATCTCTGGGACACATCAGCACAGACATATGTAAGGCCCATCGTGTTGCACTCTGTTGCCTGTAAAGCAGAAGCGAGACAGGGTGGATGACCACTAGGCTCCCTAGGCAAGCTCTCCCATCTTCTTTTCCAAGTGGGTTAGACCAAAAACAAACATAAAACAAAACAAAAGAGAACAAAGAGATGAAATTAAGAAATCCCTGCTGCCTTGACCTCTACTGGAAGACCTATATTTTGCAGGGAAACCCGTGAGTTTTAGAAATGCAAGCTTCCGACCAACTGTGGCCCTTGTCGGTAGAAAATCTATGACAACACAGCAGCTGGTGCTGGTGCCGTAAGATGCACTGTATTGGAGGACAGAGAGCAGAGGAGCATGCATTTAATGGGTAGACAACTGCTTTACATAAAGTTTTAAACGTTCTCTGTGTGATCAGAGTTTTCTTGCTTTGTGACTAGTATGCTCCAGAGCTATCTGTTAATAGTCTGTTCTAAAATACTTTTCACCTGAATGGATGAGAATTGCAATGTCTCTCATAGTTTCCCTCCTTCTTGCTGCCTCAATCTCGCTTTAATCCAGACTGTTTCTCCTGGGAGTTCAGATAGAGATGCCTTTGAGTCCCTTTGCTCTGCCAAAGAAGTCACAGCTTGTTTGTTTTAATATTCCTGACTGGGGAGAGACTATCACCTCCCATCACTCACACACACACACACACACACACACACACACACACACACACACATGCTTCCTTGTGAGCTACCACTAGCAGGAATTTCAGTGTGAGTGAAGTTCCTTCCTTTCTCTCCTGCCAGCTACACTCAGAGGCGGAAGCAGGGCCTTGGTCAGAAAAGCCTTCCACCTGATTCTGAGTGATGCAGCGAATCTCTGTGGAGAGAGGAGCCACCTGCCAGGAAGCTGTAAAGAACCACCAGTGCAAGTGGTGATCTTCATCCCTCAGAACTTACAAATGGACTTGGTCACTGTCCTTGGCAGGTACAAATCTCTGAGAGCACGAGACTCCACAACTTCTGTCAAACAGCACAGGGC
This sequence comes from Eptesicus fuscus, assembly GCF_027574615.1. Classification (NCBI taxonomy): domain Eukaryota; kingdom Metazoa; phylum Chordata; class Mammalia; order Chiroptera; family Vespertilionidae; genus Eptesicus; species Eptesicus fuscus. Next base: position 10,025,048 of record NC_072487.1, on the reverse strand, counting down.
TATGGGGGTGGGGTTTTGGGGGGAGAAACCAGAGAATCCTGTTTTGAATCCTGGGTTTGACAAGTATCTGCTCTGTTTTCTTAGCTTTCTTCTTATACACATAAGACCTGTTTTTGCTCAAGTGAAACTAAATTTGCCTAACTTCTGCAACACATTTCCTATTACCTGCACACTTGATTTCTAGCTCTAAACTCCTATTCTCAATGTATTTTGTATAATTTTAGTACACAGTCAAATACATGAGCTTTTAAACATATACAAAATGATGATCCTGTCACATTTAGAGGATTTTTACAGTGTTTTCTCTTCCTTTTTCTCTCTCTTTTATGCTTGGCTGTTACATTCAGGTTCCTTTTCTATTATTAATTAAACATATTATATTTCATAAAATAATTAAAGGAATAAATTTGTTATATATTAACTTCTGATACATGGTGGCACTATTTCTAAAGTCTCTGTAGTGTTCTACCTTATCAATAATAATATGGTACATTTTGTAACACTTCAATTGAAAGAAGAATAAAAATACAATATACTGTATCAAGCATTCATTCAATTTCTCTATAAATGAATAAAATATTTATTTTATAATAATATAAAATATATTTTATTATTATAGATCACTGCATCAAATGTGTAAAGAAAATCACAGATGGAAATTAAGGAGAATAGCATGCCTTTATGTGTCTTTGACTGACTAAATAGCCACATGCAAATAAGAGTGATTCTGCTTCTGCTTTGATGGACTAAGTTGCAGAATGATGTCTCTTCCACCCTAACAAGAAGAGCAGGACAGATGACCCACAAAGTTGTAGTTGTATTTAAGCCTGTAAAAGCTCCAATAATCTAAGCAAACTGAAACAAAGTAAAATTAAAAAAAAAAAAAAAAACACCACCTTCTAATAGAGAAGAGACCACTGCTGCTTTCTTTCTTGACAGAACAGTAAGAAAGGAGGATAAAACAGCTGAATGTTCGGCATATGTTTTTATTGCTGAGAATGCTCTAGCATGAGTACTTAGATTCTAGAAGAGTCTGAGGCTCCAAAGGAGTTTGCACGCACCCACCCCCACTTTCCCACAGGACTTCACTAAGTGCTCACTCAGAAAATAAGGGATCAGCAGGGTCAGCAAGAGAAGTGCACCTGAGTCCGCCAGGTCCTTGAAGAAGAGCCCACCTATGCCCCAGAGAGAAATATGTCTATTTCTCTCTTTCTCTCTCTCTCTTTTTTTTCCTCCCTCCCTTTTTCCTGTGTGTATTTATAGGTAGGAATGAGCAGGTAAAATTGTTTCTAATTACAGGCAACCCAGTTGTCTATAATAAAGTTCTAAGGGATATACCAAAAGTATTTTACTTTAACTCTAGAGATATTAACTAGTAATATTCTAGTAGTACTATTAAGCTAAGTGGCAAGACACAAAGTCAATACCTAAAATCAAGTGCATTTCTATACACTGGTAACCAATGATTGGAGATTGAATTTTTAAAATACCAGTTAGATAACATAAGTAAATTTTATAAAAATAAATACATTTAACACAATAATGTGTGAATTATGTCCTTGGAAGGCTATATCAGTAAAAGAAATTATAAAATACTTTAAGAGCTGAAGAGACATGTTCTTAAAACAAAAACCTCAATAATGTTATGTTGCCAAATTTCCTCATACTTGTATATTAATTGCATGCAATCCCAATCAAAGCAGAAGTAGACTTTATTGAAGAAAAAAAACAACTTTATACTCTCACTATACTGATTCGCCACAATATTCCACAATAATGTTTAGTAGTCAACCCCATGTGCCATGGAAGCATAGCATAGCCCAATTTTATTTTTAAAAATTCACAACTCACACTAACATTGTCTTGAGGAGTATAGAATATAGTGTTTAATTAATGTTGCCCACACATTTGATTACAGAACCTCTTTCTATTCACTCAACTTCTCTGAACATCTTTCTGCAGTAGAAATTAGGATATTCTGTGAGTAATTGCCATAAGTCTCTGTGACTGGCAAATAACAACATAATCTCTAGGGGAATGTGCATGTTAAACATTTTGTAATGCTGCAATAAACTACCAAAGTCTACGATATGGTTTTATTCAATGCTGTTGTTGCACTATTTCCACCCCCATGGATAAGAAGCATTTTGTTAAATTTTATGAAACCCTGATTGGCTAAATATTCACTTTGACTTGCCAGTGACAAAGTGAGACTGAAAAAAATATATGGCTAAGTCACAACTGCTGACTCTCAATAATTATCTTTATTGAAGAAAGAGTTCTAGAATGTCTTGAAAGAAACATTTTTTAAAACAGTGGTAAATTTATTTCTTAATAATTAATAAGTAAACATAATTAATAGAGCAGAACTCTCTCTGTTACATAGAAAGGCCACGGTGTTGGTTAATATTGTGCATTAACTTGGGTATGCAATGGTATTCAGATATTTGCTCAGAGACATCTGGATGCTGCTGTGAAGGCATGGTTTAGGTGAGACTAACATTTAAATCAGTAGGCTGTGAGGGAAGCAGCTCACCACCCATTATGCAGGTGGGCCTTATCCATTCGGTTGGAGGCCTTAAGGAAAAGACCGGCCACCCTGAGGAAGAGGGATTTCTGCCAACAGGCTGCCTTTGGACCCCACTGCAGCCCCAGCTCTGTCCTGGGCCCCAGCCTGCCAGCCCACCCTCCAGAGTTTGGACTGGCCACCCTCCACAATCACATAAGCACGTTCTTGAACAGTTCCTTAATATTTACTTTTATATTTATCGGACATCCTTATGTGTCTTTAGAGAACCCTGACAGCCACATATCCCTACTCTTATTTCACAAATCTCTCTCTCCCTTTATTACATCTAAAAGCTGTAAAATTCCTTTCAATGTATTGTGTCTGCTGTGAAATCCAAGTTGATGTACTTCTTATGCACCAGAGTAGAAAGAGGAGGCTTGCATTAAATAATTTTCTAAGTGTGGCCATTCATACAGGCTTGTGATTCTGAAATAATTCATCAAGCAACTGCATTTTGAAATCCATCTGATCTGGGCAATAATTTTTCTGTCACCATGAATGAGAAATCAGTAGTGCATTTTACAGGGTTTCTCTTAGAAACAGCGGCTCTGAAGCCTTCAAGTCAATGTCTTTGATGAATGAGCTCAGATTACTGGACATCACATTATATTCGGTATCTGGTCAATACCTCTACAATGCGGTTTCCCTCATTATAGTCAGCTAGGAACCCAAACCTTGGTAACCATGTATTTGGCTAATTGTTCTGAATTACAAGGTAAGGTTTAGAAGAAAGAATAATCCCAGTTAGCTGGCGATTTTTGTGCCCTGAGTCCTTTAGATTTCAAATTCAACTTTTAAAAAAGTTAGTGGGGGAAATGATGAGGTCTTTTCAATAAAGAATTAAAACCTGTCTGGTGACTTAATTTTGTGATCAAAAGAGTGTCTTGATGTAAGAGAAAGACCTCTCATTTTTCTATTCTCAAGCTTGTCTTATTTCCATGTGTAATAATTCAGAAAGAAAGCTATGGTGCTCCTTAAGAATAAAAGTGGAAAGGGAAACTGCCTAAAGATGAGAGAATTCATGATTGTTAAAAGTAATTCATATTTAATGGGGCACTCCAAACTTCAGCTCCATATAATTAAGAAATTATACTTTGCTGGTGCTACCCATGAAGTTATAAGAACATCATCTTCTCTGACATCCTTCCTGATTAGTTCAAAAATTCTGGAGGGGGAGGCTCTCCTTAATGTCCTACTGAGTGGGGAATCCTCTCTCCTCTCTCTCTCTCTTCTAGCTTAGTCTATGTTAATCATCGAAATTCCCAGCAAGCATGCTTTTCTATGCTGGGTTGTTTTTTTTTTTTCCAATTCCTAATTTTAGATGACAAGTCTGACATTTCTTGTTAACCCAAAATACGCTACATTGTTCAAGGCCCAAAATAATTTTCAGTGCCCTCTATTGAGGCACCGGGACAGCCCTGCTATTCCTTCATATAAAAGCCACATGAATCCTTATATCCAGTATCTTTTATCTCTTATGCATGCCTATATCCTCATTTAATTTTCAGTTTCCGTATCCTCACATTGGCATGCCAAGAATCTCCTTCCACTTTTGAGATTATTATTTCTTTCTTTTTTTCAGGGATATTAGTATTTTTATTTATGTATTTTTGTTTGTTTTAGTTTGAATATACTTTATTTTTTAATTTTAATTTTGAGATTATTATTTCTATTTAATAGACTCGACAAATGTCTGGACTAAGGAGAAAAGAAAGAATATCTGAATCACCTCCCATGCCAAACTCAATATAATCCTGTCATATTTTTGAAGCTCCGAGGCTCTCTTATTCTAGGATGGTTTCTTTCTCCTGAAGACATCCAACACTACCACCACAACAAAAGAATGAACAAATATGAATCAATGTGTCCTGCCAAGACAGTGTGTAAGCCTGTATTTGCGGTGAATACACAGCTCTACAGCCGCAATGGCTCAGTGGTGCCCTGTGTCCCCACCACATAAATAAAATGAGAGAGCAGTGATCGGTCTGTTTGAAACTGATGGTGAAATTTTAGAAAGTATAAGGGATACTATTCAACTTCCAATGTAGGAAGGATACATCTGGAGGGGAGAAGGAAAGGAGCTAGCTTACCTTACCATAAAACACCCGTTTAAATATTAGAGTGGCTGTTAACTGAGCTACTGTCTGATACCACCCACAGAGCAAGATATCTGGAACAGAGATGGAGTTTTATAAAACTGTTGTTAAAACTACTCCAAGGACAGAAACGCAAGGTAGCCCTATATGTTGTTCCAATAAAATGGTTGTAATGCAAGTGGTAGAGAGTCTATTCCCATATCAGAAAAGCATAGTAAGTTACTCTTTGCTGAGAATTTTTATGTGCTAGGCTTCTAGTAGTATATCCATGATCCTCAAATGTTCTAAAAATCCAAAAATATAAACTTTCATAGTATTTACTTTGTGTCAGTCCTTGAGATAGTTGGTGTTGATATTTCCAGTTTATAGATTTGGAAAGCAAAGTACAGAGAGGTGTAGTAATTTGCTAGCTAGTCTCCCGGCAAAGAGTGAAGGCCAAAGTTAATATAGAATTCTCGGCAGCCATGCTTTCTAAAATATTTTAAAGCAAAATATATCATATACTCAATAAATATTGAACTAAACAGAGCTGAATTTTACCTTACTTACAATTTTAAAATGTGGTTACATGAGTTACCTATATTTTAGTGTAAAACAAAGAGAAGAATGAAATGGAAATGTAAAACACTATTATCCAGGAGAGTTTTTCAAACCCACATCTCTGAAGATCACATTAAAAGCCTTTTTTGGGAATCCAGTAATCAAAAACAACAACAACAACAAAAAGCCACAAAAAATGATTAATCTACTCATGCAATTATTTAAAAATATATTACAGAAAAAGCTCTGAAGTTTTCATTTGATGTTTTCTTTTTCGAGAAAATTACTTCCCAGATGCCTAGTAATTTATCATAATTCATGTGATATTTTATAGACTACCTAAAATATGAAAGCACACAGTTTCCTTCAACTAAATTCTAACATTTAAGTAATTCATGGTAGTGGTTCAAAGTTGAGACTGCTGACACCACACGTTCACTAGGATGGTATAAAAAGGATATTTTCCATATGTGAATTTTCAGTTCATATTTCTTTTTCAGTTTCCTCTTCTTTTTTTTTTCTTTTACTGAGAGTGGTTTTCCATTTTCAGTTATTTCATACTAGTAGCCCGTTTGCACGAAGATTCGTGCAATAGACCTTCATTCACCTGGCTGCCTGCACCAGTTTTCTGCCGGCACCGGGGACCCAGGCCTTGGCTGTGGCCACCGCCTTCTGCCTTCTTTCAGGGTCGGGGCTTGGCCCCGGGCGGTGGCCTTGGGCTCGGCCGCACCCAGCATCCCTGCTAAGGATCGCAGGAGCTGACCCCCAGTGGTTTCCTTCGATCCGTGCAGGCTCCCCGCTGGTGCCCCAGGCCGGGAAAGCCTCCACCCGCGGCTTTCCCGACCTTGGGCTCCGCCACACCCCAATGTCCCTGCAACGGTTTCCTGGTGGGCGTGGTTGGTGGGCGTGGCTTGGGCGTAGCGAAGGTGCGGTCAATTTGCGTATTTGTCTATTATAAGGTAAGATGACCCCTTTATAGGTGAAGACAATAAAAACTTTGTGTCATGGTTGCAAATACTTTTCTCATTCTCTTGTTTGTGTTCTGGCTTTGCATTGGTGTCAATGCAGTAAAATCTATTAACTTTTTCACGCTTGGGTTCTGTCTGTCTGTGTAGCGCAGACTCCTGTATCTAACTGCCTATTTGTTGTCTACAATCCCCTGGATTGTTATCTACAAGCCCCTGAATCATTATGTAGGTACCTCTGATATTTCATTTCCTATCACATCATCCTGACCTGCATCCAGGGGCTTGGCCACTTTCACCTCCATCACCTAATTAGCTTAATCTTAATCCGGCCGTGGCTGAGGATACAGACTGAGAGAGTTTGACTGCTTGCCCTGTAGGAGGTGCCTTGCTTCCCACTCCAGGACCTCCATGCTGTCACGGAGGTAGAAGCCAACATGGGCCTCCTGCTCAGAAACACACAGTTTGGATGTGCAGCTACTGTCCTTGAGATGAATCTGATGGGAGGTGGGAAATTGGTGGATATAGTCTTTTTCTTTCCTCTCCTTGGACTTGCTATCTCTGGTGCTCTATTTTATATGACCTGTTGGAAGTCCTATAAGATGGAGCCATTGGTTGTACTTGATCTAGTAAGCAGCCAACTCAGTGACACTCCTGACCCTTGTCCTTGCTCCTACCTACTGCCCTCTGTCCCTCATACTCTCTCAGTCCCTGCACTCCATGTGTCACAGCATAGTAACACATACACTTCTGCTTCTTCAAGCTCTGACTTCTGGGCATGCCATACTAAGACTGATGTCTAATAAAGAACTAGTTAACATAAAAATGAACTATTGATTCCATAAAACCTGCTTTTCACATCACCTTCCTCCTCTCAATAGATGGCAACTCCCTTTTTTAGGACCTCAAGCCCACATTTCTGAATAACCCTTGCCTTCTCTCTTCTCATACTCCACGTCTAATGCATTAGTAAATCCCCTTATGTGTGTCCTCAACATCCATCTAAAAAATAGTCAGATCTCTCCACCTACACCACAAACATTCATTAAGGCCTTTGTCATTATCCTTCTAAACACTCTTGTTTCTATAATTTGATGCCTACAATTTATTTTCCATGTAGCAGAGGGAAGTCTTTTTTACATGTATATCATATCATGCCACACTTCCTCATAGGGAAGTGAAGACCTTACAGTATAGGGCCCTACTTGTTTTAAACCCTTGTTATTTCTTTGATTTCATTTCCCTGTTACATCTGATCTTCACTTCTACTCACAGACCTCCTTGCTGGATGTCAATCAAACATGCCAAACATGCCTCTCTATTGTGACTCTTTTCACTTGCTATATTTTATTAGCTTGTCATGAAGATTTAAATAATCTAGCAATTTTTGAGCACAATGCCTGACACATAGTAGGATCATAATAATCACTTGTCATGACATTTTATAATAGAAACTGCTATTATTTTTAAATGCCTTAGTCCTATTAGGTAAATTAGTACAATGGTGACAACATCAATGACAAAACTAATCCAGAATACGTTCTTCTGGATTAAAGTGAGGAAATATGATGGATTAGCATGAAACAGTGGTCCTTAACCTATATAGCATTATACAAATCCTAGTAATTATTTAAAGGTTTAATATATTCATTAAATTAACAATCCCTTTTTTCATATTACTAAAAATGTATAATTATGTGTTTTGGTGAATGAATGTGTCACAGTTACGGATTTTATGACATATTTACGTTAACATGTCACCACACTCTTCCCTTCTCTCCTTCCATTACAATCCCATTGTCTAATTGTTGAGCATGTTACCCGATCCTATTTGTTTCCCGTTTCCTCTAGCAATTATACTGTTGATTTTTTGAAAGTCTCTATCATCATTGTTCACTTTACTATTTCTCAGGTCCACTTTACTATTTCTTTGATTCTCTTCAATTTTCTGTTTTCTTCTAATATAATTTTGAGGTTTCTCAACCAGTGTTGGATGCCAAGATTTGGAGTTTGTTGCCATGGAAACTGTTTCAGCTACTTGCCCACAGGAGGGAGCCCTCTACCTGTTAAAAGGTAGGCTGGCAGCAGCAATATTTTTGTTTAGGAAGAAGACAATGGAGAAGGGATCAGTTAATAATAGAGACACACTGTGGTTTATTTTCACACAGGGGGCATCTCTTACTGGTGACAGTGTGGCGTTTGGCACATTCTGTAGGCATAAATAAGGATCACACTAGAATGTTACCTATAGGACACAATATGAAAGGCGTCAGAAGGCTCACTGAACAAATATTTCTTCTCATTTTCTTCTACCAGCCCCAACTCTTTGCATTGAAATCCCAACATAAAACACCTGATTAAGAATCCGATGCAACTAGTCATCAGGATAGCTCTCATAGAAAAATAAAAATAAAATAAAATGATTGGTTCTGAAAGAAAGGTCTAAATGGGACAAAGCAATGGAGTTCCCTAGAAAATTGTGCAGTTTGGGAAGATCTGTTTAGAAGAGGGGTATTCTTTGAACCAAAGGAAATTTTAAGACAATCTTACTACATTCATATTTTCTTTTGGGGCAATTATGCTGAAGTAAAAATAATTTCATCCAGGGCCAAAGAGTGAGTTCTAATCCTGGAAATGTTTTCATAGCTGTCCACACTGCCAGCTCTACAGACGCACCGGCCTGCTCGGAGACCTCGAGGCTCCTGAAGACCAAGTGGACCCAAGGTCTTCACGGCAGTCGTTTCTGCCCACGCTCCTGCCCCTGAGGAACATGACTGGGTTCACTGTACCCTACAGCCCGACATTTGTTTCCCTGCCTACCCGCCTTCAATTACTAACGAGTTACAATTTAGTAGGAAACAGCAAGCTATGGTTTTACATAAAACAACCAAGATATATATACTATCTCCTACAGGCAAAGATAAAAGAAAGGAGCTAAAAGTTCTCAAGAGAGTTTTCAAGATCCAATATGGAAGAAGAGAGCATTGAGCAGTCAAATTTGGTGGCCCCAAGAGCACAGTTCTCTTAAAAAATGTAAAGCCTAATGCTCTGTATTTCTTAAGGAACAAGATTAAGTCTTTACTGTCCAAATTAATTGGGAATAAAGTTGGCATGGACAGAGGACAGACTTTGAAACAATGTCTCATGCTATGCTTGCTTAGCTTCATTCACAACTGTGAATATATCATAAAAATGCTAATTAAAATCAAATTATTAGATTATACTTACATATATATAAACTAGGTTTCATTATTGGAAGAAATGTTACGCCTTTTGTGGAGAACAGAGATTTAAGATGACAGAACTCTTCCTAAATCCATATTGAGTATCAAATTTAATTACAGAATATATACTCAGTGTAAGAAAATGGGACTCTAATGTATAATTTAAAATACAAATAAAGTAAATTTGATGGACTGTCTCCTTTGCTTATTTTTATTCATTTCCTTTCTGCAGGCTTCTCAGTCTTCATAGTTCTCTCATGTCTAGGAATTCCAATTTTTATATGCTTATTTGTTGTGTATGTTGATGTTGGAAATATCCTTTATTTGAATATCTGAGAGAAATTTAAGAGCTAGAAACTAACAATAGAGGCCAAATATCTCAAACAAGAATTTAAAGAGGGATTTTTAAACCAAAATGATTTTTAAAATTTTAAAGAGGCCACATTTGCTATTGTACTAGCAGAAACTAAAGGAAGAAATCCTTCATAAAAGCAGAATTGTGGTTTTTGTCATTACTTCCCAGATTTAAAGTTCTTATCACAATTAAAGAGCACAGATTGATTCTTTTAACATCTCATTTGAAGATGTCAGTCAGAGAAGAACAGAACTTTAAACAATAATAATTACAGCATAAATTTAAATAACAAAACTAATTTTGTGCAAAGTAATATAACAAAATGATTATGTAGTTAAGATCTGCATGGGGTTATCAGAGAAAGGAAAATATGCTCTATTTGTAACTAAGTTTTTGGGGGGTGTAGGGGAGGGAGGAGTCATTGGGGGAGATTCGTTAAAACCTAATAATTTTCAAAATGTGCTAACCATAGAGAGTGGGTTGATCCAAAAACATTTCATTTCAGATGCTGTGCATGAGTCCCAAAGGAAGACAAGACACACACACACACACACACACACCCCACAAATTATCTGATGGATATATAACAATATAACTCGCATACATCTATATAACTCGCATACATTTCTGTGTATAAGAACAAAAGTACCACCACCCATCATCACAATAAAAAATAATAACATGTGGAGCTTTAACGAGGACAGCTGTTTGAAAATTCTCACTAAAATGTTCCAGTTTACACAACCAAACTATCAGTCTATCAGTCCACTTCTATAAGCAGATTGAACTGATTACTTGTCCATACACAATACTTGTAAACCTAGCCTTGTTTTGAAACACACACACACACACACACACACACACACACACACACACACACACGGTATCCCAAAAAATGTATACACACACCTTGAATTATCATAAAGGCAGTGTTTAGTAAAATACATTTTATTTTCAAAATTGTGCTATTGGCTTTTAAAGTATGTATATATTTTGGGGGGAAACCCTGGTTCTTTTTATGAGTATTACATACATGCATACATACATTTATTTTTGTTTAATCTGCATCTATTTAATCTTATTTTTATTAGAACCTATTTAAATTATTTAGATTTTCTAGGTAAATTTGAACTTTATATTACTTAAAATTGACTTTGATCTATTTGTTTAATGTAAAAGATAATTTTAATAATTTTGGGGTGATAATTGATCCAAACTGCTAAAAATATGCCTTTTTAAACATGAAAAACATTTAAACAATTATTTACGAAGTCTAGGCCTTGGACAGTGAGTTATTGACTTGATCTTTTTGTCCTTTATTACATTATCGTCAATTACACATTTGACTTTTGAACAACTAAGGTGAGAATCTAAATTAAAGCAGGTTTTCTCACTTGACCTCTTTTACTTTGCTCTCAGGCTTTAGAAAGATAATTACTCATTTACATCAAAATCTTCTTGCTAGATTATTTTAAAAAAACAGGTCTGCTTAGTTTTCTTTACAAGGTGAAACTGTCCATATTTGTTGGCCTACTACATAAAATATGTTAAATGGATGAAATCCATGCCGTCTCTCTGCACTCTTCCCAACACACCCACTGTGATCCAAAGGTTGGCAAAAATTAAGGAGCTTGATATAAAAAATAATGATATTTCATTTAAAACAGTCCAAAGTTTTCATTTATTGCAAAAAAAAATTATCTTGGCTCTTACTTCCAGAGACATACTTGTTGCACACCTACTAGTATTCTGGGAGCTTTATGTTGAAAAGTTTCCATTCATTCCTCCTCGAATGTGGACCTTCCACATGGTTCCTACTTTCTTCCTTCTTACTAATATTCCAGGACACAGGGATGTGGGAAGGGGTTATGTTCTATATTGTGAACCTTGTTGCTTTTTCTTAGTTGTCACCCTTCACTTTGGTTCTCCTTTCTCCACACTACCTTTGCCTTGGAGTATGATATAAGCCTCTGCAGCCCTCTGGTTTCTTGGCCTGTCCTCAGTAAATCTTGGCATCAAGTCCTCTCCGCTGCTTGCTCGGGCCTGATTCCCGATATCACAGTCTGAACATGCTCCCAAGTCCACCCCCCTGCTGAACTTTGACCTGAAGTTGTAGAATAAGAACACTGACTACCATTTATAACTACTACAGTGATTTAGCAGATTCTAACTGCAGCCTAGTTAATCTTTGTCTTAAAGGAGATATGCCAGCTTTTCTGTAAAGTTATTTAAAAGTAATTAATGCTCCTTCAGGGATCTACCAAACCCAATGTGTATATAGATTACAAGTGCTATTACATGTTAGTCAATGGATTTTTTTGTCTTTCCTACAGCTCTAAACTGCAAGTTCTTTGAGAACTACACTTATATTTTTTATGCCCACTAGTTAGAACTATACCATGCATATAATAAACCCTTAATAAATATTAAATGAATCCTCACAACAGCCCGGTAATGAAACACATTAACACACTTTAAATTAAGAAACCCATGAATGGGATGTCAGTAACTGTCTCCAGTTCTTAGTGTAGATAAATAGTAAAACAGAGATTAAAACTCAGCTAATTCTGACCCTATCACCTATTCTTTTTAGTGCCCTGTTATATCCCATAGGACCTCAAATTCTGTTTTCATTATTCACAAAATAAGGTTTCCATTGTCAGTGTTTTTGCTGTTGTTTTCAATTTTATCCTACATGAAAATTCAAAGTGGAAAAGTATAATCTTTTAATTAAATAATTAAAAAGTGACTGAATGAGAATATTTTGGATTTTCTGAATGGGGAGGATTATAATTTGGATAAAATCACATTAGGGAAGTGGTAGTAAATACTAATGATAAATTAGGAATGAGATGGGCAACACAGCATTTAAACTCAGAGTTCATGATCCTAATCACATCACTGTTAAAAAGAGGAGAGAAAGAGGCTGAAATTAGCCTGGTAGCCAGGATCATTTTTCCTGGCGAAATATCCCGAAGGCATTTACTCTGATTCTGAATCTGTTGTTTTGCTTTGTTTTTATTGCTGCTCCTTTTCCCAACCCTTCAAAAATGTGGCAACTGGGAAATGTTATTACATCTTATTCAGTTTAGCTGGGCTTCATTAGAGGCTAATCAGCCCATGTAATCTATTTTATATGTTCCTGTACCATTTGCTGAGTTGTATCTTCTCAAAATAACAGTTTTAATATCTTTAACAGTATAACCACAAGTAAACTTGTGAACTTAATAAAAACATTCAATGTTCATGTCCTCAAGCATTCATGAAAATAAGGGAAAATAACTTCCCAGGGAATACTAGAGAGAGAGAAACGTTGTATTCTATGGATAGTGAGTGGGGGGGCAGGCTAGTCTGAAGCAAACTGACTGACACACAGCACTGTACTTTTTTGGAAATGGTTTACATTTAAGCTCTCTTTTTATAAGCACATAAACCTTCTTCCAATGGATACTTACTATCATAACTCTGTCTTACGTGGATCTAGTATTTTAGAGAATATTGCTATTAAAGAAACAATACCCCAAAATGTTTAGTGGTAAAAATGCTGAGAGCGAAATAAGTTTTGACCCCAATCATACAAAGATGTGTAGAAAATTTTTTGCTTCATAATAGAATAATTGAGTTGTAATAAATGAATCTCTGTCCTATTCTCCCCTTTCCCTCACTCCCCCTCTTCTCTACTGCTATACAGATAATAGTAGATGCAGGTAAAATTTACTAAATGCATACATAACTATATTTGTTTTTGAAATCACTAAGCCAACAAGGAAAAATGTGACTATTGAATGTGTATATACCAGTATAATTATGTAGATAGAGGAAGAAAGTGAAAAAGAGTACAAGGAATTCCATAATGTCAAAAAGAAAGCAAAATTGCTGGTAGATGTACATTTAAAATGATAGCTTCCTTAAATATTAATTATACTGGAAATCTATTTGGTCATAAACATTGCTTTCATAACATATAGCAAGTGTATATGCTGTAGGATTTTCACACTGAAGTATTCTTCAAATATGTTAAAATATTTTTCTCTATTTTCTTATATTGTGGTGGACTTTCACCTTAAAATAAGTTTATCTCACTGCTTTAGCTGCACATCTCCTAACTTTCAATTTTTGAGAAACAAATTCTGATATTAACTTTTAAAAAAACAACACCTATGGACTCAAATAAAAGAGAATGTTGCAGTTCCGTTCGCTTAGCCCTAGAGTGATGTTTCCTTCCATGAAAAATTTATGGAGTCTGCCAATAGATTCTTTATCATTTTCTTTCTTTCTAAACAGTTCAGCAGGCATGGACTATCTGCTCTCTCTCTCCTTACAAAGAAAAAGAGTTACTTGAAATTATGATCTATTTTCTTCCCTTTTCAGTGTTTTAAATAGCGTTATAAGGCTTTTTTAAACAATAAATAGGCTTTATTTTTGGAGCAGTTTTAGGTTTATAGCAGAAAGCACAAAGATCTCCCTTCCACCTCCTCCTCCTCCTCCTCCAGTCTCCCCATTATTAAAATCTGATATCAGTGTGATGCATTTGTTACAATGTAATTCAAATTGATCTGCCACCATTGATATATCATTACTGACTGACTATGCAACTAATATTAATGCACTTACTGGTGTCCCACATTTCTCTCAGACTCTGTGGTGCATTTTTCTTCAATCTCCTTTTCTCTCTATTCTTCTGATTACTTGATCTGTATCCATACATCTTCACATAGTTAATTCTTTCTTCTGTCAGTTCAAAACTATTCTTGAGTTCCTCTAGTGAATTTATCATTTCGGTTATTATACTTTATTTCAACTCCAGAATTTCCATTTGGTTCTGTTTTATCATTCCCCAGTCTTTCTTGATAGTCTTCGAGATGAGACATCGGCATCCTAATTTCCTTTACTCCCGTCAGCATGGTTTCTTTTCACTCTTTGCATGTGTTTGCAATGCTGCCTTTGAAGTGTCTGTTAAGTCTGACACCTGTACCCTCTCACAGACAGGTCCTGTGCCTGCTCTTATCCATGTATCACACTTCCCTTTCTTATCGTATGTCTCAGAATATTCTGTTAAAATGGGACATTTTAGTCCATTTGGAGCTTGCTGTTGTTTACTCTCTTCTCGTTTTCTCTTTTGGCTGACAGGACCATTCTAGTGCAGTCTACCCTCCACCACCCCTAACGCTGGGAAGCTCTGCGGCTGGTCCTCAGGGGGCGCAGTCGCTGGGACCGCAGTGTGCTTCAGCCGGACCCTCCTGAACCGTCTCATTTCTGATCACCCTCAGTGTTAGGTTCCACTAGTGGCCAGCGGATCGCTCAATTGTTTCTGACAATCCCCTGGACATAAATTGTCCCACGGTCTGATCCAATTGAATGTGATCCCTTTTGCAGGGGTAGTTTTTGAGCACAGTGTTCTGAGCTTAGAAGGGCTCTTAGCTATTTGCTTTCCTTGTTGTCTTTTAAAACTAGTGGGCCATTGTTGACTTTTTTATTTTTTGCTCTTGCAAAGCTGCTAGCTTCCTTTTAATTATCACCAAAATCTCTTCCCGCCCCAACTCTTTTTTGAGAGGAGTTCTATGTTTGAACTTCCCTGAGACTCTGTTTCTAACATAATCAGTTTCTCTCCGGTAAACCTCCGCGTTTGTTGTACTGAGTTAAGGTTGGCATCTCCCTCTGGCGACTGTCTGTGAGCCACGGCGCTGGAGCTGGAGCAGCCTCTGGGTGACACCTGCTTCAGGAGCCCACACCGCCTGTGCAGGAGCTGGAGCAGGAGCAGCCTCTGGGTGACACCCTGCTTCAGGAGCCCACACCGCCTGTGCAGGAGCAGGAGCTGGAGCAGCCTCTGGGTGACACCTGCTTCAGGAGCCCACACCGCCTGTGCAGGAGCTGGAGCAGCCTCTGGGTGACACCCTGCTTCAGGAGCCCACACCGCCTGTGCAGGAGCAGGAGCTGGAGCAGCCTCTGGGTGACACCTGCTTCAGGAGCCCACACCGCCTGTGCAGGAGCTGGAGCAGGAGCAGCCTCTGGGTGACACCCTGCTTCAGGAGCCCACACCGCCTGTGCAGGAGCAGGAGCTGGAGCAGCCTCTGGGTGGCACCTGCTTCAGGAGCCCACACCGCCTGTGCAGGAGCAGGAGCAGGAGCCTCTGGGTGACACCTGCTTCAGGAGCCCACACCGCCTGTGCAGGAGCTGGAGCTGGAGCAGCCTCTGGGTGACACCTGCTTCAGGAGCCCACACCGCCTGTGCAGGAGCTGGAGCTGGAGCAGCCTCTGGGTGACACCTGCTTCAGGAGCCCACACCGCCTGTGCAGGAGCAGGAGCAGGAGCCTCTGGGTGGCACCTGCTTCAGGAGCCCACACCGCCTGTGCAGGAGCTGGAGCAGCCTCTGGGTGACACCTGCTTCAGGAGCCCACACCGCCTGTGCAGGAGCTGGAGCAGCCTCTGGGTGACACCTGCTTCAGGAGCCCACACCGCCTGTGCAAGAGCTGGAGCTGGAGCCTCTGGGTGGCACCTGCTTCAGGAGCCACACCGCCTGTGCAGGAGCTGGAGCAGCCTCTGGGTGGCACCTGCTTCAGGAGCCCACACCGCCTGTGCAGGAGCTGGAGCTGGAGCAGCCTCTGGGTGACACCTGCTTCAGGAGCCCACACCGCCTGTGCAGGAGCTGGAGCAGCCTCTGGGTGACACCTGCTTCAGGAGCCCACACCGCCTGTGCAGGAGCTGGAGCTGGAGCAGCCTCTGGGTGACACCTGCTTCAGGAGCCCACACCGCCTGTGCAGGAGCTGGAGCAGCCTCTGGGTGACACCTGCTTCAGGAGCCCACACCGCCTGTGCAGGAGCTGGAGCTGGAGCAGCCTCTGGGTGACACCCTGCTTCAGGAGCCCACACCGCCTGTGCAGGAGCTGGAGCAGCCTCTGGGTGACACCTGCTTCAGGAGCCCACACCGCCTGTGCAGGAGCTGGAGCAGCCTCTGGGTGACACCTGCTTCAGGAGCCCACACCGCCTGTGCAGGAGCTGGAGCTGGAGCAGCCTCTGGGTGACACCCTGCTTCAGGAGCCCACACCGCCTGTGCAGGAGCAGGAGCTGGAGCCTCTGGGTGGCACCTGCTTCAGGAGCCCACACCGCCTGTGCAGGAGCAGGAGCTGGAGCAGCCTCTGGGTGACACCTGCTTCAGGAGCCCACACCGCCTGTGCAGGAGCAGGAGCTGGAGCAGCCTCTGGGTGACACCTGCTTCAGGAGCCCACACCGCCTGTGCAGGAGCTGGAGCAGCCTCTGGGTGGCACCTGCTTCAGGAGCCCACACCGCCTGTGCAGGAGCAGGAGCTGGAGCAGCCTCTGGGTGACACCTGCTTCAGGAGCCCACACCGCCTGTGCAGGAGCAGGAGCTGGAGCAGCCTCTGGGTGACACCCTGCTTCAGGAGCCCACACCGCCTGTGCAGGAGCTGGAGCTGGAGCAGCCTCTGGGTGACACCCTGCTTCAGGAGCCCACACCGCCTGTGCAGGAGCTGGAGCTGGAGCAGCCTCTGGGTGACACCCTGCTTCAGGAGCCCACACCGCCTGTGCAGGAGCTGGAGCTGGAGCAGCCTCTGGGTGGCACCTGCTTCAGGAGCCCACACCGCCTGTGCAGGAGCAGGAGCAGGAGCCTCTGGGTGACACCTGCTTCAGGAGCCCACACCGCCTGTGCAGGAGCTGGAGCTGGAGCAGCCTCTGGGTGACACCTGCTTCAGGAGCCCACACCGCCTGTGCAGGAGCTGGAGCAGGAGCAGCCTCTGGGTGACACCTGCTTCAGGAGCCCACACCGCCTGTGCAGGAGCAGGAGCAGGAGCCTCTGGGTGGCACCTGCTTCAGGAGCCCACACCGCCTGTGCAGGAGCTGGAGCAGCCTCTGGGTGACACCTGCTTCAGGAGCCCACACCGCCTGTGCAGGAGCTGGAGCAGCCTCTGGGTGACACCTGCTTCAGGAGCCCACACCGCCTGTGCAAGAGCTGGAGCTGGAGCCTCTGGGTGGCACCTGCTTCAGGAGCCACACCGCCTGTGCAGGAGCTGGAGCAGCCTCTGGGTGGCACCTGCTTCAGGAGCCCACACCGCCTGTGCAGGAGCTGGAGCTGGAGCAGCCTCTGGGTGACACCTGCTTCAGGAGCCCACACCGCCTGTGCAGGAGCTGGAGCAGCCTCTGGGTGACACCTGCTTCAGGAGCCCACACCGCCTGTGCAGGAGCTGGAGCTGGAGCAGCCTCTGGGTGACACCTGCTTCAGGAGCCCACACCGCCTGTGCAGGAGCTGGAGCAGCCTCTGGGTGACACCTGCTTCAGGAGCCCACACTGCCTGTGCAGGAGCTGGAGCTGGAGCAGCCTCTGGGTGACACCTGCTTCAGGAGCCCACACCGCCTGTGCAGGAGCTGGAGCAGCCTCTGGGTGACACCTGCTTCAGGAGCCCACACCGCCTGTGCAGGAGCTGGAGCAGCCTCTGGGTGACACCCTGCTTCAGGAGCCCACACCGCCTGTGCAGGAGCTGGAGCTGGAGCAGCCTCTGGGTGGCACCTGCTTCAGGAGCCCACACCGCCTGTGCAGGAGCTGGAGCAGGAGCAGCCTCTGGGTGACACCTGCTTCAGGATCCCACACCGCCTGTGCAGGAGCTGGAGCAGCCTCTGGGTGACACCTGCTTCAGGAGCCCACACCGCCTGTGCAGGAGCTGGAGCAGGAGCCTCTGGGTGGCACCTGCTTCAGGAGCCCACATCGCCTGTGCAGGAGCTGGAGCAGGAGCCTCTGGGTGACACCTGCTTCAGGAGCCCACACCGCCTGTGCAGGAGCTGGAGCAGCCTCTGGGTGACACCTGCTTCAGGAGCCCACACCGCCTGTGCAGGAGCTGGAGCAGCCTCTGGGTGGCACCTGCTTCAGGAGCCCACACCGCCTGTGCAGGAGCTGGAGCAGCCTCTGGGTGGCACCTGCTTCAGGAGCCCACACCGCCTGTGCAGGAGCTGGAGCAGGAGCTGGAGCCTCTGGGTGACACCTGCTTCAGGAGCCCACACCGCCTGTGCAGGAGCTGGAGCAGCCTCTGGGTGACACCCTGCTTCAGGAGCCCACACCGCCTGTGCAGGAGCAGGAGCTGGAGCCTCTGGGTGGCACCTGCTTCAGGAGCCCACACCGCCTGTTCAGGAGCTGGAGCAGGAACCTCTGGTGTTCTTGGCTGGCTGCTTCCAACATGGAATCTTCTCCTTGTCAACATGCTGGGGCAAAGGTCATCGGGCCCTAGCACCCTCCCCAGGATTTGCTTCTGCCATTAATGACTGTGCCCAGTGGCTGGAGACTGGATGTCAGAGGGAGTCAACCTCTCAGATGCACTCATCTGGAATTTAGCCTCTGTAGGGATAAGAAATGCTGGCACTGCCCACCCTCGGAAGACACCATCGCCCTTGGCTAGTGAGAGAGGGAGCCCTGTGTTTCTAGCTGCTCCTGCTTGGAGAGGAGTTTCTGTTACACTGTGTGTGCACAGGAGAGGAGAGGAGAGGAGAGAGAGAGAGAGAGAGAGAGAGAGAGAGAGAGAGAGAGAGAGAGAGAGAGAGAGAGAGAGAGAGAGACTATTGCCTCTTGGTATTCTTACTGAGCTGTAGAATATTTTCTTGAGTAATGTTTCTTCATTTGCTATAGGCCCTTAGGGCAATTTCCAGGAAAATTTTATTTTTGCTTATACTTTTTGTTATACTTGTTTTGTTGGAGAGGGCTCCACAGGGCAACTCATGCCCAATTCCAGAATTCAGCTCTACAGCTCATGTCATTACACTTATGTCAAAGTGAAAGGTTAACTTGTAAATTATATTTAAACACAGCATGTTTCTTATAATAGAATTGATGCCCAAGTTTGCTTAACAACTCTCTAAATTTAATACTAGTGAAAGAGCAAGAACTATAATCCAAGTTGTTAATCTTCCAATGTTTTTTCTTCACTAGATGCTATTCTAAATTGACACTTAGAGAAAATCATTCCATTTCAAAATTATGTATTTTAAGGGAAGAATTTACTGTTGTTGACTACTATAGTTTGTGTTTAGAGACTGATAGAGGCAGATTCCAATAGACAAATATTTTTAAAGATTAATAAGGAGATAATCTGATTATTCACTGCACTGATACTGCATCATATAGCCTCTTGTTTACATTACTATTTTATAACTGCTGCTGTTTTATTAAATGTGAGAATAATTCTAATTCCATTATTCCAAAGAGAAATCTAGTGAGTTTTTCTGATATACAGTAATTTATGAACTAGAATGTCACAAAAGAATGTTATCCTGGTTGTTTTCATCATGGATCTCTAAGGAAGTCTCAAAATAGAATGAAGATTATTGAAAAAGAATAAATTTACTATGAAGACTGAAAGATAATGCCACCACTAGCAAAAGTCACAATACTTATGAAGACTTGCCTGCAAAAATGGACTATACACACATAGTAGGTAAATAGATAAGTTGATGCAGATGAATATGTAGATTAGAGCTTTTCAGCTAAAGGTGATTTTGTGTCCTGTGGGGTCACTTGACAATCAGGAGGAAATCAGAGCACACCCTCCCAACAAAGTCATCTAGCCCATGTCATAGTCATGGCTGAGAAATCCTGTTATAGAAAATTGTGAGTTACAGCAGAGGCCCCCTTACAATATTGCCACAAATGTATTCAGCTCATTTTTCTATGCTACATACCAAGTGCCAAGCACTGCCCTAGGCTTTTGGGAATTCAATGATGAATAAAATACAGTCAGTTTCCTCATGGAATTCGCAACTTCATAGGAAAACTTTGTATAAAGACAACCGTGAGGCACGTGGATAAAAATCGGAGGTTGCTGAACAAGGATTCAAAGCCCGTGATTGACATATTCAGTTTTATGATCACCTAGCTCATGGAATATGAACATAAACTTCAATCTTTCACAACACAAAATATTAAAGAAAAGAAAGATGTCTTATTTTAAGCTTGTTTTGTTCACTGAGCATTGCAACATTTTGGATCTTGTAGATGAGCAGAGGATCAAGCACAGTGGGTTTAATCTTAACATGAGACAAATAACTTTATTTCACAATTAAGAGAGTGGCATCCTAAAGTACCTTAAGGGGGAGAGGAAGAAATCGTGTAATGATTTTGGTTCAAAAATAAAGAACCAGAAGTAGAGTGTGATTCTTATAACATGATGTTATCAATTGCCTTTAGACCTCTGGACCATCCTTATGTACTTTTATTAAAAATATAGAGCAATAGGAATGAAATAAACATTAGCAAGAATAATGCAAGCTATTTCTCTGTAATGCCTGGGACGACACATCAGCGTCCTTGGTCTTAGACTTTGCAGACTGGGTATCAGCTCACTCAAGTCTAAATTGTGACAACAGAGCTCTGTTAGCACAGTTTCCACACTTGGCTTCCACAGCTGAAATTTATATACCTGCAACAGGTTAGAGAAGGGGATGAAGAAGCTGTCAGATGACTGCAGTAGCCAAGGAATTCTGTGGCTCCTCCAAGATTAGAAGAAATGGAATTTCTAAAGAATACCCAAGGCAAATAACTGAAATACATTTTTTAGTGAATACTGTATTTTTGTTTTACTGCCTGATTCATGCAGTGTGAGAAACATTTATTTAAAAACAATTTTTTCTCCTCTAGTACATCTTCTTTCATTTACAAACCCCTTAAAAAAAAAAGACAACTGAGCTCATAGCATGAATACATTTGTGTATGTTTAAATCAGCAATAAAATTAATCTCTTATGTATAAAATGGTGGTCCATTGGCCCATATATTTTTTTATTATAACAAGAATACAATCAGAATAAAAGTAAAAATACATTATTTGAATGCCTAGAAATGATATTCTGAAGATTAACAAGACATTACTGTTTCTTTATGAGCGATCTTTTTTCTTCAATCTTACTAACCTAGGACTGATGTCACTTGATGAAAGAGTGTGTAACACATTATGTTACTTTAGATTTTATATTTTCCCTAAGAATCTAATAAAGTAGAAGAATAAAGGAAATTTCTAAACTGTTAGCAGGGGGAAAAACCTATAACACTAGAACTCCACCATTTTGTCACTTGATTTAAACAAAAGATTTTAAGAAGTCTTTCTAACATTTAGATTATAAATACCCACCAACACCCTATTTTATTGCAATCATGAGATCATGCATACTTTTAGATTTTTTTTAAATGGAATTCCAATTAAAGAAGTTCAATTTATTATATCCCTAGAGATTCATGTTTTCTGAACATATTTATGAGAAAAAAATAAAAGCACTCTTTAAATCTTATGTTTTATTAATACAATGGAGGAGTACAATTGAACACATTGTTGTTCTTATCCTGACTGCTTATTATTTCACAAATTGATTCATGTAAAATCTCAAAAGTATCATTTAAAAAAAATCTACTTTGAATCATTGGTAGAATGTACTTAAATTAAACATTTAATATAAAGAAAATTATCACTAGGAATAAAATTTACTTCTATGCTGCCTGGAAGGAGATACAAAAAGAGAAAAATGAAAGGCATACTAAAATATCATTCATGAGTGATATTTACCCAGATATTTCATCAAATGTTTATGCACAATAAATTCTTAGCTAATTCATTTCATAGATGTTTATATAATATTGGATATATGAATGATAATATATTTCATAGCAGTTTTATAAAAGATTAAGACATAGTTTTTATTTGCCTATTTATTTTCTAAATTGTAATGAATTTCAGTGATAAATTTGACATGCTAACCCATGGTTGATGGAAGCTATTTTTAAGATGTATGAAATGTATTTACATCATGTACTTTCTGGTTGTCTGTTCCCACGGTCAACAGGGAATGCATTCAGTATAAATAATGAATCTGACATTAAAAATTAAATTGTTAGGATTGTAAATAATTAGGATGACTTTTCAGGACTAAATATTCCTTATATTAATTGTTTCAGCGAACACTGTTAGGGTCAAGTTATGAAAAAGAACTGAGACTAACACGTTGTTAAGGTCTGAAATAGATTTTCCTGATTAATTAAATGAAAGCAGACCCATAGGTACAGGTGTTATCACTTATATTTCTTTGAGGAATTTAAATGATTTTGCAGAAAATGTGAAGGCAATTCTACATGAACAGCTTTAATTCTGCTCCAATATGTATGCAGTTGAACTAACCAGATTGTGAAGATTAATTTATTTGGAAAGATTTTAAGGAATTTTGCTTAGAAAGACTACTAAATGATTTATTTCCATCAGAACCATATTGTATTGTACCACCAAAATGAGTATCTTATTTTAGATTTCCTTAAAATAGATCCAAAACAAGGACTTCGGTGTAAGAGTGAGAAAATATGACAAGTGGGAAGAAGGGAAAGACTCCAATATAAAGATAACTTTTCAAGGTCATTGCTGGTAGGCTTTGACTCCAAATTTCCCCTGGATATGTGAAGTGTCAGAATGGCTCTCAAAAGGGCCCATATAAAGTAGGAGGTATTGGAGTCCTCAATCAAAGATTCTGTTCTCCATTGCTTGAGGACTGTCCAGGTATAAAGGTGAGGATTGCTATTACCTTTATACTTCTAGGTCTCTCTTGTGGCCAAATCAAGTCAGGTTAGAATACTGGAAGGTGCAATGAGCTTAAATTTGGACAATAGCAGCCCACGGCAAGTCTAACTTACATAATAACTTCTACCAAAATAGAATAAAATCAGAGATGAGCCAAAAGATTGTAATACAGGCAACAAAAGCAAGTTCTAGAGTGAGTTTTGAGGGGAAAACAAATATATACACTAACCTTTTTTATCAGCCCATTTGAATTCTGATGAGTGCTGAAAAGAAAGACTTGGGGCATTAATAGAGCACCGTTTCTTCCAACAATTGCAGCTATCTTTGAAGGTAATGCTAGGTGACATTGTGATGAAGTCATCAGCAGATATTATTGCCATCTTCTTGGATATATATTACTATGATAGATTTGCCAAATATTGATTTGTAAGTAGAAAGTAAATTGAGTCATTGACCACTTTTTATCATTTAGGGTTATAATATGTTCTAACAAGAGCAGGGATTTCCCTATAATACTGAACTGTGGAGCACACAGTCATAAGGAAACTATTTATGCATTAGGTAAAAAAATAGATAAAACTTAGCTAAACCAGACATACTAGTTATCAAAATATTCCATTGGTATTCTGAAGTCTGTAGCCTTGCAATAAAAAAAAAAAAAGTAGTTTTAAGGAGATAGCTAAAAAAACCTGGATCTATAATTTTAGAGAGAGAATCTACCTAATAAAAGAGTAACATGCTAATTTACCGTACTTTTGTGACACCCACCAGCCAATCAGGAGTGAGTATGTAAATTAACCCAACAAAGGTGGAGGGTTAATTTGCATATGTGGGTGAGGGCGGAGGCTTGCGTCGTCATCACCATGGCAAGATGCAGGCAATCTGCACCACCCCAGCGGCTCCGGGCCTCTGGGCAGCATGGGAAGGGAGAAAGGCAGGAGCGGAAAGGTGTCTCCAGGCCAGCAGCCAGGGGAAGGAAGGCCCATTCTTGCACGAATCTTCATGCAGCAGGCCTCTAGTTAAATATAAATATTTAATCATTATCAAACATAACCACATTGACAGTTTTCATCATGAAAAGTAATTACCATTTTGGATTATGTTTTTAGATGGTGGAAACTACCTATTATTTTGTGCAGTGAAATATTAGATTATTTTAAGTTAAATATAATTAGAAAGAATTTCAGAAGGTTAAAAAATAAATATGCAAATAAATGCCTAGCCTTCAAAATTATCTTAAATAGATAAGTTCTTTGGTATATCCCCCAAAATGTATCATTTACCTTTACTTTATATTTTACACTGAGTAAACATTGCCTGCAGCTTGGTTAGAAGCAGACTTAGGGCAGGACTGCAACTTTAACATCAAGAGCAAATAACTATATTTAATTATTAGATATTTTTATACCCTTCAAAGACCAAAAGAAAAATGGTCTTGGCCCTTGAGGATACCAGAGCAAATAGACAAATTACTACAGTGAAATATGCTAAGTGGTATGGTAGATGAATGTGCAAAGTTCTATTGGCAGTCAAAGGAAGAGACACATAGTCCATGCTGGTGTTTCAGGAAGTTTCCTGTAGGACAGTGGTCGGCAAACTCATTAGTCAACAGAGCCAAATATCAACAGTTCAACGATTGAAATTTCTTTTGAGAGCCAAATTTTTTAAACTTAAATTTCTTCTAATGCCACTTCTTCAAAATAGACTCACCCAGGCCGTGGTATGTTGTGGAAGAACCACACTCAAGGGGCCAAAGAGCCGCATGTGGCTTGCGAGCCACAGTTTGCCGACCAATGCTGTAGATTACCTTTGTGGCCATTTCAGAGAGACAAACACAGTGATCCAAAGAAAAGAGTGACCGACCTTTGCAGAAAGAGCAACAGATGCAAACAAACAGCAAGAAATACCCCAACTCTCAGAAAGCTCCGAGTAGAGTAGGATGTTGTGTGCCCAGGACAGGCCACTCTTTACAGATTCTGTGCTTTTATTCTGAAAGCCAGAGGCACTTTTTGAACCATACCATAAAGATGTTGTGGGAGGAAAAATTAAGTCTAATTAAAGAATCACTAGAATAAAGCTTATTCAATTGATCCATCACCCTTTAATAAAAGCCCCTGATTTAAAAGAATCCTACTAATTCCTGATCATCAAACTTAATATTATCTTGGTCTGGGATAGCATAGCAAGATTTTTGATAAAGGAGTGGTAGTATTTATTCATTTTGCTGTTCATATTTTCAACAATTGTACATTTATTCTCAACAGTATTCTTATCATATCTTTTTAAATAAAAACAGCACCCACAATTTTCTGCATCAGACAAGGGCTGCCATGAAAACAGGTGTATTTAAAGACCAGAATATCTATAATGTCTACATTCCTTAGCAGGCATATATATGAACTTAACTATTCTCACATGAATACTTATACTAGTATATGCCATCCTATTGCCTAAATATGGGTTTCTGGTACAAAGTTATAAAATTAACCCACATCCTAGATTTAGCAGTGGATCACAACTTCATTTGAATAGTTCCTTTGGAATAACCAAGTGCTGCCATAAATTCAAAGCTTAGAAATTTTAGTACTTTAGCCTTCTAGAACTTGAGATAGATATTCAATGGATTAGCTGAAGGGAAGAGACAAATTGTTGAAAGGGTTAGGTAGCTAGCTTAATTAGGAAGGTTTAGGGAATGAAGAGGGTCCATGGGAGAGGAATACACAGATAGAGACTTAAAGATGCCAGGGTGCTTATCTTACTTGTACAGAGGATAGAGAAATGCCACAGGCAGATGGAAACATTTCTGGCCTAAGCAATTAAAACAGCCATAAACCAAGGACAGATATATCTCTGGCCTGAGCAGCCTGGAGATCAAAGGCAACTCCAACCAGCAAGATAAGGGGGAGAGAAAGAGGGTCTAGGAGCTTTGAAAACTAATACCATGTAGCAGAATGACCAATGAGGAACACCTGGGGTCCCATATTAAGGAAAGGGACCAATAAGGAAGGTCAGGTTCAGACAAAGAACGGCAGCATATATAAACCGGACACAAGATGCATTTTCTTTAGATTGATTTTTCTATTAGAGAGAGAGAGCAGGCTTTCCCATTGAGGGGGCCTCCCTATGGCATCCCCTTTGGGGACACCTCTGCCCCGATGAAGTTTGTATCTGCTTCCAATAAACTTCTACATTTTTTATTAAAGAAGCCTTTTTGTCCGCGAGTTTATTCTTCAAACTTTGTGAGGACAAGAACCCACGGGAAGAAAAGTCTGCACCCCGAACCCCACGTTTCATTGTCATGGCCAGCCACTAGGGAAGTGGGCCAGAGAAACTGGATTCAGAGAACAGACAGAGCAGTAGATGGCATCCTTTCATTACTTGGATTCCACTGACAGCAAGGGGTTGTGGGTGCAATCTCGGGTCCTGGACTTTCCTGCTTGGAATGGATCTCTCAAACATTCTGCTATCTCCGAAGGCACTTACTGGCATCCTTCCACATTGTAACTGCTCAGTGTGTCTTGGCTCTAAGCCTAGGGGTCTAGTGAAAGTCATTAATTTAGCATCCATAGAGTCAGCTAATGCTGAAATTGGAAAGCATTTCAGAGGTCAGCTAGTCTAATCTTTGTGTGATGCGTGGTTCAACTATTTACTGACTGCTTGCAAGGCAGCATACTGGCAATGTTCTCCCATGGCCCTCCTTCTGAGGTCTGAGAGTCAGATTCCCATATAAGTATTTTTATAAGATTGCTAGAGGCCTGATGTACAAAATTCTTGCAAGAATAGGCCTCTTTCCCGGCGGCTGGCACCGGCTTCCCTCTGACACCCGGGACCCAGGCTTCCCTCACAGAGGAAGCCTCTGCCCACCCGCTGCAGCCCTTGGTCGGTGGCCTGGGCCTCCCTCTGCAGGACAATCATGGGGTGATGGCTGGGCCCCCGACCAATCACATTGCACCTGCCTTGGCTGGTCTGGTGCCAGTGGGTGTCATAGTGTGATCACCCGGAAGGTCGTCTGGAAGGATGTCCTGAAGGACGTCTGTCTAATTAGCATCTTACAGTTTTATTATTATAGAAAGAAAAAGTTCATAGCCAGATTTTTAAATTCCATCTCTCATTTAAATTGTGTGATTTTGGACAAGTTGAATGTTCTGTGCCTCAATTTTCATTTCTATAAAATGGGATGATAATAATATCCAACTCATAGACAAATAGTATTTTACAATATTTCCTGGCACTCAATAATGCTTAATGAATGTTAATTACCATTTTTATTGAATTCCGTTCAACTTAATACTTCCTCTTTCTCACAGCTATCTTTCTTAATAAGTGCTCAGTGTTTTTTTATGCCATCTCACCATGTAAGAAAGGATAGTAATAGATCTCTGCTCTCCTTTGCCTGCTGTTCAGGAAAAATGTAAAGAATATCATATCAGTTAGCTTAGCTGGACACTATAGTCAATCATAGAACAACTTTATCTGTGAATCCCAGAAATCAACATGTTTTATAACAGCATATCTCAGAAGCATCCTAGTTATTTTAACAATGTTTAAGATTTTTAAAAATTTTATAATCACTTTTAATTCTTATATGTTCTGCAATGTCAAAAATTTGTGTAAACTGAGAGATTCTAACTTAAAAATAATAAACTGGACACTATAAAATTACCTGCCATTTTAACTAAAATTAGAAGCTACTGAGTTTTATTTCAGATAAAAAAGGAAGACAGTGGGAACAAAGACCATCTATAATTCATTCATTGCTATGATAATAGTAGGGTACTTTTAAACAGAAGACTCTAAAATATTGTTGAATGAATGATTTAATCAGTTATTAAAAGGTAAAATATAAATTTTATAATAAACATTAATATACTCAGTGTATTTTACTAAAGGAAGATAACTGACATGAGCATGATAAATTTCCATTTGCATCAGAATACAGATATTACAATAGCTGATGCATTGGTAAAAATAACCATATTATAGTTTTAGTGGTAAGTCTTACTTAATACTCTACATATTTGTTTTCTAAACAATGTGCATATTTTAATATCCACCTAGTTTATTTTTGCTCATTGAGTAGCATAAGCTCCTTATATATTCTCTAAGCTATACATTCTTAACAATGTATATAGAAATGTAAAATATATCTTTAGCTAAAATGAAATGGAATATTTTATTCAATATTCTCATCTTAATGATAGATTCCAGTATAAAGACTTATTTGAGGTTTAGTTAGGTGACAGATTCAATTGTCTATCCTACAAAAACTCAGTTAATTCTTTCAACATTTCAAACATAAAAGTTTTCTCTTAAATATCTTAAATTCAAAAATAGCCAGGTTGGAAGTTTTTCTGAGTTTCCTTTAAAGATATATGTTACACTTATTTCTATAAATGATTACCTGGTAGAGTTATTTCCTTATTCATGTCTCTTTTAACACTTTTCCCTATGTGCTTTTAAACTTCATACTTTTACTCTTTAGTTTAGTACACTAAAGTATACAATATTAGATACTATAAATCAGAGTTAGATACCTTTATGCATTGTTTATAAATATATAATTGTTTTCACGTTCATATGTTTATATATTCACTATCTTATTTTATGACAGATATTTTATTATGAAAGATATATAGATACATCTTTAGCATAAACAAATATATGCATGCAAACAACCACAGATGCAAATCCTTTCCCCTGACCAAAGAAGCCAACAACCTTTGCAAAAAATTCTACTGTGTTTCTTTTAACTAAAATAGACTTAATATGTGCTTGCTTTCCCTTATCCTACTATTTCCTAAATGCATTTTACTCTTCTGATTCATTCTGACCTAATAACTACTTTATGGATTCCAATAAGTCTGACATCTCATGTTGTCCCTATCAACAAGGACATGTTCTTTTATCATATTCTTATTCTTTTGTCTTACATTTTAATTATTCCACATATTTCTTCGGTCTCTAATTTGAATACTCAATTTCTAATTACTTGAAGGCCTGAGAAAAATATCATTTTTGCATATTCTCTAATGTGTATTGTGAGTTTTTCAAGAAGGCTCTTTCACAGCATTCTCATTCTCTAGCCTTGCACCTGTCATAACTTCAATGAAAATGGTACAGAAATTCTATTTGAGACAATATTGGAGTCCCAAATTCTACTGAAATTTTTTTTTTTAAATATTTTCCATTCCTGTTTTGAAATAATAGAAATAATAACATATTATAATGATAATATTGATTGCAATTGTCAACAACGTAAAACCTATGTAAAGTAAAAGTCATTTATAGTCTCATTCGGACTCCCCATTTCTACAGACCATTAAAGCTAACAGTTTGAAGTAAAGTTCTCTAACATTTTATTTAACCTAAAACAATTTTATAAAGGAATTTACTTTATATGGTGCTATGAGCATGAGCTGGGGTAACATATTCTTGGGTGATCTGTTTAGCTGTCTTCCACTTCATGCAATAAGAACTGTACTCTTGACTGCTATGCCCTCACTACCACCCTGACCCAGAGCTTGGCTGAATTTAGGTCCACAAGGCCAGTGTGGAAAGGGGCTTAGTTGCTGGCCTATGTTAAAGACAGGTAGTGTGCATTAGACTTCCAAAATCTGAGTAGACTTCAGTGATAGAACTCTGCATGTACTAAATTATGGAAAATAATGTATTTCTCTTTTCTATTTTTAGTTTCTCAAAAAGTAAATAAGCCATTGTCTGTTGAAAATAAGAGCTTCCCATCCTGAAAGTACATTCAGTTGCTCCTGTTATAGACCATGGTAGTATGTTTTATGCGCATATTTTTTTTCATTATTTTTTCCCTATCAAGACCTTTTCAGAAAGGTCTTAACTTTTATGTAATGAAAGTACTTATATTGAACGCCATGTAGATTTTTAAATATACAGCCCTTATTTAAAAAGCCATTACTGGCTTTCTTAAAGCAATTTCAGCTAATTATACTGCAACTATGCCAATCATTTAAAAAGTCATTATAGCTTAAATATTAGAAATCATTAATTACTTTACACATAGTAGCTGTCCAATTTTATTTAATTTACATGTATATATGACTCACTAATATCTTTGACATACTAAAGTTGATTTTTTATATAAAATGGAAAACAAAGCTGATAAAAGTAAAATATATTTAATATTTTCAAGAAATGTTTATACAATATCCAGCAGTAAATAATTAAAATAAAGAAAGCTATGTGCTCTATACCTTTAACTTTCCATTGTGTACATTTTTAAATATAAAGTTTATGGTCTGAATGAAATAAGACATGCCCTGAATATGTTCTGAAATGTAATATATATTTTGTACTTCAGTCTCCCTGGTATCACATATTTGTGCTAATACATAGTTTTTATATGTGCTGTTCTGTTACATAATATTTAATTCCCAGAATATGACAGATATTTGAAAGAAGTACTTTAAATAAATATAAGAGCCTGGCCGGCATAGCTCAGTGGTTGAGTATCAATCTATGAACCAGGAGGTCCTGGTTGGATTCCTGGTCAGGACACATGCTCAGTCTCCAGTGGGGGGTGTGCAGGTGGCAGCTGATCGATGATTCTCTCTCATCATTGATGTTTCTATCTCTAACTCTCCCTTCTACTCTGAAATCAATAAAAATATTTTTAAAATAACTCTAAGTATATCCTTTAGAATATGTACAGGAAAATATTGAAAAATATTTGGGTTAAAAAAATTCCTCATTTTACTAGCACCATTTTATTTGAAGTTTCCCACAAAGACCATTGTGTCTGCTATTCAATATTTTCTAACTTACAAGGACTTAAAATTTAATAAAATTTTAAGTATGTATAATGAGAAAGTAATGTACTTTTTCCAAAAAAAGAATGTAAAATATTTCTCTAAATTTCATTAAAAAGTTATATATTGAAACTTTTTACTTCAGATAAATTTTATACTAATAATTAAGAAGAGTTCATCTTGCAACATCTAAGAACTAATATTTCTTTGTTATTTCTCAAACATATTCACAGAAGTTCTAAGTTCTAAGAACTGTGTATTAACATTTTCTTCTTCAGTTTTTGCATTTCCAACCCTTTCTTTTTTCTAACCATTATATTTTTCTTTTTTCAATTTCTTTTTTCAGTTTTTCAAATAGAGTTGATATTCAATATCACATTATTTTCAGGTGTCCAGCATAGTGGTTAGACATTTATATAACTTATCAATTCCCCCAATAAATCTAGTACCTATCTAGATAAAACATAGTTATTGACTGTATACTTACCCCTACCCAGCAATATCTAATGAGGCAGTGATAACCTCTGCACCCTCTACCCACACTAAGATCTGTTTCATTCTGAAGTCCCCTTAACTTGTAGAGCTTAGAGTCCACATAGCATCACTCAGTGAATACTTAACTTTATCTTATGAAGAATAATCTTTGGAAGTAAACATCAAGAATCATAATAATTAGTATTTATTTCAAAAGAATAAAATAAGAAGTAAAATATTTGTTAAAGTAATATATCACATGCATTTTACACGATGATGACATTTTTGATGGCTGATTATTGACTTCTTTTTATGCCTCCACCTTTTTCTCCTTTGGTCTCACTCTGGACAGGTTGATAAGAGAGCCTGGACAGACTTCCTCCTTTGGAAAATTTAAACTTTGCAAATCTCCAGCCTGTGTACGAGAGCTTCCCCTTAATCATTGTCCTCCGACAACACTCCCTTTGCTTTGCCCAAGTCACCCCCTACCTGTTTGCACAGCTTGATCTCCTCAGGGGTCTCTGTGTGAGGATCAAACTTTCGGTTCCCTTGGTGTGTCGAGTGTCATCAGCTACAACATCTGAATCAAATTTTGGGAGGGGTGCTTCCCATAAAATGACCAAATATTTATTTACAAAGGAGTTTCCACCAAATTTTTTAACCAAATTAATGATATTACTCAGAGATGCCAATAAAAATATCTAAAACATAATGGTTTGTTATGGATAGCTGAGATGTATCAATATTCCCCACATGTAAAAGTTTAAAAAGTGAAAATTTTACCCTTGACCCATTTTCCTATTACATAATTTCATTGGACACTGCTATAAACATGATAATTGGCAGAAAATAAATACTATATTCATTTTAAAAATACACTCTGTGTCTAACATATAATAAGTACCTAATAAAAATGCTGTTTGAGCCGAAACCGGTTTGGCTCAGTGGATAGAGCATCGGCCTGCGGACTGAAGGGTCCCGGGTTCGATTCTGGTCAAGGGCATGTACCTTGGTTGCGGGCAAATCCCCAGTATAGGGGGTGTGCAGGAGGCAGCTGATCGGGTGTTTCTCTCTCATCGATGTTTCTAACTCTCTCTCTCTCTTCCTCTCTGTAAAAAAATCAATAAAATATATATTTTTTAAAATGCTGTTTGAATAAAAAATAAAGATTACTGATATTCTGCTTACATTTACTTTTAATAAAGTTGATATACATTATAGAGGTCCATTCAAGTAGGAATCATTAAAATAGATTGACTATGTTTATCCTGTTTTAAATTTTCATAGTATAGAAAAATAACATTTTCTGTAAATGGTAGAATAAATGATGCATATATTAATAATCTAAAATTCTGCATTTATGTGGAATTATCATTTAAAAATAGGGAAAAATTCAACAAAGAATGTCAAAGTTTGGGGAAACATAATTTTGATGCTGCAAAATCAACATGTGGAGATATAACTATGTTATTAATAGGCTAAGTCAGGTTATGGCCCTGCTAGTTAAAATAATTAGATGCCTTAATTAGTTACACTATTAATGAACTCTGATCCTCTATTAAGAAACTGAGAAAAAAACATTTCATTTATGTTCTAACTCTAAAATAAACAAATGCACAAACTGGAAGAATCAATTTTCTGTCAGTTTTTCTTAGTCCCCCACTGATGAAAGAAAAAATAATTTGTTATAATTCAGCTTGTTCATGGATTTCTTTGGAGTTTCATGCCTTTGCAGAGAATTTATCTTCATGGAATATTGCTTTTTTAACTATCTCTGCTGTAAGTGGTGCAGATGTCAATCAATATAATCCCCCCTTTTCAATCATCCTGCAGTAAAAGTAAACTTGTCCAACATGCTTTCAAATTAAGATGCTAATCATGAGATAACGTAAATGCTTTTAAAATCATAATTTTTTGGTATTTTCAGAGCTCATGTTCAAGATACATTTTTTTGCTTGAATAAATGAAAAGAATCTTGCTTGTAATGTATTTATTAAAATCCTTACTGTGCTAATATAAAAGAGTAGAGTTCCTGTGTGATACCTGACATTAGAAATATTTGGAGAACCACAAAATAAAACATGATTCCTGGCATATTTATTTGATTCCAAAAGAGTGTGGAAGAGACTTACTCTTTTGAAAGTGAATTTGCTGATATGGAAGCGATAAGGGTAGCTAGCTAGCTTAATTAGGAAGGTTTAGGGCAGTGGTCGGCAAACTCATTAGTCAACAGAGCCATATATCAACAGTACAACGACTGAAATTTCTTTTGAGAGCCAAATTTTTTAAACTTAAACTTCTTCTAACGCCACTTCTTCAAAATAGACTGGCCTAGGCTGTGGTATTTTGTGGAAGAGCCACACTCAAGGGGCCAAAGAGCTGCATGTGGCTCGTGAGTCGCAGTTTGCTGACCATGGGTTTAGGGAATAAAGAGGGTCCGTGGGAGAGGAATGCACCGATAGGGTCTTGAAGATGCCAAAATGTTTATCTTACTTGTACAGAGGATAGAGAAATGCCATAGGAGGGAGGGGTCCAGACAGACAGAGGTATCTCTGGCCTGAGCAATTAAAACAGCCATAAACCAAGGACAGGGCTATCTCTGGCCTGAGCAATTGAAGTGGCCATAAGTTTGATCAAAAGCAGCCCTGATCTGAGCAACTGGGAGAAAGTCATAAGATAAAATCAAAAGTGACTCCAACCTAAACAGATATGACCAAATGGAGGAAAAGTGCAGGTGTGGGGGTCATGGGAGCTGATTACAAGGCTAAGGTCCCACAGGAGGAAAGGGTAGTCTCTAGAATATATAATGCTTCAGACAAAGAAAGCAGTGGGCACCTTTCTTAGGTGACCCCTCTGCCTCCTTGTGCCAAGGGGGACAGAATCTTAGGATTAGAATTTAGAATTAAGGTTTTAGAGGTAGTATTTGCTTGCAATAAAGTTTCTGTACTTTTCACCTACCACCTTTTGTTCATGGCTTCATTCTCTGAGTCCATCTGAACAAGGACCTGGGAAAGAAATCACCCTGCTCAATAAAAAAAACCTGAATCAGAGGGAGTAGAACTAACCAAAGGCCATTAGCTCAAACCTTCATAGCCCATTGAATATTGTAACATAAAAACAACTCAAGATAAATAGATTTTCAAACTAATAGAAAAGGGAAACTATTAGGGAAAAAAGGAGGAGAATGAGTTTTCTTAAAGATAGGGCAATCAGTTCTAGCTGGTTGGCTCAGTTGGTTGGAGCATCAGTGCTGTACTTCAAAAGGTCGTTAGTTCAGTTCCCAGGTAGGGCACATGCTTATGTTGCAGGTTTGATTATCCCCGGTCAGGACTCATAGAGAGGCAACTGATCGATGCTTCTCACTTCAATCTTTCTCCCTTCCTTTCTCTCTAAAAAAACAAAAAAAAGTCAATGAAAAATATCCTCTTGTTGTTAAAGAAGACCAGAGAAAAACCAAGCAATGCTTTCGAGAAATGGAGTTACACAGTTTTATTATGTGGGTGGACTCAGTGGAATAATTTCCCAAGTCTGAGTAAAGAAACATGCAGGGAGCTTCTCTTTTATATTTTTTTGATGTCTTTCTCCCCCAAATATGGATTATGCTTCCAGCCCTTTCGCGGGCTTTGCAAAAAAGGTGTTGGGGGTCTTGAGACCATATCTAATGGTCTGGCCTGGTTCCAGCACTAATAACGCCCCCTACAGGGCTGTGCACTGTTCATAGTTTATGGCCTCTGTGAAATGTGAGCATTTAGGTAACAGGTTCTGCAAGACCAGTTTCTGGAAAGAGGCAGTGACTTAATTATAGGTTATCAAGAATGTACACTGGGCTTGCTGGCACAGATTCAGATTGCTAGCCCCCACCCACCCAAATGTCAGGGTCACATTGGAAATAGCCTTTTAGCCTTCTCATTGTGAGAATTAAAATTTAAAAAAAAAATAAAGATGTGTCAATCATTGGCTATCGGCATTTAGGGTGCTGATCTTCAAATATTTAACACTAGAGGCCTGGTACACGAAATTCAGGCATGGGGGAAGAGGGTTCCTCAGCCCGGCCTGCACCCTCTCCAATCTGGGACTCCTCGGGGGATGTCCAACTGCCGGTTTAGGCCTGATCCCGCAGGGCAGTCGGACATCCCTCTCACAATCCGGGACTGCTGGCTCCTAACCCCTCGCCTGCCTGCCTTATTGCCCCTAACCACTTCTGCCTGCCAGCCTGATCACCCCTAACACTCCCCTGCTGGCCTGATTGCTCACAACTGCCCTCCCCTGCTGGCCATCTTGTGGCGGCCATCTTGTGATGACATGGGGCAGCCATCTTGTGATGACATGAGGGTGAAAGGACCACCTAGGCTTTTATTAGTATAGATTGCGCTACTTGAGTGAAGATTCTTGAGAATCTTGATTACTATGACTTGTCAACATTGAAGTCCTGGAAGTGCATATAGACAGTCTTTTTATTTATTTATTTATTATTTTATTTTTTATTTTTTTTTTATTTTTATTTTTTTAATTTCTTTATTGATTAAGGTATCACATATTTGTCCTCATCCCCCCATTCCCATCCCACACCCCTCCCCACACATGCCCTCACCCCCCTGTTGTCCTTAACCGCTGGTTAGGCTCATATGCTAGACAGTCTTTTTAAGTAAGAGATGTGAACCCAAGGGTAAATTCTTCAGATTTTCAGTGCAGTGTTTGTGTTTACACTATCTGATGTGGTCCCTTCAGTGAGGTTAAAGAGAAGTCTTGTATCAGAGTAATTTCCAATTCTTGGCTAATGGTCACACAAGGGGTCTGGACTCGATCCTTGAAAAAAGCATACAATTTGGCTACCAGTGCATTAAAAGTCTATAATAACATTAAATAACTGTGAAAGATTTTTAGGGTCATTTACCAGTTTTTGTTGTTGAATATAGGCAGTGGTATTGGTTGATGGTGAGCTACATTGAATAAAACATTAATACTTATATTCATTGAAATTATTCTGAGAGCAAACATCTGGTTTCCAGATTAAATTCCAACTGTTCTTAATTACAGTAATAACCATATCTGTTTTTCATAATCCCATACTCAGAAAGATATGATGAGAGGCAGATGGTTACCCATGCAGGTACAATAGTGGTTTTCTATTGCTACAGGTGAGGAGTCTGAAATTATGAACTTGTGAGTTTACATAAAAACAATGTACTCCTCTCCACCTGAGAGAGAGAGAGAGAGAGAGAGAGAGAGAGAGAGAGAAACCTTATCTCTCTAATGCAAATAAATCTGTTCTGAGACAAGAAGATAATAATATAAACCCCTGCCTCTATATATAACACACTTAAAATTGAAGAGTAAATGTTTCTGGAAGAAGAAAGGAGCCATTCTCTATCATTATAGCATGTCCATTTTATTGCTCAGAAAGCCATAGCCCTATAGGAACAATGAGAAATCCAGG
This sequence comes from Eptesicus fuscus, assembly GCF_027574615.1. NCBI lineage: Eukaryota > Metazoa > Chordata > Mammalia > Chiroptera > Vespertilionidae > Eptesicus > Eptesicus fuscus. Next base: position 9,988,065 of record NC_072487.1, on the reverse strand, counting down.
GAGAATTACATTCCCCATGTCTTGCAAAACTTTTTTAAAATGCAAAAATATAAAACATGTTTCCTTGTTATTGGATAATTAAGTTATATAATCCAGGTTGGAAATGCAGTGCCTTCACATGTTAGTTTTTTTGTTTGTTATTCTTGATATAGTTGTCTTTTCTTGGAGCAAAACTTGCCAGTCAGAAAACAAACAATAATGTTCATTTGAATGATACAATTGTATAAAGTCCATTTGTAGGCATTCAATTACCTATGTCCCACTTTTACAGATTTTTGCCAGGATTATCAGATTGGCAGATGGAATATGTACTGTAGAGATAATCTCAGACATTTTAGATTATAGCTAAATGTTCACTGTTATAGTGAAAACTGAACAATGTTGGCTGATTTAAATACATTGAAAGAGAGTAAAACATAGTTTGGATTTCTTAATCCTGTCAGAGCCTAGTTTTGAGGTCCTGGCTGAAAACTGGTCAGTTTCCCTGTGTGAGCAGCTGATTAACTCCACACCCCCAACCATTTATCTTATTGGGCTCTCATAATCCAGAACAATGTACACACAAGGTGTAGATGCCCCATGGATCAGGTACCAGAAAACTAGGGACAGCCCTTTTTAAATTAGCCAGTCCTCAGTGATCCCATGATATCTAGCTAATGTCACCCTACTTGCCCTACATAAGCTGCCCCTCAGCTCCAACTTGACCCCCTGCACTATGCCTTTCCTGACATCCTTCTCTTGTTCTGCCTTTCATTTACCTAGAGTATCATTGTGTTATGTACAACCATGAAAAGAATCTTTAAATTTTATAAAACAGACTAGAGGCCCAGTGCACAAATTCATGCACAGGGTGGAGGGGGGTGTCCCTCAGCCCAGCCTGCACCCTCTCCAATCTGGACCCCTCGGGGGATGTCTGACTGCCCGTTTAGGCCCGATAGTGGATCGGGCCTAAACAGGCAGTCGGACATCCCTCTCACAATCCAGGACTGCTGGCTCCCAACTGCTTGCCTGCTTGCCTTCCTGATTGTCCCTAACTGCTTCTGCCTGCCAGCCTGATCATCCCCTACCACTCCCCTGACAGCTTGATTGATGCCTAACTGCTCTCCTGCCAGCCTGATTGCCCCTAACTGCCCTTGCCTGCAGGCCTGGTCCCCCACAACTGCCCTTGCCTGCAGGCCTGGTCCCCCGCAACTGCCCTTCCCTGCAGGCCTGGTCGCCCCCAACTTTCCTCCCCTGCAGGCCTGGTCGCCCCCAACTTTCCTCCCCTGCAGGCCTGGTCACCCCTAACTGCCCTCCCCTGCAGGCTTGATTGCCCCCAACTGTCCTCCCTTGCAGACCTGGTCCCTCCCAACTGCCCTCCCCTGCTGGCCTGATCGCCCACAACTGCCCTCACTTGCAGACCAGGTCCCTCCCAACTGCCCTCCCCTACTGTCCATCTTGTCTTGGCCATCTTGTGTCCACATGGGGGCAGCCATCTTTGAGCACATGGGACAGCCATCTTGTGTGTTGGAGTGATGGTCAATTTGCATATTATCCTTTTATTAGATAGGATGGTAGAATCCTAATTTTAGAAATGGCATTCAATTAATTTATAAGGATATAGTTATGGGTTATTGTTGAATAAAAACACTAAATATTATTTTTAACACAATTTATTATTGGTCTAAGGTATTAACATTTAATAATTTAGAAATTTTAATTAAACTTAACATAGTAATCCCTTATTATTCATAGCATTATTACAATTTATGAGATTTTATAAGATATCCTATTATAAATTTCTTTAAATATCATTTTATATATTTGAAATTTTAAACAGTTGTGAGAACAATGATAGCTTCTTTGACTCAGACCAATGTAGAAACTTATAAAAAGTTTAGCCATAATCTTATAAATCAGATTATTTTGTTGTAAAGCGTGAAAGAAGACATTTGTCTTACTTAACCTGTGCTATTCACCTACTTTACTTGAATATTACAGGCACTTATCTTTAACATTTACAAACTTATATGTTTATAAAACTTAATTTTAAAGACTCCTTAAATTATATTTAAACTTTCTTCCTCACTTTGTAGAAGCAGTGGTCTTTTTTCTTTTCTTTTATATCTAGTGAGGCCATTACTCTATTACTTTACCTAGCTGCACGTTTTTGTGTTTGTTGGTGTTTTTTGTTTGTTTGTTTGCTTTGTGGTTGGGTGTTTTTTGTTGTTGTTGTTGTTTTTTGTGGGTTTTTTTGTTTTGCTTTTTTATATAGCTCACATATTTTAAGCAAAATAAATTCAGCTTACTCTTTATCTTCATTTTTTTCCAAAATGCAATTGCTACTTACTATCTAGAATAGATATTTTTAGAGTGAACACATGGCAACATCTTTTTTATTAACTAATCCCCAAAGTTCTCCAAGAGAGAGGATTGAGTAGGAGAGAGAAAAAGAAAAAGAAAATAAGAATGAGAAGTTTGACTGAGCCAATTTCAGACAAATGTGAATTTATTATTGTCAAAAGCTATTTACCTTCCCTGTGTATGAAGAAAAAAATATTAGATGAAGGAAACCTTTTCTGACACACACATTTTTATAGCTGGTAAAATAAAGTGAACCATGTCACAGTGTCTAAGTTTTAGACAAATACAACTAGACTATCTCCTTTTTGTGCTAAGATGTCTCTACAGTGAAAAATCTTCATGTCAACATTCCTCTAAGTGACCACTGTAAATCCAAATTGTCCTTTTAAAAATCTTTACAAAAACTAAAATATCTCATGCTATTGGCATTCATACAAATAGGCAGATGGGAACTGACTTAGTGGAAAATTTATAAATGATGGTGGCCCTTTGCCTTTTATTAGTGAAAAAAAAAAAAAAAAAGGGCAAGTCCCCAAAAGTCAAAACCCATGTTGCATTCTTATCTAGCTCATAAAAGCCTTAGCAATGATGAAACCAAGCAGTGAAGTTTCAACTAAGGATGTTAATAATGATGACAGTAACAACAATGAAGTCACCAGCAGCCCTCTGCACAAAAGGGCAGAGTCCTGGGCAGCAGCAGAACTCGTGTGGTTATGAACCAGCTGGAAGGGGAGACAGGCTTCTCATGACACTGTCTGCACTGAAGCATCTGGGCAAGGCACAGGGGAGTCTGGTTCTAATTCTACTGACACTACCAAACTATGGAATGAAAAAACAATATACAAACAGAGCAGTTAGCTCAAGCCTCTATTATAACTTTGCAAGTGAGAACAACTTCAGGTACTAGTAAGTGTTGGTGAGGGGAAGGGCAAGTCTCCAAGTTTTACTCAGAGGAAGATAGTCTCTGTTTGTTTTGAGAACTGTTCATTATTCAAAGCCCTGGAAGCGTGGGGAAATAGGTTGTATTAGCCATGGATCAGTCTGCAGACAAGCAAGAATGAAGTCAGGGTATAGCAACTGTTGACCAAACAATTTCAATTTAGCAGAATTGAGCAGAAATATTTGGGGACTAAGGTCTTGCAACTCTCAGTGAAAAAAAAATTAAGATTACACTTCTTCTGTTAGGTACAAAGCTAGACATGATCAGCTGGGGTGGGGCCTGGGGCCTGAACAGGGGTCAGACCAACATTGCCTTCAGACCACCTCTCTATGGGCGGCCCAGCAGCCAGCAGATCACCAAGAACCAGCTGGAAGAAAATAACATGACCTCAAGGCAACCTCACTAGGGCCCTGGACTAATTATAATAAAATTTACATTGTGGTTTTGACTCCTTCCCCCACCCCCTTGAATTTTTCTGTATGCATTATGGGTAAGATTATGCACAGAATAAATATAGTTATGTAACCCTTTTCTGTCAATCATCCCTGAATGCAAATAACAGTCTCCACCCAGAAAATCCCTCATTTAAATCGTAAATTTAAACCCAGGAGTTTGGGACCATTGTCTCTCTCAACTGCCTTGCTCCTTGCTTGGAGTGTATCTTCAATAAACCCCACTTTATTTTACTTTCATTTTATTGACCTTAAAATCTTTTCTGCATCAACAAGAAGAACAGAAGTCCCAGCTGATAACCCCAATCGGTAACACTTGGATTATGTAACAACATTCATAATGAAGATAATGCAAATAGTACATTTGGTCAGTTATTGAAAATTATGAAATTTTCAACTTATTTCAAATAATTATAGTCTTGAAATACCATTTTATATAAATAGGGTCTTGAAATATCTTTTCATTCTCTCTACCCTTAGCTGCAAATAAATAAAAGTTCTGGAAAGTGAGAAAATAAACTGCTAGTACAGTATCTCATTTATTATCTTTCACTAAATTAAGTCTTTAGAGTCTTTCACACATAAAAACGAAGGTTATTATTACTTGTTTGTCTTCACAATTAGGGCATGTGTATCTCTAATATCAGTTGATTGCCACTATTTCCTTTGATAAACAAAATGGCATAGAGTAGTTTCTGAAGTTAGCAATATTTTTGTGAAATGTTACAATTATTTTCAATTACAGTTTACATTCGTTATTATTTTATATTAGTTTCAGATGTTGAAACTTTGTTTTGTTTTCAGAAAAGGATGAAATAAATAAAAAATATTAGTGTTGACTAGGGAGAGTTCAAGAACATTTCTTCCTGTCTGACTTATTTCCCTCAAGCTTTTAAATCAATAATAAAACAAAAAATATTGCTGAATCCCCCCATAGAGAAGCATGGTGCTTGGCATTGTGGAGATTTGAAGAGGATATGAGGAACGTGTTACTCCAGTAGAGCTTATCACATAATTAAAGATAGGTACATACACACGCACACACGAAGAGAAATAGAAATAAATGATATTTAATCATAATGGATACAATAAAGTAAAATATTTAAACTTTTTATATAAGCTTTTAAACAGCAAATGACTATAATATATAAGTAACAAAATTGATAATATTTAAGAAATAAAGGTGAATTTAACCATAAGGTTGTAATGAGACAAATAGCTCTCAAATAAAGGAAAACTAAGAGATGGAGGAACAGTGAGGAAAAAAAGGAAGATGCAAAATCTATATATTATTGCAGCTTTTATGACAGATAATCATCAAGTCAGTAGGTCCTTTTCCGCCCTCAACTTAATGTATTTTTTTATAAATTTAAGAATATTATTTGAAATAACAAAACCAGAATAAAAACAGATTATATAATTTTCAAATCACTAGAGACCTGACTAGACAAAGGAGGGAGGACATCCTTTTATAAATAACAAATGTTATGAAATACTCTCAGGCACTGAGAAAGAGGAGTTGAAATGTAGTCACAGTAAAAATACAACTCTGAATCCTCCTCAAAGGTAAACCGGACAGTCACGCAAAAAGGCTGAAAGGGCAGGATGAGAAGTGCCCAAGTAAACGCCAGAAGAGTTGTACTAATCATAATAATAATAGCTGTATTAAACAAAACTATCAGAAAAGTGAATTCAAAGCAAAAATTATTAAATAAGAGCAGTTATTTATTACTAATGAATAAAAATTAGATGAACAGAAACAACATAATTGTTTTAGTCTGTTAATCTGTTTGGGCTGCCATAACAAAAAACACCATATTCTGGGTGGCTTATACACCATTTCTTTTCACAGTTTTGGGGCTGGGAAGTCCAAATCAATGCACCTGCAGCTCCAGTGTCTGGATCCCCTTATCCTTAGCTCAATATGGTGTAAAAGCCTCAATGATCTGGCTGATGTTTTCATGCTACTCTCGCATGTATAAAATTTGATTTTCTTCTGTTAATCTGTCTTATATCAACTTAATCACTAGGCCAGTCAGAAAACCCAGAAGAAAAAATGGGAAGTTTTCTGCCTCTCTAGTAGCACATGTAAACTACCAGCCAATCTTATTTTTGAGAATTTACTTACACACACACACATAGACACACCAAAACTAAATTTAACATTAATAGATTAATCCTCACTGACATTAAAAGAATAACCCACTGATAGACTGGTTGTGTGTCAGCTGAGATTCCAGAAGAATAGAGATGAAACACTTAAAAGGGTAACATTTAAGAGAGTTCAATGAAGGGACCATTTATAACCGTTTGAGCAGAATTAAAGACCAACACGGATAGTGAAACTCCTGGGTCTGAACAATAGTGAAAGGGACAAGGAGGTGGAATCCAGGTAAGGGAGTCCAGTGGAAACTAGGGCCATGGACAACTAGATAAACCCAGGGGACGTAAAGAAATGCAGTTTTTTTTTGTCAGATTTGCAGCAAAGTATACAAAAGGAGGTGCAGGACCAAATATCTCCTCTTCTCTCTCCCACCCTAAAATCTGAGTGCTTCCCACTGGTCAAGCACAACAGAGAGGTGCCCTGACCAGGAACCGAACCCACAGTCTTTTGGTGCACTGCACAGAAGATGCTCCGACCACTGCACCACACCAGCCAGGGCTGGAACCAATCTTCTTTTGAGTCCAGGTTACATACAGATGAACCTATATCACCTTATACTAGGATATCATGTTAAGATGGTCACCATTTTAGGATTATTTAAGACTCCTATGAACTAAATTATTGTTAAAACTGTACTAAGCGATATACTAATAGAAATTAGAAAGAATTGAGAGACAACGTTTGTTCCTTCAATAAGAAAACTTGAAGAAAATCACTGGGTATATTTTCAAACTCAAGATTTCATAACATTTTGATTGATTTATTGATTGATTGTATGAGGTTTATACAGAAAGAAATTATGATCCTTGACTATTGATTACTAATTCTAAGTAATCTGCTGAGGCTACAAAAAAAAAAAAAAAAGAAAGAAAGAAAGAAAAAAGAAAGAAAGAAAAGAAAAAAACCATTATGCTGCACACTTCCTGAGATCTGATGGTGAGGAAAGTGCACGTGGTGGGCAGAGCAGCTGTGGAACGCCCTGCTGAGTGCAAAAAATTCATGCTGAACTGTAGTGTGAAACCATGACACAGTTTCTCTTTTTCTTTCCTCTTTTTCCTCCAGGACCAGCAAAACTGCTAGGAAGTCAGAGGGAGTGCTCAGAGTGTTAATTTGGTGAATGAAAACACCTGTAATGGTTTCTCTTCAGTGGGTCCTAAATGTCAAATTAAAGGTCTCTCTTCCTGGAAGAAGGAGATGCTGAACAAAAACAACCGGCCGAGAGACTGGGCACCAAGGGTCTCTGAATCCCACACATGTCGAATCTAGGATCAAATATTGCTCCGAAGGGCTTTTGCTTCCAGCAGAGTGCTCTGGCTGAGTTAAATGCTGGTTTCCGACTTGCATAAGCGTGAGGGAGAGGGAGATAATAACATTTGTGCACCCAAATTAAGCTTACAGAAGCCTGTCTCCCACTTATTGCCAACGGGTAAGGTTAACAAGGAACTAGTCAAGTGAAAGTAGGTGCTTGCTGTTACTTACATTTCTTGTTCTACATTGTATTGTCTTTAAAATGGGACATATGAATGTTAGATAATGCTTCAAGATTGAGTTTTATCAAGGAATACTGTTTCTATGGGAACAGAGATGTGCCTAGGTTAAAAGAAGAATAGAAATCTGTGCTTTGTATGAAATCATCCTTATGACACCATTGTGATTAGTTAGTTTTTAGTTATTAACAATGGAGAAAAGGCAAAGGGAGGACCAGGCATTATGCACATGTCATTTGGGCAGCTTCACAAGGAAGCTGCAACTTTGCACTCCCCGGGAACCAGCAGTCCCTTCTCCACAGAACAATGGGGGAAGAGGTCCAGAGAGAGAAGGTAGATGCATGCCCAGTAAAGTTGGGGTAACATAGTGAAGGTAGTTGTCTGTCAGTCACACCTGGGAATAAAGATCATTGGCCAGAATGGTTGTGGCCACTGAAATCCCACGAAAATTTGGGAATCCATAATCTCTTAAACAAAGGAGTTCTCTCTCTCATTTTTCTTGTTGCTCTAGTTGCGCTTGGCTCTAGGCTTGCTCTTGGCTTCCTTGCATTTGCCGTGTTCCCTCCATAGCCATGTGGCCCTGTGGACCCCACATGCCATGGACTGATAGATTACAGCAGGGAACACAAACTAATCTAGCATTGGATTGGACCCTGCTCCAGCATGGGAAGGAAGCTCTGGACACTGACTGACTTTAGCTCTGCTGAAAGCCCAGTTACTCTGCTTCCATGAGGCAAGGGGAATTTGGAAAGTCAGGGATCTAATTCACAAAAAACAAAAATCACTGTTCTCCTGGGTGAGTCTCAAAAAATTATTTTTCTTGGGATATTGCAAGAATTTCACTCCCACTAGCAACTGGGGGAGATAAGCCCCTCTTCCTCCATTAACACTAAGAATTCTTAGCTGCTTCGACTTAAAACACATAGGGTATGTGTGTATATATCTGAGTGAGTACACAGATATAGATATATAATTTCATATTTCATGTATCCCATGTAATACGGTATTTTCTAAGGGTACACTGAGGTATACTAGTAAAATGCAGTCCTTACTCTTATACCAGAGTGGCATGCATTAAAGGAAATGGAGGCACAGTGACTAGGAAAACATCTCTCTGCATGGCTAGCCTTGTGCAGTAGTGAGCACTCTGGAACACTAAGAATAGAAAATGCATCTTCAATGTTATGCTTCCCTAAACTTCCTTCTACTTTTGGCCTGCTTCTGCTCACACTAAGCAATTTCCTAACGGTTATTTTTCTATTTAGACTTCATAATTGTTATTGCCAGGAGCATTGGTTCAGCACCAGTTAATTAATAACCATCAGAAAAGTTAACTGTACTTTTTAATCTCCACAGGTGATGCTAATGTGTACCCAAAACTCTCATCTAGCTAAATACTAACCTATTAGCTTAGAGATATAGACTCTGTTAATTGGATTATGAGTTGAGTTTATACTGATAGTTCCATTAGCATAATAAATGTTATTAAAGTATTTCTTATACATTAGTCTAAATTTCCTACTGGTAATGTCAAGGAAATATGATAAATACACTTCTTGGTATGTTATTATTTTTGGCTTACAAGCAGCGACAATCCTCACAATTCTGTAGCTGCTTGTGGACTTTAGACATGTTTTATTCTTTTGAAATTATTCATCTTTGCATCTTTCATAAGGAAGCTACACATTGTGGCATTTCAGTATATTTTCTTGGATTGGCTGAAATTACTTCTGGAATTTTAAACTGCAATCCCTGCAAAGCGATATTCCCTTGGGCAGGATGGTTCCCCAGCTCTTCGTCCGTCGGAGTTGAAAAATGAATCCATGGATGGAAGCGTGTATAGCAAAGGTGGAAATTTATTGAGAACAAGTACAGATTCCCACGTGGGGAGGGGGAAAGTATCTCACAGCACAGACTCCCATGAGGGGAGGGAGAAAGGGTCCCACTGAGTTCCATTTTCCACAGTTTATAAAGATAAAGACTGCAGATCTTTGTGCCTTGTTATCTCTTCTGATTGGTCACTATTCCCTTAGGCTGGTTACTATAGTAACTCCTGGGTCAAAGGTGGAACCCCTATTCTATGGAGATGTACCTTCTGCTGCTCTGCAGCCCTATGCTTCTTCCATGGCCCCCTTAATTTCTAAAATGTCCTAAAACCTGTCCTATTTTACCCCTAAAATTCCTGTTTCATTGGCTTACAAAAGCAGATATTCCCAATTTATTACAAAGGATGAGTTAGCAATTATAAGGTGTCCCTAAACATCGTAAGTAAAAGACTGTACATGTGTAATATGAATCTAATAGGATAGCCTTAGCGAACCCTTATACCTCAAGGTTGTTTTTTACAGAAGGACACATATTACAGATTATATGACCTGAGTTTTCATAGATGAATTACCCAGGAATCAGTGTGGTTCCAAATATTAGGAAAAGAGCTTTAGAATATTTATTTTTTAAGCACTTGGATTCTGGAGCTCTATTTAGGGCAGTATTTGTTGCTTTAAATGTTACATTCTGATTATTTTCTTTGCTAATTTAAAAACAATAATACTAGTGGTTAATTGGTACTTTGCTGATGAAGTAAGAATGGTTTAAGTGCAGCAATTTACATGCAAACAAATACATCACCATTGCTTAGCCAATTTCTTTTACATTTCAAAAGCCCTGAAACAAACAAACAACAAAAAATAAGCTGCACAGGGCAGAGTTCTCCCTCCTTGGCATAAAGGAAACTTCAAATAAACCCTCTTTCAAACATATCAAAGAGCCTTTAATAGGAAAATGAAATTGTAATCTCTAAAAGGACCTGTTTAGTGGCAAAATGAGTTCCTAATTAGCGGCCCCTATCATTTTGCTATTTGATAATTTACCTTCTTAATCAGACGTATTAATTCTCTAAAACTTTTGAGGACAATTTATAAATCTTGCTGCCAAGAGCACTACAGTTAATGGGCACTATTTATTTAGACCCAATGAACCAACCATGTTCCAAAGCATCTGAAGCTTGAATGGTGAATTACAGCCTCCGGGTCACCATACTTTACTGTCTCCCCCATCTCCTGTTTCATTCTGAAAGCTGAGACAGATTTGGTTCAGAAGAGGTCATTGGTTTGCGTTTGTAAGGTAGTGTAATTTTGATTCAAGTTCTATGTATATCTTCTTATATCCAACCCTTGAAAATGAAAGGAGTTTTTAGGGGTAAAATAGGCAGGTTTAGGGAGCTTTAGGAATTAGGGGGTCAATGTGGGACGGAGGCATAGTTGGTCAGGGGCTTGGAGCTGCCAAAAGGCGTCCATTCACAGAGAACAGAAAGAGGTGCTGCAGGATAAGGGGAGAGGAAGATATCCACTCACAGAAGATAGAGAAAGCCACAGGGTGTGGGGAGAAAGAGGAAACAAACTCTCACAGAGGACAGAGAAATGCTGACCAATGGGAGAGAGAGGAAAACCGATTTTCACAGGAGATAGAGAATTCTACCACTGAAGGGGCGGGGGGCGGGGGAAAGAAAGGGGGGGGGGGGGGGGGCACCACCTGCATTTTAAGCTTTGAAGTTGATATTCTACCAATTGGAAGGCAGCACCAAAAAACAAAGAACTGCAGCCTTTATACACCTTAGGAAAAAGGGGCTCAGTGGGCCACCCCCTTTGGGACCCCCTATCTACCTGGGAGTCTGTACTTATTTACAATAAATTTCCACCCTTTTCATCTACCACCTTTTGTCCGTGGCTTCATTCTCCGAATCCCCCTGGACAAGAACCCAGGAAAGAAATCATCCTTGCATCCGGCTCAGAAAAGACCACTGGACTCAAAAATAACATAACAGAAAATAAAACTGTTATTTTTAACTAGTAGATTTCATGCGCTGCGCATGGCCCTAAAGAGTTTTTAGACGTTTTGACAGGATTTGAACACAATGCTATAAATGAGGTAAGAAGTCCAAGGTGAAATCCTTGTCTCTGATATAAAATGATCATTAAAGAAAATAATAGTGATGCTTCCAAATATTTCTATTAGTGAAAGAAAATAAGTTTTGATGAGTCTCTTTATTACCTCTAATGTCCTCAAGCTCAACATTTTCTTTAAGAATATAGTCTTGTGTTTTTATTTTCCTGAGCTTTTATAAAGCATATGAGAGTCACCCCAAAATATGCTTTTTGGGTATTTATTACTTTAGGCTGGGGATTTTTAGGAAACTAAAGACTAGGAAGAACCTTTGAACTCCACCCTAGCAACCTAAAAGGGAACTGTCATCCTAGGTAGCTCCAGTTCACTATGAAAGAGGGTTTATTTGAAGTTTCCTTTATGTTAAGGAAGGAGAACTCTGCTCTGTGCAGCTTATTTTTTTTTTGTTTGTTTGTTTCAGGGCTTTTGAAATGTAAAAGAAATTGGCTAAGCAATGGTGATGTATTTGTTTGCATGTGAATTGCTGCACTTTAACCATTCTTACTTCATCAGCAAAGTACCAATTAACCACTAGCGTTATTGTCTTCTAAATCAGCAAATACAATTTTCAGAAAGTCACATTTGAAACAACAAACACTGCTCTAAATAGAGCTCCAGAATCCAAGTGCTTAAAAAATGAGTATTTTAAAGCCCTTTTCCTAATATCTGGAATCACACTAATTCCGACATAATTCATCTGTGAAAAGTCAGGTCATATATTCCGTAACTTGGGATGCTCCATAGGAAGGAACATAGCAACACATTTGATCAAAGTCATTTCTGGGTTCCATCTTTAAAGATGGTCCAGCAAACATTTGTTTGCCAAACATTTGCTTTTTCATCTCCATGTGAATTGCTTTCCTCCCCTTTGAAGCCCAAAGCACAACTTCCCTCTCTCCTTAGCTCAAGAAGACAGATAAACCCCAACTGCCAACTAGGCCTCATATTCTTATGGGACACCCATATGTACATATATAATTAAATTTGGCTATTAGCTTCATAATCTGTCTCATGTTAATTTAATTCTTAGGCTAGCCAGTAAAACAAAGAGGAAAGAGAGGCGAACAAGTCCCCTCCCCCATTCATGTAATACATGCAAGGAAAGGATAGTGGTAAACCATATCTAAACAAGAAGCTGTTTGAAAGCACAATAGCAAAGTATTTCTTGTTTGGACAAAAGCATGGCTTGATGGTGACTAGGTCACTGGAAATCAATTTTTACTAACAATCAAAGAAGAAACTGAGGTGAGGAAATGGAATGGACTACATTTATATGTCTGAGGATGAGAGTCAGCTTATGTTTATCAGGCCAAAGAAAAAGAATAGGATAGCTACTAAGTCCTTGCATCCTAAATATTATTTACTTTCCTCTCCCTTTCTTACACAAGTTATAAGCGATAGGTTGTGTATATCGTTTGGAGCGTTTATTCTGTCTGTCACACTCCCTATGAAGTATCATTTATTTATTAACTGCTATTCTAACTGAAAATGACTCATTTTTATCAGTTGGTCTGGTAGATTAACTAACCAACATTTAATCAATTCAACACCAATTATATTCTCAAGATTATTTGATGCTACAAGAAATAAAGAAGCATAGGGACATCCCACTGCCTTTAAGAAACTAACAATTTAGTTGATAAGATAATAGCATTAATGAAACCTCATTTAAAATGGAGTAGGAAGCCCTGTAGGGGGAGCTCTCTCACACTACCACTACTATTCTGCCAAACTGTAACAGGAAGAAAGGTCTTTTACACTCCCCAGCAAGAGAACCTAAAATTTTTCTCTTTGATCAGCAACAGTCCAGCCAATGAGAGCCTCCACAACTCAGCCAATGGGAAGTTGTCACGCTCTGAGCTCCTGCTCTCCTCCAATGGACTTTCATTCATCACCCTTCTCAATTCCATTCTTTCCTCTATAAAGGGAAGACATTATCCTTTGTTCTACAAACTTGCCTAAGGTCAGTCATAGCTTGCTTGTCCCAAATTCCAATTCTCTGCTATTTGTGAGTAAACTCAGTTTTTTTATTTTATATTTTGTTAGTTATTTTGAGGTTGACATTAATATGAAATGTGGTCCAGTGAAAATTATGCATAGCTTTTGAAAACTGAAGTAGGTATAATCCAAAACAAATATTACTAATTAAAAGCTTCACATGCTATTAAATTTGAGCCCATCCATGAAAAATGGATAGCATTTGCATGAGTAAGAATAAGAGAAAATATAAATATACTAGGTGAGGAAAACAACTAAGGAATGTAAGATAGGTTTAGAAAAAACCGGCATTATCACAGAACATGAGGAAAGAAAAGCAGTGGGAAATAAGACTTGTGGCTTTAATTAATAAAACCATATTTTACTTTTCATATGTCTGAATATATATATATGAATGTGTGAGTTAGATATACTTTACAAAAGCTGGATCTGAAATAAATTGAAAATATAAGAGAAAAAATAATTTACTGTTTTTTATCATAATTCTATATCATAAATCTTATGAAATGCACATCTTGTTAACTTCATGCACCCCATCCATTTATTGTTAGATGGGTCCTATAGGTAAAATAACCAATATTCCAATATTTGATTACCTTTGGAGGAAAGGTAAACAAATTCCTAGTAGTTTTGCTTATTCACCAGATAGACAGGAAAGGAATGGCCTGCTGTAATAGTGCTATTATACTTGGGAATGTGGCAAAACATTATTAAAGGATATTTTTACAAATAACATTGAGTTATATAGGAACATTGTAGGAAAACATTGGCAGAAAAGTGGTGAACTGTATTAAAAAGGAAGTAAGAAATAATAAGGAAGTATATATTTGCAATGCATATGTCTAACAAAGGACTCATATCACCAATGTACATAAGGACTTTTCCAAATTAATCAGAAAAAGACAAAAAGGAAAAATGAGAAAAATAGTTGATGCATTACCAAAAAGCATGCCTAAATAACCAATAAATCCAAAAAATGGCATTAAATTACTTAAATATTAGGAAAATACAAATTAAAGGTACATATTTATTTTAGTGAGACTAACATTAAAGATTGACAATAGTAAGCATTTCAATGGTATTGATTAAACTGCTGAGAATACCAAATGCTATTTATTACTCATGAATTTTGGGAAACTTTTGATAATACATATAAATTACCAAAATGAATTACCATTTTCTAAGACCCAGCAATTCACTTCCTACTTATATATCCAACAAAAATTCATATATGGTAGGTAAAAACTGGAAAATTACAAATGTCATTAACAATCAAATAGATATTCAGAGTATAAAACACCATACAACACAAATGACTACTGCTACATGAAGCGTGAGTGACTAACGAATAGTGAAAGTCACAAACATGCTGCTGAGCAAAAGAAACAAAATATATATGTGATGTATTTCCTATGGTGTTTGCTCACACTTACTAAAAGGGCTCCTGTTTTGTGTTGTTATTTTTAATCTAATCTCTAAGCTATTTGAGATTTCCCTTTCAAATAACAAAAATTCTATTTCAGGTAAAAATAGAACAACAGCATGTGAGCAGACACAAAAAGGCACCTATTGTAAGATTCCATTTATAGGAAACGTCCAGAACCGGTAACGGAGAAGAGACAGAAAGCAGACCAGGGGCAGGAGGAATGGGGAGTGAGTACAGTTGGTGCAGAAATTCCTTTTGGGGTGATGGATCATTCTGCCACTAGATAGTGGTGTTGGTGGCACTGCATCGTGAATGTACTTCATGCTGAGTAGTGGTACAAGTTAAAATATAAACAATGACTTATTTATTATTTGAAATGAATTATGCCATGGATAAACAAAGCATAATAAAACAAAAAATAAAAAAACCCAATAATAAAAATAAAAAATGGAATCACACAATGGAGTGAAGAAAGACATACAAATTAAAAGAGATAAAAGAAAAAGATCAGATTCTTTGGGTGGGAGAGGGCAAGGAGGTTGAGCAAGCAGCTCTGGGACTGGCCCTGATGCACTTTCCGTGGGCATCTCCTCCTCTCTGCGGGGAAGCAGGGAAGGTGAGGGGGAGGGATCCTCAGGCAGTTGGGTAAGGAGAGGCTGCAAAGGCTGGCCCAGGCCCCAGAGCTGCATCTAAAGTGGCTACTGGAGATGGAACAACCACTGGATGTGGACACCCCTCCCAGACTGGGGATCCTCAGGATGCATGACAGGTATGGATTCGGGAGCTGGCTTTGAATCTGGTCTGGTGTTTGAATTGTAAGATGGAACAGATCACCCATTTGCCTGCATTTCCACATTCCCCACAAAGACAGAACACAGCTGCAGCCCAGAACCCATCACAGGGTTCCCACCCAGCCAGCAGTCTAGCAGATGGTGGTCTGAGACTGGTCTTTGTTCCTGGCCAGCTTCTGGGGGTGCTCCCTGTGTGTCTGGTACTAACCCCTCCCAATAATCTCACATGTGCCCCTATCCCACTACTCTCTCCCCCATGTCCCCCACTTTCTCACCCTTGGACTCTGCCTTCTTGGGCTCCAGGTCCTCTGGCCCAATTTGTTTAAGGTGGTCAGGTGCTGGATGTTGAAGTTGAAAATCGAGAGCTGCCTTGGGGAGTCTGGGTGGTTTCGCAGGGGGAGGCCTGTGGAGCCTGGGAGGCTTTGGGGAAGGAATCCTTCTCTGGCCATCCATGGGCACTGATTCCACAAACCCCCAGGTGGCCACACTCACTTTGAGCCTACTCTGGCCCTCAGTGGTGGGGCATACCTGCCCCTCACTGGTGGAGATGGTGTGGGCGACTCCATGGAGCAGATGCTCCCTGATGCCTGGGGTGAGCTCTGCAATGACAGGGACCTGCAGCCGATTCAGAGGTCTCAAGCCCTCTTCAGCCCTAGTTGCTGGACCTTCTACTCACTGGACCTTCTGCTTCTGTATCAGGCCTAGCCCCGTGTTTTCAGAGACCTTCACCCAGGCAAAATTAGATTCTCCTCCAGGGCTTGAGATGAACCTTGGGCAGAGCTCTCCACCCACACTCCATGTCCACCCAGCCAGCCTTGACCTGGGGTGTGGACATGACAGGCCCACTAGGCTTCTGACCACCCACCCCTTCCCTTAGCCTGCTTCCTGCTCTGGGCAGGGCCTCTTCATATGAACTACCCTTATACACACACACACACACACACACACACACACACACACACAGTGGACATAGGGCTTCTCAGGCAGGGTCAGAGTGGTTGCCTGGCCTGCAAAAACCACCCTGGGCCTCCCCGTGTCACCTCTGGGTCCCCTCGTGAAAAGGCTCACAGTGCCCTGCCTGAGTCAGGACCCACTGGCTGCGGTGGCAGCATATTGTCATGGCTGATTTTCGGCCCTGCGCTCAGGACTTGATCCTACAGCAACAAAACATCCTGTTGGTAGAGATGTTTCCAGCCTATTGAGCTGGGTAGGGACGTTTTTAGAATGTCACGGCCTGGTTACCAGGGTCCCAGGTTCTGGTGGCCTCTATCGTCGGGAAGAGAAGTCACTGCTCTTGTCGTAGGAGACCTCAGGGTAGGGGACACTTACGGAAGACACTTTAACATTCCTCATAGTTGGTTTTGTAGTAATAAACTCCTGTAGGTTTTGTTTTGTTTTTGGTCTGGGTAGCTCTTTATTTCTCCTTTAATTTTAAATGATAGCCTTTCTGGGTAGAGTAGTCTTGGTTGTTTGTCCTTGCTTTTCATCACTTTGAATATTTTTTGTCACTCCCTTCTGGCCTGCAAACTTTCTGTTAAGCAATCAGCTGACGGTTGTATGGGTGCTCCCTTGTAACTAACTGCTTTTAAGATTCTTTATCTTTCACCTTTGCCATTTTAATTCTGATGTGTCTTGGTGTGGAGCTCTTTGGGTTTATCTTATTTAGGACTCTCTATGCTTCCTGGATGTGTGTGTCTTTTTCCTTTTCAGCCATTTTTTCTTCAAACAGGTTCTCAATCCCTTGTGTCTCTATTCTTCTTCTGGTTCTCCTATGAGTGGACATTGTTATGCTTGATACTGTCCTAGAGGTCCCTTGGACTTATATTACTTTTTAAACATTATATGCTTTTTTGATGCCCTGCTTGGGTATTTTCTGCTATCTTGTCCTCTAACTCACTGATTCAAGCAGTGAGTTCGTAACTACTGCTTCATTGAACCTCCTAGCGAATTCTTTATTTTAGATATTGTGGTCTTTATTTCTTATTCATTCCTTTTTGTGGTTTCTATGTACTTTTTAATGCTTAGAATCTCTTTTAAGTTCTCACTGAGTTCATTCATTCTTCGTCATAGGTGCTTTAGCATCCTTATAACCACTGTTTTAAACTCTGCATCTGGTATCTTGGTTCCTTCCATTTCATTTAATTCTTTTCCTGGAAATTTCTTTTTTTTTCTTTTCTTTTAGGACATGTTTCTTTGTCTCCTCTTTCTGTCTGCCTTTATATGTTTGTCTCTGTGCATTAGGTAGATCTGCTATGACTCTCAATCCTGTTATGGTGATTTTTACTTTTGTTGTTGTTGTTTTATTATAGGTGTCTTGTAGAGCTCAGTGGTACAATCTTCCAGTTCACCTGAGCTAGGTGCTCCAGGAAATGGTGTGGGCGACACCATTTATGTAGGTTATGTGCACCCTCTGGTTGTAGTTTAGTTGAATGCTGTTGGCTTGCTCCTGGGTTTGGTTAACCCTCAGGCTGGCTGACTATAAGGATAAACCACGATCATAGTGAATGAACCAATGTATAGGGGGGCTGACCAGGAGGCTCTTGCACCTGCTAGTATCCCCCTTTGTGTGTGTTAATTGTATGGTTAGTTGGGTAGAGCTCTGTGTGCTCTGAAATACTGGACTCGTGTTGATTTTTGTGCATATTTTGTTACATTTTAAATGATCTAATAGCCTATCATAGTTTAAGTGGCAGATTTGGGGAGTTTTGTATTATTATTTTCTAATTGCAAAAATTTTAAATCTGTTGCTGTTGAAAATATTTGTTTCATTTTTTAAAGAATCTTATACAATGTTTCCAAAAAGTAACATAGCTTCAGTCTTTTCACAATGAAACAAAATGCATTGTTTAGTTTAACTTAAGTTTTTCCTTATTTTGTGTTTTCCTACTTTACTTCTCTTTACTGGTGAACTTAATTATCTGAATATCAATTTATTAAAATGTTATAAACCAACTAATTTTTCAAGGTTTCAATCATGAAAATTTAGAATTTTGGCGTTTGCCTTTGCTGAAACACAGCCTAAGAACATAATAGATGCATAATTCTGCTCTATAATGAAGACATCTATTTAAAATATATGTGAATGAGGGTAGTTCAGCTCTATCATGTGCCTGATAATGTAATAAGTGCTTTAGTACATCATCTTATGTAGCCTCACAACAAAACTATCAGTCTCATCTTCCTCATTTGTGAAATAGAGAGGAAATAGCCATATTTTTATCATTAAAATGTATATCACAACTTGTTGGCAAGAAGTAACTGCTAGCTACTTAATTCCTTACAAAGATCCATTATTTATGTTCTAATTAATTAATATATTTAAAGTAAGCAAAAACAGTTCTAGCTGAATCTTAACTTTTAATTAATTATTTAGTGTTGCTGAAGATAGAGTTTTGGCTTAATATTAATTTGATTAAATAGAAACTATTTGATAGAAGCTCCATTACTGTCATAAAATAATCACATCAAATAATCAGACACTCTAAGAATTGGAGGAAAGTGTCACACCTGTGCTAATAGCAGCATGGTGTTGTGGTGTTTTGAAAGAAACACAAAAATATGGAGACATTATACCTGAATTAAAACTTATGCCATTACTAACTATATTGTTGGGCAAACAACTTAATTTCTCTGAGCTTTATTCTTTCATCTGTTAATACGTAAAAATCGTGCATGAGCTAACAGTCTAATTGGCTTCACTTTTTTCATCTTTACAATATAGGTAATGACCAACTCAGGATTGTAAATTCTAAAGATGTCTTTGTTAGTGTGCTACATTGCAAACCATAAAGCCCTACACAATGTAATAAATTATTGTTCAGCTCTCTTTAAATAAGAATAGGATTATTTTGATTTGTGTATTTTACTACCAGAGAGCTACAGTCTTTTAAGATTTTTTGTTTGTGTTAATAGATTGTTTCTCAGGTTCCACTGTTATCATTCTACAAGTTTATTATTTACATTGATTATTTTATTTAATTTTCACATATATCCATTTGTATATTTTTAAGACAAAACATTTTTGTGGCTTTGGTGCAGTTACTAGAAGTATAAAAATCCTGAAGAGGCCATTATATGAATTCTGTGCAGATGATGTAAAAAACCATGCTAGATAAGAGAAAATGTTAACCTTTTCCTCTGGATTATAATATATGTTTTCTTATATATTTTTTCTATTTTTTCCATTGTCAATTATGAGTACAAGATAATTGGAAAATAAGATTTTCTTTGTTTTAAATCCTTTCTGCATCAATATAATACAATATCATATTGTCATAATAAGATTGCCAGATGTGTGAAGGGTAAGGGTAGGCAAAGGTGAGAAGGACAGGAAGACAATGCAAGGTGGTCCTCCTCTCCCATCTCAATCTCACTCCTTAATTGGCCAAATTATTCTAAATGGGGACATGAATTTAGACTAAAGGGATATTAGATTGAAGAACACATGTCCTATCTTTGGAATAATATTAGCGCCAATTGATTGGGTGAGAAGAACTAATGGGGGAGAAAGGACACTGGTCATAAGATTAATGGGCTGCTGCCCCCAAGGTTTTAGAAGCACATGCCTGTGATGTAAGGGAACATTAAAATTAATAATATTTATATAAATTAAAAGCAGACTCTTCTGCAATCCAGTTTCTTTAAAATGTTTTCTTTTTTATTATTTTTATTGTGGTAAAATTTACATAACATAAAATTGGCAGTTTAAATTGCTTAATTCAGTGATGCCTAGTACATTCATAATGTGCAACTATCCCTACTCACTAGTTCCAAAACATTTTATTGTGTTGTTTTTTTTTTTAGAGAGAGTAAGGGAGGGAGGAAGGGAGGGAGGAAGAGAGAGAGGAAGAGAGAGAGAGGAAGAGAGAGAGAGAGAGAGAGAGAGAGAGAGAGAGAGAGAGAGAGAGAGAGAGAGAGAGAGAAAGAAATATCAACCAATTGTCTCCCGCACTCATCTTGACCAGGGATCGAACCAGCAACCTGAGTATGTGCCCTGACCAGGAATCAAATCTGCCACCTTTTGGTGTATGGGATGATGCTCTAATGAACTGAGCCACACTGGCCAGGGCCCAAAACATTTTTATCACCCCCAAAGAAATTCCTGTATCTATTAGACAGTAGTCACTTCACATTCCTTTTTTTTTTTTTTTCTACCGGCCTCTGGCAAACACTAATCTGCTTCCTGTCTCTCTATATTAACCTATTCTTGATAATCAGTATATGCTGACTCAGTTTTTAACAATGACTCTTTATGCTTTTCTATTTATGTGCTTTTTGACACTTGCACATCTTAGAGGGTAGTATTAGTCCTCCTTTGCATCACATCATACTGTCACTAATTCATTGTAGCAGGTAATGAGGTCTTATATCATGTTTACACAGCTACTTTATTTTTAATTGCCCTCATGTTCCAGTTAGTATTTCTTAACGATCCAATTCATAAGTAAAAGTACGCCTCATCTGTGATGGTCTAGGTGAGTGTCAAGGAAACTATCCTTACAACATTACGGGAAAGTTGCCTTGGGCTTCAATGAAACTGTCTCTCACTTTTTGAAATAACTTTTCTAATATTTCATCAGGTGTGTGTCTTTATGTGTTAAGAGGAAATACTTGCACAGTTATTCATGTTGGACTTCTTATCCATATTTGTTGCTTACTTTGTGTAACATTCTTCAGTGGTGATTAATTGGACAAAATATCTATATATCTACATATCTAATATATCTACATTGGTCTATAGCCATATCCATATCTCTATCTATATCTATACCTATATCTATATCTTTATCTATCTATCATCTCATATAGAATATCTACTATCCAACTAGTTTTACAATCCAGACAAAGAACCAGAGATAGCATTGATGTCAGCAAAAATGAAAGGGCAGGGGCCTCTAATAGCTTGTCCCACTCCAGAAACACTAACAAACCTGACAAAAATGATCACAATCATCCTTATAAAAACTTTGGAAAATAGATATTTAAGCAAATGCCTCGAATTTATATGAAAAATAAGGGACCCTAAGTAGTAAAAACACTTGTGAAAATTAGGGACAAAGGAGGAGGACTCACATTTCCAGACCTCAGAACTTACTACAAGGCTACAATAAAAATATTGTGACATTGGCATAAGTAGACATATATCAATGGAATAGAATTAACTGTCCAGAAAGAAACACTCATGTTTAAAGTCAGTTGATTTTTGACAGGCGAATCAGGAAAATTCACTGGAGAAAGAATAGTCATTTCAACAAATGGTTTTGGGCCAGCTGATCAACGTATGCTGAACATACATACATGCACACACACATGCACACATATGCATAAAGTTGACCCTTAACATATCATACACAAAATTACTCAAAATAGGTCAAATACCTATACATAAGAGCAAAACTATAATCTCTTTGAAGAAAATATAATGGTAAACTTTTATGGTCCCGAATTTGGTAATGGTTTCTTAAATATAAAATAAAAACACATGTAACAAATAAAACTAGATATTAGACTTTATATAAATTAAAAACCTTTGTTCATGGAAGGGCACTATCAAGAGAGTCAAAGGAAACCCTTAGAATGGAAGAACACATTTGCAAATCATATATCTGATAAATACCTAATATGTGCAATACATAAAGAATCCTTAAAACTTCAAAAGGAAAAGACTAACTACTCTATTAGAAAATAAGCAAAATATTTGAATAGACATACTCCACATAGATATAGAAATGTCCAGTAAGCATATGAAATGGTGATCAGCGTCATGATTCATTAGGGAAACCACACTGACATCCCACTTCACATCCCCTAGGATGGCACAATAAACAAACAGATAAAACCGAGTACTGACAAGAATGTAGATAAATTGGAACCCTCATAAAATTAAAATGGTAGTCACTTTGAAAAACAGTTTGGCAGATCCTTACTCAGTAAGTTAAAAGAAACAATTTCACTTCTAGGCATGTACCCCAAAGGACTGAGAACAGGCCTCCAAGCAAATACTTGTACATGAATGTGCATAGCAGCACTCTTTAATATTACCAAAATGTGGAATAAATGGCCCTGGCTGGTTTGGCTCAGTGCATAGAGCATCAGCCTGTGGACTGAAGGGTCCTGGGTTTGATTCCAGTCAAGGGCACATGCCCTGGTTGTGGACTCGATCCCCAGTGGGTGGGCGTGCAAGAGGCAGCCAATCAATGATTCTGTCTCATCATTGATGTTTCTATCTCTCTCTCTCTCCTTCTCCCTTCCTCTCTGAAATTAATAAAAATATATTTTTAAAAAGGTGAAATAAATGGGTAAACAAAATATGTCATAACTAAATAATGAAATATTATTCAGGCATAAAAAGGAATGAAGTACTGATATATACTATTAATATGTATGAACCTTGAAATATTATGCTAAGTGAAAGAAGCCAGACATAAAAGGCTACTGTATAATTTTATTTATATGAACTATCTAGATCCAGAGAGATGGGGGAAAAAATTGCAGTTGCCAAGGGGTATTGGGAGAGTGATTGCTAAATGGGTACCAAGTTTTGTTGAGTGAAAGAAAAATTCTGGAACTAGATGGTGATAACAGTTGCACAACATTGTAAATGTACTTAATGCTACTTAACTGTACACTTTAAAATGGTTCAATGGTAAATTGTATGTTATATATATTTTAAAATTATAGTTGACATACAATGTTATATTAGTTTCAGGTGTATAACATAGTTATTAGACATTGATATATCTCATCAAGTAGTCACCACAAATCTAGTATGCTATTTTAACACAATCAAAATAAAAAAAATTAATAATCTATTTTCTCCTTTGTATCCAAAAACTATATAAGAAAGTATACTCTGATCAAGATGGCGGCATGGTTAAACAACTAATCTGCTGCCTCGCACAACAATTTCAAAAATACAACTAAAAGACAAAACATCTACCACCCAGAACCACGGGAAAGCTGGCTGAGTGGTAGATTTACAACTAAGGGGAGAAAGGAGCACAAACGCTGAAAAGCTGAGGTACGGAGGCGCGCGAATCGGGCTGGCGGTGGGCGACTGGGTGCGCGGTTTTTCTTCAACCCGCAGGGAGACAAGCTCCCGATCACTCTGAAATCCAGTTTCTGGGGACACTCGGGGGACCCAGACACCTACGGGGAGAAGCTGGACTCTCAGCCATTGGGTCGGAAAGTGAGAGTGACTTTTTTGCAGTGGTGCGCCCAGCAATCATTGTTTTACTGCGCTGGAACACCGGGCGCAGGGACTTGGAAACGTGGAAAGGCAGAGACGGCTGATGCCAGCCATCACCGTTGGCCACGCCCCAGCCTAGTGACGCCCTGAGACCCCGCCCAGCCCTGAGGCCCCGCCCCGCACATTCTACAAACCCGCCCAGGCTCCACACATTGGCTTTTGCATATAAATGGCCTGTTCTGTGGCAGCTTAACCAAATAAACTGCAGCTCCAGTCAGACTGCTCCAAAACCGCCCAAGCAAAGGAGGAGAAAACTAGTTCTTGCTGTAGCTCCTGCTGGGGGACACACAGCACACAAGGATACACCAAGAGAGTCCACCTCAGGTAACTGGGAGGCTGACCCATTGAACCAATAGGACATCTAGTACACAAAGCTACCCTACCAATTCAGGGAAGCAGCGAAATGAGGAAGCAAGGAAACAGATAACAAACCAAAGAAATGGAGGAGAACAAGCGACTGGACATAGAGTTCAAAACCACGGTTATAAGGTTTTTCAAGAATTTCATGGAAAAGGCTGATAAATTCAATGAGACCCTCGAGGATATGAAAAAGGACCAACTAGAAATTAAACATACACTGACTGAGATAAAAAATATTATACAGAGACCCAACAGCAGACTAGAGGATCGCAAGCATCAACTCAAAGATTTGGAAAACAAAAAGGCCAAGGACACTCCTCCAGAGAAGCATGAAGAGAAGAGAATTCAGAAAGTTGAAGATAGTGTAAGAAGCCTCTGGGACAACTTCAAGCGAACCAACATCAGAATTATGGGGGTACCAGAAGAAGAGAGAGAGCAAGATGCTGAAAACCTATTTGAAGAAATAATGAATGAAAACTTCCCCCACCTGATGAAAGAAATAGACTTTCAAGTCCAGGAAGCACACAGAACCCCAAACAAAAGGAATCCAAAGAGGACCACACCAAGACACATCATAATTAAAATGCCAAGGGCAAAAGACAAAGAGAGACTCTTATAAGCAGCAAGAGAAAAACAGTTAGTTACCTACAAGGGAGCTCCCATACGATTATCAGCTAATTTCTCAACAGAAACCATGCAGGCCAGACGGGAGTGGCAAGAAATATTCAAAGTGATGAATAGCAGGAACCTACAACCAAGACTACTCTACCCAGCAAAGCTATCATTCAGAATTGAAAGGCAGATAAAGAGCTTCACAGATAAGAAAAAGCTAAAGGAGTTCATCACCACCAAACCAGTATTATATGAAATGCTGAAAGGTATTCTTTAAAAAGAGGAAAAAGAAGAAAGATAAAAAAATATGAACAACAAATGCATATCTATCAACAAGTGAATCTAAAAGTCAAGTGAATTAAAAATCTGAGGAACAGAATAAACTGGTGAACTTAATAGAATAAGAGGCATAGAATGGGAGTGGATTGATAATTCTCAGAGGGAAAGGGGTGTCTGTGTGGGGAGTACGGGAAGAGACTGGGAAGAGTACAGTCTCTTCCCGTACTCCCCACACAGACACCCCTTTGTTTGACACCCCTGAATTCAGACACCCCTGAATTGTTTCTGTTGAGAAATTACCTATGGATAAGGACAGTGGGGGGGGGGGAGGTAAAAGGAGAGGGAGGGTGGGAACTGGGTGGTGGGGAGATATGGGGGAGAAAAGGTGAAACAATTGTAATCTGAACAATAAAGATTCATTAAAAAAAAAGAAAGTATACTCTACTTAATCTCTGCCATTAGCTCTATTAAGCAATAATGTGATCTCTAGCTTAAAATAAACAGACTTCTAAGACTCAACCTGTGATCTATTTCAAAAACTATTTGACAAAATAAATACATAGAACAATTTTTTAAATTTAAATTCTTTATTGTTTAAAGTATGATATGTCTCCTTTTTCCCCCATTGACCTCTCCCCGGCTGCCTCATCCCCCAGCACATGCCCTCAAAACTTCCCCCGACTGTCTGTGTCCATTGGTTATGCTCATATGCATGTATACAAGTCCTCTGGTTGATCTCTTACCACTCTCCCACCTTCCCTCATAGGTTGGACAGTCTGTTCGATGCTTCTATGAGTCTGGTTCATAGAACAAATTTTAATAGTAACTCAGACTTTTTCAAAATGATGTCCAATGTAACCACACCACATTCCTGAGAGAGAAAAAGTGAGTATTGCCTTACTTAACATTTTTTTCCAAATTACTAATGCAAAAGAACAAGCATTTTTAGTAAATAAAATAAAGCTTTGTCATTTATAAAATACATAGAAGGATAATTATTTACTCAAGACCAATGTTCCTATGATCTCAGTTACTGGGAAATTTTTTGAAATTATTATAACAAAAATTTCATTGCTCGATTTACTCTATCAGTTAGCACTTGCTCCTTGGTGTGATGTATCCCAGATTGTGCTACCTCACAATAAATTACCCTTCTTCTTTTCCCTTCCTATAAGATAAATAATGTGTTTTTCTTAAATATATTTCAAGTGTTTAGATTTTTATAAGTATCTTTCAGGCTTCCTAGTCTCAGTAAAATAGAATTAAAGTGGTTGAATATTTGAACTAGAAGAATCCTTAGTGATTTAATCATTTTAAAAAACTGATTGCCAGAGATTTTAAATGTATTATTTTTTATATAATGTCAAACAGCTAATGAGTAGCTCAACTGGGTTATAGGGCATCAGGATCTAATTTAGTGGGGGGTTTTCCCCCCCTTTTTTATTTCTCCCATTACTTCTATTGCTGTTCACTAATAATCCTTCATTTCTTTTAGGTTAAAAAGTACTTTAACATAAAATACCTCAGGTACTTTTTATCAGAGGTTTTACCTAGGGTCATCAAAAAAATGATGTCTTCAGAGGTGACAGTTGAGTTTGGTTCTGAATCAAGAGAAAGAGACAGCTATGCAAACATTTAGGGGGAGGGAGTCCCAAGATAAGAGTAGATAATCACAGGGAGAATGATCTTTTAATACCTCAGACAGAAGATCATTGCAGCTAAAACATGGTGAAAGTGCGGGAAATAGGAGAGAGATGAGGTTAGACAGGTAGGCAGAGCATGCAGGGCCTGGAGGCCACGGAGAGGAGTTTACTTTTACTTTAATTGCAAGAAAAAGCTATGAGGATTTTAAGAAAAGACATTATACCTCCGATTAAAATTTTAAAGAGTTTATTGGGAGATGTCTTTTCTATGGAGTATGAAAAGATGACAGCACCAATGAACAGGATTATAGCAGTAGTGATGCATGGGGATGGAATGGTCCAAGCTAAGGCACAGTTTGGAGGTGGTGTGAAAGGACTCAAGGACTGGATGTAGATTTTGAAAGAGATGCATAAATGATGACTCCTTGACTTGTAGATTAAAAATGTAGGTAGATGTTGTTGCCCGACCAGCATGGCTCAGTGGTTGAGCATTGACCTATGAACTAGGAGGTCACGGTTCGATTTCTGATCAGGACATATGCCAGGATTGTGGAATTGAACCCCAATGTGCAGGAGGCAGCCGCTCAGTTATTCTCTCTCATTATTGATGTTTCTTTCTCTCCCTTCCTCTTTGAAATCAATAAAAATATATTTTTAAAGAATTTAGATAGATATTGTTGACACTTAGAGATTTGGAAAAGGAAATCAACTGTTATGTTTTGGCCACATGCAATGGTAGCTATCAATTTACATCACTGTGGAGATGTGTAGTAGTTAGCTGGACACACAATCTTTGAGGTCAGGAGTGAGACCAGAGAGGAATATAAATTTATATACTCTAAGTGGGTTTCCTTAAATCTTGCAACTAAATGAGATCATTTAGGAAAAAGAAAAAGAATAGAGAAGATCACCAGGTACTATTCCGAAGGGTACTCCAACATTTAAAAGTCTGTAATAAAAAAGAAACCAGAAAAAGAAACTGGAAGCCTATGAGAAAGTGTTTCAAAGAAGGGTGCAGGGAACTGTGTCGTGTGCTGCTCAGGAGTCATGGAGAAAGAAGATGGAGAATTAGCTACTGCATTTGCAAAAATGTAGGTCATAAGCCATGTAACAGTGGAGTGGTAGATTGAAGGACGCAGTGACATGAGATGAGGAGGTAGAGACATTTTTTTTGAAGTGTTTACTCTACGTGGGACAGAGAAATGGGGCACTTGCTGGAGTAAGGAGCACATGAGCATAGACACAGGAAGGCATGCAATTGATTGGCTTGCAAAGTTCCTCAAAAAATTTCTGCAAAGTAGTCATATATTTTTCCTTCTCACAGTTTACAAAGGAAGAGGGGCAGAGGCCTTGAAGCAGGCCATATGCTCAGAGATAATTCTATGACCGGCAGGTGCATTCCCCTGGTTCAGACACACAGCTTCTCTTGTGAGAAAAGCAGTAGTAGAGGAACATACCCCCTCGACTGTGCTCTCTGCATTTCCACCCAAAGGCAGTACTTTACATCCCGGAGTTTAACTATGGGGTGTGAGTGAGGGTGCTTATACAACATATGCTGCTGGTGTTAGCAAGTGTATTTTTCTAACCTTGTTAACAAATGTTAAGGAGTTAATTTATTTTTTAACAATCCAAGCACCATGTGTTTACTAATATCACTTAGGGAGTCATAAACAGAGAAGCGGTTAGTAAATTTAACAATTAATTACAAAGCAAAAGCATCATATTTTGGTTCTTTTTCAAAATAATGGAGTAGATACACTAAAGAAACAGCAATTTGGTTACTGATGGTGTTCTAACTTCTGGTCCCTGTCAGACTTCTCTTTTAGAGTTGATTCTTCCTTCTGTTTGAAGCACTTTGAACAGTTAACAGTTCCTTGTAACCAATGGGAGATCTTAGGCAGCTTTCCCCAAAAGTTGTCATTTAAATGTTCTCTTTGCAGAAAACTAACGAATGTATGAAATCTCTAATACAATAAGTGCAAACACATTTTTCTCAGAGAGAAGGTCCTAATGGTGGTATATGATACTAGGCAGTAGCTATTGTGCACAAATGGGGAAGGAGAGTACATCAAACAACAGTTTCCCCCACTCTGCAATTTCCCCATAGTTCATGCAAAGGGCAGTGCCTCACAGAAAGTAAGAACTTAATAAATTATGTGTTTTGGTTGGCTATTGTTACCAGGCACTAATGGTCCCTGAGTAGTCTCTCTGATCACAGTAGAATAATATAACTCTTTATACTGTGATTGGTAGGGTAATTTGGATTAATTAATAGTAAATTATTAAAAATCTCAAGCTTCTAGGTAGAAAAATAAAGGCTTGACAAATTAAGGTCACATCTACCAATTATTAAGTAAAATATAGCATGGTTAAAACTGCCAAAATTACTTTAATGTTGTCTAAAGTGTCAAGTATATTAATAAGCAGTATGGAAATGGGATCTTTTATTATTAGAAAATACTCTGTAATCAAAGTATTGAATTAAATCAAGGACAATAACATAAAAACTATAGTAATGAAATAGACTATATTAATATATAGTATTGGTTCCATGAAGAGAACCGAGTTTTAATCTTGTATTTACTATCAATTAATTGCATATTCTTTGGCAAATAATTCACTAAACATGAATCTTCATTTATTTTATCTGCTAAGTAAGGTGGATTTTTTAATCTACAAAGTTTAGTGATTCTATAGTAAAGTTAGTTTTATCTTTTATAAGCCATTTTCTCATCAGTTCCTCATTACTCTCAGACAGATTTTCAGCACATCAACTGCAATTTCATTTCATTAGTGAAAGTAAAATAAATCTGAGAAACTATAATTACTTAAGATAAACAATTTCCCAATTATTGGGGTAGAGTTCTAACCCAACAGTTTTAAATTCACAATTCTTTTTATTAACTATAGCAATTTTCTTGAACATTTAAGATTCCTACAGCAAAAAGAAATATATCTTCTGTAGAGCCCACTAGATTCATGAATATGACCAATAAAACATCACTACTATAGTAATTGTACAATGTTTTAAATGTTTGCAAAGGTAATACCTTTATATTTCATTTAATTCAAAACTATTTTCAAGCATTAAGTCATCTGAAGAAAAGAGAAAAAGAAATGTGATTCAGTAACTTTTCCCCCGTGATTAAAACAACAAATTTTACTGAATCACTAATGAACTAGAGCAAATAATTTATACATTTAAAGGCGAAGAGCATGTAATAACTAGTGGGCATCACTTGTGTGCAGAAGCTTCTCCAGGCTTATCTTGCTGTAATTGCCAAATGGAGCCAATAATGAGGCCACTCTCCTTGCTCTGCATCGTTCCACAAACCTTGAACCTCCTCAGGTATGACAGCACCCGAACAGGGAGCCAGACAAACCACCTTTCTAACAGGTTTAAGCGAGTTTCCTCCAATAGGAAAGGTCCTTCCTATCATTCCCCCCTATTGTTTCATCATCTGGAAAGTTCCATCTCACTCATTAAGATCAACACCAGAACATCTCTGCTATAAAGGCTTAGCAGAAGGAATTATCCCCTTTACTGCTATATAATGTGTATACACACGCCACACACACCACTTCTATTATCACATTAATGGTATGTTTGTGCATCTTTTCACTTGTCTCCAATGGGTTTCCATCCCACTCTGGGTAAAACGGAAAGGCCTTACTATAGATGGGAAGGAAAGGCCTTACTATAGATGGGGGGGAAAGGCCTTACTATAGATGGGGGGGAAAGGCCTTACTGTAGACGGGAGGGAAAGGCCTTACTGTAGATGGGGGGGAAAGGCCTTACTGTAGATGGGAAGGAAAGGCCTTACTATAGATGGGAGGGAAAGGCCTTACTATAGATGGGAAGGAAAGGCCTTACTATAGATGGGGGGGAAAGGCCTTACTGTAGACGGGAGGGAAAGGCCTTACTGTAGATGGGAAGGAAAGGCCTTACTGTAGATGGGAGGGAAAGGCCTTACTGTAGACGGGGGGGGGGGGGGGGGGGGAAAGGCCTTACTGTAGACGGGAGGGAAAGGCCTTACTATAGATGGGAGGGAAAGGCCTTACTGTAGATGGGAGGGAAAGGCCTTACTATAGATGGGAGGGAAAGGCCTTACTGTAGATGGGAGGGAAAGGCCTTACTGTAGATGGGGGGGAAAGGCCTTACTGTAGATGGGAGGGAAAGGCCTTACTGTAGATGGGAGGGAAAGGCCTTACTGTAGATGGGGGGGAAAGGCCTTCCTGTAGATGGGAGGGAAAGGCCTTCCTGTAGATGGGGGGGAAAGGCCTTACTGTAGACGGGAGGGAGAGGCCTTACTGTAGACGGGAGGGAGAGGCCTTACTGTAGATGGGAGGGAGAGGCCTTACTGTAGACGGGAGGGAGAGGCCTTACTGTAGATGGGGGGGAAAGGCCTTACTGTAGACGGGAGGGAGAGGCCTTACTGTAGATGGGTGGGGGGGGAGAGGCCTTACTATAGATGGGGGGGAAAGGCCTTACTGTAGACGGGAGGGAGAGGCCTTACTGTAGATGGGGGGGAAAGGCCTTACTGTAGATGAGAAGGAAAGGCCTTACTATAGATGGGGGGGGGGAAGGCCTTACTGTAGATGGGAGGGAAAGGCCTTACTGTAGATGGGGGGGAAAGGCCTTACTATAGATGGGAGGGAAAGGCCTTACTATAGATGGGAGGGAGAGGCCTTACTGTAGATGGGGGGGAGAGGCCTTACTGTAGACGGGAGGGAGAGGCCTTACTGTAGACGGGAGGGAGAGGCCTTACTGTAGATGGGAGGGAGAGGCCTTACTGTAGATGGGAGGGAAAGGCCTTACTGTAGATGGGAGGGAGAGGCCTTACTATAGATGGGAGGGAGAGGCCTTACTGTAGATGGGAGGGAGAGGCCTTACTGTAGATGGGGGGGGGGGGAGGCCTTACTGTAGATGGGAGGGAAAGGCCTTACTGTAGATGGGGGGAAAGGCCTTACTGTAGATGGGAGGGAAAGGCCTTACTATAGATGGGAGGGAAAGGCCTTATTGTAGATGGAGGGAAATGCCTTACTGTAGATGGGGGGGAAAGGCCTTACTGTAGACAGGAGGGAAAGGCCTTACTATAGATGGGAGGGAAAGGCCTTACTATAGATGGGAGGGAGAGGCCTTACTGTAGACGGGAGGGAAAGGCCTTACTGTAGATGGGAGGGAAAGGCCTTACTGTAGATGGGAGGGAGAGGCCTTACTATAGATGGGAAGAGCTGCATGGCCGGGATCCCAGTTATCCCTGACCTACTTTCTTTCCACTCCCCCACGTGCATGCTTTTGCAGGCACACTGACCTTTATCTGCTACTCCAGGAACTTTGCATTGTTGGTCTCTTTGACTAAAAATATTTTCCTTTAGGTATATGATTGATTCATTCTTTTATTTACCCCTTTAAATTGTCTTATCAAAGACGTCTTTCCTGACAATTCACCTGAAAGAGACCTGTTCCCAAACACATCCTTTTCTCTATGTTTACCATTTTTAAGTTTTCTTCATAGTATTTTTCTCCATTGATTTTTAAAACATATTTATGGTTCAATGCTACTGTCTATCCAACCACTAATACAATGATACTTTTTTTATGAGAGAAGGGGATTTTGTGTTTACTGTTGGCATTCACTACCCAGGACATTTCCTGGAGCACAACTATAGGTTCTCAATAAGTAGTTGCTGAACAAAGAAATATGTTGCAGTCTCACCTTATAAACTATAGATTCCATAAAGGCAAGACTGTCTCATATTTCTTCACTGATTGGACCACCATCATCTATAGTTATAACCCCATACTGAGTGTTTCATAGAAGTTTACTGAAAGAATATGATACTTTTCTTAGACTATGAAACACACACTATTTCCAAGTATAGTGTACATATGCCACAGATTTAAAAGACACAGACAAATGAAGATAAAGAATGAGCTAGATGGCACAGAGTTGGTGTTTTCAGTTCCTGCTGCTTCTCTTCTCTTTCTGATCTTGGCTTCTCAAGCTTCCATGGATACACTATGCCCACATTTAATTTTTGCTTCTTGATCCCTATGAGGTTACAAAAAATCCTGCTGGTGTCCCTAACTCATCATAGCCATCCTCTGTAACTTTTATATATCATGTCTAACGTTACTTAAGAAAACAGCAAATTCATTGAAAGGCAATGTGATACGTGGAATGCTGGCTGGCCATACCTCAGTGAACACCCCTCTTTCTGACATCTGAACTCAGAAGTTCCCTGATGCCTTCATACAAATATGGATATGTAATTAAAAGTTTACATATATTTTTTAGTTGTTTTAAGCAAGAGCATTGGTCACTGCAAGCTGTTTCTTCATAACAAGAAATTTAATGTACATATCATTTTAATATTTTAATTAAGCAAGGTGAATTCTAGGCTTGCAATCTGTTTGTTATAGCTTCTTTCAGGATGCATTAATTGGGATATTATGACAATAAAACCATTAAAAACATGGTGGATGATGACACTATAAGAGTATGCAATTTAAACAAATCTAGAAGAAAAATAAAGGCTTCCATGCATTTTCAACACAATAATCACCTTTCTGTCTTGAAGTTTTCAGGTCATAAATGTGAACCAATGAATGAATGCATTTAGTGGAGTATTAAAAGTCTTCACCTAAATTATTTTTAAACATAATTAACTATTAACTATTTATAAGTATTAAATGTACTGGGAATATGCAAAAATAAGCACCTAACACCTGGCTATCAGTCTAGAACTGCAGTCACACTGACCTACCTACTCATTCTTCCTCTGTTTCTCTAGACCAAATAATATATACTATTACATATCATAATGCAATGAAAATGGATGATACAACTATTCTAGTTAGAAACTGTAAACTACTTTGTAACAGTAGACAAGAACTAAGTATAAGACATGACCACGAAAGTAAACTGCAACACATGGGAAGATAATTTATATATGAGGTCACACACACATGTGCGCGCACACACACACAGTAATCTGTCATGAACTGGCATCACTCAAGTTGTGAGAAATCAATAGAATACAAGCTTCAGCATTTTTACAAAAGTTTCATTCATACATGCACTTTTCAGCCAATATTTGTTGAATTATGGTAGACATTCAAGCATGGGGATTTAATAGAGATCTACTGCTTCAGTAGAAGCTTAGAGTATAGAGAGGAAAACACATATTAATTGGACAATGACACAAAACATTTATAACTGTAGACTATGGTACTGAATAAAAAGAGAGAAGAATGGTATTATGGGAGAAAAGAGAACACTACTGTTGCCTATCCAACAGGCATCACCTATTCTTTCTTTTTAACATAACCACACTTTTATGTGGTAAAAGTCTCTTTTCTTTTTGCCACAGCTCCCTTCCTTCCTGCTAGGATGTTCTTGACTAAGAGTGTGAAGGTTGGGACTCCAGCACATATCTTACCAAGCTAAGCATCTGGGGATGGCAGGTGAGCTTTATTTCTTGATATTGTTGAGCCACTGGATTTACCTCCTGAGTGAAACTGATGATATTAATTATACACCTATTTGGGTAATACTCTGTCATTTCAAGCTAGTCACATCCTACAGAGAATATAAAGGAAAAAAAAAGAGAACATTACTTCAACTAATGTTTGGGAAGGATATCACAAATTAGATATTATTTTCCAAGCTCTTCTTTCATTTTGCAATACTGGCTACGATTTACTATGTGAAGTGTGCAGAATCACATATATTATTGCTAATTCTTATAAAATTTGAAGATATAGATAGTATCATTTTTAGAAGAAAACTGAGATATAAATTAAGTTAGAGTTTTAGAGACTATATAGCTAGTGAATGAGGCACCCAGATTTCTAATCCATGTCTCAAAGACTCCAAAGCCCAATATTTTCCTAATAAATCATGGAAAATATCTCATCACTTTGACATTTGAGTCAAGTATTAACTTATTAGTAGGATAATACAAAACTGTGACCCTCAATTAATTAATTTTGGCCACAGAATTAATGGTGAGTAGACTCAGATCACATACACATAGAGATGTTTATTATTGTCAGGTTGTTGTTTTTAATTAGTGCACCTTTCAAATAAACTTCAGGATATATCCAGATACAATCCTATCTAATAAAAGAGTAATATGCAAATTAACCATCACTCTCTATACCCACAAGCCACGCCCACCAGCCACGCCCACCAGCCAATCAGAACGAGTATGCAAATTAACCCCAACCAAGATGGCTGCAGCCACAGAGAGCAGGAAGGAGACTTGGGTTTCCCTGGCAATGGAGGAAGCCAAGCTTTCCACACACCCTGGCAGGCCCAGGCCTCCGCTCAAGGGTACAAAGTTTCACTTATAGAAGGTAAATAAATTCCAACAGAAATGGCGGCAGCCACTGAGCTGGAAGAGCAGGAGGTTAGGGTTGCCTGGGCGATGGAGGAAGCCAGGCTTCTGCAGCCCTGGCCAGCTCAGGCCTTCACTCCAGGCTACAAAGTTTCATTTATAGAAGATACATAAATTCCAACAGAAATGGCTGCAGCCACGGAGGGAGCAGGAGGCTTGGCTCTGCTCCAGGCTACAAAGTTTCAATTGTAGAAGATAAATAAATTCCAGATACCAGGGCCTCTGCTTGGGCAGTTAGGGGTGACCAGGCCGGCAGAGGAGGGAAGTTGGGGGCAAACAGGCTGGCAGGGGAGCAGTTAGACATCAATCAGGTTGGCATGGGAGTGGTTAGGGGGTGATCAGACTGGCAGGCAGAAACAGTTAGGGGCAATCAGGAAGGCAGGCAGGCGAGCAGTTGGGAGCCAGCAGTCCTGAATTGTGAGAGGGGTGGGATCAGGTCTAAACAGGCAGTTGGACATCCCTCGAGGGTCCCAGATTGGAGAGGGGCAGGCTGGGCTGAGGGACACCCGCCCCCCGGTGCACAAATTTCGTGCACCAGGCCTCTAGTTGTTCAATAAAGCCTATGAAATCAGGAGTAGTGTAAATAATAATTCCAAATACATTGTTCAACTTAGGAATGTTTTTCTGTTCCTGAGTAGATTAGAATTTAACATAAATTCATGTCTTCTCTAAGTAGTCATAGGAAATTTAATAATATAAAATGCATACATTTACATCCCAAAAGTTCTCATCACAAAAATATTTTAAGAAATGAGTAGTCATTTATGTATATGTATACATATAAACACACATGTGTATAATTACTAGAAGAAACTATCAATTACTCCCTTTTAATTGTTCATATTTTATAAGATCACATTATCTAATTTTAAATGAATATTTTATTCAAAGATTTAGGTGTACATTAAAAGAAGTATTTAAGAAATAAGAATGAATAGCAGTGTAAATTTTACTTTTCATTTCTACAACTACCCATTGAAATTAGACTATTGTTTTTAAAGATTTTAAAAACATTTTTTAATGAAAATCTGATTTATCTATCTCACTAATACAAGCTGTTAAAGTCAATAAAGAATTTGAGAACTATTTAGGAGTAAGTGACTCAAGGGAACAATGTTTTCCAGGGAAATGATAATGGGATACAGAGCCTTTCATTTCTGGGTCACTAGTTTGAAGGTGGCTCAGGTTGTAAGTGATGGAAAGTCACTAATGTTCAATGGCCTGTGTGAAATTAGTTGGTGCCATCAGTCCAGTGCCTAGTGAAGAGGTGTCCATTCACATCCCAATTGGCATTAATTGACCTGCATGTTGACAGTCTTACTATGAGGACTGAGGGCTCTCGGCACTGAACACCTGATTTTGGAGTACAAGACAAATAACACCACGGTTGGAGGAAGGTGTGTTTCTAAAGAATGTAGCCATATAGGGTTTGAAAATTGTTTCTCCTAGGGTCCCTTCAAAAGGTTTCTTTGATCCTCAGAATTTTTAAATTGCAGACATGTTTTTATGACATCAATCTAATGTATTTCTAACATCGTTCCACATCCTCAGGAACAATCCCTGTTCAAAAATCCCTGATTATTGAAAATATCAACAAAACCAATAACTGTTACTTAGAATCCATCCAAAAACTAGTTCTTAATTTTCTTAGACCAATTAAGTAATAATCTCCTGGCTAGATCTAGTAATCTATATTATTTATTTTTCTAGATAACGATGATATTCAACCAATTTTGGAAGTTACGTAGACTGTACTTTATAGGGGTTCAACAAAATTCTTGGACTAAAATGATATTAAAATAGACTTTTTAATATAGGAAAGTTTGTAGCTATCTATGTCTGATCTTTCCTATTTGGTAGGCAAGTAAATTGCCAGGGCTGGAAAGCCAATTAAATCAGAATCTAAGATAATCCATCAAATAAATATGTACTGAATAAAGGCAATGCCTACTAAATGTTTCATGTGTCAAAAGTTGGATAGTAATGTCCACTAGACATATTAAATGGGGACCCCCCTCTCTGTCTCCCCACCATTAAACACACACACACACACACACACACACACACACACACACACCAATTAGAAAACAAGCTCTGTGCCAAACATTTATTGAGTACCATTATTTTATAACTTTCCAGAAATTTAGGCTTCTTCCTAATGATAGCTTATTTAATACTGATGAATATCATGAGGGTTGTCATTATTATTTCATTATCTTAAGTGAGATAATAGCCTTAAATAAGAGATTTGTTCTAATGGCTAAATAATAGGGCCAAGTTTTCATTCTATTTTCTTTACTTCAAAAAAGCTATGTTTAGTCCACTATACTAATACTAGAGGCCTGGTGCATAAAATCGTGCGGGGGGGGGGGGGTCGCCTCAGCCCGGCCCCTGCGCCCTCTCCAATCCGGGACCCCTTGGGGGATGTCCAACTGCCGGTTTAGCCCCGACCCCATGGATCAGGGCTAAACCGGCAGTCGGACATCCCTTTCACAATCCTGGACTGCTGGCTCCTAACTGCACCCCCTGCCAGCCTGGTCACCCCTAACTGCCCCCCACTGCTGTCCAGGTAACCCCCTGCTGCCCCCTCCCTGCCGGCCTGGTCGCTTCTAACTCTCCCCCCCTGCCAGCCTGGTCACCCCTTACTGCCCCCCCTGCTGGCCTGGTTGCTCCCAACTGCCCCCCTCTGCTGGCCTGGTCACCCCTAACTGCCCCTCCACCAGCCTAGTCACCCTTCACTGTCCTCCATGCCAGCCTAATTGCCCCCAACTGCCCCCCCCCTGCTGGCCCAGTCATCCCCAACTGCCCACCCTGCCAGCCTGGTTGCCCCACACAGCCTGTTGTTCAGTCGTTTGGTCATCCTTCACTAAACCCCCTGCTGGCCTGGGCGTAGGCAGCCATCTTGTGTGGGCGTGGTAGTCAATTTGCAAATTACCTCTTTATTATGTAGAATAGGAACCTTATTACAATTATAATTTAGGAGCCCATAAGCAGTCAATTCTTTTCTTTTAGATTTCTTATATGTAAATAAGAAAGTTGAACTGGATGCATTCTGAAGTCTCTGTTAACTGTCATAAGATTCTGACAATACATTAGTTGGATGATACAGACAATAAGTGGAATCATTAAAGAAGATATTCTATCTATTGTGCATCTTAATGGTAGGTCCTGCACAGAGTGCAAAGATAAATTAGAGTCCTCTGTTTAAATGCCAGGAAGATTAGTGACTATTTATTAAAAGTAATGTGTTTTATGCAAGGAATATATATCAAGAATGATAATGGGCAAACATTCATTGCTAAGAAAGAAACCCAGTAAGCAAAACTCTAATGGGAAGATGAAAAAGTTAAATAAATTATATTAAGAAGACCAAATTTAAGTTTGGAAACAAATTTCACCATATCTGAGGCTCAAAATGATTTCTGGTTGAGATTTGTTACTACTACTTCCTATTTAGAAGGCCCTAGCTAGAATCCCAAGATTGGATGCATATTTTTTCCTCTCCTGTTATTCTAGGAAAAGACTATACTGTTGGATTCTCATTTAAGGATGGTATTGTGAATGTGGTAGAAATTGGGTTGGATATTAAAGGATAATATTCCTGGCTTGTCATTATGATTTCAGAATTACTGAAATGTCTGGTAAAAATATTTTTGTGGCTGTCTTTGTTTAGTAAATTATACTGTGTATTAACCAACACTAGGAAACAGAATAAATAAATGAACTGTTAAAATCAGCTACATAGAAAGAGCAGAAAATATTCACATGCCCAATCTAATTAGCCAAAATAAAGGCTGGTTACAACACAAGACGTCTGATATAAATTTTTGTTAAGTATGTGAAAAACTAGAAAACTATTAATTCTATTCACTTCTATGTATTGACTTATTATTAGTAAATATCAAAACAATGTTTTATTTGACCAAATATTTTTAAAGTCTTCTGATAAAATTGCCTGCAGAGTCCATTGAGTGGTTCTTTAAAAATAATATAACTGGTAGAAAATTTTCATCCACTGAGGGTGGCATTGGGTGGAGAAACAGTAAGACACAGTTTAGCACCAAGTATGGTGAATTGAGTAAAAGATCCCAAGTGGAAATACTGTTTTTGAACAAATTGAAGTGTGACTAAAAGGTAATATGAATAGTTTGTGTGTCTGTGACTTATGAACTATCACCGATGGCAATTCCAAGGGAAGAGGACTGACAAAAATGTAAACACTCTTAGAATACTGAACAGTGTCTAACACACTCTTGAAAGAACTATTTTGGAAGAAAAGACTCAGTTTTTGTATGTCTGCAGTTTAGTAGGTTTTGTAGGTTAATTTCATACAACAGTCATGTTAGATATTAAAAGTAAAAGTAACATTAATATCCATGTTAATTATATGCAATAAATCAAGACATCTTTTTTAAAAATTCAGTGATTGTGTAGTTAAAATTATTACAGCATAACAGATGGGAAAACAAAACCACTAGACTTGATCATCAAAACCCTTCTTTTCCATGTAGTACCCTAACACAGATGATACCATCTTTAACATTTTACTAGTAATGTTAATAACATTAGCAATTCTCAGGCTTATTTTAAGGTTAAAATTAAACGCTGCATATGAAATTGCTATTTTGGTGCTATATCAGGTAGAATGTGTTTTCAACAATAACAGGTAATCCATGTCAAGGAACTTAAATGGTAAATGAATGTGTGGTCACACGTGACCCTAAACCAAAGATATTCTAACTTTAAGAAGGATTAATTTAGTAGCTTAGTGATGTTATCAGCAAGCCATCCTCCTTGTATTTTATCACCTTACCACCCTTATGTCCTAATGATGCCACTATTATTCTTTGCAAGATGACTACAATATTTCTAGTCAGCACATCAAAACATAGTGATGGTCAAAGATAGAAAATACTGTTTTAGAATCAGGCCCCATTTTCCAGATGCTTCCTACTCCTGGGTCTAGCTCCTCCCAGTCTTACTGAACATAGCTAAGTTACACAGCAAGACCAAACCAGAAACTGAGAGGAGAAATAAAATTACCATGAGGCCTTAGACTAATTAGGATTTCCTCAGAAGAGGGAAAGAGTCAAATTCTCAGGGAGATGCCCACCTAAACCAAATCATGGCTCCGTTAGAAACATCATCAACAATACCTATCATGTATGCCTAATAATTGGTTCAGGGGCTTTGCTGTTCTTTTCACCGGAAGATAATTCCTTATCTTTGATGCCAGAACACTGGCAACCCAATAGCTGTGAAGCTGTATAAAGTTTACATATTTTATGTATAAAAATACTCCTACATATTTGTAGTATGGGAAAGGCAGAGCCCAGAAACAGCCAAGGAACTGTTTGGACACACATTTTTTCTGTAGTCCCAATCTACTACTAGCATTTATATTTGATTGACCAAGCCAATCCTAAATCTTTACCATGAATTTTTAGAATAAATGTTAAGTGAAAAATCTGGTAAGTCTTGACACATATTTAAGTTGAATAACCACCACGTGGCCATAATACAGAATATTTTCACCTCTCAAAAATGTTTCTGCATCCCTCCTCTTGGTCCCCCCTCCCAATCCAGAGCTCTGACAACCACTGATCCACCTCTGCCATTTTAGTTAGGCCTTCTTTAGAATGACAGTCTTGTGTGTCTGACTTCCCATAATGTTTATGTGATTTATTCATAGTATTGCATTTAACATTTTTTTCATTTTTATTTCTAATTATTGACATACCATATGCATTAACCTCTTCATATCTATTATGGATATCTATTATGAATAAAGTTATCTTGAATATTAAAGTTCGCATCTTTGTGTGGATATGTGATTTCATTTCCCCTGGGTGAATTCCTAGGAATTGAATTGCTGAATTAAAAGTCAAGCATTTTTACCTTTATAAGTATATATTTAGCTTCACTTTTTTATTATATGTTTTTATTGATTTTTTTAGAAAGAGAGGAATGAAGGATAGAAAGACAGAAACATCAATGAAAGAGGAACATCAATGGGCTGCCTCACTCACGGCCACTACTAGGCACCCCTGGGGATGTGCCCTGATCAGGATTCGAACCAGGAACCTCTGAGTTCATTGGTCAATGATCAACCACTGAGTCACACCAGCCAGGCTATATTTAGCTTTATAAGAAGGTACTCTTCAGATGTCTAAAAAGTCTGTACCATTTGTGTTCTTAGCCACAATATATGAAAGATCCAGTTAATTTTCTTTTCTTTCTCTCTCTCTCTCTCTCTCTCTCTCTCTCTCTCTCTCTCTCTCTCTCTCTCTCTCTCTTTCTCTCTCTCTCTCTCTCTCTCAAAAAAGCAGGCTTTATTGGGAAGAGAGTGCTGGACAATGGGCATCCTACAAATTTTCTTATATGAAGTCATTATTCAAATCATTTGCCCATTTTCATATTATTGAGTTATAAAAATCCTTTAAATATATAGGAAACTAGTCTCTACATATATACATATATGTAGATTCTCAGTCTATCTCTTGCCTTTGAGTTTTTCGTCATAGTGTCTTTTGAAGAATAAAAGCACGTTTTTTTTCTTTTATGGTTTGTTTCTTTATGTCCTGTCTGAAAATGTTTGCCTAACAAATATTTTCTAATTAACATTGGTTTACAGGGTCGAGTTTTAAATTTTTTTTTTTATGTATGGATATACAAATTTTCCAGTGCTATATTTTAAAAATAGCATTCTTTCTCAATTGAATGCTGTTTGTATCTTGGCTGAAAGTCAATTGACTATACATATGTGTGTGCAGAGAGGGAATTATTTCTAGGCCCTGTTCTTTTATTGTAAATCTTAAAATAGTATATCTTCAAGTTTGTCTGATTTCCAAAAATTTCTAGGCCATTTCCATTTCCATTTCCATATACGAGGTACATTTTAGAGTTATCTTGTTAATTTTAACAAAAATCATAGCTAGGATTTGGTGACCTTTGTGTTGAGTCTATACATTACTTTGGGGAAGATTGACATCTATAAAACACTGAAGTTTCTGATCCATGAATATGTTGTATCTCTTAATTTTTAAAAATATTTTTAAGTGTCTTTCAGCATTACATTATAGGTCTTATATATTTTTCCTAAATTTTTCATATATATGATAAAATTTTAAGTAATAGATTTTTTAAAATTTAAAAATCCAATTTTTCATTGATACTAAAAAAGGAAAATTGATTTTAAATTTTACCTTTTATTCTTCAAACTTGATAAGCTAATTTCTTGATTTGGGTAGCTTTTTTTTATATTTCTTAGGATAATCTATGTAGACAAAAATGCCATCTGCAAATACAGACTCCTTCATTTCCAATTTCTAAGCCTTTTAAAATCTTTCTAGACTTAGTAAAGTCTAAGACATCTGGTACAATGTTGAATAAAAGTGGCAAAATTGGGAATCTTTGCTTTTTTGAGTTTTTGGGCTAACTTTCAGTATCTTATCTTTGAGTATAATGTTAATAGTAGATAATTTGTAGCTGTTTTTTATCCGGTTAAGATATCCCTTTTATTCCTAGTTTGCTAAAAGTGCTAAATGATGTAAGAGGATTAAATTTTGTCAATATACAACATTTTTCTTTATAAATTGAGATATTAATATGACTTCTTTGTGTTCTTAGAATATTGCAAACAATGTTAATTTTTATAGGTCAACATTTTATCTCTGAGTTAAATCCAAGTTGGTCAGGAACTAGTAGGTGTTTTTTTTTTTCTTAATCTATCATTGGTTTCAATTTGTTAAAATTTTGTTAAGGATATCTTTGCCTATGTTCATAAGGGATACTGACCTTTGTGAATTATTTTCTTTTTCTTTTCATGCCCAAGTATTTGCTACTAATAAAAGTTCTAAAAGTCTGAAATTAACAACTGACATTCAAAAAATAATGCAAATTTGATAGACGTAAAGACAAATGGGCAAATCATTTGTCATATTTTAAAGAGCCCCTTCAGTAACAGAGCACATAAGTAAAAATAAAGTATAAAAGATTGAACAAACTAATCAACAATCTTGATCTGACATTTTAAAACATTCCATCAAACAATAACAGAATACACATTATTTAAAATTATCATAGAATTCTATCTCTATAAGGCATATTCTGTGCCATAATATCAGTATCAACAAATTTAAAAGATTGAAATTATATTATTTGACTATATCAAATTGAATTGAAAATATCAGTAACAAAGATATCTGAAAAATCTCTGTATATTTGGAAATTGAACAACATACTTTTAAATAAAATATTTATCAAATAAGAAGTCATACAAAATAATCACAAGTTAAATATATGAGAAATTATGTATAACTAAATTAGAGTGAAAATACTGCAAGAATATTCATGACATGGAGCTTAAACTGTGACCAAGAGGAAACATACCCATTAAATGCTCATATTAGCAAATTCTCAGATAAATTATCTAAATTTATGCCTAAAGAAAAAAACAACTAATGTCCATACTGCTGTCAGTGTCTATGAGTTTTT
Source organism: Eptesicus fuscus (assembly GCF_027574615.1). Classification (NCBI taxonomy): domain Eukaryota; kingdom Metazoa; phylum Chordata; class Mammalia; order Chiroptera; family Vespertilionidae; genus Eptesicus; species Eptesicus fuscus. The sequence continues at coordinate 9,944,478 of NC_072487.1, read as the reverse complement.
GTTTGTTTTCTTGTTTATTTGTTGCTTTCTGTTTTATATCCCACATATTAGTGAAAACATGTTTCTTAACTTTTTATGTCTGACTTATTTCACTTAGCATAATATTCTCAAGATCCATCCATGTTGATGCAAATGGCAGTAGTTCATCTTTTCTTATGGCTGAGTAGTGTTCCACTGTATATATGCACCACATCTTCTTTATCCCATCAACTATTGAGAAACACTATATGATTGTTTCCATGTCTTTGTCACTGTGAATAATGCTGCAATGAACATAGGAGTACATATATCTTTGCAAATAAATGTTTTCAAAAATTTGGGGTCGATAACATAAGTCCTAGAAGACAGGTTGCTGGTTCATATGGTAACTCTATTCCCAAATTTTTAAAGAACTTCCTTCCGCACTGTTTTCCACAGTGGCTGTACCATTTTACATTCCCACCAGCAGTAAATGAGGGTTCTTTTTCTCTCCAACCTCTCCAACACTTGTCTTGTTGATAATAGCCATTTTAACAGGCATGAGGTGGTATCTCATTGTAGTTTTGATTTGTATTTCTTTAATAGCCAGTGAAGTTGGGCATCTTTTTTTAAATATATTTTTATTTATTTCAGAGAGGAAGGGAAAGGTCTAGAGAGATAGAAACATCAACAATGAGAGAGAATCATTGATTGGCTGTCTCCTGCACTCCCCACACTGGGGATCGAGCACGCAACCTAGGCATAATTGAACCATGACCTCCTGGTTCTGAGTTCAACGCTCAACCGCTGAGCCACGCTGGCCGGGCGAGTTGGGCATCTTTTGATACCTTTTTCAATCTCTTTTAATAATACTTTATAGTTTTAAGTTGTAGATCCTTCATGCTCACAGATAATAGTGTGTTAGTCACTAGAGGAAAGGGGTTGGAGGAATAGTAAAGGAAAAAGGGGGTCAAATATGTGGTAACAGAAGAAGATGTGACTTTGGGTGGTAAAAACACAATGAAGCATATAGATGATGTATCATATAATTATACACTTGAAAACTAAAAATATTAAAAAATAAAAAATAAGCAACAACAACAGAAAACTCAATAAACCCACAGCTAGTAAAGGAGGGGGGGGGGAAGGCAAAAACAGGAAAAAAATGAAATTGTAAATAAAACCAAATCTAGTACTTTGAAGAAATCAAGAAAATTGCATTTTCAAAGAGAAAAAAAGAGAGGACACTAGTATTCAGAATAAATGAGGAAACATCACAACTGTTCCCATCACAAAACTATATTGAGGGAGTATTAGAAAGAATTTTGTGTCAATACATTCTGAAACTTAGATAAAATGCACAGAGATTTCTTGAAATTTAGCAACTGCCAAATTAATTCAATGAGAAATATGTCATCTGAATGTCCCTACATCTACTAAATAAATTGAATTCATAGTTAAATTTTTCTTACAAATATCCCAGTAGCACACATTTCATAAGAAATAGTAGTTGTCATCCATATTATTATTCAATTTCATTTGGTTGTTTCATAAGTATTCATATAGTATACATATATATATTTAAATATATTTTTATTAATTTCAGATCAGAAGGGAGAGGGAGAGAGAAATAGAAACATCAATGATGAGAGGGAATCATTGATCGATTGGGTGCCTCCTGCACACTGTAGGAGGGGGATTGAGCCTGCAACTCAGGCATGTGCCCTGACCACGAATTGAACCATGTCCTCCTGGTTTATAGGTCGATACTAAACCACTGAGTGACACTGGCCTGGCATATACAGTATATTTTAATTCATAGACAACTAAGGTCCATCTAGTCAATATTATTGTTTTAAATATATTTTATTGATTTTAGAGAGGAAGGGAGAGGGAGAGAGATAGAAACATCAGTGATGAGAGAGAATCATTGATTGGCTGCCTCCTGCATGCCCCTACCTGGGATCGAGCCCACAACCTGGGCCTGTGCCCTGACCAGGAATGGAATCATGACCTCTTGGTTCATAGATTGATGCTCAACCACTGAGCAACACTGGCCAGGCTCAATATTACTTTGAAGGTCCTCATGACTTTATCAAATATCTGCCCTAACTTTGTTCACTTAAAACAATAATAGCATTTTTGTTCATTTAATATACTTTATTTGATAATTATTTCAATTATTTGCAATATTTGAACATCTTTTTTATGCCATATCCTTATCTCCTCATAATGCAAAACACTGGTCTTGCCTTTAATTTTTTTCAGAGACATAATTTTGTATCTCAATGTACTAAATCATTGGAAAAAAGAATGCACTTCTTTGTAAATTGATGTATACATATATGTCAATTGGCATATCTTATTGTTCCCCAAATTCCTTCTTTTTTACTATTTAACATCCATAAAAATGATATGAAGAAAGAGGACTTAACAGAATAGTATTTGCACTGATAGAGAATGAAGCTGGAATAGAAAACATGGCAAATGCATGAGAACTTGTTCAAAATATGGCTAGATTATTACAGGCATATTAGATAGTGTGATTCAATAACAATTCAGGAAAAGGCATGTTTAAACTTGGCTAAGTAGTGGTTTTTGAAAGGAAACAAATCTGCCTTTAAATTTGATTAAAAAATGCTTAACTTCAACTTCTTCACTAGCTTTGTTTGCATATAAGCTGGTTTCACTGCTTTGTGATTGTACATTTGCATTTAAATAGATTCATCTTTAAATGATGTGCGACATACAATACAAATGTAGACTAGTGAGGCCATTTTATAGAAGAAATTTTTTACTGACCTGATAGTCTAAAATGCTATAAAGCTCTCTGACATTTTAAAAATTGCAGTATGAATTTTATCACATCAATAACTCACAATGAAATTACAATTTGGAATGATTTTTCAATGTGTCTTGAACCTGTCTCTTTCCTTCATTCTTCACCTCATTCTAATGCAGACCGATGAAACAGAAAGGGTCGCCATTTCCCTAACCTCAGATCTGGGTAGAGGACTATGCAATTTAGGGTAACACAAATGACATTATGTACTTTTATTGACTTTTCCTTTTAAGTAGCAGTGTCTACATTGACTTCCAATATTGGAAAGCAAAATTCTTTCATTCTTAAAGTGATTATGTCAAAGTTACACCCAATGAAGTTATAATAATAGTAATATTGAGGCACAGGTAACAATAAGATAAATACAAACTCATGTCTAAACACTCACTGCATTTTATATGTACGTGTCATTACCTGAACATGACTTAATTCCCTGCCAGAAAGTTACCATAGCAAAGGCTATTGCACAATAAATTATAAGGAATCCAGAATGTTCTTAATTTGAAGATGTCCAGTTCTTTTTGTACAGGTCTGTTTTCTTTATTTTTTTTCTTTTAGGTCTTACCTTAATTTATCAGCTATATAGCATTATTTTGTCTTCACTTAGTATTTCTCAGTTTCTCCTTTTAAAAATTTTATATGTTATTACTTTTCTCCCTCACTAAAGTAGGATCTATATGAATATAGCTATTATATTCAATGTAGCTGAATTTATTCATGTGGGAACCACCTTATTTAAAAGGCCTGTCTTTTTTATGGCCAGTTATAGAAAGGGACACAGAACCCTGCAGTGATGTCAAAATTACCGGAGATCAGAGTTTCAAGAGGAGGAATGACAAAATGACCATAAAAAAGGTGAGAACTAAAAGGAGACAATTAGATCTGGTTAACAACAAATTAATTAAAAATAACGAATTCAACAGAGTTCTAGGAGAAAAACTCAGATATCGAAGAGACACAGAAGTAATAATAAGTACTGTTATAGAGGAAAGAAAAATGAACAACCCTTTTAAAATGTATGGTTGAGACGTAGAATATAAGAGCTACAAGATGTTCCACAATCTTAGATTTGAATATTCTACACTTATACACATGCACATACTCAAGAGGTAATCTATATAATTACCCTATATAATACATGTACATATATAATTAATATAATGTATATAATTACTTTGTTTATAGGTAAAAAAAGTGATACTATCACAATGTTAAAACTTTCACAATTAAGGGAATAAACATTTAAAGGTGGACTGTATAAGTACTAATCTAAATATTTGGATTTTTGTCTACCCTCTTAGCTTTTTACAAAAATTTATTTTGATACAGTACATGTATTTGCTAGAAGAAGATAAAAAATAGAAATATAGAAACAAGTGGCAATTAACAATTGCTAATTGTTCAAGCTTAATCAAGGATATGTAGGGCTTTCAGTTTTAGAAAACTCTTGACAAAGCTAAATTGACCTAAATATCCATGGTCTTGACCTAGGAACAATTTTTAGCACCAAACTTAATTTAATGTATAAAAAGAATTACTTGGTGCTTATTTATTAGTGACTATTTTTCCATAATAGTCTAGTCAAAAAATATTATCACTTTTCAAGGTCTTCTTAATTCTAAATTTCTCTACTTCTGAAAAGAAAAGTTAGATACATTTTGCCACATTTATGAAATGTAGAAGAAGAAGACGACTATTTTGAGGTTGTGAGCATATTTCTTCATAAAGGTTGTGAGGAGCAGCAGTTTTACTCGGCCTTATCTCCCACTGCTCCACTGCCAGCACTCTCAGGATGTTGCATTTATTATTATTTCCATTACAGCCACCGTCGGTTTGGGAAATATTAATTTTGTCTAAATACACAGCTTGCAGATTTTGAATCATCATTTCTGGAAATAACAAAACACACACTATCGGCCTTAATGTTATGTTGCATAGTATCTGAAAATGTAGTACTCTACCAACAGAGTTCTCTTGGTTCGAAATGTTTTTGAGTGTGAATAATTCTTTCTTTTTTTCTGCTTAGTAAACAAAATACATCTAGGGGACCAAACGGAAACCAGAAACATCTCAAACTCTGACAACCTATAACTCGGAGACTGTACTGAAAGGCCATCTGGGTGCTAGGATCACAGAAAGCTGGACTCGAGCTTGAATCACTTCTGTCATTGGTCACTGGCAAATTATGTAACTGCTGTAAAGTGAGGATAACATTATAATGCTGTTTTATGATTTTTATTGTTTACGTGGAGATTAAATAAAATAATGATTATAAGTAAGATTTTTTAAAAGTTTTCTGGAACATTATAATGTCAACTATTATCATAATCTGAAGTTAAAGGACACACATGGATTTAAAGAAGATACATGGATTCCAAGCCGGGGGTGAGAAATAAAAATAATACTTATTCATATATTCTACATTCAACTGTGAGATCTCTCAAAATTTGGGAAGACCTAATACACAGTAGTGAGTACATTTATTTCTAAAGTTTGCTCAACAACATTGATAAAGTTTTAGTAGTCACCATTTAAGTAAAACAGTGTTTAAATTGTACCTGGAATTTTCAGTGCTTATTTTTAGCCTATTTACTGAATGTTTGATATGCTGTGTTTTTCTCATTCATTTTATTAAATGTACTTTAGTCAAAAGTTTTTGTGAGGATTTAAGGAGGCCAAATAATTGAATGTGTAATATGCTCTAGGAGCTAGGATTTTAAGAATAACACAATCACATACTGACACAATAACTTAGGGCCTGTGCATAGTCTCTGAAAATCAGTTTTGTGAAATGTCTTACATCCAAGAAATAGACGGTGAAACTTAAACCATTATATCACTATTTTAAAATTAAAGGTTTCACTTAGTACATGTATTTTCACTTTTTTATATTGACACAAATGCAGGTCTAAAACATAGTGATTTAGACCTGCCTGTTAACTTATTTAAGAGAAACAATCCTTCCAAAATTAACTGAATTTTTAAAAAATATTTTTATTGATTTCAGAGAGAAAGGGAGAGGGAGAGAGATAGAAACATCAATGATGAGAGAGAATCATTGATTGGCTGCCTCCTGCACGCCCCCCACTGGGGACCCGGGCATGTGCCCTGACAGAGAATAGAACTATGACACCCTGGTTCATAGGTCAATGCTCAACCACTGAGCAATGCCAGCCAAGTTCAATTGGATTTTTAAAAACGTGTTCTATTTATAATTCCATTTCTTTCATTTTTCCTCTCTAATGTGGTATATGTCATAGTAAATACCTACAGAACTGGTGTGAGAACTAAATGAGAGCCTGAATGTAAGAGATATGCTTGGCAAACAGCAAGTCTTACATAAATCTGAGTTATTCTTATTGGTGGAAGTATTGGTATATATAGTATATTAAAGTGTGAGAGCCTAGAAATTGTGTCTACACAACTAGTCCAGTTCTGTAAATGTGTATGCATTCTATAATTGTTTCAGTAAAGAAAGAAAAGAAGAGGTCAAGAAGCAGGAGAGAAACATATCTAAATAAATGCTTTTGGATCCTAGTTGTTGTTTTTCTTTCCTACAAAGAGCTATTTAGAACCTTTAATCCTTTAAACTTATTTAACTGTCATGGATTTCATAATAAATTTTGATTGCATGTGAGGGATATTTTGCTTAGACTATAAAAATATCCAAAATATAATTTTAATTTATAATATTTGACCTTCAAATAGCAAGTTGAATGTGAACTGTACCAGGCAGATCACAGAAGACCTTCCTTCTACATAATATTTTCTAACTAAAACTAATAGCTCAGACCTCATGAATCTTGGTCTTTCTATAAATTGTCATTTTTGCATCCCCACATAAAATTTCAGTGTCAGTAGTGTCATGTCAAAGTAACTAAAGCATATGACTTATTCTCATTTCTTTCCAACTAAGAAATTTTTTGTGCACAGTATAAACTATTTTAGAAAACTCAAACAAAAGCAAATATTTCAAATTATTTATTCTTCTCTCCAGTTCCAGCATCCTCATATGGTTTTCTCTCTTCCTACCTAAATGTCTACACTATTCTGAGCTATTCTGAGATGTCTTGATCAATTTACATCAGAAATTTATAAAACTTCTCTTTATTTCAACTCTTTGTACAAACCCAAAAATGTTTACTTCAATATTGGTTATGTTCACCTTCTTGGATTTCCAAAAATATCTACAGTTCACTAGGATTCAAATTTACCTACCTACTGTGTTGCCAACTTGCCAGTCCCAAGATTAGTGTTTTCAAAATGAAAGTGAACAGTCCTCTACTCCTCACCTCCTTAGGAGATGTGCTGCATGTCTTTTATGTGGGAAATGTTATTCAATAGGAGATGTGTGTCCTAGGCAGCCTTCCTTTTCTCTTCGGTTTCACGGCCTTTCTTTCTTTTTGACAACTCCACAGTGCCTACACTTTTCTAGCTCCCTAAACTATGTGAAGTCTCTATTTCACCTATTAGTCAAATGTATTAGCTAAATCCCTCTAAATGTTCATTTGTAGATACATTAAGAACACTTATGTCTTTTATTGAATCAAGAACTAAATGGTAATGTCTAACTCTAGAATTTCAGAAAATGTGAACTAGATCACGGAAGAGATTTTGGAGATGTATTATTGATAAAACATCCATTCTTTTTTTATGACTAAACCCTCTACCTTAAGTAGTACAACTACTCTATAGCATAATAAACTGGGCTCAGTCATCATAAAATATCTGGGTTCAGTTCTCAATTAAAATTTTAACTGGGTAACTTAAGGCATTCTATACATTTTCTCTAGACCTTATTTCTCTTCTTTGTAAAATAAGCTGGAGATTGAATGAGATAATGGATATCATATGCTTTTGCTTGTGAGACAAGAATAAAATGAAAAATAAATAGCCACCTCAAAGATAATGATAATGGAAATGATGTAAAGATGATGATGGTGATGATGATATATACACGATGCCACTTTTCTTTTGATCACTTCCTACTCCTCTCCATTCCTTCTTGCCTATAATCAGTGTAAGATGTTAAGTCCTGAACACCTCCATATTAACTTTCCTGTAGTTCTTAGTCTCTGTTTGATCTAAATTACTCAGATTCTACTTTTATTTCATATTCTATTCTATTATGTTGTTTTGAGAAGGCAAACCCCTATTTTTGTAAAACTACTGTTTGAAATTCTCTGCTATTTAGATAGTCCCTTATTCTGTAAAGTCAACTCTGCTATTTTTTAGACAGGCCCCTATTCTGAAAAAATAACTTTGCTTTCTAGCCTGCTTGAATAATAAGGGAGATAAACTTAGCTGTCTGACCTTGTTGGCCAGAGACTAGATACACCCATACTCTCATGCCATGCCAGATATATTTTTTAATTGGATAGAACTGTGTTGTTTTCAAGGCCACAAGCTTCCAGATAACCACTAAGCACACATAGGGCTGGCTCTTTAATAAAAAGAAAAATTCTGCTTATTACTCTGCTTAGAATTTGAATTCATTTTTCTCTAAGCCCACCGGTGTATATTAAGGTGTGACTCCAATCTCTCTAAGTGTTGCTTGTTTTTTTTCTGGTCTCTGCAACAGTTTATATTCATGGAGGCTATATCAAATCTACTAAAATAGTACAGACAAAAGAGAATTTATGGTGTAAATTTGCATAAAAAATGATATGTAAATAAAATATATAAACTTTAGGCTCACCAAGCTTTTATGTACAGGTACAATAGGCTTTTTCACTTAATTCAATATGTTATTTTTGAATTTGTTATTGGGCACTGCATAATAACTAGGTATTTTGTTGACCTTGAAAGCACAAGTCACTGAAGACCTCTGTATAACAGTTTGTCTTTTTTGTCTTCTGACGGTCCCACAAACCTAAACTTTGAATAAAGATTATTATAAAAATATAGGGTATTGTATGGACTCCTACACAATCTTATTGTTGAAATTTATAGAACAGCTACATCAATGTTCTACCCAATAAAAATTTTCTCTAGAAAATTACCATTATTATAATATCTAATCTTTCCTCAAAGAAAATTATATAATTTTTCTAACTCATAAAGCAGTCCTCAACTTTATTGCTCTGATTAATGAAAAATACTTCCTGTTATTAGGTATTAAAGCATCTTCTCTGGACCTACCAATGTGAGGTATTAGTTCTGCTCTCTAGGGCTCTGTAGTACAAGTCTAATTCATCTTCCACCTGACAGCACTTCACATATTTGAAGACAGCTTGCACTGCCCCACTAAGTCCTTAATCTATATATTCCTGGGGTTCAACTATGTACTATATTTCTGTCAACTCCAGTTATTTTTTCCTGACTTTTGTTGTGGTTATTTCCTGTCATATTTTAGCTTTATTTTGTTAGTACTTAGTTTTAAGACATTCTCTCCTGGAATAATCCTCGAATGAGCATTGTATCAAATAGGAACTATTAAGATGTTGATAAAAATGTAAAAATCAGGAGTCACTACCTGGTTCTTTAGATATCAATTAGCATATTAGAAATGGTTCCAAACATTGTGGTATAACACAGCAATCATTTTATTAAGTTTAGAATTCTGGGAATGAGAAATTTAGAAAGGGCAAAATAAGGGTGGCTTATCTCTGTTCTATTATGCCTGAAGCATCAGTTGGGAGAATTAGACAGCTGGGAAAATACAAATGAATGGAACCAGAAATTATTTAGAAGCCTCCTTATTAACATACCTGTGCCCTGGCAGCGATGACTGAAGGGCCTCAGCTAAGGTGGAAGTCCGAGACACCTAAATGTAGTCTTGAATTGGAGTACAGCAGCTGAGTTCTTCAACGGAAACAGCAGAGATAACGTACTTAAAACACACACACACACACACACACACACACACACACAAAAAACAAAACACAAGGGAGAAGCAGAAAGCCTTCTTTTGACCTAGTCTCAAAAGATACTTCCATTACTCAAAAGTTTCTAAGTAAAGCCCAGATTGAAGTGGAGGGCAGCCAGACTCCTCTTTATAGAGAAGTCGCAAGATGATATGGCAGAGAAGTATGTGAGATAGGAGTTACTGTTAGAGTCATCTTTGGAAAATATAATCTGCTCCAGTATGCTCTCTGGCCACAACTCACTTCCCTCCACATGTAGCATATATTTATCCACTTCCAGAGACCCCAACAATCTCATCCCACACAGTATTTGACTGAAGTCCAGAATTTTACATATAAATAAGGACCAGGTACACTTGAGTCTTATCTGTTTCAAATTTTTCCATGTGGCCCATCTCCATCAAAAACTGTAAACTAAAGAGATCAGTTATCTTTCTCCTACAACTCAACATATAATGGTGACTAAAACATGGGACCATTACAATAGATATTGCCATAGAAAAGGGGTAAATAAGAACCCAGTGCCCATCAGTAGATGAGTGGATAAAAAAGCTGTGGTACATTTACACTATGGAATGCTGTGGAGCAGTAAAAAAGAATGATCTCTTACTCTTTGAGACAGCATGAAGGAACATGGAGAATATTATGCTAAGCGAAATAAGCCAGTCAGAGAAAGACAAGTATCATATGATAGCACTCATATATGGAATCTAGTGAACAAAATAGATCCAGAATCATGGAAGCATGGAACAGACTGTCAATTCTCAGAGGGAAGGCAGAGGTGGGTGAGTAGAAAGAGATCGACCAAAGAACTTGTATGAATATATGCATAACCCATGGACACAGACAATAGTGTGGTGAAGGCCTGGGGTTGGTGGAAGAGGTCAATGGGGGACAATAGGGGGACATATGTAATACTTGCAATAATAAAGATTAAAAAAAGAAGAAAAAGGGAAAATAAAGGTTCACAGAGGCCATTGCTCCATAGCAATTCTGCAGTCTAGCTAGGTATATGCTGCCAGTCCTACAGGCCTCTTCATTTTAAATTTCTGTTGTCACTTTTAGTCCAAGCTGATAAATTCTTAAAAAAAAAAATCTGTGTTTCTTATGTATCTGTTTATAATCCATTCCCTTAAAAGAAAGACACATCGACAAATCTCTTTGTGATAAATTATCTCCACCCTGGGCTTTCTATGAGAAGCTGTGGGACAATACCCTTAAGATTTAACAGTTTAGTTTTTTAACAGAGTACCTCAGAGGCACATGCTAGAGAACCTTAATAAACCTTTGCCCATCTTAAAGAGTTCATGAGGTATCATTTTAACAAGGAGATTGTCAGTCACACCCTTGGCTTTATTCTTATTCTGAGGCCACATTTTCCTGATATCACTGAATAGCTAATTATTTGCCCTGAATCCCTTTACTATTTTGAAATCCTTTTGCATTCTAAAAAGGCTGGGAATAAAAAAAAAAAAGTTTTTTTTTTAATTAAGCAAGTTTTGTCTCCTTTATTAAACTTTTCTAAAGTTTGCTTGAAAACTGAATAATACTTTTCTTTTCTTTTCTTTTTTGCTGATTTCTATTTGTATTTTATCATTTACAGCTAAAAGTACCTGCTGACACTTTAAAACTTCAGCATAGAAATATCTTTAGCAAATTCAACTAGTTTGCTAGACATATTTCCATCTTCCGTGTTACCAGAGGTGACAGTATTGCCAAACTTTTTGCCACTATACTAGTATAACAAGGATCATTTTTTATTCTAGCTGAATAATATATAGTCCCCACACCCCACTTTCCTGTAAGCCTTCATTGCAGCATATTCAAGGCCTGCCAGGCTATACCTGTGACCAGTTCCAAAATCACTGCCAAATGTTTTAGGTTAGGCTATATTGATACCATATTTTGAGATACACAATTCTATTGCAACCATCTCTTGCTACACAACAATCTACTCCAAATTCCTGGTGCAAAACAAGAAGTTACATTATGCTTATTCTGTGAATCAGGAATTTGAACAGGCACAGAAGGGATGGCTCTACTCCATCATGTCTGGGGACTCAGCTGGGAAAAATCATACAGAAATGCTGGCTTAAATGACTCTGGGATAGAATTTCTGAAGGCTTTTTCAGGCATTTATCTGCTTCATAGGCTGGAATGATTAAAGGCTAGGCTCAGCTGAAGATTACAGATTGGAACCTGTACACATGATCTCTCAATGTAGCCTGAGCTTCTCATTGCATGGCAGCTAAATTTAGAGAGAGGGAATCGAGAGAATGAATAGAGAGAGAGCTCATTTTTTAAGAGACTAAGGCAGGACATGCACTGCTCCTACTGACCTAGCCTCAGAAGTCAGCGAGTTTCACTTCAGCCTCATTCTATTGATTATAAGGGAATCACTATGATAACTGGAATGGTGAGCCAAGGTTTTTTTTTCCGGGGTTGTGTCTTGTGAAGCCAAAGAATGAAATTGCAGACCAGAAGATTTAAGCAAAAATGTGGAACATTTATTATAAGCAGATTCAGACTCCCCACATGGGGAGGGGGAGGCCAATAATGGGTTTCCCATGAAGCCTTGTGGTCTAGGGGTATATATTTGCTACAAGCCTGCTCTGTATCTATCCCTGTAGTCACCTGATTGATTCCATCAATTGTTCTTGCCCGGCAAGGAACTTAAAAAAATGGAAATACCTTGAGAAAGATTTCAGGTGTTCTCATTATATACTAAAAATGGTAACTATTTCACCACACACCCAAAAAGCTAACTATGTTAATTAGCTTGTCTGGATGTAAATTTCTCTTCTTCCTTTATTGAGTAAGATACTTTCCTCCAAGCAATATTACCCATAATTAGACTAAAAGAATAGTCAAATTAAATGTCTATATATATTAGTACTAGAAATGGACTTTCTTTGTTGGCAATCACTTATGTCCATATAATCCATTTTGTCTCACTACTCCGGGGCTTCTTAAAAATGACCTCTAGCTTTTAGTGTAGATTAATGTAAAATGCTTTCACATTTGGAGAACAGAATTGAGACTTGTAGATCAAGGATAAAAGAAAATTAAATTTTCAACATTTCAGATTTTCTTTTCTTCCTATGGTTAATTGGAACTTATAAAAACACATATATTTTGTGAATAAGTGGTATTTTTAATGTAGTTTACTTTAAAGGTGGCTTATGTGGGGAATGTAAAAGAAACACATTACTGATGACTTACAGTAAGGTTCAAAGGGATGAAGCATGGTGGCACACAATTTTGAATTAGCAGTGGCAGCAGTTTATGTGCCCACTCATCAAATAGCACACATGGAAACGTGCAGTTCTACAGTGTAATCAGCAGACAATTAATGAGAACAGATCTCTCAAAAATATGTAGGAAACAATTAGCCACAGTGCTAGGCAGTATGTGAGAGCCACAGTGCTAGGCAGTATCTATGAGAGATACAATGTAAAACAGGGAAGCAGAAGGAAGAAATATAAATTTCTTGGAGAAGGATGGGAGAAGACTTCGTGAAAGGAGAATCTAGATTGAGTAGAAGAATAGACTGGATGGTAAGAAAAGAAGACAATTCAGGAAGAGGGAAGAGCATTAATATGGCACAAATGCAACAAAGTTTGTGGTAGAATAGGACAGTGCTATGGTTATATCTGAATTGAGGTTTCTCAACAAATTCTCTGGTATTTGCCAACTGTAGGAAATGAAATGGCTATCAGTATAAATATGTCTTGCAAGGAAATCATGCTGACTTCTTCAACTTTCTTCAGCAATAAAAAAAAACACTCTGAAGACAGAAATATCAGCATTGCCTTTCCCTGAATATATAATTTGGGAAGGTGCAGGCAGTTAAACCACTTTTATGCTGATATTATTTCAGCACCTGACACAACGGAGGATACTTTTCTTGTTAATTTTCATAATTTGAGTAAGGTCTTGGAGAAACTGAATTTTACTCTTAAACTAATTTTAAAGATAAATTCTTTAAAAAATGAAATAGAAGCATAGGATTAATGAGGCTATGTTTAAATGATCTTAAGAAAAATCTCAAACAGCCATTTAATCAAAAGACTAATGTGGTAATTGTTAGCAATTTTATCCAATCATTAAAGTGTCATCACTAATGACAAACTTGTAAATGCCTCATTTACCAAAGTTACAAATACATTATTATTTAAAAGATTTTATGACTCAAATTAATTTCTTCATTTTGATTTTCCCACATTCCATCTGAATTATGGAGACTTATTTACTGTGTTTTACTTTATCACTGTGTGACAGCAGTATTTTTGAATAGTGGTATCAAAAAATAACTTTTTATCTCCCTTTTTCTGTTTTAATGATATTGTCATCTAATACTAAAACTTAAAGGATAAAGCAATTTATAGTTGTTTATTCTATTTGACAATTGCAGTGCAAATTAGTATATCAGTGATAATTTAAACAACTTTTATAACTAGGTTACCACATACCCTTTTCCTGAATACTTAATTGTACCAAATCTTATACTTAGCACATTAACTATATTGTCTTAAAAAATATTCAAAATCTTGGTTTCATTCTAATTTTACAAACAAGAAATTGATTCTTTGAGGAATTATATTAATTCCCCAAGGTCCCATAAGTAGGAAGTGGCAAAATGCTGAAAATGAATTCTATCCAGATCTATATCTCTATGTCAAGGCTAGGAGTTGTATCCTGCACATGTCACTTCTGAAAAAACAACAACATAACTCTATGGATATATTAACTTCTATACACCTCATCCCTGATTATCACTCAGAATTACTCTTTACTGCCGATCTTGCAAAAATTTTTTTCTTTTTTCTTTTTCTTTTAATTTCTTTATTGATTAAGGTATTACATATGTGTCCTTACCCCCCATTGCCCCACCACCACCACTCATGCCCTCACCCCTCTGTTGTCTGTGTCCATTGGTTAGGCTTATATGCATGCATACAAGTCCTTTGGTTGATCTCTCCCCCTTACCTCCACCCTCCCCTACATCCCCTCAGGTTTGAAGGTCTGATTGATGCTTCTCTGTCTCTAGATATATTTTTGTTCATCAGTTTATGTTGTTCATTATATTCCATAAATGAGTGAGATCATGTGATATTTCTCTTTCTCTGACTGGCTTATTTCATATGCTTATTTAGCATAATGCTCTCCAGTTCCATCCATGCTGTTGCAAATGGCAGGGAACTCATACAACTTAACAAAAAGAAGAGAAACAACCCAATCAAAAAATGGGCAATGGACCTAAATAGATACATTTTTAAAGAAGACAGAAGGAAGGCCAAGAGACATATGAAAACATGCTTAAAGTCACTAATTATCTGAGAGATGAAAATCAAAATGACAATGCGGTATCATCTCATACCTGTCAGAATGCTATCATCAACAAATCAACAAACGACAAGTGCTGGTGAGGATGTGTAGAAAAAGGAACCCTCGTGCACTGCTGGTGGGAATGCAGACTGGTGCAGCCACTGTGGAGAACAGTATGGAGTTTCCTCAAAAAACTAAAAATGGATCTCCCATTTGACCCAGTAATCCCACTTCTAGGAATATATCCCAAGAAACTAGAAACACCAATCAGAAAGGATATATGCACCCCATGTTCATAGCAGCACAATTCACCATTGCTAAGATTTGGAAACAGCCTAAGTGCACATCAGCAGATGAGTGGATTAAAAAACTATGGTATATCTATCTACACAATAGAATACTACGCTGTGGTACAAAATTTATTTTCTTTCATGTATTAAAATGTACAGATACTGTTTATACATCTAAAACTCACAAACGTGTACCCTTCTATCAAGACAGAATGTTTTATTTTCTGAAAAAAATTATTACAAAAGTAATATATATATTGAAATTAAAATGACCATACTAATCAGAGAGCAATTAAGGATTCAATGCAATTCCTATCAAAATGCCAATGGCATTTTTCACAGAACTAGAATAGATAATCCTAAAATTTAAATGGAACCACAAAAGGTTCCAAGTAGCCACAGCAATATTGAGAAAGAAGAACTAAGTTGGAGATATCACACAAACTGATATCAAATTATACTACTAAGCTATAGTAATCAAAAGACCATGGTACTGGCATAAAAAGACACATAGATCACTGGAACAGAATAGAGAGTCCAGAAATAAACCCTCACTTATATGGTCAACTCATCTATGACAAAAAAGATAAAAACATACATTGGAGTGCTGAAACCGGTTTGGCTCAGTGGATAGAGCGTCGGTCTGCGGACTGAAGGGTCCCAGGTTTTATTCCGGTCAAGGGCATGTACAGTGGTTGCGGGCACATCCCCGATAGGGGGTGTGCAGGAGGCAGCTGGTCGATGTTTCTCTCTCATCGATGTTTCTAGCTCTCTATCCCTCTCCCTTCCTCTCTGTAAAAAAATCAATAAAATATATTAAAAAAATAAAAAAACATACATTGGAGTAACAAGTCTCTTCAACAAATGGTGTTGGGAAAACTAAACAAATACATGTATAAAAACTGGACCACTCTTACAAAAATAAACTGAAAATAGGTTAAAGACTTAAATGTAAGACCTGAAACCATAAAGTTCCTAGAAGAAAACATAATAAGTAAACTATCTGACATCAGTCTGAGTAATATATTTTTGGACACGTGCCCTAGAAAAGGGAAACAAAAGAAAAAAATAAACAAATGGGACTACATCAATCTAAAAAGCTTCTGCACAGCAAAGGAAATTTCAACAAACAAAAAGATGACCCACTGACTGGGAGAATATATTCGCCAATGATACATCTGATAAGAGTTTGATATCCAAAATATGCAAGAAACTCACACAACTCTGTTACAAAAAATAAATAATGCAATAAAAAATTGCGCGGAGGGCGTAAAAAGACATTTCTCTAAAGAAGACATACAGATGGCCAACAGACATATGAAAAGATGCTCAATATCACTAATCATCAGGGAGATCGATGTAAGACAATATTTTCGTCACCCAGGAAACATCCCCCTTGCCACTCCCCAATCAATTTCTTCCTGTCTTCCACTGCCAAGACCATGAGTCAATCAGTTTTATTATTACCTGTAGATTACTTTTGCTTTTTGCAAAACTTGATTTAAATGAGTTAAAAATTTATGTACTATTTTGTGTCGTTTTCTTGCTTAGAACAATGTTTCTGTGATTCATCCAAGTTGATTGTATTTATAGAATGTTCCTCTTATTACTGAATAGTATTCCACTGATGAATAAATCACAATATTTTAAATATTTTAATTGAATTTGGGGGGTAACATTGGTTAACATAATTACATAGGTCTCAGTTGTACGAGTCTATAATATGTCATTTGTATATTGTATTGTGTGCTCACCACCCCAAGCCAAGTCTCCTCCCATCACCATTTATCCTCCCTTTACCCCTCTTTCTCCCTTCACCACCCCTTTCTCTCTGGTAATCACCATAATGTTGTTTGTGTCTATATTTTTTCTTTGCTTTAATATATTTAAAATATTAAATCACAATATTTTAATCAATGTTCCTGTACATAGAAATTTTGGTTGTTTCAATACATCATTATTATAAATAAAGCAGCTATGAATATTTGTGTATGAGTGTTTTTACAGACATAAGTTTTCATATTTCTTGGTCAATATAAAAAAGGGCGAATGGTCTTCTGAACTCCTATTGGAAATTGTCAAACCAATTTCTGATGTTATTTTATCGCTTTCCACTCCTAGAAGCATTATGCAGATTGTTCCGCATCTTTGTCAATATTTGGTATCGTCAGTCTTTTATTTAAACCACTCTAATAGGTGTGTTGTAGTAACTCATTGTGATTTTATTTTAATTTTCTTGATGAATGATAATGATGAGTATTCATGAAATTATTAACAATTTGTGTATTTTCTTATGAGAGTCAATGACCAAAATGATCATGAAGGAAAAAGCCAATATTGCAACTATGTTACTCAGTTTAGTCTAAGTGGTTCTGCTTGAACAAATGTCCATTAATGTGAATCTGACAAACATTGCGAGGCAAAACAACACATGAAGAAAAATTTCAAAGCCCAATAACAAAGTAAAAAAAAAAAAGACTAACCTTTTAGGTAGACAGGTTTTGTGCCTTAAGCCATTGCTTTCCATTATTAAATAGAGGTACTGTGTCCAGGATGAAAAAAAAAAATTGTACTTAAAAAGCAGGAGTGTGAAAAAATATGAGGTAGCAGTACCAGGAGTCAAAGAGATATGCTTTGAAATCCTGGCACAAATATACATTTGTGAGATATAAAAGCAGTGCTTCTCTAAGTCTACAGGCAAAATACAGCTAAGTTGCATCTGCCGATTAAGGTGATTACCTTGGAAAATCAAACTCAATACCAAATAAAAATATTTTCATTGATAGAGGCATTACGTTTCTGCTCTCTTCTCTGCATGCTGCATAATTTATAATTGGGCCTTTATGTTTGTGGTCAATATGATCTGTTTGAACGATTGGTAGGTGTAATATTCTGTCGAGCAGCTACACAGTTTTGTGAAAAAATCAATGCCCCTGGCATTTAGGTCAAGTTGGAGCATGGAGTTCAAGCTTTGATCACTTTCTCTGTTCTAAACACACAGTAATGATTGATACAATATTAAAGAAGAAAACCTAAAGGCACCGCTGGGCTCAAATACAAGACACAAATCACTGTGTGCCAGAAATAGTACAAAAACAAGAAGCAATGAGCTGGGCAGAAGCTGCAGGCTTGCTGAGCTCTAGATGCAAAAGAAAGTGGTGGCCAGGAGTTCGGCTTGGGACTGAACTCCCAAGCTGGTAAATGGGACTAAAATTGATTCACAAAATGAGAACTCTGAACCATACTGGCTACATGATGCCAGAGAATAAAATTTAGCCCCCATACCAATCCATTTCTGAATGATGACAAAAATAACAAAAATAAGTTATATCAGTCTGTGTCTACATCTGTATCTGCCTAAATATCACTGTTAGGGCAGAAAATTAAAATTTTATGAAAGACTTTGTTCTTTACTATAGGCATGTAGGGTTGAGTGGAGGCAACTGACATATTCCTAAAAAGCAAGAAGTGATCCAAGAATGGTGGGGAGATAGAAACAATACACTCCAAAAATTCCAAACCAACCACACAAGATAACAAGATATATAAAAATAATCCAGTGTAATGGTAGTAAAACAAATTATGAATTGAATTATAAAAACTTTACTCTTACTAGTAAATTGACCTTTATAAAAGATTATTTTAAAGACTGTAATTACATGAAAATATTCAAAGAGAAATATGGGTATATAGATTTCAGTTTAAAAAGTATATTTAAAAGAAAAGCAAACAGAATTGAAACAAGGAAAAGCAAATACAAAATAAAAAAATATTCAAAGTAATTAATTAGTGAAATGCAATATGTGAGAAGAATTCTAGACTGAACACATTTGATGAATGAAACAATTAGTGAATGGTAAGTTAGGACTGAGGAATTCTTACAGAATACAGAGGAAAGTAATAAAGCAATTTAAATACAAGAAAGTTGGGAATATTACAAAATTCTATGTTTGAGTAATAGTTGTCATAAAAAAGAGGAAATAGCAGAATATTAATATTTAAAGTAATAATAGCTAGATTTTTTCATAACTGAAATAGATATCAGCACTTATTGATTAATTAATAATATAAAGAAAAGAAAATCTAAATCCATTGTCATTTTAAAGAAACAGCAGACCATCATGAAAAATAAACATTTTTAAAGTTATACGATGAAAATATTTATGAAGGAATAGTTATTAAATTGACCTTACATGTCTTACATTCAACCATCAATGTCAGAAAAACTGTGTGATATCTTCAGAATGCTCTCAGAATACAATTAACAACTCAGAAATTTATACTCAACTGAACAAAATTAGTAGCTAGAACAAAATTAAGACACACTCAGAAAACCTAAAATTATTAGTAAATATCAATAAAAATTGGAATATATAAAGTCTTACAACCAAAAGACCCTCACTACAATAATTCCCAAATAGCAAACTTCGCCAAAAATAAACTGAGATATATGAGAAAAAGTTAGAATATGAGGTAAAATAGGATTAAATCCATGAGGTAATTAAACATGTAAATTATGTGGCAATGGTCTTAAAAACATATAAGCCTAACCAATGGACACACACGCCAGGGGGGTGAGGGCATGAGTGGCGGGGGGAAGAGGAGGATAAGGACACATATGTAATACCTTAATCAATAAAGAAAAAAAACACATTAACTACATGATTGTATCAAAAGTAACAGAACCACCTAATATTTTAAATAAAAACTGTAGTGCCATTGAGTAAATGTTTAATGCCTATTTAACTAAGGCTGTTGTCATAATCAGGAGACGTATATAAATACTTAATGTGTAGAGAACTATTAGACATCCAGAACCCTAAAGATTTCACAGTTCAAGCTCCTTCCAATATAAAATCAAACTAAATTTCTTCAGAGCTTATTTACAGAAGATACAAAATAAATACAAATACACCCAAAGACTATATACAAGACTAGGCTTCTGTACAATATTTCAAACTGAAACTTAAAAAAATTCAAGTAAAGTGGAATATTATTCATCCATGAGAAAAAAGGAAATCTTGCCATTTGCAACAACATGGGTGAACTTTGAGGACATTATGCTGAGTGAGATAGGTCAGACAGAGCTTTCTCTATTATATAAATCCAGTATAATAGCAATTATATGTGGAATCTAAAAATACTAATCATATAAAAATAGAGAGTAGAATGGCAATCACCATGGGCTGAGGAAACTAAGCTAGTAGATAAGTTCTGGAGAGCTAATGAATGTTATAGAAGAGCAATCATAGTCAACTATACTGTATTCTAAACTTTAATTGCTAAAAGACTAAACCTTGTTCTTAAGATTCAGTCTCTCAGACCAAAAAGAAATGATAGCTGTGTGACGTGATAAAGGTGTGAACTAATGCTACTGTAGTAATCATACAGCAAGATATAAATGTATTCTGCACCTTGAACCTCCACAATATTACATGCCAATTATGTTTTAATAGGGGTGGTAAACATACAATACAATATGCAGATGGTGTATTGTAGAATTGAATCCTATATAATTTTTATTAACCAATGTCACCCCAATAAATTCAATTTAAATACTTTAAAGCTGAAATACAAGGAGCAAACTCACAGAGGAATGAGAACTAGAAATAAAACAGTCTTTGCATGAGACTACAATCTAGGTTAGCATCAGCTCAGTGGTTCTGAGTACCTCAGGACTTGAACTTGGATTAAAGGGGTTTTCTGTCTTATCTATGGGGAAAGGTAACATCATTCTAGGCCAGAGGAAGAAGAGATAGAAAAGGGGCAGGAGCAATATTGGAGCAAAGAATGGCTGAATTCTTAAAAAACTAACGAAATATCCCAAATCATAGATTTAAGAATATTTACAAATTCTTAAAATAACACGTTTTTAAAAAGATCCATACCAAGACACAGCAGAGATAAACTAAGAAAACCAAAGATAATAGGAAATTTTGAAACAGTATTTAGAAGTGGTGGAGGACAACTTACGAAGTGGCAGTCATACAAAAGAGACCTCTCTGTTAAAGATGCAAGCTGAAAACAACTAAAAGATACCTTTACTCTGATAAAGGAAAATAACAGCTTTGTAGAAGACTAGACTGCAAAATATATCTTTTAAGAATGAAGGAAAAATTCAGATAAAGAAAATATTTGCCATAACTGATGCACAATCATGAAAATCTCAAGAATGTGCTTTTGTTAGGAAAATTTCATAATGGAAAATTACAAGGAGAAAGAAGAAATTAATAGGAAAAATTTATATGTATATATAAATTATATAATATAGATTAATTACATAGTATAAAACTCTAATGATAAAAGCATAATATGCTAATTAGACTGAACAGCCTAACAACCTTCTGGACGAAGCCAGGGCTGTGAGAGCTGAGGCAAGCCACCGCGGCTGTGAGGGCCAAGCTGCTAGCATGAATTTCGTGCATCGGGCCTCTAGTTATATAATAACATTGGTTATATGTTAATAGCATATAGTATATATTATATCATAATATTTTAAAAATTGCTATTTATGTATATAAAAGCCTACGCAACTGTTATAACCAGATGACAGGACCACTGGCTGGTAGCTATGATGCACATTGACCACCAGGGGTCAGATGCTCAATGCAGGAGCTTCCCCTGGTGGTCAGTGTGCTCCCACAGCCAACCTCCTGTGGCTGGCCAACCTCCCATGCGCTCTCCCCCTGGCCTGCTGGCCTCGATCAGGACTAGGCAAAATGGCACCGATCAGCCCTGATCACTGGCCATGCCTAGGGACCCCACCTGTGCACAAATTCGTGCACCGGGCCTCTCTCTCTCTCTCTCTCTCTCTCTCTCTCTCTCTCTCTCTATCTATATATATATATATATATATATATATATATATATATATATATATATATATATAAAAGGCTAATATGCAAAGTGTCCCCTCAGGAGTTCAACCGGGATTTCAATCACTTACTATGACCACCGGAGGGTGGTACGGAATAAAGGAAGGCCCCAGCTGGCACAGCTGGCAGCCAGCAGCTGGGAAAGGAAGGCCCTGGCCAGAAGAGGGCATCCAGGGAAGGAAGGCCCCAACTGGCATCTGGAAGGCCCCAATTGGCCCTGATCGCTGGCCAGGCCTAGGGACCCTACCTGTACACAAATTTCATGCACCAGGCCTCTAGTATAAATATAATGGTTTGTAAAGTTTCAAAAATATATTTGGAGTCATGTGTGTTCTGTGTATATCAATGTATTAAAAGAATAATGTTGTGTAAGTTGAGAAGTTGAAAATAGAATGTGCTCTAGCTTCTTCTAATATCTAATTTTAAAAAGGAATTTTATTGTGTTACCCATGTAATAAATGACATAAATAAAGTACTGATCAACATTTCATGAGTCACAGGACAGTTCCTTGAATATCAGGTGTTATGACATGTCTCTGGCCAGTGAGTAGCAAATTAATATTTGCTGACTGTCATTGGTGTATTTTTTGACCCATGAGGCTATACGATTCCTAAAGACTATTACTCTAAGGCAAGCATGTCAAACTTGCAACCATCATGCTACATGCCTCGAGGAATGTGGCCCGCTGGCTGCAAGTTTGACATGCTTGCTCTAAGGAAAGCTGGTCAATGATTGGTTGGTAATCACCACCTTCGACACTCTCCACATTATCTACCCATTTACTACTTTTATTTTTTTCTCTGTGGTTCTTTGGATCATACCACACTCTAGTGGTAGGGCTGTAAAATAAAACAAAACAAAACAAAACAAAAACCCATAGTCTAGGTAAGAGATGTGACAAAGATACAACTTCACAAGGGTGAAGAAAATACTTTTTAAAACTTAAGATATCCTTGCAAAGCATTTAGGTTTTTCAGTTATTATACACAGTGCCACAGGCAATAAGGAACTCTGGTTATCTGAATTAAGAAAACATGATTAAATGACACACAATTCCTTGCAATTCAAAACATTCCAAGAAGTTAGACATACAAATCATGAAAACAAGGTAAGTTATGCTTTTCAAATACTATTGGGTGGAGATTAAATAATAATCAAGGTTCATAACTGGAATGGTTTTAAAGATGACTAAGATGTCCCAAGTGTACTTTATGAACATAATACATTACTTTTAAAAGATGAAATTCCCTAAGACAAAAAGGAAAACTTAAATGATCTAATATGAAAATTGGCTATGTCATATGTGTGTCTTATTTTCTCCCAAATATGGCATAACTATATATGTTGGGTTTGGGGATGGGGAGGAATCTCCACAAGACTCAGAGATAAGAGTTTTCTGTGCTCCACTGTCTCTGCATGGCATGGCAAATGTTTGTTTAGGAAGCATTTGCTCTTTCCATCTTCCTGTACATTGCCTTCCTCCCCTTTGAGGTTTCAGACCCTTACTCCTTTCCCTTAGCTCAGGATGGTATACAAGCCTTAATTCCTGGACTGCCTGTAGGTTTCATATGCTTATGGGAATTCCCTATATATGTAATTACATGTATGTATTTTTCTGTTAATCTGTATTATATCAATTTGTCAGAACAGCAAAAGAACCTAGAAGAGGTATGTGTGTGTATAAATTTCTTTATATTCACATGCATGAAAGAGGTATATAAATACATATGTGTGTGTATATATAAATATATATGAGAGAGAAATGCTATATCTACCCCAATAATGATATAATGTAAAGATATAAGGATATGTGTATATGTTTGTATATAAATGTGTGTGTGTGTGTGTGTGTATATATATAACATATATATAATATATATATATATATCTCCTACCTAATAAAAGAGTAATATGCAAATTGACCACACCTTTGCTATGCCTAAGCCACGCCCACCAGCTAATCAGGGTGAATATGCAAATTAACCCAACCAAGATGGTGGCTAATTTGCATACACTGAGGGAGGGAGGAGTGAAGACTTAAGACACCATAAAATGAAGAGGGAGGGAAAGTAGAAAGCAAGGCAGCTGCTGGAGGGAAAGTGCGGGCGGCACGTGCGGCCACGGAGGCGGGCAGAGGCGGGTGGTGGCGGCAGGCGCAGTGGGTCAGGGGAGCGGGGGGCGGGGCGGGGTGTGCCACAGAGGCAGTGACAGCAGTGGCAGCGGAAGCGGCGGCAGCGGAAGCGGCAGCGGTGATGGCGGCAGGTGCGGCAGGGTGGGCAGGGCGCACCCCACCCGCCTCAGTGGGAGTGGAGGGGGGGGTGGGAGAGGTGCCGGTGGCGGGAGGGAAGCCCATGGCGGGAGGGAAACCAGTAGGAAGTCTTGCAGGAATCTTCCTGCAAAACAGGTCCCTAGTGTATGTGTGTGTGTGTGTGTGTGTGTGTGTGTGTGTGTGTGTATAAATATACACACACACACACATACATTATACATATACAAAGAAAAAAATGTGCCTCGAGAAAATTACTCTTCTCTACATTAGTCATTTTTAGTCATTTTATACTAGTTAATCTGCTATTCTGAATTATACTTGTTTTTTATAAAATGAGGTGAGATCTAATTACAACAAATCATTTCTTATTAGGGTAAACAACAGCTAATTGTGAGATGATGTTAATTCAGTGTGATGGAAAGCTTGCAATGAAATGACTCTCAAATCACATCAGTGTACAGATACTATGCTTCAAGATCATTTCCTACAGCATTATAGTTGGTGGTTAATGACAGGCATGTCCTGGAGACAGAGCATATTTTATTGGATCAGGTAGGTTAAGAACTGACAAAACATTCCATTATGAGACACTTGATTGCCAAGCACATTCTTGCTCCTTGCTGGTTATTTAAGAACGTTACTGATTTCTTTAAGGAGACTAATTGGAAATGAATGAACTCTCAGAGTTACCAATTTATGAAGCAGCATACATCATCCCAGTTCATGCACTCTTCACAAGGCAGTGGGTGGGAGTACAGGGGTGGAATTTCACGGAGCCATTTCACAATCACAGTCAAATACATCATGTTGTGGTGATGTCTAAGGTTCAAAGCATGAGTGGGTTGTTTAGATTAGAATCTGCACTAATCCTGCAAGTTTTGTTTTAAACCTTAACCTCTAATCAACTGAAAATGCAACAAGGAATTACACTGTGTAAAGCATATGAGTGAGGTACTGTGGTTTAAAATGTTTAAAGGACTAGTATTTTCAGCAACATCTTGCCCAGGATTCCTGGAGGAATGGCACCTGCATAATAACCCCACAGTGCTTTGAAGCCATTAAAAATGTGCACTATGGAAGCTGTAGGTTGAATAGCTTAACTATGACTCATGTCAATTATATATTTAATCACATTTTCTGGATGTAAAGGGGATATGTCCCAGAACCCCCAGTAATTTTTTAAATTACTTTTATTTTTTACTGTCTTTGTGCAGGTTTCCTCTCAAGTGAATTCAGTTTTTATAATAGCTCATAGTTTACTTGAGATATGTAGGATCATCTGTTCCTGTGCTGGGTTTTTGTGTTCTTTCTTTCTTTTTTTACTTTTAACTGCCTGTTTGTATGAATACTTGAAGCTGTATGTTGAAGATTACATCGATATGAATTTTTTGGAAAATGGTTTCTTTTACAAAGTTGTTAGACAGGTTTATAACCCAAATATAAATAACCTTAACTTTAGAAGCTTTAACATTTTTATAAACTAAGGGGTCAATTTTAGTGGTAAAGTACAGTGGTCCCCCCTTACTTGAGGGAGATATGTCCCAGGACCCCCAGTGGATGCTTGAAATCTCAGATAATACCAAACACTATGTGTACTATATTTTTTTCCTATACATGAATACTAATGATAAAGTTTAATTTACAAAGTAGGCACAGCAAAAGATTAACAACAAACAATAATAAAATAGAACTATAACAATATACTGTAAAAAAAGTTATATAAATGTGGTCTCTTTCTCTTATACAACACTAGAGGGCCAGTGCACGGGATTCTTGCACTGGTGGGGATCGGCCCGCTGTGGGAGCACTGCTCATCCCAGTCAGCCGAGTGGCACTCCCACTGTGGGTGCACACTGACCACCAGGGGGCAGCTCCTGCATTGAGCATCTGCCCCTGGTGGTCAGTGTGTATCATAGCGACTGGTCAACCAGTCGTTCTGGTCGTTCTGCCATTTGGTCGCTGGGCTTTTATTATATAGGATATTGTACTATATTCACTCTTCTTGTGATGATGTGAGATGTCACAATGCCTACATGCTGAGATGAGTGAGGTGAAAGCAAGCATTGTGAGGTAGCCTGAGGCCACTAGAAGGGTTATTTGAACACAAGCACTGTAAGACCAGACAGTTAATCTGATAACAGAGATGATTACTGAGTGATTAACCAGCTGTTAGTATATACAGTGTGGATATGCTGGACGAAGGAATGATTCAAGTCCTGGGTGGGACTGAGTGGAATGATGCAAGATTTCATCATGTTACTTAAAATGCTGCACAACTTAAAACTTGTGTATTTTTTATTTCTGTAATTTTTCATTTAATATTTTCAGACCATGTTTGACCATGGGTAAAAAAGCAATAGAAAGAAAATATAAATAAGGGGACACTAGAGTATCTATAAATTAAGAATGTGTCTACTTACCAGATATATATTTAGAGTCTCTTGAGTGACAACAGTGTCAACAACTGGACAAGCAGCTATTTTATCTACAACTCCATTTATGATCAATTAAACTTTCACGTCATGCATCACATCTTTTTGTTTCTTTGCTGCACTTTCATCTTTGTTAACCAATTCCCTTTCTTGATTATCCACTTTTGTAGACTGTCATAAGATTTTGTCACCAAGCGACAAGAAAGTAACACATTGACACGCTATAGTCCCTGTAGTTGATATAAATAACAGATGTGCAGTAATCAACCACTGAATGGCATTTAAAGAAATGATGTGAGCAGTTGATAATCATGATATACATCTATTACTTATAAATTGATTTGTGGATTGAACAGATAGCATTAATTTTGTACTTCATGTCATCACTCACAGTTGATATGCTGTGGTAACTGAAATCTGAACCATGTTGTGGGAGATTGTTATTTAACTAACCACGGTAACTAAAACACATACATATCAGAATCATATCAAGTGAAGACTACCTTTATTCAATATTCAGTAAAAATATCATTATCCTAACTGGTTTGGCTCAGTAGATAGAGCGTTGGCCTGTGGACTGAAGTATCCCAGGTTCGATTCTGGTCAAGGGCATGTATCTGGGTAGCAGACACATCCCTAGTAGGGAGTGTGCAGGAGGCAGCTGATCAATGTTTCTCTCTCATCGATGTTTCTAACTTTCTATCCCTCTCCCTTCCTCTCTGTAAAAAAATCCTATCTAATAAAAGAGTAATATGCAAATTGAATGTGCCTCCACTACACCAACAAGACACACCCATAAGCCACACCCACAAGCCATTTAGGAGCAAATATGCAAATAAACCCAACCAAGATGGCTGAGGCCATAGAGAGCAGGAGGGAGGCTTGGGTTTCCCCGGCGATGGAGGGAGCCAAGCTTTCCTCCTGCCCTTGCTGGCCCAGGCCTCTGCTTAAGGCTACAGATTTTCAATTATAGAAGGTAAATAAATCCCAATAGAAATGGTTTCAGCCACGGAGTGCACAGAAGGCTTGGCTCCGCTCCAGGCTACAAAGTTTCAATTGTAGAAGATAAATAAATCCCAGATACCAGGGCCTCAGCTTGGGTCACTGGGGGGCGTGGCCGGCCTGCAAACCACCACAGGCCCCTCGCTCAGGCCGCCCCACGCCCCAAGGGAACCCCACCCTGATCTGGGACACCCTTCAGGGCAAACCAGCTGGCCCCCACCCGTGCACCAGGACTCTATCCTATCTAATAAAAGAGTCATATGCAGATTGACCATCACTCCAACACACAAGATGGCTGCCCCCATGTGGTCAAGGATCCTGCCCTCATGTGGACACAAGATGGCCAACATAAGATGGCCAGCAGGGGAGGGCAGTTGGGAGGGACCAGGCCTGCAGGGAAGGGCAGTTGGGGGGGACCCAGGCCTGCAGTGGAGAGCAGTTGGGGGTGACCATGCCTGCAGGGGAGGGCAGTTAGGGGTGACCAGGTCTGCAAGGGAGGGCAGTTAGGGGCAAATAGGCTGGCAGGGGAGCAGTTAGGCATCAATCAGGCTGGCAGGGGAGTGTTTAGGGGGTGATCAGGCTGGCAGGCAGAAGCGGTTAGGGGCAATCAGGAAGGCAGGCAAGTGAGAGTTGGGAGCCAACAGTCCTGGATTGTGAGAGGGATCCCAGATTGGAGAGGGTACAGGCTGGCCTGAGGGACAGCCCCCCCCATGCATGAATTTTGTGCACCGGGCCTCTAGTATATATATTTTTTCTTTTTTTTTAGGCTAGTCAAGTGAAGCAGTGGGAGTGGAGAAGTAACAAAGAAATCTGTATCTTGCTGTGATCAATTAGTTGTGAGACACCACTGCACTCAGACCAACCTATATTTTAAAATATCATTCAAACCTAAGGGAAAATACTCTTTCAGATCAACAGGAGCTGGAAAAATTTGTAACCTCTGTATCAGAATTATATACAAAAATATGGAGGGACTTCTTCAGACTGGAGGAAAATGATAGCAGCCTAAGGGAAGCATGCATAGAGAAAGAAAAATGTAACTCTAGATGGAAGATCCACCTGAGTAACTTTAAAGAGCATATACATTTTTCAGTTATCTAAATGTCAATTAAAATTTAAATACAAAAAAAAACTATTGTAAGATTTATGATATAGGTAATTATAAAACATATGGACACAATATTACGAAGAATGTTGTTAGTATAAAGGGAATTGAAGTATTCAATGTTCTTCTGAAGCATGATATTATCTATATGTAGATGCTGATAAGACAGTGTTATAATCCACACATTGATTTTTAAAATAGATATAGCTAAAAATACCAATATATGAATTAAAATAGAATACTAAAATTTTTGGACTAATCCAAAAGTAGGCAGTAAATGACAGAGTGGAAATGAAAAAATTAAACAACGGAAGCTCCAAATCCAAGTACATCAGTAATTCCACTAAATGTAAAACTACTAAATATTCTTATTAGAAGTAAATATCATCAGATTAGATAAAACAGGCAGTCCCAAATACAGTCTAAAATACATTAATTTGAGATATAAAGACATAGTTAGCTTTGGTACAAGGAGAAAAAAGCCATTCAAAAAATAAACATAAAAGGCTGTTTTGTCTATATTAATATCAGTGTGTATATGAAGAGAATGAGTCTTACGATAAAGTACAGTCATTAATAATTAAGGGTCAATGCAGCAGGAATATATGACAATCATATGTGTGTGTAACTAAATAGCTTCAAAAACAATGCAATATACAGATCTTGTATTATAGAAATGTACACTTGAAACTTATATAATCTTATTAACCAATGTTACCACAAAAATTAATAAGCAAATAAATATATTCTCTGGAAAAAAGAGGGAAAGATAAGATGCCCATCATTAGATGAGTGGATAAAAAAGCTGTGGTACATTTACACAATGGAATATTACATGGCTCTAAACAAGAAGGAAATCTTACCTTTTGGGATAACATGGATGGACCTGGAGATTATTATGCCAAGTGAAATAAGCCAGTCAGAGAAAGACAAATAACATACAATCACACTTACATGTGGAATCTAATGAATAAAGTAAACTGAGGAACAAAATAGAAACAGAGGCATGGATACATGGAACAGACTGACAGCTGTCAGAGGGGAGAGGGGAGCAAGGACTAGATGAAAGAAGGTGAAGGGATTAGTCAAAGAATGATACACATAACACACAGACACAGACAGCAGAGTTCATCAGGCTAAAGCAGATTAAGGTTTGGCCATGTGGAGAAAGGGCTCTGCACAGGAATGGTAGTGCTTGGTCAGGCGTGCAGGAGAAATGGCCCTCTGCCTACAGCCACACAACTCCGTCTCTCCCTGTGCGCCTCTGAGATCCTCCAAGTCTGCCCAGACTTCTGCAAAGCCCTCTAAGAAGTCTCACCGGGGGCCAAGGCTGGCTGCAGCCAGAAGACTCCTCCCAGGGCAGAAGCTTGGCAGGGTGGGCAAGATGAAGTTGGAAAGGTGGGGTTGGTACATTCTCCCAGGCTGATGCCAAAGGAGGGAAGTACTCGGTCCAGCAAAGATGGCACCTGTGGGCAATACGGGGCATGGACTCAGCATAGGGACCTTGGCCGTTGCTCTCCAGTCCCCTACCTGTATGAATCTACTTTGCTCTGAGCTGCCATGTCTCTGCTTGAGACAGGGATGTGTGGCTGCAAACAAGATTTTGTGCACTGGTCCTTTAAGAGGGCACCTGGTTTCCTACCAGGCCCCCATCTCTCCCTGGGGGACAGAATCACCACTGATATTTTTCATAGCCAGATATTAGGTGTGTGCCTCATCCTGGCCCTAGTGCTCAGGGCTGGGGATACTAGCATGAGTTTGAGATACCTCAAAACTCTGGGGAGACCCTACAGCTAAGATATTTCTGTGGACTCTCTACTGCCACACGAGGGTGTGAGGCCAGGCCATTTCATGTCTGTCTCTCCTATCAGCCCGGATGTGCTGATGAAGCCTCGGGAAGCCTGGCTGTGTCAGCTGCATGTCAGAGCAGAGCAGGAAGCTGTCTGGCTGGAGGCTGTGTGGAGCTCTGGCTTCCCAGTCAGTGACTCGTCGCTGACCCAGGTTTCCATCACCGTCTAGGGAAGGACAGAGGATCATTTGTCTCCTCTCTCTGAGCATGTGTGCTACATGCTTCTGCTTCATCATTTCTGTCAAAAGATGGGCTAACCTATGTTTCTAAACTCTTCCCTATGACTAAAACAGGAAGGTGAAAAGTGCTCTATTGCTATTTAAATAAAAATTTCAAACAAAACATAATTGGCATCATTTAAAAAATCAATCTGTAATAAAAATTAATGTTGTTTTGCAGCATTGTAATTAATATCACTGTCATTTTTCTTTCTTGTGGTTGATTATTGAATCAACACCCTACCCATTTAGTGGCCTTATCTCAGAATATCATTCTGCATTTATTTTAAGCATATTACTATTTTTAAAATCTTATATTCTAAACAAAAATTATAAAAACCTATTATTCTTATACTTATCTAAAATTTGCAGAAAATTGCCTTTGAATTATAATAAAATGAAAAGTATAAGAGTTATAAATTTTCACCACACAGCCTGCCTCAATGAAACATGCATGTACCATTTTCACCAAGCAAATTCCTCAGTATAACAGTAGAAAACCTAGATAATGACAAGATACAGAAGTATGATTTTAAAAATTTAGTTAATATATGCACACAATTGAGTGGATGGAGTTCCTGTTTTCCAGGCATGTAAGTCCAAAGAGGACATCAGGAAATACATACGGGCACTCTTAAAAAGAATATTTTATTTATATGTCTTCTTTTTCTATCTGTAGTTTCTTTTCTTTCTTTTTCTTTTTTTTTTTTTTTTGAAGCTGTCTCCTTCTATCTTCTTTTTCATGATCCCTGTGGTAAATAGTCAACCTAAAATTACTTGTCAATCTCTTGTTTAAATTGGATCTTACACAGAGAAAGAAGGTGCTCTTTACGATGTAGAAAGTTCATTTTGTTTAGACAGAGTTGATTCTAAAGAGATTTTCTCAGGTAACATGGAAAACTGAGTGTACAAACTCTTCATTCACCAATGAGCAGGTTCACTCCCTTCCACCCCTCTAAGGGGTGATAGCTCACATGATTCATCCTTTTTCTTGGTGGGGCGGGGGGTGTACCACACCAACTTCTTTGGGATGAAGGGGGCCCTACATGTCTTTCTTCTGGAAGCAATCTACTCCAGTTCTATCTAATCTGTGCTCTATTCCATTGTGCTGATCTTCTGACAAGTAGGATTCATCAAGGTTAACAAACATCCTGAGCTCTCCTCATAGTCCACAGGATTGTGAGTTGACTAAAATATGTCATAAAATACACATTAAGTGTCTAGAGAGGTGCAGAGTATAAAAAGGAAAGACGCAGATGATGAAACCTGTACAAATCAATGGGACTGTTTTTAAAAATCAGCGTCAGGCAGCATGGTGGCTGGGAAAATAACCTTCTCCCAGAGATGGGTGAGTGCAGCATAATGACAGCACCTTTACAGCCAGCAATTATTTGACATGAAATGTCTTCAGCAGGAAATGGAATGCCAACAGGATCCATCCTGATCAGAAAGCCATATATATTGTTAATGAGAAGCCTATATATTTTTTAAAAGTATATTTTTATTGACTTCAGAGAGGAAGGGAGAGGAGAATCACTGATCCGCTGCCTCCTGCAAGCCCCACACGGGGGCTGGAGCCCGCAACCTGGGCATGTTCCCTGACATGAATCGAACTATGACCTCCTGGTTCTTAGGTTGATGCTCAACCACTGAGCCATGCCAGCTGGGCGCAGCCTATATCTTTTTTGTTCTTATTGTCTTTACAAATTCAAGAGCAACACAGGTTAAATGATGTGAAATAGAAAGAAAGCCTTACCTCTTCTTTAAGTAAGGGAGAAAAGTCAGTTGGTTGTGTATTTGCTGTTAAATTGTTATAGCCATTTAAATTCTTATATCTTCGGTTTTAAAAAAATATTTTGAAAATGTAAAAGTAAAACATATTTCTGAAAATATGAGTTAAGTGTTTATGATTTCATTACTTAACAATCATGTCTAAATCAAATCTTTCTCCTTTGCAAATAAAGACAGCCCAAACCACAATGGGAAGAAAAAAAAATGCCTGTTTTCTGCACTTCTATTAGAGATACTAAAGGCCCAGTACACAAATTCCTGCATGGGTGGGGTCCGGGCGGCCCTGATGGAGGCCCATTGGGGCCGGGCCAGCCGGGCCAGCCAGGGGAGGGACTGCAGGAGGTCAGCTGGCCCCGCCCCTGATGGAGAGAGGCTGATTGGGGTGGTGCCAGCAGGGGGGCGTGGGAGGTTGGCTGGCTGGCCCTGCCCCCAACTGGGGTGGGGGGGAAATTGGGAGTGGGGCCGGCTGGGGGGAGGCCATGAGTGGTTGAGGGGGGCAAATCAGGGCCCTGATCAAGCTGGTTGGCCGCCGCCTTGCGCATCATAGCGACCACTTGGCTTTTATATCCTATACTAGAGGCCTGGTGCACAAAACTCATGCAGGGGGTATGTGTCCCTCAGTCCAGCCTGCACCCTCTCCAATCTGGGACCCCTTGAGGGATGTCTGACTGCCATCCCAGTGGGATCGGGCCTGAATGGGCCGTCAGACATCCCTCTCACAATCCAGGACTGCTGGCTCCCAACCGCTCGCCTGCCTGCCTGTCTGGTTGCCCCTAACCGCTTCTGCCTACCAGCCTGATCACCCCCTAACCACTCCTCTGCCAGCCTGATCAATGCCTAATTGCTCCCCTGCTGGCCCAATTGACCTTAACTGCCCTCCCCTGCAGGCCTGGTCACCCCTAACTGCCCTCTCCTGCCTGCCTG
Organism: Eptesicus fuscus; assembly: GCF_027574615.1. Lineage (NCBI taxonomy): Eukaryota > Metazoa > Chordata > Mammalia > Chiroptera > Vespertilionidae > Eptesicus > Eptesicus fuscus. The sequence continues at coordinate 9,910,728 of NC_072487.1, read as the reverse complement.
GTTGCCCCAAACTGTCCTCCCCTACAGGCCTGGTCCCTCCCAACTGCCTGGTCCCTCCCCTGTAGGCCTGGTCGCCCCCAACTGCCTGCCTCTGCTGGCCTGGTCATCCCTAACTGCCCTCCATTGACCCGGTGACTCCTAACTGCCCTCCCCTGCAGGCCTGATGGCCCCCAACTGCCCTCCCCTGCTGGCCATCTTATGGTGGCCATCTTGTGTCCACATGGGGATGGCCATTTTTGACCAAATGGGGGCGGCCATCTTATGTGTTGGAGTGATGGTCAATTTGCATATTACCTATTTATTATCCTATATATTATCCTATATATGCCTCACACAAGATGGCTGCCCCCATGTGGTCACAAGTTGGCCACCCCCACCTGGTCACAAGATGGCCTGCAGGGGAGGGCAGTTGGGGGCTACCGGGCCTGAGGGGAGGGAGGGCAGTTGGGGGTAATACATGCCTACAGGGGAGCAGTTAGGTGTCAATCAGGGGAGTGGTTAGGAGGTGATCAGGCTGGCAAGCAGAAGTGGTTAGGGGTAATCAGGCCAACAGGCAGGAGAGCAGTTGGGAGCCAGCAGTCCTGGATTTTGAGAGGAATGTCTGACTGCTGGTTTAGGCCTGATCCCAGATTGGAGAGGGTGCAGGCTGGGCTGAGGCACCCCCCCCCACCCCCATGCATGAATTTTGTGCACCGAGCCTCTAGTATATAGATAAATGTCATTATCCTACCCTAATATAAATGCACTGACGCTATAATACCAACAGAAACAATGCACAGTAATACCACGACTTTGTTTTCTAAGTTATGCATGCATTGTTTCATTTCTTTTTCTCTAGAACAGTGGTTGGCAAACTCATTAGTCAACAGAGCGGCAAACCGCGGCTTGGGAGCCACATGTGGCTCGCGAGCCGCAGTTTGCTGACCACTGCTCTAGAATATTCACCCTTGTATTACATATTTGGAAACAATAAACTCATTCTTCATATCTCAGCTCAAGCTTTAAAATTCTCTGTGGCTCCTGTCCCTGGTCCAAGCACAGAGAAATGGTTGCATCAGTGTTTAGCACCTTGAGTATATATATTGTGCTTCACTTTTAACACTTATTACCCCCAGATGTTCAGTTGTTCCTTTATTCATTTTTTTTTTTTGTCTTTGTATCCATTTGGGATAACACAGTGCCTGGTGCACAGTATGCACTTAATAAAAGGTACTCATTTTATTATATGCAACCATAATAGACGCTTGCATGTATTAATTATTAACATGCATGTATTAATTATATAAAAGTACTTCATCATTTGCATTTTCAGAAGAGACAAAAAAGGCTTTAGAATTTTAACTGGCAGAACATTTGACTGGGAAAATGTATTTGGGTACAAAGAATCTCCCAAGTACCTCTGAAGTGTAAGCTTGCACATACTAGTACAGTTATTCTCATTTGAGATGTTGTTTCCTACAGACCCTGGTAACTTAGCCCTGCATCCGTGCCCTGCAATTGCGCTGGGCACGAGATTGAATGTGCTTGGTTGCCTTTCCCAGGACACACCGTTCTAGTGCTTCTGATGAACTCAGTATCCCTGTAACTGCCACTCCGGTCCAGGTCTTCTTTCTGTTCCCAATCATGCTCTGGGCTTCTGTGGTTGACACTCCATCATTTCCTACTATGGCAACTTACGAGGGTATTCTTTCTTTATTACTACTGCTCCTCTCCCCCTAGAGCTACACCTGTGAACTTTCAAACAGTAATTTGATTTTTACTGCACATGGACAGTTTTCTATCTTCCCTGTTCTGTTATTTCTATCTGGAAAGTCCTTGCTTCTCCTAGTAATCACAGATAGCTTTTGAAAAGTATGAAGATGGACTTTTGCAAAGTGGCGTGAGGATCAGGCCTGTTCAGCATACTGAGCCTCTTCTGTCAGCTGCTTATTATGCCCCACCTAGAATGGGCGAGTCACTGACAAGTCCTGGAACTCTCTGCTCTCCAGGCCCTCACATGCCCCACACACTTCAATCAGTAGAGGCTAAGAATAATTGGGATGAAAAACATGGTAGCAAAAGAGGAAAAAACTTGTTAGGAAGAAAATCAAAGTTTTATTTCCTTAGATGATTAACCCTCTAAGAGCTAGAAAAATATCTTATCATTTGCCTTTGCAACTCCTACTAATTTCTTATGGTATCAGAATATTTAAATTAAACTAAAAGTTTGACTTTACATTGAAATAATCTATAACTCAGTGTTTTTTTCTTCAGTTGTTTCAGAATTTCTACTCATTTTATAATTATTAATTATCATCAATACATATTGAAATCTAATTTTAAACAAGTGTAAATTATTTACTAAGCACATGCAATATATATTATAATGAAAAATATAATACCCTACACCTAAGGAAATTTACTAACATACTAATACTTTTCTTGACTATAATAATTGTCACTTTCCTTTTCTTTACAGACTTTAATTTTTTGTTAATTTTAATTAAATTTGTCTAGGTGACATTGGTTAATAAGATTCTATGATACGTCATCTGCATATTGCCCTGTGTGCCCACCACCGAAAGTTAAATCCTCTTCTACCACCTCTCCTACCCCCTTCCCTCTGGTAATCACCATACTATGTCTGTGTCTATGAGTATTTCTGTGTTTGTTTTCTTGTTTGTTAATTTGCTGCTTTCAGTTTTATAGCCCACATGAGTGAAATCATATGGTTCTTAACATTTTCTGCCTGACTTATATCACTCAGCATGATACTCTCAAGATTTATCCATGCTATCACAAATGGCAGCATTTCATCTCTTCTTATGGCTGAGTGCTAATCCTTAGTAAATACATTTTCTTTTCACAAATTCAGGTATTATTCTAAGAGTTCACAGACACCCAAAGGCTTCGCATCTTAAATCCAGGGAATCCACTGAACATGTGAAGAAAAAATATCACACTTTCATTTTCAGTAACACTTAATTTAAGCATTTTCTTCACATTCCTTATAATTATAGGCAACAAAGTATAGAGCATTAATAATAACTGTAACTTGTGAATGAATGAATGAATGAATGAAATGAATGAATGAAACAAAAGATATTACACATTGGAATCATTGCTTTGTTTGGTAGTCCTATGGGATATGTATGTATTTAAAAGATCATTCTGGTAAGTGGGTCCATGGGCTTCTCTATCCAAAGGAGTACATAGAACAAGTTTAAGAACATATGCTGCAATGCTTTTGTGTTTAGTATATTTACCTAGTAAATAACCTGTGTTAAAACTTCTCATGTATACCTTATATGTTTCCTCCTAGATAATACTCAAAGAGCAGACCAACTTAATTTTGGGGGGTTTCTTTATGCTTTCTGGTTATTTCAGTGAAGTAAGTTATATTGTGATATTATAAACAAAGATTATTTTATAAAATTATATTTACTACTAGAGGCCCGGTGCACGGAATTCATGCACTTTGGGGGGGGGGGGTCCCTCAGCCCTGTCTGCACCCTCTCACAGTCCGAGAGCCCTCGGGGGATGTCCAACTGATGGGGAGCGGGTCTAAGCCAGCAGTCGGACATCCTTAGCACTGCTGTGGAGGCGGGAGAGGCTCCCGCCACTGCTGCTGTGCTCACTAGCCCCAAGCCCGGCTTCTGGCTGAGCTGCATTCCCCCTGTGGGGAGTGCACTGACCACCAGGGGGCAGCTCCTGCATTGAGCGTCTGCCCCCTTGTGGTCAGTGCGCATCATAGCGACTAGTCATTCCACCGTTTGGTCGATTTGCATATTAGCCTTTTATTATATAGGATGTCAAAATCAAACTTTTACATAGGAAGAATGACATCTAATTATTGAAATCACAGTTCATGGTTGGATATATATACAGGGTGTCCCCCAAAAATATATACAAGTTTAACAGTTGATAGCTCAATTTTGAAAATGAATTTTTTTTTTCACTCTTTGTAAAATAGTCATTTAATTATAGGACATTTTGTGGATATATTTTAATCTGGCAGGGGGGAAGAGGAGAAACAAGAGCCACAGAACTAAATAGAATATACGTTGTAAAATGTATTTTAATAAACATTGCCTTTATAATTATTCAAAGTGTGTGCATCTATTTTTGGGTTACCCTATATATGTGTATACTCTATCATATATAAAACTATATATATAAAGCACATGTGTTTTGTATGTATAGTTTTGTTAATTCATACACTATAGTTTATATTATCTCTCTCTCTCTAAACAAAGATATAGAGATTGCAACACATCACTTGACAATTTTGTGCCTTCCCTCATGGCTACAGCAAACAGGTAGGCAGCACAAATGTGCCTTTCCATGGCTTTCTGAGACATCTATTAACTGCCGAATCATTAGGATTAAAAAAGGAATATAAAGCTAACAATCAAACACGACAAAAATGCAACAGCTAATATATATATATATATATATATATATATATATATATATAAATATGTATATAATATATATATATATAACTATATATAACTATATATATAGTTATATATATAGTTATATATAGTTATATATATAGTTATATATATAGTTATCATAGCTACAGTTAAGTGTTGGAATCGTTTTAGAAAAATTAACCCATCAATAAATAAAAAAATTTAGTCAGTTTATATTTAGAAACTGAAAAGTTTGTCTTAAGATTTCCATGGAAATGCAATATTTAAAATAGCACAAATGATTTCTTAAAATAACCCAGTTAAAAGGCTTATGCTAGCTGATTTCAACACCTATTATAAAGTTACAATCATCAAGATAATGTGAAAAGATAAGCATGTAGATTAGTTGAATATAATTGCCTATCCCAAAATAAACACATACATATATATTCATTTGATTTTTATAAAGATATTATGACAAATCCTTGGGGAAAGAAAATCTCTTCAACAAATGATGCTGGGAAAACTGGATTTTCATATGGAATACAATAAACATTGACTCTTACCTCACACTGTATTGAAAAATTAACATGGGTTGAAAACTACATTATAGACCTAAGTATAAAAGCTAAAATTATTGTTTTAAGCATAAAACAGGAAAAATCATTATGACTTAGAGTAAGTAAAGATTTTTTAGGACAAGAATGAGCTATAACAAAAATAAATGGGAGTTTACTGAAATGAAAAACTTTTCTTTGAAAGTTTCTATTGAGCAAACAGAACATAAGGCACAGAATGGGACAAAATATTCCCCATAAATAAATTTGACAAAGGAGTTGTATTCATGTTATATTAACAACTAGAGGCCTGGTGCACGGATTAATGCACATTGAAAGGAAATTAATTAGAAGGTGGCAGGTGGGGCGAGACTGGGTGAGACTGGCTGGACATGCCCTGGAGCCAATCTCCCACAGCCCCTCCCTGGCCAACCTCACCAGGGGTGGCGCCGGGGCTTGCAGGGCATCTGCGGATTGAGCAGGGTCCCTCCAGTAGGTGGGGTTGCTTGGCCTGGCCTGCAGGGACCGGGCAGTCCAACATCCCCCGAGGGGTTCCAGAGTGCGTGAGGGCACTCTGCAAAGTTGCTGTTGCTCGGCAGCTCCTGCGTTGAGTGTCTGCCCCCTAGTGGTCATTGCACGTCATAGCTACCAGTCGGATGGTCGAACAGTTGGACAGTCGCTTAGGCTTTTATACATATACTAGAGGCCCGGTGCACGAAATTCATGCACGGAGGGGGGGGGTTGTCCCTCAGCCCAGCCTGTACCCTCTCCAATATGGGACCCCTCAAGGGATGTCCGACTGCCCGTTTAGGCCCGATCCCTGGGATCGGGCCTAAACGGGCAGTCGGACATCCCTTTCACAATCCAGGACTGCTGGCTCCCAACTGCTTGCCTGCCTGCCTTCCTGATTGCCCCTAACCGCTTCTGCCTGCCAGCCTGATCACCCCCTAACCACTCTGCTGCCAGCCTGTTTTCCCCCAACTTCCCTCCTCTGCCGGCCTGGTCACCCCTAACTGCCCTCTCCTGCAGGGTTGATCACCTCCAACTGCCCTCTCTTGCAGGCTTGGTCCCTCTCAACTGCCCTCCCTTGTAGGCCGGGTGCCTCCCAACTGCCCTCTCCTTCTGGCCATCTTGTGGTGGCGATCCTGTGTCCACATGGGGCAGGATCTTTGACCACATGGGGGCAGCTATATTGTGTGTTGCAGTGATGATCAATCTGCATAGTACTCTTTTATTAGATAGGATAGAGGCCTGGTACAGGGGTGGGGGCCAGCTGGTTTGCCCTGAAGGGTGTCCCGGATCAGGGTGGGGGTTCCCTTTGGGCATGGGGCAGCCTGAGCAAGAGGCCTGTGGTGGTTTGCAGGCGAGCCACGCCCCCTGGCAACGCAAGCAGAGGCCCTGGTATCTGGAATTTATTTTCCTTCCATAATTGAAACTTTGTAGCCTGGAGCAGAGCCAAGCCTGGGGCTCCCTCCGAGGCCCGCAGCCATTTGTGTTGGGGTTATGATTGAAACTTTGTTGCCTTAAGCGGATGGGCCTGGCCAGGGTGTGTAGAAAGCTTTGCTTTCCCTGTTGCCGGCAGCAACCCTGGCCTGCTCTCTCAAGCTCCATTCTGCCGCCATTTGTTTGAATTTGTTTACCTTCTATAATTGAAACTTTGTAGCTTGAGTGGAGGCTTAGACCTGCAACGGCTGGCAGAAAGCTTGGCTTCCTCTGTTACCTAGGAAACCTTGCTCTCTGTGACTGTAGCCATCTTGGTTTGGGTTAATTTGCATACTCGCTCTGATTGGATGGTGGGCGTGGCTTGCGGTGTGGCTTGTGGGTGTGTTGGAGGTATGGTCAATTTGCATATTTGTCTATTATTATATAGGATAGACTGTACCACCCAATAAACAGGTAGGTTTTATTGCTATTGCATTATACATATTATCATACGTAATACTGACCTCTCCGATTATCAAATTAAAAAAAAACACACAATTAAAGTTTTAAATGTACAAATGCTTATAATCTAAAATATTACAAGAGGTAAAATACAAAAATCATGAAAATGTGATTAAAATTGTGACAAAATTGTGCTTTCAAAAACTACTGACAAACATACAAGCTTTCATTTATAAGATAAGTTATGAAAACTGAATGTACATTATGATGACTAAAGTCAATAGTAATTAATGTCTTGTTTACTTGAAATTTGCTGAGAGTAGATCTCAAGTGTTTTTACCACACACATACAAAAGGTAAGCATGTGAGGTGAAGGTTATGTAAATTACCTTGTTTGTGGTAATCATTTCACAATGTACAGGTATATCAAAACATCAGGGTGTATACCTTAAATGTATACAATTTTTATTTGTCCATCATATTTCAATGAAACTGGGAATAAAAGAACTAAAGTACTAAAACATTTTATAATATGGATCAACCTTGAAAACTTTAAGTGAAAGAAGCAAGACACAAAGGCCACATATCATATTATTCCATTTATATTAAATGTCTAGGATAGGCAAATCTATAGAACGTAAGTAGATTAGTGTACCTAGGACTGAGGGGGGAGGAAGCTGGAGGGTGATGGCTAAAAGTGGGATTTCTTTGTGGGGTGATAAACTTTGCTTGTGGTAATGGTTGCAGAAATCTATGAATATACTAAAAGTCACTGAATTATACACTTCAAATGGGTGAATTGTATATATTCTATAAGTTATATAATTCTACATATTCTATAGAATATAGAATTGTGTATATTCTATATATTATAATTATATAAATTATATCTTAAATGACCTGGTAAAAAACAAACTAACAAACAAAATAATTATAGCAAAGTAGATTAAAGGATAAGGGAGGCTTAATTCTGGAGGGTTCTTTAAAAATTATAGAAATATGTCTTAAATATATTTTATGAATATAGTATATTGCTTTTGAACTGTTATATTTTTCTAAAAGTAAAAGCCTAAAATAACTTGACATTAGATAAGTAAAAAAAGATGGAGATAAAAATGGCCAATAAGCATAAAATAAAAATTTACAACATTAGTCATTAAGGAAATGCATATTAAAGAATTATACTGCATTAACATGATATTTTGAAATAAATGTAGTGACATAAAAATACACTTTAAGAATTACATGTAAATGTAATCTTCAAAAATTCAGTGTTAAGTGTTGCATTTCATACACCATAAACTACAGACCAACATATATAATACTTATAGTAACATATAGAACAAATAGAACAATTTAAAATTTAATTTTATATTACACCTGTGTTGAAATATACTAGGCCACATCTTGCTCTATAAAAATTGTCAATTGGCTGTCTCCTATATGTCTCCTGCTGGAGATTGAACTTGCAACCCAGGCATGTGCCTGACTGGGAATCAAACCTGCAACCTTTTGGTTCATGGAATGATGCCTAACCAACTGAGCCACACCAGCCAGGGCAAGCCTGGGGATTTTGAGGTTGCCTTTCTCTGCATGATTTAAGCCATCTCCCTGGTGCTGAGGCTCATTCTAGATCTTAATGTACATACAGAATTGTCACCTAGAGAACCTTGGTAAAGAGCATGTGGTCAGATGGTGAGGTGAGTTGAAGGCTTACCTCAAACTTTCAATGCTTTATTATTGGCACACAAAGATTTACCTCAAATCTTGACTTACTTGTGTATGAGAATTTACCAATACTTACAACAGAAAAAATTATAATCTCGGATATAAGCAACAGGTGGTTATGAAATTCCAGACAAGCCAGATACAGACATGCATGTCCCTTCCTGCACCTACAACTCAATATTTAAGTCATGTGTTCAAGTTCATTCTCACAGTTGTCACAGAAGTCAGCTAATGCTGAGAAAGCAGAGCTCTTTGATCTCTCATGCAAAATTAAAGTCAGTTTTAATTTATTTAAATATTTGCTTATATTTTTCTTCTTTGCTGGTAGAATTGTCTGTGTAACTTAGGTATCTCTGTTGCAAAAGCAAAGATAGATCTGGTGATCAATTAATCTCCAAGAGGGTTCCTAATACACTATCCTTAATAATTTGAATCACCACTATAGAAAGACCATCATAATTAGCTATTTTGTTTCAGTAAGGTTTAAAGGTTTTCTTGTTTAAAAGTATGCAATCTCAAATGAATTATATGCTTCAATTCTATATTTTAAGTTAGGACTTAAAAGTAAGTGCATATCCTGAAATTACCACATGGTTTGCATACCCAGACAAGACAATTTGAGGATTCCTTCTATAGTTGAATTGAATTAAAATGCTATTTATTTTGCAAGATATGGAGCAATTTTCTCAACCATGCAGTTGATCCTGACATCTCAGTAATGTTCAATAATAAATCATATTGCTAAGAAGCCTGGAGTTTATAAAAATAAGCTCCCAGAAGTAGGAGGGAAGACTGTGTTCATAAGTCAAATTTTCATAGACAGTTAACAATTCTGGTTGAATAAGAATGTGCCAGTTTTTAACTTAAAAAATACATTTCTATCTTTGATAGCAAACAGTTTGTCAGCCTATAGTAGAATGTAAGGCTTTTAGGATGCTTCTATGGCATATACTTTAGAAAGCAAGGTCTTTTATATGCCATAATAGTCTCATGTTTCATTGCCCACAATAAACTGGACCAAGATAAGCAACAATGTTTTATATTTGATTATATTCATCAAATCCTCAAAAGGACCATAAATATTTAATAGTCATTAGTTTTATGGAAGAATTTAGGATTTTCAATTTCACAGATTTGTATAATTCCAGGCTTATGACTTTTTTTTTTTTTTTCAGAATGTAAGCCTCCAGCATCCTTTGGATATGTTGTTAAACCCCTAATTTCAGGACGCAAGCATTCCTTTTCCACAGACTCTGGATGTATGAATTGCTTCAATAAATTCCTTCATGAATATGTTTTCTAATCTATTCTTGCACTGGAAATTGAAGACATGTAAAACCTTGATTTCTTCTTAGCATATTCCCTCTATCTGTTGTTCTGCCTTGAGTCACGTTACCATATCTTTCGAATTATTATTCACAATGCTCTTTTGCTAGGTGTCAGAAAAGGAGCAAGAGAGGAAGCAGGAAAAAATCTTGCCTTGTTACGTAGTTCAACTACAACCAGTTCTGCTTATAATGCTTGTTTGAAACACAAATTTGTTTCAGTGAAACTGATATATAAGAAACAAATTAAGCATAACACACATTTCACATCTGTTTATGTTCAGTTTTGTCCCAAGAAACCCTAGGAAAACATAGTCTTTGAACCCAACTGAGCCATGCTTTGTAGAAATATACAGATTGCACGCATCTAGGCCATCTATTCACCTTTTCAATTCATTGTATCTGTTATGAGTCACACTTGTGCTCATTGATGTTACAAACATCCGCCTGATTTCAGGTAACCCTCTCTCTACCAAGTCACAATAATTCATAAGCTTATAGATGAAGAATATGCATAACTCTTTTAGATTTGTTATTTATCATTACAGTCAATTTTATTCTGACCAGAGAGAAACCACTTTTCCCAACTATACAGAAACATGAATACGCATGTATTTGTTCTACCAGCTGTGATTAACCTTAAGATAACTGCTACTAAGCAACCCATTTTTATTAAGTTCCAAGAGGCTGACTTGTGTCTCACCATTTAGACACCCTTGAGCTTTGGCAACCATGCCCAAACAAGTATGACTATTGTAAACTCTAGAATAGGTCAAATGCTACAAATAGCATTGTGCTGATTTTATAAATAGAATTGAATTAACATTATCTATGCTTTCAAAGAGGCCTTTGAAAAAAAATCTAGGTTTTGGATGACAGCCCAGTGACTATGCTTTGAAATTATATATATTTAAAAGGTTATTCTTTAAAAAAAAAGTGAGTATTTTACCACCTCAAAAGAATAAAGTATTCTTTCTTGAGACTAACCCTTAAGGTCATGGATCAGGGTTATTATTTAGCCTGTGCAGCCTTCTTTAACATCCATCTAGCTTCATCTGTGTTTTTTATTTTTCAAATGTTCATTTTTGGTTTAAATAGAGCAGAGGAATAAAAACATTGAAATTTCTGTCTGCAATAAAGTCCCAGACATGTTCCATACTTTTTAACATGAAAATCTTATTTGATCCTCACTTATGAGTTGGGCATTATAATCTTCATTTGTTTCATGAAGAAACTGAGTTTTTTAAAGTTATCTTTTTAGCATTGCTACTAACTCTAAGGCCTAGACCAGTGATGGCGAACCTATGACACGTGTGTCAGCACTGACACGCGTAGCCGTTTCTGATGACACGCGGCCGCTGAGGCGGCCGCATGCCGAGGATGAAACATTTGCTGCTCCTGAGGATGGAACATTTGCGAAATAATGTTTTTTTCCTCAAAGTGACACACTACCCGAGTTATGCTCAGTTTTTTGGCGAAGTTTGACACACCAAGCTCAAAAGGTTGCCCATCACTGGCCTAGACTGTTTCATAAATATTGCATAATCAATGAGGGATGAGGAATTTTAAAAAGTGATTGGAAATGAGAGCCTCCCTCAATTTTAAATTCCCGATCTTTCATTGGTCAGGTTTGAGAGCTTCAGCATCTTATGAAAGTCTCACTGGATTTCCCTCTAAATAATGAGAAGATACTTTTTTTTATGGTAATATTTTTTGGCCTTGCCTTTCCTGGGAAATGATGTGTAATGTACAGAGTATAAACATTTGGATGTGAACCTTGGGAGGGAAGGGAAAGCAGGTTACCTATGCATGTCTCTAGCCTTGACTAAAGGGCCAGCTCATTTTCACTGAGAAGCAAAAGAGAAAACCTGGAAGTCTCTATACTAGCTTCTTCCTCAGCCTGAGCAGTACCAGTATATTCAGTATTCTTGATACTTAGAGGCTGGAATTTAAGAGCCCCTGTGGTGACAGAAGTCAGAGAAGATCAGGAATGTACCTTTGCTCTCCCCTGTTCTACCGAGTAGGTAAATCTCCTGCACCAAGCTTCACAGGCTTAGAGTTTGGCACAGAGACGGTGCATGTAACGGGCTAGGTTCTCTTCAGATCACCTTGAGTATTTGGCCATATTGGGGCCTACCAGTTGATTTCATGGAAACCAACAACTGCAACATTTGCAAGAAAATTAAATAGATAGGCCTTGTAACCATTGCATGATATTTTTTTCTTGTAATTCTCCATTCTCTTGTAAAGGAATAGTCTTTAAAAAAAAAATCCTCACCAATTTATATGTTTTTATTGATGAGAGAGAGAGAGAGAGAGAGAGAGAGAGAGAGAGAGAGAGAGAGAGACAGACAGACAGACAGACAGACATCAATCAGTTGACTCCTATCTATATGCCGCCCTGACCTGGGTATCTAACTCACAACCTAGGTATGGGCTCTGACCAGGAATCAAACACATAACCTTTTTGTACTTGGGACGATGCTCCAACCAACCCAACCACCTGACCAGAGCAATGGATTGTCTCTTAATTTGATTTGCTTTGTTCTTTTTGTTTGTTTTTCATGTTTGTGGTAGAAATTCTTCACAAGATATCAATCATCTTTAACCTTGTTCAGAAAGATTCTTTGAATGCATTCACTAAGTGTCTGACCATTTCTTCAACTGTTCGACCAGTCGTTATGATGCGCACTGACCACCAGGGGCAGACACTCAGACCAGTAGGTTAACTTGCTGCTGGGGTCTGGATGATTGGGAATGGGGGAGATGGGCTGGACATGCCCTGGAGCCCTCCGGCAGTCCCTCCCAGGCCCTGATGGTGCACTGGTGGGGTCCCTTGGCCTGGCCTGCACCCTTTCACAATCCGGGACCCCTCAGGGGATGTTGGAGAGCTGGTTTCGGCCTGATCCCCACAGGCCAGGCTGAGGGACCCCACCGGTGCACGAATCCATACACTAGGCCTCTAGTAAGTATATAATGACTAATTTATGTTTGGCAAATAATTCTTGGTGAGCACACACACATATATTGTAAGATACTTCACTGTTTTTACTTCATTAAAAAAGGTCAATGTAGGCCACAACTACTACACTGCTAATGAGGCAAAGCAGGAACAATTTATGTATATAAATTTATATATCAAAAGCATTTAGTTATACTCTGATATGGTAACTACACTGGGACACTAACAAACTACTTCCTTTTGCAACTTCTGACTGGTGGAAATTTTTTATTAATCGTGACCTTAAAAAATAGTATTTGTGGGCATCTAGTGGTCTGTGGGAGATGACACCAGATTTCAACCACGCACATAAGGGACACATTCAACAGGCAGATTCAGTGAGCGCCAAAGCCTTGCTGCACCAAGACCCGGCCCATAAACGTGTCTCCTACACAGCAACTCTTCCTTTATAGACAAAGAGGGCCCTCCCAGTGACACCAACAACAATCAAGACTTAACTATACAAAGGAGGACCAAGGTGGAGGCATAGGGCGGAAGCCTGATTGTTGCCTACCACAACAACTTTGAGACTGCGACAGGAGAGCAGAGCAGACACCATCCAGGACCACCAGAGGGCTGGCTGAGTGGATGCTCTACAACTAGAATAAAAGAGGGGTATGTGGGATGATGCTGATGCCGGTGACCCAAAGACCACACTTTAAGAACTACAGCTCAGGCGACACAAAAGAACTATGGCTCAGGCGACACAATGGCGGCCTGGAACGTGCTCGGCGCAGTTCCCCCGGCGGTCTCCGGCTGAGGGGACGGCTCCACTGGCTGCCGAGCACGGACAGACGAGCCCCTATGAGACATGGGGTGGGAGACTCCGCGCTTGCTGACCTCCGAGTCCTTCAAGAATCTCAATGCCCCGGAAGCGGCCAGGTGCGCATGCTCGGCGACCGGCCACCGCTGCGGACCCAAGGGCCGACACAGCGACGCCGGACCGGCCCGCCGCCGTGCACCGGGCGCACCGGAGCTTCGCCGAGCCGCCGCCCGACGAGTTCTGCAGCGGCCGTCCTGGAGCTCTGGGAGGATGGCCGGGGGAATTGCTGAGGGGGGGTTGACCGGCAGGAATTGGGATTGGGAGGACGGGGCCCCGCTGGGACCTGGGTGTGGGCGGGGTTGCGCGCCTCTGGGCTCAGGTGTGGTCACACGCCTCTGGGTCTAGGTGAGGCCTCACGTCCCTGGGTCTGGGTGATGCCACGTGCCCCTGGGTCCGGGTGAGGCCGGATTCCGGGTCCGGGTGAGGCCATGTGCCCCTGGACCCGGATGACGCTGGGTCCCGTGCCCGGGTGAGGCCACGCACCCCTGGGTCTGGGAGAGGCCATGCGCCCCCGGGTCCGGGTGAGGCCATGTGTCCCTGGATCCGGGTGAGGCCTCGCGCGCCTAGGTCCGGGTGAGGCCACGTGCCCCTGGGTCTGGGAGAGGCCACGCGCCCCCCAGGGTCCGGGTGGGGCCATGTGTCCCTGGATCCGGGTGAGGCCTCGTGCGCCTAGGCCCGGGTGAGGCCACGCGCCCCCGGGTCCCGGTGAGGCCATGTGTCCCTGGATCCGGGTGAGGCCTCGTGCGCCTAGGCCCGGTTGAGGCCACGTGCCCCTGGGTCTGGGAGGGGCTACGCGCCCCAGGGTCTGGGTGAGGCCATGTGTCCCTGGATCCGGGTGAGGCCTCGTGCGCCTAGGTCCGGGTGAGGCCACGTGTCCCTGGGTTTGGGAGAGGCCACGCGCCCCTGGGTCCGGGTGGGGCCATGGGTCCCTGGATCCGGGTGAGGCCTCGCGCGCCTAGGTCCGGGTGAGGCCACGCGCCCCTGGGTCTGGGAGAGGCCACGCGCCCCCAGGTCCGGGTGAGGCCATGTGTCCCTGGATCCGGGTGAGGCTTCGCGCGCCTAGGCCCGGGTGAGGCCACGTGCCCCTGGGTCTGGGAGGGGCCACGCGCCCCCGGGTCCGGGTGGGGCCATGTGTCCCTGGATCCGGGTGAGGCCTCGCGCGCCTAGGTCCGGGTGAGGCCACGTGTCCCTGGGTTTGGGAGGGGCCACGCGCCCCCGGGTCTGGGTGAGGCCATGTGTCCCTGGATCCGGGTGAGGCCTCGCGCGCCTAGGTCCGGGCGAGGCCACGTGCCCCTGGGTCTGGGAGGGGCCACGCGCCCCAGGGTCTGGGTGAGGCCATGTGTCCCTGGAACCGGGTGAGGCCTCGTGCGCCTAGGTCCGGGTGAGGCCACGTACCCCTGGGTCTGGGAGAGGCTACGCGCCCCCAGGTCCGGGTGAGGCCATGGGTCCCTGGATCCGGGTGAGGCTTCGCGCGCCTAGGCCCGGGTGAGGCCACGTGCCCCTGGGTCTGGGAGAGGCCTCGCGCCGCCGGGGCCGGGTGAGGCCATGTGTCCCTGGATCCGGGTGAGGCCTCGCGCACCTAAGTCCGGGTGAGGCCACGTGCCCCTGGGTCTGGGAGGGGCCACACGCCCCTGGGTCCGGGTGGGGCCATGTGTCCCTGGATCCGGGTGAGGCCTCGCACGCCTAGTTTCGGGTGAGGCCACGTGCCCCTGGGTCTGGTAGAGGCCACGCGCCCCTGGGTCCGGGTAGGGCCATGAATCCCTGGATCCGGGTGAGGCCTCGCGCCCCTGGGTCTGGGTGAGGCCATGTGTCCCTGGATCCGGGTGAGGCCTCACGCGCCTAGGCCCGGTTGAGGCCACGTGCCCCTGGGTCTGGGAGAGGCCACGCGCCCCTGGGTCCGGGTGGGGCCATGAGTCCCTGGATCCGGGTGAGGCCTCGCGCGCCTAGGCCCGGGTGAGGCCACGTGCCCCTGGGTCTGGGAGAGGCCTCGCGCCGCCGGGGCCGGGTGAGGCCATGTGTCCCTGGGTCTGGGAGAGGCCGCGCGCCCCTGGGTCCAGGTGAGGCCATGTGTCCCTGGATCCGGGTGAGGCCGTGTGTCCCCGGATCCGGGTGAGGCCTCGCGCACCTAGGCCCGGGTGAGGCCACGCGCCCCTGGGTCCGGGTGAGGCCATGTGTCCCTGGATCCGGGTGAGGCCTCGCGCACCTAGGTCCAGGTGAGGCCACGTGCCCCTGGGTCTGGGAGAGGCCACGTGCCCCTGGGTTTGGGAGAGGCCATGTGCCCCTGGGTCCGGGTGAGGCCATGTGTCCCTGGATCCGGGTGAGGCCACGCGCCCCTGGGTCCGGGTGAGACCACGCGCCATTGGACCCGGATGAGGCTGGGTCCCTGGGACCGGGTGAGGCCATGTGCCCCTGGGTCCGGGTGAGGTCTTGCGCCCCTGGGTACGGGTGAAGTCGGATCCTGGGTCCGGGTGAGGCCGTGTGCCCCTGGATCCATCCGGGTGAGGCTGGGTCCCGAACCCGGGTGAGGCCACGCGCCCCTTGGGTATGGGTGAGGCCACGTGCCCCTTAGTCCAGGTGAAGCCGTGCCCCTGGGTCTGGCCGAGACCAAACCAGAGGGAGTCGGACCTCCGTTGCCACCATTTGTCCACCATCCAGAGCTGAGGGGTCAGTGCTGACATGTACACATAAGGAACTGGTGGACATTGAAATTGGGTCTCAAAAGTACTGTTGGTCCAGAAAGAAACTCACTACAGACTGATTCATTTGCCTGTCAGCATAACTATTATTGCTCGTCTCACATTCAGTTCTTATAAGTATATATCTAGTGACATATGATCTCGCTCATCTAGGGGAAATGATGAACAACATAGACTGAGGAACAAGAACAAAACCAGAAACAAGGAGGCATCGATCGGACTGTCGGGCCTCAGAGGGAGGATAGGGGAGGATGGGGGGAGGGGGAGAGTTCAACCAAAGGACTTGTGTGCATGCATATGAGCCTATCCAATGGTTAAGTTCAACAGGGGGTTGGGGCATCCGTGAGGAGGGGTGTGGGATGGGAATGGGGGAATGAGGACAAATATGTGACACCTTAATCAATAAAGAAATTAAAAAAATATATATTATTTGTGAACTTGATTAAATATATATGACAAACTCAATGTACTTTAAAGATGTAGTAATTACCTTACCATATAACATAACTTTTTTGGTACCAACCATGTTTGATTTAACTTTAGGATTTAATAGTAACTTCAAAGTACTCAATACACAAAGGTTTATAGCAGGCAGTCGTTTTTAGACTTCATACAAAATGATATAAAGCTATTAGATCCACAAAAATGCATTAAAATCTCAAAATATATTGTGAATTCTCCTCATGCTGTCATAACTGAAGTCTTCCCCAATGTTCAAATATGGTGCATCAATGAAAACATCATAAGGACAGGAGGTTCAGTGGCAGGTAATTTTCTCATTTATCCTTCTGTGTTCAGAAATACATTTTTGGGTTTAAGAAAGAGTTACTTATCACTTTACTTCCCCCCCCCCCCTCCAATTATGGTTAAATGGTTGGAAAAGAAATGATCTCAGTTGTAGAAGTTATGGATAAAGTTTTAGGGCTATTGTTTCTATAAAGAGGCATTTATGGAGCTGAGTTGGGTTTTTCTTTCAAGGTTTCTTTTCTGAAATTTATTTAATAGTATGTTAAAATTTCTGTTTAATGTCCAGGTAAGTGACACTATCTTGAAATTAATTTTCTAAAGATATTTTATAATCTTTCTTTGAAGAATATAGGCCAAAGGATTGGTACTTGATCCAAAAATATACTGTTGATGCCAAGGACTTTGAAGTTCCATTGATCATCTTTAAAAACTGATATTGCAAATTGGATGGCCTAGTTTCATATTGCAAAGGTTATAAAAGAAACCTAAATAAAATGTGTTAATAAGTATTTTTGTAAATTACATAACTTTTTTTTTCCAAATTGAAGACCAACAGTCAGCTTTGAAACTATGCCTTCATCTTTAAGATGCTGCTAGAGAGTTAATTGCAACAATTATTTAATCATAAATGCCAATTCTAGATTTAGTCTCATACCTGAAACCTCCTAACAGGTTGAGTTTTCCAGTTGGTCTCACTTCTTTTTATATTACTGTTCTGTTTTGGAATATTTTCTATAAACTAGCCCATTAATGAATCAAAATTACATTGCATATAATACTCTTAGGAAGGACAATTATGAGAATGAAAATGAAAAGAACAAGGAAAAATATGACTTCCAGATAGAAGCTGTATAGAAAATAATTTGGGTGATCTACTTAACAGAATCAAAGTATTTTTTCTTTTACTGAAAGCACTTTTTTTTTTTTGGACTCCCATAAATGCTTTTAAGACTTTCTTTGGAAAACCTGTCATTTTCAAAGTACCCTTAAGAGCACATAATCCCTACATAATTTGAACAAATTGCACTTTTCTGAAATAATGGCAATTTTCTAGATAACTAGTTTATACAATAAAGAAATGCTCAGACTTGCTTCAAAAAGAAAAGTGCATTACAGATGGACACCTTGTGCCATACTTCAGATGGAGTATATTAGCTACAACATAGAAATACATAGATCAATGTGCATTAGATTGTAATATATAGGTTTTTTTTCCAGGGAAAATTATGCAGTTCAGAAAACAACCAGGCATTTTGGGAGGAGAGAGTGGGGTTATAAACCAACACTTCTTGAAGCCTTGTTAGAAGAAAACAAGAGCTATTTGAGAGTAATACAGGTACATTGGTATTTTTAAAGGTTACTTTGCACTCTATATGAGGTGAGTTATGAAAGAGAATGCAGATTGATCCTGACCTACTTTAAAAATTATACCTATCACATTTGTAATGTGATTCTGAAGTTGTTCTTACATTACACAAGATAGTAAAGAAAAATAATATAAGTGGGAGCAAGAGAGAAACTGAATGGATTCTCTTACAAATGGGATACTTCCATTAAAATTCAGAGACTGCAATCTTTTTCATATTTCCAATAATCAAAATTCTGTTATCATATGCTCTGCTGCATCATGAGACCTTATTTAAATTGTTTACAATTATACATCATCAAGCCAAGAATGGCTTCCTTCAGTCATTTCTACAATTTCTAGACAGAAATTATATCAGACTTTCTATAGCAGAAATCTTTCTACAAGCTCAAATCTTTGGCTTGATTATTATCAATGTTTTACTTATAGACATAATTAAATTTTTTAAAACCAATTCTTTGGGAAACAAAAAGTCACTTATAAAAGAATAGCCAAATAGCAAATCTCTTACATAAAGGCAGTCAGTGGTACTTATTAAGTCTTAAAAATATATTATTGTCAGTTATAGTCACAATCAATAAAATGCAACAGGAACACTGAAGATAAATCCTTTTCCTGTGGATTACTCATTGTAAAATACTTTCAAATGGGAAAATATTCATTATTCTTAAAAAAGGACCTGGAAATTCTATATAAAATCCTCATAAAAACATGGTCAGCATTGTGTGTGAAAACTCAATAAAAAAATATTAGTTTGTAAGTAGGTCACATATTAAAATAGATGAATAGATAATATATATGTTATCATAAGCATTCAAAAGTAGACAAGGAATATTATATTATTCTTGATTCCATAACAAGGTAATTTTAAAACATGAGCATCTTGAATACCTTGGAGCCAGATATAATATGATATGGAGATATATGTTATACATAACCTGTAATAAAAACACAAATACACAAACAAAAACCAAAATACTTTTGTTCCAGGTAAGTAATATTTTATAAGATAATCACATAAATAGTAATATTATTTTGGACAAGTCAAACATAAAGTGAAAAATAATGTGATCACAATAATCATATGCCATATGTATGGGGCTAGAGCTAAAACTGACAAGTATTAATCATTACTATAATAAATGAACAAATTATCTATATATATATAAAAGCCAAGCAACCAGAATGACTGGAATGACCTGAACGACTGGTTGCTACAACGCACACTGTGGCCAGCCAACCAGCCCGATGGGGCTGGGGCTGACTGGCCAACCTCCTGTCGCCCCTCCTGGGCCAGCCTGACCCCTGATCAGCCCCCCCACCATGATTTGGGTTGGGGCCGACTGGCAACCTTCCGCAACCCCTCCCCCCAGCCAGCCTGGCTCACGATCACCCCCCGGCCAGCCCGGCCCCTGATGGGACCCCCCAACCCAATCAGGGGCAGGGCCAGCTGGCCAACCTCCCATGTCCCCTTCCCCCAGCTGACCATCCCTAATTGGCCCTGATCAGGGTGGGCAGGCCGGACCCCACCCATGCACAAATTCGTGTACCAGGCCTCTAGTTCAATTATTAAAAGGATGGGAAATGAAGACTTTTAGTTTATCCTCATTTTATTTCAGATAACAAGATTTGCTTTACTTAGCAGTAGCTTGCAGTGTTTCTCTGAGTAGAAGCTGAAGTTTGAGTACTTATAAGGCTTACATCACTGTGCCATGTATAGTAAAGGCATTTTATTTTTGTTCTAACCATTATTCAATGAGTTTTCTAGTAAAAGCATTTTATTTTTGTTCTAGCCATTATTCAATGAGTTTGCTATAGTAGATAGAGCGAAATTATTTATTCTATAGGAATTGATTTGCAATTGATTTACAATCAATAAAAAATGTATATTTTAAAAAAGAGTAATTTTTTCTGAAAACAAATTCAAAAGCATGAGAACAAAATCATGATGTTCATTGTTTAATATTAGCCAAGTTTTAAGATTTTAGTAAATGGGAAAGTTTGCTATCTTTATGATAGTACTTATAATAATTCTAATGTACTTATTGATATTCTTTCTTGTATATGCTCAAGTTATAATTGTAAGCAGCACATATTTTTTAAGGTAGGAAGACTTGAGCTCTAATTTTTTTAAAATATATTTTATTGATTTTTTACAGAGAGGAAGGGAAAGGGATAGAGAGTTAGAAACATCGATGAGAGAGAAACATTGATCAGCTGCCTCTTGCACACCCCCTAATGGGGATGTGCCCGCAACCAAGGTACATGCCCCTGACCAGAATCGAACCGGGGACCCTTGAGTCCGCAGGCCGATGCTCTATCCACTGAGCCAAACCGGTCAGGGCTTGAGTTTTAATTTGATTTGGCTTTTATTTGTTGGTTGGCAGCATGTTTTTCTCAAGCTTTAGTTTTCATATGTGGCAAAAGGAAAATATTTCAAATTCCTAAGATGATTGTTGTTTAGTATTAAGGAGGTAACTATATAGAGCACCTTTGGGATATACTTAGTACTTAGTTTGTAGATGTCCTCAAATTATTAATTTCACCTTTATTAATTTTACCCATATTATTTTTAATTTTTCTAGATAAAAACATTGAAATACATAGGCAAATGATGCTACAATATGAGTTTCCATCATTTCTTTCATCCCTTTAGAGATGACTTTGGTCAATTTCTGTGAGCTCTCTCCACTGTGGTTCTGTTATCTATACAAAAATTTAAAATATATGTATTTTTATTGATTTCAGATATATATATATATATATATATATATATATATAGAGAGAGAGAGAGAGAGAGAGAGAGAGAGAGAGAGAGAGAGAGACATTCATGATCGGCTGTCTCCTGCATGTTCCACACTGGGGATCGAGTTCTCAACCTGGGCATGTGCCCTGACTGAGAATCGAACCATGACTTCCTGATTCACAGGTCTACACTCAACCACTAAGCCACACCAGCCAGGCATATACAATATTTTGTTCTTTCTTGTCCCCATCTTACTAGTGCTACTATACATCTTCCAATCTACTACCTGGTTAATGGAAAGACCTGGAGGCCAGGAATGGACCAAAAATAAAAATAAAAAAGGAACTCACAAAGTAATCTTTGTTCATCTCTTTCACCTCTCTTAGCAGAGGATACTATATCAAAGCACACAGGTGTGTTCCTCAAATAATTTAACAAAGACTTCCTTAAACTGGGACTGCATATGTTTTTAAATCACTATTTCTCCTGTTCCTACTATAAAAGCTGACATTTACTATTTTTTCAATAAATACTGGTGAAAGGAAAAAAGAGATGAACTAAAACTTCTCCAATACACAGAGGATGTTTCCTTAGTTTAACCAAGAATATTTACCTTTTGGCATATGCTACACAATGCTCATTATATATCTTTCTATCACTTACTAGTTATTTCTTAAGGTAAAAAGCATGTGTTTAGTTTACTCAGTAGAGAAATAGGTTGTTTAGAGCAGGGGTTGGCAAACTATGTTCTGCTGCCTATTTTTGTAAATAAATTTTTATTGAAACACAGTTATGCCCATTTGTTGAGTTATTGCCTATACATGTTTTTTAGTTACCATGGTAGAACTGAGTAGTTGCAGTAGAGACTATAGCTAACAGAACCTAAAATATTCACTATCTAGCTCCTTATTGAAAAAAATAACTCCGCTTAGTCTAGAAAAATGAGATTCTAACAATGTTTAGTAATTGTTGCACTATTTAGAAAACTTCCCAGAGAAAATATCATGTGATAATACTCAGCCTTGTTTAGAAAAAAATATGACTTTAAAGGTATGCAACAGATTTTGTAAAAAGCATTTAAGAAAATGTACATCTGAATGAGTGTTGGATCCTGCGTGGGCAGCTCAGTTGGTTAGAGCATTGTCCCAATATGACAAGGTTGAGAGTTCGGGGCACATACAAGAATCAACCAATGAATGCATAAATAAGTGTGACAACAAATCATTCTCCCTCCCTCTCTCTCTAAAAATCCTATATAATAAAACCCTAATATGCAAATTTACCAAACAGCAGAACAACCAGTCACTATTATGTGCACTGACCACCAGGGGGCAGACGCTTAACACAGAAGCTGCCCCCTGGTGGTCAGTGCGCTCCCACAGGGGGAGTGCTGCTCAGCCAGAAGCCAGGCTCACAGCTGGCGGGCCCAGTGTTGGTGACAGGAGCCTCTCCTGCCTCTGTGGCAGCCCTAAGGACCCCTCAGGGAATGACATCCCCTGTGGGGTCCCGAACTGCAAGAGGGCGCAGGCTGGGCTTAGGGACCCTCCAGTGGACGAATATCATGCACTGGGCCTCTAGTCAATAAATAAAATGTTTAAAAAAAAAAAAATAAAAAATGAGTATTGGCTCCTGTGGCACACCTGTTTAAATCCTCTCAATAGTGAAAACACATCTGCCCTTTAATGCTATATTTAAATTTTGGAAGCAGTAAAGTGTTTTACAGAGAGGTGATGTGACTGAATAATAAGTCTGATAACTGGCCAGGCAGTTTGGGTTTGAAAATTTGAAGCAATGGTGTCTCTTTCCTTTATGTGGCATGTGATCTGACTCCTAAGATAACTCCAAAGAAATGTTAAAAATGTTTTATACAAAAGAAGCATCAGGAGACTGAGTGTTAGCTTCCAAAATTTCTATGTTGCAACACCCCAAAATTTAGAGCCACAGGTGGTATGAACAGGGCATATAGTAAATGTGAAGCCGATGGCAGTGTAGGCAAAATCACAACAGTTTTGTGTATCAACCTTTATCCTGATTCCATTTTTTAATCAACATTTGGATCAAGCAAAAAAAAAAAGTAATCAACATAACACATTGAATGGTCAAATAAATTAGTTAAAACGCAGTTTTGTCTAAAGTACATTACAGAGCCTCAGTAAACTGACAATTGATTCGTATTCTGTTCAGGCAGTCTGACAGCCCACATTTTCACTACACTGTTTGGGAGAACATGTGTCAGCTGGAACATAATTTCTTAGGAATTTGAGGGCATTAAATATTCCCTTGCAGATGCTCACAAAATATGTACCCATTTTTGCCATATGGGAGAGACAAATGAAAGTCTTTAAGGATCAACAAGAGAAAAAACAACAATGCTTGTGCTGATTAAACTAAGTGCCAACTTGAGATAATATCCACTTTTTGAAGTGTCAGGAATGATAAGAGAGCTTTATATATATAATGGCACAAACAAAAGAAAATAGTATAGTAAAATTGATAGTCTATGTTTATTTTTGAAAAATACATAACTCTGATGCAAGAAATACCATAGTGATTGTCTATGTCTCAGTTTTAAGCAGGATGTAGAAATGAAAACAAAAGATAACATTCCAATGTTACTTTTTTCAATATAAGAAACCATTAAATAGCCAAAGAAGCTATTAAATGAACCCAGTCCTTTGAATATGACTGTAGGATACACAAAAATATCAAATGTTTTCCTCTAATCCTTTCTTATTCAATTAGAAGTCAACATCCCTCCTCTTTACATCTCATAAATTGGCTTCCTTTCCTATATTTTTTATCTCAATAACTAGAGGCCCAGTGCATTAAATTCATGCACGGGGGTGGGTCCCTCAGCACAGCCTGCACTCTCTTCAATCTGGGACCCTGCAGGGGATGTCCCTGTGGGATCGGCCTACACTGGCAGTTGGACATCCCTCTCACAATCCAGGACCACTGGCTCCTAACTGCTTGCCTGCCTGCCTGATCGCCCTTAACTGCCTCTGCCTGCCAGCCTGATCACCCTTACCTTGCCCCCCTGCTGGCCTGATCACCCCTACCTTGCCCCTCTGCTGGCCTGATCGCCCCTAACCACCTCTGCCTCAGCCCCCAGCCTAAGCCACAGTCTGGCCTCCCTCTGCAGGAGGCTACCTGGTGGATCAGGAGAAGGCACCGCCCCCATTACCCCGCCGCTGCTGCTACTGCTGGACTGAGCCTCGGCCCTTCGCAGCCACGCCTGGGCCCTTTGCAGCCACCCATGGCTGCCTGAGCCTCAGCCCTCTCAGCCACTGCAGCTTTGTCCAGAAGGACATCTGTAAGGTCGTCTGGAAGACATCTGCCCTAATTAGCATATTACCCTTTTATTAGTATAGATTATTAGTATAGATTGGAATAACCATAACTGTGTTGGTCCTTTAACTCACTCATTCCTTATAACCAGTCAACAAATTCTATCAATGGTACCTGATCTATATCTCTCCTTTTCCCCCTTGTCTCCATTTTCACTGCTTCTATTTCAGTCAAAATGATCAACTCAATTTATACAGTCTACTTAGCAAGGTTATAAATCCTTGCATAATGTTGTCCTCCTTCACCAAACCTGAGTAATACAGATTTCAATGAATAATAATACTCTTTTCATGGCACACCTCATTTTCCATAAAAATAATGCAGCTATAAAAATGGCTGTATTTGTCTACCAGTGCATATATGTAAGATTTTTTAACTATATAGATTTATATGTCATTACTGCAACAGTATATACTAGTACATTTGAAAGATACCATTACATTAAGGTTTTTTAGTTTTTTTAATCTTTATTGTTGAAAGTATTAGATATGTCCTCCTTTGGACATATTTTCCCCCATTGACCTCTCCCCCCATTGACCTCTCCCAGCCCACCCCACCCCCCCCCCATTGACCTCTCCCAGCCCACCCCATTGACCTCTCCCAGCCCACCCCACCCCCCATTGACCTCTCCCAGCCCATTGACCTCTCCCAGCCCACCCCATTGACCTCTCCCAGCCCACCCCACCCCCCATTGACCTCTCCCAGCCCACCCCACCCCAGGCCTTCACCACTCTATGGTTTGTGTTCCTGGGTTATGCATATATGCTACAAGTTTATTGGTTGATCTCTTCCCACCAGCCCTTTCTCCCCTGCCTTCCCTCTGAGGTTTGACAGTCTGTTCCCCTACGTTCATAGCATCCCAATTTATAATAGCTAAGATTTGGAAACAGCTTAAGTGCCCATCAGCAGATGAGTGAATTAAAAAACTATGATACATCTACATAACTGTAAAAAAGAAAGGATTCTTACCATTTGCAACAGCATGGATGAACCTGGAGAGCATTATGCTAAGCAAAATAAGCCAGTCAGAGAAAGGTAACTATCACATGGTCTCACTTATATGTAGAATCTAATGACCAACATAAACTGATGAACCAAAATAGATACAAAGTTATGAGATTTTTTTAAGTAGGGTTATGTACCTAAAATTAGAATTACTGGGTTATAGTGTATGAGTATGTTTAATTACAAAGTAATCCCAGTTTTGTCAAATGGTTGTACTAATTTACATCCCTACTGGCATAATATATAAGCAATACTCTTGATTCCCACTTGCTACAACACTAAATATTGTCAAATTTTTTAACCGGTGCCAACAAAACGTATCAAAATATTTTTATGTTCATTTTTCTGATTACAAATGACATGGAATATGTCCTATTATTAGCTATAGTTTTTCCTTATTCCTGCCCCAATGTAACCACAAAATGCACATGTGCAAATGCACACACACACACACACATAGTCACACTCACATATCTATTACTTACATAGTTTTAATTCAGTTTCTTTCAAAACCAAATTACTAACATCTCTTGGAAGGGTTTGCTTTTCCTTTCTGATTTCTTCTATATCTGGGTTAGTTAGACACCTGTGCTCACCATACAACAGTTTCTATTTCTTCTATCATAGCATTGAACTATTCCATATACCAAATGTTTTACTTGTTTGAATATCCAAACAGGAGCATGTGAAATTAGTGACTATTCCTCTCACATCCTCAGCAAATAGGATGAACACTAAAGCTTCTGAAGTGTCTTTTTAATCTTAAAATACATTTGTGCTGATTGTAGTAAACTGAAAATATGCAAAATGTTTTCCATTAATGTTACCAATTATTTTTGATATTAATATTCCTTAATTTGTTGTCTTAGCTTTCAGGATATTTAAAGAATGTGTGAATAAAATGGAATACTACTGGCCATAAAAAAGAAGGAAATGTTACCCTTTGTGACAGCATGGATGGGCCTGGAGATCATTATGCTATGTGAAATAAGCCAGTCAGAGAAAGACAAGCACCATATGATTTCACTCAGATGTGGAATCTAATGAACAAAATGAACTAACAAGCAAAATGGAGACAGTCTTATAGATAGAGAGCAGGCAGACAGCTGTCAGGGGATAACAGTGTGTTATTGCTAGGAGAGGTGGAGGGAACTAGCGAATGATATGGGAGATAAAGGTGATGGAAGGAAACTTGGTGAACAGACAGTACTGTGTAAAGATGATTTGTGGAACTGTGCACCTGAAACTGGTATAATTTTGTTAACCAGTGTCACACCAACAAATTCAATAAAAAAGAAAAAAAGTAAACAATGTATGTGCATGAGAGAAAGAGATCCAAATGATACAGATTTACATATATAAGTATGTAATTTAACACACATATTTTAATCCGAAACCATCTACTTGAGATCAGCATGACTACCAGAATACGAAACATCCTATGACTCCCAAACACTCTAAGTCCGTGGTCGGCAAACTGCGGCTCGCGAGCCACATGTGGCTCTTTGGCCCCTTGAGTGTGGCTCTTCCACAAAATACCACGGCCTGGGCGAGTCTATTTAGAAGAAGTGGCATTAGAAGAAGTTTAAGTTTAAAAAATGTGGCTCTCAAAAGAAATTTCAATCGTTGTACTGTTGATATTTGGCTCTGTTGACTAATGAGTTTGCCGACCACTGCCCTAAGTGATGCCTGTTTGCTTCGAAATGGGAGTTCTGCAAAAAATTCAGACTGTCCTGCCCAATGATTTATTGCCTACCACTGCCACATGTATCCTCTTCTAACCCCTTTCCCTGGATTATGAATGCAATCATTCCACAAATACTCTTGAGCCCTGGGACATTCCAGGTATCTCTCTAGACTTAAGATTCCATTGCAATCAGTGAAGGCAAGTCTCCTGTCCTTGAAGAACTTCTATTCGGGAAGGAGAAATCAATATTATGCAAGCAAACAAATAAATACAAATTATTATTTCAGAGAGAGGTAAGAGCTAGGGCAACCGACAATGTTTGCTATTTCAGAAACAGCAATAAAGAAAGGCCTCTCTGATGAAGTGACATTTGAGTGAGATCCTAATGATGAGAAGTTGGGTTCAGGTTTATGTCTTTGAAATTTGATTAAAGAAATCTCTCTGTTGCCAGGGTTTCCTAGTGCCTTGTACACCAAGCATGCCGCCACCAGATAGTCCCAGATGCCCCTGCACCTTGCGGACTGCCCCAGTGCTGCTGGGTTGTTTCACCGGAGAGGGGGCCCGCCCCTTTGTCCCTCACCACATCTGCCTCCAAACACACGGGGCTTCACAAAAGATGCCTCTTACATCAGCTGCTCTCCTCCACTCCTTATCGCCTGCAGGTGATTTTCAAAATTTTAACAACGAAAATAAAGTATCTGAGAGTTTCGGATTCTCTGTGTACAAACCTGAGAAACTAACATCCCTCTCTCACCATTCCTCTAAAATAGCCTTCAAGGCAAAGCGTTGCCACAGTGAAGAAAGTGCATAGACTTTGAAATTAAGACTATCTGGATGCAAAGGCTTATTTCTTTTCTCTTTTTTGTGTATAATGTTTATTTTCAGCAAACATTATGTTTATTAATTTAACAGCCATTTGTCCACATAAAGAATTGGTTAGATTTCCCTTTTTTCCCAAGCTTTAAATAGAACTTTACTTATTTACTTATCTGTTTGTCTATTTATTTTTATTGAATTTATTGAGGTGACATTGGTTCACAAAACCATACAGGTTTCAAGTGTACGACTCAATATCACCTGCAAACCGCATTGCGAGCCCATCACCCCAAGCAAAGTCTCTTTTTTGTATTAAAAGTGATGCAATTTAATTATTGACTATGGTTTGAATTACCCACTAACCTTCCAAGACTTATAAAGCTGAAGTTTGCTAGACTAAAAAAAAATACTCAGGAGGTCAGCTGTGTCTTTAAGTAAGCACCCTTAAATATTCTGTCATGGAAAGCGGGGTTTAGAAATATCAAACAGGCAATGAGGCCATGGTCCATACACTAATGCTTGAGAACCGCTGTTACCTGTGACCGTAAGAACAAGAGCGGCATTGAGCTGACTCAAGACAAACAGGATGTATGTTTCCTAGGGCTGGTGGGAAAAAGTAAATACGACAAACCAGGTGGCTTAAAACAACAGAAACTTATTTTCTTACCTGTTTTGGGGGCTTGAATTCCAAAGGCAAGGTGTTGGCAGAGTTGTTTCCTTGGGAGGCTCCGAGTCTTTCCGAGCTTCTGAGGACAGCCGAACGCCTCAGTGTATCTTGGGTTGTTCATCCATCAGGCCATTCTCTGCCTCCACCATCACCTGGAGTTCTCCCGTGTTTCTCTCTTTTCTTGTCTTACAAAGACCAGTCATATTAGATGAAGGCCCCACCCTATTTCAGTATTACCTCGTTTTAACTAATTACATCTACAATTACCCTATTTCCAATTAGGGCCTGTTAAGGGCAAGCTCCTCAGCCAGGGTCTTGACCCTTCTGGATGCAGGGAATTCGAAAAACATGTGGGTAACTGGGACATTTACGAACAAAGCAGTCAACAACTGGCTGGTCAGTGGCAACTTACAACACAATCATACACACTCGAATAAAAGAGGCCTCGTGCCAATTAGTGACACTTGTGCTTCATTAACATAAACAGGTTACATAAGGGTGCGCTTGCCCAGTAAGTATAGTGCCACCGCTGAGCCATTGCCCCTATGCCTGTGTAGGGCAAAAGGGCTTTTCGCCTAGTAATACTGCCCTGTCCTCCCTGCACACATGCGCTTGGCGAGGAGGCCTTGAACCTCCAGTGAACTCTGTCGGGGCCCCCACAGGGCCACATTCTGGGGTGTTGGGAGTTAGGACTTCAACATATCTTTTGGAGGCAACACAATTCAACCCATAACAAAAAATAGCTGTGTATTCACCCAAGACCTCTCATGATAATATGAATCAAATTTTTCTAGGTAGCAGGCTAATGTTGGTGATTCCTAGCCTCAGGACCCCTGAATCACATTTTTCAAGGCTATTGAGCCCACATTGGGGATTTTTAAAAACTAGTACAAACGTTTTAAAATAACTACTATAAATACATGTACTAATGTTTCTATTGTAATAGTTTGTGCTATTCATAAGCTAGAACACCTTTTGACATTGAACTTGGGTACAATAGAATACTGAATTTTAAGTTAGCCTAGTAGCATTATTGCTTATAGGAGGTTGCTATGTTACAAAAGGAAATACATTCTTTGAAATTTATTTCATCTGAAAATGAAGTATCATAATAAATGTCTTCTCTGTTTCTATCCTATTTTTATACAACTCTATTTCAGTTTTTATTAATCTTTATTCTTTATATGTTTCTCTTCTGTTTCCTTTGTAGCAGCAAAAATTCTTTTTACAAATACACATTCAATTTGACACATTCATAGTGCATACTTACTATGTATTTGTTTTGGTGCTGAAAGCTTTGGAAATAATGTCCTTTAAAAAATAGCTACTTCGAAATGTGCAAAGAAGTACTTGTCAAACTTTAATATGCATGAGAATCAACTCGGGATCTTGTTAAAATAGATTTTGATTCCGTAAATTTGGGGTGGAGCCTGAGATTCTTCATTTCTAACAAGCTCCCGGGTGGCGATGCTTCTGGTTTGTGATCTATGCTTTCAGTGGGAAGTGGATAAGAAATAAAAGGGAGGTACATGCAAAATGCTAATGCAACACAAATATTTTTCTGGGAAATATTACAGAAAAAAAGGATGTAGATTTTGGACATCAAATATTACTAGAAGTTAATTGCCCCAAAGGAAAAAGAATACCCTTGGCAATGGGAGTGGAATAAGTGGGGGTTTGTAAGTAAAGAGTAATGACCAATGATTACTGTGGTTAGACACATGCTTTTAAAAATGCACTTGTTGAAAAAAAAAAACAGATTCTTAGAACACAACTCAGAAACAGTGATTTAGAATTCAGGAGACTAAAGGCATGAGGCTCACTCATAAGTAAATTCTAAACTCATATCTGCCACCTCAGATTTGGGCTTCAGGTTGTATGCCTGCAGGGAGGAGTATATGCTTGAACACACCTGTGGCCAAAGGGGTGAAGAGCATCCTGTCCTTTTTCTAGGAATTTACATTTTATTTTTCTAAAAGTGGTGTTCAGCTTTTTTTTTTTTTTTCAATGCTTTGTTCTTATGAAAAGAAAAATTGAGCATACCTCATATAAGGGCCATTATTTATTTAATAAATATGCAAATATAGTCATATGCCTATACTATTTCATTTTAAATCACAACTCTCTAACTGACAGAGGCCTGAGAACAGCAGCCTTATGAATAGTCCAACAGCAACCCACTTTTTGTCTCTGATTTTAAATGTTGATACATTGGTCACTTTTAAGTGTATTAAAATTGTTTTTTGTCAATTTAAACATTCTCTTAATCATAAATCCTAATTGCTGTGGAGCTTAAATTAGAGTAAGACAAAGGTGTTAAGAGCTATTTTAGAAGCAATGCTTTTCTTTGTGTTTTATTCTCTCTCTTTCTCCTGCTGAAATAGGGAAAAAAGAGATAGCAAACTTGAGCTCCTGGATTATATGATTTCCCCATGCATCCCATTCACCTATTTATATTAGAATGGCAAACATTTATATCCTATTGGCTTACAGAGTGAAATTATTTATAGTTGTCATTGGTTGTCGATTTTATGGTAATGTTAGTGGAAAGGTCTCCAGTCCCTCCAAATGTAAAGGATGTTTAAAGAGTAAGATAATGCTCATCAGTTGAGAGGATATACCCAACAAGGGAGAACTGATGCAGTAAGAACAAAGCTGAATTGTTGCAATGTGACTGTTCTCTTCCAATAGGCTTATCCACGTCTTTTTATGCTCCAGATAAACCATCTTACATCGTAGTGAATAAGTAATAATGGCTCATATCCCAGCTGTGAGCAGTTTTGTGGTTAGTAAAATAGGGAGCAACCAGGGATTCCCAGTCTCAAATAACAATGTGCATGACAAGTGAAACTTGAGTAATTTTCACTGAATAATTATATAAAAGAAGAACAGAAAATGATGGCCATGTGGCTCAATTTTTTAATATAATCTCATCTGTGTTTAAAACTTGAGAACCAGGAACTTAATAAATTAGAGAATTCCTATTAGTTACCTCACGATATTAGGCAAGTTGTTTAACTTCCGAAGCCCTTCATTATTCCCATCTACCTAGCATAAAACGGGAAGTTAATGAGACTTTATAGATTTCACTTAGGACACAGTGGTAGATAAAATTTGGTTACAGCCTCTCCCATGGGTCCCTTCTCTTCTTCTCCTGTGCTCAGCTTTGGAGGTCCCAGGACTCAGCTGCAGGGCTCTCCTCTTTCCTTGTACACTCTCTCCCTAGAAAAGCTCTTCTTGCCCGTTGTTTTAGAGACAGTCATACCTTGGAGACATTGTGGGTTCAGCATGAGAGCACTGAATAAAGGGAGCATCGCAATAAAGCGAGTCATACACTTTTGATTGATGGAGAATCTTCCCTTCAATTTGTAAGAAATGTAGCATCATGAGTTCAATCAAGCGAAATGCAATAAAATGAGGTATGCCTGTACTACAGATACAATATGGGCCCCGGTTTTTTATCTCCAACCCAGACTGTTGTCTTTCTTGAACTCTAGTTTGGCTTATTGAACAATGGCAACTGCCTACTTAACTCCCATAGATGTCTAATGAGCATCTTCGACATCACACATTCACAAGTGATATATAATTTACCCATTCCCCAAACCACTAATCCTCTGTTGCCCCAGCAAATAAGACAACCAGATTCCCATCAACTCATGTTCAATCCATTGACAAATCCTATTTTCTCAACTTTCAAAATACCTCTGAAACTCACCAATATGCACTTAGCTTTACAGTTGTCATTATGCCCAACAACCATCATCTCTCACCTGAGCTGCGACAATAGTCTACTAATTGGGCCTCCTGCTTTTATCCTCACCCAGCTGTAGTCTATTCTTTATTTAGCAGAAAGAGTAATTATTTAAAAAATATGTCAGATGGTGCAACTTGATGGCTTATCTTTTAGAGCAAGTATGTCAAACTCTCGGCCAGCAAGTTTGACATACTTGTCTTAGAGCATAATCATGTCATGTCACAGCTTCCGTGGCCTGGCTATCTCTCTGCCCTCATGTCCTAATACTTTTCCTTTCCTCATTTCATTTTATTCAAACAGGCAAAATTTAACAAGCTCCCATCCCAAGGCTTTTGGATTTCTAGGCTTTTTCATGAATTAGGGACGATGTTGTATGGCTGAGACATCTGGAATAGCTGCAACCTCTATTCATTTTTTTTTTTAAATTTTATCCTCAAAGAAGTCACATTGGGATTTTTCACAGGGTAGTAGCATATTTTCCAGAAGCCAAAGAGGGTTAACTTTCATATGTTAATGCAAGCTTCTGGTTGTATTATGTTTGTTAATGTATCATGGACCAAAGTAAATTCCATGATCAAACCCAAGAAAAATGTGGAAGGGGATGATAAAAGAGCATGGGCATGTGAATGCAAAATTTAATGATGGGGTGACTATAACAATGATTAGTCTCCTATTGTTGCTGTAATAAGTTATATAAATACAGTGACTTAAAAGAATGAAAACAAAATATTATCTTGATGTTCTAGAGATTCAAAATTAGTCTTACAGAGTGAAAATAAAATCGAGGCTTGTGGAGAGCAGCTATAGTGTTTGGACAGGTTCAAGCCTCGGACTAATGAGGGCACAGTCCTCTCATTGCCACGTGCAAGTCCCAGCTTGGAGGGCAGAGCCCTCCCAGCACAATTATAGCCAACAGCTGTAGTTGTAAGCTTGAACCTATGGTCCGAACACGTGGCCCACGTGCCTGAGTGATATAGGCTGCAAGTAAATAAAGCTTGATCAGGTGCATGTAATTGAGTAGGATCAAAACCCATGAGAATGTTGTAAACATCTTGACCATGGCCTTACTTTGCTTCGTGGAATGTGGCTATAAAATAAAGACACGGCTTATAGTCCATGGCGCTGTCACTAGCTCTCCATCAGAAAGGCTCTCCATCAGGGAGGGCAGCGTCCCTCCAAGACGCAGCTTTCATTCTCTTGTCTGTCTTTTCTCAATCCTTCACCGCCCCCACTCAGGCTCACCGAACCTGGCTGAGCTGGCGTGGCACATAAGATGCCCAATATGGGGCTGAGTATGCCATGGCCGTGCCAGCCCGCCACAGAGGCTTACAGGGCTTTATTCGGGAGGAAGAATCTGTTTCCAGGGAAGAACTTAGCATCCGTGCCTTTTCCAGCTTCTAGAGGCCGCCTACGTTCATTGGCTTGGGACCCCCTTCTTCCATCCTCAAGGCCCACAACTGCCTTCTCTACTTCTATCATCCCATTTCATCTTCTGACTTTGACTGTCCTTCTCCTGTCTGATGAGGACCCTTCTAATCACATTGAGTCCATCCACATAATCCAAAAATGTGCTTCATCTGAAAATACTTAATTTAACCACATCTGCAAAGTCTCTTTTGACATATAAAGTAACATACTCAAAAGTTCTGGAAATTAGGTAATACATATCTTTGGAGTCCATTATAAAACACACTGCACTTACCACATAATGTATTCTCATGGCCTAGAAAGAAATTCGGGCATGAAGTGAGTGCTCCTTAGATACTTGTATGAACAAATTATTGGAGTAAATTTATTTAAATACCTATTTATGCTATAAAATACTCTGAAGAAACTGTGTATGCAAGATAATCTTCAAATATATTGATCAAATAGGATGTATTATGAATTGAAAGAAAAATAAAGGCAATATCTATATTGCAATACATGCATTTAATTGTTTGCAGGTATATGTGTGTGTATTGTGGGGCACAGGAGAAATTGAGTGGTTAATAATACTAATGATATAATAAAACTTTGAGTTTTATATAGCAATAATATAAAAACTATTTCAAATATGTATTATTGACTAATGTGCAATCAATTTTTCTAAGCATTTTACTTGTATTAACTCACTTGGTCTTTGCAACAATTCAGTGAAGTAGATACAATTAATATCCATCATTCCTGATGAATATGTGAAAACAAAATTGTTTAAATGATTTGCTCAATATTTCAGGGCTACGGAGCAGGGGGCAATGAATGAAACCCATGCCCATGCAGTGGTTTCAGAATAAGCTACATTAATCATTAAGCAAAGAAAAATAATGGAGATGGTTTTGATAGTATAATTGTGTAAGTTTTCATTATCCCTAAGCCCATCTCACCCTTATCCTTCCTTATGTTGGCTATTTACTACAACAGCCTCTCTGTTTTCACATGATCTAGTTTAAATTGTGTTTCTGTTCCTTGAAGTGAGAACTAGCTAACACACTTTTTTATATTGGGGGAATAAGTTCTATACTGCAAAATTTTTTAAAGGATAAAAGAAGTTCAGAAAGAAGAAAAACGAGTAGAAATTAAAGGTTTAAAAGAAATTGTGAACAAGAAGAGATGCTTACATGTGTCTGAATAGTATGGAAGAAAGACAATCAAATCCTCAATGGGTGCTCCATTCACTTACATCCTATATAATAAAAGCCTAATATGTAAATTTCTCCTCAACTGGGAGTTTGACCAGGGGGTGGGAAGCGAAGCCCCACCGGCCAGTGGTGGGGGCAGTGGCAACAGCAGGTGGCTGGGAGAAGGGAGGCATCCTGACCAGCAGCCAGCAGTCACTAGGACAGCAGTTGTCAACCTTTCAGACCTCATGGACCACCGGTTGGACCACCAGTTGGCGACTGCTGTGCTAGGGATCCTACCCATGCATGAATTTCGTGCACTGGGCCTCTAGTTTCAAATAAAAGATCATTTTTGTTTTGTTGTGCTTTATTTAGGTCTTTCCTTCCTTTTGCATAGAAGTACGTATCTTTTCAATATGATTGTAATATGTGTCATACATGACTTCATATAATTACTTTATGAATCTTTATATACAGATGATAACAGTTTTGAGGAAAGCTTTTCCCATAATTCTCAGAAAATCACTTGGTGAATTCCAGGTACCACCTTGCATTAACATATATATGAACAAATAAATACTTTATTAATTTTGAAATTGTGGTGTTTCACAATCATTATCCCATTGTTCTTCTAAATAAAGCCACGCCCACCAACCAATCAGGACAAGTATGCAAATTACCCCAACAAATATGGCGGCTAATTTGCATATCAAGACAGCGTCGAAAGAAGCCAAGAGCTGCAGAAGGGAGTAAAGCTTCGAAGGAGCAAGCAAGCCGGGGGGGGGGGGGGGTGGGAGGAGAAGGGAGGAGCGAAGTCAGGGCCGGGGCGAAGGGAAAAGCAGGCAGGCTGGCGGAGAAGGTGGGGCGGGCGACAAGGGCGGAGTGGAAGCGGGGACTGGGGCGAAGGGAAAAGCAGGTGGGCTGGAGGAGAAGGCTGGGCGGGCGACAAGGGCGGGCGGAGCGGAGGCGGGGTAGAGTGCAGCAGGAAATCCTATTGCAGGATTGTTCCTGCAATGGGAACGCTAGTATACTATATATTCGAAAAAGGGTATCCACACTGAAATGTAATAATATTGTTGGGAAATTGACTTATGTTTCTATAAATTAATTTGGAAATATTTTTAAGAATATGAAAAGTTTTGCTCTAGCCAGCTCAATGGATAGAGTGTCGGCCTGTGACTGAAAGGTCCTGGATTTGATTCTGGTCAAGGGCACATACCTCAGTTGCAGGTTCCTCCCTGCCCTGGTCCCTGGTCAGCTTGTGCAAGAGGCAACCAATCGATGTGTTTCTCTCACATTGATATTTCTCTCTGTATTTCCCTCTCTCTTCCACTCTCTCTAAAAATCAATAAAAAAATATCCTTAGGTGAGTATTTAAAAAAAAGAAAGAAAGAGAAAAAAAAAAAGAATCTGAAAAGTTTTAGGGCTTTTGACCCAACTATTTCTCTTGTAATTTGCATAACAACATAATTCAAAATATCAGAGAAAGGCAGAAAAAATGAAATTAATATATAAAAATGGGCATTGCAAAAAATTTATGTTAAAAATATTGGAATAACCTGTATAATAAAATTGCCTTAAAATATGTTATATTTATAAAACAAATATTATTAACAATAAAATGATGTTTTTAAAGCATGAAAAATATATATGCAGAATTTCAATTATAAAAATTATCATCAAAATAATATACACATTATAAATTTATGTTAAAATATACAATAAGAAATTGAGAGAAACAGATTGAAATGTACTTTCTGATTTTTTGTCTTACAAATAAATAGTTCTAATGCATATTAGATTCAACATATAATTTAATCAGTTGACCTTATATCTGCACGTTTGCTGCAATGATTTAGAGTAATATTGGCTAGAACTGGAGAGTCACTTGGGAAACAAGTTTGAGGGGGAAAAAATATATCAGTTAATGTAGTTATTTCCCCAGTTGATGATAAAGAAATGAAATGAATTTTTCCAACTTCAGCATGGTTGAATAAACTGAACATCATTAAGTCTGAAGGATGGAAAGAGCCCTGGAGATGTCACACATTTCACCCCTTGCTACATTTTTTTGTCCCCCCTAAAAAATGAGGATATGTCCTATTTTGTATTATAATTCTCTAGAGAAAGCATTGCTATAACTTCCCATTTTAACTTAGTTTTTTTTTTCAATATTTCAAAGTTCTTTTAAGGAAAAACTTATTTCTTAAAACCCCGAGACAAATATAAATAACCTTGTTATTGGAAATTAAAATTTTCCAGTTACCTTGAATTCTTTACAATCTAGTTGATCACTGTTTAGTCATTTTCTACTTTAGTTAAAGGGTTTTACATCTTTCAACTTTCTCCAATACATGCTATTTTTCAGTCACTAATTATTATTGAGCTCTTTTCTGAGGTCTCCAGGTTCTGTGCATGTGAGTTAATTTGTGTAGGGAAGAACTAGTCACATCCTAATTCTTTATTTCATAAACTAGAGGCCCAGTGCATGAAATTCATGCATGGGTAGGATCCCTAGCACAGCAGTCGCCAACCGGTGGTCCGTGGACCACTGGTGGTCCGTGAGGTCTGAAAGGTTGGCAACTGGGGGTTTAAGAAAACCTTTGGAACAGCTGTGGTCCATGAGGTCTGAAAGGTTGACAACCACTGTCCTAGTGACTGCTGGCTGCCAGCCAGGATGCCTCCCTTCTCCCAGCCACCTGCCATCACCTCTGCCTCCACCACTGGTTGGTAGGGCCTCCCTTCCCCTGGATGCCTGCCATCATCGGCCCCAACCCCTGGTCAAACTCCCAATAGAGGGGGCAATTTGCATATTAGGCTTTTATTATATAGGATTTTAGTAAGTTACTTTAATATTTTTTAACTCATAATGATTGATTTTCTACTTAAAAAAAATCTTTGTTGTTGAAAGTATTACATATGTATCCTTAACCCCCCCCCCCCCCCCCGCATTGACCTCTTCTGGCCCATTCTTCCCCCCTCCTCAAGGCCTCCGCCACCTTATTGTCTATGTTCATGGGTTATGCATATATGCATACAAGTTCTTTGGTTGCTCTCTTTCCACCCACCCACCCTCCCCACCTTCCCTTTGAGGTTCGACAGTCTGTTCCATGCTTCTGTGTCTTTGGATCTATTTTGTTCTTCAGTTTATTTTGTTCATTGGATTCCACATATGAATGAGATCAAGTGATACTTATCTTTCTCTGCTGGCTTATTTAGCTTAGCATAATGCTCTTCAGGTCCATCTATGCTGTTGCAAATGGTAAGAGTTCTTTCTTTTTTACAGCTGCGTAGTAGTCCATTGTGTAAATGTACCACAGTGTTTTCCATTCATCTGCTGATGGGCACTTGGGAGATTTCCATATCTTAGCTATTGTAAATTGTGCTGCTAGGAACATAGGGGTGCATATATCCTTTCTTATTGGTGTTTCTGAGTTCTTGGGATATATTCCTAGAAGTGGGATCACTGGATCAAATAGGAGTTCCATTTTTAATTTTTGAGGAAACTCCATACTATTTCCTATAGTGGCTGCACCAGTCTGCATTCCTACCAGCAGGGTACTAGAGTTTCCTTTTCTCCACATCTTTGCCAACACTTATCACTTATTGATTTGTTGATGATAGCCGTTCTGACAGGTATAAAGTGATAACTCATTATAGTCTTGATATGCATTCTGCGATGATTAGTGACTTTGAACATTTTTTTCATATTTCTCTTGCCCTTCAGTATGTTCACTTTGGAGAACTGTCTACTTAGGTCCTTTGCCCATTTTTTGATTGGATTGCTTGTCTTTTTGTTAAGTTGTATGATTTCCTTATATATTTTGAAAATGAACCCCTTATTGGATGTATCATTGGCTCTCTCATACAATGGGCTCTCTTATCATTTTGTTGATGGTTTCTTTTGCTGTGATGAAGCTTTTTATTTTGATGTAGTCCCATTTGTTTATTTTCTCCTTAGTTTCCTTTGCCCTAGGAGATATATTGGTAAAAATATTGCTAAGAGAGATGTCTGCCTATGGTTTCTTCTAAGATTTTTATGGTTTCATGACTTACTAGTACATTTAAGTCTTTTATCCATTTTTGGTTTAATCTTGTGTATGGTGTAAGTTGGTGGTCTAGTTTCATTTATTTTGCATCTATCTCTCCAATTTTCCCAACTCTATTTATTGAGGAAACTGTCTTTATTCCATTATGTGTTCTTGCCTTCTTTGTCAAATATTAATTGAGCATATGGCTTGGGTCGATTTCTGGGTTCTCTGTTCTGTTCCATTGATATATAGGCCTGTTCTTGTGCCAGTACTAGGCTGTTTGGAGAACAGTGGCTTTGTAGTATAACTCGATATTTGGTATTGTGATTCCTCCAACTTTGTTCTTCTTTCTCAAGATTGCTGGAGCTATTTGAGGTCTTTTTGGTTCCATATAAATTGTTGGAGCCTTTGTTCTAGATATGTGAAATATGCCGTTGGTATTTTAATGGGGAGTGCATTTAATCTATAGATTGCTTTGGGTAGTATGGACATTTTAATGATGTTGAGTCTACCAATATGTACACAAAAAGTCACTTTACATTTTAAATACACTGCTTAAATAAAATTTTTGTGAGTTTAGTATAACCACAGCCAATATTTTGTTATTTAAAAGTTTACAGTTAAGGAGAATAGTACAGTCAGTGAGCTCCATGATATATTTGTAACCAATTCTCTTGATTATCACAAAGTAACACATGATTTCAGATTTAATTTTAATACCAGGCCTTTCTCTTTTAGTTCAATTTCTAAAATAGCATACCAATCTCTTTATAATACATATTACTGCCATGATCAAATTTACAAGGGTAACATTTTAAAAAATGAACATGTAGTTTTATCATACTTTTTGCAAAAGCTTATAATTATGACAGATTGCTTCTTAGATTGTGTGTGTGTGTGTGTGTGTGATAAAAACACAACATGACCTAATCTATTGACAATTTTTTAAAAATCCTATTGCTGAGGATAATACAGATGCCCCCTTTCCCACCCCCGCACTGCCCTCCTCCACCCAGTTCCTGCCTCCCTCCCCCACCCCAGGCCTTCACCATCCTATTGTCTATGTCCATAGGTAATGCATATCTATACTAATAAAAGGGTAATATGCTAATTAGACTGGATAGACTGGACGTCTTCTTGACAAAGCTGCAGCAGCTGTGAGGGCTGAGGGGGGTGGCACCTTCCCCTGATCGGCCCGGTCGCCTCCCCCAGAGGGAGGCCAGACTGTGGCTTAGGCCCACTCCCTGCAGGTGCGGGCCTAATCCTTCAGTAGGACATGCCCTGAGGGCTCCCAGACTGTGAGAAGGGACAGGCCAGGCTGAGAGACACCCCCCCCCCCCCCCGCAGTGCATGAATTTTCGTGCACAGGGCCTCTAATATGCATATAAGACCTTTGGTTAATCTCTTCCCTTCCCACCCCCTTCCCTCTGAGATTCATCAGTCTGTTCTGTGTTTCCATTCCTCTAATTCTATTTTATTCAAGGGTTTATTTTGTTCATTAGATTTCTTGTTCATTTATTTTTATTTATAGATTCAATTGTTGATAGGTATGTATTTATTAGCATTTTAATGTTCATATTTCTTCTTCTTCTTCCTTTCCTTCTTCTTCTTCCTTTTCTTCCTCTTCTTCCTCTTGTTAAAGAATATCCTACAACATTTCATGTAATACTGGTTTGGTGGTTATGAACTCCTTTTTTTCTTGTCTGTGAAGCTCTTCATCTGACCTTCAATTCTAAATGATACCTTTTCTGAGTATACTAATCTTGATTGTAGGTCCTTGCTATTCATCACTTTGAGTATTTCTTGCCACTCCCTTCTGGCCTGCATAGTTTCTGTTGAGAAATTAGCTGACAGTCATATGGCTGCTCCCTTGTAGGTAACTAACTGCTTTTCTCTTGATCTTTTAATATTCTCTCTTTATCTTTAATCCTTGGCATCTTAATTATGATGTGTCTTGGTGTAGACCTCTTTGGGTTCTATTGATGAATATTTGTGTGCCCAGTAAGTATTAATTATAGGCACAATGTGGTAAAGCAAATGCCTAGAATTTATTTATCTTGTATAACTGAAATTGTACACGTTCTGGACAGTATCTCCCCATTTCCCCATCCCCCAGCCATCACTCTGCTCTATTTTCTATGAGTCTATTTTACATACATTGTATATAAGTGGAATAATGTACATTTGTCTTTCTGTGATTGATTTATTTTACTTAGTATAATTTTTCCCAGATTCATCCATATTGCCAAATATGAGAGGATTTTCTTCTTTGTTAAAATGCTATCTATTCAGTCTACTTAAGTCTAGGTAAGAATATATTTGGTAGTTGGACATTCACTTAAAACATGAATTTGGACACAGACCTTCTACCTGTCACAAAAATTAACTCAAAATTGATCACAGAAGTAATTGAAAAACACACAATTATCAAATTCCTAGAACATAACAAGAAAAACTGCTCCAGTTTAATTCTTTTACATGTGGCTATCAAGTTTTCCCAGCACCCTTTACTAAGGAGACAATTCTTTCCCCATTGTATATTCTTAACTCCTTTGTCAAAAATTAATTAACCATATATGCATGGGTTTATTTCTGGGTTCTTTATTTTGTTTCACTGATTAATATGTCTGTTTTTATGTCAATACCATACTGTTTTGATTACTGTATTTCTGTAATAAAGTTTGATATTAAGAAGAGTAATGCCTCCAGCTTTGTTTTTTCTTAAGTTTTCTTTGGCTATTCAAAAATTTTTTTTTCATACAAATGTGAGGAATTATTTTTCTATTTCTTGAAAAATGTCATTTTAATTTTTATAGCAGCTGGGAACCTTCCAGGGAGAAACTGGGAGATGGGTGTTTTCGCCTGTTCTTTCTGGACTGATCTTGGATGTATGGGGGTGGAGGATATTCCTGCTTAAAATGTCTTTGCAATAGTCCTGTGGGATTGTGAATGTTTGCCCCATTGGTTATCAGATGACTCATCCCTCAAGGGACAATGGCAAATGTTCGGATGCCATGCCTGTGACAAAATCCTTCCAGGGAGCACTGGTGACTTGGTTTTATTGTTGTAGTGGGTCATCATAGGGGCAGGTGGGGGAGTGTCCACCAGTTTCCTTGGTCTCTGGGGAGGGTCTCCGGTGGCCCCCAGCTGTGCGCTAAAATTAGAAGCTGGCCCTCAAGCAGCAGCTTATAACGTATACAACTAGGCTGCTTGACTGGAGGTGGGCATTTTGTGTGCTTCCTTTGTGCTAAGCACTGGTGAGCAGTCCTGGGTCTGTGAAAACTGCTTCTTTGTTTGCTATTGTTGTTGGCCTTTAGAGCTAGGTGTGTTGGGGGCCCATGGCTTAAATGGGAATCTTAAGAGTTGGGGTGATAGATGTGCGGAATTGGGGTTCCATTCTGAAATGGGATTTTTGGATTGGAACACGTGGTGTTCCCCTGTGCAGGATGGTTCCCCTGATTCTTTTTCTGTTGGAGTCAAGGAATGAATCCACAGATGGAAGGTGGTATAGCAAAGATGGAAATTTATTGAAGAACAAGTACAGACTCCCACATGGGGATGGGGAAAAGAGTCCCACAGAATGGACTCCCAGTGGGGAGGGGGAAAGAGTCCCACTGAGTTCCTTTTCCCTATGGCTTATAAGGGCTCCAGATCTTGGTGCCTTGATATCCCCTCTGATTGGTCACTATTCCCTTGGAGTGGTTACTATAGTAACTCCTGGGCTCAAAGGTGGAACCTCATATGGCACATGTGATGTTCTCCCTCCTCCTTCCTTATTGTTTTCCTATTCCCCTTAGGGCTTTCTTCTTCTCCTTCTGGATGAAGGGCTTCCTTCTCTTTATTTTGCAAATATAGACCTTTTGCTATCCCCAGCTCCCTCATTCTATGGCAGTGTACCTGTTGCAGCTTTTCAGCTCTGTGCTTCTTCCATGGTCGCCTTAATTTCTAAAACTTCTTAAATTTCCTAAACCTGTCTTTTTCATCCCTAAAAAGTCCTGTTTCAATTCTATTGTATGGTACTGTTGTGGGAGTGGGGTTTATGATGAAAGACTCTCAGCTTTTTCAACCCAGTTCAATGTGGGTATTAGCTCATTTGCCCAAATTGTAGGATTTGGTCAGCTAGTTTCTGGGTTTCTCTGAGGGATTGCTGCAGCTGTACTTTGGTGCGTTCCTGGGAGGAGGAGCCTCCTATGTTGTCATTTTGGTTGACCCTCCCTTCCCTACATTCTTCAGCCAAAACAGACATGATTTTAAATTCTGTCACAGATACATGGACTGTATCTAACATATCTATAGCTCCGTTTGTTCATCTGCAATCATAGGAAAAACAGAACCCCTATCTTGTAGGGTTTTTTGAAGACTAAATGAGACAATGTAAAAAGTAGAGCAGTTATTACTTATTAACTGGAAATAGATATTAATTATGATGTTTATTGTCATGTTTAATGTACCCTTCACTTCCAAATGTGAACTTTCTGAATTATAGGCCAGAATATTCTCCTTAGAATATAAATATAAATATTATTTTTCCCTTAAAATTTTCTTATACTTTATTATTTTTATGTACCTCATCTCTTTTAAATTCTCTTTACTTATATTTATTATTGTCATATATCTCATCAAGTTGACATATCTAGAGCAATCATAAATATTTGCTTTTAAACTCTTATTCTAACAAAAAGTAAAGTCACATTTATAATGAATACAAGAAAAAAGAAAAGAGAAATTGGTCATACATAAATTAAATTTACTTCTTTGTAAAAATTGATTTGCAATAATGACTAAATATGATTCATTAAATAAACAATCTCCTTAAGCCTTAATAAATTTTAAATGTAATTTAAAATTAGTTGAAAATACCATAATATTATTGTTTTTAGAAAATATAGATATCAAGCAAGCCAGCAAAAACTGTTTGTTATCCTATCTAATAAAAGAGTAATATGCATGCCAAAACCGGTTTGGCTCA
The DNA here is from genome assembly GCF_027574615.1 of Eptesicus fuscus. NCBI lineage: Eukaryota > Metazoa > Chordata > Mammalia > Chiroptera > Vespertilionidae > Eptesicus > Eptesicus fuscus. The sequence goes on along the minus strand of NC_072487.1, from coordinate 9,866,578 downwards.
GTGGATAGAGTGTTGGCCTGCGGACTGAAAGGTCCCAGGTTCGATTTCGGACAAGGGCATGTACCTTGGTTGCAGGCACATCCCAAGTAGGGGTTGTGCAGGAGGCAGCTGATCAATGTTTCTCTCTCACCAATGTTTCTGACTCTCTATCCCTCTCCCTTCCTCTCTGTAAAAAATCAATAAAATATATTTAAAAAAAGAGTAATATGCAAATTGACCGTCACTCCAAGACAAAAGATGGCTGCCCCATGTGGTCAAAGATGGCTGCCCACTTGTGGGCACAAGATGGCTGCCACAAGATGGGTGGCAGGGGAGGGCAGTTGTGGGCAGTTGGGGGTGATCAGGCCAGCAGAGGAAGGCAGTTAGGGGTGACTGGGCCAGCAGGGGAGGGTAGTTGGGAGGGGGCCAGGCCAGCAGGGGAGGGCAGTTAGGGGTGACCAGGCCAGCACAGGAGGGCAGTTAGGGGTGACCACACTGGCAGGGGAGGGCAGTTAGGGGTAATCGGGCTGGCCAGGGAGCAGTTAGGTGTCAATCAGGCTGGCGGTAGAGTGGTTAGGAGGTGATCAGGCTGGCAGGCAGAAGCAGTTAGGGGCAATCAGGCAGAGGCAGGCGAGCGGTTGGGAGCCAGCAGTCCTGTATTGTGAGAGGGATTTCCAACTGCCTGTAGGTCAGACATCCCTCAAGGGGTCCCAGATTGGAGAGTGTGCAGGCTGGGCTGAGGGACACCCCTCCCCCCATGCACAAATTTCATGCACCAGGCCTCTAGTATAAAAATAATATATAATTTAAATTTTATCTGCCTAATTCACTGTGATTACTTTTAAAAATGTTACTTATTAATTTTTAGAGAGAGAGAGAGAAACATCAGTTAGTTGCTCCACTTGTTCATGCATTCATTGGTTGGTTCTTGTATGTGCTCTGAATGGGATACAACCTGCAACCTTCACACATCTGGACAACGCTCCAACCAACTGTGGTCACTTTTATTTGGTGACTATTTTCTAGTCTGTGAAATGCTAACAGGAGGAACAAAGAAAGTTTTTCATGGTCACCATATACACTGGAATAATTAGATGTGACTGATTATTATAGCTCTGAGCATATGATCTTAGGTCTCAGCTTATAATATAAATTGTTTCTTTCATATTTCATATTTTTGTCTGATGAAAGGAATTATTCAAACTTCTTCCTCTTTTGGTAATACTACACTGATCATAATTTTGCATTCCTTTCTATTCTAACTGACGTTTAGAACCTTGAACCTATCCATGCTTTAATTGTATTGTGTCACTGTATTACCAGTATTTTTGCCTTCTTTGTTGTTAATTAGATGAGAAAAGAGTGGATTGAATTAAAGCACTTGAAACAAGTGGAGAATTTGAGATAATCAGCCTATTTTATTATATCCTGTATAACAAATATGCTGGGCTCTCTGTTAAGAGAACTGTGTGATTTCAGCATAGTTTAGTAAAAATTTGTATAGTTCTGTGTATCCATAAATAATTCATTCAGAAAATGAATTTCCAGCAGTCAAAAATCAGCATATTATAACCAATCACCCTGTCACAGCAGGAACCCAGTTGAAGAAAAACTTTATAGGGCAAGTGGCACCACAACTGCTAATAATGACAAACAAAACGCTAATGAGAATTGAGCATTGTATCCCCTCAAATCTCTAGAAACAAAATAAAATGCTAAGGAATTAACCAGAATATACTTATCCTATCTAATAAAGATGGAATATGCAAATTGACCGTCACTTTGCGACAAAGATGGAGGCACCCATAGCCAATAAGGAGGGAATATGAAAATTAACGTGACAAAGATGGTGGCAGCCAGCCTGGAGCAAAGGCGGGAGGCAGCTCCTGGCCCTGGAGCGAAGGCGGGAGGCGGTGGCCAGAGCGAAGGCCCAGGTCCTGGGTGCCAAAGGGAAACCGGTGCCAGCAGCCAGGGGAAGGAAGTCCTATTCTTGCACAAATGTTCATGCATCGGGCCTCTAGTTATTTTATAATGGAAACATACATGTGGCCAATTGGGACTTCCAGGATATACTAGTGTTTTTACTACAGAGCCCATAACATGTAAATATGTGACTACAGATGGACAATGAAATATACTAACACCATCAAAATTAGGGAAAGGCAATTGAATCTATGATGTAGATTATGATATCCTACATGAAGTATTAAATAACACTACAGTTTACACACATATATTACATAATAAAGTCAATAAGGTGAAATAATCGGAATAAGTGTAGAAAAAGAAAAAAAATAGATTGAAAACATTTTATATTCAAATAGACCATGCATGCAAGAAATTAAATTGAAAACAATAAAAACTCCTCACTTTATAAACAATATTTTTCTAGTTCTCTCACTTAGATGTCCCGATAAATACTGTTACCTATTGCTGCCACTTTTCATTTATCTACAGTGCCCTAATGTTAACCAGATTCTCACTAAAAGAAGATAAGGTTCTTAGAAGTTGTCTGGATCTTGAGTCAGGGAAAATAAAGACAGAACAAGAACATTTTACTCCTACTTTAAAATTTTAATCTTACTGTTGCCAGAAAGGTTCCAGCAGGAACACTTTCAGAGATACAAATGAATCAGTTTAAAGGAGCTTCCATAAACAAGGAGTGATCATCTATAAGAATTCAATAAGGAAACAATACTTCTTTGAAAAACCATGAATACATGGAAGACATTATGATACTAAAAATATTAAAGAATAGGTATATGCAAATGAATTTCAGGTGTTTACTTATTTGATATTAAAGTAACTAGTTCTACTTTCAGATGGGGTAGCAAAAATCTAAACAGGTGAAGTCAGTCAACAAAAATTTTAAGAAGGGTGCAAAGATCTATATTGAATTAGTTAATCCCATGGAAATATGTTCCTCTAACTATTGGATTCACATTGAAAAAAATTACTCTTTTAAGGTTTAAAGTAATTCATGAATTGACTCACTAAATGTTGGTTTGAGTGAATGGATTTTGTTAAACACCCTTAATGCCCTCTCCAAACAGAAAGTCTCTCTCTCTCTCTCTCTCTCTCTCTCTCTCTCTCTCTCTCTCTCATACACACATACACACACACAAGTAAGAGATTATAAACGTAAAATCTGCAGTATGTTTAGGAGATGTTGGGTTATCCAGGTTGAAAGATAAGGTGTCACTTGGAAAGTTGCATTATATAAAAGATAGTGAATTCTGGGTAGAATCTTCCTGGAAGCTCTACCTAGGTCCAAAAGATGAATCTGAGGTCTATAACTGTAGTATAAAATTAAAGCTGCCACAGAATGCATGAGATGATCATTATGTTTCACTTCATTAAGATAATGTATTTGTAATCCTGAGAAAAAGAAATCAATATATTACTGAATATTTTATGTAGCTCATGTTAGTAATATAAGTATGCTATGGATATTGGAGTCTTTGCTTTATGTGTATATATATGTTTCCATAGACCTGAATTGTTAAATTAACCTGAGTTATGAAATTTACAACATTTATCATATTTATAAATAATACCTTAGTGTATAGGAATATTTTGCTCATAAAATTTATATATTTGACATGAATGGGCCTAGAGATTATGATGTTAAGTGAAGTAAATTGGACAGAGCAAGATATATACCATACTAGTAGCCCAGCGTGTGATTCAAAATCACGCGGTGCCGCCCACCCTCGAGTCGCTGGTCAGGCCTTGCCTCATTCCCCAGGCTCCGCAGCAGCCGCAGTTGCTGCTGATCAGGCCCTCCCCCAGCACAGGTGCACAGAGGCCCCTGCCGCCCCGCCCCTGATGCTGCACACACAACCTCCACCTGTCCGGTCGACCCATACATAAAAAGCATCATATTTTGTATGATCAAAGCTTCGCAGTTAATTAGCATATTTCTCTATTATATATAGACTTCCTTCCCCCGGCTACCGGCACCGGCTTCCCTCTGGCACCGAGGACCCAGGCTTCCCTCGCAGCCCTGCTTCATCAGGAAGGACATCTGGTCTAATTAGCATATTATGCTTTTATTATTATAGATACTAGAGGCCCGGTGCACGAAATTCGTGCATGAGAGTGTGTGTCCCTCAGCCCAACCTGCACCCTCTCCAATCTGGGACCCCTCGGGGGATGTTCGACTGCCGGGCCTAAACAGGCAGTCGGACATCCCTCTCACAATTATGGACTGCTGGTTCCCAACTGCTCGCCTGCCTGCCTGATTGCCCCTAACCGCTTCTGCCTGCCAGCATGATCACCCCCTAACCACTCCCCTGCCAGCCTGATTGATGCCTAATTGCTCTCCTGCCAGCCTGATTGTCCCCAACTGCCCTCCCCTGACAGCCCAGTCACCCCCAAATGCCCTCCCCTGCATATTCCCTCTTTATTAGATAGGGTTTTTTTCTTTAACATATTAGACAGCCCTAACTGGTTTGGCTCAGTGGATGGAGCAATGGCCTGCAGACTCAAGGGACCCAGGTTCGATTCCAGTCAAGGCCATGTACCTTGGTTGGGGGCATATACCCAGTGGGGACTGTGCAGAAGGCAGCTGATCGATATTTCTCTCTTATAGATGTTTCTAGCTCTCTATCTCTTTCCCTTCTTCTCTGTAAAACATCAATAAAATATATATATAAAAAGAAACATTTAAGATTCATCCATATCTGCCTGGCTGGTGTGACTCAGTGGCTGAGACCCCAGGCTGGGGGCAGGGCCTGATCGCCACATGGGTGCGCATGCCATCGCCAGTCCAAGACCCCAGGCTGGGGGCGTGGACCCAAACCGCTGCTTGGTGCTAGAGCATTCCCAAGTGGCTGCAGGTGGGGCAGGAACATCTATGGTGATGCGGGGACGTTCCCGCCCCGCCCCCAGCCACTTGGCAACTGCACTCATAGGCTCCGAGTGGCCAGGGGGCGTTCTGGGACCCTTATTGCTCAGGGCCTATGGGCCTACAGGCTAGGAGCAGCCTGGGTCCAGAGGATGTTCCCGGGTCCCAGGCCAATCAGTGGCTGTGTATGCAAATTAACTGCCATCTTTTTTGGGTTAATTTGCATACTCGCTCTGATTGGCTGTGGGTGTAGTGAAGGTACAGTCAATTAGCATTTTCTCTTTTATTAGTGTAGATATATATCAAGTTATTAATATATGTCATTTCCATTTAAAAGCAGTCTAAAAATGTGAAGGCAAGTATGTAGAATCAAGTTTACATACTTTACAATCAAGTTTGATGATACCTAGCAAAGAAAAAAAGAGCCAATGTTTATAGAGTATCCATTCCATGTTGAGTGCTGAGCTAGGTTCTGTAAGAAGCATGCCTCTGATTCATCTTCATAGAAAAGAAACAGCATGTGGCCAGGTGGTTACTGAATTTCCCCAGAGCAACAGGATGTGGAGGGTAGGGAGAGGGCATGAGAGCTGTGTTCATGGCTGATAGCACATTTTCCAGGAAGATTCCCCTAACAAAGGTGTGTGGAGACATCTAGAAAGGTCTCAGCCCAATATTTTAATGGCCCACTGTGAGACAGCCAGACCTAGGTGATGTATGAGGTAACAGATGACCTCACAGGACTCAGACAATGAGAAACCAGAGGAGGGACTAAATAAATAGGCTATGTTCCCTGCCCCACTTGGGTTCCTGTACAATGGGCACCCGCTCTCAAGAGTGTTATTAAAAATCTCATTTTTGCCATGTTTCTGTTTCCTAGTCCGTCACTTGAAATTCAGAGAGGTGAGCCATTTCTCACAGGTTCTTTGAATACATTTTGTTTCATTTATAGATCACGACAACTTTGTGAGGCATGTTATTCTTAACTCACAATTACAGCTGAAGAAACAAAAAAAGTGAAGGGTTCAACTAATTTTGCTAAGGTACACATCACACAAAGTTGGGACTAAAACTAAGGTCAGACTCTAAGCCCAGTCCATGAGTTTTCCATTGTTGTTTGCCAAGCTGTAAAATTAGAAAAAAATATATTCTAGGTCTTTCCAGCTCTGAAATGCTGATTCTTATTTTTAAAACATTTCAAATAGGTATTAAGAAAGTTCCTAAATCTTTTCCTACACTTGGCATGTTGAATTATTCATATCTTTGAGTATAGACATAGAAGATTAGTTCATTAATTGGTCTAGGAAAGGCTAAATATTTCTTATGCATTTTCCCTCAGATTCCTAGACATGTTTTCACATTGTAGTGAGCAAAGAAATAGGATAGTACATGTAACTTTAACACAGTTTGTCTCTAGTTTCCTTTATCTGCAGGATCCTTTGCTATTAGCAACCTAAACATATATAACTGCTTGGAGAGCCAGGCAACAAAGGAAGTCTTCAATAGCTAGAGGCATATTCCATCATTTATTCTTCATTCATCTTTCCTGTATAGGCACCTATGCACTGTGTGTCTCATTTCCCCACTCACAGAAAAGCTGAATGACTCTTAAGAAAACTATAATCTTCTGTGTGTTTCCTACATGTCTTTCCTGCGTCTCATTTCCCCTTAACCAGTAATTTATTTGTAGTGTCTCACAGATCTCATGTAGAGTTCATACTAGTGCATTATTATTACTCTTAATATTTGGTCTTGGTCTCCATATTTTTTTGTGACACCAGAAAATTTTCACCGCCCCCCCCCCCCCCCCCCCCCCCACCCCCCCCCACACACACACCAGGTTAACCTGCAGGGATTTTTGTTTACCAGGTTCCTAGTGTACAATTAAAATGAAAATAACACGTTAAAACAAGTGCACATTGCTGACTTCAATCTGCCTCAACAGAAACCATCTGTTAAAGTAAAACACACACTGATGCTCCTAGTTGCGCAAGTTGTTAATGCCTGTGGCAACAGAAGGGAAATCTAAATTCAGAAAGTAATATTGAGTGGGAAACAGTGAAAGTCTTTTGAACAGGTTAACAATCATTTCAGCTTCCTGGCCTAACAATAGACATTCAAGATGTTATGGTACTATTTAAAACACAACACTGGAAAAAGTTCTTCACTGATTTAAAAGTCAAATGTTTGTAATTTTCTACAAAGACTAAGAAAAAAAAATCCTAGGTAGTCATGTGCTATTTTTATATCTCCTAATATGTTTATCTTCCTGATGCTCCATAAGGTCATATTGGATGAAAAATTTAAAGTTCTTTCGAAGGTTCACATATCCCCTGGGGAAAAAACAGAACATCTATTACTATTTTGTTCAACTCATTCTTTGGATGCCTTTGGCAGACTCAGACCTCTGTTAATACTTTCTTATTTCTCCATGCTGGAAAGCTCTAGTTCTCTTCTGACCACTCCCAAATGTCCTTTTGTGGGAATGCTTTCTGGCTTCCTAACTAACAAAAATATGCATTATCCATTCTTCTTTTTTTTTGGTATTGCCTCTTTCTCTTTGCATACCACCTTGAAAATATGTTGATCCTTATACTTACCTATAAGTATACAGATCCAAAATTAGTGGTATTATCCCTGGTTTACTTTCTGAGTTCTGACATTTTCAGTAGTAGATATTTCTAACTTATGATAGAACTGGTACCACTAATTATCTAAACTTAATAACGTATGTCAGATTTTTCTTTATAAAGTTAGATGCATAATAATTCCAAATATAACTTGAGCTCCAAAATTGTTTGAATGGGCTATACAATGACATCTAAATCTTGGTATTGGCCTTGTCTTTAGTCTGGTAGTTACCAGCTTCAATACTTCTGGACATCACACCTAGTCATGCAATTCTTCACAATAAAACAATGAACCAGCTTTTCCTATGATTTTTTTTTGGTAATAAAAGCACATAGCATTATTCAAAACAAGCCCTGTAAAAATCCCACCAGTAGATTTCCCTTCACTTGAATCTGGTCATAATTGAGACTAATTTTCTTATCTAACCCATTTATCATTAAGGAGCATCGATACCCAGGATTGGATGAGATTAATCGTCTGGGGTTGAATGGAGGCAATAACAACATCCATCACTATATTTTATCCTTTACATCCCACCTGCAAAAATGTCACTAATCTTTCAAAATGAGTGTCTATGAATATGTTCATGGTTACTACTACATCTTTTGTGGTCCTCACTACCTATAAAACTCGTACTTTGCACTGACTTTTAGACTGACATGTCTACATATCTTGGCTAACTTAACTATCCCTTCACCCTATCCTGTATATTAAAAGCCTAATAAGCTAAGTGTCCAGTCGTACATTCAACCAATCAAAGCGTAATATGCTAATGATATGCTAAGGCTGCACAACCGCTCGCTATGATGTGCACTGGCCACCAGGGAGCAGACGCTCCGACTCGTAGGTTAGCTTGCTGCTGGGGTCTGGCCAATCGGGACTGAGCAAGACTGGCCAGACATGCCCTGGAGCCTTCCCCTGGTCCCTCCTTGGCTGGCCAACCTCCCGCATCCCTCCATGGCCCCAATCGTGCACCGGTGGGGTCCCTTGGCCTGGGCTGCACCCTCTTGCAATCTGGTACCCCTCAGGAGATGTCGGAGAGCCAGTTTCGCCCAATCCTGGAGGCGAGGCTGAGGGACCCCACTAGTGCATGAATTTGTGCACCAGGCCTCTACTTAATTTATAGAAGCCAACTTCACATTGAATTAGGCATAAAATCCACTGGGTCCATGGGCTCCACCTGCCCTCAATCCAGGCTAATGTTTACTGAACACTCCAATCTCTTTGTGGCCCCACCAGCAGCTGTCATAGATAGTTCATGAGGAACTTCTGCTGTAGCTCTGCTCTTGTCTTTTACATTGTCTGATTGACCAACTCTTCACTCCACAGGCAGGTGACAGTGTTTTCACCAACACAGTTAAACTGACAGCATTACCATAAAAACAAATCCCAAATGATAATGAATAAATCGTTTTAAAATATAGAACCTAAATAGATAATATCCAAATATCTATACTTCTATACTGGGGGAATAATAATCAATACAGACTATTTAAAGAAAAAGACTATGAGAAAAGTTAAAATAAAAAAAACCACCAACAAATATTTACTTACTTCGTGAGCTATTTAGTCCAGGATGGCAAAGATGTATGGCAAAATATATGTATATTATCTGAGATCTATTATCTTTCTTCAGACATTTCCACTTTCTGGTAATTCGCATCTTTAGAGAAATGCATTTTATTCATTTTTACTTCTGAACATTTTTCTTTAAAAAATCTAGGTTGTATAATTAAGGACTCATTTATTTAATATCAAACCACTTGGAAATAAAGATTTGTGAACCTGTATGACTATATATACAAAGTTGTCTGATTTTATGATAGAAAGCAGTATTTTTCAGATGTTAATTACATAAAGCTTACATTATTATAAAATCCTGCTGAAAATCTCTGAGAAACCTACTCATTTGCTATGTGCAGATGAAAATTAAATATCTGTCAAAATATCAGCTATATAGACATATATTCAAAGAAAAGAAGTTCTGTGTTTCAATCAAATTTCTTTGTTCTTTTTATGCTAATACAAGTGTTTCTGGGTAGCTTTATTTTTTCAGAATTATAGGCATCTTTTAAACTATGAGTCTTTGAGGAGAAAAATAAGAATACAAAGAAAACCATCTAGGTTTCTTGTTTCAATTATATCAAAGTATAAACACAAGTGATCACAATGTAAACATAATGTAATATAAACCCAAGTGATTCTCTAACTATTTATAGCTTCATTTACACAAAATATGTTGCATTATAGATGGAAGAAAATTAAGTTATATTTAACTCTTGGAAGTCTTAAAGTTAGGATTTAGGCTCCATTACCTTCTTTATGGAACTCTGGAATTTTCTCAGGCAGTTTATAAGTTTGAGTACATGAGATGAGAAGACATGGAATTTCAAGGTGGGACATAGCAGAATAAACAGTTAAAAGTCATATGTTCCTCTTTAAGAAACAGAAAACATAAAAAGTCATTTGGGAGAAAATATGAATAATTTACATATAAAGACAGAAACAAAATATGAAAACAAATTGTTCAGATAAATAATCTATAGCTTGATGAAGTGGCTGATTGCCAATATTACAACACTCAGTTTTTCTGGGGTGAGGAGATGAAAAAGATAAAGCAGGACAAGATACCATGAGCAAGGAATAGTAGCCTAACTATTTCCATCAAGACAAACTAAAATTAAAAGTTACACTAGTACAATGAGTTTGATAGAGGAGGGGTATGTAATAGAAATAGAATCAGAGTTGTTTAATAGGTACTCACTATAAAGAAGAGATTTCCTTACAAACCTTGGGATACTGAAGGCTGTGTTACAAGAAGGAGAGCAGGCCTGGAGATAAGGCAGCCCAGGAGCCCAGATCAGGACAGCACCTGTCTGCAGGGAATTAGCAATTCCAGGCTAATCTTTGTAAAGACAATGAAAGAAGGCTGGCCCTGGGAACTCACTAACTTTAGATTTTTTCCCACCCACTAATCCTCGTTTAAAATGAAATGTCACAGCAGTTTTTCAAGGTGCTATGCCTACTGCTCTCTCCTCTTGCCAGCAATTCGAATAAGTACTCATGAAAGATTCAACCTTGTCTCTGCTTATTGGCTTAGTGGCAACAGGCAGCAACGGACCCATGGTGTCCGCTATCAATTTCCCACACATCCTATTGATGGCAACCACTCTGGAGAGGAAACAAGCACCACTTACTTAATCAATTTTAGTATATTAATGCACTGTGAAGCCCAATTCTATACTTGGATACACAACACAAAGAAATTTTACACTGATCCATAAGGGGAAATGCAGAAGCATGTTCACGTTTCCATATTACTGGGAGTGTGTAGAGTCATATCATGGAGTATTATGAAGCAGTTAAGTGCAACAAATAAACTATACTAAACCATAGATTAAAATAAAAAATGTAAAACTCAGACCAGAAAGTAAGATAAAACCAAGAGTAGGATTATATACAAAAATTTGAGTAAAAAGTAAGTTATTCTTATTTATTATGTGGAATACATATTAGTCTACCAGTGTAAAGAAAAAAAAATCAACTATGCAATTATACACTCATACAATAAAAATAAAGGTAAATTACTCCTGAGAATTGATACTTATTCTGGAACTGGGGCAGAAAGCTATTTCACATCCTCATCCTCATAAAGAAGATAATGTAATGTGACAAAAAAATAACATCATGATCCATACATTATTGAGTCGCAAAGGTTTGTATTTTATGAAGAACTTATCTCAGTCAATAAGCTAACATCAATGGAATTTCAAAGTAAAGCAGGTCAATCTGCTATGAGGACTATCATGGATTCAACCAAGATGGATATAGGTTTATCCCATGTTAGTTTTCGGCACTCATTGGAGGAATGGTTAGAATACACAATCTTAGAAAAACACACCCGAATACAAGGTGACAGGAGAAGATTTAACTTTGGGTGGTGGGCATACAGTGCCAAATACAGATCTTGTAACATAGAAACCCATACCTGAAACCTATATGTTCATGTTGACCAATGTCACCCCAATCAATTTAATAAATATTTGTAAAAGAAAGCCTCTATCCGCATAGTTTTCCCTCTCTCCTAGACATTTAATATATATTGAATTTCAGTGAGATCAAAAGTTGAAAATGAGAGTAGCACTCATCTATATATATAAAACCCTAATATGCAAATAGACCGAATGGCAGAACAACTGAACAACCGGTCACTATGATGTGCACTGACCACTAGGGGGCACACATGGAACATGGCGGGCATCAGCTGTGGCGGGATGGTGGAGCAGGTGAGCATGGGCACCAGACCAAGGTAGGGTGCCTGTTGCTGTCATAAGGGTAAGCCTCTGGTGGTTACTGAAAATTCTTTGCTCCCACGCGCCACAGTCCCACCAGGCGCTCACACCTGCTGCTAGTGCCTGCACCTGCTGCTGGTGCTGGCCCCGCTCGCACCTGCTGCCAGCACCCGGCACTGGTCCCAATCGCTTGGCGCTGTTGGCGGGTGTGAGCGGCAGCTGCTGGCCTCAATCGCCCCTGAGGGCCTCTCCACCTCCCCCTGTTCCTGAGGGGCGATCGTGGGAGCAGTGGCAGTGGGAGTGGGGCTGCTGGCAGACAGGGGACCTAGGGCTGCGGCAGGAGGGGCTGGACAGGGGCACGGAGGATGGGCCGAGACCCGTCCCTGTGCCCACCGCAGCCTCGTGGCCCACAGGTCCTTTCAAGGTGCATGAATTCGTGCACCGGGCACCTAGTGTTTTAATATTAGCCAACAAGTGGAGAAGACTTGATATTATGTTTTGAAGATTGAAAGCCCAGAAAATGTTATCTCTCAAATGGAATATAGCATTGATAACTACCAACTCCCCAAAAGGTCATCAGAAAAACTTGCTGAAAAGTCAAAGATAGGCCCATCAATCCTACCACAGCCAGAAAAACACACCACATTTTCAAAATATAGCAATTTTCATTAATTCATAGTCTAATCTTTAAGAATAAGTATGTCCTAGAAAAAATAGCTAATATGTATTCTCAATGTTATTGAACACAGAAACAAAAATGTATAGCCAGTCCAAGTATAGTCTAAACTAATGATAGGGATTTGTATTGGTTTCTGTTCCAATCACTCTGCTCCAAATTTTGTCAATGGAGTACAAAGGAAAAAATGCAGAATCATTTTAGGAAGTAAATTTGTTTTGTATTTTAATGAATAAAAGTATCTAAATTGAAACAAGGAAGTACCATTATACACCTATTAGAATGGCTAAAACTAAAAAGCTGATAATAAGCCATTCGTTGAGATTATATGGGACAGAAAAATAACAACAATAAACAAACTGCTATATATTGTTTTTGGGAATGAACAATGAGATAGTTCTTTAGAAGTTTCTTACAAAGTTAAACATAGTCTTACCATGTAATTCAGCAATTACTCTTCTAGGTATTTTTACAATTTATTTGAAAATGTATGTATATACAGGAACCTGCATGCCATAATTATAGATGCTTTATTCATAGTCACCAAAACCCAGTAACCAAGATATCCTTCTATATGTGAACAGATAAACTGGTGAACCCTTACAATGGAATAGTGTTTTGCAATAAAATAGAAATGGGCAGACTTCCAGTTTCTGGTTCTACATGTAAGGAGCTTGGAAGTTGATACAGGAAAAGGTGAACATAGTGAAAAATCAACAACTCTTTTTTGTATCTAAAAGAGTGAAGACATCAAGCAAACCACTGTGTCTAGACTGGAGAGACACATAGGTAAGTACATGAGGCACAGCTTACCCAGAACAGAGATTCTGAACAGAAACTGGATAGAAACTAGTCTCCCAGTAGGAAAATCTAAACTGTAATGGATAAATTGCTGGGTGCTTAAAAATTCTAAGAAATCAACAATATTTTGAGATTTACCTCCAGGAGCTCAACCAAGTTCTCACAATAAATGATTGAGATAAAGCCACTTGTGCTTCCAACAAGAGAGGGGAAAGGATACCATTTTGATTTATGAGAGAACACTATGTTCTTTCTGAAAAGCCTGCTCTCAGGGGATCTTGGTTAACCAGAGCCTAATCTGTTGAAGTATTATCAAAGTCTAAATAACCCTGGGGAAAGAAAATACCCACTTCATAAGTCTCTTGGCCATCTGTATGTCCCCTTTGGAGAAGTATCTATTTAGGCCCTTTGCACATTTTTAATTGGATTATTTGTCTTCTTTTTGTTAAGTTGTATGTGAGTTCCTTATATATTTTTTATATTAATCCTTTATCAGATGTATCATTGCCAAATATGTTCTCCCATACAGTGGGTTCCTTTTTCATTTTGTTGATGATTTCTTTTGCTGTGCAGAGCTTTTTAAAAATGGGCAAAGGGCCTAAATATACACTTCTCCAAAGGGGGCATGCAGATAGCCAAGAGACATATGAAAAAATGCTCAAAGTCACTGATCATCAGAGAGATGCAAATTAAAATGACAATGAGGTATCACCTCACACCTGTCAGAATGGCTACCATCAACAAATCAACAAATGACAAGTGATGGCGAGGATGTGGAGAAAAGGAAACTCTTATACACTGCTGGTGGGAATGCAGACTGATGCAGCCATTATGGAAAATAGTATGGAGTTTCCTCAAAAAGTTAAAAATGGAACTCCCATTTGACCCAGTGATCCCACTTCTAGGACTATATCCCAAGAAACCCAAAACACCAATCAGAAAAAATGTATGCACTCCTATGTTCCTAGCAGTGCAATTTACCATAGCTAAGATTTGGAAACAGCCCAAGTGCCCATCAGTAGATGAGTGGATAAAAAAACACTGCAGTACACTTATAGCATGTAATACTATGCAGCAATAAAAAACAAGGATCTCTTAACCTTTGAGACACCATGTTGGGACCTGGAGAATATTATGGTAAGTGAAATAAGCCAAGCAGAGAAAGACAAATATCACATAATCTAACTCATAGGTGGAATCTAATGAACAGAATAAACCGATGAATAAAAACCAAGACCCAACTATATGCTGTCTATAAAAACACACTTTAAAAATAAAGATTCTGTAAATTAAAAATGAATAGAGAAAAATATGTTATGCTAAAACTAATTTCAAAAAGCAGGAAAATATACTAATTTCAATCAGAGCCTACTTTAAATCAAGAAAAGTTATCATGGATAAGGAAGGGCATTACATAATGAAAAGAAATAAATTCTCCAAAAAGACATAACAATTTCAATGTTTATGAACTTAACAACAGTGCATCAAACTATGTGTGGCAAAAAGTAATAGAATTGTAAAGAGCAATAGATTAATTCTCTACACAGTTCAACATGTCTCTATCAAAAATATACATTCGAAAAGGCAGAAAATCAGTAAGGATGTAGTTGAACTCAATAACAAAATTAATCAACTGGATATAATTTACATCCATAAACAAACTTATCCAACAAAAATGCTTCTCAAGCTCACAAGGAGATTTCTCAAAGATAGACCACAGTCTGGGCCATCAAACACACTAATTCAAATAAAGATAAACCATACAATATCTGCTCTCAGGCTACAATGAAATTAAACAGAAATCAATAATAGAAAGATAAATGACAATTTCTGAAAAACACGGAGCTTAAATAACACACTTCTAAATAACACATGGGTCAAGAAGAAATTATAAGATAAATTAAAAATACTGTGAACTATATGAAAATGAAAATACAGCATATCAAAATTTGTGAAATGCAGAGAAAAACATGCTCAGAGGGAAATTTATAGCTTTGAAAGTACATACTAGAAAAAAAAAATGTCAAGAGAATAAGAAGATAAGCCACAGACTGGTAGAAAAGACACATCTGATAAAGGACAATTATCCAAAATACACAAAGAACTCTTAAAACTCAACAAAAAAACAAGCAACCTGATTAATAAACCGATCAAAGATCCTAACAGCCATCTCACCAAAGATCTACAGATGGCAAATAAGCATATGAAAAGATGTTCCACATCATATGTCATCAGGGAAATGTAAATGAAAACTTCAATGAGATATCACTACACACCTCCTTGAACGATCAAATCTACAACACTGATAGCAACAACTTCTGACATAGATAAAGAACAAGAGGAACTTCATTCATTGCTGATGGAAATGCACAATAGTTCAGCCACTTTGGAAGAAAGTTGATGGCTTCTTACAAAACATAACATACTCTTACTATGCAACCTAGCAATCACACTCCTTGGTATTTTCCCAAAGGAGCTAAAAACTTACATCCAGACAAAAATCTGCTCAAGAACATCTTACCTTATAATAGAGAAACATGCAAATTGACCGCACCTCCGCTATGCCCATGATTGGGCCTGCCAGAGGCTGGGGGCGGGACTCCGGGTGGCCCATCCGGCTGTTGGGAAGACCAAGATGGCTACGAGCAATCCTGTAAGTTCCGGGGTTCGCATGGCGATCGCCACCGGGGGGGCGTGTCCGGGCCGAGCCCGGTGCTCCCTGGGTGTCCGCATGGCGATCGCCACCCGGGGGGGCGTGTTTGGGCCGAGCCCGGCGCTCTGCGGGTGTCCCGGGGGCTATCGCCACCAGGGGGGGCGTGTCCGGGCAGAGCCCGGCGCTCCCTGGGCGATCGCCACCCAGGGGGGCGTGTCCGGTCCGAGCCCGGCGCTCCCTGGGTGTCCTGGGGGCGATCGCCACCCGGGGGGGCGTATTTGGGCCGAGCCCGGCGCTCTGCGGGTGTCCCGTGGGCGATCGCCACCCGGGGAGGCGTGTCCGGGCCGAACCCGGCGCTCCCCGGGTGTCCGCATGGCGATCGCCACCCGGGGGGGCGTGTTTGGGCCGAGCCCGGCGCTCCCTGGGTGTCCGCATGGCGATCGCCACCCGGGGGGGCGTGTTTGGGCCGAGCCCTGCGCTCTGCGGGTGTCCCGGGGGCGATCGCCACCCGGGGGGCGTGTCCGGGCAGAGCCGGGCGCTCCCTGGGTGTCCTGGGGGCGATCGCCACCCGGGGGGGCGTGTCCGGGCCGAGCCCGGCGCTCCCTGGGTGTCCGTGTTGACAAAAGCTTTCCACATCTCTGTTTATTCTTTTGAATCCATAAAACGACCTTAAAAAAAGCATCCGGGCCACCTAAGAAAGAATGCACTTTCTGGCCAGAGCAAGCAGGATTCTTTTGCCCAACCGGTTAAAGGGAGCAGAGCTGGCACAGTGGGAATGGCCCTGGTGCCCTATGAGGAGACCGGGGGAATGGGGTTGCCGAAATTCCATAAGCCTCTTGCCACCTTCTCCTTTGCAAACCACACCATCCAGATCCACTAGGACTGGAGGCAACTGGGAATCACAGCCGTGATTTGGGACATGGTAAGCAAATCTTGAGGGGCCTCTGAAAACATCTGCAACTGATTATAAGACTGGTCTTTATTTAAAAAGAAATAAAAGAACAGCTTTGTTGAGATATAACCCATATACTGTACATGTCACCTAAAGTGTACAATGAACTGTTTTTTTAAAGTAAATTCAGAGTGGTACAACCATCACCATGCTCAATTTTTAAATATCTTCATGACCCATCCCCTCCAAAAAAAACTTCTACCCACTGGAATCACTTTCCTGATCATCTTCCCCAAAATAGATTGCACTTTAAAGGTGGGTAAAGGAAAGTTGAGGGAAGTTAAAACACTGCACAAAGGATATTGTAAGATGACAAAGCCCAAAGTGAAGATCATGTGTTTTCTTTAAAAAATATATATATATTTTTTAAATTTCAGAAAGGGAGAGGGAGAGAGAGATAGAAACATCAATGATAAGAATCACTGATCAGCCGAAACTGGTTTGGCTCAGTGGATAAAGCGTCGGTCTGTGGACTGGAAGGTCCCAGGTTTGATTCCGGTTAAGGGCATGTACATTGGTTGAGGGCACATATCCTGGTGTGGGGTGTGCAGGAAGCAGCTGGTCGATGTTTCTCTCTCATCGATGTTTCTAGCTCTCTATCCCTCTCCCTTCCTCTCTGTGAAAAATCAATAAAATATATTTAAAAAAAAAAAAAAAGAATCACTGATCAGCTGCCGCCCACAGGCCCCTTACTGGGGATTGAGCCCGAAACCCAGGCATGTGTGCCCCTGATCAGAATCAAACCTGGACTCTTCAGTCCACAGGCCGATGCTCTCTCCATTAAGCCAAACTGACCAGGGCCATGTGTTTTCTTCAAGTTCTGCGTGGTTGTAATGGTCCCCAAATCTATACTAATAAAAGGGTAATATGCTAATTAGAGTGGTTGTCTTCCGGACATCTTTCCAGACAAAGCCGCAGTGGCTACAAAGGCCAAGGCTCAGGCAGCCATAACCAGCTGCAGTGGCAGCATCATTGGGGTTATGGGGGTGGTGCCTCCAGAGGGAGGCCAGACGGGGGGCCAAGGCACAGGCAGTTTGGGGTGATCAGGCTGATAGGGGAGGGCAAGGTAGGGGCAATCAGGCTGGCAGGAGATCAAGGTAGGGGCGAGTAGGCAGGCAGGCAGTGGGGTTAGGGACAATCAGGCAGGCAGGCAGGTGAGTGGTTAGGAGCCAGCGGTTCCGGATTGTGAGAGGGATGTCCGACTGCTGGAAGTTGGACATCCCCTGAGGGGTCCCAGATTGAAGAGGGTGCAGATTGGGCTGAGGGGCACACCCCCCTCCCCCCCCCTCCCACCAGTGCACGAATTTCGTGCACCGGGCCCCTAGTTTATATATAACAGGAATGTTGCATAACAAGAATGTTACTCAGAATTTCCAATACTTGGAAGCAACTAAGAGTGGGTGAATAAATTAAAAAAACTGTAGTACATCCAAACAATGAAATATTATTCCTCACCAAAAAGAAATGATCTATGGAGCCATGGAAAGACACGGAGGAGCCTTAAATGTATATTACTAAGTGAAAGAATACAATCTGAAAGACTACATACTGTACCAACTACTATATGCCTTTTTGGAAAAGGCAAAAAGGTGGGGACAGTATAAAGTTCAGTGGATGCACAGATTTTCAGGGTGGTAAAAATACTCTGTGTGTGATATAATAATGATAGGTGACAGTCATTATACACTTTTTCCAAACCCACAGAATGTACAATATTATGAGTGAAACCTAAGGTAAACAAGGGCTATGGGTGATTATGATGGATCAATCTAAGTTCATCTTTGGTTAACATTTGAAGTGGAACATTTTTTCATATGCTTATTTGCCACCTGTAGATCTTTGGTGAGATGGCTTTTAAGATCTTTGATTTATTTATTAATCAGGTTGTGTGTTTTCTTTTCAAATTCTTATGGAACCATGAAAAACCACAATAATAATAATGATAATTAAAATTACCATTCTGTTAAATGTAGTTGATATAGGGGAGGCTATGCTTGTGTGGGGGCAGAGAGTACAAGGAATTTTTTTGTATCTTCCCCACAATTTTGCTATGAACATAAAAATTTGTCTAAAAATATAAAGTCTAGCCCTGACTGCGGGGGCCTGATGCGGCGGGGGCCAGACATGACGGGGACCTCCCTTTTCCGCGTCCCACGTGGAAAGAGAGATGAACGAACCAGTTCTAAATGGAGGCGGCCGGGGATTGAGAAAATAATAGAAATAAAGAAAACAAGACACAGAAATACATTCATGAAGCTGGGAGCCTGGGTGGATCTTTCTGTGCCTGGCTGAGGCCACAGAACAGATCCAGACTGCAAAGCTGAGGCTTTATTTATAATCAGGGACAAACAAGGCAGATGACAATGTTCTTGTAAGTTTCACTTGTTTTGGCAGCACTTGCTGCCCCTCCCACAGCCCACTAGCTACCCAGGAAAGATCTAGGGATCAGTTACAGGATCAAGCTTAATTATGCTTAGAGGACTGTGCCCTCCAAGCTTGGGACTTGTTTGTGACTTTGCCAGCAGGTCAGTCCGAGGCTTAACCCTATAACCACTTCCTACATCTCACCCTTTCTTTTAAATTGAAGCTACTAATAATGGAAGTAAAATTTAAACATCAAGAACAAATTTCTGACTATTAAAACATTAACAAAGCAATGCCAATGCAAAATCCAGACATGGCTATTAATAAAACAATGCCAATGCAACACAACAATAAAGAAATCAAACTACAGTAACATTTTCCTACTAAATGGAAGTTTCTTTTGCTGATTTACTCAAGAGTCCTCAGACTTGGCTGTGCAAGAGTTTGCAGAAGACTGGTAGCTAACCAATGCTAGCATGGCCAGAAACATGATTGAAGAAGTAGCTTCAACTTCTTGCTTTTCCACAATCTGCTGTGCTTCAGTCGTTTTCTTCAGATGACTCCATGTTGGCACCTCAGTACCCTGTGTAGCTTAGCTTTCAGCTTTCTTCTTCTGCTGCTTTGCTGTCATCAGGGCAGCTCTCAGTCCTTTTGAGTGAAGGGACACAGGAGCTTCTCTGGGTCCATTGTGGTGACGGACGTAACGCTCTGGCACCCAAATGGCTGCATTGCTCTTTCTGGAAATATATAAAACACAACCTCTTCCACACATTATTACTGAATCTGATAAAACTCTTGTCTGGTTTATGCTTCCTTCCACCTAGCTGACTCGGTGGAAGCTATTGTACAGAAGGCCTGATGCCTTTCACCTGCTGTACGATCCTTTGCATTATAATTCAAAATTTTCAAGTATAAAAAGCATGACTGAGCCTCTTTTGAGGTGACACATAACACCTGTCTCCCCCTTTGTGTTTTAATAAATGATTTTAAGAGTACGATGGGCTCTTTCCACTATTGAGTGACATCCATTTTGTCAGATTTGATTAGGTTTAAGTCCTTGGGGATTTACCCCTAAAGTTGGCACAGAAAAGTGGATAACAGACTAAGGACATTGCTTCCAATAAAACATGGACATTGTCTTTCTTTAATAACATTTTAAAGGCTGAAAATTAAATGAAAAGCTCCTCTGAATTGTGTGCCCTATAGTAGCTGTATCAATAATTTTGGCCATACTTACCACATAAGCACTATTACTATAGGTTGAATGGGCTCCATAGCAAGATCTATTAAGGCATAAATAGGAGCTTGTATTTATACTGAAATATAAGGGGTTTGAAGGACCTTTGCTCTCCTGCTGCAGTAGATCCAGCCTTTCCAGAACTGGGTCCATCTGTAAAAATGGTTAATGCCTGGAGTATAACATTTCTTTTAATGTGGCAGTTAATACTATTCCCTGTGTTAGAAATAAAGCAAAACCCTCAAGTCAGGGGTCCTGGTAGAACACAAAACATCAAACATTTGTATTTCTATGCAGAAGGGTGCGCACACATGGTCTGGAAGTGCATGCACACCAACCTTCCATGCTCTTGGTCCTGGGCAACCTGCAGAAATGCACAGGTGCTGACTGCTAGCATGGCAAGGCATCTTCACTATTTTTATTTCTGGATTATTTCTCCTCTGTTCTCGGGGGCCACTACTTATTCTGTGGCTGGAAACAGTCCTGTCAGGTCCTCTCTGGGATCCGTTATTGCAGGAATCCATATGGGCTTTGGAGTTTTCTGGAAATATAAACATATTCTTGACCAAAGATTAATAAATAACTCTTTTCTATAAATGAGATTTGGGATCCTTTTGATTTTTGTCAAATGATTTTCCTTTGGCTTATTTTGACACCATAAGATTTTTCATGGGTGCCTTATCAGCATTATAAATGAAAAATAATTTTTAAAGTAAAATTTTAAAGTAATTAAGGCTTGATGTAATTTACTTATAGGATATTTCTTACAGGATATTATTCTACTATCCTTTTTTGATTACTTATTATGAGGCTATTGTAAAAAAAATTTAATGCAGTCTTGATGACTTTTATTTTTAATTTTTGCACAAGAATATGACTGCTTTGGATTCATTGGGTGTTAAGCAATTTTACTATAAAATGAACTAACAATAGAAATTTTGGTTAATACTTTAGGAACAGCTTTTTGTGCAATTAGATTTTCTTGAATATTCACTTATTTCATTTTAGCCAATTTAAATTAATCTGAAAACTTGACTATTTTACTGTCAAAATTTAATACTCTAACAACAATCTTAGTTTATCCTGTAAATATTAATGGAAAGGGTTATTTTGCATACTTGAGAAAGTCCTGAGCATTCCTGGATTTAGGCTGGATTTAGACATAGGACAGCTGCCATCGGCCAACACTCTGTTGCCTGGGTCCCAATCCAAGCTGGGCCAAGTCTTTCTGTTATCTGGGTCCAGATCTAATCTGGGCCAAGTCTCTGTATGTTGCCTGGGTCCCGATCTGAGCTGGCATGGGTAGCGCGAAGCAGCCATGGGGCAGGAGACCTCCCTTAAAGGGGCGAGTGTTCAAGCCCCTGTAATGTTGGGGGGGGGGGTGAGGATCTGTGCCCCACCTCTGTTGACCCTCAAATTCTCTCCTGATGGCCCCTCTGCGACTGTGCCTGTCTTAGGTTGTTCCTCCCATGAGGAATCTTACCCGTCTTTGACTAACCAGCCATCCTCCGGGGCCAAGCAGGGTGATGTGAGATTCAGTTCTGTCTCCTTGGTAGCCTATGCCCCTATGGCCTCCATGCCCAGCACCTGCCTTGGGATCCCTTCGCCTGCTGGCGGGGCCCTGGCATTGATCACATATCTTGGGGAACCTGGGTTTCTTCTCCAGGGAGGGCCCAGCTCACGCCATTGTGTGAGAGATAGATCCATGGTACCAACCACCATGAGGCTTCAACCTCAGCATGAACAGAAAACTCAGGCAACAGGTGTGGGCAATTGGATTGTGAGAAGAGGGTCCCTCTTGGCAAAAAGGGCAAGAGGGACCAATATAGAATGCTCACGTGCCTCCCCAGGGGGCCTTCCACACCGTGGAAGGGGTTAAATCCTTTCATGTCCTTTTTAAATTGCTGCCAAATATTCAAAGAATTAGTTTGTAAGTTTGTTTGGGATAAATGTACAATATGCTGTTGTAAAATATCAAAAATTATAATGAAATTGTAGAATAATATCATGTAAGGATATTCTTTGCTCTAGGCCATGGCAATTCAATTTCAAACTGGCTATCAATTTCTTTTTGTATAGACAAGGTTTTAACCTGTTAATGTCCCCTAATAATTTCTGAAAGTCATTTAAGCTTTTCTTATCTCCACCTTCGGAGGCCTAATGCATTGGTTATCAATTACAATCCTTATGATATTTGAAGGAAACCTCTATTTCCTTCCAAAATAATTTTTCAGGCTATAGAGAGTTTCATTTAAAAATCTTTGCCACATGAAACAATTTCTCTTAAGGTTATGGTGACCACTACTATGGATTAGATTTAATATTTTAATAACAATCCTCAGTTTATCCAGTGAAAGAAATTTCAAAATTTTCAAATTTCTCCTTTTTATTAAGCAAGAAATTTATTTTTAAGAGTATTCCCATTAGCTAATTTGCATATACAGAGGGATCATGGGAAGCCTTCAGTAACTTTCTTAGAAGACTTATTTAAATTGCTTACAAAGTCATTGGCTTATTTAAAGGAACAGGGTTGGTCTTTGTTATTTCAAGATGGCGGCCCCCAAGCCACGTGAGTGGTAAGACATGTGGCTATCATGGAGGCTGCTCAATGTGTTCTTTTAAAAGAAAGTAAAAAAATCGCATTTCAGACAATCACTAGCTGTTTTTGTTCTTTATTAGAATTGTTTATAAAATCATTGGCTTTTCATTAAGCTGAAACCTTGATTATAATTTAATAAGCTAATTTATTTAAGTAATTAAAGTAGGTATCTTCATTTTAAAAATAAAGCAAAATTATGTCTGAATTCACAGGCCGAAAATGTTGCCCCGCCTCTAGCTTAATGCAGGAGGCTACATAAGGTCAGGCAGTAAATGGTGGCTTCTAATCTGTTCTTAAATATTATTTGGATTCAATTACTTATAAAAACATTGGCTTCTCATGTAACTTAATTTATATGAGACCTTGATTATATTTTTAAAAGCTAATTTATAAAGTAACTTAAGTAGGTATCTTTAATTAAAAAAAAAAGGCAAAGAAACTTATTCAGTAAACTTATAGGTTTGATACTTTATTGGTCTGATCTAAAAGCATAAACAGTGTCCCACATCCAGCCAATTAAAAAATGCAGGCTGCTTGAGGCTTTTGTTTTTCTTGAAATTCTACTGCTGTTGAAAATTTTGGCTATATTTAAGAAATATATTGTTTTTGCCCTTCTTACAGGCAAATACTTTCATAACATTTAATATATATGTATATAAGTAAAATATATTAATTAATTTTTATTTGATAAAGCTTTCCATGTGATTCCAGGTATCAATCAGTTTAATTAAAAAAACATTTGTTTTAAGAGAGAATAGACTTTTGAAGCATTTCGGGGCCTGTGAAATGTCTAAAAGCTACTCTCAATACCTTGAAATACACTTGGAAAGATCAAATATATATATTTATATATTTATATATATATGATTTAAAGATTATATACTTAAATTATCTCAAAGAATATCAATTATATTTAAACTGGATCATAGAATTAATCCTCCTTTTTAAATCAGACCAAGAAGTAACATTGAAAGGGCTAAACCACTTTCTCGCCGTAGCCTAGGGCTAAACCACTTTCTCGCCGTAGCCTAGGACTAAACCACTTTCTCGCCGTAGCCTAGGACTAAACCACTTTTTCGGGGATGAAAGGGCTGTACCACTTTCTCCCGCCATAACTCCGGGCTGTACCACTTTCTCCCGCCATAGCCTAGGGCTATACCACTTTAGACCACACCCCGCACCTGCGTAAACAAACCCCAGCCCTTACCCAGCCAATTAGAGTAGGCTAACTTAGTAACTTGAGTAGCATTCCCATCCTCCCTGAGCCCTCGTCTATAAAATTGCTGTGAAACAAAGAATCGGGGCTCATAGCCCCCACTCTGTATTCAGAGTATGCTGTGAGACCTAGCATGCTGGACTTAATAAACCCTTTGTTTTTTTACATGAGAGGCGTCTTTTTGGGTGCTTTGTGAATGCGGCCGGCTTCTCGGGCGTAACATTTGGAGGTTCCACCGAGATTGCGGCGGCCGCCTTCGGGCTCCAACAGACGCTTCTTGGGGTAAGTGACGGCGCCTCTTGAATAGCGATCGCTTCGAAATTTGGGAATAAAAATCTTGTCAGAACTGGCAAATCTGTTCGGTCTGGTGGCTGTCGGGGAGGGACGTGAGTCTCCCCCGACTGCGGCTGACAGACGTGTCGGGAGGTCGCAGGCCACATCCCCGGGGGACGCCCTGGTGGAATCTGGAGAGGCCCGGGGACGCCTGGATCCCTCTCATCTGCTTAATATTGATTCTGAAACTCTGTTGCCAGTCAGGTCAATTGGCTTTGAAAAACCTTCTTTTTGGATCCTTAAATTCTTGTCTCAACGCGTTGTGTCTGTCCTTGTCCTTTGTTCTTTGTTTCTTGTCGTGTGTGTGTGTGTGTTCGCGGTCATGGGCCAGAGTACTTCTACTCCTTTGTCCCTGACCCTAGGCCGCTGGTCAGAGGTCAAGGGACGAGCTCAAAATCTTTCCCTTATCATCAAAAAGAGCAAATGGCAGACTTTCTGCTCGTCTGAGTGGCCTAACTTTAAGGTCGGATGGCCCCCGGAGGGGTCTTTCCATTTGCCTCTCATAAGGGAAGTGAGGAATCTTGTTTTTCAGCCTGGCCGACATGGACACCCGGACCAGGAGCCTTACATTTTGGTGTGGCAAGACTTATGTGAAAATCCTCCGGCGTGGGTTAAGCCCTTTTTACCCCCTGATTCCTTCTCTAGGTCGTCAGTCTCCGCTTCCGAACCTGCTATTCTTCCTGTAAAGCCAGCTCTGCCTTCTTCTCCACCCTCTGTTCCCCCGGTTCTCCCGGACTCACAACCTGATCTTTTCCTTCTTGATCCCCCGCCACCTCCTTATGCCTCGGCCGGAGCACCGCGGCGCGACCAAGGACCTCCTCCGGCACCTGGCCCAGTTCCTCCACCCATGTCCCCGACGGCGGCCTCCCCAGATTCTACTCTCGAGGGCCCCCTGTCGCCGCCAGGCAGCGGACCTGCACAGCGGACTCGGAGCCGATTCCAGCCAGATGAAGGGCCTGTAGCCACTACTCTGCCGTTGCGCCCATTTGGGCCAATGGTAGACAATGGGGAAGGGGGGGAAATGCCGGCCCTCCAATATTGGCCCTTTTCCTCCTCAGACCTGTATAATTGGAAAAATAATAATCCCCCTTTCTCTGAAGACCCCACCCGACTAACAGGTCTCGTGGAGTCTCTCATGTTCTCTCATCAGCCCACCTGGGAAGACTGCCAACAGCTACTGGGGACTCTCTTCACCACTGAAGAGAGAGACCGCATACTTCTAGAAGCACGAAAGAACGTCCGGGGACGAGACGGGCGTCCGACGCAGTTGCCGAACGTCATTGATGACATCTTCCCGCTAACGCGCCCTAATTGGGATCCAAATTCTCCAGAAGGTAGGGAGCATCTGTCCTCCTATCGCCAGGCTCTTGTGGCAGGTCTCCGGGCAGCTTCCAGGCGGCCCACCAATTTGGCTAAGGTAAGAGAGGTCGTTCAGGGCCCCACTGAGTCCCCCGCGGTCTTTTTAGAAAGGCTAATGGAAGCCTATCGGAGGTTCACTCCCTTTGACCCGCAGTCAGAGGACCAAAGGGCTTCAGTGGCCATGGCCTTCATTGGCCAGTCCGCTACCGATATACGGCGTAAGTTACAACGCCTAGAAGGATTACAAGACCTCACCCTTAGAGATTTAGTCAAAGAAGCAGATAAAGTTTTTCACAAAAGGGAAACAGAGGAAGAAAAGGAAGAGCGGAAGAAAAAAGAGAGAGAGGAGAGAGAGGATGCTAGAGACAAGAAAAGAAATAAGGAATTAACTAAAATCCTGGCCACAGTGGTAGATAGTGGAAAGAAACAGAAAGAAAAGGGAGGCAGTACCGGGCCACGGCCAAGCTTGGACCCGAACCAGTGTGCCTACTGCAAGGAACATGGGCACTGGAAGAGAGACTGTCCTAAGAGACCCAAGAAGGGCCTGCAGGCTAAGCAGCCTGCCCTGTTAGCCCTGGATGAAGATTAGGGGCGACGGGGCTCGGACCCCCTCCCCGAGCTCAGGGTAAAGTTTAGCGTGGAGGGGACTCCCATTGACTTTGAAGTAGACACTGGAGCCGTTTACTCGGTTTTGCAAGCGCCCTTGGGACCACTGTCAACCAAGCGGTCTTTAGTAAGAGGTGCCAATGGGAGCCGATACCGAGCTTGGACTACCAGGAGGACCATGGACCTGGGAAGGGGAAAAGTCCATCACTCCTTCCTTGTGATACCTGATTGCCCGGCCCCATTAATGGGGAGAGATCTGCTCACTAAACTGAAGGCCCGCATCACCTTCGACCCTGAGGGACCCAAAGTAGAGTTTCTGAGTTCCCTGGTAGAACGGCCAGTAGTCACAGCCCTAACTATGTCTGTGGAAGATGAGTATCGCCTGTACAACTCTCCGGTAGAAAAGCAGGACATGACAACCTGGCTTGAGGAGTATCCAGATGCTTGGGCCGAGAAGGCCGGGCTAGGGCTGGCGGAAAACCAACCCCCAGTGGTGGTCACCCTAAAGACCTCTGCAGCACCAATTCGGGTCAGACAGTACCCCATGAGTAGGGAGGCTCGGGAAGGAATTAGACCACACATTCAGAAGCTAATCCAAGAGGGGGTTTTGAGGCCCTGCCAGTCAGCCTGGAACACACCACTTCTCCCTGTCAAGAAGCCAGGAACGGGAGATTACCGACCGGTGCAGGATCTGAGGGAGGTTAATAGTAGGGTACAAGACATACATCCCACTGTACCTAACCCCTACAACCTTCTAAGCACCCTCCAACCTGACAGAACCTGGTATACTGTATTAGACTTGAAAGATGCTTTCTTCTGTCTACGGCTTTGTGAAAGCAGCCAACCATTGTTTGCCTTTGAATGGACTGATCCAGAGGCCGGGATAGCGGGGCAACTGACCTGGACAAGGCTACCCCAGGGCTTTAAGAATTCACCCACCATTTTTGATGAGGCCCTCCACCAGGACCTAGGTCCCTTCAGAACCCGACACCCGGAGGTGACTCTGCTCCAGTACGTAGACGACCTACTGTTGGCTGCACCATCTCAGGAGGAATGTGAGTATGGGACCCGTTCCCTATTGCAAGAACTTGCTCAGCTGGGGTACCGGGCGTCAGCTAAGAAGGCCCAGATATGCAGGCGGGAAGTAACTTTCCTAGGATATACTCTCCGGGAAGGGAAGCGATGGTTGACGGAGGCCCGGAAAAAGACTGTTGTGCAGATTCCCGTACCTGCCTCCAGGAAACAACTCCGAGAGTTCCTGGGGACAGCCGGGTTCTGTAGGCTATGGATCCCGGGGTTTGCATCATTAGCTGCCCCACTTTATCCACTTCTGAAAGGGGATGTGGAATTTTCCTAGGGGCCAGAACAGCAGCAGGCCTTTGATGACATCAAGAGGGCCCTATTGTCAGCCCCAGCACTGGCACTCCCCGATGTTGAGAAACCCTTCACCCTCTACATAGAAGAGCGAGGAGGGACAGCCCGAGGAGTCTTAACCCAGACCCTAGGACCCTGGAGGAGGCCAGTGGCCTATCTGTCCAAACGCTTGGACTCGGTAGCAGGAGGATGGCCCCGCTGTCTTAAAGCTATCGCTGCCGCTGCTCTGCTAGCCAAAGATGCCGATAAACTGACTCTAGGACAAAAATTGACCATCATAGCCCCGCATGCTTTGGAAAGCATTATCAGGCAGCCCCCAGACCGGTGGCTCTCAAATGCACGCATCACCCATTATCAGAGCATTTTGTTGGATAAGGATCGAGTAACCTTTGGGCCCCCTTCTACCTTAAACCCTGCCACCCTGCTCCCGGACGAAGCTGCGGATCCAGTCTTGCACTCCTGCCAAGACATCCTGGCAGAGGAAGCAGGAATCCGCCACGACCTGAAGGACCTTCCATTACCCAACTCAGAAGTAACCTGGTTCACGGACAGTAGCAGCTTCCTGCGAGAGGGTAAGAGACATGCGGGGGCGGCGGTGGTCAGCAGAACTAAGACCATATGGTCAGCAGGGTTGCCAGAAGGGACCTCAGCCCAGAAAGCGGAGCTGATTGCTCTCACAAGAGCCTTAGAATTGGCTAAAGGAAAAAAAGCTACCATCTATACAGACAGCCGCTATGCATTTGCTACTGCTCATGTACATGGGGCCATATACCAGCAAAGAGGACTACTAACCTCAGCCGGAAAGGACATTAAGCACAAGGCTGAAATTCTTGGACTATTGGCAGCAGTTCTGCTGCCCACCGAATTGGCTATAGTCCATTGCCCTGGTCATCAGAAAGGATCAGACCCTATAGCCGTAGGGAATCGGCGGGCGGATGAGGAAGCCAAGGCAGCAGCTCTTCGAGGGGCAGGAGTTCTGGCGCTAGTAACTGAGACCCAAGAGGAGAATCTGGCACCCACGACTGTTAAAAGTAAGGAACAACAGGCAACTTCCTACTTACAGCACGTTCATCAGCTCACTCATCTAGGTGCCAGAAAAATGCAAGAACTGCTGAGGGAACAACCCTTTTCCTTAGCGGCTACTGAGAACAAGAGGTTGACGGAACAAGTAGCTAAGAATTGCCAGGCCTGTCAGGTTGTGAATGCACATCAATCCCAAACCTCAGAGGGTAAGAGACTAAGAGGAAATAGGCCTGGCCAATTTTGGGAAGTAGACTTTACTGAAATCAGGCCAGCCAAATATGGGTTAAGATTTCTCTTAGTTTTTGTAGATACTTTCTCAGGATGGGTAGAGGCCTACCCCACCCGGAAGGAAACAGCCCAAGTGGTGGTAAAGAAGATTATGGAAGAACTTTTTCCTCGGTTTGGACTGCCCCAGGTAATTGGGTCAGACAATGGACCTGCTTTCGTGGCCCAGGTAAGTCAGGGAGTGGCCAGGGTATTGGGGATTAATTGGAAATTACATTGTGCTTATCGTCCCCAAAGTTCAGGGCAGGTAGAAAGAATGAATAGAACAATCAAAGAGACCTTAACTAAATTGACCTTGGAGACTGGCATTCAGGATTGGACCATGCTCCTACCTTACGCCCTGTTCCGTGCCCGGAACACTCCCTCACCCTCCATGTATAACCTCACCCCTTTTGAGATTCTGTATGGAACCCCACCTCCAATCTCGAAAATGTCACCTGCCACAGATTCCAACTTATCACCCCATGCACCTCTGCTTGCCAGGTTAAAAGCCCTAGAGGGAATCCAACGATTTGTCTGGAAGCCTCTAGCCTCTGCTTACCAACCAGGAGACCTCAAGGTGCCACACTCCTTCCACGTTGGAGACTCAGTGTTCGTGAGGAGGCACCAGACCCACAGCTTAGAGCCCCGGTGGAAAGGACCCTACGTAGTGCTGCTGACCACTCCAACTGCGGTGAAAGTAGATGGCATCTCATCATGGATCCATGCCTCTCATCTCAAGCCTGCCCCACAGCCAGGACCTGAATGGACAATGGAGAGGACTGACAATCCTCTTAAGCTTCGCCTTTGCCGTAAGCCCTTGCCTGCCCAGTCCGATGGCAGGTAACCCTCATGCCCCTGCGACCTTAGCCTGGGAAGTCATCAACCCAACAGGACAAGTGGTCTGGTCGGTCGAGGGTACACACACCCCGGGTAGCTGGTGGCCCACATTACACCCTGATATCTGCCAACTGGCCATTGGCCTAGACACTTGGGACATACCAGACGTTGAGGACCCCAACAACATCCCACCAGCAACCAGGGGGCGACACTTACTCTATTATGGAAATAGTCCCAATAATGATCATACACCGGGATGTCTAAATAGTGGCAAGCGTGCCTCCCTGGGCCGCCTCACTTTCTATGTTTGCCCAAAAGATGACCGCAGCCGATATATGATGCGGCATTGCGGTGGGCCTGAATCCCTCTATTGTGCAGCATGGGGATGTGAGACCACAGGGTCAGCTCATTGGGTCGCCAGATCAAAATCAGACTGGCTTACTGTTCACTGGAGCGACAAAAGGGGGGAATGTGAAACAGAAACTTTGTGCAATGGACTAAATATCTCCTTTACGGAAATAGGCAGAATGAGCAACAAGCTTAACCGCTGGCATAAGGGGAGGACATGGGGACTTAGATTCTATGCCTCTGGGCAGGACTTTGGCCTCTGGTTTACTGTCAAGCTACAGAAAAAGGCTACACCAGTCCTTGTGGGGCCCAACCTGGCAATTCGACCGGTCCAACCATCTCGCAGTCACCAATCAGTAAGGACAAGGGCAACTCCTCCCCCGGTTACAGCCACCCCAGAAAACGCCTTGCAAGCCCTGAGTAGCGAGGCTCCTGCCCTAACGGGATCAAGTGGGAGATTCCCCCTGTTCAACCTCATAAGCGGGGCCTACGCTGCTCTTAATGCGACTCAGGATGGACTAACTCAGTCCTGCTGGCTCTGTCTCTCGGCGGCACCCCCCTACTACGAAGGGATTGCTGTGAACGGGGTTTACAACCTAACAAACAACCCCTCTGCCTGTAACTGGGGGAGTAATCACCAGCTAACCCTCCCTGAGGTTTCTGGCAGGGGACTCTGCATAGGAAATCCCCCTCCAAGTCACCAGCAACTATGTGCCAGAATTGTCCCCACAAACTCTACTAATAAGTACCTGGCTTCAGAGGCAGGGACCTGGTGGGCCTGCAACACTGGCCTAACCCCCTGTGTGTCCACTGCTATTTTTGACAACAGCCACCATTTCTGTGTGATGGTCCGTTTGTTTCCCCGGGTATTATATCGTGGGGCAGACTCATTCGAGGATAGAGCAGAAGGGCAGGTCACCCGCTTCCGGAGGGAGCCTTTGTCACTCACTTTGGCCGTTCTCTTGGGAGCTGGAACAGCAGCAGGAATAGGAGTTGGGACCACAGCTCTTATCCAAGGGTCTAGCCAATTGCAGCAGCTCCAAACTGCCATAGATCAAGACTTAAAAGAATTAGAGACTTCTATAACAGCCCTTAAAAACTCCCTCACATCACTCTCAGAGGTAGTCCTGCAAAACAGACGGGGCCTAGACCTTCTATTTATGCAGGACGGTGGACTTTGTGTAGCCCTCAGGGAAGAGTGCTGTTTCTATGCTGATCACACAGGGGTAGTTGAAGAATCCATGACCAAACTCCGACAGCGACTGGCTGAGCGACAAAAAGAGCGGGAGGCACAGAGAGGGTGGTTTGAATCTTGGTTTACACAGTCACCCTGGTTAACAACCCTCTTGTCAGCAATTGCTGGGCCACTCATAGTCCTGCTGTTAATCCTCACCATAGGACCCTGTATTCTAAATAAACTCATAAAATTCATACAGCAGAGGATAGGAGATATTAAGCTCATGGTCATCAGGCAGCAATACGCAGCTGTGACTGAGCCAGAGGGTCTCTAGGATTAGAGACTGCCCAAAAGAAAAAGGGGGGAATGAAAGGGCTAAACCACTTTCTCGCCGTAGCCTAGGGCTAAACCACTTTCTCGCCGTAGCCTAGGACTAAACCACTTTCTCGCCGTAGCCTAGGACTAAACCACTTTTTCGGGGATGAAAGGGCTGTACCACTTTCTCCCGCCATAACTCCGGGCTGTACCACTTTCTCCCGCCATAGCCTAGGGCTATACCACTTTAGACCACACCCCGCACCTGCGTAAACAAACCCCAGCCCTTACCCAGCCAATTAGAGTAGGCTAACTTAGTAACTTGAGTAGCATTCCCATCCTCCCTGAGCCCTCGTCTATAAAATTGCTGTGAAACAAAGAATCGGGGCTCATAGCCCCCACTCTGTATTCAGAGTATGCTGTGAGACCTAGCATGCTGGACTTAATAAACCCTTTGTTTTTTTACATGAGAGGCGTCTTTTTGGGTGCTTTGTGAATGCGGCCGGCTTCTCGGGCGTAACAACATATTTTGAATTCCTAATTATTTAAGAGAAAACACATTTTATTTTCTCAAAAACACGTTTTTATATTTTAGGTATTATTACCACATTTATATAATTTCTCCCAATTCAATTTGAACCTTAAACTTTCAGAGTTTGCAAGTCAAATATTAGCAGTTCTTAGATTAACAACACTTTTATATTCTTAAGAATAAATTTTAAAATCTAATAATTAACTTTAAACCATGTTTTTTCTGCCCGGGGAAACTGAGAAGCAAACTTGTAGGTTAAAGGACCCACTTTTGCAGGAAAAACTTTTTGGCCTAGCCACTTGACCTTTTCTGGGAAGGTTGGCTAGCAAAAGGTGTAGCCATTTAAATGCAAATTTAAAAAGGGAGTAGCTTTAAAACTTCTTTATGGAAAGAAAAGAGACTTTAAACTTTCAGAGCTTTAAATTTTAGGTAGCAAAATTAAATACTTAGCATTTCTCAAATCAATAATACTTTTACATTTTTAAGGATACATTTCAAATAAAATATAAGGCATATTTCATTAATAGATTAACTTCTATCCTCTAGACTTCATGCAATGCATACTCAGATCAACATTTCAGTATTATAACAATTCAATACATTTAGATCATTTAAATTTATCATTTGATTTAGTAAACTTCCAAGTTCTTTTAAATTTCCAGCCGATAGGCCTGGTCCAAATGGTCACAATTTTCCTGCTGGGGAAGTCAAGAAGCAAACTCTCAGCCATTCATATGTAAACTTAACTATTTCCTTCCTGCTATTTACTTGCCTCTGGCGGGAAATTTCAAGAGAGCTACTTTAGATGCCTTGGGAAACTAGCCTGTATTTCTTTCTCTGGTTCATCTTCACCATTTTTAAGGCCAAAACAGTCTCAGGTTTTTATTCTGTACACAGCAAAGAGTCAAGTTCAGCTCAAAACTATGCACACTTGTTTTTAAACTGGCCTTTTTCCTTTACATGTGCACAGAAACCCCAGATGCATTTATGAATTTGTAAAATCTTTAAGTCATTAGCTGGAAAATAAATAAAGATGGCGAAGATGAGGCCTCTCAAAGTGGCTCTCTTGGGGAGTGGCATCCATATTGGATCACCACGTATCTCCTTTCCCCCACCTCCTTGTTTCTTCAGGGGAAGTTTCAGTAATGGTCTGGCATCTACTGTTTTTATTTTATTTATTTTTTTCAATTTTTATTTTTATTTTTATTTTATTTTTATTTTTTAAGGAAAGAAAAATATTTTTTAATATAAAGAATTATTGGCAGTTGCTGAGAAGTTCCTTTTATTCTTTTCTACTTGGTTACAAGTAGTTTACACGTGGAGGCAGAAGAGGTGCAGATGGTATTCTTAGAGACTTGCACCCTTCCACTGCAGGCTATAAGGCCATGGCTGTACCCCACTTAGACATTCTTAAACTCTCCTGTGCTGAATCAAGGCCATCACCAATTAAAATAGGAATTTTCTCTGGACTTTTGCTGAGTATTGGTCACACAACTGCTTTCTAACCTTTTCCCAGGTTTCATCAACAAAACTTAAGAAAGAAATCAAGAATCTGACTACGCTTAACAGAGCATAGTTTAAAGCATTTTTGAGGATTACCCACGTTTTACACCCGGCTATTTCAATTCAGTTCAATACAATACACTCCCCATTACCTTACATTTCTTAAATCTGTGGCGCGCGCAATTCTTGGGAGCGATCCCTTGCCTCTTACCTCTTGTTGCCTCTTTCATGCCCCACGTTGGTCACCAGAATGCGGGGGCCTGATGGGGTGGGGGCCAGACATGGCGGGGATCTCCCTTTTCCGCTACCCGCGCGGAAAGAGAAATAAATGAACCAGTTCTAAATGGAGGCGGCCGGGGATTGAGAAAATAATAGACATAAAGAAAACAAGATGCAGAAATAGATTCATGAAGCTGGGAGCCTGGGTGGATCTTTCTGTGCCTGGCTGAGGCCACAGAACCAATCCAGACTGCAAAGCTGAGGCTTTATTTATTGTCAGGGACAAACAAGGCAATTGACAATGTTCTTGTAAGTATTACTTGTTTTGGCAGCACTTGCTGCCCCTCCCACAGCCCACTAGCTATCCAGGAAAGATCTAGGGATCAGTTACAGGATCAAGCTTAATTATGCTTAGAGGACTGTGCCCTTCAAAGCTTGGGACTTGTTTGTGACTTTGCCAGCAGGTCAGTCCGAGGCTTAACCCTATAACCGCTTCCTACACTGACTGGTTTGGCTCAGTGGATAGAGCGTTGACCTGTGGACTCAAGGGTCCCAGGTTCGATTCTGGTCAAGGGCATGTACCTTGGTTGCGGGCACATGCCCAGCGGGAGGCCGCTGATCAGCGTTTCTCTCTCATCGGTGTTTCTAACTCTCTATATCTTTCCCTTCCTCTCTGTAAAAATATCAATGAAATATATTAAACAAACATTATAAAATAATAATAAAAATATAAAGTCCAAACAATAAGAAATGAGCTGATAAGCCATGAAAAGACATGGATGAAATTTTAATATATCTTGCTAATCAAAAAAGCCAATCTGAAAAGGCTATAAAAGTATGCTACCACTTATAAGACATTAAGGAAAAAATGAAAAAAATGGAGATATATCAAATACTTAGTGGTTGTCAAGAGACTGGGGAGAAAGAGAATGTTTGAATAGACAGAGCATAGCGATATATATTTTTTGTTCATATTGTAATGATGGTTATGTGACTCCATGCATTTGTCAAAAGTCATAGAACTTAAGAGCTGACCATTTGCTATACAAATAAATTTTGACATTCCCTAGTTACAGCATTTCAGATAACCGAATTCTGTTAAATATAAAGATTATATTACCATAATTCTTTGAATTCATTTTTACAACACCTTTTACACATACCTTTTTATTTTTCAATTGCATTCATGCTGTCAATGCATACTCAATTTTTATCAATCTGTGGGATAAGATATTTTTTAATGGCCTAAACACCTATTTCCCCTATTATTTATGTATCAAGTGTTTTACCCAGAAAAGCATTTTTATGTTCTATATTTATAAACACATTATTAAAAAATAAGTTCAGAGAACTTGAAAATCCATATATTTGAATAGAAAATATTGTATATTTAAACCAATTCAACATCAGATGTATATTTTTAGATGCTCCTAGTCTGTTGTCAGCTAATGTTTTAATTGTAGGAGCTTCATTAAATATGGTTGTCTAAGTCTGCTCAGGCTGCCATAAAAACAAACAAACAAACAAACAAACACACAAACACACACACGAAAAAAACACCATAGACCGGGTGGTTTAAGCAATGTAAATGCATTTACTCACAGGCCTAGAGACTAGAAACCCAAGGTTAAGGTGCCAGCATGCTCGATTTCTGGTAAGAGCATTTTTTCTGGGATGTAGATGGCTACTTTCTCATTGCATGATCACATGGGAGGGAAAAGAAAAAGACAGCAAGCTCTCTGGTCTCCTTTTCTTATAAGGGCACTAATCCCATCATAAAGACCCTGCCCTTATGACCTCATTTAAATCTAATTATCTCTCAAAGATTGGTCTTCAAATATGATCACATTCAGGGTAGGGTTTTAGCATGGATTTGTGGTGACACAATTCAGTCCAGAGCAATGAGTATTATAGAATTTGTGGTAGATGCTTTAAAAGCTTTTCCTGTTTTCACTTTGTACCTCAGGTGGTCATTTCCTTTAAATGATACCTTGTGCTTTTTCATTATTCATTTTCCATTTTATTTGCCATACTTCTAAAGTAAAAGTACTCCAGGGTTCTACAGAAGACAATTTCATATGCACTTCATGAATTATTGAGAACTTTTAGTTCATATTCTCATTTTAATTGCATGGATACACAAAGGTGTACAATTATTGATAAACTGCAATGGATTTATTAATAAACTGGGACCCTGGCCGGGTAGCTAAATTGGTTGGAGACACCAAAAGGTTGCAGGTTTGATTCCCAGTAAGGGTACATATCCAGGTAGAGGATTTGATCCCCAGTTGAGGGTAGGTAAGGGAGGTAACCATTAATGTTTCTCTCACATCGATGTTTCTCTCTAAAATCAATAAATATATCCATAAGTGAGGATAAAAATATAAACAAATAAATTATGTGAAGAAACTAAGTAGTATTTATAACTTTTAATTTCAGTAAATTTCTGATTTTAAACTGACTTCAATTCTCCATTTTAAGTGCATGGGCTTTCAGATGATATGCTAATAAATTTATAAATGTACACATGAAAGACATAAATTAAAAATAGAAAAAATCTTCCTTAAACATGCATTTTTTATTGAATTTATTGGGGTGACATTGGTTCACAAAACCATACAGGTTTCAAGTGTACACCTCAACAAAACATCATCTGCACACTGTATCATGCACCCATGGGCTCAAGCAGAGTCTCTTTCCCTCCTCATTCTCCCCCACTTTGCCCACCTCCATCTACCCCAACCCCATGTAATCTTTTAACTTGCTAATCTAGAGTACAATTATATAATTGGATATCAATCACACAACATTAAAATTTCCTTTACAGATTAAACATGGAAAGCTCTTTTTACATTTTGTTCAAAGCTAGAACAGATGCACACACATTTATACTGAAGAATGTTTAAGAAGACACCATTTGACAACTGAAGTCATTAATGCCATAAAGATGAGTTAAAAATAAAGTTCAGGAATTGTTATGTGGTGATGTTGCTAAGGCTCACTTGATTCCTTACAAAAATAAGCAATAAAGAGGAAAATGTCTCCCCAAGATAATATAATCCAAAGTTAAGAATAAGAAAATGGCAGAATAAGAACATTCTATATGGCAGACTCAATTTCAGTTAACATTTACATATCTATATTTTTAAAATATACTTTCCACTTTTTTCAAGTTATGCACTATTACTTCAGCATTGCAGAGTAAGCAAAAAAGTGTTTTCATTCATGAGATTTCTATAACTTCTTCAAAAGTAACAATCTAAAGAAACATATCTGTAAAGTGGAAGTTTAACAATAAATCCCTGGGTTTTTTTACATTTAAATTTTATGGAAGTATATAACAATTCTCAATGCAATTAAAAGTAAACAGTATAGCCAAGTAGAACTACAATTGTATGTAATATGGCTTCATAACATCTTTGAGAAAATCTCTGCAGTCTTTCAAATTCACTATGGGCATTTTCACCTTTGGGACATATTGTTTTTCCTGTCTGGAACATTCTTCTGCTCTTGTCTGCTCAATAACTGCTATTACTTGAATTTCTTTGAAAGTGAGGTCTCCTTTTGATTAAGTTTGGAGATGTCCTCGGTAACTGTTCACAGGGATAGAAAGGCAGGTGCCCTTGCCTCAATAGAGGAGAGCTCTGGGAAGCAGTTTACACATTTTACCTGAGAACACAATTTTGTTCTCCCTTCCTTTCTCTACTCTGCTGTAATTTCCCAATAGATCGAAAGCACCTGAATTCTTACCTCAGTCTTTTATTTTTTAAATAAAGAATCTGACCCACTATAGTTTAACTTTGCTCAAGAATTAAGCAAACTTCTGTTTTCTAGCTCTTTACCACCTACCCTTAGTTTCAGAGACAGGTGCTTATTATTGATGAGATCTGTGATACAATTTAATGTGGTTCCTTGTTTTCCTCTCTGCCAGATAAAGATTTGTGTTTATGATTCTCCTTAGTCCATTTGCTGTGAAGCTTCCCAAATGCCACCATTGTCGTTTTCTTGTTCTCAATGTCTTTGTAGCATACTGCCTTAAAAATTACTTCCCTGCTATTATGTTAGTTTCCCCGAAGGCAACCAAAGTAGATGTGTGTTCAGTGTGACATTTTTATTCATTTACTTCTTTATAAACATAAAACAATTGAATTTTATTTTGTTATGTATTTATAGTATGAGTGTATAAATTTTAGGTAAAAGGGACTATTTCCACATTAAGTTCACAGTTTTATGTAAAGTCCAATGTTACAGGTTGGAAATATATTTTTGGACATGAAATTTGAGTGATAATTAAACTGACTATAGAATTCAGGTTAACAGTTTTTAGCTCCTCTACCTTTTATATTTCTAACATTTATATCTGCTGTTGTCACTGTTCACAGGCTGTATGTATATGCCTGGAGGTGGAAGGGACAGTGGAGAAGGGGATTGGGTATGTGTGACAAGTATAGTTAAAAGTTTATCATTTTACCTATTATGGTAAATATTTATACCCATATTTAAAGGCTAGTGTGTTAGTCAAGCACAACCAGATAATTTCCTTATTTTAAGGTCACCTGAATTGTGACCTTAATTACATCTGTAAAGGCCCTTTACATCAATACCTAGATTTGTGGTTGAATAACTGGCACGATCTGGCCAATACTTGTC
Source organism: Eptesicus fuscus (assembly GCF_027574615.1). NCBI lineage: Eukaryota > Metazoa > Chordata > Mammalia > Chiroptera > Vespertilionidae > Eptesicus > Eptesicus fuscus. The sequence goes on along the minus strand of NC_072487.1, from coordinate 9,827,789 downwards.
ATTTGTGGATTTATTGATAATAGTCACTCTGACTGGTGCTGGTGTGAGGTATTTCATTGTAGACCCACTTAAGCTTGTGTGAGCAAAAGGGATCTTACAAGGGGCTTCACCAAAGGGGCCAGAACACCAGAGCAGCAGGCTTGGGGTTTAGTGGCAGGCCACAGTACCCAGCTACACGTCAGGGAGCGTTAGCAGTGATCCCTCCCCAGTACCATGACAGATTTTTCCACCGCTGCTACTGCTGGGATCCAGACTCAGACCAGAAGCCTGTGGCCCTTTCCACCAGGGGATCCAGAGGTAACACAGGGAGGCACAGAGTAGTTTTGTTCAGGCAAGGGCACCTCCTGAGCAGCCCGATTACCTCTCCCTGTGTGTGTATGTGTGTGTGAAAGGGTGATTCATGTGAGGAGGGCCTATCTAAAGCAAGAATAGGCTAAGGAGAGGGGAGTCAGAAGTCTGGTTGATCTGTCATGTTCACACCCCAAGTCAAGGCTGGCTGGGTGGGCATGGAGCGTGGGTGGTGTCCTCTGCCTGACGTTTATCCTGAGCCCTGGAGGTGAATATCATCTCCCCTGGGCCTGATCTGGGGAGCATAAGCTCTAGTGGGCAGAAGCAGCAGCAAGTAGGACCAGGCAGGGCTCAGGATGTAAACGTGGCTGTCAGTCACTGCCATTGCAGAGCTCACTACAGGACTTTGGGGAGCCAGTGGTTGACAGAGACCCCCCCACCCAGTCTCCACCAGTGGGGGGCAGGTGTGCCACACCACTGCGGGCCACAGCAGGAGTGAGTGTGGCCACTTGGGGGCTGGGGAACCAGTGCCTATGGATGGTCAGAGAAGGACTCCTCCCCCAAAGCCTCCCAGGCTCCACAGGCCTCCACCCTGGGAGCCGCTCAGGCTCCACAGGCCGCTCTCGATTTCCAACTCCAACCTGGAACACCAGGCCCCTGTTAAACAAATTGGGCCAGAGGACCTGGAGCCATGAAAAGTTCATTACAGGTTTAAGATTTAGATCCCACAAGCACAGATTGAATACTTCCTGTAAGCCAGTTTACTCAAATATTCTGCATCACATCCAATCCTTACATCAATCTATGAAGTAGTTGTTTCGAACTCAATTTTACCATTAAAGAAACTGAACCCTGAGAACCATAAAAGAGCAGCACTTTATCCAGCTTGCAAATATGAAAATCAAACACAAGTATTTTGAATCTTCTCTCCATGCCACAAAATGTTAAGTCCATGCTAATAATTCCTGAATTCTGTGAGACCAGAAACAAAAGCTTTTTAATTCAATAAGTGGCTCTTTTATCACTTTCCCTATTGCAAAACTATTGAATCCGATGCTCCACTGTGCTAAATTAAAACAACCTAAACTTTCCCATCATACATTTAAAGAACACTTAGTGTGATTTATTTTAGAAATCATTTAGCTTTATTTTTCTCTCTGAAGTTAAATCGAATGGAACTGAAACTTGCTATGCCATAAATGTGCAGTATGGTGGATTTAAGATAGCACAGATCTTTTTTCTTTAATAGAAGAAGAATCATTCCTTTTTTTTTCTTTCAAAGAGCTGTTTCTGACAGTCTTTAGATAGTGCTAGACTAAAGAAGGTCAGCTTTCTTACCAGACTTTTTCAAAGCAGCGTCTTAAACTGCTCAGAAGCAATTTTGGTAAACATGGCATCTTAATGCTGCAGTCCTTGTTGGCTCAATACAGGAAAGATTCACAGATTGAAACAATCAATAGAAAGCAGCAAGCTAGTCTAGTCGGCCGCTAATGCCTACCCTCCTTCTAAGCCCCATTAAAAGCTGACATCAGCAAAGAAAGTCATGACAACAGAAAAATCAAAACTAAAATGGCAATCTTCTGCTCTTAGAGTATCTAAAGCCACTTAATGATCTAGTTAAATCTCTCCAGACTCCACGTGGCCCTTGATTATTGTTCTCAAGTTTTGGGGACTATTTTCTGTTTTATCCACTGAGCTGATATTGACTTATATTGATAGAACATCTTCTAATCTTGTTTCCATTTTTCAAAATAGTCTAAAAATATCCTAGTATCAATTGCTAAGATAAAATAGGACAGAGTGACTCTGGTCTGGGAACAAGACTCATTTCTCACATTCAGAAAGAAAATAACCATCTTTATCCCTGCAATGAATAAAGAAAGTGCTTTGCCATGATGATTAACTAAATCTCATAAAACCATAGTATTAGGCTTGTGAAAACTATGGCAATGATAATAAGATGTAATCTTTTTGCTATATCTACTTTTAAAATTTTCATTTGAGATTCAGCATGCTATAATTTCTCTAAGAAGATACAATAAATCAGTCAAATAGAAAAGGTATTATTTTCCCCTCCAGCCTGTCACATAGAGAGATGTGAGACTGGAAAAGGAGAAGGCAATAAACATTAATTATTGGTCATTAACTTATATCAGGTTGTGTTCTAGACACTTTTATTATGCCACCCAAGAAATCCTCATGGCTTTCACAAGTGCTAGGTGTTAATATTATCCCCAATTTACAGATGAGAAAATAAAGTCTGGATGACTAAGAACAATGGTCAACTTACCCAGCAGCAAGAAGAACAAGTGGAACTCCTCTGACTTCCGTTTGTTCATCTCAGTAAGTTTCAATGGATTGCTGCTGGTAACTTCTTTATGTTTAAACAACTCCTGTGTGGGGGAACAGGGAGATGGGGAAAGACTTTGGTTGATTTGTGTATAGATCTAGAGAAACCACTGACTACATCAATATATAATTTGTGACATTTTTTTACATGAGCATGTAATAATCTTATCTGTCTGGTGACTGTGGTTCCCTCTGGCTAGAATAACATTTGCAGAAAATGTGAAATTATATCTTCTGGATTTTTCCAGCTGTATATTATTTTTCTATTATACTACATAAAATTATATTACTATGTAATTTACTATAGAATCACTATATTTCACTACATATGAGTTCATACTGGTATCTTTATCATCATTAATCCAGGCTGATATAGTTCATTCTTGACTGTCCACCTTGTTTATCTGTAACTTCCCACTACAGTGATGAGAAACCTGGCTTCTACCATCTGCCATCAATTTTCTTAATAGCTGCATCCACTATACATATATAGTTGTTTCAGACTTTTTAACTCCAGCCTCATGAAAAATAGTTTTTCACAGTAGAGCACAGTGACTATGTATAGTGTTTTTTTTTTTTACTTTAGTCTTACACTCTCCATTTATTTCAAGGTTACTTAGGTTAACACTTCCCCCCTCACACTCCCTTCAGTTAGGTTGTGTACAATAATAGAAAAAAATATATATGCTGGTCTCTGCCCCCAGCTCCTGGCCCACAATTAGTAAAAGCCTTGGAATTCCCTAGATGAAAGGAGTGTCTTTTGTTCTAATGGGGAGACCCTTGGTGAGCTCTTGTATAGTTTCAGAATGGGGGCAGGCCACCAGAAAGACCAAGCCATGGAACTTTCTAACCCCCCTTTTGCTCTCCATGGAGGGGAGAAGACTGGACCTTGAGGTAATGATAAATCATGCCTATGTAAATGAAGCTTCCATAAAAATCTCTTAAGTACAGTGTTTGGAGAGCTTCCAGGTGGCTGAACACATGAGAGGGTGGTTGCCTCGTGAAGTGTGAAAGCTCTGCGCTTTTCCTCCATACCTCACCACATACATCCCCTCCATGTGGATGTTCACCTTATCCTCCAATGTATCCTTTTATAATAAAACAGTAGGCTTAAGTAAGTGTTTCCATGAGCTTTCTGGTAAGTCATCAAAACCAAGAAAGGGTATAAAACTGAAAGCAACAAATGAAACAAATAAGACAAACAAACAAACAAAAATCATAGACACAGATAACAGCATGGTGGATACCAGAGGGAAAGGGGGTGGTGGAGAGGTAATAAAGGTAAAGGGGGTCAAATATATGGTGATTTAACTTGGGTGGTAAACACACAATACAATATGCAGATGATGTATTACAGAATTGTACACTTGAAACATATAGTTTTATTAACATTGTTACACCAATAAATTTAATAAAAAATAAAAAGAGAAATACCAAAAAAAAGGAGTCATGGGCACCCTGATTTATAGCTGATCATACAGAAGTACATATGACAACTGGGTTTGCAATTGGTATTTAGACAGAGAGAGAGAGAGAGAGGTGGGGGGTACAGTCTTGTGGTACTGAGCCCTTAAGGTATAGGATATGATGCTATTCCAGGTAGGGTCAGAGTTGAGTTAAAATAGGACACTCAGCTGGCATGGCAAAGTACTGCTTGCTGGGGGAAAAACCCACACATTTGGTGTCAGAGGCATTGTGTGTGAGTAAAGAAGAAACACACAGGAGTATTCTTTTTGCTACATAGGTTGCATTATACATGTGTAATATGATTAGATTCTCTTCTCACAGCCTGTACTGGGAATCCCCTGGTATGCACAGTCTACACTAGGAATCAGTGTGACTCCCCTGACATACCATATAATTTTTTAAAAATTTGTAAACAATAAAGTTCACTCTTTGTGCTGTAAAGTTCTTCAAAACTTGAGGAATGTATCCAACACTATCATACATTATAAGTTTACTAGAGACCCCGGTGCATGAAATTCATGCATGGAGGGGGGGTCCCTCAGCTCAGCCTGCACCCTCTCCAATTGGGGACCCCTTGGGGGATGTCTGACTGCCGATCCAGGGATTGGGCCTAAACCGGCAGTCGGACATCCCTCTTGCAATCTGGGACTGCTGGCTCCTAACTCCCCTCCCCTGCCAGCCTGGTTGCTCCTAATTGCCTCTGCCTGCCTGCCTGATCGCCCCTAACTGCCCTCCCCTGCCAGCCTGGTTGCCCCAAACTGCCCTCCCCTGCTGGCCTGATCTCGTCCACAATGGCCCTCCCCTGCCAGCCTGATCTCTCCCCCAACTGCCCTCCTCTGCTGGTCAATTTGGTTCTGATTGGTCAGTTTCCATGCCAGTCAGCATCAAAAGCTTCACCTCCTAGGTAGCCATTGGTTCTTCACAGCACCCAGATTTGGTTCTGATTGGTCAGTTTCTATGCCCGTCAGCATCAGAAGCTCCGCCTCCTAGGCAGCCATTGGCTCTCCACAGCACCCACATTTGGTTCTGATTGGCTGGTGTCTATGCCAGTCAGTGTCAGAAGCTCCACCTCCTAGGCAGCCATTGGTTTTTCACAGCACCCAGATTTGGTTCTGATTGGTTGGTTGCTATGCCAGTCAGCATCTCTGGGCCTATCAATGGGGCCTGATCAGAAAGGCAGGGCTGATCAGCAACCCTGGTGGAGGCCTGGAAAGAAATGGAGGCGTGGCTGCTGGCCAGGCTGGGAGAGAAAGAGAGAGGCAAGTGCTGATCAAAAGCTGCCACAGAGGCAACAGATCAGTCCCTGCTTCTCTCTTCAGGCCTCTCTCTGGCCCTGATTCACAGCCCCCTCAGCAGTCAGTGCTGGGGCACCGCACCTGCAGTGGAGCAGTCTGCAGGACTGACTTCTGGTTGGTTGAGCCTTGGTTGTTACTGGTTGTTATGACCCAGGGTTTTTATATATTAGGATTACTCTAAAATATTGCCTATGCTACATTTATTCAACCTTTTACTTCTCTCTAACCCCAGGCAACTACTTTTTTTACCATCTCTCAACTTTTTTCAAAATGTCATACAAATAAAATCATGTAGTACAAAATCTTTTTACAGCTGCCTTCTTTTGCAGTTAGCATATGCATTTAATGTTCATCCATGTAGTTGTGTGTGTTTTTGTTTTGTTTTGTTTCAGTTGTGTTTTTTGATAACTCTTTTTATGTCTGAGTAGCATTTTATTTAGTGTATGTACCATGGTTTGTTTATTCATTCATCTATTGAGATCACTTCCAGCTTTTGGCAATTATAAATAAAACTATTATAAACATTAATGGTCAGTTTTTGTGTGGATATAAGTTTTGTAATTATTTGGGTAAATATGTGGATGCATACTAGCTGAATCATAAGGTAAAGCTGTGTTTGGTTTTATAAGAATATGCTGAAGGGTCTTCCAAGTGGCTGTACCATTTTGCATTCCTACTAGCAGTGACTGAGATTTTTTGTTACTCTGCATCCTAACCCTGCAATTGATATTGTCAGTTCCTTTGGATTTTGACTGTTCTACTAGATGTGTAGTGGAACTTCAATTTTTTCATTATAACTTTTAACTACTTTCTTAATACTTTCATGTGTCTGAAAATAATACCTTTACCAAATTCTTTACTTTTAGCTTTGTTGAGTCACTTAAGGTTAGATGTATCCCTTGAATACTGAATATATTTGGGTCTCAAATTGTGAGTCAAACTGCAAATCATTTTTCTTATAGTTAAGCCAATTCAATCTTAATCATATGATTAAAACATGTGGTCATAATTGTGTTATTTTACAATTTTGTGTATAATTTTATATTTACTATGCTTGTCGCTTTGAAATATGTTGTTTATCTGTGCTTAATTGTATACTTCTACTACCATATATTTTCTATGCGATAATCAGTGTTTTTACTAATTTTCTTTTCACTTTCCCTTCTCCTCCATTGTTTACTTGCATTATTTTTACTTTTAAATATATTTTTGATATCTCATTTCTCCACCTTTGTCTTCACCTTCCTTTTTAGTCATCTTGATATATAGTTATGTGTTCAACATAAGTTATTTCTCTGAAACTTGCCTAGTCATATTTGGTGGAATGAAGCATAACCTCTAAGAGATTCCATAAAAGGTCTCATGGCTATACAATATTGAACAGTAATGCATATTTAAAACTGGCTTTCTATAGAATTGAAGGAGGTCTAAGATGAATATAAACGTTTTGTTTTGAAACCAAAATGTGGTATTTGGGTCTGAGTTCTTCGTCTCACCAAACCAAAGAATGGATTCACGGACAAAGACGGTGGTGGAAACAAAGTTTGTTGAGGGACAGACGGACTTCCTGCTGCAGGGAACAGCAGGAAGGGGGCCCAAAGCGGGTCCGTGGTGAAGCTTCTTCGTCTCAGATCCCCAAGTCCCATGCCCCTAGAGCCAGTCCTGGAAAAGGTGCAGCTGGGGTTCCAAAAGCAGGCGTGTCCAGAGCTTCCAGGCCATGTTGTAGTCAGGGTAGTTCAGTACCAAGCTGATTAAAGTCTATTAGTCCATGTGTGAAGTCTGTGCATCTCGCCGCCAGAGGAGCCCAGTGTGCCAGTGTCTCGCAGAGAGGAGAGAGAGAGAAAGCCCATGCTTTTTGTCTAGAGGTAGATATATGCTTGCTAGCTCCTGGTTGGCCCTTTCAAAGAATTCTGCCTTCGTAACATCCTTGGGATGATTTATATGCCTTACTATCTTGTGATTGGTTATCTGCAAACTGCCTGTCTTAGCAACATCCATACAGGTTGCCTTAGCAATTCCACCTAGCTGGGTGTAGTCTTCTCCACCCAGGTGGGTCTAGACCAGTGGTTCCCAACGTGGGGCACACACCCCACAGGGAGGAAATTTGATTTTTAAGGGGGGCAATTCTAGAATGAGTTATTAACAGTGATTTTTTTTTTTTGCATTTCTTATGGTTCTACTGGCATCATACACAGTAAATATGTATTGTGACATATTTATGCATTTCAGTTCTCTATTGTAGTATATCTTTTGAAACTTTATTTGCTATTTTTTCATATCACTTCATATTATTATTATTTTAAACAATTTCTTAGTGATTTCTTCCTCAGTACTTCAACTGATGCTATTTCCAGGTACAGTGTCAGAATTGAGTTAAAATAGGACACTCAGCTGGCATGGCAAAGTACTGCTTGCTGGGGGGAAAACTCACACATTTGGTGTCAGAGGCATTGTGTGTGAGTAAAGAAGAAACACACAGGAGTATTCTCTTTGCTACATAGGCTGCTTTACACATGTGTAATATGGTTAGATTTTCTTCTTACAGTCTATACTGGGAAACCCCTGGTATGCACAGTCTACACTGGGAATCAGTGTGACTCCCCTGACATACCATATAATTTTTTAAAAATTTGTAAACAATAAAGTTCACTCTTATTCAACCTTTTACTTCTCTCAAACCCCAAGCAACTACTAATATTTTTCACCACCTCTCAACTTTTTTTCAAAATGTCATATAAATGAAACCATATAGTACAAAATCTTTTTACAGCTGCCTTTTTTTTTTTTTTTGCAGTTAGCATATGCATTTAAGGTTCATCCATGTAGTTGTGTGTTGGTTTTTTTGTTTGTTTGTTTAGTTTAGTTTTAGTTGTGTGTTTTGATAACTCTTTTTATGTCAGAGTAGCATTTTTTTTTTTCTTTTTCATGGATGTCATGTTCTTTGGAAGCTTGTTTAGACCAAGTTAATGGCCTTTTAGGCTTCCTTCATGTGAATAGGAGTTCACTTTTTGAATAATAAGAATTATATGTCACGGGGTGGGGCGGGCATCAGGATTTTCGAGATGCTTAGGTGGGGCATGGCCATAAAAAGGTGGGGAACCACTGGTCTAGTTGTGGGTCATTTTGTCTGTTTCTGTGGTTTTTCTCCACAGGGCTCAGTTAGCAAGTTGTATTCTGCTCATGTCTGCAGTGCTGCACTTCCCACCCTAGATGGTCCTGTCCCTAACTAGTCCTTCTAGCTCCTCAGTATCATACTTGCAATCTTTCTTTTGTTATGTGTTTTTAAAAAGGTTGCTTCACTGTTGCCTTGCTTTTGGGGGCTCCGAATCAGGGGGGGGGGGGTCCTTACAGGGGGAGGGGGGCTGGCCGGCCTGGGTGAGGGGCCATGGGCGGTTTGCAGGCCAGCCATGCCCCTGGGGTGGGAGTCCCCATTGGGGGGCAGGGCCAGCCTGGGCGAGGGGCCACAGGCAGTTTGCAGGCTGGCCATGCCCCTGGCTTTGTCAGGAAGGATGTCTGGAATGACGTCTGGTCTAATTAGCATATTACCCTTTTATTAATATAGATTTCCCATTATGCATGCTGAGATTTAATTTTAATTACTGAGATAGTTTTTTCTAAAATCTCTTAAATCTCTCTACACTGAGGAAGAGCCTACAATGTGTGTTTACACTCATTTTCTGATTTTTAAAAATAACTCGACACATTTTAAAAAACTTACTTTGATTCAGCGTAGTTTACAAGATTTCTAGTTTAATAGTACTCTTTTCTTTTCAGTTTAGCAAAATCTAAATTCTTCAGTTGCTTGTTTGTTTGTTTGTTTGTTTGTTTGTTTCTGGTGGAGAGAGGAACTCTATATCCACAGATTTTGTCTCCTTTTTGTCTCCTAGGAGACACTATCTGGTTTTTGCTTCTCTTCCCCTTACCCATGCAGTTGCCAGAGGGTGCCTCCCCTATCTTTTTTCTCTGACTCAGAATGTATTTGCCACTTCAAATCATTTTTACTTTGAAGTTCCTTTCCTGCATTCCATGCTCTTATCTAGCAGTAAATGTTTTCAGTATTTTTAAAATCACAGTGGGCCTGGCTCCTCTGTTAATGGCTCCCCACTTCTCTCTTCCTTGCAGTTTTTCTCAGAGGTCTTCCTCAAGACAAACACTTATGATTGGGTGGGAATATGAGGATTTGGTGTTATTTTCTTTATTTAATGTCAATTATTTCTACATTTGGCATTCTATAATTTTAACTTATGCTGAGTTAATTCATATGTGTTCTTTTGGTTGTTCTGTATTTTTAGAGGAAATATTAAGAGCTACCAGGAAGACTCAGACATTTTTTTAAAAATTACATTAATGCTATTTGTCTCTGTGTACCCTCTATCAGCTTATATAATAAAGAGCTAATATGCTAATTAGGCTGGATGGCAGAATGACCTTCCAGAATGACCTTCGGGAATGACCAGTGTGTGGCAGGGGGGGGGGGGGGGGGCTGCAGGGCCCTGAGGTAGTGGGCTGCAAGGCAACTGGGGCAGCCAGGGCCACAAGGGGCTACTCTTACATGAAATTTGTGCATTGGGCCTCTCTCTAGTCTTCTTATACATCTCTATCTTTTCTGTTTGAATACTTTAATAGGGATTATTTTCTCCTTTTGCTCCTACATGTAGTTTCAAAATTTGCTTTTCTCATTACTAAGTATTTTAATGTTTTTCTTGTCTCCAGAAGAATTGTGGGTTTAGTAGTATTTTACTTCATACTAATTATCTTGATATTTGCCACTGTGTCACTAGTTTCATAAATGTAATATACTCTTGAATAAGATGAAAACTTGAATCTATAATTCCAAATAGAAAGCTTTTATTCTTGCTCTTTAATAAAACTGTTTCTCAGAAGAGAAAAATTTCCCCTTAACCTTTAGTGGTGTTTTTTTCTATTTATCTGCAATATGTTTGATAGTTTTGAGAAATTTCCTCCATGCTTGTTTTCTGTTTATTGTACCTGACTACTCTGGGACACAGAATCACCATGCTTTTCTTATATATTCTGTAACTTTTTGCAATTAGGAGTACCTGGAAAGTCATTATACAAAATCAATTCTTCCCTAATTTTAATTCTAGTATTCAGTGGTGATGGCTGACCCTTTTGCTCAGATTATAAGCATGGAATGAAGAAGGAAGACATTTAGTATTTAAGTGAAAGCCATTTCTCAGTGGTTAGTTCGGTTTAGAAGGGTTATGTCCTAATATTTCTGACTTGATGAACTGGTTGTCACTGCTGAATTTCAGACACACTTCTAAGCCTAACCCATCCCTGGAAGGGCCCAGAACCATTTGGACCAAAAGCCTCCGCTTCCCTTTACTTCTTATAATAAAAGTTCTTACCACCCCACCCCACCCCCCAAAAAAAGAAAGTTAGATATTTCAAAACTTTTAACAATACACAAATTATTTCAATATCCTCTTTACAGAACAGTGAGGAAAGTCTACAAAAGTAATTTTTTAAATCTTTTTTTTTAAATTGATTTTAGAGAGAGGAAGGCAGATGGAGAGAGGGACAGAAACATCAATGATGAGAGGGAATCATCAATCAGCTGCCTCCTGCACTCCTCCTTCTAGGAATCCAACCAGCAACCTAGGCATGTGTCCTGTCTTGGAATCAAACCTTGACCTCCTGGTTCATGGGTCAATGCTCAACCACTGAGCAACACAGGCCAGGCTCTCCAGAAGTAATTTTTAAAGAACAAGAAAGTTTTGTCTCAAGGTAATCTTCTTTTCTTGACTATATTATTAAATACATGAGTAACCTCTTCTATACAAAAGAAGGAAAAATACGTAAATATGATTTATGGTGGCACCTCTAACATGTTCAAAGTTATATAATCATGAGAGGCCCAGTGCATGGATTCGTGCACCAGTGGGGTCCCTTGGCCTTGCCTGCAGGGATCGGGCCAAAACTGGCTCTCCAACATCACCCGAGGGATCCTGGATTGGGAAAGGGCAGTTCTCAGGTGACACACCCCAAAATTAGGCTCCCTTCTCTCTGGTTCCAGGTGCAGCACCGGAGAACCGCAGCTGCCAAGTCAACTCAGCTTGGCAGCTTCTGCGTTGAGCGTCTGCCCCATGGTGGGCATTGTGCGTCATAGCTACCAGTCTGACAGTCGAACAGTTGGATGGTCACTTAATCTTTTATATATATAGACTAGAGGCCTGGTGCACGAAATTCGTGCACAGGGGGAGGGGTGTCTCTCAGCCCAACCTGCACCCTCTCCAATCTGGGACCCCTTGGGGGATGTCTGACTGCCTGTTTAGGCCCTATCCAATGGATCGGGCCTAAACAGGCAGTCATACATCCCTTTCACAATCTAGGACTGCTGGTTCCCAACTACTCGCCTGCCTGCCTTCCTGATTGCCCCTAACTGCTCTGCCTGCCAGCCTGATCACCCCCTAACCACTCACCTGCCTGCCAGCCTGATCGATGCCTAACTTCCCTCCCCTGACACCCCGGTCACCCCCAAATGCCCTCCCTTGCATATTCCCTCTTTATTAGATAGGGTTTTTTCCTTTAGCATATTGGACAATCCTAATTGGTTTGGCTCAGTGGATGGAGCATTGGCCTGCAGAATCAAGAGTCCCAGGTTCGATTCCGGTCAAGGGCATGTACCTTGGTTGGGGGCACAAACCCAGTGGGGAGTGTGCAGGAGGCAGCTGATTGATGTTTCTCTCTCATAGATGTTTCTAGCTCTCTATCCTTTTCCCTTCCTCTCTGTAAAAAATTAATAAAATATATATTATAAAAAAAGAAACATTTAAGATTTCTTCATATCTGCCTGGCTGGTGTGACTCAATGGTTGAGACCCCAGGCTGCCACTGCTGGAAGGGGTTCGGGCCCTGGCCAGGCTGAGACCCCAGCCCAGAATGCCATCTCAGCCCAGCTAGGCTAAGACCTCTGCCCCGGCTGCCATCTCAGCCTGGCTGGGGATAGCCCAGTGGGGGTAGCCCGGTGGGGGTGCGCAGCTCCAGCCCAGGCTGCCTTCGCTGGCCTGAAGATCGTGCATTGGGGTTGCACTGCCCTGCTGGCCTGAGACCCCCCGCCGCCGGGCCTGAGACACCCGGCCCCCGAGCCCTAGGCCACTTTGCCCTGGATCATGCACCGGGCCTCAGGGGTGGGGCGCTGTCGGCCGGCCTGAGACCCCCGACCCCCGAGGCCACGGCCACTTGGCACCGGATTGCACACTTTCCGTCGAGGCGCTGTCGGCCGGCCTGAGGCGCCCGAGCCCGCGGCCGCTTTGCCCCGGATCGTGCACCGGGCCTGGGGGCGGGTGCTGTCAGCCGGCCTGAGACCCCTGGCCCCCCAGCCCGCGGCCGCTTTGCCCCAGATTGAGCGCCGGGGGCCTGGGGTCGGGTGCTGTCGGCCGGCCTGAGACCCCAGGCCCCGAGCCCGCGGCCGCTTTGCCCTGGATCACGCACTTTGCACCGGGGCTCGGGGGTGGGGCGCTGTCGGCCGGCCTGAGACAAAAGCCCCGAGCCCGCGGCCACTTTGCCCTGGATCATGCACTTTGCGCCGGGGCTCGGGGCGGGGCGCTGTCGGCCGGCCTGAGCCCCCCGGCCCCCCACCCCGTGGCCGCTTTGCCCCGGATTGCGTGCTGGGGCTCGGAGCTAAGAGGACTGGGCGCCGCCATCTTGTGGCCATGGGTGCCGCCATTTTTGTCACGGAGTGATGGCTAATTTGCATATTACTCTATTATTAGATAGACTAGAGGCCCGATGCACAAAATTCGTGCAAGGGTAGGCCTTCGTAGCCCTGGCTGCGGGGGCCCTTGCAGCCCCTGCTGCCTCTAACCCTCCCGGCCCCAGCTGCCTCCATCTGGAAGGTCATCTGGAAGGTTGTCTGGATGGTTGTTCTGCTGTTCAGTCGATTTGCATATTACACTTTTATTATTATAGTTTTGCCATGTATTAAAAAATACTACACTTTTAATAAATAATTTCAGAATAATGATTATTTTCATCCATGAAAAAATATATAGTGTAAAAAATACCTTCAATTTGTTTTGTATAAAACTGCCCCAGCCTCTGAGATTCTATTTTCATGATTACAGCATGAAGTAAATTGTTCTGTAAATGTACTTACAATATATATTTACTAATTGAGCATGACTTGTGGTAATGACATTAGAATAATATGAATCTGTTTTATTTAGTTTTGTATTTTCTGAAGCATTTAAAAATGTAAATTATAAAACACTACATAGATATTTCAATAAAACTATACCTACCCATGGGAAGTTTTAAAAGACATGTTAGTGTAGGGTACACCATCCTTTTGCAATCTTTTGGCTTTAATTCTTTTATTCAGAGAAGCAGATGTGTCCTGAAGAGAAATGTTGTGTGTGTGTGTGTAATGTGTGTGTGTGCTGTTTTTTTTAAATGCTGCAACATTCACTGAAAAAACAAAGAGATATCATATCTAGGAATTCCATTATCTCCTCCTCATTCTAGCAGCTGGCACAGGCAGATGTTGCTTTCTTTCTGTCTTTTTTTTTTTTTTTTCCAGTCTATGGGAAGGAACAATACAGCTGTAGCTCACTGGGGATTGAGCCTGTGCTTTATTTTATTTGTTTAACTTATGCAGATGTAAAGAATTGAAACCTTAAATTTACAACAAAAATTCAAAATACCAGATGGTTATAAAATTGGATATTTTCTTTCTCCCAGAGCAAACCAGTTTTTCTAAAAGGTGAAGATATGACCTAAAAATATATGTGCATGTAATAGCCAATCTTTGTACTTAAAAGCAGGTAACGACAACAAACACACCTTATTTTACTAATAAGAATTCTGGAAAATTTTACTAAATTAAATTTCATAGTAAATTGTATTTGTATTGATTTATGCTCAGCCACTTTTTAGTATTTTATACAGCATAATAAATTATAATTGTTGAAATGAAAGGAAAATATCCTCTCTAATAAAATGGTAATATGCAAATTAACCATCACTCCGCTACATAAGCCACACCCACCAGTCTAGCCACGCCCACCAGCCAATCAGGGCGAGTATGCAAATTAACCCCAATCCAAGATGGCTACAGCCACAGAGAGCAAGGCTTTCCATAGCCGTTGCAGGCCTAAGCCTCCACTCAAGCTACAAAGTTTCAATTATAGAAGGTAAACAAATTCAAACAAATGGCAGCAGAATGGAGCTTGAGAGAGCAGGCCAGGGTTGCCAGCGGCAACAGGGGAAGCAAAGCTTTCTGCACACCCTGGCTGGGCTCACTCGCTTAAGGCTACAAAGTTTCAATTGTAGAAGGTGAATTAACTGCCACAAAGTTTCAATTGTAGAAGGAAAATAAATTCCAGATACCAGGGCCTCCGCTTGGGTTGCCAGGGGGCGTGGCCGGCCTGCAAACCACCACAGGCCCCTCGCTCAGGCCGCCCCACACCCCAAGGGAACCCCCACCCTGATCTGGGACACCCTTCAGGGCAAACCAGCTGGCCCCCACCCGTGCACCAGGCCTCTATCCTATCTAATAAAAGAGTAATACACAGATTGATCATCACTGCAACACACAATATAGCTGCCCCCATGTGGTCAAAGATCCTGCCCCCATGTGGACACAAGATGGCCACCACAAGATGGCCATCAGGAGAGGGTAGTTGGGAGGCACCTGGCCTGCAAGGGAGGGCAGTTGTGAGGGACCAGGCCTGCAAGGGAGGGCAGTTGGAGGTGATCAACCCTACAGGAGAGAGCAGTTAGGGGTGACCAGGCTGGCAGAGGAGGGAAGTTGGGGGCAAACAGGCTGGCAGGGGAGCAGTTAAGCATCAACCAGGCTGGCAGCAGAGTGGTTAGGGGGTGATCAGGCTGGCAGGCAGAAGCAGTTAGGGGCAATCAAGAAGGCAGGCAGGCAAGCAGTTGGGAGCCAGCAGTCCTGGATTGTGAAAGGGATGTCCGACTGCCCGTTTAGGCCCGATCCCACCAGGAGTCCCAGATTGGAGAGGGTACAGGCTGGGCTGAGGGACAACCCCCGGCCGTGCACGAATTTCGTGCACTGGGCTTCTAGTATTTAAATAAATCTTATAGCAGTTCAGGTTCCATAAGAGATAAAAATAGCAATAAAATTAGAAAATTTAGTGAAGGTGTTTTCCCAAACAACACTAGATAATAAAAATGTACATCCCCTAACACTATTCTATCAAATTTAAAGTAATTATATCTGCTATGTACAAGTTTCAGAAGAACTACAAATATGTTATTTTGAGGTTATCAAATTTGTGTTTAGTGATATGCTCAATAATGGCCCCCAAAGTTATCCCTAGAACCTGTCAATGTTATCCCACATGACAGAGGGAATTTTGCAGGTGTGATTAAGTTAAGGACATTGAGATGGGGAGATGATATGAATGTACCCTAAATGTAATCATGAAATTTATAAGAAGGAGATATACACTATATAACTTTTATGTACTAAAATAAAATTTTACTTTAATAGTCAAACTAAATAAAGTTGCATAAAATTAAATGAATTCTTGTATATTTTTTCACCTTTTGGGGAATATTGTATTATTTGATTAGAAAATAATATATAAACATAAGGCAATGATATTAGCTAAAATTTGAAAATCTTTTAATGATTAATAATATCCCATTATTATTGAAAATTGTTTATATCTAATTTGGGTTTTAAATTATAAAGCTACATGCTATATTATAAAACTTCAAATAATTTATCATTTATAATGAAAGGCTGAAAATTTCTTAAATTGAATCAAGTTATAATACCACCTACGTTCATTTTTCCTAATTTTTCAATGGTGAAGTTAAAATATGTATACATTAAAAATAATTTAAGAACAGATACCATTGATTGTTTATAGTATCCCATAGAGTTACCTGCGAAGGGTAAAGCTCGCCCCTTTATGTTGCTGCTAGAAGGCATGCAGTACACTGACTGCTTGCCTAGTTCATTCAAGGTAGGTACTCAGCCATTTGAATTGAATATTTGAATACTGAACATTGAATGATTAAATACTAACAAATATTCACTTGACAATAACTTTGCAATTTACACATGGTGGGGCAAAAGTAGGTATACAGTCGTGAGTATGTCAAATAGAATTTATTCTTGTATTTATTAAATATTGTATTATGTTCCATATGAACAACTGTAAACCTATTTTGCTCAGCCCTGTATATATTTGTACTGATTTGTCTAATTTTAACCACTTTTTAAAATCATTCCTTACAATCTATTGTTATTAGAGTGCGTATTTCTTGGACCTCTGTTACCATCTTGAAAACTAGTTCGACCATCATTTTCATGTTGGGTTACCCACTTTATTGCCTAATCAACAGAGACCAAAACTTTATGAAGATGGCTAGTGTAGATCAGTTTGATAAAATCTTAGACTAATAGCAGATGAATGACTCCCCAAAAAGAGAGTGAACATCCTTCAAGACCTTGAGTAAATTTAGTCATTTAACAAAAATTGAATGTATTTATTATTATATGACTAGGGGCCCAGTGCATGAATTTGTGCACCTTGAAAGAAACTGTGGGCTGTGAGGCTGCAGTGGGCACAGGGGTGGGTCTCAGCCCATCCTCCACCTTATTTATATATTGTTTTTATTTATGTCTTTATTTAATAAAATTTAAGCTCCTGCCGAAACCGGTTTGGCTCAGTGGATACACCCATAGCCTTTAGGCAGGCAATTCCAATAATAGCCAATCAGAAAGGATTTACATAAGACTAAAAGGTGGAAGTTGCTTTAGCTACCTTAGTCTCAACTAGACAGTGGGTGCTTGGCTCTGACCTTTCAGAGCTTCAAGGCTGACCAGCCTTCCAGGTTCCTTGTCCACACCTCTCTGCTAGTGAAGACAATGGGTGACTTCCAACATGTATGTATCGATCTATCTTATCTATCATCTATGTATGTATGTATGTATGTATGTATGTATCTATCTATCTATCTATCTATGTATCTATCTATCTATCTTATCTATCATCTATCTGTCTTCTATCTACCTATTATTATTTGGACTGATCCTCTGCATCATAAGTTGGAAGCACTACAGTAACTGCAGACATTGAGAAAGCTAGATTTATCCTAATCTAATAAAGCCAAGGAGAAGTATGGCAGGGAAATTGAGAGTTTACATACGCAATGACAAATAGAAGAATACATTAGCCTCCTTTCAACAGTAAGCAAATCTGTGTGCTGAAAGTATAATGAAGCTTAACTAAGATGAAAGCTAATTTTTTTTTTTTACTGTGAAATAAGATTTATTTAAGAAGAAAAGGTAAACTTCAAGGTGTTTCTTCTTTAATTTTTCCTTAAAAAGGGCTAAGGTTAATTTTCAATATGTACACAGAATTTCAAAATGAATGGTTCTTTTGGTCAGTGTAGCTGTGCGCTATAGAACACTGGCCAGGCACTATATCTCTATTGATGTCAGCAATCATTTTGTGGTTCAGATCAGTAAGCAGGGTACTAGACACTGCCAGGAGCAACTGATTTAACCTTCACTTAACTGCTCTGAGCCACTTGGCCTTTCATCTTTTCCAGTCCTATTGCAGCTTGCCAAGGAGTTTTGTGTCTGCTATTGGCAGATCTGATTTTTTCTTATGTCAGAGAGGAGAAACAAATGATTGACACCAAAATAACCTTTTGATTCAGGAAAATGCAAGACACTAAACTTTGATAGCAAACGTATTAGACATATTCAGTCAGTGCAGCAGGAAGCAAAAATTATACTTCAGAGCAGCTTAAAATTTAAAACAAAGGAGAATGCCATGTTTTTCATTAGTATAACATCACAAGTATTTCATTTCTGCCAATTGCTCTAATGTGCAAACAATTGAATTCATTATGATCACCTCAGTGCTGTAGGTCTCTCCAGAGAATCATATTTTTCTCTGGTACCTCAGGTAGGAAACACATGTACCTTTATTATTCCCGTTTCCTTCTCTCTCTTTTTAAAACATATAGGAGGACATAGATGCACAGAGGTTTATGAGGACAGAAAACAGCAGTAGGAGTAGAATACAAATGCAAATGGTAGTGTTATATGTAGTTTCCACCTGCTTCATTTCTGATGAACATTTTACTAATATATTAATAACCAGAGTTGGAAATTCACTATTTAACTTATTGGATTGGAACCTGACCTAACAATGTTATTCTCATCCATTTAAGAAATTGTCTCTGCTAGATTAAAGATAGACTTTCTGTGCCCTGCCCCTTGATTCTGAGAGTCCACAGCTTTCTTAAAAAGGCCTATATAAATTTTTTAAATCACTTCATGTAAAATATTTTAGGAATATGAACTTGCACAGGATTGGAAAGGGTTTTCTAGCATTTTCACCAATTACATGAAGTAAATATACACAAGCTAAGGAGATAATGTTATGCCCAGAATTCGGGGTCCCCAAGAAAAACCACCAGGGAACCAAACAAGTCCGATGCAAAAGCAAAGAGTCTGTATTCAAGCTAGCTTGAGCTCAGTCCCACATGCACACACACCTGCGCAGCGGCGAGGTGGGGAGAGGAGGAGCCTTGGGAGAACAAAGGCTTAAAAAGGGGGTCCAAAGCAGTGGGCGGGGGGAATGTTCGTGGCCCCGTTGATTGGTCAGGGGGGGGGTCAGGGGTCTGGTTACACAGAGGGGGCGGGGAGGGTACGGTGCAGCTTGCCTAATTTGGACTGAGTCTACTTCTCTACATTCCTATTGGCAGGTTTATGCAACTGTTACATTCTCGCGGTTTTCTAAGAAAAAGGAGTCATATACATAGTTACACAGGATGGAGGGTACAGTACATTTTGTGCTGTCCTGCTCTGCCCTTTCAATAACATGAGTGAAATTCATTTGTTCTTAAACATAGACATCAATATAAAAATAAGTAAAGGGAATTGTGCAGGGAACACTCACAAAGTAAATTTTCCAACATAATCTCTTGCCACCAGTCACTAAAGTAATTGAAATTTTAAGTTCAATTTTAGATCCAATATATACTGTTAAGGTATTAAACAAGAAAAAAATACTATATAAGTATGGGGAAATTGTAATTCTTATTTGAGTACACATTACAATAAAAACATCCAATTACTAAGCGTATTTACGTCCTGAATAATGCCGATAGTTAATTATTTGCAACCAATTGGATTGCATAAACTCTGAAGATAGGATATTTAGAAAGATAACGTCAATATCAATTGAGTTCACTGAAGAGAAAAGTCATTACAATATATGAGACAATTTGAATTCAAAACCCCTAATGGGCATTAATAACATTTAGAAATAAAATAAGATCTTAGCTTACACCAATATTGGAATATTGGGAGTCATAAGGATTAACTGTTTATTGAGAAATTATTGTTGTTTAGAACATTATGGTGTTCTTCAATTATAAGAGAAGAAAATTTAAAGAGGGGAAATGTGATCTTGGGGTGCACATGTAATTAGTTTTATATCCAAATAAGCATAAGATTTCGATAGCAGAATTTCACACAGTCTGCCACCCAGGGAAACAATCTAATTTTTAAGATTCAGTAGGATATTTCCTGGATATACACATATGACTAAACTTTCCTAAGTTATTATTTTAGAGATTTCTGAAGATAACTCAAAGGATTTACTGAGAATAATGAAAAATAGCTATATATGCTAACTATAGTCAGCATGCACAATTTTTATATACATCTATAATAGGACCTAAGTTTATAATATAAACTTCCAGTTCTTCTATGTTAGAAACTAGTATAGCCTTTGGTTATAAGTGAATAAGGAATTGTATTTTTTCCTGGTCCAGTTAGAATTTATCCTGCTCACTCATTTTCCCACCAGTATACAACAGGCCATGTTTCTTTAATGAATGCCTTTTTAATTTGTTCAAGTTATATTTAAAATAAACTGTTGATAATATTTCCAAGCAAGCCTCATTTATATGTAAAATGTATGTCACTCATTGCCATGACAGTTTGGTTTTGTCAATATTCAACTTTAAATCTTTGTTCCCTCAAAATTGTCATTTTGTAATGTTTCTGTGTTTTGTTACCAATACTCTACATCAGTGAGGTAAGAGGGCCTGGAGTACAGAAGTGCAGGATCATAGTATCAGCTAAAGGCTGAAAGGAAAGCTTCAATGGAATCCAAAGTAGTGATAGGTGCTCGCTTATGATTAAAAACACAGTGAACAAAAACAGAAAAACATCCATCCAGGAATCATTTTCTAGACAATATTAGTAACCACCCTAATTGGTTGCAGTATTTTAGAATAATATTACTCGAGCATCGTGCCAGCTATTGGACATAATGCTAACACTTCTTTCCCAAATTCTTCTTATTATGCCGTATCTTATATCAAATGTACTTGCAACTACTGCAAGATGTTAATAATGGGGAAAACTGGTTGGGTGGGGGTGGGAGGTGTATGGAAAGTCTGTTCTTTCCAGTCATTTTTTCTGTAAAACTAAAACTGCTCTAAAAAAATAAAGTCCATTAATTTAAATGATAAAAATTAGTTCAAGTATTTCCTGTACAAATAACCTGAAAAATCCTTAGCATATTTAAAATTTTAAGAAATGAAACAAATTTGGTCATAATATTAGAAATCACTTTACAACTAATGAATATTTTATTATTTTATATTATTTTTAGTTTTTTTAAAGGATATCTCATGGTACTTTATAGTTTAACTATTTGAAATACCCAGAAAATGTTGAGGTTGCCATTTCATTTTGAGAGTTCATAAATGTAGAGAAAACTCTTTTATATTATAACTTTCTTTATATGAGATGGTAGCCTTCAACACATCTAAAAGTGGAGAATATGACAATTATCTGAGATGAAATGCAGTTTAAGCATGAGCTGATTTACTGAGAATCTGAACTAAGAAAACTTTCATTGATTTCAAATCCAAAGGATTAAATACGGATACTTTTCTTTACCTGGAAACAATACCCTCTCTCCCCCCAACACACACACCTTTTTGAATTTTTTTCTAGTCTTCCTTACTAAATGGGTACCAAATTAGCAGAAAGTTTCTTAAAGTTGTATTGGGAATGTTTAGTTGATTGTATAAGTAGATGTGAATGAAATGATGGCTACTAATTTGTAAATCATGTGTACATTATGTTAAACATAACTTCAATAATTACTTTCTAAAAATGTAATCTAAAATTACACTTGATTTAACAGCTGCCATTTTAATCAGTCAAATATTATTGAGCCCCAGTACATCTACACAATGAAATACTATGCTGCTATCATTTGCAACAGCATGGATGGTCCTGGAGAGCATTATGCTTAGCGAAATAATCAAGTTGATGAAAGACAAATATGTGATCTCACTCATATGGGGGGTATAATGAACAAAATATGAACAAAAATAGACCCAGAGACAATGAAACACCAAATGGACCATCAAACCTCAGAGGGAAAGCAGGGGATGGTGGGTAGATGGGGGTAAGAGATCAACCAAAAGACTTGTATGCATGCATATTAGCATAGCCAATGGACACAGGCACTGGGTCAGTGGGGGCTTGTCCTGGGGGGTGGGAGTGGCCACTGAGGGGTCAATCAGGGAAAAAGAAGACATATGTAATACTTTAAACAAACAACAACAACAAAAGCAAGGCTACTTGCCCAACCAGCATGGCTCAATGGTTAAGCATCAACCCATGAACCAGGAGGTCAAGGTTTGATTCCCAGTTAGGGCACATGCCTGAATTGCAGGCTCAATCCCCAGTGTGGTGTGTGCAGGAGGCAGCTGATAGATGATTCTCTCTCATCATTGATGTTTCTGACTCTCTCTCCCTCTCCCTTCCTCTTTGAAATCAATAAAAATATCTGTATTTAAAAAAAGTTGAATCCTGGCCAGTATTGCTAAGTGATTTAGAGCATCAGCCCCATGCACCAAAGGATTGTGGGTTCGATTCTTGGTTAAGATCATATACCTGGGTTGCAGGTTCACTCCCGGTCCCCAGTTGGGTGCTTGTGGGAGGCAACCAAGTTATATGTCTCACATAGATGTTTCTTTCTCTCTCTCTTTCTCTCTCTACTCTCTCTCTACTCTCTCTCTCTCTCTCTCTCTCTCTCTCTCTTTCTCTCTCTCTCTCTGTCTCCTTCCCCTCCATCCCTCCCTTCCACTCTCTCTGAAAAGCAATGGAAAAAAATTGAAATGTTAGCCTCTAACTTATAAGAAAACAGGAAAATTCAGGTTAATCAACAAATTTATTAAAGAAAAAAGGATACTTAAGTGAAATTTCTATGTCAAAATGTTTCATTTTTAGTAAGGACTTATCTGGCATACCTTTAGTGGCACTAAAAAATTACCAACTATTCTTGTCACTCAAATAATCACATTTTATAACGAATATTCACACACCACATGGTCATCTGAAACAATTTTAATTAATAAAGTTTTCTATTTTTATTTTTCATTCTTGCTTTTCTGAAAAGATTTAACTTTATACCCCTGGTAGTTTTCCACAGATAGTGTTTCCATCTGTGAAAACCAAAAATATTTGGCTTTCATTCCTTTTATTATATTCATATTCAAACTGTTTGAAAAGCTGTTGGATTTCATTGTCCTCACAGATATTGAAATGCCATTCTGTTGTATCCCCGCCCCCCTTTTTTGCTCAAATATAACAACTGTGGCATCCCAGCTGTGTATTTGGCTGCAAGAAAGCGTTTTGTGGAAATAATTCAGTTGATTTTAACTCATCTCAGGAATAACAAAATCGAAAACAAGTAAATAGGAAAAGATCAGGAATACAGTGGCAAAAGAAATAAGAACCAGTTAGTAGTACACTATATAGTACATTACTCTGTTTAATTAAATTGATATTTATTGATCTCCTACTACACACTGTGCTTGGCACAGTGGGTGATCTAAAGAGCAATTGGACATGACTACTGTGTTGTCAGAATTGAGAGAAATGTGGGTGTGTGTTTTTTAAAGTATGGAAAACAAGGTCAATGCTAATAAACACTGTAATTGAGCTATAGACAAAGAGTAAATTAAACAAAAGGATGGGGAAATTTCATGTAACTGGAAAACTTTGGGATAGTTTCCTGAGGATAGACCATGAAAGATGAATGAAAATTTTGAAAATAGGGAAAGGCAATTGACATCAAATGAACACCAAGAGCAAAATACAGTCAGGCCTCCATATTCACAGGTGTCACATCTGCGGACTCTACCAATGGGTTTTGCAGACGTGTACCATGTGATTAGGCCTCCAGTGGTTGTGTCTGTACTGAACATACACAGAACTGGTTTTATTCTTGTCGTTATTCCCTAAACAATACAGAATAACACATATTTGTTAGGTATTATAAGTAATCTATCATATTATGGGCAAACACAATACTATGCCATTATAATATATAAAGAGCCAGGGTCTGTCATGACCTAAACATCTGGATGGACGACCGAACACCAGGCTAGGGTTCCGGCTGGTGTGGCTGAAGTCGGTCCTGGGTCCCAGTTGGTGCGACAGAAGTTGGTCCTGGGTCCTGGCCGCCCACGGTGTGGCGGCAGGAGGGAGGTGTGGGTCCTGGCTGCACGCAGCGTGGCAGTGGGAGGGAGCTGTGGGAATGGAGCCATGCTGCCATTGGACTGGCCTCTGGGTCCCTCCCCCTGCCCGCAGGCTCCAGGGAACCAGAGCCATGCTGCAATCTGGGACTCTTGATCCCTCCCCCCCACCCACAGGCTCCAGGGAACTGGAGCCATGCTGCGATTGGATTGGCTTCTTGGTCCCTCCCCTGCCCACAGGCTCCGGGGAACCAGAGCCATGCTGCGATGGGACTGGACCCTACCCGAGGGGTCCCGGATTGTGAGAGCGTGCAGGCTGGGCTAAGAGTCCTCCCCAAGTGCATGAATTTTCATGCACCGGGCCTCTAGTTTTATATAAGGGCTTGAACATCCCTGATATTAGTATCCCCAGAGGGCTCTGGAACCAATACTCTTCAGATAATAAGGGACAACTACACGTAGACAGAAAACAACTAAGTTTACTAAATAAACCTAAATAAGATTATTATAAATAAAGATTATTTCTATTGTTTCTTTTCCACCAAAACAGTTTACTGAAAACATTTCTAGCCATACATCTTTGAGAGCTAAATGAGTTTGTTTTGAGAATTATAATCATAGTCCTATTAATTTTTTTACCAATTTACTCAACAAGCATTTATTTAGTTTTAGGGCATACTCAATAGTCGCCTAAGCATAGTAAATGTAAAAACACAAACAAAATGGAATTTGATGTGTTCCCTTATAGGGAAAGCATGAGAGGACAAAAACATATATAACTGATAATGGAGAAATGCTTTACTTATATTTGTTTAGAAAAGTAAATATTTGAGATTTTTACCTTAATTCCAAGCTAATATGATAGTCTGTTACAATTTTATGGATGCTGACAGAAAACACAAAAACCCTGGGTCAGAGATAAAGGACATTTTGTTACTCATAGCAGTGACAGTAGACAGAATATCTGGTTACATTTTCTTGAACTGATTCCCTAAGTCCTAATTGTTCCAAGAGTGACCCCAATTGAGCCATGTGACAATTGTACATATGGTAGGTTACATTGCAGTGGGAGAAACCATAGCTTAGGACACACATCTCTTTTATATTGTTCAGTAAGCACACCTACCCTTTGTTCCAAAGGAAGAAACTATTTTGGTCTAACAGGGCTGTTGGCCATGCAAACATCCTTAAAAATACTAAAAAGCTAAGAGAGTCCATGCCTCTCTTTGTAGGATGCTCAGAAGTGTAAGGAACCCACGAAGAACTATTTTCCCATAGAACTGAAATAAATACAAGTGAATTACTCTTTCTCTCTAGACTTCAGAAGGGAATAATATATCCCGGGCACCTTAACTCTTTAGCTGGCTCTTGACAGTTAAGTAGATAAAATCATACAGAAGAGTATTATATGCAGAAAGACTATAGCCAAAGGTACAGTGATAGCAGTATCAATAGCATCTTGAATGAAAAATGATCTTCTGGGTGATGGGTATATATAGACTGAAATGCAGGTGTATTAATTTGGACAAAATGTGATTTAGTGCCAAGCTATGGAGGTAACCGAATATTCTGCTAAATACTTTGTTCTTCCTATAGAAATAGAGACAAACGTCAAAGAACTTTAAGTTACAGGAAAATAAATTAATTATCTAAATTACAGGGAAAGTATTGATAGCCTTATGAAGGAGGTCAAGAGATAATTGAGACTAGAGTCATACAAGAAAAGGAGTAAGGAAGTAATTGTGATAAGAGACAAAGGGTCATCTATAAAATGAGAATATTTGCAGAGGTATTTTGAAAATGTAATTGATGGGGATACTTGTTAACTGGATTAATGCTATGAGGGTAAAATTGAACATGCTTTTCAAGATCTTAGCTGAGTGAGGCAGAAAATTATAATACTGTCAACCAAAAGAGACAGAAAAACAATAGAAAACAAAAGAATCCAAAAGAGAATTATATATTAAAGGGAAAATCTAAGCTCTAATTTTAGACACTTTTACATTCATGTGCCAGGTATAGACATCAAACACATAGTTCCCACTTTAATTTTATCTTGAGTCTAAAGGAAAATGGAGGCTGCAGAGAGGACTGGCTCTGTAGGCAGGCATCCTGTGCAAAAAGGGGATCACACTCTGCTGTGACACTGCAGTCTTGGCATTCTTAATATCTGAACAGGGAGCTCTGCTTCTTTTCATTTTGTACGGGTTGTGCAAATCACGTAGCCATTCCTAATTGTAGATTTTAATTTGGAAGGGAACTTGACGACCTGCTTTAAAATGCCATGCTATTTAAAATTAAGAATAGCAATGAAGAAATGACAGAAATTCTTTATGGTCCACTGAGAAACCCGGTTTAAGCAATCTCTACCATGTTATAGGCCTTGGAGAGATTTGTTTCAACTTCCATTGAAATTTGCTTCCTGTGAATAGTGCAGTGATCTCCTCCACCCCCTTTTGTGTGTGTGTCTGTCTTTGGGTTATATTCATGTAGTGAATAAATGTTAAAGTTTAAAAAAAATATTTAAAATACATTTTCTCATTATGATTTAGCAAGTACATTTTAAAAAAATAATAAAGACCCAGGCAATTTAGGACAGAGATGAGTCCTCTAGTTGCTATGAGAAGGAGTGTTTTGGAGTAAGGGGACTCAGGACTGTGTACCTGCATATGGCATAGAAGGTGGGAAGAGGATGTGATTGTCTGTCAAAAATAAGAAATCTAAACAAATGGCCACTGAATTTCTCTCCCATATTGAACAGCTTTTTTGTCATTATTAGTCACTGGACTTTCTCTTCCCAAGAAAATCTAATTTACTGCAAATGAACAAAGCAATAGATTATTATTGTTCTATGGTAGCTAATCATATTTCTAATTTTTTCCCATTCTTTCGTAACTGACAGTCCCAGGATTACACAAGGATGGTCCAGAAAAGATGTTATAAATGCAGGGTGATGACCTTTTTTTAGTTTATCTCTTTCCCATTTTCCTCTACTAACAAAAAAAGTTAGGGGAGAAAAGATCCCAGTACAAATTTCAATGCCAGTGATCAACTTACTAATTATAAGTGGATAAGTGGATAGATTAAAATAGTCTTTGTGTGGTCTCTAATTTGTTTTAAATTGTAAGAATTGCATTGAATAATATTTTTTTCACCGGGAATTCTGCAATAACAATGCAAATATAAGAAAATAAAAATAATTACCGAGTGCTTACTAAGTGCCAGGCACTCTGCTCTGGATAAAGGATTCTGTACTCCTCACCACACTGCACAGAAACAGAGAGGTAAGCCTGTGAGGATCTGATGTGCATATCTGTATATGTATATTAGCATCTCAGTATATCTTTTTTTACTATTATATATACATTTTTATAAAAATACTAGTGGCCCAGTGCATGAAATTCGTGCACATTAAAAGGGGATTAATTAGAGGAAATAATTTAATATTGCTATTTGCCCTTTCTCTATAATAGAAGTGTCAAAGATGAAAAAAATTAGTAAAATGTATATGAAAACCTTCCTCCTGTCAGAGTCTGGGACGCACCACGGGATCCAGAGTCAGGTCCCCGCCCGCCCACATGCGCCTCAAAGTCACGTGAGACCCAGACCCGGTCGGCGCCCCCCCCATTGGGTTAGATCCAGACCCGCCCAATCCCACCCTTGTCAAGCCCCGCCGGGCAGGGGGTGTGGCCTGAGGTCCCCCAGCCTAAACCAGGGCAGAGGGCATGCCTTGAGGTCTCCCGTCAAGCCCCGCTGGGTGGGGGGCGCGGCCTGAGTTCCCCAGACCCAGCACTGGGGCTGCACCTTGAGGTCCCCTGTCAAGCCCTGCTGGGTGGGAGGAATGGCCTGAGGTCCCCTGTCAAGCCCAGCCAGGCATCGGGGGGCACAGCCTCAGGTCCCCCATCAAGCCCTACTGGCAGGGGGGAGCAGCTTCAGGTTCCCCGTCAAGCCCCGCTGGACGGGGGGCGCGGCCTGAGTTCCCCAGACCTAGCACTGGGGGTGCACCTTGAGGTCCCCTGTCAAGCCCTGCTGGGTGGGAGGAATGGCCTGAGGTCCCCTGTCAAGCCCAGCCAGGCAGGGGGGGCGCAGCCTCAGGTCCCCTGGCCTGGTGCTGGGGCGGGGAGCATGGCCTGAGGTCTCCCATCAAGCCCCACTGGGCGGGGGGTGCGATCTGAGGTCCCCCAGCCTGGTGCCGGAGTGGGAGGCGCAGCCTGAAGTTCCCTGTCAAGCCCCACCTGGCGCTGGGGCGGGGGGAGCAGCCTGAGGTCCCCTACCCCAGCACCAGGACGGGAAGCGCACCTTGAGGTCCCTGTCAAACACTGCCAGGTGGGGGGCGTGGCCTGAGGTCCCCTGTCAAGTCCCATGGGGGTGGGGGAGGGCGTAGCCTCAGGTCCCTGCTGATTGCTCATTAAGGCTTCTTATGGGAAGTTGGCCTCAGCTGTGGGTGCAGCCATCTTTGTCAATTAGCATATTCCCTCTTTATTAGATAGTATAAAGTTTACCCTAATCTTGGTTGATACAAGTCTACCTCTGACAACAATGGATCCACTTTTGTGGTGCAATTGCAAATGAATTTCTAATCTTACCCAGAACCTCTTAATGTGTGAAATGGAAAATCGTCTTCTGCAACCAATTACTGTTAACTCCAGACAACTCCTGATGACTCCTGCCCAGGCACAATTGTATCCCAGACGCTTCACTTGTCTTCAGTTTCCAAGTTGTGAAAACACTCCTCAGAACGGAGCTATAGCCGAAACTGGTTTGGCTCAGTGGATAGAGCATCGGTCTGCGGACTGAAAGGTCCCAGGTTCGATTCCGGTCAAGGGCATGTACATTGGTTGCGGGCACATCCCTGGTAGGGGGTGTGCAGGAGGCAGCTGGTTGATGTTTCTCTCTCATTGATGTTTCTAGCTCTCTATCCCTCTCCCTTCCTCTTTGTAAAAAATCAATAAAATATATTTAAAAAAAGAAAAAAAGAGAATGAAGCTATATAAAAGCCTCTACAGAACAAAATTATTACCGGATTGAAAACTAAAGTCCTCTTTACCAGAATTATCTTTTAATTGACCTTTACTCTCTCAAAATCCTTTTTCAGAGAAGAATATGACTGATAGCAGTGAACTTAATTTGCTGTAACTGTAATCTGCTCTACTCTCACCACCTACTTTCTTCTTTCTGGTTCTCCCTAGTATGGCCTTAGCTGAGTAATCCTAGGCTCATGGATTACTCAGCTAAGGCCATACTAGGGAGAACCAGAAAGAAGGCATGTGGCACATGGTAGGTAACCCTTCACTGTAATTTTAATAGAGAGGTACTACAGATCATTGGCAGAGTATGACACATTAAAGGATATACACAGTCATACATACAAAGTCAAATAACATACATTGTATTAGAGGGTTATTGAACTCTCAAATTATATGATAATTTAAAAAGACCTGACCTGTAAACCTGACTTTCTTGACAAATGCTAACAAATAAGTGAATTATTTATAATACTAAATCAATATTTAAGACACTGAATTCTTGCTTCCTAGCTTAGCATTTCTGCAACATCAAAAAGTTTACACCATAGTAATAGTATACCAAATCCATTGGATGTTATATTTGAAATTATACATATAAAATAAGAATCTTTATCTTCACATTTTCTTCCTCCAATTTATTTATTTCTATTGTGAATGTGTGTGCATTCAAATTATAAGAAGAAAGCAAAGATGGGGCATATGAAAGTGACATAAATGTGAAGATAATGATCCTAAAGAGAGGAGGGAGAGAGGGAAAGATATTTGTCTTCCGTTAATTATCAGATATATTTGAAGTGAAATCAGCATGGGATGCTTAAATAAATATGTAAATTTATGTTCTTTTGAAAACACAAATTTGGGGTTAGTTTTGCTGAGAGAGGGAAGAAATTCCACCTGTGAACAACTCTGGTCTGTATCTTTCAGGTTTCATCTGCGCATGATCTTCCCTTCCTGAATGCCAACCTCTCAAATTTCAAATTTTGTTAACCAGCCCCTATTTTGATAAATGTCTTTAATTTTTGTACCAGTCCTATCAGGAATACAACATTAAGCTCCCTTTTTATATCTGAGAAAATGAAGGTTCAAATATGTTGTGAATTGGTCATGGTCACATAACTAGTAAGCAGCAGACCTGGACTTGAAACCCAGGCCATATGCAAGCCCACCATCTTTATTGCTATACTACTGAGTAACAGAATGAAGAAGAAAGAGCCAAATTATGAAGTACCAAGATAAAGAAGCATCAGAATATATCTTCCAAATTTAGTTACTAAGCATTTACAAAAACAAAAGCAAAATTAAATTTCCAAATCTAAAATGTGCAGCTTTGCTCTTTTGCTACTTGCAGTATTTGTTGAGATTTAAATACTTCTGCAATTTCAGTTTAAGATAATAAAGAGCCACTAAGTATTGTATTAAACTTGGGAAATTCCCAATGTGCTCAATTTTCCCTATGGATCATATAGATTTAGAATGTAAAAGAATGAGAGAGTAGTGAGCAAGGGGATACAGCCATAACCCCAAACTGATTGCCTGAACATATTTCTACAATCCTCAACTGGCTGTGTTTCGCAGACTCTATTTCCTTTGCCTACCACTTTCCTTTCTTTCCCATATTAATGCTGCTCCTTAAGCTCATTTTGAAAATCCTGTGGAAAGTTCAATTACAATGTTTTTTATAGTTTGATTTGAAAAATATATCTATTTGTTTGTTGGTTTTAGTTGAATGAAATGGTCATGTTTCTCAATTTATATCCATTGGCTTTTAATGCTTCCCTTAGCAAATCTAATGTATTCACTTTATATTTGTTGTGCAATTTTGCAGTTCAAATGCATGACCTTCTGTTACTTTCTTGTGGGAAAAGGATCTTAAGATATGTAATACTTATGATTTACACAGTGCTGCATTATTATAATGTTTACAATAGGAGCCAATGAAAATATCAGAACACTTATAAAGTAATTTTATATACATACTATAACTGAAAGGAGATCATGTAGAAATAGCCTAAAATAGTCAACCAGTCTCCAGAATGGCAAGGCTAATCTTTTCTGCCCTACACCTATCTGGGTGGGTGAAGCAAGTCATTTGTCTTATGTGGCAGCTCTACAAATATTTCAGAACCATGAAAAATGGGAATAATGGTGATTTTATATATCTATAAAAAGAGAAAAACAACTACACACCTTAACAATAATAGTCTACTATAAATAATACATGAATCAACCTGGAAACTAGACCAAAAAATTAAAATATACATATTCCAATTTTATTCACGAAAGTGGATATGCTATTGGTGAATTTAGGCTGTTGAGAAAAAGAGCCCATTTTAATGTTTACTTTCAGTCCCTTAACGAGAAGCAGGATGGTATTTGTGCCTAGAAGGCTTCATTGAACCTCTTGCAACAGGGATCCCTTTCCTCTTTTTTCATATGATATACATTTCTTAAATGCTCAGGAATTCACTAGAACATTACTTTTTCTCTTTCCTAAAATTATACAAAGACAGGATCAATATTTTTTCTTCACTCGACAGAGCATTCACTTCTTATGAATTGAATGTTTGGCCCTTGGAGAAGCTATGCTAACCCAGATGTAAAGTATAAATTCCAATTCAATAAAAAATGTGTGCATAAATGTCTTTTCAAGGAGCTATTCTATGAACTTGCATGTGGTCTGTAATAACTCTGGCATATAGTCTCTATTAACTCTACAGAGCACATCAGTATCTACCAGAGAAGGTTTTTATATGTGCCTGATTAAATAGACATGATTACAGAACAATTAACATAAACATATACAACAAGTGCTTTCCCCACTTATTCTGTTATTCACTCACTCATTATCCCATTGAACAAGTGTTTATGAAGGGAATCCTATGTCCCTGGCACTAGGTTAGACACTAGGGATGTGATGAAAACAAAAATTGACACACTATCTGACTCTAAAAGTTTATAAACTACTCTCTGTTTGCTCAGGTAAAGGTAATTGCTGCATTTTATTATCATAATGCAGGTTTTAGGTGGGATATAAGGGAGTAAGAGAAAAACAGGAATAGATGATAAAATCCTTTCATCATCAAGAAATCATTGCTCTTAACTATCCATTTAAGATTTACTCTTGTGTTTTACACCCAGATAATTCAATTACATTTTTACACCCAAATAATATAACTTTTTATACTCATATAATAAAGCTATTTCTTTTAGCAAATTTTAGAACACTTCTTTAAAACTTTCAGAAAATTTTGGCAAATATTTCTTGAGCACCTACTATATGCCAGGGATAGGATAAAGATACATGTGCATTTTTCTCTTTTCCTAACTGGGTTTACATAATTTTATTTTACTATGAATGAGAAAAAGAGGAGAGCAGTGTGGAGGGGAATGGCATGAAATGAACAAAGACAAAGAGAGTAAATGGGATTAGATGACTTCTCTCATTCGCAGTTCCTGCTCACAGTATTTTCAGGGAAACTAGATAAATATATATATATAATTGGAAGTGTAGTAAAAGGTTTATTTTGGCCTGAATGGTAATAATATAAGGACTATCAATATTTGAAATTAAAATATTTTATAACAGTCCATAATTCCAGTTTATCTTGAGTGCTTTCAGAAAATTTTAGCAGATATTTCTTGGGCAACTACTATATGCCAGGGATAGGATAAAGATACATGTGTAATTCTTCTTTTTCCTTACTGGGCTTATAGAATTTTGTTTTCCTAAAAGGTAGATGACCCTAGAACCTATAGCCATAAGCATTCTCTCAGTTCATTACATGCCTCCCTCACTCACCCTATTTCACCCACTTAAATCACTTACTTAGTTGCTATCAAGTGTTTCCAAAAGCTTCCATGTAAGAAAAACAAACAACAACAAAAAAGAAACCTCTAGGCTGTTGAATTAACAAGAAGATCTCTAGCTCATCATCTAAAGATTTGGTTCATTGTGTCTAGAATGGTGGGTGGACTGTGTTTTAGCAAGTGCCCAAAGTGACTCTTTGCAACCAAATTACTTGTGGAAAATGCTATTGTAGACATTTCAGTTTTCAACCCCCAAATGATTAAGAACATGTTATTAACCTCTTTTTATGAGTCAGTGATCTCAACACAATATTAACCTGTGGGAGTTTTATAAGTGTATAAATGGAAGTCAAGCTCAGATGTTTTAGGTATGAAGATATATATATCCTATATAATAAAGAGTTAATATGCAAATTGATCCTCATGCCCTCGCATCACAAGATGGCTACCACAAGATGGCTGTCCCATGTCATCACAAGATGGCCACCCCCACGTCATCACAAGATGGCCAGCTGGGGAGGGTAGTTGGGGGTGACCAGTCCTGCAGGGGAGGGCAGTTAGGGGTGATTGGGCCAGCAGGGGAGCAGTTAAGTGTCAATCATGCTGGCAGGGGAGCAGTTAGGCATCAGTCAGGCTGGCAGGCAGGCGAGTTGTTAGGAGCCAGCAGTCCTGGATTATGAGAGAGATGTCCAACTGCCAATTTAGGCCCAATCCCCCTGGAAGGGACGCCTGGGTCCTGGGTGAATGCAGGTGACCAGAGGGAAGCCAGCCCAGGTTCCAGGTGCTTGTGGGTGGCCGGAGGGAAGCAAGCCCATGCCCCAGGTGCCAGAGGGAAGCCGGTGCCAGCAGCCAGGGGAAGGAAGGCCTACTCTTGCATGAACTGTGTGCAATGGGCCTATCGGGCCTCTAGTACGTATATATTTATATACGTACTAGAGGACCAGCGCACAAAATTTGTGCATGGGTAGGGGTCCCCTCAGCCCAGCCTGCCCCCTTGCCAATCCGGGCCCCTTTGGGGGATGTCCGACTGCTGGTTTAGGCCCATACATCCCTCTCACAATCCTGGACTGTTGGCTCCTAATTGCTCACCTGCCTGCCTGCCTGGTCACCCCTAACTGCCCCCCACTGCCGGCCTAGTCACCCCTCACTGCCCCCTGTGCCGGCCTGGTTGCCCCCAACTGCCCTCCCCCACTTGCCTAGTTGCCCCTCATTGCCCTCCCTGCCAGCCTAATCACTCCCAATTGCCCGCCCTGCCAGCCTAATCGCCCCAACTGCCCCCCCCCCCAGTGGCCAGGTCGCCTCTTACTGCCCCCCCGTGCTGGCCTAGTTGTCCCCAATTGCCCCCTTCTGCCAGCCTGATCGCCTCTAACTGCCCCCCCTGCCGGCCTGGTCACCCCCAACTGCCCCCTCTGCCGGCCTGGTCGCCCCTAACTGCCCCCCCCCACCACCAGCCTGGTTGCCTCTTCCTGCCACCCCCTGCTGGCCTGGTCACCCCCAACTTTCCCCCCTGCTGGCCTGGTCACCCCTCACGGCCCCTCCATCAGCCTGGTCACCCCACAGAGACTGCTGTTCAGTCGTTTGGTCATCCCTCTCTAATGCCCCTGCCGGCCTTGTTGTCCCACACAGCCTGCTTGTTCAGTGGTTTGGTCATCCCTCACTAACCCCTCAGCTGGCCTAGTCGTAGGCAGCCATCTTGTGAGGGCGTGATGGTGAATTTGCATATTACCTCTTTATTATATAGGAGATATATATATATATATATATACACACACACACACACACACACACATATATATACATATATATACTAGTGTATATACATGTGTGTGTGTATATATATATATATATATATATATGTATTTTTTATATATATTTATCAAAGTGCTTAATCTCATTGCCTTACATTGATATAACAGTGTTTTGTGCATCATGATAGCATCCCCTATAATATATAATTTGAGTTTTTCTGAACTAGGTCAGTACAAAGCATGGCTGAACATTGCTATTAAATAAGCTGGGGAGGGCCAACTTACATCATTCACAAAAATAAACTCAAAATGGATAAAGGACTTAAACATAAGATGGAAACCATAAAAATCTTAGAAGAATCCATAGGCAGCAAAATAGCAGACATATGTTACAGCAATATCTTTACTGATACAGCACCTAGGGCAATGGAAACTAAGAAGAAAATAAACAAATGGGACTACATCAAAATAAAAAGCTTCTGCACAGCAAAAGAAACCATCAACAAAACAATAAGAGAGCCCACTGCATGGGAAAACATATGTGCCAATGTTATCTCCAATAATCTCCAAAATTTATAGGGAACTCATACAACTTAACAAAAGGAAGATAAACAACCCAATAAAAAAATGGGTGTCAGATCTAAATAGACCCCTTTCAAAAGAGGACAAACAGAAAGCCAAGAGACATATGCAAACATGCTCAAACTCACTAATCATCCAAGAGCTGCAAATCAAAATGACAATGATGTACCATCTCACACCTGTCAGAATGGCAATCATCAACAAATCAACAAACAACAAGAGCTGGAGAAGATGTGGAGGAAAAGGAACCCTTGTGAACTGCTGGTGGGAATGCAGACTGGTACAGCCACTGTGGAAAACAGTATGGAGTTTCCTCAAAAAGTTAAAAATGGATCTCCCATTTGACCCCGTAATCCCACTCCTGGGAATATATCCCAAGAAACCAGAAACAACAATTAGAAGGGACATATGCACCTCTATGTTCATTGCAGCACAATTTACAATAGCAAAGATTTGCAAACAGCCTAAGTGTCCATCAGTAGATGAGTGGATTAGAAAATGGTGGTACATCTACACAATGGAATACTATGCTGCTTTAAAAACGAAGGAACTCTTGCCATTTACAACAGCATGGATGGAGCTGGAGAGCATTATGCTAAGCAAAACAAGCCAGTCGGAGAAAGATAAATATCACATGATCACACTCATTTGTAGAATATAATGAACAGCATATACTGATGAACAAAAACTAGAGCCAGAGTCATAGAAGCATCGAACAGACTGTCCAACCTTTGAGGGAAGGTGGAGGGTGAGGGGATAAGAGATCAACCAAAGGACTTGTATGCATGCATATGAGCATAACCAATGGACACAAACAGTAGGGGGGTGAGAGCATGTGCTGGGGTTGGGGGGCAACTAGGGGGAGGTCAATGGGGGAAAAAGGAGATATATGTAATACTTTAAACAATAAAGAATGAAAAGAATCAGCTGGGGTCGGGCCCAAATACTCTTAAAATCAAAGGAAAACAAAATTTCTAGATAATTTAAATATGCAAACTGGGCTAGAGTCACTATTATAGATATAGAGATTTAATTTCCCATCAATATTAATGAACAATTAATCAGGAATGTGTTAGTGAGTGGCTAACAACCTGTCTCTGACATAAGAGGAAATACTGAGTTATAAAATTTGACAATTATCATGTAAATAGTCTCTCCAAGGCTAACTTCCAGCTATAACTGATGTCATTGAATAAGTAGTGGGCAAAGTAAGTTATGTGCCCAATCAGCTCTAATGTTATTGCAAGCTAAATCCAGCACATGCATGATTGAATTATCATCTACTATGTTAGGTGCTGAGGAAATAACAATAGCCTTTCTTTCAAGTCTTTTATCATGTCACAACAGTTTTATATCATAGACATACAAAAATACAAACAAACATAGCCTTTTTCAGTATCAAATGAGGTAGTAAAGATAACAGTAATTATAACCACTATCATTTACTGAACATTTACTCTTTTTTTGAGGAATATGTTAATAGTTAATCACATGTACCCATATTACATTTCTCTACACATACACATATAAAACATAATTAACTAAATACTTACTATATGCTGGGCATTATTTCTAGCACTTTACCACATTATGTTAATGATGTGAGTACTATTTTCTCTCCTACAGAAAAGTGAGGTCTGCAAAAAATATATCCAACTTTTGTAGTATCCAACAACTGATAAATGTCGATATGAATCTGCACCCAGGTAATATGACTTCAGAACTAACATCTCTACTATTAACTCCATTGCCATATAGGTACAGAAAATAAGTGGTATCAGAGGTTGGGAAAGAGCATAGATACCTAGGCATAGAGGTCAAAGGTGGTTTCATGCTTAAGTAACCTATGAACTCTTGCTCTCATTAAAGTTTATGATTAGTAATTAATGATGTCAATATCGCTGCA
Organism: Eptesicus fuscus; assembly: GCF_027574615.1. Classification (NCBI taxonomy): domain Eukaryota; kingdom Metazoa; phylum Chordata; class Mammalia; order Chiroptera; family Vespertilionidae; genus Eptesicus; species Eptesicus fuscus. The sequence goes on along the minus strand of NC_072487.1, from coordinate 9,790,793 downwards.
AAATCAGAATGAGTCATCTTATTAAAGCATCTCTCAAAATCTATAGGAAATCTATTAATTATGATAAGACAGATATATTAACCTACTAGAGTAATAAATCTATATAGAAACTATGATTTGATATTTTGCATAAATTCACAAAATACAGTGACTATAGTCCCTTAAGAACTTTATTATAATAAAATTGTTTTCCCAAATTATAGTAGAAAATAGAAAATATTTCCATTGTTTTCAAACATGTAAAACAAATGGATTCATTGCAAAATCATTGACATCAAAACCAAACACATCTTTCTTTAATTGCAAGGATGGGCCCTAGTTGGTTTGGCTCTGTGGTGAGAGGGTCAACCCTCAGAATGAAGGGTCCTGAGTTAGATTCAGGTCAAGGGCACATACCTCAGTTACGGGCTCCATCCCTGGCCCAGATGAATAGCATACAGGAGGCAACGAATCAATTTGTCTCTCTCACATCAATGTTTCCTTCTCTGTGTCTCTCTTTCCACTCTCTCTAAAAATCAATGGGGAAAAATCCTTGCGTGATGATTAACAACAACAGAAGAAAACAAAACCAAGCAAGCAAATAAAAAAATATTCCAAGGATGGTTAAGGGAAGCCTTATTTTTCTCCTCCCAGTGTTAATCTCTCTCTCTTTCTCTCATTTCTCCCCATGCCTGAAGGCAGATACATTTCTTTATACGTTTAATTACAGATATGACTCTAGGGTCTAGACTCTAACAAGGTGTGGGTCACTTTTTATGGATTTTTCCATGAGTATATTGTGCACATTAAATCTGTATACTGAGTTGTTTCCCTGTATTGTTTTCTGGTAATTTAAGAATATATCTAGAAATAAAGGTACTAATAGAATGGGTGCTAATAAGCTGCAATGTGTTCCCCACCAAGTCAGGCAGCCACATAATAAGAGTGCCCACTGATTGCATTCTGCATTGATTCTGAGCCTATATTTCCTGAACAGGGAGAATGGATTTTTTTGGTGGGAAAATAAGTGAGTTTCTTCCACTTCTGTCTTCCTGTATTCTGGCTTATAAGCAGCACACTCTCTGCTCTTTGTAAAGCCATTCTTTCTCTGTCTTACAGAGGGAAAACATTTTGTTTAGATTTCAGAATTTCTATTAGTATTCCTATATTTTTCTCTGATTTTACTCCCTTTTACATGTCTTTACAGTAATTTAAATGAGAAATTGGAAAAAATCTATATCAGTTGTTTCAATAAAAGTATAATTTTAAAACCCATCCAAGGAGTTCTTAAACTGTTTGGTTCTGTGGTCTATTTCTAAGACACTAGTTCTATCCTGAGGTTCTGACTCAATTTAGATCCTCTAGAATCATGTTTTTAGTGTGAACCAGGTTTAGTAACTCATGTCAGGATTTGCTTAAGAATTTCTGATTTAGATCTTTGAAAAGCAATAGCATTAGGTCTCTGTCTTAGTCTACCACATGGAATAAAAAGAAATTTAGAAACAGTAACTATAGAGCAAATACCTAGTACTCTTCTAAAGAGTATCCATAACCCAGCAGGGTAACTTAGTGGTTGAGCATCTGTCTATGAACCAGGAGGTCAGGGTTTGATTCCCAGGCCAGACAGGGTTGTGGGGTCTATCCCCAGTGGGGAGTGTGCAGGAGGCAGCTAATCAATGTTTCTATCTCTCTATCCTTCTCTTTTCCTTTCTCTAAAATCAATATATATATATATATTGAGTGGCCAGATTATTATGATCTCTGAACGCATAATATATATATATATATATATACATATATATATATATATATATATATACACACATACACACTAAAGGCTCAGTGCACGAAATTTGTGCACGGGGGTGGGGGTGGGGGGTGTGTCCCTCAGCCTGCACCCTCTCCAATCTGGGACATCCCTCTCACAATCCAGGACTGCTGGCTCCCAACCACTTGCCTGCCTGCCTGATTGCCCCTAACCGCTTCTGCCTGCCAGCCTGATCACCCCCTAATTACTCCCCTGCCAGCCTGATCAATGCCTAACTGCTCCCCTGCCAGCCTGATCAATGCCTAACCGCTTCTGCCTGCCGGCCCGATTGCCCCTAACTGCCCTCCCCTGCCAGCCTGGTCACCCCTTACTGCCCTCCCCTGCAGGCCTGGTCCCTCCTAACTGCCCTCCCCTGCAGGCCTGGTCCTTCCCAACTGCCCTCCCTTGCAGGCCTCTCCCCCCCAACTGCCCTCCCCTGCTGGCCTGATCACCCACAACTGCCCTCCCCTGCCGGCCATCTTGTGTCCACATGGGGGGGCCATCTTTGGCCACATGGGGCGGCCATCTTGTGTGTTGGAGTGATGGTCAATTTGTATATTACCTCTTTATTATATAGGATATATATATATATATATATATATATATATATACACACATACACACACACATACATATTAGAGGCCTGGTGCATGAATTCATGCATGGGTGGGGTCCAGCCAGCCTGGCCAGGGGGAGGGGACATGGGCAGTTGGCCGGCCTGCCTGCTGGTCGAACTCCTGGTCAAGGGGACAATTTGCATATTAGACTTTTATTATATAGGATATACACTGAGTGGCCAGATTATTATGTGTTCAGAGATCATAATAATCTGGCCACTCAGTGTGTGTGTGTGTGTGTGTGTGTGTGTGTGTGTGTGTGTGTATCTATCTATCTATCTATATATATATTTAAAGACTACACCTAATGATTTTATTTAATTCTCATAACAACCCTGATAGTAAGGAACTATAATTATCTCTGTTTTAAAGATGAGGAAGCTGTGGCTTTGGGAGTTTATGTCACCTGCCTTGTAACAAATTGTAAGACAAAAAGTCAAATTTAAAACTCAATTTTGTCTAACTCCAAGGCCTCTAATTTAAATTTTCACATGATGAACTGTTTTTTTCTATATAGCAAAAATTATTCAATTTAAATGATTATTCCTTTTTTGAAGATTATATTCTTCTTACTTTTTGTATGTTAAAATGTCTTGTATAATGATGGTAATTTGATTTTCTGTTTTTATTTCACATCTTTAGCTGACAAAATTAAAAGCTAGAAACACTTAAATGCCCCAATTAATTTAATTTTATTTTATTTTTGCTAATTTACTGGTGCTTAAAACTCAGAGCCTCAAAACCACAGCCTTAGGAAAGACTTACCTTTCAGATGACATGTCTCACAATATTGAATTATTGCTTAGCAATTTCCCCAACAAGTTATGTAGCAGGATAAAGGTAAGACTTAAATTATATTAAGTCAGTGTAAAAATTACCTTAATTTCAAGCATCAAATAAATATATTTTCTTTTCTTTTTTTAAAAATATATTTTCAATCAACCCCATGGTTGTTATATCTTTCATTAAACTATTTATATCAGTATCAATAGGGTACCAATCTAAAATTATAACACCACTTCTCTGATATCATTACTGTCCTAGGAAAAGCCTCTTGTTACATATATAAGCAGTATTATTGCAGAGCAGAAATGAAGGCAGCTGGGGTCCAAGCAGGCCACTTTCCTGGGTTTTAGTGGCATCACAGGTGGCTGCCAGGCTCAATGTACATTTTGTACCATTTACCTTTATAAATGTAAAGTAGTTACATACATTTAAACTGAGAAGAAATACATGTTAGAGGAAAGCATATTTTATGGGCATTGTGTGTAAGAAAAACTCAAAATTTCATTGAATTATTTTTACATCATTAACTACTTTGAAAAAGAACTCCATATAAATATAAAAATTGGGACAGGCCTTTAAAAAGGCTTACAAAGAACCATGCAAACTGTAGTATGTCCTTCCATAGTGAACCGTTCATCTCCAGCCCCTCACACTGTTAAAACCAAGAATATATCTAGAAATAAAGGTGGCAGTAGGATGGGTACTAATGAGCAGCACTGTGCTCCCCACAGTGCCATTTTAAAGTATGTTTCAGAGAAAATGCAAGAATCATCATTGGCATTTTGGGACAGATAAAACTGTTGGGCCCTGTTCCTGATTCTATCCTTCTGTGATTTTTCAAACTCGTGCTCCTTCCTATTAGGTTGTTCTTAATATTAGGTCTGGGGAGCGGGCTTAAGCCGTCAGTTGGACATCCCCCAAGGGCTCCCAGACTGCGAGAGGGCGGAGGCCGGGCTGAGGGAACCCCCCGAGTGTAAGAATTTCATGCACCGGGCCTCTAGTATATTTCATAAAAGATTATCAGAGGAGAAACATTTTAGAATTCAAATCCTATTAAAATCTCAAAACACACGAAGGTCAACTTCAATTTGTATGCCACCCATTGCATGTTATGATCAGAGAAAATATTCATGGGAGATAGAAATATACCATGATAACAATGATCGTTTTTTTTTTCCTTTAGGAATCAGATTTATGACTGCTTTCATTCCTCATGATAGAAAATCTAATTTCTCAGTCAGTTTCAAAATCCTGCTTTTTCAGCACATTTTACAGAGATAACGTGAATGAGCAGGGCCAGCCCCTATGGCAGAATATCTGTGAAATCTGTAATTTCAGAATCCCTCATATGAAACTTATATGGCTAATTTTATATTTCTTAAAATTAAGGGGGTTTCTATGATACGGGGCCCCCTAAAACTAGTAAGGTGATATTATTTATATTACATATCTGCAGATATTACACATCTGGCTAATGCCTCTTTCCAGAAGCTCATCATGTATATACTCAATTAAACTTTTTAATTCTGTACAGAATCTTCATACAGAATGAAAATCAAGTAAAAGAGGCATTCATTAGCTGAATTATGCTGCGGACATTTCATTTAAGAAGCCTGGAAATTGAAATTATAACCTTTTATATTAAAAAGATTGAAGCTTTCTTTTAAATTTCTTTATTCTAAACACCAAAAAATTTTGCAGTAAATAGTATTGTTGCCTTAAATGTACAGGGGCAATTGTCCTCAGACTCCAACAAAATAAGGATTCAAAATCCAGATCCTTAACATTTTGCTCTTGAGTAACTTAAAAAAAAAAAAGTGGCCAAATAATGTATGAAACTCTCAGTAACTGACAAGTTTAAAAGGTCAGATTTAATTTTTGTCTACCAGCTTAAAAGTAATGTTAAATTACATTTGAAATGGATATGACTTAGATTTGTGATTCAGCACAAATAATAGTCATACTTTATAGATGCTCAAACTAATAAATATTTAAATCAAACAGGTATTAACTACACTTTAAAAATATTTCTGTTATTTTTAGTAAAGTTGACATATAAAGCTACTTACTAAAACTCAGAACTTAAAAATATTATATTGTTAAAGACATAAAGTTTGAATTTAAAGTGTTTTTTCCTCTAATACTAGGCATATTATTTATTAATGTATTAGTAAACATATAGATAGAAACTAAAACTAAAAATTATTGTAATTAGTCAGTTTACCTTTTCAGAGAGGGGTTCCTAATGTAACTTAACTAATATGATTTAAATTAAAACTAACAGTTTAACCAGTGTGGCTCAGAGGTTGAGCATGGAGGAGGTCATGGTTCAATTTCCAGTCAGGGCACATGTGCAGGTTGTGGGCTCAATCCTGGTGGGGGCGCACAGGAGGCAGCTGATTGATGTTTCTCTCTCATCAATGGTTCTATCTCTGTCTCCCTCTCCCTTCCTCTCTCTCTATAATTAATAAAAAAAAAAAACATTAAAAAATAATAACGGTGAAATAAATTAGTTCAGACAAACAAAAGCTGAGAATATTTTTTGTTTTTGTTTTTGTTTCCATTAGATTTTCACTACTAAAAATGCTAATGAAAATTATTCAGAAGAATATTGCATAGAAATTTGGATCAGCAAAAGGAAAAAAAGAGCTTTAAAAAGAAAAATTATGGCAATACAGAAATTTTGTTTCATTTATTTATTGTGTTTCTTTAAAAGTTAATTTAGTGCCTTGTTAAAAATATAACAAATTACTGTGCGATTTGTAACATAGGTACAAGTAAAATGTATCACTCCAATGGCACAGATGATAGGGAAGTAAAATAGAAGTACATTGTTGTAAGGATCTTATATTATATCTGATATAGTAAGTCTCAAATGTATAAAATCACCAGATGGTATAATGTATTAAGTTGATGCATCTTTTTAACACTAGAGCAACCAGTGAGAGAGTAAATCATAGAACCCATAGTAGAGATAAAATGGAATATGAAATATATTTAAGTCAAAAGAAAAGTTAAACAAAAATGGAAAGGATGCCCTCGCTGGTTTGGCTCAGTGGATAAGGCCTGTGGACTGAAGGATCCCGGGTTTGATTCTGGTCAAGGGCCTGGGTTGTGGGCTTGGTTCCCAGTGTGGGGCATGCAGGAGGCAGCCAATTAATGATTCTCTGTCATTGTTGATGTTTCTATCTCCCTCTCCCTCTCCCTTCCTCTCTGAAATCAATAAAAATATATTAAAAAAATATATATTTTTTTAAATGGAAAGGACAAATAGAAAACAAATAGCAAGATGGCTGATGTAAAGCAAACATGTTATATTCATTAAATATGTTTGGTCTAAGAACTTCAGTTAAAAGACAATGATTGTCAGACTAGATGAAAAAATCAATGATACAACTCAGCAATTAAAATGAATGACTACTGGTTTATGCAACAACATGGACAAATCTCTAAAGTGTTATGCTGAGAAACCAAGATGGCGGCATAGGTTAAACACCTAACCTACAGCCTGGCACAACAATTTCAAAAATACAACTAAAAGTCAAAACGGACATCACCCAGAACCACAGTAAAGCTGGCTGACTGAAATGCCCACAACTAGAAGGAAAGAGAAAACCACAAGGAAAATCAGAGGAGCCGTAAAAGCCTGAGGTATGGAGACATGGGCGGAGACACGAGCACACGCGCGTGCGGGGAGGACGGAGCCGGAGAGGATGGGGCGGCTGACTGCCTGGCCGGCGTTCTCTAGCGGGAAGGAGATAAAAACTCCAGATTGCGCTGAACCCCAGCTCCGACTGCACTGAACCTCAGTTCCGTGCGAGACCCTGGGAAGCCAGGCTCATGCTGGGGGAATCTGGGCTGCGGGGCGGAAACACAGAGGAGCGGCAAAAGGCAGAGCTCCGGAGGCGTGCACGTGAATGCACGCAGAGGACAGACTGTTGCCTATGCCACTGAATTGCCCTAGCGGGAAGGAGACAAAAGCTCCGGACCGTGCTGAACCCCAGTTCCAACTGCACTGAACCCCAGTTCCGGGCGAGACCCTGGGAAGCCAGGCTCATACTGGGGGAATCTGGGCTGTAAGGCGGAAACGCAGAGGAGCGGCGAAAGGCAGAGCACTGGAGGCGCGCACGGGAATGCACGCAGAGGATGGTCTGTTGACTGTGCCGCTGAATTGCCCTGCTGGGAAGGAGACAAAAGCGCCAGACTGCGCTGAGCCCCAGTTCCGACTACACTGAAACCCAGTTCCGGGCGAGAATCTGGGAATCCAGATTCATTGGGGGAGAGACTAGACTGTTTGGCAGCGGGCGAAACTCCAGGGCGCTTTTCTCTCAGAGGTGTTTGCAGGGAGTACAGAAGGACACTGAGACCCAGGAACCTCATAGGGCGGGGCTGACGGGAAGCCAAGGATGTAGGCTCCACCCTGAAACTCCGCCCCATCCAAGCTGAGCACAGAGGTTTTTACAATTTTGCAAGTCTAGTTGAATAAGGCTGTCTTCCGGCGAAGACAGAGCTGATCCTCACAGCCGATCCTCACAGCCAATTGGACTGGAGGTCAAATCCTCCCAGTGTACCAACAGCAATCAAGGCTTAACAACACCAAGACTTTGCACTCAGCCCACAAAGGGGGGTACCAAGAGTGACCACCTAGGGAGATTGGGGAAGCTGAGCTACCGGCCCCTGTAGGTCACTGACCACACAAAGCCACTCCATCAACATAGGGAGGCAGCCAAAAGGTGGAGACACTGAAGCAGGTCACGAATAGAAGGGATGAAGGAAAGTAAACTAATGCACGACACAGTGTTCAGAACCACATTTATAATGTTACTTAAGAATCTTCTGGAGGACCAAGATGGCTGCATAGGGCAGACGCCTGATTGTTGCCTACCACAACAATTTTGAAACTGTGGCTGGAGAACAGAGAAGACACCATCCAGAACCACCAGAGGGCTGGCTGGGCGGATGCTCTATGGCTAGAATAAAAGAGAGGGGGACGCGGGATGATGCTGATGCCGATGAGCCAAAGATCACACTTTAAGAACTATGGCTCTGGCGACACAATGGCGGCCTGGAACGTGCTCGGCGTGGTTCCCCCGGCGGTCTCTGGCTGAGGGGATGGCTCCGCTCGCTGCCGAGCATGGACAGACGAGCCCCTGGGGGTCATGGGGTGGGAGACTCTGTGCTTACTGACCTCCGAGTCATTCGAGAATCTCTGCGCCCCAGAAGCGGCCAGGTGCGCATGCCCGGCGACCAGCCGCCGCTGCAGACCCGAGCGCTGTCGCAGCGACCTTGGACCAGCCCGCAACCGTGCACGGGGCGCACCGGAACCTTGCCGAGCCCGCCGCCCAGCGAGTTCCGCGGCAGCTGCCCCGGAACTTTGAGAAAATGGCCGGAGGAATTGCTGAGAAGGAATTGACCGATAGGAGTTGGGATCGGGAAGACGAGGCCCCGCTGGGTCCCCGATCCAGGTGCGCTCGCCCGGTGACTGGTCGCTGCTGCAGACCCGAGTGCCGCCGCAGCGACCTCGGACCAGCCCGCCACCGCGCACCGGGCGCACCGGAGCTTCGCCGAGCCTGCCACCCAGCAAGTTCCGCGGCAGCCGCCCTGGAGCTTTGAGAAAATGGCCGAAGGAATTGCTGAGAGGGAATAGACCGACAGGAATTGGGATCAAGAAGACGAAGCCCCGCTGGATCCCGGGTCCGGGTGAGGCCACGCGCCCCTGGGTCCGAGTGAGGCCACACGCGCCTGGATCCAGGTGAGGCCACATGCCCCTGGGTCCGGGGGAGGCCACGTGCCCCTGGGTCTGGGTGAGGCTGGGTCCCGGGTCTGGGTGAGGCCGTGCGCCCCTGGATCTGGGTGAGGCTGGGTCCCGGGTCCGGGAGAGGTCGCGCCCCTTGGTCCGGGAGAGGCCACGCACCCCTGGGTCCGGATGATGCTGGATCCCGGGCCCGAGTGAGGCTGCACGCCCCTGGGTCCGGGTGAGGCTGTGTGCCCCTGGGTCCGGGGGAGGCCGCGCACCCCTGGGTCCAGGTGAGGCTGGATCCCAGGACCGGGTGAGGCCACGCGCCCCTGGGTCCGGGTGAGGCCACGCGCCCCGGGGCCCGGGTGATGCTGGGTCCCAGGTCTGGGTGAGGCCGCGCGCCCCTGAGTCTGGGTGAGGCCGCGCCCCTGGGTCCGGGCGAGACCAAACCAGAGGGAGTCGGACCTGCATTACCACCCTTTGTCCACCATCCAGAGCTGAAAAGTCAGTGCCGACATGTACACATAAGGGACTAGTGGACATTGAAATTGGGTCTCAAAAGAACTGTTGGTCCAGAAAGAAACTCACTACAGACTGATTCATTTGCCTGTCAGCATAACTATTATTGCTCGTATCACATTCAGTTCTTATAAGTATATTTCTAGTAATACATGATCTCACTCATCTAGGGGAAATGATGAACAACATAGACTGATGAACAAGAACAGAACCAGAAACAAGGAGGCATCAATCGGACTGTCAGGCCTCAGAGGGAGGGGAGGGGAGGGTGGGGGTAGAGAGGAGAGATCAACCAAAGGACTTGTGTGCATGCATACGAGCCTAACCAATGGTTAAGGACAATAGGGGGGTGGGGGCATCCATGGGGAGGGGTGTGGGATGGGAATGGGGGCATGAGGACAAATATGTGACACCTTAATCAATAAAGAAATAAAAAATAAAAATAAAAAATAAAAAAAATAAAGTGTTATGCTGAGTGAAAGAAGCCAAGCATAAGGCTACATACTCTAGGATTCTACTTGTATGAAGTTCTAGAAAATATAAAACTATAAGGACAGAAATCAGATCAGTGGTTTCTGAGACTGGCGGTGGGAGGAGATGATTAGCTACAAAAGAACATTAGAGATGTTTTAAGGAGATGGAAAATTTTGAAACCTTAATTATTTGGGGAATTAAATAATTGTATAATATAATAAAAATCCATGAACTGTGCACATATAAAGGGTGAGATTTATTAGATATAAATTATACCCAATAAGCCTAACTTTAACATAATGAATTATATCAACATCCAAGTATAGGATCTAAATAAGAAAGACAATTTAATTATAAAAATAATGATAGGTAAAAAGTAAAAACAATATACCATGTAAAACTAAACATAAGACAGATGCAATGGCTGTACTAATATCTGAAGTATCAAGGATAAAGTGGTAAATTGTTTACTAAAAATGCATTCGAATCATCAAAAAGATACAATCCTAAATGTATGTTGATCCAATAACAAAGCTTCAAAATAAAGCAAAAACTTACAAAATAGGATGTATATATAAACATCCATAATTATAGATTTCAAAACTCCTCTCTCAAAACTGGTAGAAAAATAGCCAAAAATTCAGTAAGACTGTCCAAGACTTAAACAACACTATCACAGTGGACCTGGTTGACATTTATAGAATCCCCTGCATGTCAGCAGAATAACATAATGCTTTCAAAAGTATATGAAATAGGCACCTGAATAAATGATCAAAATCATACAGAGATACAGAATGTGTGTATGATCTAAAACAGATTATATTAGAAAGCAATTACATAAAAGAATATAGAAATTTTCCAAATATTTGGAAATTAAACAATTCTCTTCTATAAAACCCCTGTGTCAAAGAAAAAAAATCTAAAAGTATATTAGAAAAATGTTTGAACTGAATGGAAAAGAAAACACAATTTATTACACAAGATGGCTTTGGCTGCATCCATCCATCAGGTGTTGAGAAGACAGTGTAGGTCACATTTCAGATTTTTACCAAGGGTTAAGGGGCTGGAATAATATTACCAAATCCACCAACCTTGGGCCAAGAGCTACCCAGATATGTTAATTCTCACATAATTTCAGTTGGTTGTGTTTGAACACAAAGGGGGTTGAAGTAGGCGAGACAGACAGCCCTTGTTTAAAAAATGCTGGTGCCCTGGCTGGGTAGCTCAGTTGGTTAGAGCATTGTCCCACTTTGCCAAGGTTGCGGGTTTTATTTCCAGTCAGGGCTCATACAAGAATCAACAATGAATGCATAAGTACTGGAATAACAAATTGATGTTTCTCTCTCACAGCTCTTCCTTTCCCTCTCTAAAAAATCAATAAAATAAAAACTACCAGGCTGCTGCTGGCACAGGGAAGTGGAAGCAGAACAGGAGCCTGATGGACAAGAACAGAGGACTGTGTGTAGGTGTATGGACAGAGCACTGGCACTGTCTGCTCCGAGGGAAAGCTGCTAAGAGCAGGCTCAGAGATGGAACTGAGCAAAACTCAGCCTGCCATTGGGAAAGAAAAAAGACTGATTACAATGTAGATAAATGGAAGGGGAATCAAGGAGAACGGATTAAGCCAGGACAAACTTGAGCACCTCTATTTACATCTTAAGGGCGAATGTGTAGAATATTTAGAAAGAAAGTTTGAAGATAGAGGAAGGATGTTTTAACTTCATTGGTGACTCAGGTAAAAATGAAAGTACTGAGATAGCTGGAAGGAAATGGTGACAATAAAGTAGAAAGAAAAAATTGAGGTAATTATTGAGTATTTACTCTATAGCACACATCATTCCAAGCACTTTATATGTACTCAATTTGTTAATCTTCAATCCTTTAAAATAGATATTATTATTCCCACTTTCTAGGTTGAAAATTTAAAAATGAATATAACAGAGCACAAAGAGTTAAAAAATTGCAGTCTTTGGTTTCAAAGTTCTTAACCATTCTCTATGCTGCCTTTTCAATGAATTCTATTCTACTTTAATGTTTCACTTGGGGACCAGTTCCTAATGAGGAAAAGTCCATGGTGAACCATCCGATTGAGCCATTTGAGTAGATCGCCCCAGTGAGGAGAGGGTAAAAGTCCCAGCAAGTAGGGGGGTCAGAGCAGTGCAAGGCCAAGCTAAATTTCCCTAAGTGGAGCAGTTACTTTGAAACAACTAGAGTTTGAGAGAGGAGAGAAGTCCTGAGAAACTGCCGGGACTGACCAGCAAACCCTGAGATATGGATGAATGGATTACTCTGACACATGTTTCTGTGAAAGAGAGGGCTAAGGGACTGTGGCCATAGGGACCAAAACAGCCCCATTCACCTGCCTCCTTAGGCTTTTATTATAACAACTGCTTGAACTAAAATTAACTGTTAGATACTATCAGTAGGGAAGCATCCTTGAAAAGACACATGCATCTGTAGTGTCCTTTAAGCAAGGTCATGTCTAAGTAAATACCCTGGGGCTCAGAGTTGTTTGGAAAAGTCAAGGTAGGGACTGCCGCCTTCGGCAAGGTCCCCCTAGAGGCCCCCGACCTTTCGGAGAATCCTCCGTACAGGCTTTCCAACCAAGTCCTATGCTTCCCCACAAGAAAATGAGGATTTTTACTAGAGCTTGGAGCTAACCTCATTTCTGATTTGAGTGACATAAGGTTTCTAGAGTGGACAGTTGTTACACGTTGAAGGGGCCTGAGAACACATTGGAAGATATAGTTCACATTGCTTGAATGGATGAACAAAATCTAAAGTACATGAACAGAATACTTCAGGCCAGCAAGAGGCCACAGGTTCTGGGGTGACAGGCTTCAAGTGTATAACTCAACAAAACATCATCTGCACACTGCATCATGTGCCCATCACCCCTAGCAAAGTCTCTTTCTGTCTCAATTGTTCCCCCCTTTGCCCACCTCCACCTTCCCCCACCCCCTTTTTCCTCTGGCTATCACCACAAAGACTATCCTTTCAGGAAGGATTTTAAGGTTAACAGAAGCAATTCTCCTGAACATGATCATAGGAATGGTCTTGTTTTTATAATGGTAAGGACTGCTCATTTGTATGGGACACTTTATGTTATTATTCCCATTCTTTATGTCCTACTCCAAACTCCCTTCAGTAGTTTGATTCCCTGCATTGAAAACATAATCTACTTCTTTATATAAGAGTTAAACTCCAATGTCCTAGGGCCAACTGCTGTTTATTCCTATCCAATTGGTTTTAATCTTTAAATGCCAAACTTAATTGCTTACTTGTACTTTACTTTTTGCCTTCCCCTTCCCCATTGCTGTGGAACATCCAAACTAGAAAAATGGCCTTTTGAAAAAATATTTGCCTGCTCACCATCAATGCCCCTCACCATGTAGGAACTGCTAGGGCCCTCTGAGTAGATAAATACTAGCCTTGTTCTTAGAATACCTCTTCAACAGTTACACATCATAACATAGCCTAGATATTCAAATTGTTAATACTATGCTTTAGTACATAAAAATGAGCATCTGAATACTAAGAAGCTATAAAGTTAGGGAAAGTAATTTATTGAAATCAAAGGCCATCCATAATGGGAAAGAGATATGATGAAAGCGTTCATTTATAATACTTGTGTCCCCACTTCTAGGAATAAAATTAAATAAGGGAGTCAGTGAAACACTTATAATTACAAGTAAGTAACATTCAGCTAAAGGGAGAGAGTACAGAGAAGTGAGATTAATGGTAGGAGAAGGATTCTAGACTGTGAAAATGGGTAACAAAATGCTTGCACATACATTTTCTACTTGAAAATTCATAAACAAATAGCAAAATACCAAGCACTGGTACTAAGTAACTAAACAATTTAAAGTTACTTTAAAGTGTGGGTCCTGGCCAAGTAGCTCAGTAGAGCATTGTCCTGATACACCAAGGTTGTGGGGTCCATCCCCAGTCAGGGCACCTACAAGAAGCAACCAATGAATGCATAAATAAGTGGAACAACAACAACAAATCGATGTCTCTTTCCTTCTCTCTCCCTTCCTCTCTCTCTCTAAAAAAAATAAAAATTACTTTAAATTTTAATTAAACATAACAAGGTAAAATTCTCAAGATATTTCCATAGGTAAATTGAAGCACCAATATGAATCAATTATATAATATTTAAAATTACATGTATTAGGGATAATTTTAAAATGTATAAGCATGAGTCAATCTAGCTATATAAAATTTTTTAATTAAAAAGTTGATAAAATGTTGAATTAGTGGAAATTATGAGAGGAAAATATACATGGGTGGTGTCCTGAAACACAGAATTCAGGATTCCAAAAAAAGGGAGAAGTGCAAATCTAAAGAAAAATACAGTGATTAAAAGTGAGTTTTAGCTATTTTTGAGAAATATTTGCAAAATAAGAATCAAATGCATTCTCAAAGTTCTTAGGGCCTATCACACAATCCCCTAGGAATACCTGAGTCTACAGGAAATCTAACTCTGATCTTACTGTCAAATAAGATATTGAATTTAATTAACCCACCTACTGGACAATACAGTACTAGTACATATAGGTGACTCAGTCCAATATTTTCATTTCTTCCACAAAATAAATTTATATTTTGGGATCCACATCTCCCTATCTTAGACATCTATTGTACCATTTAACTTGTACATACATATCAACTTGGCTCTACATAAAACCTGAGCCTATGACATGAATAGAAGGAGGTTTGGAAATGCATTCCTAACCTGAAAGTGACCTGGAAATCATCTTTGCTGTGTATCATTGATAACAGTTCAAGACAGGACTAGTATTTAGAGACTACCCCAAAATATATCTACTAACTGTATTTCTTTTTCATAGAAATACCAAAAACCCAAGATGACTGACTTAGTGTGGTGAGTAAATTATGTCCCCCCAAAAGATACATTGAACTCTTAATCCCTGGTGCCTGTAAATGTAATTTTATTTAGAAATATAGTCTTTCCAAATTTAATCATGTTAATACGAGCTCATTCTGGATTAGGGTGGACTCCAAATCCAATGGCTGGGGTCCTTATAAGGAGGGGAAGACAGAGACACAGACACAAAACCTTAGAGAACTATTTAAAGACAGGTAGAAATTGGAAGAATGCCAGCAACTACTGGAAGCTTGGAGGAAGCAAGGGAACACATTTTCAAGAAACTCTATAGGTCCATGGTCCTGCCAACACCTTGCTTTCAGATTTCTGGTCCCCAATACTGTGGAAAAATAAATTTCTGTATTTCTAAGTCACCTAACTTGTGGTAATTTGTTATGTAAACCCTAGGAAACTAACACTTGTGACAGACATCTCATATTTCTTCATATTTTCACCAAAAAACTCTGATGAGGTCAGAACTTTACTGTGTTTTTTTTTTTTTTTTTTTTTTTTTTTTTTTTTTTTTAATGTAAAGGAGACAATACATTATTTTCTTGGATATTTAGATAGTAGAAAGGAAATAGATCCCAGAGTTTGACACACCTAAATTTGGTACTTCTGAGTTTGAATGACAACTTGGGCACTTGGCCATTTTTTTGACCTTTGATACCATAAAGCCTCTGTTTCTCTATGTAAAAATGGGGTTAATAAAGTATTATTCACAGAATTATCATCATCATTTATTATAATATGTGGTGTATAACTGGTTCTTATCTCATATCATTCTTTGTCTTTAATGGGTTACCTTCTCCCTTAAATACGGTTATCCAGAGAAGTAAATAGGGGTATGACAATGGGTAGAATTGAACACTGATTCAGAGGGTAGTATAAATTGCCAAAATAATTTCACCTTCATTTATTGTTCTCTAGGCTCTGTCAGCTCAATTTGAGGTTCAATTGAAGACTATGATTACTACCTTTAATTATTGAAGGAAATAGAAATCTTTATTTTAACAACTCATTCTCATTTAGACTTCCTATATAGCCTTTGGATAAAGGTAGAAGAAGAAACAACAGTAATGCATTATTAGAAATGCTTCACAATTAGATCATTATAAAAGCAAGAATAAAAGGAATGAAAGGAAAAAATTTCAGAGCAATTAAAATAAATTTAATGGGTATGTATACCTACACTTTGAACACTGCTCTCTTATCGTGTTACTATTGCCATGTATTTTAAATCTAAGTCTATTTTACATAATGAAAATGTATTTATTTTGTACATTCATTTTTGATTTATATTTGCCTACACATTTACCTTGTTTATAGCTTTTGATTATTTCCTGCATATCTATGCTTTTGTCAGACATAGATTTCTTTAGTCTGAAGAACTGCAACCACATTTTATCATATATACATAGACTGGCAACAAATGTCTCTACATTTGCTTATTTTTAGACATAATTTTTACTTAAACAATAGAAGTGTATTTTAACTGAGTATGTAAATCTAGGACCATTTTTCTTTTTAGTCATGTTGAGATTTTATTTCATTATTTTGAAGCTTCCATGGTTTACATTAAAATGTCAATCTAATTGCAGCAGCTCTGAAGGTAGCTGGCTGATGTTAATGTGTACTCTTGTGCTTTGATGTTCTTGCTGACTTCTCCAAACAGTGTTTCCTTTTGTTGTTGTTAAGCAGGTAGAGTGGAGGCTGAACATTTTAATCCTACTCAAGAACCTGAGACTGCTCAAGGCTGAGCCACAGCTTTAGTCATGTTGACATCTGGTGCGCACCTAGAGCACAGCCCTAGTATTTCAGCTAAGGGCCTGTCATAACACAGGGCCTCTCACCAGTTAGGTTCTAACTTTTAACATTTTGTTTGTTTGTTTGTTTGTTTGTTTACCTGTTTATTCACTCTTTTCTTCTTACAGGATCACCTGCCTCCCTATGTCTCTCTATTCCTGTGAACCAGCAAAAGCTATGCAGGTCTCTGCTTCTTAGTAGTTGCCATCTGATGGGTGTTTTGCCAGGATCTTTAAATCACTTGCCCTTATTCTGGAACTGATATGTGTTTTGTTAGGGAAAATATAGCTGTAGAATGCAATTTTCTTCTCTTGACATCCCCCTTCTCTTACTTGTTTTCCTTGAAGTCTTAGTGCGTCAACTGTTTTTAATGCTTTCACATAATATATAGGCAAAATTCAATTTATTGAGTTTCTCTTTATTACACTTCACAGGTGTTGCATTTTTTACAAATGAAAGGCAAGATCTCCCACCAGTAAAGATAATGATGCTTTATCGTGTTACTACTTTATTATAGTGGCCTGGAAACAAAACTGCAATAACTTCAGGTGTGCCTTAGAGAACCATTTTATAGTTTTGTTATTTCACATTCTCTTTCAACAAGACTTTTGGTCAGCCCAAAGCTTCTTCATCATTCTCAGAAACAGGACTCACATGGAGAGTTGATTTAGAGCTACACAAATTGTTTGAGAGGAGATGAACAATTGGGACTTGTAAAGTAGAGCATGAATGTGTAGAAAACAGAGGTAATTACTAATGATACACAAAGAGCTATACTTTTTGTTTGTGCTGAAGTTAACTATTCTCAAAGCTTCTGTTGGATGTAAAACTGATAATCTTGATATGCCATGATATATTATAAGGCTTCCAAAAGGAAATAAATGGTGGTGTCCATAATTGACACTCATCCCAAAAAATATTTCAATTATGATTTTGTAACTCATTATATACATTTTTCAAATATGTTTTAATACCTTGCACTTTTTAATCATTTCATAATTGACTTTTTCTGAGAAGATTTTTTTTCTTCCCTAATATATGTTGGATGAATAGCTATATAAGAAAGGGTCACCAAAACTGTAATAACTATTATACCAACATAAAATGCACAAGTTTATTTTCTTGGCCATTTAACTGTCTGTGTCAGTAAGGAGTTCCTTATTGGCTCTCCTCTATGTGATGATTTATTTACAGAGGCTTCTTTCCTCAGAAGACTTCATCATCTCTTAGAGTTTATAATCATAAGGTTGATGGAGAAAGAGAATGTGAAGACAGAAAGCAAATGTTTAAAAGCCCTGGAAAGACCCACACCAATTTCTCTAATACCATTTAGCTAGAACTCAATTCACATTGTCATATTTACCTATGAGACTAGGAACTGTAGGCTATGTCTATGCTCAGGAAGGAGAAACAATATGGTTTCTTGGTGAAGAGCAGTCTCTGACACAATGGTGACAATAAATAGCTCAGAGAATGCTAAGTGAAGTTTGGAAACATGAAATTTTATTGAGCCTGCTTCTCTTTCTTAAATTTCTTTATATTTAAATTATTATAGTGAAAATTTCACATCTTGGTGATTTTTCCAGTCTCTCTTATCATTTCCGGTTCTAAAAAATTATACTTTTAAAGTCATTAAACTGACAATGAAATATGACACAAACATCTGTCAAAATGTGAAGTTCTGTGTTTTTATCATAAGCATTGATAATACATATTAATCTTATAAAGACAAAAAATGCATTAGACTACATATTGAATGATTTGGTAAATAAAGGAAGAATTGTTTATTTACTGACTATGCAAATTATTTTGAAATCTATTTTTAGAAATTTTAGAGGCCTAAAGAAGTCTAACTTTTCATTTAACAACTGAAAGTACTGTGCACTGTAGAGTTTCAGTGACCTGATTGAGTTCTGTTTCTTTGTTACTAGTTTTCCCTGCTCTTTCTTGGCTTTCCATTTCTGGAATTTTATTGACTTAGGTTTCTTCATGTCTTCAGCTTTTTGATAAGCAGAATAAAAATGATTATTTTGTGGTTTGTCCAGTTTGTTCTTATTAATTCAGGAATGACAGTTCTCTGTGTCTTTCTCTAAACTACCTAAAAATGGAAGCATACCAACTATGCTGTCATATAAATAAAAGTCCTTGTTTATTTTTTAACTAGAGGCCCAGTGCATGATTGAATCATGCACGTGTAGGGTCCCCTACACGCTTTCGCTTTTCTCGGTGGAGCTGGGTGCCTGTGCCTGGTGCTGGAGCAGAGAGGCACCCAGCTCCCACGCTTTTAATGGTCCACGGCCGCTGAGGGGGGCTACCCTGCTGTTGAGAGGCGCAGGGGGCGGGACTCCCGCCCCCTGCGCCTCTCAACGGCCAGATCCACGGCTGCTGAGGGGGACTGCTGCGGACACCTGGCTACCCTGCTGTTGAGAGGCACAGCTGGGTGTCCACGGCAGGCCCCCTCAGTGGCCACGGATCTGGCCGTTGAGAGGCGCAGGGGGCGGGAGTTCCGCCCCCTTTGCCTCTCAACAGCAGGGTAGCCCCCCTCAGTGGCAGCAGATCCGTGCCTCTCAATGGCCGGATAGGCCACCCCGAGTCCTGCCCCCAGCCTCCCGCCACCCAATCGTGGGCGTAGCGGAGTGATGGTAATTTACATGTTACTCTATTATTAGATAAGATAGCACATATAAAATCACACAATGAAAAATTATTAACAATAGGATAAGGCATAAATTGCAAATGTTAGTTCTTTACATTCTGAAATGTCATGTTGTTACTGAGATGTCTGAAGTTGGTTTACTTAACCTAATAAGAAGGACATTTTATTCTTATAGGGAAGCCCATTAGACGTTGAAGCGTGGGAACATGCCAGGTTTGCTATTGCTCCTTGAATTTAAATACCATTTGTACAGTATCAGTCATTCTTACTCATAAACTTAAAAGCAGAGCATGAAATTAATATCTGTAATTTTGAGTCCCTGAATTTTTGTTTACCATTGGAGGTGAGGGGCCTAGAAAAAGGGTAATTTCTTTGTCTCTTCCTTTTAAATTTCTACTTCCTTTTAAGATCCTTTCCTCTTTTCTCTCATTCTTTCATTGGTTCGTGTCGCTTAGCTTATCTTTATTGTTAGGGATAGTCTGAGTTTTTTGTCAGTTGTCCTTGCATTTATGATTGTTCCAAGGGGCCTTAGCATGATGATATCCTAAAGGAACTGATGGGGAAATCTACTCTTTGGGTTTTTATTATTTTTATGTTGAGCTGCCTTCTGATTCCTCAGTCTGGTTCTCTACCAGCACAAATTATGTTCCTATAATTTTGAGGATTTTGCCTCCTAAAGATGTATCCATTTGGAGAGGAGACATAGATTATGTGCTGACCCAAGTGCAGCTGTCTTGCACTGCTAGTTTTAGAAACTATTATATAAAACTAGAGGCCCATTGCAGGAAGATTCCTGTAAGAATAGGGCTTCCTACAGCCGTCTCCGCCTCCCCACCTGCTTCCCTCCCATCTCCACCACCCCACTTGCTTCTCCACAGCTTTGCTACCTTCTGCAGTGCTTGGCTTCCTTCTACACTGTCTTCAGTCTTCGCTCTGTGCCTGGATATGCAAATTAACCACCATCTTGGGGGGGTTAATTCGCATACTCACTCCTGATTGGCTGGTGGGCATGGCTGGTGGGCATAGCGGAGGTACGGTCAATTTGCATGTTTCTCTTTTATTACATAGGATTGGACCTCTTTGTTGTTTTCTGTTGTTTAAAATTTGCTGTTCATTTGTTTATATTTAGTTACTGTAAAACAAATATGCTATTTTTGGACTTCATTATCTTATCTTGATATTATGCATATTACTTTGGGGTTTTGCAATTAAAATGGCATTCAATCATATATTAAAGGCAACTTAGTTTTCTTAAAATGATTCATATGTTCATTTACCAACAGTTTTAATTATATCTTTAGTATTACATTTGGCTTATGAGTCCTTTAACTGCTGAGTTGAGACAATACAGTCATTAGTGTACATCTAAATTTTCATTAGCCTTTTACTCCACTTGCCATTTCTTCTTGTGTTTCTTTTTACTTATGCTAATGGATATTCCTATCTTTGTCAGGATGTTTGCTAAAGTCACTTTTTATAATGGCAAGTACTTTATTATTATTATTTTTTTATTTTTTTTTTTTTTACTTTATATTTCTTTATTGATTAAGGTGTCACATATTTGTCCTCATCCCCCCATTCCCATCCCACCCCTCTCCCCACGCATGCCCCAATCCCCTGTTGAACCTAACCGTTGGATAGGCTTATATGCATGCATACAGTCCTTTGGTTGAACTCTCCCCCTCCCCCCACCCTCCCCCTACCCTTCCCTATCCTCCCTCTGAGGCCCGATAGTCCGATCGATGCCTCCTTGCTTCTGGTTCTGTTCTTGTTCCTCAGTCTATGTTGTTCATCATTTCCCCTAGATGAGCGAGATCATATGTCACTAGATATATACTGATAAGAACTAAATGTGAGACGAGCAATAATAGTTATGCTGACAGGCAAATGAATCAATCTGTAGCGAGCTTCCCCCTGTACCAACAGTTCTTTGGAGACCCAAATTCAATGTCCAGTAGTTCCTTATGTGTACATGTCAGCCCTGACCCCTCAGCTCTGGATGGTGGACAAATGGTGGTAATGGAGGTCCGACTCCCTCTGGCTTGGTCTCGGCCGAACCCAGGGGCACGGCGTCACCCGGATTAAGGGGCACGTGGCCTCACCCATACCCAAGGGGCGCGTGGTCTCACCCGGGCCTGGGACCCAGCCTCACCCGGATGGATCCAGGGGCGCACGGCCTCACCCGGACCCAGGATCTGGCTTCACCCGTACCCAGGGACGCTTGGCCTCTCCCAGACCCAGGGGCACGTGGCCTCGCCCGGGCTTAGTTGCACAAGGCCTCACCTGGATCCAGGGACACATGGTCTCTCCCGGACCCAGGGACGCTTGGCCTCTCCCAGACCCAGGGCCACTTGGGCTCACCCGGGCCTAGGTGCACGAGGCCTCACCCGGATCCAGGGACACATGGTCACACCCGGACCCAGGGACGTTTGGCCTCTCCCAGACCCAGGGCCACTAGGGCTCACCCGGGCCTAGGTGTACGAGGCCTCACCTGGATCCAGGGACACATGGTCTCACCCAGACCCAGGGACGCTTGGCCTCTCCCAGACCCAGGGCCACTGGGCTCACCCGGGCCTAGGTGCACGAGGCCTCATCCGGATCCAGGGACGCATGGTCTCACCCGGACCCAGGGACGCTTGGCCTCTCCCAGACCCAGGGGCACGTGGCCTCACCCGGGCCTAAGTGCACGAGGCCTCACCCGGATCCAGGGACACATGGTCTCACCCGGACCCAGGGACGCTTGGCCTCTCCCAGACCCAGGGCCACTTGGGCTCACCCGGGCCTAGGTGCACAAGGCCTCACCCGGATCCAGGGACACATGGTCTCACCCGGACCCAGGGACGCTTGGCCTCTCCCAGACCCAGGGCCACTTGGGCTCACCCGGGCCTAGGTGCACGAGGCCTCACCCGGATCCTGGGACACATGGTCTCACCCGGACCCAGGGACGCTTGGCCTCTCCCAGACCCAGGGGCACGTGGCCTCACCCGGGCCTAGGTGCACGAGGCCTCACCCGGATCCAGGGACACATGGTCTCACCCGGACCCAGGGACGCTTGGCCTCTCCCAGACCCAGGGCCACTTGGGCTCACCCGGGCCTAGGTGCACAAGGCCTCACCCGGATCCAGGGACACATGGTCTCACCCGGACCCAGGGACGCTTGGCCTCTCCCAGACCCAGGGCCACTTGGGCTCACCCGGGCCTAGGTGCACAAGGCCTCACCCGGATCCTGGGACACATGGTCTCACCCGGACCCAGGGACGCTTGGCCTCTCCCAGACCCAGGGCCACTTGGGCTCACCCGGGCCTAGGTGCACGAGGCCTCACCCGGATCCAGGGACACATGGTCTCACCCGGACCCAGGGACGCTTGGCCTCTTCCAGACCCAGGGTCACGTGGCCTCACCCGGGCCTAGGTGCACGAGGCCTCACTCGGATCCAGGGACACATGGTCTCACCCGGACCCAGGGACGCTTGGCCTCTCCCAGACCCAGGGCCACTTGGGCTCACCCGGGCCTAGGTGCACGAGGCCTCACCCTGATCCAGGGACACATGGTCTCACCCGGACCCAGGGACGCTTGGCCTCTCCCAGACCCAGGGCCACTTGGGCTCACCCGGGCCTAGGTGCACGAGGCCTCACCCGGATCCTGGGACACATGGTCTCACCCGGACCCAGGGACGCTTGGCCTCTCAGACCCCGGGGCACGTGACCTCACCCAGGCCTAGGTGCACGAGGTCTCACCCGGATCCAGGGACACATGGTCTCGCCTGGACCCAGGGGTGTGTGGGCTCTCCCAGACCCAGGGGTGCTTGGCCTCGCCCGGGCACGGGATCCAGCGTCATCCGGGTCCAGGGGCACATGGCCTCACCCGAACCCGGAGTCCGGCCTCACCTGGACCCAGGGGCATGTGGCCTCACCTAGACCCAGGGACGTGAGGCCTCACTTATACCCAGAGGCGTGTGACCACACCCTAGCCCAGAGGCGCGCAACCCCGCCCGCACCCGGGTCTCAGCGGGGCCCCGTCTTCCCGATCCCAATTCCTGCCGGTCAATCCCCCCTCAGCAATTCCCCTGGCCATCCTTCCAGAGCTCCAGTATGGCTGCTGCAGAACTCGTCGGGCGGCGGCTCGGCGAAGCTCCGGTGCGCCCGGTGCATGGTGGTGGGCCGGTCTGGCGTCGCTGCGTCGGCCCTTGGGTCTGCATCGGTGGCCGGTCGCCGAGCATGCGCACCTGGCCGCTTCCGGGGCGTTGAGATTCTTGACGGACTCGGAGGTCAGCAAGCGCGGAGTCTCCCACCCCATGTCTCATAGGGGCTCGTCTGTCCGTGCTTGGCTGCCAGTGGAGCCGTCCCCTCAGCCGGAGACCGCCGGGGGAACTGCGCCGAGCACGTTCCAGGCCGCTGTTGTATCGCCTGAGCCATAGTTCTTTTGTGTCGCCTGAGCCGTAGTTCTTAAAGTGTGGTCTTTGGGTCACCGGCATCAGCATCATCCCACATACCCCTCTTTTGTTCTAGTTGTAGAGCATCTACTCAGCCAGCCCTATGGTGGTCTTGGATGGTGTCTGCTCTGCTCTCTTGTCGTAGTCTCAAAGTTGTTGTGGTAGGCAACAATCAGGCTTCCGCCCTATGCCTCCATCTTGGTCCTCCTTTGTATAGTTAAGTCTTGATTGTTGTTGGTGTCACTGGGGGGGCTCTCTTTGTCTATAAAGGAAGAGTTGCTATGCAGGAGACACGTTTATGGGCCGGGTCTTGGTGCAGCAAAGCTTTGGCGCTCACTGAATATTCCTGTTGAATGTGTCCCTTATGCACATGGTTGAAATCTGGTGTCATCTCCCACAGACCACTAGATGCCCTCGTTTCTGGGTCTCCAATGGGGTGTAGATCAGCTACTGCCTTAGGCACTCAGCAAGGATTACAGCAAAAACTGTAGTTTCTTCCTCCTGTCTGAGTGGCCCTGGAGCAGTCCGACTAGAACAGCAGTTCATCTGGTCTGCTGCCAGAGAGCAGGCCACCCACATGCATAAGCCGTTGCTTGGGGCGCAGGTGTGCCTGCAAGACTTGCGGGGCAGGTCTTCAAAACATGCGGGGCGGGTCCCAGGGCGGGGCGGGGTCTCAGGGCGCCAACAAGCCATGGTGCGGCGAGCCGCGATGGCTGTGAGTCTGGTCCTTCTGCCTTCCACGTATCTAAGTCCCCTCGTTCCGCACTCCAGCACAGCAAACACTGATTGCTGGGCGCACCTCCGCAAGAGTCCCGCCTCTCCCCGCAGGCATCTGGGTCTCCCACGGTTCGCCAGAAGATGGATTTCAGGGTAATGGAGAGCTAATCTCCCCTAGGTTTGGAACAGAAGCCCCTTTCCCCCGCCACCAGCCAGACCCACGCGCCTCCACACCTCATCCCCTCCGATTTCGATGGGTGCGAGGCAACAGAACAGCCTTTAACCTCCGCCGCCATCTTTTTCAAACTTCCCAATTTGTACTTCTTAATCTCTTCATTTCAGTCAACTCTACTGAAGTCTAGCGCCGCCGGGAGGTGCACGGAAAGGGCGCCCGGGCCTCCGTCAGGTGCGCGGTGCGCGTGTCCCGCGGAACCAGGCGCGCGAGGGCTGCGCGGTGGGGACGGGCGCTGGGCGGCCGCCGAGCTCCAGGCACCGCCATCGCCGCGTTCCGGGCGTCGCCGCCGCGGCGTCCCCCCAGATTGTACTTCTTAATCCCTTGAATTCAGTCAACTCTACTGAAGTCTAGCGCCGCCGGGAGGTGCACGGAGAGGGCGCCCGGGCCTCCATCCGGTGCGCGGTGCGCGCGTCCCGCGGAACCAGGCGCGCGAGGGCTGCGCGGCGGGGACGGGCGCTGGGCGGCCGCCGAGCTCCAGGCACCGCCATCGCCGCGTTCCGGGCGTCGCCGCCGCGGCGTCCCCCAAATTGTACTTCTTAATCCCTTGAATTCAGTCAACTCTACTGAAGTCTAGCGCCGCCGGGAGGTGCACGGAGAGGGCGCCCGGGCCTCCGTCCGGTGTGCGGGGCGCGCGGGGGCTGCGCGGCGGGGACGGGTGCTGGGAGGCCGCCGGGCTCCGGGCGCCGCAGCTGCGGCGGCGTCCCCAGCGTCCCGGGCCGGGCTGCCTGCGGGGGTGGCGGAGTTGCGAAAGTGAGTGAGTTTCCCAGAGTTTTGCCCGGAATGGGGTTCAGTGCAATCGGAGCCGATGCTCAGCGCACTCCGGAGCCTTTATCTCCTTCCTTCCAGTGAACGCCGGCCAGGTCCTCAGCCGCCCCTTCCTCTCCGGTTCCATCCTCCCTGCAGGCGCGTGTGCTCGTGTCTCCGCCCGTTTCTCCATACCTCAGGCTTTTACGGCTTCCCCGAATGTCCCCGTGGCCTTCTCCTTCCCCCCAGCTGTGGGCATTTCAGTCCACCAACTTTCCTGTGGTTCTGGATGATGTCCGTTCTGACCTCTAGTTGTATTTTTGAAATTGTTGTGCCCGGCTGCAGGTTAGGTGTTTAACCTATGCCGCCATCTTGGTTCCTCCTCGGCAAGTACTTTATATATGCTTCAATTTCTTTCTTGTGGTGGCAGGTCAGAATAGAACTACACATATTTGTGATTCATTCTCTATCACTGTTATGTTGTGTGTCCTTTAAAATTAAAACTACATTTTATTCTCTCTCTGGTTATTTCTTTAATATGTAATAGTATGAATTCTCTGCTGAGCTCTAGTTAACACAGGTGGTTAATTTTTCAGATTTAATGTCTCAAATCTCCAGCAGAGTGCACGGGAAAGCTTCAGAAGCATAGTTAGTTGAATAATTGAATCAACTCTACAAACTGTTATCCTCAGGTGAGGATTAACAACAACAAAAAATAACAGTGGGGGAAATTCCTATTGCATCTGGTGAAAATTCTTGCAACTGCACTTTAGATTGAAAATGCAGAACTTGCTTAGATACAAAAGAAATCCCCAGTCCTTAATATTCCTTTGATTCTCTATAGCAAGAACATAAGTGAATTTGAAAATAATCTTCATAAAGTAATTGATTTATTACTAAACACATACAATTTTCTCCCAAACAATGGATAAAGATAAATTATATATTGAGAATCACAATCATACCAAAATAAATTTTTAATAACACTTTAGACATTTCTTACCTACTACAATATTCAAACTGATTTTATATTGTATTTGAAGTCTGTATGCCAAAACATACACATTTGGAAAATAAAACTTCTAAAATAATTATAAAAAAATATTGCCAAGTGGGCATAAATGATATAATAAAATCAACCCTGACTACTAAATATCCTGCATTAGAGATTTAATTTAGATTAAGGGAGAAATAAGGAGTGTGATCCATTTTTAATATTTGTACTTAAAAATAAGTATAATATATTTGTTTTTATTAATCTAAACCTATACTCATTGATCAATAAAAGTGAAATATGATTTGAGTTATATAAAAACATGTTTGTAATGTTACAAAGTGTCATGGCTAGAGCAAAGCTAATTTTCTAGAAGATAATGTTAGCGAAGGTAGCTAGTTAGTTATTACTAAAGGAAGGGAGCAGATGGATTCAGAATTTAAGCCTAATTAACTAGGAAGCTGAATCAGATGTTAAGGCTGATTTCCCAGGAAGCTGCACATGCTTCCCAGGAGGCAGCTGCACTGCCACCAAGGGGATTAGCATCCCTTCCTTCCAAGTAGTGAGTCTGGACAGGCTTTCCAATGTCCCCAGGAACAGCAGGAATACAACAGTGGCAGGTACGCTCAGTGGTTAGAGTGCCAGCCCATGCACCAAAGGGTTGTGGGTTCAATTCCCAGTCAAGGGCATGTATCTGGATTGCAGGTTTGATCCCTGGCCCTGGTCTGGGCACCCGCAGGAAGCAACCAACCAAAGTGTCTCTTTCATATCCATGCTTCTCTTCTTCTCCCTCTCTTTCCCCCTCCCTACATCCCTTCCACTCTCTCTAAGAAGCAGTGGAAAAAATATCCTCAGGTGAGGATCAACAACAACAAAAAATAACAGTGGGGGAAATTGCTTTGCTGAGCACAGGCACAGTAGAAGCCATAATGGCAAAGGGGAGGTAGGCACATGCACAGTAGAAACCAGATTATAAGGAAAAACTTTGAGGCATATGCAGTAGGAGCCAAATGGTGCCGTAAAGTGGAGGAGCCTAGCCTGGGGAAATCTGGGGAAAGAATTGGATAGGATAAGGGCAAACACAGAAGATGCAGGAAAGGGATTGGATAGGGCAAGGCCCAGTTCAAGCCTGGAAAAATCCAGAAGTAGGTTGGATAGTTTGAAAGAAAGCCTGCTTGTTCTCAAAAACCAAGAAAATATACGGAGAATTATTAAGGACCTCAGAGCAGTTCCTACTAGAGCCTGCCCACCCTCTACATCTGGGTAAGTTTACCCAGTGACAAATAATTACTAGAATTAGTGAAGTGATCGCATTGTAAGGTACAAATATATCAACTCAATATATTGTACAACTGAAACTAATGTAATTAATGTAACATTGTATAACAACTATAGTTAAAAAAATAAAAAAGCACATGTACCTTAATACATAAAAACAAATATATATTTAAATTACCTGACTTCTACTTCAAAGATCAAATATTTCTTTATTCTCTTATTTATAAAACTAGAGGCCCGGTGCATGAAATTTGTGCATGGGGGGGTCCCCTCAGCCCAGCCTGCACCCTCTCCAATCCGGGACCCCTCAGGGGATGTCTGACTGCCGGTTTCGGCCTGTTCCCCAGGATTGGGCCTAAAATGGCAGCTGGACATCCCTCTCAAAATCCGGGACCACTGGCTCCTAACTGCTCACCTGCCTACCTGCCTGATTGCCCCCGCTGCTGGCCTGGTCACCCCCAATATCCCCCCCTGCCGGCCTAGTTCCCCCTTGGCCCAGTGGCCTGGTTGCCCCTAACTGGCCCCCCACTGGCCTGGTCACCCCTTACTGCCCCCCCCCAAAACTGGCCTGGTTGCCTCCAACTGCCCCCCTTACTGGCCTGGTTGCCCCAACTGCCCCCCTCCGGTCGGTCTGGTTGCCCCTTATGGACCCCCTTGCCAGCCTGGTTGCCCCCAACTGCTCCCCCTGTCAGCCTAGTTGCCCCCAACTGCCCCCCCTGGTGGCCTAGTCACCCCCAATTACTCCCTGGCCCAGCGGCCTGGCTGCCCCTAACTATCCCCACCACCAGCCTAGTCGCCCCTTACTTCCCCCCCGCCGCTGGCCTGGTCACCCCCAACTGCCCCTCCCCCCACCCCCCGCTGGCCTGGTCACCCCTCATTGCCCCCCCTGCCAGCCTGGTTACCCTCAACTGCCCCCCCTGTGGGCCTGGTCACCTCACGCAGCCTGTTTGGTTGTCCGTTCGGTTGCGATGGTCACTTAGGCTTTTATATATATATAGATATATGTAGATATTTATTTAATTGTTACTATTGTTAGATAGGGATACACACACACACAAAAAAAAAAAAAAGAAAAAAAGAGAGAAAAAGATGGCCCTGACATTATAAAGCTAATGGTATATTTTAGAGTTGACTGACAATTAGTAATTACACTATGGTATACTACATGCTAAGGTAGAGGAACTACAGCGTGCTAAGGTGGCACACAGAAGATATAGCCTATAGCCTATAAAATGAAGAGGCACAGGGATTCCAGAAGAAATAATACATAAGTAATGGAGCAGGCTTAAGAGAAATGAGTGTGATCCATTTTTAATATTTGTGATGCATTGAGAGATTTTAAGAACATTTAGTATGATTCCATTTTGTAGAAGAGATAATGGGTTAGAGAGAAACTGGGAAGATTAAAAAAAAAGTAGATAAAACCTTACAATCAATAGAATTTGTGAATTTTACCTTAAGCTCAGTGGGAGAATCATTTTAAAGATTTATGGAGCAGAGTGACCTGGTTATATTTGCATTACAAAGATCATTCTGATCTCAGTGCAAAGTGTGGATTAGAGGGAAGCAAAACTGGAGATAATGGGGATTACTCAGAAAGCTGTTTAGTTAATCCAGTGAATGAGTATCCTGTTTTCAGAAAAATTTATGAGTTGAATAAGTGGGACTTTGTAATTTATTAATAAGCTAGAGGCCCGGTGCACAAAAGTCATGCATGGGGGTGGGGGGGTCCCCTCAGCCCAATTTGCACCCTCTCCAATCTGGGGCCCATCGAGGGATGTATGACTGCCTGTTTAGGCCAGATCGGGCCTAAACAGGCAGTCGGACATCCCTCTCACAATCCAGGACTGCTGGCTCCTAACTGCTTACCTTGCTGCCTGCCTGTTTGCCCCTAACTTACCCCCCGTGCCGGTCTGCTCACCCCTTACTGCCCTCCCTGCCAGCCTGATCACCCCTAACTGAACCCCCCCTGCTGGCCTGGTTGCCCTTTACTGGCCTCCCATCAGCCTGGTCTCTCCCAACTGCCCCCCTCTGCTGACCTGGTTGCTCCTATTGCCCCTAACTGCCCCCCTCTGCCAGCCTGGTCACCCTCTACTGCCCCCCCCCCCCCACCACTGGCCTGGTCGCTGCATGCTGCCTGCTGTTCAGTCATTTAGTTCATCCCTCACTAACCCCCCAGCTGGCCTGGTTGCTCCCACACCGCCTGCTGTTCGGTAGTCCGTCAGGTTGTTTAGGTCGTGACGGCTCCTGGCTTTTTATATATTAGGATTATGATAGAAAAGGCTGGTGTAAATGATAATGATAGAAAGATGGTACTCAAGCCTGGCCTATGTGGCTCAGTGGCTGAATGTCAAACCCATGCACCAAGTGGTCACTGGTTAGATTCCAGGTCAGGGCACATGCCTGGGTGTCTGGTTTAATCTCCAGTAGAGGGCCTGCAGGAGGTAGCAGAAAAGGAAAATTGCAATCATTATTGAACTACCTAGGTTACAATTCTTTTTATTTCTCCATTTAGCTTTTATCTTTCTATACTTGAGAGGTAAGAAAAATGAAAAATCGTTAGGCCAACATACAGGTAAATGCAGCCTAGACTAGGGCTCTCTGAGAAACTGACTGCCATACTGTGAGCCAGGCTTCAAAGTTCCATGCCCTCTTTTCCTTATTGGTAAAAGGGCAACAGCTGGAGGGAATGTTCTATGTACAGTTTTATATAGCACAACATATTTTGGGGGCTAAGCCCACTTTTAAACTTAGAAGTCTAATTCATCATAATTGTGAACTAAAAGATACACAACTTTACCAACTATGGCATTTTTTCCTCTCTGTCTGATTTATTTTACTTAGCTACCTGTCTTCATTGCAATATTATTTACAATTCCCAAAGAAGCTGATTCTTATAGCTTCCATTCTTTTCCTTGGTTCTAGAAACTATATAGAAATAACTGGATGACAAGAAGAGTCCTCAATATATCATGTATATTATAAAAGGCCAGTGGCTGTAACACCATAATGACCAAATGGCCGGTCACCAGGAAGTGCATGGAGCTTCTCAGTCTCTCCCTCCCCGGCCCATGAGCCACTCGCAGCGGCGGGGCACGGCTCGTGGCTCACGTGGCATGGCGGGACGCAGCTCGCACCACATAGTTAGGTTCACTTGCGACTCTTGTGGTTTGCGGCTTGTGTAGCGAGGTGGGGCTCGCGGCTCACATGGTGTGGTGGCTCACAGCAGCGAGCTACTCACACGCACACATGGCGGGTCTTGGGTCCTGCCGGCTGATCTGGGTCGCGCACAATTGCCTGGGCTGGGCCTCTAGTGTTTTACATAAAAAAGCCCACATCAACAAAAATCAAATGTTACTAATTCCATATCAAAGGTGAGGAACAAAAATGCTCATATTCCTATTATATGGAATTACAGATTCTTGGTAGGACTTGCAATATATTAATATTCTACAAAGTATTTCATTTTACCAGAGAATTTAGAAATCATTTTATAGTTCAGTATATTTCTATTACCAAAAATAGAAGTCAAATTACACTCAACAGGTTTCTGTTAAGTCTGCAAGCAAATTTTTGCCTTTTCTGTCTCCATTCCTCTGCCTATGTGTGCATACCCATGTTCTCATTTAAATTTAAAACACTGTTTGAATTTATTTTTGCATTTTTCCTGTCAATAATTGTGAAGGAACTGCAAGTAGTGGACACTATATTATTTTTAATATATATTATTTTTTATAATATATATATATATAGTAATAATGTATATGTGTGTGTGCATAATCTTTCTAATGGGTAATATTTATTATTATCTATATTCTAATAGATAAACATTTCACAGCAAGCTATTACCTGTTTTAAATTATTTGACACTATTTTTAATATTTGACACTAAAATGGATGATCATATTAAACAAATTTTCAGCAATAAAAAAAAATGTTGGAAAATAAATACAAGAACTATGATGCTTACATTCCTAAATTAGTCACAGAAAACTGGGACTATTTCACAATATTATATATAGATAAAATCATATGCTTATTTAAAAAAAATAATGTTTTAGTCTTAATCCTGACATTTAAAAAAAGTGCTAACAGATATGTCTGCTCCCATTGCTAGTCTTGCTTTTGTGAATATGTTTAGAATGAGGAGGTCTCTCTCAGCAGTTGGCAATGTATTCCTTTTGAGGAATGCAGTAAATAGGTTGCCTTGGGAAGTACTTAGTCTTATTGAATAATATGTCAATGCCAGATATCTCTTATAAAAAACTTGATTTCTCTGGGAAATGTGTTCATTTGTGTTGCTTTTAGATAAATCAATTTGGAGAAAGGTCAGGAGGCATTTCAGCTCTTTTTCATTGCTTTTGTTGAAAGTGATATGGGCAACCAGGATTTCACTGGGAACTTTAGATGAATCAGACAGTTGAAAGGTTTCTGAAAATATACCTAAATCCCTTAGTGCAGATAGTGGAAACCTTTAAAATACTCAGAAAAAATTTAATATAATAAACTAATTTCTAAAATGAGTTTACTAATACTAAAAGGGGAGTAACTAAAACATGTATGTAGATTTTTAGTACAAATAAAGTACTTAAAGACTCCAGAAAACATACCTACCAAACATCTACCCTCAATTACATCCTCCTTAACAGTCAGAAACATCTGCCTGGGAGCAGAGTGAGAGGACAGGAGATTTTATGCACAATTAATAAAACACCAGAAATCCACTTTAAAGTATAGTCATATGTCACATAATGATGATGTTTCAGTCAGTGGCAGATCGCATGTAGGATGGTGGTGCCTTAAGACTACAATGAAGCTGAACAATTCCTGTCACCCAGTGATGTCGTAGCTGTCATGACAGATGGGGGGATACATTACTCATGTGTTTGTGGTGATGCTGATGGAAACAAACCTGTGCTCACAATTGTATAAAAGTATATCACATACAATTATGGACAGCACGTGATATTGAAAATGATAACAAATGACTATGTTACTGGCTTAGGTACTTACTATACTATACATGTTATTGTTATTTCAGAGTGTACTCATTCCATCTATAAAAAAAGTTTGCTGTAAAACAGTATGCTGTGTTATGCAGGCAGCCCTTAATACATCTTATGTTCATCATGTGTTGATTGCATTATTTTTTCTTCTGCTTGATTTTGTCTTATTTTTTTGTTTTTTTATTTTATTTTTGTGCAGTAACATGCCACATAAGCTAGCAGCCAAGGATTGACGATTATACCACATAGGCCAGGTGTGTAGATGAATACATAATCAAGGCTTGTGTAAGTGCGCTCTATGACCTTAACACAAGACAAAATCTCCTAATGATCCATTTTTCAGAACAGGTTTTTGTCATTAAGTAGCACATGACTATATAAAAACATGCAATCAATCAAATAAGATCAACATCAGAATAAAAAGATTAATACAACTAATAATAAACTTAATAATAAATTATGGATAATGCACAGACTATTGTATCATTATTAATGTACAAATACTTGATATATAGTTTTGCTAAAGGTGGTAATTGGAAGGGAAGAAAGAAAAACTATGTAATGACATAAAAGATTATTATTTAGGAGAATTAACCTATAGATAATAGAAAGAATTAATAAGCTATCAATCAAACATGAGTAGAAGAATGAATAATAAATAGAAAACCTCCTTTTTGCATAAAAATAAAATGTAGATGTAAAAATAGAAGACTGAACATTCTCAAAAATTAAATATACTAGGAATAATACATTATTTGAAATTCCTAAGGGAATGAGAGATTATCTTTGCTATCTTATAGTAAAACATCAGAACACAGAAGACAAAGAGAAGATATTATAATAAACTAGAGGCCCGATGCACGAAATTTGTTTAAGGGGCTTGGCCCGTGCAGCCGTGGCAGCTTGCCTCAGCCCTCGCAGCCCCAGCTTCATCTGGAAGATCGTCTGGAAGGATGTCCACAAGGTCGTTAGGCTGTCTGGTTTAATTAGCATATTATGCTTTTATTATTATCGATTAGTATAATCTACCAGGGATCATTGCTCTGAGGAAGAAGCATAATAGACTAGTTCATCCAGTCACTGGATAACAGCATAAAACACAATTCACCCAACTGTTACGTCTATTATAAAACTGAATTGATCTGGATCTGTTTTTTTGTTTGTTCCATTTTTATTATCTTTTGGTAAATAAATGTAATTACCATAAAAAAGGAACAAAATATAATTATTGTTGAAGCAATCCAAGTGTCCATGCACAGATTAATAAACAAAATGTTAATATACACATAATAAAATATTATTCAGCCTTACAAATGTAGGAAATTCTGTCATATAACATGCATGAACCTTGAAAAATTGTACTAAGTGAAATAAGCCCCACACAAAACATACAAATACTATCTGATTCCACTTCTAAGAGATAACTAATGTAAGTCAAAATCATAGGATAGAAAGTAGAACGATGGCTGCCAGTGCCTAGGTAAAAGGGAGATTTAGGATTTCCCATTTAATGGTTATAAAATTCAGTTTTAGAAGATGAAAAAAATGTTCTTAAGAGGAATATTGGTGATGGTTACACAACAATGTGAATGTATTTAATGCCACTAAGCTGTATATTTCAAAATGGTTAAAATAATATATTTTATTTATGTATTTTTTTACCTAGTTGAATAAAATAATTATAGGCATTAAATAAAAGCAACCTCATAATTTCTGAATTAAAAATATATTGTATGATAACATTTATATGAAATGTTCAGAATAAGGAAACCTATAGATACAGGAAGTACATTAATGTTTGCCAAGGGCTGAGGATGGGGAAAGTGGAAAGTGACTGCTAATAGAATAGGTATAATATTTTGGGGCTTATATACATGTTCTAAAATTAAATTGTAATGTTTGCACAATCTGTATATATTAAAAACTGTGAAGCTGTATATTTTATTTTTTTATTTATAAATATCTTCCTGCTTTATTTCGGTATATTTAACAAATAAGATTGTATATATTTGTGGTGTACAACATGATATTTTGATAGACATATGCATTGTAAATGATTATCATAATCAAGCTAACTAACATTTCCATTACCTCACAAGGTATGTCTTTTGTGTGTGGTAGGAACACTTAAAATCTACTCTTCTAGCAATTTTCAAGTATACAATACTGTATTATTAACTATAATTACCATGATGTACACTAAATAGTATACTTTCCATGGCTGAATTTCGTAGTTTGTAAATATATTTCTGTAAAAATTATTAAAAATGTAAGCCATATCTGCAGTCCTTCTACCCTGATTTAGTTGATTTTTAACACTGTCATAAAAATATTTATTTCATTTAATATCTATCTCACACTACTAGAATAAATTAAATGGGGGTAGAAATTTGTATGTATATATTATGCATTGCTCTACCTCCAATGTGTGCAAATGTGTCTAGGGTACAATAAAAGTGTTAAATATGTAAATTAGGGTTAAAACTTAAAAATAACAATATATAACACCAGCAAACCACCTAAAATCTGAGTTAAAATACACTAATAAAATCTGAGTTAAAATACACTAATAAAATCAAATGCAGAAAATACAATATATTAGTTTTATACTGTGAAAAAGTGACTGATAAAATATATGTGTATATACAGGGTATAACAATATTTACTACAATCACTCTAATTAGGATATTCCCAAAATTAAATTAAAAGTGATTTTTAATGCAAAGTCTCTACAGAGACCCAGACAGATTTACTAGTGAATTCTATCAACATTTGAACAATAAATTATATCAAATATCTATAATCTCTTTCAGAACATAGGTACACACAGAATACTTTCTACTTATTCTATGAGATCAGTATCACCCTAATATCAAAACTAAGTAAAGGCATTATAAGAAAAGAAAACTACATCAAAGTATTTCAGGAAATAGATATAAAACTCTATAACAAAATATTAGCAGATAGAGTAAAAAACAAACAAATGCATAGATAGAATTATACAACATGACCAAGTAAGATTTACTCTAGGTATGCAAATCTGATTCAACATTTGAAAACCAATTAATGTCATAAATACACCAACAGGCTAAAAGTTACATGATCATTTCAATAGAAGCAAAAAAGCATTTGAAAAAACCCAATACTCGTTTATGATAAAAACACTCAGTAAAGTAGGACTGGAGTGGAAGTTTCTCAACTTGATAAAAACTACCTACAAAAAAATTTACAGCTAATATTATATTTAATCTTAAGAAACTTGAAGATTTCCCAGTAAGATGAGGTATAAGGCAGGATATTTTCTCTCTATCATTGTCAGTTCTTCCCAACTTGATCAACATTTTCAATGCAATCCCAATCGAAATCCCAGGAATTTATGTTGCAGATATTATCCAACTTATTACAAAGTTTAGAGAGCCAAAAGACCCAGAATATACAAGAAAATATTGAAGGAAATGAACAAATTTGGAAGATTGATACTATCTAAATTCAAGACTAAATATAAAGCTACAGTAATCAAGATCATGTAGTGTTGGAAAAAGAATGAACAAAGAGATCATCAGTATAGAGACCTTAGAAATAACCCATATAAATATAGTCAAAATCTTTGATGAAAAACCAAAGTTAATGCAATTGAAGGAAAAAAAAATTATCTTTTCAAAAAATGGAGCTTAAACATCTGGACATCCAAATCCAAAAAGATGACTGCCACAGTTCATCTTAGAGCAGTGATGGAGAACCTATGACACGCGTGTCAGCACTGACACGCGTAGCCATTTCTGATGAGGATGAAACATTTGCTGCTCCTGAGGATGAAACATTTGCAAAATAATGTTTTTTCCTCAAAGTGACACACTACCCAAGTTATGCTCAGTTTTTTGGTGAAGTTTGACACACCAAGCTCAAAAGGTTGCCCATCACTGTCTTAGAGTCTTCAGAAACATAAACTCAAAATGGATCTCCTAGAAGACAACATAGGAAAAAAACATATGACCTTGAGTATAACAATGGCTTTTTAGATACCAAAGCCACATTCCATAAAAAAAATCACTGATAGTGGATTTAATTAAAATTAAAATTTCTGCTTTGGGTAAGACAATGTCAAGGTATGAGAAGACAATCCACAGACTAGAAGAAAATATTTTCAAAAGGCACATCAGATAAATAACAGTTAACCAAAATATGCACAGTACTCTTAAAAATTAATAAGGAAACAACAACCTGATTAAAAAATGAGCCAAAATATTAACAGACACCTCACTAAAGAAGAAATACAGGAGATGGCAAATAATCAGCTGGTAAGATGTGTCTAATTATGCCATCAAGAAATGCAAATAAAAACAATAAGATATTACTACGTACCTATTAAAATGGCCATAATCTGGAACACTAACAACATCAAATTATGGTGAGGCTGTGGAGCAACATGAAAGCTCTCTTATATTGCTGATAGGAATGCAAAATAGTTTACTCTCTCTCTGGAAGACAGTTTAGTGGTTTCTTAAAAACTGAACATACTTTTACCATAGACTCCAGCAATTGCATGCTTTAGTATTTAGCTAAAGGAGTAAAAAAAATTACATTACTCAAAAATCTACACATGGATGTTATAAACTATAAGTAGCTTTATTAGTAATTGCCCCCCTTTAGAAGCAGCCAAGATGTTCTTCAGTAGGTGAAAGGATTGACAAACTGTAATATACACTGAGAGGCCAGATTATTATGATCTCTGAACACATAATAATCTGGCCACTCAGTGTATATTCTATATAATAAAAGTCTAATATGCAAATTGTCCCCTCGACCAGGAGTTTGACCAGCAGGCAGGCCAGCCAACCGCTTATGTCCCCTCCCCCTGGCCAGGCTAGCCGGACCCCACCCATGCATGCATTCATGCACCGGGCCCCTCTAATACACACACACACACACACACACACACACAATGAATGACCAGATTATTATGCATTCAGAGATCACAATAATCTGGCCACTCAGTGTAAACAGACAAATATTATTCAGCTATTAAAAAGAAATGAGTCATCAAGCCATAAAAATACAGGGGGAACTTTAAATACATATTACTAAGTGAAGAAAACCAATCTGAAAAGGGTATGTACTGTATGAGTCCTGTTATACAAGGTATGCATTTTAGAAAAGGCAAAACTATTGAGAATGTAAAAAGATCAATGGTTGGTAGTGTTGGGGTACAGGAAGAGTGATGAACAGGCAGAGCACACAGGAGTTTTAGGACAGTGGAAATAGTCTGTGCGATACCATGATGATAGATACATGTCATTATTATTTCCCCAAAACCCATATAATGTATAACATCTAGAGTGAACAGTAATGTGAACTTTGTGTGATTATGATGTATCACAGTAAATTCATCAGTTGTAAAAGAGAAAAAAGTGCCACAATGATAGGGGATGTTGATAATGTGGGAGTGCAGGGGTACACGGGAAATTTTGCTGTGAATTTAAAACTGCTCTAAAAAATAAAGACAATAAACCCTCCCACAAAATCCAAAATAGATACACTTGCTCTTAGATACAGAGTGCAATTATAGGTCAGATCAATTAGAGAAGACTAATATAATTTTTACTTAAATTATACTATTTATAAGGTAAGATTAACACTATGAAGTTGAATAAA
Source organism: Eptesicus fuscus (assembly GCF_027574615.1). Taxonomy (NCBI): domain Eukaryota; kingdom Metazoa; phylum Chordata; class Mammalia; order Chiroptera; family Vespertilionidae; genus Eptesicus; species Eptesicus fuscus. Next base: position 9,752,464 of record NC_072487.1, on the reverse strand, counting down.
TTAAAATAGAGAATACCACATGATCTCACTCATTTATGGATAGTAAAGAACATTATAAACTGATGAACAAAAAGATAGATACAGAGACAGTAAAGCATCAAACAGACTTTCAAATTACAGGGGGAAAGTTAGGGAGGGGTGGGGGAGATAAGAAATCAAACGAAGGACTTGTATGCATGCATAGAAGCATAAACAATGGACGCAAAACTCTGGGGGGTGAGGGCATGTATGGGTGTGGGGTGGGGGGGGTAATGGTAAGATATGTACACGTATAATACCTCAATAAAAAAAATGTCAAAAAAAAAAGAGAATACTCTAGCCGAAACCGGTTTGGCTCAGTGGATAGAGCGTCGGTCTGCGGACTGAAAGGTCGCAGGTTCGATTCCGGTCAATGGCATGTACATTGGTTGTGGGCACATCCCCGGTGGGGGGTGTGCAGGAGGCAGCTGGTCGATGTTTCTCTCTCATCGATGTTTCTAGCTCTCTCTATCCCTCTCCCTTCCTCTCTGTAAAAAATCAATAAAATATATATTTTTTAAAAATAAATAAATAAAATAAAATAGAGAATACTCTTTTTGAAACATTAGTCTCAGTGTATGTCATATTTATAGCTTTAGTGTCAATTTAAAAAATAATAAAAACTCCCATTATTTAATATTAATTCTTTGCCAGGCACATAGGCATATTTTATATGTGCCCTTTAATCATTTCAGCAAGTTAGAGAATATGATTTGCAGTATTTCATAGTAACTTGTGCAAGCCCTGAGCTAGCCGGAGGCAGAGACAGCAGAACAACTGGTCTAAGCAACTCCTAATTCCACAGTGTTCACCACCATTGTCGTGTTCTAGCATCCAAAGATTTTATTAACTGGATTTATATAATAAAATAATTAGTGCACAAAGGAAACTTGAAAATAGTCTACTATGTGAGAGCTAGCTCACCAGTCATTAGAACATACAGTTCAATTCAAAGCCTTGAAAGCAAATAACCAAAGCATTTACTGAAAAGAAAATATACTGACATTAACAGTCTCCTTAATAATGAAAGGAGTTACTTGTTGCACTAACAATACATTTTGACAATATAGAAAAAATAAAATATCAAAAGTTAAAAAGAAAATGGTAAATTATTTTTTAAAAAAGGAAAGTGAAATAAAAGTGATCATTACAAATAGCTACATTATTTGGTAAATTCTCCAAGATTTCAGGAAAAAAATTCAACATAGAATTTAAAAAGAGAATTAACTGGTAAAGTACATACAATAATGGTGATATATAAGAGTATTATACACCATTATTTGGAAATATATTCAATCTTCAAGAAAAAATAAAGGTGATTAATTAGACATCAATCTAGAGTTTATGAACAGGAGAGGGGGCCCATTTCAAACTGCAAGAACCTAAAATACACTTTAAAAAACCATGTAAGATGTTTACTTTTTCACAAAATTTCTATTATAAAAGATCAGTATTTAAGTAACCTGCATAGATTCACATTTTTAGACAATTTCCACATATATAATTGGGGAGAAATTGGTCAGAGGGGACAAATATCAATTTAAATTCAGAGATGACATAGCTCTCAAACAGTACAAATAAAATGTTAAGAGATGTTTGAAATTAATTAATGCTGTTTTCTATCACTACCGCTTGGGATAGAAATCAGTAAGTTTTAATATTAAGGACTACATCTTTGTTGGTGAAGATGTGTTAGGGGTGTGCACAAAAGGAGAAGTCTGATCTCCACCACAAAATAAACCACCAACACAACTTTCAAGGGCCAGTGACAGGATGGGGGCAGCTATGGTATGAGTGAGTAAAATCCTATACAGCTGTTGGTGACTGGTAAAGCACTAATTCTGTGTTAGTTCTTAAGTTTAATGACAATAGAGCCCCTACCAGCACAGTTATAAGGAGGGGAAATAAGAAATCAACTGCAAGTTAACTTAATCTACCAGTAATCTTGAAACAAAATGGAAAACCTTAGAGATCCACAGTACAGAGCTATTAGGTCAAATTATAAAGCCTGAAGTTGAATAGATGGATGCTTTGTCCTTATCCTTTGATGTTTGCCTCAGAAAGTCAAGGTGTTATTCTGGAGAAGGTGATAATCTCATCTAATAATTATTAGAGATGAGCTTCTGTGCTAATATTTATGAAAGAAAAGATCATGTTTTGAAGAATCAGATATTTGTCAGTTCAAAACAATTGTCATTTACTTAGCTGGATGAAATCCAAAGATATCCTATCTAATAAGAGTATAATATGCAAATTAACCATCACTCTGCTACAAAGATGGTGGCACCCATAGTGGCCAGGATGGGATGCTGGCATCGTAGCCCTGGCAATGAGGCCAGCTTCCCAAGCTGGGCTGAAGAGGGAGGGAGGGCCTCTGGAGAGTGGGCACATGCCAGGTGTGGGAGCAGCTCGGATCACGGCCTCACCCCAGAAGACAGGGCTTAGCAGCCAGTGAGCAGTGGAGAGCTACCAGCGGTAGTGGGTGTGGCGGCTTGGCTTCTGGGAGGCCGGCTTTCGGCTGGTGGGGCTGCACTGAGGCGACTGGTGGTGTGGGCAACTGCAGGGGCTTGCCTGAGGTTGGGGCGTTGGGAGATGTGGGACTGCAGCCCAGGAGGCAAGGCTCCAGAGGACCTGGCCACTGCCACTGCCCTGGCACTGAAGCCGCCTCCTACGAGATGTAGCCTAGCCTAGGTGTGCAGGAAGCAGGTTCAGGAACCTCTCCCTTTGCAGTACCCAGAGCCTAGGCTGGCCAGCACCCCAGAGGAGACCCCCGCCAGGATCGGGGGAGTGACTAGCCTCCAAACTGCAGGCAGCCATTAGCCCAAGCTGGCCAGCACCCCAGAGGAGACCCCTGCCAGGATCGGGGGCATGACCGGCCTCAAAACTGCCAGTGACGCTAGTACAGGCTGGCCAGCACCCCAGAGGAGACCCTCGCCAGGATCGGGGGTGTGACTGGCCTCCAAACCGCCAGTGACCCTAGCCCAGGCCTGCCAGCACCCCAGAGGAGACCCCTGCCAGGATTGGGATCATGGCCGGCCTTCAAACTGTGGTGGCCCCTAGCCCAAGGAGGCCTCCTGGTCGAGGACGCCCGAGTCTGTTCTTGATCTAGGGCTGGGCTCTCCCTGCAAGGGATTCAGAAGCCGCCAGAGTCTAACTGCCAGTCTCGGGGAGGTGGGAGTGCATCCACTGTCCACCAAAAAGCAGGGCCATCAAACCGCTCAGTCTCAGTGCAGACACAGGTCTGTGGCTGATGGGGTGGAGGCCAGACCAAAACAAAACAGCAGAAACACCCTGCCCACCTGGGCGGGTACAGCTGCAGTCCACGTGGCCTGGGCAGTGTAGAAAGCGCTACCTTCTCCCGGGTCCTGTGCTGGCACCACTGCCTCGCTCACCCTCAAGCCCCCCTGAGTCCTGACAGGGAAGTGTGTAGAGCATCCTGAAGGAGTTGTACCGTTCTGGGTTCTTTTGCCCAAGGACACACTTTGGGATGAATTCAGAGCCACATCTCACTTCCCATGAGACTGGAAGAACCATGTAAAAGGATTTTGACAAAAGCTTTCCACATCTCTGTTTATTCTTTTGAATCCATAAAACGACCTTAAAAAAAGCATTCGGGCCACCTAAGAGAGAATGCACTTTCTGGCCAGAGCACGCAGGATTCTTTTGCCCAACAGGTTAAAGGAAGCAGAGAGCTGGCACAGTGGAAATGGTCCTGGTGCCCTATGAGGAGACCGGGAGAATGGGGTTGCAGAAATTCCATAAAACTCTTGCCACCTTCTCCTTCGCAAACCATACATTCCAGATCCACCAGGACTGGAGGCAACTGGGAGTCACAGCCGTGATTTGGGACGCGGTAAGCAACTCTTGGGGGGCCTCTGAAAACATCTGCAATTGATTATAAGACTGGTCTTTATTTAAAAAGAAATAAAAGGACAGCTTTGTTGAGATTTAATTCATATACTGTACATGTCACCTGAAGTGTACAATGAACTGTTTTTTGTTTGTTCTTTTTAACCTTTTGCACTCGGATGTCGAGTGTGAATCAACATGGTTAGCATCGGTAGCAGCTCGATGAAAAACGCAAGCGAGTGCAAAGGGTTAAATATTTTACTAGAGGCCTGGTGCATGAAATTCATGCACGGGGGGGGGGGTCCCCTCAGCCCAGCCTGCACCCTCTCCAATCTGGGGACCCCCAGTGGGATCGGGCCTAAACGGGCAGTCCAACATCGCTCTCACAATGCAGGACTGCTGGATCCCAACTGCTCGCCTGCCTGCCTTCCTGATTGCCCCTAACCACTTCTGCCTGCCAGCCTGATCATCCCCTAACCACTCCCCTGCCGGCCTGATTGATGCCTAACTGCTCCCCTGACAGCCTGTTTTCCCCTAACTGCCCTCCCCTGCAGGCCTGCTCACCCCTACCTGCCCTGCCCTGCAGGCCTGGTCCCACCCAACTGTTCTCCCCTGCAGGCCTGGGTCCCTCCCAACTGCCCTTCCCTGCAGGCCTGGTCGTCCCCAACTTCCCTCCTCTGCCAGCTTGGTCACCCCTAACTGCCCTCCCCTGCAGGCTTGATCACCCCCAACTGCCCTCCCTTGCAGGCCTGGTCCCTCCCAACTGCCCTCTCCTACTGGCCATCTTGTGGTGACCATCTTGTGTCCACACGGGGCAGCCATCTTGTGTGTTGGAGTGATGGTCAATCTGCATATTACTCTTGTATTAGATTATTAGATAGGATAGAGGCCTGGTGCATGAGTGGGGGCTGGCTTGTTTGCCCTGAAGGATGGCCCGGATCAGGGTGGGGGTTCCCTTGGGGCATGGGGCGGCCTGGGCGAGGGGTCTGTGGTGGTTTGCAGGCTGGCCATGCCCCCTGGTGACCCAAGCGGAGGCCCTGGTATCTGGGGTTTATGTATCTTCTACAATTGAAACTTTGTAGCCTTAAGCCGAGGCCTGGGCCGGCAAGGGTGTGCGGAAAGCTTGGCTTCCTCCATTGCCGGGGGCAACCCTAGCCTCCTGCTCTTTCCAGCTCCGTGGCTGCTGCCACTTCTGTTTGGATTTATGTATCTTCTGTCATTGAAACTTTGTAGCCTTGAGTGGAGGCCTAGGCCGGCAAGAGTAGGCGGAAAGCTTGGCTTCATCCATTGCCTGGGAAACCCAAACCTCCCTCCTGCTCTCTGTGGCCGTAGCCATCTTGGTTGGGTTTATTTGCATATTTGCTCCTGATGGGCTGGTGGGCGTGGCTTGTGGGTATAGCAGAGTGATGGTAAATTTGCATATTACTCTTTTATTAGATAGGCTTGATTTTTTACAGAGGGGAAGGGAGAAGGATAGAGAGTCAGAAACATCGATGGGAGAGAAACATCAATCAGCCACCTCCTACACACCTCCTACTGGGGATATGCCCACAACCAAGGTACATGCCCTTGACCAGAATCGAACCGGGGACCTTTCAGTCTGCCGATGCTCTATCCACTGAGCCAAACCAGTTAGGGCATGAACTATTTTTTATTATTTATTTTATTTTTATTTTTTTTAAATATATTTTATTGATTTTTTACAGAGAGGAAGGGAGAGGGAAAAAGAGTTAGAAACATCAATGAGAGAGAAACATCAATCAGCTGCCTCCTGCACAACCCCCACGGGGATATGCCCGCAACCAAGTTACATGCCCTTAACCAGAATTGAACCTGGGACCCTTCAATCCACAGGCTGATGCTCTATGCACTGAGCCAAACTGGTCAGGGAGAACTGGTTTTTTAAAGTAAATTCAGAGTGGTACAACCATCACCATGCTCAATTTTTAAATATCTTCATGACCCCATCCCCTCCAAAAAAACTTTCTACCCACTAGAATCACTTTCTGATCATCCTCCCCAAAATACCTTGCATTTTAAGGGTGGGTAAAGGAAAGTTGAGGGAAGTTAAAATACTGCACAAAGGATATTGTAAAATGACAAAGCCCAAAGTGAAGATCATGTGTTTTCTTTTTAATTTTTTTTTTTTCAGAGAGAAAGGGAGAGGAAGAGAGAGATAGAAACATCAATGATAAGAATCACTGATCAGCTGCCTCCCACAGATCCACTACTGGGGATTGAGCCCGCAACCCAGGCATGTGCCCCTGACCAGAATCAAACCTGGGACCCTTCAGTCCACAGGCCAATGCTCTCTCCATTAAGCCAAACCAGCCAGGGCCATGTGTTTTCTTTAAGTTCTGCGTGGTTGTAATGGTCCCCAAATCTATACTAATAAAAGGGTAATATGCTAATTAGAGTGGTTGTCTTCTGGACATCCTTCCAGACAAAACCTCAGCAGCTGCAAGGGCTGAGGCTAAGGCAGCCATGGGCAGCTGCGAAGGGCTGAGGCTCAGGCCAGCAGTGGCAGCAGCAGCAGGATAATGGGGGCAGTGCCCCAGAGGAGGCCAGACTGGGGGCCAAGGCACAGGCAGTTTGGGGTGATCAGGCCAATAGGGGAGGGCAGTTGGGGGCTATTGGGCCAGCAGGGGAGGGAGTTGGGGGTGATCAGGCCTGCAGGGGAGGGCAAGGTAGGGGTGATCAGCCTGGCAGGGGGGCAAGGCAGGGGCGATCAGGCTGGCAGGCAGAGGGGTTAGTGGCAATCAGGCAGGCAGGCAGGCAGGCAAGTGGTTAGGAGCCAGCAGTTCCTGATTGTGAGAGGGATGTCCAACTGCAGGAAGTTGGACATCCCCTGAGGGGTCCCAGATTGAAGAGGGTGCAGACTGGGCTGAGGGGCACCTCCCCAGTGCACAAATTTCGTGCACCAGGCCTCTAGTCTATACATATAAAAGCCTAATCGACCGTTCGACCATTGGACTGTTCGACTGATGGCTATGACGTGCACTGACCACCAGGGGGCAGATTCTCAATGCATAGGCATGGAAACATAGAACAGACTGATGAATTTCAGAGGGAAGGGGGAGAGAACAGGGTGGGAAGAGATTAACCAAAGGTCTTATATGCATACTAGAGGCCCAGTGCATGGATTCATGCAGTGGTGGGGTCCCTCAGCTTTGTAATAGTATATATTAATTCAGACATACTCTATTTGTGATTGGCATCCAGATCCCAGAAGTTCTTTTTTGAGAATTTTCTTATGAATTTACTTGAGCCAAACATAAGACAATTGCCTAGAAGCAAGATCTGAAAATTTCCCCAGATATCAGAATTTCTGTTTAGCTAGTTTCACAAGCTCACCTAGGTTATTTCTTAACCTCAAAATAGTATGACTTCTCATTTCATATAGCAGTATTTTTGTTTTGCATCCTATTGTTTGGTACCTACTGGTTTGGTAAGTATCACAGAAGTTGGGGTTGGAAACAACAAATCTTTTATTATAACTTATAATTTTATGTATTGGCTAGATTTAGCTAAGGAAATCTGCTCTCCTTTTTTTTTAATTGATTTAATTTTTTTTTATTGATTTTTGTTTACAGAGAGGAAGGGAGAGGGATACAGAGTTAGCAACATCGATGTGAGAGAAACATCGATCAGCCGCCTCTGGCACACCTCCTACTGGGGATGTGCCCACAACCAAGGTACATGCCCTTGACCGGAATCGAACCTGGGACCTTTCAGTCCACAGGCCAATGCTCTATCCACTGAGCCAAACCAGTTAGGGCAGAAATCTTCTTTCTTACTTGGGATCTCCTAACTGGTTGCAGTCAGATGGCCTCTGGATCATGTGGAGGCTGGGTAGGATGCTACAGTGTTTGGTCCTCCATCTCTCTTGTTCTCTCTCCATGTAGGTTCTTTTTCTTTCCATCTGACCTTTACAAATGGTCTCTGCAGGAATGTAGCTTGACTTCTTATACATGTACCATTCTCACAGGTATCTCCAAAGTGAGGAGCCCAGTAAGGAGAAGCTAACAACTCTCAAAAAGGCAAATTTGGAATGGAAATCACCTTCCCTTCTAACACATTATCTCATCACATGGTCAGTCTAGGTTCAACATGGGAGGGACTATACCATGAATGATGGAAAATGTGGCATATGGTAGGGTCATATTTGAAGACTAACTACCATACATACTTTGCAGTTAAAATGAGAAATTACTCTATTCTTTATAAATAATTTAAAAAAACAGTGTGTGTGGTGGGGGCACACAGGTATTTTCACATTGCATAATACAAACAGAAATAACTCTGAAAAGACAAGCTTAACAACTGGTTTCTGACTTTTCCTCTAGTCTCAGAAACACCTGAGGAGTTAATTTCTGAAAACTGTCCTTGAAACACTCACTCAAAAAAATTATGGGTGTATACCAGATCCCAGATTCATGAGGATTCAATATGAATAACTAGTGAAACAAGCACCTACACCTTAATGTCAAAACTGCTTATTTAGTAACTAGAGGCCAGCCTGTACCCTCTCACAATCTGGGACTGCTGGCTCCTAACCGCCTCTTCCTGCCTGCCTCATCACCCCTAACCACTTGCTTGCCTGCCTGATTGCTCCTAACCACACTGCCTGCCTGCCTGTTCACCCCTAACCCCTCTGCCTGCCTGCCTGATTGCCCCTAACTATTCACCTGCCTGCCTGATCGCCCCTAACTGCCTCTGCCTTGGCCCCAACCACTGTAGCTCCATCCGGAAGGATGTCTGGAAGGTCGTTTGGCTGTCTGGTATAATTAGCATATTACGCTTTTATTATTATAGATAAGTAAACTGGTCTTAATAAGATCCCATTGCACCCAAGAATAGAAGGTACTCATGAGCTGAGGGGGCTTCAAAATATAGAAAGTTATAAAAGCTGATAGTATCTTGGAGCTGATGACTTCCCTGAACTGATGTAATCTCTGGCCACCCTGTCTCACTTCTCATAATCATAAGTGAGGAGTGCCTGGGACAACAGGAAAAGTGCCTGGAAGTTGTGGGATTTTTTTTACACTCTGCTGTTATGTTCCTGCTTTGTTTCTGTATTTTGTCAGCCCTATATTCATTTTCAAACTAAGTATTACTGGCGTCTGGAAGAAGCCTGCTACATTCTGTAGCTTTGTTGTCAATGTGATACCAAGATCACAATTGCTAGCTGAGTGAGTGTTTGCAAAATTCCAACTGTTTTCACCCCTCCCCTCACTTTATATTCTTACTCTTGGACACAAGGCAAGTAACTAGCTCATTAGGTCATTAGGTGGGACCCTGTTGCTTCAGATGGATAGAACGGATAGATTCAGTGTCACTAAATCCTCTTGGATAGTGGGATGACTGCACGACTTTGAGAGAGTGTGAGTATTGGAGGCGAAAGTAGTGACCTTCTACACTGTCCCTGTCACCTCGAATGAGGTCTATGTCCCATCAGAAGCAGGAAAACTAATCTGGAGCTTATTTACTTTCTATTCTGGAGCTAATCAGCACTGTGAAGCATCTAAAAACTACCAACTCAAAAACCTAAGCAACCATATTTTAGGAATGATTACAACAGGTGTATCATTGGAGATTTTAAAAGGAGGTATTCCTGGATATTTCAAACAGTCTCTTAATACAAATTTCTATGTTTTTGAAAATGTTATTGTCACAGCATATTTGTCCTAGACAAAATAATAAAACCATGGATGCTTGGAAACCACTCCAATGTTGGAGAAAGAAATCTCAATTAGCAAACTAAACATTAATTTCAGTACATGTCTGTTATAGAAACAAGGGGGGAGGGAAACCAGAAACAGCTCTACACATTTACATCTTTGGAGTTTGCATATATGGAAGAGGCAATTTTGTTCAGCTCTTCTAACTCTTGTAAGTATGTTGAGAAAAGAGCATATTCAATATCAACTCATTCATTGGCCCACTATCCATGAAATAATTTAATTTTGTTTGGAACTAGTACAGTAAACTAAGCATTCCAATGTATGGTGAAAATTGTTTTTTCAATGTTGAGACAGTACAATTATATAGAGCAACATTTGAATAAGTTGGATAATTATTATCTTGAATGGCTTGGTTAATACACTGGTACATCCTTTCATATATCTTATATCTCAATACATAGTGAAGAAAAGTAGTAGGAGCAAAAATTGACCTATTTGAATGATCTTAAATATCACCTTCCAAAGCATTAGATTCATTTACTGTAAGAACATGTTTAGTATCCATACTGATAACTGTAGATTTCATGCCACTAATGAATGACATTGAGGTTCAGTTTGTTCAAATGTACTATGATTCTAGTGTCTTATAATTACAAACCTTTAAATTAATTTACTCATTCTTAATCCACAACTTCAGTAAACTGTTGCAATTTGAGGATGCTGTTCCAGTTTTGGCATATTATTCATTTATAAAATGCAATTTTCAAAATCTTTATGGAAAATATTTCAGTTATTGAATATAATATATATTTCTCCTTTTTAATACTATGAATGTAAATAATTATTCCATAATGCTAAATACCCTTCCATATTGTTAATTAAGACAATATTACATGCTATTATTTTGCACATTCTCCTTAACATTTTAGCACACTTACTAAATAGTATGCCTACATTTCTAACAACTGAGAGAATCTATTATGTTTATGTATAGCTCTATCTATTTACCTAACATAAAATTACCCATTTTAAAGCCTACAATTACGTGGAGTTAGTACATTTACACTGTTATAGTACCATAACCACTGTCTAGTTCCAAAACATTTTTATGGCCCCAAAGAAAAACCTGTATCTATTAGTCACTTCCATTCCCTGCTCCCTTAAGTCCTTGGAAAACACTAATCTGCTTCTTATCTCTATGAATTTGCATATTCTGGGTATTTCATATAAATGGAGAGATAGGATATGTGACATTTTAAATCTGGCTTCTATTATTTAGCATTTTAAAAAATATATTTTTATTGATTTCAAAGAGAAAGGGAGAGGGAGAAAGAGAGAAAAAAAATCAATGATGAGAGAGAATCATTGATCAACTGCCTTCTGCATGCCCCACCCTGGGATTGAGTCCAAAACCCAGGCCTGTGCCCTGACTGGGAATCAAACCGTAACTTCCTGGTTCATAGGTCAATGCTCAATACTGAGTTATGCTGGCTGGGCTAGCATTTTTTGTTTGTTTTTTTTAAGCAAACAAACAAACAAACAAAAAGAGACAATGTGATGTTCACTGTTGAAATTAAAACATATTTTTTGAAAAAGTAAATTTGGGTACTGAGAAAACTAATATATATAACACTGTCAGTAAATATAAAAATATACTTACTATAACATCATTTTGTGTGTTTGAGAAAGAACAGTTTTGATTTTGTTTCTAGTATAACAAATGTCCTTGCTGTCAATGTCATCTTGGAATTAATTTACTATTTCTTCTTTTACTCATTCTCACTTTTATACATAGTAGGCAATCAGAAAAAGGCAATTCACTCTCAGATGGCTTACCTGCTAGACATTTTGTAATATTCCACCCATTGAGAGAGCCATACTTATGAGCCATTCACATTTTAAGATATATAAATAAGCTGTTACAAAGTGTAAATAAATGACTGATAATGTAACTTCCAGATAATTGTAGAAGAAAATGCCTCAGAAGATAAAAAATACAGCTCTGTATTTATAAAACTTTGGATAGCATCTTTTATGGCACCACTTAATCTATGAAGAAGTACAGTAGTATTTTTTTATGTCAAAGAAGTTTGGAAAGCTTTGCATTGTTATTTTATTTTATTTATTTGTTTTTATAGCTTATCTAAAAGCTTACTATTTTTATACTATTGTTAAGATTTATAATAACAAAAATAATAAATTTAAAGTGATACTTACCTCTTCACTTTGCAAGGTTACATTATATAATTAAAATGTTTCAAAAGCATCAATATGAGAATAAAATTAAAAATGAGTTTAATGTTCTCTATATTTTCACCCCTAAAGACTTAGGAGACCCTGAAGCTAAAATGAAAATCTTAAGTATATTTCTTATTTTTGTCACACAAAATTGTAACAATAAATATAATAAAATATGAGGGGTGATTTCAAAAAGGCACAAAAGAGCACCTATTTAATTTAAAGATACATTTATTCCTTTAGAAGCAAATTAACTAAATCAAAGTATAGGAATCTAAGAAATTTACCTTAATTTATTAAAATTAATGTAAATGAGAAAGGATATTTCAAAAATTAAAAGTACAGTAAAATATTTATAAATAACTAAATTAACTTGCTTCCAACACTTGTTTAGTTAGTGAAACTACTCTCTAATAAATTGTATCATCAAATCTTCGGAACTCATTCCAACATGATAATAGTTTTAAAGCAAAAGTCTTAGATAAGGAGGAATCTTATTAGTTTTCATTACCAGTAATATTTTAAAATAAGATGCTAATATATGGAAGTATTGCAATTTGTCTTAAAAATTCATTCTATTGTGAGAAAAGTTTTAGCAGGACTTGTTAGCATCCAAGTGAAATATTAATCAAAATAACCTGGATGTGTGTTTTCTAGCTTCTTGCTTACTGAACAATAGTCTGGTTGTCTAACACTCTTACATTTTCATATTAAGTTAGTCAGTTATAAAATTCAATGATGAGTTCTTGAATCTGGTGTGGACATGTGTGCTACAGTTCCTTCAATAATTCTATTGGAATTGTCACGTTTCCAAGTTTTAGGTGGAGATTGTTTCTCTTCCTGCTGATCTGGAAACAGCTCAAGAGCTCATCAGTAGATGAGTGGATAAAAAAGCTGCAGAATATTTACACCATAGGATACTATACAACAGTAAAAAGAATGATATTTTACCCTTTGAGACAGCATGGAGAGACCTGGAGAATATTATGGTAAACAAGCCAATCAGAGAAAGAAAAGTATCACATGATCTCATCATAAGTGTAATCTAATGAACAAAATAAACTGATGAACTAAATAGATCCATAGACATAGAAACATGAAATAGATTGTGGAATCTCAGAGGGAAGGAGGTGGTGAATGGGAGGAGATCAACCAAAGAACTTGTATGCATATATGCATAACCCATGGACACAGACAATAGGGTGATGAAGGCCTGGAGTGGAGGGTGAGGGCAGGCTAGAAGGGGTTAAGAGGGAAAAAAGAGACATATGCAATACTTTCAACAATAAATATTTTTTAAAAGAATATATATATATATATATATTCCCTTATGGTGGAATGACCAGAACAACCAGAACGACCAGTCGCACTGACCACCAGGGGCAGACGCTCAACGCAGGAGCTGCCCCCTGGTGGTCAGTGCAGTCCCATAGAGGGAGTGCTGTTCAGCCAGAAGCTGGACTCATGGCTGGCGAGTCCTGTGGCAGCACTAAGGAGCAGCAAGCCAAGTGGTAAGGAATGAGCAGGTGAGTGGTAAGGAGTGGCGAGCCAAGCGGTAAGGAATGAGCAGGTGAGCAGTAAGGAACGGTGAGCCAAGCATTAAGGAATGAGCAGGCAGGTGATAAGAATTGAGCAGGCGGGTGTTAGAAGCAAGCAGGTGGGCAGTTAGAAGTGAGGGGTCCTGGACTGTGAGAGGATGCAGGATGGGCTGAGGAACACCCCCCCCAACCCTGCCATGCATGAATTTCATGCATCAGGCCTCTAGTTAAATAATAAAAAGGAAACATGCAAGTGTGACTGCAACTTAACATCCTATCTAATAAAAGAAAAATGTGCAAAGTGACCATACCTCTAATACGCGCACAAGCCATGCCCACCAGCAAAACAGGAGAGAGTATGCAAATTAACTCAACAAATATGGCAGTGGCCATAGAGCTGGAGTAAGCAGGAGGCTTGGGTTGCCCCAGCGATGGAGGAAGCCAAGATATCCGCCCGCCCTGGCTGGCCCTGGCCTCCTCTCAAGGCTACAAAGTTTCAATTATAGAAGATAAATAAGTCCCAGATACATGGGCCTCTGCTTGAGTCACAGGGGAGCATGGCTGGCCTGCAAACCAACACAGGCCCCTCGCCCAGGCCACCCCACACCCCAAGGGAACCCCTTCCCTGATCCGGGACACCCTTCAGGGCAAACAAGCTGTTCCCCACCAGTGCACCAGGCCTCTATCCTATCTAATAAAAGAGTAATATGCAGATTGACCATCACTCCAACACACAAGATGGCTGACCCCATTTGGTCAAAGATCCTTCCCCCATGTGGACACAAGATGGCCACCATAAGATGGCTAGCAGTGGAGGGCAGTTGGGAGGGACCAGGCCAGCAGAGGAGGGAAGTTGGGGGCGACCAGGCATGCAGGGAAGGGTAGATGGGGGGCACCCAGGCCTGCAGTGGAGAGCAGTTTGGGGGGGACCAGGCCTGCAGGGGAGGGCAGTTAGAAGCAATCAGGCTGGCAGGGGAGCAGTTAGGCATCAATCAGGCTGGCAGGGGAGTGGTTAGGGGTGATCAGGCTGGCAGGCAGAAGCGGTTAGGGGCAATCAGGAAGGCAGGCAGGTGAGCAGTTGGGAGCCAGCAGTCCTGGATTGTGAGAGGGATGTCCGACTACCCATTTAGTAGGATCTGGCCTAAACGGGCAGTCAGACATCCCTCGAGGGGTGCCAGATTGGAGAGGGTGCAGAATGGGCTGTGGAGCACACACCCCCATACCTGAATTTTGTGCACTGGGCCTCTAGTCCTATATATAAAAGCCTAATATTCTAAGTGTTCGGTCGACCAGTCAGCTGTTCAACCAATCAAAGCATAATATGCTAATGATATGCTAAGGTCACTCAACTGCTAGCTATGTTGTGTAGACCACCAGGGGTCAGATGTTCCGACTAGTAGGTTAGCTTGCTGCTCGGGTCTGGTAGATCAGGACTCAGCGAGATGGGCCAGACACGCCCTGGAGCCCTGCTTCAGTCCCTCCCTGGCTGGCCATCCACCTGCATCTCTCCCCGGCCCTGATCATGCACTGGTGTGGTCCATCAGCCTGGCCTGTGCCCTCTCATAATCCGAGGCCCCTCGGGGATGTCGGAGAGCTGATATCTGCCCAATCCCGTAGGCCAGGCTGAGGACTCCACTGGTGCACGAATTCATGCACCGGGCCTCTAATATATATCTCCTATCTAATAAAAGAGTAATATGCAAATTAACCATCACTCCGCTACACCCACAAGCCACGCCCACACACCATGCCCACAAATCACGCTCACCAGCCTATCAGGAGCAAATATGCAAATAAACCCAACCAAGATGGCTTCAGCCACAGAGAGCAGGAGGGAGGCTTGGGTTTCCCTGGCAATGGAGGAAGCCAAGCTTTTCGCCTGCCCTTGCTGGCCTAGGCCTCCACTCAATGCTACAAGGTTTTAACGATAGAAGATACATAATTCCAAACAAATGGCGGCAGCCACGGAACTGGAAAGAGCAGGAGGCTTGGCTTGCCCCTGCCTCCGTTTAGGGCTACAAAGTTTCAATTATAGAAGATACACAAACCCTAACAGAAATGGCTGCTGCCACAGACCAAGTAGAAGGCTTGGCTCTGCTCCAGGCTACAAAGTTTCAATTGTAGAAGATAAATAAACCCCAGGTATCAGGGCCTCTGCTTGGGTCTCCAGGGGGTGTGGCCAGCCTGCAAACCACCGTAGGCCCCTTGCCCAGGCTGCCCTATGCCCCAAGGAAACCCCCACCCTGATCCAGGACACCCTTCAGGGCAAACCAGCCGGCCCCCACTCATGCACCTTCTATCTAATAAAAGAGTAATATGCAGATTGACCATCACTCCAACACACTCCATATGTCTGACCCCATATGGTCAAAGATGGCTGCCCCCATGTGGACACAAGATGGCCACCACAAGATGACCAACAGGGAAGGGCAGTTGGGAGGGACCAGGTCTGCAGGGGAGGGCGGTTGGGGGCGATCAAGCCTGCAGGGGAGGGCAGTTGGGAGGGACCAAGCCTGCAAGGGAGGGCAGTTGGGGGTGATCAAGGGGAGTGCAGTTAGGGGTGACCAAGCCGGCAGAGAAGGGAAGTTGGGGGTGACCAGGCCTGCAGGGTAGAGCAGTTTGGGGGACCAGGCCTGCAGGGGATGGCAGTTAGGGGCAAACAGGTTGGCAGGGGAGCAGTTAGAAGAAATCAGGCTGGCAGGGGAGTGGTTAGGGGGTGATCAGGCTGGCATGCAGAAGCGGTTAGGGGCAATCAGGAAGACAGGCAGGCGAGCAGTTGGGAGCCAGCAGTCCTGGATTGTGAGAGGGATGTCCGACTGCCTGTTTAGGCCCAATCCCACCAGGATCGAGTCTAAACAGGCAGTCGGACATCCCTCGAGGGATCCTAGATTGGAGAGGGTGCAGGCTGGGCTGAGGGACACCGACCCCTCCCCCACCCCCCCATGCATGAATTTTGTGCTCCGGGCCTCTAATATATATATATATATATCTCCCATACTTAGTGATGAAGAAAAACATTGAAGAGATTCTAAATTGGTTGATTGGTTGTAGACTAGGTAGAAATTACACTCACCTGCTCTAAGTGCCAGACCAGATTTTCAGCTAAATTATAGAGCAATCAACCTGAATAACCAACTAAAGACTGGAGGATCTAAAATATTATAACCAAGGATTTACAGAAGAAGCCATATAGAGACTGTTAAGAAGGGTGGAGATGTGAAAAGGGCTGGCCCCCAATGCCCAGGTGCAGAGAAGCCACAGGAATATCTTGGATGCAAAATTCCCTTCCCTCAGAAATGTGGAGTCTCAACCCTTCCAAGGGATCCCCAACTCCGAGCAACAAAGATGAGAAAGGAGCCCTCAGAGCATCTGGTGGTGAAAATCAGTGGGGATTCACTCTGCCTAGGAGAGAGGGGAATCTATTACATACTCAGATGCCATCTTCCCAGAGAAGAGCACAATTATTGTTACAACACCAATCTGGGAGTGCAGTTGTGGGTCGGGTCCCCCAAATACCGGCAACACCTCTGTGCCTTGCTCAGGACCTGTACAGGGGTCTGCTGGCTGCACAGATCAGTGACCTTTGGGTGCTTTTACCTGGAGGAGCTCTTGGTGGGAAACTCAGACAGTGATTGAATTATGTACCTTTGGAAATGGGACCGATCTTCCCCAGATCCTGCACACAGATGGTGTACCTCCACCACACACATACACACCTGTAGAATCACTTGGCCAGCCCTGTCCTGTTGAGTGTAGTAACTAGGGGCATCAGAGTGCTGCACAGAGCTGGGATTTTCAAAGCATGTCTCTAGGGGAGGCTTTTCCTCCAAGAATCAGATGGGCAGGTTCGGGTTGTGGGGCTACACGGCAGGGAAACCACTACTATCTTCCCTGTGAGCTCAGACTGAGCTATCCCAGGAAGGGGAAAATGTGCCCACACCCTTCCTACAGGATTGTGGGCACTACTCCCAACCAGAGACTGGATCTGCCCTTCCCCATCCCTGATACCCCACCTTGCTTAGCTCAGTCGCATGAGGGGAAGGAAGTGCAGCTCAAACCTAAGACATTTATTGTGTGTATACCTAGAAGGCTATTGTATGGAACCAAGAGGAAGTGCTTGACAACCTCCTTTGGGCTCAGCTGGCACCACCTCCAATGGGAAACACTTTTGATCTACCCTCCTCAACCCAGTGGAACTGCCCTGTTGAGCTTGCTCTTGCAGAGGGGACGGCAGGTGGCACCCAAACTGAACCTTCTGCATGCTCATCCTGGGAGAACTAGAGTTGGAGAATCTGGCAGAGACTGAGTGGTTTGGCTCTGGAGTAGAGACCCCTTTCTCCTGACCCAAATTAGGGGACCCACTAGCCCCATCCTCCCAACCTTGGTTGCCAGGCCCTGTCAAGCTCAGGACCTGTGGAAGGGTCTGTGGGCCATGCCCATTCTCTACAGTCCTTCTTTGGAAGGCTCTGGAAAAAGATCAAGCAACCTGAGATGGAGGCAGAGTAGCTAACAGGTGAAGGTGAACCTCGGAGAGCCTTGGTCTTTTTATAGATCTACTTCCAGCCCTAAGCTTAAGGAAGTCAATTTTTGTACACATATATGCCCCTCCCATGCACACTCAGGCCCAGTAGTGGCAGCCACAAACATGGTAGCTCCAGATAGGAGCTAGTTATGCACAAGGCTAGTTACGCACAAC
Organism: Eptesicus fuscus; assembly: GCF_027574615.1. Classification (NCBI taxonomy): domain Eukaryota; kingdom Metazoa; phylum Chordata; class Mammalia; order Chiroptera; family Vespertilionidae; genus Eptesicus; species Eptesicus fuscus. The sequence goes on along the minus strand of NC_072487.1, from coordinate 9,734,441 downwards.
ATTTTATATCCACCTGTAGTGAATCCTGCCCAAGTGGACCCAGAACCAACACCAGAGTTTGACACAACTAGCCACACTAAGTGGAACACACTAAGGGGGATCCTGGTAGGCACCAGACTCTGTTGGGAACAACCCTGCCTCAGGGGGCAGACTTTTCACAGTGACTTAGGCATAGTGATCAAGCTATACCCTCATAATCAGCTAGCCAGTAGGCTAATATTACTCACAAAAGGTCAACAGCATTCAGAAATCAACTACAATAGGAGGGTGCACATAACCCACAAGAAAAATTCCTAAATGACAGAGCTCAGATAATCTGGAAGATTGTGCTACTGAGCCCAATGAGACACCATCATCATAAAGCCATCATAACAAGTTTGGGAGTTATAGTGGGTCTACCTAATATACAGAGACAAAATGAGGAGACAAAGAAATATGCACCAAATGAAAGAACAAGATAAATCTCCAGAAAAAAGAATTAAATGAAATGGAAGCTATGAGACACCAAATAGCCGTAGCCGGTTTGGCTCAGTGGATGGAGCCACGGCCTGCGGACTGGGGAGTCCCAGGTTTGATTCCGGTCAAGGGCATGTGCTTTGGTTGCGGGCACAGCCCCAGTGGGGGGTGTGCAGGAAGCAGCTGATCAATGTTTCACTCTCATCGATGTTTCTAGCTCTCTATCCCTCTCCCTTCCTTTCTGTAGAAGATCAATAAAATATATTGTTTTAAAAAAAGACACCAAATGCAGAGTTTAAACAATGGATGTAAATAAAGATGCTCAAGAACCTTAAGGGAAGAATGTTCTCAATGAAAAATTAAAGAGATGGTAACCATTAAAAAGGACATAGGGACCATAAAAATAACCAGTCAGAAATGAAGAATATAATATGTGATATGAAGAATACACTAGAGGCAATTAACAGCCAGTTAGATGAAGTAGACAATCAAGTCAGAAATTTAGAGGACAAAGTAACAGAAAATACCCAAGAAGAACAGCAACATGAAAAAAAAAAGAATTAAAAAAAAATAAAGAAAGTCTAAGGAGCCTCTGGTACAACATTAAGCATAATAGCATCCACGTCATAGAGAAGGAAAAGAGTGAGCAAGAAATAAATAACTTGTTTGAAGAAATAATGACTGGAAATTTTCCCAACTTGGTGAACGAAAAAGTCACACAAGTACAGGAAGCACAGAGAGTCCCAAACACGATGAAACCAAGGAGGACACCAAGACGTATCATAATTAAAATGACAAAAAGAATCTTAGGTGCAGCAAGAGAAAGACAGTTAAAACCCATATGGCCGTCAGCTGATTTATCAACAGAAACACTTCAGGTTAGAAGAGATTGGCATGAAGTATCTAAATTGATGAAAAGAGATCTACAATAATGACTACTCTATTCAGCAAGGCTAAGACTTAAAATTGAAGGCAAAATGAAGCGTTTCCCAGACAAAAATAAAATAAAATAAAATAAAATAAAATAAAATAAAATAAAATAAAATAAGGGAGTCCATTACCACCAGATCAATATTGCAATACATGTTATAGGGTCTGCTAGGAGAAGGAGAAGGAGAAGGAGAAGGAGAAGGAGAAGGAGAAGGAGAAGGAGAGAGAGAGAGAGAGAGAGAGAGAGATAGAGAGAGAGAGAGAGAGGAACACAAGAATACAGAATAAAATGGCAATAAGTAAGTACCTATCAATAATAACAATAAATGTAAATGCTCTATTCAAAGACATAGGATAGCTGAATAGATAAGAAAACATGACCCATATATATATGCTGTCTACAAGAGATTCACCTCAAAACAAAAGACTCACACAGGCTGAAAGTGAAGAAATGAAAAAAATATATATCACGCAAATAGAAACAAAACAAAAAAATCTGGGTTAGCAATACTTATATCAGACAAAATAGCCTTAAAAACAAAAGCCATAGGAGACAAAGGTCACTACATAATACTAAAGAGATTGATACAACAGGGGGATCTAAACCTTGTAAACATAAATTTGCCCAATGTAGCAGCACCTAAATATATAAAGAAAATCTTGGTAGACTTTAAGGGAGAGTGCAATATCAATAGTCATAACCAGGGTTTTTAACAAACTGCTGTCATCAATAGATTGATCTTCCAGACAAAAAATCAACACCTTTAAAGGACCCATGGGATCAGATGTATTTAATTGATATTTATATAACATTTTATCCTAAAGCATCAAAATATACATTATTCTCAAGTGGACATGGAACATTCTCAAAGATAGATCACATGTTGGAAGACAAAATAAGTCTTAATAAATTCAATAAGATTGAAATTATATCAAGCATCTTCTCTGATCACAATGGTATGACACTAGAAAATAATTACCATTAAAAAACTTGAAAAACATTCAAACACATGGAGGCTAAATAACATGTTATTATATAATAAATGGGTTAATGATGAGAGCAAGAAGGAAATCAAGTTACCTAGAAACAAATGAAACAAAGAGATAAAACAAAGAACTTATATACTTATATGCTTAGCCCATAGACACAGGCAATAGGGTAGTGAAGTCCTGGGGGTGGCGGGGGCAGGGGTGAGTAGGGGTTGGGAGGAAGGGAAAAGGAGAAGAAAATGAGAGATATTTTTGATATTATCAACAATTAAAAATATATTTAAAAAATAAATAAGTGGACCAGTCTTATATGGAGGCTATTTTGAAAAAAAAAAAAAAAAAAAAAGAACGTTAGAAAAATAAATAATTTCAAGCAGTAATAAAATAAATAAATAAAAACTCCTGGAAAACAAAAGTCCTGGATCAGACTATTTCATAGGTGAATTTTACCAAACATTCAAGAAGGAACTCACACCTATCTTTCTCAAACTATTAAAAAAAAATAAAACTCAAAAGGGAAACCTTCCAGGCTCTTTTTTTATGAAATCAGCATTATCTTAATTTAAAGCCAGATAAAGACAGCATAAAGAAAAAATATATATAGGCTAATATCTCTGGTAAATATAGATGCTAAAATCCTCAATGATCTTCAAATTGGATCTAGCAATACATTAAAAAAATCACATGCCATCATCAAGTGTGTTTTAGTCTGGAGATGCTAGTTTGATACAATATTCACACATCAACAGATCTGATAGATCACATAAAAAACATGAAGGAAAAAAATAACATGGTCATATCAACAGATGCAGAAAAAGCATTTAATAAAATCCAGCACTCATCTTATCCTAATAAAAGAGTAATATACAAATTAACCATCACTCCACCATACCCATAAGCCCCCACAAGCCATGCCCACCAGCCAATCAGGAGCAAATATGCAAATAAACCCATCCAAGATGGCTACAGCCACAGAGAGCAGGAGGGAGGCTTGGGTTTCCCAGGCAATAGAGGAAGCCAAGCTTTCCGCCTGCCCTTGCCAGCCTAGGCCTCCACTCAGGCTACAAAGTTTCAATTATAGAAGGTAAACAGAGAGCAGAAAAAATGGCGGCTGAATAGAGTCGTGTTTGGAGTCTGGTCCTGGGGCGGAGAGTAGGAGCGGCAGAGGTTCGCAGCGGGAGTGTATGTTGGCAAGCTAAGGGACAGCTAAACTCTAGGAGAAGGCGGGGGAGTGCTGGGCAGGGTTCCCCTGACCGTGCAGCACCCACAGGGGCTGGGTCCCCTCCCGGAGCTGCGGGCTCACCGGGGACCTCGCCATCTTGCAAGGAAAGGAGGATTTTAGTGGAAACCTGACTTTCTGCGACAACTGCAAACACTGAACAGCTGTGAGCACCAGAACACCGGTCCCCTATCGGCACAAACATTCGGATTCAAAGGAACTCTTCACTGCACCACAGAAAGGTCAGATTTCGCCTGGGATAAGGTGTGGTTTCTCATCCCCAAGGTGGGAGAGGGAAGTGCGCGAGCCGCAGGACCAGCAGGACCCGGAAGGTCTGTGCCTAGAAAAATCTGCGGCAGTTGGAGCTGCCGTGACCCGTGAATGTGGAAGGGGGTCCTCTGAGCTGCTAACAGAAGTGATCTTTTAAAAGCAACTCATTTTAATCTGACGAGGAGGGTCAGACTAAGAATTTTCAAAGGAGTGCAGGCTCCTTAGTCTTGCGCTCAAACCCACTGTCAGCATACTTGGGCTCTTTCCGACTCTGATTACTAAGCCCAATAAATAGGAAAACTCAGTTGGGGAATACCCTGAAAGACTGCAGGGGAAAGTTGTTTTTCCGGAACCTGGGGAGCAGAGCTGGGTGTGACCATCGGAGAGGCAGCGCTGAGGCGCACACCTCCACAAACCGGTAGTGAGAGCCATAGAGGGGGGAAAAAAAAAAAAGCTAGAGAGGCCCGGAAGTCAATTTAGAAACATTGCCACCCAGGGCCAAAACGCTAATTGTCTCTGGTATAATCAAAAATAAATACGAGAAATTAAGACACGGCCGACTTAAAAATCAGGACTGGCTTACAACACTGAGGAGCAGTGGAACGAAGGAAACTGAAATACCGCCCAGACTGGGAAACAGGCGTACCAAACAGAATAAAAGAGGAAGTTAATGACAGCCACTACTGCACATTTTAGGCTTACTATTTTTTATTTTAATTTCTTTTTTTTTAATGTTTTTTATTCTAATTTTTTATTTTTTATTTTCATTTTTTGCATCTTTTACTTAAGAAACTAAATTTTTTTCTTTTTCCTCACTCAATTTTCACCTTTTTAATTATTACATTTTTATTTTCAATCAGCATTATTATTACTATTATTTTACTTTTTTTTTTAATGTCATTTGATTTTATCTTTCTTTTATTGTGGGATTAGTGTCCTACATTCTATTTGCATCTTTCCCTTATAATCGTTTTACCCTATCTCAACGCTAACATTATGCCATCACTCTCCTCCTAACATTTCCCCTTTTGGTCTCCTGTTTATCTTAACCCTTTCTGGCTTTAGATTTTCCCTACTTTTTCAGTTTACCCACTACTAAAATTTCACCCTACTTTTTCAGTTTACCCTCTACTAAAATTATGTATCTAATTCCCAACCCGCTGCTCCAAGTCCATACATACCTCTCTCTACACTACCTTAAAAGAAACTGTTTTTCTCTCTGGCCTTTTGTTGTTGTTTGCTTGAATGTTGATTAGATTGAATTTTTATGCTTTTTTATGAGATTGTTTTGATTATTCTTTTTGTTTGTTTGGTTGGTTCTTTTGTTTGCTTTTTGTTTGTTTGTTTTTTACTTTTGTTTTCCCTTGCCTCACTTGATATTAGTTGGTGTTGCAGTTTGTATTAATCTCCAGGCTCGTGTTGCTGGGATTAGTGGTTGTTCTATTGGAGTTTACTCCCCATATATATAGTTTGTTCCCCTTTTCTCTCTTAGTATCGTTCTTGTCTCTCTTACTTTTTTTTCTTTCCTTTTTTTTCTTCTCTTTTCCCAAGTTCAGATTCACACTCTTTTTTTTTTGTTCTTTCTTTTTACTTTTCCTCTTCCTCTCCTATTCCCTAATTTGTCTTTCTCTGGTGGTCACCTTTATTGGAGGTTATTAATATCGTGAATACAATTCTGTTCAGTGCCTTGTGTGTTGTGCCTGGTTGTGTTGTATTTTGTACCTTTAAATCAACGCCGGAGAGAGAGAACTACATAACCAGACATCTGGAGAAGAGAGACCTTATAATCGTTTTACCCTATGGGGAGACAAAGAAATAGCCCCAGAGTAAAGAAAAGCAGGCATCTGCCAAAACTGGTGTGGCTCAGTGGATAGAGCATCGGCCTGCGGACTGAAGGGTCCCGGGTTTGATTCCGGTCAAGGGCATGTACCTTGGTTGTGGGCACATCCACAGTAGGGGGTGTGCAGGGGACAGCCGATCAATGTTTCTCTCTCATCGATGTTTCTAACTCTCTATCCCTCTCCCTTCCTCTCTGTAAAAAATCAATAAAATATATTTTTAAAAAAAGTAAAGAAAAGAAAAGCAGGCATCACCAGAAAAGGAAGTAAATGAATTAGAGGCAAACAACCTATCAGAGAAAGAATTCAGAGAAATGGTCATAAGGTGGCTGAAAAAGATGGAAGACAAATTCGAAAATATAAGTAAGAACCAAGAGGAAATGAAGAAGAACCAGGAAGAAATAAAAAATGACATTGCTGCTGTAAAGAACTCAATAGAAAGCATCAAGAGTAGAATAGAAGAAGCAGAGGACTGCATAAGTGAGCTAGAAGACAAGATGGAGAAAAATACCCAAGTACAACAGCTTCTAGAAACAAAAATTAGAAAGCCTGAGGAGAGCCTAAGGGAACTTTGGGACAACACGAAACAAAACAACATCAGGATAATAGGGGTACCAGAAGGAAAGGAAACTGAGCAAGGAATAGAAAACCTGTTTGAAGAAATAATAACAGAAAACTTCCCTGATATAGGGAAGAAAAAACCCACACAAATCAAAGAAGCTCACAGAGTTCCAAGCAAAATGGGCCCCAAAAGACTGACGCCAAGGCACATTATAATTAAATTGTCAAACACCAACGACAAAGTAAGAATCTTAAAAGCGACCAGAGAGAGACATTCAGTTACATACAAAGGAACCCCCATCAGACTAGCAACTGATTTCTCAACAGAAACTCATCAGGCCAGAAGGGAATGGAATGAAATATACAAAGTTATGCAAAGGAAAGGTCTGAATCCAAGAATACTGTACCCAGCAAGGCTATCAATCAAAATTGAAGGTGAAATCAGGAGCTTCACAGACAAAAAAGGACTAAGGAAGTTTATCACCACCAAACCAGCCATGCAAGAAATGCTAAAGGGTCTGCTGTAAAAAAGAAAAGAAAGAAAGAAATAGGAAGCAAAGAAGGAACACAGGGGTATAGAATAAAAATGGCGACAAATAAGTACCTATCAATAATAACTTTAAATGTAAATGGATTGAATGCCCCAATCAAAAGACACAGGGTAACAGATTGGATAAGAAAACAAAACCCATATATCTGCTGTCTACAGGAAACCCACCTCAAAAAAAGGACGCATACTGATTGAGAGTAAAGAGATAGAAAAAGGTTTTCCAGGCGAATAGAAATGAAAAAAAACCTGGGGTAGCAATACTTATATCTGACAAATTAGATCTCAAAGTGAAGGACATAACAAGAGATAATGAAGGCCACTTCATAATACTAAAGGGAGCAATCCAACAAGAAGAAATAACTCTGGTAAACATATATACACCCAATATAGGAGCACCAAGATACATTAAAAAACTCCTGGAAGATATCAAAGGAGAGATTGACAGCAATACAATCATAGTAGGGGACTTCAATACCCCACTATCACCATTGGACAAATCCTCTAAACAAAAAATCAGCAAAGAAACATCAATCCTAAATGACTCACTAGATCAGATGGAATTAATCGACATCTTCAGAACATTTCACCCCAAAGCCACAGAATATACATTCTTCTCAAGTGCACGTGGGTCATTTAAAGATAGACCATATGTTAGGACATAGGCAAAGTCTCTCCAAATTCAAGAAGATAGAAATCATATCAAGTATCTTCTCAGATCACAGTGGCATAAAACTGGAAATCAACTACAATAAAAACAACCCAAAGAAATCAAACACATGGAGACTAAACAGCATGCTATTAAACAATTACTGGGTTACCAAAGACATCAAGGAAGAAATAAAAAACATCATGGCAACAAATGACAATGAAAACACAACAATCCAAAATCTATAGGACACAGCAAAAGCAGTCCTGAGAGGGAAGTTCATAGCTCTACAAGCCTACTGCAAAAAACAAGAAACAATGGTAATAAATTACTTAACCCAACAACTCAAGAAGTTAGAGAGAGAGAAACAAGAAAAGCCCAGTGTAAGCAGAAGGAAAGAAATAATAAAGATCAGAGCGGAGATAAATGACATAGAGACCAAAGAAACAATACAAAAGATCAACAAAACAAAGAGCTGGTTCTTTGAAAGGATAAACAATATTGATGAACCTCTAGCCAGGCTCACCAAGAAGCAAAGAGAGAGGACCCAAATAAACAAAATCAGAAATGAAAGAGGTGAAATAACAACAGTCCCCGACGAAATACACAGGATTGTTACAAAATACTACAAACAACTCTATTCCAACAAACTGGACAACCTGGCGGAAATGGACATATTCCTAGAAAAATACAACCTTCCAAAACTCAATCAGAAAGAATCAAAACAGCTAAACAGGCCAGTAACTATGGAAGAAATTGAAGCAGTCATCAAAAAGCTTCCGGCAAACAAAAGCCCGGGGCCAGACGGCTTCACAGGAGAGTTTTACCAAACTTTCAAGGAAGAACTAAAACCTATCCTCCTCAGACTATTCCAAAAAATTCAAGAGGAAGGAACACTTCCAGGCTCCTTCTATGAAGCCAGCATCACCCTAATACCAAAACCAGATAAAGACAACACAATGAAAGAGAATTATAGACCAATATCCCTCATGAACATAGATGCCAAAATCCTCAACAAAATTCTAGCAAATCGGCTTCAGCAATACATCAGACAGATCATATACCATGACCAAGTAGGATTTATCCCAGGAATGCAAGGATGGTACAATATCCACAAATCAATAAACGTGATACATCACATAAACAAATTGAGAGATAAAAATCTCATAGTCATATCAATAGATGCAGAAAAAGCATTTGACAAAATCCAACACCCTTTCTTGATAAAAACTCTCAACAAGGTGGGAATAGAAGGATCATACCTCAACATAATAAAAGCTATATATGATAAACCCACAGTAAACATCATACTCAATGGGCAAAAACTAAAACCATTTCACCTAAGAAGAGGAACAAGACAGGGATGCCCACTCTCACCACTCCTGTTTGTCATAGTACTGGAAGTATTAGCTATCGCAATTAGGCAAGAAGAAGATATAAGAGGCATCCAAATTGGAAAAGAACAAGTAAAGCTGTCCTTATTTGCAGATGACATGATATTGTACATAAAAAACCCAAAAGATTCCATCAAAAAACTAATAGACTTAATAAATGAATTTGGCAATGTAGCGGGATACAAAATTAACGCCAATAAATCTATGGCATTTCTATACACCAATAGTGAACTTACAGAAAGAGAGACTAAAAAAGCATTCCCATTTACCATCGCACCAAAAAAATTAAGATACCTAGGAATAAACTTAACTAAGGAGGTAAAAGACCTATACGCGGAAAACTACACCACACTGAAAAAAGAGACAGAGGAAGATGTAAACAGATGGAAGAACATACCATGTTCATGGATTGGTAGAATCAACATCATTAAAATGTCCATACTACCCAAAGCAATATACAGATTCAATGCACTCCCCATCAAAATACCAACAGCATATTTCACAGACCTAGAAAGAACTCTCCAAAAATTCATCTGGAATAAAAAAAGACCCTGAATAGCCACAGCAATCCTGAGAAAGAAGAATAAAGTAGGAGGGATCTCAATACCAGATTTAAAGCTGTATTACAAAGCCACTGTTCTCAAAACAACCTGGTACTGGACAAGAACAGACATATAGATCAATGGAACAGAATAGAGAATCCAGATATCAACCCAAACCACCATCCTCAATTAATATTTGACAAAGGAGGCATGAACATACAATGGAGTCAAGACAGTCTCTTCAATAAATGGTGTTGGGAAAACTGGACAGATACATGCAAAAAAATGAAACTAGATCACCAACTTACACCATACACAAAAATAAACTCAAAATGGATACAGGACTTAAACATAAGATGGTAAACCATAAAAATACTAGAGGAATCCACAGGCAACAAAATCTCAGACATATGCCAAAAGAACTTCTTCACTGACACTGCTCCTAGGGCAATGGAAGCTAAAGAGAAAATAAACAAATGGCACTACATCAAAATAAAAAGCTTTTTTACAGCAAAAGAAACCATCAACAAAACAACAAGAAAGCCCACTCTATGAGAGAACATATTTGCAAATGCTATCACTGATAAAGGTTTAATCTCCAACATCTACAGTCAGCTTATGCAACTTAATAAAAGGAAGATAAATGACCCAATAAAAAAAATGGGCAACGGACCTAAACAGAATATTTTCAAAAGAAGACAGAAGGCCAAGAGACACATGAAAACATGCTCAAAGTCACTAATTATCCGAGAGATGCAAATCAAAACAACAATGCGGTACCATCTCACACCTGTCAGAATGGCTATCATCAACAAATCAACAAACGACAAGTGTTGGCGAGGATGCGGAGAAAAAGGAACCCTCGTGCACTGCTGGTGGGAATGCAGACTGATGCAGCCACTGTGGAGAACAGTATGGAGTTTTCTCAAAAAACTGAAAATGGAACTCCCATTTGACCCAGTAATCCCACTCATGGGAATATATCTGAAGAAACTAGAAACACCAATCAGAAAGGATATATGCACCCCTATGTTCATAGCAGCACAATTTACAATAGCTAAGATTTGGAAACAGCCTAGGTGCCCGTCAGCAGATGACTGGATCAGAAAACTGTGGTACATCTACACAATGGAATACTATGCTGCCATAAAAAAGAAGGAATTCTCATCAATTGCAGCAGCCTGGATGGAATTGGAGAACATTATGCTAAGTGAAATAAGCCAGTCAATGAAAGAAAAATACCACATGATCTCACTCATTTATGGATAATAAAGAACATTATAAACTGATGAACAAAAAGATAGATACAGAGACAGCAAAGCATCAAACAGACTGTCAAATTACAGGGGGAAGGTTAGGGAGGTGGGGGGATAAGAAATCAAATGAAGGACTTGTATGCATGCATATAAACATAACCAATGGACGCAAAACTCTGGGGGGTGAGAGCATGTATGGGTGTGGGGTGGGAGGGCAATTGTAAGATATGTACACATATAATACCTCAATAAAAAAAAATTAAAAAAAATAAAAAAAAAAAAAAAAGGTAAAAAAATCCAAACAGAAATGGTGGCAGCCACAGAACTGGAAAGAGCGGGAGGCTAGGGTTGCCCCCGGCAATGGAGGAAGCCAAGCTTTACGCACACCCTGGCCTGCCCAGGCCTCTGCTTAAGGCTACAAAGTTTCAATTATAGAAGATACATAAACCCTAACAGAAATGGCTGCTGCCACTAAGCAAGCAGAAGGCTTGGCTCTGCTCCAGGCTACAAAGTTTCAATTGTAGAAGATAAATAAACCCCACATACCAGGGCCTCCGCTTGGGTCTCCAGGGGGCCTGGCCGGCCTGCAAACCAACACAGGCCCCTCGCCCAGGCCACCCCACACCCCAAGGGAACCCCTACCCTGATTCGGGACACCCTTCAGGGCAAACCAGATGGCCCCCACCTGTTCACCAGGCCTCTATCCTATCTAATAAAAGAGAAATATGCAGATTGACCATCACTCCAACACACAAGATTGCTGCCCCCATGTGGTCAAAGATCCTGCCCCCATGTGGTCACAAGATGGCCACCATAAGATGGCTAGCAGGGGAGGGCAGTTGGGATGGACCAGGCCGGCAGAGGAGGGAAGTTGGGGGCAACCGGGCATGCCGGGAAGGACAGATGGGGGGCACCCAGGCCTGCAGTGGAGAGCAGTTGGAGGGAACCAGGCTTGTAGGGGAGGGAAGTTATGGGTGACCAGGCCTGCAGGGGAGGGGCAAACAGGCTGAAAGCGGAGCAGTTAGGCATCAATCAGGTTGGCAGAGAGTGGTTAGGGGGTGATCAGGCTGGCAGGCAGAAGCAGTTAGGGGCAATCAGGAAGGCAGGCAGGCGAGCAATTGGGAGCCAGCAGTCCTGGATTGTGAGAGAGATGTCCGACTGCCCGTTTAGTGGGATCGGGCCTAAACTGGCATTCGGACATCCCTCGAGGGGTCCCAAATTGGAGAGGGTGCAGGCTGGACTGAGGGACACCCCCCTCCCTCCGTGCATGAATTTTGTGCACCGGGCCTCTACTCTTTATATATAAAGCTTAAGTGACCGAATGACCAAACGACCGAATGACTGGAATGATCAGAATGACTGGTCGTTATGATGCACACTGACCACCAGGGGGAAGACACTCAATGCAGGAGCTGCCCCCTGGTGGTCAGTGTGCTTCTACAGTGAGGTAAGATATGTACACTCAGCTGAGACCTGTCTTGGGAATGGAGGGAACATACCTCAACATAATAAAGGCAACATGGGACTAACACACAGTCAACATCATACTCAATGGGCAAAAACCAAAAACATTTCCCTTAAGACCAGGAAGACAGGGATGTCCGCTTTCACCACTCTTACTCAACATAGCACTGGAAGTCCCAGCCACAATAATCTGACTAGAAAAAGAAATAAAAGACATGCAAATTGGAAAGAGGAAGTAAAACTGATTATTTTCAGGTTACATGATATTGTATATAGAGAATCCTAAAGACTCCACAAAAAAGCTACTAGATGTAGTAAGTGAATTTGGCAAAGTAGTAGGATACAAAATTAATATTCAGAAATTAGTGGCATTTTACACACCAATAATAACTATCAGAAAGAGAAATTAAGAAAACAATTCAAGTTACTATTGCAACCATAATAAAAATAAGGTATATAGGAATAAATTTAACCAAGGAAGTTAAAGACCTCTATTCAGAACATATAAAATACTGAAGAAAAAAAATCAGGAAGATACAAGTAAGTGGAAGCATATAGCATAAGGAAAATTTAACATAATTAAAATGTACAAATGACATAACATAATCTACTGATTCAACACATATCCTATTTAAATACCATCAGCATATTTCACAGATCTAAATTTTTAGTTCCAAAAATTTATATGGAACTAAAAAAGACACCAAATAGCCTCAGCAATCTTAACAAAAACAAAGTTGGAGGTATCACACTCCCTGATATCAAACTCCTTTGATTACAAAGCCATAGTAATAATAATAAAAAAAAGCATGGTATTGGCACAAAAAGGCATATACATCAATGGAACAGAATAGAGACCCCAGAAATAAACCCATGCCTTTTGGTCAATTGATATTGGACAAAGAAGGCAAGAACATGCAATGGGTTAAAGACCGTCTCTTCAATAAATGATGTTGAGAAAATTGAATAGATACACGAGTAAAATGAAACTAGACCACCAGCCTACACCATATACAAGAATAAACTCAAAACGATTTAAAGATTTAACTGTAATTCATTAAACCATAAAAATTCTAGAAAAAAAAAAACATAGGCACTAAAGTCTTAGACATCTCCTGTTGATATATTTGTGGATATATCTCCTGTGGCAAGGGAAACAAAGGGAAAAATAAACATCAAATTAAAAAGAAACCATCAACAAAATGAAAAGGGAACCCACTGTATGGGAGAACATATTTGCCAATTAGACATATGATAAGGGATTAATTTCCAAAATACATAAAGAAATTATACTACTCAACACCAAGAAGCAACAATCCAATTTAAAAATGGGCAAAAGACCTGAATAAACACTTCTCCAATGAGGACATACAGATTGCCAATAGACATATGAAACAATGCTCAGTGTAAGTCAGTAATCATTTGAGAGATTCAAATTAAAACAACAAAAAACATCACCACTTTCCTGCATGAATGGCTATAAACAATAAATCAACAAACAAGTGCTGATGAGGATGTGGAGAAAAGGGAATCTTCATGCACTGTTGGTGGGAATGCAGACTGGTGCAACCACTGTGGAAAACTAGAGTTTCCTTAAAAAATTAAAAAGAAAACTGCCTTTTGACCTAGTGATCCCACTGAAACACCAATTTGAAAGAATATATGTACCCTTATGTTCATTGCAGCATTGTTTGCAATTCCAATATCTGAAAACAGCCCAAGTGACCATCACTATATGAGTGGATAAAACGCTGTAGTACATTTGCACAATGGACTGCTACTTCTCACTCCCCCACTCACCCCCCACACCACTAAAAAAAAAAAAAAAAAAAAAAGGAAATTTTACCTTATGCAACAGCATGGAAGGACCCAGAGATTATGATGCTAAGTGAAATAAGCCAATCAGAGAAAGATAAATGCCAAATGGAATATAATGAATAGAGGCATGGATACATGGGACAGACTGACAGCTGTCAGGGGGGTGGTGAGTTGGGGAGCTGGATGAAAGAAAGTGAAAAGGTTAACCAAAAATACCACACCCGTATACTAGTATATAACACATAGATACAAACAACAGTGTGGTGATATCCAGAGGGAGATCACCTGTCCCCCATAGGGTGATGAGTGATGAATGGGGGTAGAAAGAGACTTTACTTTGGGTGATGGGCACATGATGCATCATGCAGATGATGCTTTGTTGAGTTGTTCACTTGAGACCTGTAGGGTTTTGTTAACCAATGTCACCTCAATAAATTCAATTAAAAATCAAATAAAATGCAAGGCAGGGAGGGAAGAGGAATGGGTAGGGATGAAAAGATTTTGAGGTTTTAAATACCAGAAAAAGGGGTTTACTGGTAGGCTATTGGAAGCATTTAAGTTGCAGGTAGTTCTCAGCTGTGCTCACTTGCCCCTCACCCTGGACACCCCTCCCCCCCCCACACACACACACAGACCCCTGTGGTGTGGCCCCCTGACCTGATGTAGGACCAGCAGGTTAAGTTCACCTGAAGGGGCTAAGCCTCTTCCCAGTGGAGCAAAGTCCATGGTTACACAGTCTGCGGAGGAAGGTGTCCTAATTTCTGAGATTTGAGACAGAATTGGTGGGTGGCTCTTATGAATCCCTGGGCAGATGCCCCAGCTGCCCGAGCACCGGCACCGTTGCTCTGAGCAGGCGCCTCCACACACATCCTGGCTCCTCCAAAGTGAGAGGGGCCCCCACCTTGGGGGATGGAGGCAGGTGTTTGACTGAGAGTAGACATTTCTCTGTAAAAGTGTCTGGTGCTATCCCCCAGAGCACTACTGTTGGGTCCGGGGTGCCCAAGGACTCAGTGTGAAGGGGGGCCCGTAAGCCTATCCAGCCATTGCAGTGGGTGCTGTCCCATCACTGGATAGCGGGGCTGCTAGTGATCTGAGGGCATGTGGGGACACGGTGGCCTCTCGTCACAGGTGAGACATTTCCCTGTGAGCGCCCACCTGTGTGTGGGCCAGGCGGGCCGCAGCTGTACTGATGGAAAGTGGGAATAGCAGGCCCTCCCGTCAGGGGAGGGATGTTGGACCCGCCCATAGCATCACCCGCATTCTGCACAGGTGGTCCCGGGGCTTGGAAAGAAAGCGCAACCACAAGTGGGACCTGCATGGATAATGGAGGCCGCGCAGCCAGGAAAGCCCCTGTGGTCTGAGGAAAGGTGGAGACAGACGTGCCTCGGGACATACCTTCATCCTCCACGGTGGCGGCTGCTGCAAGTGCAGGAGGTTTCCCATGTCCAGGCGGGCCGCAGGGGCAGTGATGGCCAGTGTCAACACTAGCGCCTCCATCTGGGACTGGGGTACCCTTCCCGTCACCACACCGCCTGTGTAACCACAGGTGGGCTCCGGGGGTCGGAGTTCAGGTGGAACCAGCAGGGTCTGCGCGCACTGGGTGATGCCTGCTCCTCCTCCTCAGCAGCCAGGCTGCGGCCAGAGGGTCCCTGGTCTTATGGCCAAAGGGAGATGCAGAAGCAGTGCTGCGCGCCTTCCTCGGTCCATCTCTAACGTGGGTGCTCTGGATGCTGGGGATGAGTGGGCCTGGGGTGGACATACTGACCCCAGGGCTCCCACCGTCCACGGAGCCGCAGGACCCATAACCACAGGTGGGCCTGCCGGGGTACCAGTGGTAAGCATCTCGGTGGCAATGCGAACGCCATGAGAGAGGGCCCCTTCTGGGACCAGGAGGAGTCCCTCAGGTGGGCTGAGGGTGGTTGGGGCCAGTGGGACGGCCTGAGGAGGGCAGCAGGCCTTCAGGGCAGGTGGGCGGGTGGGGGGACCGCAGGGGCCCTGTGCTCCACACTGTACTGGATTTGGTAAACTGGCGGGAATGTCAGGCTGGAGTCAGGGTAAGTTATGATGGTGCAAGCATAGCAAGGGGGAGTGGTGTCCATTTCAATGTCCTCATCATCCGAGGTCGGCTGAGAGGTGAAACCTTCATTCCCCCCGGCTGTGATGGGAGCGGCGACCTGCCAGGTGTGAGTGGCCGGGGGCAGGCGGTCTGCCATCGCTGAGCCAGGAGGGGAGGACGCAGGGGCAGCCTGAGTGGCACCGCAGGCAGCCCCGGCCTCTGTGTCAGCGCCCAGGATGGACTCACCTGCAAGGCAGGGCAACTTGGGAGGCGGGGGCAGCTCCCCTCGGTCCCACCGCAGCGGGGGCAGCGGGAGCTGGAGAGGCAGGGACAGGGGTCTCTTGCAGGGCTTCCTGGCGGCAGAGGCCTGGGGAGGATCGCTCCTTGATGGCTTTGGAGCCTCCATCTCCTCGCACAGAGGTAGTGACGCGGGGCCGCTGGGCGGGTGGTCTCCCCGCAGCACTCCCTCTGCGGGCCTCTGTGGCCGCAGGAAGCAGCCTGGGCTCGGGTTGGGCTGCAGAGCAGGCGGGGCGTCGCCCGCAGGGCTGCCCGAGCTGGCGACCACCCTGCCTCCGCAGGAGCCGCGCCCGGGAGACAGCGGGGCGCTCCCGCTCCAGCTGCCCTGTGGGCGCTCGGCCCTGAGGGCCAGAGGCCCAGGGCTGCTCTTGCCGGAAGGGAGGACGCCCGTGGTCTCCGGGGTCCTAGCTGTGAGCGGGGGGTCCCCAGCGCTGTAGGGGCTGTCCTGGTCACCCTGTCCCTTCCTCGGTACCTGCTGGTCTGGGTTCTGTGCCCGCCCTTCTGGGGACTCTTCTTGGACCTTCACCTCCAGGTCCTGTGGGCAAGGACGTGGGATGGTACCGGCTGGTCTGGGCGTCACAGCCTGGACTTCCTGCCCGGGGAGAGCAGGTCTGCCCCTTGGAGGAGGGATGTAGACGGTCCTGGGGTCACGGAAACACGGCCGGGGCTTCCTTGGGGGGTCCTTCCACCTCACCAAGGGGAGGACCCCCAGAGGGGAGCGCCTGGTCTGGGGGGGAGGACACGGCCTTCTCCCCGCTGGGTGGCAGCCAGATGCTGCAGGTGCAGGGCCCCGGGGGCGGAGCCGGTGCCCAGGGCCCAGGGCAGGTGCAGGGGCCGCGGGGTGGGCGCGGCCAGGCGGGGCGTCCTCCCTGCGCACCGGGAAAGCCGCCGGGCGGCGGGCACCAGGCAAGGCCCGGCGGCAGCGGCGGATTAAAGGACGAAACCTAGAAAGCAAGTTGCCCATCGAGAGGCAGCTGTGCGCCCAGCGAGCCGAGGTCAGAGCAGAAACGGGGAGAGCTTCTCCTTCGCTTCCTACTCCTCTGGGCTCTCGCACGCACTGAGCCAGCTTCATCCAGGAGCTCTGATGTCTCCATGGAAACGTCAACGGAGAGAGGTGCACGTGCCAGTGCAGCGCGGGAGGAGAGGTCAAAGGGCAAGGGGCGGGGCCTCAACACTGACCAATCCCCTTCTGACTCTCCAGCACCTGGGCCTCCAGCTGCGGGGCAGGTGCTGGGCACCTGCTGGCCCTGCTTGAGGAGCCTGTTCCAGACACCGCGCCCCGACCTGACCGGGGGCCGCACCCCCACATCCAGAGCAGCCCGCAGCCAGCAGGGACCGCACCCAAACACGCTGCCTCGTGAGTGAGTGAAGTGAGTCTGTCCCAGGAGCCTCCTTTGGAGGGAATCCCTGTCCATGTCGGGCAACGGAGGGGACGCAGGGGAGCATCTCCCGGGCCTTCTGTGTCCTTTGAAGCCAGCACAGCGCTCAGAGCCTTTGAAGTGGCCAGAGGACACCATCAGATGCTCTACCGCCTGGTCCTTTCATTTCACCTTTCAATGGACTGGCTCTGAAAGAAATGGTTGAAGTGGCCTTTGCTTTGGGGACTTAAAACCTTTCCAAGTATATGGACTTCTTTGATCTCAGCCCTGCAATGAATTTTTGGATATGTATAATATTAATTTTCTAATCATCTGCTTTTGAAGATTAGGCATTAAAGCGGCATGTTTTAATGTGATATTTGTGAGCACTGTCTACCCTTTAACCACACACACAAAAAAAAATAGAGCACAAGACAGCCATGATGAATAGCTGCATTTAATGTGACGTTAAGTTTCCAATTAAATTGTCCCAAAGTGAGGAAGTTTAATTATATTTCTACCAGCAACACTAAATACTATAACATCTTGTCTGGTAAATACTAGACAATTGATTAGAAAAAAGAAAATGGATTTAACCATCTTCTTTTCTAAAATACAAATGACTAAATAACAAATTAAATCAATATGATTGTTTTTATGTCCTGTATTTTTATCAGTTATATTTTATTAAAATACTTCCAAACCAAAATAAAAAGAAAACACTGAAGATTAGAGTAGATGCAGAATCGGAAAGAAATGCATTACTATTGGCATAAATGATTTCCACATTCCACCATTACTTTAGGGCATTTTTCCTTTGGACTTCAAACTGAGAGGTATCAAACTCCCTTTGTATTTATTTCTGTGTGAATTGGAGTTGTGAGGAGATAATTGCTTTTTAATTGGTACCATCACTGTGGCAGAAACTTTTGCTTATTTATAGCAACATCTCATTGTTTCCTTTCTCTTTTCATTCATATGTATGTGGTGTGATAAAGTGTTGATTAAAAATGCATTTTTCTGTTTTTCTTATAGTTATATCTGAACATATATCTAAGTGGCCGACACAATGTGATATTAGGGGAAATTCATTACTGGAGAATTCTAAAGAAAGGGGTGCTTCTCTCCATGCTGCTACTTGTAATGCAGACACCATGGCACAGCTGTGAGAATAAATATTTCACCTTAGTGAAGACACAGGGGAAAGGTGTACGTAGTTGTATTGTCTTAATTTACTACCTTTTGGCCATTTTTTAAAAACATGAGACAGAATTAAAATTCTACCTTGTTTAACCTTTTATTTCTGTGTATGGAAAAACAAAATAAACTTTAACTTACACTGACAAAAAACCCTTCTGGTTACCATTCATTTCTTAGTTACTTTAAAACTATGATAAAGATGTCATTATGATTTATTAATTAGTGTACTGTACATTAGATTAGTCCAAATCTGTCCAACCATGGAGCCCTGGTCATATCCATGTTCTGAAACTAATCTCCATAATATTTCAGCTGTGTACTTGGGGAGATCTTTAGCTTCATTTGGATTTGTTTCCTAATCTTTAAAATGGGACAACAATGCATATAAAACACTCCAGTGTACACATAGAAATCCCTCAAATCATGTTAGTTGTTGCTATTGAAGGGTTGAGTCAGAAACTGAATGATGATAACTCAAAGAAATGTTTGCCCTTTCTGAGCAATGAATTAAAATCTACAATAGTCATACAATTCCTAGTCCCATTGGTTCCAAGATGTAAAGAAATATGTGGCTCTCTCCAAGTATTCTGCTCTGAGGTAGGGCTTTTTAAATAAATAGCCAAAGCTCTTAAGTAAATGTCCCAAATATGCATTTCAGGATTGACTGCATCTTATCCAGACTGTAGAAGATTATAAAGAATATTGGTAATAATGATGGGAAATCATAAGGGAGGGTGGAGAAGTGTGGTAGAAAGGATCCTAAAACGGTCCCTGTATTAGTTTTGCAGGGCTGCTATAACAAGTTATTGCAACCTGCTTGGCTTAACAAAAATGTTTTTCTTTCGTTCTGGAGGCTAGAAATCCAAAATCAAGAGGTTGGCAGGGTTAATTTCTCCTACAGGCCGTGAGAGAAGAATCTGTTTCAGGCCTCTCTCCTTGGTTTATAGATGGCTATCAATATTTACATCACATTCTCCTTGTATCTGGCTTTGTCCAATTTTCCCTTACTTATAAGGAAACCAGTCATATTGGATTAGAAGCCACCAGAATGAAGACATTTTAACTTGATTACTTCTGTCAAGACCCTATCTCTGAATAAGGTCATGGTCAGAGGGACTGGGGTAAGGACCTCAACATACAAATTTGGAATGAAACAATTAAACTCATAACATCCTTGACAATCCCTGTCCCTTGGTATATACGCCCTGCATTAACCCGTGCTTTTGCATGGAATGTACTTAATCCATTTGTCAGATTATTTTATATAGGAAAAATGAAGGGATTTTCAGATCTATTGAGGTCTCCAGTCTATTGAATTACAAATTCATCGAAAGGAAAATAATTCTGTGGGAGCTGTCCTTGACAGGTGAGCCCATTAAGAGGCATCCTAGAGCACAGAGGCAGAAGAGCATCTGCATTTGAACAAGCAAGCTGCCATGTTGTGGGGAGAGCCAAAGGCAGGGACTGGGGGCAGCCACTAGGAGCTGAAGACCTAAGACCTATGGTTGCAAGAAACTGAATTCTTCCAACAACCAATGAGGTAAGAAGACCCTGAGCCTTAGATGAAATATGAGCCTCATTTGACACCAACAGCCTTGTTGGATTCTGTGCAGAGCAACCAATGAACCTGGACTTAAGCTCCTGACCCATGGAAATACTGCAATAGTAAATTTGTGTTGTTTTAAGCTACTAAGATGGTAGTAATTTATTAAGATTCAGAAAAAAAACAAACCAAAATAAATGTGTAACAAAGACATACCATATGAAAGATAAACCCTCTTTGGAAACATATTTTACATTAATCCTGAGTATACTTTACCCAGAAAAGATTACGTGTTTAGCACATATTAAGTCTAGAAATGCATATTCAAAGCATAGAAGCTTAGACATATATGTAATTAATTTTTCATGTGAATAAGGGCCGATTGGGTATTGGGTGAGAACTTGATTTTTGCCTCATAAAATATATTTCATAATTATATCATATAATATAACATTATATGTTTTATATTATGCATAGAGAAAGGGTCTGGGATCATACGTACCAACATGTACACAGTACTTATCCTTGAGAAATGAGATAACCGATTGGAATGTGAGAAAAAATCATTACTATGATGATTACATTTTTTGAGACTAAAATTTTTTTCCTTATTCATTTAACTATTTAGGCTCTCTGTTATTGGAACTGAGTTTAAGCAAGTCAAGGGCTGACCAATCAAAGAAAAGCAAATTATAACATTAAGAAACAGATTCTGTACAGTGAAAGAATTAGAGTTTATGGTGTTGGATTCTAGTCACTAGGTGATATGGAATTAATTTCTCTATTGCTAAAATACAAGTAGTATTGCTAAAATACAAGTAGTAAGGCAGATCTGGTTAAAATCCTGATTAGTATGTTATTTAACTTCTTTGTATGAAATCTATATGTGAACATGTCATGTCATTTATATTTATGTTTTTAATTTATTGAAAGCTATTTTAGTCTCAAAGTAGAAAGTATTTTGAGAAGACTTGCTCACATAAAATAAAATTTGGAGATATGAAAATTTTTTATTCACTAAATGGATGTTTCTGTTAGCTTCTTCACTTTCAATCTTTCTCACTATGGCTGTGGTTCTGGTTGCTAACTTTTCATTTCACACCACATACCACCACCAGCACTCTTACACTTTCATATATTCCAATGTTGAACCAAGAGATCATGACTATCTAAGCATAATGTCCTCCTTCTCAACTCCAGTCATGCATTATCTCCTTCTTACTACAAGAGCTAAATGGGAGAGGACAGGATCCAGTCGTGTGTGAACAAGCTTAGAAGACGTGAAGTGATTATAAATTCTCAGAAGCAGGATAAAATTAAAACTCTGTGAAATGGAATAAATGCCATTGCACATTTCAGGATTTTTTTTCTTGCCTAAAAACCTTGCTTTCAATATTTCAAATATTGATTCTTCTTAAATTCACTGACCCCTTCTCCCCCCCAACCCTAATAAGAAATCACATTTTTGACTTGGTTTTAGAAAACCACTTACTTTCCTTATAATGTGTGCATACTGGATACAAGGAATTCCTGTTAAAATTATACACTAATGTTACACATCACTTCAACTTGGCTTATATTTATCTTGTTTTATTAGAAAGAAAGACTCCATCTAACAGCAATAGTGTTTTTTTAAATGGAACAGTAAATAAGGCACACTTTTTTTTTTTTAGTTTTCAAATACCTAAAGCTATCAGTGTTCAAAAAAATGTCATTAGCCCATTTTCTATTTTATCAGTTTTTCTGGTAACATATTTTCTGTTGTATCATTTGAGAAACTACTACACTTGAATATAATCAATTGAAATTAACTATCTCTTCTGGCACATACCAAAGTTAACCATGTTTGATGTTAATCTCTGGGTACCTGCTCCTCATTTTAAAAAAGGACTGTGTTTGCTTGCTTTATTACTTTAATTTCTACAATGTGGTTTTGGGAAAAATGTTGTAAAAATGATACTCTTACAAATAAAATATGAAATTTCAATTGGATACACTGCATTGTTTTATAAACCACTAGAGGCCTGGTGCATGGATTCGTGTACCGATGGGGTCCTTTGGCATGGTCTGTGTAGATTGGGCCGTGGCAGGCGGCCAGGGAAGAGTCCGTACTGCTCTGGCTCATCCTGGCCCCACTGCACCTGTTGTGGGCTCGAGCCCAGCCTTGATGGGGTGGATGGGGGGTGCCGATCAGAGGCCAGCAGCCTGGGGGAGAGGCCATGGGTGGCTTGCCAGCCAGCCCTGCCCCTGATCTGGGGTGGCGCCGGGTGGGGGGAAGGGGTGCAGGAGATTGGCCAGCCAGCTGCGCCCCCTATTGAGGTGGGGTAGTGATCAGGGGCAGGGCTTGCCAGGGGTAGGGGCTGCAGGAGGTTGGTTGGCAATCCCCACCCCCTATTGGGGTGGGGGTGTGATCAGAGGTGCGGTAGCCAGCGGGAGGGGTTGTAGGAGGTTATCTGCTCATCCCTGCCCCCTACTGAGGTGAGGGTGTGTGATCAGAGGCAGGCTGGACAGGGGAGAGGGGCTTCAGGTCTACTGTGGTGGGGCGGGCTGATAGGGGCGCAGCTGGTGGGGGGGGGGAAGGTAGAGGGCATTTGGCTGGCAGGCCTGGCTCTTGATCAGGGTGGGAGAGTCCAAACAGGAGCAGGCCGGCAGGGGAGAGGGGCCTCAAGGTTGGCCACTGGCCCCACCCCCTGATCAGCAGTTCGCTGGCCACAGTGGGTATCATAGCAAACGGTTGTTATGTCATTATGGCTGAGAGGTGCTCCATGCACCTCCTGGTGACCAGTTATTTGGTCGTTTTGGTCATGACACCTCTTGGTCTATTATTATTATGACTAGAGGCCCAGTGCATGATTGAATCATGCACGTGTAGGGTCCCCTACACGCTTTCGCTTTTCGCGGTGGAGCTGGGTGCCTGTCCGCTGGTGCATCAGGCCTTTCAGAAGCCTCTGGCTCGGCGGAGGCATCTGAAAGGCCTGGTGCCAGATCAGACAGGCACCCAGCTCCCCCACTTTTGATGGTCCACGGCCACTGAGGGGGGCTACCCTGCTGTTGAGAGGCACAGGGGGCGGGCCTCCTGCCCCCTGTGCCTCTCAACGGCCGCTGACAGAGGCTGCCACGGACACCTGGCTACCCTGCCATTGAGAGGCGCAGCTGGGTGTCAGCGGCAGGCCCCCTCAGCAGCCGCGGATCTGGCCATTGAGAGGCGCAGGGGGTGGGAGGCCCGCCCCCTACGCCTCTCAAAAGCAGGGTAGCCCCCCTCAGTGGCAGCGGATCCATGCCTCTCAATGGCCGGATAGGCCACCCCGAGTCCCGCCCCCCAGCCTCCCGCCGCCCAATTGTGGGCGTAGTGGAGTGATGGTAATTTACATGTTACTCTATTATTAGATAGGATAGTATAATTTAACACTTGAGATGTAAAGCATTTATCTTTAACTTTCATAGTGTCTTCCATTTCATGAATAATATGTATTCTTCTCCCTTTGAAATGTTGCTCCAATTGACAATATAACTATTAAGAATAGTGATAAATCTAGAGCACTAGAGCCGTGCAAGTGGTTTATTGCTTCCAAGCTTACTTCCAAGTGAACCTGACCGGACTCGAGGATTTTACACCTAGTGGACATTTTTTGTTTGACATGAACCTGCCAAGACAGTTAAGTCAACTAGGAGTGGGCATATTTCTCAAGAGCAGCCCAATCAAAAATCAATTTGTGCTGGTAAATAAACAGCTGAGGTGGAAGACTCATGATCCTTAATGAGTCAGGAAGCAGTTCTTGCATATTTCTTTAATTTAAATGCCTCTAGTAGGAAATATAATAAAGTCATTATCATTTATTCAAAATAATGCATAATTTAAAAAGATTTGCCTCATGAAAACATTAAAACTAAAAATGTTGAAACACCTAATCCATTAGAGTTCAAATATTTTTGATTCTTTTAAATTTGGTGCTAAATGTTCATACATTATATTACACATATAAAATACATCTGTAATAACTGTGAAAAAATCAGTACATATAAGTTGGTACAAATTTTCTATTATCAGTAGTTTGAAAAGGAAATCTTTACATGATATGTATGCATAATCTATATATATATAAAAGCCTAAGCAACCATTCGACCAGTAGCTATGATGCTCACTGACCACCAGGGGGCAGACGCTCTGACCGGTAGGTTAGCTTTCTGCTGGGGTCCTGCCAATCGGTACTGGGCAACATGGGCCGGACATGCCCTGGAGCCCTCCTGTGGTCCCTCCCCGGCCCCAATTGTGCACAGGTGGGGTCCCAGATTGCGAGAGGGCACAGGCCAGGCCAAGGGACCCCACCAGTACACAAATCCATGCACTGGGCCTCTAGTAACACTATAAATCTGTACTTTCAAGAATTTTCCATCAATGACTTCTAATTAACACCAGTTTTGATTATTACAGAAAGACATAACTTCATCTAGATAAGTGCTCCTTATTTTAATAAAGACACTGATTCCTCAAGGTTTTCTTTTCCTTTATTTTCTTTTTGATATAGTATATATTTTTAACTTAGTAAAAATCAAAAAGATTGTGAGATAAACACAGAATGTATAATTTTTAAGTCTTTCTCTTTCCATGTCTTAAATCATATGTAGTATGTCATGACTCTTTATAGTTATCTGGGAAATTTGGAATAAAAAAGACAAATCTATTAAGGATTTTTGAAGTATGTTTGTAAGCCAGCATTCTAGCAGATATGAGAATTCTTGGACTGAAAGAAGCAAGTATTTGAGATGTGATTGAAAAGATGGGTTGACTGTACAGAAATAAGATAGCTATTATTGGTAGAATTAAACAAAATGTTCATATTGTTCTGCAATGTACATTTTTTACAATATTGTGCATGCATATATGCCTTCTTTGTTGTTTTTACATACCATAATTTATGTAAACAATAAAAAGTTGGTGACCATTTAAATGAGATTCATTTAAGTTCAAATTTTATAGTGAACTATTATGTATTTATGTCTACATCGACCTATAACTATAGCTATAATTATCCACTTCTGTGTATATTAAAGTAGGAAGGTATCATGACCCATATTCTGTTTGTTAAAATTTTCTTTATGCCCTTTGTTTTCTATACTGAAATTTTGGGCTTCACATGTCTGCGTCTTTTTCTAAGTAATCATTTTCTAGTACTTAGTCTTAAAATTGCAGGCTTATTTACTATATAGTTAAAGAAATATTAGCAAGACAAAAGCTGAAAAATTCTCTCTTTCATGATGCTATTGAAAAACAGATACAATTCTTCAGATGAAATTGTTCTTAGAAGAAAAACTCAGGAAAAGGGATTATTATAAGACACCAGCCTTCAGACATGATTATTCTGTATAAAAGCAACTTTTAAGCTCTAAAAGTCCGTAATTCCCACTAATTTGTTGCCATAGTTATAATATTTAAATTGGCATCTATGTTTACTGAAAGCACCGTTAGTTGCAAGTTTTCTTTGCTACACCAGAGAGGATCATTATCATTGCCATCCTTTTCACATGCATGGCAGCTGGAAAGAACAGGCTCTTAGAAGTTAGTTATAGACACCACAATGCATGCAATTTAGTAGGAAAAGTAAATGTGTTAAAATCAGGTAGACTGGAAAATTTCCCAAAAAAGTCTTATACCATTTTTACTCCCACTAATAGCATGACAGTGCACCTTTATCCACACACTTGACAACTTTAGAGAGTATCGATATTTTCATAATCTGAAAGAAAAGATTAATAAGTCTTTGTAATAGTTTTGACTTGCTTTGCAGTTGACTTTCAGAGGTATGGTATAGATACTTCTTTTTCTATAAAATGTGACTATTGATATCTTTGTATATTATTGCTTGGTTATGTTAAATTTATATCACATTTCCAATTTTAAATTTATATTGCATTGCATAATGTAATATCATTTATATGTGTTATATAAGTTACAAATGTAATTGTTATAAAATTACAAAAATCTGAGAATATTTAAATGTGTAAAATAAATCACTCTTTTTTTCACCTTTTGACCACTTTCCCCATTTCTATTAATTTTCTTAGAATTCTTACAGCTGTTAGCACATTTATAATTATAAAAATCTAAATGAAGATATTAGTTCTACATATTAAAAACATGTGGAATTTTCATCACAACATTATAAAGTGGTAGTAGTGGCAATAATTGAAATATGTAACAATACAGGAATCATTGACTAAAATTATTTATTATAGAATTTAAGTTGTATGTGATGGTTCAGCAGTTTCATGAGTATTATTTTATATTGTTGCATAGGATAATATCTCCCTCATCCAAACATAATGGAACAAAGCCTTTTTATTAACATCAAGATGCTGTTCAAAATTTAACAAAATTATTAAATATTAACATCAAGATGCTGTTCAAAATTTATCTTTGTGGAAGGCTCTAAATCCAGAGGTGTAAAATCTCGTCTTGGCAATATCTTATTAGAGCTTGGAAAAGAATCATTATAGCATTATAGGATAGTAATTATCAATACTCATGCATTTCTATAATCAATCATGCAGCTTATATACATAGATACAGCTTTAGTCCATAAGAGTTTACCTATTATTCTTCTTCATTTCTCATCAGAGTCTATCCAAATAACCAATTTTACGATAATAGGAGAGAATAAAGGTTACTCTCTGTGGAGAAGGAATGTTTTTGTGGAAAATATGAGTATGCTTATCTTTGTGGAAGGCTCTAAAATAGATATTTTACCAGAAATAAAGATGGTATAAAAACCAAATCATTAAAATAGGTGATAGAAGCCAGGAGAGGAGACAGTTTTAAGAAGCAAAACGCATTTGACAATGCAGTGGAAGACATAAGTGGGTGAACTATAGATTGAGAAAACTTCACTGAATTTAGCAATTTTTAGGCTGTTCATGAACTTCCAGAGGTGTAAAATCTCTCTTCTGGCAAGCTAGATACTTGACAGAAAGAGGTGAAGGACACATTCAAAAGCTACACACACACACACACACACACACACACACACACACACACACACGAATAACTTACATACAAAAAAACTGCACAGATTACAAGTATACATTTCAGTGAGTTATTCCAAAGTAAATGAACTCATGAATCAGGTAAAGAAATATGTTACTGGTATAGGCAGTCCTCGGGTTACGTCGTACTCGATGTACATCGTTTCGTGGTTACATCGCCATCTCCCATTTATTTATAAAATAAAATAAAAAGTTCCGTCATTTCGATGTATGTACATATGTGCTTTAAGTTTTTTGTTGTTTATTTACCACAAGTAAAGGTCAGGAATTGTTATCTTTCTTTTAAATTTGTTTTACTGTGTCACTTCATTACTGCTGTGTATGTGCTTCACGTGAGTGACGTAGCTGCTTATGTAGGTGGGTTCCGGCTTATGAAGAAAATCACATTACATCGCCATAGGAACGAATCTCCGATGTAACCCAAGGACCTACTGTTACCAGATAGACCCTCTTGTGTCCCCTCCAAATCATTACCAGTCTTTCTTCTCAAAATTTAACACCAGCCTGACTTTTAACACAACTTCTTTTTTTGCCTTAAAACTTTATATAAAGTAAAAAGAGCTATGTATTTTTATTTGATGTTTGGCTTCTGTTGCTCAATACTAGATTTGTGAGATTCATCAATATTCTTTCAAATTATTTGTTTTCATTTCTGTATAATTTCCCATTAGATTAATGTTTCATATGTATTTATTCATTCTATTATTGATAGACATTTAGGTTGTTGAGCAGTGCATGCATGCATGCCCACTCTGTTTCCCCTCAGGCCATCTGAGTTTGCCCATGAACAGTTCCTCAGCCGCAGCTCCTAAAATTTATCTCTATGTGTAGGCACAACCCAGCAGTGTGGGGACACTTATGCTGTGAAACAACTCTCAGCCCATGGGGAATAGAAGCTAGCCGATAAATGCCCAGTTTTCTGCTCTTCCTGACAAACAATTATGACTTGTGTTTCACATGTGTCTCAAAGGGTCCCTAGAAAATTGTGCTGTAGATGCTCACTGTTCTAAACTTTATTAGTTTTTCTTTCTTTTCTCTTCCACTTTCACCATTTTCTCATTTGTGTTTCACAAGTAACCTACAAGTCCTTGTTGTGTGTCCCAGGTACAGACAGAGTCTTAGAAAGAATACCTCAATACAGGGTGGTCAAACATAGGTTTACAGTGTGAGCTTGTGAAACAGAGTCGATTCATGTATTATTAATAATTATCGCATCATTTGTTCATATGCACAACTATAAACTTTTTGCTGCACCCTGTATTTTATTCTGGAATTTTGATGATGAAATGTAACAAAAACTACTTTGGTCTAGAAGTTAGGGTGACAACTCCTGGCGGGCGGTCACACTACAGCCACTATGCTTTCACTTTTTAGATAGTGATGAATAGTAAGTGGAACAGCAAACACTTGCTATTCAAAATTTCTGGAATTTTTAAGATATAAGGCCAAAAGTAATTGTAAGGATTATAGATCTAGGTGCCTTTTGTTAACTTTTCTAGGAACGATGAAGAAGGACATGTTAAATTTTTCTCTGTATTATTTACTATATTAGAGGCCTGGTGCGTGAAAATTTGTGCACTTGGGGAGTCCCTCAGCTTGGCCTGTACCCTCTCACAGTTCAGGAGCCCTCAGGGATGTCCTACTGGGGATATGGCCTAAGCCGTAGTCTGGCCTCCCTTTGCAGGAGGTGACCAGGTGGGCGATCAGGGAACAGCACTGCTCCCATCACCCTGCTGCTGCCTGCAGCCACCCACAGGTGGCCTCCCTCTGTGTGAGGCGACCGGGCAGCCGTTCAGGGGATGGCTACAGCTGGCTGGCATGGCCCCACCGCCCCATCGCTCCTCCACCGCCACTGGTCACTGCCGCCTCTCCCCTATCACCATCCCCTCCCTCTGCCCGCTGGCAAGTGCCTTGGCTGGCCTGGCACCCTCTGCTCACCGGCCCCGCCGTTCAGTCGATTTGCATATTATGCTTTTATTATGTAAGATTTTCCATATTTTTGTCTCTTTTTGCTTCAATATAAATATTTTCTTCTGAAATACATTTCAGAAGACTAATTTTTTCTTAAACTATTAAACACATTTGACATAGTTTAAGTAAATTTTTAGTTTTGTTTCCATGTGATTTTTTGGCTATTTTATTCTTGAAATTCCCCATCTATGTTTTATATAATTGAATCTGTCAATCACAGTAATTTTAAAATCTGTATCATATAACTTCACTAGCTTTAATTCCTTTGAGTCTCTAATTACTGTAATTTTCTTCATTTCAGTCTAGGTCCTTTTGCGTGTCACATAATTATTTACTTACTGAATATAGTATATGAAGAATTAGACACCTCATTTTAGGTCACAGAAGGATATTCTCTTATATTTTACTAGAGGCCCAGCACGTATGAAATCGTATGTGAGTAGCTCGCTTCCACTTGCTTCAGCTGGCCAACCCGCCCATTGCCGCTCATAGCTTGTGCCCCACCCTCCCCTGCTCATAGCTCTCCGCTGCTTGTAACTCATGCCCCTCTCTGCCCGCCATGAGAGCTGCTGCTCGTTTGGTCATACGGCATTATGGCCACGGGCCTTTTATAATATAGACTAGTGGCCCGGTGCATGAAATTCGTGCACATTAAAAGGGGATTAATTAGAGGAAATAATTTAATATTGCTACTTGCCCTTTCTCTATAATAGAAGTGTCAGAGATGAAAGAAAATTAGTAAAATGTATATGAAAACCTTTCTCCTGTCAGAGTCTGGGGTGCACCATGGGACTCAGAGTCAAGTCCCCGCCCACCCACATGCACCTCAAAATCACGTGAGACCCAGACCCAGCTGCCCCCCCCCCCCAATTGGGCTAGATCCAGACCCGGTCAGTCCCACCCTTGTCAAGCCCTGCCGGGCAAGGGGGGGTATCCTCAGGTCCCCTGGCCTGGCACCAGGACGGGGGGCGTGGCCTGAGGTCTCCCAGCCCAGACAAGGGCGGGGGGCATGCCTTGAGGTCCCCAGTCAAGACCCTCTGGGTGGGGGGGCACGACCTGAGGTCCCCTGTCAAGCCCAGCCAGGTAGGGGGCACAGCCTCAGGTCCCCTGGCCCAGTGCTGGGGCGGGGGGTGCAGCCTGAGGTCCCCTGTCAAGCCCCACCTGGTGGGAGGAGTGGCCTGAGGTCCCCCAGCCTGGCACTGGGGATGGGGGAGCAGGCTGAAGTCCCCTAGTCCAGCACCAGGACAGGAAGCACACCTTGAGGTCCCCTTCAAGCCCCGCCGGGCGGGGGGCATGGCCTCAGGTCCCCTGGCCTGGCACTGGGGCGGGGGGGGGGGTGCATCCTGAGGTCTCCCAGCCTGATGCCAGGGTGGGGGGCACGGCCTGAGGTCCCCTGTCAAGCCCTGCCAGGTGGGGGGATGCAGCCTGAGGTCCCCTGTCAAGCCCAGCCAGGTGGGGGGGGGTGCGGCCTGAGGTCCCCTGTGAAGCCCTGCTGGGTTGGGGATGCAGCCTGAGGTCCCCTGTCAAGCCCCATGGGGACAGGGGTGGGCATAGCCTCAGGTCCCTGCTGGTTGCTTGTTAAGCCTCCTTATGGGAACTTGGCCTCAGCTGTGGGTGCAGCCATCTTTGTGACAGAGTGATGGTCAATTTGCATATTCTCTCTTTATTAGATAGGATTATGAAGTCAGGCTCAGTGAAAACCATCTTAAACCAATCAAGGACTTGAAATGATTGTAAGTTGGGTTTCAGTTCTTAGGAGCAATGGTCCATTCCACAGTTAGTCTTAGAACTTCTCTCTTCTTGGTTCTTACCGAAAATGTAACTTATTTACCAACTACTTGACAGCACTGCACTTCACTGCTTGTTTCCCCATCAGTATGAGCATGCAGAAATATCTGTTCAAGGTGTCAGTCTCTCTACATGACTTTCAAGGTTGGCATTATTGTATGGGAAAAGGTGTAAGGTGATACCTCTCCAAAATATGATGTTAGCTTTCTGATACCATGAAACACATTTTTTTGTCAACCATTTTTTTTATCTGTTATATTTTTCCCCTGAAAAAATGTTAATTTCAAACAACCTAATTTACCATGTCTGGAAACAGAACTCCTCACAATTTTTATCTCATATTGGCAATACTCATATTTTAAAATTATAAATCTTGTGTTACAGCATATCTCACACTGAAGACTTTTATGTGTAATATGTTTGTATATAAATACTTCTCCTAATTTTATTGCAGATTTTTATAGTCTGGTTATTATAGAAGATGCTACTTATCATGATAAATTGTTATATATGTCAAGTCCCCAAAACTAGTTGCCATTTGAATAAAATATAAAAGGTCCATTTTTTTTAATGCTCTTCAACTAATCCTAAAATTGGATCAATCCCAATTTATCTACTTATTTTCTTGGTAATAAAAAAGATTTATTTTCATCATTTTTATTCCATGATTTGCATGGCAGTAGAGCCACCTGTTAGTTATTTTATCAAATTACAAAATTGTTTAGATGGATATAGCACTTGCTAATAACACCCTACTTTGCTACCTAGTAAATACAATATCCACCTCTTTGACGAACCTGGAAATTGTTTTTCTTATTTGAAATATTATTTTCTTGGAAGCCTAGTGCACTGTATGTAGTATAATTTAAGGGTAATTGTTATGTTTCCTGAGAGGTAAAATTATCCCATATTAAGATTCCAACCAGTGCCAGATATACACACCTGAAAATTTACTAACTACTGGGTTTTATTACTGAAGCAAAATCACGATGCCTTTCTTAATATTTAAGAAATAGAAATGTAATAAAGTTAGAATTGATAATTGCAATCTTCTAAGGAAAACTAACTTTTGTTGCTTGTCAACAAATTAACATATCTATTTGGATTATTACTGAAATAACATTAAACAAAAGCTAAAAATGTCTCACAGAAGATGATATTAAGTAAATTGAATGTCTTGAAGAATAACTCAATAATGTTGGTTTTATATCTGCCTCTTTTTTGCAAGAAATATATTTTTTAAACAAAGGCTCTTTCCAATTTAAGAAAATATTTTTATGCCAATTTATTACACTTGAGATATCAACCTAACCCTTTCTCTACCTTAAGACATCAACTATAATTTTATAGATATTTTGTGTAATTTGTGCTTAAATATATATAATTTTTCTCTTAAAAGACCTATTTATAGGTAATTACTCTTTATTTCATAACTAGAAGCCCAGTAGCACTGGGGGGAGGTCCCTTAGCCCGGCTTTCCCCCTGTCACAGTCCAGGAACTCTCAGGGGTGGGAGGCGACCTGGCGATCAGGGGAAGGCGACACCCCATCACACCTCTGCTGCTGCCACTGCCGGCAGCACAAGCCTCGGCCGGCCCTGGTTATCTGAGCCTCAGGAGGCCCTGGGTGGCTGGGCAGCCGCCATCTGAGGCTTGCCTGCACCTAGGGCCAGACATGGGATGCTGGGCAGCCTCCATCTGAGGCTTGTCTGTGCCTCGGGCTGGCGCTGGGAGGCTGGGGGACTGGGTGCCGCCATCTTGTGGATGTAGGCGCTGCCATCTTTGAGGGTGGGGCAGTCTATTAGCATATTCCCTCCTTATTGGCTGTGGGTGCCGCCATCTTTGCAGCAGTGTAAGGGTCAATTAGCATAATTACTCTTTATTAGATAGGATTAGGCCACCTTTCTTCAGGCTAACAAGACGCTGCAATGTTGTTAGCCTGCCTGAGCTGCCAATCCTGCTCCTCTTTGCCGATCATTATTTTATTTTATTTGGTAAATCCCAATGACAGTTTTATTGCAGGCTGAAAACAGAATTGATCTTCGCCCAGTTTACTTGGACTATCTTCTCACAGGATATAGCTATTCCAGGGCAGTCAATTAGCATATTCCCTCCTTATTGGCTGTAGGTGCTGCCATCTTTGTGACAGCACGAGGGTCAATTAGCATATTCCCTCTTTATTAGATAGGATAGTAACCCCTCAGATATGAAAAAAAATGCAAATTGCTTATTTGTTGCAATGGTAAATGGAATTATTATTTTAGTTTCTCTTTCTGACAATTCATTATTGGTGCATACAAATGCCATCAATTTCTGGATGTTAATTTTGTATCCTGCTACATTGCCAAATTCATTTATTAATCTAGTAGATTTTTGTTGGAGTTTTTAGGGTTTTCAATTTACAGTATCATGTCATCTGTGAATAATGAGAGTTTTACTTTTTCCTTTCCAATTTGGATGCCTTTTATGTTTTTTTCCTGTCTGATCACTGTGGCTAGGACTTCTAGTACTATCCTATATAATAAAAGCCTAATATGCTAAGTGTCTGGTTGTCTCTTCAACCAATCAAAGTGTAATATGCTAATGATATGCTAAGGCCACTCAACCGCTCACTATGACGTGCACTGACCACCAGGGGGCAGACAGTCGACTGGTTGTCCAGTCACTAAGACATGCACTGACCACCAGGGGGCAGATGCTCTGACCAGTAGGTTAGCTTGCTGCTGGGGTCCAGCCCATCGGGACTGAGCGAGATGAGCCGGATATGCCGCTCACTATGACGTGCACTGACCACCAGGGGGCAGACAGTCGGCTGGGTTTGCTTGTAGTTTTATTGTACAATCTACTCATGTTTTAGGATCAATATGTACTAGCTTCATAAAACAAATGTGGAATTTTTCATTCCATTTCTATGGTCTGAAATAGTATGAGTAGCTTAATGACTATCTTATTCTTAACATACTCCTGTAAAGTTATCTGAGCCTGATGCTTTCTGTTGGACATGTTTGTGTGTGTGTGTGTGTGTGTGTGTGTGTGTGTGTGTGTCTGTGAAAATGAATTCTATTACATGTTTATGGTTTATGTATTATGTTTATTTTTTTACTTGTCAAATAGCCTCTTTCTTTTAGTATAGTAGTTGGTTGCTTTAGACTTTTATGTCTATACAGAGGTAAATTTTGGAGAGTTTATTCTTTCTTTAAAAACATGCTTTTCAGTTAGAATAATGCAGTATAAACTTACATTACACATTCCTGTTATTTATCCTTGCCATTTTCAGTTACTATATTTGTAATTCCTCTTTTTCTTTATTTTTTTCTTGTGGTTAGATTTCTTGATTATTCATTTAATCTGAAGATTTTCTAACAATATATCATTTTTAAAATTTATTTAGGTTTGTAAAATAAATTACAAGCTGCCCAATTAAATTTTAATTTCAGTAAAACAACCTTTCTTTACACTGTAAGTTTGCCTCAATATTGCATGAGCCATACTCATATTAAACATTACTTATAGTTTATCTGAAATTCAAATTTAATTGTGCAGACTGTATTTTAATTTTCTAAGTCTGGCATTTCTTCTTATTTATTTGTTCTAAACTTTTCTTTAATTCTGTTTATATTTTATGCATAAGCATATGTTTTATCTTCATTAACTCCTTGCTTCTCTTCTCATTGCTTCACTAAGTTATATTTTTATTTTATTGAGCTAGGTATTTATTTAATATATTTTAGGTTTTGTACTTTTATTTACCTGGATATTTAATGGCAAAATGTTTCCTCAAATAAGTGACTTACCTCTTTTTATCTGACCTGCAGGAAAGTCTGTCATCTTATTTTTAATTTCTGTTTGACCCCAAATTTTAAAAATTTCATTGAAAATACCAGGTGGAAGGGACTTTTAATTTTTTTATTAACTAGAGGCCTGGTGCATGAATTCGTGCATGGGTGGGGTCCCTCTTGGTGGCCTACAGAGATCGGACTGAAACCCATAGTCCAAAGGCCACCTGCAGCTCCTACCTCCAGCTCCCATTCATCCTGGCCTCACTGTGCCTGCCGCAGGTGCGTGCCCAATCAGTCTCGATTGGGAGAGGCTCGTGCTGCTACAGCAGCGCTTGCCAGCCATGAGCCCTGTGTCTGGCACCTTCCCAAGGGGAGTGGCCTGTGGGATTGGGCTGAAACTGGCTCTCCGACATCCCCGGAGGGGTCCTGGATTGCGAGAGGGTGCAGGCCAGGCTGAGGGACCCCACCAGTGCACGATCAGGCTGGGGAGGGACCATGGGAGGGCTCCAAAGCATGTCTGGCCATCTCACTCAATCGGCCAGACCCCAGCAGCAAGTTAACCTACTGGTTGGAGTATCTGCTCCCTGGTGGTCAGTGCACATCAGAGCAACTGGTCAACCAGTTGACTGTCTGCCCCCTGGTGGTCAGTGCATGTCATAGCAAGTGGTTGAGCAGCCTTAGCATATCATTAGTATATTATGCTTTGATTGGTTATTCAGTTGTTCTGCCATTGGGCCTATTTGCATATTACCCTTTTATTATATAGGATTTATCATTTAAATATATTTTGATAAAAATGATATTTGAGTACCTTTTATTATTTAAAATGTATTGAGGATTTTCTTGTGGTCTAACACATAACCAATATTTCCCAATAAGCCTTCTAATTATCCAGTGTATATTTCCTGTTAAAAGTGAACATTTTCCTTTATATAAACAAGTAAAAGTTCCATAATCAGAAAATTAACATTGAAACAATACTTTTACTAATATATAATTCATATTTAGGTACTGAAAATTGTCACTATAATGGTCTTTTGAGTGAGTAAATTTTTTATAGTATTGCATTTTTTTTAGTACAAAAGCAAATTTTAGAAAATATACAGTATTTGTGCATTTGTACAAGAAATGCAGGAAGGGTGATTAAAAAATAATGAAGTTGGTTATATGCAAGAGGCAGAGAGGAATGACGCTGAAAGATAAAGTGATAGGAACATGATGAAATGAAGGGCAATTCTCAAAATATGACTTTTTGTATTGTCCTCACTTTTGGAATTACAGTAATTTTTCACACACATACAAAAAGAGAATGAAATACAACCAGGATAGGATGGGTGAAACAAAACTGAATACAAGCAAAATGAGGGAAACTAACTGTAGGGAGGGAGAAATTAACTAAATAAATTTTGAACATGATGTTTTAACTATATGTTCAGGCTTATGAAACAGTTTTAGAAATATTCTTTGTGTACTGTGAGAAAATGAGTAAATGTATTGTGGATAATGAGAGCCAGGAATTCACCATTGGGAATTAAAGATGTGGAAAGGGGGAAGCTAGAATAAGCCTCATCATGTTTGATTGATATTGGAAGTATAATTTTGAATTTATTATTTTAATATAAACATGTATAGGTAGAAATATACTTATACAGATGGGTTTAAGTATATACATAAAAGTACATGCAAATGTCTCTATCAATGAATATATATATATAAAAACACAGATGTGTATCTATACAGGGATGGGCAAAAAAGTAGGTTTACAGTTGTTCATATGGAAAAATGTATAATACAAGAATAAATAATAATACAAGAATATACATTGTGTTTCATGTACTCACAACAGTAAACCTACATTTTCCTACCTCTGTATATATAAACACACATACACTCATATATTTGATTATGAATATAAATATATATATTTATAAGGGGGCAAAAATATCCGGAAATTAGGTTTTAAATCTCTTACACCTGGAAATATTTTAAATAAAAAAGCTAAAAAATAAGTTCTTTCCACTAACATTATGTTAAAATCTTCCCCAATCCTTTTTCAAAAATTATTTTGATGGATATTCTTAAATTTAAAACATAAATTCCCCCTTTTCTGTGTAATATTTTGTCTCTTTAGATTCATTCTGTGATAAAGCATTTTCAGTATTTTCTCATCTTTTTGTCTTTTTCTTTATAACTGAGCACATTTGATAAGTTCAAGCAAAATGAATGATTGATGCTAGAAAAATCACCATTTTTGTCATAATAATTTCCATCTACTTATCAACTGAATTACTATTAGCATCTCTAGCCACATTTTGCTAAACAATTTATTCATTAAAGTAGATCGATGTCATATTCTGATCAGTAAAGTGAAGTAGACTTGATAGCATTCAGTGAAGGTAATAACTTCAGAGTTTTAATATTTTTTCAAGTCAGTTACTACAAAAGTGACAAAACTAAAGATTCACCTTGAATAGCACATTCATCTTCCTAATACAGAGCTCCACACTCAGTAAATATTTATAATCTTAGTTGTTTGTCATTAAAATCATGGCACTTATCTTGCAGTTTTATTTACTTAAAATGTCAACAATTGCTTAATTTTGTACAAAGAATTGGGCAATATTCCCCACTGCATTTATGGAAATTTATTAGAGATTAAAGGACATGAATGCAGTGGTATGTTGGAGCTGGCTCATACTGGCCCCAAAGAGCTGACTGGGTAAACATCTTTCCATCTCCAAGATCAGTGACATCATATGAATAGTTTAAAATCATCACAGTAGGCATATTTGCAATGTGGGAAGTGGGAAGTGGAATCAATCAGCTCCCTTTCCCTTTTGTTTCTCCCCAGGAGCTGTTTGCTAGATACTGTCTAGTACACTTGCTTTAATGTCCTCTGGGAATATGGCCCACTCATTCCACACTGATAAAATGAAGTGAAACTTGGGAGCTTAATAAGGTCTCCTCTTGCATCATGCGGTATCAGTCCCACTATTCTTGTTGCTTTCCTAAGGAAAATAGGCTCCGAAAGCAGGGCTTCTGCATTTTCTGTTCCTTATGCCTGGAATACTGTTTGTCCAGATAGCTGAATAGATTTTTTTTTTCATTTCTTTTACATATGCCTGAAAAGCAGTTAATCAGTGAAGCTTTTCCTGATCACACTGTATGAAATAATTTACAATATATGTCTAGAAATGTTCTTCCCAAACAAAATATACTTTTTCTACTTAGTAGCACATATCATTATCTGAAGTGCTCCTATTGATTTGCCATTTGATTACTTCCCATTTACTAACAATACAAAGCAATCTCCATGACAGCAGGTGTCTTGCCAATTTTGCTCATATTTCTATCTACAAGGTCTATAAAATTGGCAAACAATGGACACTCAAAATATATGTTGAATAAATAACAATAATGAAAATATAACTGTAAAGATTATTTTTAAAATATAAATTGCTTATTTTTATAAAAGTAGTTTAAAAGTATTTAGATTCTTAATTAAAAATTGGTTCTTTAATAATGTACACAATTAGTTTATCTGTTTATTTCTTATCGAGTGCATAATATAAATATCTTTAACTGTCCCCTTAGTATGGCTTTTTATCCATAATACTAGCTGCTTATTATATAAACTCGCTATATAAATAAATGTCACATTGAAGAACTTCTTTCTTCATAAGACAATTTTATGTTATATGCATAAAAAATGTTGATATTTTAAAACATCTTTTTAGGTGTAAAAGAGTTTATACTCCCAATACATGCCTATTAATATTAAGAAATATAATTAATTTTTTCACTGCTATTAGAGAAATTATGTAACACCTTATATTATAGTATGTTATTGTTCATTAATTCTATCAACAAGCTCTTATTGATTTTATACTTTAAACATAATTTCTCTGTGCTAGGAACTTGTTGATTTTTTTTTGCACTTTTTATTAGTGGTGAGGTTTACAGAATTTAAATTATATAAAATGATTGTGTTATTATTTACATACTAGAGGCCCGATGCATGAATTCATGCACCAGTGGGGTCCCTCAGCCTGGCCTATGGAATCAGGCCAAAACCGGATCCCCTGAGGGGTCCCGGATTGCAAGAGGGTGCAGGCCAGGCTGAGGGACCCCAACGGTGCACAATCAGGGCCAGGGAGGGACTGCAGGAGGGCTCCAGGGCGTGTCTGGCCCATCACACTCAGTACCAATCAGCCAGACCCCAGCAGCAAGCTAACCTACCAGTTGGAGCATCTGCCCCCTGGTGGTCAGTACACATCATAGCAACTGGTCAACTGCCTGCCCCCTGATAGTCAGTGCATGTCATAGTGAGCAGTTGAGCAGCCTTAGCATATCATTAGCATATTACACTTTGATTGGTTGAATGGCTGACCGGACACTTAGCATATTAGGCTTTTATTATATAGGATTAAATGCATAGACCATTTATAGTATAGAAAATGCTTTCATAATATTATCTCACCTGATCTCTACAATAAGAATTATTGTCCCAAATTTATAGGTGATGACACTGAACAGCTTTTTATCATATGAGTCTGTTTTGCTTGTCAGACTATGGATCTCCAAATGTCTTAGAAATAATAAATGTGTCTAATATACTTTTGTATTCCCAAAAAGTAGCATCATAGCTATTAGATTGTGAGTGAGAGTCATTATGAATAAATATATGAAATGAATGAATGAGTGAATAAATTCTCAGGATACTTACATTAGAATATCTCAGAAAGTAACTCATATAAGGTTCAATGTCTGAACCTAAGTCAAGGACTTTTGGCCTCGAGCCCACTGTTATTCTTTCAAAGATAAATTGAAAGCACCTTGATTTTTTAATAAAATAATTTTTATTACAACTCTATTTTTATAGCAGTTCTTAGATTCCTAGCAAAACTGCGGATAAGGTACAATGATTTACCATATAACCCTCCTCTTGCTCCATGCATGCCTAGTCTTCTCCATTATCAACATCCCCTACTATTTGCTGTAATTGAACCTACATTGAGATATCATAATCACGCACAGTCCATAGTTTACATTATGTTCGCTCTGGGTGTTGTACATCTTCTGGGATTGGACAAATGTATACTGACATGTATCCATCATCCTATATAATAAAAGGCTAATATGCAAATTGATCAAACAGAGGAACATCCGGTCACTATGACGCGCACTGACAACCAGGGGGCAGCTACTCAACGCTCAACGCAGGTGCTGCCCCCTGGTGGTCAGTGTGCTCCCAGAGGGGAGCACCACTCAGCCAGAAGCCAGGCTCTTAGCTGGCAAGTGCAGTGGCAGTGGCAGGAGCCTCTCCTGCCTTCATGGCAGTGCAAAGGATATCTGACTGATGGCTTAGGCCCGCAAGCCACCAATTGGACATCTCCCAAGGGCTCCCAGGCTGCGAGAGGGCACAGGCCGGGCTGAGGGAGTCCTCCCCCCCCAAGTGCACGAATTTCGTGCACTGGGCCTCTAGTTATAACATAATACAGAGTGTTTTCAATGCTTTGAAACTCAGGTGTGTGCCACCTGTTTATCCCTCCCCCCTCCTGCTCCAACCCCTGGCAATCACATCTTTCTACTGTCTTTATAGTTTTGGTTTTTCCAACATGTCATATAAATGAAGTCATACGGTGCATAGCATTTTCATATTGGCTTCTTTCACTTAGTAATATACATTTACATTTCCCCTCTGTCTTTTTATGCTTGATAGCTCTTTTCATTTTAGTGTTAGTAATATTCCATTGTCTGGATATATCACTGTTTGTTTATCCACTTCTACTGAAGGATATCTTAGTTACTTTCAAGTTTTTGTAATTAGAACAAAGCTTCTACAACATCTGTGTGCAAGATTTTATGTAGACATAGGATTTCAACTTGACTTGGTTAAAAGTTGTTTGCTGGATTATATTGTAAAAGTGCATAGAGTTTTTTAAGTATCCATCAACTGTCTTCCAAGTGGCTGTATCATTCTGCATTCCTACCAGCAATGAATGAGAGTTCATGTTGCTCCACATCCTTGCCAGCATTTAGGGCTCGCAGTATCCTGAATCTTGGTTATTATAATAGGTATGTAGTGGCATCTTATTGATGTGTTAATTTTTATTTTCCTGATGACATATGATGTGGAGCATCTTTTCATGTGCTTATTTGTCATATCTATATCTTCTTTGGTAAGGTGTCTGTTAAGGTCGTTGGCCCACTTTTTAATTGGGTTATTTTCTTATTATTGAGTTTTATAAGTTTTTTACATATTTTGGATAATTTTCCTTTATCATATGTGTCTTTTGCAAATACTTTCTCAGTCTGTGTATTATCTTCACATTTTCTTGACATCTTCTTTTCCAGATCAGTAGTTTTTAATTTAAATTATGACCAGCTTTTCCATTTTTTCTTTCATGGATCATGCTTTTGGTGTTGTATTTAAAAGTAATTGCCATACCCAAGTATATCTATGTTTCCTCCTATGCTATCTTCTAGGAGTTTTATACTTTTGCATTTACATTTAAGTCTGTGATCAATTTTGAGTAAATTTTGTGAAGGATGTAAGAACTATATTCAAATTAATTTTTTTTCCATGCTGATGTCCAGTTGTTCCAGCACCATTTGTTGAAAGGAGTATCTTAGCTCCATGTTATTTTTTGTGATCTTTGGTCAAAGAGGACTTGACCATATTAAGATATGTCTACTTCTGACTGTCTATTCTGCTCTATCAATCTTTTTATCTACTATTTCTCAAATGCCACACTGTCTTGATTACTGTAGCTTTACAGGAAGACTTGAAGTTGGACAGTTAATCTTCCAACTTTGTTATTTTCCTCAATATTGTGCTGGTTCTTTTGCCTCTCCATATAAACTTTAGAATCAGTTTGTTGATATTCACAAAATAATTTTCTGAAAGTTTGATTGGATTGCATCTATAAATTATCTTGGGAAGAGCTGATATCTTAACAATATTGGCACCTGAATTTTTACATGAGGATAGAAAAGGTCCCTCTCACAATAATTTGCACTAACAGAAGTTTCATGGTGATGATTTTGATACTCATCAAAATAAATTATTTACATATCAAGTGCAATGCTTTGGAAATTTAGCAAGGTACAAAAATAATATTTGTTATAAAACTTATTAAACAGTGACTTTTATAAATAGATTATGATCTTTCTTTTCATAAACTTTCAGTTAGAGAGAGCTCTTCAGAATGGCCATTATGGCAATAATGACACTTTGAGCTTCATTTTCTTCATCTGTAATGTTATAATTTTGGGCAGTTCTCTTTCATAAGACTGTTTTGAGAAATAATTTGTCATAAAATTTGGTTGAATGTGTACCACACTCTTTACATCTTATTAGGAATTTAACAACTTTGAGTTCATATCCTACCTTCATTTTTATTTATTTATTATTTATTTATTAATACATTTTATTGATTTCAGAGAGGAAGAGAGAGGGAGAGAAAGACAGAAAATTGATGAGAGAGAATCATTGATTGGCTGCCTCCTGCATGCCCCATACTGGACATCGAGCCAGCAACCCAGGCATATGCCCTTGACTGGAATCGGACCCGGGACCCTTCAGTCCGCAGGCCGATGTTCTATCCACTGGGCCAACCCAGCTAGGGCCCTAACTTCTTTCATGAATCAGCAACTTTCAGGATTCTGATTTCCAATTGATTTATTTTAGTTCTAGTTTAAAAATATAATTGTATTCTTAAAATCTATATAATTTTATTAACCAATGTTATCCCAATAAATTTAATTTAAAATAATAAATATGTATATATTTCAGTAGGCAGAATTGTTCCATGTTATTTGTTTACTAGGGACCCGTTGCAGGAATATTTCCTGCAAGACTTCTGGCAGGC
Source organism: Eptesicus fuscus (assembly GCF_027574615.1). Lineage (NCBI taxonomy): Eukaryota > Metazoa > Chordata > Mammalia > Chiroptera > Vespertilionidae > Eptesicus > Eptesicus fuscus. The sequence goes on along the minus strand of NC_072487.1, from coordinate 9,691,602 downwards.
TTCCCTCCCGCCCCCCGACCTCTCCCACTGCAGCGGGCGGGGCGGGGTGGGCCGAACGGGCGGGGCGCCTCCCGCCCGTCTTGCCCACCCAACCCAGCCCACCTCACCCCGCACTCCCGACCCTCTGCACCCGCTGCCACAGCTGCCTCTATGGCCTTGCGCTGCCGCCGCCTCTGATCACCCTGACCCGCCGCGCACACCTCTGATCACCCTCAGCCCCGCGAGCTGCTGCTGCATGCTCCACCCGCCCACCCACCCCACCACGTGCCACCTGCCTCACCACGCCCCGCCCGCAGCCACCACCACCTCCAAGGCCACCACGGCCTCGCACACCGCCCGCCATGCCCCGCCGCTGCTCACACTGCCCGCCACCGCCTCTGAGGCCACCACAGCCGCGTGCTCCACAGCTGCGCCACCGCCCACCCGCGCAGCCGCCATGCTTTCTGCTTTCTTCACTCCTCCCTGCCTCAGCATATGCAAATTAACCGCCATCTTGTTCGCTCTGATTGGCTGTGGGCATAGCGAAGGTATGGTCAATTTGCATATTACTGTTTTATTAGATAGGATGTGCCTTAGGCAACCCCCCAAAACTTGCAGGAGGTACAAAGAAACAGCCACAGGAGACATTTCTTTCTCTTTAATAAATTACATTAAAAGATTTTAGAGAAAATATTTAAAACACACATATCGGCATGTTTCTTTTTAAAGAGAAGAGTTGAATAATTTGTTGTGGTAAAAGCAATTCTTGGTTGGGCAGGCTATTTTTTCCAGCACAGGTATTCTCTTCCCTAGCAAAGGTGCACATGAAGGTGTCTGTTTAATGCTCTGGCAAAGCCTGTCAGTTCCTCCTGAGCTCAGCTCATGCATCTTAATATAGCACCAGGTTCTCTGTACACACCACATTGCAGACCCTTTGACAAAACCCATAGAGAAAAAGATGTGATGTTCAAGAAACGAAGGTGGCTTGAATAATTTACCAGCTACATATAGGCCTATGAAATATTAAAGGGACAGTAGTGTACAATGGGGAGTTTTACAGAGATTCTAGCTTGACATCAGTTTCCTCCTTGCACAGTTGACTCTTTGGATGTAGTTAATGTGTTATGAAGATGAGACAATAATTACATTGGAGTTAATAAGTACTTTAATAATAGCTGAACCAGCTTACTGATATTCAGAAATTTAAAAAATGTAAGAGCTCCAATACTGAAGGATTTTTTAGAATATTGAGCTAATATTAAAAATAACTTAAATAACATTACAACATTTTACCCCTGATATCTTTCATTTTTTATTATTATTTTTTTTTTTTTTGCGATAGAGAGGAAGGTGAGAGAGAAACATCAATTTGTTGTTATGTCAGCAGTGGTTAAGGGGGTCTCTAGCAGGAGATAACCTCTGGCCAGAGACAGTATTCTGTGCCCCCAATTCTTGTCTTGCTTGTAGGAACAAATTCAAACAAGAGACTACAAATAGCAGCAAAAGCTGGTGAGCATTTATTTGTAGGAAAGCAATGCATTCACATAGGACCTAAGCAGGCAACTCAGCCATCTGAAACCTCACCGAGTGTCCTGAGTGGGCAGCTCAGCTTGCTGAGACCCAACTGATATTTGGGAGGTTAGAGGATTTATACCCCTAGGCCGGAGTTCCCCTAGGCAAGGAGCTAGTCATCCCCTCCCTCATGTCTCAAAAAATGTATGTTTAAGCTACAAGGCTCCTTCATTTAAGTGTTATGCCTCTAGTGGGCCACATCCTGGAGGGGCTCTGTACTGTTCCTGTTCACATAGGCCTGCCACCTCCATTGTCTGTTCTCAGTTTGTCATGTCTCACACTTATTTCCTCCAAGCCCCAACTGCCTCTCCCAGCTCATTTCTTCCTACCTGCCTACTCTACCAGTTCCACTTATTTGTGCTTCATTGGTTGATTCTTATATGTGCCCTGACCAGGGACAGAACCCGCAACCTAGGTGTATCAGGACGACACTCTAACCAACTGAGCTACATGGCCAAGGCTACCTCTGCTACTTTTAAATAAATTTGTTACAATCAAGAACTGTCCAGCTAGCTATGTATTTCCTTCAAAATAGGATAGGCTTTAATAATGCTTTTGTAAAGCGAAAGGCAAGAAAGAGGAACAGTCTCTGAGGTCATGCTGACATGAATTAAAGAATTGAAGCTCATCTTTTCATGTGGGACATCCACATATTCAATTCCACTTCATAATCAGGGTCATCTCCATCAAACACTCAGATTGCTGGTGCCCAGATAAGGCAGAGGGCCCCAAACAGCAACCCTCATTTTTCTTAATTGCAGCTCTTTTGGCCTAGATATCTATAATATTCCTTAAAAGTCTTTATTTGTTTCTAAAATCTATTTGCCTTTAATTTTATTCACACTTTTGGCATGGTAATATGCTTACAAAAAAATCCAATTAGGTAAAGGGGTATTTTACATACTTTTAGTGAAGAAGGTGTTGGAAATATCTTACTTAAAATAAAGTACCCTGCTATTTTGCTATTACTTCTAAGAAGCCTCGGCTTTGTTTTGCATTTCCTAATACTGTGCACTGAATTTTTGCTTTAAAGAGGCATTTAAGAGTGAGAGAAATGGAGAATAAGGGGCTTGTTTCACAAATGGAATCTCTCCTGCCATAGCTATGTAGGACCGACATTGTGTCACTTACTGCGAATTCAGAGGTATATAAGGCATAAAACCTGCCTGTGGGGGCATAGCCAAGAGTTGGAAGATCAAATCCCCTTTGGAAATTGTAAGTATTTCTGCTTTCTTTTAGTACATTTTTCTTATCTATCTATCTATCTATCTATCTATCATCTATCTATCTATCTATCTATCTATCTATCTATCATCTATCTATCTATCTATCTATCTATCTATCTATCTATCTATATCATCTGATGCTAATGCCCCCCATTCTCACCCCCCCCCTCTGCTTTCTTTCAAACCTTTGCAATTCCATTAACATTAGTCTCATCTCTCTTTGGTTCTAGACTAGCTAAATGGGACAATGGCTATGTCCTGTACATTCCCTGTTAATGGCATAGTAAGTAACTTACTATGACATAATCCTTGGCAATGGTGAAATAATCAATTACTTATGGCACTGAGTATTCCCACAAGGTAAAAAAAAAACCAACAACAACAAAACCCAACTAATCTGTCAGAACTAACAATGAAGTGAAATTAAGCCCAACCTAGTCTCACCTTCATTCTTTGATATAGTATTCCTGTTGATCTTAGCCCCCGCGTATGTTCAGCATGGGCTGTATCTTTCATAAAGTCTTATTCCTATCTCATACAATAATAGGATAAACATTTTCTTTAATTTACTTGTTCCAAATTATAGGGGTTTCTTGGGTCTCATATAGTTTATTTAATTAATTTATTATTTTTTTATTTCTACCCTCTGGCTCCTGGTTTATACACTTTTTGAGGACATGACATTTAATTAATCATTGGTATACCATTACTATTTTTGATGCAATGTGTAATAGCTGATGCACTAAATCCATACCATCTTTTCCTTACAGGTTTATCATTTTAAGTTTATTTTTGCTTATATTTGAAAGCTGTATCATTTTACTTTACATAGACATAACTTGACCAATAGAAGACATCAAATATAAAATGACATAATACATGCCTGCAAATGTTTTACAGAAGATTTATATAAAAGAAAGTAGATAATAATTTTCTCTCAAAATTACTATAAAATTATTGTTTTGGAAATATAACTTTAATTTAGGAATATTTGCCTACATTTTTATATTGCAATAAAGGTTACAGAGAATTTCTTATTTTGTATCTGATTCTTTGAGTGATCAAAAATATGCAATGAATACACTTTAACACTAAAAGTTAATTCAGCTAATGAAAACAAGCCAACATGTATTTTGTAGGAGACTCTTAATTATTTAAGGGGCAAGAAGGTCTCTGCATGTGTGTATGGTATGTGTACTCAACAGGCCATTGATTTTGCTGTTTTGCCTTCTCTTAAATGACAGATAAAATAAATTGTCATGTTAGAAATGAAGCAGAATTACATATGACCAAAACATTTGTGCATTTACTGAATTACTTACTGATGAGAATATCTAAGAGTATGCCATGCGGAACCTAATCTCAAGCACTAGACTGTTTTATTAGGGAGATAAAACACACTAAGAAATGTTTTCCTTCCTTCGTACATGGCCTTTTACCTTGACTGTAGCTTTCCTCTTTTATTTTTTAAATTAAAACCACTTTAAACCTTTTTATAAATACAGTAGTATTCTACAGATTAAGTGGCTTACAGATTTAAAATACAGTACATCTGGATTATAATCTCAGCTCAGCCATTTATTAATGCATTTTAACTGTCCCCAAAAGTTTATTCTAAGGATCACATAACATAATCCATGTGTAAATGCTTTAAAAATGATAGAGCTCTTAATATATCTGTTTTTTTTTTCATTATAAAATGTGAATGAACCACATACAGCCTGTTTACTTCATAAGCATATTTTTAAATGATTCAGTTTTGAAGATCCCTACACATTCTCTTTTTTGAAAATGAAGAAATCTGTATTTCTAATTTAACCTCAGCAGTGTTATTCAAAATCTTTACCATTGTCATGGACAGGCATTAAGAATAAGGGATGCCTGCTATGACCCTGAAGCAGAATTTCCTTCAGAAGGTACATGGAGTCCTGGGAGTTCTGGTATGGCTGGATTATGAGGGGGTGAGATTAATAAAATACATTAACAACAAAAAGCAGATATGTACACATATAATACCTTAATTAAAAAATGAAAAAACAAAACAAAACAAAAAACAAAAAGCAATTGTTATAACCATACTACTATAAGCTAATTATGTAATTCTAAGTATACTTTTCCAATCTAAAACCCAATTAGATTCTTCATATTATTATGCATAATACTTCTAGTGGTTTCCCTTTATCTTTAAATAATGTATCTAAAGTTCTATTACTTATGAATTTCAGTTTAATTTATTGACCCTCTAGAAACAAAAGATGAAAAGGTATATCTACTCCAGCAAGTGAAACAAAAGAAAACATAAACAAATGGCACTTCAAACTAAAATGTTTTTGGACAGCAAAGGAAACCATCAACAAAACAAAAGGCAACCTACTAAATGGGAGAAGATAGCCACCAAATGATACATCCAATAAGGGGTTAATACCCACATATATAAAGAACTCATACAATTCAACACTAAAACCAAACGAATAAACAACCCAAATAATAAATGGGCAGTGCACCTCAGTAGACACTTCTCCAAGGAGGACAGACAGATGGCCAACAGACATGAAAAGATGCTTAACATGACCAATTATCAGAGAAATGCAAATTAAAACCACAATGAGATACCACCTCACACCTGTCAGAATGGCTATCATTAACAAATCAACAGACAAGTGTTGGTGAGGATGTGGAGAAAAGGGAACCCTTGTGAATTGTGAGAAGTCATATGGGTGCAGTTGCTACAGAAAACTGTATGAAGGTTCCTCCAAAATTTTAAAATGGAATTTTATTATGACCAAGTAATTTCACTTCTAGGTATATTTCTGAAGAAACCAAAAACACTAATTTGAAAGAATATATGTACTCCGATGTTCTTTGCAGCATTATTTACAATAGACAAGATATAGAAATACCCCAAGTGACCATCAATAAACAACTGGATAAAAAAAGCAGTGGTACATATATACAATGGAATATTACTGGTCATAAAAAAATAATGAAATCTTAAAATTTGTGATAGCTTGGATGGTCCTAGAGGGAATAATACTAAGTGAAATATTCAGTCAGAGAAAAACAAATACCATATGATTTCACTTACATGTGAAATCTAAAGAACAAAATAAATGAAGAAACAAAATAAATATTCACTCACAGATACAGAGAACAGACTGCTGGTTGCCAGAGGTGAGGGGTGTTGGGGTTGGATGTATAAGGTGAAGAGATTAAGAAGCACAAATGGGTAAAATCAAACCCAGGTTCAACTGCTTGCCACTCAAGATATCTACCTAATAAAAGAGTAACATGCTAATAGACCGTAACTTCACGATGCCCACCAGCCAATCAGGAGTGAGTATGCAAATTAACCCAACAAAGATGGTGGGTTAATTTGCATACACAGGCGCCAAGCAGCCGGGAACGGGGTGGGATGCTTGCGCCATCTCCATGGCAACGACACAGGCATTCCGCACCACCCCAGCCACTCAGGGCCTCTGGGCAGTGTGGGAAGGCAGAAAGGCGGCTCTGGGCCGGAGTGAAGACGGTGCCAGCAGCCAGGGGAACGAAGGCCCATTCTTGCACAAATCTTCATTCGTGCATCGGGCCACTAGTATATATATATTCCAGAACCAAAAGATAGGAACTGATGGAAGGGTAGTCAGTCTATTCAAGAGCTGGCAGCTTGAGAAGATGGGGGATTCTTGACCCAAAGGTTGTCTAAACATCTCAGTGCAGGTAGGGGAAGGGGAAGGCAGAGCAAAGGAAACTGGAATGGGTTGTGGGCTCTGTTGAGGGTGCTGTGTGCAAGTCTGCACAGTTTACTCCCATAATAATCTGGTTTTTGAAGGTGAGTAAACTTCCTGGAACTGAAATGCCTGAAGGCTGCAGTCTGCTTCCTTTGAACTTAGCTGCTAGAATCTTTTAAGTAAACAGAATGTTTATCCATAGCTACATGTGAATTTAAAAATCATCATTTACAGAAATAATGTTAAAACAATGGTGGGATAGGTTGCATTGGTAGTTACAAAATAGTCATGGGGATGTAAAGTATAGCATGGAATATAGTCAATAACAGTATAATAACTATGTTTGGTGCCAGATTGGTACTGGAAATATCAGGAGAACACTGTAAAGTATATGATTGTCTAATCACTATCTTTGCTCTGTACACCTTAAACTAAGACAAAATAATATTGAATGTAAACTGCAATGGGGAAAAAATTAAAAAGAGGAATAAAAAACTGCAAAAAAATATAAAAACATTCAATTCACTTATAATGTTCCAACAATATCCTACACATCCAATGATATTCCTAAGTTATTTTTGAAAAATACACCAACTTAAAGCCATGATTAAAGTTGTTTAGTCTATTAGTGTTTCGTCAACAATTAAACTGACAATAACATGGCCCAATACCTGAAAAACAGTTTCAAAATTAATTAAATTATTTTATTTTTCAACATTAAGTAAATACAATTGCATAGTATATAGCAATTGTCCCAGAATTTCCTTTTATATACCATACATTTTTATCACACTTCACATCTATCTTAGCTCCTCTCTACCAACTCACTGGTACACTCCTCCTTTTTTCAGTTTTGTTTGAAAGCCAGTTTCTCCCCAAGGCCAACGACCTATTTTTCATTTCCTCATTAACTTCTATACCTCCATTTTTTTTTCCTGTTTTGCTTTTGAAATTTGTTATTGCTAACTATCAAAGAACAGCTAGCCCCAGAGAAGACAAAGTAAGAAACTAAATATTTTGTAAGTAGAGAAAAAGTTAAAATATCTATTCAATGATTATAGTTATCCAATCACAAATCCATTATTTCTATTATGCTCATGCATATATAGGTAAATTATAATCTCACTTACATTTTGTTCAGTGATCAAATATCCAGTGTTAACTTTTTATATTTCAATAGTCAATTTTATTGAAACACTTCTTTGACTGAATTTCATCTTCAAAAACAATTTTCTCAAGAAATATTCCGGGATCTACTAGTCCTCAGACTTGTACATTCTGGAACACATAATCCTTGCAGTGTTAATAACAGAATTGCAGCTCAGCTAGCTATAACATTTCTGGGATAACATTTATTTATTATCTTGTTTTCCTTCTTGGTAAATTTCTGGAACTAGCTTAGAGACAAAAAGTTTTCTGGGTGGAGGGAGGTGGCACCAAGAGATTAAGAAAAGTTATCCCTCTTGTAAAATTCTTTTGTTGGCTTTGATTACCATATAAGTCTTACAGTAACTTCCAAAATCAGAAATTAACTATAAAATGTTAAGCATTTATTGCAAATTTTTAAAAACTATGTACTTTAAAGCTTCAGATCTTTTATACAAAAGGAAAATATGTTTTCCTGTTTTATTTTGATATGTTAATTTTATTTTTTTCTATTATCTGGATATCCCAATTATGCATTCATGGATTCTTCATCTGTCTCCTATGTCTTTTTTATTCTAGTTTTTTATATTTTAGTTTAATTTGGCTTTATTTCTCGTCCTGTATGCTTAAGTTTCAGGATGCCCATTTCTCCCTGGATGGAGTCAAGTAATTTAAATTTATTTTTTTTAAAATTATTATTGTTGAAAGTATTATATATGTCCTCTTCCCTCTCCCACCACTGACCCCTTCTTAAATTTCAATAAGGTTATCTCAAATGCTTCCTTACAAACTATTTATTTTTTAAAGAACTCTTTACATAGTGGTTTGGAATTTACTTTGTATCATATGACCAAGATCCAAGTGTACAAATTATCATTATGTCTTCTCCCTTACTTTTCCATACCTAAAAATATGTATATAAAATATGGCATATGCATATGTCCTCCAATAGCTCTGCCATTTTTCATGTCATGTTTTAAATAAGGAATCATGGGTAGCCCTAACCGGTTTGGCTCAGTGGATAGAGCGTTGGCCTGCGGACTCAAGGGTCCCAGGTTCGATTCCGGTCAAGGGCATATACCTTGGATGCGGGCACATCCATAGTAGGGGGTGTGCAGGAGGCAGCTGATTGATGTTTCTCTCTCATCGACGTTTCTAACTCTCCCTCTCTCTTCCTCTCTATAAAAAATCAATAAAATATGTTAAAAAAAAAAAAGGAATCATGGGTATTTTGGCAGCCTGCTCTCACTGGCTTGCATAGCCTTTTAAGCAGTGGGTCATTGATGTGAATATCCAAAGAGGGCTTCTCTTACTTTTTAAGAGAAATTTTCATTTTTCTGGTGATCTATCTACAAAGGCAGTCTTGCCCTTAGTCAGATTACATTTTTACTGATTTTAACAGCCTACTTTTTTATATTATGTTTTAGCATCTATATATTTTTTAATTTTCCCAAAGGTGTAATTATTTCTTTTACTTTTATCCTAAATGTTATCAGGGAGATTGAGACAAGGATACCTCAACTCTGACTCATTTAAAAAGAAGTCCATACTAAGTTGTACAAATGTCAATCAACTGGCATCCTAAACAGAATAGATACTCTATAATTTGCTAGTACATATGATAATTCTCCTAAGCAAAGAGATGTTTCTTCAGAGGAAGTATAGGATGGCATTATCATTGATCCAGGAGTAGAATTTAAATAAACAGTGAGAATATTCCAGTTCTGGGAGTCAGAGGAAGAAGCCTGGCAAAGTCTTGAAAGCTGTACTCTGAGGAGACTCATGTAGTTTCAATATGCAGATTGGCTAATAAGGTACACTGCCCGAAGTTGGTTTGACATCTTAACTTAATTTGTGATAGTGAACTTAAATATAATACTTATGTGTTATAGGCATTTACTTTATGTCACTGTTTTGCATATGTTATATAAATATCTTCTCTTTAGAACAGAAAGTAAATTTGTACACTTTGGTTTATTTTCATCAATGCTCAGTTAAGGGATCGGTGTATTATCAATTGTGATAAATTGATTCAATATATTATACTCATTAATATAAAAGTGTTTGCTAAACTTAGTTCTGCCCAAATATGGATAACACTGTAGATTGGTAAAACGTTTTGCACAAAGAGCATGACCATAATGACAGGAGATCTGGAAGGATTCAGGCACCAAGTCATGAGAGGATATGGATTCCATTTACAGTCCTATTAAATACAATCTCTCACTGAGGAAAGAGAGGGTCCTGGAAGCTAAGTGACTTGTTTAAGATTTTTAAGATAAATTAAAGTTATGAGCCAAAGCAAGCTTTGGGGTCATGGCACAAGTGAAAACTGAAGTCAGAGTGTCACCAGATGGACATTTCCTAAGTAACTCTAAAAATGAGATTAAATTATGAATTGAAAATACGGAAACACTAACTGCACAGAGGCTATAAAATGTTAAGCACTTATCTTTTCTCAATGCATTGCTTTAAAAGGAGAGTGAAAGCAAGATCATTATGATATTTTTGGAAGGAGAGAAAAACGTTAGAAAAAACAAGACTATAGTATGAAATTGGAGAGACTCCCAGGATACCAGTCTTTTTTGAAAGTTTTTGAAATTTTGACACCACTCCACAGGCATTCCTTTTATAAACTTCAAAACCGGTAGATTAGCTTGCTGCTGGGGTCCAGCTGATCGGGACTGAGCAAGATGGGCCAAACATGCCCTGGAGCCCTCCTGTGGTCCCTCCCCAGCCCTGATCATGCACTGGTGGGATCCCTCAGCCTGGCCTGAACCCTCTCACAATCCGGGACCTCTCAAAGGGATGTTGGAGAGCCAGTTTTGGCCAGATCCTGCAGGCCAGGGCGAGGGACCCCACTGGTGCAGAAATTTGTGCACCGAGCCTCTAGTTTGTCTTTAAAAAAAGAAAATTACCCCCACTTCTTCCTCAAGTCAGTAGTACTTTTCCTTTAACATAACCATATACATTTTTACTACAAGTTTAAGTGCAAGCCCATATCTCTCCTACTCTTTTACTAATCCTATATAATAAAAGAATAATATGCAAATTGACCGTACCTCTGCTACACCCACAAGCCATGCCCACAAGCCACACACACCAGCCAATCAGTAGGGAATATGCAAATAAACCCAACCAAGATGGCTACAGCCACAGAGAGCAGGAGGGAGGCTTGGGTTTCCCAGGCAATGGAGGAAGCCAAGCTTTCCACCTGCCCTTGCTGGCCTAGGCCTCCACTCAATGCTACAAAGTTTCAATGATAGAAGATAAATAAATCCCCCAAAAAATGGTGGCAGTCACGGAGCTGGAGAGAGCAGGAGGCTAGGGTTGCCCCTGGCGATGGAGGAAGCCAAGCTTCTGCAGCCCTGGCCAGCCTAGGCCTCCACTCCAGGCTACAAAGTTTCAATTATAGAAGACAAATAAATCCCAACAGAAATGGCTGCTGCCATGGAGCAAGCAGAAGGCTTGGCTCCGCTCCAGTCTACAAAGTTTCAATTGTAGAAGATAAATTAATCCCAGATACCAGGGCCTCTGCTTGGGTCCCCAGGGGGCGTGGCTGGCCTGCAAACCACCACAGGCCTCTTACCCAGGCCGCCCCACACCCCAAGGGAACCCCCACCCTGATCTGGGACACTCAAACCAGCTGGCTCCCACCCATGCACCAGGTCTCTATCCTATCTAATAAAAGAGTAATATGCAGATTGACCATCACTCCAACACACAAGATGGCTGCCCCCATGTGGTCAAAGATCCTGCCCCCATGTGGACATAAGATGGCCACCACAAGATGGCCAGCAGGGGAGGGCAGTTGGGAGGGACTAGGCCTGCAAGGGAGGGCAGTTGTGGGCAATCACGCCAGCAGGGGAGGGCAGTTAGGGGTGCCAGGCCAGCAGAGGAGGGAAGTTGGGGGTGACCAGGCCTGCAGGGAAGGGCAGTTGTGGGGGGGGGGACCCAGGCCTGCAGGGGAGAGCAGTTGGGGGGGACCAGGCCTGCAGGCGAGGGCAGTTAGGGGTGATCAGGCCTTCAGGGGAGGGCAGTTAGGGGTGACCAGGCCCACTGGGGAGGGAAGTTAGGGGCAAACAGGCTGGCAGGGGAGCAGTTAGGCATCAATCAGGCTGGCAGGGGAGTGGTTAGGGGGTGATCAGGCTGGCAGGCAGAAGCAGTTAAGGGCAATCAGGAAGGCAGGCAGGCGAGCAGTTGGGAGCTAGCAGTCCTGGATTGTGAGAAGGATGTCCAACTGCCGGTTTAGGCCCGATCCCGGTGCAGTCGGACATCCCTGGAGGGGTCCCAGATTGAAGAAGGTGCAGGCTGGGCTGAGAGACCCCCCCCCCCCCCCGTGCACAAATTTCGTGCACCGAGCCTCTAGTTCCTTATAAATCCAGTCCCTCTTTGTTTCAGCCAATCATGCAGGCAACATTTCAGAGCTTTGTGTCTAAACTTTACCTAGGAAATACATTTTAAACTATGCAACTGATTTATGGGGAAAGGGTAGAATGATGAATATTATGTTGTAAATGTTTCAGTGAGGGACAGTTTTGCACAGTTAAGGATAAATAGGTGTAATTGTTCCTTCAGACCTTGGCCTTTTTCCCTTTAACCTTCTTAAAGTCATTTTGTAATATTTCAAAACTCTTATTTTGCTTGAGAAAAATTTTGAAGTCACACAACTAGGTCAGAACATTTCAATGATCGACCTGTTTTTCTTTCTTTTTTGTGTGATTTATAATAATGCATGCATTCATAATGTGTAATTTATCAGATAGGATGCAAGATTTCATGACAATTGTATAATGCAGTCCTTAAATCTTTAATGGGGGAAGAGAAATTGATTGTTGAAGTAGAACAAGCTGCCAATAATGTTTCATGACATCTCTAGAAGGTATCGCTCATTTTACATTGTTAAGCTGCCGACCTAATTACATTCTCTTTACCCTTGTGTAGATGTTAGTGCAGAAGCCCACATGTCCTAATGTTGTGGGGTCGAACCCTGGAGTCAAAAATAAGACCACCGGAGGCTGCTAATTGATTAAAAAAAGCAGGCAAGGATTTATTGAACTGGCCAGGACGGCCACGAGAGCACCACACGCAGCTGGCCACACTCATGACCGCGCCGATCCAGGTGTAGGCAGTCCTTTTAAAGGTCTAAACCACAAGAATTTTCCTTTGTTCTAAATTCTGGGAACAGCCCGCAGGGGGGTTCCCAGCCACATCCTGCTGGACATTGGAATGTGGACCTATCTTGCGAAAGCAGATAGTATAGAAGCAGAACTGAGCAAAATTAATAATCAACTCCTGGAGCTACTGAGTCAATGGGGATCAATCTTCTGTGGTTCTGGTCCACAGGCACAGGAGAATAACCTTTGTGATAGATTTATATAAGTTTCCAGGTCTCAATCTGGAAGCTGAGGTAACTACCTATTGTTTAAGGAAGTGGGTGCAGATGCCAAAATAGCAGGGTTAAAATTCAAACAGCAGTTTTTACCTAAGTATGGTTGCTACCATACTTCACTATTTCAGTTTATTTTGCTTCCAACATACCATTGCCATTATTACCACCATTGTCATCCTCACCACCACATTATGACAGGGTTCTATTCTGTGCTGGCCTGGAAGCCTCACATCCTTTAAGGGGCTATCTTCACAGACTATCTTCAGGCAGAAATATTATCTTATGACTCCTATGTTTAGTCATTTTTATATGACCTTTGCTATCTACTGGGCCACGTAGAACTTCAGTTGTAGGTGAAGGTTATGACCCACTTCTAAGTGATTATATGCTAATGTAGAAGGTGGACACCATGAGTGATAACATAATCATCAAAGATTTCTTGAGCCATTATAAATATTTGTCAACATCGATTACTATTACTGGTGGCACAGCAAGTAAAGTATATACTTAAACCCCTTGCAGGGAGTAATTAGGAAATGGTAGCTTTTACTGACAAGTGTGGTGGTGGTGGTAGTGGTGGGGGGAGGGCTTGAGGTGCTGTCACCCATTTAAAAACAGCTCCTTTGTTTGCTATCTCGTGGGACTAGGGAATGTGAGTAGTGCCAGGGAATTTGTATGAGAACTATGAACACTGGGGAGCTCCATAGCTGGATAAGCTCCTTCCAGGGAAATAATGCAACTTGCTTTTATTGCTAAAGTGAGCCAAAGGGAGAAGATGGGACAAGTGTCCACTGGCTCATTCGGGAAGAATCCCCATGAGCCTCTAATGCATGGTAATTACAAACTGAATTCTCTGGTAGCAGCTGTAAAATGTGCCCCCAAGCACCTCCCAGGGAAACTGGTAGGCAGGCTTGTTTGCCTGCTCCCTGTGGGGGTCACTGCAGCCAGCGCTCTCATGCTCAGGAACAAATGCTTCTTTGCTATAGTCCTTTGGGATTCATGAACATAGGTCCATTGGCTAGCATAGTTAGGGAGTCTGGGGTCTCATACCTTGGGTGGCAGCCATTAAAGTCAGGGTGCTACATGTTTGAACAAGGCACTTCCAGCGAGATGCTGGCAACTTGCCTTTATTGTTGGAATGAGCCCAAGGAGAAGGCAGCAGCCCCTGTGGTGTGTTGGTAGGCGGAGTGTCAGCACATTCCGTGCAGGCAGACGCACAACACAGAGGGGACTCGCAATCCTCACCCTTCAGGGAGGAGGAGTTCAGAGACGTCCCTAAACGGTGACAGGCTCTCTATGGCCTTTCAGGGACACGGTCTCTAGTCTAGTAATTTTCTGGCTCTTGTCTGGAAAGAGGCTTCCTTCACATGAAACACTCTCCATGGGGGAGTCAGCGTCACAGGAGTGAGGAAAACTCCATCCTAACCTTTCAGGCTCTGCAGACAAGCAAAGTCAAATATTGCTCACCCCAATCCCACTTTATCAGCAGGCAGATAACTCCAGCTAAGATACATCACGTGCCTAAGGTATTTCAAATGGTCAGAGATTAGGACAATGCCGTTTTGTGTCTTGTACCTACGTGCTCTAGATAGCTAGGCTGCAGAAATGAAACCCGTGCAAAGTGGAGGTTAGAGCCTCTGGATTAGTACAATATCCAGTGTGGTTTGGGAAATGCCATGTATAAGCCATCTGTGGGTAATAGAGATTCCATTGTAAGGCCTCATAATATCGCCCTGAGTACGTGGCAGTATTCCTAGATTTAGTTGTTAATCTATTTTAATCCGTCCAATTTGAATATTCATTAAAACGTGTCAACAAGATAAAATGCAAATAGATAAGACAATTTGAAAGGGTGTTAATAAATGGATGACACTGGTAAAATAAAAACATAAAATTTATTAAGTCAAACTTAGAGCCAATTAAAATCTTTCTAAGAGTTTTAACTTTATTTCCCAAGGTATTTCTATGTTTCTATGTTCAGATATATTGCAAGCATGTTTGTTTAGGTTTTCATTTCCTTCTTAGATTCTCTCTTAATATCTACAGTACATGATGCCTTCAGGAAGAATTTTTTATCATTATGGGCTATCGTTATGCAGAAAACACTCAGGTTTATGTCTCTCTATCTGATAATTTAGCTTTGGCAGCAGATGATCTGCTTCAGAGTCTGTCTACAGTGAATAATTGAATGTCAGAAATGTTTCAAATTAAAATCTGACAGAGATGAAATGCTTTGTGGAGAAATCTAAATGTTTGTTAAGTTCTTTGTCCTCTTTTCCACAGCCTCCTAATGGTTGCAATCTTGTATCTGCTTTTCCAAAGAAGGATCTGGGTGCTGTGTAAGATTCTGTGGGGGAAGCTTTCAATCATATGAGGTAGGCAAAAAGTAAAGTCTTTGAATTTGAATTTTATATACAGGTTGATTTGGAGAACAGGGTCCTTTACAAAAATGAGAGCCCTTTTCCAGACACATGGCATGCCATTTCATTTATTTGTCTTCTTTTTAGCTTTTTATAACACTTATAAATTTATAGATTTTAACCACAGAAGTCTTTCAGATTTCTTGTTAAAGTATTCAATGTGTATTCACATTTTATTGCTATCAATAATATCACTTTTTATTTATCTCCAAAGCCATTGTCTTCTAAAAAATATATTTAATCTTTAAATGGGTTATACATGCTCATTATAAATATTTTAAAAGGTGCTTCCATTTATATCTTGTATTATATATGAGGTCTATCCATTCATGGCTTTCTTTTAATACATTGTCTATATATTTGAAGCTAATTTCCTATAAAATAAAAGCAGAATATGCAAATTGACTGAACGGCCAAACAGCAGAACAACCATCCAAACGACCATCCAGGACCACGCTATGACACCCACTGGCGCCAGGCTAGCCAAGGCGTGTGTGATGTGATTGGTCGGGGGTCCAGCCATTGCCCCATGATTGCCCCACAGAGGGAGGCCCAGGCCACCGGCTGGCGGGGCAATCAATCAGGGGGCTCCACAATTACCCCAAAGAGGGAGGCCCAGGCCACCAGCCAGCGGGGCAGTCAAACAGGGGGCTCCACAGTTACCCCAAAGAGGGAGGCCCAGGCCACCAGCCAGCGGGGCAGTCAAACAGGGGGCTCCACAGTTACCCCAAAGAGGGAGGCCCAGGCCACCGACCAGTGGGCTGTGGCAGGTGGGCAGAGCCTCCCTCTATGAGGGAAGCCCGGGTCCCAGGTGCCAGAGGGAAGCCACTGCCGGCAGCTGGGGGAAGGAAGGTCTACTCTTACACAAATTTTGTGCACCGGGTCTCTGGTTTATATATAAAATCTGAACATTATTGTTTCTTTCCTCTAATCGCATTGACTACACTTTCCAATAGACTATTCGGTATTAATAATAAAAACCCTAGTTAGTCTTCCTGACTTTAGTGGTAATTCACATGTTAATATATTATACATGATCCTAGGTTATGAATTAATATGTTTTTATATACATTCTTATTTAAGGGCTTATAAATCCAGAATGCATTGTTCATTAAATAAATTTTAAAAGAAATTATTGAGTTTTATGTTGATTCATTAATATGACAAACTGTATTAATATATTTCCTAATATTGAACCATGTTTACAGTTTTGGATTAAACCTTTTCTTGTATTTTTAGTAATAATTTTATGCTACTATTAATAGTGAGATTGGTTTTAGTATTTTCATATTCTAATAAGATTATAAATGCATTATTAATGTTTTCTGGTTTCAAAAACTAAGTTAGAAGCTTTTAAGTATACTTTATTTCCCTAGAAAACTTAAAAAAAATACTACAATTAAAAGTTTGCTCGATGTTTTGTAGAATTTCTCTTGTGAAACTATTTGTGTGAATGTCAAGCTGTTATCAAGAGCATTTTAAACTAAAGCTTTTAAATTAAGATATATATTTTTTATTTTTTAAAGTATTACATATAGTATTACACATGTCTCCCTTTTCCCCCATTGACTTCTCCCCTTTCACCCTCACTCCCCAGCACATGTCATTGCAAAAAATATAATGAGTGCAATCAGGTTAGCATTGATTGTCTCTGATATTCTGTTTAGTTATATCTCCAATTCTTCTTAAGTATGATATTTAGATATTCTTTAAGTTGAGATGCTTCAACTATAATTATTTTCACCTAAAACTGTAACACTTATTTTCATGTGGATTTTAAAGTCATAGACTTTTGTGGACATTTAAATATGTATATTTTTTCATATTTATTCTAAATAAATCCTGACTTGCATTCCCTAGAGCATTTGAAAGTTATTCTCTTAAACGAAATTCACATTTATTTGCTTGTATCTCAAGGAGGCGAATTTCATAAAAGAAAGCAATTGCAGAACTGCGGCTCTTCTTGAAACTACATATGAGAAATTCCCAGAAATGCATGGATTAAATATGATGATTCTGCATTACATGATCTTCTACACTATTTTCTCAAAGACACTCATTTTATATAGATAAATTGGTATATTTTTATCAATATTTTGTAATATCTATGCCATAATAAGATGTAAGAAATAACACTATAATACAAGTTTTCGAAAGGTTTCTACAATTTAAACTCTATATTTGTAATTTTTTTCTTTTGTTTCTTTAAAAGTTGAGTGATATTCACATGACCTCACTCATTTGTGGAATATAATGAACAACATAAACTGATGAACAAAATAGAACCAGAGTCATAGACACATCGAACAGACTGTCCAACCTATGAGGGAAGGCGGGGTAAGAGATCAACCAAAGGACTTGTATGTATGCATATGAGCATAACCAATGGACACAGACAGTGGGGGTGTGGGAGGGTTAGAGCATGTGCTGAGCGTGGGGGTGGCCGGGGAGAGGTCAATGGGGGAAAAAGGAGAATTATGTAATACTTTAAACATAAAGAATTTAAAATTAAAAAAATAACGCTGAGTGATATATATATAACAATTTGGCTTATGTTTTTTATTCTTGGCCAAAGTTATAAGATACTAGAGGCCCGATGCACGACATTTGTGCAAGAGTAGGCCTTCCTTCCCCCGACTGCCGGCACAGGCTTCCCTCCAGCACCAGGACCCTGTCTTCACTTGGGCCACCAGCAGGCACCCAGGGAAGGTCGTCTGGAAGGACATTCTGTCTAATTAGCATATTATGCTTTTATGATTATAGATTAAATTGAATCCATACATTGATTGTAAAGCATAGGACAATTAAAAGGAGAAATGGACACATAAATGTTAGCCCAGAATTGGTATGCTTTTCATTTACCAGAATTGGTAAACACTGTAGGTATTTACCACAGTGGATATAATCCCCTCTGCCCTATTATGATAAGAAACAGATTAGCTACATTTTAACTTTCCTCTCCTTTTCAGAATCTGTTTTCTAATTTTGAAGAAGACAAAACAGACATCTTAAGAGTCATACCATTGCCCCTAAAATGCCCACAAACAAACCTAGAATAATTACTTAAGCATCTGTTTTACAAAACAAGTGTAAAAAAATGAATTTATTAATATGGATAAAAGGTGTTAACATATTTCTCATTTCTCTAGAATGTTGACTTCCAAATAAATTTTCATTTTTTATATATTCCAGTGAAGGGGTTCTTGCCCCACTTCAAGATCGAAGTCAAGATAGAGGAGAATGGGTTCAAAAGAAGAGGTTTACTGAAACAAGGTGGAGGGAAAGGAGGAAGGAAGGGAGCTTGCCACATCAAGGGTGCACACACTAATGAGGAATATGGCTCCCCATCTGCTCGAGGGTCAGGCTTATGCGGGCTGGGTTCTTCACACAGGCGCAGAGCAGATTTATTTGCTTACATGCTGCCCCGGTGAGCGGCCTTGCACAGGCGCATAGCTGGGCTCTTTGCTTTCCAGGTTCCTGCCAGTGGGCTAGTATGAAGGACCAGTGCAGGCACAGAGCTGAAGGGTCCGAAGAGAAACTTTTAACCCTTTGCACTCACTTGCTTTTTTCTCGATTCCTTTATTCTACTCGGGATTTAATTTTTTAAATACCCCAGATTTTACAAAGCGTGGCAGTAGAATAAAAAACTGGAGTTTCTTTTCATACAAACTTATTTATTTGGATTTTTTTATATTTCAAATTATTGATACATTCAATAACCATCACACTCGACATTCGAGTGCAAAAGGTTAAACTGATCTAGAAGAGGCTTAAACAAATAACTGAAGCGCATTCCCACTTTTGCACCATGGTGAAGATATAGGCCCATCCAGTAAGAACACTAGACATTGTGCTGGGGGTATTGCTTAGTGCTACCTTCCTGAAATTCTACCAGAAAGGGCATAGTCAAATCAGTTTCTAGTGAACAAGTGAAACTGTCACATTGTGGTTCATATGCTAGCTGTTGCTAATAGTGAGTAACCCAGTGAAACAGGTTTTTTGTTTTTTGGTTCTTTTTTTTTTGTTAATATATTTTATTGATTTTTTACAGAGAGGAAGGCAGAGGGATAGAGAGTTAGAAACATCGATCAGCTGCCTCCTGTACACCTCCTACTGGGGATGTGCCCGCAACCAAGGTACATGCCCTTGACCGTAATCGAACCTGGGACCTTTCAGTCTGCAGGCTGATTCTCTATCCACTGAGCCAAACCGGTTAGGGCTGAAACAGGTTTTTTAATCTTGAGGTCACTGGTCACTAAAACAACCATGGAGTGAGGGCGAATGTTTATCCCAGTGTGTTAACTCTACATTGACATGAAACTCGACAGGTTCTCACACCGTTTATATTTTATTTAATGTAACCTTTCCAAGAGTAATGCTACTGGTATGCTCTGTTCTATGAGTGTACTACTAATCACTAGTTTATGATACTCATTAAAAGTTCAAGGTAAATTGAAATTTTATTACAGATTAGAATCATGCGTAGAGAAAGCTAGTACAGGATATTAGTGAACAATTCCTGATTTTTATAATAAGTGTGTAAAATAATTTTCTCTTAAATTCTAAAGCATGTATCAAACATTCGAATGCAAAACCCAAAACTCCATCTAGTGGAATATTATAATATTCAAATTTGGGTTCTGAAAATTTGATTCAAACTGTTCAAGATAGCCCTAGCTGGTTTGGCTCAGTGGATAGAGCCTTGACCTGTGGACTGAAGGGTTTGATTCCAGTCAAGTGGGAGGCATGGAGGGGGAAGCCGATCAATGATTCTCTTTCATCATTGATGTTTCTATCTCTTTCTCCCTGTCCCTTCCTCTCTGAAATCAATAAAAATATATTTTTAAAAAAAAACCAAAACTGTTCAATAAATTTAATGATAATAATGATACATTTGGAAGGCCCTCCAACTAGACATGAGGATGTAATCCTAGACCTGAAATGCTGACATTTCTTGCAAATATCATGGATTTTTGAAAAACCACGAAAGTAAGACCAGTCTTTAAAATAATATTTTCTCTAGTAAAAGAGTGCTATTATGGTTAATATATTGGAGGGTCAAAATAGGTGTCTAGATGACTATGCCTCACATTAAAAATAATGAGAAAGGTTTATCACCATGGGATTCTAGTATCCTGGTTTTCTCTCAAGTGGGAGAGAAGGCATATATCATTGGTCTGTGTTATGATATAGCTTTAAACATAACTATTGTTATTTAAAGACACACCTCCTCTAACCTCCCAATTAATTCTAGAATGTGTTTAATTCAAATCCATTCAAATATGGGGCTTGAAAACGTGATGTGTTGGAGATGTGCATACTTTTAGATACCTCTGACATAAGGAATATCATACATTCATTAATATAGTAAACTAGAGGCCTGGTACACAAAATTCATACAAGGAGCTCAGCTCTTGCAGCTGTGACAGCTTGCCTTGGCCCTTGCAGCTCCGGCCTCATCCGGAAGGTCGTCTGGAAGGTCATTCGGCTGTCTGGTCTAATTAGCATATTATGTTTTTATTATTATAGATTACCTATTAAGCTGAAACACTGACACACTATATTTTTAAAAATTAAATTTATTGGGGTGACATTGGTTAATAAGATTACACAGATTTCAAGTGTATATTTCTATGATACATGATCTGTGGTATACTGTGTTGTGTGCCCATCATTCACAGTCAAATTATCTCTATTTTCATATTAATCACTAATTACTTCTTTTTGTTAATCCTCACCTGAGGGTATTTTTCGATTGAGTGGAAGGGAGGGGGAGAGACAGAAAGAGAAATACTGATGTGAGAGAGATCCATTGGTTGCCTCCCACATTTGCCCTTGAACAGGACTGAGGATTGAGCCTGCAACCCAGGTATGCGCCCTTGATCAGAATTGAACCTGAGGGACAAAATTGTATCCACTGAGCCAAACCAGCTTGACGATAATAACTTTTTAATGTCATAATAAGAAGTAAAGAAAAGAAAATGATTAAAATAGTGTTGTTATTTGAATTGTTTACTATAATTCTGACATGATGTGTAATATCATAATACTGTTTTATAATCAAATAGTAAATAAGAAATAATCCTTTAAATAGATTTTCTAGAATGCACTCTCTATATTTCTTGTCAATCCTTATTAGATGAACAATTTTCATGGTACACTGGCAACATTGCAAAAATGACAAAAATAATACTTCCTCCCTACTAATGACAACTTTCATCTTGAGAAAGAACAAATACATAAACCAAAATTAGCATATTAAAAGAAGATGCAGGATAATAAATGACAGAAAAGAAAAGGAGAGACAAGAACAATGTGGATGGAAAAACTGCAATTTAATATTATGCTCTAATACCTCACACATCAAATTGCAAACATGAAGACACATATTAAAATGTCTTCATTCTAATATGAAATGACAAAGTAAAACACAACATCCAGCCTTACAGAAACAGCAACCTTACTCATTACATTAAACTCATAATAGCTCTTGTATATTCCTGTTAGTTTTCAAAATGTTCTGTGGGAAAGATATTATGAATGGAATCAAGGTAGGCTGAAAATAGGCTAACTTTGAATGTCTGTACATCAGGGAAAATAGAGAATTGAATTTATAATTCTCCTGACAAATATGTTCATTTTAAATAACTTTTGTGTATTTTAGTATTCAATTTTTTATCCTACCTGTTAATTTCTTATATAAATTGTTCATTGAATTTGCATACATAGACTCTTTTTGCATCCGAGTACTCATATTTCCTTTATTTTTATATATGTTAAGTGAGTATAATGGCTTGGGTCAATTTCTGGGTTCTCTGTTCTGTTCTACTTATCTATATGCCTGTTCTTGTGCCACTACCAGGCTGTTTTGAGCACAGTGTCTTTGTAGTATAACTTGGAATCTGATATTGTGATCTCTCCTACTTTGTTCTTCCTTCTCAAGATCACTGCCACTATTCAGTCTTTACTGATTCCATGTACATTTTTGGAGTATTTGTTCTAGATCTGTGAATATGCCATTGGTATTTTAATAGGGATTGTGTATATTTTATAATTGTTAGGATGGTAATTTTAATATTACTGAAAATTCATCATTTTTATGCATTCTTTAATTTTTTTAGACCATATAAAGTAATATGTTCTACCCAACTGTGAATTAATAAAGACTTGATCAATCCCTCTTTAAAAATGGATTTCATGCTTTTATATGAATTTTTTATTTCAGAAATGGACTTAAAATCTTCAATTCTTGTCATGGATGAAGACAAGTGTATGGTATCACTCCAAAAATAGAGACATTTTGGCAACTAAATTGGTTCAAAAATATCTAAATGAGGTAAATGGGAAAAAAAGGAGACATATGTAATACCTTAAACAATAAAGAAATTAAACAAATCCTATATAATAAAAGGGTAATATGCAAATAGACCGAACAGCAGAACAACAAAACAATCAATCAAAGCATAATATGCTAATGATATGCTAAGGCTGCTCAACCACTCGCTATGACGTGCACTTTCCACCAGGGGGCTGTTAGCTGGTCAACCAGTCTTTATGACATGCACTGACCAGGGAGCAGATGCTCTGACTGGTAGGTTAGCTTACTACTGGAGTCTGGCCGATTGGGACTGAGCGAGATGGGCCGGATATGCCCTGGAGCCCTCCTGCAGTCTCTCTCAGGCCCGACCATGCACCGTAGAGGTCCCTCAGCCTGGCCTGTACTCTCTTGCAATCCGGGACCCCTTGGGGGATGTCAGAGAGCCAGTTTCAGCCCTATCCAGCAGGCCACTCCCCTTGGGAGGGTGCCAGACTCAGGGCTCATGGCTAGTGAGCACTGCTGTGGCAGCGCAAGCCTCTCCTGATCGTGGACTGGTGGGGCCGGGATGAGAAGGAGTGGTAGGTAGGAGCTATAGGCAGCATTGGACTGCGGGGTTTCAGCCCAATCCCTGCAGGCCACCTAGAAGGACCCCACCTGTGCACGAATTTGTGCACCGGGCCTCTAGTGAGTAAATAAAAACCTATTAGAATGTTGAAAATTGCCTAATATTTTGTTGTTACACTGTTTCTTAGTGACATAAATTGTCATTTTAATATTCTAAAACTGTGATGGAATAAATTTGGGATCATGAAGCTACTCCTACCATAAATTTTGTTACCGTTTCTCTTGTTTGAAAAATAGTTTTTCAAGGTCTGAAGTTATTTACAGATTTGGAAATATATGTAGTACAGATTAAATTATCCCCTCAAAATTCATATATTGAACACCTCACCTCCAATGCAGGTATATTTGGAGACAGGGTCTTCGAATGGTAATTAGGTTTAGATGAGGTCATGAGACTGGGACCTTCAGGATGGGATTGGTACCCTTATTAGAAAGAACACTAATCAAAGAGCTTGCTTTCCCTCTGTCTCTCCCCAATGGCATGCACTCAGGAAAGGCCATGTGCAACTCCAGGAGAGAGCTCTCAACAATGATTTCGGACTTTCAGTCTTCAAAACTGTAAGAAATAAATTCATGTTTTTAAGATACCCAGTCTATGATATTTTGCTATAGCAGCCAGACACAACTAATATAATATTCATTTATTATAAAAGTTGTAGAAGCACTATTTATAATCTCATGTCTACTATCAGGATCTTTTTTTCTGGGCTTCATAAAAGTTATCTCTAACTAACAACTCTAGAACTAAAGAGTTACACTGTAGTTTGAAAGATCCTATAGGAACATGTTATAATTGCCAACTTATATAGCAACTAGAGTGAGAAAAAATAGTATCTATACTAATAAAAGAGAAACATGCAAATTGACCATCACTCTGCTACACCCAACAGTCAATCAGGAGTGAGTATGCAAATTAACCAAACAAAGATGGCAGTGGCCACGGAGCTGAAGCAAGCAGGAGGCTTGGGTTGCCCCGGTGATGGAGGAAGCCAAGCTTCCCACCCGCCCTGGCTGGCCCTGGCTTCTGCTCAATGCTAAAAAGTTTCAATTATAGAAGATAAATAAATCCCAGATATCTGCTTCCAGCCAGCCCTGGCCTCCACTCAAGGAGGCACTGAAAAAAAAAAGGAGGGGCTGGGAGCTTGGGTTGCCGGGGTGTGTGGCCAGCCTGCAAACAGCTATCAGCCCCTAACCCAGGCTGGCCAGACACCCCAGCGGGGACCCCCACCCTGAAGGGGGTGTGGCCAGCCTGAAAACAGCCCTCAGCACCTAACCCAGGCTGGCTACACCCCCATGTCCCAATCCCTGTTAACAGGCAGTCAAATATCTCTTGAGGGGGTCCCAGATTGGAGAGGGTGCAGGCTGGGCTGAGGGACACCCCCCCCCCCCCCATGCACAAATTTCGTGCATTGGGCCTCTAGTATAAATATATATGTACAAATGCTGATAAAAGTTTCAACTCTTTTACTCTATCTCCATTTAGAAGTCAAGTAAAATAGAGATATACACTGAGTGGCCAGATTATTATGATCTCTGAACACATAATAATCTGGCCACTCAGTGTGTGAGTGTGTGTGTGTGTGTGTGTGTGTGTGTGTGTGTATTAGAGGCCCAGTGCATGAATTTGTGCATGGGTGGCATCCGGCCAGCCTGGCCAGGGGTAGGGGAAATGGGCAGTTGGCCGGCCTGCCTGCTGGTTGAACTCCTGGTCGAGGGGACAATTTGCATATTAGCCTTTTATTATATAGGATATACACTGAGTGGCCAGATTATTATGCGTTCAGAGATCATAATAATCTGGCCACTCAGTGTATATACATGTATATAGTTGTATGTGTGTATATTCACTACAAATTCTAGTACCACAATTTATCATTTCTTATAGATTTTACTTTGTTTGGATTACTGATATAATTATTTCATAGCTATTTAAAATAGTTTTTATATTATTTTTCATGTCAACCATTCCTGTTTGTTTGACCATCTATGATAATCTGGCTTATATAGCTATTAGAAAATTGAATAAATCGAATGAGAACATAAATTATATGTATTACTATAACTGGTCAAATAAATAAAATACCTGGGATTATGTCCATTTTTAAAAAACTGAAAACATGTATGTATACACTACTATGCTTGCTACAAAAAAAAATCATATCACATAATTTGAAATCATGCTGCTACAATCAAAGATCTTGTTATTTAACTGAAGAAACAGTTTTATAGTAATTCTTCTAAACCCTCGTTTAAGAAAATAATTTTAATGGTAAAGAAAAAAATAGAGTTATTAGATTATGAGGCTGTAATCTTTGGACACTAATTGCATTTTTATGAGCAATAGATTAAATCAATTTTTTTATGTCTAAGAACAAGAAAATTGTATTTATATATAAAAAATATTAAATCAGATTAACTGTTAATGATTTGTTCATTGTTAATAGTTAATTAATGATCAAATAATAGCCATTGTTTAGTTACTATGACAAAATGGTCACTAATTCAATCCTCAGTTCATAAATCATTTTGCTAGGCATTTCACATACTATCCCCTATTTTGTCCTCACACAAACATCAAACTGGAAAATATTATACCCATTTGAAAATAGAAAAACAGTTTCAAAGTAATTAAAGAACTTGACCTATTAATGTAGAGGCATGGTTTATATCTTGTTTTCTCAGAATCAAAAGCCTTCTATAGAAAAACAGCAAAAAGTTGCACAATTAGATTTAAATTAAGGTTTTAAAAAATCTCTTAAAGGTTAGTGTTCCCAGAGTTATATCCGAGATCCATCTCTTCTTTGCTGTCTTTGTGGCAAAGTATACAATTTCTTCACTGCTTCATTTACCTTTATGTATTCAACCCTAAATCATCACTTTTGTTGTCCAGCCACACATATCCAACTTGTATCCGTATCTCAACTTGGAGATGCCTATTACTTATCTGACCTTCGATGCTATTCTCCCAACATTTTGTGTCAATATTTCATTCATAATTCTAACACCTACCCATTTTGCAAGGAAGAACCCATGATATCAACACTTATTTCTCTTTGTCCACCATTTTCACTATGTTTAGTTGACTCCAACTTCTCCTTATTTTATTATTAATCTTTCCCATCCTCTTTATGACAACAGCAAATACCCTAGTTTAGGTCATTAATACCTGTGGGCTGAATTATAACAACAGCTGAATGTATCTGCCTACCATGAGTCCATACTGAATTCAGAATGAACTTTATAAAGCAAAAATCAGATAAAGTTATTCTCTGTGTTAAAAGCTTTCAAAAGCTCTCCCTGTTCTTAATAAAAGTTCACTTTCCTACAAGATTTGCAAAAGTCCTCATTAACTGGTCTCTACTTTCAAGTTACTTCTTGTCCTGATTTAAATTCCATGGTCCAACTCTATTTTACTACATTTAAAATAGAAAATTGGCATGTTCTCTCTTCTCTGTATTTTTTGGCATATGGCAATTTCTCTACCAGTGCCAGACTTTCCTGCATAACTCTTATTCATTGTATTTATTTCTTATTGCTACTATAAACATAATAAAACCTTAATAACTTAAGCTCCACAATTGTATTATCTTACAGCTCTGCATGGCAGAAGTCTGACATGAGTCTTGGTGAGCTATAATCATGTTATTGGCAGGGTTGCATTGCTTTTGAAGACTCTTGAGAGAATCCATTTCTTTGCCTCTTAGAAGCCTCTAGAGCCTGCCTGCATTCCTTAGTTTAACTTGTTACTCCATCTTCAAAGTGAGAATTGGCTAGTCCAGTCTTTCTTATATCACTTCACTCTGAGGCTGACCGTCATGCCTCCCTTGTGTACTTACTAAGATCTTTGTATTTTTTTAAAATCAATTGTTTTTGTAATCTTTACTGTTGAAAGTATGACACAAGTCCCCTCTTTCCCCTGCATTGACCTCTTCCAGCCTGCTCCTGCCCCACCCCCAGGCCCTTACCACCCCATTGTCTTTGTCCATGGGTTATGCTTATATGCATACAAGTTCATTCATTGATCTCTTCCAACCTACCCTCCCCTGCCTTCTCTCTGAGGTTTGACAGTCAGTTCCATGCTTCTATGTGTCTGGGTCTATTTTTGTTTACTTAGGCCCACCCAGACAATGTGAGATAATCTTCCAAAGTCAATTTACTTAATTTAATCATATATGCAAAGTCTCCTTTACCATGTAAGGTACCATGTCCATAGGTTAAGTATAAGTATGTAAACATCTTCAGAGGCTCATTATTTTACCTGCAAAGCTCACTCTTAAATTGTCAGATTAAAGGTAAATTTTCCCCAAAAGCTCCATAATATGGTTACATGCTGCTCCTATATTACCATAACTTATGTTGTTCTAGTCATGCAAGAGCAAACAAGACAATCACTGACCTCACATACTTTATTATCTAGTAAAAGATAAAGTAGATTAAACAAGTATGAATATAAGGACAGGAATTTGACTCATTCACAGGAACTATCAAAATTCATGCCATCTAGTAAATACTTAAATATTTTGAGCAAATGAGAAAGTAAATAGATACAATATTTTTTCTACTTAAATATATCTAATGAAGTTCACAAAGCATCTTCTAATCATTAAACTCATACATATTTGTAAATATATTTTAACCAATATCGTATCCAGCCTTACAGTCCTATTTTGTCTTCTGTTTCATTCTTTGACTCAAGTATATATTTTACCAAAAATACTAATAACTTCGTGTATCTGACTCATAAAAATTATTTAATTAGGCAAAAATAATTATCCCATATAAATTTTTCATATACTTGCAAAGAAAGACATGATAATTAAATTAAGAAAACATTTCACAATAACATGAAAGAAGAAACGGAAAAAAACAAAAACAAAAAAAAACTAGGCACAAATTTAACAAAGGAAGTAAAAACTTTCTAATCTGAAAACCACAAAATGTTGAGAAAAATTAAACTATATCTAAATGACTAGAGAAACATCTCATGTTCATAATTGAAAGACTTAACTTGTTAAAATATCAATACTGTTCAAACTTATCTACAGATTCAAAACATTCTCCATCAAAATCCCAACTAAGGTCATTGTAGAAATGGATAAGGTGATTCTAAAATTCATATGGAATTGTAAAGGACCCCATATTTGTAACAGTCAAAACAATCTTGAAAACCAAATACACTGCCTGATTTCAAAGCTTACTAGAAAGCAATGCTAATCAAGACAGTGTGGTACTGATATAAGGATAAAGATGTAGATCAATGAAATAAAATTGAAAATCCAAAATTTTCACAAACATATTACCAATTGATTTTCTACAAAGGTACCAATACCATCCAAAGGTAAAAGAATAGTATCTTCAGCAAGTGGTGCTGAACCAATTGAATTGCCACATGCAAAAGTGAAGTTGGACCTTACTTCACACTGTAAAAATTAACTCAAAACTGATCGAAGTCCTAAATGTAACAGCTAAAGCCATAAAACTCCTGGAGGAAAACATAAATGTAAATTTCTATTACCTTGAATTTGGCAGGATACTTAGAGATGACAAAATCATGGGCAACAAACAAAATAGATAAATTGGGTTCATCAAAATTAAAAACTTAGTACTTTAAAGACAACTACAAAGAAAGTGAAAAGAAAACCCCAAAAATATGATAAAAATTTACAAATCATATCTGATAAGGAGCTGGTATCCAGAATACAAGGTGTCCCAGAAATGTATTATTCACACTTTAACAGCTGATAGCTCACTTTTGAAAATGAAATATATTTTAATAAACACAGCTTTTATAATTATTCAAAGTGTGTGTACACATTTTTGGAACACTCTACAAATAAAGAAATTTTACAATTCAATAAAAAACACACAAATAACTCAATTGAAAGATAGGCAAATGATCTGAAAAAACAAACATTTCTTCAAGGAAGAAATACAAATGGTGAGTGAGTACATGAAAATAAGCTTGGTATCATTAGCCATTAGGGAAATGCAAATCCAGAACCCAGGGAGATGCTACTTCATACCTGCTAGGATGTTTAGAGCCATATAGTCAGAAAGAGAGAAAATGGAACACTGACACATTGTTGTTGGAATGTAACATACTAGTATTTCATCTACTTTGGAAGAAAGATAGTCTGGCAATTCCTTTAATGATTAAATACATAAGACCCAAAAACTTTCAAATGAATGTTTATAACAGCATTTTTATATAGCGAAGAGGTAGAAACAATCCATGTATCCATCAACCGCAGAATGGATAAACAACATATGGTATACGCATACAACATGGTATTCAGAAATAAAAGAAATGAAGTTCAAATACAAGCTATAAGAATATGTAGTAATTGAAAGTAGCCAGTAACAAAATGTCACATTATACGACCACAGTCACATGAAATGTCCAGAACAGGAAAATATATAGAGAATGAAAGTAGATTAATGGTTGCTTAGGGATGGATGTGGGGATCTGAGGCATAAAGAGGTGATAGTCACAGAGTATAGGGTTTCCTTCTGAGGTGATGAAAATCCTATCTAATAAAAGTAATATGCAAATTGACCATCACTCCAACACACAAGATGGCTGTTCCCATGTGGTCAAAGATGGCTGCCCCCTTGTGGACACAAGATGGCCACCAAAGAAGGCCAGCAAGGGAGGGCAGTTGGGAGGGACCAGGCCTGCAAGGGAGGGCAGTTGTGGGTAATCAGGCCAGGAGGGGAGAGCAGTTGGGAGGACCAGGCCTGCAAGGGAGGGCAGTTGGGGGCAATCAAACCTGCAAGGAGGGCAGTTAGGGGTGATCAGGCCAACAGAGGAGGGAAGTTGGGGGCGACGGGGCTTGCAGGGAAAGACAGTTGGGGGTACCAGGCCTGCAGGGGTGGGCAGTTAGGGGTGACCAGGCCTTCAGGGGAGGGCAGTTAGGGGTGGCCTGCAGGGGAGGGCGTTAGGGGTGACCAGGCCTTCAGGGGAGGGCAGTTAGGGGTGACAAGGCTGGCAGGGGAGGGCAGTTAGGGGCAATCAGGCTGGCAGGGGAGCAGTTAGGCATCAATCAGGCTGGCAGGGGAGTGGTTAGGGGGTGATCAGGCTGGCAGGCAGAAGCAGTTAGGGGCAATCAGGAAGGCAGGCAGGCGAGCATTTGGGAGCTAGCAGTCTTGGATTATGAGAGGGATGTCTGACTGCCCGTTTAGGCCCGATGCCTACCGGGATCGGGTCTAAACGGGCAGTTGGACATCCCTTGAGAGGTCCCAGATTGAAGAGGGTGCAGGCTGGGCTGAGTACACCCCCCCATGCACGAATTTCGTGCACTGGGCCTCTAGTGTTCTATAATTGACTGTGGTGATGGTATCCCTAACCATGAATATACTAAAGAAACATTAAATTGCAAGCTTTAAATTGTTTGGTATGTGATTTATATGTCAATAAAACTGTTTGAAATGGTCAATTAATACAAACTTCATTATAAAATAAAAAATATTTGACTCTGTATCTTTCAAATCCTAAAACATAAAGAAAAAAAATGCATTACACCACCAATATTAAAGGGCAGGGAAAAGGAGACAACTGCAATTATGTCAACATTAAACACATTAGATTAAAAATAAATGTATTCTTCTAAAACACATGTGTTGCTTACCATGCTCAGTGCCTGGGACATCACTGATATCCTATATAATAAAAGGGTAATATGCAAATAGACCAAACAGAATAACCAAACAGCCAAAGTATAATATGCTAATGATATGC
This sequence comes from Eptesicus fuscus, assembly GCF_027574615.1. Lineage (NCBI taxonomy): Eukaryota > Metazoa > Chordata > Mammalia > Chiroptera > Vespertilionidae > Eptesicus > Eptesicus fuscus. Next base: position 9,660,459 of record NC_072487.1, on the reverse strand, counting down.
TAAGGCTACTCAACCGCTCTCTATGACGTGCACTGACAACCAGGGGGTAGATGCTCCAAGAGGTAGGTTAGCTTGCTGCTGGGATTCGACCAATCAGGACTGAGCGAGATGGGCTGGACATGCCCTGAAACCTCCCATGGTTGCTCCCCCGCCCCACTGTGCACTGGTGGGGTCCCTCAGCCTGGCCTGTGCCCTCTCGAAATCTGGGACCCCTTGGAGGATGTCAGAGAGCCAGTTTCAGCCCAATCCTTCAGGCCACTCCCCTTGGGAGGGCACCAGATGCAGGGCTCATGGCTGGCAAGTGCTGCTGTGGCAGCATAAGCCTCTCCTGATCAGGACTGATTGGGTGCAAGCCCATGGCAGGCACAGTGGGGCCGGGATGAGTGGCAGCAGCAGGTAGGAGCTGCAGGTGACATTGGACAGCGGTTTCAGCCAGATCCTTGCAGGCCACCCAGAGGGACCCCACCCGTGCATGAATTCGTGCATCTGTCCTCTAGTGTTAAAATAAAAAACAAATGGAGACCAGCCTTGAAAATTCCTTGAGCAGACAAAACCAATTTAGTCATATATTCAAAGCTTAATTTTGCTTATTTTGCAAGACTAAATTGACCTGGATTCTCTTTTGTTTGTGCCTTTGGAAATCATAAGCAAAACTTAAATTTTTTCTCAAAGTTGAAGTGAGATAACTATAAACCGTTTGATATAACCACTAACCACTATTATTTAAGAAAACTCTAATATTATAACCAGCCACTGCCCCTCACCACAGGAGCTGCTTATTATAACAGTATACCCCTGAACTTCATCCCATGTTTGCTTTGAGTGCTCCTGGTTTGCAAACCATCTTTTTATTGTGTACCTAATACATTTTTACTAATTACTAGAATGTACCAGGCTGATGAACTTAGTTGAATGGAGATTCCAACTTGCAGCTCTCTCTCTCTCATCTCTCTTACTCTTAACACTTTTTCTTTTATTCCTATTTGATTTAATATTATCACTTAGCTATAGAAATTTTATTCCAGTTTCTATAAAAATATCTAGTACAAAATATCATAATTTTAGAGGGAAAACATGATGCAAACTTTAATTTAACTGAAAATAAAAATATGCCTTAGTTATTGAAGGGAAAATTATGGTGAATTTGTGCCTTTTTATTCTGTTCCTTGTTAGAATGGCTATTATCAATAAGACAAGTAATGCAGTAAGTGTTGGATAAGTTGTGGAGAAAAAGGAGCCCTCATTCACAGAAGTGCAAATGTAAACTGCTAAAGATACTATGAAAAACAGTAAGGAGGTTCCTTAAGAAATTAAGAATAAAGTAATCATATGACCCAACAACCCCGCTTCTGGGTATCTACCTTAAATATTTGAAAACATGTATTCACAATGATATATGCATCTCTAGGCTGATTGCAACCTTATGGATGGTGGCCAAGACATGAAACCATCAAATGACAGGGTAAAGAAGATGTGGTACATATATGCAATAGAATACTACTTAGCCATAAGAAAAGATAAAATCTGCCATTTGTGACAACATGAATGGACCTTGGCAATATCATGTTAAACAAAATAGGACAGAAAACATTAAGAACCATATGATTTCACTTATATATGGGTTATAAAACTGAAAGCAACAAATAAAACAAAAACTCATAGACACAGACAATAGTATGGTGGTTACCAGAGGGAATAGTAAAGGAGTAATAAAGGGTATAAGGGATCAAGTATAAGGTGGAAGAAGGTTTGATTTTGGATGGTGGACACCCAAGGCAATATGCAGATGATTTATCATAGAACTGTACATTTAAAGCCTATATAATCTCATTAACCATTGCCATCCCAACAAATTCAATTAAACAAAAAACACACAATTATGGAACCTACCGGTCAGTTTCTTTGAGTAGAAGACTCTGAGGCAGAATGTAGAGAGCAGGAATTCATTTAGGAAATGAGGAAAGAAGGGAGCTGAGTCAGTCAGAGGAAGAAGTCAAGTTGCAATACACTTACATTGGAGTAGCTCAGCCATCTGTGCAGGGAGTGCTGAAGGTGGAATGACACATCCAAGCTGTTCAAAGACAAGATGAGAAAGTAGGTTATTTTTACCCAGGTGTTGAGCAATCACTGGATGAGAATAAGGGACGGGTTCATGACCTTTGGTGATGACCTTCAGCTGAGGTAATCATGAAACATTATGGAGATCATCTCTGAAAAGGATTGCTGAGTGCTGGGTGCCAATAGCAATCCCAATAACTGGGCTAATAAAATATTTTGAAGAACAATGAAGGCATTGTTATCTCAAGACAATTACACTGCTAAAAGAAATATTTATTGCCTTAAATATGGTAATCTAAATATTTAATAAACTATTTATAAATTAAATAAAACACAAGAATAACTTCATACACAAATGTTTCTTTTGAAAATTTATCTGTCAATCATATTATTGGTCATTTGAAGGTAAAGTTGCCTTTCCTCTGGTTGCTTTTTAGATCTTCTCAGCAATCCTATATAATAAAGAGGTAATATGCAAATTGACCATCACTCCAACACACAAGATAGCCGCCCCCATGTGGTCAAAGATGGCCACCCCCATGTGGACACAAGATGGCTGGCAGGGGAGGGCAGTTGTGAGCGATCAGGCCAGCAGGGGAGGGCAGTTTGGAGGGACCAGGCCTGCAAGGGAGGGCAGTTGGGGGCAATCAGGCCTGCAGGGGAGGGCAGTTAGGGGTGACCAGGCCTGCAGGGGAGGGCAGTTGGGGGGGACCAGGCCTGCAGGGGAGGACAGTTAGGGGTGATCGGGCCTGTAGGAGAGGGCAGTTAGGGGCTACCAGGCTGGCAATGGCAGGCAGTTAGGGGTGACCGGGCCAGCAGGGAAGGGAAGTTGAGGGTGACCAGGCCTGTAGGGGAGGTCAGTTGGGGGCGACCAAGCCTGCAGGGGAGGACAGTTAGGGATGACCAGGCCAGCAGGGGAGGGCAGTTAGGGGCAAATGGGCTGGCTGAGGAGCAGTTAGGCGTTGATCAGTCTGGTAGGGGAGTAGTTAGGGGGTGATCAGGACATAGGCAGAAGTGGTTAGGGGTAATCAGGCAGGCAGGCAGGTGAGCAGTTGGGAGCCAGCAGTCCTGGATTGTGAGAGGGATGTCTGACTGCCCATTTAGGCCCGATCCCCGTGCACAAATTTTGTGCACCCGGCCTCTAGTTTACAATGATTTTCCTAGACGTGATATCCTTTGTACTCATTGTATTACAGGTTTGAAGCTACTGTTGAATCACTGATATCTTTCTTCCCTTCACCCTGCCTCATTCCAGTACTAGAAGTATCTCTTAGTACTTTATTTAGGATAACCAACACATTAATTTTTGTCCCAAATGTTTCTCATGTTATTTTCTCCATTTTTCATGCATTTTCTGTTCAGCTTGTACTTCCCTAAATTATAGTTTCCTGATTATCTTTTTTTTGTGTGTGTGTGTATGTGTGTGTGTGTTTATCCAATCATCAGTTAAAACCATTTATTGAGTTGGCAATTTCTGTATTTTATTTTCTTATTTCTGGATTATCCCATATATGATATCTTTTGAGTTCTCACATGAAAGTTTTCATCTTGTTAGGAACAGCTAGTTACAGTTGTTTTAATGTTTTTAGTAAATCCAAATCTTGATCATATATAAGTCTATTTTTATTTTTGTTGGTTTTAGAAAATTCCATGTTATATTTAGCTATGTTTTACAGTTTTCGATATAATGAGAGTTACTGTATACAAAAAAAAAAAAAATTAGAGGTTGTGAATGATGTTATATTTTTCTGGAAAGAATTTAATTTTCATCTGATAATTATAATAGGTGTTCTAGAGCCTGGAATTCAGACTTCATAGAGACTGGTCTGTTTATGGTTTGATTTTATTAGCAGTGCATAGCTATTTAGGGGGATCAATTAGAGAACTAGGGTATTACTAGAGTTATTCACACTGGTCATGCCCTGACCTCCACCTTTTAAAGTCTAAACACAGTAAGAAAACCAAAGATTCTGCTAGTTTTTAGACTCAGCTTCAGCTTTCATTTGCTTTCTTGGTCTTTTATGCCATATAGATGAAAATATGAAACTGCCTTAAGAGGATAAGTGGTATGGAATGATGAGCTATCCTCTGTTAGTCTTGTTTCTTCAGAATCTGGGCCCCTCAGCTTTTGCCTGCCTCTGAACTTCAGTGTGCATTCTAGCCTTGCAATACTACTAAAAGCACGAGGCTTCTAGTATCCTCTTGGTCTGGCTGCTCTCTGCTGCTTACAGATAAGCAAATCTGCTAAGGAGGGAAAGGAGAGTGTCTGGTGCATCTTAACGGAACTTCCTCTGAGGAAATAAATATTCGCTCTTGAGCTTTTCATGAGACTTAAATGAGGCTTTGTGACCTATGCTGGGCTTTGAATCAGAAATACGTAAATGATGCAAAAATGCAGAACACACAAAAGAAATGAGTCATAGCAACAACCAGGCTATAGGGCAATATTATGTCAGTCAAGTCTGGAGGCACTGTCACAATTACAGCAGAGATGATAAGTGTCCTTAATATTGCAGCAGCTGAATCTAGTGCTCAGAGGCCTGAGCAGCGATGTGCTCACTGGACTGATTCTGTGACATGTTTTGCTTGTTGTTCTGATGATGAGTAGCCTTTACTCTCAACATTTCCAGTGGTTTGGAGAGATATCCAGTAAACTACCATAAAGTATTTTCTGCTGTTTGTGAAGAATGAATTATATTGCATTCAACCAATTTATACTCTCAACAGCAAGGTCTGAGTATCTCCTCTCCAGCACTCTATTATTAAACTTTTAGACTGTTACCCATTGGAGAGGTGGAAAACTATAGGTGGTTTGCTTTAATATAAAATGTATTTATTTGTTTATTTCATTGATTTATAACTACATTTTTACAATAAAGAAAACATAGTAAGGTTAATCTTATCATTGTAATGGAGACAATAAAACTGAATTATTATTATAGAATCTTAAATATATGATCAGCACATAACATAAAATACAAAACAAAGTTCAAATTCATTAGAAAATGAAGAAATAATGTTATAGGTAAGATGTGGTGTAATATTTAAGATGTACCAAACTGGTAAAGTGTACTAAATAATATATAATTACTAAACACCTATATTTTCTAAGTAAATTTTTCTTCATATATATCTATAAAATGTTGTATATATGTATATAAATATACTCATATATATATATACACACACACACCCATATGTATTTGTATGTATGTGTATATGTATATTTATATGTATTCTGGCAGATCTTTTGAAGTGCCAAAATAATAACAAGTCATTTAATCATACAAATAAAGAAGAATGTTTTTAAAAACATTGTAACAAAACAAACAAAAAATAACATAGCCTGAGAGTATTTCTAGTAGATTGGACTTGAAGGGAAATTATCTACTTTACTACAAAAAAAAATTATACTAAAAATTTGCAGATAAATAAATGAGGCCTATGCAATCTATGTAGAGATCAAAAGTGTAGTCAATAACATTCAATAAAGTGGCTCTACATGATGAATTAAATATAAAGATGTTCTCTAAAGATATCTCCACTTCCTAATGAATTACAAATAGATTCTATACTTGCTTACATTTTTATCAGTGCTGTAAAGCCATTTTGAGGTTAATGCAATGTAATACTTTTTTAAAAAATATTTTTTTATTGATTTCAGAGAGGAAGAGAGAGGGAGAAATCGACAGAAACATAAATGATGAAAGATAATCATTGATTGGCTGCCTCCTGCATGTCCCCTACTGGGGATCGATCCTGCAGCCCCGGCATGTGCCCTTGACTGGAATCAAACCCAGTACCCTTCTGTCCACAGGCTGATGCTCTATCCACTGAGCCAAACTAGCTAGGGCAATGCAACATAATTCTTATATTTGCCAATTTAATGTTTGTCCATTGTTAAAATTTTGAATATAACATCCAGAACAAGATTTCAGTCTTCTTTGAACATTTCAAAAACTCACACCCAAAGCTTTATATTATGACAATTACCAAAGCTATGTCATGTTTGCAGATTGCTTATTCTTTTGAAAATAGCATCATTCTTATTGGCAAGACCTATGCTTTTCCCTTCTTATCTCCCATGTGTGAGAGAATAAAAGTAATCTGCAACCAGCGGCATGTTAACTCCTTAATTCATACCATACATTAAATGCACTTTTACTTTTGGTCAGAATTCTACCAGTTTGATGGGGGGGGGGGGCGGTGTTAGTTTTGGGTTTTTTTTAATGTCTTTATTGATTTTAGAAAGAGAGGAAGGGAAAGGGATAGAAAGGTAGAAACATCTATGAGAGAGAAACATCAATTGGCTGCCTCCTGCACATCCTCAGAAGGGATTGAGATCGCCACCTGAGCATGTGCCCTGACCTGTAATCGAACTGGTGACCTCTTGGTTCATGGGTCGGCACCAAACCACTGAGCAACACTGTCCAGGCTGGGGAGGGGTTGTTAGTTTTAATAAAAAGAGAAAGTGTGAGAAAACATGACTTGGGCACATGACTGAACATGGAATAAAACAATGATTTCTATTTCTCTCAATAATAATAAATTCCTGTCTTCCTAGGAAAAGAATGATTGTTTTTGACATCACAGTAAGTAACCACTGGATTCAGTTGGAAGCCCATAATATCTGATCAATGACAGCTTTCTTCAGTAGCATACTTCTTCAAATCAGTCAAGCAGCAACAGCCTTTTTTTTTTTTTTTTCACTGCCCAGGCTTCTAAACCTCAGTCAATCAGAAAAAAAAAAAAAAAAAAAAAAAAAAAATCTCCACTTGATAATATGCTTTCACAGCTGAAGTTCAACCAATCCCTAAACACTCTCACTTCTCAAAGTCTGCCATTCCTTGAGTGGTTCCACTTCCTTAAGTTCTGTAAGATTAGCGAGCTCTTTGCCGTTCCTTTCTCCCTAGGAAAAGACTGATTGCCAAAACAAAGGAGCACAACTTTTCTTTGAGGCAGTGAATGATGGCCTCCTTCATTCTGTACCATTCAATGAAACTATAATTCAATACTGTACTTTTTAGGTTTGAATTTCCTTACGTGAAGAAATTCACTCCTACACCTATATTTTCCCTACATCATTTAGTGTTATTTGTTGTACATTGTGGGCTCTTGGTAAATCAAGTCATTGAAAAATATTTAAGTAGCAAGGTATGTTAGGTTTTATATAACCATTGTTGTCCAAACTTTGGATTCTAGCAGCTTTCTTAAAAGAAAATGTCAAAGCTGATCTAACTTGTAACTAGAAAAGCATACTATGAAGGTCTAGATGAAGTTTGGGCAGGGGAAGCTAACCCTTTCCACCTGTTCTATTAAGCACTTCACCTTTCTTGGGGTGCTAAGGTGCTCCTTTATATCAGTTGAGACTTTGTTAAACAGAGTTTAAACTACTGATGTGTTTGTATTCCTCAATTTACACATCAAGAGAGTGATGTTCCAATGACTTCCTCAGAAATTTGCAGGTACAGCAGGTTTATGGAGACAACATTATTTCAACTAAATATGTTGAGTTAGAGATCTCAATTAGGCACAAAAGAGATGACAGTTCAACACTCTTTTGATTTCAGACTAGAGATAAATTCTATCAAAATCAACAGATAAATGGAATTTTTGATGATTATAAATAAACTAGAGGCCTGGTGCATGAAATTATTGCACTCGGGGGGGAGGGTCACTCGAGGTGCGGGGAGGATCCCTCAGCCCAGCCTGTGCTCTCTCGCAGTCTGGGAGCCCTTGGGTGATGTCCGACTGACTCAGAGGCAGGAGAGGCTCCCACTACCGCCGCTGCGCTCGCCAGCCATAAGCCCAGCTCAGGGCTTCTGGCTGAGCGGCACTTCCCCTGTGGGAGCACACTGACCACCAGGGGGCAGCTCCTGCATTGAACATCTGCCCCCTGGTGGTCAGTGTGCATCATAGTGGCTGGTCGTTCTGCCGTTTGGTCGTTTTGCCTATTAGCCTTTTATTATATAGGATGACAAAGTGAGCAACAACTGAGGTCCAGGCCCTCCAACTTTAAGGTATCTGAGAAAATGAAACCTGCAAAGAAGACTGAGAAGGAGCTACCAGGGAGTAAGAAGAAAACCAGGAGAATGGATCCCAGAAGCCAAGTGAAGGATTTATTTTTTTTCCCCCCATGGACAAAGGAGTGACTTTATCAAATAAGGCTGAGGTGTAACAGAGGATTATACTTGAGAAATATCCATGAAATTCAGTAACCTGAAGGTCATTGATAATTTTTCATACAAAGAGATCTGATGGTCTCATTGGAGAGAATGGGAGTATAAATGGCTCTTTCAGGGAGTTAAAGTCGATATGTACATAAAGTATTGATTTTTCAAGTGAGTTTGAGCAATGCTGTCTTAAATAATATTGGATATGTCTCTTATGAATGAGCCTAAACATACCTTCTAATTGGGAATTTCTCTGGAGCGAATAGGAAAAGAGTTCTGGCCACTCATAACAACAAAGGCCTTTTATTTTCAAATATATATATACATATATAATTATTGTTCTACACATTTGAAAATATAATCTCATAGTCATTCACATCTCTGCATTTAAGAGAATCATATTCAAAAAAAGACTTGATAGAGCAAAACCAGCTTAAACACTTATTGCTTCCTAAATACATTTAATTGGATATATATTTATATGTTCTTGAGGTATCTTGCTAAGTCATATTTAGTTCATTGCATGGTGTGGGCTTAATTTGCCTAAATCAATTATATTTATGTCCTTAAATTATTGAGTTCAAATACTACCTCTAGGTCTTGCTATGTAAGTGTATCTAAGAAAAATAGAAACAATTAGATTAAAGGTCATCTCCTCGTTCCTCAACGGGAAGATAGCTCATCAAATGCCTGGCAAAGTGACATTCCAGTAATCTTACACTATAACTCCCGCAATCCTTCACCAAATCCCTTAAGATTTAATATCAACCAGGTCACAACTGTTTTCTTCCCTGAATTAAATATATACCATGTATGCAGTGCTTCTCATTAGCTGTACTAGTTTTGAAATAGCAATTCTATTATTCAAGGCAGGAATTCATAATGGTGTTTCTAATAGCAACAGCAGCCACTTTCTGAGGTTGGCAGCGCTCTCTGCTCAGCTCATGTTCCACTCAGTACATGATGGAGCATTTACTGAGCATTCTCCTGGGTACAGAAGTGTCAGCCTGCTTTCACACCACCTGTCCTCACAGATGATAATAAAACTATGCTCACGTGGACTGTGGCAGCAATTGTGACCTGTGCTTTCATGTCACAATTGTTGCAAAATGAAATAAAGGATATGAACAGAATTTGATATGTAGATAAACTTATCTTTCAGGGATTTTTAAGGGAAATATTATTCAAATAGGAGGAACTGAAAATTGAGGAAATATATCCAGAAAATAACCATATAGTTTGTTATGCCCCAATATCTCCAGTAGAATCAATTTTAGGGATTTTAGAACAATTGAAGGGAAAGCCAGTTTGCATTAATAAAAAAGTCCAAATTCATTTTTCATACATACATGCAGATATTGGTTGCCTAAGTTAAAAGTTTCTGTCACCAAATTTTTCTTTAAAAATTAAAACTCTAATTTTGTGCAGTTATGAGAAAAGATATGTTTTATGGGTCCCAAGGAAGAGCAAGAGGGTAAATATTAATTATTATAATCCAATGGTAGTCATTCTGTTCTTCTGATCAGGCACTGTGGAGATGACAGATTCTAAACTGATGAGGTAGAAAGAAGATGCTTGGGCTGTTGTTCTTTGCCCCTATAACTTCACATGATAAAGATCTCCTAGGATTTGCAATTATTCATGTAAGGATATGATGTTGAGAGCTGGTGTATCCAACTAGCACTCATAAGAGACATATCAAGAGAATTACATAGAAGTTGATCAGACTCTTATATCATTGAGTCATTGTATTAAATCACCCTATGCCAGTTTACCTATGAACTTCTGGTTATTTGAGATAATAGTTATTCTAAACATATCAACAGAAGTTTTTGTACTTGCCAATATAAACATCTGATGTAGCTAGTAAATGTTGAACAGTAATTTAAAACTATGACTCAAATTAGTAGGTTCTTGCCATGGCAAAATCTGAAATTATTTTAAAATTTAATATTTATATCAACTGAAATTGAGTATTCATTAAAATAGATTTTTTAAATTTTTAGTTCATAGAGCACAATTATATAGATTTGGTGATTAAAAGGGCATACATACCAACAATTCCAGCCACCTCTGTTTAACTTTAAAAAACTGATGCCCATCTCAGCCAGTGTGGTTCAGTGGTTGAGCACTGACCATGAACCAGAAGGTCACCTTTTTGATTCCTGGTCAGGGTACATACCCAGGTTGAGGGCTTGATCCCCAGTAAGGGGTGTGCAGGAGGCAGCTGATCAATGATTCTCATCATTGATGTTTCTATCTCTTTCTTCCTCTCCCTTCCTCTCTGAAATCAATAAAAATATATTAAAAAACAAAAAACTGATGCCCAAAGCTAGTTGATTGAAAATCTACCTCTTCTGTCCCCTCTTCAGTGGTCGGCAAACTGCGGCTCGTGAGCTGTGGTTTGCCGCTCTGTTGACTAATGAGCTTGCCGACCACTGACCTAGATTTCGATTCCAATAATTACAGGCTGTTGTTCCTTGTGATTAAGCCCCTATCCCAGTGGTCAGCAAACTCATTAGTCAACAGAGCGGCAAACCGTGGCTCGCGAGCCTCACCGCAGTTTGCCGACCACTGGTTTAAGGTAAACAGCCTAGTCTAAAAAGTTACACATTTTTGACATATGCTACTTATTAGAAGTCCAGACTAATGAGAAGGGGGATTAAGCATCACCTCTTAAAGGGAAGGATAGCAAAGGATCATGAACATACTATTAACCCACCACAGGATATGTGTAACTTTATTTGATCTAGATTTTTCTGAAGCAATTGACCTCAGAACTCTATTTTCAAGTAACATTGTTGTAAGCATTCCCTTTAATACTCTTGACATAACAGAATTCCACGTGGCTTAATCTGAATAAATAAGTAAATAAATAAATAAATAAATAAATAAGAAAAGGTTGTCTTGAGAAAATAATTTGAGTATTTCTAAAATATGTAAGCAGCTTGACCACTGTTTCTTTTTAAATACTACCTTAAATTGTATTTATATTATTCACTTGCTTTTAATAATTTATAACCATTGTTCATGATCTGATTTGGAAATTACATTGTTTTTTTTGGTTAATCCTCACCTGAGGATATTTTTCCATTGCTTTTTAGAGAGAGTAGAAGGAAGGGAGAATGGGGAAGAGAGAGAGGAGAGAAACAATGATGTGAGAGAGACACATTCATTGGTTGCCTCCCACACACATCCCCATCAGGGCCAGGGATCAAACCTGCAACCTAGGTATGAGCCCTTGACTGAGACTTGAACTCACTACATGACCCTTTGGTGCTCAGGCCAATGCCTTAACCACTAAGCAACAGCAGCCAGGGCAGAAAATATGATTTTTTAACTATACAAATAAACATAAAAAGATACATTTTAGAGAGAATTTCTAACTGCAACTTGACATATACTATAGTATTTTTAAGGGTATTATTAATAACTAGTGATCCAGTGCATGGATTCGTGCACATAGAAAGGAAATTAATTAGAAGGTGGCCAGTGGGACAGGCCTGGGCAAGATGGGTCGAACACACCCTGGAGCCAACCTCCCACAGTCCCTCCCTAGCGTCTGCAGAGTGAGTGGGGTCCCTCTGGCAGGTGGGGTCCCTCAGTGTGGCCTTCAGGGATCAGGCCTAAACTGGCTCTCCAATATCCCCAGAGGCTTCCCAGAGTGGGAGAGGGCACTCTGCAAAGTTGCTGTAGTACAGGGTGTGGAATGCAAATGCAAGTGTGCAGTAAACCAGATTCGGAGCCGACAGTGACCCAGCAACAACATAACCCACGGCCGAAGGTGGAATGGTGCGGCCCCACGAGGAATCAGGCTCCCTCCTCTCTGGCTTCATGGTGTGTCACCCGAGAACCGCTGCTGCCAAGTCACTGCAGCTTGGCAGCTCCTGCATTGAACATCTGCCCCTTGGTGGTCAGTGTGTGTCATAGTGACCAGTCAGACGGTCGAAGGGACACTTAGCATATTAGAGCTGCTGATCTGGAGTGTGATGCTATTGGGAGAAGAACAAAATAATTTATTTATGGAGCAGAAGGGTTTGTTTTCTTATCAGCTATTAGATTAGTAAATGGAACATTTTTAAATAAAATATGCTCCTCACTGCAAGGCCAAGTAACATCCAGAGAAATGGAATCCCAAATAGTTCTTTACTCCTGACTGTAACCTAGGATTTGTAAGCAGAGCCAGTAGTACAAAGTTTTCTTGAAGACTTTACATATCTAGCTTAATTCAATACAGTATGCAAGTATATGAGAACTTAAACAAATGCCCTAGTCATGAATAATGAGTTTAAGGAAGCTTAAGTACCTCATATATTTCTCTCTAAAATGTAAGTATCAATGAAGACATGGGGTACTTGGGGCGCTGGGTCAGTTAGAAGATACTTAATATCTGCTATCATTGGTAAAATGTAATATGATAAACTAGAAAACAGCAAGACATAAGTCCCACAAACATAAGCATGACAAACTCAGAATGCACCCATAGAAACACAGAGAAAAATCAAACAACCTCCACACTCGCTGTTTTGTAGAGAAGACATGGCATGAGAAAGCCCATTATTAGAATTCTGCTGTCCTTAGATTGAATTGCTTTAACTACTGTTTTGATCTTTACTCGGGTTTTAGCTAGAATGTGCCCCATGTAGCCCCATCACCAAGAACTGTGCATCTGGGAATGACAATTTTCCACAAGAGCAATTTTTATATCTAAAAGACAAGGGAAACCGGGGAAGGATGGTTGTTGCTATTAAAGTATGTCCCCAGGATTATAAACTGCATTATGCAGTCATGAACTTCTCTATTAATGTCATTTAACCTTTGGCAATATTAGCTGAGAGAGGATCCTGTGAAGGATGGTACATTAACTTTTAAAAGTGATGGGCTGTGATATTCCTGCTGTGACGCTGAATGGCAGAGGCTGAACTTCAGCACAGCCTTCTGAAGACATATTTTTTTCTCTGCAGGGCAAAGCTTACATACATGAGGGCAGAGCTATGAATTCAGATAGTTCAAACTGTCCTTTAAACAGTAAAACATAATGGTGTTATTTTAAAAAGAATACTATAAAATAGCTCACTTTCTTGGTCATTGACCACTATATATTTTCAACTCTTTCATCAATGTATTCTTGAAAGAGATACTGGGAGTGCACAGTGTATATATTGAAATAAATATTACTGCTCCAAAATTCTAGACATTTCCAAACTATTTAGAAAAAAAACACCACTAAACAAATGGCTATAATGAGAGTAAAGCTTTAGTAGAAGGTTGTACAAATTACTGAGAATAGAAAAAGTAATTATCTGGCTGGATCAGAGGTAAAGAAAAGCATGTCCCTAGGAAGATTAATGACTAAGCTGATGAGTGGGGAAAAGAACAAAGCAACAAATAAGGACCTGGAGTCAGATCAAAATTAAATTCTGACCCTTCCACCTTCTGAATGACTTTTGACCTATTACTTATCCTCAGAGAATTTCAGTAATCGCACATTTCTAACAAATACTCCATTTCTTTATTTTTATTTCCCAACATGGAGTATGTCCAAATGTTAACCAACCATATTTCCTATGAGAATTTGTACCTCTTGATGTACTCCATAATCTAATGAAATGTCTCTCCATTTGCCAGTTCCATTAGCCCCCAATTAGAAAGACTCATATTTAGTGGACATTGTATGGGCTCTGAAATCTAACAGGTTCTAGCATTTATCAGTTGTGTACATTCATGGATAGCTATTAACCTCATTGAGTCTCTGTTCCCTCAACTATGATATAGTAATAAGACTGGTTTTGGAAGATCATTATGACAATTGGCTGCTGTGTATGGAACTAGGCTGTCACATGGTCCTTTCTGGGGAAACAATAAATATTACATTTAAAAATATTCACTATTTTTTCTAGACTCCTCACATATTCCAGAAATGAAATGAAATTCCAAGTCCTGTAAAGTATTTCTCCTAAATATTTCTCAGCATAGCCTCTTTTTGTCTCCTTGGCCTGTGACTTAGTGCAGACTCAAGCATTTCACACATGAGTTGCAACAGATTTCCGACTGGGTAGTTTGGTAAAAGCTATCCTGCCATGTAACTCATTCTCTATGATGTGACTCAGTTGACTTCTCTGAAAAATCTGTCTGATTATAAACTTCACATAGAAACTGTGAATGACCAACAGCTGTTCTCATGATGAAGGCAATACTTATTCACATAGCAAATGCAACCATTCCTACTCTAACCCTTCCCAGTTCTCTTTTAAAGATTTATTTTTACTATGATTTACATTTTGCTATATACTTATATTATTAACCTTATTGATGTTATTTTAGACTTTTTAATAGCTTTATTGTGATAGAATTGATGTAAAAACTGCACATTTAAATGTATACAGTATTGCATTCTTAGTGCCTATGGAAGACCCTATTAGAGACAGACAATCTGGTTTGGCTATACTTTTATGGCATTAAGAAGATATATTTGAAGGGGAAATATATTTGAAGAATTTAAAGTAAATGAGATTGTTCAAAAAATATTTAGTGTAAGAACAAAGTTAAAAGTAGCCCATGGACAGACAATAGGGTAGTGAAGACCTGGGTAGGGGAGTAGGTAAGGGCTGAGAGGAGGGGGAGGAAATGGAAAATATCTGTAATACTATCAATAATAAAAATATATTTAAAATAAAAAATATATAAAAATGCTTCCAGCCCTAACCGTTTGGCTCCCGTGGATAGAGCATCGGCCTGCGGACTGAAAGGTCCCAGGTTCAATTCCAGTCAAGGGCATGTACCTTGGTTGTGGGCACATTCCCAGTGGGAGGTGTGCAGGAGGCAGCTGATCGATGTTTCTCTCTCATCGATGTTTCTAACTCTCTATCTCTCTCTCTTCCTCTCTGTAAAAAATCAATAAAATATATTTTTATAAAAAAATGCTTCCAAAATAGACCTTGGAAAAGTCATAAGAACTTTGAGACTAAGTAAGATTTCCCTTTTTTGATAACTGCTGCAATAGTGGTGGGGATGGATCACACACTCCAAAAGGCAAAGTATAAATAGTATTCAGATTGGAGTGGAGGGAGACAAAGCTCAGGACAGATGCCACCTGGCTGTGAGTGTACTCTACTTCACTCCCCTGAGTCCTATTCCACAATTTTAAGTCTCAAAGAACAAACTACCATAAAATACAGGTAGGGAATGGGAGGGCCACTTATCTCTGTCTGCCACCAGAAGCCCTATCTCCTTTCTCATTGCAATTTCCTAAACGCTTGAAAATTTTCGATGTAACAATCAGAAATTATGTAGTCACAAGCTTGGCCTTTGTGTAGGAATATCTCCAACGCACTTTCTGTGTGATAGTTTGATGTTTACTGTGTGTATTCCAGATGCTCATTAACTCCATGACATTTTGGTGCTAGAACAATGTGTATGATATTGGGATTTACAGTTTCTCTTAAAAAAAAAAAAAAAGAAAGAAAAAACAGCCACAGTTTGTAAAATGTTACCAATGAATTTTACTCTGTTATTGTGAAATTAGGGATGGGGATGACAGGAAACATGCAATCATGAAAATGGATGCTGCTTGTTCTCTTATTTTAGGCGAAGAATAAATTTAAAAGAGAGTTAACAATTACTGACAGTACAAAATGTTCAAGGAGTTCTAGTGCTCAAAGGCTTAAAAAAATATTTAAAATAAAGACTGTTTTGAGAGGAAATATAATCTATTTATATGTGTTAAAATGCAATGCTTATGAAGAACTTTAGCCAAAAGCAAAATATATCTTACCTAATAATAGACAAACATGTAAAATGACCGTACCTCCGCTATGCCCACAGCCAATCAGAGTGAGTATGCAAATTAGAAGGCCAAAGATGGTGTATGTCCAGCTGCTCCAGGCGCAGTGTGGCCAGACAGGGCAGGACGCCTACTATGAGAGGGAGGGCGGGGGGGGCGGCGAAAAGATCTACAGGAGCGGAGTGCCGCAGCAAAGACAAGACTGCAGACTCTAGAGTCTGCAGTGAAGACAAAGATGGCAGACTCTGGCCGGAGTCTGCAGCGAAGACGACGAAGGCAGACTCCGGCCGGAGCAAAGGCCTGGGTCCCGGGTGCCAGAGGAAAACCGGTGCTGGAAGCCAAGGAAAGGAAGGCCTATTGCACGAATCTCTTCATGCAATGGGCCTCTAGTATATATATATATTACACTATCATCCACAGCAATTCTGTTACAAAGACAATTTTAAGGCCTCTGAATTCCAGTAAAAATTTTAAAATGCAAAAATATCCTTAATAAGAAGGACAAAAACATTTTCAAATTCATTATGTAAAATACAAGCAGAAATATGCCCTATCTGTAGACAGTGTCCACAGTTAAGTGTAGGAGTGGGGTTCCCACCTGCTAGCCTGGGCTGAATTACTTGGGAGAACAGCTACATTAACTAACCAATGTTTAGTTGATCACTGTGAACAAAACTGATGTACAAGCAGCCTAACTTGTGAATAACTGCTTCTAGATCTAAAAGTAGTTGAAACCTGAAACAGACTGGCACACGCCTTCACTGGGAGTCAGGGCTCAGACGTGGTTTCCTAGGTGGGTGTGGGATGTGCTGCCATTCAGCCTCTTACACTCTACAGAGGATGGAGAGCCAAGGCTGGGTTATAAGTTACAGTGTTTTAAAACAGATATTATTTGATCCATGACTAATCTTTTGGGACATTTGGAGACCAAGCTTAAAACATTTTGTTTTTAAGCTTTTATGACTGGCAATTTTTATTAATTTTAAGGTTTAAAATGTATATTCAATATATTATTATATATAGCTAGCACATATGAATTTTGAGTTACTATTTGGACATCCCTTAATAAATAGCCTATTTTCATTGTTGGAAAAATGTCAGCACAATAAGGACACATATGTAACACCTTAATAAATAAAGAAATTTAAAAAACAAAGTCAGCACAAGTTGGCTGAACACAGTACTTCATCATTTCCTGCTTCATCTCAGAATGAACCAAAGAGTACATAGAGCAAAGTTCCCTAAATATATTCTGACATAAGACATGAAATAGTGAAAAATGTGATTTATGGAAGTAAAGTTCAATTAAGTTAGAAAGTACCAAAATAAATGAAACAATACTTCAGAAAACAGAAAAATAAATAAGATAAATAAAAATAAATCAAAATTTTAATTTAAGCATATTTAATAGCATAATAAAAATTCATTAGTTTTCAATGAAACTACACTAATATTTACATGTCATTCATCTTGTGGTATGTCAAATATGTATATACATATATACACAAACAGGATTCACAAAAATTCTTCATGGTTGTGAATGAATTCAGTAATTTTTTTTTGTTAGAAACAATGTAAAAAATGGCTTCCTAAATTTTAAGTTCTTTACCTTAAGAAAATGTTGGCTCACTGCTCTCCAATAATTTAAAAACTGAAAAATAGAGGGCAATAACATCAACTGCAACTAAAAAAAAACAACAACAAAAAACAAACAAACCAGAGTGTCAGTTTAAGTATATCGTCTAAAATGAAAAAATACACTTTATAATGTAGATCATAATTTTTTTTGCTATTATTGTAGTCTCTCTCTTTTTTAAATTTAAATTCTTTATTGTTTAAAGTATTACATAAGTCTCCTTTTTTCCCCTCATTGACCTCTACCTGGCCAACCCCACCCCCTGTCTGTGTCCATTGGTTATGCTCATATGCATGCATACAAGTCCTTTGGTTGATCGCTTACTCCCTCACCTGCCGCCTTCCCTCATAGGTTGGACAGTATGTCTGATGCTTCTATGACTCTGGTTCTATTTTTGTTCGTCAGTTTATGTTGTTCATTATATTCCACAAATGAGTGAGATCATGTGGTATTTATCTTTCTCTGACTGGCTATTTCGCTTAGCATAATGCTCTCCAGTTCCATCCATGCTGTTGCAAATGGTAAGAATTCCTTCTTTTTTACCACAGTGTAGTATACCATTGTGTAGATGTTCCACAGTTTTCTAATCCACTCATCTGCTGATGGGCACTTAGGCTGTTTACAAATCTTAGCTATGGTAAATTGTGCTGCTATGAACGTAGGGGTGCATATATCCTTTCTGATTGGTATTTCTGATTTCTTGGGATATAGTCCTAGATAGAAGTGGGATTACTGGGTCAAATGGAAGTTCCATTTTTAATTTTTTTAAAATATATTTTATTGATTTTTTACAGAGAGGAAGGGAGAGGTATAGAGAGTTAGAAACATTGATGAGAGAGAAACATCGATCAGCTGCCTCCTGCACACCCCCTACTGGGGATGTGCCAGCAACCGAGGTACATGCCCTTGACTGATATCGAACCTGAGACCCTTCAGTCCGCAGGCTGATGCTCTATCCACTGAGCCAAACCAGTTAGGGCATCCATTTTTAATTTTTTGAGGAAATGCCATACTGTTCTCCACAGTGGTTGCACCAGTCTGCATTTCCACCAGCAGTGCAAGAGTGTCCCTTTTTCTCCGCATCCTCTCCAGCACTTATCGTTTGTTGATTTCTTGATGATAGCCATTCTAACAGGTGTGAGGTGGCACCTCATTGTTGTTTAGAGTTAGTGACTTTGAACATGTTTTCATATGTCTCTTGGCCTTCTGTATATCTTCTTTCAAAAAGTGTCTATTTAAGTCCTTTGCCCACTTTTTTTATTGGATGTTTACCTTCCTTTTGTTAAGTTGTATGAGTTTCCTATACATTTTGGAGATAAAACCCTTATCAGAGATAACACTGGCAAATATGTTCTCCATGCAGTGGGCTTCTCATTGTTTTGTTGATGGTTTCTTGTGCTGTGCAGAAACTTTTTATTTTCATGTAGTCCCATTTGTTTATTTACTCTTTAGTTTCCATTGCCATAGGAGCTGTATCAGTAAAGATATTGCTACGACAAATGTCTGCTATTTTGCTGCCTATTAATTGAGCATAATGGCTTGGGTCTATGTACAATATCATATCATCTGCGGATAATGACAATTGTACTTCTTCTTTTCTAATTTGGATGCCTTTTATTTCTTCTTGTCTGATTGCTATGGCTAGTACTTCCAGTACTATGTCAAACAGGAGTGGTGAAAGTGGGCATCTCTGTCTTGTTCCTGTTCTTAGGGGAAATGGTTTTAGTTTTTGCCCATTGAGTATGATGTTGGCTGTAGGTGTGTCATACAGGCCAATATCCCTGATGAACATAGATGCTAAAATCCTCAACAAAATTATAGCAAATCAGATCCAGCATTACATTAGAAAGATCATACACCATGACCAAGTGGGATTTATTCCAGGGATGCAAGGCTGACACAATATCCACAAATCAATAAACATGATATATCACATAAATAAATTGAGAGACAAAAATCTCATAATCATATCATCAATTGATGCGATAAAAACTCTCAGCAAAGTGGGAATAGAGGATCATACCTCAACATAATAGACCAGAAATTTTGTCTAGATTAAAACCATAGAAATGATCTGAAAACATTGTGAAGAATACATGGGCCATCATAAAAACCAGGACAAATCCTTGTCCAATGAGACCATCTTTTTAATAGTGTAACATTCTCCATAGAGACTCGAATGGTAAAAATCATTTTTTTCATTCACCCTATCCAATCAGTAGTGCCCGAAAGATTCACTATAATCCTTCATACACCTAACAACACATAAAACATCTTTTCTATTGCCACCCAAAACTGAGCCCAGAATAGATACTGTGTTTTTAAAATTAATATTAACTACATAGTTATATAATCATTATTTATGACATTGATCAATGATGTACTTCAATCCATACATGCATCAAACTGTACTAAGTGCTTTACAAACATGATTTCAATTTCATTAATTCTCTGAGGTAGCTGTTTTTATTTTCCACGATTAGAAATCAAGTTTTAGTCTAAAATATCTAACCTAATGGTTGGCAGAGCCTAGTTATGGATGATGTTTGTTGACACCGAGAACTCAGAATTCTTAACCAGCTATATATACTATTTACAAACATAGTTGAGAATATAAGTAGAAATATTAAATCAAAGAAGATGTTAAAGAAGAAAAATACCTTTTCAAAATGTAGCCCCAGCTAAAGTCTTAGTTCTCACTTACGTTACTTTTCTAAGTTATTGAACTGAGGTAAGCCAGGTAAACCCTGCTGCTTTCAAACATCCTCCTTCTCGGAGCATGGATGTAGCAGTGAGTCTGCTAGAGAGCTTTTTCCCAGCTGCCTGATCTTTCAGAATTCTGAATCTCTGGTGCAGAGGCAGCTGCATTTTTATTAGAAATGTGGGATATTGAAGATTGAGTTTTTTATCAAATGGGATCAAAGATATTGAGAAGCATGTCATGTTATTATATCTGCCTTATGAGACTTGAATCATAGTACTCAGCATGAAAAAAAAATACTCATTCTATAACAAGATATGTTGGGCTATATACCACACAAATCCAAAACAAACTAAGAAAGCAAAGTTTTGATATTGTTTTCTATCCACCATTATCAGACTGACACCTTTGTCTTTGGGGAAAGGCACCAATCCATATTTTTTACTCCTGCTGCTTTCTCAGGATATAGGCATGTGTCCAGCTTTTCTTCACAGCTAATCGCTGGCTCAAAATGGCTCTAAAGCAAAACTAGTTACTAGGCCCACTTCAAAAGCTGGGAGAGTAATGTTATTTGAAGTTTAAAATAGGCAAGTATATCACTATCTAATGTTTGTATAAATATGAATATTTAATTTTTCTAAATCACCTAGTCTGGAAGAAATGGACTTTTATCAAGACCTATCCCCAAACAAAAATACAAAATAAGAGAACATACTATACCCAATGCTCTTATCTTACTGAAAACTTAAAAATAACCCTACTTAAATGAAATGTGATTCTGGAAAGCTCAGTTTCCTGAATGAATATATTACATATGTTTTCATAGTCTTCTGTTCATAAATTGCATTCATAGCCTCTGTTTTATTCACTTTCACAACAGCTTGTAAGTCAGACAAGGCACAAATCACAATCATTTTATAGTTATTACTTATACTCAAAGGAGCTAAGGGACCTTACCTAGCACACATCCTATCTAATAAAAGAGTAATATGCAGATTGACCATCACTCCAACACACAATATCGCTGCCTCCATGTGGCCAAAGATCCTGTCCCCATGTGGACACAAGATGGCCACCATAAGATGGCCAGCAGGGGAGGGCAGTTGGGAGGCACCAGGCCTGCAAGGGAGGGCAGTTGAGAGGGACCAGGCCTGCAAGGGAGGGCAGTTGGAGGCAATCAACCCTGCAGGGGAGGGCAGTTAGGGGTGACCAGGCCAGCAGAGGAGGGAAGTTGGGGGCAAACAGGCTGGCAGGGGAGCAGTTAGACATCCAGGCTGGCATGAGAGTGGTTAGGGGGTGATCAGGCTGGCAGGCAGAAGCAGTTAGGGGCAATCAGGAAGGCAGGCAGGCAGAGCAGTTGGGAGCCAGCAGTCCTGGATTGTGAGAGGGATGTCTGACTGCCCTCGAGGGGTCCTAGATTGGAGAGGGTGCAGGCTGGGCTGAGCAACACCCCCATGCCCCCATGCATGAATTTTGTGCACCGGGCCTCTAGTATGTTATAAAACAAACACTAGAATACAGACGCCTGTTTATCCCAACTCTTTGTGACTTGTGCATTTGCTCATCTACTATCTGATGTTACCCTTCTAAAGATCAAGCACTTTGTGCAGTGAACCTTCAATACTCATCTAATTTGGGGTATCAAAAATGCATATTTAAGCCTAAACCATCTCATATCATTTTGCATACAGTCTATACAGTCCAGAGTCAGAAGAATAATTGTTCCAGCTCCTTTTAAATAATAAAAAAATCCATTTAACATCAAAACAAGAGATATCACTGTATAATTGATTCTATAATATGGCTACAAATCATGCTTTTATTTATAAAAATTCTGTTTTATATTTCACACAATAAGAATTATAAATGACTATGTTGAAGACTCAGGCCTATAATACATATTTATATTATCTGCCTAGCTTCTAAAAGTTGATAGTTGTTCAGTAAATACTTGTCTTAATTTTCAATAGACTAAAACACTTCTTTAAAATATGTTATAAGCTGAATAAATCTAAAGTCTCAAAGTTTAAAAATTTCAATATGGCCTTGGCTGGTGTTGCTAAGCGGTTCAGAGCACCGCCCCATGACCTAAGGGTCATGAGTTCGATTTCTGGTCCAGGGCATGTGCCTTGGTTGCAGTCTCCCTCCCTGACCCCAGTTGGGGCACATGCAGGAGGCAACCAATCCATACAGGAGGCAACCAATCCATTGATGTTCCTCTCTCTCTCTCTTCTTTCTCCCCTCTCCCTCCCTCCTTTCCCTCTCTCTGAAAAGCAATGGAAAAAAAAAATATCCTCAGGTGAGGATTAACAACAACGACAAAAATTCCTATATGATGGTATCACAAGGTATGCTTATGTGACCCAGGAGCAGCAAATTTTTAAGATAGTTAAATAACTATAACTATAGCTAGTTGTAAAATATAAATATAATCAAAATGGCATTACAGGGATGATATTTGAATGTCAACAAAAAAAAAAAAGTAATTTAAAAAGTAACAGTTGACTTCTATTTTGGGGTAAATGGAGTAGTTGTGGCCAGAAAGACCAACTACTAATAACATTTGGGGGGGGTGGTTTAGAGGGAGGTGAAGAAGGATATACAGGGGATAAATAGTGATGGACAGAGACTTAACTTAAGCTGGTACACACACAGTACAGTGTACAGATGATGTGTTGTAGAATTGTGCACCCTAAAGCTGCATAATTTTGCTAACCAGTGTCACCCTAATATAATCAATAAGAAGGAAAAAAAGTTTAAAAAGTGCATGTGCGTAATGGACAAGTTTTCTATGATTTTTAGGGTAACTCCAGAAATGTACTAATTATTCTAAAAGCATTCTAAGTTGTAAGAGTTTTTTATTCATTTTGGATACAAGTTTCTTTTCAGATATATGATTTGCAGATATATTCTCCCATTCTGTGAGTTGAATTCTCAAAAACCCACAACACTTTTAGATTTATATTTTGAAAATATTTCAATTATTTTAAAAAACCGGATGAACAACAAAGCCAAAAGGAGATATATAAAGAACAAAACTGCAAAGAACTGATTTATCGTTGTCAGCAGTTACTCTTCCACAGTGGACATTTTTCAGAGTAAGAGAAAAGAAAGATACTGAAATGTTTTGCAAAGAAAGATGATGGTTGTTGTTGGATAGGTAAATGAAGCTCTGTGTTTGGTGACTTTATGAAACAGAGAGATAAAACTGGAGGTTTCAGCAACCTTAAATTTCACAATTCCCCATAAGAAAAATAACTTTTTCAGCAGTGCAGAGTGGAAGGCAAAAATACAAAGCTTTTTATCCAGTTTTACATGTCCCTAGAGACAAACTTTAGAGTTCAGGACCCATCAGTAGGAGAGGACAGGGCAAATAAAGGGAGCTTGTGGCTAAAAATAAATATTTCTGGAAGGTTATGCTCTCCAGAAAGGATGAATCAGAATAATATTAAAAGCTAATAAGGTATACTTCTTTCAGCCAAGATGTAATAATGACTGAATTTTTCCTTCTCTTCAACACAACTAAAAATGTTGACAAAGTATATGAAATAAAACATTTTCAGACATTGGACAGTTCAGTGATGCTAACAGAGGGGAAAGAAATGAGTGGCTAAGCCTCTACTTTTTCTGTTTCTACTACATGTGCCCAATAATCATAAATACAAATGTGTAGCATGCCGTAATTCACTGCAATTTTCAAACAAAAACAAAAGCCAAAATCAAAACTGATTTTTTCAGCTACAGTTTTTGATATGCATATTTTTATGTAAAAAGAAATAAAATCAGAAAAGGTAGAACTATAAACAGGTTATTTTATAAAAATGTCCTAAGAGAATGTTGTAAGACTTGCAAAGACAGTTGTTCATTTTGCTGTGTAATGGACTCACTAAAATGGCTGTGGCTTTAAGAAGACATTATGGTCTCTCAGAAGGTAAGTAATGTCAGTACATATCCTCCTGATGGCTGACCCGTAGTCGGCAAACTGCGGCTCGCGAGCCACATGTGTCTCTTTGGCCCATTGAGTGTGGCTCTTCCACAAAATACCATGGCCTGGGTGAGTCTATTTTGAAGAAGTGGAGTTAGAAGAAGTTTAAGTTTAAAAAATTTGGCTCTCAAAAGAAATGTCAATCGTTGTATTGTTGATATTTGGCTCTGTCGACTAATGAGTTTGCTGACCACTGGCTTAAACCGAAAGAAGCTTACACTGACAATCCTTAGCACACTTGATTACTACAACTGTAGGCACCCTTTCAATATAATATACTAGAGACCCAGTGCATGAAATTCATGCACAGGTAGGGTCCCTAGGCCTGGCCAGTGATCAGGGCCAATCGGGGCCTTCTGGCTACTGGTTGGGGCCTTCCTTCCCCGGCTACTGGCTGCCAGCCCAGGCTTTCCTTTGTTCGTGCCACCCTCTGATGGTCAGCGCACGTCATAATGAGTGATTGAACTCCCAGTCAAACTCCGGAGGGGATACTTTGCATATTAGCTATATATATATATACTAGAGGCCCAGTGCACGAAATTCATGCATGGAGGTGTGTGTCCCTCACCCAGCCTGCACCCTCTCCGATCTGGGACCCTCAAGGGATGTCTGACTGCCTGCTTAGGCCTGATCCCGGTAGGATAGGGCCTAAATAGGCAGTCGGACATCCCTCTCAAATCCAAGACTGCTGGCTCCCAACTGCTTGCCTGCCTGCCTTCCTGATTGCCCCTAACCACTTCTGCCTGCTAGCCTGATCACCCCCTAACCACTTCCCTGCCAGCCTGATTGATGCCTAACTGCTCCCCTGCCAGCTTGTTTGCCCCTAACTGCCCTCCCCTGCAGGCCTGGTCACCCCTAACTGCCCTCCCCTGCTGGCCTGATCACCCACAACTGCCCTTTCTCACAAGCCTGGCCCTTCCTGAATGCCCTCCCCTGCTGGCCATCTTGTGGCGGCCATCTTGTGTCCACATGGGGGCAGCCATCTTTGACCACATGGAGGCAGCCATCTTATGTGTTGGAGTGATGGTCAATTTGCATATTACTCTTTTATTAGATATGATAGAGGCCTGGTGCATGTGTGGGGGCGAGCTGGTTTGCCCTGAAGGGTGTCCTGGATCGGGGTGGGGTTCCCTTGGGATGCGGGGAGGCCTGGGCGAGGGGCCTGTGGTGGTTTGCAGGCTGGCCACGCCCCCCGGCGACACAAGCGGAGGCCCTGGTATCTGGGATTTTTTTTAATTACTTTATTGATTAAGGTATCACATATTTGTCATAAACCCCCTCCCCCCGTTCCCTTCCCATTCCCCCCCACATGCAAGCCCCCCTCCCCCTGTTGTCCGTGATCACTGGTTAGGCTCATATGTAAGCACACAAGTCCTTTGGTTGATCTATCTCCCTTGTCCCCACCCTCCCCTACTTTCCCTCTGAGGTCTGACAGTCTGATCAATGCTGTTCTTGTTCTTCAGTCTATGTTGTTCATCTTTTCCTCTAGATGAGTGAGCTCGTGTGATACTAGGAATACACTTATAGGAACTGAAAATGAGACAAGCAATAATGGTTATGCTGAGAGGCAAATGAATCAGTCTATAGTGAGTTTCTTTCTGGGCCAACAGTTCTTTTGAGTTCAGGTTTCTATGTCCAACAGTTGTTAATGTGTTCATAACAGCAATGATATTTCAGTTCTGGATGGTGGACAAATGGTGGTATTGCAGGTCCGACCCTCTCTGGTTTGGTCCTGGGCAATCTGCAGTGACGCATATCTGCTGACTGCTAGTATGGCAAGGCATCGTCAGCGTCTTCCATTTCTGGACTGTTTCTCTTCTGACTTCATGGCTGGAGCACTCCTGTCAATTCCTCTCTGTTGCAGGAATCTACATGTCTCGGAGTTGTTTTCTGAAAATATACAAACATATTCTCGACCAAAAGTTAATTAAGGAATATTTTCTATAAATTTGACTTGTGATCCTTTTTCATTTTTTTGCCCAAATGATTTTCCTTTGGCTTGTTTTGACACCATGTATGTTTTACCTGGGTGACTTGCTGTTAGCATTACAAATGAAAGTTAATTTTCTAAAGTAAAAATTTTCTAGATGTAATTTATTTGCAGGATATTTTTCCTTACATGATATTCTTCTACTATCCCCCCTTTTTTGGTTTAAATATTGGGAAGCTTTTGGAAATTTTATGCTGTAATCTTGATAGCTTTTAAATTTTACTTTTTTGCACTAAAATGTGACTGCTTTAGGTTCATTATATGTTATGCAATTTTACCATGAGATGAACTACCAATAAAAATTTTAGTTAACACTTTAGTAACAGCTTTTTTGTCCAGTACAATTGATTTTTCTAGAGTATTTGCTTATTTTGATTGGCCAATTTAGTCTGAAAACTTGACTACTATTTTACTGTCAAATTTAATACTCTAACAACCATCTTGTTTTACCCTGTAATTATTAGTGGAGAGGATTATTTGCCTTCTTGAGTAGGCCCTGAGCATTCCTGGTGCTAGGCTGGATTTAGATATCCTAGACCCCAGTTCCCTGGATCATGGGTGCAAGACATCTCCATCAAGTCTTGTTGCAGTGAGAGGGCATCTGCTGTCGGCCAAGTCTCTGTTACCTGGGTCCCGATTTGAGCTGGGCATGTGAAGCTGAGCAGCCATGGGGGCAGGAGATCTCCTTCAGCAGGGGTGAGGGTTCAGGCCCCTGCAAAGTTGGGGGGGTGAAGGTCAATTATTTATCTTCTATAATTGAAACTTTGTAGCCCTCAGTGGAGGCCTGGGCTAGCCAGGGTGTGCAGGAAGCTTGGCTTCCTCCATTGCTGGGGAAACCCAAGCCTCCTACATCGCTCCGTGGCTGTAGCCATCTTGGTTGGGTTAATTTGCATACTCACTCCTGATTGGCTGGTGGGCATGGCTTGTGGGCATAGCAGAGGTATGGTCAATTTGCATATTACTCTTTTATTAGATAGGATAGATACAAACCCTAAACACAAATGCATACAAGCTACAGTTCAAATCCTGAAAATTAAAAGTATGTTTCAGGAATTTTCTGACTATGAGCATTAAAAACAATGAACAGCCGAAACCGGTTTGGCTCAGTGGATAGAGCGTCAGCCTGCGGACTGAGGGGTCCCAGGTTCGATTCCGGTCAAGGGCATGTGCCTTGGTTGCGGGCACATCCCCGGTGGGGGGTGTGCAGGAGGCAGCTGATCGAGGTTTCTCTCTCATCAATGTTTCTGACTCTATTCCTCTCCCTTCCTCTCTGTAAAAAAATCAATAAAATATATTTAAAAAAACACACAAAAAACAATGAACAATATAAAAATTTAAATTAATGTGCTCTTAATAAAAATAAAAATGTACATTCTTCACAGGCGAATTAGTAGCTGTTTTACATGTCTTTTTATTATATATAATTATTATATATAATTAAATTAATTGAGCCACAGCAAAATACTACTATAATTTCAAAGCATTGTCTGTAAACTAATAAATCTTATGATGTAAAAAATATTGCACATTTCAGTATCCCAAAACCAAGCTCTTAGCCTCTCAAGTAGAATGATCAAACTCTCAGCAGAAAATACAGTATTACAAGGAACAGACACTTTAACCTTTTGCACTCGGATGTCGAGTGTGACTCGACATGGTTAGCATTAGAATAAAGGAATCGTGAAAAAAGCAAGCGAGTGCAAAGGGTTAAAGTATGGTTTCTGATTTTAGGGTTATATTCTAGGCATATTATTCAACACTAGAGGCCTGGTACATGACATTCATGCACTCATGGCAGGGAGTCCCTCAGCCCTGCCTGCACCCTTTCACAGTCTGGGAGCCCTCAGGAGATGTCCAACTGATGGCTTAGGCCTGACAGTCAGACATCCTTAGTGCTGCCATGGAGACAGGAGAGGCTCCCGCCACCACCGCTGAGCTTGCCAGCCGTCAACTCAGATTCTGACTGAGTGGCACTACCCCTGTGGGAGCGCACTGACCACCAGGGGGCAGCTCCTGCATTGAGCATCTTCCCCCTGGTGGTCAGTGCACGTCATAGCGACCAGTCATTCTGCCTTTTGGTCTATTGCACATTATCCTTTTATTATATAGGATATGTCACTACCATAAATAAGTAGAGGAACATCTATCTCACAATCACAGTAAAAGAATGAAGGGATGCCTGTCACATTTGAAACACAGGGACAAAAGTCACAGAGCAGTCAGAAGCCCCAGGACTAGAATATATTCACATGTTTTTGCTTTTGCAGATAACCAAAAACTAAAGCAAAAATGCTACTTGAGCAGTTGTGTACATGTTTAAGAAATACAGTAGACACTTCATGCTCGAAATCTCGAAATTTTTTCAATACATAAACCAAAGTACAGCATCTTGAAACACCTTGCAAAAGGTTGTAGCCATTTAAATCTATAAAACGACACTCAAATGTCCTGGACACTTTAGTATATGCCCATGAAGAAACCCTTGTTGTCTGTGTAACAGTGTGGTCACCCTGGGGGTCATGACCTTATTGCAGCTGTCACTGTATTTGCCTCTTGATCAGCTAAAATGCAGCGCCATTTAATAAGCCAAAATTTGTCTTTTTAATTTTTCTTTTTTTCCTCTATATTTTTAAATAATAATATTAAAATTTGGCAGTGCATTTGAAAGTCAGAGTAGGGGGACATGTAAAAACAATACCCATCCACTCAGATGTCACTTTTCAGATGAACACTGTGTGCTTCTGTATGGAAACATGTCACGTAAGAGTCTGAGAAAGGAAGACGTGCTCAGTTGCACTCCTGCTCCACAGGATCCCAGGTCTCTGTGTGGTCAGTGCGCATGCAGGACAACCACTTTAGTTCATGTTTTTCACCTTTCTCCTGGTCTGTGTGTAAACTGTTGAGTTGGCTTCTGTCGGGGATTTTTGTTGGTTTTTAAATCACAGTAGACTTCTGTAGACCCTTGGTTATTGAGCTCGTCTTGTTAACGATGATTCCCAAGAAGCAGGTCTGCCCTTTGGCCTGTGCCTTCCAGGAGGTCCTGCAGGGAGTGGAGGAGCACACTGCCTTGTAGCCAGGCCTGCGGTGGAGAGTGTAGGATTTGTTGAAGGGCACTGTATTGCTATATATTTGTAGATACTGAAAATTCTTATAAACTGTTCATCACTTTCCTTTTGCTGTAGACATGTGCTTATATCATATTTTCTTGACATTGAATAGTTAACATGTAAATGTTCCTCCTATATATGTGATCTCTGACTGCTCAGAGTTTTGTTGTCATTAGAGTTAGCCTAACATGCACACATACACATCCATACACACACAAATGCATGCACACACATGCACTCACACACACCCTTTAATACTTCTGAACCCATTCTCGTTTACAGGAATGCCGCACTTTCACCAGCAGTGAACTTCCCTCCTCAGAATATTCCTTCTCTTCTTTCTGTCTGAAAATGGAACTCATTTGCCTTATTCATGGCCATATATGTCATAAATGTAATGAAGTGAGATTTTTTTTAAATATATTTTATTGCTTTTACAGAGAGGAAGGGAGAGGGACAGAGAGTTAGAAACATGATGAGAGAGAAACAATCAGCTGCCTCTTGCACACCCCCCACTGGGGATGTGCCCGCAACCAAGTACATGCCCTTGACCAGAATAGAACCCGGAACCCTTCGGTCCGCAGGCCGACGCTCTATCCATGAGCCAAACCAGTCAGGGCGAAGTGAGCTTTTTTGAAATGTGAAAATCCACTGTGCAGTTCATATGTAAGCAATAAAACAAAATCAAAATAAAAGAAAAATGAGGCAAGCCCTGCAATCAGCAGCACTCACTCACTGAACAGTTTCCAGGATACAGCACAGGAAGGGGAAACCCAGGCAGAAGCCTGGTTGAGTTGAGATAATTGTGTTAAGATTTCAGGGAGCCAAAGCAGCTAAAGATCTCAGGGGGGCCTACTGGAGAGGATAGGACTGCCTGGTCAAAGGGAAAACTGGGGGAGGAGCTCCAGATACCTGAGGATGGCTCCCTTGATCCTACAGCTGAATACTAAACAGTACATGTGTGTGATGAAACTACTCAATGTCATTGGAATGGAAGAGAGGGACCTATCTCCGGAACTCTACAACTTTAATAATTTGTGTTCACCCTGGCTGGGTTGCTCAGTTAGTTAGAGAATCACCCTGATGTGGCCAAGGTTGCAGGTTCAATCCATGGTCAGGTACATAAATGTATAAATAAGTGAGACAGTAAGTCTCAGTCTCTCCCTCTCCCTCTCCCTCTCCCTCTTTTCCTCTTTTCCTCCCTCCCAACAGCTTTCCCCTTCTCTCTCAAATCTATAACTAAAACATTTAAAAAAGAATAACTTGTATTCCTACCATCCAGAACATAAAAACATGGAATTGATAACATACTGAGTAGGGTACTCAGAAAGATATTGTTCCAATCGCAAAACAAATTTTGACTTGACTTAAGGCTGGTCTGCAAATTCTAACAACATTTCCCAGAAATCCCTTTCTAGTATGTTAGCATAGGCTCTGTGGATAATTCTCTCCTGAGAGTTGGAGAGCTAAAAAATGGGAGCAGCCATTCTGTTGCAGACACACATGTTGCTGCTGGTCTGCTGACTCATTTCCTTGACACAGAGTCGTATCTGGACCTGCAGTTGCTCACTCTTCCCTCTGGATTTCCATTCAGTTTCTGACTCCTTAGCCAGAAATACGTGTGTTTATTAAGTTGGATAAAGGGCATTGGCTTATGCAGGAGACCTTTCTCAAGTAGGTCCAAGGCAAGAAAAAAAAAAAGGATTTCTGTGAATTCTTGTGACATTCCAGGCAACACCTAAGCCTCTCATCTGACTGCCTATCCTGTGTATTTTGGGCTCTAGCATTAGAATAATGAAGAAATACCTTTTAGAAACTGCTTAGCTAGTCCTAGAATTGAATAAGGCGAGTCTTTCTATTCTATATATATTATATATTTCTCATTCTTCATCTTAATGGTTCTTTTACTTCTCTGGTTGAACCCTGACTGATGTATACCCTAAGAAATCAAACTGAAACCAAATAACTTAATTGCACCAGAGAATAAGCCTCAAGCATATTCATAGAAATGCAAAAATATCTAGCACAGAATTAGATCACAATTCACAATTTTTGTCATTTAAAAAATTATCAGACATGAAAAGATGAAGGACAAATCAATCAAGTGATAGGAACAAATCAAGAAATAACTATGTAATTAGTTAATAAGACATTAAAATAGTTACCACTATAAACTATACAGAGAAGAAGGTAATGAAAATATACAAAACATTAATAAAGGACATAGAAAATATTTTAAAAGGTCCAAATCAATCATCTAGAGTAGTGATTTTCAACCCATTTCATGCTATAGAACACATAAATTAATTACTACAATTCTGTGGCACACCAAAAACATATGTTTTTGCCTATCTATCTATCTATCTATCTATCTATCTATCTATCTATCATCTATCTATCTATCTATCTATCTATCTATCTATCTATCTAAAAGCCTAAGTGACTGAACCACCGGAATGACCAGAATGACCAGTCGCTATGACGTGCACTGACCACCAGGAGGCAGACACTCAACACAGGAGCTGCAACCTGGTGGTCAGTGTGCTCTCACAGCGGGAGTACTGCTCAGCTGACCAACAGGTACTGGCAGTCCACAAGCCCGATGGCAGCCACTCCCTCCCTCAGTAGTCCTGCAGGTCCAATCTCGGGAGAACGGGCCAGGCACCGACGGACTAGCACCATCCACATGATCCTGACAGCGCTGCTGGCCTCCTGGAAGTCAGCCTCGGGCACCACAGCCACTTCCCCTCTCCAGATGCTCCACAAGGAAGAAACAATATAAAAGTGGCCACCAGATGACTGGACAAGCAGCACAAATGTCAGTGGGACAGATCTAGATCCCAGGCCGGCAATGGCTGTCCCACCACCCACCCGGTGGGCTGACCATGTCCCGCCCCCCACCCCCTCAGGATCCTACCCATGCATGAATTCATGCACTGGGCCTCTAGTGTGACATAAAATCAGATATAATTTTGTAAACAACAGCATTTATTGATTGATTGATTAATTTTAGAAAGAGAAGGGGGAAAGAGAGGAAGAGAGAAACATCGACTTTGCTGGCTGTTCCATCTATTAATGCATACATTGGTTGATTCTTGTATGTACCCTGATCTGGAATGGAACTGGCAACTTTGGTGTATCAGGAGAATGCTCTAAAGAATGAAATACCCAGCTAGGGCTGAAAGCAGGTATAATTTTGATTCATTCAAACTAGATGCCTACTGTTGTGTTAGCTGTTATCATTTTATTATTTGACTAGAGGCCCTGTGCATGAAATTCATTCACAGGTGTGTGTGTGTGTGTGTGTGTGTGTGTGTGTGTGTGTGTGTGTCCCTCAGCTAGAGGCCTGGTACATGCACCCTCTCCAATCTGGGACCCCTCAAGGAATGTCCAACTGCCCGTTTAGGCCTGATCCCGCCAGGTAGTGGGAAATCCCTCTCACAATCCAGGACTACTGGCTCCCAACCACTTGCCTGCCTGCCTGATTGCCCCTAACTGCTTCTACCTGCCAGCCTGATCACCCCCTAACCACTCCCTTGCCAGCCTGATCAACACCTAATTGCTCCCCTGCTGGCCCGATTGTCCCTAACTGCCCTCCCCTGCTGGCCTGGTCACCCCTAAATGCCCTCCCTTGCCAGCCTGGTTGCCCCTAACTGCCTTCCCCTGCTGGCCTGGTTGTCCCTAACTGCTCCCATGCTGGCCTGGTCACCCACAACTGCCCTCCCCTGCAGGCCTGGTTTCCCCCAACTACCCTCCCCTGCAGGCCTGATCACCCCCAACTGCCCTCCCTTGCAGGCCTGGATCCCCCCGCAACTGCCCTCCCCTGCAGGCCTGTTCGCCCCCAACTGCCCTCCCTTGCAGGCCTGGTTTCCCCCAACTGCCCTCCCTTGCAGGCCTGGTCTCTCCCAACTGCCCTCTCCTGCTGGCCTGATTGCCCACAACTGCCCTCCCCTGCTGGCCATCTTGTGTCCACATGGCGGTGGCCATCTTTGACCACATGGGGGTGGCCATCTTGTGTGTTGGAGTGATTGTCAATTTGCATATTACCGCTTTATTACATAGGATGTGTTGGAGGGATGGTCAATTTGCATATTACCTCTTTATTATATAGGATAATCTAAAGGAAAAGAAATCAGTGCCCCTAACTAAATAGTTAGGCATTGCATGTTTTAAAAACTCATATGGCACACAAGTTGAAAACCACTTATCTAGACATGGAAATTAAGTTTAAGATAAAAAGAAATGTATTTTAAACTTAAACCATCTCATAAATGTTTGCATATAGTCTGCACAGTTTAGTGTAAATATGAAGTAGCTCCATTTAAATTTGAAAAAAATATTATCAGAATGAGAGATATCACTGGCTAATTTATTTCATAACATGGCCAAAAATATACTTTTATTTATAAACTAGAGACCCAGTGCCCGAATATGTGCATGGGTGGTGTCCAAGCTGGCCCACCTCAATGGTGGCCCATTGGGTGGGGAGGCCATGGGGTCTAATGCTGGAAGCTATAGTTTTACCCAGGCTAGATCTAATTATACTTTAAGGATGGCCAAAAGAAAACCCAAGAGGCATCCAGGTGCTAGATCCTGAAATCTGTTCTTATTCACACAAGAACCAGCTTTGCCTCCAAGTTGAACGCCTGATATTTGTGAGATACATGCTGGCTTCAGAGTGTTTGTAGTTTACCATGTGGTCTTTTATATGTTCTTCTGGTCAGGTAGTAGAAACAAATCTCAGACTGGTTATGACCCCAAGTGAAAGTCATCAAAAAACATACTAGCCTTGGGTGTCACCAGAAAAATTTCAGATTTAAACAGCTATTAAAAATTATTATTCATCATAGTTAACTGTCATATTTATGCAAAAGTCAATGTGTAACATGCAGGCTGTCACAGGCCACCTTAAATAAACTATCCCATATAAAAATACACCTATTTCAGTTAGGAAAACATTTTTTTTCTTACATTCTTTTGCTAAATTAATTTCATAAATATAGAGGATATCAATGATTAATCTTAATGATTCTTGAAACATATGATACACATAAGTATGCTAATTTTGCCATAACTGTACCTGTACTAGGTCTATTTTATTCTATTTTTTAAAAATATATTTTTATTGATTTCAGACAGGAAGGGAGAGGGAGATGGAGAGAGAGAAACATCAATGATGAGAGAGAATAATTGATTGGCTGCCTCCTGCCTGCAACACCAGCATGTGCCCTGAGGCATCAAATTGTGATCTCCTGTTTCATAGATTGATGCTCAACCTCTGAGCCTCACCAGCCAGGCTTATTCAATTTTTTATTTAAAATTGTTTCTTGATTATTTATGATATTTAATTTTGTTCACATTTGGTTTATATGGACTATTTAAAGAAACAGTTTCAAAGAAAATAAAAGTTAATCTAAACAATGGTTGTATCATTCTTAAAATCAAGTGAATATTAAAGGATAATCCATGTAAGTTCTATTATTTTTGAGTAGTGATGGCCTCTTTGGTTTACTTAACCCATATTCTCACTTCAAAATTATTTGTGACCACTGCCATATTCATAAATGCATAGTGTTTTTTTTTTTTGCAAAATCCATAAACTCAAGACCTTGATCTCATTAGCAGAGTTTTAAGAGTAATACAGCTAAATAATCAAGTGTTTAATGACTTATGTGACACATAATAATGTGTGACATTAATGTGATCCCCTTTATAGAATTCTTGCAGATTTTTCTCTTCTACCCGTTTCAAAATGTTGCATGATTGCTTTTCAAGAAAACTATAAGATTTTTGTCTACTTTCTACTAATTTATCATTCCTACTTAGTTTTCTATCTTACATAACTCTGCTTTCCCATCTTTTTTGTTGTTGTTGTTAATCTTCCATGAGTCTATTTTTAGAGAGAGTGGAAGGGAGCAGAAGAGACAGGGAGAGAAAAACATCCATGTGAGAGAGACACATTGATAGGTTGCCTGTAGCACATGCACCGACCAGGGCTGGGAATCAAGCCTGCAACCAAGGTACAGTGCCAACCAAGGTCTGGTGCCCTTGACCAGAATCAAACCTGGGACCCTTCAGTCTGGGGGCTGACGCTCCACTGAGCCAAATTGGTTAAGGCTGTCTTCCCATCTCCTATACTTCTACCTGTCTCACATATTGAATAAGAGGGAGTTGATAAAAAAAAAATTATCATTTAAATTCTGTTTCTATACCCTTAAGTTTGAATTCCTCAAACTATCTTATTTGTCTTCTATAATACTCTGCACAATGCCAATGGGATGCCAAACAATTGACATCTGTTTATTTGAAAAATGAAACTGAATAAATGTATGAATGTATGAACAGAAAAATAAACCTTTTCAACTTAGCAGACTTGATTTATGAACCCTAGTAAAAGTATAATTTCCCCCAAATCTTCTAGACCAAACTTCTCCTTGAGTGTTCCACAAATCCATTCCCTGCTGTGAGATGGCCACTTTCTCATAGAAGTATCAATATCACTGTGGAAACATGGAAAGATTTCAAGTGAATTATAGTAGAGAGTAAAATTTTGAAATTTAGGAACAATTTAGTTTTATAATCCTGATGTCAGGCACAATAATTAGAAAAAAAGAAAACAGTTTACTCCTACATAGTCTTTCCCAATATTTTGTCCATAGAGAGCATTCTGAACTAAATTTAGTGCACTCACTAAAGAAGCTGTAGAGTTATAATTCTTCCAAGTAAGTGAAGAAAAGTAGAGAAAAAAAGCTCTGGGCCTATCTGAATGTAGCCATATCAGAATGTAGCTTTTTGAATACATCAAAGTTGAAAAATCTTCAAGGAAAGGAAGCCATTGAGGATACTAATTTAAGGTCAATAAGCGATCCTGATCACAATACATTCTATGGTAGTGCAGATAGAGAGATGGAGAAGAGCATCAATCATGTGTTGGGATTAGAACCAGTAGTACTTAATACAAAAATAAAGTATAATTCACATGGGAGAGGAAATTCCTAACACATTTCCAAATCTTGCTTTTTGGGGATGGAGTGAGGAGATAAAAACTATATAGTATTATAGGAAATTAATAATAACAAGAAAGAAGGTATTTAGGACGTCTTCTAGTGTTCAACTCTGGGTGAAATTGCAAGACCTGGAAACTTTAATAGGTCCAGGACTTTAAAATTAACTTTGGATTTTGTCTGTATAAAAGGTATACACTCTTTTAACCACTGGTGGAAGAGATATATATGGAAGAGATATATATTTATTTATGATAAACATTAAATAAGAGCAAAAGGTTTTAAAAATGCTGCCTAAATCTACATTGTTCCTAGAAATAGTAATCACTTATTATGAAGTTAATCATGTCAAAAAATACAACAGATATCACTGTTAAAGAAACTCTGCCTGGCTTGTCCTAAAATATAAGTTTGAGGAATATATGATACTAGTGGCCTGGTGCACAAAATTAGTGCACATTACAAGGGAATTAATTAGAGGAAATATTTTAATTTTGCTAGTTGCCTTTTCTCTATAATAGAAGTGTCCAGCTGGCCCCACTCCCATTAGGTGACACCAAGACCTGGCCAGCCCCACCCCTGTCAAGCCCTGCTGGGTGCAAGATGCAGCCTCACATCCTGGTGCCAGGACAGGGTGTGCAGCCTCAGGTACTCCCAGCCCTGGCACCGGGGCTGGGAGCATAACCTCAGGTCCCCCGGCCTGGAGCCAGGGCAGGAGGTGTGGCCTCAGGTCCCCAGTCAAGCCCTGGTCTCCTGTCAAGCCCCGCCCAGTGGGGGAGCACAGCCTCAGGTCCCCTGCCCTGGCCTGGCACCAGGCAGCCTCGGGTCCCTGATGATCGGCGTTACGGCATGACGGCATGATGCCATGACAACCATTTGTATATAAGCCTTTTATTATGATGATTGGCATAGAAATAACTTCCATGCAACCTATATTGCACAATGCCTAACAATTTTTCATATGGTGCATTTTTTTAACATCACACCTGGCATATTTGTGCTTTCCTCTGAGAATCCATGCAATATAAACAGACACAAGAGAGACAATAAAATAAGACAGGGAATAATTAATAGCACTAAGCATATGGGATTACAAAATGCTTTATCAAGGCTAGAAGAAAACAAAAGCTATACCACATGTTGTTTGGTATTTTAAGTTAATCTTTATAATGAATTATTCTGTAGGGAAGTTATTTTCTTCAGAATCAGTCTCGGCTCCAATGAAACTAGAGAATATATAAAAGGAATTTCAAAAACGACAAGTTTGATGCTTACAAAAGCAACCAATAAATATTTGCCAATGGTCTATTATGCATGGAAAAATATTCAAGAATATGAAGTCTTAATGTTTAGCAAAATGAAATTATTATCAATTCTCAAGATGCTTGCTTTGGCAAAACAAAGAAATTAAGTATTCATATAAAAAGAAATATTAGAAACTAGAGGTCCTATGCACAAATTTCATGCAAAGGCCTTGGCCCCAGCCCCGCCCGCCACTGCGCCGCGGCCAGGGGCCTCTGCTGCCTCTGCCTCAGCCCCTGCCCGCTGCAGGTTTGTCCAGAAGGAAGAATGTCCGGAAGGATGTCTGGTCTAATTAGCATATTATGCTTTCATTATTATAGATTATTCTTTAAAGGAAACAAAATTGTATGGCAATAAATTTTCTTTCACCTTTTAAAGAGAACCAATTAAAACCTCAGAAGAATTTAAGAGAGAATAAAATGTCCAAAGCCATCAAGTTGTAATTACTCTGGCACATTGAAGAACTGATAGTAGATGCAGAGGTAGGACAATGCATTAGAGGTGAGTGAGCAGAAAAGAGAAAAGAAGAAAAAAAGTAGAAAAAAAAAAGAAGCTATTCAGAAAAGATGGTAGAAGACAAGCATTCAAGACCATGGGGACACATTTAAATTTTGTGCTAAGCATAACTGGAAATCACTGGGTGATTTTTAAAAGGCAGGGGCATGAGATCATTTATGCTGCCTTCTGCACACCCCCTACTGGGGTTAAGCCCATAACCCGAGCATGTGCCCTTGACCGGATTCGAACCCGGGACTCTTCAGTCCACAGGTCGACGCTCTATCCACTGAGCCAAACTGGCTAGGGCCACAGCTGTAATCTTTTAAAGCATGTAATCTTTTAAGCATGTATCACCCTGGAATTAAAAACAAAATTTCTGAAAGAAGGCAGTTAATGGCAATGTTCTTGTGCAGCTATCTGAGGAATTCTTTAGCTTTTTCCACAGTAATACCCTGGATAAGAAGTAATACCCTGGCAGATTAAAACCTAGGATAATATTTTTATGAGAGATATAAAGAATAGATACACTTCTCTACTGGATCTATAGAACGTAATTGAGGAAGGTTATGGAAGAGGAAAAAATAAGACATAGGGCAGTGCAGAACATTTTTTCAATTTCTTTCTTTGTAATTAATGCTTAGTCAGCCAAGGGTGGAAGCTATAACTTGAGCTGCATCAATCCTATTGATCACTTAGGTCAGTGGTTGGCAAACTGCGGCTAGCGAGCCACATGCGGCTCTTTGGCCGCTTGAGTGTGGCTCTTCCACAAAATACCACAGGCCTGGGTGAGTCTATTTTGAAGAAGTGGTGTTAGAAGAAGTTTAAAAAAATTGGCTCTCAAAAGAAATTTCAATCATTGTACTGTTGATATTTGGCTCTGTTGACTAATGAGTTTGCTGACTACTGACTTAGGTCATGCACCAACATTAAAAATCAGGGAGAACATTCAAGAAGGCTTTGTTGAATGTTCAGTTTGTGTTTAGTTGTTGTTGTTATTGTTGTTTTACCCCTTGTATATAATAGACAGATTTCACAATAGGATCATAACCAGAGCTTTGTATTAGGCAGAGCTTCTGCTTGCTCCCTGGAGGCTTTATTTCTTCAGCCGCATGCAGCATTTGATGTCCCCTGCAAAACTTTAGTCTGTCTGTATACTTCTGCAACAAGCATTCCAGATACAAACTGAGACTGGGATAGGGAGAAAATAAAAAATAAAATTCCTGTGAAAGTAAGAAAGAAATACACCTACATATAGAAGTCAAGTAATTATAATAATAGGACAAATTTTGTGGTTTACAATATTCACTCATTATTATTAAAATAGTGGATACAGAAAATGGTCAGATGAAATTATATTCTTAAGTGGATTGCTTTACTCTTAGAGTCTGTAAGTATACCACACTTCATTTAAGTTTGGGCCAACCAAACACACTTTCCCAGAAAGTATGTCGTCTTCAACTTAGAGTTGTCTGTGTTAAGGTTATTATAGCTAACTAGAGGCCCGATGCATGAAATTCCTGCAAGGGGGTCAGCCCCTGCCCACCACAGAGGCCACCTCTGCCTTGGCTCCCTGAAGGTCATTTGGTCTAATTAGCATATTATGTTTTTACTAGAGGCCCAGTGCACAAAATTCATGCATGGGTACGGTCCCTAGGCCTGGCCTGTGATCAGGGCCATCTTCCCCAGCTGCCAGCAGCTGGCCCCTCCCCCCTGCTGCCACCCACCCCCAGTTCCCCGTTGGCCATTAGGTGATTGGAGCCTAGGGAAGGGACTGAGAGGTTAGCTGCCAGGCCCCCATTGGGCGATGGGGCCTGCAGGCTGGGGGCAGCTCCTGCGTTGAGCGTCTGCCCCCTGGTGGTCAGTGCGCGTCATAGCGACCAGTCGTTCCACTGTTCAGTCAATTTGCATGTTACCCTTTTATTATATAGGATTATTATAGATTGAAACATCTTGCTGCCAGTCTGATTACTTCAGAAACAAGCTTGTATGACAGACTCTGTTCTGGGTTCTGGGAATATAAAGGAACTAGAGGCCCAGTGCATGAATATGTGCACCAGTGGGGTCCCTAGACCTGGCCTATAGGATTGGGCCAAAACTGGCTCTCTGACATCCCCCGAGGGGTCCTGAATTGTGAGAGGGCGCAGGCCAGGCCAAGGGACCCCACTGGTGCATGATTGGGGCCTGGGAGGGATGCAGGAGCTTGGCCAGCTGGGGAGGGACCACAGGAGGGCTCCAGGGCATGTCCGGCCCATGTTGCTCAGTCCCGATCTATCAGCTGGACCCCAGCAGCAAGCTAATCTACTAGTCGGAGTGCCTGGCCCCTGGTAGTCAGTGCACGTCATAGTGACTGGTCGACTATTAGACTGTCTTCCCCCTGGTGGTCAGTGCATGTCATAGCAAGCGGTTGAGCAGCCTTAGCCTATCATTAGCATATTACGCTTTGATTGGTTGAACAGATGACCAGACACTTAACATATTAGGCTTTTATTACATAGGATTACAATGAGTTTAATGATTTCAGTTATTTTACATTATATATCTTTAATATTATAAATTTATATCTAAGAATTGTTTTATGTGTGTGTGGTTTTTATCTGCATCTCACAAATTTAATTGCTTTTCATTTAAGTGAAATGTTTTTTAACTTGAGAATTCATTGACCCATGGTTAATTTAAAAGTGTGTTGTATAATTTCCAAATATCTGGAGATTTTTCCCAGCTACCTTTCAGGTATTAATAGCTTAATTCTATTATTTCCTAAAGACATACATTGTATGATTTCTATTTTTTAATTTATTAAGGTGTGTTTTGTGGCTCAGTATATGGACTTTCTTGTTGAATGAATGTTCCATGGGAGCTTGAGAAGAATGTACATTCCTTTGTTATTGAATAGAAGAGTCTATAAATATAAATTATTTCACATTGATATTGCTGTTTTGGTCAACTATATATTGGTTGATTTTATTCCTGCTTAATCTATCAATTACTGGTGGGAAACAGGTTCAATGTCTCAACTATGATTGAAGATCTATTTCTCTATGTTGTATTAGTTTCTGCCTCACATACTTGGACGCTCTGTTAAGTGTGGTTACATTTTAAATTTATGATGTCTTTGTAGAGAACTGACCCTTTTTTCATTAGGAGGCTCTCCTCTTTAATTCAATATTGTCCCTGTTATGAATACCAAGTCTGAAATTACTATACCTATTTTATTTTTGTTTAGAAGGTTTTAGATGGTATATTTTTTCATTCTTTTAATTTTACTTTCTCAGAATCTTGATATTTAGAGTGAGTTTGTTGTTAGCATATAGCTGGATCTTGAAGCTTTTTATTTCTTTTTTTCTATTTTTTATTAAATTTATTAGGGGGACTTTGATTAATATAATTTTATACATTTGAAGTATACAATTTTATGATACATCATCTGCATACTGCATTGTGTGTTTACCACCCAAAGTCAAATCTTCTTCTGTTATCATATCTAAAGAATATTAATAATACTAAAAGAGTGGGTCCGGCTATTTTGTGGAATAACAATTGTTCTGCGTTAAGAGGAGGTAAAGGAAAATTAACTGAGAGTCTGCTGGGATAACAACAAAGATGAGAGTTGAACTAAAGTTGTAGTAGGAAAAAAAAGTAGAGGAGACAAATTGGGAGTTTTAGAGATAGAAGGACTTTTTGATATAATTGGTTGGGAAGGATAGGTAGTGAGGGAAGTGAACTCATGAACATTATTAGAGGAAAAAACTATAGAAAGCACCTAGATTAATTAATTCATCCCTACATTAATCAATCAAACATAAAGATCCAAAGAGATTATAAAAATTGCCCAAATATACAAAGCCAAGATGATCACTACTCAAAATTAGATAATCTTAATAGACACTTTAGTCATCATAACAGTTTGCTTCATTCTCTTATTTCTAAACTAGAGGCCCAATGCACGAAATTCATGCAAGAGTAGGCCTTCCTTCCCTTGGTTGCCAGCACCGGCTTCCCTCTGGCACCCAAGACCCTGGCTTCCCTCACAGCCCCGGCTTCGTCCAGAAGGATGTCTGGTCTAATTAGCATATTATACTTTTATTATATAGGATATTTTTATTTATGCATAAAAGTAATGAATTTCTACCCTGGCCACTTTGGCTCCATGGTTATTTGATTCCCAGTCAAGGGCAGGTACATCAGTTGCAGGCTTGATCCCCAGCCCTGGTTGGGATGTTGGGATGTTTCTCTTTCTCTCTCTCTCTCTCTCTCTCTCTCTCTCTCTCTCTCTCTCTTCTCTCTCTCTTTCTCTCTCTCTTTCTCCCCCATCCTCCCTCCCCTCCATTCTCTCTGAAAAGAAAAATCAATGGAAAAAAATATCCTCGGGTAAGGAGTAAAAAATAAAATAAAAATAATGTATTTCTATCACAAGCTTCTCTATATATGGAATTCCCTTTTCAATTTTAAAACAAAAATGCAAGATAGACTCTAGTTTCTTTTTAAAATTGCAAGTATTAGATAATTCTTTCATAACACACTCATGAGCATTTTGCTAAAATTAAATTGAAAATAAGAAAAGGCTCAACCAGGTAAGTTATTTACTGTGACATTTCAATAATGGCTCCACAAGAAAGAAAAATTCTGCACTATAGCACCAGCTAACTATCTTAAAAATACATCATAATAGATCTAGACAATTAGTTCATAAAATAAAGAATATATCCTTAGTCCAGTATAAATTCAAAAGCGTCTAGGTGTTCTAATTGAACTAATTGTGTATGCAAAAGTGAAGGTTTAAGATATATAAATGTAGTTTACAATGCTTTTGAAGAGTATGCATCTTTAACTTTTGACATTTTTATCCCTGTATTATAGTGTTTTAAGTAATAAAGTGGTAGCATAATTTTTTCAATGAAAAATCTTCTAAAACTAGTCATTAGTTTTATAGAGAAATAATCAGTCTATGGGAATGCTGGAAGATTATTGACTGGTATATAACTTGTGAACTTTATCTTAACCTTGAACATAATTAAGACACTTCAAAAATGTAAGAATTGATAGTAAAAGTATAAAAATAGTTAATAGCCAGGCACTCTCTTAAGTATTTTATGTGTACTATTTAGTTTAAATATAAACTATGAATGGATTTATTTTATTCTGACTTTATAAATTAAGAATATGGGACAATAACAGATTGTT
This sequence comes from Eptesicus fuscus, assembly GCF_027574615.1. Lineage (NCBI taxonomy): Eukaryota > Metazoa > Chordata > Mammalia > Chiroptera > Vespertilionidae > Eptesicus > Eptesicus fuscus. Next base: position 9,617,041 of record NC_072487.1, on the reverse strand, counting down.
ATGGACATAAGATCACACTGCCAGTAATTATTGGAGCTAGGAGTGAAACCTAGAAACTTCGTCTCAGAATCTGTGCTCTCAATGGACAGCTATTCTGCCTTCCTGTTACACCATTCTATTATGTTCTGCACTGGATATTCCCACTTCATTAACTACACTTTACAAAGAAAATGAAAGAAGGTACTAATTTTAGGTACAATCATTAAATGAAATAAGAACAAAGGAAATATATTTTAACTTATTATTCACCTGTTGCTTTATTCACCTATCATTCAACCAAAATTTCTTGAGCAGCTCTTAAGCATTATCTATATACTAGTGGGCCAGTGCATGAAATTCATGCATGAAGGGGGGGGGGGCTCAGTCCAGCCTGCACCCTCTCCAATCAGACAGCCCTCTCGCAATCTGGGATTGCTGGCTGCTAACTGCTCACCTGCCTGCCTGCCTGATTGCCCCCAACTGCCTCTGCCTGCCTGATCACCCCTAACTGCCCTCCCCTGCTGGCCTGATCTCGCCCCCAACTGCCCTCCCCTGCTGGCCACTTTGATTCTGATTGGTCGGTTTCTATGTCAGTCAGTGTCAAAAGCTCCGCCTCCTAGGCAGCCATTGGCTCCTCACAGTTCACCCAGATTTGGTTCTGATTGGTCAGTTTCTATACCAGTCAGTGTCTCCAGGCCTATCTCTGGGCCTGACCAGAGGGGGAGGGCTGATCAGCAGCCCCCACAGAGGCCCAGAGAGAAACAGAGGCATGGCTGCTGGCGAAACCAGGAGAGAGAGGTAATAGCTGATCAACAGCTGTCACGGAGGCTGTGGATCAAACTCTACCTCTCTCTCTGGGCCTCTCTCTGGGCCCTATCGGCAGCCCCCTCGGCAGTCAGTGCTGGGTCGCCATAGCAACCCAGCACTGACTGCAGGACTGACTTCCGGTGTTCAGTCGAGCCTTCGGTCATTTTGGATATTATGGACCCTGGGTTTTTATATATAAGGATATATAAAACCCTAATATGCAAATAGACTGAATGGCAGAACAACCGAACACCAATTGCTATGATGTGCGCTGACCACCAGGGGGCATGCGTGGAACACAGCGGGCATCAAATGTGGCAGGATGGTGGAGCAGGTGATTGGAGGAGCCAGACCAAGGCAGGGCACCAGTCGCTGTCATCAGGGTGAGCCTCTGATGGTTACTGAAAATTCTTTGCTCCCACACGCCACAGTCCCACTGGTGCTTGCACCTACTGCCAGCACCAGCCCTGCTTGCACCTGCTGCTGTTGGCTCCAGAGCTGCTGCTTACATCCAGTGCTGGCGCTGGCCCCACTCGCACCTGCAGCCAGGACCAGAGCCGCTGCTTGCACCTGCTCCCGGCACCCAGTGCCAGCCCCGATCACCCCTGAGGGTTTCTCCCCCTCCCCCTGCTCCTGAGGGTTGATCAGCTTGCTGCCTGCACCTGCTGACAATGCTGGCCCCACTCGCATCCACTGCGGCGCAGGCCCCAATCGCTCCGCGCCATCAGCGGGTGTGAGCGGGGCCACCGTCAGTGCATGGGAGTGGCAGCAGCAGGAGCGGGGTTGCCGGCAGACAGAAGACCAGGAGCTGCAGCAGGAGGGGTCAGACGGGGGGCGTGGAAGATGAGCCAAGATCCGCCCCTGTGCCCACTTTAGCCTCACGGCCCACAGTTCCTTTCAAGGTGCACGAATTTGTGCACTGAGCCCCAATAACAAGCTATGAGAGCACTCAGTGTAAAGACAAAGTCACTGTTCTGAAGGTTTTTGAAGCACATGAGAAATTCTCAAATTTGCATAAACCCTACATAGTTTAAAGATGGTTAAGGAACCAGAAATTTAGACAGATGCCATAAATTATTGAGATATAGAATGTTGGATACATATTATAACGAAAGTAAATTTTACTCCTATATGATTGGAGAAATGATAAGAAATTAGCACTATTTCTTTATTTTCATGTGAGGGACATTTCAGCATATTGCAATCCTTAGGCAAGCAGCATCAGTATCACTTGGGAATTTATTAGACATGCACAATCTTGGCCTCCACCCAAGATCTGCTGAATCAAAACTTGCACTTTAACAAGAGCCCAAGTAATTTGTATGCACACTGAAACTTGAGAGGCAGTGCCTTAAAGACGTCTACTCTGCATGTCTATGTTTCCATAGCCCTACTGGCATATATTGCTTATAGAAGCTCCCTGCCACTAATATCTCTTTGGAAACCCACAGTGAGTGTAGTTCCCTCAGTATGGGTCTCACTCAAGCTAATATAGCTTGAGTGCAGAGTATCAGATCCAGGATGATTCCGGCCAAGCATCTGGTCTGTTTATATTTGGCTTTAGTTATTATAATTTTCTATTATGCAAGATAAGAAATTTTTAAAAAGTGGCTGTGTGGGAAAACTATCTACTACTAAATGAGAAGGCATTTGGATTGTTTGGAAAGCCAACAGAAGACAACATTAACAACAGGACTCAGAAAATTATACCCAACATATAATAAGTTAGCATAATGATGACAGATACAAAATTAATATGCAGACTCCAGCACCCCACGAAATTTATCCTTCGCTCTAAAATAATATGGGATGATTTAGCATGTGTGACATCATGCAATGATCCATTTAAATTACTAGATCTGATCATTATAGAATGTATGTGCTATGTGATGAAAAACACTGAGATTGAGAAGATTTTAAAGTTGATTACATACATTTTGGTAAAAGTTCATTACTAATACTATGAGCTATCCTTGAGCTGACTTGTTACAAACAGCCATGCTCTTTGGTCAATCCAGTGAAACCAATTTTCTAAACCAGTCTGGCCTTTGCCTCCACTGAATGCTTTTACAATCTTTAAACTAGGACAAAAGTTTGAAAAGTAAAAACAATCAAACTATTCTATATATTCACTTGGGAATGAAACTCTAGAAATATGAACAAACTAAAGTCACTTTTATCATTCCCAGTCCCCAAATCAGCTTCCACCAGTCTCAAGCATTTCCATAGGAGACATTATTCTCCAGTTATACAAAATTCCCAAAGAAATATTGCAGATTTATTATAGTTAAAAGGTCAGAAGCTAAGAGAGAAAAGGAATGATACATAGCCATGGAAATATAGTTAAGAGAATTTTCATGTTGTGCGGAGCAGACTCTGACACAAAGTGAAGTTAACAAGAATCCATCGTTTTGCATGAAATTTAAGTTAAAAAAAATTAAGTCTCACTGCCCCACTAAAATGAATATCAGATTATCTCTGCTAAGGATTAACAACTTAAAAACTTGAATATGTAAAAAAATATATTTACTTAGCATGTGTCATATCTTAGAGAATTTTTTATTTAATTTATTGTGATGACATTGGTTAATAGATTACATAGGTTTCAAGTGTACATTTCTATGATTTGCATATTGCATATATTATTAATTGGGAAGAATAAGTCATTAGTTTGTTATGGTATATTGGAAATGTAGCTCAACTTTGGAAGTTAATCGTAAATTAGAAAGTCAAAGTTTTTGTTGTCAGACCTGGAAGTTAAATCCTTATTCTATCATTTCCAGGTTGTGTGATATTATTAACTTTTCTCACCTTCCTCATCTATAGTCTGAGGATAATATCTACTTTTTTGAGTAGTTATTCAAAATGTAAACCAATTCAAAATGGTTAATAGACCAAAAGAGAACGTGTATGTAATGTCTTTCCCAACTGCTATTTCTTATCTACTAATACATTCATTTATATTTTGACAATAATCTGATTCCCCCCCACCCCAGTTACAATTGAATCCATCAGTTGCTTTTCCTGCTCTACTATGGTGTGCATGTCTTGTGACTTAGTCTCTCCTTTTGTTTCTCTCAAGATGACAACCACTTTTCTTCATTACATTAAGTAGCATTCACCCTAGGACCAAGAAAATAATGCCCACAAGAGTAATATTCGGTCTGAGTAGCACTTTCAAAGAACGCAAGGCATATCTATCTGTCTGCTATTTGAGAAAGGGGATTACTACAAGAATTCTTCCCAGTATAAGAGTAGTGTTAGAAAGAGCTATTCATTTATGATCAACAGAAAGAACTCATGCTGATAGCACCTGGAAATCCAATTTCATCATCCTGAAATACAACTTTAAAAAAAAGTGCAATTGATGCAGACCTCACGAATTATAAAGTGTGATATATACATGCTAATTTGAGTATATGCTCTTTGTCCTTAATGCTTTCATTTTCATTAGTACCATGATCCTTACTGTGGCAATTTCTTTATTAAAAACACTTTTTGTAAAGTTCTATGTCATGGATAAAATATAGTGACAAGAAGAACTTTTAGTTTAGCTTGAAAATGCATTTACATACACATATTTATACATGCATATATCCACATGTGTACACACATATGCCAACATATATACATACACATACAGACATAAATTATATATATATATATATATATATAACAAAAGTGCATGTTACTTGTCTAATTGATTTATATTTTATAAAATTAGAAGCATGAAAATATAGAATAAACATTTTGTTTTTGTTTTTTCCACAAAAATAAGAGCTCAACTTCTTTTCTGTTGCCCAGTATGAAGAATAAGATCCTCTAATTTTCAGAGCTAGCTCAGAATGACTGAGTTAGCAAGAGAGTTGCTGAAGAGAATAATTGTAGTTGTGTTAGTTATTGAGTATATAAATATATAAAGCACATGTTCAATCCTTTGGCACTTTCTTTAATAAGAGAAATATTATTGATGGCAGGCTTAATGTAGTTATTTTGCTTATCTCTCTTGTAAGAACTATTTACAGTCACATTCTCTATTAAAGTCACTAATACCAGGAATAATCTTGCATATATGTGTGATAATTTACCTTATTTATTACTAAAAAGATCTTCTTCACTGCCTGAAATTCCAACAAATATCAATTAATTTGGGTAATAAACATACTTAAAAATCTGTTAGAAATGTCAGATTTCTAGGGAGGCTACCTAATGAATATTAACTGACTACCAAACATATTGAAGCAAGGACATACAAATATCTAGGAGAGAAGATGACTAGTTAGAATGTGTCACATACCCTTAAGTTTCAGATATTTTCATAATGTAGAGGTTGCAGGGACTATTATGATGGCAATGACTTGGGGAAATGGTTATAGAAAATGAGTATCATTTGTGATGTATTAATTCAGGTAAAATATTAGTAGATAAAGCAGGAAGTTGAGATTCCATTGTAGTAGATGAAAAAGCCTATGTAATGATATAATGTTGGTCAATATGTGTATGTAATCTCACAATCTAATATTCTGTAAGTCTATGTACTCTATGTTTTTTATAAAGGTAAGGATCATAGAAGAGAAAAAAGAATGATTAGACAACAGGGAGAACCAATAAATGGCATTAAGTTTATGGCTTGCTTAGAAAATCTAGCATCTACACTAATAAAAGAGAAAGATGTAAATTGACCGCACCTTTGCGACGCCCACCAGCCAATAAAGAGTGAGTATGCAAATTAACCCAACAAATATGGCGGGCTAATTTTCATACACAGGCTGCCAGTGGCGGGAAGCTTGTGTCATCACCATGGTGACGATGCAAGCGTTTTACACTGCCCCAGCCACTCTGGGCTTCTGGGCAGTGTGGGAAGGTGGAAAGGCGGCTCCGGGTGAAGCGAAGGCAGAAAGGTGGCTCCAGGCCGGAGCAAAGGCTGTGCTGGCAGCCAGGGGAAGGAAGGCCCATTCTGTACGAATCTTCGTGCATCGGGCATCTAGTAATGAATATAACACAGAATCCCAAATGAAGTAGAATTAGCTATATCTATAAATGGTTACTATTAGTCCCATCATATTCAGAGAGAGAGAGAGAGAGATTGATTAATTATTACTGGCCTCATGCCTTCCACTGAATCTTCCTTGTCAATGGTCTCCTCTTTCAGAATTGTATGCCCTTTCTTTTTTAAAATTATAGAGAAAGAGAAAATGGGCATACCTCTCAAATTTTATAGATAGCACTATAGAGTAAGTTTAGATAACTGTACAGAGAAAGCTCATGGTCTGGGCTGAGAATAAGAACAAAGAAAATGCTACAGACGCCCTGCCCCAGAAAGTTTCATCAGGGAGGGAGGACCCTGCCTGTCTGACTGTGTGCATGTATGTTTGTACATACATGTATGGAAGATGTGTGCATTGGTGATTTAAGAAAACAAAGGGATAAGGAGAGACATGGAACTATGCTTCAGTGTCTTGAGCCAAAATAGCTTGAATGTAGATATATTTGCATCATTTGAAGATTTGGTGTGAAAGAAGCAAAAAAAAATTAAAAAGCTTAGTAGTTACTAATGGAACTAAATAGCATTAATTAAAGCAGCACTGAAGAAAACTCAGTGTGGAAGCAGAGGGGAAATTACAATATTATGACTTCATATTGTAGGTCACCTGATGTTGATATAAATTTTACCTGTTTCTAGTGCAATTATAGTTCAATCATGATGGGCTGTCTTTGGGTACTAAAACAAAGAGTTAATAATTCTATGGACTTATTAGAGGACAGAAAAAATTCTAAGATTTTGTTTATACCAACCAATATAATCCTTTACGACAATCCTATAAAACATAAACTCAGTAGTATGTAGCCTAAGTTGAAAAACAGCATAGTGGCAGGAGCAGCAGTTCAGCACAGGCAGGGTATTTTGGGTTCCATGCTCTTAATTACCATACTTTACTGTAATGGGTAGGGCTGTTTCAGCTCCACTGTTGATAAAATATTGGATTAACATATTTTGTCATAGATTTCTCTAAGTGATCAAAGCTAAATATCAGAAAGACACAAAAATTACAAGATAAACCTTGGAGAGGAAGTTTTCTGTCACTTATCATTAAGTATAGCACCCAAGTTTTTCATAAAATCCTTTATGCAAGTTAGCTTTAACAAAGTTAGCTTAAATCATTATACAACAGTGTGGTGAAGGCCTGGGGTGGAGGGCAGGTACGGGCTAGAAGGGGTCAATGGGGAGAAACTTTCAACAATAAAGATAATTTTTAAAAATCATTATACAACACACATACACATACCATTTTAAATAAGAAAAAATTCAATTAATATAAAGTTCATCATTTTTACCATTTTAAAGTTGTATAAATCAGCAGTTTTTAGTACATCCACAATGTTTGCAACCATCGTCACTATCTATTTTGTCGCCCTAAAAGGAAACTTAATACTCATTTAAGAAGTCACTCCCTCTTCCCTCCTCCCTCCGTTCCCTGACAGCCACTAATCTTCTTTCCGCCTCTATGTATTTGCCTGTTTTGACTGGTCATGTAGATTGAATCAGACCATAAGTGATCTTATCTGTCAAGCTCCTTTCACTTAGCATAATGGTTTCAAGGTTCATACACATTTTAACACGTATCAGTACTTCACTCCCTTTTATCACTAATATTTTATCACATTGATATACCACTTTTGTTTATCAATTTATCATTGATAGGCATTCAGTTGTTCTCCTTTTGGCTATTATAAAAAGTGCTACTATAAATATTTGTGTTTCAAGTTTTGTTTGAACATGTTTTTAATTGTTTGGAGTATATACCTAGAGTGATATTGCAGAACAGTATGGTAATTCTATGTTTAGCTTTCTGAGAAATTGCCCATTTTCTACAGTGGCCTTATCATTTTACATCCCTACTAATCCTATATAATGAAAGCCTCAGTGGTGTCGCGCGACGTTATCACAAGATGGCTGCCACAAAAATGTCACAAATGGCTGCCCCCATGTCATCACAAGAAGGCCATCCCCACGTCATCACAAGATGGCCACCACAAGATGGTCACTACAAGATGGCCAGCAGGGGAGGGCAGTTGGGGGTGAATAGGCCTGCAGGGGAGGGCAGTTGGGGGCCATCAGTCTGGCAGGGGAGGGCAGTTGGGGGTGAGATCAGGCCTGCAGGGGAGGGAAAAATCAGGCCAGCAGGGGAGGGCAGTTGGGGGTGACCATGCCTACAGGGCAGGGCAGTTGGGGGTGATGAAGCTGGCAGGGAAGGGCAGTTGGGGATGATCAGGCCAGCAGGGGAGGACAGTTGGGGGCGATCAGGCTGGCAGGGGAGCAGCTAGACATCAATCAGTCTGGCAGGGGATCGTTTTGGGGGGAATCAGGCAGGGCAGCAGGCGAGCAGTTAGGAGCCAGCAGTCCTGGATTGAGAGAGGGATGTCCGACTGCCGGTTTAGGCCTGATCCAGAATCAGGCCTAAACCAGCAGTCAGACATCCCCCAAGGTGTCCCAGATTGGAGAGGGTGCAGGCTGGCTGAGGGATACACACCCTCCCCATGCACAAATTTTGTGCACTGGGCCTCCAGTAATATATAAGGGTACTGACTTTTTCACATATTCACAAACACTTGTTACTTTTCCAGTTTTTTTTATTATATCCATCCTAAAGGGAAGGAACTGTTATCATATTGTGGTATTGATTTTCATTTCACTAATGACTAATGGCATTGAGTAACTTTTCATGTGCTTGTTGGTCATGTATTTTTTTTTTTTTTGAAGAAACATCTTTTTAAGTTTCTTATCTTTTTTTAATTGTTTACTTTTGTCATTGTTGAGTTGTAAAAGTTCTATATATTCTAGGCTCTTATCATATATACATTGCAAATATTTTATCTCATTCTTTGGATTGTATTTTTACTTTTTTGATCATGTCCTTTGATATTATAAATGTTTTAAAATTTTTATGAAGTCCAATTTATCTATTTTTTTCTTTTGTTGTTTGTGCTTTTGATGTCAAATCAAGTAATTCATTGCAAGACACAAGGCAAGACTGTGACTGCTGTTTTTCCCCTAAGCATTTTAGAGTTTTAGCTTTTCTATTAGAGTCCTTATTTCTTTATTTTTTATTTATTTTATTTTTTTCTTTATTAAGGTATTACATATGTGTCTTTATCCCCCCATTGTCTCTCCTCCCTGCCACTCATGCCCTCAGACCCCTGGTATCTGTGTCCATTGGTTAGGCTTATATGCATGCATACAAGTCCTTTGGTTGATTTCTCCCCCTTATCCCCACCCTCCCCTACCTTCCCTCTGAGATTTGAAGGCCTGATTGATGCTTCTCTGTCTCTGGATCTGTTTTTGTTCATCAGTTTATGTTGTTCATTATATTTCACAAATGACTGAGATCATGTGATATTTATCTTTCTCTGACTGGCTGATTTTGCTTAGCATAATGCTCTCCAGTTCCACCCATGCTGTTGCAAATGGTAAGAATTCCTTTTTTACTGCAGCATTGTATTCCATTGTGTAGATGTACCACAGTTTTTTAATCCACTCATCTGCTGATGGGCACTTAGGCTGTTTCCAAATCTTAACTATGGTAAATTGTGCTGCTATGAACATAGGGGTGCATATATCCTTTCTTATTGGTGTTTCTAGTTTCTTGGGATATATTCCAACAAGTGGGATCACTGGGTCAAATGAAAGTTCCATTTTCAGTTTTTTGAGGAAGCTCCATACTGTTCTCCACAGTGGCTGCACCAGTCTGCATTCCTACCAGCAGTGCACAAGGATTCCTATTTTTCTGCATCCTCGCCAGCACTTGTTTGTTGATTTGTTGATGATAGCCATTCTGACAGGTGTGAGATGGTACCTCATCGTCGTTTTGATTTGCATCTCTCAGATGATTAGTGACTTTGAGCATGTTTTCATATGTCTCTTGGCCTTCCTTACGTCCTCCTTCAAAATGTATCTATTTAGGTCCAATGCCCATTTTTTGATTGGGTTGTTTATCTTCCTTTTGTTGAGTTGTATGAGTTCCCTGTAGATGTTGGAGATTAAATCCTTATCAGTGATAACATTGGCAAGTATGTTCTCCCATACAGTGGGCTTTCTTGTTGTTTTGTTGATGGTTTCTTTTGCTGTACAGAAGCTTTTTATTTTGGTGTAGTCCCATTTGTTTATTTTCTCTTTAGTTTCCACTGCCCTAGGAGCTGCTTCGACATATGTGTGAGATTTTGCTGCCTGTGGATTCCTCTAGTATTTTTATGGTTTCCTGTCCTATGTTTAAGTCTTTTGTCCATTTTGAGTTTATTTTTGTGTATGGTGTAAGTCGGAGATCTAGTTTCCTTTTTTTTTGCATGTATCTGTCCAATTTTCCCAATACCATTTATTGAAGAGACTGTCTTGACTCCATTGTATGTTCTTGCCTCCTCTTTATTTTTAATATTCACCTGAGGTCATATTGTTATTGATTTTGAAAGAGAGAGAGGAAGAAATGGAGGGAAGGGAGGGAGGGGAGGGAGGGAGGGAGAGAGGGAAAGAGAAACATCAATATGAGAGACAAACATCTATTGGTTGCCTCTGAGATGCACCCAGACCAGGGATGTAACCCACAAGCTGGGTATGTGCCCTGATCAGAAAATGAACCCACCACCTTTTGGTTGATGGAAGGATGCTTCAACCAATAGAGCCACACCGGCCAGGGCAAGTCTTGGATCTATTAAGAAATATTCTTTAAAATATTTTGTGTGTTGTAGAAGCCCAACTTCTTTCTTTTACATGAGGATATTCAGTTGTTCAGCCCAACTAGTTGAAGAGACTATTCTTTCCCTATTGAATGGTCTTGGTGTCTTGTCCAACATTAATTAGCCATAGATGTATGGGTTCATTTCTGGATTGTCAATTACACTTCTTTAGTCTATATTTCTATTTTTATGCAATACTGTACTCTTTCAATTTCTATAGATTGGTAGTAATTTTTAAAATAAACAAATGTGAGCTCTCCAATTCTGTTTGTTGTTCAAGATTATTTTAGCTATTCAGGGTCCCCTGCATTTTCTTATGAATTTTAGGATCAGCATTTCAATTTCTGCAGAGAAGTATTGCCATGAATCTAAGAGCACCTTGGGAAGCACTGCTATATTAACAGTATTATTTTACAATCTGTTAATCAGAATATCTTTCAATTTATTTAGATGCTCTTAATTTCTTTCAACAATGTTTTATAGTTTTAGATGTACATTTCCCAAACTTCTTTATTTAAATTGATTCCTAATTATTTTTTGTTATTACATGATATTGCTTTTAAATTTCTATTTAGATTTTTTATTGCTAATGTATAGAAATACAGCTGATTTTGCACATGGATCTGGTATCCTGCAACATTGAAACATTCATTTAATAGCAGTATAGTTGTATGCTAGGATGAGTTTGTGTGTGCTCTGCAAATTGAGATAGTTTTACCTCTTCCTTTCCAATGCATCTTAATTCTTTTAATTGCTTCATTGCTCTGGTTAGAACTTTTATTACAGTGTTAAATAGAGTAGTAAAAGCAAGCAACCTTATCTTGTTCCTGATATTTGGGGAGAAGCTTTCAGTCATTTATCATTAAGTATATTACGTTAAGGTTTTTCATAAAATTCTTTATCATGTTACAAAGTTACCTTCAATTCTTATCATATATGTTATTTCTGTCATCAAAATGTGCTGAATTTTGTCACATACTTTTTCTGCATCCATTGAAATGATCATGTTACTTTTTATTATTCTATGAATGTGGTGTATTACAAGAGAGTGAGCTGCCTTCTCCCAGGCCTCTGCCATGCTTGGGAGTGGGAGATGATAACAAGGTAATCTAAAACACCATAAAGTTTTTATCAAAATTTTGAAGTTATTTTTTTCATTAAGCACTCTCCTCATTGTTTCTTTTAATTTAATAAATCTTTATTGTTCAGATTATTACAATTGTTTCTCCTTTTTTCTTCCCATATCTCCCCACCACCGGGTTCCCATCCCCCCTCTGCTCCTACCTCCCCCCCGCTGTCCTTATCCATAGGTGTATGATTTTTGTCCAGTCTCTTCCCATACCCCCCACACAGACACCCCTTTCCCCATGAAAATTATCAATCCACTCCCATTCTATGCCTCTGATTCTATTATGTTCAGCAGTTGATTCTGTTCCTCAGATTTTTAATTCACTTGACATTTAGATTCACTTGTTGATAGATATGTATTTGTTGTTCACAATTTTTATCTTTAATTTTTTTTTTCTTTTTCCTCTTTTTAAAGAATACCTTTCAGCATTTCATATAATACTGGTTTAGTGGTGATGAACTCCTTTAGCTTTTTCTTATCTGTGAAGCTCTTTATCTGCCCTTCAATTCTGAATGATAATTTTGCTGGGTAGAGTAGTCTTGGTTGTAGGTTCTTGCTATTCATCACTTTGAATATTTCTTGCCACTCCCTTCTGGCCTGCATAGTTTCTGTTGAGAAATCAGCTGATAATTGTATGGGTGCTCCCTTGTAGGTAACTAACTGTTTTTCTCTTGCTGCTTGTAAGATTCTCTCTTTGTCTTTTGCCCTTGGCATTTTAATTATGATGTGTCTTGGTGTGGTCCTCTTTGGATTCCTTTTGTTTGGGGTTCTGTGTGCTTCCTGGACTTGTAAGTCTATTTCTTTCATCAGGTGGGGGAAGTTTTCGGTCATTATTTCTTCAAATAGGTTTTTAACATCTTGCTCTCTCTCTTCTTCTGGCACCCCCATAATTCTGATGTTGGTACGCTTGAAGTTGTCCCAGAGGCTTCTTACACTATCTTCAACTTTCTGAATCCTCTTCTCTTCTTGCTTCTCTGGAGGAGTGTCCTTTGCCTCTTTGTATTCCAAATCTTGAGTTGATTCTTGCGTTCCTCTAGTCTGCTGTTGGGTCTCTGTATATTTTTTATTTCAGTCAGTGTATGTTTAATTTATAGTTGGTCATTATTCATATCCTCGAAGGTCTCATTAAATTTATCAGCCTTTTCCATGAAATTCTTGAAAAACCTTATAACCGTGGTTTTGAACTCTATGTCCATTCGTTTGTTCTCCTCCATTTCTTTCATTGGGGATCTGTTTCCTTGCCTCCTCATTTTCACTGCTTCCCTGAGTTGGCTGGGTAGCTTTGTGTACTAGGTGTCCTACTGGTTCAACGGGTCAGCCTCCCAGTTACCTGAGGTGAACACTCTTGGTGTACCCCTTTGTGGACTGTGTGTACAGCCTTGTTGTAGTTAAGTCTTGATTGTTGTTGGTGTCACTGGGAGGAATTGACCTCCAGGCCAATTGGCTGTGAGGACCCGCTGTGTCTATAACGAAAGAATTTCTGTGCTGGAGAAAGTACCTGCATCCCGCGCTCCAGCGCAGTAAACAATGATTGCTGGGCGCACCTCTGCAAAAAAGTCACTCTCACTTTCTGGCCTGATGGCTGAGAGTCCAACTTCTCCCCGTAGGTGTCTGGGTCCCCCGCGTGTCCCCAGAAACTGGATTTCAGAGTGATCGGGATGTTGTCTCCCTTCGGGTTGAAGAAAAGCCGCGTGCCCAGTCGCCCGCCACCAGCCCTATTCGCGTGCCTCCGTACCTCAGCTTTTCAGCGTTTGTGCTCCTTTCTCTTCTTAGTTGTAAATCTTCCACTCAGCTAGCTTTCCCGTGGTTCTGGGTGGTAGACGTTTTGTCTTTTAGTTGTATTTTTGAAATTGTTGTGCGAGTCGGCAATTTAGTTGTTTAACTTTGCCACCACCTTGGTTCCTCTATTAGATCTCTCCCTCTTCTTTTTTTTTTTTTTTCTTAACAGATGCATAGTTCAGAAAACTTTGATTCTGGCAGTTTGTGGCAACTTACACATTGATTGTGCAGAAAAACACAGCACAAAATTCCTTACACTGCTAATTTGCCGATTTCTCTCAAGTACATATAATTGATTATAACATGGTCTTTAAAATTATGCATTCTATATGTGGGCCTGTGTTTTGGGGGAAATAACACATGTAAACATATATGCAGTCCCTTCATTTTGAATCCCTTATTGTTAACTGAACCTTTCTAAAGTAAATAACCTGTATTTGCATATGTGTGCTATTCTTTTCAGTATTACTGGTTTCTTTTTTTAAAATATGTTTTTATTGATTTTAGTGAGGAAGGGAAAGGGAGAGATAGAAACATCAATGAGGAGAGAGAATAATTGATGGCTGCCTCCTGCATGCCCCCCACTGGGGATCAAGCCTGCAACCCATTCATGTGCCCTTGACTGGAATCAAACCTGGGACTCTTCAGTCCACAGGCCAATGCTCTATCCACTGAGCAAAACTGGCTATGGCTATTACTGGTTTCTATCCTAATTACTTTATGTTTATGTACCTAAAATAATCTAGATATCTATAAATATTTATTAATACCTCTATGATATACGAATTAATATACAAATGAAAAAATTGTATAATTAAATTTAATTCATTCAAGAGAGTGGTAAATGCTTGCTGATGACCTTGAATAAGGTAGCTCCTAAATTCTACTCAGACTATGCATGAAGTCAAATAAATTAAAAGCAAAAAAAACAAAATAATTTCTGAGATATTTTAAACTAAAAATCATTATTTAAATCTCTATTTTGGAGGCACCTGGGTTAAGTACACTATTAATAATATTTATAGCTACCTTTAAGTTATATATTGATGCACATAATCCTTTTCCAAATTTTTGTGCTGTTTATCAAATGAGGCTACATCCATTCCCTGAAATAGTGCTGAAGTTTAAGGAAGTCCAAAGTATCTATTAAAAATATTTCATAATTCATAAGTAAGTTTCTTCAACTGTGTGTTTGTTAGTCACAGTGGGTATCTAGAATGATTACACTAGCACCACATATCCTCTGAGTTTATCTAACACTAATTACACAAGTGACCTTCTAGCTCACAAAGTCAAAAATGCCACATTAACACTGATATTTCCTTTGCTATGCTTGCCAGATTTGCAAATGCACAGTGCTATAAATCGTGCATAAGTGTACTGTGCACATACCATTTTCCAGTGTCAGAGTAAGAATAATTTTATAACATATTTGTAAAGTTAACTAATAAAAGCATTAACCTTGCCTGGCCAGCGTGACTCAGTGGTAGAGCGTTTACCTATGAACCAGGAGGTCACAGTTCGATTCTGGATCAGGGCGCATGCCTTGGTTGTAGGCTCGATCCCCAATGTGGGGGATGCAGGAGGCAGCTGATCAATGATTCTCTCTTCTCATTGATGTTTCTATCTCTCTCTCCCTCTCACTTCCTCTCTGAAATCAATAAAAATGTATTTTTAGAAAAGCATTAACCTCAATGTTCAAAAGGTAAGACAAAGCCTACTGAAAGGAAATCAAAACATCTCTCCTTCCAAATAAACCAGCTTTTTAGAGTTTACACCAGAAATAAACTTAAATAGTAGTACTATAACTATGAAAATTGTTAACTCCTAAATATGCAGAACTTAATAAAAGAACTAACCCTAACATGAAGGCATTGACTTCTGTACAGAAACTGAGACTATAAGTTGTTGGGAAACTCCTTTTCTAGGCAATCATAGCTCTGAGCTTGTGTAAATTTTATTGCCAACAGACAGCTGCCATGGGACATTTTGCTGAAAGAACAAAAGATATATTCTTTGCTTGGAATGAGTCTGCTACTTTGCTCTAATTGTAAGGTAGTAATTAAATATATCTAACCCACTTAAGTCAGAATAGCTGAAGAAAGTCACAGAAAATTGCATTTCAAAGCATATATAAAGGATGGGGATGGTGAGGTGGGTGAGGATTTTAGTCATTGTGACATTCAAAAAGAGACAACATTTCCCAGTGGAATTCTAAGATGTGATGGTTCAAACATTAATGCAAGTCATTTTGAAGTTAAAGTCTTCATTAAAACCTTGGAGTTTATAGTTTGAACTTTGTGTTTCTTAATTAATAGGGCAGTTAATACTGCCCTATTAACCAAAAAAGTGACAGCAGACAGATTTTTTAAATTGTATGTATTGATTTGCAAGAGAGAGATTTGTTGTTCCACTTATTTATGCATTCATTGTTTGATTCTTTTATGTTCTCTGACCCGGAATTGAACCTGCAAATTTGGCATATCTGGATGATGTATAACCAACTGAGCTTCCTGGCCAGGGCCCAGACAAAATTTTTTTTTTAATTTAAATTTATAAAGCTATAAACTGGACACCCAAAATGTTACTGTTAGGTAGGCAGTTATACATGAGCAGCTGGGGTGGGTGTGCTCTAGGTCCTGAACAGGGGTGGGACCAACATTGCCTCCAGACTGCCTTGCTATGGGCAGCCCAGCAATCGGCAGATCACCAGTGGGCAAGTTCAGAGTCAGTAGGTTCTTGTTGGTGCAAACTCAGAGGGAAAGGACATGACCTCCATGCTAATGGGACCTCACTAGGGCTCTGGACTAATTATGATAACATTTGCGTTTTGGTTTTAACCCCACTGCTCGTGGGTTTTTCTGTATGCATTATGTGTAAGAGCATGTCCAGAAGAATGGTAGCTTTTGTCATCCATCCCTGAATTCAAATGAAAGGCTTCACCCAGAAAATCATTCTTTTAAACCTAGGAGTTGGAGGCCATGCTCTCTCTAGCATATGCTCTACCTACAAGGAGCATACCCATGCCATTCCCTTTGCCTTTCTCTTCCCTCACAGGCATGTATTCCCTAAACTCTAAGGGTCCCCCTGAGACTTGCAATCACAGGAGAAATGGGCAGCTGCAGTTTGTCCCAGGATCACCCCCTGAACCTGTCTCCAAGGTCCCCTTTTCTCGGACTTCCCAGTGAGTTAAAGCAGCCGAGCCATTGTCTCGATACTGGTCCCATACCTCCTTTGGAGTCTATCATCAATAAACCCCATTTTGCTTTACTTTTATTTTCATTGACCTTAAAATCTTTTCTGTGTCGACGAAAAGAACCGAGGTCCCAGCCAGTAATTGCAATTGATAACATTACCATCAAATATGTGCAATTACATCATATAGATATGCTTCAAATATTAAGGCAGAATTTCCACACACACCCTTTTTTTTTTTACTACAATAGAACTAACTCTATTACCACCACCAATTAGGGAATCACTCAATTACAGTCTATTAAAAAAAAAAGGCAAAGGTAGGAACGTGAAAGAGAATCCAGGTGGGGGGATTCATGTTGAAAGCATTTTTAAATGGAATCTCCAGGCCTAACATTTTGTACTAAGAGGAAAGATTAGAGTAGAATGAAATAGTTTTGGGATTAGAATAGTATGTACCTTTTGTAGTTTGGAAAAATATATGAGCATGGAGATTGACACCTGCTTTTTGTGTCAAGATTTATGCAAACTGAAGACCAGCAAGCATAGTACCTGCCAGGAAAGCAGACATCGAGCACAACAAAGAGACTGTCTAGGTGGAAATAATCTGAAAGCGGAAAAGAAAGATGGTGGACTGGCTAGGAATGTTAGGATTTGAAGAATAACACTGGTGAGTTCTTTTTTTATTTTTATGTTTTTGTTAATACTCACCTAAGGATATTTTTTATATTGCTTTTCAGAAAGAGTGGAAGGGAGGGAGGGAAGGGAGAGAGAGGAGAGAGGAGAGAGGAGAGAGGAGAGAGGAGAGAGGAGAGAGGAGAGAGGAGAGAGAGAGAGAGAGAGAGAGAGAGAGAGAGAGAGAGGTGAGAGAGACACATCAGTTCACTGGTTGCCTCCCACATGCACCCAGACTTCGGACAGGGAACAAACCTGCAACCCAGGTACATGACCTTGACCAGGGATCGAATGCTTGACCCTTCAGTACTTGGGCTGATGCTCTGACCACTGAAAAACACTGGCCAGAGCTCTCTTTTTTAAAAATCTACCATATAGCTCAAACTGAGTGACTGCAAACATGAATGTCCAATAGGCATAGGCAGAAAAAAAGGAGAGAGGGAGGAAGGGATGGAGGAACAAAGAAATGAATAAGCAAGGATGGAAAAAAAAGGAAGGAAAAAAAGAAGGAAGGAAGGAAGGAAGGAAGAAAGGAAGGGAGGGAGGGAGGGAGAGAGGAAGGAAGGGAGGAAGGAAGGGCCAAAATAATAGGAAAGAGGAATTGAGGAGGTGCCTAATGGGCAGACCTATACCTATGTCAGCATTGTCTTGAATCTGCCTGAAGAACAAGGGCCGACCTTTGCCCCAAGATGTCATCAACAGTGGAACTGGAACAGTACCCAACTCATATCTCACATCCATGGGCAGAAGAAAATCTCTTTTTATAGTACTGAAGATGACATCCTGCCCAGTAGCTCCTGGACGTTCATCCAGTGACAGAAGGCAACCTCAGACCAATGTCACCCAAGCACAGTAACTCCTACCCTCTATCCAGCAACAAATAATGACTCAGGCCAGGCACTGCCAATTCTCCAGTCAATGGCAGAAGATAATTCTTTCTCACATTTTCTGAACCTCCACCCAGTAACAGAATACCACTCAACCCCACAGCTCCTGGTCCTCTAATCAGTGTCAGAAGCTGCTCATGTAGGTGCTTCCTTCCTCAGTACTAGTGGTAAAGATGGACAGGCAAGACCATTGCCACTGTGTGGCCAGAGTAAAGGTCAGGGAAAACACTCTCTGTCATGCAGTTCTGGCATGTATCACAATTCACCTAAAGAGACTGAGAACCAGGAAAGTGCCTTCTTTCCCACAAGCTAAACCAGCAGAAATATCACCTGAACTCAAGTGAAATGGGATAATAATAGCATTATAGGGCTCAGTAAACTAAATTGGCAATGGAACTATAGCCCACAAATTGGCCAAAACTAATACGTTAAACTTAAACAGAGTAATTGTCTGCTAAAAATCAAACATTTAAAAAGAAACAAGAGTCTCCTTGCATAATAGGTAAAATATCTAGAATACTTGAAAAATCACTCATCATACCAACAACCAGGAAAATAACATTAATGAGACATTACAATCAAGTAATGACAACATTAAGGTGAATTTGATATTGGAATTATCTAACTCAGACCTAAAATGACTATTACACCTGCATATAAATCCCATAACTCTGATTTTAACAAAGTAACACATGTACATGGTTAGAAAATGCCAAGGTCTGTGCCTAACCACTGTTGTCATTATTGTCCCAACGGAAGCCGCTGTTAATGTTTCCAAAACCATGTGTATTTACCAGTTAAAAAATAAATAAGTAAATAAAAAATAAGTAAAATGATGATCACAAGTGTGATTTAGAAATCAATCATACATTCTTCTGAAACAAATGGGAAAAAACACACAAAACCTAGAAACGCTCAACAAAGAAACAGTTTCTTTTAAAAGAATAATTAGGTAACTACAGAATTTAAAAATACTGAATAATACAATCAGCAAGATAAAAATATTGTTGGATGGGTTCTATTGCAGGGTACAGATGATAGAAGAATCAATAAACTTTATGACAGATCAATATAAATTACTTAATCTGAGCAATAGAAAGAAAATATAATGCCAATACAATAAACAGAGCCTGGGTCCTGTGGAACATAAGAATTAACAGTTAGACATTGGGATTCCAGAAAGAGATGAGACAAAATGTGAGACTGAAGAAAGTATTTGAAGAAATAATAGCTTTAAAAATTCCCAAGTTTGAGGAAGACATAAAGCTACAGATTTAGAAATATGATATTAAATAGAAAATTCCAGAAATACATAATTTTTTTCTGATTTTGATGGTTGTATTAAGATTCATATTTTTATCATGCTATTTCATTTTCTCCTTATAACAATAAAATAGATATAGCTCCTGCTAAAATTCAATGTCTCATTGGGTGTTTGTTTTCATTTAAATTTATTGGGGTGACATTGGTTAATAAAATTATACTAGAGGCCTGGTGCACGAAATTCGTGCACGGGGAGTGGGGGTGTGTCCCTCAGCCCAGCCTGAACCCTCTCCAATATGGGACCCCTCGAGGGATGTCCAACTGCCCGTTTAGGCCCCCCTGCTGGCCATCTTGTGGCAGCCATCTTGTGTCCACATGGGGGCAGCCATCTTTGACCACATGGGGGCAGCCATCTTGTGTGTTGGAGTGATGGTCAATTTACGTATTACTTTTTTGTTAGATAGGATAGGTTTCAAGTATACAATTATATGATACATCATCTGTATATTGCATTGTGTTTCCAACACCCAAAGTAAATTTTTCTTCTGTCACCATATATCTGACCCCCTTTATCCTTTACTACTCCCCCACCCCTTTCCCTCTGGTAACAACCATACTGCTATCTTTGTCTATGAGCTTTTGTTTATCTGCTTTTCTTGTTTGTTCATTTGTTTCAGGTTTATTTTTCATATATGTTCTTACCTTTTTCTGTCTGACTTATTTCACTTAGCATGATATTCTCAACATTCATTCATTATTTTTTACAAATAGTAATATTTCAACTTTTCTTATGGCTGAGTAGTATTACATTAAACATTGTTTTAAATTGTGCACTGTTTGGAGTACTGTGACAAAATATTGTGACTAACACTATGTCACAAAGCCACCTAATTCAGCTCATTACATCTCATCATGTAAGCATTGTATCATCCTAAGAAGGGTGAGTACAGTACAATAAGACACTGTGTGAGAGAAAAACCACATCCATATAACTTTTATAGCAGAATATTGTTGTAATTTTCCTGTTTTATTACTAGTTGTTAATTTCTTATTTTGGTAAATTTGTAAATTAAACTTTAGTATAGGTATGCATGTATAGAAAAAAACATCCTATGTAACAAAAGACTAATATGCAAATCAACCAAACGGTGGAATGACTGGTCATTATGATGTGCACTGAACACCAGGGGGCAGACACTCAATGCAGGAGCTGTACCCTGGTGGTCAGTGCACTCCCACAGTGGGAGCGCCATGCCAGAAGCCGGGCTCACAGCTGGTGAGCGCTGCGGTGGTGTTGGGAGCCTCTCCCACCTCCACTGCAGCGCTAAGGATGTCTGATGGCTCCGACTGCGAGAGGGCACATGCTGGACTGAGGGCCCCCCACCCCGAGTGCATGAATTTCATGCACTGGGCCTCTAGTACTATATATATATATATAGGGTTCAGTACTATCTGTGGTTTCAGAAATCCCCTGGGGTTCTTGGAATATATCCCCTGCAGATAGGGAGGGACTAATGTACATATCATAATTAAACTTCTGGATTAAACACACAAAAAATGCTACAAGCAACCAGAAAAAAGTAACAGATTACTTGTAAGGACATACCCATTTGAGTAACAGTAGATTTCTCATCTGAAATCATGAAGATGGATAGGAGGTGGTACAGTAATTTTGAACCAGCCAAAAATTTACTTGGCAAAAATATCCTTCAGCAATAAAAGAGAAATAAAGATACTCAGAAGAACAAAAACTATGATAAGTTGTCACTAGAAGACCTACCCTTAAAGAATGGCTAAAGGAAGGAGTCCAATCAGAAAGGTAATGATAAGATAAGTAGACTTACATGACAGAAATAAAATAAGAGCAAATGGTGACTGGAAGAGTAATATAACAGTTATTCTAATATTTTCTTAAGTTGTATTTGATAGTTGAAGCAAATGATAATGATACTGATATTTAATGATAATGATATTTAATGTATATATAGGATATATTCAGATAAATGTATTTAAGAAATGGGGAGAATAAAGGAAACTAAGTAGAAGTAAGATTTCAACATTTACTAAAAGTAGAGTAGACTGTGTGATAAGTTATGTATGTGCATTGTGTCCTCAGAGCAGTCACTAAGAAAACTATACAAAGTGATGTGTTCAAAAACATCATAAATTAAAAAGATGGAATTCTGCAAAAATTTTCATGTAACCCCTAGGAAAGCTGAAAAGATAAACAATGAAATGAAAAAAAAAACACAAGCAAAACAGATAATAAAATGTAAGACTTAAACCTAACATCAATAATTACTTTAAATGTGTTTCATGTACACTATGTAAAAGACAGAGATTGGATCGGTATATTTAGAATACCACTCACAGTAATGAATATAATGAATAGGCAAATAATTGGCAGTTATATAGAAGAAATGAATCACACACCATCAACCAATAGAATCTCAATGACATTTTTGAAATATTCTGGCTAACAACAGAATATATCTATACTAATAATAGAGGAATGTGCAAATTATCAGGGACACTGTCACAGTAACAGTAACGACCGAATAGCAGGCTGTGTGGGGTGACCAGGCAGGCAGGGGGGGAGGCAGTTGAGGGTGACCAGGCCAGCAGGGGGGTAGTGAGGGGCGACCAGGCTGGCAAGGGGCAGCAGTTGGGGGCAAGCAGGCCGGCGGGGGGGAGGGCAGTTAGGGGCAACCAGGAGTTGGCAGAGGGAGGAAGTTGGGGGCAACCAGGCCGGCAGGGGGGGGCAGTAAGGGGCGACCAGGCCGGCAAGGGGTGGCAGTTAGGGGCAACCAGGCCGGCAGGGGGGGCCAGTTAAGGGTGACCAGGCTGGCAAGGGGAGCAGTTAGGCGTGCTCAGGACGGCAGACAGAGGTGGTTAGGGATGATCAGGCTGGCAGCAGGGGCAGTTAAGGGCGATCAGGCAGGCAGGCAGGTGAGAAGTTAGGATCATGCAGTACTGGATTGTGAGAGGGATGTCTGACTGCTGGTTTAGGCCCAATCCCTGGGGATTGGGCCTAAACCGGCAGTTGGACATTCCCCTAGGGTGCAAGATGGGCTGAGGGGAATTTTGTGCACTGGGCCTCTAGTGTACATATAATGTTTTCCAAGAATCCATAGGACATGAAAACAGACTATTTAAAAATTTACATCATATAAAGTATATGTAATCAAACAGATAAACAACAGGAAAAATTTTAAAACACCTAAAAATTAAACAGTGCACCTCTAGACAATCTATGGATCAAAGAGAAATTTTCAAAGATAATTTAAAGATACATATAACTTAATGTAAATGATAATACAACATATATTTTTGTGTGGAAAGCAGGTTATGTGTTTATGACAGAGAAATTTATAATCACTAAATGATTATATCATAAAAGAGGAAATAAATCAACAAGATATGTATCTACCTTTATTTTTTTATTTTATGTTTTAATCCTCACCTGAGGATACTTTTTCATTGATTTTAGAGAGAGTGGAAGAGAGAGGGAAAGACAGAGAGAAATATCGATGTGAGAGAAACATATCGATTGGTTGTCTCCTTGCACAGGCCCTGGCCAGGGCCCAGGCTGGGGAGGAGTCTGCAGCGAAGGTACATGCCCTTGACCTGAATCGAAACCCAGACCCTTTGGTCCACAGACCGACACTCTATCCACTGAACCAAACCTGCTAGGGCTATGTATCTACCTTTAAAGAAGAGAATACATCCAAATCAATCAGAAGAAAGAAAATATAAAAATAAGAGGTAAGATATATAATCTATACCCATAACACATATTTCATTATAAGCACACATTTTAATGTAATATTAAAAATTAGAAAAATAAACGTAATTTTATGTCTTTTCTCAGAAAGGAAATCAAATATGCAGCTTATAATTATTTGCTAACTGTTTATTCATTTCCTTTTCATTGACTCTATCGAGAAGCGCTGTTGAATGTTTTGAAATTGTTGCTATGGACTGATGTTTAAACTGAAATTACATTTTGATATTGTAGAACAAATATAACTCCTTGTAGAATAATGTGTTTTAGAATTTGAAGAACTAGTAAATGTTCCTGAAGATGTTTGAAGTTTTATGCATTTTAGCAAACACTTTCAAATTGAGTGTATCTACAGCTGAAAAGATATCACATAAGAGAAGAGAGCTTTGAACAGAAAGCCAATCTCTACCATTTTAATCAGATGTTCTTTTCTTAAGACAAAATAAATTTATCGAGGTGACACTGGCTAATAAAATTATAGAGGTTTCAAGTATACAATTATATGATACATCATCTGTATATTGCATTATATGCCCACCACTCAAAGTCAAATCATACAATAGTATGATGGTTACCAGAAGGAAGGAGGGGGGTAGTAAAAGGTAAAGGGAGACAAACATAGAGTGATAGATTAGTCAGATATTCTCTCTCTTCAACTAGGAATCTAAGATGTTTTAAGTTTCCTTTTCTTCATCACCTAATCTGTTTATAAATTAGTCATTTCTTCCTTTAAAAGATGTGTCCTCTTCCCCCTTTCTACCCCTCCATCAAGATCACAGTCTTTGGTTTTCTTACTTTATCTTTTGATGGGAAAAGATATACCAGTATACTAATTATTCTTTATAATTTCTGTCTTGTCCTACACCCTAAACTAGTCATATAAGCAGCAAATCAATCTTAAAATGCCTGTCATTCCTCCATTCTCCTTGATAACAGATCACATCCAGATAATTCCATGAAGCACTTTATCCATTCTTTGCTTTTGCTTCTCCTCTCAATAATACCTTCAGTATCATTCCTTATCCACTATGCCTTCCTATCACAAATCAGAACCAACATTCACAGTAACTTTTCTGTTGTCTCTTACATTTTTAAAAATTGATTTTAGAGAGAGGAAGGGAGAGAGACTGACAGATATATAGAGAGAAACATGTATGTATTGTTCCAGGTATATATGTGCATTCATTGGTTCATTCTTGCATATGCCCTGACAGCCAGGATCAAACCTGCAATTATGGCATATCAGGATGGATGATGTTTTAACCAACTGAGATATCCAGCCAGGGTCAAGTTTTCTATTGTCTCTTTAATCAACAAAATTATACATCATCTATGAGGTAGTAGCTGTCATAAAGCTTTCACTTTTGTCTTTCTGTTTCAAATATTATGCTCTTCATTATATCTTCCCAATAACAAAACATAATAATTAGTTTGGCAAATAATTTTATTATCTTAGCATTTTAAGTTCTTTATTTGCATACTCTTTTGTTCTATGTTAATGTCCAATTAAAAATCTATCTAAATTTGTAAGCTTGATGTTTCTATTAAAAATCTCTCTCTTTGGACATGACAGAATACATTTTAAAGGAATTCACACTCTCCTACACTACACCATTTACTTCTTTTAACTCCTAACCAATATATTATATACCCAGATTTAACCTATTTTTAAGTTGCAAAGCCAAGTCACATTATATTAAATAATAAGAAAAAATAAATTTGAAAGTGATAGACCTATTTTGTTTCTAATTTGATAATTTGCTGGTACATAAAGTACAAAATACTAAACCATTTATTTCAGGTAAAAAAGGTTTTATAGCATCTCAGTTTATAATTAAGCAACACTTTCTTTTGTAATTTACTTCTATTTATTGAACTTCATAGTTTATAAATGATGTTTTAAATCAGTAAGAGTAATGTTATTTTAAAAATCTAGTGGTTATAATATTTTACATTTTATACATTTTAGATTTATATTTTATACATTTGCATTAATTTTATCTAAACTAATTTTTCCAAAAATGATTCATCTTAATTTTATATAAATGTCATTTGGTAATGCAGAATGTTTGCAATATTCTCATATGTCTAAAAATACTTTTATATCAGTTAAAATACATTTTTTGCTTATTTTGCCTTATACAAAGCAGATAAACAGACATGTAGCAGTTTCATATAACAAATATTTTTAAACACAATAATATATGTCATGCATATTCCACTTAGCAGACCATTTCCAAGCTCATTCTGTTTTATGGATTTTTATTAGAACATTAAAAGTTTGCTTAGATCAAAAGCAGCATTAAAGCTCTGAACCATTTTTATGTTCATGCAAAAATTAATGAGCATTTCCTATTTATAGGGGTTGCCATTTGATTAGAACCTGGCAATTCTATGATCTGATCCATGCCAGAAATAAAGTAAAATAGTAGATGTTTCCAATTAAATCGAAAACTATACTCTAGATTGTTAGGTAAAAACTGTAATGAAATGATTTTTATAAAATTTTGTATGTTGTTTTGCATTAAATTGAAAGGCTGGGTTTTTCTCCTGATGTAGATTCCATGACTTTGCACACTGACTGTGAAGAACTCTAAACCATAATGGACTTTCAATGCATTTGTGCTGCTCCATATACTAATATATATATACACTAGAAGCCCCTCAGCCAGGCCTGTGCCCTCTAGCAGTCCAGGAGCCATTGGAGGATGTCCAACTGCCATGGAAGCAGGAGAGGCTCCCACCATCTCCGCTGCGCTGGTCAGCCATGAGCCCAGTTTCTGGCTGAACGGTGCTCCCGCTGTGGGAGCGCACTGACTACCAGGGGGCAGCTCCTGCATTGAGTGTCTGCCCCCTGATGGTCAGTGTGCATCATAGCAACCAGTCATTCCACCTTTCAGTTGATTTGCATATTAGGGTTTTATTATATAGGATGTGATACATCATTTTACAAAGTTAAAGAAAATTGTGAGAACTGTGTGTCAGTGCAATTTCTTTTTCCAATTCTGAAAAAAAATTTTTTTTGAAGATTCATATCACAATATGGGTGTGATTAAAATAGGTTTTATGAATTCAGTTTTAGAAACATACTTGCTTTGTATACATATATATGCAAATAAGTTTTTCCTTTAAAAATCTATTCAGTTACCTTGGCTTCCTATTCTATAAAACTAGGTAACTAAGTTCATTTTTAAGGTTCTTTGTGATTCCATGATTTTATGAATATATACTTTCATTAATTTACAAGGAAAACATATTGGCTATTTCCCAAAACTTAAAGAACAGATTATTTGAGGAGCATCGAGATAGATATGTTGCAGCCTGTGAACTTATTCTACAAATGGAGATCCATACACATGCAGATTTTAAAAATTATAATAATGTTGAAAAATTTGTTTTATCTGTTTCTCAACCTATTTTACTATTGCTCCATTTCTCTCATACTACTCGCCCTCTTGGAAACTTCTGGTCTACAAATGTGGACTATTCAATATCTGTGTGCCTTGATTCTCTTGACACAAAATTACGTTGTGATAAATTTGATTAATCTTAAATTCTACACCCCCACGCACATTATATTTACAATCTTAAGTTTCACTAATGCTGTAACAACGCAGCCTTGCAGTCCTGAAAACGCCTCTTTTTATAATATCAACTTACCTGGGAGTATAGGTGTATAATTTAAATCAAAAGGATCATTGAGAATGGATTAAAAGTCAGAACCATCTAAGGAGTCCATGGCCATGAATATGTTGTTACAGCTGGTTATGCTCTTGCATCTAAAGAACAAAATGGTTCTTAAAATGCTGGTAAGTGGGGGATGCTATACTGAACTAGAAGGAAGACTGAAGAATCTCTCATATTGCCTGTAACAGGAAGCAAGCCCTGGCTGGGTTGCTCAGTTGGTTGGAGCATCTGCTGATACACCAGAAGGTCACAGGTTCAATTCCTAGTCAGGGCACATACCTAGGTTGTTGGTTCAATCCCCAGTCAGGGCTAATATGATAGGCAACTGATGGATGTTTTTCTCTCTTTTTCTCTGTCCTCCCTCCCTTCCTTCCAATAAAAACATATCCTTGGGTGAGGACTTAAAAAAGAAATCAGTACATAGTCATTAAAAGCATTTCCAAGACACTATTTCCAATTTCTTCAAAATCAATAAAAGGTTTTAAGTATTGAGTTTGTGAAAATGATTCTGTTTCACATATGTAGGTTTAGAAGTTACAGTAAAAATATATGCATCAGAAAATATGTAATCGCCAAAACCGGTTTGGCTCAGTGGATAGAGCGTTGGCCTGCGGACTGAAAGGTCCCAGGTTCGATTCCGGTCAAGGGCATGTACATTGGTTGCGGGCACATCCCCGGTAGGTGGTGTGCAGGAGGCAGCTGGTCGATGTTTCTCTCTCATCGATGTTTCTAGCTCTCTATCCCTCTTCCTTCCTCTCTGTAAAAAATCAATAAAATATATTAAAAAAAAAGAAAATATGTAATCAGAATCTAGCAGTAAATTAAAAAAACTGTAAAAGAGAGAAATAAAACACTTTATTTGAAAATACTAATTCTAATTCTATTGTTTTAATCATAGAAAGTATGTGAATAAAAGGAAAATATCATTATTAAGAAAACTAATAAAATTACTTTCAAATATCTTCAAATCTTTTAGGTCTATATTTTTGCCTCTCCTCTGGGATACAAAGTATGTATCAGTGTGGTATAATTCCTAAATTTTTTAAAATTTTGATAACACTCAAGAGATAGGTGCTATCATAATTCCTATTGACATCACATTTCCTAACCCTTTTCTGTCTGAGCCAGGTCTGATATCTGCCCCCTCCTCCCCACCTCCTTTTTAACAGCTTTATTGAGAGATAATTCACAAACCATATAACTGATTAGATGACAGTGTACAACTCAATGTTTTTCAGTATGTTCAGAGTTGTGAAACTATTACCAGAATCTAATTTTAGAAAATTTTCATCTACCTCCAAAGAAAACCTGTACTCATTGCCAGTTACTCCTCATTTCCCTATCTCCCAACCCTAATGTAAGTTCTCCAAGTGACATCCCCAAGGACCTTTGTGATCAACAGTCTCCTTCTCTTCCCAAGGCCTTCCCCTTGTTCACACCTTTTTTAGGAGCTCACCAAAACCCTGCTCATTAGAGTCTGAAATGACCAATCCAGTCTTGGCCCATAGACCCCAAAGCACTTCACCCCTAGACTCTAATAAAGAGATATGCCCAGGTCCTGTCTCTCTCTCTGCTTGTACCCTGCCTTCGCGTTCCCTATTAAGGCATACTGCATATTTTCTCCAGGACATGTGAGTAATAAACTCTTATTTCAATTTCCTTGTGGACTTGTGTTGAAACAAAGTTCTACACTTGGCACCCTGTGTCTCAACAAATATTAGCAAGTCATAACAACTTGTGCTATGGTTTGTAACCCACCTATGTTTATGCATTAATTCCATTTCCAAGGAAAAGCATGTCACCATTCTTCCAGTATTTCTATCCTAAAGCAGGTGTTTCTTTAAGGATAATTTCAAGTTTTTATGACTATTTCTGGACAAGTTTCATTTTACTTCTTCTTTTCTGACTTTTCTTTATGGTCCCTGTTATACTGGCAGGTACTCAAATAAATGTTTCCTTCATGATGCTGGCCTTGGGATTTCTGTTACTTCCTAAATAATTTTACAAATTTATTTTTCCATTGGCATGACCCTGACTAACACTTGTTCCTTTGGGTATCCTAAATATTTGCACAACCCAAACCTATACTCAATGTATCATTCTTATATATCTAATAATGATTGGCATCTTTATTTGTATGCTCCACAGTATCTTCAAACATAACAGACATTTAATATCATATTTTTTTTCACACATTACCTATTGATTCTGTTGTTTCCTAAATAATAAGCTAAGCGCACTAGTTTTGTTGATGGCACAGATTATTTTTTTGTATTTCTTTAATAATACCCTCCTATTTGATTTCCCTCTCTGATTTTTTACTTTTCCTCCATTAATATTCCATAATGCCATCAGGGTTATTGTTCTAAAATAAAAATTCAAAGATTTAACTCCCTAGCTTTAATGGATCTAAGTTGCCTACAGAATAAAGTTCCAAATTTATTTGCACATCACACATGACTTGTCATTATCTTGGCTTTTCCTGTATGTTCAAATTCATTTTATGGTTTGCCTCTTTCCTAAAGTCTCCTGGGTTGTAGTAATAACAAACGGAAGTTCTCTAGGTTTTAGCAATGAAAAATTGAGTTAGCTATTGTTTCTTATGCTTCCTTGCTTCATACAACTCCCCCCACACACATATCTCTGCCTTTAATATCTTGGCATTCTTGATGTTTCTTTAGGAAATTAGCTACATAATATGAGCAGCAGCTACATATAATAGTAAAGAGAACAGGTGCTAAGTTAAGATTACGCAGGTCATCTAGGTAAGTCACTTAAATTCTCTGTAGCACAGTGGGGAGTAACTAGCCCATAGCAGGCCTGTGATGCCCTAATCCCTTTGGAGCTGCATGAGGGAGTGGCTGACCTCCTCGGAAATCTTTCTCCTTAAAAACATGCCAATGTTGCTATTTCCTATATGAGAAGTCTTTGGGGAAAATGTAATAGCATATTTCTGGTTAATCTTGAGTGAGTTTTGACAATTTATGGATTTATGTGGCATGGCTGAGGAGAGTAAAACTTATCCATGAAGAAATTTTATATCTATGTGACAAATATATAACTAAGACTTGAAACTAATAAAACAAAACAAAAATTTGCTTTGAGAAAAATGCTCCAGAAGCACAGTGAAATTCGTGTGTGTGTGTGTGTGTGTGTGTGTGTGTGTGTGTGTGTGTGTTTTATAGTTACACCTAAACCAAGAGTCCCAGTGTAGGAAAAAGGGGCAGTTAGGGAACTGCATCTTTAGTCTTGCACCTTCAGAAAGGAATGCTTCATGTGTCTGCTTCTTGCTTGTATCCTTTGAATCACTAGTAAGGTTTGTTTTGGGACAAGATGTAAGACCCTATGATTACACTGACAATCCAACACTGGTGTGCACACAGATTGGTGACAACACTGGGTGTGTTTTGTTAAGCCCCATGTCACGTCACAATTGATAACACCTACTTCAGCCAGAAAAGGCAGGATGAGGAAGAAGAGGAGAATTTGTTACAGGTTGTTTTACTGATGGGATTTGGAGGAAATCAACTTAGTCCCTGGAGAGATAAACAGAAAACACAAATCAGATGGAAAAATGGTATTATTAGCAAAAAATACCATTTCCTGGCTATAATTAGCAGCTCAGTTAATGCCCCCTAAAGGAGAAAACTGGGACTTAGGAGGCTAGAAGTAAAACTGTTTTTTGTTTTTTTTTCTGATTACTCGAAACTCTTTCCATGTTTCCTTGGCCACAGAGGAGACTTTATATTCAAGAGCTCAATAATTCTCTCATGGCCTTGATTTCTGCAGTGTCTGTTTATGACTATTCAAGTAGCTGGAGGAGGCTGCAAGGTAACAAGGAATCAAGCTGGGCACTTCACAGAGAAAGGTGAGGAGAGGACTGATTAATCCCAGCTAGCATTCTCTGAATAAACAGTCAGGTGGCATAGCCTTATCCCAGAATCTTCTGGATGAAAAATGACATGGGTTGATGGCCAATCTTCAAGTGTGTTCAAACTTCTGTGAGCAGACTCTCTGGACGTAAGACTGCTAACTTGTTGTAATTAGTGTGAGTCAGAGTTGGGCAGACTGTTTCCTTAAAGTCCTGTTTTCTGTTACAGGAGTTGTTTTTGTACATATCTGGGCTATGTTCCTTATAATTTTAGGAATGAAATGCGCTCTTCCTTGCTGGCTGTATCCCAAGAGACAGTTCAGTGTCTAGACCCACAGACACTCGTTGATGCCTTGCTCCTTTCCTCCATCTGCAAAAAAGCAACCTTTGAAGCCAGGACTAAGCTATCCTCTTGTCACATATCTCTGACTTTCCTTCCACTTTTAAGGACTCATGTCATTAGATTGGGCTCACAGGGAAAATCCAGTACATTCATCCAATTTCAAGGTTAGTTCATTGGCAGTTTTATTTTATCTGCAACCTTAATTCACTTTTTAAATGTAGTGTACTATATTTAAATGTAATGTACTATATCTATAGATTAGAACTTGATCATCTTTGGTGGGAAAATCATCAGAAGCGGTCTAGATGTCAGAGGTGATTTCTGTGTCTCCAGTTCTTGCTTTGCTTGTAGGAATGAATTCAAACAAGAGACAACAAATAGCAGCAAAAGCAGGTGAGAGTTTATTTGCAGAAAAGGAATACACTCAGATATAGCCTAAGCAGACAGCTCAGCCTGCCGAAGCCGAACCAAGTGCACCACTTATTTGGGAGTTCTAAAATGTATACCTCTAAGCAGGAATGTCCCTAGGCAAGAAATAGGCACACCCTTCCTCATGTCTCAAAAAGAAAAAATCTCCTTAAGCTTCAAGGCCACCCTACCTGAATACTGTGCTGTGCTATCAGTTAGACCACATACTGGAGGATGTTTTAAAGTCTCCCCCTCCCTTGTTCTTGGGTCTGCTGTTCTTGTTAGTTTTGGTTTGTCACATCTCTCACGTATCCCCTCCAGGCCTGAACTACCTCTCCCAGCTCATGTCTATCAAGCTGCCTACTTTAACAGAATTATTTTTCCTACCATGTTAGCTATAATGATAGAGCTAACACTGAATCCTTTACATATCAGAGGAAGGATTGGAGCAGCTGAACTCTGTTTCTAAAGGAGTAGTGGAAGGTTTCTTTGTTGAACTGAGTAATAATGCATCTCTTACTCAATAGTCCAACTTTTTCTTAGGGTCTGACACTGTATCTTCTGCATGAGTAAGACCAGAACTGATGTAAGTATTTTCTAAATATAAACACATAAGTGAAAACTTCAAAAAATAGTCATATTTACATTTATAACATGGACTTTCTACCCTATGTTAGGATTTCGTGAAATTTATTGCTTATTATATACCAATAAGCAATAAAAAGATATATTTCCAAGATAATGATATAACAAAGCACCTGTATATAATTTTGTGTAGCTTTGTTACTTTCTTAGAATGTGGGTATTGAAAAATGCTAATTATTAAGCTGGAAAGAATTAGGATGTAATGCATTAGTATACCAAAGGTATTCTAGGTGGACATTTTTATATTTTTTATATTCATATTCCTCCGGTTGACATATATTTACTCAGAAAAATAAAGGGCTATAGATTACTGGGCACCATTTTATGTATGCCAAAGAACTATTGACATTTCCCATAAATTATTTTTATGATTTTTATACTCTAATTTATGTGACATGAATTATTTTCTGTTTTTACAGATGAAGAAACTAAAACTCACTAGAGTATTTAGGTTCTAAACAAATCCAATCAGGTGAGACCCAGGTCTAATTACAAAGTCTGTGCTCCATCTACTTTATTACATGGTTTCCATTCTCTAAAGAATTTCTGTTACTATTGAAACATTTCTGTATATGAAATAAAGCATGTGAGCATGCTTGTCTTTTAGAATGTGAAATGAACCTAGAGTGATTTTGGTTGTTGTTGATATTTAATGCAATAGAGAGAAGGGGTAATTCAGTGATCCATCATCAATACCTTACCTCTCTCTCTTAACTATCATTATTTTGTGAAAGTTTTAAAAATAGTAACCTCAGAGTAGGAAAACTAACCAAAAATATATACATAAATGTTTGTTTTTTTCCCAAATATAAATATGTAAATATTGGAATGTCTTGCAAAACTGTTATTCCAGACCTGTAGTGTCCCATGGTGCAGTTTTTGATAGTTTTGGTTTGTCACATCTCTCACATATCCCCTCCAGGCCTGAACTACCTCTCCTAGCTCATGTCTATCCAGCTGCCTTCATATGTTTTACTGGAGACAGTGCAAGCAGAAAAGCAACAGGACTCCTGCTCACCCCCAAACTCTTATTACCGCACTAGAGGCCCGGTGCACGAAAATGCGTGCACTTGGAGGGGTCCCTCAGGCTGGCCTGCGCCCTCTCACAATCCGGGACCCCGCGGGTAAGGTCCCTAGGCCTGGCCTGAGATCAGGGCCTATGGGGCTTTCCTTCCCCTGGCTGTAGGAAGCTGGCCCCAACCCCGCCAATGCTACTGCTTGCCATCTGTGCAGTGCTGCCCCCCCCCCCTCCCCTGCCACTGGTGGCCTCCCTCTGCAGGCGACAGGCTGTGGTGCAATGGCTTGGCTGTCCTGGGCCTCCCTCTTTCTTTGCTGGGTGGCAGGGCCAGCCCTGTGAGGGGCCGTCTGCCTAGTGATCGCCCCTAACTGCTGGCCTGCCTACCTGATCACCCCTAAGCACTCTGCCTGCCTGCCTGATCACCCCTAACTGCTTGCTGGGTGGCAAGGCCAGCCTGGCAGGGGCCGTCAGTCTACCTGATTGCCCCTAACTGCCAGCCTGCCTATATAATCACCCATAACCACTTGCCTGCCTACCTGATCACCCCTAACCACTGGCCTGCCTACCTAATCACCCCTAACCACTCTGCCTGCCTGACTGATCACCCTTAACTGCTTGCTTGAGGGTGGGGCCAGCCCAGCGAGGGGTCATCTGCCTACCTGATCACCCCTAACCACTTGCCTGCCTACCTGTCACCCCTAACCGCTGGTCTGCCTACCTGATCACCTCAAACCACTCTGATTGCCTGCCTGATCACCCCTAACCACTTGCTTGGGGGCAGGGCCAGCCCAGTGAGGGCCATGGTGGTCTGATCTCTGGTCGTTGTGGTCTTGACGCTTATGGCCTCTGGTCTTTTGTTATATACTAGTAGCCCATTTGCAGGAAGAATCCTGCAAGTGGCCGCTGTGGCCGCAGCGCCTGCACCGGCACGCCGCCCGCCCCGCTCCGCCCCGCTCCGCCCGACCCCGCCCGGGCTTTCCCTCTGGCAGCCACCTTGCTTTCCGCTTTTCCTCCCTCTTCCTTCTAAGTTGTCTTCAGTCTTCACTCCTTCCTCCCTCAGCATATGCAAATTAACTGCCATCTTGGTTGGGTAATTTGCATACTCGCCCTGATTGGCTGGTGGGCGTGGCTTTGGCTGGTGGGCATGGCTTGGGCATAGCGAAGGTGCGGTCAATTTGCATATTTGTCTATTATTAGATAGGAAGGTATTAAAACATGGGCATAGATGTTCCACATGGATGTCCAAGGTTCTAGGAGGCAGGGGCCTTCCACTTGAGACTGAAGAGCACACCAAAAGAAGTAAGGGCCTCACTCAAACACTATGTTTTATGTAGAGGTTAGCCTAAGAGGGAACTAACACCAAGATTCTATGTGATTCAAAAAATGTGTATCAAGTGCTTTCAGTACAGGAACTAAATAGGGAGTTTTACATATTGAGGGATTAGTTTTATAAATGGAGGATGCTGGGATCCACCTTGCATGTCCGGAATGTTATCATGGTTCTAAAGCCTTGCTGTCTCTCAGAAGGCTGGTATAACCCTACCCAACTGAATTTTCCTCGCTAATGCAGAAAAGAAAACGAACCCCCTGGACAAACAAGATTTATAAATCTTCAAAAAAAGTTTGTTATAAATATGCATATTTATAATTTACATATGTAAAGCTAAAATATGCATTTTTGAATTGTCTGTCAGTAAAAAGTACTTAATTATCTAAATTTTTTCTTCTTTTTATATTATAATAATCCTCAGTAAGCAATAAATTAGAATAGGAATTCCAGATGGAAAAGAATTAGACTAAAAAAGCAAAGAAATTGTGTGTGTGTGTGTGTGTGTGTGTGTCTGTGTGTTGGCATTTTAGACTTAAAAAATGTTTGCACACAGAAAGTGGTAGATTCATTGAGTATGGTGCATCAGCAAGTGATCCATATTTCTTTTTTTTTTTTTTAATTGTAGTTGTTCTTATTTCTTTTCAAATGAATATCCTTTATTAAATATTCATAGCTTTTTAAATTCTAAGAGATTTTTTATTAAATTTATTGGGGTAAAATTGGTTATTAAGATTATGTAAATTTCAAGTGTGCATGATCTATATATTACATTTCTGCCCACCAACCAAAGTCAAATCACCTTCCGTCACCATATATTTGCCTCCCTTTACTCTTCAGTAGACCCCAACCCCTTTCCTCTGGTAACTATCATACTGTTGTCTATATCTAGGAGTTTCAGTTATACATGACATGAGTGAAATCATATTGTCCTTAGCTTTTTCTGACTGACTTATTTTGCTTAGCATTATATTCTCAAGGTCTATCCATGTTGTCACAAATGAAAGTATTTCATCCTTTCTTATGGCTGAATAGTATTCCGTCATATATGTGTACCTCATCTTCTTTATCCAGTCACCTAGCAAATGAAACTTCAGTTGTTTCCATGCATTGGCCAAAATGAATAATATTGCAATGAACATAGAGATGTATATATCTTTGTGGATAAACAATTTTCAGGTATATATCCAGAAGAGGGATTGCTGGGTCATATGATCACTCTATTCCTAATTTTTTTAAAGGAACTTCCATACTGTTTTCCATAGTAGCTGTACCAGTTTATATTCCCACCAGCAGTGAATGAGGGTTCCTTTTCTCCACAACTTCTCCAACACTTGTTATTACCTGTTCTACTGATAATAGCCATTTTAAAAGGTATGAGTAGTATCTTATTGTACTTTTGATTTGCATTTCCCTAAGTTAGTGAAGTTGAGTATCTTTACATATATCTATTGGTCATTTGAATGTCTTCTTGGGAGAAGTGTCTGGGTCCTTTTCCCATTTTTTTAATTGGATTGTTTGTTTGGTGTTGTGTTACATGAGTTATTTATATTAAATCCTTGTTGGAGCTATTGTTTGCAAATAAGTTGGTTGCCTTTTTGTTTTGTTGGAGGTTCCTTTTTCTGTGCAGAAGATTCCTAGTATGATATACTCATATTTATTATTTTTGCCTAATTCCCTGGTTTTGGGATCAAATTCATAAAATCCTCTCTAAGGTCAATGTTTATAATGTAGTACCTAAGTTTTCTTCTATGACATGTATTGTTTCAGGTCTTATATTTACATCTTTGATCCATTTTGAATTTTAATTTTTGCACATGGTGACAAACTATAGTTTAATTTTTACATGTGGCTTTCCAATTTGCAATTGCAACAAAATAATAAAATATATAGGAATCCTATCTAATAAAACGGTAATATGCAAATTAACCATCACTCTGTCACAAAGATGGAGGCGCCCATAGCCACAAGATAGCAGCGCTCAGTCCCCTCAGCCTGCCAGAGTCCCCTAGTCCTGGGGGGATGGCTGCTGAGAGCGGGCAGCATGAGCGGCCTGGTGGAATGCTTGCTTCATACCAGGGCAACAAGGCAAACATTTTGCCCCGGCCCCGTGGGGGCCTCTGGGCAGCACACACACAAGGCCTTCTACATGGAAGCTCGGCAAGCACGTCTCTCCCAGGCATCCCTTATGCTTACTGCTTAGGTTGTCCTTCCTCCTGTATCTGGAGGGAGGCTGAGGACCTGCTGTTGCTGGGTGTTGCTGTCCCTGGGACTGCAGCACCACAGGCTGCAGGGCGCTGGCACCCTCCAGAGCTCGGTGCTGCTGTGGGAAGCAGTGCCCACTCTCTGGGATCCACCTGTGCCCAGCATGTTCAGGGGAGGCAGCTGGGTGCAGACAGATTCTGGGCTCAGGGAGTAGGGTGTGCCCTCAGGGGTAGGGAGCAAGAAGGAGGAGAGGAGGTCAGGGTGATTGATTCCAATGGATCTCACTCCAAGGCTTCATTCAAATGCAGAAAGCTCTCCAGTGACATCAGAGCCTTAGACCTTGCCTCAGGCTTCTCTGACTCCCCCACCCTTAGGCCACAGCTCACCAACTTCAGGAAGGGAGGATGTTTGAGAAACCGGCCTGTCTGGGAGGTAAAGAGTGCAGGAGCATCCCTCTGTTTTCCCTTTGTAAATCCCATTTCTGGTTTTCTATACTCTTTCTAAGGGAGACCTGGCTTTTGACAGCAAAAACAGACTCCTCTACAGTTTCACAGCAGACCCCATGGACTGATTCTGTTGCCTCACCCTCAGAAACCAGCAGATGTATATACGTCATGTTCATGTAAAAACATTCAAATCTGAAGAGAACTTTTATGAGTTTATTTGAGCCAAACTGTCCACACTTTCCATCAAGCAGAATCTCAAGGGATTGGGACAATGATCCGGAGAATGGCTGTTTTTCGCTTTGTTTTATTCATTCTTCTTTTTTTTAAATTTAATATATTTTCATTGATTTCCGAGAAGAAGGGAGCAGGAGAGAGAGACAGAAACATCATCGGTGAGAATCACTGGTCAGCTGCCTCTTGCATGCCCCCAACTGGAGATCAAGTCCACAACGAGGCAAGCATCCTACCCCAGCTGCTGAGAGCCTCTGGGCCACAGGAGTGAAGCAGCCAGGCCCCGCAGAGAGCAGAGAACCATGGGGAGTGGGCCTAAGCTGTCAGGGCTCCCTGAGGGCTCCCAGATTGGAGAAGGTGCAGGTCGGGCTGAGGGACCCACCCCCCCATGCACGAATTTCATGCACCGGGCCTCTAGTAGACTTAATAAAGGTTGTGAAGGACCTATATACTGAAAATGACAAAGCATTATTAAGAGAGATTAAAAAAGACACAATGAAATGGAAAGATATTCCGTGTTCTTGGGTTAGAAAAATCAATATAGTTAAAATAGCCATATTACCCAAAGCAATATACAGATTTAATGCAATCCTCATCAAAATCCCAATGATGCTTTTTAAAGAAATAGAACAAAACCATCACCAGGTTTGTATAGAATCACAAAAGACCCCAAATAGCCAAAGCAATCCTGAGAAAAAAAGTCATACTACTTAACTTCAAATTATACTATAGATCAACACTCATAATAGATTTTGATTTATATTTTACTCTTTCAGAATCATTATTATCACTGATATTTGTTTATCTATTTACCTTATTAAAACTGTCTTGTGCTTAATGCCATGGATAAAAAATATTGCAATTTTAATAACCTTTCCAAAAACAATCCATACATTTAATCCAACCCTCGTCAACATACCATTAGGTATTCAGTGAACACTGCCAACCTGATTCTAAAAGCCATATGAAAACAAAACAGTCCAAAATCAGTTACAGCAATATTGAACTTGAATAAATCCAGGATATTTAGGTTGTCATATATCAAGATTTACCATAATGGTGTCATAATTAATAAAGTGATATTTTTATAGGAGAAACAAAATAGAACAAATAAAATAGGGAATTTATTTCATTTATGGCTAAAATAATCGAACTCTATTGCCAGTGAGTAAATGTCTTTTCCAAATAAAAACATGAATTTTGACCTCTATCGTACCTCATATACTACAATTCCAAATTGATATGATGTATCACCTCATACCTGTCAGAATGACTATAATCAACAAATCAACAAACGATAAGTTCTGGTGAGGATGTTGTGAAAAGGGAACCCTAGTACACTGCTGGTGGGAATGCAGACTGGTGCAATCACTATGGAAAGCAGTATGAAGTTTCCTCAAAAAATGAAATATGGAACTTCCATTTGACCCAGTGATCCCACTTCTAGGAATATATCCTAAGAATCCCAAAACACCGATCAGAAAGAATATATGCACCCCTTTGTTCATAATGGAATAATGTACAATAGCTAAGATGTGGAAACAGCCCAAGTGTCCATCAGAGATGAGTGGATAAAAAAGCTGTGATACATTTACACCATGAAATACCATGCATCAGTAAAAAAGAAGGATCTTTTACACTTTGAGACAGCATGGAAGGACCTGGAGAGTATTATGCTAAGGAAAATAAGCCAGTCAGAGAAAGACATGTACCACATGTTCTCATTCATATGTGGAATCAAACAAACACAATAAATTGATGAACAAAACAGACCCAGAGACATAGAAGCATGGAACAGACTGATGAATCTCAGACGAAAAAGATTAACCAAAGAACTTATCCTATATAATAAAGAGATAATATGCAAATTGACTATCATGCCCTCACATGGACGAAGACAATAGGGTGCTGGTTGTCTGGGGTAGAGGGTGGGGACAGGCTAGAATGAGTCAATGTGGGGGGGAATGAAGATATATGTAATACTTTCAACATTCAAGATTTTTTTAAGTAAAATTAAAAATACAGTTGAATAAATTAATAAATAAAAATTATAACAAGAGAGTCCCTTTATATCTTTAAAAATACGAAAAAAAATTAGATGTTGAGTTTTTTTTATAAACAAACATTTCTCCCAATGCTGCTTACATACAGAAATAAAAGAAATGCTCTTATGCAGGGCACAACTATTAGTAAATTCACTAATTAAGAGTAATTGTTAAAAGTAAAATTTTTATAACAATTTGCTTCTTCAAACTGATGGTTACTGAGCTTATGGCTGATACCCTTTCAAAAATAATGCAATTTTATTTTTCATTTATACTTTTTGTTTTTTAATCTGCAATCCATATTTTAAAATAATTTTAATTCAATGAATCAGGTTGTAAATTTAATTTTGGTAAGAACACTTAACCTTTACCTAAGATCTACCCTCTTAACAGATTTTTAAGTGCACAATAATTTATGGTTGGTTATAGGTACCATATTGTAGAACAGATCTCTAGAGCTTGCTTATCTTAAGCAAAATGTTATAATCACTATGGAAAACTGTATTGAATATCCTCAAAACTTAAAAATAGAACTACAAGTGATGCAGCAATCCTACTTCTAGTTATTTGTCCTAAAGTATTGAGATTAGGATCTCAAAGAAATATAAGCACTGCCATGTTCATGGCAGCACTATTCACAATAGCTAAGATGAGAAAGCAGCCTAAATGTCTGTGGACATGTACATGGATAAAGAAAATATATACCCATACAATGAAATACTTTGCAGGATTAAAATAGAAGGAATATGCCATACATGGATGAACCTTGAGAACAGTGAAATATGCTGGTCACAGAAACCATAGTTTTGTGGGGGGTTTTAATCAATGTAATTTATCTTTTTCATAACTAGAGGCCCAATGCACGAAATTCATGCAAGAATACGTAGGACTTCCTTCCCCCAGCTGCCAGCACTGGCTTCCCTTTGGCACCGGGGACCCGGGCTTCCCTCACAGCCCCAGCTTTGTCTGGAACGATGTCGGTCTAATTAGCATATTACATTTTTATTATTATAGATTAGTACAAGAATGAATCAATTTTTCCTACTCTCTTTCTAAAAACAATCTAATTGTTTCATTATTTTATTAGTAAATGAAAAAATTAAGTAAAATTCTAGTTGCTATCCTATCTGTGCTTGTGCTATTTTGATGATAAGTGCATCAGTGTCATTAATTTTAACATGTTCACTTTGGCACTAAAAAAGACTTTAGACTACCACTCTTGAAATGAATATTAACAAATGATCCTTTGCATAACCACTAACATCTTTTTGTGAATCTAATTTTTCCTAGGAAAACTGCTTTCTATAACTTGTCATAGTTTTACACATATATGGGACAATTACATCATTCTTTCCAATTTAAAGAAAATTGTAAAAATGCAAAATGAGTTCCTGTTGGAAGTTATAATCAACTAAGATGTAGCTCATTATAAAAACAAACAAAAAACTATTCATTTTTCTTTCCTTAAGGCCAAATGTAAATAGTAAGAATCACTATAAAAGCAAATGACAAAAAATATATTAAATATATGAGAACAGGATATATTATGGCACTGTATAGTTTTGGTGTGTGTTTTTTTGTTTGTTTTTGGTACATACTTTGCTTCCTTTTGTTTTAATTCTGTTTTAATGGCTCTTAGATTTTAGAAATGATTTCCAATAGCAGGAAATTATAGTAACAGAATCTTTAGTAGAAATCTTCCCAATATATACTGACATGAAATGTTCTCTCATTTTGTGATTGCTTGTTAGTTAGAGATATGAATTTTGTTCACATTTCCTTCAATCCACACCTGGCAGATGATAAAAGCAGTGAGCAAAAGATTTTTGAGTGACTCTTGTGACCTACACTGATGGGTAATTATATAATTCAACTATACCCATGCTAACTGAAAAACATAACACAGACCACCTATTACTAAGTTTAATTAAGTATTTTTCATAAAAGATCATGGAACAAAATTAATCTCAGAGGTAAGTCTTTCTATGTTACACTTTCAGAACATATAGTTCTTTATACATACAGAAAATGTGAATAATAGAGTCCTGAGTATGCACAATAGGTGAAAATGCATTTTCGTCCAGCTTTTAAATTATTTCTAATGTTAAATTATTGGGAAGCATGCCAAATAATATAGATCCATTTGTAGAGCTCCTTGATGTCAAGGACAATAAGTATTAAAATTAGATCCAAGCTGAACAAGGACAGGCCACTGGAGTGGAGTGAGCATTTTGATGTAAATGGAAAGAGAAAGACTTCCTGTAATAATGAAAGGAGCAATGAACCTGAGCAAAGAATGACTGTATGAGAATCCTGTGTACATGACTCCTATCTCCTCTTAGGCTCTGACTAAACATATTAGAAAAGTAATTGCAACTGTCTGTTCAAATACTGGAAAACAGCAATTGCCTTTTTTTTGCTCCCTTCCTTACTATTTCATTCACAGGAAATATCTTTACTACTAGTATATTTCCTTATGATAAGGGAAAAACATGCAAACCTTGAATCCCTTGTAACCACTGGGCTATTCACTGCTAGAATGAAACATGGTCTATTGTATGTATAGCAGATTTATTTTTTTAAGGCACTCCAATTCTTGGTGAGAGTTAGTGTATATTAAACTGTTAAAACA
Source organism: Eptesicus fuscus (assembly GCF_027574615.1). NCBI lineage: Eukaryota > Metazoa > Chordata > Mammalia > Chiroptera > Vespertilionidae > Eptesicus > Eptesicus fuscus. The sequence continues at coordinate 9,574,956 of NC_072487.1, read as the reverse complement.
ATTAAAAGCAGATTGCTTTTCTATCTGAGAAGACAAGTCAATGTAAGTCATTTTGAAATAGTATTCAGATTCACATACTTAATCCTTTAACATGCTCCATTGCAAGAATTAACACCATGTGATACAGGCCTGAAAAGTGCTAAACCAAACCACTGAGGAGTTCTGAGGAGGCCATATCCATTCCACTGCTCAGATCTACTTTTTCATACACATTCAGATAATGGCACCTATAGCATTATAGTAGGCTTTGCTTCCTGAGGGAAACTTAGAAAATTGATAAGAAAAACAACAGCCCTCATCACTGAAGCTAGTCTTAAGGTGCCAATGTACATTGATCACTTACCTATCCTACTATCCATTCTGGGTTCCTCTTACTACCAGCTAAACTTCTGTTGCTATTTGTGGCCCAACTGGTGGCCCAACTTAGACTCTACAACCCGAGAGTCTGTGTTCCTAGGAATGCCTATTGAAGGGCAGCATTGCTACACATGCTCATCATACTGAAAACTGGGCATTACAATACCAAGTGGATCACCTGGGTGCCACACATACATAGTTGTACCTGCTGCCATTGTCTAAGAGCAGCTGACCTCAACCTGATGATCTGAGTCAGTGATGCCATCCAGACTAGTGAAGTATCTGCTTTTCCACTGTACTCTGGACATAAGAAGCCTGGAGTAATTATAAAGCAGACATAGATTATAGTTTAAGGAGACCCTGTTTCCCTGGAGAAAATTTGTCTGCTATGGGGCCCAAAGAACCCTTCAGAATCCAGATTTATGTGTATGGGAAACACAAAATACTCTAGTGGGTCATTGGCAGTGATGATAAGGTAAAGTAGGGACTTCTTCCACTGTTTGTAATCCTTGGTTTCTCAAGTCACACATTCTTTCTACTGAGGACAATATGTATACTGAACCTTAGAAGATAGTGTGACAACCTGTAGTATATTACCCCTGAGCTGGTACTTGATCTGTACCTTCACAGACCATTCCAACCACGACCACCAAGCTGGCAGCTTTGTGTCATAGTATGTGATACGACCAGAAGAACCCAGTCACCCCGCTGTTTCAGGATTCATTAGTCTCTACCAGCCTATCAAAAGGAATCCCCCATGTGATCAGAGGAATGAATGAAGGTCCAAGGGTGGATAACCTAAGAATCTGGATTCCCTACTCATGCAGCTTCAAGAAGAAAATATCTGGTCATGCTTGTGTTCAATCTTGAATATACTACTTCTAACTTAAAGTGGATTGTCCCTGAGCTTGCTGAAACTCATGACTTAATTGGTCTGACAGAACTGGTTTATTATAGGCAAGTCTGTGTGCATAGTTATTTGTGCCCACATAGTCTCTATCAAGGGCTCAATAGTAAACCAAGGATACTTTAAAAATTATATCGATATGCAGGATAGCATTTTTTCTGGACTCCGAGAGGCCTGTCCAGTAATTCTATGACTGTGGCTTGCCATGAAATCCACATGGCCTCTTTTCTAACCACTAGTATTGAATCGGGTCTGCCTACTTGTATGGTCCAAACAGCAGCGATGCTTGTACCACAGCCTGAATGTGCTATGGAGCCCTTTTGTATTACGAATCCCACTCAAGTGGTATTTTTTCATGTTATCCAATATATAAATTGAAATAGTATTTAAATGTAGGGGATATTCTGTCTCCAAAATCTGAAAAGGCTTATTAGGTATTACACCTCTGCCTTCATGGTAGAAGGTTCAAGGGATAGTATATTAATTCATATTTTGGAAGCACATATTTTATCATTGGATTCTTCACAAAGGTTTGCCAATGTAGCAGAATACTGAATCTGCTACATTGGCTTATTTTTCATTTCTGAAATATCCTCTATGGTATTAGCTACTTCTTGCTCATCTAGCCTAATAAGCGTAATATCATCAAGGTAGTTGGTCAACATAATATTCTGTGGGATGTTCAGACAGTTCAGATCTCTTCAGATTATATTATCCTATCTAATAAAAGAGAAATACGCAAATTGACCATACCTCCGCTACACCCACAAGCCACGCCTACCAGCCAATCAGGAGTGAGTATGCAAATTAACCCAACCAAGATGGCTATGGCCACCGAGAGAGCAGGAGGCTTGGGTTTCCCCGGCAATGGAGGAAGCCAAGCTTCCTGCACACCTGGCCGGCCCAGGCCTCCACTCAAGGCTACAAAGTTTTAATTATAGAAGATAAATAAATCCCAACAAAAATGGCTGTGGCCACGGAGCGAGCAGGAGGCTTGGGTTTCCCTGGCGATGGAGGAGGCCAAGCTTCTGCAGCCCTGGCCTGCCTTGGCCTCCACTCAAGGCTACAAAGATTCAATTACAGAAGATAAATAAATCCCAATAAAAATGGCTGCGGCCACAGAGCAAGGAGGTTTGGCTCCGCTCAAGGCTACAAAGTTTAAATTATAGGAGAAAAATTAATCCCAGATACCAGGGCCTCCGCTTGAGTAGCTGGGGGTGTGTGGCCAGCCTGCAAACCACCACAGGCCCCTCGCCCAGGCTGCTCCACGCCCCAAGGGAACCCCCACCCTGAACCCCCACCTTTCAGGGAAAACCAGTTGACCCCCACCCGTGCATCAGGCCTCTATTCTACCTAATAAAAGAGTAATATGCAAATTGACTGTCACTCAAACACACAAGATGGCTTCCCCCATGTGGACACAAGATGACCAGCAGGGAAGGGCAGTTGGGAGGGACCAGGCCTGCAAGGGAGGGCAGTTGTGGGTGATCAGTCCAGCAGGAGAGGGCAGTTGGGAGGGACCAGGCCAGCAGAGGAGGGAAGTTGGGGGCGACCGGGCCTGCAGGGAAAGGCAGTTGGGGGGTACCAGGCCTGCAGGGGAGGGCAGTTAGGGGCAAACAGGCTGGCAGGGAAGTGGTTAGGGGGTTATCAGGCTGGCAGGCAAAGTAGTTAGGGGCAATCAGGAAGGCAGGCAGGTGAGCAGTTGGGAGCCAGCAGTCCTGGATTGTGAGAGGGATATCCGACTACCCGTTTAGGCCCAATCTGGGATCGGGCCTAAACGGGCAGTCGGACATCCCTCGAGGGGTCCCGTATTGGAGAGGATGAAGGCTGGGCTGAGGGACACACACCCCCGTGCAAGAATATTGTGCACCGGTCCTCTAGTAATATATACCTGGATAAATAACATACCTCAGGGGCAAAACTGAATATTTCTGTCCATTCCATGCGATTGCAAAGTTTCAAATATTTTTTGATGTAAACATAAAAAAATATATTTGACAAATTAATGGCCATGTATCATGTGTCTGAGGCATTTTAAATCTACTCTAATTAAGATATGCATCTAGCAGTGTGGCTTCAATTACAAGGGAGCTGTGTTGAGTGTTTATTTGGTTGAGTTTTGCTTACCTATACTACTCCAGTATTCTGAGTTTGAATGGGCCAAAGTAGGTAATAAAATGGAGACATGCTGAAGACCACCACAATGCATCACTTATATCTTTAAAGGTGACCCTCATATTCTCCACCTCCTGAAGATACAATATTATCTTATTAACTACTAGAAGCCCAGTGCACGAATTCGTGCACCAGTGGAGTTCCTCAGCCTGGATTGTAGGATCAGGCTAAAAGCAGCTCTCTGACATCCCTTGAAGGGTCCTGGATTGCGAGAGGGTGCAGGCCAGGCTGAGGGACCTCACAAGTGCACCTTTGGGGCTGGGGAAGGATGCGGGAGGTTGGCCAGCCGGGAGGGACAGCAGGAGGGCTCCAGGGCCTGTCTGCCTCATTCCCCAATTGGCCATACCTCAGCAGGAAGCTAACCTACCAGTCATGGCGTCTGCCCCCTGGTGATCAGTGCACATCATAGCGAGCGGTTGAGCTACCTTAGCATATCATTAGCATATTACACTTGGATTGGTTGAATGGATGACCAAACCACTGGACACTTAACATATTATGCTTTTATTACATATGATAGTGACAGAGGTAGCAATTTCAGAGGTTTTCACATGTTCTCTCCTACCAAAATAGCTTTTATCATTCAGGATAAGAATGCAGTGGGTGGTTCTTCCAAGTAGCAAGTACTGTGTGTACATCCCAGTTATACTTTGGAAATGGATAATCATCAAGTAGATATGAAGATCTAATAGGCCCACTGAAAGCCAGACCTTGCTATTAGCCAGCTCTAATTAGTCCCTACTTTGACAGAATCAATAAATATCACTGGCAACTCAGATCTTATGTTTCATAATCGTCAACATATTTTGGGCACATTGTATCACTAGTGTAGAGTAGTTTTAGATTTCTTGAAAAAAAAAGACTGGGAGATAATTACAGTGTACAGACAGTCCTCGGGTTACATCGGACTCGATGTACATCGTTTTGTGGTTACATCGCCATCTCGCATTTATTAAAAAAAAAAAGTTCCGTCATTTTGACCTATGTACATATATGCTTTATCTTTTTTATTATTTACTGTATTTACCACAAGTAAATGTCAGGAATTGTTATCTTTTAAAATTTTTTTACTGTTTCACTTCATTACTGCTGTGTATGTGCTCCATGTGAGTGACATAGGTGCTTATGTAAGCCAGGCAACCAAATGGCAGAACAACCAGAAGGTCCAGAATGACCAGTGGCTATGATGCACACTGTGGCGGCCAACCAGCCCGATCGGGGGCGGGGCCGGCTAGCCAACCACTCGTGGCCCCTCCCCCCTGCCACCCTTCCCATAGGCCCCCCCCAACCCTGCACCCTGATCACTGAAGTGTTGAAGTGTGACCTTCAGTGATTCTAAGTAAGTATACCAGGAACCTGAATGACAAGTGATCAGGAGGAAAACTGCTTACAGTCTGGACCGTCAGTCAGGTGTCCAGAAGAGGTGCCCAGCATGACCACCATCTTCCTGCATTCCCTCTCCACTGCTTACTACCAAAGACAGCCATATCACACCACAGCCTCTCTCAAGAGGGTTTGTCAGCAGGGAACTAAACCACATTACCTGTCTAGGGAGAGGCTTAGAAACGGAAGCTGTAAGTGTCCCTGACACTAAAGCGCCTTTGAAGTTTCAACTCATCCAAAAGATAACAGCAAATGTGTATACACCCTGCAAAGATCTTTGACACTAATAATTCCCTCCCAGCCCCACTCCTGATCAGGCCCCTGATCAGGGGCAGGCCGCTGGACCTCACCCGTGCACGAATTTGTGCACTGGGCCTCTAGTGATATTATAAGGTCCTTCTTCCTGGGACTCAACTTATTTTTGGCCAAAAGGTTTTTGGATTGAAAATTGGCTCAGCCCTAGCCAGGTTTGCCTCAGTGGATAAAGCGTTGGCCTGCAAACAGAAGGGTCCTGGGTTCAATTATAGTCAACTGCATGTACCTCGGTGGCAGGATCCTCCCCTGCCTGGACCCTGGTCAGGGCGTGTGCAGGAGGCAACCAATCAATGTGTTTCTCTCACATCGATATTTCTGTCTGTCTTTCCTTTGCTCTTCCACTCTCTCTAAGAAATCAATGGGAAAAAAAAAGAAAGAAAACTGGCTCAGAACTAGAAACTGGGCAATGGAGCATCACTTCTTACTGGTGTGACTGCTCTGTTATGACTCTTCAATTTCTCCTGATGACACTTTCTTTGCTCACACTGTAAAACACTGTACTTATAGTAAACCATCATATATTTTACATTAAAAAAATATAATAGGGTATATTCCATGTTAATTGTTCTTTCCAAAATATGATAATTAAAAATAAATTTAATAAGAAAAAATGTTAAATACAAAAATAGTAAGAGTGAAACAGGGAGGTACATGAATATAAAACACCAAATCAGAATCATATTGTTGATCCCTTACAAATGAATGAATAAAGAAGACGTGATAATACATACATACACACACACACACACACACACACACACACACAGAGTGGCCAGATTATTATGATCTCTGAATGCATAATAATATGGCGACTCAGTGTATATCTCATATAATAAAAGACTAATATGCAAATTGTCCCCTCGACAAGGAGTTCGACCAGCAGGCAGGCCAGCCAATTGCCCATGGCCCCTCCCCCTGGCCAGGTTGGCCAGACCCCACTCATGCACGAATCTGTGCACCGGGCCTCTAATATCTACACTAATAAAAGAGAAACATGCAAATTAACCATCACTCCGCTATGCCCACCAGCCAATCAGGAGGGAATATGCAAATTAGAAGGACAAAGATGGTGGCTGCCCAGCTGCTCCAGGTGCAGAGTGGCCGGGTGGAGAAGAACGCCTGCTATGAGAGGGAGGTCGGGAGGCAAAGGGATCTACAGGAGTGGCACTCCAGCCACAGCGAAGACAAAGACGGCAGACTCTGGCCAGAGTCTGCAGTGAAGACGAAGATGGGAGACTCTGGCTGGAGCCTGCAACAAAGATGAAGAAGGCAGGCTCTGGCCTGAGTGAAGGCCTGGGTCCCAGGTACCGGAGGAAAACCGGTGCTAGAAGCCAAGGGAAGGAAGGCCTATTGCATGAATCTCTTTATGCAATGGGCCTCTAGTGTGTATACACACACACACACACACACACACACATATATATATATACACACATACACACACAGACACATACACTGAGTGGCCAGATGATTATGCGTTCAGAGATCATAATAATCTGGCCACTCAGATTATTATACATATAATACATAAAATATACACAATAACATGTATATATTATTCCGCCATAAGAAAATGAAAATCCTGCCATTTACAACAACAACAACAACATGGATTGGCATTGAGCACATTATGCTAATTGAATAAGTCAGAGAAAAACAAATACTGTCATTTCTTACTTAAATGTGTAAAAGGCTGAACTCATGGAGTCAGAAAGTAGAATATGAGTTGCCAAGGATTGGGGATGGGGGAAATGGGGAGATGTGGGTCAAAGGATACAAAGTTATAAGACAAATAAATTCTGGGGATCTAATGTACAGCATGGTGATTGTAGTTAACAATACTGTATTAATTATATCCTTTCAGGTTGCTAAAAGAGATCTTAAAAGTTATCACACACAAAAACAGAAATGGTAATTATAACATGTTATGGAAATATTAACAAGTGCTACTTGCATAATCATTTCAGAATATCATCAACATATTGCACACCTTAAACTTATACAAAGTTATATGTAAATTATGTCTCAATAAACCTAAAAATATTAATGCTATACTGATATGTCAATGATGCAAATAACAGCTGATAATTAGAGACAATTTCATTACAGTACTATCCCTTCAAATATGATATTGTGATCCTATGGTATTTTTAATGTAAAATTTGCATATTGCCATACTGAGGGCACTAGAATATTGGGAGTGCACAACTGTACCTACTGATTTATTGCCTTCACTCTATTTTTTTAGTTCCTATTTCTCCATTCCAATTTGCCACAGTCCTACAGTCACTTCAAATCCTAGGAAGAATGAAAGATGACAAATAAAGTGAGCATGTATATATATAAAAGCACAGGAAATTTTGCAAAAAAAAAAAGTTGTAATGTGCACATCTAATTATCCCCTTCAGTGAATATTCATGTCAAATTTCTTTTTAAAGAATCAAAATTTCAGGATCAAAAGATGCCCTTGGCTGAGGTTCACACAGAAAGGTAAAAATAGCAATGGGTCCAGATGCCTGCTGAAAGATTTGTTATCTTATTCTGCTGAAACATAAACAATCTTCCCATAAATGATTGCACAGGCAAGCTGTAAACCTTTCTTCTTCAGTCTTTTTTTTTTTTTTTTAAAGCAGGACTTTGGAGAACTGATATACACTTACATTGTACCTATCACTATGTCAACACAGCTTATTGGGAATCTCCATTAATGACTAGTTATTTTACCACAAAACTGAATAAGCTATTTCACACATGCATTATAAAAGTGCCTGTTCAAGAATCAAAGCCTCTAATATTGTTTACTATTTTGCCATTGTGATTTTTTACATAAAATAATATAATTCATTATCTTATTTAAATGTACTTATAACTGCTATATTGAAAGATGAATATGTTAGTCTCCTTGTGTTATTTGATTAAAATAAAGCCTCCTGTATCTGCTACATTACACTTCAGAATTGCAAAGGTAGTTTAATAGTCTATTATGTACATCTGCTGTCCCTGATCTTCTGACATTCCTATGTAGCATATTTATTCATATGTTTTTGCTCTGTTACTCACAAATTACTTTTATGCTTTACAGTTCTACATCATGACTCTCCATTGGCTTTGGACAAGCTTGGCTGAGTCACTGCATTGGCACCATCAAAAAGATAAGTGTTTTCTACATTCAGGGTGGATGATTCTATCAAAACAATGACCAGCCAGTGTTCTGAAATGGAGAAAGAAACACGATGATAAAATCTGAGCAGGAGCTGCTATGTTAATCCATATGAGTGTTACTGTGAGAGAAATAGTGACAGGCTCATGTATATTTCTTTCTCTATAGTCACATTTTAGCTTTATAACTTGTTAGCTATGTCCTTCTTCAAATTAATCAACTTCTGAATTTCTCAGTTCTCAATGATAATCATCACACCTTTTATCTCATCTTGTATGACCAAAAATAAATTAAAAATTTTAAATAGAAAAAGAAAATTTGGGAAAATCTAAATACCTTGTTTCTCTGTTCTCTAACTAGAGCAATTTTGTACTGATGGATAAGATCCCATGTCAGAATAGATGAGTAGAAGCTAAATATTCATGATCGTTAATCTAACTGCCTATAAATTCTACTATGTCTTTGTGGTTTCTGAATTACAGAAGGCAATTACACTGTTATTCACTCTCTTTAAATATCCATGTATCATTCCAATCCCCACCCCATATGTCCCTGTTAGTGGCATTGGATTATCCAACACTGTATTTTATACAGATATCTAGAGATGTCAGATATAAACTCCCTCAACCACCAAACAAACAAGTATACCTACATTTGCAATCAAATTATCCTATTGTTTAAGCAAAGAAGAAAAATCTATTGGTCCTCTAGGTACATTCTGTCTGATTAGTACCTCTGTGAATACAGATTCATAAGTGAGAAGACAAAGATGAGAGCAAAGCCTCATATGTGACATTTTCAGGTATAACTAAGCAACCACCCATTAATGTCACTTATCAGTAATTCATACATATTTTTGAATTGTTAAAAATTATATATATATATATATAAAAGCCTAACCGACCAGCTGACCGCCCAGTAGCTATGATGCTCAATGACTACCAAGGGGCAGATGCTTAACACACAGGCATGGAAACATGGAATAGACTGATGAATCATAGACGCGGGGAGTCGGGGGAAGGGCGGGAAGAGATTAGCCAAAGATCTTATATGCATACTAGAGGCCTCAGCCTGGCCTGCAGGGATCAGGCTGAAACCAGCTCTCTGACATCCCCCCAAGGGTTCCTGGATTGTGAGAGGGTGCAGGCCAGGCCGAGGGACACCACTGGTGCACGAATCAGTGCACCAGGCCTCTAGTAGTAAATATTCAGAAAAGTGTGTATGATAGTATATGCCTGGGTTAATTTTCCCATATTGACCAAACTGCTTTAAATTTTGTCAAATGTTTCTGTCTATATCTATTGAAAGAGTCATAAATTGTTTTTCTTTGTCTGTTTATATAATCTGTTTATATAATGAAAAATAATTATTGGTTGACTAGTAAATGTATCTTGAATTCCTAAACTAAATTCTATTGATTATATGATCCTTTTTATAAATTTCTAGATTTGACTAACACTTTGTTGAGGATATTTACATTAATCCTAATGAGGGATAATGGTCTGAAGCTTTGTTTACTCCTAATATTTTTGTCCAATTTTCATATCAATATGAAACTGCTACCATTGTAATTAGCTAGTTATTAACAACTAGAGGCCCGATGCATGAAATCTGTGCAAGGGGCTTGGCCCTTGAAGCCCCGGCTTGCCTCAGCCCTCGCAGCCCCAGCTTCATCCAGAAGGTTGTCCATGATGTCGTCTGGAAGGTCATTCGGCCATCCAGTCTAGTTAGCATATTATGCTTTTATTATTATAGATAGGAAGGAGCAAAGGGAAGAACAGATATTATAGGCATGTCATTTGGGCAGCTTCATCAGGAAGCTGCGGCTCTGCACTCCCCTATTCTCTGCAAAATGATGAGGGGAAGGAAATATAGACTCATGCCCAATAAACTTGGGGTGAAACAGGGAAGGTATTTGCTTGTCAACCACACACCTGAGAACAGAGATGATTGGCCAGAATGGGCGTGCCCATGGCAAATGCATGAAAATTTTGGAATACATAATCCCCTAAACAAAGAAGCTCTCCCTGTTGCTCTTATGCACTGGCTCATGAATCTTGGGACTTTTGGCTTCATGCATTGGCCCATGTGGCCCATGGCTATGAGGACCCCCACATGCAATGGACTAATGGACTACAGCAGAGAAACACAAGCTAACCTAGCCTGATGCTGGACTGGACCCAGCTCCAAAGTGGAGAGGAAACACTGGACAATGGCTCTGATGTTAGCACTACTTAAGCCCCAGTTACACTTCTTCTATGACTGGACTAAGGGAAATGGGACTTTGGTAACCCAGGGCAGTAATTCCTTGGAAATAAAGCTTTCTACCATATCTCATCCTCTCCTGGGGGCCCTTGGAAATTCTTATTCTAGCAGTACCCAAAGAACGCCAGTTTCACAAGCAACTAGGAGAGATGAGCCCCTCTCATATTCTGTAACAAAGCTAACAAAATGATTCAAGAAAGTGCTCTTTCACTTTCTAATTTCTGGAAGTTTTTATGTACAATTGTGTGGTTTTTTCTCTCTCAAGTATTTGGTAGAATTCAACAATGTAGTAATCTAAGCAGTGCCTTTCTTTGTGAGAAGACTTGTAATTATAAATTTAACTTTTAAAATATATAAAGGGATATTCAGGTTATCAATTTTTTTCTTCAGTGAAATTTTGTCGCATTTTTCTAGGAATTTAAGTTATCAAATTTATTGTCATAAGGTAATTCATAATATTATTATTATTATTTTATATCTCCAGGATCAATAATTGTAGGTCATCCTTCCTTTCTGTTGTGGGAAACTATTTTTTCTTTCTTTTCTTTAATAGCTTGTAGTTTTTAATCAACAAATTATAACCTGCTCCATAAACTGATATTTTCATCAGTTTGTTGTTTACTTTTTGTTATTATTCTATTTAATTTATTTGAAATTTTTATCTGTAAATGGAATGAGATGGGAACTGTGAGTTATTTCCTTACCCTCTCCTATAAAGTAGATAACCAATTGCTACAATGTATTTTTTCATAACCCATCTTTTCTTCTTTGACTTGAATTTCTACATTCTTTATACACTAAATGTGCACATATCCATATGTCTGTTACAGAATGTATGAAGCTAGTTCATTGATCTAATGGTCCATTTTTATTTCATTACTATGTGATTTTTTTAATTTGTACTTTTATTTAATCTTTATTATTGAGAGTACTAAAGATGTCCCTCTTTTATTCCCCCACTGCCCCCCCCCCCCTATATCTGGTTCCCACTCTGCCCCAGGCCTTTGCCACCTACTGTCTGTGTCCATAGGTAATGCATATCTATAATAATAAAACCATAATATGCTAATTAGATCAGACATCCTTCCAGACAACCTTCTGGATGAAGCCAGGACTGCAAGGGCCGAGGCAAGCCACTACGGCTGCGAGGACTTAGCCCCTTGCACAATTTTGAGCATCAGGACTCTAGTATGCATATAAGATCTTTGTTTAATCTCTTCCCACCCTCCCAACCCTCTTCCCTCTGAGAATCGTCAGTCTGTTCCATTTCCATGCTTCTAATTCTATTTTATTCACCAGTTTATTCTGTTCACTAGATTTCTTATTCAAGATTCAGCTGTTGACAGATATGTATTTATTGTTCATATTTTTTATCTTTTTATTTTTCTTCTTCTTAAAGAATACCTTTCAGCATTTCATATAATACTGGTTTGGTGGTGATGAACTCCTTTAGCTTTTTCTTGTCTGTGAAGCTCTTTAACTGACCTTCAATTCTAAATGACAGCTTTGCTGTGTAGAGTAATCTTGGTTGTAGGTCCTTGCTGTTCATCACTTTGAATATTTCTTGCCACTCCCGTCTGGCCTGCATAGTTTCTGTTGAGAAATCAGCTGACAGCCGTATAGGTGTTCCCTTGTAGGTAACTAACTTCTTTTCTCTTGCTGCTTTTAATATTCTCTGCCTTTAACCCTTAGCATTTTAATTATGATGTGTCTTGGTGTGGTCCTCTTTGGGTTACTCTTGTTTGGGACTCTGTGCTTCCTGGACTTGTAAGTCTATTTCTTTCATCAGGTAGGGGAAGTATTCTATCATTATTTCTTCAAGTATCTTTTCAATGTTTTGGTCTCTTTTCTTCTGGCACCCCCATAATGCGAATTTTGGTATGTTTGAAGTTGTCCCAGAGGCTCCTTACACTATCTTCATATTTTTTTATTCTTTTTTCCTTTTTGCTCTTCTGATTAGGTGTTTTTTTTGCTTCCTCATATTTCAAATCATTGATTTGATTCTTGGACTCATTCATCTACTCTACTGTTGAATCCCCGTATATTATATATTATTCTTTATTTTAGTCAGTGTATGCTTATTTTCTGACTGGTCTTTATCCTCTTTATTTATTTATTTATTTATTTTTTATTTATTTTTTACATTCTCACTAAGATCCTTGAGCCTCACTAAGTCCCTTGGAGGTCTCATGAAGATTCTTGAATAACCTTATAATTGGTTTTGAATTCTATATCCATTAGTTTGCTTTCTTCCATTTCTTTCATTTGTGACATGTTTCTTTGTCCCCACATTTTGGCTGCTTCCCTGTGTTTGTTTCTATGTATTGATTAAAGCTGCTATGTCTCCTGGATTTGGTAGAGTGAACATGTATAGTAGTTGTCCTACAGGGCCAGTGGCTTAGCCTCTCCAGTTACCTGAGCTGAGCACTCTAGGTGCACACCTTTGTGGGCTGCGTGCATACTCTTGTTGTAATTGAGACTTGATTGCTGTTGGTGTTACTAAGAGGAATTGAACTCCAGGTCAATTGGCTGTGAGGACCAGCTGAGACTACAGTGGAAGAGCTGCTGTGCAGGAGACACTCCTATGGAGCAGGACTTGCTTCAGTGGTGCTTTGGTGCTCACTGAGTCTGCCCCTTGAGTGTATTGGTTATGGATGTGTAGAGTTGTAATCTGGTATGGTCTGATGCTGACCACTGCCTCTTAGGTCTCCTTGAAGGTGCAAAGTCAGCCACTGCCTGGGGCCACCCTGCAGGAGCTACAGAGAGATCTGAAGATTCCTCCTATTTGTTTCAGATTTGGAAGTGCCCATGCAAGGATCAGTTGTGGAGCAAGGCAGGCTGAGGATAGTTCTGGGTCTTGGGCCTTTTATTGATAAGTTTGGGGCTCCCTGACCAAGCTTCAGCTTTTTTGAGATATTTTAGCAATATCTGAAGCCTACGCAAGGACAGGCCATTCATATGCAAAAGTAGCTGCACACATGTTAATATATAATAAAAAGAAAAAAAAATCCAAAAATATGAAGGTAGTGTAAGGAGCCTCTGGGGCTGCCAATTGAATGGGGTGAGTTCTCAGGGAATCCCCAGGGTGGAGCAAACAGAAATAGCTGCTAGTCAGCCCTGCCACCAGGGAGGTCTCAGCATAGGAACAATGACCCCTGTGAGCATCTCAATCTAGAAGAAAGCCGGCCCTGAGTTCCTGCCCCAATGCCAGACAATCCTGTTCCTCCTCGAATGTGTCTGTGTCCAGCCTTGGTGATGGAGCTCAGAGGATGCCGACCTAGTAAGTTTAGTTTGTGCACCAGCCCTTTAAAAGAACACCTGGGTCTCCCACAGCGTCCATGTCACTGATCCCCAACCCCTGCTGGTTTTTATAACCTGTAGTTATGACGACTTATTTTCCAAGCTCTGGAACCCTGGCATGGGGTCTGGTGTGGGGCTGGGACTGCTTGCTCCTCACAGGGGGCCTCCACAGAGATGATATCCTTCCCAATTAAAAAAGTGGTGCATGTGGATGCCAGTCCAGCCCATTCCTCACCTCTGTCCTTGCTGCCAATCTCAATGTGCTTTCTTCTTTACTTCTCTAGTTCTAGGATTTCCATTCAGCCAGCTTTCAGGCAGTACTGGATAATGGTTTTTCTGTATTTTAGTTGTAATTTTTTTGTGGTTGTGGGAGGTAGTGGGTACAGGCATTTACCTACACTGCCATCTTGGTTCTCCATTGCCATATGATTGTAATCATTATATATATAATAATAAAAGTGTAATATGCTAATTAGACTGGAAAGCTGAACAGCATTCTGGATGTCCTTCCAGACGACCTTCCAGATGAAGCCGGGGCTGTGAAGGCCAAGCCGCTTGCACGAATTTTGTACATCAGGCCTCTAGTCTTAATATATTTATCTTGTGGATCATTCCTCTTTCCTTCTTCATTCAAATTGTCTGCATTTCTTTGATTTTGGTTTTGAATCTTAATCTTAGAAATACTGTCAATTTCATTCAGAGAAAAAATCCTGTTATGACTTCAGCTAGGTGTGAATTAAAGTAAAATTAATTAGAAATTATTTGTCTACCCAAGATTACTTACCCTACTGATTGTATCTAAAAGATAAACTTTATCTCAAACTGCTGTAGTACTGACATTAATAACTTTTATTTAATTTACTTGAATGTTTTTAAGAAATAGTTTTTTTTATATATTATGGGCATTTTTTCTCTCTCATCCTATCTAATAAAAGAGTAATATGCAAATTGACCATCACTCCAACACACAAGATGGCTGCCCCATGTGGTCAAAGATGGCCGCCCTCATGTGGACACAAGATGGCCACCAAAAGATGGCTGGCAGGGGAGGGCAGTTGTGAGCGATCAGGCCAGGAGGGGAGGGCAGTTGAGAGGGACCAGGCCTGCAAGGGAGGGCATTTGGGGGTGATCAGGTCTGCAGGGGAGGGCATTTAGGGGTGACCAGGCTGGCAGAGGAGGGCAGTTGGGGGGGACCAGGCCTGCAGGGGAGAGCAGTTGGGGGGACCAGGCCTGCAGGGGAGGGCAGTTGGGGGGAACCAGGCTGGCAGGGGAGGGCAGTTGGGGACAACCAGGCCTGCAGAGGAGGGCAGTTGGAGGAAACCAGGCCAGCAGGGGAGAGCAGTTAGGGGTAACCAGGCTGGCAGGGGAGGGCAGTTAGGGGTGACTGGGCCAGCAGGGGAGGGCAATTGGGGGCAACCAGGCTGTCAGGGGAGGGCATTTAGGGGTAACCAGGCCAGCAGGGGAGGGCAGTTAGGGGCAATCAGGCCGGCAGGGGAGCAGTTAGTCATAGATCAGGTTGGCAGGCAGAAGTGGTTAGGGGCAATCAGGCAGGCAAACAGGCAGGCAAGTGATTGGGAAACAACAGTCCTGGATTGTGAGAGAGATGTCCGACTGCCCATTTAGTGGGATCGGGCCTAAACGGGCAGTTGGACATCCCTTAAGGGGTCCCAGATTGGAGAGTGTGCAGGCTGGGCTGAGGGACACACCCCCCCCCTCCCCCATGCATGAATTTCGTGCACCGGGCCTCTAGTATAATATAACAGTTCATATTTCTTTGTATTCACTGGTCCTAATGCACATACTAGGAATACATCAGTGCATTATTTAGTAGTAGCAGTTATATTGGTAATAATTTTACTTAATACTTGGAATTTGGATTTGGTCATAGAAAGTTTGTTTCTTGATTCCATGCTTGGACTGATCTGCAGACCCTGAGTGACAAGTGAATGATTACTCTGACACAGGATTGCTGTGAAAGAGAGGGCTAAGGGACTGCCTGACTAAAGGAACCAGGCAGCCTCAATTGCCTGCCTCGTTAGGCTTTTATTGTAATAGCAGTTTGAGGTAAAGTTTATCTTTCAGATACAATCAGTAGGGTAAGTAATCTTGGGGGGACACATGTGTCCGTAGTGTCCTTTAAGCAAGGACACCTAAAGATTAAGCATAAGTATTCCAGTAAACACCAAAGGGTCTGCAAGTGCACAGACTTGTTTGGAAAGGTCAAGGAATAATTATGTGTGCCATCTTTGGCACTCCCCTAAGTCGGAATTCTGATAAACAGAATGGGCTGCCTTCAGCCCACTCATTTTTTTGGAATGTCCTCCTTACAAACTTTCCAACCAAGTCCTGTGCGTCCCCACACAATATTAGTGTCATATACAAAATTGAAAGGGCAAATTGAATGTTGTTAAATAACCAAGTGTTCTTAGAAGAAACAAATTATATTCTCTAAGTCTTGCTTGTCCAATACAGTCATAGCCAGTAACAATATTTGTTTTATTGAGCAATTAAAGTGTATCTACTATGTTGGAGAAACAAAATTGTTAATTTTAGTTTACCTAAATATAAATTTAAAAACTGGGGAAATGTAATTTTTTAAATTAGATGAACAAAGGTTTGTTTTGCCTCACATACATTTCCCTTTAATTGTTCAATTATATAAGATATCATGTTGAATTATTGCAAACCTGCACTGTTTCTATTATTACATGTAAACATCTCCCAAAACTAGTCAATGTGAATAAAATGATTCAGTTCAAGCAATGTTTTTCAATGCAATGATATGCCATTATAATGTATTTATTTAAATATGAATATAGCCCAAGTTATAGTGATACCTATGTAAATTTAATTGGCAATTAAATACAAATACTATTTTAATTAAAATGTTAAAATTATTTTCCAGTTTAACAAAATAGTTGCAGAATATAGTTTCAAGTGGTACTGCAGAAACTGCTATAAAACTATAAAATAAAGATTAAAAAAAGAATGGAAGAAGGTAGGTACAAATTTCAGAATATATATATAATTGCCCTGATTGGGAATTGAACCATGACTTCCTAGTTCATGGGTTGATACTCAACCACTGAATCACACTAGCCAGGGTATTTGTTTTTCTTGTTTGCTCATTTGTTACTTTCAGTTTTATATTCAGTGTATGAGTGAATCATATGGTTCTTGACTTTTTCTCTCGGACTTATTTTGCTTAGCATGATATTTTCATGATATATCTATGTTATAGCAAATGGCAGTATTCCATCTTTTCTTATGGTTGAGTGGTATTCATAATATATATATATATATATATATATATATATATATATATATATATATATCACATCTTCTTTATCCAATCATCTATCAAAGAACACTTCAGTTGTTTCCATGTCTTGGCCACTGTAAATAATGCTTCAAGGAATATAGAGATATATACACTGAGTGGCCAGATTATTATGACCACCTGACGTTTGTAGGCAAATTAGCCGTACACTGCATAGTATGGGATATGGAAGCCGAAGACCTGTTCAAACACCTTTGCTGTCTGCAGTTACCAAAATAAAACGTCTCCAATTCGCACAGGAACACAAGGATTGGACAGTCGAGCATTGGAAAAAAGTCATGTGGTCCAATGAATCACATTTCCAGTTGCATCATGCAGATGGCAGAGGGAGAATTTCACGGAAACAGCATGAAAGCATGCACCCCACATGCAATAGTACAACCCTTCAAGCTGGTGGGGGCAGTGTTATGGTTTGGGGCATGTTTTCCTGGCATGATTTGGGCCCTTTCATTCATGTGGAACAACGTCTGAATAGCACAACATACCTAAGTATTGTTGTTGATCAAGTTCATCCTATCATGTCGATGGGGTATTCCAATGGAGATGGCTTCTTCCAACAAGACAATGCGCCATGCCATGGTGCTCGTATTGTGCAGGAGTGGTTTCAAGAAGATGAGGGAGACTTTACCATGCTTACTTTAGGTGGCCCCCACAATCACCAGATCTCAATCCAATTGAGAATTTGTGGTACGAAGTTAAAAGAGCCATCAGGCAGCTGGTTCCACAACCATCAAATCTCACAGAACTGGACAGTGCTATTCATCAGGCATGGTGTCAGATTCCTCGCATCACCTCTCAACATCTCGTGGAGTCAATGCCAAGAAGAATCGCCGCAGTATTGAAGGCAAAAGGTGGCCCAACAAAGTACTGATGGGATGGTCATAATAATCTGGACACCCAGTGTATATATCATTATGAATAAATGCTTTCAAAAATTTTGAGTAGATACCAAGTAAAGGAGTTGCTGGGTCATATGGAAACTCTAGTATTAATTTTTTAAAGAACCTCCGTAATGTTTTCCATAGTGGCTGTACCAGTTTACATTCCCCCCAGCAATGAATGAGGGTTCCTTTTCTCCACAACCTCTCCAACACTTATTACCTGTCTTGTTAATAATAGCCATTCTAACAGTTGTGAGGTGGTATTTGCATTTCCGTAATAGCTAGTGAAGTTGAGCATATTTTCATATACCTGTTGGCCATTTTTCTTTCTTCTTGAGAGAACTGTCTGTTCAGGTTCTCTGCCCATTTTTTAATTGGTTGTTTGTTTGTTTGGTGTGAGTTGTATGAGTTTTTTGTGTATTTTAGATATTAACCCTTTGTCAGAGCTGTTGCTTGCAAATATCTTCTCCCATTTGGTTGGTTTCTTTTTTGTTTTGTTTGCAGTTTCTTTTGCTGTGCAGAAGCTTTTTAGTCTGATATAGTCACATTCATTTATATTTGTCTTTACTTCCCTTGCCTTTAGGGTCAAATTAATAAAACCCCCTCTAAGACCAAGGTCCATAACTTTAGTACTTATGTTTTCTTATTCAGTTAAAGTTAGGCTTCTTTTCTAGGGATAGTTTTGAATCAAGTCTTTGTGTGTTTTTATCACTTCAAGATGGATTTTTTTCTCTGCCCTTCAAACTGGGCTGAGAGTAATCAAGACCCTAGTATTCTTGCTGTTATGCTTGAAATAGAGCTTTATTCCATGAATGGGTGGTAGGGGAAATAAATTTTGATCTCTCAGTTGTAATCACCTGGAATATAGGTTCTGTCACCCAGAGTGAGAGGTAATGAGAAATGCTGATGCTTGTTCCTCCCAGGTAAATTCCATATTCCTTGATTGGAGCTTAGGAGAGCTGTATAAGGATAAGATTTCCACACCTCACTGGGATTAAGTTACTATAAATCTGAGGTAGATTATAAAATAAGATGTAATAGTAAACCATAGAGCAACCACAAAGATAACAGCTTTAAAATACAGGGAGAAAACTCTCAACAAAGTTAAATGCTATACAAGAAAATATTCACTTAACGGGAAAAGAAGGGAGTAAAAGAGGAACAGAAAGGGGAAAATCATGAGACATGTGGAAAGGAAAACTAAAATGTCAGACATAAATTTAACATGAATGAGATAACTGAATGTGACTGGTTTAAACAATGCAATTAAAATGCATAGTTTGTTAGAGAGAATTAAAAACAAGACCCCTTTCATGGTCTCTAGTGGAGACATTCTTTAAATGCAATGCTAAAATTTTGTTGAAAATAAAAGGATGGGAATAGATATATCATGCAAACAGCAAATGTAAGAAAGCTCAAGTGTTATAGTAATATAAGACAAAAAAAAAAAAAAAAAGACCTAAAACCACACATGCTATTAGAAACATAGAAAATCATTCTCAAAAGACAAAATAATCAATCTATAAGAAAGATTAGGCATTATAAACATATTTTCCTAACAAAAGAAATAGAAGACAACAGAAATCATAATACTAGATCTAGCAAAGCATCCCACCAGATAACAGCAGAATACATAATCTTCTCAAGTACATTGGGGACATTCTATGGAACAGACCATAATTCTAGGCCAGGGGTCCTCAAACTTTTTAAACAGGGGACCAGTTCACTGTCCCTCAGACCGTTGGAGGGCCAGACTATAGTTTAAAAAAAACTATGAACAAATTCCTATGCACACTGCACATATCTTATTTTGAAGTAAAAAAACAAAACGGCAAAAACACCCACATGTGGCCTGCGGGCCGTAGTTCGAGGATGCCTATTCTAGGCCATACAAAAATCTCTAATAATTTGAAAGTATTGAAATCATGCAAGTATATTCTCTGACATCACTAAGTAAAATTATAAATCAATAACAGAAATTTGAGAATTCACAAGTATGTGGAAATTAACACTTTTCTAAATAATCAATGGGTTAAAAAAAAGAAAAAATAATTTGAGATTAACAAAAATGAAACATAATTTATCCAAACTAACTGGATGAAACTAAAGCAGTGCCTTATCGCTACAAATGCTTATACTAAGAAATAAGGAATAACTATCTCATCAATAACCTAACTTTTCAAATTAAGAAATTAAAAAAAACAAATATAAAGCAAGCAGAAAGATAGTAATTATAAATATTAAATTGGCAATTAAGTATGACAATGGGGAAACAGTAGTATAAGTCAATGAAACCCAAAGTTAATTATTTGTAATAGCAACAAAATTGACAAAACTTTAGCTAGCTTGATCACAAAAATATTGAAATTACTAAAATCAGAAGTAAAAGAGCAGACATTATTACTGCACAAACAGAATAAAAATGATTATATGAGGCTATATTTTTAAACTGTAAACAAATCAAATAACTTGTAGGAAATAGATGATAGAAATAAACTATCAAAACTGGTTGAAGAAGAAATTATGTACAGAGATTGAATTAGTAGTAAAACTATTTCCCATCAAAAAAGCCCAGAACCTGATGTCTTCAGTGGCAAACTCTACCAAATATTTAAAGAGTAAATAGTTCTTCACATACTCATCCAAAAAAATAACATTTCCAAACTGATTTTGTGAAGCCGATTTTATTCTGGTACCACACCAGAAATAATGATTAATTTAAATCATAAGAAAACTACACTCAGTTCTCATATTAATACATACACAAAAATCCTCAACAACATTCCAGCAAACCAAATTCAATAACATATAAAAATCATATACACAACCATCAGTGATATTTATTAGAAAAATAAAAGGCTTACTTCATATTCAAATGTCAATTAATGTAATATACTATATGACTAGAATAAAAGAGAAAAAACACATGATAATTTCCATAAATGGTCGCTCTTATTCTCATGCTTTAAAATAGATGCTAGAAAGTGGGAGACATCTGTAATACTATCAACAGTAAATATATACATATATATTAAAAAAAAAGCCAAAAAACATAATAAAATAAAATAGCTGCTAGAGCTTCATCGTACCAAGTATCAGAGAGTAGGAGGTAGAAATCACCACATGTCTTTTCTTTTAAAGATGCATCTTATAACCCACATACTTTTCTTCACATCTCTGCTATAAAGAAATGCTTAGAATTAAAAGACAGGGAAATAATGTAATCTCTCTCTCTCTCTCTCTCTCTCTCTCTCTCTCTCTCTCTCTGTAAATTTAAGTATGAAACATGGTGACTTGGGCTCAGGCCATGGCCTATTTGAGATATTAAAGAACAAATAAAGAATCCCAAAGTTGTCATCTGTTTTAGCTTGCACTTCCAGAGACTGTACAGGCCATGGAAACAGAAAAAGGGACACTTAGATTATTTCCATGTATTGGCTATCCTATATAATAAGATGCTATTATGCAAATCGACCAAACAGCAGAACAACCAGTTGCTATGACATGCACTGACCACCAGAGGGCAGACGCTCAACACAGGAGCTGCCCCCTGGTGGTCAGTGTGCTCCCACAGGGGGAGCGCCACTCAGCCAGAAGCCAGGCTCACAGCTGGCGAGTGAAGCAGTGGTGGTGGGAGCCTCTCCCACCTCTGTGGCAGTGCTAAGGATGTCCGACTGCCAGCTTAGGCCTGCTCCCCAAGTGCATGGATTTCGTGCACTGGGCCTCTAGTTGTAAATAATGCTGCAATGAACATAGGGATGCAGATATCTTTGTGTTAGTGTTTTGTTTCTTTGGATAAATACAAAGAAATAGAATTGCTGGATCATATAACAGCTCTATTTTTAATATTTTGAGGAATTTCCATACTGTTTTTGACAGTGGCTACACCAATTTATATTCTCACTAACAGTACACAACAGTTCCCTTTTCTTCAAATCCTCACCAACACTTGTTATTTCTTATCTTTTTGACAATAGCTATTGTAACATTGTGGTTACAATTTGCATTTCTCTGATGATTAGCACCTTTTTCATGTATCTGCAAGACTTTTTTGGAGAATGTCTATTCAGAACCTCTGTCCATTTTTTAAATTATATTGGTGGTTTTTGTTTGTTTATTTTTGTTGTTGTTGTTGTTCAGTTGTATGAGTTTTTTTTAATATATCTTGAATATTAACCTCTTTTCAGATATATGATTTGCAAATATTTTTTCCCATTCCTTAGGTTGCCTTTTTATTTTGTTAATTGTTTCCATTGCTCTGCATAAGCTTTTTATTTTGATGTAGAGTGGACAAATTGGAGAAATAATTTGGAGAATAATTGGCAATACCTAGTAATATTGAAAACATATATAGGTCTAGAGTCAGTCTTCTATAAACCAGATGAAATACACAAAAACATCTAGAGTAACACTGTTTGTCATAGCTATAAATTGGAGACATCCTAAATGTGTACCAACAGGACAATGGATGAATTAATTGTGGTATAAAGTTTTTAAAAGTATATATATTTCTTAAGGTATGCACATATGTGTTATAGTTTTAAAGAAATGCAGGGCAATAATAGCAAATTAAAGATAATTAATATTTTGGGGTAATGAAGCTCCGTGGGTGTGAAAAGAGTAGCACAGACAAGGGTTAAGTTGTCTATGTTCATTTCTTTTTAATCCTCACAGAAGGATATGCTTAAAGAGAGCAATAGAGAGTGAAAAAAAACATCTATATGAGAGAGAAATATCCACTGGTTGCCTTTGGTTGCCTTCTGTATGTGGCCCAATCGGGGATCAAACCCACAGCCCAGGTATATGCCCTGACCAGGTCCGAATCGACATCTTGGTACACAGGATGACCCTCAACCAACTGAGCCACACAGGCCAGGCTTAATGTTCATTTCTTAAATGGAGTAGTGGGTACACTGATCTGTTGTGTCATTTGTTATAACTTTTGTATTCTCAAATGGTGTATAAATATACACATATAAATAAATATTTTATATATGTGTATAGATTAGTGTCCCCATCAAGAACACAAAGGATACAGGGGTGGTGATTTCTACCACATCATTATTCATCTCACCTATTTGGCCTGGCAGAAAACATATGGATCTTGAAGAAAGACAGTGGATTATTGTAAACTTAACAAAAGGGTGACTCCAATTGTAGCTTCTGTACTAGATTTGGTTTCACTGCTTGATCAAATTAATACATCCTTGTTACTTAGTAGCAGCTACTGATCTGGCAAATGCTTTCTTCTCAATACTTACTAGAAAAAAACACCAGAAATAGTTTGCTTTCAGCTGGCAGAGCCAACAATATAACTTCACTCTCTTACCTCAGGGGTATAATAACTCTTCAACTCGGTATCATAATTTAGGTCACAAAAACCACGACTGTCTTTCCCTTCCACAAGACATCACAGTGGTCCATTACACTGACGTTATGTTAATTGGACCTAGTGACTATGGAATAGCAGTAACTTCTAGAGTTACTGGTAAGACATTTGCATGTCGGGAAGTGGGAAATAAATCCAATAAACATTCAGGGGCCTTCTACCTCTGTGAAATTCCTAGGGGCACAGTAATGTGGGGCATGTCATAATATCTCTTCTAAGGTGAAGGATAAATCGCTGCATCTGGCCCATCCCACAACCACAAAAGAGGCACAATGCCTGTGGGACTCAATGGATTTCAGACACAACATATTTCTCATTCTGGTGCGCTACTCTTCCCCATTTACCAAGTAACCTGAAAGCTACTGTTTTGAAGAGGGCCTGGCTCTTGTGCAAGCTGCTCTGCCAGCTGGGCAACAGGGTCCAGGAGATCCATTGATTCTTGAAGTGGCAGTGGCAGAAAGAGGTGCTATTTAGAGCCTTTGGCAGAACCTTAAGATTTTGCAGCAAGGCTATACCTTCCTATGGCTCCCTATTCCTACTATGGATAACTATTCTCATTTTGAGAAATAGTCTTTGGCCTGTTACTGGGCCTCTGTAGAGACCAAACACTTAATTATGGGCCATCAAGTTCTCATAAACCTGAGCTGCCAATCATGAATGGGTGTTATCTTTACCCAGCAAGATAAAGTTGGGTACTCCATTATCAAATAGAAGTAGCACATATGAGATTGGGCTTGCATGAGGAAGTCGCCCAAATGCCCACAGTCCCCATTCCTTCTACATTATTTCTAGCTCCCAGGCTGCACATATGGCCTATAATAAGTTGGCTGAGATAGAGACTGCACAATATGCAGGCACCGCCCAAAAAGTGGACAGCTGCAGCACCTCAGCACCTTTCTGGGGTACCCCTGAAGGAAAGTGATGAAGGGAAATCCTCCAGAGATCAGAACTTCAAGTGCACCTGGTTTTTCACTTTGCTTCGAAGAAGAAATAACCAGATGAGTGATTAGATACAGATTCATGATCTATAGTGAATGGTTTGGCTGGATGGTCAGAAACATGGAAAGAATATGATTAGAAAATTGATGTCAAAAGGCCTAAGAAAGAGTAAGTGGACCCAGCTCTCTAAATGAGTGAAAAAAAAGTTATTTGTGTCCCATGTGAATGCTCACCCAAGGATGGCTTCAGCAGAGGAGGATTTTAATTAACCAAGTGGATACAATGACCAGTGCTGTTGATACTAGTCAGTCTCTCTCCTGCCACCGCTGTCATCACTCAATGGGCTCATGAAAAGAATGGCTATGGTGGCAGAGATGGAGGCTGTGCATGGACTCAGTAACACCAAGGCTGACCGGCCTCCAGACACCACTGAGTGCTCACTGTGCCAGCACCAGAGACCAGCACTGAGCCCCCAGATAGCACCATTTCCAGGGTGATCAGCCTGCTGCCTAGGCAGGTTGATTACATTTGCACCACTCTGTCATGGAAACAGCAGCATTTTGTCCTTCTTGAAGAAGATACTCTGGATACAGATTTGCCTTCCCTGCATGAAATGCTTCTGCCAAACCCCCCACCTATGGCCTTACAGAATTCCTTACCTATCACCGCGGTATTCCACACAGCATTTCTTCTGATCACAGAACTTGCTTTATAGCAAATGAAGGGCAGTGTAACGCATACCCCTTCCATGCCCTCTCCTGGCACATTGCTCTCCCAGCACCTCAAAGATCTCCCTATGTTATGGGGAGATTCCATAACATAGACATGTTTGGTTAAACCATTGGCCATTGGTAATTATCTCAGTCTCCAATCCCCAGAAGGTAGGACCAAAAATTCCAGCCTTCTAAGCACATGCTTGGTTCCTCTGGTAACCAGGCCCTATCCTCCAATAGTCACTTCATTAGCATAACTCAGTATGTTGAAAGGGATTTATTATAAACAGAAAAGGACACTCTTCTCATTCCCATCACTCCGGAAATTATACGGGTTTTAGCAGCTCTGTACCAGGACTGAGGATGAAGACCAAATATATATTTTTTCTTATATCACAGTGTCTCTAAGTACTACCATGTCTTGTGACTAAAGTTAATGAAAAACTCTAACAACCCAATTAAGATAAGAATTGGGAAGAGGAACCAAAACTACAAGGGAAAAGAGAAACCCAGTTTCTTAGGAGACACAAATTACTTAGTATCCAGATATTTGGATAGGAAAAGAAAAGAAAAAATAACACACACACACACACACACACACACACACACACACACACACACACACGAAAGGCCTAGCCAACACCTTCTAACTGAGAACTATTCAGAAGAGACAGCCTGGCTCCTCAGCTCCTGTGGGGCAGGCCGAAGCTGTTTGGGACCTGAATCGGAGTTCAACTTTCTGCTCAATCCTGCTTTCTTTTTCAACCCCCGTTTCAGTTTTTGTTTAGTAAATGTATGTTCCCTGAACTCTTTACCTGACTCTGTTTTCTAAAGAACCCAAACTATGACAACAATCATCCAACAATGTGTTAGCCATGTCAATGACTTGGTCAAAGCTCTATTTTGTATCATACATTCTAGTGGAGGAAACAGATAATCAACATGTAGCTATGTTATGGACACAGACACATGCATGCATGCACACATACACTGCATTGGGAATTGTCCAATCAGCAATTTAACTAAGGGCTCCTGATCTACTGGGTTCTGCAGACAGAAGCGGGGGGATTCCACAAACACAGAATTGTGTGTTATTTTAAAAGTCTGTGTTTCAGACTAGTTTTCTGGGGTGTTCCCAGAGAAGAGGCTTGGGCTTCCTTAAATACTACAATGTTTGGACACATTTGTTGTTTATAGTAAAGCACCAGTGAGTCATTGGAAGGACCTAGATCACTAACCTCCAAGCTATTACCTCAGTGTTCCCTGCTACTTGCAGCCACAGATGAGTCTGGCCAAGGGGAGAAGAGGGAGGGGAATTTGTGGGCAAGGGACTTCATATCCCAACCTGCTGTCTCCAAATCTTCCCGCAAAGTCAAAGCCTACCTCCAGCCCTGTCTGGGCTCCCATCGTCTCCCTGCCCTGTTCCTAGTATCTCAATGAGCCTGTTCTGCTTTTCTTGGGCTTTTCTGGTTGCAAGCCTCCTCCCTGGACCCCAGACTCCTACAGCAGACATCAGAAAGGCCTTCTTTGCAGGGGAAGCTCCTTAGTGGCTGCAGAGCCACCTTCTGTGTCTACTTGCTCCAGCTCTAAGGCAACAGCTTGAAAAGTGCCAGAGCCATTGGAGACACACTGAATTGTCAGGCTTCAGGGAAAGGACTGGAGGAGCTGCTCTTTCCAGGACAAAATTGTTGCCTGCCAACAACACTACCCCTCCCAGCCCCCCTCCCAGCCCGCAGGTGCAGGTGGGCACAACGTCGAAGTCTCCATCAACCTGACTAATACTGTTCACCCTGCCCTGGTGGTTCCCTGAGACCCTGCCCCACCCAAATTAGGGGCCTACCCAAACCACTTCCAGTGGCTTATCCATAGAAATGTCTTCTCTCGGTTCTTACTATGGACTCTCCTAAAACCTCTCAAAGGTTCACAAACCCCAAACGAGCAGCATCTGGCTTCAGCATGCTCTATATACCACTTCCTAAATGGCCTCAAGTCAGCACTATTGGCGGCCGGCCTTGGTTCGCAGCTTAGCATCAACCAGGTGTCTCCAAGCCTAGCACAAGGCGCAATCATCTGCAGATCACTTTGTAGCTCCTATAAGGTAGCCCCAGGCTACACAAGCAGCAGACGAACTTTACCTGCACCACAGCCCTTCCAAATGGCCCCAGAGCCACCATCAGCTTTAGACCTCACCAGAGCACCACATAAACACTTCCCCAAATGACACACCCAAAGGGCAGAATCAGTAGGCACCAGCACCGCACTAAAGCAAATCCTGTGTGGGGCCAGCAAAGCACAACAGCTCGTCTACTATACTCCCAGCCATTCCTCACAGCTAATCAGCCGTCAGGTCAATCCTTCCCACTGACATGCCAACAGCAATCAAGGCTCATCTATAACAGGACAGCACACATAACCAGGTGACCTGGGAGACTGCACTGTTGAGCCCCACAGGATACCTACTACCTAAGGCCTCTACCAGGACCGGGAGATGGAACAGATCTACTGAATACATAGAAACACACACAGAGAAGCAGCCAAAACAAGGAGACAAAGAAACATGTCCCAGATGAAAAAAAAAGGGAACAAACTCCTGAGAAAGAACTCAACAAGCTAGAGGCAAGCAATCTACAAGATGAAGAATTCAAACCACTATTTATTAGGATGCTCAATGAACTTAGGGGAAGAATAGATAAACTTAATGAGAACATTAACAAGGAAATAGGAAACATAAAAATGGAGAGAGACAAAAGAACCCATCAGAAACAAAGAATATAATAACTGAAATGAAGAATACATTAGAGTCCAATAACAGCAGATTAGAAGAAGCAGAGGATTTTATAAAAATGGGGATAATTTAAGGGACCTCTGGGATAACACCAAGTGTAACATTACATCACAGTGGTACCAAAAGGAGAGGAGGAAGTGCAAGAGATTAAAAACCTATTTGCAGAATAAGGATGCAGGTTAGGAAACTTCCTAACCTGATGAAGGAAATAGACATACACGTCAAGGAAGAACAGAGGGTCCCAAAAAAGATGAACCCAAAGAGTCCTGCACCAAGACACCTCATAAGTAAAATAGAAAAGGTTAAAGACAAAGAGAGAATCTGAAAAGCAGCAAGAGGAAAGCATTTAGTTACCTACAACAGAGCTCCCTTAAGACTCTCATCCAATTTCTCAACAGAAACTTTGCAGGTCAGAAGGGATTGGCACCACATATTCAAAGTGATGAAAAGCAAGGACCTACAATCAAGATTATTCTACTCAGCAAGGCTATCAACTTAGGAGAGATATGGGGCTTTTCAGAAAAGGCAGAGGAGAGGGGAGGAGGAAGAGAAGGGAAACAGGGGGGAAAGAAGAAGAAGATAAGTAAGAATAATAAAATGGCAAACCTAGCCAGTTTGGCTCAGTGGATGGAGCACCAGCCTGAGGTCTGAAGACTCCTGGGTTTGATTCTGGTCAAGGGCATGCACTTCAGTCGCAGGCTTGAGCCCCAGCCCTGGTCTGGGAGTAAGTAGGGGGAGACAACCAATCAATGTGTCTCTCTGACATTGATGTTTCTCTCTATCTCTCCCCTTCCCTTCCACTCTCCTAAAAATCAATGGGAAAATATCCTCAGGTGAGGATTAATACAAATAAATAAATTAATAAAAAATAAATAAATAAATAAATAAATAAAGTGGCAATAACTTTATACCTATCAATAATTACTTTAAATGTAAATGAAATAAATGTTCTAATCAAAAGACATATTGTGGCCGAATGGATAAGAAAATGAGACCCATATATATGTTGCCTACAAGAGACCCCCTTCAGATCAAAAGACACACACTGACTGAAAGTCAAAGGATGAAAAATTATTTTTCATGCTAATGTAAACAAAAAAACGCTGGGGTAGCAATATTTATATCAGACAAATTATACTTTAAATCAAAGGCTATAACAAGGAAGAAAGAAGGACCCAGAAATTCCATTTCCAGGTATTTAACACAAAACATTAAATAAAAAAAGACATATATATCCCTATGACCATTGGGCATTATTTACAACTAGAGGCCCGATGCATGAATTTGTGCACCAGTGGGGTCCCTCAGCCTGGCCGAAACTGGCTCTCCAACATCCCTGAAGGGGTTCTGGATTGCGAGAGGGCACAGGCCAAGCCAAGGAACCCCACTGGTGCATGATCGAGGCCAGGGAGAGAAGTAGGAGGTTGGCCAGCTGGGGAGGGGCCATGGGAGGGCTCCAGGGTGTGTCTGGCCCATCTCGCTCAGTCCTGATCAGCCAGACCCCAGCAGCAAGCTAACCTACCAGTCGGAGCGTCTGTCCCCTGGTGGTCAGTGCACTCATAGCGACTGGTCGACCGGTCAGCTGTCTGCCCCCTGGTGGTCAGTGCACATCATAGTAAGTGGTTGAGCGGCCTTAGCATATCATTAGCATATTACACTTTGATTGGTTGAATGGATGGCTAGACTACTGGCACTTAGCATATTAGGCTTTTAATATATAGGATAGCCAAGATATGGAAGAAACCTAAGTGTCCATTGACACACAAATGGCTAAAGAAGCTTTGATATTATATACACTGAAATATTACTCAACCAAAATAAAGAATGAAATCGTGCCATTTGAAACAACATGAATGGATGTAGAGAACATTATGCTAAGTAAAATAAGTCAGAGAAAGACAAATACCATATGATTTCATTTACATGTGAATAAAGAACAAATCAAATAAAAAAAACAGAAACCAACTCATAGGTACAGAGTACATTTTGATGGTTGTCAGATGGAAGGGAAGTTGGGAAGGATGGGTGAAAAAATGAAAGGGATTAAGACTTACAAATTGCCAGTTATAAAAACATTACAGGGAAGTAAAGTACAACATAAGTCAATAATACTGTAGGAAATATGTATGATGTCAAATGGGTACTAGACTTATTTGGTTGATCACTTTGTAATATAAATGTCTGATCACTACATTGTACACCTGAAACTAATATTATATGGCAACTGTAATAAAAATTTTTATATTATTAAAAATAAAAAAAGATCAGAGGATTCCTTCTGTCCATGGAGATATGGGAGAAGGACATACACTCCAAAAAAATATTGGGCCCTGAAATTCCAGCTCTCTCTAACCCCATTCATTCTATTTGGTGGGAGATTTTCAGTGCTGATTCAAGATAACTGAGATATTACTGTTCCTCCCCCATAAAACTCAGCATCCATGCCTTCCCATTTAAGAAACAAACCAAGAACATTCAACAATCAAACCCAAGAACATCTACCTTGTACACCTTATATTGCACTTTTATTTAAAATATATAACATTTAAAAATGTAAAACCAGGTAGCGCTCCATTCTGCTAACAACACACAATACGATCAGTGCAACACAATGTCATTTTATTGGGGATAGGTTATTAAGGGGGCAGTGAGAGCCACTAGGAATCCACTTGAACTAAGAGAAGCAGTTATTATGGCATTCAATCAAGTGAGGATGGCATATTGTGTTGGCAGGAGGATTCACCATGAGCGAGAAAAGGCCAGAAGGAGACTCACCATAAGGAAGGAAGGCCCAGAAATTCTCATGTGGAACTAAGGGAGCCAGGAGGCAGCTGTGGGGTCAGCTGGTGGCTACATTGATCACGTGATTCCTTCTGGTGTGTTTGCAGATCAACAAGGAATAGCGAAAAGAGGGTCATGACATCCTCTCAGTGAAAACATGAGGCTGAGATGAGCTTCTCAGTGCCAGAAGCATCCTGAGTCTTCAGAAAACAAAGGGAGCATGTGTAAGGGTTTGGGAATGTCAGAGACATATATCTTTATCAGAATCACACAACCCAGTCTCTCCAGGTCTTAACCTCCATTCCTTCATAGGCCCAGTACCTCTGCACCTCCATCCCTGTCACTTCACTGACCCCTAAAGGACTTCCTATATCTAAGGACTGAGGTTCCCATGGAGATAGGTGGGTTAAAAGCAGCCTGATACCCAGCACAACCCACCACCCTAAGGCAGATGGTTTCAGGTACACTAGGCTCTATAGACTTTCACCACCTGTCCCCATGTGAAAGATGTCCTTGCCCACCCACCTTACCCAAACAATACCTGTAGGTGCTCAGCTGATTCTTAGGGAGTTTGCCTGGGGGAACATTGGCCATCTGACCTCCTGTCCAGGAAGCCCTGGTCTTTCTGACTGCTACCTGTCAGGCCAGCAGTACACATGTGAAGGTTCTGCCCTCCATGGCTATCTGTCTACCAGGCACATCCATCTAGGTCCCCCGATGCCAGGTCCATACAAATGCGAAAGAGTAACGAAATGTCCACCCGCCTAAGGGACAGATATCCCCAACCCATCTGCATGAAGGAGCGCCAGAAATCACCAACATGTATGTGATTCTTTAGCCTTAAAGAATGGGCTGACCTGACTAAGAACAATGTAATGATTCAGAATAACCAGGGTCTATGCAAGGCCCGCAGCCCTAGATGCCTTGCTCCCAATTCACATAGAGCCTCCCATACATATGCCCACTGATGCTTGAACATTCTTGCTTCACACACACAAGTGGGGGCTGGTGAATGCTGATCACTCTCAGAGGGATGCAGGAAAGACTTCATTTGTGGTGAGTACCTGTTATAAATATTCCCAGCGTGACTAATTTCAAGCTACCCAAATGATGAACACAGATCCCAGAAGAGACATGCACCATTGACCACCCAAAACTAGTATGAGCCAGTTCCAGTGCACCTCATTGCCTTTCAAACGATTATGTGCACACAAGCCACTTACACCCTCTACTCCCACTCCAGATACATAAACACAAATTAACTTACATATATGAACACACACATACATTTCTACCTTCACTGAATATACAGAAAGAACTCCTCTTACTAACTAAATTGTTAGACATAACCCTAATCATCCTGAATATTCACATTCTATTCCTACAACTATGTACACACACACAACATGGATCTGAATACAAACATGCAACCATCATACCACTCAGATATAGACAATGAACACCTGTACATACCATGTGCACAATTGTCTCATGTGTCACCCAAATAAAGATCCATTTGCAATTCCACAAAGAATAGTGAAAAAGAGGGTCCAAAAATACACATACTCCACCATTCTTGAACACATACACACAACCTACACAGTCCCTTCGTTTCCAAACACACAAAGTATACTCTCACATTCCCTAGAATACACACTCCATCATAAGCTTCAGGAACTCAAACAACCTATACTTACAAAATAGATGTACAGTAAGTTCACCTCACATACACTGAGAAGACACATGCAAGCAACATCACAAAATTCTGCAAGTATTGCGTTCTGGAAAAGTCACAAAAAGGACTCTAAGCCTCCTGATATACTCACACATCCCAAGTACATACACCCACAAACCACTCATGAATATCCACCCCACATGCTCAGATAGATATACACAAAACACAAAAACACTGACAATCCCTTCACTCTCACTAATCTGCATGCACAATTTTCACATACCTAAGGAAACATACATACACATGCAAATATTCCCAACTCCTGAATATATAGACCTCTCAAAATTATACATCATGCCACCTCCCAGAATACAACCTCTTCACCTATGCTCTTCAATATATAACAAAAGCACACTATACACATTTCTTCTCTACCCTCATCCTAAATATACAGACATACCACTTCTTACTCCCTACTGACCAAACACAGGTAGAAACACTCTAGTATTCTCCAAAGAAATATGCTTTACACCTTTACAACCCCATATACCCTATGAACAAACTATTATTTCATGCTCCTGGTGACAGATATACACACAAACCAGTATACATGTGCAAGACACACAGAAATATCTCCAGCAAACCATATAAGAAACAATTTCCAAATACCAAACTAGCCTTAGCTAATGAGTCAGCTTTCACATCCACAAATACTAACAAATAAGCTTATCACACACCTCTGAAACATAGATACACTCTTCCCATCCCCTGTATAAGCACAGAAACCCCTCTCTCCATCAAATACACACACGCTCAGTACCCAAACTATGTAAGCCTTAGAGCCCCCTACTGAAAAATACAAACACGTAGCTCCAGTAAATATTCCTCCAAACAGCCATGGCCCTGGAATACCCACACAAACTCAATAAACACACACAACTCGCCACAAGCCCCAAACATACCTACAATTACCCAGTACACGGCAAATACACAAACGTATGTCCCTATACCCTACGTCCCTAATAAGCATGTAATGCCACACTACCTGCATATACATAACCCCACACTCCCAGATTCTCTCTCAGTATTAACTCTTCCATCTTACACACACACATCATATCATACTGCACACCAGCATATACAACACCCACCAGTCCTGTAAAGTAGTCACAGTCCTGCTCTCTGCACACTGAAACAGGCATAGATCACAAAAAGAAGTACACATAACATTACAACATGCCCCAAATACAAAACACAGATCATACACCCAAGCTAATGAACACCTGCACTTGTCCTAACATTGCCCTATGCGTACGCAGATAATCCTTCCACATCGGCCATTAGAAAAAAACCTGGAATTCAAAGAGGGAAAAACAAAATAGGTAACACTTCCCCAACCACCAAATTACAAACCTGTAACCACCAACTGCTTGAGTATTCATGCACTACATCTCAACACCGTCCAAATACAGCACTCAACCCTACACACCCACAAAAACAGGCATGA
The DNA here is from genome assembly GCF_027574615.1 of Eptesicus fuscus. NCBI lineage: Eukaryota > Metazoa > Chordata > Mammalia > Chiroptera > Vespertilionidae > Eptesicus > Eptesicus fuscus. Next base: position 9,541,084 of record NC_072487.1, on the reverse strand, counting down.
CCTCCCCGTGATCACAGACATCCGCAGACAAAGCGAGCGCACACATTTGAATCCACACCTCAGATTCCCGCCACCGAGTGCACAGGCAGAGACCCCAGGCCTGCCCGCCACCCCAGGCTTCACACACCCCAGGCCTGCCCTCCACCCCAGGCTTCACACACCCCAGGCCTGCCCGCCACCCCAGGCTTCACACACCCCAGGCCTGCCCGCCACCCCAGGCTTCACACACCCCAGGCCTGCCCGCCACCCCAGGCTTCACAGACCCCAGGCCTGCCCGCCACCCCAGGCTTCACACACCCCAGGCCTGCCCGCCACCCCAGGCCTCACACACCCCAGGCCTGCCCGCCACCCCAGGCTTCACACCCCCCAGGCCTCACACACCCCAGGCCTGCCCGCCACCCCAGGCTTCACACACCCCAGGCTTCACACACCCCAGGCTTCACACACCCCAGGCCTGCCCGCCACCCCAGGCCTCACATACCCCAGGCCTGCCCGTCACCCCAGGCTTCACACACCCCAGGCCTGCCCGCCACCCCAGGCCTCACACACCCCAGGCCTGCCCGCCACCCCAGTCTTCACACACCCCAGGCCTTCCCGCCACCCCAGGCCTCACACACCCCAGGCCTGCCCGCCACCCCAGTCTTCACACACCCCCGGCCTGCCCGCCACCCCAGGCCTCACACACCCCAGGCCTGCCCCCCACCCCAGGCCTCACACACCCCAGGCCAGCCCCCCACCCCAGGCTTCACACACCCCAGGCCTGCCCGCCACCCCAGGCTTCACACACCCCAGGCCTGCCCACCACCCCAGGCTTCACACACCCGAGACCTGCCCGCCACCCCAGGCCTGCCCGCCACCCCAGGCCTCACACACCCCAGGCCTGCCCGCCACCCCAGGCTTCACAGACCCCAGGCCTGCCCCCCACCCCAGGCTTCACACACCCCAGGCCCGCCCGCCACCCCAGGCTTCGGGGCAGAGGCATTACTGTGGGTCAGCAAGGCCGCTCCCTCAGTGGCGGGTGCGGGTGAAGGAAACCGCGGGCTGAGAGGCTCCATGGGGAAGGCAGGCCTGTGAACTGTGCGGAGGGGGGAGGCTTCGCCCTGTCCACTCATTTCAATGAGGCGGCGGCTTCCTGCTGAACCGGAGGACGCTTTCCAATTCGGAAGAACTGCCGGGAGCTGCGTGTTCAGAAAGCGGGGGACACGGAAGGGGCCCCGAGGGGACAGCTCACAGGCATTCCTGGACCCAGTGGAGGCCCCGCATCCCTGACCGCCCCGCCCAGCACAGCCAGTTAGAATCCATTCCCAGGGGACACACCACCGGAAGTGAGCGGTGTGGGGGTGAACACAGACCTGGGGGCAAACAGCCCACGTGGTGAACAGCGGAGAAGAGGGGGACCCCTGAGGGGTGAGGAGGCCGCGCGCCCCTTACCTCCCTGTTTACCTAACGGACTCCGGAGGCCGCCATGCCAGGCCCCACGCGCAGCCTGGGCGGCAGTTGGAGAACCGCCCTGCCGTTAGCGCATGCGCGCCTATGGGGGCCAACCGCCGCAACGGACGCTGGGAGCAGTTGCAGGACAGAGCCCCGCCCCCAGTGGGCGTGCTCCTGCGTCCTGGCGCGAGGCCCCCTGGGAAGAGGCCCAGGCTGTCCCTGCAGCAGAGGAAGGAGGTGGAGGGAGGGGGCCCCTGGGAAGCCTCCTGCAGGTCCTCCTCCTCAGAACCTCCCAGCGCGTGTGCAGGGAGCACTTGGGTTTTAAAGCTGCAAACGTGCAGTCCATGCACTTAGCTGCCCCTGGGACAGAGGTTGGGAGAGGCGGGCCTGAAGCACTTTCCTCGGAGGGGCAATGCCTCCATGCCCTTGGAGTGCATTTCCGTGGTTTCTGAAGAGCAGTCCTTCCTCCTAGAAGTCTGGGCGTTCCATCGCACAATTCTGGCCAAGAATTTTAGACCTCGGACACACCCTAAGAGACACTTGCCCCTGACCCCGTTCCTCCTGTATTTATTTATTACGTGGAGGCTTTTCAATAAATGTTGCTTCACAGATGTTTCCGTTGCAAGGTGGTTGTTCAAACATTGATCAAAACGTGGCTATCCGGGCCAGTTTCCGTTGACATGGCAGGTAGCATGGGAACAATGTCACCCTGCCCACCCTGCATTTTTGTATTATATTGCAGAATTTCAGTCGTCAATAAAACATATTTATAGTAGCAGAATCAACATACTTGAGTTTGTCATACTTTCCAAAGAAACTGAAATCATCTGATCCCCTTTCTGGTCATTTGCAAGAGGGGAAAGAGGCAGGAGAAAGACGCATCACTGCATTTTCCATTTTGCACAATTTGACTCTGAACTACGCAAAGGCATTACTTTTTACAAATATTACAAAGGTAAAAAATTAGACATTGAACAACATAATACTCTGAGAAACAAAAAGTGGTGATTTCTGGCCTTGCCCTGTAGGCTGCAGGGCCTTGCCCTGATGGACCGGAGCAAAGGGGATGGGTTGTAAGGCTGGGCCAGCTGCATCTGCAGGGCTCCCAGCACTGGGCGGGACTTGGGGCCACAGGACTGCTTCCTAAGGAATGAGGTGCACACAGCCACCGAGCATGCCGCCTCGGCTGGGTCAATCCTAATTTCAAACACTGGGATCCGTGAGCCATAAGTTCCCATTATTTCTTCAGGCCGCATGTTCTGAATTTTGTTCAGAAAGTGTAGCCTGCGTTGAAGTAAACCAAGACCAGATAGGAAGCAGGCTGAGGGACCCAGAACTAGGGTGATGGATCAAGAACGGAGATAAAGGGCACATCAATGACTGGGTGCCTAGAACTTACCTTGGAGAAGGTCATTACTGCTAGTGTGTCTTTAAATTTGTGAGTTTAAATTTGAAAGGAACTTCTGGTTCTTGCCTACCTATCAGAGCCCTCCATGGAATGCCCCTCACCCAACCCCAGCCCATGGTCCTCTGCCCCTCCCCCGCTACAGAATGTCAGGAGTCCTACATTCTACCGTTCAAATCCAAACCTTCCTCCATTGGATGCTGAGCAGCTGTTGGAGCAGGTCACTCTCTGGATCCTCGACTTGACTTTTCTCGTTGTGGAGGCTACTAGGCAGCGGTGGTCAGTGAATGAGCCTGCGGGGATGGCTTCAGTAGGAGGTAAGCCTATAGATTGGAGGGGGGATGGTTTAAACACTGAGCTGTCCCTCAAAACTTGGGATTGAAATGTGACACTGGGGAAACTCGGTTTGAGTGCAGTAGGGGGGGAGAGAGCACTGGACCTCCAAGGACCTGTCCCCCGGGGCGGCTGGGAGCCAGTGGGAACCTGTGACGGCACTGGCCAGGAGGGCTCCTCAGAGGGGGGTCAGGGTGGCTCAGGGACATGCCTGGGTGTGGAGAAAGGACGGCAGCAGGCACGTGGGTTCTTCCCAGAGGGAGACGAGCCACTTCCACGTGTGTGGGGGGAGTAGTGGGCGATGTCGTGGGGGTGGCACAGGGTGGTCACGGGAAAGCCCAGTCCTGTGGGCTGTTCTTCGGGCACCTGGAGCTGGCCCCGCAGCATCTTTCTAAGGGATTGAGCTGAGTGCACTAGAGCGAAGGGGGGCAGTGGGAGGGTGGTCTCAGCCAGAAAGCTGTCCAGTGGGGCTGTGTGTGGCCACGTCCACAATGAAATGTCCGCCCGAGGGCTGGGCTGGAAGGTCCTCCGCCTGCTGCAGCCCAGAGCTTCTCCCCTGCTGCCAGCCCAGAGCTCACTGCTCCTCAGCCCAGGGAGCTGCTTGTTGGCTTGGAATCCACACGGGCAGGGCGGCCCGGAAACTTCCACCAAGATCGGGCCCCGTTCCCTGAGCTGTCCTGAATTGTCCCCCCGTGCCACCCAGGTCTTCAGACCGACTCCCTCTTGTCCTGCATCTCATGGCGCACCCTCTGCCCTGCCCTTTACCTTTGAGATGAGGGTTTTGCTGAGAGTCCACGTCCCTGCTTCAGGGACAGAAAACAGATGTGGAGCGTGGGTGGTGTTCCGTGGAACGTGTGCGAAGGCGGATTCCTTTTTAAGGGGGAGGGAGCACAGGGGCAGGAAGACCATGGTCTGTGTCAGTAGTAAACGGCCAAGGCCACCAGAGCAGACTTCTGCCCAGGGCCAGGCCTCTGAGGCTGGCAGGGTCGGTGCCGGGGAATCCTTAGGGAGGCTCTCAGGGTCAGCGCTGGCTGGGGCTGTTGCTTCTCGCAGACAGTGGTCAGGGAGCCTTGGTGAACGGGGAGCAAGCTCTCCAGTGGAATAATTCCCAACTGGAGGTCAGAGCATGACAATGACCTGAGGACATTTGCCACCTCCGCAGTTTGCCCATCCAAATGGCCCTCCCTGGTTCCCCAGTGGCTGAAGGGGCCAGAGCGCCTCAGTGCTGTGTGCTGGTTCCCCTCCTCCATCCCCCCTTTCCTTTGTCTCAACAGCATCTGCAGCGCGGGGAGCGGATGTGAGCCTGAAGCCCGGTGCCTCCATGACTCCTTTCATGGCCCAGCCCTGTCCCCCACCCTCTTCTGGCCCCGCACACCGGCCCCCTGGGGAGCAGCACCTGCCGCCCCCCGGGACCCCGTCCTTCCCCCCTGGTCGCCCCCTGGTGCTGCCGGCTTGGCCCAGGACACCTCTGGTGGCAGGAGATGCTGGTCAAGGCCCCGTTGGGACTGGGGCTGACAACATCATGGACCAGGTCAGGTCAGAAGGGAGACGACCACAGCCCTCCCAGACTCAGACCATTGTCCTGACTCAGGCCCCCCTCTACGGGAGTGCTCCAGGTGCCGCCTGTGGGGGTGCTGTGTGTCCTGCACCCCTCTTCTTGGAAGCCACTGCAGTGGAGACGATTATGCCCGCCTTGGCTTTTGGGGGCACCCAGGCTGGCAACGGAGGCTGGGGTCCCAGCCTTCCTCCTCAAGCTCCACCGCCAGCTGCCCAGCTGGCCCCCATCATCCCCCGAGTGGACCCTGGAACACGGCCACATGGAGCTTCCATAGAGGGTGGCCTGGCCGCCTCCCAGTCCAGGGCCTCGCTGGAGGACGCCTCTAACCCCAAGAGTGTGTACGAGGACTTCCGTCGTTGGCAGCGCTTCAAGGCCCTGGCCCGGGGGCACCTTCCCCAGAGTCCTGATGCGGAAGCTCTTTGCTGCTTCCTCATGTGAGTGCACTGGGCAGGGCAGGGGGCGCCCGGAGCTCTCCCATCACAGAGGAGGTGGGAGGGCCTGCAGGCTGGCTGATCCTGGGACGCTGGCGGGAAGGCCTGAGGGTGGGGTCCCAGCTATGGGTGCGAGTGCGGGGTCACCTCCAGTCCTGGTTCCCGGGCTGGTGTGGATGTGAGGCCGTGACAGCAGCAGCTGGAAGGCGTGTCTTTGCACACAGACGCCTCCTCCCTCACCTGTGGGCGCTCAGTCCTGCCGGGTGGGGGTGGGACTGGCTCCACTGAGCTGGGGTGGCCAGGCGGGTGGAGGCCAGGCTGGACCGTGACTGACCCTGAGGCATTACAGGCCAGCGCTCCGGCCCCTGTCCCGCCTGAAGCCCACCATGACGCTGGAGGAGGGAATAGGGCGGGCCATGCAGGAATGGCAGCGCAAGAGCACCTGTGACCGGAGGGTCTATTTCGAGATGGCAGAAAAGTGAGTCAGGGTCCTGGGTCCCCACACCTGGGGGGGGGGGGGGGGGCTGCCTGCGGGGCAGGGTCCAGCTGTGAGGTCTCATCAGAGAGGAGGGGGGTGGGAGGGTGTCACTCAGCACGGGGTCCCTGCAGCCCAGAGGCGCTTCGTCCTGGGGAAGCCTCTCCCTCAGCTTCAGAGCGTGGGTGCTCCTGTCCCACCTCCCCGGGAGCTCCCCCTCCTCTGACGCTGACCCGTCCTGGGCGGGACATGAAGGCTCAGGACAGGCTGGGGAGGAGGTGCCCGCCCAGTGGGCCAGACTCCAGCCAGAGGGGCTGTGCAGCAATGTGCTCAGCCAGCCTCCTGCCTCCCCAGTGTCCGGGCCCTGGCAGCCCCAAGGCCCTTGCTCTCCGTCCCTCCATCCGCTGCTGCCTTTGTGGGGCTCCGGGGGGCCTCCTTCTCAGCACAGCCTGTGCCCCTCACCCCCAGGTTCATGGAGTTTGAGGCGGAGGAGCAGATGCAGGTTCAGAAGTTGCAGTTGAAGAAGGGGGCGCAGACCCAGCCTCCTCCTGCCCCACCGAGACCTGATCCTCGGGGGCCCCCAGCCCCAGTGGTGGGCATGCAGCCAGGTAAGCCAGCACGTTCCCACGAGAGCCCATGGCCAAAGGCAACAGGGCCTAGCGCAGGCCACTGCCCCCCGCCCCCCACATCGGCCTTCTCCTCAGGGGGCTTTGGTCTTTCAAGGGAAACAGCCCTGAGAGCCGGGCCTCAGCGGCCCTGTGTCCCCATGGGGTCTGGACCGGGTCCACCCTCTCATCCCCTCGCCCCGCTCCCTGTCAAGGCCCCACATGAAGTCTGCTGAGAAGCGGGCTGGCTGCGGGGCCCCTTGGAGAGTCGGTGGCTCCACTCGTCCTCACAGCTGACTCTCTTGGGTGCTCCCCTCTGGCCTCCCCTCTCACAGTCACAAGGCGTCAGTGGCCCCGACCCAGCCGCACCCCTATTAATGCCCCAACACTGCCCTCAGCATCGCATGTCCTGGAGGTGGGAGCTTTATCCCCTCACGCTCCTCCTCTTCCCTCTCTGCCCAGCGCCCACCCCCAGGAAGGCTGTACCCAGCGCCCAGTGCGCCCACACACCCCAGCCGCCCTGGGAGACCGAGTCACGCGATGGGATCCCCCCTGAGGCCGAGCAAGAGGACATGGACATCACGGAGGAGCTGCCCATGGGGGCGCCCGGTGGAGGATGGGAAGATGAAGTGAAGGAGTGGCTGCAGGATGAGGGTCTCCTGAGCTACCTGGACCAGCTGTGCTCCCAGGAAGACTTTGTCACCCAGGTGGGCTGGCTCACAGCTCGGGGCCTACAAGGTCCCAGAGGGTGGTGCTGCTGCACCCAGACCCGGGTTCCCCCAGGCTGATGGGATTGGGCTCTGCTCTTTGCAGCTGGGCGCGTGAGAGTGTGTGTCTGTGTGCGCATGTGTGCGCTTTGTGTGGGTGCAATGTGTGTGCTTTGTTCATGAGGGTATGCCCTTGTGTTTGTATGTGTTTCTGTATGTGCACACACATGTGCACGTATGTGTGCACATATGTGTGCATGTGTGGTGTGTGCTATCTGTGTTTGTGTGTGTGCTCTTGTGTGTGTTTCTATATGCCTGTGTGTGCACAGGCATGTGCATCTGTGTGGGTGTGGTGTGTGCTATGTGTGTTCATGTGGATGTGTCCTTGTGTGTGTGTGTGTGCATGCATATGTTTCTCTGTGTGTGTGCATGTGTGTATGTGGTTTCCGCTATCTATATTCATGTGGGTATGCCCTTGTGTGTATGTGCCTGTATGTGTGTGCATGTGTGGGCTTTGTGTGTGTGTGTGCACCTGATGACCGTGATGCAGTGAAACACCCACCTGTGCAGGAGGACGGGGTGGGTCTTGGCTTTCCCACTTGTCCTCCAGGCCCCGCTGACTCCCAGTTCACTCCCTGCCAAGGGGCTCACAGCCGCTTCCCTCTGTCCCAGGTGGAGGAGGTCATTGACCCCCAGTTCCTGAAGCAAATGAATTCCCCAGACGCTCAGCAGGACCCCTTGGCCCTGGCTGAGAAGTTGGAGCAGGAAGAAGGGCTCACTGCTGCCCAGGTGAGCCAGGGGAGGGTGGAACCTTAGGGAGATGGGAGGGGGACCCCAAGTGAGCCATAGGACCAGGGACCCCAGGGGAGTTAGAGGAGGGACAGGCCCTAGTGAGTCAGGGAAGAAGGGATCCAGGTAGACTGGGGGTTCAGGGAGCCAGGAGAGGGAGCACCCAGGTAAACCAGGGCAGGGAGCAACCTGGAACAGGACACACATGCCTGTGTCCACGCCACCCCTGCCTGCAGGCAGCGCATGCCGGGGGGCCAGCCCTGGGTGGGAGCAGCGCGGGACAAGAAGGAGAGGACAACAGAGAGGAGGAGGGGGTGGGAGCCCAAAAGGGCAGGGGCACAAAGCTGGGAATATGGCACAGGGGACGGAGCAGGGCCTCATGACTGTCGTGGATTCGAGTCACGGTGTCCCCTCCTCCCCTCCTCCCCCCAGTGCCACTGTCCCATCACCCACCTCCTCCTCCTCTCACACGTGTGCAGCGCCAGTCACTGTCCCCTTCTTCCTCCAGCTGGCAGAGGAGCGACTCCTGGCCTCCGAGGAGGGGGGCGTGCAGGCCCCCCCGAGTCACGGTGCTCCCCTGTGGGACTCAAGTCCTTCTGAGTCTGCGAGCAGCCCAGATGCCCGGAGGCGTGAGCACGGCCCCCAGCTGGGGGTCAGTGACACAGCCTGCCCGCCAGAGACTGGCTTCCAGGACCGGCAGAGGCGCGGCCCAGCACACGCCCCCCGCTCCAGGCCCCCGGCTGCTGCTGTCTCTTCGGGGCGTGAGGAGCACCCACCGCTCCGGGCTCGGTGCCCCCCCGCTGCTCCCCAGGGCCACGGGCCTGCTGACTGTGCACGGGGACCCAGGGGCGCCTGCGTCCCCAGAGAGGCCGCTCTGGTCAGGGAGCCGCTCGGGCCAGCGGACAGGCCCCGTGAGGACGAGGAGGACCTCGCCAGCCTGGCCTTCCTCTGGGCCTCTCCCGGCCGCCTGCTGCCCTGCGCGCTCTCTCTGAGTCCTGTCCCTGCCTCGGGCCTGGCCCGCCCTGGAGGTCGGGGGCCCCGGGGCGCTGCCCAGTCCGGGTCCCTGCAGAGACGAGGCCTCAGCCGCGCTCCCCCTGCAGCTGGCCAGTCTGGGAAGCGCGCTCTGGGGGGAGACCCCGCCCATGCGGAGAAGACCCCCCGCCCAGGGGCCGAGCTCGGGGTCTGGGGGAGGCCAGCACTGGCTCCGGGGCTGGTTCCCTCCTCACAGCCTCACAAGAGAAAGGGTGACCCGTCTGACCCAGGGAGCTGGAGGAAGCGGCACTGCAGCCAGTATGGAGCAGAGGGGTGTGCCCCCCACTGCCAGCGCCCCGAGGGGCCCAGACTCCATGGGACCTGGCTGTCCCCCAGAGGAGCCAAGGGCTCCTTCTCATGGCAGGGCTGATCCTGCTGTTCCACAGACATGGGAGGATGGGAGGCAGGGAGGGAGGGCAGGACCCTTAGGGAGGGGGTGGGCCTGGGTTGGGGTAGGAGGGAGGGCAGGACCATTAGGGCAGGGTGGGCCTGGGGTGGGGTAGGAGGGAGGGCAGAACCCTTAGGGTGGGGGTGGGCCTGGGGTGGGGTAGGAGGGAGGGCAGGACCCTTAGGGTGGGGGTGGGCCTGGGGGTGGGGTAGGAGGGAGGGCAGGACCCTTAGGGTGGGGGTGGAGAGAGGGCAGGACCCTTAGGGTGGGGGTGGGTCGGGGGAGGGGGCTTAGGACTATCACCTTTGGGGCATTGTGGGTCATTATGAATAAAGATAATTTTGTTTGAAAATGCTCTGGGGCTGCTGTGTCCATACTCGGGTCTGCGCTGCTCCTTGGAGAGGGGACCTCAGAGGAAGGGAGGAGCGGGAGGTCCTGGGCGCTCTGCATCCACAGGGGTCCTCAGTCCCTCCTTCCCGACTGATAGGGACCTCTTCCCACTGCTCCTGGGAGCACACAGCTCTCTAACCCCCAGGGACCCCTCCCCTCACTTCTGCTCTCAAGGCCAGACTCTGCCCTGACCGGAGAGGGAAAGGCTGGGCCTCAGGGGCAGGCTGTCCCCTCTGGGCCTCCTGCAGGAGGAGCATCCTCTGTCTCAGTAGGTGACTGAAAGTGGGGGGAGAGGCTGGGACAAGGGGGTGACAGGGAGTAATGGCGACACGCCTGTTAAAGGTGGGTACACGGGGAATGACAGTGGGTGGGGAGGATAAGTCCCTTGTGGGATTTCTGTGTGGGACAATCTTGTCCAGCTGGGGGAGGAGGACCCAGCTGCTATAGCTGGGGGACTGGGCTCAGGGACAACGGGGTTTCAAGGACACCCACGACTGCTGTGCCTTCCCTCCTGCCATGGCTGGTCTCTTGTGTGACAGATGCTGACACAGATTTACATCCGCGTGGAAACAGGTCCTCCTCACACCTGTGGGGCCCTTTCACCTGCACCACCAGCAGGGGCGGCAGGGGCCCAGGTGTGTGTGGCCCCAGGGCTGGTGGGAGCTGAGATCCAGGCTGAGGGAGGGGCCCCAGTCACCTGCTGTGGGCACTGCTACAGACCCCACAGACAAAGCGGGGACCCGAACCCCGGATGTAAGAGTGAGATGGGGCAGCAGTGAGGGAAGGAGCAGAGCCAGGAGGAGACCCCTGTCTGCAGAACTGCCTGTCCCAGCTCTGTTCCCACGTGGCCACGCCCTGGCCCTCACCCCCTGCCTCCGGCCAATGCCTCTTCCCCATGTTCAAGTTCTGATTCCGTCCCGGGCTCAGGTTGGGTGGGAAGGCTGAGGCTCCCGAGCAGGGCCCCAGCCCACCCAGCATGCAGAGCTGTGGCCCGGGCAGTGGCCCCGCAGCAGCGATGGGAGGGCTGAGGCCGTGCAGTTCCAAAGGAGGCCTGGCCCTCTGCTGCCCCCACACAGAGCTCGGGCGGGAATGGACTCATGTCAGGGCCTCCCACAAAATCGCAGGTCAGCCCTCAGCTCCTCCTCCGCTGCCTTCCCTTGTCCTGTGAGGCGGGCAGCACCAACTCTCCCGGCCTCCTGGGCACTTTGTGAAGGAGACTTCTCACCTGGGCCCGTCTTTCCCGACCGCTGCCCCCTCCCTGTCCAGCTGGGCCTCAACACAGAGAAGAACATTTGAGAATAAAGGAGACATTCTTGTTTATTAAGTCCTGTCCCAGATTAATAAACCCTCCATTGTTGGCTCAGATTTTAGCTCAAACTGAAATAAATTGTTGGTCAAACACTAAGCAATATAGACTAAGGACAGCATCCCCAGGATTCTAAAGTTGAAAACATCTATAATAATAAAAGCGTAATATGCAAATCAACCCAACAACTGAACAGCAGAACGACCGTCTGGATGACCACACTATGACACACACTGGCGCCAGGCAGATGCGATGCAATTGGTTGGGGGGACCCCGCCATCGCCCCACGATCGCCCCAAAGAGGGAAGCCCAGGCTACCCAGTCAGTGGAGCGATGGATTGCGGGGCTCCCAGACTGCAAGAGGGCACAGGCCTAGCTGAAGAACCCCCCCGCCCCCGAGTGCACAAATTTTGCACACCAGGCCTCTAGTAGAAACTAAATTAACATCAGTGGTCACACACTGCAGGGGATATACTGGGTAAATTTAAAGTTTGAAAAGTAAAAGTTACCAAAAAAAAAAAAATCTCAAATAAAACCAACATAATGAGACACCAAGAAAGTATAATACATAGTTGCTTAAATATCTATACTAATAAAAGAATAACATGCTAATTAGACCGGATAGACTGGATGTCTTCCAGATGTCCTTCCTGACAAAGCCAGGGCCTGGGTTGCGCCACCCAGGATCCTGTGTGCCTGCAGCTGGCCCAAGGAAAGGAAGCCCGGGTCCCAGTTGCCTGCAGCCGGCCAGAGGAGGGAAGCCTGGGTCCCAGGTGTGGGGGCTGAGGCAGAGGAGGTTAGGGGCAATCAGGCAGGCAGGCAGGTGAGCGGTTAGGAGCCAGTGGTCCTGGATTGTGAGAGGGATGTCCGACTGACAGCTTAGTCAGACATCCCCAAAGGCAGTGGTCGGCTAACTCATTAGCCAACAGAGCCAAATATCAACAGTACAACGATGGAAATTTCTTTTGAGAGCCAAATTTTTTAAACTTAAACTTCTTCTAATGCCACTTCTTGAAAATAGACTCACCCAGGTCGTGGTATTTTGTGGAAGAGCCACACTCAAGGGGCCAAAGAGCCGCATGTGGATTGTGAGCCACAGTTTGCCGACCACTGCCCCAAGGGGTCCCAGATTGCAAGAGGGTGCAGGCTGGACTGAGGGACCCTACCCCCCACCGTGCATGAATTTCGTGCACCAGGCCTCTAGTATTATACACTAATAAAATTCCCAGTTTTGAATATCTAGAAGAAATGTGAAATATCCAGAGAAACAGAGTAGTGTGACCAATATTCTGAAAATGCAGCAGTCAAGACAATAAAAAAAATGTTTAAACCTGTGAAAATATGTTTACCCTTACTCATAAGAGAGACCATTTTTTACTTATCAGTTTAGTCACACAAACAAAAAAAATCCATAAGGCTATAGAAGGGAGGCTATGAGGTTAACTCTTACACTTATGTTGCAAATAAATTGTTCCAATGTGTAAATAGGGAAATTTGGCAATAGTTATTGAAATATAAAATACATATGCTCTTTGCTTATCAGGAAAAGAAATGATAAAATTCATATCTTCATGCATCACATTTATAAGTAGAGAAATGAGAGAGAGAAATATTTTATATATATATTTTACATAATTTATTCATGTAATTATAACATATACTAGAGGCCTGGTGCATGGATTTGTGCACAGGTGGGGTCCCTCGGCCTGGTCAGCGGGGATGGAGCCAAAACTGGCTCTCCAACATCCCCTGAGGGGTCCCGGATTGCGAGAGGGCAGTTCTTGGGTGATGCACCCTGGAATTGGGCTCTCTCCTCTCTGGTTCTGGGTGCATCACCCGAGAGCCGCAGCTGCCAAGTCACTTCAGCTCGGCAGCTCCTGTGTTGAGCGTCTGCCCCTGGTGGTCAGTGTGCATCATAGCTACCAGTCGGCCAGTCGAATGGTTGGCCAGTTGAATGGTTGCTTAGGCTTTTATATATATATTATTAATACATGAAGAATTGAAAAGAGATTTGATTTTGTGTGGTGGGCACACAATGCAATATGCAGATGATGTATTATAAAATTGTATACTTGAAACTTAATATAATTTTATAATCATTGCCACCCCAATAAATTTAATTTAAAATTAAAAAAGAAAAGCAAGTTAAGAGAATGAATCCAGGGTTGTGCCCCTGTAGATAAAATGGTGAGAGCAGTCTTTTCTGAGGAAACTTTTAAGCAGTGATATAAATCAAGTCAGGAATTAGTTTCTAGTTTGATGTAAATAGAATGTTATGGGGACAGAGTGAAATTGATTTATATAAAAAATGAGGTCAGTGTGTTAGACATCATAAAGTGAGACTTAAAGAGGCAGGTGATGAATTTAGACATTGCCTGTGGATAAGGCCATGTTGTGACTAATAGAACATGATAAGGATTGCATTTTTAACAAGACAAAAACATGTTGGAAAACTTAGAGTCAGATAGCAAATTTAAGCATATTTCTCCAGCTTGTGGAGAAAAGATTAAAGGAAGCCAAGAGAGGAGGTAAAATGATGAATCAAAAGGTTATTGCATTATTTTAGGGAAAGCATTTTGGTTTAAATGGTATGTTACCAATAGAAGAGGTGAGACATGGTTGGATTTGGAACATACTGTAATGAATTGCAGACAGACTTGATATGGTGATAGTTTGGATATGGTTTATGAGAGTAAGAGAGGAGTTTAAAATAACACCAATAATTTTTCTATGAAAATTTGTGGCTCTACTTACTGAGTGGGCTTTGGAAGAAAACAATATGAGTGCAATTTTATGATTGGTGATTTTAACATGTCTAATATAGACCAGAGTGGTGATTTACAATAAATGGGTTGGCACATGAGTGATGAATGCAGGGGAGAAATATTTTAAGTTGTAGAACTAGATGGGATCATCCAGTGAAGATGTCTACTGAGAGGAGAAAAGTTTCATTGGCAGAAGCCTGGAACACTCCAGCATTTTGAAGAAAAGGAAGGATAAAGTAGAACCCAGCAAAAGAGTCCGAAAAAGGATAGCAAAAAGTTGAGAAAACAACATGAATATATAGCATCCTGGTAGCTGAGATGAGATGTTTTTAATTTATTTACTTGTCTCTTTGTTTTAACATAGGGACTGATCAACTGTCTCTGAACACTGCTGAGGAGCTGAGCAAAATCAGATCACTGGTATTTTCCAGTGTGCAAGTGACTGTTGACTGCCAGGAGCAGTTTCAGTACACTCACAGAGATAGAAGCCTGATTACAGAGGGTTGAGGATAAAACTGGAGTTGAAAAATTGGAATCAGCAAATATTGATTAGTCTTTGAGTGAGATTTGCTTTCAATAATAACAAAAAAGAAAAAGAAAAAAGGGACAGAAACCAAAGAGTGATTTGGTATCAATAAATGCTTTTCTAAATGTGTATTCTTTTTTTTAATTACTTTATTGATTAAGTTATCACATATTTGTCATCAACCCCCTCCCCCCGTTCCCTTCCCAAACCCCCCCACATGCATGCCCCCCTCCCCCTGTTGTCCGTGATCACTGGTTAGGCTCATATGCAAGCACACAAGTCCTTTGGTTGATATATCTCCCTTGTCCCCACCCTCCCCTACCTTCCCTCTGAGGTCTGACAGTCTGACCAATGCTGTTCTTGTTCTTCAGTCTATGTTGTTCATCTTTTCCCCTAGATGAGTGAGCTCATGTGATACTAGGAATACACTTATTGGAACCGAAAATGAGACAAGCAATAATAGTTATGCTGAGAGGCAAATGAATCATTCTATAGTGAGTTTCTTTCTGGGCCAACAGTTCTTTTGAGTCCCGGTTTCTATGTCCAACAGTTGTTTATGTGTTCATAACAGCAATGATATTTCAGTTCTGGATGGTGGACAAATGGTGGTATTGCAGGTCCGACCCTCTCTGGTTTGGTCCTGGGCAATTTGTGGTGACGCATATCTGCTGACTGCTAGTATGGCAAGGCATCATCAGAGTCTTGCATTTCTGGACTGTTTCTCTTCTGACTTCATGGCTGGAGCACTCCTGTCAATTCCTCTCTGTTGCAGGAATCCACATGTCTCGGAGTTGTTTTCTGAAAATATACAAACATATTCTCGACCAAAAGTTAATAAGGGAATATTTTCTATAAATTTGACTTGAGATCCATTTTCATTTTTTGCCCAAATGATTTTCCTTTGGCTTGTTTTGACACCATGTATGTTTTACCTGGGTGACTTGCTGTTAGCATTACAAATGAAAGTTAATTTTCTAAAGTAAAAATTTTCTAGATGTAATTTATTTGCAGGATATTTTTCCTTACATGATATTCTTTTACTATCCCCCCTTTTTTGGTTTAAATATTGGGAGGCTTTTGGAAATTTTATGCTGTAATCTTGATAGCTTTTAAATTTTACTTTTTTGCACTAAAATGTGACTCCTAAAGGTTCATTATATGTTACACAATTTTACCATGAGATGAACTACCAATAAAAATTTTAGTTACCACTTTAGTAACAGCTTTTTTGTCCAGTACAATTGATTTTTCTAGAGTATTTGCTTATTTTGATTGGCCAATTTAAATTAGTCTGAAAACTTGACTACTATTTTACTGTCAAATTTAATACTCTAACAACCATCATGTTTTACCCTGTAATTATTAGTGGAGAGGATTATTTGCCTTCTTTAGTAGGCCCTGAGCATTCCTGGTGCTAGGCTGGATTTAGATATCCTAGACCCCAGTTCCCCGGATCATGGGAGCAAGACATCTCCATCAAGTCTTGTTGCAGTGAGAGGGCATCTGCTGTCGGCCACAGATCTCCTGCCCCCATGGCTGCTCAGGTTCACATGCCCAGCTCAAATCGGGACCTAAATGTGTATTCTGATTAGAATGATTCAATAGAAAGAGAAAAAAGTGGTGCTGCAAAAAGAGAAAGGAATAGACAGGCAAGAGTGTTTGGGAGTCACAGGGCTGGTAGAGAAGAGGGTCTTCTGTCTTTGTCAGCTTGGGCGGCCGTAACAAACACTGGCTGGGTGACTTATAAAACACTAATTCATTTTCTCACAGCTCTGGTGGGAGGGAGTGTGAGATCAGATGCCAGATGGTCAGTTTCTGGTGAGAGTTATCTTCCTAGCTGGGAGCCAGACACCTTTTTACTGTGCCCTCACATGACAGGGGTTGGGGAAAGTGAAGGAGGAGGGGGAGATGGAGAGGAGGGCGGCAGAGGGCTAGAAAAGTTCCTAGCTCTTTTCTTTCAAGAGCACCAATCCCATCACAATGGCCTCACCCTCATAAACTCATCTAAACCAAATTACCTTCCCAAAGCCCCATCTCTAAATACCATACTATAGGATTTCAACATATGAATTTGAAGAGGGGGCACAGTTCAGTCTATAGCATGGTTAATAGGCACATTGTTTGGGGATATATGCCCTTAGATTGACAGATTCAGCAAAATGTTTGTTTTTTTTTTTCTTATGTATGTGGTTATACATTTTTATTTGCATGTATTTTAAAGCCTTTTTATTTCCTTCCCTTGGTTCAAATTGAAGAATTTCCTTCCCCATTGCCTGCAATGAGGTGACCAATGGAGAGTAAAGAACCAGGAGAACTCCCCGAGGCTTAAGAAAATGGAAAGCATGAACTTATCCTCTCTAATATATATAAGATGAAGTCACACTAGTGTGAGATGACAAATCTAAGGGATGTTAATTCAAATATTAAGAGCCAAAGACAGAAAAATTTTGAAAGAGCATTTGGAAAAGACTGATTAGGTAAATAACAGTAGATCTATAAAAAGGTATACTATAAAGAATGTAAAACACAATGAGGCAGCTATCTGTGATCTCCAAGTTTCACACACTGAAAAACTCAAAGTCTTGGCTGTGTGAATAATGCTGCAATGAGCATAGGGATACATATATTTTGGGGAAGAAATGTTTTCAAAATTTTTAGGTAGATACATATATATTCTTACATATGCATATATACACACTATTTTAAATATATTTTAGAGAAACACAAAGTAGAAAAATATGGAAGATACAGATTGAAGCTGTTACCATGGTTCCTAACACAATAATCCTTGGTATATGGTATGATTCAATAAGTATTGTAATGAATGAAAAAGAGTCAAGGATTGAAATTAATATACTAGCTTGTAAACACTTTCTAGAACATCTATTGAATATTAAGCATCATCTATTATACATTTCTTTGAAATAAACCCAGATCTCACATCAAGGTTGATGTAGTTACAGTTTATATATTCATAATACAGAACTTTAATTGACATGTAAACTGTTGATATAAGAAAAGTTCAAACCTGTAGAGAATTTTTATGAGTTTATTTGCGCCAAATTGACAAAATGCCAGAAGCAGGACCTCAAATGTTCAGGTGAACGCCAGTTGTGCAGTTTCTTTTGCACATTTGGAATTAAGGAGGGCGATTGGGGAGAGTACAGGATAGTTTACAAGATTATGTGCTCCCTTGAGTGTGATTACAGCTCCCCGGAGTCTAGGAAAAGGGAAGTAAGCAGGCATTTCAAAGGTGTCTTATCATAGATGCACAAGAACAACGGACCGGGCTTGCTTAAGGCAAAGATAAATCTTTCTATAGGCCTGAGGCATGATGGCCTCCCAGGATCTGTCCAGTTTGGAATTTGTAATCAAATCTCCCTGTGAAGTGACTTTTGGTCAGATTTATTATAGAGCCCCTTTTTCATCCACAAACTTTTAATAAAATACCTTTCTGCCACTTTACATATTGTACCATGTTTCATCTACTAGGCCCTATTTCTCATAGCTTTTGACATTGAATTAAAAGAAACAAAAAAAAAAAAGACACTAATCAGAAAAAGTGGGGTTTCAGCAACCACCTTGTTAGTGTCAAATTTTAATTTTCTCATTTGTACGGAATTTCAGCTGCATCAGTGGTTGTGTTCTTCAAGCACATCCCTCTTCTGCTTTGAAATGCTGTTCCAAGGGGCTCACAAAATAACCAGGCCCTTTGAAATCATTTGGCTAGAGCTAAGTAAGTCCGAGTTCCAATTATATTAATGAAGCAGTAAAGGAACTGCCCATTTGGGAGCTGCCCTAAAGTGTTGAATTGTTGCTTGTACAGCAGCCTGCAAGATATACGTGTCAGTATCTTAGTTTTATCCTTACAACGCAAATTGGTTAGCCTTAATAATATGTCTAGTGTTAATAAAACTGCATGATTTTATTTGTTTGCCAATGAAATTCAAATTTATGCATTTAATGATTTTTCAAAAGCCATCAAAGCAGAGAGTTTGTTAATTATAATGTGTGGATCATTGTAGCCTTGTTGAATTTTGAAGATTTGATTCCAATGACCGATGTGTATTAACTGTGGGTTGAAATGTAACCCACCTCTTCCTTTCCTACATTCTCCTGTATATCATCTAATATCAATTTTTTTGGCCATTGCATTTATTGTATCTGAAACAGACATTATTGCTTTAAATGAAAGATTTAATATCATTCTAAATTTTAAGAATAAAATAAACATATCAATTTTATTTATTTTTTCAAGAGCTACCTGATAGCTGACCCATTCATTGCATATTTCTAGGCCCAGTTGTCAGAATTTATCTCATCTTCTTCACACTCATGTTTCACAACATTTTTCTTAGCATGCCATTTTTACATTATGAGGTTTATATGTTTTTGTTGTTGTTGAGTTATTAAGAAAGCAAATATCTTCCTCATTAAACTGACCTACCGGGACACCAGAGAGTATGTTTCACTTGAATTAACTGTTCAACTCAGCGTTGGCTCTCAGGATGCCTCTGAATTGATCATTGTATCACAATGAATTAACCACCTAAAAAGCTCAATGAAGGAGGCAGAACACAGTAGACGCACACTGCCCCTGTTATCTAACAAATAAAGTTTTTATATTTCTACTAGTGCCCCGGTGCACAGATTCATGCACATTGAAAGAAAATTAGAGGGTGATGAGAAGGGCCAGGCACGCCCTGGAGCGAACCTCCCCCAGTCCCTTCCTGGCCGGCTGCACCTGGAGTGGCTCAAAGGGTGTCTGCCAAGTGAGCGGGGTCCCTCTAGTAGGTGAGGTTTCTTGGCCTGGCCTGCAGGAATTGGGCTGAAACTGGCTCTCTGATATCCCCCGAGGGGTCCCAGATTGCAAGAGGGTGGTTCTCAGGTGACGCACCCTGGAATCAAGCTCCCTCCTCTCTGATTCTGGGATGCGACACCCGAAAATCGCTGCAGCAAAGTCACTGCAGCTCAGCAGCTCCTGCATTGAGCATCTGCCACTTGGTGGTAATTGCACATCATAGCTACCAGTTGGACAGTTTGCTGGTCACTTAGCCTTTTATATATATAGATATTGTACCATCTTAACAATTCATGGAATCCTTGACCCATTCTAGTTAAATATCCAATGATTTTTTTTTCATCTACTTTTAATATATATATTAAACTATCCAACAAAAAATGTGAATCAGCTCATTGTTTCTTGAAAGTGTTGGAATAAAGGAAGGAAGCAAAGCAAATCTGCAGACTTTAGACCAATAATAATAATGTCAATATGTTTTGTCTTCATATACTGTATATCTCTTACTAATAAAACATAGATCTAAAGATAAATGATCAATTATTAGATCCTTATAAATAAAGAAGAAATAAAATATAAGCATACTTAAGCTAACTAATAATTTGTTTAGATATGGATATATGAAATGCATTACTTTTGATGTGGTAAAAATTATTTTACTGATTCAATGTGACTTAATTTAAAAGAAAAATATTATAGAAAAATATATACTCAATTTAGAAAACACTGCATGGTATCACTCTCACTCAAAATAACCATAACAATACTTAATTATACCACTACAAGCAACACCATTAACAAATTGGAGGTGTTTTTGAAATTTTCACAGATCTTGTTCTAGAAACAGTGCTGAGCATGGCCTTTGGCATCTATTCACCTCTTATACTTAGTGACTGTGTTATATTGGGCAAGTCATTTAATCACTAAATATTTAAGAATTAGTTTCTATTGGTAAAATAGAGAGGATGAATGTAGTAATATGTGCAAATTAGGCAATATGTGTAAAGTTTAGCTACTATAGCTATGATACTGAAGGTATAGATGGAAACAAAGATGATGATAATGATGAATTCTACCCCAAAATAGCAAAGTTGGGGGGAAAAAATATCCAACTTTATTTTATAAATACAACACATAAAATAGTTCCTGTAGGCATAAATTTAATACATAGAATATATAATAGCTACTTTATACAGTTCAAGGCTTTGGAAATGAGTTAGAATAGATTGAAATGTATTTTAACCCTTTGCACTCGCTAGCTTTTTTCTCAATTCCTTTATTCTACTCGGGATTTAATTTTTTAAATACCCCAGATTTTACAAAGCACGGCAGTAGAATAAAAAACTGGAGTTTCTTTTCATACAAACTTATTTATTTGGATTTTTTTATATTTAAAATTGTTGATACATTCAAAGAGTAATTTTAATCTCTATGCTAACCGTGTCGAGTCACACTCGACATCCAAGTGCAAAAGGTTAAAGTGCAATTACACAATAAATATTTGGCTATAGCCCATTTTAAAAACTTTCTAAAATGTTAATTCTAAATTTGCTTTTTCAATAAGTAATCCTATATAATAAAAGCCTAATATGCTAAGTGTCCAGTCATCTGGTAGGCCGTTCAACCAATCAAAGCGTAATATGCTAATGATATGCTAAGGCTGCTCAACGGCTTGCTATGATGTGCACTGACCACCAGGGGGCAGACAGTCGACCAGTCAATCAGTCACTATGATGTGCACTGACCACCAGGGGCAGATGCTCCAACCAGTAGATTAGCTTTCTGCTGGGGTCTAGCCAATCGGTACCGAGCAAGGTGGGCCAGACATGCCTTGGAGCCCTCCCATGGTCCCTCCCCACCTGGCCAACCTCCCGCATCTCTCCTCCGCCCCGATCGTGCACTGGTGGGGTCCCTCAGTCTGGCCTGTGCCCTCTCGCAATCCTGGACCCCTCAGGAAATGTCAGAGAGCAGATTTCAGCCCAAAGGCAGAACAACTGTTTGTTATGATGTGCACTGACCACCAGGGCGCAGACGCTTAATGCAGGAGCTGCCCTCTGGTGGTCAGTGCGCTCCCACAGGGGGTGCACCACTCAGCTAGAAGCCGGGCTCACGGCTGGCGAGCGCAGCAGTGGTGGCAGGAGCCTCTCCAGACTAAGGATGTCTGTTGCCAGTTTAGGCCTGCTCCCCACGAGAGCTCTCAGACATCCCCTGAGAGCTCTTGGACTGGGAGAGGGTGCAGGCTGGGCTGAGGGACCCCCGCCCTGTGCCCCTGCCCCATGAGTGCACACATTTCATGCACGGGGCCTCTAGTGGATAAATAGTGCAATTACAATTTCTTATCATTTTTAACTTCTGTAAAAAAGAAAAAAAAATGTTAGGATAAGTTTTTTGAAAAACCCAAGACATTTGGATATGAAATCCATCTTTTACTCTGCTGTTATTGTTCTGTTCTTATAAATACAGCAGAATCCCTTTTCACTAGGGAAAAAACATGCTGTTAAGGATTTTACTTATATTAATTGCTTGACCACAAGTAGTCTAAGCTCTCCATGTAGTTAAGGAGGCAGGTTTGTGAGAATAGCAGGCAAGGAAAAAAAAGAAGATGAAAGAAGAAATGGTGAAGAAAATAGGTTTGGAGGAAGGAGGCAATGGAAGAAATAGAGCATGTGGGGGAGGATAGGGGGAAATATAACATATAATAAAGAAGTAATTATTAAATGCATTAAATGTTCTCATCTATTAATTTTCAATTAATATTTCAATAACAAAATATCCTCAGGTGAGGATTAACAAAAGAAAAAAATAATTATTTTTTTGAGAGACTAAAGTTTATGTATAACTTGCTAGATTGGGCTCAGGAGAAGGACAATTTATGTATACCTAGAGTGGTCTGGGATCCTATATTCCTGCATTGTTTTTAAAGATTGAATTTCAAAGCAATTAGAGTTCTCTACGATTCCAAAGGCAAGTGAGTACATTCTGAAACTGTTAATATAAGTCCTATACTGTTCCCATGCCATAACTTTTATGACGGTAAAAAGTTTATACAGTGTGACCGTTAGTTTTATGTATCAACAAGGCTACAGCCAGAGTAGTCATCTATTAATCAAACCCTCATTTAGGTGCTGCTGTGAAAGCACCTTGCAGATGTGGTTAACATCCAATCAGCTGATTTTAAGTAGGCTTCTCCTGATCAAGTGGATGGGCTGCATCCAATGATTTGAAAGTCCTGTAGAACAACAACTAAGGCTAAGAAACTCTGCCTCAGGACTTCAGGCTCAAATTGTGGCTTTCTTTCAAACCCTGAGTTTTTATACTGTATCCCTGCTCCATAGATCTTAAATGTGTTTTCTCACCCAAGCATATAAACAAATTCCAGAGAACACTGATACCCACAACATAAGAAGTTACCAAGAATACAACAGAAAAATACTAAATGGGGAATATCATACCTATTAGTAAAGTGTTGATCTTGTCAGTTTTTCCTGGACAAAATGAAGAAATATAAAAGTGAATGCTCTGATAATTGCACTCATATTCTGAAATTACTGACAGGTATAATACATTGTGCTTTGCTTGATTCCATGTGATGCTTACATGTAATATCTGGTAATCATAATTTAAAGTATTGTACTGTGCTTACATTTAGATGCCATAAACTAAATCTTCCAAATGAAATTCACAGGAAAAGCATTAAATAGCATTACTTAAGAGCATAAATAGAATTTGTATATTCAAATTGTTTATTAAGCCACCCTTTTATCCACATACCTCCTAGTTTATTTTCTCAAAATGAAAGAGAAAGAGAAGGGACAGGAGGAATGGTGACAAGGGAGAAAGGGAGGAGAGAAAAGAAGAGCAAGAAGAAGAAAAGGAAGAGAAATATATTTTGCTTTAATGAATACAGAAACTATTTCCAACATCTGTGTGTCTTTGGGAATTGCATCATGCATTTATCAAAACATCTACATTTTTGCCACATTTGAAAGTGGTTGTATATTTCTGTTTTTTAATTCACATTGCATTTCCAAAAGTCAATGTATTTTTATGACTACTTCTAACAAATTCTGGACTATTACACAATTATTTGCACATAACTGATGGCTTTCACCAAATGCAGAGCCCCATAGATTCTAGAACAAATCCTGGCCAAGAAATGAAATGTGTCAGAATTCTTTTTTTTTTTTCATTTTTTTTATTAAGGTATTATATGTGTACATATCTTATGTGTCAGAATTCTTAACCTCATGTAGGTTTACTTTGGATTTGGAATGGTGAACACTTATGTAGGGCCCTATCTCCCCACTGCCCAGTCATTAGCTGGCTCCTTTCCCTCACCATATTGTCCTGAACCAGAAAACAAGGTTTCTGCTATGCTTTCCCATATTTCCAAAATTTTAGTTTGTTATTTTTAAAATATATTTTATTGATTTTTTTTTTTTTTTTTTTTTTTTTAGAGAGAGGAAGGGAGAGGGAAAGAGAGGTTGAAACATCCATGAGAGAGAAACATTGATCAGCTGCCTCCTGCATGCTAGCCACTGGGTAGGGAGCCTGAAACTTGGGTATGTGCCCTGACTGGAATCCAACAGGTGACCTTAGTGAAAGCTAACAAAATACCAACCATGTAAAGATCCTGCAAAAAAGGGATTCTGTTTTAAAACACAAGAACATCGAGAGCATTGGTCGGCAAACTGCGGCTCTGCTGACTAATGAGTTTGCCGACCACTGATCTAGAGGAACTTGTGAGAAAACGAAATATTCAATATGCAAGAATATGTAGCTAGCTTCAAAGAAATTTTATGGGTTTGTAAATAATATTGGTAGTTCATACAAAGCAGAAATTACTCTCTATCTGCTTCCCAAAGACTTTATTTTTTCAAATTTCTGTCAAAGCATTTGGCAGGTAAATGTAATATTCATGATTTTTTAAACCAGCCCCTTTATGTTACAAATGCAGTGTCAGAGATCAACTGATTTTACACTTAACTGAAGAGTGCCTGGTTGTAACCTATGTGCCAATCATTCGGGATGAATTTCCTAGTCAACATCTTTGGCCACATAAAAGCTTGTCAACCACTCTGTAACTCAGGTGTTTATTAATATGTGTAATAAATATAAATGACTAAGTAACTTTGTTTAGGCAATACATATTGCATATCTACTTCTGTGGTAAACCATAATGCACAATTTGTTGTTTCTTTCATGAACTTCACTATCACTTCATCATTTTTTTTTTAAATCCTCACTTGAGGATATGTTTCCATTGATTTTAAAGAGAGGAAGGCAGAGATAGACAGAGAGAAACACTGAAATGAATCTGCAACCTACGTATATGCCCTGACTGGAATCAAACCATCAACCTTTTTTTTTTTTTTTATATATATTTTATTGATTTTTCACAGAGAGGAAGAGAGAGGGATAGAGAGTTAGAAACATCAATGAGAGAGAAACATCAATCAGCTTCCTCTTGCACAACCCCTACTGGGGATGTGCCCGCAACCAAGGTACATGCCCTTGACCGGAATCGAACCTGGGACCTTTCAGTCCGCAGGCCGACGCTCTATCCACTGAGCCAAACCGGTTTCGGCAAACCATCAACCTTTTTTTTTAATTTAATTTTTTTTATTGAGGTATTATATGTGTACATATCTTACCATTGCCCCCCCCCACCCGACACCCATACATGCCCTCACCCCCCAAAGTTTGCGTCCATTGGTTATGCTTATATGCATGCATACAAGTCCTTCGTTTGATTTCTTATCTCCCCCAACCATCAACCTTTTGATGTATGGAAGATGTTCTACCCAACTGAGCTACCCAGCTAGGGCATCACTTCATTCTGATTAGATTGGACTTATTGTAAGAAATTACACTGTGTTAAGACTGCAGCTTTTGTATTATTAGATAATTATCAGTATGTTAATGTTTATGTAGATTTTGGGTGATATACATTTATTTTCACTTTTAGAAATTTTAAGTCTTTTATCTAAGTCTATTCTCAATCATCCATGATTCAGGATAGCTTTGGAAGAATTTCAAGCTCAAAACATGTACAACATAAGTCACATTTCAAAACCTGAGTCCACAGCAGCTTAATCTGGGTTCCCAAATTTTAAAGAGCTCCTTAGGGGAGAAGAAAAGGTTAGAAAGATTATTATGTAATTGGTCAGGCAACAAAATAGTACTTGAGTTTCAGTGTTGATTTCTTCAACCTTGAAACAATTCTTCAACCTTGAAAACAAGTGACACTTTTTTTAATTTAAATTTTTAAATTAAATTTATTGGGGTGACATTTGTTGACATGATCAAATAGGTTTCAAGTGTGGGTTTCTATGTTACAAGATGTGTATATTGCACTGTGTGCCCACCACCCAAAGTCAAATCTCCTGTCACCTTATATTAGCACCCTTTCTTCCTCCAACCCCCTTTCCCTATGGCAATCACCACACTGCTAATTGTGTTCACAAGTTTCAGTTTTATACCCCACATATGAGTGAAATCATATGGTTTTTAGCTTTTTCTGACTGACTTATTTCACTTAGCATAATATTCTCAAGGTCTATCCATGCAAACAACAGTATTTCATTCTTTCTCATGTCTGAGTAGTATTCTATTGTGTTCTCTCTCCCTTCCTCTCTCTCTCTAAAATCAACAAAAAACATTAAAAGAAAAGATAAATATGTTGATCACTCATAAATTTAACAAGAGATAAGGAGAAAGAGAGAGTTAAAGACAACAATATTAAAATGACATATCCCTAATGGTGCAGAACTTGTGCATATGTGTAAGACCACACACTACCAGGAGTAAATTGGGTGGAAATGTGTCAGCTACCATTCTCTGACTGAAAGTGGAACAGAATTGTGAACTTCTTAAACCATGACCAAGTGGTATTTATCCCTGGAATTCAAGGTTGGTTCAACATAAGAAAATCAATTAATATAATATTATCCATCAATAAAACAGAGAACAAAAACTTGAAAATCATCTTAATGGCAGAAGAAAATATTTGACAAAATCCATCGTCAGTTTATGAAAAAATTCTCAATAAGCTAGGATTAGAAATATGAAAATGTAACATATAAAATATCTAAAAGCTAGAGTCAACATCATATTTAGTGGTGAGAGACTAAATATCCTGTTCTTAGATCAGGAAAAAGGCATGAATGTCAATTCTCATCACCATTATTCAATATTGTACTGGTGGGCCAAGGCAGTGCAATAAAGTAAGAAAAGTGAATAAATGGAACCTGATTTAAAAGTTAAAAAACAATAAAAACTTCCATTATCCCTAGATTACATGATTTTATAAAGAATACCAAGGAGATCTATTTAATTCATTCTAATACATTCCTATGATATTGGAGGCAGGACTTCAGCTTATAGAATTTTTCTATAGGAAAGAACACATGAACTTAAAACTATGAATAATATTTATCCAGGCCAAGAGGTTTATGAAAGGGAAAACATTCAAAAAAGAAGAAATCAAGATCATATTATGTGTAAGAAATCCCAAGCTTCACAATGTTGCATCCTTACCAACAGGACTGGATCTAAACCAGAAGTCGGACATCCCCCAAGGGGTCCCACATTGGAGAGGGTGCAGGATGGGCTGAGGGGACCCCCTCCCCATGCATGAATTTTGTGCACCAGGCCTCTAGTTCAAATTATAATTATCTTGGAATTTGTGTTACTATGATTCCATTAATGATATATTGGTTAATATTTTAAGAAATGACTATTGCATGAAAATTTGTGTTCTCTGTGTGTTGACACTTGATAGAATGTAAGGAAAATATAAAATTTCTATAAAAAAGTTTCTTAATAGACACTTCAAAGAGGACATACAGATGGCCAATAGACATGTGAAAAAAAATGCTCAATCATCAGAAAAATGGTTATTTAAATCACAATGAGTTATTACCTTGCATCTGCCAGAATGGCTACCATCAATAGATCAACAATGAGTGCTGGCGAGGATGTGGAGATAAGGAATCCTAGTTCACTGTTGGTAGGAATGCAGACTGGTGCAGATACTATGGTAAACAGTAAGGAGTTTCCTCAAAAAATTAAAAATGGAACTGCCTTTTGACCCAGTGATCCACTTCTGGAAATATATACTAAGAATCCCAAAACACCAATCAGAAATATATGCCACCCCTGTGTTTATAGCAGCATTATTTACAATAGCTGAGATTTGGAAACAGCCCAAGTGCCCATCAGTAGACGAGTGGATAAAAAGGCCTTGGAACATTTATACAATGGAATACTATGCAGCTGCAAAAAAGAAGGATCTCTTACCCTTTGCAACAGTATGGATGGACCTGGAGGTTATTATGCTAAGCAAAATAATTCAATCAGAGAAAGAGAAATATCATACAATCTCACTAGTATATGGAATTTAATGAACAAAATAAACTGACAAACAAAATAGAACCAAAAGCATGGATCCATGGAACAGATTGAAAAATATCAGAGGGGAGGGGAGTGGGGGGGGGTGGATAAAAAAAATAAGGTGAAGTGATTAGCCAAATAACATAGATGCATAGTCCAAGGACACAGACAACAGTGTGGTGAAGGCCAGGGAGGGGAAGCAGGGCTGGGTGGAGGTGGGGAAAGGCAGGGGACAGAGGGGTGACAAAGTGACACTATTTTGTTTTGTTCTGTATTACTTTTTAATCAGCAATATCTCCCTACTGAAGTTATCAATGATGGGGAAAAAACAACACACCCAGACAATGATGCAGCATGTTGTCCTCAGGTTATTTTCTTATTATCAAATCTTATAAAATGTTTTCTTTTATGTACATGTCTAAACTACTATGCTTCTACCTAATAGATTAGAATAAGTTTTCCACAGATTTGCTGGGTCACAATGCAAGGATTCTTAAACTATGAAGAGACTTGTAAGTGTAGTAGGCCAGTTAAGAATTATTGAGTTCTTTAAACTTGTGCACGTTTTTAAACTGTATGTCACAAAACTCCGCTTTGCTTGCTATGTAGGTAGCCTGTCATTTCCTTAGGATCTCAATATGTTCAGCCATGCCCTTGGAATGACCATGTGGTGACAGCTGGAAGGTAATTAGTTGGGAGACTGAATAAGCTGCTGCAACGAGGAAATCACAGAAAGCATTGGCCAAAAATTCAAAACACATTTCTTTTTCTAACACATAATAGTCCAAATGTGGGAGGGGATTCCAAGGCTAGTGGCAGCATACTTTTGCCATCTTCACCGTGTGCCTTTATCCCTGCAGCCAAGGCATTGTTCCAGTTACTGCAATTCCCAGTCAAGCGGAAAAGAAAAGGGAAATGTAGGGCAGGGAGTAGATTCTTTTTAATGTTATGTTTAAAGCAATAGTCCCTATCAAAATAATGGTGTATGGCTAAGCACAACTTCAAGATTAATTTCTTTTCTTTTTTGCCTTCCAAAAACTATGACCTAGTTTTCAGGAAATCTGCAGTCATTGGGCTGATGTTGGAAGAGAAGAGGGGTAAGTATTCCTTCTTCTTGCTGACTGCTCTGTCCTTATTGCTTCAAACTAATCACTAAAAGAGCTCACAAAATAAATACCTACTTTCTGAGGGGCTAGACATACTTCTTTTAAAAATGTTATTGTATTTATTGGGGTGACACTAGCTAATAAAATTACACAGACTTCAAGTGTACAATTAATTCTACCATACATCATCTCTGTATTGCATTATGTGTTCTCCATCAAATGTCATCTCCTTCTGGTACCGTATATTTGACTCCCTTTACCCTCTTCTACCTACTAATGCCGCACTTTCTCTCTGGTAACCACTATATTGTTGTCTTTTACACATACTTCTTGATCCTCAAAACACAGTCTGGCTTCTCTCTGACCTTTGACTCTAGGGTCTAGGTACTTTTTAAAATTATCCCACCCAGTACAGGCTGGACAACTTCTTCCTGCAAGGTACCCAAGACCCCTATCCTTGCTAGCATTATCCTTTATAGCAACTTAAAGGAGTGTGAGCTTCCAGACCAAGTTCAAATTTAGAATTAAGGAACGCCTCTGCTATTCTGCACAGGAAATGGGTAGCATGTGTACAACACTCTCTAGGTTCTCCTCCTTTCCCATACCAGGCTCATTCCACAGAATTCAAGGCTTCCCTTTACACCTGCCCAAGTAACTATTCCTTACGCATTGCTCAGGTATCGATGTTGTACTCATTAGCTGTACTTCAGTCTACTCACGGATAAGATGGTGCAGGGTACAATGGGCTGCCCAAGCATTGAATGCAGGCTGGAAGGTTTTGGGGCAGGGGTTTTCTAATGCTTTACCCAGAGATTGGTCAAAATGCAGGACAAGTTTACAGATTCCTTTGCTGCAGAAGAAAGCCAGAGAGGAGACCTCTCAATACATGGAGAGACAGGAAGACCCCTCCTACTTCTCTGGGGTCAGGGAGGGAACTATGGAATTATAAAAAGAAACACACTTAGCCATACTAGAAAAAGGGTGAATGAAACTCCTCAGAGAGGCATGCACACCCAGAAACCAATGACATTTTGATACATCAATAATGAATGCTCAGAAAGAGAAATAAAAAAAAAAAACACAATCCCATTTACCATTTGCAATAATAATAATAATAAAAAAAAAACTAAGACACTTAGGAATAAACTTAACCAAGGAGGTAAAGGACCTGTACTCAGAAAACTACAGATATAAAAGAGAGAGAGGAAGATATATTCAAGTGGAAGAATAAACCGTGTTCATGGATTGGTAGAATCAACATCATTAAAATATCCATACTACCCAAAGCAAGTTATAGATTCAATGCAATTCCTAAATAACAACTACCTAGAACAGACATAGGACAAATACTCTAAAAATTTATATGGAACCAAAAAAGACCCCAACTAGCTGAAGCAATCTTGAGAAAGAAGAACAAAGTTGGAGGAATCACAATACCAGGAATCACAAAACAAACTCACACTGGCACAGAACAGGCATATAGACAAATGGAACAGAACAGAACCCAGATAATGACCTGAGCCATTATGTTCACTTAATATTTGACAAAGGAGGCAAGAGCATAATATTTGACAATGGAGTCAAGACAATCTCTTCAATAAATGGTACTGGGAAAATTGGAGAGAAAAAAAGCCTTTTATCTGTCTACCGGTTATAATTTCTTTCCAGTTTTCCTTGCAGTTTTGCAATGGTAAGATACATTTAGCTGCAAGCAATAGAAGCCTAAATAACAGAGGCATAACGGATACAGATATTTATTATTTATACTAATAAAAGCCTAGGTGGTCCTCGCGCCCTCGCACGTGAAGTCATCACAAAATGGCTGCCACAAGATGGCCACCACAAGATGGCTGTGCACACAGCAGAGGCGGGGCCCAGTGGCCGCTCTGTGCAGTGAGGCCTGGGGGTCCCATGGCTCCGCGTGGCACAGAGGAGGCCGGTCCTGGCGGTCTCCACTGCCTTGTGCAGAGGAGGCGGGTCCCAGTGGAGGAGGTGGGTTGCAGCGGGGGGGGGGGGGGGGGGCAGTTGGGGGTGATCAGGCCAGCAGGGGAGCAGTTAGGTGTCAATCAGGCTGGCAGCCAGAAGTGATTAGGGACAATCAGGCAGGCAGGCAGGCAGGCAGGCGAATGGTTAGGAGCCAGTGGTCCCAGATTGTGAGAGGGTTGTCCAACGGCCTGTTAAGGCCCTGTGGGATCGGGCCTAAATCAGCAGTTGGACATCCCCCGAGGGGTCCCATATTGGAGAGGGTGCAGGTTGTGCTGAGGAACACCCACTCCCATTCACGAATTTCATGCACCGTACCTCCAGTTTGCTTAATAAAAGGTCTGAAGGCTGGTTGTGTTAGGGTTAGTTTATCGCTTCATAATATTACCAAGAAACTAGGTTCTTTTCTGATTCCAACTCAACCATACATAGCTGTTGACTTTCTAATCATTAAGGTTTTCAATTCATAATCACAGGATAGCTAATGCAATTCAAGAGAACTTACCAGTTACAAGGCAGAGATGAAGGGAAAGGAATGGTGCTGGTGAAGAATTCTGCAGCATCTATCTTTCTTAGAGTCTGGCAAGGGCTATTCCTGAACTTTCCTATTAGACTTTTTATTCTGTTTCATTGGCCATGAGTAGATTGAGTAGTGATCTGTAACTCTCTGGGATATCAAGAAAAACAAAACAAAAACAAAAACAAAACCTACCTTTCCTGAAGATTACTATAGTAGGTTTGAACAAATCAGAGTTTAATAAGCTTGGACAGCAAAAAATATGTATTGCTCTTGTTTGTCAGGAAATCTAAAGATGATGTCTCTTGTTTTTCCAACAGAAAGTTATAGCCGTTTTCTTCATTCCAAAAGTCTGCAAGTTTAAATAATATTCCAAATGAACTTGTACAATATTTTTGGTGGTTGGGCATGCTGAGAAATGTTTCTCATCTTTAGAATTTAACATGCTAGCCTAAGGAAAATTGCTATCTGAAGCAAATTGGAATAACATTTTTCTCCTTCTCAAACAGCCCTCATTTGGTTAGGAAGTAAAGTCTACCAGATCATACCAGTTATCAACACAATACCTCTGGTTTCCAGTGGTGCATTAAAACCTTAAATTTTAAATGCATATAAAAAATGGACATTTTTAAAGGTTGCCTACATTTTTAATGAATTCTATCACCTGAAAAAATTTTATTGACAATATAAAAAAAAAAATCTTAATTTTATTTCACACTGAGAAAAGCTTTTAAAATTCTGAAAACACTTACAATTTTCCATATTGGTTTAAAATATCAAACTAAGGATTATTTTTGTTTCATCATTGAAATACCAGTGCATGGAATTATTTGATACAAGATGTGCAGGATATATTGCCAAATTGAAAGTGTGAAAAATTAAGTTTACGTGTGCTTTATATTCCACATTATAAAATAATACAATAAAATGTTACTATTCTTATACATGAATTGAGAATACAGATAACAAACCACCTTAACTTTTTTATAAAATCAACTACTTTTTACAAAGGTTTGTGAATAAACAAGAAAGATAATAAGATAGTGAGTGGTCCAAAGATAATTTTGCCACTTCATAATTGTTTCTAAGATCATCCCATATCCAGATATATGTGGGAATAATATGAAGAAACTTAGTTTATATCATGGAGAACTTACATAGTCAGTGACTAGTTAATTGGATGTATTTTAAAAACAATGATTTTTAAACACATCATTGTACTCTTATAAATTATTAGAGGCCTGGTGCACGAAATTTGTGCACAGCGAGGGGTGTCCCTCAACCCAGTCTGCACCCTCTCCAATCTGGGACCCTCAAGGGATGTCCGACTGCCCATTTAGGCCTGATCCCCATCAGGCCTAAATGGGCACTCGGACATCCCTCTCACAATCCAGGACTGCTGGCTCCCAACTGCTCACCTGCCTGCCTTCCTGATTGCCCCTAACCGCTTCTTCCTGCCAGCCTGATCACCCCCTAACCACTGCCAGCCTGATTGATGCCTAACTGCTCCCCTGCCAGTTCAATTGCCCCTAACTGCCCTCCCCTGCAGGCCTGATCGCCCACAACTGCCCTTCCTTGCAGGTCTGGTCCCTCCCAACTGCCCTCCCCTGCTGGCCATCTTGTGTCCACATGGAGGCAGGATCTTTGACCACATGGGGCAGCCATCTTGTGTGTTGGAGTGATGGTCAATCTGCATATTACTCTTTTATTAGATAGGATAGGCCTGGTGCATGGGTGGTTTGCCCTGAAGGGTGTCTCGGATTAGGGTGGGGGTTTCTTTGAGGTGTGGGGCAGCCTGGGCAAGGGGCCTGTGGTGGTTTGCAGGCCGCCTATGCCCCCCAGCAACCCAAGCGGAGGCTCTGGTATCTGGGATTTATTTATCTTCTA
Source organism: Eptesicus fuscus (assembly GCF_027574615.1). Taxonomy (NCBI): domain Eukaryota; kingdom Metazoa; phylum Chordata; class Mammalia; order Chiroptera; family Vespertilionidae; genus Eptesicus; species Eptesicus fuscus. The sequence goes on along the minus strand of NC_072487.1, from coordinate 9,508,255 downwards.
CAATTGAAACTTTGTAGCCTGGAGTGGAGCCAAGCCTCCTGTTTGCTCAGTGGTGGCAGCCATTTCTGTTGGAATTTATTTATCTTCTATAATTGAAACTTTGTAGCCTTAAGTGGAGGCCAAGACAGGCCAGGGCTGCAGAAGCTTGGCTTCCTTTATTGCTGGGGGCAACCCTAGCCTCCTACTCTCTCCAGCTCCGTGACTTCCTCCATTTTTGTTGAGATTTATTTATCTTCTATAATTGAAACTTTGTAGCCTTGAGTGGAGGCCTGGGCCCTCCAGGGTGTGTGGAAAGCTTGGCTTTCTCCATCACCAGGGAAACCCAAGCCTCCCTCCTGTTGGTTCTGTGGCTGCAGCCATCTTGGTTGGGGTTAATTTGCATACTTGCTCCTGATTGGCTTGTGGGATTGGCTTGTGGGCATGGCTTGTGGGTGTAGCGGAGTGATGGTTAATTTGCATATTACTCTTTTATTATATAGGATTAGTATAGTGTTCGAAACATTATAGTGATTGCTGTGTTGTAAAGCTCAAATTCCACCTTCTGGAATTCAAAATTAGTTAATATCTGGCCTCTCAAAGCTTTTTATTTATTTATTTTCCTAGTGTCTAGAGATTTCACTCTCTAGTAAAATTATATTAGTCACAGGACTTGATTCTTGTGCTATGTGTTTATACCTACCTATTTAGGTTTAGTCCAAGATCACTAATTAATTGTCTTAGTTCACAAACACTGTCTTACAGGAACATTTTTTAAAGTTTATGAAATATTACTGGCCTCCCCTTATCACATTCATTATAAATTGTCTTACCCTTTACATACCTTCCTCAGTTCTTAGCTTGACAACTTTTATTCAGTCTCTCTTCTTTTTTTAAATATATTTTATTGATTTTTTACAGAGAGGAAGAGAGAGGGATAGAGAGTTAGAAACATCGATGAGAGAGAAACATCGATCAGCTGCCTCTTGCACACCCCCTACTGGTGATGTGCCCGCAACCAAGGTACATGCCCTCAACTGGATTCGAACCTGGGACCCTTGAGTGCACAGGCCGACGCTCTATCCACTGAGCCAAACCGGTTTCGGCCCAGTCTCTCTTCTTTCTGGTAATAATGGAAAGCCAACACACTGGATGGCCTGCCTAGATTTTTGTTAGATTTCTGTTTCAAGGAAATCAGTCAAAAATAGAGGGACCCAATACATTGGAAAAGTCATCCAAGATATTCATGAAATTCTTCCTTTATCTCACAAATTATGTTGCCCTTATCATCACAAGTCATCGGGATAATAAAGAAAGTTAATGGACTATTAAAATTAAAGTTTTCTATATAGACAGAAGAACTCAATTTTCCACTGCCCTTAGCTCTGATTGCCTCCCAGTCCTCTCCTTCTTGGTTATACCAACTGTCCGCATAGAAATTAGTAACTGGTTCCTGATAATTCCTATTCTTCTTCAGTTCTCAAAGATTCTATTTGACCACTCATTCTAAAATACTTCAAAAAACAATTGTTTATATCCACCCTTATCATCAACAGGGCCTTCCATCCAAATCACTCCTACAATCAAGGAATTGGACACTTAGTTTTCTAAAGGCAATATCACTTGAAAATTAATCTTTAACGCTTATATCTTCTGTCTCACCACTAGTACTAGTGCCATACTCCAAGGGATCCACCTTGGATTCACATCTCCAAACTAAAAGATATAAAAGCTAGTGTGAATGGAAGTTCACCCCAATTGGAACAAAGGTTCCCTCTGGAGTGGCCCAAGAAACACATAGAGCCATGAGGTAGAAATCTTCTCCAGAACCTTGGATCAAGCAGATAACTTCAGGAAGAAATAATTTTCCACCCAAGATATCAAGAATAAGACACCCTAGAATTCCCTTTTATTTCCTTTTGTCATATACTTCTTCCCTATCCTCAACATAACGGCACAATCTTATAATACTATTTTTTATTGCTGGTTATAGACCCCCTTTACTATGGAAACCTCAGTTTCCCTCAAATTTCTAAACCTGTCTCTAATTTAATACTTTGTATTAACACTGTTTGTCTTTATCTTTTTCCTGTAGATTCAAAAGGAATATGCCTCAATACTTTTCAATAGAGAAATCTATTCTTCCACCTTAACATAATCCAGGGTCTTTTCATGGAAATAAGTATATGTAATTACAACTAATTTACTGCCAGTACCTACGCTGTTATTATAGGAGGCAAGAATACACATTCCTTGCCTTTTATATGTATCTGATAGACCCTACAAGACTAGACTACCAGATGACCCTGAGGAAACTTATACCTAGTACATTTTGAACTGTCTGTCCTGCAAACAAAAATGAAGGAATTCTTTTATTTCCAACTGGAAGGGACAATGTTTCAACAAAAGAGCTCATATAAAGTCCAATATACAAACCTATGAACAAATATTCTTATGAAAGTTGCATAGCTCCTATTGAGACATTATTTGTGGCAACTATACCTATAGGTATCTGCCTAACTTGCCTGGACCCTGCTATCTAACTAATCAATCAGCCTTTGTCCTATCTTTTCTTTTCTTTTTTTATTTTTTTTATTTTATTTTATTTTATTTTATTTTATTTTATTTATTTTTTGTCTTAACTACCTTATTTCCTCTGATTGAAGGCACTGGACAATCTAAAATGTCAAAAATGTGTTACACCTCACATACCAATATAAAATCTTAATTCCATAAGAAGAACATGGTCTGCTCTTTTCACCAAGTTCTCAAGAAACTCCAGAACAAGAGTCTAAGAGATTGAGACTAAACCTACAAGACCAGACTACCACAGTAGTTCATGTATGGATAACTTTTGTGACTGCTGCTCTGGGAAATAAGCTGGACAATGAATAATACTGAAACTACCAACATTATTACCAGAGGAATTCAGTGAGTAGTTCTCTAAAATGTATGGCACTGGACATAATTACAGCTTCCCATGGAGACATGTACAGTGGTCAGAAGTGATTATTATACATACTAGAGGCCCGGTGCACAAAATCATGCACTCCGGGGGTGGGGGAGAGGATTCCCTCAACCTGGATTGCTAGAGGGTGCAGGACAGGCCAAAGGACCCCACTGGTGCGTGATAGGGACCAGGGAGGGAATTCTTCAGAAACCCATGATTTTGGCCCAAATTATACAGGAATTTTAAAAACATATAACTTTTTAAGACTTCATGTTGAAAAATATCCTATCACATGAACCCCTAATCAAAGAGAAATAGAATGTTAGAAATCCATACTGCATCATGTATAAAACCGCTATTTTACAGCATGTCTTACCAAAGCTAGTATGCCAAGTCCAGAGTTTAGACTCTCAGTTTCATTCCCCTTTCCATTATTCCAATTCAGGCTGATGACCTTTTTCCCCAAACATAGCAAGGAACAAAACAAAACAATGATTTTATTGGGTTCTTTTAACCAATCTGCTTATTTGTGTTCTCTTTGAACCACAAATTAGCCAATTCCAGGCTGAGCTGTGTTTTGAGAGGCCATCTGGGCAGAACTAATAACCTCTGTATGATGCAGGAGGTGTCAGGAAACCCATCAGGCAACTTGAGAAATTGGGGCTGGGTCCTGCCCAGGTGTGGCTCCTCAAGAAGGCTGAAACCGGTTTGGCTCAGTGGATAGAGCGTCGGTCTGCGGACTGAAAGGTCCCAGGTTCAGTCAAGGGCATGTACATTGGTTGCGGGCACATCCCCGGTAGGGGGCGTGCAAGAGGCAGCTGGTCGATGTTTCTCTTCATCGATGTTTCTAGCTCTCTGTCCCTCTCCTTTCCTCTCTGTAAAAAATCAATAAAATATATTTAAAAAAAAAAAAAAAAAAAAAAAAAAGAAGGCTGAGGAGTCAGGCTTATTTCAGGCAGCAGCTGAAGTGGCTGCTATAGGATAACCTACTAAAAAGTGGCGGGGAACTAGAAACTAGTTTGAGGAGTTTGAGATGAAAGGGAAGAAGCACATTGTACAACCTCGAGAACTCCAGCAAGATCTCTAGCTTACTACTGCGTGTAGGGAGATATGAACCGATTACAGGATTCTCCTCAGCAGATAGACACAACTGATCAGGAACAGTTACTGGAAGCAGTTGAAACTTCTGAAGCACAAATAAATAGCATGCAAATGTTGATGAGCAATTAGATATCATAGCAAGGAAAACAAAGAGAAAAATCAAAATTTGCTATAATAAGGCATCATAACAAAAGATTTTGTGTGACTGACACAAGTGATGCTTAAAAACCCATGTTGATAATCTCCATAGCCAGCTAGAGAAATTGAAAAATTGTGGCCAATAGAGAAGGAACCAGGAGAATTGTGACCAGCAAATCAGTATACAACTTCTCTTGTCTGACAAAGCAGCATGGCCTGTGGGGAAATGAAAAATAAAAAACAAAAACCTACAACTGGGCAAATAAATCATCTTCTTTACATAATACCCCTTAGAGAATATGAAAGAACATCTATGGAAATGAAGTACCTACAAAGATTGTTATGATGTTTTTGAAGACTAATTGGATGCTTTGAAGTAAAGCAATTATCAGAAGGAGCAAAAAGATGTTCCAGGTCAAGACTGTTGGGGTCAATAGGATATCTAAGTTCTAGAAGACACCTGGTTTGCTTTCTGAGAATACATGAGAGTATAATGAAACAAAACCAGATATCTTTCTCTTTGGCTTCCTTCGTTTTCTGATCATTTTCCTTTTCAAGTTTTAAGAAACTATCCAGGCCCTTAGAGTAGTATGGACATTTTAATGATGTTATTCTACCAATCCATGATTCTTCCACATGTTTATATCTTCCTCTGTCTCTTTTTTCAATGTCCTGTAGTTTTCCGAGTACAATTCTTCTCCTTAATTAAGTATGTCACATACACAAAACGTTTAAAAGCACAATTATTTTATTTAGTGAAAACAATATTTTAATTAAAGAAAGCCTAATGATCAGAAGAAAAATGAGGTCTTGTGTATGAAATGCTATTTAAGCAAGATAATTACAATTTCCATCAACAAAATAAATATAAAAATAAAGACTAAGCTATAGACATAAAAAATTCCCTAATAAGTCATTATTCAAGAGATTGTTGAATATTTTCATAGGAATCTTCAATTAATGTTTATTTGTGCAGCAAAATTATTATAATGAGTTAGGCAAAACAATGAAGCAGTGTAAATAAAGTTGGATATTTTTTTAAAAAGCTTAAAGAAATTAATTATAGTTAAGTGTTTAAATATGATTTATATTCCTTTGGCAAATGCACTTTCATTATTTTAATGTAATCTATCATCCACAGAACTTCTTTCACACTGGCAATATGCCAATGTCATTTTAAGTCCATGGATGTCTTAATTTTTTAAAGTTCAAGAAAACCTACATTTTTAAACTTTTGTACAGTAATTTGTATTCTGTTATACATTTTAATTTAAAATTTAATAAAGCTATTTTTTCTATGATGCAGACAATTTATAATTACCATTTTATTAATAAGAAAAATTTGGCTGATAAGTGTTAATACAAGTCCAAGGTTTTGGGGCTGATAAGTGGAAGATGCAGGCCTGATTAAAACCAAACAGTATAAGCAATACTATCTCAAAAAATATAAATCTGCTTATCCCTGAGAATGTAGAGAGAACAGTGATGTACTGACTAAAATATAACCCAATAAAAATGTAATCAGAAGAGTCAGTTATGGTTCCTATAAAGCAGCCTGACCCAATGGACAAAGCTCAGTAGTAGTGGAGACGGTTGCCCTGATGTGGCTGTGGGTGTCTACCACTGGTCCATTGTCATCACTGGATACTGCTGTTTGCGTCATATTTGGAATTGCTGTGAGCAATCTGGAATCAACCTTATTAAGAAATATAATTTCAGATGACTGATAGAAATTGATGTTTCTTACTGAAAAAAAAAACAACAAAAAAACAAAAACAACGGCTCCCACAATTTTTATTTCCAAGTTGTTACTTTTAAACAGTTATTTTTTTGTGGGAAAGAAGTTTTTGTGTTTTTTCCCCAGCAGTCATATGGCTGTACACACTGAAGAACTGACACATTTTATTCTCTTTCTGTGGATAGTTTGTGTGTAGAGGATGCATGTGTCAGGTGAATGAAAGAAACTACATCAATAGCATTGTTCCACATAATGCTAAAGTGAATCACAAGGCTGCAGTGAACTTTAATAAAGTAATTTTTCAAAAATGGGAAGCAGAATATCCTAATTCTGCATTTTAATAGTATTAAAATACAGATTTATGGGGAAGCCAAAAGGAAAAAGAAAAATGCAAGGTTTCCTTATTTATTTTGTGGCCAAGTATATATATATTTTCTTCTTTGAAAAGTTGGTTGTGCTTTATATTTTGCAATTCCAACATCATAATAATTTTTATCCAGGTCACATGAAACATGGTTCTAGAAAAATGCCAACAGGCAATAGGTTATAGAAACTACCTATTTCACTCTTTTGTTAGATTATAAAATGTTTATACCCAAATTCACTCATGCATTATGAGTTTTTGAAGTCAGTATAGATGCACTGTGTATTATCTATTATTATTTCAAATGAAAAAGTCCACAATCACAATCCTGGCTCCACCGGTTTTCCTTTCATTGCACTGAGAGTTTTTTATTTGAAGCCAACACAATACCTTATAACTTTTATGGTCACTAAAACTTCCAAAACACATTTTAAAATTTTTAGCATTAATATGAATGTTAAATATCAGTGTTATTTCTCTCCTCATCTCCCAGAACTCCTATCCTAAACTTTCATTGAGAGGTCCTGAAATGACCTTAAAATCAGCATCAGCATTCTAAAAGTCATTTTGTATTTCCCCTCTTACCAACTCCAAATCTTGTTGATTCTCATAGTTCTGTTAATTGAACCCCTCATTGTCCAGTTCTCCCTGGCTAAAAATGTGCTATTGTCATTGATTAGTGTATAGCTTTTACTCCTGATAGCTAATTAGCCAATTGACCTGGCTGACTGAGTCTTCCTTCAAAATGCCACTTGGAGTCATCTCATTTTTCTATTTCTTCTGCTATGACCAATATTCATGCCACTCCAATCTCTCACTCTGCATAGTTCCCTAAACTCACTGTTCTTTTAAAAACTACACACATCTATCTATCTATCTATCTGTCTGCCTATCTATCTATCTATCTATCTATCTATCTATCCATCTTTCTGTAGCGCTATCAAATTTTTCTACCTACATATATAAAATAATTAGAATTGAAAGATAAGTATATTAAGGACTTAAGTATATTATGTAATAGCTGTAACTTTTGGAAAATTACTTAAATCCCTGAAACTCATTTTTTTTCTCAGCTGATAAAGGGCAATAATAACATTTAATCCAAAAGTCAATATGAAAATTAAATAATTTGTTATAAATATATTAATGCTATGAAAATATTAACATAATTGGAAATAGTTCACCTTTTATTTGTTTTTAGTCTACCCTTTCTTTAATTAACCAATCATTTGTCATTTACCTTTTCAACAAATAATCATTTGTTTGAGAGGCATTGAGCTAGGTCCTGGAAGCACAGATTCATTTTATGTGAATTAGACTTATACTATGAAGTCTCTTACTCCTCACAACAAAGTCAGTTTAATTACAGAGCCCACAGGCATATAATTACTTTTTCCCCCTCTCTGATTTGATCTCTAGCCTTAGAACTTATATCACACTAATATGACAACTACATCTGTTAGTATTGTAATGTTTAACATACTATTCCAGAAGTATTCACAATACTTTTTCACTACATATGATATACCTAAGTCATAATGAATAGTGGGGAAAGATTTTAAAGTAGGTGACACTGGAGATGATATTTAATAGACAAGTATAAATTGGCTAAACAGGTAAGGGGTTGGTGGAAGAAGGCAGATAAAAGCATATATAAGTATACAAATATAGAAAACAATGAAATATTCAAGCTCTCACTTGTAAAAAAAAAAATCTATAACTATTAGGGGAGAATTTTATTGTTTAGAGCTTAGTCCAGTTTAATCATGAAGATGTGTATAGATCATTTTAAGTGTGTGTGTAGGAGACAGAGAATTATTCCTAACTCTGAGATGAATATAAGCCAAGTATAAATATGTACTTTAAGTATTTTTCAGAAAGCTTTTTGCCTCAGTTTGTGTTCCTGGAAAACAGTTTCTGAGACAGTGATTTGCCTGAAGGAAGTTAACATCCTGCTCTGAGGGAGTGAGAGAGTTGACCAATTACTGAGTGTGGGCTGTCCCTGGGGAGAGTATTTAACTTGAGTGAAGCTGTGATGGGAAATTCCAGGAGATGAACTCAGCTGTGTACCATAAACACCTAACCCTTTTGACAGCTGGGAGAAGTGCCTAGGTGGGATCTGCATGGGAAAATACATCATCTATACGATCCCAACCATTGCTCTTTTAGGATCAATTTGATGCATATAATAAAATCATCCATCTCCGAAACACAACCTCTCCTATTCAGGTTGCTTTTTCTGGATAAACTTAGAAAAGGAAGGCTAGAAGGCTACATTAGGGTCTTAGTACCTCAGTTGATTCCAGCCATCTCCTTCCATTCTTCTAGATCTTCTTTATTAGAAGTTCACTTCATTCTAAGTCAATAACTATGGTTTGGCTTCGTTTATGCTAAACCAGGGTGGTATGGTTTATGCTAGGACGAGTGCGCCTCATATTCCTTCACCCATTATGCACTCCTTCTGTTGAATGTCGTTCTCTTAATCCAAGGTAATATGATATGCAATACACTGTCAGTAGATGGAACACTCTGAAGTCCTTATGTACTTGTGCAGGATGAAGGTTATTTTAATCCTATTTATTAAGATGATTAAAATACACTATGAGGTTAGTCTAAACAGCCTACAGTAAATATCGGCTTTCCAAATTACATATAAAAATCTCATTATCTCATTAAACATACGTTTTTTAACCACATGTATTGGAAAAATTACTGAATCCTGTTGTTTGGCAAATTTTACATAATATTAAAGTTTTTCAATTAGAAATAACTTAGCAAGAAGCATGTTGGAATTTTTTAAAAATAAAAATAACAAGACCACAACCATTACCTAAATTATAAATTTGTGGAAAAATTTGGGAAAGCTGATGAGTGTATTAAGAGGATAAAACAGTACATCAGAAGATAAATTGTGTTTTCTCTATTTCTTTCTTTATTAAAATGGCAGAGATCATCACTTACCCACCATAAATTACATACCAAAATTGAATTGTTTTATCAAGATACACTCTTCTTAATATCTTTACTTCTCTAACACATAGGCATTAACTTGATGTGATAGAAAATATATTTTAATTGAGCCTTCTGAAATGCATAGAAAAAGTAAAGAATAAAGAAAGTAGGTAACTAAGGAGGAACCAGAAAAAAAGTTGGGAAAGTATATAAATCACACTTTCAAGTAAGTTGAATGTCAGTCTGAGAAGAATAACTTTTATCTTGTTTTAAAGAAAACACATGTAAGGTCTCTTAGCAGGTGGCCAGAATTCTGTTATAGAAATATTAATCTGAAAGAAGCATAGGGAGTAGAGCTTGGAAAACAACAGTTTTCATGTATTGTCAAATTCTTTGCTAGGTTACAAAATTGATAAAACAGGCATAACATCCTTTAGAAACCAGGGTATCTGTGATTTTCTCATCATAATGCATCCTTTGTATCACAATGCCTTGTATTCTGCCTCACATCACCTTGCACCTTTTTTATTCCTGCAGTTGTAGTAGTAATTCACAAGTACAGCATGATAGCACCTCCCTCATCATGGGAGCTGAATTGTCCTAGAGCTTTTCTGATTCAAAGGCCTAGGGTGTATAGAATAATTCATCTGACATTCAGACAAGTACAACATGAAGGTGCAAGGCAGTTAGCTTTGCTGTGGGCCAACTATTGCCATTGAATAGAAGATCTGTTTCATCATTTGGATAGAAAATTGTAAGCTGTATTCAACATTGCTCCTCCAAACGTTCTGAAGGAGCCCTCTCTCAAACCTGGCCCTATCCTCCTGCCACTTGGGCCAATTCCTTTAATCAATCTACTATTTTTTCTGAAAATAGCTTTTTCTACAATAATAGTGAAGAACTCTAAAGTAGCCTGGCTGGTATGACTCACAACCCCTGCACCAAGAGATCTCTGGTTCAATTAATGGCTAGGGTGCATGCCCTGGCTGTGAGCTCAATCCCCAGTAGGGGGTATACAGGAGGCAGTGATCAATGTTGATGTTTCTCATTGATGATTCTATCTCTCTCTCTCTCCCTTCCTCTCTCTCTCTAAAATCAATAAAAATATATTATTTTTAAAAAGCACTCTAAAACAATGGCTTTCCCTCTTATATTTTTCTGTCCTCAACCCCTCCACACCTGTTTCCTTCCCGACAAACTACTTGAATTCAACCACTTATCTAAGTCTTGGCTTTAATAGTGGTGGTTGGATAGACATCAAGGCTAACACATATTTAAATATGACATTTAGCCCTGCCGGCATGGCTCAGTGGTTGAGCGTCAACCTATGAACCAGGAGGTCACTGTTCGATTCCCAGTCAGGGCACATGCCCGGGTTGTGGCCTTGATACCCAGTGTGGAGTGTGCATGAGGCAGCCAATCAATGATTCTTTCTCATCATTAATGTTTTTACCTCTCTCTCCATCTCCTTTCCTCTCTAAAATCAATAAAAATATTTTTTAAAAAAATAAATAAATATGACATTTATAAATGATTTAGGATTCATCTAAGGCCAATAGATTACCAAAATAAAAAGATTACCAAAATAATACCTGACAAATCAAACATCAATTTATATCTAAGATGCTATAACTTCTTCTGTGTCTATGGTTTAAATAATGTTTAATTATATATGGTAAAGAAAAATGGTTCCTAATTAAAATATCACATATTTAGCTCTAATTAAAGCAGAAATTTATTGCAATCTTCAGAAATTACTGTTCCTTAGAGGAATAAACTTAAATCTGGTATTTAAATATCACCATATTAAAATTAAACTGTTTCATAGAAAAAATAAAATGAAAACAAGACAAAACACTGACACAGAGTCTTCAAGGACAAGTTCTGAAACCAGAATGGGGGCAATACATACATCAGACAAAAACATTGATTACTGTGGAAAGGACTTAGCAAAGTTCTCATAAACTACAATAAGATACATAGCACATAACCTTCATCAAATGGTTTATTTGTACATTTCTGTGACTTTTCTATTATTGCTATTTATTAACTTTTCCTCTAGTTTTCAAAGCATAATGTTAACTCTATTTCCAAACTTCAAATGACATAATTTTGAGAGAACATTTATGAAAATTCCATGAAGGAAATTTAGATAAGTATATTTAGTGAAAACTTGAAAATTGGTTGAGATTTGGTAGGGATGCTTTTTCTTTTATTCTATATTCAGCAGACATTTACTAATGCCAAACTCTAGGGCTTCTGTCTCTGTTGAAAGAAAAATACACCAAGTGCAGGGACTACCATACCAGATAAACCCAAAGAGAACCACACCAAGACACATCATAATTAAAATGCAAGAGGTTAAAGACAAATAGAGAATCTTAAAAGCAGCAAGAGGAAGACAGTTTGTTACCTAAAAGGGAACTCCCATAAGACTGTCAGCTGATTTCTCAACAGAAACTTCTCAAGCCAGAAGAGATTAGAATGAAATATTTGAAGTGATGAAAAGCTAGGACCTACAACCAAGACTACTTTACCCAGCAGGGATATAATTTAAAATTGTAGGAGTAATAAAGAGCTTACCAGACAAGAAAAAGTTAAAGAAGTTCATTATCACTAAATCAGTATTGAAAGAAACGTTAAAGAGTCTTCTTTAAGAAGAAGAAAGAAAAAATAAAGGACATAATTATAAAGAATAAAATGCCAATAAAGATGTAACTATAAATAATTACTTTAAATATAAATGGCTTAAGTAATCCAATCAAAAGTTATGTAAGAGAACTACCTCAGAATAAAAGATACACAGAGACTAAAAGTAAACTGATGGAAAAAGATATTCCATGCAAATGGAAATGAAAAAAATAAAAGCTGTGAAAGTAACACTTATATCTGAGAAAATAGACTTTAAAACAAAGGCTAAAGTAAGATATAAAAAAGACACTAAATAATGATAAAGGAAGCAAACCAACAAGAGTATATCATTCTTGCACTAGCTGGTTTGGTTCAGTGCAGAGAGTGTTGACCTGAGGACTGAAGGGTCCTGGGTTCGATTATTTTCAAGGGCACAAGCCCAGGTTGTGGGCTTAATACCCAGTAGGGGTGTGCAGGAGGCAGCTGGTCAATGATTCTCATCATTGATGTTTCTCTCTCTCTCCCTCTCCCTCTCTGTAATCACTAAAAATTTATTTTTAAAAAAAGTATATAATCCTTATAAATATTTATGCATCCAATATAGGAGCACTTAAATATATAAAGCAAATCTTCATAGACATGAAAGGAGTGATCCACAGTAATGCAGTCATATCTGGGGATTTTAACATCCTCCTTGGTATCAATGAATAGATCTTCTAGAGAGAAAAACAACAAGAAAACAGCAGTCTTATATGACATAAAAGATATGATTATTTAATTGATACATTTAGAGCATTTTAGCCTGAAGCAGAAAAATATACATTTTTTCCAAGTGCAACATGGAACATTTTCCAGGATAGACCATGTATGACACAAAAAAGTCTCAATACATTTAAGAAGATTGAAATAATATTAAACATCTTCTCTGAGCATAATGGTATGAAAAAAATGAAAAACAAACAAAGACACGGAAGCTAAATAACATGTAACTAAACATTTATTGTTAACAATGAGATTAAGGGAGAAATCAAAAGATACCTTGAAACAAATGAAAATATGAACATAACAACCAAATATCTTTAAGAGACAGCTAAAGCGTTCTTAATGGGGAAATATATAGCATCACAGGCCTATCTGAAAAAACAATGAAAATCTCAAATTAAAAAATCTAACTTTACACTTAAAAGAGCTAGAAAAACAACAACATGCAAAGCTCAAAAGTGAGTAGGGAAAAAAAGATCAGAGCATAAATAAATAAAATGGAGTCTGAAAACACAATACAAAAGGTCAATGAAACCAAGAGTTTATTCCTTGAAAAGTTAAACAAGATTGACAAACTTTTAACTAGATTCATCAAGAAAATAAGAGAGAGAACCCAAATAAATAAGTCAGAAATGAAAAAGGAAAAGTAATAAATGATACCACAGAAATACCAAGAATTATAAGAAAATACTATGAATCACTATACACTGAGTGGCCAGATTATTATGATCTCTGAACGCATAATAATCTGGCCACTCAGTGTATATCCTATACAATAAAAGGCTAATATGCAAATTGTCCCCTCGACCAGGAGTTTGACCAGCAGGCAGGCCAGCCAACCGCCCATGTCCCCTCCCCTTGGTCAGGCTGGCTGGACCCCACCCATGCACAAATTCATGTACTGGGCCTCTAATATGTATATACACTGAGTGGCCAGATTATTATGCATTCAGAGATCATAATAATCTGGCCACTCAGTGTGTACCGAAAAATTGGACAATCTGGACAAAATGAATAAATTCCTAGAAACATACAATCTTCCAAAAGTGAATCAGGCAGATTCAGAAAATCTGAATAGATAAATTACAACTAATGAAATTGAAGTAGTAATAAAAAAACAACAACAAAAATGAACAAACAACAAAACAACTCACAACAAAAAGTCCTGATCACTTCACAGGTGAATTTTACCAAACATTTAAAGAAGAATTAACATCTATTCTTCTCAAACTATTCCAAAAAAATTAAGAGGAGGGAAGATACACAACCTCATTTTACAAGGTCAGCATTATCCAAATTCCAAAAACAGATAAAGACATCACAAAGAAAGAAAATTATACGCCAATATTCCAGGAATGCAAGGTTAGTACAATATATGCATATCAATAATCATGGTACACCACATAAACAAAATGAAAGATAAAAACCAAATGATTATATCAATAGATACAGAGGAAGCATGTGACAAAAATCCAGCACCAATTTATGATAAAAAACGCTCAGTGAAGTGTGAACAGAGGGAACATACCTTGATATAATAAAGGTCATATATGACAAATCTACAGCCAACGTCATACAAAATGGGCAAAAACTACAAGAGTTTCCCCTAAGACTGGGAACAAGACATGGAAGTCTGCTTTCACCACTCTTATTCAACATAGTACTAGACCTAGCCACAATAATCAGACTAGAAGAAGAAATAAAGTGTATCCAAATTGGAAAAGAAGAAATAACACGGCCATTATTTGCAGATAAGGTGATACTGCAGATAGAGAATCCTAAAGATACCACCCCCTAAAAAAACAACAACAAGAACTGATAAATAACTTCAATAAAGTAGCAGGGTACAAAATAAACATCCAGAAATCACTTAAATTTTTATACCTCAATAATATCAGAAGGAGAACTAAGAAAATAATATCATTTACAATTGCATAAAAATAAATAAATAAATAAGTAAAACACCTAGGGATAAACTTAATCAAGGATTTAAAGTCCTGTACTCAAAAATTTATAAAACACTGAAAGAAAATACTTTTTAAAAGATAGAAATAAGTGGAAGTATATATTATGTTCATGGATAGGAAGGATTAACATCATTAGAGTGTCCATACCACCCAAAGCAATCTATAGATTCAATGCAATTTCTATCAAGATGCCAATGCCGCCGAAACCGGTTTGGCTCAGTGGATAGAGCGTCGGCCTGCGGACTCAAGGGTCCCAGGTTCGATTCCGGTCGAGGGCATGTACCTTGGTTGCGGGCACATCCCCAGTAGGGGGTGTGCAAGAGGCAGCTGATCGATGTTTCTCTCTCATCGATGTTTCTAACTCTCTGTCCCTCTCTCTTCCTCTCTGTAAGAAATCAATAAAATATATTAAAAAAAAAAAAAAGATGCCAATGCCGTATTTCACAGAACTAGAAAAAATATTCCAAATATTTATATGGAACCACAAAAGATTCCAATCAGCCACAGCTATCTTGAGAAAGAATAACAAAGTTGGAAGAATCATGCTACTTGATATCAAATTATTCTAAAAGGACATAGTAACCATAACAGCATGGTACTAGCATAAAGACAGACATACAGATCAATTTAATAGAATTGAGAGCCCAGAAATAATCCCACATCTTTATGGTCAATTAATATTTGACAGAAGAGGCAAAAAACATACAATGGGTTAAAGACCATGTGATTAATAAATGGTGTTGGGAAAGATAATGCAAAAAATGAAACTTTCTTACACCATACACAAGAATAAACACAAATAAAGACTTAAATGTTAAACTCAAAACCATCTCAGACATTTCTTGTAGTAATATTTGTTTTTCTGATATATCTTATCAGGCATGGAAAACAAAATAAAAAATAAACAAATAGGACTACATAAAATTAAAAAGTATTTACACAACAAAGGAAACCATCAGCAAAATGAAAAGCAACCCACTGAATGGGAGAGCATATTTGCCAATGATATATCTAGTAAGGGGTTAATACCCAAAACTTATGAAGAACTTATACAACTCAGCACCAAAAAAACAAACAATGCCAATGAAAATAAAAATGGGCAAATGACTTAAATAGACACTTCTCCAAAGAGGACATACTTTAATTTTCTAAGTTTTTATGGATCTACTACATGATAAAAGATTTGGAAAAAAGGAGCAGTTCTCTGTGAGGCAAAATCAATACTTATGAGTTATCACTCAGCCTACGTACAATTTTGAAATGTACATTTTTATTCATCTCTCCCTTGGTTAGTGATAAAGTTAGAAGTCATAAAATGGTGCCTTCCTAAAACAGACATTAGAAGTGTGAAAGGCTTGCTTATTTATGATTAATGAAGCAAATTTTTCAGCAAGCACTTTTCAGATACTTGCATCTCTGTGTTGTTTTCAATTAAAAAATGTACTCTCCTTTTTAAAAAGAACACAGTGCAATGCTAGAATTTTCTTTATTTGAAGTTCATGAGACAAAAAAGATCACACTCTCAAAATTTGCTTAAATTTGAATAATCAACAGCAAGAGAAGTTTTCACAAATAAGGGAATTACTGGAATAGATTAATTCAACATTCATGTTTGAAATATAGCCTCCTGAGGGAGGAAAAATACAAGCTCTTTAAAAAGCATTGCCTTTTACAATGTGAACAATGTCTAGTCATGTTTAATAACACATATAATCATGATATTAGAAAGAAAGGGCATCTTCACTTAATTTATAGTTAAAATTACATTTTTATTTCATCACAATTATATTACACTTTTATTTTCTATATAATTTTTTAAAATATTACTCCAAATACAACTGGTATAAATAATAAATCAGATTTTTTGTGTTTTAGTCCAGACCCTGATGATTTGTACTTAGGTGAATGATCAAATTACTTACCTTTCCTAAATCTCCTAATTATATAAAGTGCTTTATTTATAGAGTTATTTTTTTATTTATGAGGGAAATGATTTTTAAATATGTTTGCAAAATGATTAGCAATGTGAAAATAAGATGTACTTTTTAATTTTTAATGTGAACAGAACTATTGTGGTTATTTAGACATGGTTCTTTAATCCACAATCCATGTTACATCTTAGAAATATTGGTCTTTTTGTTGAAATAAAATAAACTTCAAGCATTTGGATATGTCTAATTACATCATCAATTAACTTTTTATTTCAATTTTAAAATTCCAATTACTGTAATTCCCTCTCATAAAAACATTTACCTCACCCTCAAACTTGTGTTATAGTAGTTGTTTACATTGAGCCATGGATCAGAATTATTAAAGATTAATAACATTAATTAAAGTAATGCTATATTAGTTTTTAATTTATTAGTCAGTGACAATTAGCTGATAATTACAAAGCTAAAATAAAAATGTCCGTAACATAACCACAAAGTGTACTACACATCTAATTCCTTTTTTTTTTAATATATATTTTATTGATTTTTTACAGAGAGGAAGGGAGAGGGATAGAGAGTTAGAAACATCGATGAGAGAGAAACATCGATCAGCTGCCTCCTGCTCACCCCCCACTGGGGATGTGCCCACAACCACGGTACATTCCCTTGACCAGAATCGAACCCGGGACCCTTGAGTCCACAGGCCGACGCTCTATCCACTGAGCCAAACCGGCTAGAGCTACACATCTAATTCCTTTTAAATATAAAGTGTATGAAGCTCAGAAAAAAAAATTAAAAGAAACTGAGAATATGTGACTCTGGGGTTACATGAGTTTTTATTATAGGAGTTTTGCCACCACATAGACTAGGGAATTTTGACAAGTCACATTATCTTTCTGGATCTTTTTCTCCCATGTGATCAAATTTGTGCCTTTCTGTCCTGAAAAAATATATTTTTCTGTCAAGATATTCTTGTCCATTTTGTTCTTTTGTTTGTTGTTTTTATCTTCCTCTCTCTTTTTATTGTTGATAGCATTACAGATATCTCTCATTTTCCCTCCTCCCAGCCCCTATGCACCCACCCATGTCTTCGATACCCTATTGCCCGTGTCAATGTTCTATGCATATAAGTATATAAGTTCTTTGGTTTATCTCTTCTCATTCTCCCAACCCCACAGCGAGGTATACCAGTCTGTTCCATGCCTCTCTTCTTTGGGTCTTATTTTGTTGGTCAATTCATTTTGTTGATTAGATTCCACAAATAAGTGAGATCATGTGAAATTTGTCTTTCTCAGTTTGGCTTATTTCACTTAGCATGATATTTTCCAGGTCCTTCCATGCTGTTCTAAGGGTAAAAGATCCATAGTATTCTATAGTGTAGATGTCCCACAGCTTTTTTATCCATTCATCTACTGATGGGCACTTGGGCTGTTTCCAAATCTTAGCTATTGTAAATAACACTGCTATGAACATAGGGGTGCATATATTCTTTCTGGTTGGTGTTTTGGGGTTTTAGGATATATTCTGAGAAGTGGGATCACTGGATCAAATGGAATTTCCATTTTTAATTTTTTGAAGAAACTCCATACTGTTTTCGATAGTGGCGGCACTAATCTGTATTCCCATATTTTATTCTTACATTTGTTATATTTGGTAGCTGATCTATTGAGACAAAATTTTTTAACTTTTATTTTATATTTGATTGTTGTTAAATTTATCGTGGTGACATTGATTAATAAGATTATATAGGTTTCAAGTTACATTTCTATGACCTGTACAGCGCATTGTGTGCCCGCCACCCAAAGTCAGTTCATCTTTTGTCACCATATATTTAACCCTCTTTACCCTTCACTAACCCCACCCCCTTCACTCTGATAACCACCAAACTGTTGTCTGTGTCTATGAGCTTTTGTTTTTCTGGTTTGTTCATTTGTTGCTTTTGGTTTTATATCCCACATATGAGTGAAATTGTATGGTTCCTAAATTTTTGTGTCTGCCTTTGTTTCTCCATAATTAACCACATCATATGATTTCTACATATTTGACGACATAAGTTTTAGGGGGAAAACAGAAATGCATTAGTAGGAAATATTAAATGAAAAATAACTTGTATTTCTTTATGATTTTAGTTGTTTTCTGAGAGCCATATCATGAAATGCTAGAAATATGGTTTCTTAACTTATATGAAGAATAA
Source organism: Eptesicus fuscus (assembly GCF_027574615.1). Taxonomy (NCBI): domain Eukaryota; kingdom Metazoa; phylum Chordata; class Mammalia; order Chiroptera; family Vespertilionidae; genus Eptesicus; species Eptesicus fuscus. Next base: position 9,489,551 of record NC_072487.1, on the reverse strand, counting down.
TATGTTTTAACAAAAATGTTTTCCTGTTAATAAATGTGAGTGCCAACTATCAAACTAAAAATTTTATGACGTGAAGAAATATTTTATTTTATTTTTTATTTTTTTTATTTTTTTTTTTTTAAATTTCTTTATTGATTAAGGTGTCACATATTTGTCCTCATCCCCCCATTCCCATCCCACCCCTCTCCCCACGCATGCCCCAATCCCCTGTTGAACTTAACCGTTGGATAGGCTTATATGCATGCATACAGGTCCTTTGGTTGAACTCTCCCCCTCCCCCCCACCCTCCCCCTACCCTCCCCTATCCTCCCTCTGAGGCCCGATAGTCCGATCGATGCCTCCTTGCTTCTGGTTCTGTTCTTGTTCCTCAGTCTATGTTGTTCATCATTTCCCCTAGATGAGCGAGATCATATGTCACTAGATATATACTAATAAGAACTGAATGTGAGACGAGCAATAATAGTTATGCTGACAGGCAAATGAATCAATCTGTAGCGAGCTTCCCCCTGGACCAACAGTTCTTTTGAGACCCAATTTCAATGTCCAGTAGTTCCTTATGTGTACATGTCAGCACTGACCCCTCAGCTCTGGATGGTGGACAAATGGTGGTAATGGAGGTCCGACTCCCTCTGGTTTGGTCTCGGCCGAACCCAGGGGCACGGCGTCACCCGGACTAAGGGGCACGTGGCCTCACCCATACCCAAGGGGCGCGTGGTCTCACCCGGGCCTGGGACCCAGCCTCACCCGGATGGATCCAGGGGCGCACGGCCTCACCCGGACCCAGGATCTGGCTTCACCCGTACCCAGGGACGCTTGGCCTCTCCCAGACCCAGGGGCACGTGGCCTCACCCGGGCTTAGTTGCACAAGGCCTCACCTGGTTCCAGGGACACATGGTCTCTCCCGGACCCAGGGACGCTTGGTCTCTCCCAGACCCAGGGCCACTTGGGCTCACCCGGGCCTAGGTGCACGAGGCCTCATCCGGATCCAGGGACGCATGGTCTCACCTGGACCCAGGGACGCTTAGCCTCTCCCAGACCCAGGGGCACGTGGCCTCACCCGGGCCTAGGTGCACGAGGCCTCATCCGGATCCAGGGACACAAGGTCGCACCCGGACCCAGGGACGCTTGGCCTCTCCCAGACCCAGGGCCACTTGGGCTCACCCGGGCCTAGGTGTACGAGGCCTCACCCGGATCCAGGGACACATGGTCTCACCCGGACCCAGGGACGCTTGGCCTCTCCCAGACCCAGGGCCACTTGGGCTCACCCGGGCCTAGGTGCACGAGGCCTCATCCGGCTCCAGGGACGCATGGTCTCACCCGGACCCAGGGACGCTTGGCCTCTCCCAGACCCAGGGGCACGTGGCCTCACCCGGGCCTAGGTGCACGAGGCCTCACCCGGATCCAGGGACGCATGGTCTCACCCGGACCCAGGGATGCTTGGCCTCTCCCAGACCCAGGGCCACTTGGGCTCACCCGGGCCTAGGTGCACGAGGCCTCACCCGGATCCAGGGACACATGGTCTCACCCGGACCCAGGGACGCTTGGCCTCTCCCAGACCCAGGGCCACTTGGGCTCACCCGGGCCTAGGTGCACGAGGCCTCACCCGGATCCTGGGACACATGGTCTCACCCGGACCCAGGGACGCTTGGCCTCTCCCAGACCCAGGGCCACTTGGGCTCACCCGGGCCTAGGTGCACGAGGCCTCACCCGGATCCAGGGACACATGGTCTCACCCGGATCCAGGGACGCTTGGCCTCTCCCAGACCCAGGGCCACTTGGGCTCACCCGGGCCTAGGTGCACGAGGCCTCACCCGGATCCAGGGACACATGGTCTCACCCGGACCCAGGGACGCTTGGCCTCTCCCAGACCCAGGGCCACTTGGGCTCACCCGGGCCTAGGTGCACGAGGCCTCATCCGGATCCAGGGACACATGGTCGCACCCGGACCCAGGGACGCTTGGCCTCTCCCAGACCCAGGGCCACTTGGGCTCACCCGGGCCTAGGTGCACGAGGCCTCATCCGGCTCCAGGGACGCATGGTCTCACCCGGACCCAGGGACGCTTGGCCTCTCCCAGACCCAGGGGCACGTGGCCTCACCCGGGCCTAGGTGCACGAGGCCTCACCCGGATCCAGGGACGCATGGTCTCACCCGGACCCAGGGATGCTTGGCCTCTCCCAGACCCAGGGCCACTTGGGCTCACCCGGGCCTAGGTGCACGAGGCCTCACCCGGATCCAGGGACACATGGTCTCACCCGGACCCAGGGACGCTTGGCCTCTCCCAGACCCAGGGCCACTTGGGCTCACCCGGGCCTAGGTGCACGAGGCCTCACCCGGATCCTGGGACACATGGTCTCACCCGGACCCAGGGACGCTTGGCCTCTCCCAGACCCAGGGCCACTTGGGCTCACCCGGGCCTAGGTGCACGAGGCCTCACCCGGATCCAGGGACACATGGTCTCACCCGGATCCAGGGACGCTTGGCCTCTCCCAGACCCAGGGCCACTTGGGCTCACCCGGGCCTAGGTGCACGAGGCCTCACCCGGATCCAGGGACACATGGTCTCACCCGGACCCAGGGACGCTTGGCCTCTCCCAGACCCAGGGCCACTTGGGCTCACCCGGGCCTAGGTGCACGAGGCCTCACCCGGATCCAGGGACACATGGTCTCACCCGGACCCAGGGACGCTTGGCCTCTCCCAGACCCAGGGCCACTTGGGCTCACCCGGGCCTAGGTGCACGAGGCCTCACCCGGATCCAGGGACACATGGTCTCACCCGGACCCAGGGACGCTTGGCCTCTCCCAGACCCAGGGCCACTTGGGCTCACCCGGGCCTAGGTGCATGAGGCCTCACCCGGATCCTGGGACACATGGTCTCACCCGGACCCAGGGACGCTTGGCCTCTCCCAGACCCAGGGCCACTTGGGCTCACCCGGGCCTAGGTGCACGAGGACTCACCCGGATCCAGGGACACATGGTCTCACCCGGATCCAGGGACGCTTGGCCTCTCCCAGACCCAGGGCCACTTGGGCTCACCCGGGCCTAGGTGCACGAGGCCTCACCCGGATCCTGGGACACATGGTCTCACCCGGATCCAGGGACGCTTGGCCTCTCCCAGACCCAGGGCCACTTGGGCTCACCCGGGCCTAGGTGCACGAGGCCTCACCCGGATCCAGGGACACATGGTCTCACCCGGATCCAGGGACGCTTGGCCTCTCCCAGACCCAGGGCCACTTGGGCTCACCCGGGCCTAGGTGCACGAGGCCTCACCCGGATCCAGGGACACATGGTCTCACCCGGATCCAGGGACGCTTGGCCTCTCCCAGACCCAGGGCCACTTGGGCTCACCCGGGCCTAGGTGCACGAGGCCTCACCCGGATCCTGGGACACATGGTCTCACCCGGACCCAGGGACGCTTGGCCTCTCCCAGACCCAGGGCCACTTGGGCTCACCCGGGCCTAGGTGCACGAGGCCTCATCCGGATCCAGGTACGCATGGTCTCACCCGGACCCAGGGACTCTTGGCCTCTCCCAGACCCAGGGGCACGTGGCCTCACCTGGGCCTAGGTGCACGAGGCCTCACCCGGATGCAGGGACACATGGTCTCACCCGGACCCAGGGACGCTTGGCCTCTTCCAGACCCAGGGCCACTTGGGCTCACCCGGGCCTAGGTGCACGAGGCCTCACCCGGATCCGGGGACACATGGTCTCACCCGGACCCAGGGACGCTTGGCCTCTCCCAGACCCAGGGGCACATGGCCTCACCCGGGCCTAGGTGCACGAGGCCTCATCCGGCTCCAGGGACACATGGTCGCACCCGGACCCAGGGACGCTTGGCCTCTCCCAGACCCAGGGCCACTTGGGCTCACCCGGGTCTAGGTGCACGCGTCCTCACCCGGATCCAGGGACACACGGTCTCACCCGGACCCAGGGACGCTTGGCCTCTCAGACCCCGGGGCACGTGACCTCACCCATGCCTAGGTGCACGAGGTCTCACCCGGATCCAGGGACACACGGTCTCACCCGGACCCAGGGACGCCTGGCCTCCCCCAGACCCAGGGGCACGTGGCCTCACCCGGGCCTAGGTGCACGAGGCCTCACCCGGATCCAGGGACACACGGTCTCACCCGGACCCAGTGACGCCTGGCCTCCCCCAGACCCAGGGGCACGTGGCCTCACCCGGGCCTAGGCGCACGAGGCCTCACCCGGATCCAGGGACACACGGTCTCACCCGGACCCAGGGACGCCTGGCCTCCCCCAGACCCAGGGGCACGCGGCCCCACCCGGGCCTAGGTGCACGAGGCCCCACCCGGATCCAGGGACACATGGTCTCGCCCGGACCTAGGGGTGCGTGGCCTCTCTCAGACCCAGGGGCACGTGGCCTCACCTGGACCTAGGTGCACGAAGCCACCCGGACCCAGGGGCGCGTTACCTCTCTCAGACCCCTGGTCGCGTGGTCTCACCCGGATCCAGGGGCTCACGGCCTCACCCGTACTCGGGACCCAGCCTTACCCGGATCCAGGGGCCCACGGCCTCACCCGGACCCAGGGTTCAGATTCGCCCGGACCCAGGGGCACATGGCCTCACCCGAACCCGGAATCCAGCTTCACCTGGACCCAGGGGCGCGTGGCCTCACCCAAACCCAGGGGCGTGAGGCCTCACCTAGACCCAGAGGCGTGTGACCACATCTGAGCCCAGAGGCTCGCAGGCTCGCCTGGACTCGGGTCTCAACGGGGTTTCGTCTTCTTGATCCCAATTCCTGTTGGTCAATTCCCTCTCAGCAATTCCTTCGGTCATTTTCTCAGAGCTCCAGGGCGGCTGCCGCAGAACTCGTTGGGCGGCGGGCTCGGCAAGGCTCTGGTGTGCCCGGTGCCCGGCGGTGGGCTGGTCCGGTGTCGCTGCGTCGGCCCTTGGGTCTGCAACGGTGGCCAGTCGCTGAGCGTGCGCACCTGGCCACTTCGGGGCATTGAGATTCTTGAAGGACTCGGAGGTCAGCAAGCACGGAGTCTCCCTCCCCATGTCTCCCAGGGGCTCGTCTGTCCGTGCTCGGCAGCAAGTGGAGCCGTCCCCTCAGCCGGAGACCGCCGGGGGAACTGCGCCGAGCACTTTCCAGGCCGCCATTGTGTCGCCTGAGCCATAGTTCTTAAAGTGTGGACTTTGGGTCACCGGCATCAGCATCATCCTGCGTACCCCTCTCTTTTATTCTAGTTGTAGAGCATCTGCTCAGCCAGCCCCCCGGTCTTTCTGGCTGGTGTCTGCTCTGCTCTCCCGTCGTAGTCTCAATATTGTTTTGGTAGGCATCGATCAGGCTGCCGCCCTATGTCTCCATCTTGGTCCTCCTTTGTACAGTTAAGTCTTGATTGTTGTTGGTGTCACTGGGAGGGATTGTCCTCCAGGCCAATTGGCCGTGAGGACCCTCTTTGTCTATATAGGAAGAGTTGCTGTGCAGGAGACATGTTTGTGGGCCGGGTCTTGATGCAGCAATGCCTTGGCGCTCACTGAGTCTGCCTCTAGAATGCCTCCCTTATGCAAGTGATTGAAATCTGGTGTCATCTCCCACCAACCACTAGATGCCCTCGTTTCTGGGTCTCCAATGTAGTGTGGGTCAGCCACTACCTGAGGCACTCAGCAGGAAAAAGCTTCTGCTCAGCTTGGCTGGGGCGGAGCTACAGGGTGGAGCCTACAACCTTGGCTTCCTGTCAGCCCCGCCCTATGAGGCTCCTGTGTCTGTGTCCCTCTGTATTCCTTGCAAACACCTCTGAGAGAAACGCGCCCTGGAGTTTCGCCCACTGCCAAACAGTCCAGTCCCTCCCCTAATGAATCTGGACTCCCAGATTCTCGCCTGGAACTGGGTTTCAGTGTAGTTGGAACTGGGTCTCAGCGCAGTCTGGCGTCCCTGTCTCCTTCCCAGCAGGGCCACCCAGTGGCGCAGGCAAAAGTCCGTCCTCTGCGCACCTTCCAGTGCGCGCGTCTGGAGCCGCCGCTTCTCTGTGCCTCCGCCACCACAGCCCAAATTCATTCCCCCAGCGTGCGCCTGGCTTCCCAGGGTTTCGCCCGGAACTGGGGTTCAGTGCAGTCGGAACTGGGGTTCAGCACGGTCCTGAGCTTATGTCTCCTTCCCGCTAGGGCAGTTCAGTGGCGCAGGCAACAGTCCGTCCTTTGCGCCCCTTCCCGTGCGCGCCTCTGGAGCTCTGCCTTCCCCCGCTCCTCTGTGCCTGCGCCCCACAGCCCAGATTCATTCCCCCAGCCTGCGCCTGGCTTCCCAGGGTTTCGCCCGGAACTGGCGCTCAGTGCAGTCGGAGCCGGCGCTTAGCACACTCCGGAGCCTTTATCTCCTTCCTGCCAGTGAACGCCGGCCAGGCCGTCAGCCGCCCCTTCCTCTCCGGCTCCATCCTCCCCGCAGGCGCGCGTGCTCGTGTCTCCGCCAGTTTCTCCATACCTCAGGCTTTTACGGCTCCCCCGATTGTCCCCGTGGCCTTCTCCTTCCCCCCAGCTGTGGGCATTTCAGTCCGCCAGCTCTCCTGTGGTTCTGGACGATGTCCGTTCTGACCTCTAGTTGTGCCTTTGAAATTGTTGTGCCCGGCTGCAGGTTAGGTGTTTCACCTATGCCACCATCTTGGTTTCTCCGTGAAGAAATATTTTAAATATCAATACCAGCAGTTCTATTTTTCATTTTATTAAAATATTTTAGTGCTGACATAGTTGCAGGTGTCCCTCCTTCCCCCTCCTTTGCCAATCTCCTCTCTCCTCCCCCTCCCTTGTCCTTCATCAAACTATTGTCCATGTCCCTGGCATATGCATATACATTCTTTAGCTAATCGCTTCACCTTCTTTATCCAGTCTCCCACACCCCTCCCCTCTGGCACCGGCCAGTCTGTTCCATGTATCCATGCTTCTGGTTCCATTTTGTTCATCAGTTTATTTTGTTCATTAAATTCCATATATTTGGGAGATCAGCAGTTCCATTTTTTAAAGTTCTAAAATATATTTCTCATTCCTGAGTGCTAGAATGAATACACACATCTAAAATGGTCTAAAAGCAAAGTGATGATACAGCTACAAAAAAAAAAGTACAAACCCTCTTGAATTGAGAGAACTGGGAGAAAAGGGGAGGCTAGTACAACAATAATCCTTTGGAAACCACAAAGTGGAATAAACAACAGATCTATAACCAATTTAGCACACTCATTCAAGCAGAAACCTAAGCAGCACATGGGAAATAGAAAATCAACCCCATTTACATGAAATAATTCCCCCAAACCTCAGTAGTTCCAAAAATAAAAATAGGGGTGGGTGGAAGATCTGAGAAAATTTATCAACAAAATAGTTCAAGTCAACTTTCCAAATTTGAAAATAAAATATTACCAGAGGGAAAAGACCCACCTTGATTTTTAGAGAAAGCAGAAGGGAGGGAGGGAGGGAGAGAGTGAGAGAGAAATGTGAGAAACACACCAATCAGCTGTCTCCAAGCCTGCAACCCAGGTATGTGCCATTGACTGGGAATCAAACCCGCACCTTTTAGTGAATGGACTGAACCTCTAACCATTGAGAAACACAGGAGAGCACAGAAGAAGCTGATTTTCTAACCTAGAATTCTGTACCCAGACACATGTCTGGGTAAATCTAATCACGTGTCTGAGTACATTAAAGACATCATCAAACATTCCAGTCCTGAAAGATTGATGGCGCACATAGACCCTCTCTGAAGAGGCGAGTAGAAATGAGTCTCCATTAAAATGAGAAAGCAAACCAATATAAACAAATATGTGAGACATAGGAGAGAAGCAAAAGAATATCCCCAGTGTGGTGGCAAACGCATCCTGTAAATCAGGTACAGAGTGAGAACACTAATTTGGAGCAGGTAAAAATGCACAAGGTGGAAACAGACAAATGGTAACCAGTTACCATACAAACCTCTGACTTGGCGGAACTAAATTTAGACTCGGTGTATTCTGTTAATTCTTTTAATAAATATTTTATTGATTTTTTTACAGAGAGGGATAGAGAGTTAGAAACATCGATGAGAGAGAAACATCGATCAGCTGCCTCTTGCACACCCCCCACTGGGGATGTGCCTGCAACCGAGGTACATGCCCTTGACCGGAATTGAACCTGGGACCCTTCCGTCCACAGGCCGATGCTCTATCCACTGAGCCAAACCGGTCAGGGCTATTCTGTTAATTCTTATTCATGACTTTGTTATTTTATCTCATAACCAGTAGTAAATATAGACAAGGTCAGAAAAAAATACTTCAAATGTTAAACCAACTGTGCCCATTATTCTATATGTGAAAATGCTTATGCATTTCTTTTTCAAAAATGTCAATAGTATCATAGTACTATAGATGTAACATCCAGAATAATAACTATGAATTTTCTTATTCCTAACAGACTAAATATCCTTTAAGTTGTTTTTTCGGATATTTAGGATTCATCTAATAGTTCTATGAATAATAAGGAATATACCTAAAATGCATATTATTTGGATATTTCAAGAGTAAACTAGTAAGGTATGGTCACTGAAACCTTAATGTGATATAATTCAAATATTAAAAGGAAAATTCAATATCATCTACAATACTATGAAGACACTGCATTTTAAACACTGGCAACCACAGTGTGTCCAATAGTGTGCTATATATAGCACATGGCTCTTAACACTTATAAATACACTGAGCGGCCAGATTATTATGATCTCTGAATGTTAACAGCAGATTATAAAAAAGAAAGAAAGACAGGAATGCAGGAGTCGGGAGGACTACAGGTCAATTGAGGATCTGCAGCAAGTTTATTAACTATGCGATGCCTTTTATACACAAAACACTGAATAGGAGGTCTGTCAAGAGGAATGTATTCTTTGTTCCTCTTAATCACTAAGGGAGGGACAGAGCTGTATTGCTCCTTCTGGAAAGATATAAAACACAACCTCTTCCCCACATCATTACTGAATCTGATAAAACTCTTTTCTGGTTTATGTTTCCTTCCACCTAGCTGACTCGGTGGAGGCTATTGTACAGGAGGCCTGATGCCTTTCACCTGCTGTACGATCCTCTGTATCATAGTTTAAAAATTTTTAAAGTTTAAAAAGCATGACTGAGCTTCTCTTGAGGTGACACATAACATCTGTCTTCCCCTTTTCTGTTTTTTAGTAAATGATTTGAAGAGTATGAATGGTTCTTTCTACAATTGAGTGATATTCTTCTGCTAGATATGATTAGGTTTAAGTTTTTGGGGATTTACCCCTAAAGTTGGTACAGGAAGGTGGATAATATACTGAGAACATTGCTTCTAATAAAATATGGAAATTGTCGTATTTAAATAATATTTTAAAGACTGAAAATAGAATGAAAAATTTCTTTGAATTAGTGTGCTTTATAGTGGCTGTTTTAATAATTTCTGGTATACTTACTATATAAGTACTATTACTATAAGTTGATGGGCTCCGTATTAAAATCTGTTAAGGTATAAATAAGAGCTTGTATTTCTACTGAAATATAAGGGGTTTGAAGGACTTTTGTTTTCTGCTGTAGTAGATCTAGCCTTTCTAGAATTGGATTTATTTGTTAAAATGGTTAATGCTTGAGGTAATGATTCTTATAATGTGGTAGTTAATACTATTCCCTATGTTAGAAATAAAGTAAGCCCGTAAGCCAGGGTTCCTGGTAGAATATAAAATATTAAATATTTTGACTTTTATGTAGAAGGGTGTGTACACATGATCTGGAAGTACGTATACTGACCTTCCTTGTCCTTGGTCCTGGGCAACCTGTAGCAATGTACAGGTGCTGACTGCTAGTATGGCAAGGTATCTTCACTATTTTTATTTCTGGACTATTTTACCTTTGTTCTTGTGGGCTACTGCCCACTCTATGGCCGGAACAGTTCTATCAGGTCCTCTCTGGGATCCGTTGTTGCAGGAATCTATATGGGCTTTTCTGGGAATATATAAACATATTCTCGACCAAAGGTTAATAAAGAAATCTTTTCTGTAAATTAGATTTGGGATCCTTTTGATTTTTGTCTGAATGATTTTCCTTTGGCTTATTTTCCTTTGGGTTATTTTAAGATTTTATGGGTGTCTTGTTATTAGTATTATAAATGAAAATTAATATTTGAGTAAAAATTTTAAAGCAATTAAGGCTTGATATAATTTACTTATAGGATATTTCTTTTAAGATATTATTCTATTAATCTCCTTTTTGTATTATTATGAAGCTTTTGTAAAACTTTTTAATGTAGTCTTGATAATCTTTTATTTTTAATTTTTGTACAGAAATATGATTGCTTTGGATTCATTGTATGTTAAGTAATTTTACTATGAGATGAACAATCAATAAAGTTTTTTTAATACTTTAGGAACAGTTTTTTGTTTAGTATAATTAATTTTTATGAATATTTACTTATTTTAATTAGCTAATTTAAATTAATCTGAAATAAAGCTTAATTTATTTATTAACTTTACTTACCCTAGATAATGGACAATAAATGACATTAAGTTTCTGCTATTAATCTTTAATTTTATATAAAACTTATTAGAGAGGAAAAATATAAATTATTTACCTTAGTTTAAAAGGCTAAATATATAAGCTTTTAATTATAATGCCTATAATATTTGAAGGAAACCTCTTTATTTTTATGTAAGAATCTTTGTCTTTCTTTTTATAATACGTAACCTGTAGGGCTGTAGTTTGAAGGTTAAGCCTATAGGCGACCAGCTAGCTATATTATAAGTACTTTTACAGTAAGGCTGACTACTAATTTACTTTTAAATTTAACATTTTAATAACAATCTTAGTTTACCCTGTAAATATTAATGGAAAGGATTATTTGTATCCCTGAGAAAGCTATGAGCATTCCTGGTGTTAGGCTGGATTTAGATATAGGGCAGCTGCTGTTAGCCACGTCTCTGTTATCTGGGTCCCGATCTGAGCTGGGAGCTGGGCCAAGTCTCTGTCTGTTACCTGGGTCCCAATCCGGGCTGGGCGTGGGAAGCACGAAGCATCCATGGGGCAGGAGACCTCCCTTAGAAGGGGCTAGAGTTCAGGCCCCTGTAATGGTGGGGGGGTGAGGTTCTGTGCCCCACCTCTGTTGACCCCCAAGTTCTCTCCTGATGGCCCCTCTTCGACTGTGCCTGTCTTAGGTTGTTCCTCCCTTGAGGAATCTTACCCGTCTTTGACTAACCAGCCATCCTCCGGGGCCAAGCAGGGTGATTCGAGGTTTAGTTCTGTCTCCTTGGTAGCTTATGCCCCTATGGCCTCCACGCCCAGTACCTGCCTTGGGATCCCCTCGCCTGCTGGCGGGGCCCCGGCATTGATCACATATCTTGGGGAACCCAGGTTTCTTCTCCAGGGAGAGCCCAGCTCACGCTATTGGGCGAGAGACAGATCCATGGTACCAGCCACAATGAGGCTTCAACCTCAATATGAACAGAGAGCTCAGGCAACAGCTGCGGCAATTGCATTGTGAGAAGAGGGTCCCTCTTGGTAAAAAGGGCAAGAAGGGCTAATATAGAATGCTCAAGTGCCCTCTCAGGGGGCCTTCCACACAGTGGAAGGGATTAAATTCTTTTATGTCCTTTTAAATTGCCGCCAAACATTTAAAAAATTAGTTTGTAAGTTTGTTTGGGATAAATGTATAATATGCTGTTATAAAATATCAAAAATTATAATGACATTGTAGAATAATATTATGTAAGGATATACTTTGTTCTAGGTATGGTAATTTAATTTTAAACTGGCTGTTAATTTCTTTTTGTATAGATAAGGCCTTAGTAACTTTCCTAGAATACTTAATTAAATTGCTTACAAAGACATTGGCTTTTCTTTAAGCTAAAAACCTTGTTTATAATTTAATAAGCTAATTTAGTTAAGTAACTAAAGTAGGTATCTTTATTTAAAATAAAGTAAATTTGTATCTGATTTTATAAACCGTAAATGTTGCCCCGCCTCTAGCTTAATGTAGGAGGCTACATAAAGTTAGGTAGTAAATGGTGGCTTCTAATCTGTTTTTAGATTTTATTTGGATTTAATTATTCAAACATTGGTTTCTTATGTAACTTAATTTATATGAGACCTTGATTATATTTTAAAAGACTAATTTATAAAGTAACTTAAGTAGGTATCTTTAATTAAAATAAAGAAACATATTTAGTAAAATTTATAGGTTTGATATTTTATTGGTCTGATCTAAAAGTATGGCTTTTGTCTTTTTAGAAATTCTACTGGTGTTGAAAAATTTGGCTATATTTAAGAAATATATTGTTTTTGCCCTTCTTATAGGCAGAAACCTGTATAACATTGAATATATATGTATAAGTAAAATATATTAATTTTTATTTGATAAAGCTTTCTATGTGATTTCAAGTATTAATCGGTTTAATTAAAAAAATATTTCTTTTAAGAGAGAACAGACTTTTGAACATTTCGGGGCCCAATGAAATGTTCAAAAGTCACTCTCAGTCTTGAAATAACTTGGAAAAAAATATATATAGAAATATATATATATATGCATATATTTATATATATGCTTTAAAAATTATATACCTAAATTATCTTAAAGAATATCAATTATATTTAAACTGGATTATAGAATTAATCCTTTCTTTAAAAAAATCAGACCAATAACTAATATATTTTTAATTCCTAATTATTAGAGAAAACATAGTATTTTATTTTCTCAAAAACATATTTTTATATTTTAGGTATTTCATTACCACAATTATATAATTTTTCTTAATTTAATTTAATATGTACTTTAAACTTTTAGAGCTTGTAAGTTAAATATTTTTAGTAGTTCTTAGATTAATACTTTATATTTCTAAGAAAAATAAAAGACATAATCAATTAATAGCTTTAATTCTGTCCTCTAGATTTTTATGAGGCAAATTTAAACTTTACTTTTTATTTGCTAGTAACTTTGCTGGGGGAAGGGCATCTACCCCTTCCTCTATTAACAAAGGGCGTAGCCAGTTACCTGGGCTACTTAGATCTTTATAATCAATACATTATTTATCTATATTTTAACAATTTCGTTGAGATTCTAGAGTCAATTATAATTATTTTAAAGTATTTACTTTGGATAAATTCTATGACAGAGACAAATTTACTTATATTCTTGAAGGCTTTAAAAGTTAACTTTTTAACACCCTTTATTAGTATTTTAAAAACAACTCTTTATTATGGAAATGCGAATCCTGCTGCTGGAATTAGCTTGAATTTCTTTCAAGAAGACTTTTTCGCCGTTTTTCTTAGGAAAAAGAACCAGCTCTGGGTTTTTCATTTCTGTAGCCCTTGTAAAGAGTTAAGTCTAGTCTAAGACCTATCTAATATCCGAAATTGGACCATTTGCGCATTTTGCCTTATACCAGCTTTCTCTTTACACGTGTACAGATATCCCAGATGTATTTCTAAATTTTTAAAACTTTTTCATGGCGAGAAAGGAAACTTTAAATTAGTATACTGGGAGAGTGGGCTTCTATATTGGATTGCCATGTGTCTCTCCCTTCCCCCACATCCTGCTTACTTCAGGGGAAGTTTCAGCAACAGATCTGGCCGAATTTCTTTTTATGCTTAAAAGAAAGACAGATCTCAATTTTTTTCTTTCTTTTATGCTTTCTGAAGTAATAACTCATACCTAATTTAGCCAAGATTTGCATTTCCCTTCTGAGTTCTTTTATAATTCTTAAATGTAACTTTCAGTAATCTTATTGTAAGTAATCTTATTGCAGGAGAGCAGATAGCCCTGCCCTCTCCTGCCACTCCTGGTGCAATCCTTTCTTTTTTTTTTTTTTTAATATATTTTATTGATTTTTTACAGAGAGGAAGAGAGAGGGACAGACAGTCAGAAACATCGATGAGAGAGAAACATCGATTAGCTTCCTCTTGCACACCCCCCACTGGGGATGTGCCCGCAACCAAGGTACATGCCCTTGACCGGAATCGAACCTGGGACCCCTGAGTCCGCAGGCCGACGCTCTATCCACTGAGCCAAACCGGTCTCGGCTGGTGCAATCCTTTCATAGTTAAACTGTTTCTACCTAATAAAAGGCCAAACATCCCTTCAGGAGTAGGTCTATATACCCCTGTAGGAATGGCTTGTGGTCCCAATTTTGGAGTTAATACATATCGCCCTATGGATCCAAGGTCCAAGCCGGCACTTCTAGGGGTTGCTCGGAATAACTCTTGTATCTGTTTTGCTCCCTGGGGCAAACTGGATGCTGCGCAGCCAGGTGGCCTTGAAACGGCACAGGGACAGGAGGGTAAATAGACAATGCCCCTATTATTTGCTGGGGCGGCGCTGGGCTGGCCCCTTTCGGGAGTTTCCCGACTGCTGCTAAGGCAAGGGATTTCCCTGGATATCTGCCTTAGATCTACACTCATTTGCCCAATGTTTTCCTCTTTTACATTTAAGGCACAGTCCAGGTTGTTTGGGACCTCTGCCATTTCCTTTATTAGAGGGACACTGTTTTGCCATGTGTCCTGTTCCTCCACAAGTGAAACACTTGTGTGTTTGACTTTTCCCTGTGCTGAACTGTTGCTGAAGAATTCCTTCAATGGTGGTTCCCTTTAATGCGGCTGCAATAGTGACTCCTTGTATATATGAGGGACCAATATTTGCACAAAAGCGGATATAATCTGAGACAGTCCCCTTTCTTTGATAGGGCCGTAATGCAGCTTGACAGGCAGTGTTGGCATTTTCATATGCCAGCTGTTTAACTATTTTTTTTTTTTGTTTAACTATTAACATGCCAGCTTCTCCATCTACCACTGCTCGGCCAACAGCCTGTATAGCCGAGAGACAAAATCCTGATACTTTTCATCTGGCCCTTGAATAATTTTTGAGAGCTCCTCTGTTTTCTGACCAGAGGTGGGTAGCTTTTTCCAGGCTCTGATCCCAGCTCTATTAATTTGCCTATAAGCTTCCTGGGGGTATTGAATTTGATTATGGGTATCAGCATAGGCTCCTTCTCCTCCCAGCATTTCAGAAGAAATGTTAATCTGGGCAGCTCGATTACTAGCAGCTTGCTCCTTAGTCTTTTCATCATATTCTGATTTCCACAAGAGATAAACAAGCCTTGGCAATAGCTCTCCAATCATTAGGTGGGAGAGCCTCTGAGTCTATAGTTTCCAAGATGGTTAAAGTATAAGGAGAAGTAGGCCCATACTGAGCACAGGCTGTTTTTAACTCCTTCAGGGTTTTAAAAGGAAGCGGGTCATAAGTACGCTTACGCTGTCCCGTGTTAGGGTTCACCCGTTCCATAATGGGGAAGGCATGAATGCCCAATTCCTCACCACATTTGCCCATAAAGGGCATTTTCTCTAGATTCTAACTGTCCCATGCTTTTCTCCCAACTATCAAAAAATGCTCCTGCAAAGCCATCTGGAGAGGGGAGAGTGGAACTGGTGCTGCACAGGGCAGCGGAGAGTGGCGGGAACGGCCCCCGCAGCTTCTCTTTTTCTTGCCAAGAAGCTTTAATGCCTCTGAAAAGTGTTCTAACACATCCTCTATATCACTACCCTCTTCAGTTCCAGCAGAAAAATATTCTTCCTCCTCTTTTGCCTGAACAACACCTGTATCATTATTATGATAAAGGGCAGCAGCTTCCTCAAGATCCTCCTCATCTTGAGGACTTAATTTGTCTTCAAAATTTACATTATTCCTTTTTAATATACTGTCTTTTTTAGACCCCTTTTTTGTGCCATTACACTGCTTCTCTTTCTTTCCTGGCTTAAGAGATGGTTAATTATGTTCATGCCTGGGACCTAAACAATCCTGTATCAAATTACATAAGGAAAATGCATCCTGAATGAATTTAAAAAATTTTTATACTTGTCATTAACTTTAGTTCCTTTACTGTTGAGCATAGACTTTAACATTTGCCCATAAAGGGCATTTTCTCTAGATTCTAACTGTCTCATGCTTTACTCCCGACTATCAAAAAAATGCTCCTCCCTTACCTTAACGAGTGCACTCTTTATCTGGAGGAGTTCCTCACCGTCTGCTTCCCAAGTCCTCAGTTACCTGTTCGGGCGCCAATTGTCAGGTCCAGCCTGACGGGTTGAACCAGGCTGAGGTAGGGAGGTGGGAATTGAGAAAAGAAAGAAAGACAGGAACGTGGGAGTTGGGAGGACTACAGGTCAATCGAGGATCTGCAGCAAGTTTATTAACTATGCGATGCCTTTTATACACAAAACACTGAATAGGAGGTCTGTCAAGAGGAATGTATTCTTTGTTCCTGTTAATCACTAAGGGAGGGACAGAGCAGAAGGACAAATTCTTGGTACAGCAAATCTCAGTAAAATAGTTACAGACTTCTTGGAAAGCCATGAAAGGCTGTTCTCATTCTACAAAGATTGCTCTCATTCTACTGATAACCACCATCCAAACAAGTCTGGGAAAGCTGTGTGGGTAAGGGTCCCAGCCTTGCTAGCCCCTTCAGA
The DNA here is from genome assembly GCF_027574615.1 of Eptesicus fuscus. Classification (NCBI taxonomy): domain Eukaryota; kingdom Metazoa; phylum Chordata; class Mammalia; order Chiroptera; family Vespertilionidae; genus Eptesicus; species Eptesicus fuscus. The sequence continues at coordinate 9,473,116 of NC_072487.1, read as the reverse complement.
TGCAAGGACGGTGTCACCTTACACCTGGTCTCCAATGATATATATATATATATATATATATATATATATATATATACACACACACACACATACTAGAGGCCCAGTACATGAATTCGTGCACAGGTGGGGTCTGGCCAGCTTTCCCCGATCAGGGCGACCAGGTCAGCCAGCCAGCCAGGGAGAGGGGCCACGGGCAGTTAGCTGGCTAGCCTCGCTTTCTGGTCAAACTCCCAGTTGAACTTCTGGTCAAACTCCAGGTCAAGGGGTAATATCCTATATAATAAAAGGCTAATTTGCATATTAGCCTTTTATTATATAGGATATTAGAGGCCCAGTGCATGAATTCATGCATGGGTGGGATCCGGCCAGCCTGGCCAGGGGGAGGGGACATGGGCAGTTGGCTGGCCTGCCTGCTGGTCGAACTCCTGGTTGAGGGGACAATTTTCATATTAGCCTTTTATTATATAGTATAAACACTGAGTGGCCAGATTATTATGCATTCAGAGATCATAATAATCTGGCCACTCAGTATAGTTTCTTTAAAGACTTTCAAATGAATAGGATTTAAAATAGTTCTCAAATACTGATTAATTGAATGATTTTATTACACCATAAAGTAAATCTGGATTTACTATTCAGAAGTAGGCCTCTTAATTAAATGAAACTGAGTTAATGTAAAAGTTAAACTTAACTACATTTATTTTTGATTGTTTGAGATAGAGTATGTGGCAGAACAGCTGCCATCCATAGAAGCTGCAGGAGCTGCCAGGAAGGAGGAGGACTGCCCACCCCCAGGTATAATACAGCCAGGGGTCACCCAGGTGAAATTAGACGCCATGTTGGTCGGAGCTGGTTTTTGCAGGTTTGAAGTCAAAGAAAGGGGCAGGTAAGTTATTGACAATAGTCCAGTTATTAGGTAAGCTAGCCATTTACTCCACCCAGAACCAGTGAAGTAGTTTTAACATTATAGTCAGGAGCCTCACCACCTTTGTTCCAACCCTAATGCTTATGCTAAATACTTGTATATTCTCAGGAGGTTCGGTAATCTCTAATATGGATCCCTTTATAAAACTGTGGATAATAATAATATCTTCCTTTTATATTGTCTTAAGGATTAAACAATGTGATATTTGTAAAGCAGTTATGTTGTGCCTCATGCTGTAAAGTAGGAATAACTGTCAAATAAATATACATCATATCATTAAAATTAATATATATATATGATATGGAAATAGGTCACTCACCTAGAATTAGATTAATTTGATTATTTGTGACTCAGTTTCACAGAATGGGAAGTTAGATAATAAACCAAGCAGGTGACTTGGGGTAGAGCATCCTGGAGAGAGTGAACTGCAAGTGCAAGGCCTGAGGTCAGAGGGTGTGCCTGGCGAGTGTAAGACACAGCGAGCAGGCCTCTGTGTCTGCTGAAAATGAAAACTATTTTAACACATCTATCTGGGCCAGCTATATTATTCACCATTGTTTTGGTAAAGAGAGTGACAAACATAAAACTTATTTTTTTTAAATATAAAGAATTTCTTCCAAAAATAAAATAGCATTAACTTGTCTCAAGATTGTATGTTGGACATTTTCACTCAATAAATAAGGCTTGGTTATGTGCCTTTGGTCAAAGAACGGGCTGAGGGTGAAGTGGTTCCCTCCTTCCAGTGAAGCAAAGCAGTAGAAGGTCGTATTGACACCTGAAGAAAACTAGAGACAAGAAGCAATAATGTTGTTTACAAAATCCTTTTTCCTATTTTAATCCTGACTCAGACTGATAGGTAAATTTTAAGTGGCTCTGGGTACCCTGGAGAGCTCCTCCCGTCTGCCCTGGTCACTGACTTTTACACAGATTGAGACTTTGACCATTTTGGGATAATTTGCTAACCTAAGCCCATGTATAGGCATAATTGTTCTAGAGGTAAACACTATTTATTTCCATACTTTCTAATATATCCTCTTTGTGACCATTTTTATTAAAATACTAGGGACCTGTTGCAGGAATATTCCTGCAAGACTTCTGGCGGGCTTCCCTCCCACCATGGCCACCTCTCCCACCACTCCCCCCCACCTCTCCTGCTGCGTCGGGCAGGGTAAGGCGGGGCGGCTAGAACAGGCAGGGCGCCCCCCGCCCGTCCCGCCCACCCAACCCAGCCCGCGGCCACCTCCGCCTCCGCAGCTGCGTGGGGGACACAGCCATTGCCGCTGCATGCCTCGCCCCACACTCCCAACCCTCCACGCCCGCTGCCGCAGCTGCCTCTGTGGCCGCATGCTGCCGCCACCTCTGAGCACCCTGACCCACCACGCACGCTGCCGCCGCCTCCTTGGCGTGTGCGCTGCTGCTGTGCTCCCCACCTGGCCCATCCGCCCTGCCACGCCCCGCCCGCCGCACCACACCCTGCCTGCAGCCACCACCACCTCCGAGACTGCCACAGCCTCGCACACTGCCGGCCACTCCCTGCCCACTGCCACCGCTGCTGCCGCCACCGCTGCAGCCGTGCGCAGTCGCCACCATGCACACTGCCCGCTACCGCCTCTGAGGCCTCCGCGGCCGCGCACACCACCTGCCACGCCCCGCCCACTGCCACCACCGCCTCAGAGGCCACCATGGCTGTGTGCTCCACAGCTGCGCTGCTGCCCACCCACGCAGCTGTCTTGCTTTCTTCTCTCCTCCCTCCCTCAGCGTATGCAAATTAACCGCCATCTTGTTTGCTCTGATTGGCTGTGGGCATAGTGAAGGTACGGTCAATTTGCATATTACTCTTTTATTAGTGTAGATACTTGACACCACAGATTTTTATTCATAGGTTGTTTTTCCCATGGGCAGGGCCATGATGAAGAAAACCAATTAAAAACATTAAGTCTTCCATAATTCCATCACTCACTAGTCCCAACGTCTCACATTTTTTTCCATTCAAAATTCTCCAAAACCCTGATCCTCATGATCTAGCAAACAGAGGACACAATGGAAAATCACTTCTGTTCATATCCTTGATATCTGAATATAACTCATCTCTCTATTCACTAGGGATTTATTAAAAAGCCAGGTATAAAGGAGACAGGCAGAATACACTCAGTGCATTGATCCTAACCATCTCACCTTGAATTAGGGACATAGTCTTTTACTGTCTTTTTTCTTAATGATTAAGGATTCTGTGAAAATGATCTGCAGAGATATGGTCATGACAGTATTATTAGTTACTTCTTCATCCCTAATAAAAAGTTATCATGATCTTTTAAGCCAATGTAACAGCAGGAGATAAATACAGCTGGGTGTGGACACCACACATACAGACACACACATGGACACACATGCATACATGAACACTCACCGACAGATGTTTGAATAGGTAGTTTTGAAAAAGGGTTGGTATAAGGAGTAGAGCACTCCATTAAGAATTGCCTCTCAACAGTATGCAAGAAAAGCATGAATGCTGAGTAGTGTAAAATAGACAAAGTAATTTTGTGAGTTAACAAGAGTTAGATATTTAAATTTTACATGATGACAAATTACATGAATATTTATAAAATAAAATATTTTAGCAAATTCATCTCAATTTGATAATCAATATTAGAGAATAGTTTCTATGTTTGACTCTTAAATTGCTTAGTTTGCACATAGAATTGTAAATAATTGAGAATACATGATTGAAAATCTTGCCATAATAATTAATATTTAAATGAATAACATGAATTAGATAACATTGGAGCATCCTCTTAGGTTTGGAAATTTTTAAAAAGAAATGTAAAAACAAGTTTACCAAAATTATGTGTGTCACATATTAGTATTAAGTGAATGAATGTTTTTGTGAAAAATGTGAAAATGAAATGTAAAACCCTAGCAGAGAGCATATGTTATATACAACCTAGCAGAGAAGACTTCTTAACTAATACTCCACAACATAACAGAGAAGGTAATATCTTAAAACTATATGGAAATGTTATATGTGTACAGAGGAAGAAACATCACTACTTGTTCGTTAACTCATAAATATGATTGATTTATTTGCCTTTAATTTTCTAAATCTGACAACAATATCTTCATAAACTATATCATGAAATTACTTTACAGCCTTTTCCCCAAGTATAAATGCATCATTGCGGAGCATTTGAGATTGTTGAAAAAATAAACAAATAAAAGTTCCAAATCTAAACTTTGTCATAGTACAATTCTAATTTCCAGTCTTACCAGATTTTGCACGATGTGTTTTGTCTTGGTTAGCAAACAGTCCAATGGTACTTTACTATGCTGTTAGTGTTCAACTGCCACTCACACTTTTTCCTTTTTTATGCCGTTAAGTACTGGTTCCAGGAACACAGGTTTTTAAAATTTCGGATTATATCATTAGGCAGAATAAGTAAAATATATGTATATCAAAAATTATCCAAATATAATTTTCAAAAACTGCATATCTACACAAATATAGAAAAGCAAAGAGTTTGAAGTTATACTACCAATCTCATACATGAAGTAAGAATGAAGGAATGAGGAAAGTTTCATGATTTCTTAGAAAGAAGTGTACTTCAGAGGAGAAAAGAAATCTGAAGAAAATTTCTACATCTTGTAAATTTTATATAAAGTGATACTTTTCCATGAAAAGAACTCAGCATTTTGAGAACTTGCAGCTACATAAAAGACGCCTACTCAATCCCTGTCTTCTGCTCCCTATGCTTTCCCATTGGATTTGGAGTACTCTAGGTGTGTTTGCAAAAGTTAAAATGCATAAAATGCATTTTATTAGTAATATTTCTTTGTTAATACCAAATACTTAATATTTTATGTTTAAGCCACAAAATAACTTAATTCTTGAGGTTTTTTTTTTTCTATTGATTGTTACCCTGACAATACTATTTGAAATCAATTAATACTTGTTGGTTTATTTCTTTTTCTTGGATCCCCATACCTTAATATTCAGACAAAATGTAGAACTTTCGTTAATTTTAACTATTAATGAAGGTTTATTTTTTAGTACCTTGACACCATTAAATTGAGAAACTACATAGCATACGTAATGCATGTTATGTACCTCCAAGGGTTTAACAATAGCAGTGAATATAATGACAAACCCTGACCTCAAATCATTGTAACTTTGTTTCTAAAACACAGAGTTGTTTTTACTGGAATATCATCTTTACAATTTTAACTCATCCTTTACCCAAATCTAAATCCTACTGCTTATTAATAGTGTTTAACTTTATGGGCTAATTTACTATTCTTGTTAAGATAATATTTCAGAAAGGGAGAGAAACTATATAGAAAGAAAAACAACAATAGCCACAGAAGTCAATGTCACTTCTGAAAATGTGTCATCCACATGACAGAGACTTTAGAAATCTCTAAAAGATATTATGAAGTTAGTGGTGATTTAAAGATAGAACAAATAAAAGAGATAACTAGAGACACAGCCTTCAATATCTGCATGCAAAAATAAACACATACAGTGTCAGTGCATAGACCAGACCCATAGCAGCACCACAGTATTCCCTTGGATACACTCCATTCCACAGATTTCATTTCCCCCCAGAAGTGTTCCTATTCAGATTATATCAAAGGAGATGACCTCTGGCTTCCTTTTTATTTTAAATTCCTTGCTGCAAAATAACCTTAAAGTCACCAAATTATATTGTCTAGTGCAGCATGGCTGATAATTAGTTTTTTCTTTTAAGCCCAGGGAAGGTAACAGGTCAATTGGCAGCAACTGACCATTCCCAACATATACTTGCACCTCCATAAATAGCTTAAAAATAAACCCTTCTTAAGTTATCCTATCTTGTATTTTCTAAATGTTTTATGTTGGAATCTGACTCAAACTCTAGACTTGATGAGACTGACAGATTACAAACCCAAAGACCTCATTGAATATCAGCAATGTTAAATAAAGAATGGTAAAAATGTTAATCTGTATATATAAAACCCTAACATGCAAATAGACCAAACGGCAGAACAACTGAACAACGGGTCGCTTTGACGAGTGCAGACCACCAGGGGGTGTGCATGGAACATGGCAGGCATCAGCTGTGGCGGGATGGTGGAGCAGGTGAGCGGGGGCACCAGACCAAGGCAGGACGCCGGTCGCTGTCATCGGGGCGAGCCTCTGGTGGTTACTGAAAATTCTTTGCTCCTGCATGCCGCAGTCCCACTGGGCGCTCGCACTTGCTGCCGGTGTCCACACCTGTTGTTGGCACCACCAGCCCCGCTTGCATCTGTTGCTGGCACCCGGCGCCGGTCCGGATTGCTTGGTGCTGTCAGCAGGTGCAAGCGGTGGCTGCTGGCCCTGATGCCCCCTGAGGGCTTCTCCACCTCCCCTGCTCCTGAGGGGTGATCGGGGCAGCAGCTACTGCTCACACCCACTGACAGTGCTGGCCCCCTTGCACCCACTGCTGGTGCCAGCCCTAATTGCTCTGCGCCATCAGCGGATGCAAGTGGGGCCTGCACTATCAGTGCTTGGGAGCAGCGGCGGTGGGAGAGGGGCTGCTGGAAGACAGTGGACAGGGCGCCATGGTGGGAGGGGCTTGGTGGAGGTGGGGAGGATGGGCCGAGACCCACCCCTGTGCCCGCCACAGCCTCATAGCCCACAGTTCCTTTCAAGGCACACAAATTTGTGCACTGGGACCCTAGTTATTAATAAATGTTAAACTTTTATCTAATTTTTGCTATTTTTTAGCATTAGTTATTAACCTTCTCTGTATATCAGAATACCTTAGTGAGTGTTTAAGCATGAGTTCCTTATGTCTGCCTTGCAGTGTAGCCTGCAAAACAATCAGATTGAAGAAGAATATCTGATGTTACACCAGATTGACACTGAAATCTAGGAGATGCAATACTTAGGGTATTTAGAGAATTACATTTAAAAGAAAGAAGCTTGAAAATCCTATAAAATAAGAGAGGAATATGTTACTTAGCCAGGATGCCCTCATGGGTAACGTCTGGCAGGAGTGGGTGGGCATGGCTGTGTGCCACACGAGGCCGGGTACGTGAGGCTGCATCAAATAAAATAAAATGCGTACACATGCCTGAAGATGACAGGGTTCAAGGAGGAAGGGCTCCAGTTTCATTTCTCACACCCAGCTAGGAAGACTCCCTGGGGCGGCTCTCCCCTCCAAGCCCTGAGCAGGACAGGCGCTCCGCTCTGGCCCAGGAGCCCTGAAGGGAGGTGGAGGGAAGTGCTTTCCCTCCGAGACTCCGCTCTCCCTGGGAGTCCGGCACAGAGGGCACTCTCCCTGGGAACCCAGAAATCCGCCTCCTGGGGCGACTGTGCAGCAGCCAGGCCTGGTGAGCTACAGAGAAGGTGAACTACTCGGAGGCCATGCAGCTGCCATAGTCAAAGTCACCCTTGATAGAGGAGCAGGGGTAGCGGGGATCAGAGTTGGCCATGTCAGCAATGGAACCCCAGCTCCCCAGCACGTGACCATCAATGGTCTGCAGGCCCCCACAGAGAGCAGACAGCAGAGCCCTGCTTGCCTCTCACTGCGGCAGCAAGCCAGAGAGCAAACAGCAGGGCCCTTGCAGAGAGCAGACACCAGGGCCTGCTGTCGCGTCCAGCAGGCAGGTTCGGAGAGAGCAGAGAACCACGGGGAGCAGGCCTAAAGCTGTCAGTAGGACATCCTCTGAGGGCTCCCAGATTGGAGAGGGTGCAGGTCGGGCTGAGGGACCCACCCCATGCACAAATTTCATGCACCGGGCCTCTAGTTAATAATATAAGAAATAACATGATATTACTAGACACACTATAGTAAAAGAGGCTAGAAGAAGAACATTTTATTTTTTATATATTTTTATTAATTTCAGAGAGGAAGGGAGAGGGAGAGAGAGATAGAAACATCAATAATGAGAGAGAATCATTGATTGGCTGCTTCCTGTATGCCCAACACTGGGGATCGAGCCTACAACCTGGGCATGAGCCCTGGTTCATAGGTTGATGCTCAACAACTGAGCCAGGACATATGGGCAAAAGAAAAGAAATTGTAATGATAAAAGAACAAAATAAGAAACTGGATGCCTAAGGAGCAACAGAACTTAAATCTTTAGAAATGTAGTTTTTTATCTGGAAACTCAATTAGAAAATTTCAAAAATTACCAAATTACCAAAGCATTGATTTTATAAAATAGGTTTACTAAATATTAAGACTAAGCAATGGATATATTTTGTAAAAATTTTGAGTTTAAATTAGAAATATAAAAACATAATAATTCTATAATCAAAACATATTTCTTTAATTATGTGTAGACAAACAATTATACTTATGATGATTATTAAAATAGAGAATTAAAAATGATCATCCAAGGAACCATAGTAAGTATGTATTAAACAATAAAACTATAAGAGACTGATGATGTCATTGTGGGACATACTTTTTCTTAAGAAATATGATAGTGGAAGATCTACTCATGAAGAAACCTGTGATACATAATCATAAATATAGAGAAAATAAGAAAAGTATAGCATTAGGGGAGAAAGTAGACAGAAATTTCAAGAATGCTGAATGTTCAACATTGGCAATAGTATAGAGTAAATGAGAGTAACAGAATAAAGACATAGTTTCAAGAAATATTTGAAAAACAAGAATTAGCAAATATTTTTTAGAGAAAATACTAATTATGTTTTTTTCATATATGGTGCTTTAAAAATATATTTTTACTAGTTATTCCTGTGTATTTTTTCATAAACACTGTTAATATTATCTGAGAAAAGAGGAAAGGTATATAGCTTTTGTTTAATTGAAATATCAGAAAGCTGAGACCAAAGTAACTGATCTTAAGGATTAATTTAATTTTTACATTAATGTTCATTTTTCATAGTGAGCACTTCATAAAGTGTTAAAATTAAAAAAGAACTTTTTGCCTTCATATTTTTCATAATGTATTTCATTACTTTTTGTATGCTAATACCTTATAACTGATAAAAATAACAATGAAATTAAATAACCAGGTCATATAGGGAATGACTTTAATACTTTCTTTCCTAAAACCACTCATGCTTCCAGGTTTATTCACATATTCTTTTTCAATCAGCTCTTGCAATAATTCATCATGGAATCCCATAGCCATGGAAATGTGTTTCTGTATCCCACAGCAATAATAAAATTCTAAAATTAATTTTTCTCTCTTCTCTCCTTGGGTAGAAATATTCTGTTTGTAAAACTGCAGTTGTCAAAATTCATATTCAGCTGCATTGATATGTTGCTAAACCTTAAATGGAAAAAATAAAGTTAAAGTATAAACTTGAAAAATAGAAATTCTTATGAAACGTACACATAAAATATTCTCTAAAAATATAAAATCAGTTATTAAGGGCTTGCTTTTTAATGGGTTGCTGATATTTTTATTTGTTCAGTTTTGAAGGCAGGATAAAAATAATATTGGTTATTAAACCATTGTACTACATTTAAATTATCCATATAATCATACGATGCTTTCATACTTACTGTTTAAAATACTGTGCTCAAGATTGCTAAGCCAAACAATAGAGTAAGTTATACTTATGAAACAAAAGTGTACTATGGGGGTATTTTTATTTTTTTCAATTTTTTAAATGTTTTTTAATCCTCACCCAAGGATATTTTTCCATTGATTTTTAAGGAGAGTGGAAAAGAGGGAAAGACAGAGAAAAACAAATCTATTGGTTGCCTCCGGCACGAGCCCCGGCGAGGGCCCAGGCCAGGGAGGAGCTTCCAACCGATGTATGTGCCTTTGACTGGAATCGAACCCAGGACCCTTTGGTCCACAGGCCAACACTCTATCCACTGTGCCAAACTGGCTAGGGCTATGGGAGTATTTTGTATGTTATTTAATTTAATCTTAAGAACTTAATGTAATTTATTATTATTCTAGTTTTACAAATGAATAAACTGGGTGTTAGAATGCATTAGAATAGTTGTCAACAGCACACAACTAGTTAATATTGGAAACACAACCTGAAATAAGGTCTTCCTGACACCAGAATTCAGTACTTCCTGGTATATCTTACAGCACAAGAAATGGTTTTCTGTATTTGTTGTATAAAGTAGGATACTTGATTGGATAGCAAACTCAGAGTTATTATTTTTTTCTCTGTGTCAATTAAGTCAGTAGGCAAAAGGAATAAATTTCATTTTAAGTTACACTGTAGTTTAATCAGGTTTTTTTCCCACAAGTATAGTTATCAATTAATTGTAAATTTTTTTAAAACCCATTTTACAGATAGTATGTTGTGGACAGAAACTTTCACTGAATTGTTTCAAGTTTCTCAGCTAGTGATTTTTATATAATGTGGACTAGGATATGCAATAAATCCCTGCCAGAAAAAAAAAAAATAGAACAAGAAAAAATAAAAGAAGCATTCCCTCCTTAACTCAACTTCTGCTATCCTCCCCACCCTACAAAAGATCTAAAATGAACAAAGAAATATAGATGTACAGAGAAAAAAATACACTCATTTAGAAAACTGAGTGCCACAAATTTTGGGAAATGTCTATTTCAATGAGATCAAATCAGAGGAAATCATTGTAGGCCAGTTCTCACATGTCCTTCTGACAAAGGAGTCTAGTGACTTCTCATGGAGGTTAAGGAGCAGAGATAATGTATTAATTTGGAGACAGCAGGACATTAGGCACGTTTCACTTGTAAGATATAGAAAGACAAGTATTGAACAGGCTTTGCCATTACAAATGGGAGCATTAACACTGAATTTTTCAAAATTTAATGTTTACGAGTGGTTTTCATTAACATATAATATCTTAGGACAAGATATAATGATGAAGAAGACCTGCCATAATTCTCAAAAGATGGTTAATTAATGTGTGACGTAGTGTCATCTTTTCCTTGAAATAGCTGCCCATTTATAGACAGGGCTATGGTAAATAAAGTGACTTGAGACTGTGATTATTAAGACATGTCAGCGGGAAAGGAAGAAGAAAGATAATGCACCACTTACCATACTTTCCGGCGTATAAGACGACTGGGCGTATAAGATTTTCCTGGGTTAAAAAGTCATTTTATATGCCAGAAAATATGGTATATTGGACTATATTGATGGGATTAGATATAATGGATTAGATATATTGGACTACTGTATTTTCTGGTGTATAAAACGACTTTTTAAACCAGGAAAATCTTATACGCCCAGTCATCTTATACGCCACAAAATAGTACTTTCTTTGTTTCTACACTCACCCTCCATTATGTCTCACCCTTCCTGGCTTCAAGTATTCTACTAAATTCAAAACTGAGTAGAAACTATCCAGAGGGACACTCCTCTATAGTAGTACTTGAGGCCCGATGCATGAAATTTGTGCAAGAGTAGGCCTTCTTTTCCCCAGCTGCCAGCACTGGCTTCCCTCTGGCACCCGGGACCCGGGCTTTCCTCTCAGCCCCAGCTTTGTCTGGAAGGTTGTCCGGTCTAATTAGCATATTATGCTTTTATTATTATAGATATGATTAATCTGTAATTCATCACTTGCTATACTGTAGCTGTGAGCTGAAATGTTAGTCCATGGCTATGCTCTCATCTGCTTATTGACCAGGATTAAATGTTACTTTGTACTCCCAATTCTCAGTAGGATTTTCAACTAAGCACTTATGTATGTATATGGTTTGAATTAATATTGAGTGTTAGGTAAATTCTTTCTCTATAAATTGGGTAAAGATGTTGCAGACAAAAATCTTTAAAACAGTTAATAAAATTAATTGCTAAATTAAAAAAATCATTTATCTAATGTTCTAAAAGTATTACTGTCTTTTACTCAAGTACAGATGTAGGGATTTAAAATGTTTGAACTCAATAAGACTAAATCTTTCATAAGCTTATTTATACTTTAAATGTAATTTACTTATATCAGTGAAGCAGGCAGATTCTGTTGTGTTTGCTCTGATGTACCTTCAAAAGTTGGATATATTAATTTTGTAACTTCCAGGAAATTATCTGATTAAACAAAACATTTGAATTAAACAATAAAGGAGAAATCAACTTTATTGTTAAAAAGAGTTCTATAGAAAGAAGTTTGAAAAGACTTGTCTATCATTTCTATATTTCTATTAAGAATCAGAATAGTTTGTATTGAAGTGTGCATCTATAGAATATGTGTTCTTCCCCAAAGCTGAGAGATGTAAGGTGAGACACACAGATCTGGAAGGTGAGTGTATTACATAACTACATTGACCACATTTCTCAAATAAGGTAGAAACTTACCATTTGCGAACCTAAATGTTCTCAATATTATTTCTAGACAATACAGTCATATCTTACTTTATATTATGACTAGTCATCTTTCAGTGAATTTGAACATTACCTAACCCATTTGCAGCCTTCTTCTATCTCTAAGATTGATTATGGCTGACATTCTCAGCAGTCAAAACATCTTGCAAATGACTTCTTAGCCTGGAGAGCCCAACCAGAATGATGTTCACTTCACTGCCTGCCTAGCTTGTCTCCCATCTAGCCACTGAAGCATTTACAAGAACACTTTTATTAAATTTGTTCCAACATGTGTTCAGTTAGATGAAATCTTCTCAAATATTGCACTAAATGGGAATGGGGAAAATGCTAAATTGCCTCTGTATTTGTTAAGTGTATTTTCAAAGGAAAATGTAGCCCAATTATATCATTGGATTTAGACAATAAAGTAAATAATACTCTTTTATTTTGATTACGTTTATACATTAAGTTTTCTTCCCTACATATATTAGAATCTTTATATATAAAAGCCTAATATGCAAATTTTCCCTGTGGGAGTTTGACTGGGAGATCAATCACTCGCTATGACATGCACTGACCACCAGGGGGCGGCACAGAATGAAGGAAGGTTCCAGCCAGCAGCTGGCAGCCAGGGAAGGAATGTCCCAGCCAGCAGCCGGAAGGCCCCGATTGGCCCTGATAGGTGGCCAGGCCTAGGGACCCTACCAGTGCACAAATTTCATGCACTGGGCCTCTAGTCTATTAAATAAACTGAATATAAAGTGATAGCCCTGGGTGAAATGTCATACTTTATATTCTATGTATTAATTTTATGGAAGAGTAGAAAAGTACGCTTTCTCATCTGTACTAATAATAGAGAAATATGTAAAGTATCTGTTACAGCATCATGTCACAACTAGATCAATAGGCTCTGTCCCTGCCCTCTACTCAGGCAGCTGCAAGGCCCGGGGTAGGGTAAGATACGATAGGAGGGGATAAGAAAGGAGAGGAATAGGAAGGCAGGCCTGCATACAGACAGGGTGAGAGGAGAAACAGAAATACAGAAAGGGAACAAGAAAAAGATGCAAGAATGGAAAAGGGAAGGAAATGCGGGCCTGCACGTGGGAGGGGGTGGTGACCGTGGGTGGGGGGAACAGGTGCACCCGGTGAGGGGCAGGGCTGGAGCCCCGTCAGACATTGGAGGATGGCAGTGGCCCCCACCATGGGCCATTGGCAGGGAGGCGCCCACGGGTCCGGGATGGAGTAGTGGACAGTTCGTGGCCTTCTGAGTGGAGTGTCCTGGGCAGGGAATGGGAGCAGAACAGCGGTGGGGAGGCCAGAGAAGGCGGGTGGTGAACACCTGGCTGGGGTTGAGCCCTGGGCTGGGGGTTAATGCCCCCCTGAACAGAAGCTTTAAGAAGGGAGGGAGGGAAGAACTTTATAAAGGAGTCAGTAGAGAGCAGAGTTAAAGAAGGAAAGAGGATGTATGAGTGAACTGTAGGAGCTATAATGAAAATCAAGTATGGTTGTGTACTGGGGACAGATTTTAAAAGTAGGAGTCAGAAAAGAAAAAAGATAAATGATAGTGAATAATTAGGCAGGTAGGTAGATAGATATTACAACAGTGGAAGTAAGTAGATAAGAATGTATGGGAAAGGTAGGATGAGAGAGAAAGAGGGAGGGGAGAAAAGTTTTAAAGGGGAGCCGGTAGCACTTAAAAGGAGAATGGGAAGAAGGAAGAAATGGGGGAGGAAGCAAAGCAGGTCCAAGGGAGGAAGTGAAGAAAAAAATTAAGGTGGGAAGGAAGGAAAAGGGGAGGGGGGCAAAGGTAAAGATAAAGGAAAGAAGGAATGTGGGGAGGCAGGTAGGGTAGGAGAAAGATGAGAAGAAGGATGATGGAACAGAGGTAGGAAATAAGGAGGAAAGAAAAGTTTATAAATGATGAGTCAGTAGGAAAAAGTGTTACATAAAGGAGAGAGAAAAATTGTGTGAGAGGGAGAAGCCAATGAGGAAGTCAAATACAATTGTGTGTGAAGGGGATAAGATTTAAAAAAAAAAAAAGTTGATAGGGGCAACCAGGCCAGGAGGGGAGGGCAGTTAGGGGGATCAGGCAGGCAGGCAGAGTGGTTAGGGCAGGCAGTCAGGTGAGTGGTTAGGAGCCCCTCCTCGCTTTGCTTTCTCCCACCTCCCTAATGTAACACCAATGGATTTCATGAACCCACTTACATCTCCTTTTTTGGAATGTATAAAACAAGGTGAGAAACCACCATTCTCTGGAGCTTTATCCCAATCTCCCAATCTGTTGAGACTCTTCTTCCTGGCAATTGTCAACAATTTGGCTCAAATAACTCACAAAAATTCTTTACAGGTTTGAATGTTTTTATGTTAACAGCCTATTGTGGCTCTAATGTTGTGGTAGCCTCTCTAAGCAAACCAAAATCTAAGCCTGTAAATGCCTCAGGATTATAAAATTGAAACCTCAGGACAACCAATAACAAACAATAAACTAGGCTTTAATTTATAGCCAATCAATTATTTCCTTACTAGAGGCCTGGTGCATGAAAATTCATGTACTGGAGGGGGGGCGTCCCTCAGCCTGGCCTGCCTCCTCTCACAGTCTGGGAGCCCTCAGGGGCGGGAGGCGACCCAGCGATCAGGGGAAGGTGACGTCCCCATCACACCTCTGCTGCTGCCACTGCTGGCAGCGCAAGCCTCAGCCGGCCCTGGTTTCCTGAGCCTCTGGTGGCCGTGGGCAGCTGGGCAGCTGCCATCCGAAGCTTGCCTGTGCCTTGGGCTGGCCCTGGGCGGCTGGGGGGCTGAGGGGACTGGGGTACTCTGGAGGCAGGTGCGTGGAGCACCTGCCACCCCAGCGAGGCTGAGGGGATTGGGTGCCACCATCTTGTGGCTGTGGGCACTGCCATCTTTGAGGGTGGGGCAGTCAATTAGCATATTCTCTCCTTACTGGCTGTGGGCACTGCCATCTTTGAGGCCCTGGCAGTCAATTAGCATATTCCCTCCTTATTGGCTGTGGGTGCTGCCATCTTTGAGGGCATGGTATTCAATTAGCATATTCCCTCCTTACTGGCTGTGGGCACTGCCATCTTTGAGGTCGTGGCAGTCAATTAGCATATTCCCTCATTATTGGCTGTGGGCGCTGCCATCTTTGCAATGGTATGAGGGTCAATTAGCATATTCCCTCTTTATTAGATAGGTTTTGCTTGTCCTTTGTCTTCAAAAGTCTCTCCCTGAGCTCCTGCAGGTGGAGTTTTCCTAACCACTTGTGGTTTGGTGCTGCATGTCCCTGATTGACTTTTGCTCAAATAAACTTAAATTTAAAAAAATATATATATGCCTCTTCAGTTTATCTTTCAAGAAGTGATAGGCTATATTAAACTACCTTAAACTCAGATTTGGATTTATAGGAAAGGAATACTTAGGTCAAATGATGGCCGCTATTAATGCCACTGATTCTTTGACCTGCCTTTAAATGCAAGAGTTAGGGATTTCTCCATTCAAATACATGCCATTGGGGAATTTTTAACAAAATGAGCAATTAATGGGCAATCTAAGATACCAGAGGCCAGCTAATATTGTGGCAGGATAGTAAGAAGCTAGGAAAATTCCTGGAATAGTGGAATGAGGAAATTGAGACAAGAAAATTAAACAAGGCTAAACATTTTGAACAACTTACAGCCAGCGGGTGAATCGCAAGATCTTATCTTCCCCAAGCAAGGACACTTGAGATCAAATGGTTTATACCTCCCTCCCTAACCAGAGAATACATAGCTTAAATCACCCTGGTTTGGGAAAAGATAGAATTAATGCCATTGGTGCCATTAAACCCAAGGACAGATGAAGTTGACAGGGGAAGGGTACACAATAGGAATAGAATCCCAGTTGATTAATAGCTATTCACTGTACTAATCACAGATAAGAATTTTTTCTCACAGACCTTGGGGAACTGTGGAGGACTTGTTGTAAGAAGAAAAACAGAGTCATAAAGATAACCGACCTGGAAGTCCACATGGCTCCATCACTGAGAAAGAAGATACACCTGGAGAGCAGGTCAAGGACAGGACATGTCTGCATGTCTGGGGGCTGAGCTCTATGAGGACAATGATAGAAAACAGACCTGGAGAACCCAGGTAGTTGTAGGTTCTTCCCCATCCTCTAATCCTACATAGTGGCTGGCGTGAGATGAAATGCCAGAGAGGTCTTTCAGGGTACTATGCCTGCCGCTCTCAGATCGCCGCCTCTGAATAAAAGCACCTCAAAGATTCAACCTTGTCTCTACTTATTGACTCTGGTAGGGACCGGCAGCACGAACACTGTTTGTTCCAGTTTTAAAGTCAGGGGAACAAATAACAGAAACCCCATTAAATCCAGACAGAGCCAACATAAAAAGTAAAGCAGACCAAAGAATAATAAAAACTCCCCTAAATGCTCAGTTTGATACATCATCATATTAAAAATGCATCTGGAAAGCTGATAGATATTCTGCGGAATCCCTCCCTTAAGATTCTCGCCCACAGGGGAAAAAAGAAAACAAAAAAGATAAAAAGCTCACTCTGGAGCATGCCCATGCCCCTTCCTGGGCATGGACTTTTTATTTCTTCCTAAACTGTAAGGGTCACCAGGAGACATGCAACCAGAGGGATGGTGGGCAGTGGCAGTTGGACCGGGTCTCACCCCTGATCCTCAATCCAAGGCCCCCTTTTCTCTGACTTCCCAGTGAGCTCTCAGTGTCCCTGCCCAGGCTCCCTTCTTTCCTATAACGTTTACAGAGCCACAGCAGAGCACCACCCAGGCTCTCTCCTGGTGCATCTGCTACCCTCAGCTCTTCCTTTGTTTCACTGTCTCCAGATTTAATAAATACACTGTCAAAATCACCTGGACTCGTAATGTGAAATCTTCCCTACACGAAGTCAAGAACCTACACACTATAGGCCAGCCTGAGGCAGACAATCTCCCTGCAGGTCCCTGTCTGATAACAATATGTCAGATAATAACCTCTGTATAGTCTAAGACTGCTTGAATAGACACTTTCCTTATTTTATAATTATTTTGCATTAGCATATGCATACTTAACTCTTTGCTAGCACATATTCAAAGTAGATGGTTTTAATTTTTTTTGGTAGCTGATTTATACTTTTAAATAACAGAAAATAGTGAAGAAGCTAAAAAGTATTTTAAACATTTTTGCATTTCCTTTCAGTATTTTTCTACGTATATATATAATTGGTAATACTTCTAGGTGCATGTTTATATATGTAAATATAACTTGTGCAACTTTTCAAGTTATTTAAAAAAACATAGTATTATATGAAATATCATATATTATAATGTTATACCATTATACAATGCCAGCCAAACCTGTTGGGGTAATTAAATAATTTCCATATTTTAGAGCACACGGTTAAACAATGGGTTCACTTATTGTCTACATAGTTTCTATTTGCAGTGAAATAATTCATATTTATAAGTATTGATAGAACACAAAGTAAAATAAGGTTCACGGAATCAGATATAAAATTGAGATTAAGCCTTACCAATAAATTTAAAGATATATTTTATAGTCACATAGAAAACAGTGCATGACCACTAGTATATCTCCCTACATCTTACCTTGCATTTTAGGGTGTGCTGTGGCTCAGATTAAAATGTGAAATTTCGAAGTGACATATGTTGTCATTACTTATTGAATGCGGGTTATTTTTATTTGAAAATAGCTCAATTGTATTTTCAGAACTTCATACATTTTACTTGACATGTTGTAAACAACCATGTGCCAGAAATTCATAGATTCAGGTTTAATTACCTAAGCAATTTAAATAAACTAGGTACATTCTACTAAAATTGCATAGATAAGAAGAGTTTGTCAGGGATCTGTCATTAGGCAGATTTACAAGATATTTGGATTGTTTTTCTTTACTTCCTAAAGGCTCCCAAAAAGAAAGAAAGAAAGAGAAGAGAGAGAGAGAGAGAGAGAGAGAATTCAATTAAGTTTCCCTGCTAACCTTTTCCTTTACAAAGACCTATTATGTGCCAGGTACTTACAGGATCATATTCTACATTAATTCTAAAAGCATCCCTATAAAATTTAGCATTCGTTTAATTATCCTGATCACTTTTTAAATTAGCAAATTGGGGCTTAGAGATTTTTAGAAACTCCTTCATGTAAAAAACTGGGATTGAGATACTGAACTCATATACTAGTACACATAAATGAGCAAATTTTTAAGCACTTAAAAAAAATCTAGAAGAAATCAATTTCAGGGAAAATGATGTTCTAGAGTACTCAATAATGTTTAGCTCTTGGCTCTCTGGACACTTGCCATATCTTTGTTAGGTGGACTCAACACAAAGAGAGAACATGAATAAAATTAGGGATGGGAAATGAGAAAAATAAGAGTGTTTGCAAGTTTGTAATTTCGGTCAGTTTATAAGTTGTAGAATTAGAAATAGTTTATAGGTAGTTTTTAATAATCAGCTTTATCTTCCTTAATCTTTGAAAACATAGTGTAACTAAATTTATTGAAAGTTATAACTTTTATTTTAACATAAAAATAATTTTTATCAAAATCTCTTGAAAGACAAATTTTCTAATTGTTATATTTTAATTTATCCTTATTATGTTTCTCTATATCAGTTTTCTGAAGCAATTTTAATTTCAGTTGAGCATGTTAGTCTCATACACTTATTGTAGAAAGGTTTAAATCAATTCATTATAGGACTGTTATATAACTAGTGCTCAAATCTCAGTGTATTTATAAAATGTGGTTATAATTATCATTGATTTTAAGATGTAATATATCAATGAGAAAAATCTTCTTATACTTTCTGCAAGTAAACTCACAATATTTTCTCAAGGTTGTGTGCATACATTATGCCTAATGTCACTCAGTGATATCCCAATGCACCAAACATTAAGCAACAATCCTGATGCCATATGGAATGTTTGCACTTCGTGGGTCCAGAACAGCATGGGAAGATTTGTATTACTTTTCCCCCTGAACTCCTTTAAAGTGAAAATAAAACATTTAACCAACAATATTATAAAGCAATAATAGTAAACACTTTCTGGACTTCATAAAAAGAGTTAGATTTTGTGTTCTGAAAATTCTACTTTATAAAATTTTATGGAGATAACATTATTGTTATATCTATTCTCTTCTATTCTTTGGAGAGAATATTATGTGCCATCTGAAAGGACAAAAGACTTCACCACATGAATTTTAGACAGTGAAATGTTAAGGAAAATGACATGTGTCATATTTGAAAATGTGTTAAGTGTATACCAAGTAAAAGGTGACAAAATATTGTGCCATATATGTGTGTATGTGTGTGTGTGTATTTAATTCTCACAGAAATCTATGAAGTACATATAGTGCATCTATTAAACATTTTACAGACGATGGCACTGTTTCTGCTAGTTTTCCTTAAACCCTCAGTTATACATTCCTCTGTGATGAGACTAATCACAATGTACCAATTCATTTAAATGTACAAGCTTCAGTGAGACAGATCTCGACAATGCTAGGTGTTCAATTATTATTTGCTGCATGAATCAATGGATTGGGAACACAATTAATGAACCAAATATGATCACAGTTTTAAATAGTACCCAATAGGTTTGAAACTATGTCTGAATAAATTCAACTTGTAATTGTTTTGCCTTTGATGCCATCTTTGCCTGAGGACTATATAATGACATACTACCCATGCCTGCTTTCATACTTTTGCTGTGTAATGTCAACTAAACTGAAATCTCAGAGATACTGCATATCGAATGACTTAGCTCCCTGTCTTTTCACACCTCTATTATTTTAGATGAACATGCTATTTCTAGCTTTCATGTGGGGGAAAATTATAAATATGCTTTTATCATTTTTTGGTAATTTAAGGCAACATAATGACTCTCAGTAACTATGTACATTATAAAAAATACTTTAACCTAAATAAATAAATTGCTTTTAAAGGAAAATTTCAGATGTACTACTTGGGTTGTGAACATTGAATTTTCAAATTATTCTGAAAGTACACCACAAGGAAAAGTATATATTTTGTTTTGTTTATTGGTGTAACATCCCTTCCATTATAATGCCTAATATGAAAGAAAATTACAACCTAAAAGGTTTTAAGTCAAGGTATCAACTTTTTGTATGTGAACCCTCTGATTTTTTAACTGTCACTAAGCTTTTAATTATAAGAAGGTTTTTACATTGATTTAATATTCAACTCATAGGTTTTTACATGAGTAAATAGCACTTATTTTTTCATTTTTTCTTGAAAATTATGACAGAATTTAAGGTCTTAATACACAGGGTTATATCTTTATGTGAGGTCTAATCATATTAAGCTTCATTTCAAATCTTAATAACAACCCTATAACATATGATATTGAGAAATATAACATATTAGAGGCCAGGTGCACAAAATTTGTGCACGGGGGTGTGTGTCCCTCAGCCCAGCCTGCACCCTCTCCAATGTGGGACCCTTCGAGGAATATCCAACTGCCCATTTAGTCCCAATCCTGGTAGGATCAGGCCTAAATGGGCAGTCAGATATCCCTCTCACAATCCAAGACTGCTGACTCCAAACTGCTCACCTGCCTGCCTTCCTGATTGTCCCTAACTGCTTCTGCCTGCCAGCCTTATCACCCCTAACCACTCCCCTGCCAGCCTGATTTATGCCTAACTGCTCCCCTGCCAAATTATTTGCCCCTACCTGCCCTCCCCTGCAGGCCTGGTCACCCTTAACTGCCCTCTCCTGCAGGCCTGGTCCCTCCAACTGCTCTCCCCTACAGGCCTGGGTCCCCCGCAACTGCCCTTCCCTGCAGGCCCGGTCGCCCCCCAACTTCCCTCCTGTGCTGGCCTGTTTACCTCTAACTGCCCTCTCCTGCAGGCTTGATCACCCCCAACTGCCCTTCCTTGCATGCCTAGTCCCTCCCAACTGCCCTCCCTGCTGGCCATCTTGTGGTGGCCATTTTGTGTCCACATGGGGGAAGTCATCTTTGACCACATGGGGGCAGCCATCTTGTGTGTTGGAGTGATGGTCAATCTGCATATTACTCTTTTATGAGATAAGATAGAGGCCTGGTGTATGGGTGGGGGCCAGCTGGTTTGCCCTGAAGGGTGTCCTGGATCAGGGTGTGGGTTCCCTTGGGGTGTGGGGCAGCCTGGGTGAGGGGCCTGTGGTGGTTTTCAGGCCAGCCATGCCCCCTCCCCCCCCCCGCAACCCAAGCGGAGGCTCTGGTATCTGGGATTTATTTATCTTCTATAAATGAAACTTTGTAGCCTTGAGTGGTGCCAAGCCTCCTGCTTGCTCCATGGCCACAGCCATTAACAAAAATTTATTTATCTTCTATAACTGAAACTTTGTAGCCTTGTGCAGAGGCCAAGACAGGCCAGGGCTGTGGAAACTTGGCTTCCTCAAGCCTCCTGCTCTCTCCAGCTCCATGGCTGCTGCCTTTTTTGGGGGGATTTATTTATCTTCTATCATTGAAACTTTGTAGCCTTGAGTGGAGGTCTAGGCTGGCCAGGGCAGGCAGAAAGCTGGACTTCCTCCATTGCCGGGGAAACCCAAGCCTCCTGCTCTCTCCGTGGCCACAGCCATCTTGGTTGGGTTAATTTGCATACTCACTCTTTATTGGCTGGTGGGCGTAGCATGTGGGTGTAGCAGAGGTATGATCAATTTGCATATTACTCTTTTATGAAATAGGATAGCACCTATACTACATGAGAGATTTATTTTTACTTATAGGGCGATTAATAGGGAATAAGAGAAAGGTAAGCAACATCTGTCATGGATGTGTTTTTGCTAAAGCCATCTAAGAACATATTGATTTAATTGACAAGTATGGCAAATCTGACACTTCATTGGGCTGGGATTTGAATAACTTGCTATCTTTGGTTTCCCCAACAAATAATATGTGGCATATAGATAAGAAATATTTGTTGAAAGAATAATGAAAATGGGTGTCTGCTTAAGAAAGATATTGTAGATGATAATTATGGATATTAACCTATAGATTTGTACAGGTTGCCCTGTATCAAAGAAGGGAGGAAAAGTCTTCAAAACATTGGATTAATCAATATTGAAAAATAAAGGTGAGAAGATAAAGTACCATGCTCTATAATGCCTTTGGAACTTAAGGTGGGGGCAGAAAGATATAAAGTGAATTGATAGCATCTAAATGCTCCTTTTAAGTGAATGTCAGGGGTGTCTGAAGCTGAGAATCAAGCTGAGAACTCTTACTGGTGTGGTCAGCAACAAATGCTGCAAAATTCAGGAGAAGACATTGAAAATCCCCAAGGTTCAAAGGCAGAGTCAGGTTGGGAGTCAGGACATGACTTCAGATTAGAAACAAAGATGATGTAGCTCTAAGAACAGGGCAGAATGAGGAATGCACCAGGCATCTGCAAATGAGAGAAATAGCACTGCAGTTTCATAACCTGGTCCTAGTGGTTGTGGAGTCGGTAAAGGGCAGCCATCACCAGCTGGATCATGAACTAGCTTGTGGCCAGCCTGTGGAATTTGAACTTTTATTGGATGACTATGGGGAGATCTTGAAGGATTTTCAGCTGGAGAGTGACATGATGAGTTTGTGTTTCATAAAGGTCACGCTGGCAGCTGTGCAGAGTGTGTACCTGAGAATGGCAATAAACTTGGAGAACAGAGTTTAGACTTTCCCAGAGTAATTACATTAAACCTTCTTTGATAAACAAGAACAAAAGGACCCAACATCCAGATCCATATATTAAACTTAATAAAAAACAAGAATTTCTGCTACAGAAATCAAATCAACAAGCCTCTTCATAAAAGCAATTTAATTGTGTATTTAAAACCAGGAATGCATATAATATACTTGTTCTATCTTTTTCTTGTCCTAACTCTAGCTCTGATTTACAATTTTCTTTAGATTGGATGCAAAATTAAGATTGTCAAAAGTATCTGAAGTACTTCTAAGAGATTTGTTCCACAGATGTTCAAGCTCATTGAAATATGTTTAAGGACTTCAAAGTGACAATGACTCCAAAACCTGCCTAAATAAAACACTTTTTCTTAAATCTTATATCACTTCTCTTTCATCAACAGAAAAACATTCATTATTTACTTTACCTATTATTTCAGTACTTGTGCTGGGGTTCAAAAAATGCTACTTTAGAAATGAATCTGCTGATAATTTCTTAAAAGAAGATGAAATATTTATCTCCCTTTCAAATATCTGTTTGTCAGTTGCCCTTAGGGGAGCTGTATGTTTAAATATATCAGCAACAATATGGATGGACCCTGAGAATCCCAGGTTCAGCAAAATGTCAGTCAGAAAAAGCTAAAAACTAGATCGTTTCACTCCTATCTACACTAATAAAAGAGAAACATGCAAATTGACCATACATTTGCAATACCCACCAGCCAATCAGGAGTGAGTATGCAAATTAACCTGGCAAAGATGGAGGGTTAATTTGCATATGCAGGCACCGAGTGGCTGGAGGCGGGGCGGGACACTTGCGTCATTGCCATGGCGATGACACAGGCGTTCTGCACTGCCCCAGCAGCTCTGGGCCTCTGGGCAGCATTGAAGGCAGAAAGGTGGCTCCGGGCTGGAGTGAAGGCAGTGCTGGCAGCCAGGGGAAGAAAGGCCCATTCTTGCATGAATCTTTGTGCATCAGGTCTCTAGTGTGGGATATAAAATGAAAATGCATAGACACAGACAACAGTATGGTGGTTACCAGAGGAAAGGGCGGGGGAGGCAGTACAGGGGAAAGGGGACCAGATATGTGGTGACAGAAAAGGATATGACTTTGGGTGGTGGGCACACGATACAATATACAGATCAATTATCATAGAACACTTGAATCCTATATAATCTTATTAGCCAACATTACCCCAATACATTTAATAAAATAATAAAATTAAATGAGGACTTACTATAGAAAAAAATGCTCAGTCCCTATGCAGAATGATAACACGGGGACTAAATTAAGTGGCTAAAAGTGTTTATTTTTTAACTCTATGGCTGACAAATAGCAACATTTTCCAAAATTTTGCAGCAGAAAAGCATAGGTCCACACTGATCTCAACAAATCTTAACCAAAAAATGTATTATATTCATCTCTCCTTCAAACATTTAAGAAAATGTGATATTGTGACATGTCTCACTTGGACAAGAATTCATTATCCTCAGGCTTTCTTCTGCAAAAAATAGTAACATAGATCCCAAGGTTAATATTTTATTCTTTTTTTAAAAATAATTCTGTTTCTAAACAAAACAACCAAAAAGTTTCAGCCTCATTTAAGAAAAATAGCTCAGGCCCAGCCAGCTTGGCTCAATGGTTGAGCATAGACCTAGGAACCAGGAGGTCAGGGTTTGATTCCTGGTCAGGGCACATGCTAGTGTTTTCTTGGGCTTTATCCCCAGTGGGGGCCATGAAGGAGGCAGCCAATCAATGATACTCTCTCATCATTGATGCTTCTAGCTCTCTGCCCCCCTCTCCCTTCACCTCTGAAATCAATAAAAATATAAAGAAAATAGCTCAGTTTGTCTTATGCTTTATTACACTGCACATAAAATAAATCCAGGATAAATGCATGTAAGATGAATTTAACATTACAAACTAAGATGTTATACACAGAAGCAATAATTTTATCTCTTATTTTTAACCTTCAATTTAACCATCAGCAACCTCCTTATATGCTGTACAAAGAAGAATGAACCTCATGTTCTAAGCGAAGAATTAGAATTGCAACCATACATTTTCCAAAGAATCAATATGTGAATTTGTTGTGGGTGTTGTTAAAGATGTAGTGAGTCCTTGGCTGAATGTGGTGTTAAATAAAGCTACAGCTTGCTAATTTGTACCACCTCTGGCAGATAAAGCAATAGTTGTCCACTTTGAAAAATTTCTAAAAAATTTTCACATTTACAAAACTCAATTCACTCTTCAATTGAAGTCTGGAGTAAATTGAAACTATCTCATTTTAAAATCCAATTTGAGTAGTTTTACTTCCTTTTTCCAAAAAGAGCTTTTCAGTATATTATCCCATTAACTGATAAAAGTGATGGTAGGTTAATAAAACAATTGAAACTTAATGAAAAGCTATGAGCAGCTTCTCTAGTGAAACAGAATATTTTGTTTCCAACAGTGTTTTACTAATATAATGATTAACATAAATGAATAAGAAATTTAAAAAACACTTAAAAATAAAGATGCACTATTTTAGACCTCCAATTACATTGAATATATTAATAATAAAGTAATACAATATTCACCCCATTTTAGTCTTAGATATGGAATTCTAAATAAGTATATCCTATATTAAGACACATTTTTGAACTGAAAATTTAAAATTGTGAACTCTGTGAAATCATTGGTGTTCATCTAAGTAATAAATAAATACCAAATTTTTGGATCTGAGATGGAATATACTGAAATTTTTTTCTTGATATTGCCTTAAGGTATTTAAGGGAAATGCCTTTGAAGACAAATTCTGCTTTCCTAGACCCTATAGTTATTGTGAATAAAAGAAAAAAATGAGACCTTTTTAAAAAATTTTAGATGATAACTATTAATTATAAAATGACAAGTCAAAATACAACAAGAATGTATAATGTTGAAAATAAGATACTCTTTGTTATCTCTCTTGGATTTCACTGGTGATCTTTTACCACAAAAAGTCAGACTTCCATGATTTTTCAGACATAGACAGATTGAGACCAGACACTTTCTCTCTAAATGGTGGGCAATGTGGAGCCCAGTCCTATGACGTGGTTGTGCGAAGTATGAACATATTTCACAGATCCTCCTTAAAAATACAATTACATACAGGCCCTCCCGCTACATGGAGAATGGACCAGAAAAATGATGCCATTATTTTTCCAACTAGTAAGAGATAATTATGATTGCTTTTGGAAGGTGTATAGCCTTCCTATTTCTCTTCTACTGCTTAGTTTTGTACAATTTCGCCATTCTTTAAAATGAAAAAAGAACACAAAAAACTTAAATGGCACATAATGGGTGATACCATGCATTATTGGAAGTCCTTCTTCAGTCCTGAGCTGCTGAGCTGCTAGTGATGTTGTTTCTGACAGACTTAGTTATTTTGAAACTGTCCATGTGATACACCCTTGAGGTTATTATGCTAACAAAACAATCCACTCAGAGAAAGACAAATACCATCTGATCTCACTTGTATGTGGAATCTAATGAACAGAATGAACTGATGAACAAAATAGAACCAGAGGCATGATGGATACATGAAACAGACTGACAGCTGTCAGAGGAGAAGGGGAATGGGATAAAGAAGGTGAAGGGATTAGCCAAAGAACATGTATGCATAGCCCATGGACACAGACAACAGTGGGGTGAAGGCTGGGGTGGAGAGTTGGGAGCTGACTGGAGGCGGGCAAAGGGCAAAAATGGGAGTCATCTATAATAGTGTCAACAATAAAACAAAAGATAAATGAAACATCCCTCTCCAAAGATACGAACCCTCCAGAGAGCAGTCCATATCAAATGAGTGGCCACAGTGTAGAGTGAATGGGCTCAGCCCCATGCCTCCAGAAGGGGAATTATGAATAGGATCTGGTGAGGACTGCATTACAACTGCATCGCAGTTCAATACCTCGCTTTGTCCAATATTGCTTCTTTCACACCTCACAGGCCTCAATCCTGAGGCACCCCCCAGCATATGTCCTGCATGTGAATCTTCCTTTTCACCCCAGGGAACTGTGCCCCACATCAAATGATCTCAGACCTGGTCTGGGTAAGCAAACTCTAAAATAGAATTATAGGATTGCATCATTCACCAGCTCATAAAAAATAAGGACAACTCTATGGGTAAAAGGTGCCGCCTTGAATGTCTTTGGCATCATGTGACAGGGCATTGTCTTGAGTATCGTATGGTGTTTTAATTTTAGTTTTAATCCCATAATACCTGGTATATAACTTACAAATTCATGAGGAAAAATAATACTCTTTGTACATACAAATATCCCTGTTCTTTCCATTGTTTCTTCTTCCTTCATAATGCTACAATATTCTCTTTTTAATTATTATTTTTGCTTGAATAACCATCTTTGGCCAAAAGTCATTCTGTTATGACAGATTATTTTTTATCCTTTTCTTTTTCTTTGCCTGAGAATGTCCTCATTTTTGTTTAATTTTTGAATGAGTTTTGGTGGATATAGAATTCATAGTTGATAGTTCCTGTTCTACAGAGTTTGAAAAACACTGTCTAACCTCCTTCTGGCCTCCAGAAGAGAAACCCACAGTTATTGGAATTGATATTCCCCTCCAACCAATGCATTGTTTCTCCTTACTTCAATGTTTTCTTTTAAGAGGATGTCACCTTGTTTAAGTTTAGCAGACAGGTTATGGCCTACCTTCTTGAACTGCATTTCTAATTTCGGTTTAATTTTGGAGCCTTTGGCATGTTAGTTTGGTCCCTTTGATATCTGATGCTGTGGGGGCTGCCACCATCTCTGCTGTGCTGCCTATAGGAGTCTAAGGGGTTCCCACAGGCAGAGTTATCAGGGGTGTCTCTTGCTGGTGGATGGCGATCTCATGCCTCAGGGCCTAAGAGACTTCCCAGGCATGGATGCTTGTTTTGGTAGGTCCAGCCTATGCATCCTACTGTTTCTGGGCGTGAGAGAGAAACCTCAGGCTCACCGGGACAAGGAGGTTCTCTGGGCCAAGCCAATTGGTGTGGCTGAGTGCCTCTTGCCTGTTCCCTCAATCGTCCTCTTTGTTTTGCAGTAGGAAAGGGAATACTCAGGCTTGTGAGGAAGGGAGTGTTTCATGGCCATTCTCTTTGCCATCTCTCCCAACTGATTCTCTTTTCCATCGCCATCAGCTTGCCTAATGTTGTCAGAGGGAATCATGTTCCATCCAGAGGAGAATGAGTCTCTCTAAATTGCCTTTTTTTTCACCTTATTTTAATTTTTACATTATTGCAGATGTCCCCATTTTCCCCCAGTTTGCCAATTTCCCCCACTTAGACTCCTTCCCTCTGGTCATCACCACAGTGTTGTCGGTATCTATGGGCTATGCATATGTGTTCTTTGGTTAATCCCTTCACCTTCTTTCATCCAGTACCCCCTCCACTCTCCCCTCTAACAGCTGTCAGTCTGTTCCACATATCCATTCTTTTGTTTCTATTTTATTTGTCAGTTTACTTTGTTCATTATATTCACATATAAATGAGATCAAATGGTATTTGTCATTCACCAACTGCTTTACTTAACTTTAGCATAATAATCTCAGGGTCTATCCATGCCCACAAAAGGTAAGAGTTTCTTCATTTTAAAGGCCACATAGTATTCTATTGTGTAAATATACCTTAGCTTTTTTTATTCACTCATCTACTAATGGGCACTTGAGCTGTTTCCAGATTTTATCTACTGTAAATATAAATATGGGGGTGCGTATATTCTTTCAAATTGGTGTTTCAGGATTCTCAGGATATATTCCCAGAAGTGGGATTGCTGAGTCAAAAGGCAGTTCATTTTTAACTTTTTTGACCTAAATTCATACTACTTTCCACAGTGGCTGCACCAGTCTGCATTCCCATCAGCAGTGCACTAGGGTTCCCTTTTCTCCACATCCTCAGCAGCACTAATTGTTTGTTGATTTATTGATGGGTGAGTTGCCTTTTGTTTCATGTCAGGAATCAGGAAACACCAGAGCTAGATAACCTTCCTATGTTGGTGGGAGTATGCCAGACACCCTGCTGCTCTATTATTTCTCCATCTGGGGTCCAAAATCAATTCTTCTTCTTACCATCTTTTTCATTGGTTCATTCCTGTATAATTTCCAGGAGTTACAATTGTGTTTATCAGGTAGGAATGGGGAGGAACAGGGAGAAACAGCTCTACACCACCCTGTACAGACTAAAATTCCTCCATTGATGTTCAATGAAAGAGAATATTTTGCTTAGAACAACAAAGAAGTGTTTGCTTGCTTGGAGGAAGATAGTGAAAACACTAAATATATAATAAGGTGGTTTCCTCATGGGTATCTCTTTTTTTAAAATATATTTTTATTTATTTCAGAAAGCAAGGTAGAGGGGAGAAAGAGATAGGAACATCCATGATGAGAGAGAATCCTTGATTGGCAGCCTCCTGCATGCCCCCTTCTGGGGGTCAAGCCTGCAACCCTGGCATGTGGCCTTGACCTGAATCGAACCCAAGACCCTTCAGTCTGCAGTCTGACGCTCTATCCACTGAGCCAAACCAGCTAGGGCATGGTTACCTCTTATGTAAAATAAAAGGTATCTCATCAGAAGATTGGACTTTGGGTGGTAGACACACAATGCAATACACAGATCATGTATCATAGAAATGCACATTTGAAAGCTATATAATCTTATTCACCAATGTCATCCCAATACATTTAATAAAAAACCATGACCAAAAAAAAGGCATATCAGTTTTATGCGGAAAATTACGTTATACCAAAACGCTTTACAAAATATTTCCACATGCCATCCTCAGAGATGCTCAGAAATATAGGCAAATGTCAGAGTCCAAGTGCCTGCACCTAAAATATGCAGAACACTTTCATTTCAAAGTTAGGGCAATATTTAAAATTATTTCCAATGTAAGTTTCTACAGTCTAAGCCTTAAATGTTTCCAGGTCTATCTCTAGATTTTGCCCAAAGACAGGGTTACCCATTGTCAATGTCTAATAATAGTATGTCCATCTGTCTTGCCTCATCCCAGGGACAAGGATAAACTAAACTGCACACGAATATACAGCCATATAAATTTGTCCATTGGGACCAAGTCCCTGAGAACTGGGAGGAAAAACTGGAAAATTTCTGGCCCTAGGAAAGACTGAGAAATAAGGAATATGGGAGCCAGATCACAGAAGACAGAGGATTAAAGGAAATCTGAGTTTGTGTCAAAACAAATATTGCAGTGCTAACGCTATATCTTTGCTTTAAATGTTTGTTGTTTGAGTACTATGCTTATTAATGCATCAAATGAAAAATGCACAATTGCTAATCCTAAGCTAAGGTTGGACTAGTAGAATAGTTAAAAAATGGGTCAGAAAATTTAGCATGCAAAGAGGGCTTAGATCTTGAAATTTTCTATTTAGCTTCTGCATTCAGCTTTTCCTGCCACCAGCTGGCTGACAGTAGTCCCATTTATATCCCAAACAAGTGAGAGAATAAAATTCAACCAGACTTCATCGAACAATGTCCTGCATATGCCTATGAAACAGAGAGACAGGTGAGTTTAATACTATCTTTAAGCAACTTTGGAAAATTAGAGAGCAAAGGAGGAGGATATATTCTGCCTGGAATCTTGGGGCATAATAGACACATCCATCTGCCTGAAATACTCTCTAGAATGCCTCTGCTGGTGAATGGTCAAGGTAACCTTGGAGTTGATTCCAGTTTGCTGGTTTCTGGCTCTTCAGCAAAACACCAGATGAGGCAGGGCTCGAATTTAAGATTGCTGCTGAGCCAACCATTCTGTGAGGCTTCCCCAGAACCTCGCTGGAGAAACACCACCTGCTCACGTCTGGCTGGCCTTGAAAGCTTGTCATGTCTCTGCCTCCCTCTTTGTCAGATGCATTGACGGTTTCCTCTAAGTCATGGCAGGAGGCTGTTTGTGCTAAGGTGTGACACAAGCATAACTACCATATAGAAATTAGTCTGCATTCCTTTTTTTTTTGAAATAGTTCCTGATGCAGATGCCAACATTCATGTTGAACTTCCAATGTGTCTTGGTATTTCTGTAATGTGAAGTGCTTCCCTGAAGCCAATCTTTCTATAATGTTCCCAAGTCCCCCTGGGCCCCTAAGGGATAGGAGTCAGCAGGCTTGGAATCCAGTGCCGACGGCCAGCAGCCTGAGATGGCACACACCACCAGCTCACTCACCCGAGGCCAGCTGGCAGCGCGAGCTGCAGGGACAGATGCATCTTATAAATGGACATCTGTGGGCAGGCTGCACTCCGGGCCTGCCAGGCTGGCATGGAATCAAAGGGACCGTTTTTCTTCCTCGATGAAAGCACAGCCTAACCAAAGATGCAGTACCCAGTTGGCAGAGAAAAGACAGAACACACCAAAAGCCAAGATATTAAATGGACTGAAGTTGAAATCTCTCAACCCATGACTTGAACAGTGAAGAATCCGATTAGCATAGTGATTTTGGTTTTACTTTCCTTCAACTACAGGATCAAAGCAATAATGAGCTACAGAACTAAATACCACCTTTATTGTTTTGTGCAGTTCCCAAAGGAACAACATTATATGCGTGTACTTACATATATTGCACGTGTGTGTTCACATACATTACATGAATATATGCATAATAATATATACATATGAACACATGCACACATGTACATATGTACATACATATATACATATACACATTAATGTGCGTGTAGGGACAGAGTATATCTCAAATTTGAAAGAGCAAATCCTTGTTTGTTTAAATTATTAAATTTTCACCATGCCTAGACAATAATGGGTGAATAACTTGGTGGGCTGGAACTCTTAGAAGTTTCCCTCCAGCTCAGATTAGTTATGTTCCTATGAGAGATTAGTCTTCGTAGAACAAGTTGTCAAGAAGACAACTGCCCTGTTGTGAAGCCTAAGTCCAGTGTTTGCACAGAACCCTGGCTCTATCATTTTGCTGAGGTAACACAAGTCACATACTCACAGCATCCTGTGATACACTAGGTATAGAAGGCAGCGGATTAAACAAAGGTACTCTGAGTGCCTTAAGGCAGCATTTCACAAAGGTTTTTACAAGAGTGTGTGTGTGTGTGCATGTAGTGAATGCCCATAGTGAGGCTATAGTATGCCATATTCCCCCTACTTTATCTGATCAAGAACATGCCACAAACATTTAGCAAGTGCTGTCCTGATCGATAGATTATGAAGTGGGTCATATCATAGCATGATGTTTAAGAATGAAACATGTCTCCTGACTCAGTCTTGTAAGAACTGGAGTCTGAGTACAGACAACAGGAGGAAGAAGCAGTGAGGGACGGGTAGGGGCAGATACGGAGATGTTCACAGATCTGTGTGGCATTGCAGCATAAGGAACATGCTAACACCGATCTGACCTATCTTGCTAGGCATTTAGTGCTTCCCTGTAAAGCACAGCTCCATTTTAGGACAATGACGCCTCCAGAGAACGTTATCGCTTTAGCACCCAGGAAACTCCCACACAGCAGTGCAATGCGTGGTGCAAGCTGGTAGCATGTAAGCTCTGACATCTGTGCCCACCAAGCACTTGAACACCCAGGATGATGCCTTGGACCCAGGTACAGTGATTCCTGGCAGACCTTTCTGTCCTCAGCAGGAGCCTTGATGCATTAAAGAAAGAAGTGCAACAGCAGCAAGGCATTGTGATGGTACCTAGGAACACACAGTGCCTGGTGAGATGCACCAGTGCTCTGCAAAGCCAGTGGGTGTTTTCCCTGGAGTAATACAAGCACACACACTCCCAGCATCTATACTAATAAAAGGGTAATATGCTAATTAGACCAGACATCTTCCAGACAAAGCCACAGTGGCAGGGGCCGAGGCAGAGGCAGTTAGGGGCAATCAGGCTGGCAGAGGAGGGCAGTTAGGAGTGATCAGGCCAGCAGGGGAAGGCAGTTAGGGGCGATCAGGCCAGCAGGCAGAGGCACTTAGGGGTGATCAGGCTGGCAGGGTATCAGTCAGTGGCATCAGGCCAGCAGGCAAAGGTGGTTAGGGGCGATCAGGCAGGCAGGCAAGCAAGTGTTTGGGAGCCAGCGGTTCCAGATTGCGAGAGGGATGTCCGACTGCCAGGGGATGTTTGACTGCCTAAACCAGCAATCGGACATCCCCCGAGGGGTCCTGGATTGGAGAGGGTGCAGGCCAGGCTGAGGGGACCCCCCCTCCCCGGTGCACAAATTTCGTGTACCAGGCCTCTAGTCCTGTGATAATAGGTGTGGAATAGAAACAAAGATCTTCTGATGCCCTTACTGCAGCATTTCACAAGTGTTTCTGCAAGCATGGGTGTGTGTGTGTGTGTGTGTGTGTGTGTGTGTGTGTGTGTAGTGAAATGGTGAACCTTCCTGGCTGCGGCTGGTGACACTGGGCAGAGATAATGCTACCACCACAGGGTCAGTGACCACAGGAGGGGGTGCTGCCTGTCGAAAGCGGCAGCAGCAGGAGAGCAGCAGCAGTCCACAGCGGATGTTGCAAATGCAATGAGCACTGGTGCCCAGCAAAGTGGGTCTTGTCCAAGTAGATAAAGTGTTCCACGTGTGAGATATAAGCTGCCTCCCAGGAGCCCTCTGACTACTTGGGGCTGTTAGTGGTATGGAGTTTAGCTCAGAAATAGGACTATAATTTAATTCATCGAACTCAAAGGAACTATTTTTCATCAGTGAAATTGTACTTTTTTATTTGTTTCATTAATCCTCACCCGAGGATATTTTTCCATTGATTTTTTTTTTTTGTGTGTGTGTGTGTGTATGTGTGGGGGAGTGGGAGAGAGAGAGAAAGACAGAGAGAGACATCAATGTGAGAGAAACACATCGATTGGTTGCCTCCTACATAATCCCTGACCAGGGTCTGGGCTGGGGACCATGCCTTTGACCAGAATCGAACCTGGGACCCTTTGATCCACAGGCCGACCATCTATCCACTGAATCTAGTCATCTAGGACAAATTGCAACAATGTAATATTAATAGTGCGACTTGATATGGAAACTGTGAGTATAATAAAAAAAAGATTATAAAATATATCTAGCATATTAATATATAAATGGTTTGATACAGAACTCTAAACAACTGAAAAATCAATGTAGATAAAGCTGAATTACTATAGTTCTGTTTGAAAGATGCATATTATGCATCTAAGGAGGGATATTCCTTCAGAGAAGTAATATTTGAGAGAACAAAGTATACAAAAGCTTTCTTATTTTAAAAGTATGTGCAGCCCAGCTGGTGTGGCTCAGTGATTGAGTGTTGACTTATGAACCAAGAGGTCACTGGTTCAATTCCCGGTCAGGGCACATGCCAAGATTTCGGGCTCCATCCCCAGTAGGAGGTGTGCAGGAGGCAGCAGATCAACGATTCTCTCTCATCAATGTTTCCATCTCTCTATCCCTCTTCCTTCCTCTCTCTCTAAAATCAATTTAAAACATATTTAAAATCTTTTTTAAAGTGTGTGCATATTTTTAAAACCTTTCATGTTTAGCCACATTGGAATATATTTGGAATATAAAAGTAGGCACGTGTTCATGCATTCAAGAAACACTCAAACATTAATTTAGAGCTTACTGTATCAGAAGCTATGTGCTTCTCCCTGAGGAGAAGCTGTTGAGCAATACATAGTCCATGCATGGCAGGAACTCAAGGGAGAGGGAGAAGGAGGCATCAACAAGCTGCAGTGATATGTTTTGGTAGTTTTCCTGGCAGATATAGGTACAGGTTACTCTGACAATGCAGAAGGAGGAAGCGTAATCTCACCAAGGCTGCGAGGAAAGATAGATAGTAGAGAAAGGTCTCATTAATGCTGAGTTCTGAAAGGGTAATTAGAAATCTTGCCAGCAAGAAAGTGAATGTTAAGTAGGCCAAGCAGTGGGAACGCTGCATAAAAGGCATAATTTGTCAAAGGGCACAAGACATTCAGGGAATCCTAAAGAGATAAATAAGAACAGAACACGGGCTATGTCCAAAAGAGACAGAGGGAGAAGAGTAGACATTACACTGCAGTAAGTGAGAAGTATGACAAAGTTGAAGTTGTGTTTACATGGAAGCAGAGAAACTGATTAAAGGATTACTGTAAAATATCAGGCCTGAAGCAAGGATGTGTGAAGGAGACAGTATCCGGATAGATCCATGAGGTAGAAGGTGTAGATGGTATGACTGATTAATGGTTTAGGGACAACGAGGATGATGCTATGATGACAGCCAACTTTTAGCTGGATCCTGGCATAACTTCCTTAATAAAGTGTAATCTTTTAGGAAGAACACACTTGAAAGAGCTGAGTTCAGTTTTGGATACAATGTTTGACATGTATTGATTCGTTGCTCCTGGGTACATGGATTAAAAATCAGTTCAAAAGAAAAATTGAGGTCTGTAATTCAAGAAGGTGATGAGCCCAGGAAAATTGGGTTTGGAAATCATCTTGAATATGCACATATGTCAGTCACTGAAGACTTAAGGAGAGATGAGGTTATCCAAGGAAAGTGTGGAGTGCAGAAGGGAGTTCTTCCATCATTTTGAGCCCTCCTCCTGCTATTGAATGCTGCCTCCTTCCCAGTTGGGTTTGAAGAACCCTGTCCTCCTGCTCATGGCCACGTGCTCACCTGTGCAGTGACGGGTTTAGGAAGAGCATGTGATTAATTTCTAATCAACGAGAAGGAATAAGAATATGTGTGTGTTTGGGTGACACAGGAAGGATCAGTGCTGGTTATTGGAATGTTGTCTTCACTACAAAGAAACAGAAAGGAAGAGATGAAGGTTAAATAAGACATCTTCAAATTCTTCCCAAGAAATAAGTATTTTAAATGTATTTCAGGGACATATACCGAATTAGTAGTTTAAGTATGTTTTTAAGTTTTGTGTACATGTGTCACAAGTCTACACTGAGTGGCCAGATTATTATGATCTCTGAATGCATAATAATCTGGCCACTCAGTGTATAAACATATATACATATGTTTATGTATATATATATGAGGCCCGGTGCATGAATTTGTGCATGGGTGGGGTCCAGCCAGCCTGGCCAGGGGGAGGGGACATGGGCAGTTGGCCGGCCTACCTGCTGGTCGAACTCCTGGTAGAGGGGACAATTTGCATATTAGCCTTTTATTATATAGGGTATACTCTGAGTGGCCAGATTATTATGCATTCAGAGATCATAATAATCTGGCCACTCAGTGTATATGTAAGGGGGCAGATATTCATGCCCCTAACTTATGCATTTATTCAGGAAATATTATAATCCTCATGCTATATCCTTTATACTAGGCATGGGGTAGGTCATATAAAAAATGAATAAACATATTATTTTTCTTCCCTAATCCTATATAATAAAAGAGGTAATATGCAAATTGACCATCACACCCTCACACAAGATGGCCGCCCCCATGTGGTTACAAGATGGCCACCACAAGATGGCCAGCAGGGGAGGGCAGTTAGGGGCGACCAGGCCAGCAAGGGAGGGCAGTTGCGGGGGCAGGCCTACAGGGGAGGACAGCTGGGGGGGGCCAGGCCTACAGGGGAGGGCATTTGGGGGCAACCAGGCCTGTAGGGGAGGGCAGTTGGGGGGGACCAGGCCTGCAGGGGAGAGCAGTTGGGGTGACCAGGCTGGCAGGGGAGGGCAGTTAGGGGCGACCGGGCCAGCAAGGGAGGCAGAGCGAGTTGTTCTCAAATGGCTCAGGCAGCAGTTTCCATCATAAAACACTGGAAACCTGTGGTTGAAATGTTTGGATATTGGATATTATTTTGTTTTTTTCACTCCTCTTGCTTGGTATCACTGACATAATACCAGCCTGATTATTGACAAAACAATCCTAATAAGAGCCTTTTTGTTGTTTTTGTTTGTTGTTTTTTTGCTTGTTTTGTTTTGGGGGAAGACTTATCAAAGTTTAAAGGCAATGAGGGGGTGTTTCAAAAACTAGAAAGCAGGGGGAGAGGGATGAATAAAATAAATATATAGCAAAGATTGAAGGCCAGGGAAACTGGAAACTATC
The DNA here is from genome assembly GCF_027574615.1 of Eptesicus fuscus. NCBI lineage: Eukaryota > Metazoa > Chordata > Mammalia > Chiroptera > Vespertilionidae > Eptesicus > Eptesicus fuscus. The sequence continues at coordinate 9,436,264 of NC_072487.1, read as the reverse complement.
ATGTCTGTTTTAATACTTTTGCAGTTTGATACCCAGATCTGTTTCCTGTGACACTCTGCCACCCTGCTCTGACGTTAGCTGTCGGCTTACGGAATTGGCAGTGGGAACAGAGAAGTAGCAAAAATAGCTGCATGAGAGAGAAGGTTCAGGCTTCCTAGAGGAGATGACATAGGATTTAAAAGTGTAGAGAGAAGTAGTCATTTACCAGTTCAACGAAGAGGAAGCAGAGAAACACTGAGGAGCATGGTATCCTGGGAAAAAATCCTGGAATCACAAGGCCAAGGACACAGGCTTGAATGACAGACAAGGGGAACACTGAACTACAACCCCACAGCCATGAGGACAGAGGCATGCCTGGAAAGGAGTCATTTCCTGATCCCTGTCGGGTTTAACGTGTGACTTAACATGTATCGCCCTAGGCAGCTAGTGAGGAGATCCATTCCAGGGGTAATTTGAAACCAGTGGCAAAGTGGGGCTACAGATTAGAAGGGAAGAGAAATAGCATGTGGCTGTCCATGTTCACTGAGCGGTTTACGCATGTGTTTTCTGATGCTTGAAAAGGGTCTTCTGATGCTTGCAACACAGTTTAACATCATGATAAAGCTCATGAATTCTTTAGTCCTGAATCGACTCTGGAGCCGGTTTGCTTGGGTTCAAAGTTTAACATTAGCATTTATCAGTTACATGACATTAAGTAATTTATTTAAGTGTAGGGAAATTGCATACGTACTTAAATAATTGTTTTAAAGATTATCTTATCTAATATACTTAAAACTAGAATATTGTTGGGCAACGAATACCTGTTATTGCCCTAGCCCCATGGTCGGCAAACTGCGGCTAGCGAGCCACATGCGGCTCTTTGGCCCCTTGAGTGTGGCACTTCCACAAAATACCATGGCCTGGGCAAGTCTATTTTGAAGAAATGACGTTAGAAGAAGTTTAAGTTTAAAAAATTTGGCTCTCAAAAGAAATTTCAATCATTGTACAGTTGATATTTGGCTCTGTTGACTAATGAGTTTGCTGACCACTGCCCTAGCCGGTTTGGCTTAATGGATAGAACACAGGCCTGTGGACCAAAGGGTTCCAGGTTCGATTCTGGTCAAGGGCATGTACCTCAGTTGCAGGTTCCTCCCCAGCCCGGGCCCTGGTAGGGACTAGTGCAAGAGGCAACCAATCAATATGTTTCTCTCACATCGATGTTTCTCTCTGTCTTTCCATCTCTCTTCCATTCTTCCTAAAAATCAATGGAAAAATATCCTTAGGTGAGGATTAACAAACAAACAAACAAAATAACTTGTTATTGATTGTTTCTGACAGTTTCTTGAAGTGTATTTTCCAGACCAGGAACATCAGCAGCCCATGTGACTGTTAGAAATGGAAATCCTTGGGCCTACTCTATAACTATGGAATCAAAACCTGCAGGGTGGGAAGGATGGCAATCTGAGTTCTAACATGAACCCTTGCTGACTCAATAATCCCTAATGTTTGAGAACCACTCCCTTAGAGCACCTTAAAGTTATAATTGGGTAGATTCCAGGTTTTTTTTTGGAGGGGACATTAAATAGCTTGATTCTGTAAGGTGTTTTCAAGTCCCACTTTCCTTCTAGTTACTGCCTTTTTGTCTCTGAACACATTCTGCATGCATGCAGGTGACTTTGAGGAATAAACTTGTCAAAATCTAGTTTTGATAATGTGTATCAGTCTTCTATTGTTATTTAGATGATAAATGGATGCTATCCTATTAGATGCTATTTTAATGTTATTTAGGCATTCAACTTTCATGTGGATAGTTGCATGTATTTTCAGTCACACCTCATAGATGTGTCTGTCTCATGCTTGTCTTTATCAGTGTTTAATCTAATCATCCACTTTGAAAACTAAAGAAATGATGGAATACTAAGCAGTTGTAAAAAAGATCTCTTACCCTTTGAGGCAGCATGGAGGGACCTAGAGAGTATTATGCTAAGCGAAATAAACCAGTCAGAGAAAAACAAGTATCACATAATCTCATTCATATCTGGAATCTAATGGATAAAATATAATGATGAGCAAAATAGATCCAGAGACATAGAGGCATGGAACAGACTGATGGATCTCAGAGGGAAGGTGGGTGTGGGTGTGGGTATGTGGATGGAGAGAGATTAACCAAAGAACTTTTATGTATAATCCATGGACACAGACAGTAGTGTGGTGAAGAACTAGGGAAGGTAAGGGGTAGATGGGGGGACAAGGGGTCAATGAGGATAAAAAAAGGTACATATGTAATACTTGCAACAATAATGATAAATTAAAAAAATAAAGAAATGATGGCCAATTACAGCCTATATTGTAGAAAAATAATTCTTCTCTCACCTCAAACACAGAAGACTTCCCCATGTCAACTTTATGTGCCTAGCAATTGAAATGATATTTTATAAATGTTGAAGAGAAATATTTACAGACCTAGAATTCCAAGTCATATTAAATTGTCACTCAAAATTTAAGAAAAAATGGAAACAAACAAAAGCAGTTTCCACTTAGAAAATCTTGCTAAAGGAAATAATAACAGCCGAAACCAGTTTGGCTCGGTGGATAGAGCGTCAGCCTGCAGACTGAGGGGTTCCAGGTTCGATTCCAGTCAAGGGCATGTACCTTGGTTGCAGGCACATCCCTGGTGGGGGGTGTGCAGGAGGCAGCTGATTGATGTTTCTCTCTCATCGATGTTTCTAACTCTCTATACCCTCTCCCTTCCTCTCTGTAAAAAATCAATAAAATATATTTAAAAAAAAGAAGGAAATAATAACAAATATTCACAAAGGGGAAATAATGAGTTACAAGAGCCAATCCTATATAATAAAAGCCTAATATGCTAAGTGTTCGGTCATCCATTTAAGCAATCAAAGCGTAATATGCTAATGATATGCTAAGGCCACTCAACTGCTCGCTATGATGTGCACTGACCACCAGGGGGCAGATGCTCCAACCAGTAGGTTAGCTTGCTGCTGGGGTCCAACTGATCATGACTGAGCGAGATGGGACAGACATGCCCTGGAGCCCTCCCGCAGCCCCTCCCTGGCTGGCCAACCTCCTGTGTTCCTCCCTGGCCCCAATCATGCACCAGTGGAGTCCCTTGGCCTGGCCTGCACACTCTCGCAATCAAGGACCCCTCAGGGGATGTCAGAGAGCCAGTTTTGGCCCAGTCCCGCAGGCCAGGCCAAGGGACTCCTCTGGTGCATGAATTCATGCACCGGGCCTCTAGTCTATAATAATAAAAGCATAATATGCAAATCGACCGAACAGCTGAGCAGCGGAACAATCTTCCAAATGAACTGGATGAAACCAGGGCTGCGAGGGCTGAGGCAGCCACGCATAGGGCCTCTAGTGGTATATAATAAAATTGACAAATATTGGGGAATCTCAGTTAATATTGGCTGTAAACCTAGATTAGTAATGCCTGGGACTTAAAACAGAACTTTTAAGAGTCACATAAACTCCTTATAAAATTTAGTAAAATGAATGCAATCTTGATTAAATTTAAAATATTTAAAAATATTAAAGATACCACTCATAAAAGAGAAACAAAATAAATGACTTCAAAACCAGTATAAGAAATAAAAGGATATTTCCAAGCCTTGGCCACTGTGAATAATGTTGTAGTGAACATAGGGGTGCATATATGCTTGCAAATAAATGTCTTCAAATTTTTCAGGTAGATACTCAAGAGAGGGATTGCTGAGTCATATGGTAACAATTTTTTGAGGCACTTCCATACTGTTTTCCCTTATGGCTATACCAGTTTACGTGCCCACCAGCAGTGAATGAGGGATCCTTTTTCTCCACAACCTCTCCAACATTTGTTACTTTTCTTGTTGATAATACCCATTATAACAGTTTTGAGGTGGTATCTCATTGTAGTTTTGATTTTCATTTTCCTAATTGCTAGTGAAGTTGAGCATCTTTTCATATAATATCTGTTCTTAGGAGAGGTGTCTGTTCAGGTCCTCTGACCATTTTTGAATTGCATTTTCTGTTTCCTTGGTGTTGAGTTATAGGATTTTAAAAATATATTTTGGATATTAACCCCTTGTCAGAGCTGTTTACAAATATCTTCCTCCATTCAATTGGTTGCCTTTTTGTTTTGTTGGTGGTTTCTTTTGCTGTGCAGAAGCTTTTTAGTTTGATATAGTCACATTCATTTATATTTGTCTTTACTTCCCTTGCCTTTAGGGTCAAATTCATAAAATTTTCTCTAAGACCAAGGTCCATCAGTTTAGTACCTATGTTTTCTTCTATGTAATTTATTGTTTTAGATCTTATATTTATGTCTTTGATCCATTTTGAATTAATTTTTGTACATGGGGACAAATTGTAGTCTAGTTTCATTCTTTTCCATGTGTCTTTCCAATACTTAAAGCACCATTTATTAAAGAGGCTTTCTTTTCCCATTAATAGATGATTGGATAAAGATGTGGTACATATATTCAATGGAATACTAATCAGCCATAAGAAAAGGTGAAATACTGCCATTTGTGACAACATTGGACCTTGAGGGTATTATGCTAAAGGAAATAAGTCAGAAAAATCTAAGAATCATATTATTTTACTTATCTATATATATAAAAGCCTAATAGACAAATTGTCCCCTTGGGAGTTCGACTGGGAGACCTGGAGTTCAATCGCTCACTATGATGTGCATTGACCACCAGGGGGCAGCACGGAATGAAGGGAGGCCCCAGCCAGCAGCCAGCAGCCAGGAAAGGGAAGCTCCAGCTGGCAACTAGAAGGCCCCAATTGGCCCTGATCACCAGCCAGGCCTAGGGACTCTACCCATGCACAAATTTCGTGCACTGGGCCTCTAGTATGTTCAATAAAACCTAAAACTGTATATACAGACATCAGGATGGTGGTTACCAGAGACAAGGGGGTAGTAAAGGGTAAAAGAGGCCAAATACATGGTGACAGAAAAAGATTTGACTTTGGGTGGTGGGCACACAAGGCTATGTATGGGTCATGTATCATGGAAATGTACATTTGAAACCTATATAATCTTATTAACCAATGCCACCCCAATAAATGTAATTGAAAATAAGAAATAACAGGAAAAGAGGGAACCTGTTGAACACAAGAAAATAATATTTATTTAACAAATATTAAATGTTTACCTGATAATAACTAAATGTCAAAATACCTAGATAAAGGTAGCAAAAGGAGTAAATGGTAACTATAATTTAATATACAAAGATTGACTTGCAGGACTTCTGGAAAGTTTATGAGAGTTATTATTTGGGAAGATAGCGGAATGAGCTTAGGGAAATGGTTATTTAAACTTTATATGCAACATATATATTAATTTAAATAACATCTGACAAAAAAACTATCAACACATTAATTTTGGGTAATCAATGCTCTATGATTCATTAAACTATTCTCTATACTTTACTTTTTATTTTTAATGCTGACAAACTGTGGTACTTTCTTTTTGCCTGAATAAAATTATTGTTTAATCACAATATAATTGTCAAATAAACATGAACCACTTATAAATCTGTTTTAGATCATTTATTTCGAGTTCTACCATTATTTTACAGTAATAATAATAAGAAATTTCCCCAGATTTGGAAAAGCTCAAGCTCTCAATGGCCACATTCTAAACTCAGTCTCAGAAGTGCCTACATAGATCTATAGTCCTAGGAGGAAAGTTCATTTGCATAATTACGTATGAATGCTCTTATGCGTCCTTAAGAAAAAGGAATCCAAAAAGTATTTTGCTAATTATTGTTCAGCACACTAGGTGTCACTATGCTGGGATTTTGAATCCTGTGAGAGTTATTATTTTTGGAGGATACACTTCCAATACAGAAAATCTTGACTATTCAAGATTTATGACTGAATACAACCACCTTTCCTAAATGGAGAATACAACAGAATATAACCACCTTTCCTAAATGGAGAATTTAGCAAAATCAGGGTGCATTAACAGAAAAATGGGAAGAGATAGATTAGGATAGAAAATAAGTACTTGTTATAAATGTGACTATATAATTTATCATACAATTCAAAACATATTTGTCAGTAAAAGGAAGTGCTTACTAGCAAGGTAACAAGAAAAGAGGCATAAACTAAAAGTTTCATGTGCCAACCCAGGCTTTATAGTGTTTTCTTCTCCCATTTTTTAGATAGTGCCCTTTAATGATATTAAAAGAGGGACAGTTTATGTTTTTATCAAAGAGAGGAAATCCTGGAAGTTTTTAAATTGAAACAACGTAAGTTGTTGGTATGGAAGTACATCCAGTTATTTTATTTCATGCATTATTGGCAGAAGTTAAACAGATTCAGAGTAGAATTCAGAGTTAACAGTGTTTATTTGGGTGATTTCTTAATCTGTAGATAAAATGTAACTGGAACAAGAAGCATTTAGTCACTGTTCTTGATTTTTGAATCATTATTTACGTATGGTAGAGTCAATTAAAAATATAATTTGAAGCCACTAATAATAACCTCCTATACCTAAGTAGAAAAATGTAAATTTTAAGTATGTAAGAAAGGTAAAGAACTGTAAAGCTATAAAAAGGGCCAGAATTGGGGAAGACAATAATACATATATTATTGTTAAGTCAGACAAAATGCAATGTACAGTTAAAAACTCAATATGTAAATAGACATGGTGATGAATACAAATTAGGGGAACATCAAAGAGGACAAGTGATAGAGTTCAAAAACTGTTTAAAAATATGGCTTATTTTATTTATTTATTTTAGAAATATTTTTATTGATTTCAGAGAGTTAGGGAGAGATAGAAACATCAATGATGAGAGAGAATCATTGATCAGCTGTCTCCTACATGCCTCACATTGGGGATTGAGCCCGTAACTAGGAATTGAACCATGATCAGGAATTGAACCCTGACCAGGAATTGAACCATGATCTCCTGGTTCATAGGTCGACACTCAACCACTGAGCCACACCGGCCGGGCAAAAACATGGCTTACTTGTTTTATATGAACTCCCCTTATTTTTCATTTGGAAATTGGCACTAAGAATCATTCTAAATCCTATGTATTTTCAAATCAGATATGTTTACTTTTTATCTCTTTCATATGCATATGTATCAAAAGTATCAGATACCTATCTATATAATTCCATATTTTCCCTTTTTTTCTTAAAAATGCTACTTATAACTCACTTACCATTTTTTAGGCTTTTCTGTGTTAGCCTCTTTTTTTAAACTATATTTCTCAGTAAGGAAAACGCTGGATTTCTCTTGCTTTGCAATTTGATTTTTTTGTTGTTACTGTCAACTTTGCATCTGCAGACTATGACAACCAAGATATTCACAGTCTGAAAGCCAATCACATTAATATTCTTTATCTCATTGCTCAGTGCCTCCTAAGGACAAACATGTCATAAAACAGCACCAATAAATCAAATTTAAATGTACTGCAGAGATAATGGGGATTGTAAAAATGTCATGCTTTGGCAGTGGTTGAGGGGAGAATGACCCATTATCATATTAAAGCGATAAAAATCTATGTGATAAAACACATAAGGATTGTAACATTTCTGCTTCTGGGTAACCCAGCAGATTTAGATAAAAATTATAGCAGATTGAGTCTCACTAATTTAAAGATTGAAATTCAAACATTCAAAAATATTGTAGAGTTAAAATATTTATTTTTCTCTGTGCATAATTTAAATTTATGAAAGCCAGAGCATATTAATGTGTATTATATTAGGGAGGACATGTTTATGATAACATTTTCACAATCTGTATGTTTTTAAATAATGTAACAGGTACTAGAAACAGGTATTTGAAGTGTTAAAAGAGTTCCCTTCAGGTAACATCTTAGCATCTAGAATGAACTACTTTCACACTGAAAAAACTTACTTTTCCACTAAACATACTGACATATGGCTTAGTCATCATATAATGTTGACTCCTGGTTGAATTTGGAAGCACATAAAAAAATGAAACACTAATTATAACCAGCTATAAAATATTTTTAGACCTTGAAAAAATCACAAATATAACTACAGAGCAGAAGTGAATACTCACTAATTTCCTGTCAATACAAAATTTTATAGCCCCCCAAAACAAAGAAAAAAATGAAAACACAACATTTCCAGCCTCAAACAATTTTATCCAATAATGGGATATTGCATCATTTATCATTGTCCAGTTGATTGGTTCCTTGGTCAACAATTTACAGCAATTACATTGCTGACCTCACAAGCTTTAAGTACAAATAATTTTGCTGAAAGCATCTAATTGCATGGCATGCAGACACCCTATTATAAAATCAACATGAAAGTAGAGTATGTATACACAGAAGCAGGGTAAATAGTAGCTTTCTTTCACAAATATCTAATTAGTTTCAAATTATGGCTTGTTGCTAAATAGATAATATAGGGAACATACTTTCCCAATAAATAGAGATTTGATATTATGTGCTAACTAAAGGCAAAAACACTAAACAAAAATGGCTTATATATGAACTTATCCAAATATTACCTTTCAGATAAAAGTTGAACAAAATGATACATTAACTACCCAAATAAAATTTGAGATACGGAGAAACTCCTGTATTCATTTTTTATACATGAGTGGGCATGAATTAAATATACTTTTTATAGCCATTACTATAGTTGTAATGTACTGATTATTTTTGGTTGAATACTTCAGAAATAACTCAGATTTTAAATCATTCAGAACTGGCCTAAAAAGAAGCATTAAATGAAAAATAAGCTATTCCCTTTGTTGAATTGACTCAGAATGGATAAATACTAGCTAATGCATGACTTTTCTTTTAAAAAAATATATATGTTATTGATTTCAGAAACGAAGGGAGAGAGAGAGAAACATCAATGATGAGAGAGTATCATTGATCATCGGCTGCCTCCTGCATGCCTCTCACTGGGGGTCTAGCCTGCAACCAGGACATGTGCCCTGATCCGGAATCCAATAGTGGCCTACTGGTTCATAGGTCAATGCTTAACCACTGAGCCAGGCCCATGTGCTGATGGTGCATGACTTTTCAGAAGAAGGTACAAGATACTTACCTTCTCCATATTGGTACAGTTCCCTATGGCTCTCTTACATTTATGCATGACATGCAAACAGAAACACTGGCAACTTTTCCTTTCATATTATCTTTTCAAAAATGATTGAATAGCCCTAACTGGTTTGGCTTAGTGGATAGAGCGTGTGCCTGTGGACTGAAGGGTCCCAGGTTCGATTCCAGTCAAGGGCATGTACCTTGGTTGCGGGCACATCCCTAGTAGGGGGTGTGCAGGAGGCAGCTAGCTGATCGATGTTTCTCTCTCATTGATGTTTCTAACTCTCTATTCCTCTCCCTTCCTCTCTGTAAAAAATGAATAAAATAAATTATTTAAAAAATGATTGACTAGTGAAAACCTGGATGATATGCATTTTCAGTTTTCAGAGGAAAGGGCAAATTCCCTTTCTGTTCATATCTCTCCAGGGCAAAGATGAGGCATGTTTGCTTGAAGCCCATTATCAAAGGTCCATTAAATTTATATGTATTTTTCAGGCAGAGGGCGCCACCCACACTTCATGTCCACCCAGCCAGCCTTGACCTGGGGTGCGAACATGACTGGTCCTGACCCCCCGCCCCCAACCCAACCTATTCCTGTTCTGGGCAGCCCTTCCCCATGTGAACACCCCTTCACCCCCCAAAACACACACACACACACACACACACACACACACACACACACACACAAGGAGGGGACATAAGGCTGCTCAGGTGGGATCAGAGTGGTGGCCTGGCCTGAACAAAACTGCCCTAAGCCTCCCTGTGTTACCTCCAGGTCCTGCCGTGCAAAGGGCCACAGCCGTCGTCTGGGCATTTATTTTAGCCTTTTGGGGATTGAACATTATAAATTGCATATGGTAAGGCAGAACCTGTTATGAATTAATTGGTAGAAATATTTTCAGTCCATATATGCTGGGAAATAATAGATAGTTTAATCTTCCCCTTATTTAAATACCCCTAAATTATACTTCAATAACTACCAAGAAGCATTGTTAGATGAAAAAACAAGAAAAATAAAGAAACAAAAACTCATAGACACAGACCATAGTATGTGGTTAACAGAGGGAAGAGGGGGATAATAAAGGGTAAAGGGGGAAAAAATGTATGGTGACAGAAGGTCATTTGACCTTGGATGGTGGGCACACAATATAATATACAGATCATGTAACATAGAAATGTACAGTTGGAACCTATATCATCTTTTAAAAAATGTTTTATTGTTGAGAGTATTTCAGATGTCCCCTCCTTTTTTCTGTCCCTTACCCACACGACTAGGTTTCCACCTGCCCCTGGACCTCACCACCCTATTTTCTGTGCATATAAATTCTTTGGTTAATCTCTTCCCCTACTCATCTCCCCAACCCTTCCCTCTGAGATTCCTTCCTCTGTTCCATGTTTCTACACCTCTGGTTCCATTTTATTCATTAGTGTATTGTGTTCATTAAATTCCACATATATGTGAGATCATGTGATATTTGTCATTCTCTGACAGGCTTATTTTGTTTAGCATAATCATGTCCAGGTCCCTCCATGCTGTCTCAAGGGGTAAGAGATCCTTCTTTTTTTATGTCTGCGTAGTATTCCATTGTGTAAATGTACCGCAGCTTTTTTATCCACTCATCTACTGATGGCACTTGGGCTGTTTCCAGACCTTAGCTATTTTAAATTGCGCTGCTGTGAACATAGGGATGCATGTATTCTTTCTAATTGGTGTTTTGGGATTCTTAGGATATCTTCCTAGAAGTGGGATCACTGGGTCAAATGGCAGTTCCATTTTTAATTTTTTGAGGAAACTCCACAGTTTTTCACAGTGGCTGCACCAGTCTGCATTCCCACCAGCAGTGCATGAGAGTTCCCTTTTCTCCACATCCTCACCAGCACTTGTTGTTTGTTGATTTATTGAGGGTAGCCATTCTGGCAGGTGTGAGGTGGTATTTCATTGTCATTTTAATTTGCATCTCTTGGATGATTAGTGACATTGAGGGTGTTTTTTGTTGTTGTTTTTTTTCATTTGTCTCTTAGCCTTCTGTATGTCCACTTTGGAGAAGTGTCTATTTAGGTCCTTTGCCCATTTTTAATTGTATTGTTTATCTTCCTTTTGTTGAGTTGCATGAGTACTTTATATATTTTGGAAACTAACCTTTTATCAGTTGTATCATTGGCAAATATGTTCTCCTACACAGTTATTCCCTTTTCATTTTTATGCTTGTTTCTTTTGCTGTGCAGAAGCTTTTTAGAATTTTCAAAGATACATAGGGCAAGAGAAACAAAGGAAAAATAAACAAATGGGACAGCATTAAACTAGAAATCTATATAAGCGTATTAACCAATGTCACCCTAATAAATGGGCACTATTGCAAAGAACTATGACAGTGTGGCCCTACCATTTTCTGTCTTTGACATTTTATTGAAAATATATAACCTGCTGTTATGAGGTGAATTGTGCCTTCCCCTCCAAAAACAAATTCATATGTGGAAATCTTAACCTCCGCCACCTCAGAATGGGACTTTATTTATAGATAAGATCTTTAAAAAAGTGAAATGAAGTCCTTAGGGTGATCCCTGATCCAATATGACTGGAGTCCTTATGAATAGGAGATTAGGACACAGACATGAACAGGGAGGGAGACCATGTGAAGACTAAAGAAGATCACCACCTACAAGCCAAAGAGAGAGTACTTAGAAGACACCAACCCTGTTGACACCAGGATCTCAGACTTCTATCCTCTAGAACAGTGAGAAAATAAAAAAAAACTTTCTTCTTCAAGCCACCCAGTCAGTGCTTATGTCAGCTGTAACAAACAAATAAACCTTCTTTATATCTAAAAATTGGCATCTGTAAATAAAGAAATAATACTACGTATTTTAATATTTCTGGGAAATTTAAATAAGGCCATATATTCCAAGCATCTACTACATCCCTCACAGAAAATGAATGCTCAATGAAATAATAAAATCTTTCTCCCTCCTCTAAGAAGTTGAACAACTTTCTATACCCAATGAGAAATTCCTACAGATAAGTCTTGTGTGTCCTGCTGCATTTACCTGTTGACAATATTGTAAAGAAAAACATAAATATTACTCTGGAATGAAGAAAATATTGTAGATATCTGATAATTTGTGACTTAGACCCCAAAGGATTTGAAGAATATTTGGGATATTATACTTTAGGGAAGAGAATGGGTGTTGATTGGTATTCTGAAGTTTCAAACATAAGAATATTTATAACTATAATACAAAGTCAGGTTTATAATTTTCGAGTGCAGATTAATGAATTTGATTTTAAAAGAGTTCAAATGTAAGATACCTAAATACCTAAATAAATATTTATTACATCATTCAAAGTAATTGTCCATCTATTTATATAAAAGCCAAGCGACCGGAAAGACAGAATGACTGGAATGACCGGAATGGCCGGTCGCTATGATGCACACGGCGTTGGCCAACCTGCTCCATCGGGGTCATGATCAGCCTCCCCGCCAACCAGCCCAGGCCACCGGGGTGGCAACCGGACCCCACCCGTGCACTGGGCCTCTAGTATTTCTGTAAAGAGGCAATGGACTCCTACAAAAAATTGGAATTTAATATTCAGAAGAAAGGTTGGTTAAAGTTCTCAGAAGATGAGGTTATCAGGGGAAGGGAATTTAGAAAACAAAAATTTTGTAGTTTACAAATATAATTGGGAGATGTGAGGACATGGCAGCAGTCACAGAAGGAGAAAGGCCTAAATGAAATATGACACAGTATAAAAGAAGGCAGAATTAGACTTTAAAGATAAAGAATCTTTAGGCGTCTGGAGTAGAACTAGAGTTCTCAGACAATATGTAAGTAACAGAGAAGCATCTCAAGATTACAGTCTGTTCCTGTGTGATGGAGAACATTTTGTCCTTATTTACCTTTTTTGCTTTTCTATCTCACACTCTATGGGGGCTGGGGAGAGATACTGCCCACAAAGAGCTGTTTTGCTGAACACCTCATAGTGTCCAGACAGGCACATTTGGGCGAAGTTACCTTTCCCCATGACTGACCTGGTGAGTTGGCATTAAGACTTCAGGAGAAGGGGAAGATTTCTCACAACAAAGAGGAAAAAGATTTTGAGCACCTAGAAAGTGAAAGAAGGTTAATAAAAAAGAAGGCATAAAGAGCAAAGTGAAATCCCAAGAAGGCTGAACAATCAGTCATGTTGTCAGTGCCTCTACTTAAACTCCCAAATTACAAGTAAACTAGACCACAATTCAAACAATGGGTTTATTCAAAGTGGCTGACTGTGCACAGCGTGGTGAATTTTGAAGAAAAGAAAATCTTAGAATACAAGGACCCAGGCATCATCCTCACAGAAAAACGAACACCCAATACGTATGTCAAAAATACAGAGAAAGGGTTACATATCTACCAGCTGGGAATCGGATAATGTCTGTGCCCATCGTACTTGGATTCACCAAGGTGGCACAAACAGACCCCTCCCTGATACCTAAGTTACAGTTGAAAGGGCAGGGCAGACAGCCACAGGGCAAGCTGGATGAGGTGGTTTCACCGGGATGGTTGTCCATGCTTTACCTACGCAACATTTCCATAGTTGATATTTGTTGTTGATGATGAGGGTAAACTAGGAGAAGACTGGCCTTGCTATGCATATTGAAATTTGTTGCTAGAATGCTAATTATTTTGAGAAAAAGTGCTGGGTAGCTCAAAATAATATTTATTTTAAGGACCATGGGGCTCCACTGTTGCAGATGGAAGAAACAGATTAGGTCATAATTCTGTACAAAACTATTCTTTATCCATGTGATAATTTGCATGCATTTGAATTTTCAGCAAAAGTGTTTCTAAAATGCATCAAAAGCTTATTTATGAGTAAAAATAGAACTGATTTATTGTCAAGAACTACTAACTAAAGGACTTTTAATTTCAGAGGTACTGAAATAATTGCAAAGATAATTCACACATTCGCTGATCATAGGAAAAGAAACCTGTGGGAAAGCATGCAAAGTAATTCTCTCATGGAAGAGGATACTCACCCCTGGTGTGATTAGAACAATATTGGCCATGCCTTTCTGTGGTCATCAATACTGGTTAATCTAGAATTATTCAAAATGATTTTTTAGTTATCTCTCTTGTTTATGTTGATTATCTAGCTCTTTATTTTAATCCACATTTATTCATGCATATTAACTAATATACATACATTAATACAAAATGGTCATGTCTACATCTTAATGTACAACTAATAACACCATTGTCATTTCTTTTGTCCATCAGATTTAGGGTAAAACTGGTTATTAACTACACTTTCATATACCATAATGAATATAAAATAGCTTTGCCTGGTCATTGCTCAGTTAGGATTTGTTCAGAAAATGCATTTTGCACACATGTCTGGAAGTGGAGATTGGCTCATGAGATGTATGGGATAGAGGGACAGATTAGTTTACATATGAAATTGAGATTCTATGAAATAAAACGTATTTACGTTGCCCTGGCCAGTATGGCTCAGTTGGTTCATTGTCACGCCTTGCACTAAAAGGTTGCCAGTTCCATTCCTGGTCAGGGCACGTGCCAGGTTGCAGGCCGGATTCTAGGCCAGCATGTGTAGGAGACATCGATGTTTCCCTCTGCCTTCCTCTCTACCTAACCATCAATAAAAATATATGTTTAAAAATTATTTATTATAAAACATTCAAATATTGAATTAAACAAAACTAAAAAGATAATTATTTATTTCCTTGTCCACATCCCTTTAATTTTCAGAAGCTATTAAAAATAGAAGAAACTAAAAGATTAAGTAATGAATTCAACAAATATTTATTTGTGTTCTTCTTAAGTCTCAATTTCTATGTTGGTAAAATACAGAGTAATAGTTTTATGTTGTTAATGTTTATATTTCAATTGATGACAGAAAAATAAAGAGTTAATTTAGTGCTAATGAAAATAATTTTTATGAGGTTGGTTGCTGTATCAGAAAATATTTATTGGGATTACAACCACAGACATGGAATGATGTTTATAGCCATAAAAGTATTTTTGAATTGATCGTCTTAAAGTGCATATTGAAAATACTAACTTTTCTCCTCAAACCTTTATTATCTTGAAGTCATTAGTGTCTGTCAGGTCTGATACAATGTAAATACTAGAATTAAAAAGTAAGAAAAGTAGACTCTTCTGCCACTACCTATTATGATGTTCTTGTAAACGAGGTTTCTTAATTTAACACCAACAACAACAAAAATGAGGTCACTGAACTTGATCAGTGTCTGTAGAAGCTTAGGATTGCCCAGAAATGTCTGAATCCCCAGAGAAAAATTTATTTCTACGTTTACTTTAACAAGAGCACATCTATTCTGATTTATATTCTGTAATGTTTGGAAAATATTTAACTTTGAAAACCAGTTTCATTGGTTTGAAAAGCAAAAAACAATGATATATATATATATATATATATATATATATATATATATCCTTGCTGATCCAAACATAATGAAATGCTAGAAAATTGAAAAGATAATTTCAGTGACAACCAGACCAACAAACATCTGAGTCAATTTGTTTTTCATTATAACTTAACTTGAAATCAGAAAAATAACATTCCTAATCAAATTAAAGTCATTTGATATAATTTAATGGTTATATACATAGGGTGTCCTAAAAATGTATATACATACATTTTTGATAGCTCAATTGATGTGTCTTTCTTTTCAGATTTAACCCACTGGAATTAATAATTATTCAGTGTGTACACATTTTTGGGACACCCTGTGTATGTATGTATATATTGGGATATCCAAATCAGGAAAGTTCACTGAGCAAGAAAATGAATTAGTGGATTGCATACACATTTTTTTTTTAGATCAGATTAAGCTCTATTCTGCATTTGTTATAAGGGCAAGAGCATGGGTATTTTTATTCTGTCTTTAATGAAAAAAATAACATATAGCAAGTTCTAACCAACATTTAGAAACTTAGAGATGCAGCAATTGTATTTTACATTGGAGGGATTGTCCTCTTACACCCCCAAATGCTGACTCCCCAAAACTTTGCAGGGTTTATCATCCAGAAGCAGGTGTTTTACTGTGGCATCCAGCATACCAAGCCACCGCTTACTTATTCCAGTCAGGACACATAGTGTTATTTATGTGTTAGATGAATTTTATGTGCTGATATCTCTGAGGATAAATAAGATGTCTAGATCTTTTGTATTTGTAGTATGACAGAGGGAAAGAGATTTTGCATAACCCTGGTTCAGAATTGGGAATGAATACATTTGTTCATTAAACACAATGGAAAGTGTTTTTGAGCCTCTTTCCTAATGGAATATTAAACAATACAATTTTCATATCCATGGCCACAGAAGACATACCTGAGGCCTTGTTAATCTTTTTGAGCAACAATACCATGTCCTGCAGGGTAGCTGGGATTTGGATTGCCTCTGGGTTGAGTAGCAGTCATTCTCCTGGACCCTTCTGCTTCCTACAGAAGCCAGACTGGGTAATTCAATGTCAACACGGTAAGGACAACAATCCTTACCCCATTTAGATGTTTAAAGGTGGTACTTATGACCACCATTTCCATTTCCTGACACACTGGCATGCAACATAACTTTTTCTTTCTTTCTTTTTTTTTTTTTTTTTTTTTCTTGGCGGAGGGTGGGGGGCAGGGGTGGAACAGATTCAGAGAGTTCCATTTGGCCTTTCTTGCTCTGACTGCTCTCATCCCACACACCAAGGACCCAATGTGAGGATTATATATCTGGGGCCTGGAAAAATTAAAACTGGGTGGGCCATTGAACCAGTGAACTTCAACTGGATTCCATTTATTGCTTGGCCCCTCTAGGTCTTTGCTCTAAGAAGGGGTGGGATTGATGTTTCAGACCCATTGCAAAAGTCTTAAAATGTCATGGTGTCTCCTTGTTGCCACGAAAAATTCAACTGAACGAAAGGCTGCAGATTTCTTTGGGGCAGAGCTGGACAAATCCCTACAAGATATCTTGCTGCAGTGTTGTACGGCCATTGCTCTTGGGAGCTGGCCAACTTTTCATTCAATGATTAGCAGATCTGAATATTGGCTCAAGCTAAGGGACTAAAAAAGAGATTGCCACTTATTATAGGGCAATAGCTCTAAACTTCTTGCTCCTACCTTTGTGCTTTTTTCTACTTGTAGATGTTATTTGCTTCGTGTGTTTGTTTGTTTTTGTCCCTGAGACAGAATGCCATGTTCTACTAACCATCTCAGAGCTATCTACAGGTGCAGCTCCCTGGCAGCCCCTCCAACCTGGCCATTTGCTGTGATAAATGTGGCGCCATCACTTCTGGCGGGTAAGTGCTGCCATTTCGCCTCTATTACTTTGGGGGTCTGTCATCCCAATTGCTATTAATAAGCCAGATTCTGTGACTCTTACCATCAGCCCTACTCTAAAGAACCAACACCCCTTTCTTCCTGAACCATCCATGCAAATTTTCTACAAATATAAAACCTTTTCTAAAACAAAATACTAAGTATTTTAAATGCACATATTTATATAATCTTTGAAAATATATTTACTGAGTTGGAAAATTTTCTGAAGGGCAAAATGTTGGGTTCTTTAATCTTAGTTAAGCATCCTTAATAATTTTGTACATAGTAAGACAGGACATTTCCAGTTCAGATAACTTGGATGACATAACAAACACTATAAAAATTACCTCTTGATTTTTTTCTTTGTATTTTATTATTATCCTCTATTAGAAAACATAGTTTTATTAATTCACAGTTGAAAGCAAAGAGAAGAGAAAGAGAGAATCAATGTATAACATCATTGTTTATGGTAGGGAATCAATAAACACTGCATGAAGTACAGAATAATTCATGTGTTATTAACAAAATAATCATTCTGCTGTGAAATGGAAGAAAATTTTGAGACAGACTACAACATAGATGAATTTCAAAGACAATATGCTAAGTGAAATAATCTAGTCATAAAAGGACAAATACTGTATGATTCTACTTGTATGAGGTACTTACAGTAGCCAAATCTATAGAGACAGAAATTAGAATGGTGGTTGTCAGGGGCTGAATGGGGGTGGGTGGGCGGGATTGGAATGACTGTTTAGTGGTATGGAGTTTCAGTGTGGGAAGATGGAAAATTTTCTAAAGAGGGATAGAAGGATGGTTGCACAACAATGTGAATATACTTAAAGCCCTGACTATACACTAAAAAATTGTTATACATTTTATGTTTTGTATATTTTATCACAATATAAAAATAATTTTTAAAAGATAAGTAATAAACTCTGTAAATTTATTCAGCTTAAACTTTGCCGTATATGCTTTTTATTTTAAAAATTATGTAAAAGTTTAGAATGCATCTTATGTGCATACATTCAACCATTTTTAATACATACACTCACACTTTATTTAATTGGAAAAACCTTCACTGAATACTTACTGTAGACCATTCATTAAATATTTTTGGGGTATAAATAAATAATATATCTTGTTAATTTTGATAATCCTCAGTGCAATGGAGAAAAGATAGACAATCACCTCAGGTCACTAGTTTTTTTTAAAAATATATTTTATTGATTTTTTACAGAGAGGAAGGGAGAGGGTATAGAGAGTTAGAAACATTGATGAGAGAGAAACATCGATCAGCTGCTTCTTGCACACCTCCTACTGGGGGTGTGTCCGCAACCCAGGTACATGCCCTTGACCGGAATCGAACCTGGGACCTTTCAGTCTGCAGGCCGACGCTCTATCCACTGAGCCAAATCGGTTAGGGCAGGTCACTAGTTTTTATGCTTGCCAAAAAATTATACTTGGAAGGATAAAATATTCTAGGAAATTCAGGAAAACTTTAAAGGAAGGGTAGAGTAAGTAAGGAGAGTGTAGACTAGGATAGGAGGCAGAAATAACATTTGATACATCCAATTTGCCTGACCCAGAAGCTGGACTTTCTATCTTGGGAGAATTGAAGATTGCTGAAATATGTGTGCAATAGAACCACATCATAGTTTGATAAGTTAACACCAATAGTTTTGCAAATAATAAAATATTAAATATTAGAGGCAAAGAAAATGTTAGCATTTATTGCAATAATCCAGGTGAGTAATATAGCAACCTCAAATGCAGGGGATATTAAAAAGAGAAAGAGAGAAGAGAACATCCTGAGAAATATTTGGGCAGTGAACTGGAGAGGGTGTCATTATGGAAAGAAAACACAAGTGCTGAAAACAACCACTTGGGATGTCAAGCCACCTGTGTTAGTCAAAGACAGCTGGTCAAATGTACCCTGGCATTCAACCTGCTCTCCTAGCTTATTGGTGTGTATGTGTCTTAAAGTCATTTTTGCAGCAGTATGTTTGGAGGTTCTCATTATAATTATATAATTTGTTTAAAGGCAGCTAATCAAAATTTTAGATATTGAGACTCCTTTTTTATTTTTACAAATGATATATTTACTTTTTTAGTATTTGAATTCATTTAACTATTACAAATGGAAAGCCCATTTATTAAAGTACACTAGACTATAGCATTAATAATAATTCACTGAACAGAGTTTACATATATAGTTTTTAATTTTAAAAATTAAGTTGATCAAGGTGGTGCTTTGAATTAACAAATAAAATCAAATCAGCTGATGTCATAGAGATTGTCAACAGTAACTTACTTCTGATATAAAAAAGCAAAAGGATCTGTCCTGTAAAACATCATCAAGGAAGTTTTACTAACAATAATGGAACATATATTCACTCATATAGGCAAGTTGAGGAGTAAATTACAAGTTTATATTCTCTTGGACATATGGGAAATGCAAGAGTTATAGCCAAATATCATCACATGCACGCATGTGCCTCATTTTGAATAGGCTTTTTATGTGTTCCTGAATGACTGACCATGTCGATAGGCTAAGAAGTATCAGCTTGCCTAGGATGTGTTTTATTAGGTGAATCAGCAGTTTGGACTGTGCCTACTGATGAATATACACATAATGGAACCTAATACAGAATCATAATGTAGCAAAATGTTTCCAAGTAAGGTTTCAGGAAACATGAACTTGAACTTTGCTTTCCATTAATGTGTGTGTGACCTGGGTGAATCACTTAATTTTTCCAAGAATTTATTTTAGAAAGTTGAGACTCCTTTAAGAAATGTGGTGATGGAGACTAGGACAGACAGTCCATAATACTACTGGACATAACTGAATGCGTATATTATACAGGATATTGTACGGAATCAGCACACTGATGATTCAGCAAGGAAAGAAGGCGAAGTCTCTGTTTCCATGGCCCATGTAGTCTAAGTGGAAGCTTAACTGGACTTTGTTTTGAAGAATTTTTTTTATTTGTCCACACATTTTATTACTACAGTCCATTAAACACAAAAATTGTCAAGATACTAAATATTCTTGGATTAGAACTCACAGGTTTCTAAGGCTGGTGAACAAGTCCCAAATTGGTTATGGCTCCGGGTTAGCCCTTTGTGAAGCTATGTGATGTTTCTCCCTCTGCATTTTCCTCAGTGATCAGTAATAATCTCCAGGAATCTATGTAGATTTTTGGCCTTTCCCCCCCCTCTATACCTCTCCCTTATTTAGTCTACTTTTCTGAAAATCCAGCCAGCTCAGCCTTTTCAAACTCCAAACTCTGCCTCCTGAACCCAGTGATTGTGATATGTTCGACTCCTCCTCCTTGTGCTGAGGTCTGGAAACTGCATCTAGGCAGAAGTTAGGTGACCTTGTTTTGGCCTTCCAGCTGCCCAATGTTTGAAAATGCATATTTCTCCTTTTTTTTTTTTTTTTTTTGTCATTATTTAGAGAAGGAGGTCAGGCCTAATCACCAGTTAGTCCATCTTGGTCAGACATGTTATCTATCTGATTGTTTTTCTATAATTTATTTTTCTGTTTTAAAAAGTTTATTTTTTTAAATTGATTTTAGAGAGAGAGGAAGGGAGAGAAAGAGAGAGAGAAACATCAATTTGTTGTTCTACTTATTTGTGCATTCAATGGTTGTGTCTTAAATGTACCCTGACTGGGAACCAGACCTGCAATCTTAGTGTTTCGGGATGATGCTCTAACCAACTGAGGTACCTGGCCAGAGCAAATTTCATTTTCAATTGATTAATGTATTCCTCTAATTTTTTTTCATTTTTATATTTTCATGAGCATATTTATCATAGTTATTTAAAAGTTTTTATCTGTTAAATATAACTTCTGACCCATTTGTGGGTTTGCTTCTATTGTTTACTAGAGGTCCGGTGCACGAAATTCGTGCCTGGGGGGGGTCCCCTCAGCCCAGCCTGCATCCTCTCCAATCTGGGACCCCTCGGGGGATGTCCAACTGCTGGTTTAGGCATGATCTTGGGGAACAGACCTAAATCAACAGTCGGACATCCCTCTCACAATCCTGGGCCACTGGCTCCTAATCGCTCACCTGCCTGCCTGCCTTCCTGGTTGCCCCTACTGCCCCCCACTGCCAGCCAGGTCACCCCCAACTGTTCCTGCCAGCATGGTAGCTCCTAACTACCCACCCCACTGGCCTGGTCACCCCTACTGCCCCCCACTGCCAGCCAGGTCACCCCCAACTGCCCCCTTGCCAGCCTGGTTGCCTCTTACTGTTCCCCCTGCTGGCCTGGTTGCCTCCAACCACCCCCCTCTGCTGGCCTGGTTGCCCCTAACTGCCCTCCCCTTCCAGTCTGGTTGCCCCCAACTGCCCCCCCCCTGGCCTCGTTGCCCCCAACTGCCCCCCCCTGCTGGCCTGGTCACCCATCATGTCCCCACTGCCAGCCTGGTTGCCCCATGCAGCCTGCTGTTTAGTCATTTGGTCGTCCCTCACTAAACCTCCTGCCGGCCTGGTCACCCCATGCAGACTGCTTGTTCATTCATTTGGTCATCCCTCACTAACCCCCCTGCTGGCCTGGTCATAGGCAGCCATCTTGTGAGGGTGTGAGGGTTAATTTGCGTATTACCTCTTTATTATATAGGATATTTCTTCTTACTTATGAATAACAGTTCCTTGCCTCATCATATGTCTAGGTATGTTAGGTTGTATGGTGGACTTAGCATATACAAGACTCTCCTCACTGCATTATCATCCACCAAGGAGGGCTTGTCCACTCATATAATAAGTGAGGAACTGACATTCTCAAAGTAATCAGGTATTGAGTTTAGTTGCATTTTATTTACAGTTTTAGGAAGGCTAGTAAACTTCTACTTTATCCTTTTCTCTAGTAGGTGATTCTCCAGGGTTTAAATAAGAGTTCACGGGTTTATCTCTCTTCAGACCTACCCAACTGTGAGAAGCACAATTTTGCCTTTCAGATGTTCAGTTCAATTTTCCAAACTCCTGTCCACTCAATTTCAAAATATGACAAATTTCTTGAGAGAAAAACCAGAAATCCTGTCAACGGCCTCTCATGTCAAGACCAAATTTCAGATGATGCTTATAATTAGCAAATGGCCAAGGGGGAAAATACATAGAAATGATATAATAGATCATTTTAGAAGTTTACCTCTCTGATATTTTAAAATAATTTTGTCGTTCTTGCTGCCATCATTCCCTATGGACTAAAATAGGATTTTTGTATATTTATTTCACTTTTTTAAGTTATTGCAGTTGGAATGTTGGCAAGAAATTTATGTCACTTGGAAGCAGAAATCTGCATTGTACTTTTAATTAAAAGTATATATTTATATCAAGAATCACTAATTCGTTCTTACTTTCAAATATTTTTGGTCATTCCTTATGGACTCTTGTATCTATATTTTCCAGTTTCTCATTTATTTATTTATTTTTCCTTTTTTTAAAAACTGTATTTTTATTTATTTCAGAAACTAAGGAAGAGGGAGAGAGAGATGATGAAACATCAATGATGAGAGAGAATCATAGATCGGCTACCTCCTGCACACCCCCTACTAGGGATTGAGCCGGAAATCCAGGCATATGCCCTGACCAGGAATCAAACTGTGTCCTCCTGGTACACAGGTCAACATCAACCACTGAGCAACACCAGCCTGGCTCTCTTTTATTTTTGGACATATACACACAGTTTTTTCATATTTAGTGTCTGGTAAATCTGCTCTCTTCAAGTGTTTGTGTATCTTTTTTTGAAAATCCCTGTTACTGTTTATCTATGATTCTTTTATGCCAAATTGTTGTTGTTTTAACTGGGAACTGTTGTTTTCTGTAAAAATGTATCCATAGGAAATTTTTGAGGACTGTGTAGGAGCTGAGATTCTGCACATAAAACTGAAGATTTGCTGTTACCATTCTTCTAGAAACACTACCAAACTGCTGGCATTTTAAAATGTACTTCTTTTGCTTGAGATCTTTTAGGCCAGGTAGCATGAAGTTGTACAAAAACCCTGCATGTAAGGTAGCTTATGGTTCGAAATTTCAGAAGTAATTTATTTCCCCATACTCAGTTCCCAGGTGGAGACATTTTCTTGTCATGTCTTTCTATAATTTTGTTGAATTTCTCATTCACTTTTTCTCAAAAATGTATTCCATTGAAAGTCTCAGCTTTGTGTGTAATAAATACCTTATTTGGGGAAAACATTAAAAATATTCTCCTCTCAGTTCTCCAAGCAACAAGGAAATCAGAAACTCAAGATCTCAAACATGAAAGTATACTGAGAGCTTGCTTACCCCAGGAGTTTCTGTAACTTTGTATTGGTGTCCTTTGGGTCCTTGATGCCAGCTACAAAATGTACATACATATATATGATACATATTTTATCCTACATGTATTTATACATAAATTATATATATAATTTGCATCTAATATTTTGTTTGTAGTTATTTATTTTGGAATTTTTCTCCAGTTATGTAATTGTTAGCCATACTATTTGAAAGAGGAGTCATTTTTATTTAGGTTTTATGATTTATCAGATAGGTACAAGTATTATCCTATATAATAAAGAAGTATTATGCAAATTGACCGCCATACCCTCACACAAGATGGCTACCCCCATGTGGTCACAAGATGGCTGCCCCCATGTAGTCACAAGATAGCTGCCCCCATGTGGTCACAAGATGGCCACCGTCATGTGCTCACAAGATGGCCACGCCCATGTGGACACAAGATGGCCACCCCCTTGTGGTCACAAGATGGCTGCCCCCATGTGGTCACAAGTTGGTTGCATCCATGTCATCACAAGATGGCTGCCACAAGATGGCCGGCAGGGGAGGGCAGTTTTGGGTGATCAGGCCAGCTGGGGAGGGCAGTTGGGGGCAAACAGGCCAGCAGGGGAGGGCAGTTGGGGGCGATTGGGCCGGCAGGGGAGCAGTTAGGCGTCGATCAGGCTAGCAGGT
The DNA here is from genome assembly GCF_027574615.1 of Eptesicus fuscus. Classification (NCBI taxonomy): domain Eukaryota; kingdom Metazoa; phylum Chordata; class Mammalia; order Chiroptera; family Vespertilionidae; genus Eptesicus; species Eptesicus fuscus. The sequence continues at coordinate 9,411,951 of NC_072487.1, read as the reverse complement.
GAGTGGTTAGGGGGTGATCAGGCTGGTAGGCAGGCAGGCAAGCAGTTGGGAGCCACCAGTCCCGGATTGTGAGAGGGATGTCCAACTTCTGGTTTAGACTATAAAAGTTTTAATCTAGCCCTGGCCGGGAGGCTTGGTTCATTGGAGAGTCATCCTGTGCACCAAAAGGTTGCAAGTTCGATTCCTGGTCAGGGCACATACCTAGGTTGCTGGTTCAATACTGGTCGAGGAATACAGAAGGCAACTGAATGATGTTTCTCTCACATCAATGTTTCTCTCTCTCCTCATTACTCTCTCTCTCTAAAATCAATAAAAATATATCATTGGGTGAAGATTAAGAAAACATTAATTATTGAGATTAAGTAAATTGTAGACTATTTTGTAGCTGGTATAGATTTGACATATGCAGTATTAATACCTTAAACTCTCAACTCCTATTGCTTTGATTAATAAACTCCTTGAATAAATATTTTAACTTCTAGAAGTAAAGAAGAAATCTTTTCCCTTATCATGTGATATGCAGGAGTAGTTTAACCCCTGCCTTTTAGTAGTAAATACATAAGGTTAAAGGTTCCTGTTAAAACATATTTTTATGTTTTACCTACTAAAAGGCAGCATTAAATTGAATTAAACTACTAGTTTGGGCTTTTGGCAAGTTATTGTAGTTCAAGTCATAACAGAAAACCTGCTGGAAGCTAGATATTTGAAACTGGTTTTTCAAAAGTGTAAATACTAGTAGTGAAAGTTATTGCATTGCAATTTAGCAGTATATCAGAATAATACAAAAGTATTATTGGTCCTCCAGCTGATCAAAATTCAGACAAAAGAATAGATTTATACATATAGATATTTCTATTACAATGCTTTTTTATGATGTACTTGTTTCAAAGTATTCCATACTATTTTTATGCTACAAATTCAATTCAAATAATATTAAAAGAAAGCTCCCTTAAATTAGATACTTTACACAAAACATCACAGCCTGGAACTCTAGCTTTATCTCAGTTTTTAACACCTTTCAAAAGTCATGTTTTCTTTATTATTAAAGTAATTCATTGTATATTTGCTATGCCTAGTAAAATTTAAAATTTAAAGTATACAGTTGACACATTGTAAAGATCAAATTTCAGCTGTTATTTTATTTGTTATATATAACTTCCTAAAGGGGAAAATTATGACTCTAATGAAGTTATAAATATACATGTATCAAAAATATTATTCAACTCACTGAATAATGACGGTTCCAGCAACATGCTGAAATTAGTCCAAGGAATATTTTAGAAACTAATTGTTTATAGCCTATACTAGAGGCCCACTGAATGAAAATTTGTGCACTCCAGGGGGGGTGGGGTATCCCATAAACTGGCCTGTGCTCTCTCACAATTCGGGACCCCTTGGGGGATGTCCAACTGGGGAGTGGGCCTAAGCCATCAGTCAGACAGCCTTAGCACTGCTGCAGAGGCAGGAGAGGCTCCCACCACCGCCACTGCACTGGCCAGCCATGAGCTGGCTTCTGGATGAGCAGCGCTCCCCCTGTGGAAGTGCACTGACCACCAGGGGGCAGCTCCTGCATTGAACGTCTACCCCTTGGTGGTCAGTGCACGTCATAGCAACCGGTCATTCCAGGTTGGTCTGCCATTAGGGTCAATTTGCATATTATCCTTTTATTATGTAGGATTAGAGGCCTGGTGCATGAATTCATGCACCAGTGATGTCCCTTGGCTTGGCCTACGGGATTGGGCTGAAACTAGCTCTCTGACATCCCCCGAGGGTCCCGGATTGTGAGAGGGCACAGACCAGACTGAGGGATCCCACCAGCGCATGATCAGGACCTGGGAGGGACACGGGAGGCTGGCCAGCTGGGGAGTGACCATGGGAGGGCTCCAGGGTGTGTCTAGCCCATCTCACTTAGTCCCCATCAGCCAGACCCCAGCAGCAAGTTAACCTACCGGTCGGAACATCTGCCCCCTGATGGTCAGTGCATGTCACAGCCAGTGGTTGAGTGACCTTAGCATATCATTAGCATATTTGGCCAGACACTTAGCATATTAGGCTTTCATTATATAGGATTACAAGATTTTGGGGTTAGTTACAGAGGGGTTAGTGTCCAACAGGAACAAAAGTAATAATCTTTAAAGGTTATCTGTTCCACTGGATAGGAATGATTTGCTTCTTTATAAAAAAACAAAAAAACAATTTTATCTTTCCACTGCTATATATACAAATGCCCCACAATAGTAAGCCCAGCATGGATGAAAAAAACATTTCAGTAATATCTCTTGCCTATATTTTACATTTTTAAACTTTATAAATCACATTTTTATTGTTTTCTATAGTGTTCACTTATATTCAGTAAAATGTATACTTTGAAAACATTTTATAGCTTTATTTATGTATAATTTATGTATAACACATTGCACGCATTTAATGTACCATCAGATTAATTTTGATGAATGAGATAAAGAATATGTCTGTTGTCCCCAAAGCTTCCTACTTCCCTTTTATAATCTCTTTTCATTCATGCCTCCCAGGTATAAGCCCTGAAATATCTCTATCTCTCTATCTCTATCTCTATCTCTATCTCTATCTCTATCTCTATCTCTATCATCTCTATCATCTCCTCTATCAATCTATATCCTTATCTAATCTATCAATATCACCTATATCTATCTATATATGAAATTAATTCAGCATCATTTGTTCAAAATATTACCCTACTCTATGAAATGTCTTTGAATCTTTGTTCAAATATATGCATGTATTTATTTCTGGTGTCTCAATGCTGTTTCTTTAGTCTGTCTACCTTTACACTGTTACTACACTATCTTAGTCAGTGTACCTTTATAATAAGTCTCAAAACCAGGTGGTGTTAGTTTTCTAAATTTTATCTCTTTCAAAGTGATTTGACATTTTAGGGTCTTTGCATTTTTACATATGTGGATTTTAGAATTAGTTTGTCTATTTCTAAAAAAGGAAAAACAGCCAGAATTTTCATTGGCATTGCTATAGATTAGAAATATTGAGTCTTATGATCTGTGAACTCCATTTCTTAAAAAAATATCATTAATTACTATCAGTAATATTTTGTAGTTCTTAGTGTGCAGATATTTTTTATCTTTTTGAGATTTATTACTAATTACTATACATGTTGATACTATTGTAAATGTTATTGTTGTTTTAATTCTTTTTTTTCTCTTAATCTTTACTGCCTGGTAGTTTTAAATGACAATTTAATTGGATGATATAATTGAATCTCAAAACCAAGTACATATGTATATATTTTTCTAATTTTGGAAGATTGCTATCATATGGTCATTTATAATTGCACTCAACACCACTCACCTTGCTCTTAAGGTCAGTATATCCAAGTGTAAGTCATGTTTCAATTTATCTGACAACATAACAACACTCTCAAATTGCACATACTTTTTAAAAGCTATAATAATAAAATTATATAATGTAACAGTTCACAGGCAGATAAATGACTACATATGAAAATTATGCATTGATGAAACCACTTTTTAATTTTCTGTTGATATTCTCATTCTCTCCTTCTCTTAAAATTGTCTTATATTGATTATGTTTATTCAATTCCTCCTCCTTTTTTATATATCCTACTTCTGATATTTTATTAATGTTATGATCTTTTTATTTTAAGGTACTTTCAAAATATTGTATATTTTACTTTGATTAAACATGCAAACACATATCCAAAAGAAGAAAAACAGGGACACCAACAATATTTGTACACTTGTGTTCATAGCACCATTATTCATTATAGCAATCCAGTGTCTCTTGGTAGATGAATGGATAAACATAACATGGCATATACATGCAATAGAATATTATTCAGCCACAAAAAGAAAAAAAATCAACATAATCTACAATATAAATGACCCTTGAAGGCATTGTATTAACTGAAATAAACCAGTCATAAAAGAACAAATATTGTACTATTTCACTTACATGAGTTACTTAGAGAAGTCAAATTCATAGACAAAAAGTAGATGGTGATAGATAAGTAGGAACTGGGGAAGGGGAGAATGGGAAGTTCATGTTTAACAGTCAACAGAGTTTCAGGTGCAGGAGAAAAAAAGTTTTGAAAATGGATGGTGTTGATCGTTGCATAACAATGTGAATGTACTTACTACCACAGAGCTGTATACTTGAAAATGGCTTAAAAAGTAATTTTTACATTATGCATATTTTACCAAATTAAAAAATGCAAACAGAGCATAAAAATATGAGTCAAACTTCCTTTCTTAAAAGTCTCCCATCTCGAATAATTCGCTTTTCAACCCTACAAGCCTTTCATGCCAATACCTGTATGAACAGTCACAAGTCTCTCAGGCCACAAAAAAAGGAGAGAATGTGCCAGTATGAGTCAGTTTACTACTGTTAACATCCCAGAATATTGTGCTGTGAATATTTTTGTGTTTTTTTTGGCTTTTGTTACCACTTATTATTATTATTAAATTCTCATTTTTACTCTACATTTCATTTCCTTTTTGTTAAATTTTGATTTAAATTTCATGTAATGTTTAAAGTGTTTATTTATAGGTTAAACAATACATTAGACATGCACTGCATATAAGAAATGTTAAAACAGGGAATCATTTGGGGGTCTGGAACAGATTAAATCAATTAACTTGTTTCTAATGGGAAAAAAATGCTCTGGTTTTCTAACAGCCTTCCAGAATGAGTTAAGTTTGAGAAATGAGGTTCCACTAGTATATTTTGTAGTTTGTTGGTGATATTCTACATATTTGCATATTTAGAATTCCAAAAGCTCCCATTTTAGATAAGTTAGCCCAACCCCACACCTCCATTCCCCAAAGAAAAATAAACTACAAATAGTCCTCATTTAAATCAAGATTTGTTAGGAAAAGAATTATAAAACTCACCAATTTTGTTTATCATGGTCACTGTATTCTTATTTCTAGTAATAAAAGTATGAAAAAAGGACCATAGTTAGTCTAAAAATGCATTGTCATATAGCCCATATAAGTAAAACATTAAAGAAAATGAAACAAGAAACAATAGAATGAAATTCAACTAATGTTGACTTGATTTTCTTATCTATTAGCATTTTTAATAGTAATTCAGTGCTTCAAAAAGAAATCATCTGACCTTCTGCTTACATTTATATTTAACTAGAGGCTTGGTGAACAAAATTGTGCATGGGTGGGGTCTGGACTGCTCACCCCAATTGGGGTAGAGGGGACCGATTGGGGGCTGGGCTGGTTGGAAGGAGGGGCTGCAGGAGGTTGGCCGGTTGGCCCCACCCCCAACTGGGATGGTTGGCTGGCCACAGTGCATGTCATAGTGACCTGTCGTTCTGGTTGTTCTGGTCTTTCTGGTCGCTTGGCTTTTATATATATAGATAAGATGCTACACAAACATGAGTTAAGGACAGAATTTTACAAGATAAAGGAGTTTCTTCTGAGGCCATTTCTTTTTAAGTTCTTCCTAAAGTACCCAAAAGGCAGCTGGCTCTCCATAATTAATACTGTCTAGCTTTATAGGATTTTAAAAAATGTGCTGGGCATGAAATGTTAGTTACAGTATTAGCTAAATAAATTAAACATGGAATAAAGTTTTGCTTTTTATTTTAAAGTATAAACAAAAATTTACAAGAAGATCTTACTTTTTTTTTTTCCCCCAGTGAAATATTCCTATAAAATAAATACTCTTTGGGGGTTGGGGGTAGGGAATGGCAGAACACTGAAGGACCTAATCATCTTTCCCAAAACTCTAACTTTCACAGCTTGTCTTCTGATGGATTTCTTTGTGGTCAAGCTCCCAGCACTCCCAGGACTATAGGTGGCTCAGATTCCTGACTGCATAGCAGGGATTCTCTGTGCATCCTTTCCCTCCTAGCACCTGAATGTCTATACATAAAAGCCTAAGTGACCACTACGAGCAGACAACTGGCTGGTAGCTACGACATGCACTGACCACCAGGGGGCAGATGCTCAATGCAGGAGCTGCACCCTGGTGGTCAGTGCGCTCCCACAGGCAACCACTCGCACCAGCCAACCTCCCCTGGTCCCTCTCCCTGGCCGGCCCCCATCCGCCCCAATGGGGACTGGGCGAGTTGGCCCTGATTGGGCCCAATCACCAGCCAGGCCGAAGGACCTCACCCATGCATAAATTCATGCGCCAAGCCTCTAGTATAGGTTTAAAAGCTCTATAAACTGTAGTGAGCTATTCTAGCCCCAAATCACAGTAGCAAAATATTTCATTTTAGGTGAGGCAGTTTATTTTGTTGAAGGTAGAGAAATGTACCACCCTCTTGTTTTTGTAACAAAACGTCAGAATTATTTTCTGTCCATCTGATTAAAATTAGAGGTATTATTTGACACTTGTATCTTCAACTCAAATTTAGGACCATGGATAAGAAACTTAACTTTCTGAAGTGTTTGAGTTGACTTGAAATACTAATATGTCATCTTAAATAAAGCATATAAGTTGAAGTATATGATATAGAAAACGTAATCCCACATTAACCATAACCTCAGAATTGTATTGAACTTGAGCCTAGCAACTCAGAGGCTTCCTGACACCTATGATGTCTTGGTAAGCACATTTGGGAAACATTGATTTTTCCAATCAGCATATGTTCAGTGCAGTGTGAATTTCAGAATTCCAGTTTTCCCTATTCTATGTAGGTGAATTAATCAATACCTCTAAAACTCAATATTACATGTAAAAGAGAAATAATAATTGTATTTAGTTATTCAGCTTTTGTAAAGTTTTATATATATGTGTGTGTGTGTGTGTGTGTGTGTGTGTGTGAGTGTGTGTGTGTGTGTGTGTGTGTGTGTGTTGGACAAGTTGGACATCCCTCTCACAACCTGGGACCGCTGGTTCCTAACTGCTCACCTGCCTGCTGGCCTGATTGCCCTGACTGCTTTCCCCTGTTGGCCTGATACCCCTAACTGCTCTCCCTGCCGGCATGATTGCCCCTAACTCTAACTGCCTCTGCTTTGGCCCCGCCACCATGGCTTTGTCTGGAAGGACATCTGGAAGGTCGTCCAGAAGATGTACAGTCTAATTAGCATACTACCCTTTTATTAGTATATATATGTACAAACACACACACACACACACACACACACACACACACACACTGATTGGCCAGATTATTATGATCTCTGAACACATAATAATCTGGCCACTCAGTATATATATATATATGAGGGCCGGTGCATGAATTCATGCATGGGTGGGGTCCGGCCAGCCTGGCCAGGGGGAGGGAACATGGGTGGTTGGCCGGCCTGCCTGCTGGTCGAACTCCTGGTCGAGGGGACAATTTGCATATTAGCCTTTTATTATATAGGATATACACTGAGTGGCCAGATTATTATGCATTCAGAGATCATAATGATCTGGCCACTCAGTGTGTGTGTGTGTATATATATATATATATAATTATATAAATGTGTATATATATATATATATATAATATTTATATATATATATATATATATATATATATAATCACAGTGTTTAGCATATAGTAATTTCTCAATAAATATTTACCATGTTTTAATATAAGTAGGAAAATTGGGCTATTAAGTAGAGGTTCTGTTCTCTTCATGCTGGGCTAGGACACACACAAAGGACATGCAAGACATTTAATTGTCTCTAGAAGGACAAATTTTCAAGTTAGGGCATTATTATACTCAGACTGGAAAATATTTTATACTTAGATTGAAAATAATTTATACATGAGTGTTTCAATATCACAATTCATAAATGAACATAAACAGAAAAAGAAAAGGTAATGAAATAAGGCCTTATTGCGCCATAGGAAACATTTATTAGAAATCTTTCAGCTCAACTGTGATTTAAAAGGAATGGAAATTCTATGAAATAATCTAAAGGCAGGATTGATGAGTTTATAAGGGAAATATAGAGTCTACCATTGTTCAAAAGATACCAAGCAGGCAACGTAACTTTTAAGGGAATGTTGTGAAGTCGGGGGAGGAGGAACATGAGTGAGGAAGATCAGGTACATAATTATTATGATACTCTAGGTATCAGATGATACATGTTGAGTGGTATTTTGTTGAAAGGGGATAATAGCTTTAAGAGCCATTTTTCTTAATAATAGACAGGATTTTACTGCTACATGGTGCTAAGAAGGTTAATATCCCAAATATATCTGCATTTTTATTCTCAATCAAAACACTTTATTCACATAACTGATGACTACCTGCACTTGATTTAATGCTGAAATGCCAACCTGGGACTTAAAGAAAAAACTTAATGTCAGAGTGGAAAGAGGCTTAAATTGAAAATAATCATCCAATTCAACTCATCATTATTTAAATAAGAAAAATGAAGACATAAAATATGCATTTACATGAACATTATTTCTCTCTTAGGAATTAAAAAATATAAGTTGTTGACCTGACCAGTGGCTCAGTTAGTTGGAGTGTCGTCCCATACACCAAAAGGTTGTGGTTTAGACCCTGGTCGGAGCAAATACATGAGGCAACTGATCAATGTTTCTCTCTCACATGGATCACTCTGTCTCTCTCTTTCTCCCTTCCTCTCTCTCTAAAAAAATCAATAAAAACATATCCTCAGGTGTGAATTAAAACAAAACAAAACACACAAGTTGCTGATGGAGGGGCAGACAATTATCTGGTACCACACATGCAGGTAGAAGCCCACTGTTTCAGAACTGGGAGGAGAAAGCACATCAGCCTTTAGAGAAGCTCAAGAAACTGCACATTCCCTCCCTTCCTCTGGCCCCGGGCCCAGGCAAAGGCCCACTGTTTCCAGGGATAAGTGAGAGAGCAAAACCTGCCCTATCGGAAGGACGGGAAATATTTTGGGGCCCATCATCGTGAATTAAGAAATGCAGAGGTGTGTTACTCCTGTGGAAGGCACAACACTTCTAGCTAGTGGCCTCAGGCAGAGGGACAGTGCTCTTCAGGAGGGAAAAGAGAGATTGTTTGACCTTATGAGTGGAAATGGGAAATTTGTAATCATACAAAGAGGCTTGTTACCAATGAGGAAGGTGGAAGGGCAAAAAATTATTCCCCCCCCAAAACTAATGCAGATAGAGGACATGGTTTGGCTCCTGGGAATGAGCGGAGTCGCACTCGGATGCTGGCTCATGAGTGCCAGGAAGCATCTTCCTGCCTCCAGCATGGATTTTGTGCCCCGTCAAAGGCAGTGGCTAGAGGAGCAGCAGGAATGTGAAGAGAGACCCTCCCGGTGACTCAGGCGCGCAGAGCCTGCCAAAAGCAAAGCACAGGGTGCACCAAGAGCACTGGCCCTCCAGGCCCACACGAGGCACAGACAGCAGCAGCCCTAGAGCTGGGGGCATTTTAATGAGGTTCAGGAAGATTACCGAAAGCCAGCCCAGGTCAGTGACTGACGGTCTTCATTCAACCCTGGCCCCTGCCCACACTACCAGGAGACTAATAATAATAATGATAATAACAACGAAGTGAAAGGAAACTCTGGGCTAAAATAGTGATCTCATTACTGTTCTTTCACACCTGATGCTTTGCATTCCTTTACAAATCTGGAGCCTCACATCAAAGCAAGAAAAAAGAAAACAAAAGCACTGTCAAGATATAAAGAAAGCAACAGAATCACACTCAGAGATAACCCAGATGTTAGAACTCACAGGAAAGTACTTTAAATTATAACGATTAGAATGCTAAAGGACCTTGTGAATCAGACAGACACATGGGGGATTTTATCCAGAGGTAAAAATAAATAAGTCAAAATGCAAAAGCTAGAAATAAATGAAAACATGATAGTAGAGATAAAGAATTACATCAGAGAGCTCATTACCAAACTGTTTAGAGTTAAGGAAAGAATCAGTAAATTTCATAATAGGTCAATACACATTATTGAAACAGAAGCATAAAGGGACAAAAGCAAAGCAAACAAAACAAACAATCAAAAAACCTCAGAGAATTTAAGAATTCAGTGATAATATAAAATAGACTAAAATACCTTTTATAGGAATCCCTGAAGAAGAAGACAAAGATAAAGGGACAGAAAAACATACAGATACTAGTATTTAAAGAGATAACTGAGAATTTTGAACAGTTTTGAAAGAAAACAAATCATAGATCCATTAAACTCAAAAACTCCCCAGAAGGATTAAACAAAATTTAAGTTAAACATACTGAGAATAATCATAGTTAAACTGTTAAGTACAAAAGATAAAAAAATATATTAATTTTATACATAGAAAAACATGTATCATTATCTAACTAAAAACAAACAAAAAAACCCCAAAAACAAGATATAATAATGACCTATCAACAACTATGCAAGCCAGAAACCAATGATGAACTTAAAATAACTGAAATAAAAAGGTCAACAGGAATCCTACACACACTGAGTATATATGTAAAACAACAACAACAACAATAAAATGGAGGTATTTTTAGAGAAATAAATGCTGAAAGAGTCCATTCATTGCCAATGCATTTGCACTAAAATAATGTTAAAGAAATTTCTTAAGGCAAAAGGGGTATGAAAATAGATTGAAACTGAAACTACATAATGAAAGAAAGAGTGTAAGAAAGGATGAAATAAAGATTAAAAACCACAACTCTTTTCTATTGTGCTAAGGATAATTGATAGCCTAAATAAAAATACTAACTCTATATTGTGGAGATTATCATATTGAGGGTGGAATGCATGACTAAAATAATAGAAATATGAGAGGGAATAAGTAAATATACTTAAATGCTTTTACATTATATATGTTGGAATAATATAAATGTTAGGTCACTAAGTTAAAAAATACACTGAGTGGCCAGATTATAATGATCTCTGAACACATAATAATCTGGCCACTCAATGTATATCCTATATAATAAGAGGCTAATATGCAAATTGTTCCCTAGACCAGGAGTTTGACCAGCAGGCAGGCCGGCCAACCGCCATGTCCCCTCCCCCTGGCCAGGCTGGCCGGACCCCATCCATGCACGGATTCATGCACCAGGCCTCTGACTCTTATATATATTCATACAGACACACTGAGTGGCCAGATTATTATGCATTCAGAGATCATAGTAATCTGGCCACTCAGTGTATATTTAAATCCCTTGAGAAACACAAAAATATTTAAAAACTTGTATAAGTAATAATTTTTAATAAAACTTCTCATTTAAAAGAAAGTTTTGTTTTTTGATATGTAGTGAGATAATTTTTTAAATATCAAGACTCTGATTTCATGACAAAACCAATTAATATCTTTCAATCTAAATAACACTTTAATGATAAACATTAAAATAATTATTTAATAATTCTATTCCAACATCAGGACAATTTGTTAGAAGTGCTAATTTAAAATTTGTATGGATTGTAGTAGAGATTTTGTTATTTCATTAGGTCATTTCAATCCACTTTGGTTTTGCACATCCCATAGATATGGGGCCACTTGGGGGTCTCATAGAGGAATGGCTCCTATGGGCATTCTCAGAAGAGCCCTCAAACTAAAGAGTTCCTGAGAACATGTTCCATTAAACCCCATTACAATCTCCAAAAAGTGACACATTGTTTTCCTTCTAAAAACCAATTCCCTAAGACTTGGAGAGAGTCTTTATATTTAGATCTCCCCCTCCCTCATAATATTCATGAATATTTGAAACAAAGGTAGCAGATTAAAAATTCTGAAATATTTTCCTGAGTTTCTGTGTGCATCTTTGTTCCATGCTCTAAATTTTTGCTAGTAAAATTTATTTTTATTTCACATCATCACAAATTTCTTCACTCTTTAGTTTCCTGGTACAATAACTTTCCTAGAATTTTTATCATGTTAAATTCCTGAGTGTGATCATTTCTCTCATTCCTTCAAGAGTCCTCCAGAATTCTTATTGTTTCGAAAGCAAGGTGTGGTCAAGATAGAGTATTAGTTTGGGTTTTTCAGAGTAACAGACAATAGGGTAGATATATAGCAATAGAGATATAGATCAGGATATTTATTATAGAAATTAGCTACCATAATGATGGAGGCCATGGAGTCCCATGATCTGCCTTCTGTAAGCTAGAGAAGCAGGGAAGCTGGTGATGTAATTCATCTGAGTTGAAGGCCTGAGAAGCAGCGAAGCCAATGATGTCAGTCCCAGCCCGAATCCCAAAGCCGGAGAACCAGGAGCACAACGCAAGCCAAGAGCAAATGTCCCCTTTCTCAGTGGTCTCGTTCTACTCAGACCCTCAGCATTCCAGACCCTCAGCCTATCCTCACTGGTGAGAGTGATCTTTACTTAGTCTAGTGATTCAAATGCTAAACTGTTCTAGAAAAACCCTCAGACATAATGTTTCATAGCCCTCTGGGCATTCCTCACCCATTTGAGTTGGCACATGAAATTAACCATCATGAATGTGTACACTAATATTAAAAGTAAAATTCTGGATACTATTAATTTACTCTCTAAGTTAATTTTCTACTGTTGTGTCACTTTTAAAGATTATTGAATTTAATCGACATGAGGTTTCTGCTTCAAACCAGGATGTAATAACAAAAGACCAGATTTACCATTACACACGGAACACGTAAAATAGTACACAAAGTATATGAAAAAACTGGGTGCATAACATTGGACATTAGGCAACAAAGCACAGAAATCCCAGAGATATGAGCAACAAACAAGGTGAGCTTTATCATTACCTGGTTTGCTGCCTAGGGAGAGTGTCCAGGATACAGTAAAGAGCTTTAGGGGCTTGGGGGATGATGGAGCTTAGTGCTCTCCCTGAGCTAAGAAGACAAAACTGATAATTTGGCAAGATAAGTGAATAGAGATCAAATAGCAGAGAAATGAATTGTGAAGTGGTACACAGAATGACAACTCCGAAAATCTGTAGAGCGGAGCCCTCAAGTGTTTACGAGAAGAGTGATCAATCCATATATACAGTATGTATTAACTAGCAGTAGCTGGGGAAGCAAACACCTCAAAGGTGTTTACAGATACAAAATGATTAGAGAGAACGTTACCTGCTGCTCAGACAGTACAGGGAATGGCACCTGTTTCCACCAGCCAGGTGGAATTGTTCATAATCCACAAGACTCAATGGTCTTGTTTTAGTAGAGGGAAATGATCATACCTAAACAAAATACTACTTTGTTCACACCTAATAAATTTTAAAAGCAAGACCTGAAAAGACCAAACTTTTTCTAAGTAAGTGTCTTATAGAATAGAGCTCAATGATATTTATAGATATAAAAATATCCAACATTCAACAAGGTAAAATTCAATCTCTAAAATTCAGTAAAACATTTCAGAATTTGCATTGAAAAGAATCAATATGACCCAATGTAAGGAGAAAAATTAATCCATCAAAACTAACTTAGAAGTAACACAGATTTAGAAATATTAGAGTAGTCTGTGATGTCATTACAACATACATTACAACTGTATGACTGTATTTTATTTGTTCAAAGCTAAAGATCAAACATAGTATATATAAAAAAAGAAATATATATTACAATACCCAAATCAAATTTCTAGAGATGAAAACTATAATGTCTGAGATAAAATAAATACAATGGGCATCACAGAAAAAATTTATTAGGGAACTTGAGCAAATAGTAAGAAAAATTTAAAAATAATAAAATAAATATAGAATGAAGACCCTCTACTGGGGAAGAAAAGGAAAAAAGATTCAGTTTATTGTAGTAAACCTTCAAGTTGCAAACTATACATGTAACTAGAGTCTCCTAAGAAAATAGATAGAGGGGGAAGAGAGAGGGAAAAAAAAAAACACACAACTCTACCCATAAGACACATGAATGATTTATCCAAGACACATCAAAATCAAATTTCTCAAAACCATCAATAAAGACGTAATAAATCTTTGTTTTTTTTTATTCCTCACCCTAGGAATAAGGATATTTTTGCCATTGATATTTAGTGAGAGTGAAAGGGGAGAGAGACAGAGAGGAGAGAGAGAAACATTGGTGTGAGAGATATAAATCTATTTGTTGCCTCATACACCTGCCACGACCAGGCAGTGGGGTGGGGATCAAACTTGCAACCAAGGTATATATCCTTGATCAAGAATCAAGCACACAACTCTCCAGTGAGCAGGCCAACGCTCTAACCATTGAGCTCACCAGCCAGGGCAAGAGGTAATCTTAAAGGTAAGCAGACAAAGATGGTACAGCATCTACAGAAAAATAAGGATAAAGATGACAGTAGATATCCTGTTTGAAACAATAGAAGTGAAAATATAATTGAGAAAATGTAAATTTAGTATTGTATATAAAATAAAACATATTTTTGAAATGAAGCAAAATGAAGACTATTTCAGGTATATAAAAACTGAAAAAAATCACTATTACAAGAAATATTGATGCGGTCCTCATGCAGAAGAATACTGATACCAGAAAAATATATGATATAAACAAGGAAACAAATAAGACATCTTACCTAATAAAAGAGAAACATGCAAATTAACCATCACTCCGCTACCCCCACAGCCAGAGTGAGTATGCAAATTAACCCAACAAAGATGGAGGTTAATTTGCATATGCAGGCACAGAGCGGCCAGGAAGGGCATGACGCCTGCTATGAGGGGAAGAGGGTCGGTGCAAGGAGCTACTGGAGTGGTGCTCCAGACAGAAGTGATGACTTGCCAGTTCCTGGGCGGGCCGGGAGTGGGGACTCGCCGGCTTCCAGGCGGCTGGGAGTGAAGCCAGGGGAAGGAAGGCCTATTCTTGCACAAATATTGTGCAACGGGCCTCTAGTCTATAATAATAAAAGGGTAATATGCTAATTAGACTGAACAGCTGAATGACCTTCTGGACGACCTTCCGGACAAAGCCAGGGCTGCGAGGGCCGAGCCCCTTGCACGAATTTCGTGCATCGGGCCTCTAGTTATATGTATAATTATTATTTTTCTTGTTGTTCAAATGTATTTAAAATATAATGGTTTCAACAAAAATAAAAGCAATATCTGAAGATGTATTAAAGGCAAATGATCTGATTCCCCAATTAACAGGCAGAGATTGTGAGACTGGATTAAAAAGGAAACATTTACTATATGCTGCTACAAGAAAAGCAGTGGAAATAGAAAACAAAATTAAGTTACATGTTAAAATATGAAAAATATACATGTTAACAGTAGTCACAAAAGAGTTAGAGTAGCTATTCTAGTATCAAAGGAAATTTCATACCAAAGAATATTCCCAGGATAAAAATCATCTCAATATATAAGAGGTCAATCGAGCAAATAGACAAAATAATCCTAAGCATTTAAGCATCCAATAACAAATATTCAAAGTCTGTAGCAAAATGGATAGATTTTTCAACAAATGATGCTGGAATAATATAATGCTGCACAAAATGAACTTCAATTCAGACATGACATCATGTACACAAAGGGATAATATATGTACCTGAATATAAAATTTAAAACTATAAAATTTTTCTAAGAAAACATAGGAAATGATCTTTGTAAAGTTGGGATTAGGCAAAGATTTCTTAGAATTGATAACAAGAGCATAATCCATAGAACGCAAATTGCTAAATGAGGTACTTGAAAATTAATAGATTCTGCTCTTTGAAAGAAAATGTTAAGAGACTTAAGTCACAGACTGAAGAAATATTTGCAAATCAAATATATGATGAAGTATGTGTATCAAAAATATATAAGAAACTTAAAATACAATAAGAAAATAAAAACTAATAAAAACAGGTAAAATATATAAAGGTGGCAAATAAATACACAAAATGCTTAATATAATTAGGAATTAGAGAAATGCAAATCAAAACCACAATGAAAGGTCAGGTTACCTCTCCAAAGCCAAATGTAAAAAGATTGATTATATCAAATTATCAGTGAGGATGTAGAGCAACAGGTACTCACACACTGCTGGTGTGAGTGTAAGATGTACAAACACTTGGAAACAGTTTGTCAGTGTATTTATTTTTCATTAAACACACGTCTGCCATACATCCAGGTATTTCACTTCTAGTGTAAATTAAGGCATAAAAGTAAATGTCCACTGAAAGGCCTATACATATATGTGCAAAGATTTTTATTTGTAATAGTCCAAAACTGAAAACAGCCCATGTGTCCATTGACAGATGAATATACTATAGTACTGTTGACAAAAAACACTGTCGTAATGTACATAGTGGAATAGTACTCAGCATTAAGAGTAGAAAATTGATTCACGTAGCAACATGTCTGAATCTCAAAATAATTATTCTGAGTGGTCAAAACCAGGCAAAAAAGCATATGTACTATATGATTCCATTTTATGGAAACTCATGTACAGTGATTGAAGGTGGATCAGTGGTTGCCAGAGGATGGGGTGGGAATGGACAGGAGGAAGGGAATAGAAAGGGAAGGCGAAAAGTACTGATATGTCAAACATATAATGGTCTGTGATGTATACTCTGCTTTCTGATTCCAAGACATTGTGCTAATGGCAATTATAGAGAATATGGCTATATTGGCATAGAGCTACAATTAACCCAGGTCTTACACTAACTAGATACCTTAAGCCAATTATGACTTTGTAAAAGAGTTAAGCATTGTGAAACTAGAAAATTGGACTAATAAAAATGTAGAAGGCTTTTGATATAAGAAATAATGATATTTATTTTTTTCTTATTACCTGTAACTATTGTGAAATCTATATTGTATAATTTGCACTCTTTGGAAATCAAATTTTTAAAATGTTATTAAACACAAAATCAATGCACTAGCAAACTGTTTTGCATAAGAAATAATAGGTATCATTGCTATTTCTTCTATTGAAATTGCATTTTCATACCTTTAATATTAGCTGTAATAAACAATTGCATTACTATTTCTTTAAAGTTTCCTTTAAAATATTCAACTGATTTTCAAGTCTACATGCCAAATAAATTGAAATAAACTATATTTCTTTAAAAGAGGTTATTAAATTAATCACATAGCTCCTAATATCCTCTTGAGGCAAGTCATACTATTAAATTATAAATAAGTACAGTTAAATGCCAAGAAACTGTTTGTCTTTTAAAGAAGACTTTACAAGCCACACATTTTGCAGTCCAATTGGTATCGCTGACTTCCAGCCTTGGGTAACTGATACTCCATGTTGTCAGTAAGCCTATTTCAGAACAGCTGAGTGACTTTAACATGTGCTTCTTGGAGAACAGTCCCCCTGTGACCCATGGCTGAATTCAGATTGACTGACTTCTGTGTCAGTAGAGTTGCTAAAATTATATCATTGTGCTTTGGATCTAGTTTCAGTCTTCCAAAATCCTACAGAGTTTTAAAATGTTCAAATACCTCAGCGTTGTGTTTTGTTTTTGTTTTTTTCCTGGATCATCTTTTTCATGTCCCCCTGTACGTTTGTCACTATCTGTACTGAGCAAATTGCCCAGAACTCCCACTGCCTTAAAATGGTGAAAACAAAATTGGCCAGGGAAGGCAAGCCACAGAAAGTCTGCTTTGATTGACCTATGGCTGAGGTGAACAGCAATCATCACTGAATGTAGCTTTCGGTATTCTGATAAAATTCTGAAAAATGTAATAGCATCAACTCATTCAACCTGGGGCTAAAACCCTTTCCAAAAACTTAAGAGATTAGTACTGTAAACACATTTAAAATGTTAAAATCATATGAATAAAAATAAATGTCATTAAAAAATTAGAAAAAAGGAAAAGACATTCATAATTCTCTTCATAGAAGTAGCATTTATTTACTCTAACACTTGTAAACAAATTGCAGTTGTGCATATTAAGACTGGATTTTTTAATTCATATTTATGTATAAACTAGAGGCCTGGTGCATGAAAATTCGTTCACGAAAAGCCACAGTCCAGCTGATCAGGGGAAGACACCGCCTCCATTACCCCGCTGCTGCTGCCACAGCTGGCTGCAGCGGCTGCTGGCCCTCCTCAGCCCTCACAGCCACTGAGGCTTTGTCCAGAAGCATGTCCAAAAGGACATCCGGAAGACATCCGGTTTATCCATTCTAATTAGCATATTACCCTTTTATTAGTATAGATGGAAGAGACACTACTTTCAAAAAGCACTTGCATTCTGGTTTTTCTGCAGATTAGAGGAAACTGATGAAGTTAGTCTACTGTACTTCATGTATGTGATAGACTAGGAATGTCTTAATAATGTTTGGGTAAAACAGATATGTAAAGGTTTGATGTGTTCACCTAAAAATACAGAGCCAAAGAGAGAGGCAACACGTGTTTATTTGCAATAAAAAAGAATTGCTGTTCTGGGAAGCACAGATTCAGGCAGAAACTCAAATAGTGTTCTGACGAGGAGGTGAAGGCAAGACGTGTTTATAAAAAAAAGGGGGGGAAATAATTACATGAAAGAGGGAAGGAATTTCTATTAGTGTTAATAACCAAGGAAGGAATACTATAGGTGCAAATAAGAGAAGTCGTTCTTAGCTAATTCTATAGAATGTCTTTCATTTTCAGTCTAGTAGTCAGGATGTCGGCTTTTCTGTTTGAAATAGTTGTTTGAAATACAATGTTGGTTTGGCCAAGTCCAAAGGTTTTATTGCTCAACTTAAATGTTCCAAAGGTTTGAGGAGTAAGATATGCAAAGCGATTCGTCTGGGATGGGGACTCTGACTCCACTTTGTAGAGGCTCCGCTTGTATTATTTTTCACAGATGAGTGGCTATAAAATGTCTTTGACAACCAGTAGTTGGGATTTGTCATTGAAACCAGACATGGGAGGGCCTATTTGTCTACGTGATGTCTTCTAACCCCTGAACATTTTGGCTTTTGTGCGTTCAGTTCCAAAGAACCAACTATGAGTATGCACTTCTCACAGGAAGCTAAGGTTTTCCTGTCCCAGGTCACACCGTGTGGGCTGACACGCTGCTTCTTTCCTAATGGAAGAGTTTTGTTGTTGATGTGCAGTGCTCTCAAGGGGTTTAGTAAGTTAGAAAAGAAACACTTAACTTTAAAAATAGTTCAGTGAGAAGCCATGTGGTAGAGAGAGCCCTGGGGCAACCTGGAACTGATAGGGGAGGACGTTTAGCTGCTCTTTGGGGAGAAACTTTGGCTGCCTCAATCTGGGTGAGAATCTAAAATTACTACTTTACATCCTCAGCTTCATGCCCCAAGAGAGTACTAAGCCCTATTTTTTGACAGCTCTTCTAATATCTACAATCCATGACTCTTAAAATGCATATATGCCCATTACTACGTTTATTCAAGAAACTACAGATGTCTGTACTTAAAACTAACCACTCATTTCAGAGAAAATTCAACTAAAAGTAGGAAAATAGTTGCTAATACCTTGAGACATGACATCTGAGGATAGCAAAGTGGGAGGAGCCTCAAGTCTTTGAACAGCATGGAGATACAATGACATTCTTTCTCAAACTTACAAAGACTCTTGTTATTTGCGCATTATCCAAAGGCATTGTTTTTCCTTAAAAACTCAGGAGTCCCTCTACAGCAGCACTTCACTAATCACATAGAAAGCATGGGCATATATGCAGAATAAATTCATATACTCAGCCTGAAGGAAATTCCCCCTGAGGCACTTATGAAAGACAAGCCGTTTGAAGAACATCATTGCAATTGAGAGCAACTATTACTTATCCTGTCTGAGTGCGTTGGACAGTAATGATAGGAGAAATGTGTTATGCTTATTGCAGGAGGGTTGTGTAAATTTAAGTTAACAATATTCTAACAAAATTCCTCCCACTCTAAATCCTGTTATGTAAATGCAAACTCTTTTAATAAGTAAGCAACACCAGTGGAAAAGAAAACAAAAGAATACTTTAAAAATAAAAATTGAATGGGATGGAATTTAAAATTGAACCAACTTCATATATTCACTCTTATCCTTGAAGGAAATGGATTTTAGCTACAGGATGACATATTTACCTTGAATTAAAAAGTAACCCTAAGTAAGGTTGTCTAAAATAGCCTAACTGAATTTTTTAAGAGAAGGGAAATAATAGGATGAAGGCCTTTAAAACAGTGATAATTTCACCGTGGCTGGTTTGGCTCAATGGATAGAGTGTTGGCCCATGGACTGAAGGGTCCTGGTTTTGATTCTGTCAAGGGCAATATCTCCATTGCAGGCTGGATCCCAGGCCCTGATAAAGTGTAAGATGTATTTATTTTTAACTTTAAAATAGAAGATTCTTCACTAAGAACACCAAACGCCTTGTTTATAAGAGTGACAATTTATAAGAGTGTTCTCACTATTAGAACAATATCCATTTGGTATATTTTGCATATCCTCTCCTCAGCCTTATCTCCCTATTCTATTATTTGAAGTTGTATTCAGATAGTCACATCTTTGTATAAAGAAGCAGTTATATGCATGTTTTTCATTTTAGAAAAATTTATCTGAGTATTTTTGTCTCATTATTTGATTTTAAATTATCCCCAAGATCATTATTTTTCATTGTTAGAATTTAAATTTTTCTAACTTAAATTTTCTATAGTGGCCATATGGATTCTCATTTCTGTGCTTCAATTTATATTTTAAGTATACTTTTTAAAATTATACATATTAAAAATCTGTATCACATATGCCTCAGGCCCGAATGTCTCTTGATATGAAAATATTGTCTTTATTCTCTTTTTAAATAGATTTGAATTGTGAACTATATACCAGACAAGTTTTGTTAATATATTTTAGCAAGAGTTCAATTACCTAGCAAAGAATTACCTCATAATGACTCATGGTGTGGGGCTTTCAATCTAGTCACAGTCTAAGTGATCATCATCCCTGGAGAAAACTAATGAAATATTAAGTACATATTAATACCAATGTATAAACATAAAATCAAATTTATATTCATAACATATATTTGTGAAAATTAATGGATATATAATCAGAAAAGCACTTAATTTTACAAAGATTATCTATGAAATGTAGATTCTAACTAGAAAACCGGTCTTAAATTATATCTAGTTAAATATCCATGTTTGAGGGCTGAAAAGAGAGCACAAAATTATAAAACTTTTACCAGTTAAATCTTACATTGCTTTAAAGAAAATAAAAACCTGATCCTCCTAACCTTAAATAAAAGAATATTTATTGGCTTGTGGAAAGTAAAACATCCAAAGATGTACTAACATCAGTGACCTTGACTCATAGCCCACCCAAATGATTTCATCAAATCCCTGTTTCATTAGTTTGTTTCCATTTCTCATTTCTCATGAATGCTGTACCAATTGAGGCTCAGTCTTTATGTGTTAAAATATTGGAGCTTCTCTACCCCTCCATTCCTTCAATGGGAAAATGGGAAATGAGTTAGCGGCTGTGTACCATATTTACAGTAAGTCTCATTTATTCTTCTCAGTGGCCTAGCTATGAAGTAATCGTGATAGCCTGGAGAAATCAGTTTGTTTAGGTTTGATTCATGTGCTTTAATTTGCAAACTGTGGTACCAATCTAATTTAACAGAAAGGTTGTTTGGAGGAGAGGAATTCAGATGACTTCCCAGATGGATATCAGATCCAAATGACTCAAAGGAGAGTGAGTGTATGGAAAGGCAAAAACCACATATGTCTACTACAAAAAAAAAAAAAAGAAGAATGAGAGGCTTCATATAAATATAAAGCATTTCTGTTCTAGTTACCATGGCTGATAGACTGCTTGAACAAAAAGCCCTGTTTTGGGACTGCCCTTAGGGAAGTCTAGCAACAACATTCATATGTTTTACTGACATAGAGTTCATGCTGAAAAATATCGCTTTTTTTTAGTAACTCATTGTCAATCCTTAGAGAAGGTCATATTTATGCTACCTTTTTCAAATTTGCTTGCCACTAAATTAGACAGGTGCCTTTGCTGGAAAAATTCTTAACAGTGCTTGTGGGCTGAAATTATAGATCAAATATAATACAGAGGGCAGACTGTTTCAAGAAATCTTCTATTCCATGCACTTATTTAAAGAAAACTGACTTCGTTTATCTTACAATTTGCTCCAAATATCTTACATGTCTTTACTAATGTAACCTTTTCTAAAAAAATGTATACATACTACCTCACAAATGTCCCAGTGTTTATCCAGAGTATAGGTATAATTGAATAGCCCCGTTAAACTAGAACTCTGAAGTAAAAAATATTCATATGTTGTATTTTTTTTTTAATAAAAGAAGTGTATCCTGCGAGTAATTTTCCCAAATAGAAGCACATGGAATCCTTATCGAGTCATAATGAAATCGCTCCTATTTGCTGATAATACTCTACAGGCTTTACAAGGTCAGCAAAAAGAAATCACTCCGTAATAAAACCCGATGACCAAAAGTATCTATTAAGCATACATTTCTTATGAAAGCCAAGATACTTATTTTCCTCAGAAATATCTTCAAACCAAGATATTGTACATAATGTTTTACACATTTATGTTTGGACTTTCAAATATATCAGTTGCAACACGTCTATTGCTATTTTTCAACTTGTAAACCTAGCCATTTATTACTACTCTTCCTTTCTCTTAGTGTGGTTTCTTACCCAAAATAAAATAAACTTACAATCCAAATTAGATGAGATACCTTAGTATCCTTTTCATAAAACCATCTCAGGGACATATAGCATTTTTAATCAAACCATGTCAAAACATTCTTTATTAATCACTAGAGGCCTGGTGCATGAAATTCTGCATGGGTAGGGTCCCTAGGCCTGGCCAGCAATCAGGGCCGATCTGTGGGGTGACTGGCAGAGCAATTAGGGTGCACCTGGAACCAGAGAGGAGGGAGCTCGATTCCGGGGTGCGTCACCTGAGAACTGCCCTCTTGAAATCCGGGACCCCTTGGGGGATGTCAGAGAGCTGATTTTGGCCTGATTCCCGCAGGCCAGGCCAAGGGACCCCACCTGATGGAGGGACCCCACTCATTCCGCTGACGCCCTTCCAGCACCGGCACTTCTCCAGGTGTGGCCAGCCAGGGAGGGACTATGGGAGGTTGGTTCCAGGGCGTGTCCAGCCTGTCTCTCCCAGTCTCGCCCCACCAGCCATCTTCTAATTAATTTCCTTTCAATGTGCACAAATCCATGCACCAGGCCTCTAGCTCTAGTTATTAAATAGCATTAGCGAGAAACAAGTTATGATTTAAGTTTAAAAGTATATATATATATATATATATATATATATATATATATATGTGTGTGTGTGTGTGTTTTTGATATCTAAATATACATACACTCATGTCATGTATACATATTACATAAATAAAACAAATAATCAGGAAGTATGTTTAGTTACATAGAAATAAAGGGGAAAACAACATATATTTATATATGATTTAACACATTGCAGATGATCATGAGAACTCTTGCTTCATATTACACAGTGTTTTACAAAGTATCATACTTTAGAAAGATATTAGCTTGTAAGATCATGTAATAAATAACTTCAAAATGCAATGGATATTTAATTTTAAAGCGTGCCTTTAACATTTATGTAAAACGTTTTTTGTACTCATTCAATAGAAACTTATCTGGCCACTGGGTAAATCTAGCAATAAAACTACTGGTCCGCAATGTGTTAAGTGATTTAAAAAAAACTTATTTAGATAGCATTGTTATGGGAATGATAGTGTAAATGATGACAAAAAATTTTTTAAAATGTCATTTTCTGTATTTAAATTAATTATTATATATTCCCTCACAGTATACATATTGAATAAATGTACCACAAATAGTTCAGGAAACAAGACATAAACTATTCTAAGTATTTCATGATGGGAGAATTTAATGCAAAGAAAAAGTTTCGTATTATGGAAGGAAAGGGAAGCCAGAGATGAGCAATGGCAGGAAGCATCTACCATCCTTAAAGCAGGAGACTCAGCAGAAGTTACTAGACAAAAGCAGGGCCATAGAATAAGACCTGGGCCCTGGCATGAATGGCTGTGATCATGGCCTAATGAGCCACGGCGAGTGGAGACCAGAACAGAAGACCTGGTTATTTTTCTCTCTCCTTGCCCTTTTATCTTCGTAAGTGCCTTCTATTGGCTGGATCTATCCAGCAAACAGAAAAGTACTGGAGAGGGAATGTCATCCGTAATAGAAAGCAGAGCGGGAGAAGGTCAAGTGCAGAGCAATTAAGCATAATAAGTGTCTATTTTTTTTTTTTGGGGGGGGGAATGATGAGCCATTTCTAGATATCAAGGACAACCTGGGATTTGGACAAAAGAATAAAAGTTCCTTTAAACTGTATTAATTCACATTCCTTTTTGCAGTAACTTACTACTCAGTTGACTTTGCTTCAAGACAGCATACTGTGGGTATGGGAAGCAACAAACTCTTGTATCAAAAATCTTGATTGGAAGCTCAATTCTAAAAGTATTTCTATTATGAAAACATATTTTACTCCTGACCATATCCCATGAAAAAGTTCTCTTTTCTATTTCTATATATTTTAATACAATACATACATTATTCTATTCCAATGAAAGGGCATGTTGAGAAGATAGAACTATACAGTGTCTACTTTATCAATACATTTTAATGACTTTTAGAAATAAATTAATCATTGACAATGAAATAACTATAAGTAGAAAATTGGCAGGGCAAATGCTCAATAAATATTTTGGAGTAAATAAATAAATCAAGCTCTAGAGTGGTTAATCCAAATAAAACAGATCAAGAACCCTTAACTGAAAGAGCAAGTGTTAACAGGCCTAGGATTTTTTTCTCATTTTTTTCATTTCTTAGGTATAAAAAACTAATACTGAAAATCCTCAAGATAATTTACTTCAATTGAATCTGGGTGAGCTAAAAGTGAATTTTTCACATACCATGAGGATGAAGCAACCCAGAGAGAAAAGTATTAGAACTTAAATGCATTACTATTTTCTGGCTTTTTACAAAAGAATATCCATGAGCTAGCATAAGGAGAAGTTGTGAAATACTTATCATATAAAAAAGGGAATACATTAAAATTTAAATATTTAACATTATTTTAAAAAGTAAATTATGTGGATAATGTTCACCCTAGCAACTGCATTTCTGTGATGTAGTGTCTTTCTTTATTGACTGTATTATCAATTCACAAAACTCTTCTAAAACTCTCTTTGTCAGATTGGTTTTTATTATACCCTAGAGCTCTTCATTAAGAAGTTCATTGTCCAAAATGATATTCATATATAATGAAAGAACTTCCCAATCATGTCCTTTGAATAGCTAAGTTCACACACAAAGGCAGTTTCTTCTGTAGCTGATGGAACAGAGCTAGTATTTAAGCTAATGAGGGTATTATCATTTTGACACAAAAACGCTGTTAGCAATTTCCTCTTCAGGAACATCTAATGAATTTCCACAATGTTAGTCAAAATCTATGAAAGGTAGAGAAGTCTATCAAAAATCACATCACATGGTAAGAGACAATAAAATAAAGATTATTGTAAATAGATAATCAATCAGATCTGTAGCATATATACCCTCAAGAAGTTTGTGGTTCAGCATTTTATTTTACACTGACGAGCCAAATGCAGATCGATCAAACTCATGTGTAAATTAGTTCTTTATGACATTAACAGGTGATAAAACTCTTTGCCACAATAAAAATGGACTATATATATATGCTGACTGATAAGCTGTTACCAGCTACATGTGGCTATTGCGCACTTAAATTGTGGTTGGTGAAACTCGGCAACTGGATTTTAAATTTCATTTAATATTAACTAATTTAAATTTAAACCTAAGTAGTCACATGTGTTTAGTGGCTACCATATTGAACAGTTCAGTTATTAGAAAGAACTTGATATCAAGAAGATTTGAGTTATCAAAAGGGTATTTCTCACTTAATATATGACTAGCAAACATGTAACCACTCTGACTGGCACAATTATGACAGACATTGCAAAAACATCCTGGCCCTCTGTCCATTAGTTTCTATATGCCTCAGAAATCTTTTTTATTTTTATTTTTTTTAACACAGTGCTCAAAATAGTTACAAAGAATCAATTGTCACCAGCCTACTACATGAAATAAACTTTCTATTTCTATTATGATAGCCTTCTAAAATGAAATGTGTATCACAGTGGCAATAAGGTAGTGATATTGATTCTTGGAAATGTTGAGAAACTGCTTGGAATGACATGTCTCTGACTCTATAAACAGGAACTTGCTTTTAGGCTAGAGAAAGCAAATACAACAGGAAAGATAATCAGAGAAAATAATAACAATTGAGTAAGTGGGGAAAAAAAGTTATAGTGGTTTTTAATATAATAAGTTGTGTTTCTGAGAAGGGAAAAGATGTGAAAAATTATAACTAGATGAGATTGTAAAAAAAGTACAATTAATTGAAGGGAAGAAAGCTGTCATTAACTATATACAATATATTTTTCAGCATATTTAAAGAGACTATAAGTACTAGTATAATCATTAATAAGAGATAAGAGGGAATTTCCATCCTAGGAACAATTAAATAACTATTATATATATCTATACAGGGTGTGGCAAAAGTAAGTTTAAAGTTGTATGTATGAAAAATAATATAGTAATTAATAAATAATAATACAAGAATACTGCTTTGTATACTCACAACTATAAACCTTCTTTTGCCCCACCCTGTATAAATCTCAAAAAATGGACAAAAAAAATGCCTAAAGGATAGTGAAATATTACTTGTTCATGAGATGTTTAAGCTACAACCTAACAGTTTACCCAGAGCTAGGAGCAGTCCAAGTTCTGATCAGCCAGAGTAATAGAATTTGAGAATACCTGGGGATTGGTAAAAATCACAGAAAGATCACATCTTCAGTGATGAGCAAAGCTTGCCTTAAATAAATTATGTTCTAGACTCAATCTACAAAATGTTTAAACTACCCAGAAAAAGATTAAGGGGTTGCCAAAGCAAACTAACTGCTGGCCAGATGAACAAAAACAGATCCAGAGACAGAGAAGCATCAATCAGGCCATCGGGCCTCGGGGTGAAGGTAGAGGAGGATGGGGGGAAAGGAGAGAGATCAACCAAAAGAGTTGTATGCATGCATATGGGCATGACCAATGGACACAGACAAGGTGGGAGGGGGATAAGGACACATATGTAATACCTAAATCAATAAAGAAAATTTTAAAAAAGTACCACCACATACTTTAACAAAAAGCTAAGACACACGGATTTCTAAAAAATAAAAGAACAATTACTCTTCATAATAGCATTTTTAAAATGAAATATTTTAATAAATAAAAAATATATGTACAATATCTGTATGTTGAAAACCTCAAAACATTAAGACAATTTATTAAAGAAGATATAGTAGAGAACTAAAAACAGTGTTCACCGACTGGAAAACAGAATTATAAGATGTCATTTCTCTGCTCTTTAATTTATAGATTGACTGAAATCTTCATCAACACAACAGTAAGTTGTTTTTTTTAATATTGATGATCTGATTTCAAAAGTTATATGGAAAAGCAAAGAAGCTAGAATAGCCAAGACAACTCCGAAAGAGAAAACGAATGTCTGAGGGAGGGCTCACACTGCCCACTATAGTGATTAAGGATCAAGGAAGTATGGCTCTCACAAAAGGAGAGACAGATCCAGGGGACAGAGCACAGAAGCCAGAAACAAACCCACCCACCCACCCACCCAAAAATGCCAATTGGTTTTTCTTAAAGTTGCAAAGGCAATGCACGAAGAAACTGATTCTTTGCTCCAAATGTTACTGGAACGCCTGGATTTCCATATGCCAAAATAATAAACCATGACAGGTACCTCATGCTTTACACAAAAATGAACTCAAAATTGATCATAGACCTAAATGTAAAATTTAAACTATAGGTTATCTTGAAGAAGCCCTGGAAGAAAATATATGTGACCGTAGGCTTTGAGAAGAAGATAAACTGGGCACTTGAAAATTTAAAACCTTTGCTTTGTGAAACTGATTGTTAAGAGAATTAAAGATAAGCCAGCAGATAGAAAAAATATTTGTTAATCACACATGTGATAAAGGACTTTTGTCTAAATATTTCAATAACTCTTAAAATGGAACAATATGTATAAACTAAAAAATGGACAATAGATCTGAAGAGACACTCTATCAAATAATTTATACAGATGCACATAAATATATGAAAAGTTGCTTGATGTCATTTGTCATTAGAAAAATTCAATTAAAACAACAATGAGATGCTACTATAAATTGATTAGAATACACAATATTAAAATCACTAGGAATGCAGTGTTTTGGCAGAATGCAAAGAATTGAACTCTCAGTTATTGCCGGTTGGGAATGAAAAATGATATAGTTTCCTTAGATAATCATTTGGCAGTTTCTTATAAAGTTAATCATTTACTTACTTTAGGAATCAGAAATTTAACTCCTAGATATTTACCTAAGAGAACAAAAAATATATCAATATATGTCCACACAAGTCTGTATTTGAATATTTATAGCAATTTAATTTATAATCTAGAATATGCCCCAATCTGTAAATAGCCCAAATCTGCAGTGACTGGTGAATGGATAACCATAATATCATGCTATGTTTATAAATCGAATAGCATATATGTTTACATATAGGAATGCACTACTGATGTATTCAGGATAAACACCAGCAGTACATGCTATATAAATGCAGCCACACTCAAAATATTGCATGCTGTAGTATTTAATATAACTGATTTTACCTAAAAAACAGACAATAGAGATAAAAAGGTGTTGAACTGAATCACTAATGCACTGCTACTGGGGATGTAAATTAGTGTATCTGCTTGGTACTATCATTTGGCAGTGTCTACCAAAGTTGAACACAAGCATACCTATGAACCAGTAATTTTATAACTAGGTATATACTAGTAATCAACAGAAGTGGATACATATATGCACAAAAACTTTCACAAATGAAACAAATTAGTAGTATCAGTCCCAGTAGCCCTAGGTTGCAAACTACTGAAATGTGTATCGGGAACAGAAAATCGCTTCTTGGTTTTGGGTAATAACGTTGCTTGATTTGCCTGTCTCCTGGATGATTTTGCTTTGGATAATTCATCAAATTGAGTTACAAGACAACATAAATTCAACTACCTTGTAAGTTTCTTACAATTGTTTTTATTTTCATCTCTGTTTTTCTAAGTGCTTAGTCCTTGGTACATAATGAAAGCATGGTACAGCTTGGAATGAAAAACTAATGACTGCATGAAAGAAAGTAGGAAGGAAAGTAGGAAGGTAGGGAGAAAGGGAGGGGTGAAAAGAGAGAAGGGAGGAAAAGAAAGAAGAAAGAAGAGAAAGAAGGAGACTTTCAGACAAAATAATCTTGTCAGAGGATTTAAGATATTTTTTAACATCAGAGTCAAAAGTAAATATTTATTCAATAAAAAATGCCTTTCTGGTCTAAAATGTGCTCAGAATTTATTCTAAAGAATAACATTACTTTTCAAAAGTCAAAATGAATTGCATTATTATCAATATTAGTCATTTCAGCACACTAATTTACACCCTAATAAATGTTTATATATATAGCTGAAAATGTTTATATATATAGCTGAAATAGCTGCTAACCAATTTTGTATGTATCTGTATTTCTTTAGGCCTTGAGTCATTTAAATCATTGCTTGCCTTTAGCTAGTACTTCATTCAAAAATAATTTCCAGGTATTAACATTTAATCAACAATATGATTTTCTATATATAAAATCATTAATGTCAGCCTAGTTAATATTTTTGAATACCAATTGTGCTTTTCCCCCTCAGATAAATGCAATGGATTTTTTTTTTCTGTAGGCAGTTCCATAAATAATAGTGGTGGTATGAATGAAATTAGCTGATTGAATTTGAAGCTGCCTAGCAAAGATTCTGTTCCACTTAAAAAAGGTGGAAATGGAGGTAAAGGTTTCATGCAATATTTATGAAATGCAGACAAAAGCCCTATATTTTTGTGAGCAGCACTGTCCGAGAGTAAGAGGGGTCCTGCTCACTCCTGCCATCTCACCTGGATGTGTCCATTAAATGACATTACATCAGTACCTTTCGGATGTGCTTTGTGTCCTCCTTTAAAATAGTTGTGACGGGTTAGTGAAACTTCTATAAAGCCTATACATAAGAATAGAAGTCTTAATTTTAAATCTAAAAATCCTTCAGTTATCTGTAATCATCATTACTATTTTTAGTATCTTCAAGAGTAAATTTGTATTTTCTATATTGTATCTGACTGTATAGCTAGCATTTTATTTCATCCATTTTGCAGAGACAGAAGAAAGAATAAAAAATAAAAATTGTAAATTAAGTAGCTAATAAATTTTACTTTTTTTATACAGATTAGTAATGACTTGCAACATGGTTAGTTTCCATAAAAATAAATAAACTATATGAAGCTAAAACAATGTGTTAACCAAACTAATACATAATTTATTATATTTCTTCTTATTGACAGGCAGCAATGTAATTTTATATGAAAGGATTTTGTTGTTGTGCTGATTTTTATTAACTGTGATGTAACATTGTCAGATTTCTATAAAATTGCTTTATATTTCTTCCTCCAATTTTTAAGACTATAAGGTCAGGAAGGATTTATCTTCTCAGTTTTTCCACTTACTAATAATGCCATAGATATTAGATATTTAAGTTTTGAAGCCTAAAGTATTAAATTTCAAATAAGTAATATAATTATAAATATAAACGGTAGTATAAAATATATAAACTATTATAATATCTTAACATAATATTTATATTAAATAATGAAGAATTAGTGCATACATTTACTGCAAATGGCATCCAACTACTCATGTCCATGTCATAATCAACTTCTTTAATTTCCCCTTTGACGTTTCCAAAGAAGTGACAATATTTTTACATGGCATTTATGAGAATGATGGAGAAGTGATTTTATGTGCTCAGGGAAAACCTTGGAAATATTTTATGCTTCAGGAAAAAGAATGCATGCGTAAGACATTTTTTGATATGGTAGTAATTGCCACTGATGTATTGAACTAATTTCACAATTATTATATTATGCTAATTATATAATTAAATATTGTGCTAATTATATAATTAAATTTATTATGCTGATTACATAATTGCATAATACCTTTGAAGTACTTAAAAGCAAAATTATTTTTCATGATATTCATGCTTGTCTAGGGATAGAATATCATTTGAGCCTTGAATCCTGCAAAAAAAAAAAAAGTATTTATATTTAAGACTTAGAAAACATTTGCTTGGTTTTTAGTTACATATAATACTGATCCCTGAAAATCCAGGTGTTCTTCCACGTATCTTAACTCCATTGCAGTTAGGTAGAGCCATGTGATTATTTCTGGTCAAGGTCAGTGAACAGAAGTAGAATTTGTCACTTTGGAGCAATGATGCTTTAAGACCCTTAAGCTCTCTATTCCCTTCCCTAGTGACCTGGAAACACATGTTCCTTAAAGTGCACCTACTGTGACCTTCAGTGAGTGGTGCAGCTAATTTCTAGTCTTCAGTTATTCTCTTCTGTGTGAGAATGAACAAAAGTTGTAGTGTATTGGGAGTTGTGAGCACAGTTGTGACGATGCAAACCAGTTTATTCTTATATTGTTATTTCTTAATTATTGTATTACTTTCCATATGAATAACTCTAAACCTACTTTTGCCCCACCCTGAATTATTGTTGCATCTAACATTAATAATCTAAACCAAAATTAAAAATCAGTGATCTCTCCTACAAACATACACAAACACATCACCTGCTCAAATTCTTCTTTTTTTTTTTTTTTTTTTTCAGCTTTCCGTGACTTTATTTATTTATTTTTTCTTTTTAAATTTCTTTATTGATTAAGGTGTCACATATTTGTCCTCATCCCCCCATTCCCATCCCCCCCTCCCCACGCATGCCCCAACTCCCTGTTGAACTTAACCGTTGGATAGGATCATATGCATGCATACAAGTCCTTTGGTTGAACTCTCCCCCTCCCCCCACCCTCCCCTATCCTCCCTCTGAGGCCCGATAGTCCGATCGATGCCTCCTTGCTTCTGGTTCTGTTCTTGTTCCTCAGTCTATGTTGTTCATCATTTCCCCTAGATGAGCGAGATCATATGTCACTAGATATATACTTATGAGAACTGAATGTGAGACAAGCAATAATAGTTATGCTGACAGGCAAATGAATCAGTCTGTAGTGAGTTTCTTTCTGGACCAACAGTTCTTTTGAGACCCAATTTCAATGTCCACCAGTTCCTTATGTGTACATGTCAGCACTGACCCCTCAGCTCTGGATGGTGGACAAATGGTGGTAACGGAGGTCCGACTCCCTCTGGTTTGGTCTCGGCCGGACCCAGGGGCACGGCTTCACCCGGAGTAAGGGGCACGTGGCCTCACCCGGATCTAGGGACACATGGTCTCACCCGGACCCAGGGACGCTTGGCCTCTCCCAGACCCAGGGGCACGTGGCCTCACCCGGGCCTCGGTGCACGAGGCCTCACCCGGATCCAGGGACACATGGTCTCACCCGGACCTAGGGACGCTTGGCCTCTCCCAGACCCAGGGGCACGTGGCCTCACCCGGGCCTAGGTGCACGAGGCATCACCCAGATCCAGGGACACATGGTCTCACCCGGACCCAGGGACACTTGGCCTCTCCCAGACCCAGGGGCACATGGCCTCACCCGGGCCTAGGTGCACGAGGCCTCACCCGGATCCAGGGACACATGGTCTCACCCGGACCCAGGGACGCTTGGCCTCTCCCAGACCCAGGGGCACGTGGCCTCACCCGGGCCTCGGTGCACGAGGCCTCACCCGGATCCAGGGACACATGGTCTCACCCGGACCTAGGGACGCTTGGCCTCTCCCAGACCCAGGGGCACGTGGCCTCACCCGGGCCTAGGTGCACGAGGCATCACCCAGATCCAGGGACACATGGTCTCACCCGGACCCAGGGACACTTGGCCTCTCCCAGACCCAGGGGCACATGGCCTCACCCGGGCCTAGGTGCACGAGGCCTCACCCGGATCCAGGGACACATGGTCTCACCCGGACCCAGGGACGCTTAGCCTCTTCCAGACCCAGGGTCACGTGGCCTCACCCGGGCCTCGGTGCACGAGGCCTCACCCGGATCCAGGGACACATGGTCTCACCCGGACCTAGGGACGCTTGGCCTCTCCCAGACCCAGGGGCACGTGGCCTCACCCGGGCCTAGGTGCACGAGGCCTCACCCGGATCCAGGGACACATGGTCTCGCCCGGACCCAGGGGTGCGTGGCCTCTCTCAGACCCAGGGGCACGTGGCCTCACCTGGACCTAGATGCACGAGGCCTCACCCGGATCCAGGGACATATGGTCTCACCCGGACCCAGGCGCGCTTGGCCTCCCCCAGACCCAGGGGCACGTGGCCTCACCCGGACCTAGGTGCACGAGGCCTCACCCGGATCCAGGGACACATGGTCTCACCCGGACCCAGGCGCGCTTGGCCTCCTCCAGACCCAGGGGCACGTGACCTCACCCGGGCCTAGGTGCATGAGGCCTCACCCAGATCCAGGGACACATGGTCTCACCCGGACCCAGGGACGCTTGGCCTCTCCCAGACCCAGGGGCATGTGGCCTCACCCGGGCCTAGGTGCATGAGGCCTCACCCGGATCCAGGGACACATGGTCTCACCCGGACCCAGGGACGCTTGGCCTCTCCCAGCCCCAGGGGCACGTGGCCTCACCCGGGCCTAGGTGCACGAGGCCTCACCCGGATCCAGGGACACATGGTCTCGCCTGGACCCAGGGGCGCGTGGCCTCTCCCAGACCCAGGGGCACGTGGCCTCACCCGGGCCTAGGTGCACGAGGCCTCGCCCAGATCCAGGGACACATGGTCTCACCCGGACCCAGGGACGCCTGGTCTCACCCGGACCCAGGGACGCCTGGCCTCCCCCAGACCCAGAGGCACGTGGCCTCACCCGGGCCTAGGCGCACGAGGCCTCACCCGGATCCACGGACACACGGTCTCACC
Source organism: Eptesicus fuscus (assembly GCF_027574615.1). Taxonomy (NCBI): domain Eukaryota; kingdom Metazoa; phylum Chordata; class Mammalia; order Chiroptera; family Vespertilionidae; genus Eptesicus; species Eptesicus fuscus. The sequence continues at coordinate 9,378,114 of NC_072487.1, read as the reverse complement.
CGGACCCAGGGACGCCTGGCCTCCCCCAGACCCAGGGGCACGCGGCCCCACCCGGGCCTAGGTGCACGAGGCCCCACCCGGATCCAGGGACACATGGTCTCGCCCGGACCTAGGGGTGCGTGGCCTCTCTCAGACCCAAGGGCACGTGGCCTCACCTGGACCCAGGGTTCAGATTCGCCCGGACCCAGAGGCACATGGCCTCACCCGAACCCGGAATCCAGCTTCACCTGGACCCAGGGGCGCGTGGCCTCACCCAAACCCAGGGGCGTGAGGCCTCACCTAGACCCAGAGGCGTGTGACCACATCTGAGCCCAGAGGCTCGCAGGCTCGCCTGGACTTGGGTCTCAGCGGGGTTTCGTCTTCTTGATCCCAATTCCTGTTGGTCAATTCCCTCTCAGCAATTCCTTCGGTCATTTTCTCAGAGCTCCAGGGCGGCTGCCGCAGAACTCGTTGGGCGGCGGGCTGGGCAAGGCTCCGGTGTGCCCGGTGCATGGCGGTGGGCTGGTCCGGTGTCGCTGCGTCGGCCCTTGGGTCTGCAACGGTGGCCGGTCGCTGAGCGTGCGCACCTGGCCACTTCGGGGCATTGAGATTCTTGAAGGACTCGGAAGTCAGCAAGCACGGAGTCTCCCACCCCATGTCTCCCAGGGGCTCGTCTGTCCGTGCTCGGCAGCGAGTGGAGCCGTCCCCTCAGCCGGAGACCGCCGGGGGAACTGCGCCGAGCACGTTCCAGGCCGCCATTGTGTCGCCTGAGCCATAGTTCTTAAAGTGTGGACTTTGGGTCACCGGCATCAGCATCATCCTGCGTACCCCTCTCTTTTATTCTAGTTGTAGAGCATCTGCTCAGCCAGCCCCCCGGTCTTTCTGGCTGGTGTCTGCTCTGCTCTCCCGTCGTAGTCTCAATATTGTTGTGGTAGGCAACGATCAGGCTGCCGCCCTATGTCTCCATCTTGGTCCTCCTTTGTACAGTTAAGTCTTGATTGTTGTTGGTGTCACTGGGAGGAATTGTCCTCCAGGCCAATTGGCCGTGAGGACCCTCTTTGTCTATATAGGAAGAGTTGCTGTGCAGGAGACATGTTTGTGGGCCGGGTCTTGATGCAGCAATGCCTTGGCGCTCACTGAGTCTGCCTCTAGAATGCCTCCCTTATGCAAGTGATTGAAATCTGGTGTCATCTCACACCAACCACTAGATGCCCTCGTTTCTGGGTCTCCAATGTAGTGCGGGTCAGCCACTACCTGAGGCACTCAGCAGGAAAAAGCTTCTGCTCAGCTTGGCTGGGGCGAAGCTACAGGGTGGAGCCTACAACCTTGGCTTCCTGTCAGCCCCGCCCTATGAGGCTCCTGCGTCTGTGTCCCTCTGTATTCCTTGCAAACACCTCTGAGAGAAACGCGCCCTGGAGTTTCGCCCACTGCCAAACAGTCCAGTCCCTCCCCTAATGAATCTGGACTCCCAGATTCTCGCCTGGAACTGGGTTTCAGTGTAGTTGGAACTGGGTCTCAGCGCAGTCTGGCGTCCCTGTCTCCTTCCCAGCAGGGCCACCCAGTGGCGCAGGCAAAAGTCCGTCCTCTGCGCACCTTCCAGTGCGCGCGTCTGGAGCCGCCGCTTCTCTGTGCCTCCGCCACCACAGCCCAAATTCATTCCCCCAGCGTGCGCCTGGCTTCCCAGGGTTTCGCCCGGAACTGGGGTTCAGTGCAGTCGGAACTGGGGTTCAGCACGGTCCTGAGCTTATGTCTCCTTCCCGCTAGGGCAGTTCAGTGGCGCAGGCAACAGTCCGTCCTTTGCGCCCCTTCCCGTGCGCGCCTCTGGAACTCTGCCTTCCCCCGCTCCTCTGTGCCTGCGCCCCACAGCCCAGATTCATTCCCCCAGCCTGCGCCTGGCTTCCCAGGGTTTCGCCCGGAACTGGCGCTCAGTGCAGTCGGAGCCGGCGCTTAGCGCACTCCGGCGCCTTTATCTCCTTCCTGCCAGTGAACGCCGGCCAGGCCCTCAGCCGCCCCTTCCTCTCCGGCTCCATCCTCCCCGCAGGCGCGCGTGCTCGTGTCTCCGCCAGTTTCTCCATACCTCAGGCTTTTACGGCTCCCCCGATTGTCCCCGTGGCCTTCTCCTTCCCCCCAGCTGTGGGCATTTCAGTCCGCCAGCTCTCCTGTGGTTCTGGACGATGTCCGTTCTGACCTCTAGTTGTGCCTTTGAAATTGTTGTGCCCGGCTGCAGGTTAGGTGTTTAACCTATGCCGCCATCTTGGTTTCTCCTCAAATTCTTCTTTTTTTAAAAAAAAATATATTTCATTGATTTTTTACAGAGAGGAAGAGAGAGGGATAGAGAGTTAGAAACATCGATGAGAAACATCGACTAGCTGCCTCTTGCACACCCCCTACTGGTGATGTGCCCGCAACCAATGTACATGCCCTTGACCTGAATCGAACCTGGGACCTTTCAGTCCGCAGACCAACGCTCTATCCACTGAGCCAAACTGGTTTCAGCCCTGCTCAAATTCTTCTGATACTCTGTCAATAATCTTGTACAATATTCATAGGAAAAATGGAACCCAATGCTTATGTTATGAACTATTCCACAGTCCCCACCTCCTGAAGTGTCTTATGTTTCCAAAACTTTGGAGGAATATATTTAATTGCTTTAACAATAGAGAAGAAGAGAGGTTAACTTTGACACTCATCAGTGTTTTTCTTCCTCTACCTCTCAGCATTGCATTTCTCTGTGTGTTAGCTTGCTTTTCTCCAACTGCTAATGGACTTCCTTCATTGGGAGGAGAGAGGTGGGTGGATGTGACACCACTGTGATTAGCTAGTTATTAATAATATAGGAAAGAAGCAAAGGGAAGGCCAAACAGTATAGGCATGTCATTTGGGCAGCTTTACCAGGAAGCTACAAAGTCACTCTCCTCAGAGAACATAGGCCTATTCCCTGCAAAATACTGGGGGAAGGAATCCAACTAAGGAAAAATAGATACATGCCCAGTAAAGTTGGGGTGACTAGGGAAGGTACTTGCCTGTCCATCAAACCTAGGTAGAGAGATCATTGGCCAGTATGGGTGCAGCCACTGCAATCCCATGAAAATCTGGGAATACATATCCCCTAAACAAAAGAATTCTCCCTCTTGTTGTACTTGACTCTTGGCTCATGGGGCTCTCTCATTCCTGCTTTCTTGTATTTGCCCCTGTGGCCCATGGCCATGCAAACCCCACACAAAACTAATGGACTACAGCAGGAAACGCAAGACAATCTAGCCTGATGCCCTATTGGACTGGTTCCAACATGGAAATAAAACTCGGCCTTAGATGGTTAGAGCCTCGGCCTGTGGACTGAGGGCTCCAGGGCTCGATTCCTGTCAAGGGCACATGCCCAGGTTGCAGGCTCGATCACCAGTAGGAGGCGAGCAGGAGGCAGCTGATCAATGAGTGTCTCTCATCATTGGTGTTTCCATCTCTCTCCCTCTCCCTTCCTCTCTGAAAAAAACCAAAAACAAACAAACAAACAAAATCCCAAAACCAACTCTGGACACTGAGGCTGATTTTGGCTCTACGGAAACCCCACCCAGCTATACTTCTTCTGTGACTGGATTAAGGGAAATGGGAGTTTGGAAACCCAGGAGTATAATTCCATGGACATAAAGCTTTCTACTATACCTCATCCTCCCGTGGGGACCTCTGAAAATTCTTATTCCAGTGGTACCCCAATAATCCCACCTCAGGGTTGCTCCTGCTAAGAGATGATTAACACTCATACTTAAGCTTAACTTTTCTGATACATTTGAATGCATTCTGTGAATTAAAAAAAGAAATGAGAAAGAACATTGTTGGTATTCTAGTCAATTTCAATGTTAACTAGGTGTTCACAATTGCGCATTTCTTATCCTCTATTTTGTTTTGATCAACTTTTGTAAGGTTCCTCTCATGCCCACAGGTCTTCGAATTTAAGATTTTCCCTAAGTCTGAGCAAATACTAAAATAAGGAATGTGCCTTTAATGAGCTTATTCCTGAAATTGACTGACCATAAGGAGGTGCATCTCCTGTCAAACCACACAGACTATGATTTCTACTATGATTTCTGCTTACTCTCCCTCTCCTTTGGCCGACTTCCTCTTAACTTACTTAAATCTATGACAGAAATGCAATTTTAGTTTAATTTGAGATGCAATTTCTGAGTTAGGAGTATTCATCCTACTCAATTGTCTTATTTTATGAAGTCTCACCTTATATGGATTTATTTTTATTGGAAAAAATAGCTATAGCAATGTCAAGCATCCAATAGTGTATTATCTTACACAGGACTTAAAATGTAATGGTGCCCTGGCCAGTTTGGCTCAGTGGATAGAGCATCGGCCTGTGGACTGAAGGGTCCCAGGTTCGATTCTAACCAAGGGCATATGCCCAGGTTGTGGGTTCAATCCCCAGGAGGGGGCATGCAGGAGGCAGCCAATCAATGATTCTCATCATCGATGTTTCTATCTCTCGCTCCCTCTTCCTTCCTCTCTGAAATCAATAAAGAAATATATTTAAAAAATAATGGTATTTTTAAATTGACTATACTCATTTTTTATGTCATGATTTATTATACATATGCTAAGTAGTACTCTGGTTTCATTAAATGCAGTTCACAAACAATTTAATGGCTATTTTTATCTACACTAATAAAAAAGAAACAAGCAAATTGACCATACCTTCGCTACGCCCACAAGCCAATCAGGAGTGAGTATGCAAATTAACCCAGCTAAGATGGCAGCGGCCACGGAGCTGGAGCGAGCAGGAGGCTTGGGGTGCCCTGGCGATGGAGGAAGCCAAGCTTCCAACCTGCCCTGGTCCTCCGCTCAAGGGGGCGCTGAAAAAAAAAAAAAAGAAAAGAAAAGAAAAGAAAAAAAGGAGTGGCTGGGAGCTTGGGTCACCGGGGTATGATCAGGCCAGGATGGGATGTCAGTTGTCGGTGATCAGGCTGGTGGGGGGCAGGGCCGTTGGAGGTAAGCAGACCAGCAGGGGGGCCAGTTGGGGCTGAGCAGACCGTCAGTGGGGGTCAGTTGGAGGTGATCAGGACTTTGGGGGGGCAGTTTGGAGTGAGCATGCCAGCAGGGGGGTAGTTGGGGGCAAGCAGGCCTGTGGAGAGGGGAGGTGGGGGTGAGCAGGCCAGCAGGAGGGGCAGTTGGGAGTGAGTAGGCTGTCACAAGGGGCAGTTGGGGGTGATCAGGCTGGCGGGGGGGCCATTTGGGGGCGAGCAAGCCGGCAGGCAGAGTGGTTAGGGGCAATCAGGCAGGCAGGCAGGCAGGCAGGTGAGCGGCTGGAGCCAGCAATCCCGGATTGCAAGAGGGATGTCTGACTGCTGGTTTAGGCCCGATCCCTGTAAACCAGCAGTAGGAGATCCTTCGAGGGTCCCAGATTGGAGAGAGTGCAGGCTGGGCTGAGGATCACCGCCCACACACACACACAAATTTTGTGCACCTGGCTACAAGTATCATTATAAATAGAGACTCACAAAGAATACCATTTAATTTAAAACATGGGTGTAAATAGAAGATTTGGAGGATTTATTTCCTTAAGTCAAATATATGTCTGACTTTATTTTAATGGCTATATCAAATTCAGTTAAAAGTTGAATTTGAAAAGAAAGTAATTCATTTTGCAGTGATAGTGTACACATAAAATTTGATAGCAAACCATGTAGTGGTAAATAAAAAACCATACTCAATTATGAAAAATTAAATAAAACTGTAGCTGTTAAAATTCACACACTTTAAACAAAGTTAGCGGGGGTTTTGTTGAGCTTTGAGGGCCATTTTGTCTCTGTATCAACTCCTAGCTGATCAGCTCTGCTGCTGTACAGTGGGTGCAGCCACCAGTAGTGCATACATGAAAGAGCATGGAGATATTTCAGTAAAAATGGATTTTTGTGTGTAGAAATTTGAACTTTATATAACTGTATATGTGTCACAAATATTACTCTTATTTTTTCAACCGTGTAAATATGCAAACCTCATTATTAGCTCCTTGGCTTCTCTAAATCAGTTGGCAGGCCAGATTTCATGTGGAGGCCTAGTTTTCTGACTCTTGTTTTAGGGGAAAAAAAAGGAAGTACAGAATTTCTGCGATGCAGCTATTATTATAAATATATCTTAAGAAACAAATCAGCATAGCACTGTTCACTATTTCTCTTTGAAAAGCGTCTGAACCTTCATAGGATTACAGTATCAATCAGTGTCCTGCAGTTTGGTGGCCAGATAAAATAATTTCAGATAAAAATCAAATAAATATTAGTTAATTATATATGAACCAAATATTGCATATTACAGTAAAATTAAAATCTAAGTGAGTCTCTTTTTCTCCCTCTTAAATGTAGCAAGCTTACTTGAAACAATATTTAACTTTAATGCAGTTGTATTCTCTACATTCTGATTGCGTCTTACTGAAAGTCATTTGAAAGTTCTCAAAATTTTGGATGGATGAACTGCAAAAACATTTTCAGTAATGGAAGATTTTAAATGTATTTTTATTATTATAAACAAGATGTGCAAATAGGAGGTCATTAATATTTATCCCTATAATAGCAAACTAGGAACTGTAATAATTTGAACATCTACAATTAAACTTGGAAATAATATTTTACTGAAGTTTCTATATTTTTAAATTATTTTTATTGATTTCAGAGAGGAAGGGAGAGGGGGAGAGAGATAGAAACATCAATGATGAGAGGAAATCATTGATTGGCTGCCTCCTGTACACCCTCTACTAGGGATGAAGCCCACAACCTTGGCATGTGCCCTTGACCAGAATTGGACACGGGACCCTTCAGTCTGCAGGCTGATGGTCTATCCACTGAACCAAACCAGCTGAGCTGAAGTTTCTATTTTTAATTGGACATTTATATTCTGTATTCAAATGAAATAAACCTGAAAAAAACACCCTTTGATTTGGAGCATTTAATTTTTTTATAAAATCAAAATTCTTATAGAAACAAATTATATGATGAGTTTTGACTTATAACTATGTGTCATCAAGAAAAATGCTCAGCATGGAGGCAAAACTCAGTAACAGTTTAAATATTTAGACTAAAATATTTATACATTTCAGTATAAAGAATATAATTTAGAGTATCATCCATATATTAGAATTTGTTATGAATTTACTGGTACCTGAACATTTATGAAAAAAGATAAAGTATTTTCTCAAAAGTATAATGGTCTACAAATAAACAGTTTTAAAAATAAGAACCATACAAAGATACGTTGAAAACCATTGTGGATAGGACTATGACAACACTAACATTAGCAGACTACATTGAAAGGAAATACATTGTTTTCTGATAATGTCAGCACAAAACTCTGACATACTTTACTAAGAATCTGAAAACAAATACACAAATATATGTAACAAGAATAATTATTCTGTTTGTCATGTTTAATATTTATAAAAGTAATATTAAATTACTTAAATTATTCTTAAGTTACATATTTTTTATTTTATGACCAATTTGCATGTTGGAAATCACATGTCCATCCTAACCTTTATCATATATGCAAATTCCATGTAATCTCTACCTTTTCTGTGATGATAATCTTGATCAAGACTAACAGCTCCTTCTCAGTACCATCATGTCCAGAATATGCATTGTATTTATGTGTCGGCTTGCCAGTCACTTCCACTAGATTCTTGAGAACAGAGGATATATTTTATTTTAATTTTATTTCTATCTCCTAAATACCACATGCAGTACTTTTTAGTATGTGTTCACTGAATTAAACTTGAATCTAGAAAGGAAATTATTTAGACTTACAATTTCACTGTAAATTTATTTACTGTTTAAGTTTCAGGTGGAGGTAACACATATTTGGTTTTGGTGCAATAACAAGCCCGCATTATTAGAGACATATTAGATATATTTTTTCTTGCAATCTCCTACATTAAAAAATTTAAAAATTGTGGTTGTCAGAAATAGCTGTAGAGCTAGAGATATTCTTCACATCCCTCCTCAGCCCCAGGCATTAGAAAATACCATCTACTATATTTCCTCCTCCCGATCCTTTATCTATTTTTATTAAATTTACTTATATGACATTGGTTAATAAAATTTTATGATACAAGATCTGTATATTTCATTGTGTTCCCACCACCCAAAGTCACATCTCTTTGTGTCACAATATATTTGACCCCCTTTACTTTTTACTAACCCACACCCCTTCCCTCTGGTACCCACCATATTTTTGTCTGTGTCTATGAATTTCTGTTTGTTTTTCTTGTATGATCATTTCTTGCTCTCAGTTTCATATCCCACATGAGTGAATTCCTATGGAACTTGACTTTTTCTGTCTTATTTCACTTAGCATGATATTCTCAAGGTCCATCCATGTTGCAAATTGTAGTGTTTCATCTTTCACTAGGGCTGGATATACTTCATTGTATATATGTACCACATCTTCTTTATTCAATCAACTAGTGAGGGAACTTCAGTCATTTCTATGTCTTGGCCTCTCTGAATAATGCAGCAATGAACACAGAGATTTCTTTTTTAAGCTTATCATTTCAAACAATGGAAAGTCCCTGCTTTTTATTGAAACTCCACCTACTGCCCACCTGGTGTGGCTCAGTGGTGGAGCATTGACCTGACCCATGAAACAAGAGGTAACTGGTTCCATTACAGGTCACAGCACACACCCAGGGTTGAAGGCTTGATCCCCAGTGGGGGGCATGCGGGAGGCAGTGGATCGATGTTTCTCTCTCATAGATGGTGTCTATCTCCCCCTTCCTCTCTCTCTCTCAAATCAATGCAAACATTAAAAAAAAAATCTACCTACTTCTAAAATATATTTAAATTTGCCTAATATAAAGATCTTACTTTAAAAAGTATGTTTTCATGAGCAATATATGTAGTGAGGTAGTACTTGTGAAAAAGTGGTGATAGCATCTTCTTTCTTTGCTTTTACAAGAGCCTTTCTTATGTGGTTGCATATTCTCTTCTATAGTTCATATATATACACACTTTGAAACGTTACTGTTGATATTGTATGAAATTAATATTTGGTCCATAACTTTTTTCTAATGTCTAACTTATACCTAATGCTGATGTTCAGCTGTTTGCCATCATTTGGATAACACGGAATAATGATATTTAGACATATCTTATAATGTCTGTTACAAAGAAGAGTAATTTTAAAGGAAGTTAACAAGCCAAATTAACAATCTACTCAGAAAGTTCAAGTAAATATAAATATAAAAACTTTAATTAGATCATAGTACTAGAAACATAAAATATTATGCACATTCATGCACACATCTTAAATCTTTTACTTATCTGTCTATATACTTTCCTGGAAATTAATATTTCTAACATATTTAATAGAAAAGATGTAAGAAAGAGTAATATAAATGGGGATATCTATTCTATATTTATTTTAAAAGCATATATTTAGTAGCATTGACTGATACACCAGAGCTTAACCACACAAAGGTAATAATTATACATTGCCAAAACATTCATTGAGTTCTTAAATGGGAAGAATTATATTGCATTCCATTATAGTTATTGAATTCAGTATTTTATATCATTCTAAAACATGTATACAAATAATATTTTATTCTCATTTTGAACATGAGAAAAAAGGCATAAATATTCTTACAAATACAGATTTTAATTTTAGATGCTAGAGCTCGATTCTAGTCTTTCTCACAAATGCATTCTATACATTATCGCTTCAAGAAAAAAGCTAAAAATTTAACTGGATATATTGAGATTAACTTGCTGTATACTGAAGGATTATAAATTCTCTTGATTTATAGTACATGATATAAACTAAATTGGCTTTTCTTTAAAGCATTGTGAGTTTTTGTTGTTTTGTTTACTCTTAACTATACCCGTTTTTATGTCCTATTACAATTTCTCCAGTTGTTTTCTACCAATATATAATAATACTTTTGCTCTATATTGGTAAAAAATAGGTACTTAGAAATACTACTTTACCAGGTAAAGCACACATTAAATTAAAATATTCAAAATTTATTCTCAAATTTCTCTGTCTTTCCTATCTACAACACTCTAGTTCCTTAAAGTATTTTAATAAAAATGGTTCCTACTAAACCTCTTGGCTTTTGAATACTTTCAGGAAGAAATCACATGTTCCGTTATTGTGTCAGGTTCATAGGTAAAAGCCTTTCTTTGGCATAATTAGTTCTCTCTTGCCCTGTATTTATATGGCCCTAAGGATATAATAAATAATATTATAATGTGCTCTCTGGATCCTGAAAGTCCACTCTTCAAAATTGTGCTTGGAAATAAATGTATTCCATTTTAGAAGAAATATGTTTTCTCTATTTTATGTGACTGAAAAAAATAAGGCAATTTAACCACTTTCAGCAGAATGGGCAATCATGACAATTAAAATGTGTTCCAATTTTATGTCAAAGTTAATCTAAAACATATTTTAAATAAAAAATAGTATTTGAAACATTATATGTTTAGGGGCAGTAAGCATAGCAACACTTCACATACATGTAATTGTTGGTTTTATAAATCAGTAACGACTTAATTTTTACAGAACTGAAGTTCTGTCCAGGCATATACCTGGGTGGATAGACCAATGCTTTGCTCCCATCAGGGAATAACTATGTGCATAAGTGTGTACATTGATTATTATATGGGCATTATTATCAGGGCATTTCCTCATTGTTGACTGTATTGCTAATCCCTCAGAAAGTGACTTCTACATACTAGAAATTAAATGGTTATACTGTGTGTTTTTTTGTTAGTGAAATTGCCTCTTCTTTAATCTCTACTGTCTTTGTCTCTTTTTAATTTCAAATAAAATCAATAAAAACATTTTATTAAATCACTGATTCCAGAATGAGCTAAAAAAGCATCATCTGGAAAGTCAAAGGTTATTTCTTCTTCCTTATGCAAAATAATAAAAAGGTTTACTAGCAAATACTTTTCTGTCATTAATGGTAGTACTTTGTGATTTGTTAATTCTAATTGGTGCCTTAATATAAGTCATCATAAATATTTTTGAAGAGAGGTTCATTTGGGATATTACCACAGGCCAGTCACAAACTCTTATTTTATCTTTAAAATATTTGGGTCCATTTTTAATTTAAATTGTAATTGGTGGTAGAAAATTAGATTCAATAATGGCATTTTTGCTTGTTCTTATTTTTAAATCATAGTAAATTAGCAAAGAATATATTTATCACAAGAATATAGCATAGAATGAGGCAATAAAGTCTTTTATCACTTAATATTTTTCTTTGTTAAAAAAATGCTGTCATATTTTAAGAATAGAGTGATCTTACAACCATCTCCTAAAATTTCAGAAATGAATTAGGTGATTCACATTTAATTGGAAATAGGATGCCAAGATTAATATAACTTTGAAAGAGAAGTATAGTATGGACACAGGATATTTAAGAACAATAAGTCTCTTTTCCGGCTGGAACCATGGAGGGTGCAGAAGAAGAGAAAGAAGGTTCCTGCCGTGCCAGAAACCCTCAAGAAAAAGTGAAGGCATTTCTCAGAGCTGAAGTACAAGCACCTTGAGAAAATAGTTTGCTGAAAAGATGCTTTGAAAGGCAAGAAGGAAGCTCATCTATGAAAAAGCTAAGCACTAACACAAGGAATACAGGCAGATGAACAGAACGGAGATTTGAATGGCTAGAATGGCTAGAAAAGCTGGCAACTTCTATGTACCTGCTGAACTCAAATTGGCATTTGTCACGGATGAGAGGTATCAATGGCATGAGCCCACAGAAGGGGCTACAGCTTCTTAGCCTTTGCCAAGTCTTCAACGGCACCTTTGTTAAGCTCAACAAGGCTTCCATGAACATGCTGAGGATTGTGGAGCCATATATTGCATGGGGGGGAGTACCCAAACCTGAGGTCAGAACATGAATCGACCTAAAAGCGTGGTTATGGCAAAATCAACAAAAAAACTAATTGCCCTGACAGATAACAAATTGATTGCTCAATCTCTTGGTAAATATGGCATCATCTGCTCGGAAGATCTGATCCATGAGATCTATACTGTTGGAAAGCAAAAGAAGCTAACAACTTCCTGTGATCCTTCCAGTTCTCTTCTCCAGGAGCTGTGGGAAGAGAAAGACCACCCATTGTGTAGAAGGTGGAGATGCTGGTAGCAGGGAAGACCAGAGCAATAGGCTTATTAGAAGAATGAACTCTAAGGTATTTACCATGGTTATTTTTATAATCTGGTCAGTTAATATACTAAGTCCTTTAAAATTGAAAAAAAAAGGAATAATAATAACAAAGTACACAGTCATAATATTATTGACTATAATATTAAATATAAACTGTAATTGAAAAAATTTATAAAGGTATATAATTTTATATGTTTAAAGTAAAAATCAACCTATGAAATGATAAATCAAAGACACACAAAAAAGAATAATAGCACTGCATCCTAGAAAATTCAACGGTTTGCCTAAAATTGACCTAGTCTTCTGGAAGAAAAATATATTTCTCTGAAAAATATTTATATAAAAAAAAAACAACTTAGGTTATAATTAATTACCACCATCACCATCAGCAGCAGCAACAACAATAAAAACACAGCAGGTTTTGTGCAAGATACAATTGACATATATATTAACAAATACAATTGGCTTTCTTCATTGACCCAAAACCCTTATGCTCAAAGTCATTAATTATCCGAGAGATGCAAATCAAAACGAGAATGCAGTACCATCTCACACCTGTCAGAATGGCTATTATCAACAAATCAACAAATGACAAGTGTTGGAGAGGATGCGGAGAAAAAGGAACCCTCATGCACTGCTGGTTGGAATGCAGACTGGTGCAGCCACTGTGGAGAACAGTATGGAGTTTCCTCAAAAAACTGAAAATGGAACTGCCATTTGACCCAGTAATCCCACTTCTAGGAATATATCCTAAGAAACCAGAAACACCAATCAGAAAGGATATATGCACCCCTATGTTCATAGCAGCACAATTCACCATAGCTAAGATTTGGAAACAGCCCAAGTGCCCATCAGCAGATGAGTGGATTAAAAAACTGTGGTAGATCTACACAATGGAATACTATGCTGCTGTAAAAAAGAAGAAATTCTTACCATTTGCAGCAGCATGGATGGACCTGGAGAGCATTATGTTAAGTGAAATAAGCCAGGCAATGAAAGAAAAATACCACATGATCACATTCATTTATGGAAAAATAAAGAACATTATAACCTGATGAACAAAAAGATAGATACAAAGGCAGTAAAGCACCGAACAGACTGTCAAACTACAGCAGGAAGGCTGGGGAGTGTTGGGGGAGGGGCGTGGTAAGAGATCAAACAAAGGACTTGTATGCATGCATGTAAGCACAACCAATGGATACAAGACACTGGGGGTGGGGTGGGATGAGGGCATGCGGCAGGGGCTAGGGGAGGCTGGGGGAAGGTCAATGGGGGAAAAAAAGGAGATATATGTACTACTATATGTAATACTTTAAACAATAAAAAATAATAAAAAAATCTTTATGTGCACAACTATGTAGAAAATCCTAAAGTCTTCTCCTAAGACCTATTAAACCTACTCAACAAATTCAGTAAAGTTACAGGATAGAAAATCAATATAGAGAAACATTTAGCAATTTGATACACTAACAAAGAAAGTATCTGAAAAAAGAAATTTTAAAAATTCCATTTATAATAGCAACAAAACAATGAAATACTTAGGAATAAATTTAGCTAAGGATATGATATATCTCTACACTAAGAACTATAAGACATTGATGGAAGAAATTTGAAGACAACACTAATAAATAAAAAGACATTCTATGTTCATGGATTGGAAGAACTAACATTGTTAACATGTTCAAATTTCCCAAAGCCATCTGTATATTCAATGCACTCCATATCAAGACTCCATTGTCATTTGTACAAAAATAGGAAAAAAATCCTAAAATTCATTTGGAACCAAAAGATCCCGAATAGCCAAAGAAATTCTGAGAAAGAACAAAGCAAGGGGCTCACATTTCCATATTTCAAGCTGGTATTATGAAAAATTACAATTAAAACAATATGGTGATCGCACATATACAGATGCATAGGCCAAAGGAACGTGATCAAGAGTCCAGGAACATACCCATGCTTATATGACCAACTAATATTTGACAAGGGAGTCAAGACTACTCAATTTAAAAAAAAAGACACTGTCTTTTGTAAATGGTACTGGAGAATATGGATTTTTACATGTAAAAAGGATGAAACTAAACTTCTATCTTATACCACTAACAACAGATATGACATATACATGTGCATATGTATGGAAGTATGGTCACATACACACTAGTATTTATCTTTTACAGAAGAGCAAAAATAATTAAAATATATAAATGCAGAAATTTATATTTTTACTCACCCGCATATCTTGCAATGCAGTATTTCTCAGAGTCATCTGAAAAAAATATTGTCATGACTAATTTCTGACACCGTGTAAAACCACAGTGTAAATTAAAATGAAAATGCAATCTGTACAAAAATGGCACATTACAAAAAATGCTAAGTTACTTATCCTGTACCACTATCCTGTTTCTGTTACATTCTTGCCAATTTAGCAAGTGGAAATAAATTTACAAACACAAACACATTTAAGATTTGTGATATCTTTGGCTGACTCAAAATATATACTTACCTTTCCTTTCTTTGCAGATTGTACTGCATAGAAAACAGAAAACAACTTATAAAGTATATCATGCAAGTGGAAACCAATTCAAGAATGAATATCAACAGAATAAAGTAACTGTAATCCAATGGATGGGAAAATAGGATCTATTAAATATATGCCATTAGAATTTATTCAGAGATTGCAAAGAGTTGAGACTTAGAGAAAGAATGAGGTATGGACCGTCTGTCATTGAAGACATTAATTGTAAGAGAGACCAGTTAGATCTGTCCAATGCTCAAAGAGCTATTGTTGTCTTGAATGCAGTTAAGCATTTCATTCTTTGCTAAAGGTACCCAATGATATTAAATTCTATGAGACCTGATACCATATCTGACTTATCACAATAACAGCTCATAATAAAATGTATTCCCAGTTATTTCATTGTGTCAACCTAGCTAAGCTAGAGAAAATTGCCCAGAATCAACTTTCTTTCATAGTTTTGGGCTAGCACAGGCTGTAAGAAACATTTTGGCTATGATTTGTAAGGATGATTGAAGCTGCAGCCATATTTTTACACATGGAAAGTGTCAGAGCACAGCTTGAGCACTGTATCCTGAGTCCATATGTTCTTCTGAATTCAACTACACTCAACTACACCAACTATGGGGGCAGGTTCCTTCTCCAACCCTGCTCGCTATGCTAACTGTTGGTCCATGCCTCTCCTCCAGGGCTGGACCTTCTTGGACACCGGTGGTAGACAGAGAAACCATAAGGAGTTGTGGGTGTATAAGAATGAGTCTTTATTATAGAAGCCCGTGGCCACATAGCCATCAGACAAAACAGTCCTTCGCAAGCAGTTTCATACAGGCAGCTGCTCAGCACTTGGTTAACAAAATACATCTTTCCCACAAAGCAGCATCAATCTATGTACCCACAGTTATTATCTGAGCAGCCGCACGCTGCCCTGAGACTCACTGCCTCACATAGTAGCGGCACCTGATTTCTCCACTCTTGCCACTTTGGTCTTTCCCATCTCTCTAGCCTTTTCCTGCACTCCTCTCAAAACAGCAGCAGCCATATCCTCTGAGCCTGCCTTTTCTCCAGTACACTCTTCTGCACAGCACACTGGCTGGTCAATAAGGTATTATACCACTTAGACCAGTGGTTCTCAACCTTTCTAATGCCGTGACCCTTTAATACAGTTCCTCATGTTGTGGTGACCCCCAACAATAGAATTATTTTCGTTGCTACTTCATAACTGTAATTTTGCTACTGCTAATGAATCGTAATGTAAATATCTGTGTTTCCTGATGGTCTTAGGCTCTATAGCAGTGGTTCTTAACCTGTGGGTCAGATCCCACAGGTTGAGAACCGCTAGCAGGGTCGACTATGTAAATATCTGTGTTTCCTGATGGTCTTAGGCTCTATAGCAGCAGTTCTCAACCTGTGGGTCAGAACCCACAGGTTGAGAACCGCTAGCAGGGTCGACTAAGACCATCAGAAAACACAGATATTTACATTACGATTCATAACAGTAGCAAAATTACGGTTATGAAGTAGCAACGAAAATAATTTTATGGTTGGGGGTCACCACAACATGAGGAACTGTATTAAAGGGTCACGGCATTAGAAAGGTTGAGAACCACTGACGTAGACATAAGAGACTAGTTGCCAACAATGACATCAATAAGTTGGGTTATAGAAGGGCACACATGCGAACTATACCATGAAATCACTGTGGCCTTGCACCTGCTTAAGTTATTGTAGCTTTGAACATTATGATTAAGATTCCCATGTTCAGAGTGGCCTTGGCCATTCCAGCGTACTATCAACAAGGCCTTTCACACTCTGTTGCCTTGACTATGCGGTGACTCTGGTGTGGTTCTCACAGAGGGTAAATGCAGAGCAAAAGGCATCATTGCTGCCACCTGTCTGCCAGCTCTTCGTAGCACAGGAGAGCAGCTGGATCCACCCACAGCTCCTCCAACTCCTACCAGATCTTCATCTTAACCTTCTCTGAATCCTGGGCCAAGAGCTAGTAAGGAATTGTTCCTCCTCTCCTTGCCCCGTCCTCCCCCACCCCTCCCATGCCTCCTGACATGCAGGACAGCCTGGTCCTCAAAGTTTGAGGCTTAATGGTAACATTACATTAATGTTTTTAAGTTGTTCCTATACTTTCCAGAACAGCCTGTGGGTTCCAGTTTGTGCTCACTTCCCCTATTTGCATCTGATTTCTGTTCCTGACATCCTGCTCAAAAACAAAGCCTGACATAAACTTTTTAACCAGCTCTCACAATTGAGTAAGGTTGAATCCGCATAATAAATGTCTGATTATTTATAAATCTCTACTGTTCTGTTGAACCATCACTGATACAGCCTATTACTATTTTAAACTTCCAATAAATGTTGATTACATTAATGAATAAATCCTTTGGAAGATCTTTGTATCTCTAGTGTCTAGATTGAGGACTGTCACAGAGTATGATTTCAGAAATTAATTTTTGAATAATGTAAAGTAATAAATGATTGACATAATTAATCATTCAGAACTCCAATAGAAACCACATAAAAGTGGGAAGTAGAAGATCTTGAGTAAAATTGCCCTGATTTATTTCAACCTAAAATCTCTAAATATATTTTTGGATATGTAATAAAAATATAAAATATTGGTTTAAGAAATAGCAATTATTCAAGAAATGAAATTATTGCTCATTATGCTATTTGTATAGTTTTTTCATTTATTTATAAAAGAATTAGTGAAAGAAAATACTTGAGGCTAAATAGCACACAATTTCATGTATTACTAAATACTTTAAGTGAGGAACACAATTGGATCCTTTCAAAGAAATATGGATTTTTCTGAATAACTGTCAATATACTAATTATTGTAGAAGTACAGAGAGCTGCATCTCAACCCTGGGGATAATACTTTATTTACATAAAAAAGAAGTAATGCTAAAATAAATCAGATTAAAAATACCTAGAGCAAAGTGTCTCATCATAATAATGTTTACCCTCATATTTCTTTCAAAATGTATAAAATACATCAAGAGATGGTGGTAGAAAAGTAATAAGTGGTGTCCAGTTTTATACCAATAAACATAAATTGTGGAAAGTTCCAAAATCCTCATTATATAAATAAGTATTTTAGATATTGTGCTAAAAAATCTAGATAATTATTAAAGTACTATGTTACTCTGGCAATTCTGGTTTTAAAATAATTAAAAAGGAACCCATCCTACATGAAAATAAGCTTGTTATGATAAATATCTCCAAAGGGCAATTCTCTCCATTTCAAGTGCAGTTTAAATGATCTTTAATTTGTTCATTAATGTGGGAGGAGAGTGTACACAAATCTATGAATATCAACCCTAAGTGGGAGAATTAAATTATTTATCTAAAATATTATGGATAAGCAAATTTTATATTCATACAATGGAATACTATTGAGCAACAAAAATGGGATGAACTATTACCAATACTGACAACACAGATGAATTATCATAAATAAAATATTGAATGATGGAATCCAGTCATATGCTTTCAGTTACATGTGTCAAGCTAATGGATCTACGCTATTAGAAGTGAGGACAGAGGTTACCCTTTCTTGAGGTTAATGACTGCAAGGAGACAAAATAAGTCCTCTGTGTTAATTGTAATACTCTTTTTCTCTCTATGTGCATTCATTTACTGAAAATTCATTGGTATGTATAATTATTTTTGTACATGTTTATATACATGTTTGAATCTATTTTATATAGAAAATGTGCACAAATCAGAGACACTAACAATATTGGTACTACAATAGAGCAATTCTGATTCTCAAGAGGTATAAAATACGTTTCAAATATTTATTTTTACTAAACAAATCAAATTTGCAAATTGAGAGAGATTATTTTTACCCCTTTTAAAACTATAACTGTATTGAAATGATGAATCCATTTGAACCCATAGTTTTCCCAGATTTAATAACATTTAGATTGTTAAGTAGCTCAATAAACCATACTCTTTCTCCAGACATATGAATTATAGACATATAACTTCAACTAGTGAGTGTTTGTTATCCAAGATGCTCATTATTGAATTTATGATTCAAACTAATTTTTTTTTAAAATATCAAGCAGACATAATTTCTAACAGAGAAGTTTAGATGAAGGATCTTCATTTAAATCATAATCAATTTAAACACAAGTTATATAACTTTTCATAATTTTTTTATTCCTCTCTGCATAGAGGCCATGAGGATCAAGAAGGTATACAGCTTAATATCATGAAAAAATATCATGATATGTTTAACTCATTTACAACCTATTAATCCAAGTAAAATTGTTTACATACTAGAGTGAAATGTATCTCTGGCTACTTATAGGGTCCACCCCATCCCTAAAGGCCTCCTGTAGCTGGAGAGATTATCTCACTCAGTGAACATAAGTACATGACTAGCACATACTTTGTGGGACCCGGTGAAACATGAGCATGTGGGCACCTGGTCCAGATCTCATTAGGATTTCAAGATGACAATCCCAAGCTCTGACCCAAGTGCAGGGCCTGCTAAGCACGGTTTCTGTCACTGCACAAGTATTGAGTTCCCTGCAGCCTTTTCTTCCCCACATCTTTTTTTTTTTTTAATTTCAAAACTATTTGTATAAAATAAGACAAAACTGCTTTCATTTGCTGTCATTTTAAGCCATTAATTTTAGTCAACATTTTGCAACATTTTCTTCATTTAGAATTGTATTTTTATATGTTGTAGGCTAATGAAATCCTTTATATTGCTGGTTTTTGGGGCATGCAAAGACCTTAAATATGTATCATTTTATCACAAAAAGGCAAAAATTGAACTAATAGCAGCTACATTACTGATCTTTCATTGTTACCATATCATAGTCATAGATATGTCCCATCTTCAAATAAAAGGAAATTAAAAAAATATCTCAGAGGGAAGGTGGTGGTGGGTTGGTAGGTAGGTGAGAAGAGATTAACCAAAGAACTGGTATCATAGACAATAGTGTGGTGAAGGCCTGGGGTGGGGGGTGGGGTGGGCTAGAAGGGGTCAATGGGAGAAAAGGGGGACATCTGTATTACTTTCAAGCAACAAAGATAAATTTTTTAAAAATACTACGTGCTAAATCAACACTATATGGGGCATAAAAACCACAGAATTTTCTCTTTCTAGTAACCAGGAAGAAAAATCCAATCAACTCATTAAACGTTTCCTTCCATACCTCCATTACCTTTATAAGCTAGTAATTTTGAATAGGTGAAGTAAGAAACAGTAACTAGATCTTTTGACTTTACACAGAATATTGCATATAATATATGCCAGTGGAAAATATATCTATTTAGACTATTTTGAATATATCTATTCTGATTTTAAGTAACATGTGTAGTTTAATCCTTCTGTAAAATACAATAATGTGTTTCCTTCTTGCATTTTTTAAAAGTTTAGAAATAATTTAATGATTAAGTTTATTGCTAAAATCTCTATCTTTCAGCAAATATCTATAATATTTCCATACTTTGAACTTGTTAAAAGCATTGAACAGAGAAGCAAACTTGGTAAGATGTAAACAATTAAATCTTTTTGATACAATAATGGACTTCAGTGCTTTAAGTTCTGGATTGCAGATATATGCAGTCATTCAAATGTCTTGCCTGGTCATACAATCAATCACCTTATTAGCTAAAGTAAAAGACAGGCAAGTAACAAAAGCACTCTACTTTGTAACTGCAAAGTGATAATAGATTTACAATAACTAATTAAATCCCCTGTAATGTGACTCATGATAAAAATCAATTATCTATTTTTAATTAGTCATGACATCTTTTTATCCATACTTAATAATAATAATAGTGTGAAGCACCACATTTTAAACAACTGTTAAAAATGTTACTAATCTCTTTAGAAAAGCCTCAGGAAGGTTATCTAGATACTTTAAGGTTGCTTTGCAAGTGATAATGAAATTTCTGAGTCAGAGAAAATAAGTAAATATAATGAAAAAGTACCTATGTTTTACAGAGCAAAAACAGCACGTACAGTGAATTCTTCAAGGATTAGTATCATGTTATTACATGGAGGGAACAAAATTTGCACTTCTCACAACTCTAAGTTACTAGGACAAGGAATCCATTTAACCAGCACATTTAATGACTCCTTTCATGTCTTCATTATCTTTATAAAGCTAGTTACACAAAGTTGAGTTAGTAACAGCAGCTAGACCTCTTGAGTTTATACAGGTAACCACATTTACTACATGTATGCTTATGGCAAATATATCCAACACACAGATCTTATTTAATAACAACATACCACTGTTCTAGGTAAGCAGGAGAACTTGTGGCTATGGAAGAGCATTTAAAATACAATCTACTCAAAATTTAATCTTTTATTCAATGCCTACTGATCCTAAGAACTAGGTGATGGTTAAAATCTCCCAGGCATTTCTAATTGTCTTCATAATAAAAACTAAGCTCTTGAATATGGCCTTTCCCTAAGTCACAGTTCTTGTCACTCTTATATCTGTATATACATTGAGTGGCCAGATTATTATGATGTCTGAATGCATAATCATCTGGCCACTCAGTGTATATCCTATATAATAAAAGGCTAATATGCAAATTGTCCCCTTGACCAGGAGTTCGACCAGCAGGCAGTCTGGCCAACCGCTCATGTCCCTTCCCCATGGCCAGGCTGGCTGGACCCCACCCATGCACGGATTCATGCACTGGGCCTCCAATTATATATGTGTGTGTATGTGTATATATGTACATACACACACACACACACACACACACACACATATATATATACATAATAATAATCTGGTGACTCAATACATACATAATAATCTGGTGACTCAATACATACATATATATATATATGTATATATATATATATACACACACATATATGTATGTATTGAGTCACCAGATTATTATGTGTTCAGATCTGGCCAGATTACAATATATAGTTGAGAGAGAGATAGAGAGAGAAAGAGAGAGAGAGAGAGAGAGAGAGAGAGAGAGAGAGAGAGAAGGCAGGAAGGAAGGAAGAAAGGAAGGAAGGAAGGAAGGAGGGAAGGGAGAAACAGGAAGGAAGGAAGACTAAGTAAGAAGACTAAGAAATAAGGAGGGGGAAATAGCAAATAATTCAAGGCGGAAAACATTCCATGGTATTATTTGCCTTTTTCCTCCTATCTTCACACTCAGAACTTATTCTTCTAAATAGAAATCGAACCATTTAAAATAGGAATGATTTATGACAAAGCCTGAGCATCAATAAGACATAAACTCAAAACACCCTAGTCCTATGAAAAACAAAAGCAACTTTGTTTTATGAGACTATTAATACATATCTTGGCCAACTGAAGAAAAATCTCATTCTGAATCTTGCCTCCCAAAGGAATCAGGACCTGCTTTGTAAAATACTGTAATACCTTGCCATTCATGATGATATAGTTAATTCAGATTTTTACTTTTGATGAAACAGATATAAGTATGTGCAGAATTATGGAGAAAGGCTGTGCTAAAGGTTTAATATAGATTTATATAAACTTGTTGTATATTGTTAGAGCCTGGTATTTTGAGGACCATTTTAAAACAGGCTGTCTAGAGTAAACAGTTTCAATCACAATTTACATTTAATAGCATTCTGCACCAGTTTCAGATGTACAGCAAAGTGGCCAGAAAACCATGCACTCTACAGAGTGGACGCCCACTGCTCCAAGCACTCACCAGGCCTCATACCCAATTATGTCAACATTATTGACTATACTAGAGGCCTGGTGCATGAATTCATGAATAGGTGGGGTCCCTTGGCCTGGCCGGCAATCAGGGCCGATTGGGGCCAGCCGGCCGGGGGGAGGGACTGTGGGAGGTTGGCTGGCCATGGGAGGTTGGCTGTGGGAGTGCACTGACCACCAGGGTCCAGCTCCTGCATTGAGTGTCTTCCCCCTGGTGGTCAGTGCACGTGATAGCAACTGGTCGACCAGCCATTCGGTCACTTAGGCTTTCATATATATAGATTCCCCATGCTGCACTCTGCATCTCTATGGCTATTCTGCAACTTCCAATTTGTACTGCTTAATCCCTTTATTCTTTTCACCCATCCCTCCAACACTTTGATCCATGTCAGTCCATTCTCTGTATATATGAGTCTGTTTCTATTTTGTTTGCTTATTTTTCTCATTATATTCCATATGTAAGTGAAATAGTATAGCATTTGTCATTCTCTGACTACCTTATTTCACCTATTATAATACTCATACGTACATTCATGCTGTTGCAAAAGGTAAGATTTCCTTTTTTATGGCTGAGTAGCATGTCATTTTGTATGTACCACAGCCTTTTATCCACTTATCTACTGATGGGCACTTGAAATCTTGGGCTTTGTAAATAAAACTGCAATAAAAATAGGGATGCATATATTCTTTCAAATTTGTGTAAACATTTTTAACTTCTGAGGAGGGTTGTATGAAGTTAATCTTCTGAAAAAGTATTTGGATATAAATTGAGTTAAAATATACTTTTTAAAAGTATTTTATAGATAACGTATTTTTAACAATATTTTGTAGCAATATTAGATGGCATGAAATACTGTTTTGGAGGGTGGTTTGGCTGTTATTTTTTATGGCATAACACTATGTTAAGCAATGGGGAGGCTTTAACTGACTCTTGTCCTTCAAAGTTGAGGTATGAAATGTGGATGATGTCATCACAGCCAGGACAACCTTATTATTGGCTTCTGGGTCAAGAAGGTAATGCTATTTTGGGTGCCTTATATCAACAAAATACCAATGGCTTATAAAGAAGATCCTGGATTGCAGGTATCTAACAAAATGTGTTCTAGGCAAGGACTTGTTTTCAGAGGAAATTCTGCGTTGATAATTTTCATCCTCATCAGAGATAATTTACTGTCATTTTATACTTTGATCAAATGAAAATCAATATTTTATTATCATATGATAAAAATGCATTGGGAATTGGTTAATTTTAGTCAATAGGAATTAAGTTTCAAATTACAATCTTAGCAGATCAGTAATATATTAATGGCTGGGAATTTAAATGCCATGTAAGAACTGAGGCATAATTATGAAACATATTTCTAATGCTACCTCAGGAATTACAAGCATGTTAAATGAGTTGTTAAATTAGATACAGAGAAATAGAGATATAAATATTGAGGCAATAATTTCTTCTGCAGATTTATCAAAAACATCCCTGCAGAACAGATTCAATCACTGGTGCCTAGGAATGCTCCATCGTTTTCTCCAGGGCTCTGGGTCTTCCTAACACTAGTTTTCCTACTGACGCCTTATTATTATTATCACGTGTTACAATGAAAATATAAATATTGAATGAAAAAACTGTAGTGTATTGGAGGCTTTCCAAAACAATTGGATAGACAACATATATTTAAGTTGGTTAACATTTACTGTATATATTTGTAGTGGACATTATAATAAGAATATATTATAAGATGTCTTGAAGCTTGCTTGTATATACAAAAATGTAATATTTTTGATTTTATGATAAATTTCCTGTTGATTTTATAAATTTATTAACTCTGACCCAGGTGTTATTTTCAATATTTGGGTTCAGTGTATATCTTACAACTATCTTTATAAACTACTTCCAAATTAAATGTTTACATTTTTTGGGATTATAATTTTAAGAGGATCACTTTAAAAAATATATATATATTTTTATTGATTTCAGAGAGGAAGGGAGAGGGAGAGAGAGAGAGTAACATCAATGATGAGAGAGAATCATTGATTGGCTGCTTCCTGCATGCTTCCTACTGGGCACTGAGCCTGCAACCCGGGCAAGTTCCCTTGACCGGACTAGAACCTGGGATCCTTTAGTCCACAGGCTGATGCTCTATCCACTGAGCCAAACCAGATAGGGCAAGAGGATCACTTTTTAAAGAAAAATAAGTGCAATCTCTTGCAAGGTATTTTGCACATCTGAGTTACTAATATTACTAACACATATATTACTCATATACGTATATTTTTAAATATTTTTATTGATTTCAGAAAGAGGAACAGAGAGGAAGAGAGAGAGGGAGAAATATCAATGAGAGAGAAACTTCTATTGGCTGCCTCCACCCTGCACCCTACTGGGGATCAAACCTACAATTGGGGCATGTGCCCTGACCAGGAATCCAGTTGGCACCCTCCTGATGCATGGGACTAAACTGAGTCACACCAAGCAGGCGATTCCTCTTATTCTTCTGATTCCATTCACAAGACACATCATCTATTTAGAGTGTATAATACTGTACAACATACTGAAACATGGAGTTTTGTAACTTGTAATTAAAGGTTACTTCATAAATAAAATATTACTTATTATGAAATCTGTATTACTCATTAGACAATTCCCAGCATGGGCTTCAGGACATTATTATAAGCTAATAAATATTTGCATACTTTAAAGTTTACAAAGCACTTTCCTATACACTATATTCAATAATTCTATACATTTAACGCATATTATCTGAATATTACAGCTTACAAAATTGAAGCTCAGAGAGGCTGAAATTCACCCAGGATCACACAGCTAATAAATGGCACAGTGAATATTTAACCCAGTACTTATAACACTAAAAACACACTCATTACGTGGCAGTAAGCTTTAGTGTAAATTTAAATGTTAGGACATACAATACATAATTTAATTATGCCTAATATATATATGGAACTATATATTACTAAAAATGGCTTTGAGGCATAGTAGTTAGGGAAATAAAAACAGGATAAGTGCAAATGATTTTCTCATCATTGCAAAATTGCACTGGAGTGTTTGGTGTAAAACCCTCATTCAATTTCCCTGTTTATTAGGTTTTGCACCCTAATAAAACATATAGGGAATTAAGGACATTATCTTGTATAGTTACTAGAAAAAGAGCAAAGTTATTAAATTACTTTTCAAATATATTCATTAATGATTCTATTTAATTTTATAACTCTGTCCGCTTTTCCAGTTAACATTTAATTAAATAAGAATACTTTGAATGCCAACCTAGTAGACATCACTTTAATTGAAGCCTGAGGGATTAAAATAAATTGAAAGAAGGGAGGAGAGGAGGAGAAGAAGGTGGAGAATAACCCCTGTAAGGCGGCTTTGAGGAGTTAGCATTTGGCTTCTGTGAGAGGCAATACGTGTAAGGTTAAGAATACAGCCCCTGGTGTGAGACTGTATGTGTCACTATGTGAACTTGGCTCCTTCTTTCTCTCCCATTTTCATTCAGAACTGATTGGCATGCATCACTGGATAAGTTTAAGGCACACAGCTTGGCTTTTGGATTTACATATATTGTGAAATGATGACCACAAGAAGTTCAGCTAACATTTATCTTCTTCTATAGATCAAATAAGAGGGGGAAAAAGAATAAAAATCTCATTGTATGAGACCTCTCAAGATGAACTCTCCAAACAACTTCCCTGTAGATCATGCAGCAGTGTTAACTATAGTCATCATGTAGTGTGTTACATCCCTGGCACTTATTCGTCTTATAACTAGAAGTTTGTACCTTTTGCCTGCCTCTCCCTGACCCTCTGTCTCTGGTAAGCCCAAGTCTGATCTCTTTTTCTATGAACTTGTTCTTTGTTTTGTTTTCAGAATGCATTTATAAGGAGATCATACTGTATTTGTCTTTCTCTGCCTACTTATCTCACTTAATCCTTCAAAGTCCATCCATATTCTCTCAAATGATGGGCATTCTTAATGTTTACATCACTAATAGCATTACTATTACTATTGCTCAAAATGATATCTTCATTATTTATATGCTAGAGGCCCGGTACATGAAAATTCATGCATTGGAGAGGGGGGGTTCCTCAGCCCGGCCTGCCCCCTCTCACAGTCCAGGAGCCATCAGGAGCGGGAGGTGACCCAGTGATCAGGGGAAGGCGATGCCCCCATCACACCTCTGCTGCTGCCACTGCCAGCAGCGCAAGCTTTTGCTGTCCCTGGTTACCTGAGCCTCAGGCCAGCCCTGGGTGGCTGGGGGGCTGAGTGGACTGGGGGACTCCAGAGGCAGGAGCGCAGAGTGGCTGGGCCTGCCTGGGGGCAGGCCTACCCGTGCCACACACCTGCTGCCCTGGCGGGGGTGAGAGGACTGGGAGCTGCCATCTTGTGGCTGTGGGTACTGCCATCTTTGAGGGTATGGCAGTCAATTAGCATTTTCCCTTCTTATTGGCTGTGGGTGCTGCCATTTTTGTGAGAGTGTGACGGTCAATTAGCATATTCCCTCTTTATTAGAAAGGATATAAAAAGCCAGCAGCCTTAACGGCCTTAACAACCATAACAACCGGTCACTATGATGCCCACAGTGGCCAGCAAACTGGCCGATCAGGGGCAAAGCTGACTGGCCAACCACCCATGGCCCTTCCCTCAGGTCACTGGCCCCCAATCGGCCACCCAACCCCAATCAGGGGTGGGGCCTACAGTCCAATCGCCCGCAGCCCCTTCCCCAGCCAGCCCAGCCCTGATTGGGCCCTGATCGGGGTGGGCCAGCCAGCCAACCTGCTGCCACTGGCCGGACCCCACCCATGCACAAATTCATGCATGGACCTCTAGTTTACAATAATGTTAATATCATCATTATTTGCAATAGTCAAGACACTTCTCTTAAACTCTCTTTAACTTAATTTCCTCATCTATAAAACAGGCATGCTAATATACTAGGTGTACTGGTTAATAATGCAGATTTTGTAATCAAAGAAAAGATGATAATTTCAAGAGAAACATCAAAAGTGCTTTATTCAAAGTAATGTCCATCATTAGCTACACATTTCCCCCATCTTACAGGTAATTTGTGGATACCATCCCAATAGAACTTTTCTTGTTTTAAGGCAAACCTTTCAGAGACCCAATTTTCCACTTCGTACGTTTTGAAGTTCTGTTCTGCCATCGATCAAAACAAGTGGTAATCTGAAGGAGCAAGGTGTGGGGAATAGGGTGGGTGGGTTAATACTTCCCAGGCAAGATCTTTTAATGTGTCTTCAAGTGTGTGATGGTGCATTACCATGAAGCAAAATTACTTTGCTGTGTTTCCTGGCCGTTTGATGATCAAAGCATGGTTCAAATTGACCTGGACATTCTTTGTCTTTCACATCAAAATCATCACTTTTTAAACATTTAAACCAGTGTTCGCAAGTATCTTGAGATGAAGCATGTTCCCCATAAGTTTCCTGAAGTATACGATAACTCTCAGCAGCACTTTTCTTCAAAATAAAGTAATAAATTAAAATTTCCTGCAAATGTTCTTTTGTTGGCATGAAATTTGACATTTTTAAGCATAAAAATATCTACGATGTTAACACCTTCAGCAAATTTGACATATGATGATTTGAAGCTTGTTGTCAATACAACAAAAATAGCATACATATCAAATCGCATATATATCAACATATGTGTAATTCCATCTATTGAAAAAAAATCCACATTATTAACCGATACACCTAGTACATAGCTCATTGAATTGTGGGGAAAAGTGTAGAAGTTGACTTGGGTGAAGAATTTAGAATAGGACCTGGTACATATTAAGCATTCTATATAGGCAATTGATTGTATATATATTTTGCTTTATGTGTTTATACAATATCAAAATATGAAATGACTGAATTTTATTGTTTTACCTGGGTAATGCTATCATCATATTGATGTAAACAAATTTGATATCACAAAAGTATTGCTACAAACTACAAAAGTATGCACAAATTGTGGTATAGAAATTAAACTCCTGGTAGAACTCATGATATTATATAGTCACTAGCACAGATCGAGTTCAGTTCTTGTTTTCAATTTGTACTAAAGTAATTTTTTGGATTGATTAATTTGCTTATTAATTGATGAGCCACTAGAAAACTTACTATCATGATTCAACTGTTTTTCAACTTATTTATAACTTGATAGACTCTAACAGACAGAACATTTTTCATTAGTCCAGAATTCTGAATAATTAAAAACTGTTGCATTTTATCTCTGAAATAAAATGTGTGATACATGTGTGCAAATGTAACACAGAACAGCATTAACTAAAGTTAGCAATAGGTACAATTAGTTAATTTAGTGCTGCCATGCAATAAGTACCTTACACACATTAATTAACTTCATAAAGTTCTACAAAGAATATGTTATTATCTGTACTCTTTTTTTTATGAGCTGAGAAAAATGGGTTTCAGAAGATGAAGGTTTTTTCCCAGAGTAGGAGCTAGGAAATGGAGGATTTTGGGATTGAACTGGGCCGCATTCACCTCTTTTTAAAAAGATAACATTGAGTAGGATTTTTCTGTTGGTATTTAACATTTTTGACAACTGTGAAAAAATTATAAACAAAATTAAAGGGAAATGCTATTTTTTAGCATGATTATATTTGGGGGGATTATCAAATTCCATAGTATTCAGGCCTTTAGAATGTACCTTTGGTCCTCATGTTGTTTTAGAATTCCATGTCAAGATATTTTAAAATGCATTTTTTACTATTACATTTTTGGAGTAGCACTCCTTGTTTTTTATAGCTACTCATTAAATTTAATAATCTTATAAAATGCAGCTGCTTTTGAACTAGATTTTATGTTTTTGCTTTCAACAGACTAATTACATTGTTAAAAATTGTATATATCTTGCCCTTGCCATTTAGAGTGTCATTCAGATATGCCAAGGTTGTGGGTTTGATCCTGGTCGGAGCACATACAAGAATCAACCAATGAATGCATAAATGGGTGGAAAAACAAGTCGTTGTTTCTCTCTCCCTCTCTCTCTCTCTCTCTCTAAAATCATTTAAAATGTTTTATTTATCTTGCCCATTCTAAAAAATGTAAACCTTTTAAAATATGTACATTCATATAAATATGCTTAGACATATAACATATTATTTGATAACCTTATTTAAAGCATATATGAACATATACAAAATAAATAGTTATATTATATATGTATATATATTTTTTATTTTTCTTTTGCTTTAGGGATTAGATATTATGTTGACTATCACCTTAAAAAATATACAATTATTTTGGGAGGATTTATTTTCATGGTTGATAACATCAATAATATCTATATTCACAGTTAAAAAATGGACTTAGCACTTAAGATTGATATTTTTTTATTAAAATAATACTGCAAATATGTTTTCTGGAAATACCTTTCTTTTCAACCATATAAACAAAGTAAATCATACCACCATGCTACTTAGCATATGCATATATCACTATACTAGAAGCAACATTTATTTATTTTAATTTTAATTTTTTATTTGAAGGAGGGAGAGAGAGAGAGAGAGAAAGAGAGAGAGAGAGAGAGAGAGAGAGAGAAAGGGAGAGGAGGGGGAAAGAGAAAAAACATTGAATTTTGTAGTTTCACTTATTTATGCACTCAGTGGTTGACTCTTTTATGTGCCCTGACTGGTATCAAACCCACAACCTGGGAGTATTAGGAGGATACTCTATCCAAATGAGCTACTTGGCCATGGTCAGATGCAATATTTTTTCCCTTTTGTTTCCTTATTTGTATTACCCATTTACACATAATTTTTTTTTTTTGTATACACTGAGTGTAACAGTTAAGATGTAAATATTTGGTAAATTATTATTTTACAGTTTTATAACATACTAGTTTTTAATGCTATTTAAAAAGTATCAATATTATAAAAATAGGCTTCTCTATAAATACTAGAGGCCTGATGCATGAAGATTCATGCAAGAATGGGCCTTCCTTCCCCTGGCTGCTGGCACCGCCTTCAATCCGTCCAGAGCTGCTTTTCCACCTTCACTCCCGCCCAGAGCAGCCTTTCTGCATCCTCATGCTGCCCAGAGGCCCAGAGCTGCTGGGGTGGTGTCAAATGCCTGTGTCCTGCCACGCCCCCAGCTGCTTGGTGCCTGCATATGCAAATTAACCTGCCATCTTTGTTGGGTTAATTTGCATACTCACTCCTGATTGGCTGGTGGGCATCATGAAGGTACGGTCAATTTGCATCTTTCTCTTTTATTAGTGTATATACCTATAAATACATATATCTTCTATGTAGATATGTTTATATAGATATATACATATATATTCAAATTAATATATATCACATGTAATAATACAGCAATATTTATTTGTATTGTTTTTTTTTTTAATATTTTTATTGAGGTATTATATGTGTACATATCTTACTATTACCCCCCCACCCCACACCCACACATGCCCTCCCCCCCCAGAGTTTTGCGTCCATTGTTTATGCTTATATGCATGCATACAAGTCCTTCGTTTGATTTCAAAACTCCCCCACCTTTCCCAAACTTTCCCCCTGTAATTTGAAAGTCTGTTTGATGCTTTACTGTCTCTGTATCTATCTTTTTGTTCACCACTTTATAATGTTCTTTACTATCCCTAAATGAGTGAGATCATGTGGTATTGTTCTTTCATTGACTGGCTTATTTCACTTAGCATAATGTTCTCCAATTCCATCCAGGTTGCTGCAAATGATGAGAATTCCTTCTTTTTTATGGCAGCATAGTATTCCATTGTGTAGATGTACCACAGTTTTCCGATCCAGTCATCTGCTGATGGGCACCTAGGCTGTTTCCAAATCTTAGCTATTGTAAATTGTGCTGCTATGATCATAGTGGTGCATATATCCTTTCTGATTGGTGTTTCTAGTTTCTTCGGATATATTCCCAGGAGTGGGATTACTGGGTCAAATGGGAGTTCCATTTTCAGTTTTTTGAGGAAACTCCATACTGTTCTCCACAGTGGCTGCACCAGTCTGCATTCCCACCAGCAGTGCACGAGGGTTCCTTTTTCTCCGCATCCTCGCCAACACTTGTCGTTTGTTGATTTGTTGATGATAGCCATTCTGACAGGGTGAGATGGTACCTCATTGTTGTTTTGATTTGCATCTCTCGGATAATAAGTGACTTTGAACATGTTTTCATGTGTCTCTTGGCCTTTCTTCTGTCTTCTTTTGAAAATATTCTGTTTAGGTCTGTTGCCCATTTTTTTATTGGATCATTTATCTTCCTCTTATTAAGTTGCATAAGCTGCCTGTAGATGTTGGAGATTAAACCTTTATCAGTGATAGCATTTGCAAATATGTTTTCCCATGCAGTGGGCTTTCTTGTTGTTTTGTTGATGGTTTCTTTTGCTGTAAAAAGGCTTTTTATTTTGATGTAGTCCCATTTGTTAATTTTCTCTTTAGCTTCCATTGCCCTAGGGGCAGTGTCAGTGAAGAAGTTCTTGTGGCATATGTCTGAGATTTTGTTGCCTGTGGATTCCTCTAGTATTTTTATGGTTTCCCGTCTTATGTTTAAGTCCTGTATCCATTTTGAGTTTATTTTTGTGTATGGTGTAAGTTGGTGATCTAGTTTCATTTTTTTGCATGTATCTGTCCAGTTTTCCCAACACCATTTATTGAAGAGACTGTCTTGACTCCATTGTATGTTCTTGCCTCCTTTGTCAAATATTAATTGAGCATAGTGGTTTGGGTCGATATCTGGGTTCTCTATTCTGTTCCATTGATCAATATGTCTGTTCTTGTGCCAGTACCAGGCTGTTTTGAGAACAGTGGCTTTGTAATACAGCTTGAAATCTGGTATTGAGATCCCACCTACTTTATTCTTCTTTCTGAGGATTGCTGAGGCTAGTCTTTCTAGGTTATTAAAATAACCATCTGTGTAGATAATTTACATGCTAATCCCTGAATACATAGAGATTGATTTCTTAATACAATTAAATTTTTAAAAGTATGTGAATTTATTTTAAATTTCTGAGCTAGTTGAAGGTTTCAGTTGAACATTGATGTGATTAATTTATTAACACATTTATAGCCTACAGAAAAACAAGCCAGAATTGTTTGTAGAATTGGTTTTGTAGAATGTACATTAAAAAGGAATTTCTTTTTCTGCTCACTGAAAATAACCAAATGTTATGGATGTAAGTCAAATAAAGTCTCTCTCTCTCTCTCTCTCTCTCTCTCTCTCTCTCTCACTCACACACACACAAACACACACACAATTTGACAAGTTTATTATTTCTTCATATCAGATCAATTTCAATAAATGGATATTTTCAATCTCATTAATTTATTTTTAAATAAATATTGTATTTATAGAAAATTAAGAATCCTATCTAATAAAAGGGCAATATGCAAATTAACCATCACTCCATCACAAAGATGGCTGTGCCTATAGAGGCTGGGGTGCTGGATGCTGGCTGTGTCGTCCCAGCCATGAGCCCCAGCATCCCGCTCACCCTAGCCCTTGGAGGGAGGGAGGGTGGGCGGGCCTCTGGGCAGATGCCAGCCGGGGCGTGTGGGATGCTGGTGTTATTGCAGGCCGAGCTGAGGGACCACCCCCCTCCATGCATGAATTTCATACATCGGGCCTCTAGTGTACTATAAAAAGAAAGTTTATAAACATTAGGATTTATAATACATTGTTAACCTGCTTGTTAGAATTTTGGATATCTTCTATTTTTTAATTCTATAATTATCATACTAGCGTTCCTGTTGCAAGAAAAATCCTGCAATAGGGTTTCCTGCTGCACTCTACCCTGCCCCGCCTTCTCCGCTAGCCCGCCTGCTTTTCCCTTCTCCCCCGGCTCCGCCTCCGCTCCTCCCTTCTCCCCCGCCCCCCTTCTCAGCCAGCCACCTGCTCTCCTTCCTTCTCCCCCGGCCCCGCCTCCACTCCTCCCTTCTCCCCCCACCCCGCCTCTGCTCTTCCCTTCTCCCCCGGCCCCGCCTTCTCCACCAGCCAGCCTGCTTTTCCCTTCTCCCCCAGCCCCGCCTCCGCTCCTTCCTTCTCCTCCCCGTGGCTTGCTTGCTTCTCCGCAGCTTTGCTCCCTTCTGCAGCTCTTGGCTTCTTTCTATGCTGTCTTGATATGCAAATCAGCCACCATCTTGGTTGGGTAATTTGCATACTTGTCCTGATTGGTTGATGGGCGTGGCTTGGCTGGTGGGCATGGCTTGGGTGTAGCGAAGGTGCAGTCAATTTGCATATTTGTCTATTATTAGCTTGGATGTAGATATTGCCATTTTTAACCAAAAAGAGTGAAATGATTGATGTTTTTCCACTGTTAGGACTTACGTTTTAGCTAATATTTCACAAGTACCCCTGGCTGGTGTAGCTCAGTAGGTTAGCATCATCCCAGTCACCAAAAGGTCACCAGTTGAATTCCCACTTAAGGGCACATGCCCAGGTTGTGGTGCTCCATCCCTAGTGGGGGCATACAGGAGGCAGCCCATCAATGTTTCTCTCACATTGATGTTTCTCTCTCTCCCTTTCCCTTCCTCTCTCTCAAAAATCAATAAAAACATTTTTTAATAATCCTAGTTGAAACCAAAGTCCTTAGTTCTTAGATAATTTACTAGTGATGATATATTTTCTACCTTTAAATCATTCTGTGCTTTCTTTTATTTTGTTGGGGGAAAATATTATATTTAATTACTGTTATTAGAAAATGTAAATAGTTATCAGATTCTTATACAGTGGTATGGTTACTATTAAAGCCTTTAATAAATTAGAAAGTATTTTTAATATTGTTTTATTTAATTTTATATTTAACCTACTTATCAAAAGAATGGCAGCATGAGCCAAATTTAATATAATAGCAATCTGTATACACTAGTAATAAAAACAAGTGAATGCTGTTATTCAGTTTCAGTTACCTTTAATACCAAACCAAATTTAATTTGATATAAAAAAAATTATTAAGGATATTGGGTTTGAACTACTTTGCTTGATGTAGGGAAATCCTTAAAAGGCTTAAAAGGTGGCACCATTCATTGGAGATGGGTATCATTGCATAGATGTAATAAAAAGTAGATAGAAAAATTTAAGGTTTGTTTGGGGCAGTATTTTAAGCCTTAAAATTAGAAAAAAAAATATAACTACCAGAGTAAGTAAATATTATGACCTAAACATTGAAAATTATGTGTTAATAGTTTTAAACAAAGCAAAACTACTTAAAACACAAAAAATCCAACAAAATTAGAATTTTTTTTAAAATGAAAGGTGAAAAATTGTTAATCTCTCTCTCTCTCTCTCTCTCTCTCTCTCTCTCTCTCTATATATATATATATATATATATATATATATATATATATATATATATATCAATAGGATCAATATATATATATCAATAGGATCGAAGAGTTAACTGGACCCTTATTTGGTATACTATTGATAAATGATGTCATTCAACTTTTAAAAGAGTTGTGAAAAGTGATACTCTCCTTGAAAGGTAGCTTGAAATTTTGGTGAAGCAACTCTGGAGCCAAATATATTGAAGACATGAGTGCTTTGTAGTAAAAAAAAATAAATGTGGATACAAACAAAAAAGTAGATTGCAATATGTTAGCTCCATGGTACAAAATACAAAGGTCTTATAAATGGTCGGGTTGGGATAATGGTGGGGGATACTGATAAGATTAAGTTTTTATTATGAGGTTATAATTGAAAAAGAAGACAAGCCTTAGCTGTTTTCTCAGTGGTTAGAGCATCAGCCCTCAGACTGAAGGGTCCTGGGTTCAATTCTGATCCAGAGCATGTACCTTGGTTGCAGGCTCAACCCCGGCCCTGATCTGTGTATGTGAGGCAACCAATCCATGTGTCTCTCTCACATTAATGTCTCTTTCTGTCTCTCCCCCACCCTTCCACTCTCTCTAAAAATCTATGGAAAAAAGTATCCTTGGGTGAAGATTAACAACAACTACAACAACAAAAAGACAAGAAATTGTCACTTAGGGTGATCATTGTGCATCATATTATAAATGAAGTATGTGATTATATTATATCAGTCAGGGTTCTCCAGAGAAACAAATCAATAGGTTACATAGCTATGTAGAAAAGATTTATTATGAGGAATGGACTAATGTCTTTATGGAGGATAAATACAACAATCTGTGGTCTGTAAGCTAGAGACCCAGAGAGCTGGTGTAGTTCCAGCAATTCTGAGGGCCGAGGATCAGGAGTGCTGAGTTAGGAGAGGAGAAGATGGGTGTCTCAGCTCAAGTAGAAGGAACAAATTCACCCCTTCCCTCCCTATTATTCTATTGAGTCCCTCAATGGATTGGATGATACCCACCCACATAGGTAAGGACTATGTTTTTTTCTTTTCTTTTTTTTTTTTTTATTGATTAAGGTATTACATATGTGTCCTCATTTCCCCATTGCCCGCTCCCACTCCCTTCCCCCACTAAGGACTATGTTCTTTACTCTGTTCACTGATTCAAATTCTAATCTCTAATTTCTTCTGAAACACCCTTCCAGACACACCCCAATAATGTTTTAGGAGATAATTAGGGTATCCTTTATTTTTATTTTTTTATTTTTTATATATTTTATTGATTTTTTACAGAGAGGAAGAGAGAGGGATAGAGAGTTAGAAACATCGATGAGAGAGAAACATTGACTAGCTGCCTCCTGCAACCCCCCCCACTGGGGATGTGCCCGCAACCAAGGTACATGCCCTTGACCGGAATCGAACCTGGGACCCTTCAGTCCGCAGGCCGACGCTCTATCCACTGAGCCAAACCGGTTTCAGCTAGGGTATCCTTTAGCCTAGCCAAGTTGATATGTAAAATTACCCAATTGCAGTGATATAATAAATATGGTGTTAGTGGGATTTCTAAGATTCCCAAAAGACCTAGTTTGGAAATTAGTCTTAGACTCTCCAATTTAATTCAGTGAAATTGTACTGGCTGCTGTATCTTGCCAGTCCAGTTAAATGTAATCAAGTATCGTTTAATAGTTTTTACTACTCTGCAATATTTTGTAACATTACAACATATTATTTGTGTTTAGTTTCAATGGTCCTTAACCCTATTATGATTTCCAGATCAGTTTTAGGCCAGGGATTAAGCTTGGGACAAGTTCTTCATTTTCTTTTTCTGGAAGTTATGTTTAAATTTTAGCACAGAGAAACTTGCCACTAATAACTTTTGAAAAGTAATTTCACAGTATGACGCGTTGGTATTTTCAGAATTGATTTAGATTCAATAATTCAGTTACGAAGACCTTCAGTCTTGAATTGGTTCCTACCATTGCTGCCTTTGACCATTATAGATTCCAGGTAGTCTATTTACCTGTCAAGTTTAATGTTTCACCATAAATCTCTACCTTGTTAATTCACATGGCTGTCCTTGTTCTTTTTCAAAATATTATGGGCTCTCCTTATCTTTTATTTTTTTTCCTCAGGCTCTAGCACATTAATTTTCATTTTTAAAGTGTGCCTGCTCATCTAGAAAAACAAAGATTTTAGGTGAATGTTTAAAGTTTCTGCTGCAATTTATTACAGTTCCAAGCAATTCCTTGAATCATTCATGCTAAAGAGGATTACTGTCAAACTGTCAGCAGAATTTGTAATGTCAACAAGGGTAAAGTATCAGAAATATGTCATTAGCTTTTTCTTCAATCCATTTTAAGTGAAAATACAGAAGAAATGGGGAATTTTAATGTCCCAATGTAACCAAAGTATATCTTATACTATCTGTAATAGCTTTAGTTAACCACTGATTACCAAAATCCAATTGCAATCTTCTCAGTGATTATAAGGACTTAAATGCTCACGAACACTATTTGCTATAAATGCCACAAGGAAATGGTTACATGAATGAGCAGAAACGTTAAACGGCTGACAGCTATTTTGGAATTAAATTGACTATAATGTCAATCAAAACATTCTGCATCATGTAGGAAAACCAGTCTTAAGTGCCAGTAGATATTTCATGGGTGATATACTTTGTATCTGCTTCCCTTAGACAGGAAACTCCCTAAGTACTAACTCTCTTAGTTCAAGATTAAAATCACATCCAGGAGTCTTCATGTGAGTGTTAATGCTATAAACAGTACCATAACCTTAGATTAAATCTATCAACTAAACAGTCTCCAAGACAGAAATGGAAAGCAGCCTAGTTGAATTTTACACAGAATTCATAGGGAAAAGGGAGGACTTTAGCATATGGGCGGTGTTTTCTCTGGTGAGTATGTGCATGTTTGAAATCTGATTCTGATTAATGTAGAGATAGAAAAGGTCACTAAATGCCTGCATGGAATATTCAGTGCAACACTCTTCGTTTTAACACCAGCTTTACTCCCTTAAGGTTCTAATGTTAAGAACTGGTGTTTGACCGCTTTTGTCTTGGGACCGTTCTTGACTCGACTACATTGCCTCCAAATGCTTTCCAGCTGTTTCAGCTTAAAGTCAGTCCTGGCTGCTTTGAGCAAACCCACTGAACTAACTCATGCCCCTGAGATCTAACACTGACAGTGACCATCCTGGTCAGAACTACCAGGAGCAAAGTCCTTTGACCTACCAAAACAGATTAATAGTTTAACGTATAGGCATGTTTCTATTTTTTATTTAAATGCATTGAGTATATAAATAAATAAATAATATATAAATAAATGACCCATAGTTAATATTCAGTTAAATAAGCCATGATATGTTCATGCATAGATAATAATGATAACTTGAAATAATATATGCATAAGATAAAATCATGATAAACAAACTCTGTTATAA
Source organism: Eptesicus fuscus (assembly GCF_027574615.1). NCBI lineage: Eukaryota > Metazoa > Chordata > Mammalia > Chiroptera > Vespertilionidae > Eptesicus > Eptesicus fuscus. Next base: position 9,339,988 of record NC_072487.1, on the reverse strand, counting down.
AATTATATATACAATTTCATTTGAATGCAGTATCTCCTACAATGCTTAGGACAGGGTAGCCACTTAATACATGGTCTTAAATTGATAAGCATTTTAAAACAAAGATTAATAAAAATAAAGCTTGTCCTTAATTTATCTATATTCATTCTTTCATAAAATAGGCATAAAATGAAACAATAATGAAATTTTCCTGGGTGTTGATATTATAAATGAATCAAAGGTTAATTGTCCCTGGAATTCTGTTATTGGCCTAATTTTCTATAAATTTCATTGGTTATATTTATAATCTCTTTCATTCTTTCTCTCTCTTTCAGACACACACACACACACACACACATACACACATACACACATACATATAATCAAATACTGTTAATGGAAGGCTATAAATATACCTCAAGTAGAGGAGTGTGTCACAGAAGTACAGATATAAATACAGCTTTCTAGGGAAAACCCGAAAAGCAGAGAGTAGTATAAAATCCTGCAATCTCCACAATCTCCATAATTCTCAATGTCTCCCACTTAAGGTTAACTGTGGATAGTCTGCATGCACAGTGGTCAACAATACAATTGAGAGGTAATTTTTGAACATGATGTAGCAAAAGAAACCTCTGGTCTCAGTGGCTTAAAATGATATCCTTTTGTTTAGCTCAGAAAGCTGCAGATAGACAATTTACCTAGGTTTGGCTGGGTAACATTTTCCAGTCATGTTTAGGATCATTCGCATAGCTACTTCTAGGTTGACTGTCATCTGGGAAAATAGAGGTAATGGACAAAATCTCTTGGAGTTGGGAAAGTTCTGGAACAGCAGATGGAGCTGTGAAAAAGCTTTCAAGCTTCTATGGCACGACATTTGCAATTATCCCTTTAAGCAAAAGCAGCCACATGGCTAAGTCAGAGAAACTGGACTCTAAAAATTTCTGACCAAGTGCATCTCTACAGAGAGGAGTAAAAAACTGGGCCATTAATACCAATATACCACAGAATACCTGTGGAACCAGGGAACTGGCCCTGATAAGACTTTAGAACCCAGTGATTGTTATCAACCTCCACTTTAATAGAGCTAACTCAGATTTGCTGAGTCAGATCTACTAAGTTTCTAAAAGGGTGTAGTTAATGAGCCTCAGCCTTACAAATTTGTGTCTCTGTTCCCCTTTGACCCATGAGCACTCATTAAGTATCTCTATTAACTCTGATTAGTAGCAGGTCATTGACTTTTCCACAGTGATGGCTGAGGATGAGCATAAGAAGGTCCCATGGGAAGTAATTTTTAATATCCAGGATGCTTGTCAGTACTTGTAACATAATAATTAAAAAAATCAAACATATTTGTCCCTACACAGTTTTTCTGGGATTTTATATATATTCACTTACAAACAATCAAGGTCTGCCACTTTATACCCCGAGTTATGATGAACCTTAGTGCTGTTTGTTTTTCCAGAACAATCAGGATTTCCATGAGCAACTTTTGAGGGCAGAGAAGCAGGGTCATGTAACACTCAAGAAAGACCAATGTCCAATTTTTTGAAAGTCTGTTGTCCTTGATCTAAGTAAGTAATATGAACTATCAATCCATCGAGGTTACATAAATTATCCATAAATATACTGAAGGCAAAGCAGGCAAAAACTTAACTCCCCATTCATCAGCTGAAATGTTTAAGAAAAGTTTATTTTACCCTTTTGGGGGGAAAATTAACATATAATGTTATTCTAATTTCCATCACTGTCCTCCTAATTCCTGTGCCCAGGATCTTACCCAACATCCAAGGAGGTATGACTATGCTGGCTAGAACTGCAATGTATTGATTCCTTGAATTTTGGTAACTGGTAGCTTCCCCCATATTTCTTTTGGTGAATACAGCTAGTGTTCTTACAACGATGTAAATTTTTTTTTTCATTTTTTAAAATATACCACAATTTTCTTCATGGTGCTCTTTTTGACCCATTTCCTAAGGCATTTATGTTTATCCACTATTATGGTGATGGTGAGATAGTAGTAGAAACTGTAATATATACTTTGGGTTAATGTTTCCCTCCCTCCCTCCCTCTCTTCCTCCCTCCCTCCCTCCCTCTCTTCCTTCCTTCCTTTCTTCCTTCCTTCCTTCTTTCCTTCCTTCCTTCCTTCCTTCCTTCCTTCCTTCCTTCCTTCCTTCCTTCCTTCCTTCCTTCCTTCCTTCCTTCCTTCCTCCTTCCATAGAATTGGGTAACATGGTCCTAGTATTTGCTTGTCCACGAGGGGGTGAGTTAACCACAGGTTCCACCTGTCCAGGATCTTACCAGGGAGGGGCTCAGAGATGTCTGCTAAGACACTAAGATGGTGCCAGCATAAGTGTATATATGCCACCAAAGATCTAAGACAAATAGGCAATTTGAAAGAGAAGTGGATTTATAGCACAGAAAATTTTCAGCTTTACAGGCTGCTGGTGAGCAAAGAAAAGAAGGCTATAGTTTAAACCTGAAGAAAAAAACAAATAGACAAGTAAACACTCCAACAAGCAAACACACAGACAAACACCACAAGAATTCATATGCTGTAGAGTCAACAGGTGAAGGACTGATCGAATTAAAGGTGCAAGAGAAACTAGTCAAGATGGGACATGCCTCGGCTGCTCAAAACGACCGCTAAGCAGATGGGCTGATTAACATACTACGCACATACACACACATTTGATTTGGCTGCTTTACTAGAACACAGATTTAGATGAGCCAGTATGCACTCAATGTGTAATTGGTATGTTAATTGAGGAGAGGAGCTAGAATCATATAAAATGCTCATTGAAAAGTAGAGGATGAAGAAGAAGAAGAAAAAGAACAAGAAGAAGAAGAAGAAGAAGAAGAAGAAGAAGAAGAAGGAGGAGGAGGAGGAGGAGGAGGAGGAGGAGGAGGAGGAGGAGGAGGAGAAGAAGAAGAAGAAGAAGAAGAAGAAGAAGAAGAAGAAGAAGAAGAAGAAGAAGAAGAAGGTCAATGGTTTAATGCCATGAATTAACTGCAATGAAAACAATTACACACATGACAGAGTAGTTAGAATATCTTAGGCAAAGGTAAAATATCCTGAAGCAAAAACTTTGGTCTCTCCTACCAAAAATGGCCACGGCAAGTAATACAGACTATCCAATGCAAGTTGAAATGTTTTAAGAAGGTGTATTCAGAGTTTAAACCTATAACCCAGTGGTCCTGAAAATATGTTCATAAATCCGATATGTAAGATAGTAACTTAGGTGAATTTCAAATAAGCATCGTTAGTTTATTCCATATTGGCAGTGCTAACTTTTTTTTTTAGGGGGTGGAGGTCATAAATTGTATAACTACTGTGATTTGAGGTAAGTTATAGTGAGAATGATAAAAGTAAAGCTGAAAATTTCTTAAAACTCATTATCCAATGCTTTGTAATAAAATAGGAATGCTGATAACAAGGAAAACTAAAAGAATCTTGCATTTTTTATTGGCATATTACTGTGACCTTGAAATTGTGATTTTTTTGCAAGCTAATTTGAGTTTAATAAGATTCAAAAATATCTCATTAATAACTTTCTATTCTGAAAAGGTTACACTTAATTAGAAATGTGGAAACAACTAATTGAAATAATACACTGATCACTTAAAGATGATAAATGATAACATCTTATATACCAAGTATGATTTTGTTAAAAATGTGACCTTGTGGAATTGAAACTATTTGAAGTTAAAAGGGATATGACATATGTCCACAAAATGATTATTATAAATTCTTCTCAAATAATATTTTTGTGAGAAATAGAAGGGGGGTACAATTTTGTAGACAGGACAAAACAAAACAAAACACAAAAAACACCACCACAAAAAATAAAAGAAAAAAATTGAAACTTTTGTTTTTCAAAAACATTATTAAGCAAATGAAAATAAAAGCTGCATGTTAGTCATATGTCTGACCATGAAAGTTTTTTTTTTGGGAATTTATAAAGTATAATTATATTAAATAAATCAATATAGGACACACAATTCAAATAAAAATGGACAAAATATTTTGAATATATATTTACAAAAGGATATATAGCCAATAACACCTCATAAGATGTTCAACATTATTAGTCACTGGGGAAATTAAAATTAAAGACAAAATAAGATAATTTTTCTTAACAGCCAGATGGCTAAAACTAAAAGGATGAAATTCAAAGTTTTGTCAAGGACATAATACTGTCACATTTATAGTGGAAGTGTAAAATAATAAAATCACTTCGGAAACATTTTGCAGGCATTGTCTGATAAAGTTAAACATAGTCCTACTCAGTAACCTAGTAATTCTATTGCTAGAATAGAAAACATGTTTACAAAATAAAAGCATGCTCAACATATATGGGCCACTTATATTAGTTTTCTATCACTGTATAATAAAGTACCCAGAACTGAACAGCTAAAACAGCTTCCAATTATTATCTCATGTTTATATAGGTTAGAAGTATGTAGGATGACTGGGCTCTCTTCTTAGTGTTTCACAAGGCTGAAATCAAAGTCTTGGCCAGGTGACTTTATGGAGTATCTAGGAAAATACTCACTGTGAGTTTCACTCAGGTAATTGATAGACTTGAGTGCTGTGCAGCTATAGGGCAGACATTATATCTCCCCCAGTTTCCTGGCTGGATGTTATCTGGGGGTTTCATTTGGCTCCTGGAGGCCACTCTTTGGTTTCTGCATGTGGTTCTTTCCATCTTCAAGTCTCACATTGTGTCAAGTCCTTCTGGTGCTTTGAATCTCTCTGCCTTCCTCTTCTGTTCCCAGATGGAGAAATATCTCTGCTTACACTTTCAAGAAACAATTATGTACCCTCTCAGTACCCACCACAGGCCCAGCTTCATGTAGGCCATTTTGTGTTCTGGAATTATTCTTTTTTTAAAATTTATCTTCATTGTTGAAAGTATTACAGATACCTTTTCCCCCATTGACCCTTTCTAAAACCCATCTATGCTGGTATTCAATTGCCCAGTTAGAATGTTACCGCTAAAACTAAAGCCTGTGGGATCCGCCCGAATTGCCGTACGACAGAGACTCCCATTCGTGCCCCTCATGAACTCTTTCCTTGCAGAGGCTGTAGCTTCTGAACAAACTATGGACATCTGGTGCGAAAACTGCCCTTGTGGTTTGGTACTGCCCATCACCAGAGCATTAACTGCCGCTGCTTCCTGGGTGCTTCCGGAGACAGAGCTACCACGTGCCCTTCGCCATTACTGTCTGCATATTGCGGCCCATCATGTCTTAGGTCATAGAGGAGGGGAGGCCAATACACACTCTGTGGGGCAACCACAAAGCAGAAGTCTTAATGAGAATAGGTAGGCAGATGCCACATAGAGCTGCTCCAAGGTACTTCACTGTAAATGCTACACTGCATGTAGAAATGCACATGTTATTGTAAGACTATGGGACTGTTACTAAGACATATTTATTTTCTATGTTTCATTGAAGTCAATTTCTCAAAGACATAGTTTGTGTATAAGCACAAAATTAATAATTGTTTAAATGACTATTTAATGTCTACAGTGTTATGTAATACAAAAGATAAAATAATTACAATCGTTAAATGGCATGTATCTGTCTTAAAATAATTTCTAAAACTTAGGGGACAACAACTTAATCGATTTAAACTTATTACATTGTTTTCAATGTGTAATTCCAAATCAAGATATTTAAATCCTGAAAACACATATTACTGGAAGATTTTAAAATCTTAACTTAGTGTTTTTATATTAAAAACTAGAGGCCCGGTGCACGAAATTCGTGCACTGGGGGTGGGGGTGGGGGGGTGTGCCCCTCAGCCCAATCTGCACCCTCTTCAATCTGGGACCCCTCAGGGGATGTCCAACTTCCAGCAGTCGGACATCCCTCTCACAATCCGGAACCGCTGGCTCCTAACCACTCACCTGCCTGCCTGCGTGATTGTCCCTAACCCCACTGCCTGCCTGCCTGCTCGCCCCTACCTTGATCTCCTGCCAGCCTGATTGCCCCTACCTTGTCCTCCCCTATCAGCCTGATCACCCCAAACTGCCTGTGCCTTGGCCCCCAGTCTGGCCTCCCTCTGGAGGCACCACCCCCATAACCCCAATGCTGCTGCCACTGCAGCTGGTTATGGCTGCCTGAGCCTTGGCCTTTGTAGCCACTGCGGCTTTGTCTGGAAAGATGTCCGGAAGACAACCACTCTAATTAGCATATTATCCTTTTATTAGTATAGATTTGGGGACCATTAAAACCACGCAGAACTTGAAGAAAACACATGGCCCTGGTCAGTTTGGCTTAATGGAGAGAGCATCGGCCTGTGGACTGAAGAGTCCAGGTTTGATTCTGATCAGGGGCACACATGCCTGGGTTTTGGGCTCAATCCCCAGTAGGGGGCCTGTGGGCGGCAGCTGATCAGTGATTCTTTTTTTTTTTTTTAATATATTTTATTGATTTTTCACAGAGAGGAAGGGAGAGGGATAGAGAGCTAGAAACATCGATGAGAGAGAAACATCGACCAGCTGCTTCCTGCACACCCCCCACCAGGATATGTGCCAGCAACCAATGTACATGCCCTTAACCGGAATCGAACCTGGGACCTTCCAGTCCGCAGACCGACGCTCTATCCACTGAGCCAAACCGGTTTCGGCTGATCAGTGATTCTTATCATTGATGTTTCTATCTCTCTCTCCCTCTCCCTTTCTGACATTTTAAAAATATATATATTTTTAAAGAAAACACATGAGCTTCACTTTGGGCTTTGTCATCTTACAATATCCTTTGTGCAGTGTTTTAACTTCCCTCAACTTTCCTTTACCCACCTTTAAAGTGCAATCTATTTTGGGGAAGATGATCAGGAAAGTGATTCCAATGGGTAGAAGTTTTTTTTGGAGGGGATGGGTCATGAAGATATTTAAAAATTGAGCATGGTGATGGTTGTACCACTCTGAATTTACTTTAAAAAACCAGTTCATTGTACACTTTAGGTGACATGTACAGTATATGGATATTTCTCAACAAAGCTGTTCTTTTATTTCTTTTTAAATAAAGACCAGTCTTATAATCAATTGCAGATGTTTACAGAGGCCCCTCAAGATTTGCTCACCATGTCCCAAATCACGGCTGTGATTCCCAGTTGCCTCCAGTCCTGGTGGATCTGGATGGTGTGGTTTGCAAAGGAGAAGGTGGCAAGAGGCTTATGGAATTTCGGCAACCCCATTCCCCCGGTCTCCTCATAGGGCACCAGGGCCATTCCCACTGTGCCAGCTCTGCTCCCTTTAACCTGTTGGGCAAAAGAATCCTGCGTGCTCTGGCCAGAAAGTGCATTCTTTCTTAGGTGGCCCGGATGCTTTTTTTAAGGTCGTTTTATGGATTCAAAAGAATAAACAGAGATGTGGAAAGCTTTTGTCAAAATCCTTTTACATGGTTCTTCCAGTGTCATGGGAAATGAGATGTGGCTCTGAATTCATCCCAAAGTGTGTCTTTGGGCAAAAGCACCCAGAAAGGCACAACTCCTGCAGAATGCCCCACACACTTTGCTGTCAGGACTCAGGGGGGCTTGAGGGTGAGCGAGGCGGCGGTGCCAGCACAGGACCTGGGAGAAGGTAGCGCTTTCTACACTGCCCAGGCCACGTGGACTACAGCAGTACCCGCCCAGGTGGGCAGGGTGTTTCTGCTGTTTTGTTTTGGTCTGGCCTCCACCCTGTCAGCCACAGACCTGTGCCTGCACTGAGACTGAATGCTTTGATGGCCCTACTTTTTGGTGGACAGTGGATGCACTCCCAGAGACTGGCAGTTAGACTCTGGTGGCTTCTGAGTCCCTTGTGGGGAGAGTCCGGCCCTAGGTCAAGAACAGACTCAGGCGTCCTCGGCCAGGAGGCCTCCTTGGGCTAGGGGCCGCCACAGTTTGAAGGCTGGCCATGACCCCAATCCTGGCAGGGGTCTCCTCTGGGGTGCTGGCAGGCCTGGGCTAGGGCTGCGGGAGGTTTAGAGGCTGGTCACGCCCCCGATCCTGGTGGGGATCTCCTCTGGGGGGCTGGCAGGCCTGGGTTAGGGTCACTGGCGGTTTGGAGGCCGGTCACGCCCCCGATCCTGGTGGGGGTCTTCTCTGGGGTGCTGGCAGGCCTAGGCTAATGGCCACCCTGGTTTAGAGACTGGTCACGCCCCCGATCCTGGTGGGGGTCTCCTCTGGGGTGCTGGCAGGCCTGGGCTCTGGCGCCGCAAAGGGAGAGGTTCCTGAATCTGCTTCCCACACACCTAGGCTAGGATACATCTTGTAGGAGGCGGCTTTAATGCCCGGGGTCGGTGACCAGGTCCTCCGGAGCCTCGCTTTCTGGGCTGCAGTCCCACGTCTCCCAGTGCCCCAGCCTCGGATGCGCCCATGCAGTTGCCCCCACCACCAGCCACCTCAGCGCAGGCCACAGCAGCTGAAGCCAGCCTCTTGGAAGCCAGGCCACCACACCCACCACCTCTAGTAGCTCTCTGCTGCTTGCTCTCTGTGCCCTGTCCACTGGGGTGGGGGAGTGCTCCCAGCCCAGAGGCCCTCCCTCCCTCCGCAGCCTGGCTTGGGAAGCTGGCCTCATGCTGGGGCTACTATGCCAGCATGCCCATTCGGCTACTATGGGTGCGACTCGGGCCCCCACGGAGGCCTACCTGGAGAACGTGGACCCCAGCTCTGCATCCGGCTGCTGCAGATGGCCTCGGTGGTCAACTACCACCTGCTCCTTCCACTGGCCCCATTGATCCCTCTCAGCACCAGCCATTGAGGCGAGGGTGGCGATTACCAAGGGACATCACCCCTGGAGCGGCTGGCTGGGCCCGGCCACGCGCAGGCCGTGCCCGGCCACGCCCTCCCCGGTCGCCATTGAACCTGGGACACCCGGGAGGCTGCTGGCCGTGCCCGGCCACGCCCCCCCGGGTCGCGATGGGTCCCGGGACCCTGCGCAGGCTGCTGGCCGTGCCCGGCCACGCCCCCCTGGGTCGCGATGGGTCCCGGCACCCCAGGGAGGCTGCTGGCCGTGCCCGGGCACGCCCCCCCGGGTCGCCATTGAACCTGGGACCCCATGGAGGCTGCTGGCCGTGCCCGGCCACGCCCCCCCGGGTCGCGATGGGTCCCGGGACCGCCGGGAGGCTGCTGGCCGTGCCCGGCCACGCCCCCCCGGGTCGCGATGGGTCCCGGCACCCCCGGGAGGCTGCTGGCTGTGCCCGGCCACGCCCCCCGGGTCGGGATGGGTCCCGGGACCCCCGGGAGGCTGCTGGCTGTGCATACCAGCCCCTCTAGGGTTGCCATCACTCACCAGGACCCCCGGAATTAAGAGGATTTGGCGCCGCCATCTTGGTTTTCTCAATGGCCAGTTAGGCCACCTGGAGTCCCGCCCCCAGCCTCTGGCAGGCCCAATCATGGGCATAGCGGAGGTGCGGTCAATTTGCATGTTTCTCTATTATAATGTAGGATGTTTGTGTTCAAAATAGCTAATGAGCTTCCTTTATAAAAGTTTTTCTGGTATGATAAATTTTGTAGAAGTTAAATGATATTAAGAGATTATGTAAGCACAGAAAATATAAATAGGAAAGGTGACGAATAGAATTACAGATTTTTGAAATAGAAAATGCTCTTTTTGTTTGTGCATTTGTTGCTTTCAATGTTACAGGGGTGGGTAAAAGTGGGCTTATAGTTGTAATACAATAAATAATACAATAATTAATAATAATACAAGAACAAACTCTGTGTCTCATGTACTTACAACTTTAAACCTACTTTTGTTCACCCATCCCAGATGAGTGAAATATCTGGTTCTTTTTCTGTCTGCCTTGTATCGATTAACATGATATTCTCAAGATCCATCCATGTTGTTGCAAATGTCAGTATTTCATTTTTTCTTATGGCTGAGTAGTATTCTATTGTATACTATATGTACCACATCTTTAGTCCATCATCTACTGAAGAACACTTTGTCTTGGACGCCATGAGTAATGCTGCAATGAATATACGGGTACAAATATTTTTGTGAATAAATGATAGACACAGACAACAGTTTGGTGTTTACCAGAGGGCAAGGGGGGTGGGGGAGTATTAAAAGGTGAATGTGGTCAAATATATGGTGATGGAAGAAGATTTGACTTTGGTGGTGGATACACAATACAACATACAGACTACATATCATAAAACTGTACAGTTAAAACCTATATAATTTTATGTCACCCCGATAAATTTAACAGAAAAGGGGTGAGTTTTATGGTATGTGAAATATATTTAAAAATATGTAAAAAGGTTAAACTTAGTATTAAAAGCTAAATATAAATGAGTGCAAGTTCTGGAGCTTGACTTGTTGGATTTGAAAAAGAGAAAAGAAAAGAAATAGAAAAGACTGCATTGCATCTGGTAAATGCATGAACTATAAAAGTTTTCAGTAAAAATATTTTTTAAAAAGCTGGAAATAGATTGCTAAGCACCTAAAGAGGACTCCAATGGAGAATGAATGCATAATAGGACAAACTTGAACATTTCCAGATTTAGAATATGTATCTTGAGACTATAATAAGTAAATATGAAAGCATAAATCATATGGTTCTCTACTGCCAAAACTTATCCAAGTAGAAAGAAATATAGTCTGCTAGATATACAAATAGATCAAAAGGTTTTTAAAAGTCATTTTGTCTTTTTAAATTCAAATGCTTATTTTTTATATTATTATAATATTATATGCTTCAACATATTATACATTGAATCCTACATATTACATCCTTATATTAACCACTGCATAAGGCCCATATTCATACGTTCATGTACACACTATTTTATTGTTTTTAATTATTTGATGTTCAATATTATAAATTAAAACCTATACTATTATCAAACATTCATGTAAATGCTTATCAAAGTTGCAAACACATAATAAGTGCTAAACAAAAAGTAACTTTGTATTATTTTTCTCTACTAGTGGGCTATTAACTCTATGAGAGAAAGGACCTATGCCTCTTTTACTTGCCATTATATCCCTGGTATTTCACAAGACCTAAATGATAATAGATGCAATATATGTTTGCTAAATGAACACCAACAAATAAATAGATGAGTTAATTACCTATACACATATTTAGTAGTTTTTAAAAATTTACTAATTTTAGTGTAATTATTAAAGAGAATATTAAAATAGTCAAATTTAGCATTTCCTTTACCATGTCTTTTCAATTAGGCATATCCCTTCACATTTAATTTCAAATACACTTCCCCAATATCTGGTATACTCAGACAAATTTAGAATTATGCTGTTAATAATATCCAATGAAATGGAAGCATCATTTAAACAAATGTGTCAAGTCCTTTCGGTAAATTAAAATATCTTGTCTGGAGAAATATTGCGATAATTCTGTGAAGAATAAAATATACCAGGGAGAAATTAGACATACTTTTTTTTGCAAATCAGTTGCTCTCACACAGGAGTTGAATGAGAAAAATTTACTTTTTTGGCTTCCATTTCTATATTTGAAAAATAAAGTTATTCAAATAGCTTATCTCTATGTGACACATTTTGAATTCCAATTTAGTATAATTTCATTGCATTCAAGTCAATCTATACCATTTTGCTTAAACTCATACCACTAATCAAGAACTGAAGAGAGGAAGGATAAGTAAGACATGATCCCAACAAACATGGCCATACTTTTCATTCATTCATGTATTGTCTATGAATGCTTTTGTGCTATAATAGAGTTGAGTAATTACAACAGAGACCATATGTCTCCACAGACTAAAATATTTACTATGGGGCCCTTCATAGAAAAAGGTTGCTGATCCTCACTGTAGACCATGACAATAAGCTCCTACATCTCAATCCACCCTCATTATATATTCATACACAAGGGTATTTAGATTTCGCACGTCTGGGGTGGGGGGAAATGAATCTTAAAGGATAGGCACAAAGCTGATTCTGGTATTTATTTTCCCTCTTTTCCTTTCCCCATACAATTCCATGATTCCAACTGAGGCTCTCTGAGTTAAAAGTACAGTGCTTATACACTAGCATACTATGCAAAATGAAAACACTGTAGTGGAATTTTACTGTAAAGAGACTATTTTGACATACTCACATATCTTTAAGTGATCACATATGCCTAGTCCACAATTGATAAAGAAAACACACACACACACATACACATACACACACACAAAAAGCTTCTAATAATCATAGAAAAACTAGAGGCCCAGAACATGACATTTGTGCACTCGGGGGACCCCTGCAGGGAGCAGGCCTAAGCAGGCAGTCAGACATCCCCGGAGGGGTCCTTAGTGCTGCTGCAGAGGCGGGAGATGCTCCTGCCACTGTCGGTGCACTCTCCAGCCATGAGCTGAGTGGCACTTCCCCTGTGGGAGCGCACTGACCAACAGGGGGCAGCTCCTGCATTGAGCATCTGCCTCTTGGTGGTCAGTGCTTGTCATAGCGAGCAGTCGTTCCACCGTTCGGTCGATTTGCATATTAGGGTTTTATTATATAGGATTCTCAGCATATAGGAAAATTAAAAAAACAAACTTTTAAAAAACATTAGCTGTGTCTCATACACACAGACAACAGTAGGGTCATTACTAGAGAGAAGGGGGATAGTAAAGGGTAAAGAAGGTAAATATATATGGTGACAAAAGATGATTTGACTTTGGGTAGTGAGCATACAATGCAATATATGTATTGATGAATCATAGAATTGTGCATTTGAAATCTATGTAATCTTATTAACCAATGTCACTTCAATAAAATTTAATAAATAAAATAAGTAGGACATAAAATCAATAGCTATAAATATCATTAAATATTTATCAACATATGTCAGTTTATCAAAGAATTTTTACAAAACAGTAAGCCTGATAACTCAAAATTAGCCTCTGAAGAGAATAAAATCCCTTTGTAATATCTTAGAAGTACAAGATTTAGAGAATTCCAGAATACATAACTATTACACACAAATATTCCTACAAGCCAGGCTTCACCACATATCATAAATTATATAAGTAAGAGTACATTATATAACTTTACTATTCATCTTCTGATCTTTGAAAATGTTTTTAGGGACATTTAAATACCATGTGGTCAGGTATTGACATTGAGAGCCATATTTTGGATTACACATACTCATCCAAATATTCTAGTTTTTTTATTACTCTTTGCAGCTTATCTCTCTGTGAAAGGGCTGTACATATATACAATGGAATTCAGTAAGAAAATATTTTTTAAAAGCCTCTTATTACCTTGTATTAATTATGCTTGGACAGTATGATATTTTTGCTGCTCAAATCATATATCAATGTAAATTACTGTAATATATTTATATTTGAAAATTAATGTATTAAGTCTAAACTGATTTCTGTGTGTATGTGCGCACACATATGTCGATGATAGTGTCTATTTCATTTTTGGTCTCTATTATATTTTCAATCATCCCTTTTTCTCATTAAATTGAAATTTTTAATAGGATCCTTACGAAGGAGGATTTTGGATGCTAAGTAGGAAGTGATATTTCTAGATAAGCTGACCTTTTCCTGAAAGCAGGAAGTAAGCAGAATAGATGTTATTTTGTTAACATTTCTCAGAAGGATAGAGTTAACCTTTCATGGAAGATGGTAAAAATGCAAGCAGTTTTTTTTCCTCACAGTGTAACCAGCTCAAAGTTTCTAATGTCATGGAACTGAGAGAGCAATGTCATTATCAAACACTTAATATGATGTGTTTCCCTTCCTGTAGGGATCAGGTGGGGGTAGGGATGAATCAAATTATTGAAATCTATTTATCACTCATTATTTTTCTGCACTCATACTTTGTTCTTTCTCACTTATTCTTCTTCATCTAGATTTTCTTTAGCACCTGCTCTTAACAAGCCCTTGAACCAAAATGTAGGTTTTTTAAAATTGAATACATTAACATTAGGAGAAAATGTGAAAATTGCTTTGTAAAAGTAGGAGCTGAATGACATATTTTAACTGAATATATACAGTTTTATACATATGTCCATTCACATCTACAAATGTATACTTTTGCTTATGTTTATGTCTATAGTCCTTATTATAATATTAATTTCAGGAAGATTATAATAAAACCATGATGAGAGAAGACCAAGAAATAATTTACCCAAAACAAAGTAGGACAAAAGTAATATAATAAAGAAGGAGGAAAAAAACTTTAGTGTTTTTTGTTTTTTTAAACAGGCTGGAATTTTTTACTAACATACACTGAGAGTGAAATGTAATGAATTCTGCAACTCTCAAGTTTCAGTGGGGGAAAACCTACACAATAACAACAAAACAGCTTTGTTTGGCAGAAGTTAGTAACTGTTTTTCTTTTCCCTGACACTTATCTCTCCATCTCTCTACTCTATGAAAACCCCTGAGTGAAGTAATGGAAGCTATCCCAAAGTACCCTTCTACAACACTTAGAGACATGCTACTTAGAGAGATAGTTCTTATGGTACCAGCACTTGATCACAGCTGAAGAGGTAGAGTCAGCTGTAATTCTCTACTACGTGTGTTATAAAGGACAGGAAACATGACCTAGATTTTAATATTCAGGGGGTTTGTCATAACACTTGAATAAAGTTTTAAGTTTGTTTTTTAAGTGTTGAATAATGGTTCTAAGTCTTCAGATATGCACAGTATTTTGGCTGCTTCGGATGAGACAATTTTGGGGTAAAAATGAATTATTTATGTAATTCAACCCATGTGTGGACACAGATGTCATAATAACCCCAGGAATCTCTCTTAAAATCTCTCTCTAATGTGTAGGGCTATTCCTCCTTACTGCCTAGCACACAATACCACAGAGGCTACAACAAAATGTTAGCAAATCTCATTCCCATATTGTTTAATAAAGATATTAAAATTTAAATTTTGAAATATATCAATTTGAATGCTAAAGTACATGACTTTTATGAAAATAGATTTCAGATATTCTAAGTAATCAGAAGTAAATAACACCTGTAGCTGTCTCGTGGGTCTTCCTTAAAAAATATATCAAAGATTATTTTAGGTGAGAAATAACTGACAAATAACATTTTAGTTTCACGTGTACAACATAATGATTCAATGTTTGTATAGATTACAAAATGATTACCCTAATAATTCATCACCAAAAATATTATTAAAGTTGCATGTCTTCCTGGTATTCATAAGGAACAATGTGTCATTTTCAACTATGAATTGTACCAGAGTATTCAGGCAAAATGTACTTACATTTTTTAGTAACATATACATGATTTATAAAGGCCAGGCTCCTTCAATGTTGACATCATTCAATGTTGTTTGAACATTCTCAAGGAGTTTTCCCATCTACAAATCACATATAATATTCCATAATTTAAATAATCTTTTATGACTTTAGGTAAAGTTTCCTATAATGTCATTTTAAGAACTTAAAACAAGACAGGAGAAACTAGGACTACTTTTAGGAAATTAAAAGTGAAGAGAAGAGTAAATATGTAAACAATCGATATATCCTTTATTCTGTTACTGTTCATATTGATCCTCCTCAGTTACAACAGAATCAAGCCTAGCTGGAAAACAGAGGTAATTTGGTAATACTATTAGTATTCTTACAAACACACACACACACACAAAAAAAAAAAACACACACACACAACTTTAATAATACAGCAATCATGCACAGACCTTATTCTTTCGTATTCTTACAAATACTGTACTTCTAAAATTTGCCTATGTTGGTTTTCTTCTTCTTAATATTTGTAATTGATTTTTAAAGAGAGGAGAGGAGAAAAAAACATCATTTATTTGCCTTCTACACGTACCCTAACCAAGGTATGTGCCCTGACCTAGAATCGAACCTACCAGCTTTTGGTCTATGGACAATGCTCCAAAAAACTGAGTCACACCAGCCAGGGCATGGTTATGTAGATTTTATCAACAGTTAGCCATAGATAGTGCAACTTTGAAAAACAGATATTTATCATATAGTTGTTTTTGAAGTAAGAATCTTCTTTAAAAAACACAATATCATATTACTTTCCAGTGTTCATCATAGTGACTCAATATGTATACAAATTACAAAATGATCCTCATGAGTGTCTATTTACCATCTGTCATCATATAAAGCTATTACAATACTAGAGGCCCGGTGCACGAAATTCGTGCATGGGGGAGGGGTGCCCCTCAGCCCAGCCTGCACCCTCTTCAATCTGGAACCCCTCGAGGGATGTCCGACTGCCCGGTTAGGCCCGATCCCACCGTCCAGAACTGCTGGCTCCCATCTGCTCACCTGCCTGCCTTCCTGATTGCCCCTAACCGCTTTTGCCTGCCAGCCTGAACACCCTCTAACCACTCCCATACCAGCCTGATTGATGTCTAACTGCTCCCCTTCCAGCCTGTTTGCCCCCAACTTCCCTCCTCTGCTGGCCTGGTCACCCCTAACTGCCATCCCCTGCAGGGTTGATTGCCCCCACTGCCCTTCCTTGCAGGCCTGGTCCCTCTCAACTGCCCTCCCTTGCAGGCCAGGTGCCTCCCAACTGCCCTCCCCTGCTGGCCATCTTGTGGTGGCCATCTTGTGTTCACATGGGGGCAGGATCTTTTACCACATGGGGGCAGCCATCTTGTGTGTTGCAGTGATGGTCAATCTGCATATTACTCTTATTAGATAGGATAGAGGCCTGGTGCATGGGTGGGGGCGAACTGGTTTGCCCTGAAGGGTGTCCCAGATCAGGTTGGTGGTTCCCTTGGGGTGTGGGGCAGCCTGGGCGAGGGGCCTGTGGTGCTTTGCAGGCCAGCCACACCCCCAGCAACCCAAGCAGAGGCCCTGGTATCTGGAATTTATTTATCTTCTACAATTGAAACTTTGTAGCCTGGAGCAGAGCCAAGCCTCCTGCTCACTCTGTGGTGGCAGCCATTTTTATTGAAATTTATGTATCTTCTATAATTGAAACTTTATAGCCTGGTGTGAAGGCCTGAGCCGGCCAAGGCTGCAGAAGCTTGGCTTCCTCCATTGCCTGGGAGAACCCTAGCCTCCTGCTCTTTCCAGCTTCATGGCGGCCACCATTTCTGTTTGGATTTATTTACCTTCTATAATTGAAACTTTGTACCCTTGAGTGGAGGCCTGGGCCTGCCAGGGTGTGTGGAAAGCTTGGCTTCCTCCATTGCCAGGATAACCCAAGCCTCCCTCCTGCTCTCTGTGACTGCAACCATCTTAGTTGGGGTTAATTTGCATACTCGCTCTGATTGGCTGGTGGGCGTGGTTGGTGGGTGTAGTGGAATGATGGTTAATTTGCATATTACTCTTTTATTAGATAGGATTATTGACTATCTTCTCTAGGGTTTCCATTATATCCCAATGAGTTACTTATTTTAAAATTGGAAATGTGTACCTCTTAATGCTCTTTACCTATTTTGCATGCCCTCCCTAACCCTTTCTCCACTGGTAACCCCAAGTTTGTTTCCCATATCTATGAGTCTGTCAAAATGAAAAGACAACCTACTGAATGGAAGAAGTTATTGGAAAATCATATATTTGATAAGGGGCTAAAATCCAAAATATATAAAGAACTGACACAACCTAATATAAAAAAACAATTAAATAATAGAGAGATGACTTGTATAGATAGTTTCCTAAAGAAGACATTTAGATGGCCAACAGGAACATGAGAGGTACACATCACTAATCATCCAGGCAATACAAGTCAAAGCACAATGGGGTACCAATTCACATCAGTCATAATGGCTAATATAAACAAACAAACAAACAGACAAACTAAAAAGACAAGTGTTGGAGAGGATGTGGAGAAAAGGAACATTCATCCACTGTTGGTGGGAATATCATGGAAGAGATACTAGAGAAAACAGTATGTATGTTCCCCCAAAAAATTAAAAGTAGAATTAACACACATTCCAGCAATTCCACATCTGGGCATTTACCTAAAAAATGAAAACACTAATTTGAAGTGATACAGACACCTCTGTGTTGTTATAGCATTATTTACAACTAGAGGCCTGGTGCATGAAAATCATGCACTGGAGTGGTGGGGGGTCCCTCAGCCCGGCCTACACCCTCTCACTGTCCAGGACCCTTCGCTCCTTACTACCAACCTGCTCGCTGCTCCTTACTGCTTGGGTCGCTGCTCTTAGCACTGCTGCGGGGGCGGGAGAGGCTCCTGCCACCACTGCTGAGCTCACCAGCTGTGAGCCTGGCTTCTGGCTAAGCAGAGCTCCCAGGGGAAGCTCTTGATCACCAGGGGCAGCTCCTGTGTTGAGTGTCTGCCCCCTGGTGGTCAGTGTGCATTATAGTAACCGGTCGTTCTGGTCGTTCCGCTGTAATGGTCGCTTAGGCTTTTATTATATAGACTAGTGGCCCGGTGCATGAAATTCGTGCATGGGGGGATCCCTCAGCCCAGCCTGCACCCTCTCCAATCGGGGACCCCCTTGGGGGATGTCTGACTGCCGGTTTAGCCCAATCCCGGGATCAGGCCTAAACCAGCAGTCAAACATCCCTCTCTCAATCTGGGACCGCTAGCTCCTAACCTATCACCTGCCTGCCTGCTTCATCGCTCCTAACCACTCTGCTTTCTGGCCTGCTCACCCCCAACTGCCCCCCCACCGGCCTGCTCACCCCCAACTGCCCCCCTGCCAGCCTGCTCATCCCCAACTGGCCCCCCTGCCAGCTTGCTCACCCCCAACTGCCCCCCCCCGCTGGCCTGACCACCCCTAACTCCCCTCCCCTCATGGCCTGATCACCCCTAACCACCTCTGCCTCGGCCCCATCACCATAACTTTGTCCAGAAGGATGTCCGGAAGGTCTCTTGGTCTAATTAGCATATTACCCATTTATTAGTATAGATAGCCAAGATATGGAAACAACTTAACTGTCCATCAATAGATGGATAAAGAAGATGTGGTGCATGCATATAATGGATCATCACTCATACATAACAAGAATGAAATCTTGCCATTGCTACAACATAGATTAATTAAACTAAAACAAAAATGTTTTCTTATGTAAATAAATGAAAATGTATCTTTGAAATATCATCAACAATAGTCTTGAAGCAATACTTCTGTGAAGAATGGCAAAATTTCTCTCTCTAAATAGAAATATAATATAAATCTATAATTCTGGCCTTGATTGTAGAAAGTCAGAGAAGAGAGAAGAAATTCTAATGTTTCTGTTATATGTATTGAATAAACTTATTTCGTCAGTTGTGTAGCTACAGTAATCACGTGTGTATGTGTGTGTGTGTGTGTGTGTGTGTGTGTGAAGTTGAATAGAACTCAGTCCAATAAGTGATGACATCTTAGTCTGTCCCAAACTATTTTTATGTGTATAATAAGTCATTTAATTTGAAAATTTTTAGGGTTTGGCCAGTGATGCAGGCTGTAAAAGAATTCACAACTAAAAAAAAAAAGATGCAAAGAGAAAATTTCTTTTAATTTCCAAGAGAGGTAAGGGCCAATCATTGATAGTCAATAAAGGGCATGGAAGAAAGGGTGGCCTGCTCTTTTAAGCAGTGACTGTTGCTGAGCAACAAGGAAGGAAATAGGATTATGTTGAAGTTGAGCAGATATATTGGGGGGGGGGGGGTGTTGTCTTGAAAAGTTATAGTTCATTTGCTTTCTAGGAAATAGTCCAGCAGATGTCCCAGGGAGGTATTTTATCAGTACTTTTCTCAAGCCTGTAAAACAGGCTTAGAAAAAATGTTATGAAGAGCTCAAAAGAGGCTTGTTTGAAGTGGGAGGGGAAGGGAACTTTCCAATAACTAGAGATTCCATGGTGGGGATTATTCCTGAGTGGAGAAAACAGCAGGGAGGAAGGGGATGCAGAATGTTGCCTTGAAAGTAGGTTATCTTGTCCCCCAGCAAAAGAGCTGGGGGACAAGAGCAAAAGAGCTGCTTGAATCAGAGGAACCAACAATCTTGGGTTTTAATTATCAGGTGCTTCTCATAAATTGTGGAAGGCCACTACAAAGAAAAGGCCTGTTTTCTGTCCTTATAAAAATGATTAAAAGTAAATGTATATATGGGTGATTTTTTAAAAAAAGATATCCTATCTAATAAAATAGTAATATGCAAATTGACCATCACTCCAACATACAAGATGGCTGCCCCCATGTGGTCAAAGATGGCTGACTCCATGTGGACACAAGATGGCTGCCACAAGATGGCCAGCAGGGGAGGGCACTTGGGAGGGATCAAGCCTGCAGGGGAGGGCAATTGTGAGCGATCAGGCCAGCAGGGGAGGGCAGTTGGGAGGGACCAGGCCTGCAAGGGAGGGCAGTTGGGGGTGATCAAGCCTACAAGGGAGGGCAGTTAGGGGTGACCAGGCCGGCAGAGGAGGGAAGTTGGGGGCGACTGGGCCTGCAGGGAAGGGCAATTGGTGGGGACCCAGGCCTGCAGGGGAGAGCAGTTGGAGGGGACCAGGCCTGCAGGGGAGGACAATTAGGGGCAATCAGGGTGGCAGGGGAGCAGTTAGGCATCAATCAGGCTGGCAGGGGAGTGGTTAGAGGGTGATCAGGCTGGCAGGCAGAAGCGGTTAGGGGCAATCAGGAAGGTAGGCAGGCAAGCAGTTGGGAGCCAGCAGTCCTGGATTGTGAGAGGGATGTCCGGCTGCTCATTTAGGCCCAATGCTACTGGGCAGTCGGACATCCCTCGAGGGGTCCCAGATTGGAGAGGGTGCAGGCTGGGCTTAGGGACACAACCCCCGTGCACGAATTTCGTGCACTGGGCCTCTAGTTGTATAATAACATCTATGCCTTTAAAGAGTTTAAACTAGATAAAGAAAAAAAGGCCTTATGATAAAGTACCAACAATGTGGTTGAAGCAATAGAAGTTCATTATAAGATTTGCATTGATTGCCTTTGCTGGTGTGGCTTGGTTGGTTGGGTGACATCCAGTGCACCAAAAGATTTCTGGTTTCATTCCCAGGAAGGGCACATGCCAGGGTTGCAGGCTAGATTCCTGGTTGGAGGTGTGCAGGAGGCAGCCAATCAATGCTTCACAGTCACATTGATGTTTTCTCTCTCTCTCTCTCTCTCTCTCTCTCTCTCTCTCTCTCTCTTTCTCTCTCTCTCCATTCCTCTCTCTCTAAAAGTCAATTTAAAAACAAAATTTGCATTGATCTACTTTTCAATCCACCTCTAATTTTATTATGTCTGAAATAACCCTATAAATGTGTTTCTGTGTTACTTTTTTTGTTAGTAATATACTTTTTAAAAAGTCCAAGCCAATAATAATCCAAAACTTCCTCTTTAATAATTATATCATTTCAGTTTAAATGTGGTACCAAAATCACCATTTCTTATAAGACATGATCAAATTGTTGACACTATATCACTATTTCTTAACACAATGTAGGGTCAATAAATTATAAATTTGGATATGCTTTCTGGATCTTTGATGGACAGTGGAAGACCAGAACAAAAATGAATCATTTGACAAAGCATAATTAACAGTGATATTTTTTATAAGTGCAAACTGTGGAAAAGAAGGGTTTTAAAATATTATTGACTCTTAGATATTCACTAATGAAAAAGTATTAATGATAAAAAATACTGTGTATTAAGAACAATTTTATATTTATACTATGGGTTGATGTTCCACAGATAAAGTATCAGACACCAGTTAAATTTTAATTTCAAATAAACAACAGTTTTCACTACAAGTATGCTCAAATATTGTGTGGGACA
The DNA here is from genome assembly GCF_027574615.1 of Eptesicus fuscus. Classification (NCBI taxonomy): domain Eukaryota; kingdom Metazoa; phylum Chordata; class Mammalia; order Chiroptera; family Vespertilionidae; genus Eptesicus; species Eptesicus fuscus. Next base: position 9,318,364 of record NC_072487.1, on the reverse strand, counting down.
TATTTGTGCTAAAATCAAATCTGCTGTTTATTTGAAATTAAACCTTAATTGTAAGTTTTGTATTTTTATTTGATAAATCTGAAAACACTAGAATTATACATACTTCTGATTTTTCTAATTTGCTACAGAGATACAATACTATTATATAAAACTAGAGGCCCAGTACATGAAATCATGCATAGTTGGGGTCTGGCTGGCCTGGCCCCAATTGGGGAGAATACAGGCCAGGCCTGTTGGGGGGAGGAAATGGCAGGAGGTTGGCCATCTGGCCCACCCCATTTGGGGCCCATTCAGGGCTGGGCCAGCTGAGGGGAGGGGCCGCAGGTGATTAGCTGGTGGACCCTGCCCCCGATTAGAGTTGGAGGGGCTGATTAGGGGTGGGGCCAGCCATGGGGAGGGGCTGTGGTGGTGAGCCAGCCGGCCCTACCCCAGAAAGCGTTGGGGGGGGGGGCTGATCAGGGTCAGTGGCAGGGGGAGGTGTCATAGGAGGTTGGCCGGCTGGTCCCACCTCCCGATGGGGCCGGTTCACTGTCTGCAGTGGGTATAATAGTGACCGGTCATTCCAGTCATTACAGCATTCCGGTTGCTGGCTTTTTATATATATAGACAATGCACAAACAAAACTAAAACAAATAAGCAAACACAACTTAGGGACATATAATCCTTTTCACCATTTGGATTGTTTTGTATTTTGAAAAGGAATATATGCCATATATGCCACCTCTCAGTGGTCCCAGGAACAGCAACATAGAATCCATCACAATATTTCTATAGCAAAACATATGAATATGAACACTAAATGGATTAACTACATCTATAAACAGAGTGAGGTTCATTCGTATTAAGTACCTAAACTATGAAGAAACTTTATAGTTTGAGGATTTTCTGGTATATGAATTACAGATAAATGGTTGTAATCAGGAAGACCATTTTTAATATATATTTTAATTAAATTTATTGGGGTGATTAATAATATTATACAGGTTTCAAGTGTACATTTCTATAATTCATGATATATGTATTGCATTGTATGCCCACTGATGAAATTTTCATCTTCCAATTTTTCAAGCATCATTTCTTAGAACTGTGTTAGTTCCTTAGTGCTTCTGTTTCCTTATGCTTCTTCCTTTGCTGATGAGGTTGGCTTCTTCCCCCAGGATGGGATGCACAGTTGCTGCTTTGATAATACAAGAGACCATGCTTTCCTCTCTCTCATGGTTCTTTTCTCATCCCAAGAAATTCTCTGATCTGACCTAACCTTATCTTTTTCAGTCTATGGACAGGGGAAGGAGGAAGAGCCTGGGTGGGGCAGTTATTTATGAGAAAAATTCAATTTGCTATTTGGAATGCAGGTAAGGTCAGTTACTAAGCAATGGGCTACAGTTGAATGTGACTGAATACTAAAATTTGTCATGCTTACTAATTTGTCCTATGACCTCTGAAAGTTACTTAACTCTTGTTAATTGGCCATTGCAGAATTCAATAAATACTGTGAAGTAAATGCTGACAAACTAATAGAGCCTCCTGTACTCAACAAGTATGAGACCCACACCTTCTTTGTCACTTGGGAAATACATGGATAGTTCCCTTCCTCCAATTGACACATATTATTAGATGTAAAAAAAAATTAATTTCTTTGATTAAGGTGTTACAAATGTGTCCTTATTCCCCCATTACCCCCCCCATCTCCTCCCACTCCTGCCTTCACCCCCCCCCCCATTGTTTGTGTCCATTGGTTAGGCTTATATGCATGCATACACATCCTTTGGATCTCTCCCCACCCTCCCCTACCTTCCCTCTGAGGTTTGATGGTCTGATCGATGTTTCTCTGTCTCTGAATCTATTTTTGTTTATCAGTTTATGATGTTCATTATATTCCACAAATGAGTGAGATCATGTGATATTTATCTTTCTCTGACTGATCCCACTTCTAGGAATATATCCCAAGAAACTAGAAACACCAATTAGAAAAAAATATATGCACCCCTATGTACATAGCAGCACAATTCACCATAGCTAAGATTTGGAAACAGCCTAAGTGCCCATCAGCAAATGAGTGGAGAAAAAGATGTAAAATTTTTAAGAGTTGAAAATAATTAACTTCTATCTGCCATAAAGTAGAGAGTACAAGCTTTTATTAATGTTAAGAAACATTTTTTTCCTTTCACATCCATAAAACCACAATCACCATGCCCTTCCCTTCTTCCTCTAACCATCTATATCCTCTATCCTTAATTACTATTTCTTTTCTAACCACCTTTTTAATTTTAATACTCTCTGGGGTTCTACTCTTTTTTTCTTCAAAGATTTTTTATTGATTTTTAAATAGAGAGAAAGGGAGTGGGAGAGAGGAACATCAATGTGAGAGCTGAACATTGATAGGCTCCCTCCTGCATGGGACCCGGTATCAAGCCCGCAACCCAGGCATGTGCCCTGGCCAGGAAGTGAACAAGCCACTTTTTGGTGCACAGAACAATTCCCAACCAACTGAGCCACACCAGCCAGGACTAGGGTTCTACTCTTGATTCCCTTATCCTTTGCCCCAATTTAATATATATGACCCAATCTATCCTGAGAAACAGATCAATATTTTCATCTATATTCTGGCAATGTTATTGTAAATATCCCCATTGTGCCTCAGAACAGTTCATTTTTTGGGGAGTCTTTTCTAACTTTATCTTTCTTGTTACCTCAACCCCAGGCATCCAATAAAAGACATATAAAAAGTCATCCTACACTATATATTAGGACCCCTCCACCCCTTCCCTCTGGTATTCATCACACTGTTGTCTGTGTTCATTAATTTCAGACTTATATGCCGCATATGAGTGAAATCATATGGTTGTTAGCTTTTTATGACTGACTTATTTTGCTTACATTCTCAAGGTCCATCCTTGTCGCAAATGGCAGTATTTCATCTTTTATTATGACTGAGTAATATTCCATTATATATATATGTTCCTTACTTTCTTTATCCAGTCATCTATCAAAGGACACTTTGGTTGTCTCCATGTCTTGGCCACTGTGACTAATGCTGCAATGAACATAAGGGTGCATATATCTTTGCAAATACATGTTTTCAAGTTTTTTGGGTAGATACTCAAGAGAAGGATTGAGAGGTCATATAGTAACTCTATTCTGAATTTTTGAGGAATTGCCAGACTGTTTTCCAGAGTGGCTGTACTACATTCCCACCAGCAGGGAATGAAGGTTCCCTTTTCTCCACAACCTCTTCAGCACTTGTTATTACTTGTACTAGAGGCCCAGTGCATGATTGAACCATGCACGTGTAGGGTCCCCTACACGCTTTCACTTTTGATCACAGGGAGCTGGGTGCCTGTCCACTGGTGCACCAGGTGCCAGAGGCTTCTGAAAGGCCTGGTGCCTGAGTGGAAAGGCATCCAACTCCCACACTTTTACTTTCGATTGCTGGTGCACTAGGCCTTTCAGAAGCCTCAGGTGTGGCGGAGGCTTCTGAAAGGCCTGCTGCCTGAGCGAACAGGCACCCAGCTCCCACACTTTTGCTTTTGATTGCGGGGGAGCTGAGTGCCTGTCCGCTCAGGCACTCAGCTCCCCCGCTTTTGATGGTCCGCGCAGCAGGACTTCAGCTCGCTGCCTCAGAGGCCCCTTCTGTGCCACAGCACAGCCATGGCGCAGACGCTGAGCTCGGGCCACTGCTGGCGACACAGCTCAGCATCCCGCTGGCCCAATCAGCTACCCTGGCCACCCCGAGTCCCACCCCACCGTGCCTCCTGGCCAATCATGGGCATAGCGAAGGTACGGTCAATTTGCATATTTGCCTATTATTAGGTAGGATTGTTGATAATAGCCATTCTAACTGATGTGAGGTGGTATCTTATTGTAATTTTGATTTGCATTTCCCTAAAACAAAGTTGAACATCTTTTCACATATCTGTTGAGCATTTGTATGTCTTCTTGGGAGAATTGCCTGTCCTCTGTCCACTTATTAATTGGATTCTTTGTTTGTTTGGTGTTGAATTGTTTGAGTTCCATATATTTTTTTTATATTAACCTTTTGTTGGAAATGTTGTTTGCCAGTATCACCTCCTATTCTGTCAGATGAATGATGGTTTGATTTTGGGTGGTGGGCACACAGTACAATACACAGATCTTGTATCATAGAAATGTACACTTGAAACCTATATTATCCTATTAAGTAATATCACCCCTATAAACTTAATTAAAAAAAAGAAAAAGAAACCTCAAAATTTTACCAGAATGTTAATGGGTGAATATCTTTGGGTAGTGGGACTACAGATACTAGTCCAAATAAAAGGTTAATGTTTAAAAAATTCATCCTATGTAATAAATTCAATTGAGTTGCTAATTTCAGAGAGAACATCATGCCCCCAAGCTCAGGAATAGAAGTTCCCATAACTTCTGGTTGTTAAAACCAACAGAGATGTTAGCTGAGTGAGAGGGAGGGCTCCTGGACTCCCAGAAATTCCACTTAAATGGCCCACTCAGACTCACTCCCTCTGTGCTCCAGTGCAGCATCTTGAAAGGCAAATAGACATGCATATAAGGAAAAACAGAATTGTCTGTTATCAGGGTGATAGCTGAGGGTGGAGGGGGAAGGAAGGGGGAAGCAGCTTTCTTCCAAAGAGAAATGCTGGTAGAGGCCATTGTTCCTTTGATGAGCACTCCCTTCCACAGAGCCAGCAGGTAGGCAAGCTCCATATCTGAGACTCCATCAACCTGGCTCACACTGATTGCCCTGTGCTGGTGATTCCCTGAGACCCCACCCCACCCAATTCTCAGGCCCACCCACACTATTTCCAGTGGCTTTTCCAAATGAATGGCCTGTATTGGCTCATGCTTCGGATTTTTCTAAAACCTCTCAAACAACCAGCATCTGACCTCAGCATGCCCATACCTCTCCTTAAGTAGTCCCATCCCTGGCACTAGCAGCAGCCAACCTTGATTCACAGGTTGGCCTCACATGGGTATCTTCAAGTCCAGCACAAGCAGAAGTCAACTGAAGATCTCTTTGTAGCTCATGGCAGGTGGCTTTGGGCAGAACACAAACCATGGTTGACCTTGTCCTGCACCTCTGGGAGGCCTCAGAGCCAGCAAACCCAGGTACAGCTTTAGACCACATTGAGCCATCACCACCCAACTATTATAAGTACCACACTTAAGGGACGGACTACATGGAAACCAGAGCAGAGCCTCCCTGAAGTAAATCCTGCTCTGGGCTTGGGCCCCTTCACAGCTAATCCTCCAGTATTGTCATAGGTTTGTGGTTGGTGGTTGCAGCCAGTCCTTGCAGCAGATATCCTGGAAGTAAATCCCTCCCATTGACATGCCAACATTAATCAAGGCTCAACTACATCGGAGGGTGTAAACAGCCCACACAGGGAACACACCTCAAATGTCCAGCTGGGGTGATCAGGGAAGTTGTGCCTCTGGACCCTACAGGACACCTACCACATTAGGACACTTTACCAAGCCTGGGAGACACAGCAACTGTACCTAATACATAAAGCAAACATAGGGAGGCTGCCAAAATGAGGAGACAAAGAAACAAGTGTCAAATAAAAGAATAGAACAAAACTCCAGAAAGAGAACTAAGTAAAATGGAGGCAAGTAATTTACTAGATGCAGAGTTCAAAACACTGGTTATAAGGATGTTCCATGAACTTAGTGAGAACCTCAACAGCATAAAAAAAGTATTATTATCTCCTTTTAAAATAGAGAAGATTGATGCTCCAATATGTAAATGCTTAAAGTACCACAGGTAATAATAAATTCAAGATAAAAATTTGATTCAAACCTTGTTCTGCCTTTTCACAAGACAATGTTTAATCATGACTACATATAACCTCTCAAACAGTAATCAATGTATCCTTGAAGAGTGACAATAGCAATAATCTCTTCTACACTTTTGTATCCCTAGCATAAAGCATATCCTGGTAAAGAGAAAACCATAAATAAACAGTTCCTAAATTGATCTGTACAAACATAAAAAAAAGGGGGAGAGGCACATTTTGGCTTCAAATAGGCAATACCTTTTTCACAAAATATGGGAAAAAGCAGGCTTCTTTACTTTTATTTTTCCCCCTTTAATATTTTGATCTGAAGTTCAGTCCTTAGAAGGTGTTTATAAAGACTTCAAAGAATTGTACTTGAAGTAGACAATGAAAGAGCACCTGTTTCTTTGAGATTAGAATGAGGGTTGCTCATTGTCTTACCTGTTCATGAGACTCAGAAAGAAGAGCAAATCTCAAAAGAGTGAAGCTAAATTACAGTGGGAGCCTGTATTCATTAACTTCCAGATCTACAAAAGAAACAGTACAAATGTATAATTAAAGAAAGCTTAGAGCATCCTCATTCTTGTGGTAAGACTATTTAAAATATTTTAAATTTGTACAAGTTTTGCAATCTAATTGTCATACTTATGGAACTGACATTTGTTTTTTACAATAAAGAGATTACAATAAAATGTAAAGGACAATCTTAAAATTCATTCAGAGTATTGTTTAATTTTGTAAAAACATTTTAGGATCACATTTTAGCATATTTAAATCCTATGAATCATTTTAAGAAGCCAATTGGAAAATACAAATTTCCAAATGTTAAGATGATGAAACTCATATTTTTTTTTCAAAGCATGAAATGCATTCAAGGCATTATAAAAATTCTTTCTCAGTAAAAATAAAGTAAAATAAAGAAAATGAAATTTATAAGAGAGAGTTTCTTTATCTCTAGTGATCACATGAGATCTAACAACATGCATACATAAAATATACAGATGATGTATTGTAGGACTGTATGCCTGAAACCTGTGTAATTGTTTTAACCAATGCCATGTCAATAAATTCAATAAAATAAATAAAATAAGAGTGTGTGCTTTTAAAACCTTATTATTCATATATGAGGCATTGCATATCAAGATTAAACTTCCAAAACATATGTGATGAATACTTATTTTTGAAGAGCTCAATGCAGATGCTAGTATTCCCAGCAGGGATTTTTTTATGCTTTCCTGGCCATGTGATTAAGCCAGACTAACAAACCAGTTAAACCAGGTGAAAGTAACTAACAAAGAAACTGACCGACCTTGTAGGGAAAGTTTTGGACTTTACCCAGCACATGATAGATTATTTAGTTGGTTGGTGAGTCCACAGACCTTATCTTGACCAAGTCAAAGCCAGGACTTTGTGACTCCCCTCATGGCTACGATCCTGTTTTTGTTTTGTATTGTTTTATTTAGACGGAAAGGTACCCATTATCTTCTCTTATTGAAATAACCCTCCTCAATTGAACCAGACTTACTGTTTCTGGCTACTTGTGCACAGTCCCTGAGATCCCAGGACCTCTCCTTGTAGAGGAGGTGGGCCACAAACCCCCATGCTATGTCCCACTAGGTCTCACTGAGAAAAATCTTGAGTCTCTCACTCACACCTCGATTTTCCAACCTGAAGCATTAGGACGAACAAACTGAAGAGCTAAAAATGGGAAATAAGAGCAGCCAGATCCGAGAGAAGTTTACCAGAGATCCCGGAGAGCGTCCAAAGAGCCAGTGAACCGAAAGGGCTCCATCGGCACCATCACCGCCTCTAGGAGCCGTCCTGAGTCTCTAACAGCTGTTTTTTGGTTTTCATCTTGTTGCTAAAATTGTCAAATGACAAAACTAAAGCAATGTAGTAATGAGTTTGATGCCCCTTGTTCAAGGGAGAACAACCCATAGGTTGGGAGAGAACAGTGTCTAGTAAGCAAGCAAAGGAGCCTTCTTCTTGAAGGATTTGGGCAAGAGTGAGCTCTATAGATCTTTAGAAGAGGCAGCAAGAGAACAGAGGGCTTGTGTTGGCAAACTCATTAGTCAACAGAGCCAAATATCAACAGTACAACGATTGAAATTTCTTTTGAGAGCCAAATTTTTTAAACTTAAACTTCTTCTAATGCCACTTCTTCAAAATAGACTCACCCAGGCCATGGTATTTTGTGGGAGAGCCACACTCAAGGGGCCAAAGAGCCGCATGTGGCTCACGAGCCACGATTTGCCGACCTAAGGGGCTAGGACGTTGTGGATTTCCTTAAGGCTCATAGATCCTATTTTCTAGGGCAAGGTAACTAGCTAAAGCTGAGTTGGAGGATTGTGATTGGTGTATGCTAGGTTTTCTTGACAGGCATTTCCCATAAGTGCAGGCTTACATAGGTTTAGATTTGTGGCGGCCTCCGTTTTGTGGATCACAATACACAAATTATTTTTATTGCTGAACAATTCCACTCCTAGGTACATACCCAACATAAATACATGTATATGTGTATCAAACTTTACAGTTAAGAATGCCCATTGCGATTTTATTTGTCTCAAACTAGAAATAATACGTTGTCTATGAACAATAAAATGAATAAATTAATCATGGTTTATCTATACACGTAAATATTACATAGAGCAATGAAGATAAAGACACAATTGAGCCCTAGCTGGTTTAGCTCAGTGGATAGAGTGTTAGCCTGAGGACTGAAAAGTCCTGGGTTCAATTCCGGTCAAGGGCACGTACCTCAGTTGCAGGCTCCTCCCGGCCCCGGGCCCTGGTCGGGGCTCCTGCAGAAGGCAACCAATCCATGTGCTTCTCTCACATTAATATTTCTTTCTGTCTTTCCCTCTCTCTTCCACTCTCTTTAAAAATCAATGGAAAACTGCCATTGATTGGGGTCAGGATTAAAAAAAACAAACAAAAAAAAAAACAAGACACTATTGCTCCACATGTTAACATAAGAATCTCACAAACCTTATGTTGAACAACAGAAGTGAGACTTAAATCACTACATAAAGTATATTCCATTTTTTAAGTTTTCTAAACAGGGGAAAATCTGTTGTGATAGACTTTGAGTAATTGTTAAATTTGGGTGGATAGTGACTGGAGGGGAGAGGAAGGGGACCTCTGGATGCTCACAGTGAAAAGTTTGTGATCTGAAAATGTACAGACTCAAGATTTGTGCAGGCTTTTGCTGGTATATATGACTTCAGTGAAACGTGTTCTTAACAAATAAATGAGAACAATAATCTAGAGGAGACAGAATGGTAGTTTGGAGTAGAGTAGCCATATAGTGAGAAGTGGTTGAATCTATTCTAAAGTTAGAGGCAATACTATATTTAAATTTAATGTGTACTATGAGAAATAAATTATAGATATCAGCTGAGACACTCGAAAGTTAAACTTGTCATTAAAAAGAAGAAACGGCAGGGTTTTGGAGGTCTGATCACTTGGTTTGTAACATCTTAAATTAGATGTGCTTTTCAGTAGTCAAGGGGAGCTCTAGTAGGAAATCCTATCTAATAAAAGAGTAATATGCAAATTAACCATCACTCCAACACACAAGATGGCCACCCCTATGTGGTCAAAGATGGCCACCCCCATGTGGACACAAGATGGCCACCACAAGATGGCCAGAAGGGGAGGACAGTTGTGGGTGATCAGGCCAGCAGGGAAGGGCAGTTGTGAGGGATCAGGCCTTCAGGGGAGGGAAGTTAGAGGTGACGAGGCCTACAAAGGAGGACAGTTGGGGGGGACCAGGCCTACAGGGGAGGGCAGTTAGGGGCAACCAGGCTTGCAAGGGAGGACAGTTGGGAGGGACAAGGCCTACCGGGGAGGGCAGTTGTGGGGGGAAACAGGCCTGCAGGGCAGGGCAGTTGGGGGTGACCAGGCCTGCAGGGGAGGACAGTTAGGGGCGACCAGGCCTGCAGGGGAGGGCAGTTAGGGGTGACCAGGCCTGCAAGGGAGGGCAGTTAGAGGTGACCAGGCCAGCAGGGGAGGGCAGTGAGGGGCAATTGAGCCGGCAGGGGAGCAGTTAGGTGTCGATCAGGATGGCAGGGGAGTGGTTAGGGGGCAATCAGGCAGGCAGGCAGGCGAGTGGTTGGGAGCCAGCAGTCCTGGATTGTGAGAGGGCAGTCGGGCATCCTTCCAGGGGTCCCAGATTGGAGACGGTGCAGGCTGGGCTAAGGGACACTCCCCTGTCCCTTGCACCGGGCCTCTAGTTTTATATAAACATCCATAGTTCAAAAGAGAAATCTTGAAAAATATTAGCATAATGGAAAAATAATAAAATGAAAACACATATCAAATAAAAACAAAATAAATTTGTAATATCTATAGTAATATTAATAACTACACTTTATGGTTAAGATACTTTTTTAGAGCTAGTGAGGCAAAATAAATATAAAACAAAACTAAAATTGACAGAATTGATACAGAATTTTTTGACTGGAACATGGATTCTTTGTCCACCGGAATCAAAGAATGAATCCATGGACAGAAAGTGCTATAGCAAAGGTGGAAATTTATTGAAGAACAAGTACAGACTCCCACATGGGGAAGGGGAAGAGTCCCAAACAACTGACTCCCATGTGGGGAGGGGGAAAGGGTCCCACTGAGTTCCTCTTCCCAAAGGCTTATAAAGGCTGCAGATCCTGGTGCCTTGATATCCCCTCTGATTGGTCACTATTCCCTCAGACTGGTTACTATAGTAACTCCTGGGCTCAAAGGTCGAATCTCACTTGGCACATGTGAGGTTCTCCACCCCCCCCCCTTCCTTATTGTTTTTCTATTCCCTTTGGGCTTTCTTCTTCTCCTTCTGAATGAAGGGCTTCCTTCTCTTTATTTTGTAAATATAGACCTTTCTTGGCTACTTCCAGTTCCCTTGTCTTACGGAGATGTAACTGCACCTGGCTTCCTTGTGTTATGGAAATGAACCTACCTTCTCCCAGTCTGTGACCCCTGTGTTTTTTCCATGGACCTCAATCCTAAAAAATCCCTAAACCTGCCTATGTTACTCCAAAATTTCTGCTTCAGAATTATTTGCATACTAATCTCAAAAATAAAGATTAAGGAGACAAAGGTCAAACAAGCAAGTTTGTGTGTAGAATATTTGTGAAGTACAAATAAAACATCTGATTCAATTGGCATTTGTGGAACATTGACTATAACACAGAATATATATCTTCTTTTCAAGCATTGTGAAACATTTTTAAATTGAACACATAAAGAAATAAAACAAATCTCAAAATTATAAAAAATGTGCTTATCAGTTTCTCTAAAGCCAGAAAATTTTTGTTAAACCTCACAGTGAGCTTAGACACTGGTGTAAACTGTGAGAGTATATTTTTATGTCTAATATCCTATATCCGTAGAGAGTTATATAATAGGATACATTCAAAAGTATTTTTGTTTGGATGGTAAATTATTTGATAATCATGGTTATAAATCAATAATAACACATGTATTTAAGTATGTTTGAAAAAACAACACAAAGAACTTGTAATATACTTAGAACTGCTCAATAAATTGCTGTAAATAATCTAAATTGGTATCTTCAAGCAGCATTTCTCAAAACGTTTGTTCTCATCACTCAGCCACAATTTTAGATATTATTGAAAAACCCAAGAGCTTTTGTGCATATAGGTACTATCTTTCAATGTGATCAATATTCAAACCTAAAACTGAAAAATATTTAAAGCACATGGCCACACAAGCACAAATTTATGAATATAATAATAGCAGTGCAAATGCATCTGCATTTCTAGAACCAAAACTTATTCTTGAGAGGATCCATGATTTCAATTTTTCTCCCAAACTGGTTACATCCATTTTTGCTTCATATTCAAAGTCTCCTTCCTTCTCATGTGCTATTGCTAGGAATACAGCTGTAAGGTTGCAAGATACTGCTGATCCCGGACATTGCAATTTAAAGTGTGACTGGGCCAGGAACCACAGCGTTATTTGCCTTAGACAAGCCTGCGACCCGTCCAGGGAAAGATTAGTTGATTCCATGATTTCTCTTTTACAGTTCTTTGCATAGGCTTCAACCTCTCGACCTCCTGGGTCTTTGTAAAATAAGCAAGTCAAAAATAGAAGATGTTTTATTCTCTTCTTCATCCACTTGTTTCCATAGGCAGAGAAGTAAATACATACATACATACATACATACATACATACATACATACATAAATGTAGAAGAATGGTGAAAAGAAAATCTTTTTTTAATAAAATTGTGGCTCTATTCCTATTACAAATGTATTTACATTCTGGATGATATTATAGTTGGCCCAGGGGCTCAATTCTTTAGACTAGATATTCTCAGAGAGAAACATGTGAGGATCATCAGCTGGGAAGCCACTTTATCTGTGAATTTCATGCAGGGGTATAACTGCTATATCTTCTACTTCCTTCTTAGGAAAGGCTGAAGAAAATTAATTTACTTACTGCCATAGTGAAACAGGAATTTTTATGAGTGAAAAAGGCAGGTTTAGGGAATTTTTTAAATTAAGGGGGTCCATGGAAGAAACACAGGGCAACAGAGCTAAAAAGATTACTTTTCCATAAGACAAGGAAGCAGAGAGCCAGCAGAAGTTACATTTCCATAAGACAAGGGAAAGGGGAGTAGCCAAAGGTCTATATTTACAAAATAAAGATGGAGGGCCTCACATGTCCCATGTGAGGTTTGACCTTTGAGCTCAGGAGTTGCTATAGTGACCAAATCAAAGGGGAATAGTGGCCAATCAGAGGGGATATCACAGCACAAAAACTTTAGCCTTTATAAACTGGGAAAGAAGAACTCAGTGGGACTCTTTCCCCCTTTCCATGTGGGAATCTGTACTTGTTCTTCAATAAATTTCCACCTTTGCTATACCACCTTCCATCCGTGGTTTCATTATTTGACTCTGATGGACAAAGAATCCGGGAATCCATTCTGTCTAGGGGAACACCGCGTGTTCCAGGCCAAAAATCCCATATTAATAGTATGCCCACCATTGATGGTCTCTCTTTTGGGCAATTATTTTTAATTGAATTTATTGGGGTGGCACTGGTTAATACAATTATATATAGTTCAGGGGTACTGTTCTATAATACAAAATCTGTATATGGCATTGTGTGTTTATCAGCCCAATTCAAGTCTCCTTCTGTCACCTTTTATCTCCCTTTATTTATTTCTCCTCTAACTCTCCTTTTGTTTTTTTCTTTTTGTTGATTTACTAGCCCTAGTAATTTCTAGAAAGGTCACATCAGACTGGCTCTTTTGCCCTCTGTTACAGGTTTGCTTTCTCACTCAGGAATACTGACCTGCTCAAAGTTGCTCAGGTATATTCAGCAAATGATGGAGAAATCTTACTAGCATTGAACTAAGCTATTTCAGGACTCAAAAACCATTAACTTTTGAATGATTACCAGGACTCTTACAAAATTATCTGATCTTCAGGGACCTTGCTAATGACATCAGAATGTCTTCTCACACTGTTTAAACACAAATACAATAACCACAGTGGCAGATAGATTTTACCGTGACTTCCACATTCCCTATCTACTGGTATTTGTTAGGTTGCCTACACAGAGGTGAGTCTACGGCTTTTAAAGGACCTTTGGTGGGCTTTTTTCTGGGCGGAGACTTCTTTATGCATACCCGGAGGGGAGAGAACGGAATGTGGTCGCAGCAAGTGAAATGTGGTCAAGGGAACGTCCATAGTGAAATGACTGGAAAACCAGTTCCTGGGGGAGGGGTATCAATAATTCAACTGCTCCATCAAACCTAACAGTATTCACATATTTGTGTGATCCAGTTCTCTTGAGTGTGGATGGAAGTTGTGATTTGTTTCCAATGAATGGAATGCAGCTAAGGTGATGACATGTACTTAATATGTATATGTGATTACATAAGAGTGTAGCACCCATCTTGATAGAATCTCTCTCTCAAGTGTTGGTTTTGAAGCAAGCCATCACGAGTCATATGACTGCAAGAAAATTAATTCTGCTAACAACCTGAGAGAATTTAGAAGCAGATCATTCCCCAGTCAAGCCAATGATGAGAATCCAGCCCTGGATGACAATGTGCAGTCGATGTTGATGGTTGACCTGGATCAACCCATGATTTTGTGCATTTGGGATTCTCAAAATAAATCCACTTTTCATCGCCAGTCACAATTCGATGCAAAAAAAGACCTTCTTTCGTGCCATTGAAGCAACATTTTACTGATGACTTTTCGGTTTTCCATTTATCTTTCTTTCAGTTGATGTGGCACCCATTTTCCTTCCTTTACAATCTTCCCCATTGCTTGTAAAAGATCGGGAATTGTTTGCTGAACAACGCTGAATCTTTCTGCAAGTTGTTTTTGAGTCTGACATGCATCTTCATCCAATAATGCTTGTAATTGTTGGTCTTCAAACTTTTTCAGTTGGCCTGGATGTTCTTTGTCTTTCACATAGAAAGCATCACTTTTAAAGCGTTTAAACCAGCGTTCACAAGTATCTTGAGATGGAGCATGTTCACCATAAGCTTCCCGAAGTATACAAGAACTTTCAGCAGTACTTTTCTTCACATTAAAGTATTGAATTAAAACTTCCCACAAATGCTCTTTTTTTTGGCACAAAATTTGACATTTTTAAGCGTAAAAATGTCTATGATGTTAACACCTTCAGAAAATTTGACATGAAGTTTTGATCAATACAACAAAATAGCATACATATCAAATCACATATATATCAACATATGTGTAACTCCATCTATTGAAAAAAATCCGCATTATGAACTGGTATACCTGGTAAGTGGGCTACATAAAATCCATTGATAATAGATTAGGGAGGCGGGAGAGGGCAAAGCTTGGGGGGGACCTCTGGGATTGGATGAAAAGTAAAATTATAGACACACACTTCTTTTATTTAGGTGGGTGCAAGATAGTTAACAGTCAGCAATTAACATGATAACAATAACAATGAAATAATTTATGCTCTCAGTCCTAGTGCCCAGATCTATTTGGTTGTGCCCTGAGGGGCCTGGAAAAAGGGAAGTTACAAGTTACCCTGACATTTCACAAGGATGTTATCTTAGATACAAAAAGCCAATAGGCTCAGTTAAGGTAAAGATTGACCTTTATCAGGGAAGATAATTTCAGACCATCCTTTGTGGTTACTTTAGGTCTTTGAATTTGCAAAACCACCTTGCAGGCCTTCCCTGAGCTAGTCAGGTTAGCATGTGGCCTTTTTTTTTTCCGGCCACATAAGCCACTAAGTTAGTTGGAATTCATTTCATAGCCAAGAAAACTAATATAAACAGCATCTTTACTTTCTACCAAAAATAGGTTATTTTTCTGTTTTATTTTCTCCAAAGTAAAGACTAATCAATTTTAATAGTGTCTATAGTATTGTTGCATTGGGGACTACATAGATTCTTTGGTTCAGTAGTGGAGGTTTTTCTTTTATTCATTCAGGAGTGTAAATAAAAAACCCTTAAATCCTTTTTCAATCTAATATTAAGTTGTTGATAAAGAACCATTAACATTTCCTAATATTTCCAATAATCTAACATTGTTTTAAAATGTATTTATTCTGTTTCTACTGTGATCAAACATATATTTTGCATAGCTATATTCCAAATAAATTTATTCAGATAGTTGATGGCCTGATGCAAAATACTTAAAATATTACCGACTTAACAATATTAAATTATATAGAAAGAGTAAGATTGATACTTCAATATAGCCTCTAAAACAGGGAAATTAATGGAGCAAGCTTTCCATGTAATCACATAAATAAAATTGAAAAAGTCAATCCTAATTAGGAATTAAGTGACTAATGTACTAATCAAAATAGTTTTTGATAATCACAGTTTTTACATGTAATTATAAATAACATATTTTATATGAATACAGCTCCCAGATTACGTACTTTGAGCATGTATTTTTATAGAACCCATAAATAAATTAAAAAAAGGATCTATTTAGTTCTGAATGAATCCAGGGACAGAAGGTGGTATAGCAAAGGTGGACATTTATTGAAGAACAAGTATAGACTCCCATGTGTGGAGGGGGAAAGGGTCCTACCTTCCCATTTCCATGGTTTATAAAGGCTGCAGTTCCTGTGTCCTGATATCCCCTCCGATTGGTCAATACTCCCTTTGGAATTTGTTACTATAGTAACTCCTGAGGCCCTCCTCCCTCACTGTCCTCCTATTCCTTCTGGGCTTTCTTCCTCCTTCTTTATTTTATAACTATAGACCTCTTGGCTACTCCCAGTTCCCTTGTCTTATGGAAATGTGCCTGTTGGCTCTCCCTTGTGTTATGGAAATGTAACCCTGGCTGGCTTCCTTATGTTATGGAAATATACCTGTTACTGCTTCCTTATTTTCTGAAAATGTACCTTCTCCCAGTTTGTAGCCCTGTGTTTTTTCCATGGACCCCAATTCTAAAAATTCTCTCAACCTGCCTATATTCCCCTAAAATTCCTGTTTCAGTATGTCACACTTAACTTCCAAGAAGTGATATGACAGGATTTCAAGAATAAAGACAGGTGGGAAAGAGAAATTAGGACAGAGACAGTCAGAACTGACAACATAAAGCATCCATGAAAATGGCTCAACCAAATAATTGTTGTGCTCAGGTGTAGTGCAGGCAGTCTTTGAGCTTGCAGATCAGCAATGGTTTCTAATAGGAAAAAGAGTTGGAGAAAATATCCTTTAAAAAATATAGTGCAGTGTAAAGAGTAAAATTTAATGATCTTGGATACAATTAAAGGACTAGGTTATAAGACATGACTTGCCTATTTAATTAACCCAATTATTCCTAAAATGAAAAGACCTTTGGTAACAATAGTAACTAACAGAATTGTACTGGGATAATTGTAGAATAAGATGCAATGCTGATTCATAGATGAGTATCTCCTACAGAGTGGGATTTTTAATTGATTTTTTGTTATTTGTATTTTTATTAATTTTGAAAATAATTTTGAAAATGCAAATCCTGCTAGCTGATATAAATTTACTTCTGGGCAGAATTTATGTGTATAAAAATTTAAAAAATTAAATATTAGATTAGATATATTAATATAAATTTGAAAAACTACTAGGTTTTGGTTTTCACATGGTATCTATAATAATAAAAGCGTAATATGTTAATTAGACCAGATGTCCTTCTGGATGACCTTCCGGATGAATCCAGGGCAGTGAGGGCCCAGCCCCTTGCATGAATTTTGTGCACCGGGCCTCGAGTAAGATATAAAACTACTAGAGGTCCAGTGCACAAAATTTGTGCACTGGGGGGGCTGCCCCTCAGCCCAGTCTGCACCCTCTCCAATCTGGGACCCCTCAGAAGATGTCCAACTTCTGGCAGTCAGACATCCCTCCTACAATCCGGAACCGCTGGCTCCTAACCACTTGCCTGCCTGCCTGCCTGATTGCCCTAACACCCTGCCTGCCTGGCTGATCACCCCTAACCCCTCTGCCTGCCAGCCTGATCGCCTCTACCTTGCCCTTCCCTGCCAGTCTGATCACCCCCAACTACCCTCCCCTTCTGGCCCAATAGCCCCCAAACTGTCTGTGCCTTGGCCCCCAGTCTGGCCTCCCTCTGGGGGCACTGCCCCCATTATCCCCCTGTTGCTGCCACTGCTGGCCTGAGCCTCAGCCCTTCACAGCTGCCCATGGCTGCCTGAGCCTCAGACCTTGCAGCCATCGTGTTTTTGTCTGGAAGGATGTCCAGAAGACAACCATTCTAATTAGCATATTACCCTTTTATTAGTATAGATTTGGGGACCATTACAACCACGCAGAACTTAAAGAAAACACATGGCCCTGGCTGGTTTGGCTTAATGGAGAGAGCATTGGCCTGTGGACTGAAGGGTCCCAGGTTTGATTCTGGTCAGGGGAACATGCCTGGGTTGTGGGCTCAATCCCAGTAGGGGGCCTGTGGGAGGCAGCTAATCAGTGATTATTATCATTGATGATTCTATCTCTCTCTCCCTCTCCCTTTCTCTCTGATTCTGGTCAAGGGCACATGCCAGGGTTGCTGGCTTGATCCTCACTTGGGAGATGTGCAGGAGGCAACTGATCAATGATTCTTTCTCATCATTGATGTTTCTCTCTCTCTCCCTCTCCCTTCCTCTCTGAAATAATATATATATATATATATATATATATATATATATATATATATATATTTAAAAAATTGAAATAATATAATATATATGAAATAATATATATATTTAAAAAATTGAAATAATATGATATATATGTGAAATAATATATATATTTAAAAATTGTTGCTCTTATGAGTCTTGAGATCATCCTATATAATAAAGAGGTAATATGCAAATTGACCCTCATGCCCTCACATCACAAGATGGCCACCCCCATGTTGTCACAAGATGGGTGCCCCCATGTCATCACAAGATGGATGCCCCCTCATCATCACAAGATGGCTGGCAGGGGAGGGCAGTTGTTGGCAATTAGGCCTTCAGGGGAGCAGTTAGGGGTCAATCAGGCTGGCAGGGGAGCGGTTAGGGGGTAATCAGGTTGGCAGGAAGAAGCAGTTAGGGGCAATCAGGCAGGCAGGCAGGTGAGTGGTTAGGAGCTAGCAGTCCCGGATTGTGAGAAGGATATCCGACTGCCGGTTTAGGCCCAATCCCACAGGAGATTAGGCCTAAACCGGCAATCAGACATCCCCTGAGAGGTCCCAGGTTGGAGAGGGTGTAGGCTGGGCTGAGGGACATCACCCCAGTGCATGAATTTTGTGTACCGGGCCTCTAGAATGGTATAAATATTCTGATTTTGTTCTACTTTTACTTTAAGAATACTTTTCCTATTCTTTCAACCTATCTAATAAAGATGGACTATGCAAATTGACCATAACTCCATGACAAAGATGGCGGCACCCACAGCCAATAAGGCAGGGATATGCAAATTGACGTGACAAGGCGAATGGCACAAGGCAGCTCCAGGCCGGAGCAAAGGTGGAAAGGCAGCTCCAGGCTGGAGTAAAGGCGGTGCCAGCAGCCAGGAGGAGGAAGACCTATTCTTGCATGAATCTTCGTGCATCGAGCCTCTAGTTTTTATATAAAACTAGCAGCCCGTTTGCATGAAGATTCATGCAATAGACCTTCATTCACCTGGCTGCCTGCACCAGTTTTCTGCTGGCACCGGGGACCCAGGCCTTGGCTGTGGCCACCGCCTTCTGCCTTCTTTCAGGGTCTTGGGCTCTGATGCACCCCAGCCTCCCTGCTACGGATCGCAGGAACCGACCCCCTGGTGGTTGCCTGCGATCCGTGCAGGCTCCCCGCTGGTGCCCAAGGCCAGGAAAGCCTCCACCCGAGGCTTTCCCGGCCTTGGGCTCAGCCGCACCCCAGCATCCCTGCGATGGTTTCCTGGTGGGCATGGCTGGTGGGTGTGGCGAAGGTACGGTCAATTTGCATATTACTCTATTATTGGGTAGGATTACTTTTCATTTCTTACATTGATTGAGTTCAGGAGAAAAGAATTATTTCTTTTGAGTGCATAGGCTTTTACTTTATTTTCATTTTAAATGTCATCTTATTTGGATATAGAGCCCCATTATTATTTTCAATATTTTGAAGATGTTGATAAACATGAGACAAATATCTCCAAGAACACACTTAACGTCAATGTTTACTGAAGCAAGGAAGGGTGAATACCATGGGGAAGCCTGGGTTCTCTCTGTAAGAGGTATATGGAGGAGCAACTTCTATTGTGACTTTCCTTAGAAGAGAAACTTGACATTATTATTGTTTCTATATTTGATGACATGTCGTTTTATAAATGCTGTTAATAACTCAAGAGAAAAACTCAAAAAAGTTTCCACTCTTGTAGATGCTTTTATTGGTGAATTACTAATGTTTGAAAAGGATGTATATTTTTTCATTTCAACTGAAAGATCTACTTGACATTTTCTTAAATGTTCAAAGCCTTCTTCAAATAAAGGGGGACATGGTTACTCTCTGTTACTTGAGGCAAAATCAAGATTTAATTTCTTTACTTGAAGCAATGGAAAAATGATTTAATATCCATAAAGAACTTTGACTAATTCTAAAAGGCTTTTATTTCAAACATTCTAAGTGGAATTCTATGATGATGAGCCTCCCTCTAACAAGCTGCTCTTTAATCCCTGTCTCAAGAAATCAGTGCCACTCACAGATTTTTTTTAAATGTTTTAAATTATTTCAGATGGATAAATCAGATTGAATTAGATGTGAGAACTGAATCTCTCTTGTTTACCTCATTATGTGAATGACATCTTGCTAAATTATTTACTTAATTACTTTTTAATCACTTGATCATAATTAATAAAATCCATCATTTTTTAAAATTTAAATTCTTTATTCTTTAAAGTATTATATATGTCTCCTTTTTCCCTCAATGACCTCTCCCTGGCCTCTCCCACCCCCCCACCCTCAGCACATGCCCTCACCTCCTACTGTCTGTGTCCATTAGTTATGCTTGTATGCATACATACAAATCATTTGGTTGATCTCTTATCTCTCCTCTTTTCCCCCTCCCCTGTCTTCCCTCTGAGGTTTTCATCAAACAGACCATCAAATCCATCATTTATTAAATATCAATTTATTTATGAAGTGTAGTGGTAGTTACTGAGGGTACAAATTACCTTTCTAGCTTTATTTTCCTTTCTAAAAGCCTTGCTTTATCTTTTTCTTATAATACAACTCTGTTGATAAATTCTGTCGACATTTGTTTGACTCAAATAATATCTATTTTTATTTGCAAAAGATAATTATTTTAGAAATATAATTACAAGTTTTCAGGTTATTGTTTAATTTTTTCTTCCAATACTTTAAAGATGCTATTCCACTATCTTCTCATTTTTAGGTCCTGAAAAAAATCTACCATCATACGATTCTTAGTTTACAAGCACAAAATGTGTCTTTTTCTGTCACTAGAAAATGTTTTTATCATTGGTTTTAGAGAATTTCATTATGATATGCCTTTATGCACTTTTTTCATGTTCCTTGTGTTTTGTTTTGTTGAGGGTATTATAACTGTAGGTCATAGTTTTTATCCAATATAGAAAAATATTTAGAGAGACTCTCTCTGACCGCTCTATTAAAACTCCTTTCTTGTTTTCCCAATCATAGCAATCTAGTCTTTATTCCTTTCAGAGCACTTTTCAAAAGCTTGCTTGTTTTCCATCTTCTCTAGTAATCTGTAAGCTCCAAGAAGGCAGAATCTCAACATCTTATTCATCATCTCCAATACCTAACAAAGCACCTCACCTCCTGTAGGTGATGCTCCATAGTACTGGTGGGATCCATTTATCTATACTAATAAAAGGGTAATATGCTAATTAGACCAGGAGACCTTCCAGACAAAGCCATGGTGGTGGGGCAGAGGTAGTTAGGAGTGATCAGGCTGGCAGGGGACGGCAGTTGGGGGCGAGCAGGTTGGCAGGGAGGGACAGTTGGGGTTGATCAGGCCAGCATGCAGAGTGGTTAGGGACAATCAGGCAGGCAGGCAGGTGAGTGGTTAAGAGCCAGTGGTCCTGGATTGTGAGAGGGATGTCCAACTGCCGGTTTAGGCCCAATCCCTCGGGCCTAAACCGGCAGTCGGACATCCCCTGAGGGGTTCCAGATTGGAGAGGGTGCAGGTCGGACTGAGGGACACCCCTTCCCCGCCCCCCCCCCCACAGCACGAATTTCATGCACTGGGCCGCTAGTATCTTGTATAAAGGTTAAACTCATAGAATTCATGTATAGAATGCCAAGGTCAGCAAAAGTAAGGACAGTTTGAAAAAGTGCACAGTCAAGAGGAGCCTGAGGAAACATGACAATTAAATGAAACATGGTATTCTGGATGGGATTCTGAAACTAAAAAAGGGACATCAGATAAAAACTAAGGAAATCTGAATAAACTGTGAACTTAGTAATAATGCACCAATATTGGTTAATTAATTGTAACAAATGTTACATTGTAATGCAAAATGTTAATAATAGGGGAAACTGTGTGAAAGATGAAAGATTACATGCTCAATTTTTCTATAAATCTAAAACTATTATAAAAACAAAGTCTAGAAATATTAAGCCATTTATTTCTTTACATATATTATGTCCCTGTCCCCAATTCAGTTCTCTCCTCTCTCTCTTGGAGATTATAATAATTTGTATAGGCTTTTTCTATTGTCCCACAGTTTACTGATGATATTCTGTGCCTTGTTTGTTCAGTCAGTCCTTTATTTTTCTTTCAATGATTCATTTTCAGATAGTGTCTACTGTTATTTTTTTTAAGTTCACTATTTAATTTCTTTTGCAAGGTGTAATCTGCTGTTAATTCATCTCACTTGTAATTTTTATATCTATAAAGAGGTTGGTTTTGGTATCTTAATGTCTTCTTTGCCTCTACATCTTAACAAGTTATACCTTTTTTTCATATCTTTTTTTTTTTTTGCTGATTTTAACATTTATGTTAATATCAGTTGTGTTTTGATTGATTAAATTTTCTCCTAATTATGGACTTCTTTCATGACTATTATTTTTGCAATTGGATTGCCTGTTATTTTTACAATTGGATGCCTTACCTTGTGTACCGAATATTTTTATATCCTATAAATATTCTTAAACTTTATTCATGAATAGAATCAAGTTACTTCGAAACAATCTGATCATTTTGGGTTTTGTGTATGACAGGTTAGGACACAAGAGCAGTGATTAGGGCAAGGTTTCTCATCCTTAGCACTGTTAACGTTTTGGGATGAATAATCCTTTCTGTGGAAGACTCACTCTCCTTTGTATCGTTGGATATTTATCATCATCCCTGTTCTCTACTCACTCAATACCAGTACACCCCCTCCCCAGGTGTAACAACCAAAAATGTCTTCAGTCATTGCAAATTGACCCCTCAGGTACATAATTTGGAATTCCTTCTACCACAGCCATTTGAGAACCTCTGATCTAGGGATAGCTCTGTCCCACCACTGAGGCATTACTCTACCCATGGATATGAGTATTTTTAGTCTGGCTAGTAGCAAGAGCCATCGTTCTCAATGATAAGTGAGCACTGAATACTCTTCCTTCCATTCCTTTAGGGAAAAATAATTATTTCTCAGAGCTTGTATAGTGTTCTCACATTTTATTTTTATTTATTTATTTATTTATTTTATTACTATTATTACTTTATTTTATTTTATTTTTTAAATAAATCTTTATTGTTCAGATTATTACAATTGTTTCTCCTTTCCCACCCCCCCCCATATCTCCCCATCACCCGGTTCCCTCTCCCCCGTTGTCCTTATTGATAGGTGTATGATTTTTGTCCAGTCTCTTCCCATACCCCCCACACAGACACCCCTTTCCCCCTGAGAATTATCAATCCACTCCCATTCTATGCCTCTGATTCTATTATGTTCACCAGTTTATTCTGTTCCTCAGATTTTTAATTCACTTGATTTTTAGAATCACTTGTTGATAGATATGTATTTGTTGTTCATAATTTTTATCTTTACTTTTTTCTTCTTTTTCCTCTTTTTAAAGAATACCTTTCAGCATTTCATATAATACTGGTTTGGTGGTGATGAACTCCTTTAGCTTTTTCTTATCTGTGAAGCTCTTTATCTGCCCTTCAATTCTGAATGATAACTTTGCTGGGTAGAGTAGTCTTGGTTGTAGGTTCTTGCTATTCATCACTTTGAATATTTCTTGCTATTCCCGTCTGGCCTGCATAGTTTCTGTTGAGAAATCAGCTGACAGTCGTATGGGTGCTCCCTTGTAGGTAACTAACTGTTTTTCTCTTGCTGCTTGTAAGATTCTCTCTTTGTCTTTTGCCCTTGGCATTTTAATTATGATGTGTCTTGGTGTGGTCCTCTTTGGATTCCTCTTGTTTGGGGTTCTGTGTGCTTCCTGAACCTGTAAGTCTATTTCTTTCACCAGGTGGGGGAAGTTTTCTGTCATTATTTCTTCAAATAGGTTTTCAGTATCTTGCTCTCTCTCTTCTGGCACCCCAAAAATTCGTATATTGGTACGCTTAAAGTCATCCCGGAGGCTCCTTATGCTATCCTCACACTTTTGGATTCTTCTTTCTTTCCACCTCTCTGGTTGGGTGTTTTTTTCCTCCTCATATTCCAGATCTTTGGTTTGACTCTTCGGGTGCGGTGGTCTACTCTGTATATTCTTTATTTCAGACAGTGTATGCATAATTTCTGACTGGTCCTTTTCCATTTTTTTGGTATTCTCATTAAGGTCCTTGAAGGTCTCTTCAAGTTTCTCAGTGGTTTTTAGAAGATTCTTGAGTAACCTTATAAATATGGTTCTGAACACTGTGTCGTCCATTAGTTTGCTTTCATCTATCTCTCCTATTTGTGACATACTTCGATGTCTCCACATTTTGGCTGCCTCCCTGTGTTAATGGAGTGGCTTTGTGTGGTCGGTGACCTATAGGGGCCGGTAGCTCAGCTTCCCCAATCACCCTAGGTGGTCGCTCTTGGTACTCCCCTTTGTGGGCTGAGTGGAAAGTCTTGTGTAGTTAAAAGCCCTGATTGCTGTTGGTACACTGGGAGGAATTGACATCCGGTCCAATTGGTTGTGAGGGCCTGCTGTGTCTATAACAGAAGAATTGCTGTGCTGGAGACACAGTAGGGCTTTGGTGCTCACTGAGTCTGCCTCTTGAATGTGTCCCTATGAGAGTGGTTGAAATCTGGTGTCCACACTGACAGAAAAGTCACTCTCACTCTCCGACCGATGGCCGAGAGTCCCGTAGGCATCTGGGTCCCCCGCATGTCACCAGAAACTAGAGTTCAGAGTGGTTGGGATTGTTGGTATCACTGGCGGGAGTTGATCTCCAAGCCAGTTGGCTTTGAGGACCAGCAGTGTCTCTGCTGGGAGAGCTTCTGTGCTCAGCTTGGATGGGGCGGAGTCTCAGGGTGGCGCAGACAAGCTTTGGTTTCCTGTCTGCTCCGCCCTAAGAGGGGCGGTTTCTCCGTGCCCGAATTAATGGCTGCACGCCTCTGAGTGAAGGCAGCTTTCGAGCCTCTCCCGCTGCCTAACAGACCAGTTTCTCCCCAGCTGGGGCTGGATTTCAGTGCAGACCGGAGGTTTTGTTTTTCTCCCGAATGAGAAATCCAGCCACTGGGAGGGCTGTGCTCAGCTTGGATGGGGTGGAGTCTCAGGATGGCGTAGACAAACTTGGTTTCTGTCTGCGCCGCCCTAAGAGGGCCGGTTTCTCCGTGCCCTAATCAATGGCTGCACGCCTCTGAGAGAAGGCAGCTTTCGAGTCTCGCCCGCTGCCAAACAGACCAGTTTCTCTCAGACAGCAGCTGGATTTCAGTGCAGTCGGGAGGTTTTGTTTTTCTCCCAAACGAGAAAGCTAGCCACGCAGCATCTACTGCCCTCCCTCTCTGCGCGCTGCGAGCAAACCTGCTGTGTATTCAGCCACCCGCCCTTTCCGCGCTCATGGATCTCCGCACCTCCACAGCTCCTGAGGCTCAGCGTCCCCTTCTCTTTTTTTCTCTAGTTGTAAATTTTCCACTCTGCCAGCTTTCCGGTGGTTCTGGACGGTGTGCGCTCTGTTTTCCAGTTGTAGTTTCAAAATTGTTGTGGTAGGCAACAATTAGGTGTTTACCTTATGCCGCCATCTTGGTTTCCCTCATTAGTGTTCTCACATTTTAGTAGTGTTCTAAACTCTACTGAATTTTCAAGTAGGGCCATCTGTAGATTTCTAATGTTTTTTTCCTCTGTGCAGTTTTCTCCTTTCTGTTACTCTGCCACCTTAATAATTGTGATCATTCTGGACTTAGCTCTATCTCCCCAGTTCATGAAGACTGCTAGGGTACCCACTCCAGTGATGGCTTAGAAACTCCCTCAAGGCTTTAATTTGGGACAGTTACAGGAGTAAACTTTTTTTGCATTTCTCTCTAGGATTACTCTCTTTCATTGTTTCATGTTCAATATCTTGAAAATGGTTTTTCCATACGTTTTGTTTTACTTTGGTTGTTTCAGGAGAATAAATATACTCCATATTGTTTAATCTAGTCTAGAAGCAGAAGTTATGTCCAAAAAAAGTTCTAAAAAGAACAGACATCTACACTCTCCTAGCAGCTTATTATTTAATTAGTCTCATGAAATCCTAGTAGCAATTTTTTCTGTTCTCCAGTTTATTCTAATGTGGGCATATAGTTAAAAATCTCTATGAGAGGGAGGTCTTGGGGATATTGTGGGATAGAGAAATCTTCCTGAGTAGTCGATATTCACCTAAGACTTGAATGACAAGAGATCAGTCATGTGAGTATCTAGGAAAAGAACCTCTCAAACAAAGGAATCAACCAGAGTAAATGCCTTGGATTAGGATATGTTTGCCATTATAGCTATAAGAATGCAAATAATAACTTCCAAAATTTGCAAACTAAAACTAAAAAATATCATGAACTTGTAAAAAATGTAGAATTAGCAATTATCCAAAAGTCAATTACTTCCTCACTGAAAACTAATGGGTCTTACAAGTATTGCTTTCTGGTCTAGGATCATCCTTACTTGATTAATCCCCAGAAACAACTGAAATGAGAGTACCTATTATCAAGACTATTCAAGGCCTTCTAGGACAAAGCATCCTTGGTCCTTCTAACTCCTTATTTCAACAACTCATCCTGAAGCTCTTCTAAAAAAGAATAAAATGGAGGAATTGAGGTTTATCAACAGTTCTGTTACATATAGCCACTAGGAGACATATTCTTTCCCATTAAAATTATTGTTAATAGCATCAATAAAGAATTCCATTTGAGCAACAAAGATGGACATTAAACAAAATGGCATCCATAAAAGAACAATAGCTTTCTGAATCTTTCTAACAGTTTGGTTGCCACTCATGTGCCAGAAAACTTAACAGTGTTTCTCTTTATTCTCAGAACTCTTCTAAAACACAAGAGTACCTATACTTCCTACTACTTACAGATCAAAGAAAAGAAATAAAAAATTAACCTACCGTCCTAACAAAAACCTTTTGAACACCAGAATCCAGACTGTCAGAAGACAAATCTGGAAAGACGTTGGAAAGGCTAAATTTAAAGT
This sequence comes from Eptesicus fuscus, assembly GCF_027574615.1. Classification (NCBI taxonomy): domain Eukaryota; kingdom Metazoa; phylum Chordata; class Mammalia; order Chiroptera; family Vespertilionidae; genus Eptesicus; species Eptesicus fuscus. Next base: position 9,291,557 of record NC_072487.1, on the reverse strand, counting down.
ATTAAGATAGAATCTCTCTGCCACTATGCTCCCCAAGTCTGCCCTTTGAATGTCCTAAAATCAGATTATGTTGTTGAGAAAATGTGATAAAATGTGTAAGCTATGACTGCTACTGCTTCTGTGACTGTTTTCCTTTTCCTGCCTGCAGCTCTTAGAAACTTGAAAAAATGTAGGCTTTTGATACCCACTCTATTCCCCGCAGGGGGAGAGTGTTTCTGAGAGAAATATTTTTAACATTTATTCAGTTTCCTCAGGTGTTACAAATGGTAATGATTTACATAACCAGAGACTTGGATTATCCCATTTAAAGAAATACCTATGTTTTTTATGCATCTCAATCATGCTCCTAAATGCACTCATTTTTACATTTTATCTTGCCAGATGTACTGTTCTTAGAAATTCATCAGGCTTTCCCTGAAATTAAGTTCTCATGGCACATTGTCTTCATTTCCTTTACTAAAATTATTTTTGTGCTTTCACTAATATGAAAATATTTTTAAAACATGTAATTGAGTGTTAATAAACAGATTAAGATGACACTTTTTTTTCTGACTTTTGTAGTACTAGAACTCTTTTATTAATACATCTAATTTTTCTAAAATGTGTACTTATTAAATGCATTTGAAAACTCATAAAGTCCATTCTCTCTCCCTTCATCCTATCTATATTTGTAATATAAAAGAGTTGGATTACTTTTAACCTTTCCTAGTCCCTATACCAATATCTATATTCATTGTAAACGTCAGCTGCTACCTTTGGTTGGTCATAATTTAGGAGAAATTCTAACAGTTAGTGGGATAAACTAGATACCCTGATGTTCCAGTTGATTTTGGTGCTATCTTTTCCCCTCTGTCATCCCTTCTAGATTTCTCTCACAAGCCTTTTATTGCCATGCCCTTAATAGGCAATGGTTGATTTACTTGCCAATATGCAGTTAAATCTGGGAATGAGTGAACAAAAATACGTCTCATTGAATTAAATAAGGCTGAACATATTCTTTCCTGTCCTCATTATGCAGAAGCAGCCATGCCTCCCATGATGATCTGGGTCAAGTAGCCCTGAAGGTATAGTAACTGCTTTCTGGGTTTGTTACTGGCAGAAGCCCAAAGTGGCTCTCAGGAAGTTATAGTTTCAAACATATTGGGTCTCGTACTGTGCCTTCAAGGACCACTGGACACACAGGGCCTGTATACACAGAGATAGGAGGATTACGTTCTCTAAATAGGTCATTTAGATGGTTGGTGAATGTGACTACTCATACTTTTCTTCTTGATTCCAGCCCTTTGGTTTCAAAACTCATGTATTAAACCAATTGGGAAACACAGTGTCATCTAATGGTTCCTGCTCTGTAGAAAAAGGGCATTCTACACTTCAGAATCTGAAGGATAGTGCTCTCCCTTTGAAGCACTTCATCTCCAAGCTGGTGAATCAGCAGCATCGTTAAGTCAGCATTCTCCCATGCTATCAGGCCAGGATACCTTGGGTCTGATGCATTCTGTGGTAGCATCTGAGGACCCAATAGTCAAGTGCCTACCATGATACCACATTTTATGTAAAGTAAATTATGTGACTCAAGTAGATATTATGTGAGAGATTCCATGTCAGTAGACGAAATACTAAATTGCTAATTGTGGACAGGAGATTAAAAACCCATACTTCTTGGAACTACAATTGTGAAGTGAGCCAAGAATTCAGACATAGACTGACTACAAAAATTTAAGGTGTCAATTAATGTATTTTTGTGAAAAATATTTCAGCAGAGTTGTGGAAGATGGGTGCAAAAGGTAAAAGGAATGTAAAATATAGCATACGGAATGTAGTCAATAATTTTGTAGAAATTATGTATGGGGCCAGGTGGTTACTAGATATAGCAGGGGGATGACTTCATAAAGTATATAAAAGTCTAATCACTATTTTGTACACCAGAAACGAATATAATGTTGTGTGTCAACTTTAATTAAAAATAAAAATTAAGAAAAGGAAATGTCCTCGGAAGAGCTTGTTTGTGAGCCAATTAGTCTCATTGTCTCAAAGGCTGCCTTATGTGTTCAGGAAAAATTGAATCTGGACACATAGGAATAAACACCTGGTATTTCCCTAACTTGGTTTTTCTGAAATATAAGTAATTTATATTTAGGTTGCTTCATCTTGTTGACATCATGAAGTATATGAAAACTTTTGCTCAGTCAATAGTACCTCGTGATCTGCGTAAGTAGGCACATTAAATGAGGCTGCTCTTCCGGTGATTTCCTCTATCCTTTAACAGCAGTTTGTCCAGATGTCTAGGACAGAAACAAAATGAGTACAGATGAAAAGCATTTAATATCAGCTTTAATGTTTAACTGAGGCAGAAGACCAATCTACCTTTGGTTATGGCCCAAAGGCCTAGATTTCTGGAGAATATAATCTGAACATCTCAATTCTATGAAACTCATTAAATCATAAAAGATGCATTGATTTTTTTCTCTGTATTTTAGTAGTTGTGAGAAAAAGATGAAATAGAGGCATTATTGAAATGATAAAAATGAAAATCCCATTTAATCACTTCCCAATATACACACATTCTTCCTTTACAGGGAAAAAAAGTTGTGTCTGCCTTCTTTGAATGTAGAATACTGTTGTGATACATCTAATCATAAAAATAATCAATAAGGCAATTATCTAGCACCCCCTTTTTTTAAATTAATTCTCACTCAAGGATTTTTTCCATTGATTTTAAGAAGAGTGGAAGAGAGGGAAAGACAGAGAGAAACATCGATGTGAGAGAAACACTGATTATTTGCCTTCTGCACAAGCCCTAACCAGGGCCCTGGGTGGGGAGGAGCCTGCAACCAAGGTACATGCCCTTGACTGGAATCAAACCCGGAGCCTTTTGGTCCACAGGCCGACACTCTATCCATGGAACCAAACTGGCTCAGGCTGTCTATCACCCTTTAAATAATGAGTATACATGGTGGTCTAGAGCTTGATCAGACTAATTATCATCTATCCATATTATTTGCTACCATTTCTAGAGATAGGAAATAATCCTAGTGTTTTGTTGAGTTTGAGAATTTAATTTATTTCATTATGTGGTAGAGATCATATGCACCAAATCTAAAAACAACTTGGCAATCTTCAAATTTGACTTTTTTAAAAGTTTTTAAAGATGGGAGCAATTTAGTTCCAGTTTGGTTATTTTGGAGAACACTTGGGAGTGGGGCAAGGATTAGCTACTATGGTACATTAAACATTATTTCCACAGGGTGGTGGAGACAGGGGGACTTTGAAAATGTGTATAAAGTAATATTGGTATGATAGATTAATAACAAAATAATAAAGTTAATGAAGAAAATAGCATGGACTGCCATGAAAAACTTTGTCAAATGATGACACTTTTTCCCCTGTATTTCCCAACCACTCAGTAGCTCAAATGGTGCTTCTAGCCATGGCTTGCGCCCTGGTTCTTCACTTAATATTTCTTTGATATTAAAATCTATTAATTCTCTGCCAGCATACCTCTGCTTATCACTTACCCATTTAATAAGTGATGATTTGATTTCAGCTTTAGCTTTAGGAAGTTGGGGAGAAAGATTCCATACATAATGATCAGAGAAATTCATCTGAAGTAAAAACTGTAGTGGTGGAAAAAGAATTCTAAATCCAGAATATTTGGCAGAAATAAGCCAAAAAAGCTTAGGTACCACTACCCCATTCCTGCAAAATCCCACTATTCATAAACTTCATTTAGATGGTTAGATGTGATGAAAATATTAATTGTTGGTTTAGTGAACATTTTGTGCCTGTCATACAGACATTCCTTCTTCTGGTAATCTAATTTGCTCTTGTTACTACCACACCTTCATGCCTTTCTCATTTATAAAGCACTTAATATATATATATATGTATGTATATATATATATATATATAGCTATAATAGTACATATTAATGCTACATCTATTTGCTAAATGCAGCTAAATGCATAATCTAATATCATTTGTGATTCAAGAGTTTTGAGTAAGATTGACTCTACCATACAGCTGCAAAAGTGGGTAAGTAGCTTTTTTGGCCATTCACAGATATTCAGAGATTTAAAAGCCTCCATTCAATTGCATTGGTTAAGAGAAAATTGGTTAAACCAAGTCGAATGAAAGAGACTGAATAAAAGAATGAAAGAGACAGAAAATCTTTATTTCCTTTGGAACAGTTAACTACAAAAGTAATATGTACATGGAGTCACTGAGGGGTATTGGGTAGAGAGGCTTACAAGACAATGAATCCATTCAGAGGAATTCTGAAGCAGAAGGTGTAGAGGGCAATTCAATTTATCTTGTTACTTGAGCCTCTGCTTTAACCCAAATGAAAATGCCAAACTGAACATGAAACTATTTTTTAAAAAATTATAATATCTCATTATTGCTTAAACCAGTTTGGGTTGATTTTTTTATCATAAAGAAGAAAAGAATCATGAATAATGAAATGAATAAATAATTATTGATTAAATGAAATTAACATTATTTCATTATTAAACTCATTGATTAAATGATAAAATAATGTTAAGCAAGACTCCATTACAGTAAGATTAATTCTATTAATTTGCTTGGTAATAAAAACACTTTTAAAATATTTATAAATCACCAGGAAATAAAATGTTGGTATTCCGTGGAAGATATTTCTATTGCATGGCAACCACATGAAAATTAAGGCAAAAAAAAATAAAAATATATATATATATATATATATATATAATATCAGTAATTTGTTTAAAGAAAAATTATTATATCAACAATTTTCTCTTTGAAAAATTCTAAATATTTTATTTTTATATGTTGGTATCTATCAAAAATGAAAATTTAGATTATGGTAACATGGGTAGTTCCTTTTCTTACTGATACAAAGTAACATTTTCTTATATTTGACAATTCAAATAAACACTGGAAAAGGTAGATGTACCCAAACATATTTATTCTGCTTCATTTGTAAACTTGTTGATAAAGAATTAAAATTTTAAAGTAGTACTTATTCCATTGTTTATATGTACCATATCTTCTTTATCTACTTGGTTATCAATGGACACTTTGGATGCTTACTTATCTTGGCCATTGTAAATAATGCTGCATTGAGCACAGGGATGCATACATCTTTTGGGATTTATTTGGATAAATACTCAGAAGTGGAATTGCACTTTTAATCTTTTTAGGAACGTCCATACTCCTTTCCCATAGGGTCCGCACCAATTTATAATCCCTTCTTGCCACTTGCAACAACATGGATGGACCTAGGGGGACTTATGCTAAGTGAAATAAGCCAGTCAGAAAAAGACTAATGATAGGATTTCACTTACATGTGGGACCTAAAAAAAAAACCCCAAAATATATGGACAAAAAGAAAAAAAGAAATTCAACAAAACAGAGAATAAACTGATGGTTGCCAGATGAGAGCGTGGTTAGGTGGATGGTCCAAAAAGGAGAAAAGAATTATGAAGTACAAATTTCCAGTTATAAAAATAGTCACAGGGATTAAAATAAAAATAAAAATAAAATGCAAAAAAATAAATAAATAAAAGTGCAAAGTAGGTTCTAAGACTACATAGGAATGCCATTTTAATTAAGAAAAATGTAACTTAATGCTATGGTAAATTAAATAACTATTCATTTTGCAAAGCCTTGAGAACTGATATTAACATATTTGAGGTCTTACTGTATTCTGAACATACACTTTGAACACAATCAAACTGTAATTTAAAAAGCCAATTTACTTGTAATTTAAGCTCTGAATCAGTGCTATATGTTCTACCTAGGTTTCTACCCACCAATCAGGAAGATGATGATGGCCTAAACTTAGTTTAAGATATAAATGATTTTTCAGTATCTGAACATAATTTACTTACCTCCTAAAGATACCTAACATTAATCTCTGTTGGCCATTGCAGGACTAATTCGCATTGTGTGATTCAGGCTGGACTCATGTCAATTTATACCAAAAGGAGATTAATCATTTTCCAGTTAACATTGCTTTTGTTATTTGCTTAAAATAAGTTAGAGGCAATAAGACTTAGTTGTTCCTATTTTACTTTCATGATTTTTATAAAATAAATGGCTATTTAATTTTACTATTGGGCAGCAGAATTAGAGCTCTTCTTGTGCCTGAGTTTCCTAATGCAGGGCTCTCACAGGATTCTTTGCATCTCCCACCCGTGGTCAGAGCACCTGACAAGTACAAGGAAGAGTTCAATACCTATATTGAATGAAGAGATGAATACCTACTCAATCACATGCTTTCATGCCTCTTTATTATGCACTATTTCTGCGTGTTTGTTAGAAATTATTAAGGACCTTATACCAAAAATGTCATCAGCCAGACAAGTTGGTTTTTGATGAATGACTAACAGATCAATATTACCTTGTGTGTGTGGTGTTATTTACATTTATTTTATTGAGAGCTGCTTTCCATTTATATGAAAGTACAATATATCTAGAGGGGGAGGAGGACTCTAACATCATAACAATGCTGAAAGCTATATCACTTCCCTGAGAAAGAGACAGATGAGAAGTAAACAAAGGCTGTATGCTAACAAAAGTATAATGAAGCAAAAACAGTAAAAGCAGTGCTAAGCTGTATTTTTAAGAGCAGAATAAAGTAACTGAGAAGCTATGCTTCTCTTTAGTTTATGAGTCTGTTGTATGTTTAAGCAATGTTGTAATGCTAAGTTAAAGATAAAATCTGTGTAGTATTGAAATGTTCTATCTTCATTTGGTTATTTAGGTTATTAGAATGAAAAATACTGGAGTACTAAACTGGACTGGCATTTAGAATTGCCAGTGACAATTCTGGCTCTGTGCATTATGAAATATATAAACTTGGGAAATACTAAATCTCAGAAAGACTAATTTTTCCCACTTATAAATTTAGAATAACAGGAACAACACAGGTGGCCATAATGTTATTTCATTTATCAAGTTTACATGTGAATTGTCTAATTGTCATGGATGCCTTGTAAGGTATTCTATCAGACATGTTCATACCTTATGATATGCAATCAAAATGACTACCTTGTAAGATATCAATAATTATCTTCACTATACAAAGGTGCTTGTTTTGTAACACACTTTACCTACTGTAAGTCCTAAAGAATTATTAATATTATATGTCCAGATTCATCACACATTTTTTATTGAATAAGATGGTTGCAGAAATGACATCATTATGTTTTCAAGTCATCAGTTGTAACCTTTGTCTCCAATACTGATTTATTCATTAAGCAGTTAGTTTTATTTACCAGTCTCCCAAGAGAGATCATATCTGTGACGAAGTTAACATATCTAAATTATTAATAGAGTCCCAAGGTACATAATAGTAATGAAAAGAGAAAGTATTTAATATTTGATATAAATGTCTAGTTGAATTTTTGTTTGGTTTGATTTTATTTTTTATTTTGCTGGTTGGCTAATGTAATTAGTTGCACAGTATGCATATGACAGTGACTTTCTAATTCACACTGTCAATAACACCATATATTATATATGAAATATGCATTCTTATAAAATGTCCTTTATTTAAAATGCAATGCAACATATGCAACATTTATCAGATAGAATAGTCTTATATTTAATTGATTGGTTACTTGAACTATTTCTGAACCAGGACTATGTTTGTTAAGTTAAAATGGTATTATAATGCATTTTACATTTGAGGAGGAATTTTTTTTCCATTAACTCTTCATTTAAAAAATATTCCTGGCAATTTTCAATTTTAAAAAATTTTCCAGGTAATAGTATAATTATTTAAAAACTTCAAAATTGTGTTTGGATTTTTGCAATTTTGTAGATACATCGGGATTGAACATACAATTAATAATATAATTCCTCATGTAAAAACATAGTATATCTTCATTTATTTAGTACATTTTTTGTTGTTAATCCTCACTCAAGGATATGTTTTTCTATTCATCCTATATAATAATAGACAGATATGCAAATTGACCATACCTCCGACACACCCACAAGCCACGCCCACCATCCAATCAGAGCGAGTATGCAAATTAACCCAAACCAAGATGGCTACAGCCACAGAGAGCAAGGTTCCCTAGGTAACAGAGGAAGCCAAGCTTTCTGCCAGCCGTTGCAGGCCTAAGCCTCCACTCAAGCTACAAAGTTTCAATTATAGAAGGTAAACAAATTCAAACAAATGGCAGCAGAATGGAGCTTGAGAGAGCAGGCCAGGGTTGCCGCTGGCAACAGGGGAAGCAAAGCTTTCTGCACACCCTGGCCGGGCCCACCCGCTTAAGGCAACAAAGTTTCAATTATAACCCCAACACAAATGGTTTCGGGCCTCAGAGGGAGCCCCAGGCTTGGCTCTGCTTCAGGCTACAAAGTTTCAGTTGTAGAAGGAAAATAAATTCCAGATACCAGGGCCTCGCTTGAGTCCCAGGGGGCGTGGCCCACCTGCAAACCACCACAGGCCCCTCGCTCAGGGCGCCCCATGCCCCAAGGGAACCCCACCTTGATCAGGGACACCCTTCAGGGCAAACCAGCTGGCCCCCACCCCTGTACCAGGCCTCTATCCTATCTAATAAAAGACTACTATGCAGATTGATCATCACTGCAACACACAATATAGCTGCCCCCATGTGGTCAAAGATCCTGCCCCCATGTGGACACAAGATGGCCACCACAAGATGGCCAGCAGGAGAGGGCAGTTGGGAGGCACCCTGCCTGCAAGGGAGGGCAGTTGAGAGGGACCAGGCTTGCAAGGAAGGGCAGTTGGAGGTGATCAACCCTGCAGGAGAGGGCAGTTAGGGGTGACCAGGCCAGCAGAGCAGGGAAGTTGGGGGCAAACAGGCTGGCATGGGAGTGATTAGGGGGTGATCAGGCTGGCAGGCAGAAGCAGTTATGGGCAATCAGGAAGGCAGGCAGGCAAGCAGTTGGGAGCCAGCAGTCCTGGATTATGAGAGGGATGTCTGACTGCCCGTTTAGGCCCGATCCCTGGGATCGGGCCTAAACGGGCAGTCGGACATCCTTTGAGGGGTCCGAGATTGGAGAGGGTACAGGCTGGGCTGAGGAACAACCCCCCTCCGTGCACGAATTTCGTGCACCGGGCCTCTAGTTTTTAAATAAAGAGTAGGAGGGAGAAAGAATGGGAGGGCGGGGAACATCCATTGATATAAGAGGGACACATCGATTGGTTGCCTTCTGAGCCCTGACAAGGGCTGGGATTGAATCTGAAACCCCAATACCTGCCCTTGGCTGGGAATCTGTGACCCTTAGGTGTGCGGGCTGATGTTCTAACCAATGAGGACAACAGGCCAGGGCAGTACTTCTTTGAATTTATATTTAACATTTTATTATAATCACCTTCAACACTTTATTTTTTATGTGTTTTAATTTTGCATTGTTAAATTAAATAAGATTTTGCCATCATTCCTTATTTTATTTTTCTTTGGTTTTCCAAAAACATAAATTTTTATTTTCTAAGTATTGATCATTTGACTTTTGTTTTTAATTATTTCTAGTTCCCCCCATAAGTCTTTTTGAGCAGTGTTGAGTGGTAACTCAGGTAACAGTTCTGATGCATATTTTTAATAATTTATTTATATTTTCTGTTTTTAAGGGTCCAGACGTTTCAAGAGAAAATGTGTCTTTCCTAAAGTCTGAGACACTTCAATATGTTATTTTGCACATTTCTCAAATACAAAAGAAAACACATAAAAACCTGTCCCTTAAACAAAACAGTACATCTGAGGTGTAAGGTCTGAGGAAAGCCCTGGCTCCCTCCCAGCATTGACTACAGAGTGAGATGCCCAGAGAGCCAGATTCTGTCTCCAGGAGGAGAATACTCCCAACATGGCTGCAGCTATTGAGATTCACCTTCTTGTAAACAGGATGTAGAAGTGCAAACAGAATGAGAAATGTTAAAGAGGCTCAGAGGCCAGGGTCAGAGGCAGAGGTACTCTAAGAACCAACCCTGCACTTCGTAACCAGTTGTATGAGCCCTGTCTCATTTGTTTTGTTGTTTTCCTTCTGTGATAAGAGTTTTCAGGAAAATTCAGCCTAACGAATGTTTTAAGATGAAGCAATGGAATGGCTGATTGTCTCCCGGTTATAGCTTTAGTGGAATTAGAGAAGAGTTCTACCCTTGGGTGGGGGAAGGCTGGATTGCATTGGTACAGAGTATCAGAGTGTAAAAGCCTACAGGGCAATGATTTTCAACATTTGTTGATTGTCAAATTAACTCTTAGATTTATATGAATTTAAGTTCCTCAAAGTCTGTGTCAAGTGTCTAATTCCTATTTTTTCCTCTGAATATATATTGTAAAGTTCCCCAGGTATTATCTGTTTTCAAAATGATTGGTAAAGTAATGTGATGGGAAAAGAGAAACAAAAGAACAATAGGAAATGCTGCTTTGTCCCATTCAGGGCAAGGTCTCAGCAGGCCTGGGTCTGTTTTTATTATCTTAATTGTTTATATACATACTAGAGGCCCAGTGCACAAAATTCGTGCACGGGGGGGGGGGGTGTCCCTCAGCCCAGCCTGCACCCTCTCCAATCTGGGACCCCTTGAGGGATGTCCAACTGCCTGTTTAGGCCCGATCCCACCGGGGATTGTGCACTGGAGGGGGCGGGGGTGTCCCTCAGCCCAGCCTGCACCCGGGATCGGGCCTAAGCAGGCAGTCGGACATCCCTCTCACAATCCAGGACTGCTGGCTCCCAACTGCTCTCCTGTCTGCCTTCCTGATTGCCCCTAACCGCTTTTGCCTCCCAGCCTGATCACACCTTAACCACTCTCCTGACAGCCTGATTGATGCCTAACTGCTCCCCTGACAGCCTATTTGCCCCTAACTGCCCTCCCCTGTAGGCCTGGTCACCCCTAACTGCCCTTCCCTGCAGGCCTGGTCCCCGCCAACTGCTCTCCCCTGCAGGCCTGGGTTCCCCTCAACTGCCCTTCCCTGCAGGCCTGGTCACCCTGAACTTCCCTCCCTTGCAGGCCTGGTGCCTCCCAACTGTCCTCCCCTGCTGGCTATCTTGTGGTGGACATCTTGTGTCCACATGGGGGCAGGATCTTTGACCACATCGGGGCAGCCATCTTGAGTGTTGGAGTGATGGTCAATCTGCATATTACTCTTTTATTAGATAGGATAGAGGCCTGGTGCATGGGTGGGGGCCACCTGGTTTCCCCTGAGGGGTCTCCCGGATCATGGTGGGGGTTCCCTTGGGGCATGGGGCAGCCTGGGCGAAGGGCCTGTGGTGGTTTGCAGGCCAGCCACGCCCCCCGGCGATCCAAGCAGAGGCCCTGGTATCTGGGATATATTTATCTTCTCCAATTGAAACTTTGTAGCCTGGAGCAGAGCCAAGACTCCTGCTTGCCCCGTGGTGGCAGCCATTTCTGTTGGAATTTATTTACCTTCTATAATTGAAACTTTGTAGCCTTAATCAGAGGCCTGGGCAGCAAGGGCAAACGGAAAGCTTGGCTTCCTCTATCTCCGGGGAAACCCAAGCCTCCCTCCTGCTCTCCATGGCCTCAGCCATCTTGGTTGGGTTTATTTGCATATTCACTCCTGATTGGCTAGTGGGCATGGCTTATGGGTGTAGTGAAGGTACAGTCAATTTGCATATTACTCTCTTATTAGATAAGATAATTTTCTGAGCCCTTCAAGACTACACTTTTAGCCCTAGCTAGTTTTGCTCAATGGATAGAGCATCAGCCTGCAGACTGAAGGGTCCCAGGTTTGATTCTGGTCAAGGGCATATGCCTGGGTTGCGGGCTTGATCCTCAGTGGGGGGGCAACTGATCCATGATTCTCATCATTGATATCTCTCTCTCTCTCTTCTTTCCTCTCTGAAATTAATAAAAATATATATTTAAAAAAAAGAAGACTACACTTTTAAATAGAAAATAGTCTTATTGGTGACCATGGCAACAATGGTCCCTATTCTTTAAGAAATCTCATTTTTACAGTAGCAAATGGCTGTTGCAAATATCACTATGAAGAGTGACCTTTCAGAAGTCAACTTCTATTTCCTTTGCTTAAACATACAGAAGTTACTCTTTTATAATTGCACATGTAATGTTTTTTAATTCTTTTCTGTCATTAAGGAATCCATATTGTACTTAGGAATGTTGATAGAGAAGTTGAATCTACAACTATCTGGCTACTTTTACAGGAATTGAAAACTAATTTTAGGGGCATGATGCAGGGCATCTGGGGATTTCTACAGCAGTTACCCCTTATCCAAGGTTTTGCCTTTTGCAGTATTAGTTACCTGCAGTCTGAAAATATTAAATGGAAAATTCCAGAAACAAATACTTCATAAGTTTTAAATTGCACCACATTCTGAGTAATGTGATGAAATCTCATGCTGACCTGCTCCATCCCACCCTGGACTTGAACCATCTCTTTGTCCAGGGTATTCATATTGTAGAGATTCCCTGCCCCTTACTCATTTAGTAGCCATTTGGCTTGGTCAATCCACTGTCATGGTATCCTAGTGCTTGTTTTCAAGCAACCTCTATTTTAATAACTAATACAAGACCAGTGATGCTGGCAACTGAGACATCTCAAAGAGAAACAGGAAGTGCTTCCTTTAGGGAAAAGGTCTTGGAATGTATTTCCTGTGGATAAGGGAGGCTACTGTATTTCCACATTTCTGTGAGAACATTGAGTTGAGAGAATTTTCTGTTCTTTATATCAAATCAAACAAACACAAGCACACTGTATTTAGCTAACAAATGCTCCTGAATGTTAATAGTCTGACTATTTTTTGTTTCTGACTAGTTGCGGCACCTTAAGAACATAGGAACAAAAGTTTCCATACATTTCCTGGCTATGGCCTAGATGCTCAGCATACCTTTTTATTTTATTTTAATCCCTACATATGTACTACAGAACAATTTGGATGGATAACCACAAAATGCAAAACTACATCAGTGATCTAAACAATAAAAATTAATTTCATATGTTCCCAAAGATAGCAGGGACTCTTCTGTATGGAGTCATTTAGCGTCCACACTCCCTATATTATTTTATCTTTTATCCTAAATGTAAGGATTCCACATTTACTGTAGCAAGAAAAGAGAGTGATGGAGGAGGCATTAATTGCTTTTAAGTGTCTTGAAACAAAAGTGATGCATGTTCACTGACAAACCTAGTCACATGACCCCAATTTAAAGGAGGAAAGGCTGGAACATGTGGAGAGAAGATGAAATATTTGTTAGTCATTAATTGTCAGCCACTCCATAGTACACACTAGACTCTTATGATCTCCATGTCCTAGAAAATATTTCTTTTACCTGACAATACCAGCATTTGGTTAGTGAACAAGCATAAGACTCTCAAACAGACTTAATTAATCTTCATTTTAAAAATCCTGCCAGCACAGGTGTACACTAAAAATATTATCCAACAAATGTTGATTCCATAGCAATTTTCTATAATTTTATCAGTTATTTATCTCAGGTTTCATTTATGCATCTGTTGTGTCATTATCTGACTCCATTATAACATTAGCTTTCAAGTTTAATAGTCTATTACATAAGTGACAAAGGTACTGATGATAGAGGCTTAATGTTGCAACATTATTCATCTTAAGAAGAATATTTGTATGCTTTTTTATTTTGAAATAAACTTAATATAATGAAGTAAATGTGTCACTAGAATAATAAAATTTCTTTTAATCTTTAAAGTCAACTTTCCTGTGTAATGAGTATGATAGATAATTAAAAGTGTTTGGGATATCCTTTTAATGCAAATTTGATTGGTGGATGCACATTTGCCATTATTTTTCAGAACTGAAACTTTATGAAGAAAATATGAAATCAGATTGGTCAAAGTTATTTTCATATCAATAATATAGCTTTCAGAAAAAGTATTACTAGATAGCAAAGTACCAAGTCCAATTTAGAAATTCTCTGATTTTAATAGACAACTTAGTATGTTTTATGAGATTCATAAAAAAGCAGCAACTGCTTTTTATGGCTTTTGCTAAATTTATAAATTGATAGAGTAAAGAATATGATATTTCAATGTTTGATTTTATATTTGGAAAATTTACAACAAACCATGAACAGTTACTTTAGCACATTGTGAATGCTGTTCAACCTTAATTTTAAGTGTACAGTTAGAGCCTTCAGCACATATGTGTGTCACATCCTTTATAGATGGTAAATCAAGAGGTATGGAAAGACTTTTAGAAGATTTCAACTTGAAAAAGGAAATACAGTGAGAAAATGGGATTTTTCAGAAAAATATATTGTTCTTCCTTAATTCAAAACTATATCTAGAAAATACTAAAAAGGTTATTTTAATGCTATTATATATGAGGCACATTTTATTAAAAATCATTACATGCTAAACAATTCACTACTAATGTACCATTTTTATTTAATCATATAAGAGTATGAGGTAAATAATGTTATTCCCATTTTTAACAAAAATATGGTGCAATTTATTTTTATTTTTAAATTTATTAATTAAGGTATTACATGTGTCCTTATTCCCTCATTACCCCCCAACCCCCTCATTCATGGTGCAATTTATTTAACATCATATAATTACAAAAGATATAGGCAGACTCTATACTCATTTCTGTTCAAAGCCCATATATATATATATATATTTCAGAGAGGAAGAGAGAGATAGAAACATCAATGATGAGACAGAATGATTGATTAGCTGCCTCCTATAGTCCCCCAACTGGAGATCGATCCTGCAACCCTGGCACGTGCCCTGACCGGGAATTGAACCCTGACCTCCTGGTCCTTAGGTGGACGCTCAACCACCAACGCACACTGGCCAGAATTTTTAAAAAATATATTATTAAGTCATGTATAAGTTAATCCAATTGAGACATTTGAAAAGAGGGTTTAACATAAATTGCTAGTAAAACCCCACTTCATGATAGAGAAAAAGGAAAGGAGCTAGAAGCACAGAGCGTTATACAAATGGTATACATAGACATTTCACTGACCCTACCCTTGAGAACAGTGTGTCAGAGGTAAATGATCAAAAGTGTATATAGTTATGGAATAAAAGGTGTTGCGGGGGACAACTTCAAGAATATAATCTTGTCAATGATATCAAATCCTGGGAAAAGTAGGGAAAAAAGATTCAGCCTAGGAAGTCCATTTTATATCACAATTAGGAGACGAATGGTAACTGTCAGAATTTGGTCACCCAAAACAATGATATTTTAAGTAAAAATGATTTAATATGTAAAATTAGAGTTTCACGAACTCTGGACGGTTTAAAAGAGAAAAGAATCATAGAATGCAAAAAATACCAAAATGTGAATATCTCCAGGTTCTGCAGCCAATGAAGCCAGCTGTCTACAGCATCAAGGTGAATGATTCTCATGAAAGCTTCCAGAATTCAGAAGTTGCTGCGGATGTTCTGAGCTGTCTGCTCACAGAAAATGTGATTTCAATTGCCTCGCTGCACCAGGTGTTTCTCAGTAGGAGTCCAAAGTCAAGGGAAGCTGTTGCTGATGTTCTAAACTGTCTGAATTTGCCATCACAGAATATTGGCTCTTATTTCTCTCCACTTTCCAATATTTAATGAAATGCCTCCTGGTGGCTGAATCTAAGGGACAAAATTCTGGGAAATGGCACTTCAGGCTTCTCCCTAGAATCCAAAGGAGAATGTTGAAGGGAGCAATCAGCTGACAGAAGCAATTCAGCACAGGGACTCTTAGAAAGTGTTGAAATTGCAAGCCAGATTACAGGGAACAACTAAATCAATTTGAAACAAAAAAAAGTGCATGCATCTATAGAAGATTACGCTTTAGGAAGTCTGGCAAGCAAGTGAACTGGAAACTGAAGGGAAATGTTTTCTTGTTGCTTCTCACTGATTTTAGGATGGAGAAACTTATAGACAGAACTTTAAGACCTGGGTAATAGGAAAAGTTAAAAGGGTGAAATATAATGAGGACACTTGAAAGACTGATGTTTCCCTGGCTAGTGTGGCTCAGTGGTTGAGCATTGACCTATGAACCAGACGGTCATGGTTTGATTCCTGGTCAGGGCATATGCCCTGGTTGCAGCCTCAATCCCTAGTGTGGGGCCTGCAGGAGGCAGCTGATCAATGATTCTCTCTCATCATTGATTTTTCTATCTCCCCCCTTCCTTCCCCTCTGAAGTCAATAAAAAAATATATTTTTTAAAAGGAAGACTGACGTTTGATGAAAAGGAAAATGGGAAAGATATGAAAAGCACAGTTAGAAATAAAAATTTCAATTGATAAATTTTAACAAAGAACTCATGTCTTTTTTTTTTTTTCTGTAAAACTATTGGAAACTTGTTTATTTAGGACAATCTTTTGATATTGTTAGCTTAGAATGATGCTTACATTGGGTGATAACTTTTCCCCAGACTCTTTTATACTTGTAATATCTCATAGCAAATATGAAATGTAACCGCAAGGATGCTAACATTTGATGACTTTCTAATGTCTTAGAAGTGCCAGGCAATGTAAAGTCTATATACATATAATGTTTCTTAAAATAATAGAAATATAATCTTAAATTATGGAATTAAAAATGCAGAAATGAAATTTTCTATTGATTGGGTACATGCCATTTGGGTGCCTTAAACTTTCAGATTTTCAAATTACTATGGTAACATGCACAGGAGACATGTATCCTTACTGAGACCCTAGCACCCACCAGGAGAAAGGTAAAATGAAAAAAAAAAAAGGAATTTGTGATTTAGAAAGGATGTATAGCAAATATATTTAGCAATCTGAAGTGTTTCTGCATTTCAATGTGTCTTTGGACAAGACACTATGGGATTATGGGAAGGAAAAAAATTGTATAAGATATACTCACTCTGTTAAAGGTTGAGACTTTTGAAATCTCTCAAGATCTCTAATATAGTGGAGAGCTTTAATTCATTAAAAAGAGACTGTTCATTACCATCTTGAACAGTGATTATCTAGGATTATGTGACCTTTAGGGTGGTGGAAAGTCCTAGCTACAGACTTATAAAATAAACTGTTAGAAAAAGACATACATTATGCAACACTGAAAATGTGAAAGTGGTCACAAGATGCCAAATGGACAATTTCAGTTCAAAGTAAATATAATCTTTGGAAAACTGAAGTCTTTTGTGTTGGAGAAAAATATTAATACATAGGATGGATAATCATCAAAACCAGTATTTTTTAAAATGTGTTCGAAGATTTAGTTTAGACCATTCTTCATTGAATATAGTTCCATGAAAGGGTAATATATATATATATATATATATATATATATATATATATATATATATATATATACACATATATTTATATATATTATATATATAAACACACACACATATATATGTTAAATGTTACATGCATACATATGTATTACATATATCACATGTATGTTTACACATGTGTATGATTATATTGCATACCAGAGGCTTGGTGCATGAAAATTCATGCACTGGAGGGGGGGCCCTTCGCATGGCCTGCCCCCTCTTTCAGTCTAGGAGCCTTCAGGGGCAGGAGGTGACCCGGCAATCATGGGAAGGTGATGACCCCATCACACCTCTGCTGCTGCCACTGCTGGCAGCGCAAGTCTTGGCCAGCCCTGGTTACCTGAGCCTTGGGTGGTCCTGGGCAGCTAGACAGCCACTATCCAAGGCTTGCTTGTGCCTTGGGCCGGCCTTGGGAAGCTGGGGTTCTGAGGAGACTGGGGGACTCTGGACGCAGGCACGCAGCAGGGGCGGGCCCAGCCTTGCTGCATGCCTGTCGCCCTTGCAGGGCTCAGGGGGCTGGGCGCTGCCATCTTTGAGGGCGGGGCAGTCAATTAGCATATTCCCTCCTTATTGGCTGTGGGTGCCGCCATCTTTGAGGGTGGGGCAGTCAATTAGCATATTCCCTCCTTATTGGCTGTGGGCACTGCCATCTCTGTGATGGCATGAGGATCAATTAGCATATTCCCACTTTATTAGATAGGATTATATGTTGTATATGTATTACTCTTTTACATATAGTATAAATGTAGATACATACATATATATATATATACTAGAGGCCCGGTGCACGAAATTCGTGCACGGAGGTGGGGTGTCCCTCAGCCCAGCCTGCACCCTCTCCAATCTGGGACCCCTCAAGGGATGTCCGACTGCCCATTTAGGCCCGATCCTACCAGGATTGCTGGCTCCGAACTGCTTGCCTGCCTGCCTTCCTGACTGCCCCTAACCACTTCTGCCTGCCAGCCTGATCACCCCCTAACCACTCTCCTGCCAGCCTGATCAATGCCTAACTGTTCCCCTGCTGGCCCAGTCATCCCCAACTGCCTTCCCCTGACAGCCTGGTCACCCCCAAATGCTCTCCCCTCCATATTACCTCTTTTGTAGATAGGGTTTTTTTCTTTAACATATTGGACAGTGTACCTGCCGTGGTCTTCACAAACCTGTAAAAATATAAACCCAAACTAAAAGTGTCATAAAATAAACTTAAACAGGAATTTCATGAGACCTTAGAAAGGTGATATGATGTGGTTGTTTCTTCCTTTTCTTCTTTCTTTTTCTTGATGTTTCAACTTTTGTTCTTTCTTTTTTCCTTTTATTCCTTTTCTGTCCTCTCTTTCTCTTAACTTTTCCGTTGGTAGAATTGTCAGTACTTGAATCTCTCTTGCTTCCAGAAGACAAAGAAGAGGGAAACACACAGTCATCTGAAGAAAAAGATGATCTATGTTGGGATCGTGGTATCTCTGGTTTTGCTCTTTTCCCGGTTTGTTTGCCATTTCTGCCGGTCCTGGCATCTTCAGGACTTGTGTGTGGGCACTTCTTATTCATGTCTACAAAACCTCCCTGCCTTGATGAAAACTGTAGGGGAAAAGGCCTTCCTGGGTGGGCTCAAGCCCTTCCCAAGGTGCTGAGGATCCAGGGTGGGGAGCACTCTGCACCGCTGCTGCAGAGCCAACCTCTGGACCTCGGGATACTCTCCATTAATGTAACTGCAATGTCCAGGTTTGCCTTCAGAAATTAGTTATAAGTTACTTCCGATGTGAAACCCTACCTCAGACATTTCCATGTGGTTTCTAAAGATTTTAAACAAAACCCATTTACCTCCCTAACCTGGTCAGAAGTTTCTACCCAATGGGAGAGGTTTGCTGGGCAGTATTGCCCAGATATCACCGCCCATCTCCAATCACTCGGCTGGCGGCAAGGGAAGTTCCAAGGCTATAGTGTGTGTGTGGGATCACTCCATGGGGGTGCAGCCTGACACCCCAGGCTGCCTCTTGGAGGGAATAGCTCTGGGAGGCACGGCTGTCTCCCAGGCCCATACCTCCCAGCTGCAGATGGGAGCTGATCTCAGAGGGGGTGGGGTGGGGGGTGGGGAGGGAGGTGTATAGGCAGCTCCTGGGTCTCCCAGGCCCACAGCCCAGGCTGGGACAGGCAGCAGATGGCACCTGCCCTGCACGGGCACCTCGCAGGCCCAATGCCCGGGCCACTGTGGGCAGCTGATCGCGCTGGCCTTGCGCAGTCGCCTCCCAGACCCACAGCCCGGGCCTCCGTGGGCAGCTGATTGCGCCAGCCCAGTACTGGCGCCTCCCAGACCCACGGGCCCGAGCTTCCTTGGGCAGCTGATCTAGCAAGCCCAGTGCAGGCACCTCCCAGACCCACAGCCCGGGCCTCTGCGGGCAGCTGATTGCGCAGGCCATGTGCAGGCGCCTCCCAGACCCACGGCCCGGGTCGCAGAGGGCAGCTGATCTCGCCGGCCGTGTGCGGGCACCTCCCAGACCCACAGCCCAGGCATCCGCGGGCAGCAGATCGCACCAGCCCAGTGCGGGGGCCTCCCAGACCCACGGCCAAGGTCGCGGAGGGCAGCTGATCGAGGCGGCCATGTGCAAGCGCTTCCCAGACCCACGGCCCGGGTTGGGGTGGGCAGCTGATTGCGCTGGCCGTGTGCAGGCTCCACCCAGACCCACGGCCCAGGTCACGGAGGGCAGCTGATCATGGCGGCCATGTGCAAGCGCCTCCCAGACCCACGTCCCTGGTCAGGGCAGGCAGCTGATCATGGCGGCTGTGCAAGGGTGCCTCCCAGACCCATGGCCAGGTTCAGGGCTAGGAGAGGATCGGGCTGGAGGGCAAAGCTGTCTCCTAGGCCAACAGGCTGGGCTGCTCGCTGCCTGCTCTCAGTGGCAGCCTTCTCTGGGACTGGGGGACTCCTGTGGGCCTAAGAGGACTGGACGCCGCCATCTTGTGTCTATGGGTGCTGCCATTTTGTCGTGGAGTGATGGTTAATTTGCATATTATTCTTTTATTAGATAGGACATTTCTAAAAACACATACACATACATACATTTGGTATAGCATGGCCACTAAATGTCAAACAAAATAGACATATCCATAATCACCTTAAGGTGTTAGTAGGTCTTAGTTGAATATCATTCCCAATTTTATGAAAAAATACATTTGTGAAATCCTGTACAATATATGCCTGTCATAGCAATTTATAAATTACATAGGATTATTAAAGCCTCTGAAAAGACCTGCATTTATGAAACATGTATGATTATGTTTGCCTCCGTGTTTCCTAAAGGTATTTGACTTAACTTATTTTACTTGAAAAATGTTCTAAAAATCTATGTTCTATGAAGTACTCTTTGGGAATTGCTAATTTAGAGTGATGATTGCATTGGATAGTATGGAATGCTTTCCCCCAGTTTGATGAACCTATGTTTTGTAATCAGCAGAATTCAGATGGGCATCACCTGAAAGTTGGTTCAGATGCAAAGGTTTCTGACACTGTGCCAAGATAATTATAGAGTTTATTACTCACATGAGGGACCTGTGCATAGACCAAGATCTATGGATAGGCAAGAGCTAGCAGGTCTGGACTGGCTTGAGCAAAGAAGAGGGAGTTCATTGGGCCTTTACAGTGGTGAGGAGATGGGACTGGGGAAACGCTCCCAACTGTGGGAGGTACAGGGTGTCTGTACCAACAAAGGAGGTGTTTGCATTGGCGCTTGATTTTCAGCCTGTCCAGATATAAGGCCAAAGGAAAAAAGGAGAGTGAGGTACAAAAGGGACTCAGTTGGCAAATATCAATAATAGAGTTGACTCTTTAATATACCTCACCTCCTGATGTTTGATGGATGACTGACATGTGGCTTGTCTCACTTAATTGAACTAATGTAAGTATATATTTGAGAACCGTATGCCTGTGCAACCACCTATGATGAAAATGAGAAGGCCTTGGAAGAGCATAGGCATTCAGTCCCCTAGATCGTTGAGGAGAGCCAGAAGAAGATGTCTTCGAATGTTCAAGGTATTTATTTGGTCAAATATCCGAGTGCTATAATTATTGACTTTAACCTGTTGGCTCATTTGGTAGATCACATGAGCAGTGTTGCCTTTGTTGTTTATCCACAGGAAACAAGAAGATTAGTGCACCAAAATTCCATGTATCCAATCAATAAAAAAACATAATTTTAGTATTTTTATTTCCAAGGTTTAGCTGTCCAGGAGCCAGGCTAGTGTTAGGTCATTACCAGCAACCATAACTGTCAGAGTGTCGCTCTTCATTTAGAGCTTTGAGAGTGGTTTGAATCACATACTCGATATTATTTTAGAATAATTGTTGAGTTGCATAAAATTTATTATGTTGTATGATATTGTGGATTTTGAAGGCAGCACCAGTGCCCCACAATTTGGTTAGCAGAATAGAGCAATTGACAAGAACATAGTACACTTGGAACATGACTATTGTGGCTTGCTTGGGGGCAGGAACTCAAGAGAATACACTTAGCCTCAAATGCAGATAGCACAAGACAAAATGAGGGGGGAAATCTAAGGCAAAGTAATAAGTGAGTTCAGAAGGACAATAAAACCAATAAACTTTGGGGGATAAAATCTTGAACAAAGAATTACCATATAAGCTTTAGCAATAAATTGAGCCTTGATGTGACAGACGTGATCTCAATTTGAATCTTTACTATTTTTGAGTCACAGAATTTCCAAAGTTCTTTACCGCACAAGTGGTGGCTTTGAGTGAGGAATTGTTTTGTGGCCATTAGACAGACATTGGCCCAGGAGTCTGTGAAGATATATAATTGGGACAATGAATGGCTAGGGCATCCTGTGATGCCAATGTGACTGCCTGAAGTTTGGCCTATTGTGCTGAATCTTGGATTGCATCCTTTATCAAGGATGTTTGGGTTCATAGATGTAAAGCAGCAGTTCCCTAGTGAGCTCTGTCATGTGTGATCCTGGTACTTTTGCCCTTAAAGTATATAAGCCCATATACTGTACACTCAGTTGATTCCAAAGGCCAAGGAGTCTAGGAGGTGACCCCCTCTACCACTGTGGTATCTGGCTAGGGATTGAGGGCAGGAGAGACCATTTCCCTCTATCGGTGGAATAGGCCAGAGAGCCCCGATTTGGCTCTATCCTGTAGGTGAAATCTCCATTTCAGCAAGGAAGCCTCAGAAGCTATGCAGAACTTGGGGGGTGCTGTTACCACAACCCATCTATAATAATAAAAGGGTAATATGCTAATTAGACTGGACTTCTTCCAGATGTCATTCCAGACGTCCTTCCTGACGAAGCTGGGGCTGGAGGGAAGCTAGCCCAGGTCCCGGGTGCCTGCGGGTGGCCTGACGGAAGCCAGCCCAGGTCCCGGATGCTGGAGGGAAGCCGGTGTTGGAAGCCAGGGGAAGGAAGGCCTACCCTTGCATGAATTTTTATGCATCGAGTCTCTAGTATTGTAATGAACAGCTGGCTAAAGAGTATCACAGGTTCAAGTCCTGTGAAATCTGCAATTCTGAGAAGGTCTGTTAATGCAGCTAGCAGCTGTTGTTCCAACATTGTGTGATGCAGGACCAAAGCAAGCAGCCTTTTGCAGGAGAAGCAACTTGCAGCCTCAGGAGTTGTCCAGAGACTCCAAGAGACATAGGCAGTAGCCAATCACATTTAACTCCATAGAGGAGACCCTAGGAGAAACTGAAGGCTATGCCTGCAGTATGGACATCTGTACTGACTCTTGGGCTTTCTGTTGTAAAGGCCCCTGTTCAATGAGATGACTTGTGGGTGACCATATAAATAGGCCTTGGAAATACATGGAAAAGAGAAATGTATTGCTTCCATAAGCCAAAGAAAGCTAATAGGTGTTATGCCTACTTCATAGTGATTGGTGCTGATAACTCAGGAGTTACCTTTTAACTACATCAGAGATGGTAGTCCCTCAACCATATGTAGGGCAATAGCCCACCCCTGCTCTGTAAGTGCAATGATGAGTGTATCTGTGTGAGAGTGTCTAGTGAATTCTTTGCAGGAGCATGCCATCTATGTAGTGTCATACCCGGATGCTGGAAAGCACTGGCTCTCTCTCTCTCTTTCTCTTCTTCCTTCTTTCCTCCCTCCCTCCCACTCTCTGCTTCTTCATGACTAACCTTCTAGATGGGCTCATAAATTGCACAGGGTACAATAGTCCTTTTCCTGAGCACTATAGAATGGAGGCCGGTGCCTGGCTGGCCAAGACACACAGCCAATCGAATCTAGAAAGAGTCTTTACACCGACTGAGCCTAGCATCAGTCACAGACACACAATTCATTAGAAGTTACACAAGAAAGCTCTGAGCTGAGAGGTATATCCCAGGGATACTTTGAGGAGACCCCCCCAATCCTGTACTCACGTTCTTAAATACCAAACATTAGAACTTCTGGTTTAAGTCAGCAAAATTATAAAAGAGGCTCCATAGGACTCCACAAGTGCTGTGCAGTGCAGCACAGCTCAAACTGAAAACTTGTCAGCCAGCAGCCGCGTCCTCCACATGCTATGCACAGAGTAAGCCCGGAGCCACAGAAGAACAATCTCAAAGAAGGAGTGGCCACGGCTCAAAGCATCCTCTTGAGTATACCCATCACCTTCATGGTCACTCCATGGACGCACAATGGACTGACACCTGAAAATTTGTTCAGATATCAAGTTTGATGGCATTCCACACACCAAGAGAATTTGAAAGAAAGTTTATTACTCACACAAGAACTGCCCAGGAAGGGCTGGTCAGGGACAAGCAGGTTTGGGCTTGTTTGGGCAAACCAGAGGGAATGAGTTGGGCCTTCACAGCTAAAAGGAGGTTGGAGGGAGGAAATATCTCGTGCATGGGAGGTATAAATTTCCTTTCAGTGTCTGATAAGGAGATACGTATGTGAGGACTTTCTTACCACAGGGAAAAGGCAGGAGAGGCTTTAAAAGGGGTCAAAAGTTAAAAATCAAAAAGGGAGTCATACTCTTTATTACAACATGCTAAATCTAAGAAAATGTAGCTATGAACATACTACTAGTACTAGTACTTATAGTAATAATTATTGTTATATTAACAATAGTAATAATATTTATTGTGTGATGTCTCATGTCTTCCATGAGCCAGACAATGTCTTAACCATTACATACATCTTATTCTTTAATTGTCACACCTTTTTTTTTTTTTTTTTTATCTTCACTCAAGTATATTTTTTCCGTTGATTTTTAGAGAGAGTGGAAGGGAGACGGAGAGACAGAGAGAAACACGATGTGAGAGAGACACATTGATTTGTTGCCTTCTGCACACCACTAACCAGGGCTGGGAGCCTGCAACTGAGCTATGTGCCCTTGACCGGAATCGAACCTGGGACCCTTCAATCCTCAGGCCAATGCTCTATCCACTGAGCCAAACTGGCTAGGGCTAATTGTCACATCTTAACAAAATACTAACAACATTGTTACTATATTTGACGATGAGGAGGATCAGAAAAGTTATATAAAGATCAAAATTTTACTTAACCTTTTGCACTCGGATGTCGAGTGGGACTCTTAGCATCGGTAGCAGCTGGAGAAAAAAGCAAGCAAGTGCAAAGGGTTAAGAGTCTTAAGGCTCAGCAATTACTGACAATCATATATTTTACTTTGTAAAAATCTCTCTTTCTCAACTGAGATACACAGAAATTTTAGGAGGTAATATTTCAATCACTTAGTATCTTTCTGGTTTGACATTTCATAGAAAAGTTGAAATCTCATAAATGCTTACATTATTTATTGAAACTTTCTCATAGTTTCTAATTCTGCTCATGTAGAAGTTTTTAATGCACATATGGGAGGATCATCTTAGAAAACACATATGTACTAGATATAAATATATATAGACATACATTATACATGTATGCATATAAAGTATTTAATGTGTTAATTAAAATTTATTTCATTTATTCAGATCTCTTAAATAAAAGATGAGCTAAATATCAGGGTAGAGTTAACACAAGTACACATAAAATTCATATTATAATTTTTGTCTTCATCATTACTGACTAGAAGTCCCTTTAGGAAACATGAGTGGTGAGGTTTTGCTAGACTAAACAAGAATGAGTAGGCATTCACATTTTCTCAGGACATTTATTGCCTATTTATGGTTAGAAGCTATGCCTTATTTGCAGAAATAACTAACGTATTTCTCAGGATAAAAATCCAGGCTGTTTATCTGTATAATATCCAGCTGAGAATGGTTAAAACCTAGCATATTTCTCAACATCTTTTTTTTTTTTTGCATTAGTGAATGTGACTATGCTAATAAGGACATAATGACATTTATTTGCAACTGACTTTTGCATTCACTTTTTCTAGGTGTCAAGAATTCAGAAGCTAATGAATATTAATTTAATATAAATATGCTGCAAGAAGACTATGAACTCTTTTTTATTATGTAACATGCTGAGGTTTTTGCCATTGATCAGAGAAAATTGGCCTATTATTCTATCTATACATAGATCACAGTAATGGTACAGGAAGCCACAGAAAAATAAAAATTTGCAGAGCTTGCTTTACATCATTCTTATCCCTATTGCTGAAAAGTAGTAAACTAGATGTGTAGTGATTTTAGGCCAATATAATACATTCAGACACTTGCATTGGCTTTATAAGGTGTCCACAGATAGTACATTGTCTTAAACATTGAAAAGTATAAATGGGCCAAGTTGGATACAGTGACACAATGATATGTTTAAAACTGATAAGAATTGTTCTTTCATGCATTTCAAATTACAGGGTAATTTTTAAGCTAGCAAGCTGCATAGGTCCTTGTTATTAAGACAAACTTTAGATTGATTGGGTAGTTTAATAATTGATTCAGTGATAATCAAGTTTTTTTTATTATGATTATACCTTATTAAGTGTATATTAAATATTACATTAAGTTTCAGTGCATATTTAAAGACCAATTTGTAATAGTTGATTTTAAAGATAAACAATATAGGATTATCAGAAACCTGTGTGTATAAAGAAGATAAAAATTGCTCTGTGGGTTAATAGTAAGGTGACCAGACGTCCCGCTTTTGGCGGGACAGTCCTGATTTTTAACAATTTGTCCCGCGTCCCGCGGCGTTTTAAAAAAGTCCCGATTTTCGGAAAGAATGCACGACAAGCTAGGGAACGGCAGGAGAACGGGAAGGGAATATACGGTTTTCGGCGGCCATGTGGCTATTTAGCCAGGATATGAGTTTTATATTATTTTTGTTAATTTTATAATGTTAAACTTTAATAATAACAAATAATTATTGAGAACTGATTATCGAGAACTGCTTATCAAAGTTCGCATTGTTGATCAGTTGTTAGAATTCGACCACCATTGTTTGGACTTAATGAACAATAGCATTTTTTGGGATTGGCAACGACAAAAACATTTTGTAACTGTCTCTCAGACGATACACATCGTACTGCGTGCTAGTAAGCTAGTTAAACAAGTGGTGTCATTACAAATCAGCTATTCAGATAATTTAGGTAAGTAATTTATTTATTTATTTCATAAATACATAAATTATCTTGAATTTAGCAGACAGTACACGTATTATTTATATTTTATAGTGGCGGCAAAAAGTCTAGCTCCGGCCTTGAAAGTGACACTTATGACTTACGTTACGGCAAATTCAGAGGAAAAATAATACAAGTTAGTACTGTTATTATTTAGAAAGAAATATAGGATTAAAATAATTTTTAAAATATAGTTACTTTATAACAAATTTAATTTATAAACCAACAATAAAATATGTTCATGTAATTATGTACCTACTTACTGTGTTTTTAAGCAATATGTATATAATAATTTATAATATAATTTTAAATTATTTTTTTAGATTTTTAACATAATGAGTAAGAAAAGAGGATGCAAATTCAACGATGATCTAAGAAGTCAATTTCCTTTTATTAAAAAAACCAAAAGCGATTACAATATAGACCAAATTTTTAATCAAGAACCCGCCGCCCTGCCCTCCCCCCCCCCCCTCCACCAGGGCCGAAACCGGTTTGGCTCAGTGGATAGAGTGTCGGCCTGTGGACTCAAGGGTCCAGGTTCCATTCCGGTCAAGGGCATGTACCTTGGTTGCGGGCACATCCCCAGTAGAGGGTGTGCAAGAGGCTGCTGATCGATGTTTCTCTCTCATCGATGTTTCTAATTCTCTATCCCTTTCTCTTCCTCTCTGTAAAAAATCAATAAAATATATTTTTTTAAAAAAAGGACCCCCCCTCCCTTCCCCGGTCAATGGTGTCCCGCTTTACCAATGTTAAAATCTGGTCACCTTAGTTAATAGTAAATTCAAGAATGAAATCCATGCAGAATTCTGGTCTAGGTGGTGACATAGGTAAACGCTGTACTCGGGACCTCCCACAAGTACATCAAAATTACATCTAAATTACAGAACAATCAACATTCAGAACTGCCTGAAATCTAGTGCAACAGAAGTCCTACAACTGGGGAAGTAAAGGAAACGCCACATGGAGACTGGTAAAATGCGCAGAGACTCAAAATGGGTTGGTCTCACGCTCACATGTGGCGGTTAAAAATTGAAGGCATAGCTCAGCTGTGGAGGTCACCCCTAAAGAGCGAGCAGTCTAAGCCCCACATCAGAACCTCCCAATCCAAAGTTCCATTGCCAAGAAGAGAAATCCCCACAACTTCTGACCATCAAAACCAGCTGAGATTGTGGCTGAGTTCCTCTTAAAAGCCCACACAGACTTACTCAAACTCACTTGCTTTGAGGCAGCAACTTGAAAGGAGCCTTGGATGTGTGGGGAGGAACTGAATTGTCTGGCTTCAGGGTGAAGGCTGGAGGGGCAGCTTTCTCCCAGACAGAAGTGCTGGCACAGGCCATTGTTCCTTTGCTGAAACTTTCCCCACATGGCCCTCAGATACATGCCATATCTGCATCTCCATCAACCTGGCTGACACTCTAGCCCTGCCTAGTGATTCCCTGAGGCCCTGCCCCACCCAACTTCCCAAACCACCAACCATTACCAGTGGCTTTACCATACAAAAACAGCCTTTCTTGGCTTATGCTTCAGATTTTCCTAAAATCTCTCAAACAAATAGCATCAGGCCTCTACATACCTCTTGCTAAGCGTCCCCACACCTCCTATCACTAGTGGAAGGCAGCCTGGGTTCACAGCTTGGCCTCTCCTGGGCACCTCTAACCCCAGCACAAGTAGCAGCCATCTGAAGATTGCTCAGTAGATAGTGCCAGGTGGCCCCAGGCAGGGTTTAGGCAGTGGCTGGTCTTGGACCTCCAGGGAGACCCCATAGCCAGTACACCCAGTAGATAGCTTCAGACTATGGCAGATTACAGCCCTATCACCTCCACAAGTGACACACTCAAAGGACTGACTTGGTGGGGACCAAAGTGCCACTGAAGCAAGTCACGCTCCATAGAATCAGCCCCTGAATAGCAGTTTCTCTCCTATAGTCAAAGCAGGTCCTTGCAGTCCATCAGCCAGTGGGTCAATCCCTCCCACTGACATGCCAATAGCTATCAAGGCTGAACTGCAACAGGACAGTGCACACAGTCTACATGGGGGTTGCACCTGGAGTGCCCAGCTCAGGTGACTGGGGAGGCTGTGCCAATGTGTTCTATAGGACACCTACTATAGAAGGCCACTATACCATGTCTGGGTGACATAGTAGCTCTATGTAATACAAAGAAACAAACACAGGGAAGCAGCCAAAATGAGGAGACAAAGAAATAGATTCCAAGTGAAAGAAAAGAAGAAATATTCAGAAAGAGAACTAAATGAAATGGAGTCAAGTAAACTACCAGATACAGAATTCAAAATATTGGATATAGAATGCTAAAAAACTTAATGCGGGGTCAGGCCAAAACTGGCTCTCCAACATCCTCCAAGGGGTCCTGGATTGCGAGAGGGTGTAGGCCAGGCCGAGGGACCCCACTGGTGCACAATAAGGGCTGGGGAGGGATACAGGAGGTTGGCGAGCTGAGGAGGGATTGTGGGAGAGCTCCAGGGTGTGTCTGGCCCGTCCCACTCAGTCCTGATCTGCTGGACCCCAGGAGCAAGCTAACATACCAGTCAGAGTGACTGCCCCCTGGTGGTCAGTGCATAGTGACTGGTCGACTGGTTGACTGTCTGCCCCCTGGTGGTCGTGCACATCATAGCGAGCAGTTGAGCAGCCTTAGCATATCATTAGCATATTATGCTTTGATTGGTTGAATGGCCGACGGCTCGACCAGACACTTAGCATATTAGGCTTTTGTTATACAGGATAATACAAAGCATACTAAATGGTAATTTGGAGTCAGTCATGTGTTTACTATGTCTTGAACATTTTAAATTACTTCTATTCACGTGTTTTTGGTAGAATTGTTTCCTAAAAACAAACAAACAAACAAAAAAACACTCCTTGATCTTGGCTCTCCCTGTCAGAGTTTTATGCATCTGTAACATCTTTGGTGTGGTAGTCCAGTTTTCCTAGTAACTTTGTCAATGTGCTGTGAAGGATTAAAAATTTGATTATGTAGTATATATGATATTAAATTGTGAATTAGTTGGACTTTGATATAACAGCGTATCAACATTTGAAGATATTGGTACTTGATACTCTATTAAGGAAAGTTAGCCTCTAAATTTTAAGCTGGAAAGTCACTGGGATAACTGTTTAGAAAAGAATCACAGCTACATGACTTTACATTTTTGGTACATATGTTAAGAATTGTATACAAATTGAAATGTCTGTGTACCAATCCTCAAAACAAATAATAAAATCTCAATTATGAAAGAAAAAAAAAGAACTTGTAAACTATAAAAAAGAACAAGTCAGAAATAAAGAATACACTAACTGAAATAAAGAATAAATTACAGGGAATCAACACTAGAGTAGATGAAGCAGAAGATTAAATCATGATTTGGAAGATAAGAAAGCAGAACAGACTCAATCAGAACAGCAAAAAGAAAAATGAATCCCCCCAAAATGAAGATAGTTTAAGGAGCTCTGGAACAACTTCAAGTGTACCAACATTCACATCATAAGAGTTCAGGAAGGTAAAGAAAGAGAGCAAAAAATTGAAACCTATTTAAAAAATAGTGATGGAAAACTTCCCTAACCTGGTAAAGTAAATAAATACAAGTCCAGGAAGTACAGAGAGTCCCAAATAAGATGAACCCAAAGAGGCCCACACCAAGACACATCATAATTAAAATGCCAAAGGTTAAAGACAAAAAGAGAATCTTAAAAGCAGCAAGAGAAAAGCAGTTAAGGAAGCATCCATATGAATGTTAAAAGCATTCAAGGAAGCATCCATATGAATGTCAGCTGATTTCTCAATAGAAATTTTGCACAAAATATTCAAAGTGATGAAAAGCAAGGACTTACAACCAATATTACTCTACTTAGCAAAGTTATCATTTAGAGTCAAAAGATAAAGAGCTTCAGAGATAAGAGAAAGCTAAAGGAGATTATTGCCACCAAACCAGTATTATAAGAAATGGTAAAAGGTCTTCTTGAAGAGAAAGAAAAAATAAATAAATAAGAGATAAAAAATCTATATCTATCTATCTGTCTATCTATCTATCTATCTATCTATCTATCTATCTATCTATCTATCTAAAAAGCTAAGTGACCAACCGTATGTCTGCCCGACCAGCCAATACATATGACACGCACGGCAATTTAAAAATAAATGTTGACTCCTGTATGCATGATACATATAAAGCTCTTGCTGGCATGTGTAAAAGGCTAAGTGATTGACCTAACGCTTCTATTACAGAGAAAGGGGGAATAACGATATTAAAATATTTCTTCTAATTAATTTCCTTTCAATGTTCTCAAATACGTGCACTGGGCCACTAGTCCTATATAATAAAGAGGTAATATGCAAATTGACCATCACTTCAACACACAAGATGGCCACCCCCATGTGGTCAAGATGGCTGCCCCCGTGTGGACACAAAATGGCTTCCATGAGATGGCCGGCAAGGGAGAGCAGTTGTGGGCAATCAGGCCAGTAGGAGAGGGCAGTTGAGAGGGATCACGCCTGAAAAGGAGGGCAGTTGGGGGCGATAAGGCCTGCAGGGGAGGGCAGTTAAGGGTGACCCAGCTAGTAGGGGAGCCATTAGGTGTCGATCAGGCTGGCAGGGGAGTGGTTAGGGGCTGATCAGGCAAGCAGGAAGGCAAGTGGTTGGGAGCCAGCAGTCCTGGATTGTGAGAGGGATCCCAGATTGGAGAGGGTGCAGGCTGGGCTGAAGGACGAGGGACACCCACTCCGTCCATGCATGAATTTTGTGCACCGGTCCTCTAGTATGGATAAGAAAAAGCCATAAAAAAAAAAAAAGAAATCTTACCATTTGCTACAGCATGGATGGACCTAGAGGATATTATGCTAAGTGAAATAAGTCAGAAAGAGAAAGACAAATAAATACCACATGATTTCACTTACATGTGAAATCTAAAGAACAATACAAATGAAAAACAAAATAGAAACAGATTCCTAGATACAGAGAATAGACTGACAGTTGTCACAAGTGAGGGGGTTTGGGTGACTGGGTGAAAAAGGTGAAGGATTGAGAAGTACAGATTTGTAGTTATAAAATAGTCATGGGGATGTAAATTACAGTTTAGGAAATAGAGTCAATAATATTGTAATAACTGTATGGTATTAGTTGGATACTGGAAATATCAGAGGAAACACTTTGTAAGTTATATGATTGTCTAACCACTATGTTGTATACCTGAAAATAATACAAAATTATATTGAATGCAAAATTAATTAAAAATATATAAAAAAGAATAATTCCATGATCACTAGTCTATGAAAGCAAAACTTCTTTCTCTTTCCTCTTCCTTTTATTGTTTTATTGTTTGCACATGACTATATGTATTGAGAAAAATAAATTTATTTTTTTATTTGAAACTATTGACACTAACTCAGATTCAACATTATTTGGAATGAATATAACAACTGATATTTTTGCCACTAAACATGTTTGCTTATTCATGAATATGAATTCTATTATCATAGCACACAATTTATCTTGCGTGTGCTTAATATTCTAGTTTCTTTTACAAATATTATGAATGCTTTATAAGTTATCACTAAGGTAGAGTTTGGGTTAAGTAAAACATTTACAAATTAATATGTGTTATAGAACCATGAAGAAAATGTGATGTATTCATATATTTTGAAACAGTGGAGAACAGTTTAAATCAACAAATAAGAGAAATCAATAAATCTATTATAACTCTCAGAAAAGAGGGTTTCTCTTGATGCTACTGATTTGCTTTTTGCACATTTTTTTTCTATTAATTGCCTTTTATTCAAGATTTATTCTTCCCCAGAGAACAGGCAAACAGATGTTGAAACAGCTGGGTTGGATGCAAATTTTGGTCTCTGTAGAATAGGGTTCTCTGGTACATTAAGGGCATAGCCCTTTCCATTCTTTTGAGACTAAATAAATCACTTTGCTATGTAATCCTTAATTCACTAGTCAAGGCTAATTGATTTTAAGATCACTCAATAATTGCTATTTTTGAAATCTAAAGTTATAGATTATTCACAATTTGCAAAAGCTAGAATAGTTTGTTTTGATTCTTTATAAAGTGCATTCTTCAAAAACCATTTTGATTTTTAAGTTTTTAAAATAAACATTGTCATACACAGATATTTTACACAAACTATGCTGTGTGCATAAATATTAACATATAAAAGCATAATTAATTTGTGTGTGATTGGAATATGAAACACTACAAATAACACAGAAATACAACAATTCCTATTCATGGTTATTAGGGAAGAACAAATTGCATGCATTTTCAGGAAACAACTATTTAAAAATATGTTCTAACTTTATTTTCAAAGTCTGTTTTCTAAAGAGGTTGAGAGTCTATTTACTCTATATCAACAGTTCATAAGGACAGATTTCTTTAAATGTGGCTAATATATATACTACTAGAGGCCTGGTGCGCGGAATTCGTGCACTTGATGGGGGAGTCCTGACCAGCCTGCGCCCTCTCGCAGTCTGCAACCCCTCAGGAGATGTCTGCTTGCCGGCTTAGACCCGATCCCCGGAGATCAGGACTAAGCCAACAGTCAGACATCCCTCTTGCAGTCTGGGACCCCTCACTCCTTACTGCTCACCTGCTCGATACTCCTTACAACTTGGCTCGCTGCTCCTTAGCACTGATGTGGAGGTGGGAGAGGCTCCTGCCACTGCCACTGCACTCACCAGCCGTGAGCCCAGCTTCTGGCTGAGCAGTGCTCCCCGTATGGGAGTGCACTGACCACCAGGGGGCAGCTCTGGTGTTGAGCGTCTGCCCCCTAATGGTCAGTGCGGATCATAGAGACTGGTCTTTCTGTCGGTCGTTCTGCTGTTTGGTCGATTTGCATATTAGGGTTTTATTATATAGGATCTTAGCCAGTAGTATACTCATTTAGATATGTGGTCTTCCTGTTTTTTTGGCTGGGCATATTACCTTAATGTCCTTCCCAGCAGCAATTAAACCTAAATTCAATATAAGGAAAAAATTACCTTAGTAACCTAGTAATTAATAATTCACTGGTATCCATACCCCACATTGTTAATTCTGCTTTTAAATTTTTATTTTATAGTATGCTTTTAATATTTTTTTCTTTCTCAGAAAATGAAATTTCTTTCTTTCTTTAAAGCACATGTGAATTTTCATACTCTTTGGAAGCCTCTTGCTTGCTCCTGGTCAGTATCACTGCTTTTTGGCATTAGACTTTTCTCTTTCTTTGGCATCTATAAAATTTGTGTGTACCATTGCTTCTACTCTTGAGACATCAAATTACATTTCAACTTAATAATTTTGACATTTTTACCTGGCTATAAAGTGTAAAAACATAGAAATATATAAATAAATTTTAAATCAATGAGATGATCTGAAATCCCACAAACCAGAAATTAACATAATTGAATTAATATATTATTTAGATTCTATAAATATATTTTATTTTAACTGTTAACTATTTCTAATTTTAGCTTTTCTGGTAATTACTATCATAACTTTATATTTTTTACTCCTGTGCTCAATTTGTAAAACTTATATGCATTCTATTAACCCCACATTAAAAGAGAGCTGTTCAGTGAGTTAACATCACCTGATAAATCTGCTCCTCCATTTCCCATTTTGCATTATTTTATTTCTTTGTCCTAATGGTTTCCCTCAAATATATACTTAAACATTGTCTTGTTGAATCATTATCTTTAAACAAATATACTAACTCCACACTACTATAAAGGATGAAGTAATTATCATCGCTACACAAGACTCTAACTCCCTACCACTTAGATTTAACACAGATGTATCAGTTTCATCATGTTTTGTTTTAGAAAACATAGATGGAAATGGACCATCTCATCTGTAAGTACATTTGGTGCTTGTATAAATACTGATTATGTAAATTAAATACAGTATATATAGCATCCCCACATTATAATATAAATATGTATTTCTACCGAATATGGTAACATGATTGCATCACTAGAAAATACTATGCAGTATATTTTCACATAACTATACCTGTGGAACCTGAAAGAGATCAGAACAAAATTAAGAATGAACTTGGTAGGCTTTTCTCACACGTGGTAACTCAAAATTGTGTCACGGTTTTGCTTCATATTTTCAATATCTTCTGTTTAGTTTATCTTTCACAGAGATTTTTTATTTCTTTCCACTTTTATTGACAAAGTTTACATGCGTTTCCTTTATACATAAAGATTTTCCCGTCTCTTTAGCATAAGATCTGTTGAAGTTCTCTTCTTTCTCACACTAATTTGAACCAACTAGTTTGTAGATTCACTGCTCCCCTCTCATCATTGGATTTTATTGTATTGTGTTCTAGTTGTAACTTCTTATTTCCTGAATCAGAATTATTAATTATTATATTATTTCAGGTTCATGTAAACATTTGATTAAACTCATTTCAGAAAGCTTTGTGAGAAAAAAACTTACCGAGGCCTAAGAAACTTAAAAATGTATTTATTCTGCACTCTTACCTAATTGTTCACTGCAACGTATAGAAATCTAGTTCAAAAGCATTTGACTCAGAACTTTGAGAACATACTTTGATTCTTTCCTAAAAATTCGGATTGTTGAAGAGAAATCTGGAATCACAATTATTTTTATGCAGAACTTTTCTCTATTAAGAAACTTTTTAGACTCTTTGTTTAGCCTTAGATTTATTTGATTTCACTACAATCCATGGATCTTTCTTTTTACTTACTCTATTTTGCTCAACATTTTTTTTAAATCTAAAGACTTGAGTTAGTCTTTATCTACTAGTTGACTTGAGGAGTACTTACAGTACACCCCCTATGTGTTAAAAATCTTTTAGATTCTGTGATTCTCAATATTGAATATAGGGGACTAATATCCTTACTATTATGGAGGTTACAGTACATTGAGGATATAAGAAATATAACAGATGCATTATTTAGTATATTAACTGCTTAAGATAACTAAATGGAAAAGAAAATAAGTTTAACAGAGTAATGGTGGTTGGGAAGGCTAATGAGGGATAAAGATCTCCCTATTAAGTCCTGTAGTTGGGAAGGTAACATTTGTGCAGACTTGAAGGCAGCAAGGGTTTAAACATAAGGCTATCTATAAAAATAGCATCCCAGGCCAACAAAAGTGTCAGAACAAAAATAGGAGTCAGAGCATTGTTAGTGTTGTTACCTATAATAGAAGTCTGCTGGCCAGTGGGGCTGAAGCAAGGAGGAGCGAGTAGGAGAGGCGATTAGGAAGATGGGGCTGTGCTGAGGAGATAGGGCCTCAGAGGTCACTAAAAAATGTGGCTCCTCCTTTGAGAGAAACAGGGATTCATGGGTTTTGACACAGAAGCAGCATAATCTGCTTTACAAGGATCACACTGTGATGTGACTGATGAGCATTGACTAAGGTTCAGCAGGAAGAGCAGGTAGACTTGCTTACTGCAATCAGGTGAGAGGTGTGGAGATTCAGATCAGGGCTGTTGCGGTGGAGGCAGGGAGGAGTGGTTGGATCTTTATCTTGTTCTGAAGCCAACAAGGCTACCTAATGAAATCAATAGAGACTCTGAGAGAAACAAAGCCATCGTGTTGAACACTTTTCACTGTGTGATTTTGACTTGAAGTTTTCCTCTGTTTTGGTTTAACTGTTAAAACAGTATTTTATGTTCCTTCTCTTTTTAAAACTCTCAATTTCTCCTATACAGAGAACATATTTTGTTGTTTTTCTTGTGTTTGTTATTTCTCTTTTAATCTTTTCAGTATCACCATGTAAATCCAAGTCCCAATGACTACAAGGTTATTCTGGTGGATGAGAAGACAAGCAATATTATTACAAGCTCTGGCACTATGTATTTTTTTGAGTGGTTTTAGGTTTATGACAAACTTAAGTGGGAAGTACAGAAATTTCCCATATACCCCAGTCCTTCACAGGGTCATAACCTCCCCAATATCAATATCACTCACAAGAATGGCACTTTTTTTCTTTTAACCAAGGATAAATCCTTATCAATGCATTACAATGATCCAAGTCCATAATTTACATTAGGGTTCACTGTTGGTGTACATTCTATGAGGGTTTGGGCAACTGTATAATGCCATGCATCCGTCATTAAACTATCATACAGAGCATTTTCAATGCCCTAAAAATCCTCTATGATCAACCTATTTATTTCCACATCTTTTGTTATATACTGACAAATTTTCTAAAATAAGAATTTATTCTACAAAACAGAGGGTGCTTTGTAATTCATTATCCACAGGTTAGTCTAGTTTTGTGTTCTATAATAAGCATTTTTAAATTATTAGGAGATCATATATATTACTAAATTGATGTGAATGGCTCTTTAATTGGGTAGCAATGAGTGATGTATGAAACAGTGATATATTAGAAATGGTGTTTATTCCACTCTTACTAGAATAGACTCATAGACAATAAATTTTAATGCAAACCAAAAGTTTATTCATAATTGACACAACCATTCCCTTTTAAGTAGATAAAGTTAACCATTTTTAGATCAGAAATAAATTAAAACATTTCAAAGTTTTATATTTTAAAATAATAAAGAATAGAAGCTGCCCTAACTGGTTTGGCTCAGTGATAGAGCGTTGGCCTGCGGACTGAAAGGTCCCATGTTCGATTCCAGTCAAGGGCAAGTACTTTGGTTGCAGGCACATCCCCAGTAGGGAGTGTGCAGGAGGCAGCTGATCGATGTTTCTCTCATCGATGTTTCTAACTCTCTATCCCTCTCCCTTCCTCTCTGTAAAATATCAATAAAATATATTTTTAAAAAAGAATATAAGCTAATATATGTGGAATATATATCTGTTAACTGTATTCAAAATGTGAAATTTTCCATACTTTTAATTCAATAATAAAGGATTTAGTTATCTTATGAAATTTTATTTTGTTCATCATTATACATCAATTGCCTGAAAATTGTCAGCACTATTTCAGTGTGAGCTTTCTATAATGCAACCTCATTTCACAGAACATTTTTAGACAGCTTTTATGAGAGAAAATTTAATTAAAATTTCATGGTTGTATCTACCTTAGCTTTTTGAGGATGTAGCACTTAACACACAATATGTGTTTTATTAAATAAAATTTAACAATTCATTTTGTATATTTAATCATTAAAAAAGCATACTCTTAAATTATTGAGGCAAAATAGTACAAAGGCAGCCAAACAAAGCTGGAAAGATTGAAAAGAAAGCAATAATTTCAGTTGTATTAACTATGTGGTAGCTCATATTTACTACAAGTACTTTGTCAGTCCTTTTCTGCATTAATTCAGTGAAAGTCTACTGTCACTACAATGCTTTGTCAAAAAGAGATGCTGCAGTACAAGTCCCAGGCACCTTCCCCAAGATGCTCACAGCCTGGTATTAAACAAAGATGAACAGAGACCCTTCCTATGGAAGGCATGTGCTGCTGGACTAGCTGCAGAAGAGCTTGGAGGATGTACATGACTGGGAGCTCCTACTACGGACTGAGGGTCAGAGGCGTGGGGTTTTTCTCCCAGAAGAGAGTTAAAGACTAGGAAGTGAGCATGTGGGTGGATCAGTGAGCCTTCCAGCCAGAAAAGAAGTCTGGGAAATTTTTGTCCGCTTTGTCAAGACAGCAGAGTTCACAAACTGCAAGCTCTGTAGACATCTCTTCAAACTCAGTGTTTCATCCTCTCTAGCTTGTGTATTTTCAGCAACCTCAAGTGTGTCCTCTCTCTATCTAGTTGGTCTTCCAAGTGGTTTGATACATAGCTGACAGAACTATTTTTTCTAGTAACAGATTTAAGATAAATCATGTTAATATTCTACACAAAAAATATCCCTGACTTCCCACATCCCATGAGATTATATCCCAAAACCGTACATTGCCACTGAGAGCGTGCCTAACATTGAGAGCTCAGTCTACAGTGTGAGTCCCTGACATCCCCACCTTACCTCATCCAAAGCAATTCGCCATTGTTGACAGCCTTTAATTTCCAACATTGGCCACCCACTATGTGAGGGTGCAGATGCTTACTTCCTGAGCGTAAAATCCATTTCTCTGACTTTCACCCTTCACCCCTTTATCTCCTATTTGGAAATTCCTATTTGATTTTTAAGATTAATTTGAAAAACTGTCTCCTCAGTGAAGCATTTACCATCTCCCTAAATATTTTTTAAACTTATATTTATTATTGAAAGTATTACAGATGTTTCCCTTTTTCCCCCATGCACCCCCTCCACCACCCACTCCCTGAGGCCTTCACAGCACTGTTTTCTGTGTCCATGGGTTATGCATATAAATTCTTTGGTTCATCTCTTCCAGTTCCCCCTCCTCCCTTCCCTCTGAGATTCATCAGTCTGTTCCATGCTTCTATGTCTCTGGATCTATTTTGTTCATCACTTTATTTTGTTCATTAGATTCCACAAATGAGTGAGATCCTGTGAGATGTGTCTTTCTCTGACTGGCTTATTTCACTTGGCATAATACATCCCCCTAGATTTTAAGACTGAATCAACCACACACTTTTCTGTCTATGAAGCATTTTGTTCATGGTCTTACTTCCTGATACTTTCTAATTTGTGAAGGACCCCAACATTGAGAATTATACAAAGCAAATGTTATACTCCCTACCCTCATGGAGATCATATTTGAAGGAGAAAGACAGACATGTTATATGAAAACTAAAATACATGGTGATAAAAAATATTATAAGAATATAGATGGAGTATTCTGAACACAGATGCAGGAACGTTTAATGTAAACTTGGGTAGGAGATGGAGAAAGGGTTGGGCAGACATAGCTATGAAAGGAAAGTGACATTAAAGTTGACTTTGCATATTTAACAATGTGCAGAGATAAGGGGAGACACTAGAAACAGACCCTCAGATGGCAAGACTGGCTGAAGCTGAGGAGCAGCTGTCCAAATGAAACAGGGGACGTCTCCTCTAGGTTCCTTTTGTTAACTTAGAGACATCTGACCCCTGCTGAAGAAGACAGCTGTTGCCAGGTTACGGAAGAAACGACACCCTATGAAAGGAAGTTAGGCATTTCTTTTGAAAGAGGAGACTGACATAATCAAGTGTCTCTAGAAATACTGTTGAAGTCAGTGGAGAGAATTCATTGAAAACTTGAAGGAAATACTGCTTCTTAGGATAGGAGTCAGGAGTTTACTGTATGGGGATCAGAAGTTCAGCAAAGAGCCATAGAGATTAAGAGAGTTGTGACAGCTGGAATGAGGCAAAGGGAACAGAGCTTGAGAGTTATTCTGGAGACAAGAGTCACCAAACTTTCTGGCCAGTAATAAGCATGGGATAAGGAGGTGCAAAGGAGACTGGGTTTCTGTCTTAGACACCTGGTTTATGTCCATGTAATCAAACTAAAGAGAAGACAAACGAATAATCATATTGAATAGAAGGGGACAGAAGAGAATCACTCACACTGTGTATCTTGCTCTTTTGATTTCATAATGCATGCTATAGATATAACTTTGTAAAAAGCCAATTTATTGCTTTGAAGTGCAGGATATACCAGGATTAATTATTTTGTTCCATTTAGGTAAAAAAGTTTTTTCCCTATTATAAAAGAAAATATATTTGTGTAGACAAGTACAAGGATAGTTTACAATATATGTGCTTTAAAGTAAATTTCTGAATCAAAAGGAATAAGAATTTTTGATAGACAAAGATCAGTTTTTTTAGGGAATAAATTTGAAGAAGTGGAAAAATAAGACTCTAGACAAAAATCTGTAATTTTGCCATTTTACAAGTAAGCCTCCATGAGTGACAATAGATAGTTTGGATCCTGATAATAACAGGCCAAGGATAGAAGACGGTAGTTAAGTAGCTTTGACACTAGGGTATTGGAGGAGAGGTCCTTTTAGCCACTATTTTCAAATAAGAACGTGATAACAATTATCATGATAAAGATTACCATAAAGCCAAAATGATCCAATCCCTGAAATAGACTTAATAAAATATGACAATAACCTATATACAAGTGGAAATCTCCATTTTATAAAGCAGCTAATGACTTTTTTATATAAGCGCCCTATTTTTATTTTTAGAGGATGTTTATTAAAGCTGGGGACAGTAAGCCAAGCAAAGGCTGGGGAAATGGGCTCAGGCCGGTCTGCTCTGGCTCACTAAGACGTCAGAGAAAAGGAGGCCTTGGGGACAGGTTCAGGGGGTTTGCCCAGGATGAACTGCCACTGCCCATTGCCCTCCTTGCACTCCTCATGGGGACCCTTAGGAGATGCACGTCTCCAAAGGAAGAAATAGGAGGGCGGGGCCTGCTCTGGAAAGGCAAGCACAGCATGCACTGTGACCTTTGTTTTGTGAGGGGTTTTAAAGGCTGGGCATTTAGGGGAGGTGTTAGGGGAGGATCTCAATAGGATATTCATCAGCTTTATGCTGATATACCAAAATGAGATTAATTTTCTTAACCTCTTCTGTCCTTGGGTGTAGTTGGGAAATAGTACTAATTGGATTTCTGCTATCTCTCTCTCTCTCCCTGAGTAGGGTGATTTAAATAATTTACCCTCTGATTGAGGAGAAAAGCAAACAATTATGACTGCAAATTGCTGTTTATCTGTCTGTTTCCCTATTCAGCTTGTCTTGGCTTACTGGTCTGTCTCATTCCCTGTTCAGAGACCTCCATCCCTAAAATCTTTTAGGGTTGATGAGGGGGGAGAGTTTGTCTTCAGTAACCGCTTCCTGCTGACAGGGACTGTGGTCCCTGCCTACATAGGGTATGGAAGTCTCTTGCTACTGAATGGGATCAGAGACTGAAACAGAGAAGCTGTTAGCTGATTCTTTTAAGGTAGCGATAGGTTGGAATCACCAAATTATCACCATGTTCATGTAGAATTGTTGTGTCATTCCAGAAAGGAAGTTGGTAAATTGCTCCATATTTTATTGACTCAATTATTTAGTCCTGAAAATAAGTCAGTTCAGTTACATTGTTGAATTTCACTTCAGGAGGTGGTGATGCAGATGGGCATTCAAAGTGAGACCTACATTGTGTAAACAAACAAGCAGGTACTTAATAAGCAGTATGCCTATATAAACAGAAGAAAAAACAAAACAAAGGGTAATGATCACAGCAAATAATAAACCAGTACCTGAGTCTGTAAGACCGTCAGCTGAGAAGGCTTAAAGTTTCTCGTGTTGGAATAAAAACAAGCAGTGACAATCTGACAGATACTCTTTATGTGCAGTTTAAATATCTCTGTGATGTCATTAGATGCTCAGGTGAATTCTGTATGGTTGACATTGCATCGGTAGTTTTCAATAATCCCAAGTCAAGGAATGGGAGAAAAATTTGAAACATTAGTTTGGAGGGACAAATTCCCTATTTTTATTTATTTTTTATTTTTATTTTTTAAAATATATTTTTATTAATTTCAGAGAGGAAGGGAGAGGGAGAGAGAGCTAGAAAAATCAGTGATGAGAGAGAATCATTGATTGGCTGCCTCCTGCATGCCCCACACTGGGGATCGAGCTCGCAACCCGGGCATGTGCCCTGACCAGGAATCAAATCATAACCTCCTGGTTCATAGGTTGACATTCAACCACTGAGCCATGCCGGCTGGGCTATTTTTAAATGGTGTGCACTTTGCAGAGCTTACAAAGGTAGGTCTCACATTCTTGTAACAGGGAAACATTACTGAATTCAGAACTGTCCAATGTCATTTGAATACTGAAATTGTCTTTAGATAACTATATGATTTTAGGCAACCACTCAAAATCTCCAAAGATCCCGTTTTGTCATTGCATGTATTGCACTCTGTACAATTTCACTACACAGTAAGCATTAATATTACACGTTATTGAATAGCACAGGACTCAGTAAACATGCTTTATGAATGGGCAGATAGTAAATATGTCAGACTTTGCAGGACATCCAGGATCCATTACAACTATTCACCTCTGCCATTGTAGTGTGAACATAGCCAGAGACAGAATGCAAATAAACAGGCCTGGCTGTGTTCCTGTAAGACTTCACTAAAAAGATGGCATTCTAGATTGGACCTTCAGGCTGTGAAACCT
Organism: Eptesicus fuscus; assembly: GCF_027574615.1. Taxonomy (NCBI): domain Eukaryota; kingdom Metazoa; phylum Chordata; class Mammalia; order Chiroptera; family Vespertilionidae; genus Eptesicus; species Eptesicus fuscus. The sequence goes on along the minus strand of NC_072487.1, from coordinate 9,248,790 downwards.
GCTGACCACGGACACAGATGACTGAAAGAATGTCTTATGACATAACCTTTTATATGTTCTTCAACTCTGAGAAACTATGGCTCTAAATAGTGTATCTTTCAGCAATAAAACATTTTTCTTTAAGCGTATTTACAAATACTTTCTGAAGAAGTACATATGCACAATAATATATCAAAATAAAAGCTTCTGCACAGCAAAAGAAACCATCAACAAAACAACAAGAAAGCCCACTGCATGGGAGAGCATATTTGCCAATGTTATCACCGATAAGGGTTTAATCTCCAAAATTTATAGAGAACTCATACAATTTAACAAAAGGAAGATAAACAATCCAATAAAAAAATGAGCAAAGGATCTAAATAGACACTTTTCAAAAGAGGACATACAGAAGGCCCAGAGACATATGAAGACATGCTCAAAGTTACTAATCATCAGAGAGATGCAAATCAAAACAACAATGAGGTACCACCTCACACCTGTCAGAATGGCTATCATCAACAAATCAACAAATGACAAGTGCTGGTGAGGATTCGGAGAAAAAGGAACCCTCATGCACTGCTGGTGGGAATGCATACTGTTGCAGCCACTGTGGAAGACAGTATGGCGTTTCCTCAAAAAATTAAAGATGGAACTGCCATTTGACCCAATAATCCCACTTCTAGAAATATATCCCAAGAAATCGGAAACACCAATCAGAAAGGTGCACCCCTATTTTCATAGCAGCACAATTTACAATAGCTAAGATTTGGAACCAGCCTAAGTGCCCATCAGCAGATGAGTTGATTAAAAAAACAGTGGTACAGCTACACAATGGAATACTACACTGCTGTAAAAACAAAACAAAACAACACAAAACAAACCACAAAACAGAAGTGGACCTGTAGAGCATTATGCTAAGCAAAAAAAGCCAGTTAGAGAAAGATAAATATCACATGATCTCACTCATTTGTGTAATATAATGAACATAAACTGATGAACAAAAAGATACAGAGACAGAGAAGCATCGAGGAGAACCTCAGACTTCAGATAAAAGGCAGGGAATGGGGCGGGGGTGGGAGGAGGTAAGAAATCAACCAAAGGACTTGTATGCATTCATATAAGCATAACCAATGGACACAGACACTAGCGGGGTGAGGGCATGTGTTGGGGTGGGCGTGGCCAGGGAGAGGTCAATGGGGGGAAAAAGGAGACAAGGAGACATATGGAAGGACATATGGAAAGACATACTTTAAAAAATAAAGAATTTAAATTAAAAAAATTAAAAGATGTAACAGAATACAAATATTTCCAGATTCCCAATAAAAATATTCTGAAACCCCTCAATAACTCATTTTGATTCTACCTTTTAGACCTAAATGAAACCCAAATAGAAGCAAACCATACACTCAGCCTCCTTCACATAGAATTTTACATGGTTGGCTACATTCTCCCACAAGTATGTTTGAAAGGCCTTTGGTTGCCTCATGTTAAAATGCAGGAATGAGACAAAGAAAACAACTTGAACAGAATTATTTGGCTTGAAATGGGTATAACTGTGTTGTGTTGCTATGGTTTCACTTTTGAATTGTGGTTCATTATAGCTTTAATTGAAAAAAAATGTACCTGGAGAGAAAGAGGCAAGGCTTTAAACATGAACCTCAAGTAATCAAAACAATAAAATGATCTAATGGTAATGTGAATGTATAGACCAGTGACTTTTAATTTACTCATAATTGTTCTGTTATGTACCTTTCTTACCAGGAAAGCTACATTTCTCTCAATCATGTACAAGGTAAAATATTGTGCTACAAAATTAAACATTATGATTTATGGGATTTATTAAGTATAAAAAAGGGTATAATTAGTTTTCCAGTGCCAGAGGCATGTCTGAATTATGTGAATGGAATGCAGCTGGTTATGTGATAAACCTATAACAGCAAGTCAATGGAAAATCATTGCTACATCTCTCCTCTAATATCTTGAGCTTTTTTCATATCACTATTTTTGTTGATTTTAACTCCTTTGTTGAAGGAGTCATGAAAGATGATCATTCATCTTTTTAGAGGCGGTATGTGAAAACATGAGCTGGCTGGTACTGATTTGAACCTATAGGTAATTTATTCAATCAAGGGAATTGGCAAAAATAATAAAATTAGGGAAGTGGTAATAACAATGAATTTATTATTTTATCCTGCCATATTTTTAGATAAACATTTTTACATGATAAAATCGACTATTAGATTTTCTACTGGAGGTGAATTCTGACAACCTGCTCGCAGCCAGGGTTTCCCTTCTCTGGGAAGGGAAGTTGTTCCCATGGTGATGTCAGAGGCATGCACACACACACACACACACACACACACAGAAAAAGCATACACAAAAAAAGCATCCCGGGGTCCCCTTATAGCCTTGATTCATAACTGGCTCATTTTCATGTACATACCTTGGTCCAAAACAGATCTCATAGCTAAAATCCACAGTCTAGAGGTGGGAGAGACTGCTCTCTACGTGAGGAAGCCAAAGCAAGGGTGTGGCTATCAGGGAAAGAAACAATTGTGGATAATTTTCAATCTACCACATTGCAAACTTAAAAACTGCAATTAAAACTTCTTATCTATTTAATAAGTTCAATCTAACCCACAAAATTATAAAAAATATGTTTAGGATAGGTATTTACTCTAATTAGATTTTTATTGGTCTATGACACAGATATTGACATGACATTTACAATAACTATACAGAATTAGCAGCATGAAGACACAGTTCAAGCAATCAAGGAATTCGTAGCTTACGGACAAGCACAGGGGTGTAATGGCGTGATAGCACATCTAGCAAAACACTGTTGTAAGTCCTACAATTGGCAAAGTATTACGAAAAATTGGGGCAGAAAATCCAGCTTTAAGAACAAGGTGAAGTAGAATCTTGAAGGAGAAGTAGGACCTCAGAGGCATGTGTCAAGGGCATCCCAGGCAAGGGGTAACAACAGCAGAGCAGGCACGGGCGTATGTCGTGTGCAAATCAGGCCAAAGCATGGAGATGTAAATTAGCATGACTGTTTTGGAATGGCAAAGGACTCAGCGTGGCCGCTGTGTATGTGCCAGGGTCATGAAAACAAATGGCTAGACGTAAAAAAAAGAATTGGTGCAAATAGTGCATTTTAGACCACTTGTCTTAGTCTGAGGTACCCCAAAGGCAGAAAATTCGATACAGGTTTTGGGTTAAGTGACATCAGCACATTTGTTTGTAACATAAGCACAGGAAGAAGAGTGGGAAATGTGAAAGGAAGAAACCGATACAAGGTGTGTCAAGGGCCTGGTTACTGCTGTAGCACCTCCTGCTCATTTTCCCCAGGATCCCTCCAGATGTGGATACAACAGAATCAACACATGCTTGTGGAATAGATGCATCAAAGAGCAAATGGGAGACAGAGGAAAGATGGAGCTGAGCATCATTTAGAACCTTGATCCTGAGGGCAGTTTCCACTCCATACCTCACTCTCCCTTCTGTGCTCCTGGACTGCCCACACAAACCACCTTTGTGAATTTTGCTATGTTTCAGATCCTTCTGCACCTTATGTAGTTAATATTTTAAAATCAATTTACTACTTATTCTCCTTCTGAGCAATGATGACTATGACATCATGTTTGGATTGTTAGCCTCATATTTCCAGCAAACTCCAGGGCTGTAAACTCGTCAGCACTTTTGACCTGCTACGAATGACCTGAGTTCTTTTTCACAGACAGAAAATACCCTCAGATTAAAAAAAAAAAAGTTAAAAAGCAGGTGTGGGACACTTCCTCAGACAGAAAATTTCTTCAGACAAAAAAGCAGAAAGGTAAATGTATGCATCCTCTAGAAAGAGTTTAAACACATGTGGCAATGCTGTTTATCATATGTTGAAGCCAAGTAATGTGGAGAGTATAAAAAGACAGACCATGAAGCAGTTGACTAACTTTAAGATAGTAGCTACCTCTGGGGAGAAATGATGGAAAGAAAGGTTGTATATGTTTTAACTGAATTTCTATTTTTTATTACTTAAAAATAGATATAAGTAAATATTCAAATAAACATTTGCAAAATTGTGTCAGTGAGTGCATACATGTTGTTATAATATTTTCTGTCCTGTTTCTTGTGTGCTTGAAATATTCTAGAATTTCCAAAATGTGCAAAAGAAAATAAAATGTTTGAGTGTGGTAAAATTTGCCTAAATTCTCCTAATCTCCAAAATTTGAATTGCATGATCAATTTGCATTACTTACAAAGAAACAGTGTATTTTAAACTTTCATAAAAATTAAATCTAATTAATTATTCTATAGCCTGAACTTATATTTTTTGGATATGAATATGGTTATAAATAATAAGTGCAACACAAATTTCCTTAGGCTAAAGTAATCTGGGGGTACAAAGAGATCATGTAACCATCAATGCTCAAATTTAGTGATAATTCCCTTCTGCATGTATGCAAAATCTCAGCTCTAACCAGTTACATATGACCTCTATCCCATTACCTATTTTTCCACGAGGCTCTATGTTGGTGCCATCGAAGCTCTCGGGGGGAAATTTGCCTTAGTCCTTTGGCATTTTTTGTTGTCAGATTCCTGCACAGTATTGGGAGTAGCATTTATTTAGGTGGGCCAAGAATGAAAAACCCCGCAAGATGCTGTTGTCACTGAATCCCCTTCATTCTTTTCTTGGATTCTCAAACAGCTCAGTGGGTGCCTGGAGTCTTAAAAGCTTTCTATAGCTCTCTCAGCCTTATTTAAAGTTTTCCTTCGAAAGAGTCAGACCTACTTTGCTTAGAAACATGCCAATGTTTCCCTTGGTATCTCTTAAAATAATGCTTGAAAACTTACATGTTGTGTCAACTCAAGCAAGAGGACCAGTAGTGGGAAGAGGATGTATCCTCTACTAGTTCACGAGAGACCCATTGTATGTCTCCCGGTGTAAACTCAACTGGGATACCATGGGTATGAAACAGTGTTAACTCTGGTGATCTCTCACTCTGCGTTGTATAACTTAAGGAGCCATTCCTGAAGATGGGGTACAATTTGTGGACACCACTATGTGATATATGTATAAGCCCTCACATAACACCATCTCTTTAGTATATTCAGGAAGTGCATAATTAGCATAATGTTGGTAAGTGTATATATGTCTGACTTCATTCTTACTAATATTGATGCTAATATGGCAGCTGCAAGTAGCTTTAACACTTTTAGCAGTTCAAAGCCATAGTAGCAGATTCATTAATTGCTTTAATGAGGAAAGGGAGGTTGGAAAATTTGCCAGGCAGTTGTTTCTCCTTTTCAGAACTAATGAGAGAGAATGAAGAAACCCTAATGCAAAACTAAAGGAGGCATTATGAGATAACCTTTCTGAAATTGGATTGTTGCTGTTTAATCATTAGCAGAACAAAATAGAGGTCTGAATTTTTCATTGAAGTTCTAAACTGAAATTATAGTATATGCTCAGATACCATCTGAATATTTCTGACAAAGTTAAGCAGTGAGCCCTGGCCAGTTTTGGCTCAGTGGTTAGAGTGGAAGGTTTGGGGGTTCGATACCCAATTGATGATAATTGGGTACATACCTGGGTTGCAGGTTTGATCCCTGGCTCTGGTCAGGGCGTGTGTGGAAAGCAACTAATGGATGAGTCTCTCTCTCACATCGATGTTTCTCTCTCTTTCCCCCCTCCTACCTCCTTTCCACTCTCTCTAAAAATCAATGGAAAAAAATATCCTGGGGTGAGGATTAACAACAACAAAAAAAAGTTAAGCAGATAAATGAGTTGATGCCTCTGTGAAAAGGGATAAAATCAGTCTACTGGCAAGGCATTTATCATTACCAAAAAAAAAAGTATCAGTAATTTTATTCCCTCTTCTGAGATTATCACTCACAGCTATGGTCTCTGTTATTGCAATAACAAATTGAGAAATAATATTCCCCCCAGGAGAAAGTGGGATGTTTTAATGTTTTATGGCAGAAAGACATTTTTGCAGACATTGCAGAAAGCTAATGTCTCCTTTAAATTGGGCTATAATTCAAAGAGAACTCTGAAATGCAGCTGCAAAAAGTCAGCGAAATAAATAAGTTTATACTTTCCAGTTTATTCCTGTAATATTTTCAATATTGTTATTGTTGTTCATTTTCTGGCTAAAGGATGCAGTGTAATTTATTCATATTATGTGTCCCTGGTTAGAGAGAAATTAAGTATCCCTAAATAATGAGGTGTAAGGGTCAATATGAGGAGAGCCAATTGATGATAATTGTAACTTCTCCACTTATATTTCACCATTTTTATGTATTAGCCCATTCACTAGTTTACAAATATATATTGAACAAATATTGTTAACCAGGCAATATCACACAGGCATGGCACACTTTCTTGAACAAAGTGGACAGGATCTTCTTCATCATGAGCCTAAAATGGGTGAACAAGATCAACAAAAGCAAGTTAAAAATGAATAGCATACAATGAAAATCTGTAATAAAATGTCAAAGAACATGTATGAGTAGATTATTTTATAGGCAAAAAATCTATTTTTAAAATGATAGTTTTCTACTGTCTCTGTTTTTTTCTAATATAAAGAAAATTTCACTATAATTTAGTCAGCTATATATCCACACTTTTATTATTTTAAAGTCTTTTATTAATTTATAAAAGTCTAAATTAATTTAGAAAAGTCTATAAATGTGTACAAATAGTTAAAAGACATAATGAAACACTTATATACCCAGCTCAATTGATAGCATATTACCAGTAAGCCCAACGCATTACCTATACTACCTTCCTAAAGATAATCATTGGCACTAATATTTTGCTAATTCTATTATATTTCTTCATAATTTCACTACCTACTTAATTAACATTACCCCCATTAAAACTATGAAGATAAAATCATAGTATACGTAGTGATTTTCTTGTTTTGCTTAATGATTTGGAAATTTCTCCATTTCTCCATACATTCCACTGCTTTATGGAAATAAAATTGTGTTTTTCCATTGTACTTTTGATTGATGATGAATTATTTCCTACCATTTTGGAAATTATGGAGAATACTTTAGTGAACTTTTCTTTGCATATTTTCAGTGACATGTGCACATTCCTTTTTTCCAGAATAACTATGCTAAGTGAAATAAGCCAGTCAGAGAAAGACAAGTATCACATGATCTCACTAATATGTGGAATCTAATGAACAAAATAAACTGATGAACAAAATAGACCCAGAAACATAGAAGCTTGGGGCAGATGGCAGAATCTCAGAGGGAAGGCAGGGGAGCATGGGTGGATGGGAAGAGATCAACCAAAGAACTTGTATGCATGTATGCACAATCCATGGACACAGACAATAGGGTGGTGAAGGCCTGTGGTGGTGGGCAGGAGTGGGCTAGAAGGAGTCAGTCGGGGAGAAAAGGGGACATATGTAATACTTTCCACAATAAAGATTTTAAAAAGAAAATTAAAATAAAATAAAAAGGAGTCTAAAGGATCACATATTTAAGTTTACTATGTGATGAAAAGCAGTTTAAAAATAAAACAATTTACTTCCCCATCCAGTAAAATTAAAATTCCCTATTTTCACTAAAAAAGAAAAAAACCCCACAAAAACAAACAAACAAAAGCAACAAATAAAAAAATAAAACAGATTTTGGTTCATAATATTAATAGTATGAAGATGAACATCTTATAAGAAACTTAAAATTTGCAGAAGTATCCTATCTAATAAAAGAGTAATGTACAAATTAACCATCACTCCGCTTTACCCACAAGCCATGTTCACAAGCCACGCGCACTAGCCAATCAGGAGCGAGTATGCCAATTAACCCCAACCAAGATGGCTGCGCCCACTGAGAGCAGGAGGGAGGCTTGGGTTTCCCCGGGAATGGAGGAAGCCAAGCTTTCCACACACCCTGGCCGGCCCAAGCTTCTGCTTAAGACTACAAAGTTTTAATTATAGAAGGTAAATAAATGCCAACAGAAATGGCTGTCGCCTCGGAGGGAGCAGAAGGCTTGGCTTCACTCCAGGGTACAAAGTTTCTATTGTAGAATATAAATAGATCCCAGATACCAGGGACTCTGCTTGAGTCGCCGGGGGGTGTGGCTGGTCTGCAAACCACCACAGGCCCTTCGCCCAGGCTGCCCCATGCCCCAAGGGAACCCCCACCCTGATCCAGGACACCCTTCAGGGCAAACCAGCTGGCCCCCACCTATGCACAAGGCCTCTATCCTATCTAATAAAAGAGCAATATGCAAATTGACCATCACTCCAACACACAAGATGGCTGCCCCCATGTGGTCAAAGATCCTGCCCCCAGGTGGACAAAGATCCTGCCCCCAGATGGCCGTTACAAGATGGCCAAGATGGGAGGGCATTTGGGAGGGACCAGGCCTGCAAGGGAGGGCAGTTGTGGGTGATTAGTCCAGCAGGGGAGGGCATTTGGGAGGGACCAGGCCTGCAAGGGAGGGCAGTTGGGGGCTATCAACCCTGCAGGGGAGGGCAGTTAAGGGTGACAGGCTGGCAGAGGAGAGAAGTTGGGGGCAAACAGGCTGGCAGGGGAGCAGTTAGACATCAATCAGGCTGGTAGGGTAGTGGTTATGGGGTGATCAGGCTGGCAGGCAGAAGCAGTTAGGGGCAATCAGGAAGGCAGGCAGGTGAGCAGTTGGGAGCCAGCAGTCCTGGATTGTGAGAGGGATGTCCAACTGCCCGTTTAGGATCGGGCCTAAACGGGCAGTCGGACATCCCTTGAGGGGTCCCAGATTGGAGAGGGTGCAGGCTGGGCTGAGGGACATTCTATTCCCCCCCCCCCCCCCAGTGCATGAATTTCATGCACCGGGCCTCTAGTTATTTGATAAAATTCAATAACAATCCATTAAAAATAAAACCATCATACAAAAAAAAGGAATGGGAATATATTATCTGATAAAAGATATATTAAATAAATACTAAAGCAAACATGTGCTTCAAGACAGAACTTTGAAAGTTTTTCCTGTGAGACCAACAATGAGACAGTAATAGCCACTATTGACATTTCTAGACAACATTTTACAGGAAGTCTTTGTAAGAAAATGCAAAAAAATGTATAAAAATTAGGAAAGAAAAATTAAACTTATGATGTGTCTTGAATTATTTTGGAATTATTGCATGGACATTCTTATTATTTGAAAATCGCAGTATTTTTGTTTTTCCTTTCCAAACTTTTATTTCTCTCATAGTGACAATGCCAAAGGTTGGATTATGGACATCTTTGAAATTGTTTTGACTATTATAAATACTATATTTTTTTGTTTAAGGATTTTCCCTTCTTTATTTTTATTGATTATGATTTTGCGTAAAAGATCGCTGTTTCACACATATTTTATTAAATTTGGCTGTGAAGCAGTTAAAGCTAGTATTTTTGTTATAGAAAAATTTCAACTGCTCATAATTTTACTTTAATGGATATCAGGCATTTCATATTTTTCATATCTTGAGGTATTTTTTAGGGATTTGTATTTTCCCAGATACTAAATGTTCTTTTGAAAAATTTAAATTAGCCCAAATCTCTTCATAATATCCTTTTGTTTTGTTGTTGTTTTTTTATCTCTGTGGTTTGTCTTCTTTTTCATTAATATTATTGTTTGAATTATATTTACTATATACTACTTTATTTGCTTTATCTCTTATTTTTTATTTTGATGAATCTTAAGACATATATGTTCATATTATGAAGTATTTCAGAGAACTGACTTTTTGGCTTTGTTGACTTTGTTTGCTTTCCGTTTGATTAATTACTTAATCTCATTCTTTGGCATATCCTTTCTACTCTCTTTACCTCATCTACTTTCCTTTATTTAATGTCTTACTTTAAAGTTTGAATTTAATAGCTTTCTTGTTTCTTAAAGAAAAGTTATTTCCTTTTAAATAAAAGTTTAATCTACCTCTTAGACATTTTGATATATGTTTTAATTATTATTAATTTCATAATTGTTAATTTTCATTATAGTTTTTCATTTGTAGTTAGAATCGCATTTTTAAGTTTTAGATATATATTTTAGCAGGATTAAAACTTAATTATAATGTATTTTATTCAAAAATGTTCTCTGCACAAATGCAAATCTTTAAATTTATTAAAGCTAATCTGCCATTGCATTAGAACTTCAAAGTCTAGGGTCTAGCTGTCCTTTGATGATCATTTAACCCCTAGAGTTCCTACTCTCACTTCATTCTCATTCTTTTTGGATTCCTCATTAGAGTGCTAGGTCAGTGGTTTATGTGAAGAATTTTAAACTATTTTTTCTTTTCCTTTCTTTTGAATTTATTGGGGTGACACTATATTGTGTGTTAACTACAAGTTAAGTCTTGACCTTGGAAGCTACCCATTGTTTTCACTATCAGAGAAGTGTAAACAAAGAGCCCAGAATGCTGGTGAACCTTGAGCCCTGGCAAAGGCAAGGCCAGAGCTACGCACTGATTGTTTAGTCGAGACAATGGTGGCTCAAGCAATTTCCTGACCAAGTAGTCTCAGAGTAAATCTTTACTAATATTTACTGACCTTTAAGATAGTCTGTCTGTTACCGGAATTGCCTGCCCGACTAAGGGCTATAGGTGTATTCAAAATTGAATAAAAGGCAATGCCTGGGCACCCTTCAGCCAGCAGCCCTGTGGACCCCCTTCCACATTCGAGGGCTATACTGACCCCAACGGCTGCGAACTTTCTGGGGGGCAGTATTTCTCTGAGGCTCTAGTTCCCCCTGCTTGGGTTTCTCCCTCCAGCCTGGATCCAAAATCTCACCTTTCTCTAGGCAATGCCGGCTGTGTTTAATTCGTTAGTTCCGGGTGGGTGCTCTTTGATTCAGCTGTTCCTTCTGCTCTGTGAGAAGGGGCAGAGCCCATCCATGAAATTCATGCCGTTTGTCTCCCCCTGAGCAGACCTCCAGGCGCCCATGGTCGGGGAGGTTGGAGTTCCCCCGTAAGTGGATTCACAGCTGAGGTAACTGGTCCCTGGGCGTTGTGGTTGTAAGGTCCCAGGAGGTATCCGAGATCGAGATCTCCCCAGTTGAAGGTAAGGCTCCGGTTCGGATCACAGTCAGCCTCAGATCACAGCTGTTTCCCCTTCAAGATGGTGTGGGCCTCTGCGGCAGAGCAGGCCACTCCGGGAGAGATTTCAGCCGCAGTAGAGGCTGCTCAGTAGGGGGGGGGGGGGGGGGGGGGGGGGGGGGGGGGCCTTGGTCTGCCAGTCCCCAACAGTCCCTTGGAGTGTAACTGTCCCTCACTCACAAATACTGACACTCCCCGCATATCCTCGCACTCTCCTTTCATTCTCTCACTCTCACACTATCTAGCAGGCTGCAGTCCTGTCGGCAGCCATCTTGGATCCCCCTATAGTATAATTTTTAATCATTTAAATCCTCAAACCTTATGACTCTGAGTTACTTGTAGATTAATTAAGTGCAAAGAAATACCAAATATTTTATACATTGTATTATTTTAAGAAAAAATAATTTTTAAATACCTTGATATTTTACATCTTGTCTCAGTATACTAGTAAAATCAAATGCTTAATAGCATGATTAAATATATATTTCAAATAGTTCCAACAAGGTATGGAATGGAGATATGCCAACTCATAAAGGATAACCAGCTGAGTAGGTACCCTCAAGGTTGAATTAACTGGAAAATTATGCCACGTCTCTGGCCTGGTAGACTAAAAAATATGGTTGTGACAGCACACCTGGAGCCCAGCTTTATCTCATGGGTATATTCCAATTATTTACGTGCAGGCAACTATTGGGTGAAAAGAGCATTCTATTTTATAAGCATGATAAATACACAATTAGTGGCACTCAAACATCATTTATGTATTCCTTTCTAATTGTAGACCTGTTGAGAATGTCAACTTTCTTTTTTTAAAAAATTACTTTATTGATTAAGATATCACATATTTGTCCTCATCCCTCCATTCCCATCCCAAACCCCTCCCTACGCATGCCCCCACCCCCCTGTTGTCCGTGACCACTGGTTAGGCTCATATGCATGCACACAAGTCCTTTGGTTGATCTCTCTCCCTTATCCCCACCCTGCCCTACCTTCCCTCTGAGGTCTGACAGCCTGATCAATGCTGTTCTTGTTCATCAGTCTATGTTGTTCATCATTTCCCCTAGATGAGTGAGCTCATGTGATACTAGAAATATCATTGCTGACATGTACACATAAGGAACTGTTTGACATAGAAATTGGTACTCAAAAGAACTGTTGGCCCAGAAAGAAACTCACTATAGACTGATTCATTCATTTGCCTCTCAGCATAACCATTATTGCTTGTCTCATTTTCGGTTCTTGTAAGTGTATTTCTAGTATCACATGAGAATGTCAACTTTCACTAAAATAAAAATAGTACTTTTTTAGCATGAAATTATGTGTGTCATTTTGCTATGTAATGAAATATGGGTTATGTTGGAGGACGATTCATGCTTAGACTATGACTTTACTTTATTCCTAGATCTCAGCGACAACAACGGACCTTTCAAAAAGGTCCAGAAGGTCAGCTCTCTAAATGACTTCCTCTTTCTTTTGTGTCACATGTTTAAAAATTATAAAGTTTTTATAATTTATATACACTATTTTATAAATTACATACACTATTTTATAATTTATAAATTTACCCTGTAAAATAGATTCCATAAGAGAAACATTCGGGGAACAGACTTCCAAAGCAATATATATAATATTTTGCCACTGTTTTGAAATATCTGCATTAATATTACACTTCATTAACATAGGCAATCAAGAATTGGCAGTATTGATTGGTATTAATGCCAAGAAAGCAGAGTGGTAGCCTGAATTTTCATGAGTAAAAATGGATTTACGACAAACCCTTGGGCAAGGGAGTAAATGTGAAATACATTTCAAAGCAAACACACTAGTGAATGGTTAATTTGATGGAAAGCCTGTGTAAATGATAGCTGCATAATTGTTTTCAATGTTTCATTTCAATCATAAAGCTACTGACCTTAGTAATCAATGATTTATCTCTAGATCTTCTAAAATAAGAGAGCAGAATATTTATGAAATAAAACACCATGGGCTACAGCAAGTTTGGGATCAAGATTATCAGTTGGAATTGACTAGTTTCAGATTCAGACAGAATTTGTAAGTATGATTTTTCAACAAAATCCATTTCCTTCTTACTAAGAAAAAGGGTTAACATAATAAAAACAAAAAAAAGATACTGTTTATTTTCATTTAAAAGACAAGGCCTAATATATTCTATTCTATTCTATAGCAGTCATGGATATCTCTGAAAAGTACTACTGGGAACTTAGCATGCCAAAGCCTGATTTCTTTTTTTTAAGAAAGTTACAAAACTAAGTATTTCTAAAATCAAATTAGGAGATGATTGAGATTAAATTTTCAAAGCAGACCCAATCAATTTTAGACAATAAACTTTTAATCTGTCTAGGGTTTAGGGATACAAGATTTGATAGATGAGTACATATGATAAAGTTTCGTTTACAAGAAAGAGGAATTCTCAAATTCCCATCTTTGTATTCATTGATCATGTTCTCAGGAAATGAATCTAGGGATTCCTTTAATCACAGTTCCATGGATAGTTATTGACTTTGAGATAGTAAATGAACACTAATTAGATAAGATTGTTCCTTGTGGTAAAATGATAGCTTGAGGGGATAAAGAATACTTGAATTGCTTCACTGAGGCCCAGAAAGGGATATTACACTTTACATTATTTGTATTCATGCTTCTCAAATCCCTGAGTGGGGTACTAAGAAAGGTGCATGTTGGTTTTCTTGGTATTCCGTGTATTAGTTAACTGATTAGTATACATTATTTATGCTTTCTTTATAATAGTGTGGGTTTTTTTAGAGTTCTGTTTAGGAATTTGTTGTTCACTGAATCAAACAATGTCTAAATGAAAGAATGAATGAATTAAATGATTCTTCACTCTTTAAGTTTGCGTTATGTATTGCATTGTTAAAAACAATGAAATTGCAAAACATAATATACCTTACAGGGTGAGTTGGCAGACCAGAATAAGACTCATTTTCTTGATTTCCAATGCATTATCTCATTCTCTACACTACACAGAAACTTTCCTCTCTATAGAGGTTTACTAAAACACCAAAAAGTAATAATCTTAGCCTATGTAATAGTATGGTTGGAGTTTCTTCCTATGTCTTGGTGGCAAACTTCAATTAAAAGTCAATAAATAAACAGAAGTTTATAAAAAAGAATAAACTAAAAATACAGATAACTTAAATTTATCAAACTACACTGTAACGTGAAGAAGTAAATTGGGTTTCAGTTTCTTTAAAAGTAATTTTAAAAAGAAATGAGTTATGTAAATAGAGTCACCTAATTTTCATACTTACTATTTCCAAAATAATCTATGTTTATCCTAGAAAATTTACTAAATATCATGTCTAACTCTGTTGTGTGTTTCTTTTCATTATCTCTTTTCTGGCTCTGATGGGAATCTTTGCCAACTACTAATGACATATTTGACGAATTCTTGATAGTGTCATTTTCAACATTGAAAGTAAATCGGTGTGGCATTTGAATGTAAGCTCTGCATTTGCTCTTGTGTTGTCATACCCTCAGTTCTGTATTCTTGCAATTCTCCCTGCATTTGAAAGAAACCAACCATCAAACATGCTAGACAAAAGAAAAAGCCCAAGGTTACCACTATCATTTTCTCTCTCTCTCTTTCCTCTCCCTCTCTCTTCATTCTTTTGCCATCTTTCTGACTAAAACTGCATTGTAGAGTTGTGCTTAGAGAGAGCTCTAGGTTGCAACATTTCAACCTACTTGTTCCAAAAGAAAGAGAGGAATTGTTCCTTCTTGTCTCCACATACACTGTATTACATCAAAGGAAAAGTTCTAAGTGTTCAAGTTGGGCTTCTGGCTCAACCTTAGGCCAGTATCTGTGTCCGTGGTTCATACAATTGTCCAGGATTGGATCACAAGTCCATTACTGTGGCTATATGACTTCGGTGTAACAAGAAGTACACAGGGTGGTAGATGATTATTCTATTTAAGAAGTGGTGCTGTTGCCTATACAAAAGAATAAAGATACCAAGAAAATGAAGCAATGAACAGCCATTATGTCTCTAAATTTTGTTATTGTTTTTCTCTATTAGAAGATCTGAATACTTACAGCTATGTGGACATGGATATTACATAATTTAGGAAAGTAAATATAAGCAATAGAATACTATAGTACTAACAATAATGCACATATAAATTAACTTAATAGTTTTCAGTGATTTAATTGGTTTTGTGTACTGGGTAGCCCAGGAGAGAACTCAATAGTACTGCATTCAATATTCTTGTATACAAGTAAAAAATAAAATAAGTATTATTTTTTATTTGTAATTAGTGTTACTAACAATACTAATAAGTGTTATTAGTATTTGTGTCATCTTGTACAAATTGCTTAAACCCAGAGAGCATAGTAATAGTTCCAAATTCATAGAATTGGAATTAAGGTTGCATGGGAAAATATAGGCAAATTGCTTGAAAATGTGGCTAGCACATAGTAAGCACTTAATAAAGTTTAGCTATTATCATTATTATCACCATAACTATGTTTAGGTTGACATGATTAAGTCATATGGCCTTGTTATCCTTGCCACATGGGACTAAAAACCAGCTTATTATCTATCGACTGCCACAGACAAAAAGGGACATGCTATTCCTGTGTCAAGCAAAGGAAACCTTCCCAAATGTATGGTGACTATCCAGTCAGTTGTGAGTGTAAAATTCACATAGAGAATACAGCAGAGTTAGAGAGAATTATAAAAGCAGACCCAGAGAGAAGATGAAGCATGGATCAGAGGAGTCAACAGAGCAGAAATAAATTAATACCTTCTTCAGCGAAGATGACAAGGTTGAGAGTAAACAAGGATAATGCTATGCCATCAGATCTATCATTTAATCCTGAATGTAAATAATTTATATTCCATTTCTCTGCCAGGCCACGGACTTTCACATACTTACAATTAGCCATTATTTCCTGAAGGCAAGAAATCTCTGTTTCTTAACACACTAAAGAGCCGAATTTGAAATACACTATTTCATCTGTTCTCATAGTGATCGTGATGTGGGCTAGTGCTTGGGACTGAATACTGAAGACACATATCCATTCCCAGGATATGCTAAGTCTTGATTACTCCTTAAAAGTCTGAAAGTTTCTCTCACCTCAGAAAAGCAAGGTCATTACATGTTAATATTTTCTACATAATCGAGTCATATATACCATTATACACATACTAGAGGCCTGGTACATGAAAATTCATGCACTGGATGGGGGGGTCCCTCAGCCTGGCCTGCTCCCTCTCACAGTCCGGGAGCCCTCAGGGGCAGGAGGCAACCCAGAGATCAGGGGAAGGTGATGCCCCATCACCCCTCTGCTGCTGCCACTGCCAGCAGCACAAGCATTGGCCAGCTCTGGTAACCTGAGCCTCAGGGGGCCCTGGGCGGCTGGACAGCCACCATCCAAGGCTTGCCTGTGCCTCAGGCCCACCCTGGGCGGCTGGGAAGCCACCATCTGTGCAGTGTGCCTGCCACCCCTGTGGGGCTGAGGGGACTGGGCACCACCATCTTGTGGCTATGGGTGCTGCCATCTTTGAGGGTGTGACAGTCAATTAACATATCCTCTCCTACTGGCTGTGGACACCACCATCTTTGTGAGGGTGTGATGGTCAATTAGCATATTCCCTCTTTATTAGATAGGATTCTTGAGAAACTGCAAACTGCAATTGTTTCTTTTAAATAATCAAGTGCAAAATTGTTCACTTTAAATTGCTTTAGTGACATCGGAGACCACTTTCTTCTCAGAGGAGGGATAAAGAAGTATTAGGCAACGCTTATCTTCCAGCTTAGCTGTGGAGCAGGACAGAAATGGCCTGGAGATTGTGGGAGCACTAGGAAAAGACAAATTCTGGTCAGGGTGCAACTGCTGGAGTCACCCTAGAACCCACTTGGCTCATGATGAAAGAGAGAGAACAACAGTTGGTTTGTATATAAATCTGAACTACATCTGAACCCCAGGTATGGCGAAAAGAGAAGGATTCTGGTAGATGCAAGTCAGGCTGTGTTACTAATTATCTCTATATCTCTGAAAAAGTAATTGAATCTCTCAGGTTCTCAATTTCCTACCCTCTAATGAGATGTGGTTGTAAAAGATTGTCTCTGGCAAACACTTCATCTTCAAAGCTATAAATTAGCTTGCCAAGCCCCCACCATATCTAAATAATGTTTAAGTTATTACATTGAGCATAATTTTATATCAGGGACTTGTTTAACTGGAATAAGCAATCATGCTATGAATTCACTGGCTTTAAGAATGGATGCCTGAAACTCAGCTGTGAGTTGAGCTGCCCATTTAATCATTGTTTGCAATGAGCACAGTTTTGTCAGAATTTATAATGTTCAGTTTTATATTAATAAATGATGCAAATATGTAACTATTTACATGTTTCATTAATTTTTGAAAATAATTGGAGAATTTAAAGTCAACAAGCTTTTGTAACTCTGGAAGAGAAGACCTTTTCCCTGGATCAGGTTTTTTGTTTTGTTTTGTTTTGTTTTCTGCTTGTTTGCTTTTTCCCCACTGGATATTTAACTGGAAAAATGTTTCTATGTAAAATGAATAGTACAGAGTTCATTTGATATGATTTGCATTGCTATGGACTTTTAAAGCATGTGTGATAATGGTCATAAAAGGCTTGAGTTTACTCCTAACTCTAACTTTAGAATGTTTTTCTATCTGATTGCAGGCTCTCTAATTTCTAATCAAATTTACTGAGGCAAAAAATAGCAGGAAGTGATGTTTAAACTGATACAGGAAGCAAAACATGAGTTAGGGCAACAATGGGAAGTGTAACCCTTTCAGCATCCCTTCCTTCCTTTCTTGGCCTTCATAAACCTTTTTATTTGATGCTTTTCACCTTGGTGGCAAATTTGGAGTTACTCTGCTCCACCTTTCTTAGGACTCTTCTAGAACCATTATTGTGCTACAATTGTAGTAACTACAAATTCATATCTTATAGTAATTATATTTGTGAATTTTCTCTACACTAGATTATAAGTTCCATGAGAACAAGAAATGGTCCTCAGTCCTCTTTGTATGTCCCAACATATTTCCTCAAAATAAGAACACAGTGAATATTTGTTGAATTATATGAACCTGGAAATACCAAGGCTCACTTTTCTCTGCTTATCTTCAACTCCTCCTCAGGGTACTTAACTCAGTTTAGAAAGGAGGAGACAAATAGACAACCCATTGTCTAAGTAGCTGTACCACTTTGCCATCTCTACTGGCAATGTGTGAGAATTCCCGTTGGTCCATGTCCTTACCAATACTTACTAGGAACATTTTTTAAAATCTTTATTGTTCAGATTATTACAGTTGTTCCTCTTTTTTCCCTCCATAGCTCGCCTCCACCTGGTTCCCACCCCACTCCATGCCCTTACCCCCCCACTGTCCTGATCCATAGGTGTATGATTTTTGTCCACTCTCTTCCCGCACCCTCCATACCCCTTTCCCCTGAGGATTGTCAGTCCACTCCCTTCCTATGCCCCTGATTCTATTATATTCACCTTACTAGGAACTTTTTAATTCCAATCATTCTAATAAATAAGTAGTGGTATCTTACTGTTTTCATTTTCATTTCTAATAACTGATATTGAGCCTCAAGTTCATAATATCATTTTATTACCTTTTTAATATCTATAGAATTTGAGGTTCTGTGAAATTTATAAAATTGACCATATAATTCTTTCTATCTCTGTATGCTCCTCACTTTTTTACAACCTTAATTTTGATATCCTCCCATTCATGAGTGCAATTTATTTTTTTACCCTTTGGATCTGGGCTTAAAATGTGACTTACTTTGGGGGTATTTTCCATTTGGAAATGAGGATTGAATAGCCATAATCAAGTAGGACAATAATCTCCACCTTAAAAATCTAATGTTTTTTTTTTTTTTTTTGCCTTCAATTTATTGATCTATTAGCACTATTTGACATAAATCTTCACACTTCTTTAAAACACTTTCTCACTTTATACCCTTGACATTCCAAACACCATAATTGTTTAATTTTCTTGATCTTTTTCTGGCTCTTCTTTCTCCATATTCTATCCAAACCACCTGTTAAATTTGGAGTGCACTGAGATAAATTCCTTGAATTTCTTTTCTTTTCTATTGACATTCAGCCACCTGGTGATCCAATTCAGTCTCCTGGGTAGTAATACATCTGGTATGCTGATGAATACAAATCATGTATTGTCATTTCAAACTTCTATGCATGAGCTCCAGGTTTCTATCCATTGCCTACCTAAAATCTCCATTTAAATACCTCCTAATTTTCTTAAATTTAACATATGCAAAATGAGTGTCTAATGATTTATATGGATTGAAAACCTCCTCTTAAAGTCTTACAGATCTAAGTCTGTATATTCCGAGTCACCTTCCATCACTCTATTTCTTCTGAATTACATATATAATCTCCCAGTGAATTCTGTTAGCTCTAACTTTAAAAAATGTATGTAGAATAAAAACACCTTTTAGTGACTCTATCATCACAGAGCTGATCTAATCATTATCATTTTTGCCTGAATTATTACAATAATCTTCTAACTGATCTCATTCTGTTCTTGTCTTTATTGGTCCTTTTTTTATCATAGCTGAAAAATCATCCTTTTGAATCATGAATTATATTATGTGATTTCTCTTTTCTTGTCCCCCATTACCTTTACAGATTTGCCTACTATTCATCCCCTTACTTTCTCATAGACATATATAGTGACCTTTGTGGCATTCCTTCAACATCTGGCAATATCATTATCTTAGAATTGCCTATTACCTTTGGCTGGAATTTCTACCACGTATTTTCATTGCTCATTTATTCATGTTGTTCAATTTTATGCCATCCTAGCATTTTAGTGAGCTCTTCCTAAACAACCTATTTAAAAATAAACTCCTTTCTGCATATACTCACTCTTCACTTTCCTACTTCATTTTTCTTTGTACAGTACTTATTCCCTAACACAGTACATGGATATAGTGTACATACACACACAACACACACATACACCTTCTAAAATATGATCTCCATTATAGCAGGATATGTATGCATGATTATCCATCTGTTCACTGCTATATTATAATATCCCAAGTGCCTGCAAAAATGGTAGTCTCACAAAAAACAATTCTTGAATAACTGAATGCATTTATGAATCTCAGTTCTACTATCACAGTTACTGTTGTCACTGATATAATAAGAAACCAGTTTCTCTTTGCCTTCAATTCCAGTGAAGTAGATATTAAATAGAGAAGAATAAAATATATCTCTGAATTTCTGTGAAGCATTAAGTCTTTCAAGTAATGTAGACATTGAATCTATCTCATAAAACTTACTGAAGCAATTTATTGCTCTAAAATTGCAGAGGATAAGTGAAGAATATCAGAATGTTGAAAACATTCCAACAAAACGAACACAGGTCAAAAAATGTGCCAATATTACATTGCATTTACTGTTAAAAACACATTTCAGAGTTGAAATATTAAAATAAAATCTCTAAACTTATTTTCCTAATACTTGTTAGACCAAGTCAATATGTATACAGCATTAAGTTGATTCCACATATCTTAACAGCCATATTTAATGATATGGAAGTGCTTATGTAGTGAGATTGTAACTAGTCTCATTTTATCATAGCCAAATAGCTAAAATGCAATAACAATTAGTAAGAGAGTAATCCAATATGACTTTTAAAAAGTTGCTTCAATATATCAATAGGTTAGCCACTATTCCACATGAACTTTTTAAAAATAATATGTTTGTGATGGCCCAGAACTATTGTATGAAAAATAATTCCAGTACAATTATTGGTGTGGGTTAGGCAATGAAACCATGAGATGGAAAAGGGGAACAAGAAAAAGGCTATTTCACAAAAATGGAAAGTATTTTTTCTGTTAGAACTCAGTTCAGAAAATATAATTTTCTAGGCAGGAACTATTTGAAAACTTTTCTACTTGAACATCAGGAGAAATGTGGCATTTGAATTTGGAAGGCATGAAGAAGGTATGTTCATAAGGGAAGACAGTTACATATTCTTAATTGCTTAGCGTACATGTGTTTAATTAGCACTTAATGTTAATATTTATAATATATAAATACTTAGTACTCTCCTGTTATAAAATGGAGTTCTGGCCAATTAAAATAGCATATAAAGCATAATAAGATCAATTGTATAATAAAGTTATTGGGTACTCAAAAATGGAGGCAGAGTAAGTGGGAGCTACACAGACACTCTCCCAGGGCCAAACTGGAAATACAAGTAAAATACAGAAAAAAAATATTGTGAATAATCAACTGAAGATTAGTTGGAGAGAATTCTGATAACCAAGGATGGAAAGTGGAGATCACATACTAGTAGAGACAGGTATGAAAGGCAGAGGAATGACAGGGCTCAGATCTCTTAAGCATCATTCAAAGCCTCAACACAAACTATGTGTATACATTCTGGAAGATGAAAATATGACCTGCAAATATTAAAGTCATGCTCCTCATAGCATCGTTTCGTTAAACAAGGGACTGCATATACGATGGTGATTCCATACAATTTTAATGGAGCTGAGAGATTGCCTATTACCTAGTGATGTCACAGACATTGTATCGCCCCACAAGCAGGGCATTTATTACTCATGTGTTTGTGATGCTGCTGATGTAAACAAAGTCACTGCTGCCAGCCATATAAAGTACAGCAGGTAAATTTACAGCAGTAGGTTATACAATCTAGACTTGTGTAAGTACACTCTATGATGATTGTACAAGCACAGAATTGCCTAAAGACACATTTCTCAGAACATATGCCCATCGTTAAGCAGCCCATGACTATATAACACACACCGAGAGGGTTGTTTTAATGGGAAAGTACTTTCAAATTTGAATATACTCACAGAATATTCTGGTTTAATATACTTAATGATAAAATTAAGCCTATCATGCCCTAACCGGTTTGGCTCAGTGGATAGAGTGTCGGCCTGCAGACTGAAGGGTCCCAGGTTCGATTCCGGTCAAGGGCATGTACCCTGGTTGTGGGCATATCCCCAGTAAGGGGTGTACAGGAGGCAGCTGGTCGATTGTTTCTCTCTCATCGATGTTTCTGGCTCTCTATCCATTTCCCTTCCTCTCTGTAAAAAATCAATAAAATATATTTTTAAAAAATTAAGCCTACCATTACATTTTTAAGTGAAAAAAATATGTTGGTTAAATATCAAGTAATAAAAACAATAAAAAAGCTAAATAGCCAGAGGAATTATAGTTGCAAGTGAAGTATAAATATTGTGCAGTATAATAAACAGCAAGGTGAGAGAAACTATGGAAAACATGAGAGAATCATAGCTTCCTGTCAGACAGCAAAGGGATACTAACCGATACGGAAATATGTGTTTAAAAATAACGTTTAGCCCCACCGGGGGGTGTGGCCCAGTTGGTTGAGCATGGTCCCAGGTTGGATTCCCAGTCAAAGCACGTGCTTGAGTTGCAGGCTAGTACCCCAGTAGGGGGCATGAAGGAGGCAACTCTGATCAATGTTTCTCTCTCATCAATGTTTCTAGCTCCCTCCCCCTCCCTTATTCTCTCTCTAAAAAAATAAAGGTTAAAAAAATCGATAAAAACATAAAAATTATTAACTTTCAAATAAACATTGTGACGCCAACCACCTTAATGTATTATATAGTCATTTGTTAAACTAAGAGAACATTTTGTTAGCAGTAAAAATATTTGGTTTGAAAAAATACTGTTCTGAATTTTAGCGATGCTATGTTTCTTTTCAACTTACCTTCATTTACAAGTCCCATGAAATAAAATATTTTTATCTTTAAAATATTAATTTATTATATAATTCCATTGGTGTATAATTAATCCTGCAAATTTATCTATCCTTTTACCTCTATAATGAATAGAAAAATGGTAATTTTGTATTGCATTTAAAATTAAATTAACTAAAAATTTCAAATAAAACCCAGTTATTTGATTACACTAGTCACATTTCAAGGGCTCAATAGCCATATGTGGTACAGACATAAATCATTTCCATTGTTGTTTTACATTTAAAAAACAATGTTCTGGGTAACGGTATTTAGAAAATGTTTGCATTTACTTTTGTGGCTTTATGTACCGCTTATTATTTGGTAATAGTATTATGCAATTAAAAACAAACACAGATGAGGATAAAATATGGAAAATATTATTAATCATATCAGGAGAGGATAGGCTTTCTAAGTGCATTATTCACCTCACAGAATGTAAAGGAAAATTGACAGATGTGAACACATAAACATTTTCAATTTATATATGAAGCAAGACACTAACAAATAAAGATATGATACAGTTGACAGACTAGAAAAAGATTTACTGCATATTTTTGACAAAAATCATATAGCTATAACATATGTAAAGATTCTAACAAATGAATGTAATAGACCACTTAATAAGAACATAAGTACAGACTAGGCAATCAGTAGAAAGATACAAATTACTTATAGACATGCGAGAAAGTACAGGCAATAAGCATATATGTTAAGACAATAAATAGAGTATATATTTTCCTGAAGAATGGATAATTGAAGGAATTGATTATGTTTAAACTTGGAAATAAATGTATTGCTCTGGGAATTATTTATTTTAAATAAAATGTTTTAATCAACTGCAAATTCAAGACAGCAGTCAATTCAGTTTAAAGCATGCAATTCCAAATCTTAGAGATGATTCATGATCTGATGTACTTATTACTAGTAGATGTGTGTTTGCAGTCTTTCATATCCTTAGATAAAGATTTAAAAATATTGCTACATTTTAAGATACAAGCTGTTATTCTTATTAACTTAATTTATCCCAGTGTGATTTGGTAAGAATTTGTGTTTGCTCTAAAGTATATCCTTTGAGATTTAAATAAGAAAGGAGTTTGCACTGATGTATCGTAAGTTTTTTTTTTTTTTAATACTAAAGTGTTTGGGACACATGAATCAATTTATTCAGATTTATATTGTCCATTGGAGAATTCTTTTCTTGAAAGTTAAATTAATAACTAAAAATAGGTTTGCAGATGCTAATTAAAACAAATGATCCGTCTAACTAGGTATCTAACTACATATCTATGTTTATATAGAAGAAAAATATTTGAGTCATCAGACAAAGCTAATTTAATCTAACATTTAATTTAAGTCTTTACTATGCAATTAATTCTCTAGGTTTTACTTGTGCATGCATATATTTTCTGCATGTTTTGCTTTTGTTTCAAATTAACACATCATTTTTCCTTGACTGCCAGGATTAAACAGCAGAAATAAGACACTTGAGCACAAAGCTGTCAGCAACCCATACCCATGCAACAATTATTCCCCTTTAAATACACCCTATCCCATCACAAACATGGTTCCAATATTACTTATGTAATGTTTTCAAAGTTAAACAAATTTAAAAATTTTTCATAACTTATGGTTCAGAGATAAATCTACATGTTTCTATTTTGCCATTTGACTTCAGTCGATTAAACTGAGTTTTCTTTACATTATTATTATTATTATTATTATTATTATTATTATTATATGGTAAAATCTGAAGTTCACTGGAAGTAGTGCCCTTAAAAATATGAATCTGCCCCATTTATAAAGTACAGGAGACAGGAACTGTTGACTAATAAAACTATTATTCCAGGTAAGTTAAAATCCATCTGACTTAGCCTCAACTAACTAAACTAGGATGTCTTAAGTTACCACCTATATTTAGCGATATTCTAAATCTAATGTTTTTTTATAATGTAACTATTTCAAATAGAGAGACTATTTTCATGGAAGGCAGCCAGATGTTTCATTTGCTGCCATATACTGAATTTGGATATAGTAGGACAATATAATTGGTGACACTTCTAAAATGATGGTGCATACCAATCACACATTAAGGATGGACAGTACCAGACGTAAAGTCTTGATTAGTATTTCTTTTATAAGAAACTTTCACATGGGTGGGGAATCATTACATAGCAGTTAATATCTGATGAAACACCAATAAAGAGTCACATCTCTAAGTTAAATCATTGATGTCATTAAAATATTTACACCTTACCCAATTTGTGTCAATTTTAGCATGAATTGAAGTGTATACTTCTTTTTTCTGGGTGAGAGGAAGTTTAATACTTCCAAATTTATAAATCTCAGCATGATACACTATGCATGCTTAATTTTATAACTATGTAAAATACTTTAACTGATGTATTCAAGTGTAAGAGAAAATAAATATGGATGAATCTGTAGCTTACCAGGAAAATCCTGCTTTTAAAGCAAAAATATGTAATGTCTCATCACTGGGTGGTGTACCTGAAACTGGTACAGTGTTGCATGTACATCTGAAACTGGGATAGTATTGTATAACAACTGTAATTGAAAAAAATATATATTTAAAGTAAAAAAAGCCACTTTGGAATACTCCTTTATACCCACCAGAGAGTCTAAAACAGAAGAATATTATGTGCTATTGGAGAAATTATATGTTACTTGTAGGAAGGCAAATCGGTACCACCGCTTCACAAAACTTGTGCCTCATCTCCCAAAGACTGTTCTACTTGTACAACAGAAGACGCCAGGACAGCAAGACAGAACACGTCTCTGCCCTCCCAGTGCTGGGCTTCCAACATGGATGGATCTCACAGGTCATGTTAAACTACAGGCATCAAAAAAGGTGTCAATGATGCAATTAGGTTATGACTACAATAAACAGGCAAACTAGGTGTAGACCAAAGGTTGGATTTAAGGCACCTGGACAATTATTAAACTGCAGAAGTGACAACATAAAGGCTCCTGGCTTCGGACATCTTAAGAGGTGCAAGAGATCCGAATGCCCATCAACACAAAGCCTTGTGCTGTCTGGTGCTACAACTGCGCTTGTTTCATCAGCAGGCGTTTAGAGAGCATCTGTTGTAAACATCCACTTTGTCGTGGGGCACTGGAGATATTCATATCACAGGCCCTCTCAGCAAGGGATTTCTAAACTTTGTCATTGCTACCTGAGAAAAGATAAGTATTTTTATTTTTTATTTACAGTGGACATGCAATGCTATGTTGGTTTGAGATATACATTTATATAGCTTGCAAAGTGATTATCCTCACACATCTGAGAACTACTTCTTAAATGCAGTATTTCTTTTCATTTCCAATGCTACTGCTTTAGTTCAGATTCTTACCCCTCCACTTATCTCTCTCCCTGACCCCCTCTCTCTTTCTCTCTTCTCTCTCTTTCTCTCTCTCTCTCTCTCTCTCTCTCTCTCTCTCCATTTTTTAGTGTACAGAAAAATTAAAAACTTTCCTATGGCAAAAGTCACCATATGCAAAATTATAAGAACAAAAGGAAACATTTAATATGATTTTAGTAGGGTTACGTTTGATTCTATCATATTGCTGTTTATTTTCTATTCACTCCAGTTGACCTGTTTCCCTCTTTTTCTGGGCTTCTTTGGAGTAGTCGAGTATTATTTATGATTATATTTCCTTGTTGATTTGTTAGCCATAACTGCTTGTTTTGTTATCTAGTTGGTTAGCTGTATTAGGGATTCATTTTTTTATTGAATTTATTGGGATGACATTGAGTAATACAATTATGTAGGTTTCAGATATACAATTCTATAACACACCATCTGTACAGTGTATTTATTTTGTGTCCACCATCCCAAGTGAAGTCTCCTTCCATCACCATTTATCCCCCTCTATCCTCTTCCCCCGCCCCCACCCTCCTTTGCCTCTGGTAATCACCATGCTGAAGTCTGTGTCTTGAGTTTTCTTTTCCTTTGCTTCATGCCCTCACCTTCAGCCCACCTTCATGTGCTATTACAGGACTCTGCCCAGAGTATGAGAGCCTTTCAGTAGTACATTTCCCTTTCTCTGCTTCTAGCCTTTAGGCTACGCTGTCATGCCTTTTGCTTTCACATTTGCGATGAAGTCCTCAATACATGATTGTTATTTTTTTTAAATTAAGAAATTTGTTTTTCAATTACAGTCGGCATTCAATGTCGTGTTGCTTTCAGGGGTGCAGCATAGTGGTTGGACATTCCTGTAACCTGCGAGGGGATCCCCCTGGTGGGTCGGGTGCCCACCTGGCGCCATGCACAGTCACTGCAGGAGAGCTGCCTGCGTTCCCTGTGCTGTGCTGTGCTTCCTCCTGACTGCTCTGAGCGCCCGTTTGTGCTGCTTAATCCCTTCCCCTTTTTCACCCAAACCCCAAAGCCCCTCCCCTCTGGCAACCACTAGTTTGTTCTCTGTATCTATGCATCTGTTTCTGTTTTTGTTTTCTTATCTTGTTTTTTTAGATTCCCCATATAAGCAAAAATCATATAGTAAAATAAGAAAATGAAATAAAGCAAACATATTTAAAACTATGGAGACAATATTAAAATAATGAAAGAATAAGCAATCATAAAAAGGTTACTGAATAAATATCGGTAGTCCAGACAAGTAAAAATAAGCAAAAGAGTTAATAATATCCACTAAATTGCACATAGAAAAAGTAGCTACTTGATGTCCTGCTTTACAAGCGTACAATAAGAAGAACCTTGGGCTACCGTGGCAAATGACAGCCTGCAACATAGCAGTGTTTCAGTTGTGCAGTATAAATGTACACTTTCCTCAGAAGGGAGATCTTTGGTCAGAGAGTTGAAGAAAGAGGAAAAAGGAAGGATCCAGAGACAAGAGAATAAGTGGAATAGATTTGATAACTCAGGGAAAGCTTTGGCTACAATTTTAATTTGTGCTACAATGACTACTTTATTGGCACAGACAAAGCTTTACTTTTGATATTTATCAGAGTGATACTAGGGTGTATATTTACTTGAAAAAGGCTGGGTGAGTGCTTCCATTCCTTCTCTGAGATGGCTAGAATAAAAAGAAACACATTTGCTAGACAAGGATGGAAAAGACCAGAGAATTCCTAGAGACCTTACTTCCATCAAGTACCCTATCATTTCATTCAATTTGGCCAAAGGACAGATGCTTCCCCCAGGATAAGAATGTATTTAATTTGAAAGAAAGCACTCAACTGCTTAGAATCAATTCTACCCCAGTGAAATAGTACCTGTTCTTTCTTTTGTTTGAAGGAAAAGACAGAAAAAATATGGGAAGGACTTTCTTTCGTCCCAGAGAAGCAGGCAACAAATGGTACAACCTCCCCACTGACCCCCCCCCACACACATATACACACACCAGCACCTTCAAGGAAATCTCCCGATAACTGAACCTGGACCTATTGAAAGGACCCCACCCTCCCATCCCCTGCTAATAGATCAGCCTGCATATGTGGATGGTGGATGAAAACTTTGAGAAGTGCTTTCTCATTAAGAAAAAAAATAAAACAAAACACTAGAGACTGCAGTCTCTTCTTCCACTGAAGACACAATTTAGTTCTTTGTTATTGTGACCAAGTTTTTGGCCCCGACACATCTTTGAAAGAAGCATTTGACAGATTCAGCAACAGTCCTTTCTCAGGTAATGCATCTGTCACTGTCACTCATGGACGCGTTGAGTGGATGTTTTCTGGCCCGTAGAAACATGCATGCCTCTCCGTGTTTCCGTAGGAGAGTGAGTGGGGAATGGCTGCAGAGTCCGGAGTTCTCGGTTCGCCAGGCAGTGGTAAAACAAGCAGGACTTACTCAGCACTTTCTAAAAACGCTTTCAAACCCACTGTTGTTTGGTTTTACATTTTTCACTTTTTATTACTGGGTAAAATTTAGCCCATGTTACATCGCGTGCATTAGATCACTCTGTTTTCTATCTACACATTTTTATAAAGCTTAAGATTTCCAGGTTCTAATACAGTTTCTTTTTCTTAAGTGCAAGGAGCATCAGTATGGCTTTAGTAAGAAAATAACTTTTGTTAGCATATTTACATATTTGCCAAGATTTCCACTTGATTCAGCGTTTCTCTACTTATGTGACTTTTTTTTTTTTAACAGAAAAACTATTTGCCTTGCCCGACTTGATTTTTTATTTGAGCTATGAGTTTAAAACCATGCAATTTTATGCTTTGGACTTTTAAGAAAGAAATTTTAAAATAAAGTCTACCCTTTATACACTAGAACTCTGAGCTCAATGATTTGTCACGGAAGTTATTGAAACGGAAATTAAAAAAAGGGAGCTCAGAGTTTGCATAAACAAGTTCTCATTTTATTTCCAAGCAACATAACATTAAGGCTACTCTTTGGAAAGGATGTGAAAATATTACATGATAATAACAGCGTGGCTGGGAAGGACCCATGAAACACTTTCCTTGCACCCAGTGACCTCGCTGCGATTCAGTTTGCAGGGAGGAGGGAACTACCCTTGTAATGGGAAACAGCTAACTGCAAGCAAAGGCCATGGGGAGAGGGCACCGTGAAAAGATGGGGAGAGGCTATCTGGGTGCTTCTAGCAAGGGAGGAAGGAGACAACTTCGAGATGGGCCTCAGGTTACCGACTGGAAATAAAGAACAATGGCAAGAGGCCAGGATAGAAAATCTTCCCAAGGCATAAAAGTTATGTCAAAAAAGTTTTAATACTTCCTTTGCAAGTTTCTCTTAAAGAGCTTGAAGCTACTGCAAAAATTTAGGTCTAAGTCATGGTCAACTTATTCTGCTTTATACTCTGTTGCTGAGTCATGATCTAATAGAACTTCTGTGATTTTTATTTTTGTGTCAGTTAAACAACAAATTTTATTTATACAACAAGACCTACTGAATACAATGGAATAAAGAACTTTCCATTTGTATACCTCAGAACATCATCTTATTCTACTGCAATCAAGCATTGGCAATAGAGCATTTGTGAAATTTACCTGGGTGTTGAAACTTAGATAATAAGACAAAATTAGATGTACTTTCTCATTTTATTGACTAACCAGAGGTCCGGTGCATGAAAATTCATGCACTGAAGGGGGCGTCCCTCAGCCTGGCCTGCCATCTCTCACAGTCCAGGAGCCCTCAGGGGCGGGAGGCCACCGGGCAATCAAGGGAAGGCAACGCCCCATCACACCTCTGTTGCTGCCACTGCTGGCAGCGCAAGCCTCGGCTGGCCCTGGTTACCTGAGCCTCGGGTGGCCCTGGGTGGCTGGGCAGCTGCCATCTGAGGCTTGCCTGCACCTCAGGCCAGCCCTGGGAGGTTGGGAGGCTGAGGGGACTGGGGGACTCTGGAGGCAGGCGCCTGCTGTGTGCCTGCCCCCTTGGCAGGGCTGAGGGGACTGGGCACCGCCATCTTACGGCTGTGGGCACCGCCATCTTTGAGTGCATGGCAGTCAATTAACATATTCCCTCCTTATTAGCTTGGGTGCCACCATCTTTGAGGGTAGGGCAGTCAATTAGAATATTCCCTCTTTATTAGATAGGATATGTGAACTCCCAAGCTTCCTGAGCATCTGTAGAAGCAGGGTCAGGGACTAATGAATGATATTGATGTGAACCATTGGGAAATGTCTCATTTTAATAAAACGAT
Source organism: Eptesicus fuscus (assembly GCF_027574615.1). NCBI lineage: Eukaryota > Metazoa > Chordata > Mammalia > Chiroptera > Vespertilionidae > Eptesicus > Eptesicus fuscus. Next base: position 9,218,297 of record NC_072487.1, on the reverse strand, counting down.
AATTGCTTATATGCCATAATGTGTTCTAAATCTCACAAACTCATATAGTAGGTTGACTTTTGTGAGGTTATTTTGGGAGTGTATGCAGCTAAAATTATGATGGCCAAAAGTCAAACTACTGTTCTGATTAATGCCAGGAAAAAATCCAGAATAGCTAGCTCTTGTTTTCCCCTTGACGATAGAAAGACTAACTCTTTGGAATATTAACTTTGGAATAGTATGTAAAATTAAAAAAAATACATAAAACCTCCAAAGATTCTCTGTTAATTTAAACAATACAAATTCTTATGTTTTATTAAATTTTTAGCAATTCCCTATATTTCACCATGATTCAGTTTTATGTCTAACATGAGATTATGATTTGCTTGTATCCACCCTAAAAATACTTATGGTTATCAGCCACCTTCCAGTCACAGTTTTAGACACTGGTAAAACTTCAGTGAAAATAGCAACCAAAGGCTTAGAACTGAGAACTTATCAGTGTCTGGGGATCTTATAGTAAAGTGTCTTATAAATATAAGATATTGTTTGAGTCATAGTGATATAAAATATCAAAATGCATGCAATGCTTTAAAAAAAAATAAATGAGATACACATACAGAAAGTTCTTAGTGCAATGCCCATCATATATTAAAAAGGGTAATTTTGTTTACTACAGCAAAAATTTACTAAGCACCTAGGTACCACAGATATCCCAATAGTCATTTCTCATGATGATGCTGTGATGTAAGTATTTTTATTCCCACTTTAAAGATATGGAGACTATACTAGTAACTCAACCATTATAAGACAGCTGAGAAATGGCATAAATTGGATTCAAACTTAGTTTTCTTTACTGTGTTTTCTCAACTACACAAAATTGTCTACTTGTCTTTGCTTGGGTATGAGAGCATTTACCTGAGAAATGTAGATTTCATTTGACATTAAAAAAGCATTTTAGAATATGTTACTTTATTTTTATGAATATTAAAATATTAGAAAATATGTATTTTGTTAGGCTATTAAAGGGTAACATTTTATTATTTATTTAGTTAGTTAGTTAGCTCACTTTCAATACTTTGAATATATCATCCCATTGCCTTATGGCCAACTGAGCCACACCTGCCAGGACTTTAGTAGATTTTCCTGAACAAATGACAAATGTTGCTGCATTTTCTATTCATACTATGGAACATTTTTAGGAACTTTAAATGACATTTTAATAAATCTCTCTCCTTAAACAGTAGCTTTGTTGGGCAGAGAGTCTACGATGCTCCTTATGCTTTTCTTTCAGAAGCTTTGTCTCCTCTTGGCTCTAAAAGAGGAAATTAATATTGAAAAACAATATCTAGGCCTTAACAGAATCTATATAGAGGTACATTAGAAATTATAGGTGGCATATTTAAATCCTGATATGATTTTGTTATTGGAAATAAGTTCATTAGTGGGATTTTCATAATATTTAAAACTTAAGGACAGAGATAATTCCCCACTTTGCTTTAGAAATTTTAGTAGCTAGAATCTAATACATGTTCTATATATTAAATGCTATATATTGAATTATTGAATGAGTGAGTTGATTGATTGTATTATAATTATTTCTAATATTTATTTTAATAGATTAAAATTGCATGAGCATAGTATGTATGTTTTACATACTTGTTATATTCCAAGATATTAACTCATTTCTTAGCATATAATAGACACAAAATAATTCTCTGTTTATTACATCATTGAATAATGCATGATGGAGGCCCCATGCATAGTTTGACCAAGCAAATTTGTTCATCCAGGAAAGTCTTTCTGAATTAAATATTCTATCTTGGACAGAATGGCTGATATAAGGCTAGACATTAATTTTTGAAAAGCAATGTAAAAGTGATTGCTAATAATGTTTGAAAACCATTTCTCATTTAGGTGGGTGTTGCCAGACTGTCAGATTACATCAGCGCAACTTCTCATTATCTGAGCCAGTTGGAAAAAAAGATGAAAAGAAGTAGTGCTGCTCTCATTCCTGGATCAGGACTGGGTAGAATGCCAATTCTTATTGGATGCCCTGCAGACAATTTTTGAAAAGCCATCTAATAAAATATTATAAGTATAAGATATTCCACACTGTGTATCAGGAAAGTAAAATGAGAATGACATTCTTTTAAGTGCCATCAGAGGCACCAATAGACTGACAATACAATCTATACTAATTAAAGGGTAATAGGTTAATTAGACTGGACGTCTTCCGGACATATCTTCCTGACAAAGCTAGGGGCTTGGCTGGCCTGAAAACTGCCCTCAGCCCCTCATCCAGGCTGGCCCCGCCCCCCCAGTGGAGACTCCCCACCCTGATTGGGGCGTGGCTGGCTTGCAAACCACCGCAGCCCCTGCCCTGGTGGCCCCGCCTCCAGCCCCCTCCCCCACCCTGATCTGGGACCCCCATCAGGGCAGGCCAGCCAGCCCCCATCTATGTACCAGGCCTCTATCCTATATAATAAAAGGGTAATATGCAAATTGGCCCTAACGGCAGAATGACCACTGGACCAGTCACTATGAGGTACACTGACCACCTCTTGGTCCCTTTCCCTGGCCAGCAGGCTCCAATCACCTGATAGCCACCCGCTGTGGGGGCAGGGCCGGCAAGTGGGTGGAAACAGCTGACCTCTCGGTCCCTTCCCCTGGCCGTCAAGCACCGATCACCCAGTGGCGAACAGGGAACCGGGGGTGGGTGGTGGTGGGGAATGGGGCCGGGTGTGGGATGCTGGGGAAGATGGCCCTGATTGCAGACCAGGCCTAGGGACCATAACCACACACAAATTTCGTGCACCAGGCCTCTAGTTCTATATAATAAAAGTCTAATATGCAAATCAACCAAATAGTGGATGACCGGTGGAATGACCAGTCACTATGATGTGCACCAACCACCAGGGAACACATGCTCAATGCAGGAGATGCTCCCAGCCCGCAGGCCTCAGACCCGCCAAGGTGGGTGCCAGCAGGGACCCCCCCCCCCCGATCACCCTGCCAGTTGCCCCACAGAGGGAGGTGACCAGTGGTGGCAGTGGGGGGGGGGGCAGCGAGTGGGTGGCACCAGGCAGACAAAGGCAGGTGCCAGAGGGGGTCTCCTGATCGCCCCATTGGTCGCCCCACAGATTGGCCCTGATCACTGACCAGGCCTAGGGACCCTACCTGTGCACGTATTTCATGTACCAGGCCTCTAGTAATGAATAGTATTTAAAACACAATTAAAAAGCAAAATGCTAGACTACCCACAGAGGACGATAAGAGGAAATGGCTGAAACCTGATTTTGCAATAAATAGCATCCATCTTAAGAGTAGTGTAGTCTATTGCAGGTTCTTTTTTCTAGTCATAAGGAAGGCAAAAATAACTAAATTTCCTTGGAGATAAGCAAAGCCATGTGACTAATTTTAAGCAATTGACTGTGAAATTGGCGAGAACAACTTCTCGGCTGAGCCGTGCAGAAGTAGTGATGAAACTGGCCTGTGCTTCTTTTCCTAGCACATGAGGATGCTGCAAGTTTCAGATGGTACAGCTCCATCCTGGGGAAGTCTCCATTGCACTGGGTCCCCGAGTGTCTGTATAAAACACACACCTCTGCATCACCCTGAAATGGAGTCACTATGTGAGTGAAAAATAAGTCGCTGCTATATTAAATTTCAATGTGTTACCACAGCACCAACTTGTTCATCCTGATCAATACTGGTATGAAAGAGAGGAGATTGAAGTCACTAAGAAAGTAAATCCCTGCAAGGAAATGTGTTGCGCTACCCATAGGAGACAACATGATAATCACTCTGACTTCAGTGGACACAGAGGAGCTTCAAGGGCATCAGAATGAAAAGTTGGCCTGAGTCACCTGGATCCTGTTACGATACAGAGACACTTAATAAAAGGAGGCAGGGGGGTGGCTGCAGTAATCCTTGGCATTAAAGAAGCAGGGCTGCAATTGACTTCCAGGATTGCAAAGTATGTTATAAAATTGTTCTACCCCAAAACTAACACAGAAAGAGACAAAATATCTAAAATTAAATTTTTTTTAGAACTCTGGAAACTAATCAATGCTGCAGAATGGACTAAAACTCATTTATCCAAGAGAAAATACTTAATCTGGTAGGACAGTGGGGTCAGTGCCATTTTAACTTGGGCTGGTTCTACCCACCCCCTCTCCTATCTCAGTGGAGTGATTGCAGTGAAAAGCTATTAGACTTTTAAGCAAAGGAGATGACCGCCCTCTGTTGGAGTTCTATTAAAAGTACTCTCCCCCGAGCATAGTCAATATTTTGTTCAAACTTTCAGAATGCTACCAAATCTCTATTCTTAGAGTGCAATACCTATTTCATTTGACACAGACCTCAAATCAGCAGGATAGTGTGAGCCAAATTACAGGTTATTATTGAAGAAATCTATATATATATATAAAAGCCTAAGTGACTGTTACTATGGAACGACTGGTCACTATGATGCGCACTGACCACTAGGGGGTAGACACTCAACACAGGAGCTGCCCCCAGCCCAGAGGCCCCGATCACCTGATCAAGGCTGAGCCCCCAGGCTGTGATGGGGAACCAGGGACGGGTGGCAATAGACGGGGCCCCTTTCCCAGGTGGGCTGAGGGCTGGCTCCCACCTTGGGATGGTGTCCAACCTCCTGGGTCTCTCCCCCTGTCCCTCCCTCGGCAGGCAGGTCCTGATCACTGGGTCTGGGATGGGGAACTGGGGTTGGGTGGCAGCGGACGTGTACAGTGAGGGAAGGCGGAGGGGGGGAGGCAGGGAACCATGCAGTGGCAGTGCACGGGTGGCGAGGGAAGGAGGAGTACAGAGGTGGGGAAGCTGATTGGCCTGATCACTGGCCAGGCATAGGTATCCCACCCATGCACAAATTTTGTGCACCAGGCCTCTAGTAAATAAAATAAAATCACTGTCTATAGCTCTGATTTCATTCTGGGGAGTTTGGCTTGGAATTTAAAAGGCAATTCTAGAGTACCAGATGATATTAGGGAACGTTGGAAAGGTCCAACATAGACCTGGGAATCTGAAAGGTTTGGTCTATGTGTAAGGCTTTGAGTATGGCCCCAGAAAAACATGAGAAAGCAAAAGGCTGACATTGAGACACTGCACAAAGAGGCAGGGAAAGTGAAGGCTCTCTTACAAACTGCTTGAAGTTTAAAGGTGTTCTTATCACACCGATCTGTTGCAAAGGGTGGAAAACTTATAGGTAAGGTCATTAAGTGAATCATCTGACTAAGCATTGATTCAACACTGAAGTATACTGATCTGGGTGTGCCCCATAGGAACTCAGGCTTAAAAATGAAAAGAAGAACTTAACAACAACAAAAACTACCAGCTAACAAAGAACTCACTGGCCACACACTTCAGGGGATGCAGAATCCATAGATTTAGTTCAGGAGAATTGATAACCACACAGAAAGAATAAAGAGTAAAGAGATGAAAAACACACACATAGTAATGACAATACACCTTAGAGGTTGGGAAGGGTGGAGCTGAGGAATCTGACACCCTGGTCGTTTTGTTAGCTACAATTTCCAGTGTTCAACAAAAAAGATTGTGAGGCATGAAAAGAAATAGGAAAGTATGTCACATACACATGGAGAAAAAGATCAAGTATACCCTCAGAGGCTCAGATTTTTAACCTAGTAGACAAAAACTTTAAATAAACTATTATAAATATGTCCAAAACACTGAAAACAACCATGTCTAAAGAAGCTATGCCAACAATGTTTCACAAAATAGACCTTATCAATAAAGAGATAAAACTTACAAATATTAACCATATAAAATTCTGCTGTGAAATTACAATACCCACATTATTTTTTTAGTAGAGTGGCTCAACAATAGATTTCATCAGGCAGAGAAAAAAAAAATCAGCAAACAGGAAGATAGCTCCATAGACATATTATCGAATCTGAGAAGCAGAAAAAAGCTAAAGAAGAAAATTGAACAATGCCTCATAGACCTGTAGAACACCATAAACTGACATGTGCATAGAGAGAGTCCCAGAGAAAAATAAAAAGAGGCAGAAAAAAATTCTGAATAAATAATGGCCTAAAACTTTTCATATTTGATGAAAAATGTTACCTGACACATTAAAGAAGTTCAACAAATTTCAAGAGGAAGTTATTCAAAGTTATTCACACCTAAACACATCATGGTCAAATTGGCAAAAATCAAAGCCAAATTGAAGAATGTGAAAGCAAGAAGACATAAACAATGCACCATGTGTACAAGGAAGCCAGTGTTAGGAAAGTAGGAAAGACCCTGGTTACTTCTTCATTTGTTAGTGTGTAAATTCAGAGGATATATTCATAATCAGAAATAATGTTAGTGTCCCAAATGTTCTTTCAAAGAGAGTGAAAAATGTTTCAACTAAATCATAATAGAAGTTGCATAATTTATCAGGAGTTATAAATGCCAGAGCATTAAAGAAATTAATCCAATTACCAAAACCTGGTCTTACTAATCATCTTTGGAGTTGATCTTCTTGGGCCTCAAAGTGGGACCCTAAAGTCAAAAGCATAATAGTTAATGAGGCTCAAAATCTTGTGACATTAAACATTTTCACTCCTTTTATATATATCAGAAATCTTAGTTCCTTAACCCCTGTGTTAGAGGAAAATTCAATGGAATCTTTTGTGTCTCTAATAATATAAAAGGTTTTCTCAGGTGAGTAGTCATTTGTGATACTCACTTGCTCAACAAAATATCTTTTTTTTTTTTTTTTGATTGATGGTGCCCTATGACATTGTGCAGAAGAATAGACTAACCTTGATTGATGAAAGAGAGAAACTGTGCTATATAAGAATGTGATACAGAGGAGTGGTGTGGTTATTGATTCCTGTTATATGGCTTTCTTTTTTCACCCTATTAACATTCCTATAGGCACATATTTACAGAAAAAGGATGAAATACCTGTAGCTACACTTATATAAAAATGTTAGGGTCTTATTAAATCAGAGCACACTCTCTAAAACAAATATGTGGAATATATTTGCATTCTTTTAAGAAAAACCTATATCTTGTCTTTAATATGAACAGATAAGTTTTTACTTACATGCAATAATAAAATCAAGTATATGACCCAAAATTATTATTCACAAGAAAATTCTACTTGTTTCTCTTAGGTTTCAAAGACTCGACAAATTTATTGATTCCCAGCAAACCAAGAAATGTCAACAACAGAAGCACCTTGATATGCTTAGAAAATAAATAAATGAATAGACTCACAATAAATGCATTCTTGGTCAATATTAATTTAGTAAAATGTCATGCTCTTAAATCAATCTTAGACATTAACATTGCATATTAGAAATTATTAGTATTTAGAAAACACCTTAGAAATAAGAATGTAACATTTTAAATCCATTATTTTACAACTTTATATAATCAAAGATCTGACCCTTTGGTATTGCACCCTACCTATTACACACTGGTACACATGTTGAGAACCCTGCAGACTAGTAATTATATTATATTAGAGGCCCGGTGCACAAAAATTCATGCACTCAGCAGGGGGGAGGGGGTTCCCTCAGCTGGCCTACACCCTCTCACAGTCTGAAACCCTTCGGGGAATGTCCACCTGCTTGCAGGGTAGGACAGTTGGAGGGGACTCAGGCCTGCAGGGGAGAGAAGTTGGAGGGGACCAGGCCTGCAGGGGAGGGCAGTTAGGGGTGACCAAGCCTACAGGGGAGGGCAGTTAGGGGCAATCAGGCTGGCAGGGTAGCAGTTAGGCATTAATCAGGCTGGCAGGGGAATGGTTAGGGGGTGATCAGGCTGTCAGGCAGAAGCGGTTAGGGGCAATCAGGAAGGCAGGTAGGTGAGCAGACGGGAGCCAGCAGTCCTGGATTGTGAGAGGGATGTCCGACTTCCCGTTTAGGCCCAATCATACCAGGATCGTGCCTAAATGGGCAGTTGGAAATCCCTCAAGGGGTCCCAGATTGGAGAGGGTGCAGGCTGGGTTTCAGGGACCCCCCCCTGTGCCGAATTTCGTGCACCGGGCCTCTAGTATTACAAATAAGATCTGAATATTAATGGTTAGCTAATTCTCTATAATCTTTACTATGAATTCCCTAGAAAGATTAACATTTACAAATATATAGCAAGGGTCTTAGTGGCAACAGGGTATTATAATGAAAGATCTAATCATTCACATTCTTTTCCTAATTTTAAAATACTTTTTAGATGATCTATGTAGCTGTTTACTTTTTTAAAAAATTAATTGAATTGAAAGTCATCAGTAAAGCTCTACTTCTAGTTATTTATTTATGTACTAGAGGCCCAGTACTTGAAATTTGTACACAGGTAGGGTCCCTAGAGGGTGCTGGCTGCCAGCCGGGGCCTTCCTTTGTTCTGTGCTGCCCTCTGGTGGTCAGCACACATCATAGTTAGTGATCGAACTCTAGGTTGGTCTAACTCCTGAGGGGACACTTTGCATATTAAGCTTTTATATATATATATATATAACAGCTATTAGATATTGAGTTTTTCCTTATTTATTACCATACATATATAAATACATTTTTTCTTATTAGCATATATATATGTACTATTAATTCTGACAATAATGAGAAGTAGTTGCTAATACTTCTGCTATTTAATACATGAGGAAATTGAAGCAAGCAGTTTAACTATTTTGTCCTAGGTATCACTTAAGCTACTGAGTGAGGGGACCAGAATTCTAATATTGGCCGTTTGACTCCCCTGATCATGTCTTAATATTGTCCTTTTTTTGAATAGATGTATAAGTATGTGATGTAAGTGCATTTATATAATAGCATGCATATTTAAATGTTATTTATCCAGCTATACAGAGGTTTTCTTTTATTTATTTTTTATTTCACTCTTGGTGAAGAGGCAATACTATGTTGAATAGCAGAACATAGTATTTGCAAGTGAAGTTTAAGGACAACAAATTTAACAAAGCTTTTCTGAATATATTTATAAATTAAAAAATAAGAAAACTTCCTAAGTAGATGGCAATGGAAGTTTGAACACAGAAGTAAAGAAACTTTACTTCTCCTTGCAATGATTAAAAAAAAAAAAAGCATTGTTATCTAGTAAATGATTCATTACCACATTCATTTTGATTCTCATATCTTCATGTTTTGATTTTTTAAACCAATGGTAGTGACATTGATGACTTAATATCTTATGATTTATCTCAAACTTTTAGATTATTGTTCATTTTTAAATTATGCTGGATTGAATTTTCTTTCAAATGATAAATCTTTCTGAACCTTGTCGTCTGAACCTTGTAAGCACTAAATAGACTCTTTCTTCATACCTGACAATATTGTAAGATTAGAAGATAGGATTATAGTTTAATATAAGAATATTGATTGAAAACAACCTAAAGACTGACCATGTTGACAAAGAGTGTATATTTCTGATATTTACCGATACTGAGATCAATACATTTCACAATGAAAGTAATCCTCATTAAGTTATATATCACTTCAATTTCATCTATGTTTATAAAAACTATCAATTATGTTTAGGTTAAATGATTTACTCTTTTGTAAACTTTAGCTTATTGTAAGTCTAAAGCTTTCGAGACCAAAAAGCAATTTGATATCATCCAATCCTTTAATGTTTGCATAGTTTTTACTTTAACCTTTAAAATGTTGTTATGATTTATGCATTGCTGCATCTTTCCAAAGGTTAAAAGCAAGACACACCTATGCAAGGTACCAAGAGAATAGCCTACATTTCTTGCTTGTATCCCAATTGTCACAATAGATTGGCCTCATACATTTCAATAAAATTTAATTATATATTTTAATTCCCTGAATGTTTTTATTAAACCAAGAAGTTCATAAGTTAATAGTTTCATTTTACTTTGCTGCGTTTGAATTTTGAGAATGAAATGGTAGCAGTAAATGAAAATTTCTACTAATAAACACATTTATTTTTAAAATCCTATTATAAATCAGAACATAAGCTAGCATTTCAATGCTAAATATCATCTGTTTTCATTTTTCATACGTTGTGTTCTCAGGAAATGCAAAATTTGTGATAGGAACAGCACCAATAATTTTTTTTAAAATACATTTTATTGATTTTTTACAGAGAGAAAGGGAGAGGGATAGAGAGCTAGAAACATCGATGAGAGAGAAACATCGATCAGCTGCCTCCTGCACACTCCCTACTGGGGATGTGCCCGCAAGCAAGGTACATGCCCTTGACCGGAATCGAACCTGGGACCCTTGAGTCCGCAGGCCGATGCTCTATCCACTGAGCCAAACCGGTTAGGGCAATATAATTTATTTTTATATACTCTGATTTAAAATTCAGTTTCACTGTAGTTTGGAAATGATCTGCATCAAATCTTCATATATATACATATATATATATATATATATACTAGAGGCCCGGTGCACGAAATTCGTGCATGGAGGGAGGTTGTACCCCAGCCTGTACCCTCTCAGCCCAGCCTGTACCTTCTCCAATTTGGGACCCCTCAAGGGATGTCCGACTGCCCGATCCCTGGGATCGGGCCTAAACGGGCAGTCGGACATCCCTCTCACAATCCAGGACTGCTGGCTCCCAACTGCTTGCTTGCCTGCCTTCCTGATTGCCCCTAACCGCTTCTGCCTGCCAGCCTGATCACCCCCTAACCACTCTGCTGCCAGCCTGTTTGCCCTCAAATTCCCTCCTCTGCCGGCCTGGTCACCCCTAACTGCCCTCCCCTACAGGGTTGATCACCTCCAACTGCCCTCCCTTGCAGGCTTGGTCCCTCTCAACTGCCCTCCCTTGCAGGCCAGGTGCCTCCCAACTGCCCTCTCCTGCTGGCCATCTTGTGGTGGCGATCCTGTGTCCACATGGGGGCAGGATCTTTGACCACATGGGGGCAGCTATATTGTGTGTTGCAGTGATGATCAATCTGCATAGTACTCTTTTATTAGATAGGATAGAGGCCTGGTACAGGGGTGGGGGCCAGCCGGTTTGCCCTGAAGGGTGTCCCTGATCAGGGTGGGGTACCCTTGGGGCGTAGGGTGGCCTGAGCGAGGGGCCTGTGGTGGTTTGCAGGCCAGCCACGCCCCCTGGCAACCCAAGCAGAGGCCCTGGTATCTGGAATTTATTTTCCTTCTACAATTGAAACTTTGTAGCCTGGAGCGGAGCCAAGCCAAGCTCCCTCCGAGGCCCAAAGCTATTTGTGTTGGGGTTATAATTGAAACTTTGTTGCCTTAAGCGGGTGGGCCCGGCCAGGGTGTGTGGAAAGCTTTGCTTCCCCTGTTGCCGGCAGCAACCCTGGCCTGCTCTCTCAAGCTCCATTCTGCCGCCATTTGTTTGAATTTGTTTACCTTCTATAATTGAAACTTTGTAGCTTGAGTGGAGGCTTAGGCCTGCAATGGCTGGCAGAAAGCTTGGCTTCCTCTGTTACCTAGGAAACCTTGCTCTCTGTGGCTGTAGCCATCTTGGTTTGGGTTAATTTGCATGCTCGCTCTGATTGGATGGTGGGCGTGGCTTGTGGGCGTGGCTTGTGTCGGAGGTATGGTCAATTTGCATATTTGTCTATTATTATATAGGATATGTTGCATAGACTCTTTTAAATTATTATATAATTGGCCTTTGCCACAGTGCCATCATAATTTTTTAAAGTATACATTTTATATGTTTCTGTCATTTGTTTGTGTGACTATCAAGCTGTCTAATCCATGAAGCCCTGAATGCTCATAATTTTTAATGGGTAATCAGTCCTTTGTCCATGAGTTCACCTTTCAAAAACTGGAGCAACATATGACTCCATGATTTACATCACTCATCAGTTAATTTTCTGGCTCTAAAGCCAAATTTTTATTAACCATAGTAATTCATTTTCAGTGGTAAAAATTGAAGCACAGTATAGAGATCTAAAAAGCTACACTTGCAGAACAAAAGCATTTGAAACTTTCTTTGGAGAAAAAATGTGGTTTAAAAGCAAAGAAAAATAAGAGAAAAGTACAATCTTTTAATGTACAAGGTTATATGTGTTTTCCCTTAACACATATACATGTTTATTTTTCCTGAAATATTCTCCTCACATAGGACTATCAATTTTCTTCTGGTAATTCTTTCATTCTTATCTTAGATTCCATTTCCTGTGAAAAGATTTCCTTTACTTTCAATGTTAAATTTGTTCATTTCACACTCTCACATAAGATTATTATATATACTAGTAATCTTTATCTTTTTGACTGTATAGCCACTTTCTAGACAGATTGTACAGAGAGAAATGAGACACTTTATGTTTTCTGTTTTGTACTAGTTCATGCTCCAGAACTTGCATAATAAATGGGTGATGGATGGATGGATGGATGGACGGATGGACAGAAGGAAGATCACTTATGTATATAAATGAATTGGTGCCTGTACACCCTCTCCATCTTCTTAAGTAGTCATCATCTTTGGAAGCAACAGGATCTCTCCAAAAATTCTCACATGCCACAACCTTATCACTTTGTATGTTCTGCCCTCTATTTCCATTGTAAGTAGCCATACTTAGGAAAGGGATACTTCGAATATGCTGACATCTTTCATAAAATTAATCTGCATGGAGAGGTCCTAGATGCTCTTATTCAAACTTCTCCCTATGCAACAGAGGCCCAAAATCCACATTCCTTTTAGAAAACAAAATAAGTGGAAATAATGTCATACCCAGCTTCTGTCAGTTTACTTCTGTTGATAAGTCAATGATGTCAATTTGTACCAGGATAGGAAAATGGGATCATGATATTGATAATAAAAATAAGAATAATGAAAACTATTGTATGATGTAAAACAAATTGTGTAGTGTTTTAAATATATGTGAACACTTCCTAGCTTCTCTTTGAGAAATTGTTTAAAACCGAAAAACGTGTGACATAGATCATTAGGTGAGAAAAGCAAAGACATTCTAATAAAATTTTCTAATATGAATATTCCCAGTTGTACTGCTTATTTTCCTCTTTTTTATTTTTATTTATTTTTTATTGAGGTATTATATGTGTACATATCTTACCATTGCCCCCCCACCCCACACCCATACATGCCCTCACCCCCCCGAGTTTTGCGTCCATTGGTTATGCTTATATGCATGCAAACAAGTCCTTCGTTTGATTTCTTATCTCCCCCACCTCTCCCTAACCTTCCTCCTGTAATTTGACAGTCTGTTTGATGCTTTACTGTCTCTGTATCTATCTTTTTGTTCATCAGTTTATAATGTTCTTTATTATCCATAAATGAGTGAGATCATGTGGTATTTTTCTTTCATTGACTGGTTTATTTCACTTAGCATAATGTTCTCCAATTCCATCCAGGTTGCTGCAAATGATGAGAATTCCTTCTTTTTTATGGCAGCATAGTATTCCATTATATAGATGTTCCACAGTTTTCTGATCCAGTAATCTGCTGACGGGCACCTAGGCTGTTTCCAAATCTTAGCTATTGTAAATTGTGCTGCTATGAACAAAGGGGTGCATATATCCTTTCTGATTGGTGTTTCTAGTTTCTTCAGATATATTCCCAGGAGTGGGATTACTGTGTCAAATGGGAGTTCCATTTTCAGTTTTTTGAGGAAACTCCATACTGTTCTCCACAGTGGCTGCACCAGTCTGCATTCCCACCAGCAGTGCACGAGTGTTCCTTTTTCTCTCCATCCTCGCCAACACTTGTCGTTTGTTGATTTGTTGATGATAGCCATTCTGACAGGTGTGAGATGGTACCACATTGTTGTTTTGATTTGCATCTCTCGGATAATAAGTGACTTTGAGCATGTTTTCATGTGTCTCTTGGCTTTCCTTCTGTCTTCTTTTGAAAATATTCTGTTTAGGTCCGTTGCCCATTTTTTTATTGGATCATTTTTCTTCCTTTTATTAAGTTGTATAAGCTGCCTGTAGATGTTGGAGATTAAACCTTTATCAGTGATAGCATTTGCAAATATGTTCTCCCATAGAGTGGGCTTTCTTGTTGTTTTGTTGATGGTTTCTTTTGCTGTACAAAAGCTTTTTATTTTGATGTAGTCCCATTTGTTAATTTTCTCTTTAGCTTCCATTGCCCTAGGGGCAGTGTCAGTGAAGAAGTTCTTTTGGCATATGTCTGAGATTTTGTTGCCTGTGGATTCCTCTAGTATTTTTATGGTTTCCCGTTTTATGTTTAAGTCCTGTATCCATTTTGAGTTTATTTTTGTGTATGGTGTAAGTTGGTGATCTAGTTTCATATTTTTGCATGTATCTGTCCAATTTTCCCAATACCATTTATTCAAGATATTTTCCTCTTTATAAATAGCTTCACTTAAAAGCATTTTGATTAAAATAAGTGATTATTCAACTGAATTGGTAAGTCAATGTTATCTAAATTATTGAAAGGTTTTTACATTTTTACTAAGCTAAGCTAAATTCTATCATAATGGCATAACAACTGCTATGCCAAGGTGGATATGTGTGTGTGTGTGTGTGTGTGTGTGTGTGTGTGTGTGTGTGTGTGTGTGAAAATTCATGTGTGGATATGTGTGTGTGTGTGTGAAAAATTCATGCACTAGAGGGGGGTCCCCTCTGACAGTCTGGGAGCCCTCAGGGGTGGGAGGTGACCTGGTGATCAGAGGAAGGTGACGCCCCTATCATACCTCTGCTGCTGCCATTACCGATTGCACAAACCTCGGCTGGCCCTGGTTACCTGAGCCTTGTGTGGTCCTGGGCAGCTGGGCAGCCACCATCTGAGGCTTGCCTGTGCCTCGGGCCAGCCCTGAGTGGCTGGGGGGCTGAGGGGACTGGGGGAACTCCAGAGGCAGGCACACGGCAAGGCTGGGCCCACTAGGGAAGGCCTGGCCTTGCTGCGTGGCTGCTGCCCCAGCAGGGCTGAGGGGACTGGGCGCCACCATCTTGTGGCTGTGGGCGCCACCATCTTTGAGGGCGTGATAATCAATTAGCATATTCCCTTCTTATTGGTTGTGGGTACCACCATCTTTGTGATGGCATGAGGGTCAATTAGCATATTCCCTCTTTCTTAGATAGGAGATATATATTACTGTTAGTAATTTTACCCATTCCCTATAATGCAAGACCAATGTGAATAAATGACACAATTATAACAGGTCAAGGTGGACTGAAAACTATAAAACATTTACTTAGTTGACTTTGGTGAAAGTTTATAGTATTCAGAATCAGATAGTTTTTGTCTTGGTCCTTTTGTTTTTCTCTCTTAATGTCCCTCCTGTTACCATGCTCTGACATCAAGGAAACATAAAGGAAATCAAGAAAGCCATATTACCTTTATCCATTCTATAGTAAAGTATTGTTTTGTTTACTTGGTTATATCCATCTCTAAATAATAATGGAGAAGGAAAGTGTACTTCTTGATATGAGCCTTGCTTCTATTTGTCATTTTTCCTGCTTATTTTTGTAATTTTCCATTGTATCTTTCAATCATTGAATGTACTTTTCTAGAAACAGCTAATTAAGACAGTTATCTATACTCACTTTTCAAGTCGCTGTAATTGGTTCTCTTCTAAAGCACTCACTTTAGATCGAGCTCATCAGGGTCAGTGAAGATCTGGAGGGAGGAGAATGAGACAGAATCACAGGCTCTGTCAGGCAGCCTTCCTTCAATTAAGGTAACCACTCCCTCCACTTGCCTCTTTAAGAAGCAGAACATGAATATTAAAAGGTAACCCTGGACACTATACCTCCTCTTCTGTTTTTCTGCACATGGCCTGCACCTTTTTGAATTGTTGCTTTATTAATTTCCCTTCAAATTATCAAATTTGTGTCTGCCACTTTTGCCCTCTTGATCCTGACTGACCATCCATTTCTTCCTAAAATATATTTCCTTTCATCTGTTCTAATAGCCCCAACTTCTGCTTTCCTGTCCAGAATCCTTCATGGAGCCAATCCTTTCCCATGCCCATCCTGCATTCTGTGGCTTTCTAGATGCCCCTCCTAAAAACCCTCTATTATTCGCTACCCCATTGTTTAAATTATCTTCTGTTTGGATGTCACACTTGAACTTATGGTACAAGTGCATGTTAAATGATTTCCCCCAAAACTGACCACATCATCTTCCACTCACACATCCACTTATTTCTGAGTTTATTGAATGATTGTCCATCTACCAAGTTGCTGAAGCTAAGAAACTGAGCTAACTGTGGCTACTTCTGATTAATTCCCTACCTCCATTCACTAAAGTCTATCATTTCCATGTCTTAATGTCTCTTCTTCATTATCATCCCTTAATTTAACTTTTATTGTTATTAACTCAGTTCAAGCACAAATGATCCTTCCACTGAATGAGTCGAGTGCCTTCCTTACTGAGACCTATTGTGGTGCCTCATGCCTCACTGAGGCTTTAAACCGAGCTTCCATCCTAAACATTGGTCTTCACCGGACTAACTCCAATACCCACTTAAGTGTTTGGCTTTACAAAGCCACCATCCTCTCTAGGAAGCTGCTCCTGCCTTCCTTTCCTTGGTTACATGCTTAATCAGGAATCTACAGCAAAGTATTCATATGTCTCCTAAAGCATTTATCACTTTGATGCATAAATATATCTGTTCATTAGTCTTTGAGACCAAGGGCATTATATCTTTAATTATTAATATAGTTCGTGTAACAGTGTAAGCACACATTTGACTAAAAATCACATGGAAAAAAAATAAAATAATACATAAACACTCTTCTCAAATAATTTATTTTAGCGAGTGTGCAAACACATTGTGATTAATGTAAGGGAAGTAAGTTCCCCCCTGAAGTGAGCAGATTGCCCAGCAGGTGCTGTGGTGCCCAGGATGTATATTCCCTGCCCCATGGACTAGTTTTCAAACACAAAATTCAAAGTAAAATGAGGACTTTTGAAATCATTCTGAGATTATGCAAGTGAATAATTTGATTTTTCACATAATTTTCACTCTAAATAAATTCTCTTATTTTTAGTGGATATGCCACTCTAAGGGGAGATTTTGCCTGCTGAGGGAAGAGATTGCTACTGGGAAAGACAGCATTGGATTAAGCTAAGGTTGCACTTAATTTTGTTTCTCTTCAAAGTTCCCATTTATGGGGAATAGCTGTATCCTGTGAGAAGATTGTCCAAGTAAACTGGGTGAAGATCAATTCTGCTTTCAGCCTGCAATAAAACTGTCATAGGGATTTACCAAATAAGATAAAATAATGATCGGCAAAGAGGAGCGGGATCGGCAGCTCAGGCAGGCTAACAACATTGCAGCGTCCTGCCAGCCTGAAGAAAGGAGACCTAATGATAATAATAAAAATCTGGACTTGTTATTGTGTGTTGATTTCTGTTTTCATTTCAAGCTGCAAATTGCAGAATTCAGACCTGTAAATATTTGTAGATGAAACAAGAAACATTCACTTAAATACTTCTCCGTGGAGAGGATTCAATAGTGACAGTTCTCTCTTTTAAGCCAATATTTTATACTCTCACAGAAAGGAGAGGCCTATCAATATTTTAACATCAGTGTTGCACCCGTCCTTATTTAGCCACTTGTTTGTGAGTGTCCTCTGATGATAGTAAAAATGTCTGCTCTGGTTTCCAAATAAAGCTTCACAGTAAAAAATAACGGGCCATTAACAGTAACTTAATGAGGATATTTCTGCATCCTAAACTTAGAATTTAATGATCTCTTAATTACACCAGTGTCATCTATCTAAAATAAGAAATGCCACTAAATGTATTATGGGAAATGTATCTTTCCCAATAGCTTTTCGTTTAATCACAATGGCAATTAAGAATTCAAATTTGTGTTCACGTTTTAATCTAATGTAATCATTAAATAAAAGTAATATAAAACTATGCTCTTTCAGAAATTTAATTCTAATTACCCTGTGGATATTATAAAGCGAATATGTGCTGAATAGTAGTCAGCCTTAATAGAAAAAGGAAATCCTGCCTTTTGCAACAACATGGATGAACCTGAGAACATTATATCAACCAGAATAAGCCAGTCACAGAGAGATAAATACTGCCTGATTCCATTTACAAAAGGTATCTAGAATAATCAGACTTATACATGCAGAGAATATAAGAAGTGGCTACCAGGACTGTGGGGGTCATGAGGCAAATGTGGAGATTTTATACAACAGTATTAGTTTTAGTTATGCAAAACAAATGAGTTCTAGAGATGTGCTGTGCAACACAGTGCCTGCAGATAACAGTACTGTAGTGTTCACTTCAAAATGCGTTAGCATAGGTCGCACATTAAGTATCCTTACCACAAAAAACAAACATATACCCTCCCCCCCGTCCACACACACATATACCCACAAAACACAAAGGCACAAAGGAACCTAGGAAACCCTGGGAGCTGTTGGATACATCTATAACCATCATTGTATTGTGGGTATTTACATATGTCCAAACTCATCAAACCGTATACATTAAATATGTGCAGTTTTTTGTATATCAATTATACTTCAATAAATGTATCAAAGCTATGAAATGAAAGATAGTGAAATAAATACGTACTTACTGTAACCCAAGGAAATATTTAGATGGTTTACCTCATGAAGGATGTGTGTTAACCAGTTTTAGACAACTGAGTCAATTGTGTAATTAAATACTGCACTGGTAATCGCTAATTTTTCATAACTTGCTAAGCTGATTATTATGGTCTATGAAAGTGAGGGCACCATGACTCATAATGAAGTCGAGCCAGGATCTTGGTAGTCATCCTATCTTTTTGTTTCTAATGAAACAATTTGGTCTTTCTCTTTTAACTGAACTTTTCTTCAGTATCTCAAATCAATTTTGGGATGTAAAGGTATTTGAGTAGCTCAAGACTCACCTTATATTCCTCAAAAGTAAATCACTCGATATTTTAATTCTATCCTAAGGAGGGTTTTATTTATTACAATTTGAGCTCTTCACCATCTATACTAATAAAAGGTAATATGCTAATTAGACCAGGTCAACTGGCCATCTCCCAGACATCTGGATGACCTTCCAGATGACCTTCTGGATGACCTTCTGGACGAAGCTGGGGCTGCGAGGGCCGAGCCCCTTTTACAAATTTCGTGCATCGGGCCTCTAGTCCTATCTAATAAAGAGGGAATATGTTAATTGACCGCCACACCCTCAAAGATGGTGGTGCCCACAGCCACAAGATGGTGGCGCCCAGTCCCCTCAGCCCTGCAGGGGCGGCAGGTGCGTGGCACGGCCGGGCCCGCCCCCAGGTGGGTCCAGCCATTCCACATGCCTGCCTCCAGAGTCCCCCAGTCCTCTCAGTCCCCCAGCTGCCCAGGGCCGGCCTGAGGCTCAAGCAAGCCTCGGATGGCAGCTGCCCAGCTGCCCAAGGTTGCCTGAGGCTTAGGTAACCAGGGCCGGCTGAGGCTTGTACTGCTGGCAGTGGCAGCAGCAGAGGTGTGATGAGGGCTTTGCCTTCCTCTGATCAGTGGGTCGCCTCCCACCCCTGAGGGCTCCCAGACTGTGAGGGAGCAGGCTGGGCTGAGGGACCCCCACTCCAGTGCATGAATTTTCATGCACTGGGCCTCTAGTATTATAATAAAGGAAAAGTGAACTGCTATAAATTGGTAATTGATGTATGCAAATTTCAAAGATAAGCAGAAAAAAAATCACAATCATATTCTTAAAAGTTGTACTAGTATGTCACTTTATAAACAATATAAGGAAGTCATTCCATGGTTGTTTATAAGTTAAAAATTCTAGGAGTCTTTGTAATAATAGTTCATTTTACTCCTCTAATATGTAAATAGATTGAAAATCTTAAAACATTTAAAATATATGTAATGAGGAAAACATTTAAATAGTACAGGAATGCAATACAATTTAAGGCCACATATAGTTAGTTCAAACTACTCTGTGACAACTAACAGTACATAATCTGTAATGATCTAAATTTGTCCCCCATTTTTCAAATTTTATTTATCCCTGTTGGTATATGCAGACATAACAAATGTTCCTCTTTTTTCCCAAGGTACAATTAGAATTCTTATTTCTGTTAGAGAGTGTGTCTATGTGGCAAGGAGAAAGTGTATTCTACTGAACAATAGCAATCAAACATTAATGTGCCAAGATTCAACTGGTGATCTGGTCAAAGTGCAGATTTTGTTTCATTCAGTCTGGAATGGGGACACAGAATCTACCTTTGCAGCAATCTTCTGGGGGCTTATGATGGTGTTTTTAGGCAGATAATTTGCATATCAAGAGAATCAAATTTAATGGGTCCAGGGGCTTTTGTCTTTTAGTAATAGAGGAATAGCTTCTTTAAAAGGAAATGTACCACAAATAACACTTATAAACTTTGGACAAAATATTAAAACAAACAAAATACAACCAAGTAAATCCATCAAGGAGCAAATAAAAGTATGCAGAAACTGGAGCAGAATGTACATGTGAAAGAAATTAATAGCAGTTATTGACTTTCTCATCTTCTGTGAATTTTCCCCAGAGGGCAAGCTTCGGTTAGTATTCTATACATTTTGTGTAGAATTATAGTAGTTATTGATGTAAATAATATTTTCCTCAGTGTGCAGGTGTGAATGGTTATCTCCAAAAACTATATATTCACATCTTAATCCCTGGAGCTAATCAATATCACCATATATCAGGTCTATGAAGATACAATTAAGCATTCTGAGAATTGATCATCCAAATAGGCCCTCAGTCAATACAAATATCCCTGTAAGAGTCATGCAGAGCAGAGAAACACAAACACACAGAGGGAAGTAATGTGAAGATGAAGACAGAGATTGAGGTGCTATTACTATAAGCCAGGCAACTCCAGGGCACCCGGGAGTCACCAAAACCAAGAAAGGCCAGAAATGGGTCATCACTCAGCTCCCTGGGGAGCATGGCCCTGGGGATGCCTTTTCTCCTGCTTCTCTGCTACAGATGACTGCATTATCTGCAGGTCTGCTCTGCTGAGTTCTCAGGGACCCATACCTGGAATGAAAGCCCAGGCCTTCACTAGGCTGATGTTTCACCGTCATTAGGAAGCGGTATTCTGGTTAAGCTTTCCAGCATGCCCACTGCGGCTACTGCTTTTGTATGCGTGTGTTAGGTTTCCCGTGGGTGATGGGATGAGGCGAGGGGAGTTTGGTTGGGTTGTATGTGTGAGGAAGAAAGTGGAAGTCGACTGATCCAGATGGTATTATTTTATTAAAATATATTTTATTGATTTTTTACAGAGAGGAAGGGAGAGGGAGAGAGAGTTAGAAACATTGATGAGAGAGAAACATCAATCAGCTGCCTCCTGCACACCCCCACTGGGAATGTGCCTGCAACCAAGGTACATGCCCTTGACTGGAATCAAACTCGGGACCCTTGAGTCCGCAGGCCAATGCTCCATCCACTGAGCCAAACTATCTAGGGCCAGATGGTATTATTATTACCCTCCAAAGTGCTGGACTCTTAGGGATCAGACCTAAACCAGCAGTCAGACATCCCTCTCACAATCCAGGACCACTGGCTCCTAACCACTCACCTGCCTGCCTGCCTAATGCCCCCAATAGCCCTCCCCTGCTGGCCTGGTCAACCCCAACAGTCCTCCCCTGCAGGCCCGGTCGCCTCCAACTGCCCTCCCCTCCCAACATAATCTCGCCCCTAACTGCCCTCCCCTGCTGCCCTGATCTCTCCCCTAACTGCCCTCCCCTGCTGGCCTGGTCACCCCCAACAGCCCACCCCTGCTGGCCAGCCTGGTCTAATTAGCATATTACCCTTTTATTATTATATATTTTTACTAAAAAATAGATATCCATCTAACTTATGCCTGCTAGTGAATCAGTGTTTACATTTTCCTTTAATATTAGTCCAGATCACAAATCTAATGAAATTACTGCTATGTGGCTAATTTTAAAATTTCTTATGATGCTGATTCGTTCTTAGCTGACCATGTTTATGGCTAGTCTCACCATAACTAAGGTGTAGCAAAACCTTAGGGTCTTCAAAATATAAGATGAATGTGATGCACTGAGGTGTTAGGAAGTTAGACATCAGTGGCTGGTGTGGGGCCTGCCCTGGGATCCTAAGTGGGATCGGACCTAGATTGCCTTCAAACCACCTCGCTATGGGCTGCCCAGCAGCCAATAGACCACCAACAGGCAGGTTCAGTACCAGCTGGTTCTTAGCTCAAGCTCAGAGGAAAAAGACATGACCTCAATGTGACTTTACTAGGGTCCTTGACTAATTATAATAAAATTTGCATTGCGTGTTGCCCGCCCCCACACACACACACACACACACACACACACACACACACACACACAATGGATTTTTCTGTATGCATATGAGTAAGGGCATGTACAGAAGAAATATAGTTATATAACCCTTTTCTGTCAATCATACCTGAATGTAAATAAAAGTCTCCACCCATAAAATTCCTCATTTAAACCCTTTAACCCAGGAGTTCAGGGCCATTATCTCTCTCAACTGGCCTGCTCCTTGTTTGGAGTGTATATTCAATAAACCAAACTTTGACCTTAAAATCTCTTCTGCATCGACAGGAAAAACCAAGTTTCCAGCCGGGAACCCCAATCAGTAACATGAAGGTAGTCAAAGAATGATTATCTAAGTTTGTAACTCCTTTGCAGATCTAATACAGGTGCTGAAGGAATTAAAAGTAGGATAATGGTGCCTTTAGGAATCAATAATACTGCTTAACTAATGCCCTTTGTCCTCGCAATAATACATCCTGAATATATAGATATTCCTTTATATATATCTCTTTATAAGTAACTTTATTGTTGTCACTATGACACATATAAATTCTCCTTTGTCTACCTCAACCCAGCTATTTATCTACATATCTCTATATCTATGATTATATCTCATTACTTTAAGGTCTCAATGTGACCTTATTAGAGTCACTTTAAAAAAAAAAGGTTACTAAAGAATTTCCTAATAATTACTTTTAGAAGGGTGATTATGTTTATAAAAGACAAGTAAATGCCAATTTAATTTATAATAAGTGTTAAGAAAGTAATTATGACAGGTTAATTGAAATTTATAGAACTGCTTTAACATAATTAAGCTCTCAGAGAAGCCAGAGAAATTGTTAGAAAATTCAATCATTAACTCCATTTTTATCTATATTTGTACTATAGACAGTAGTCTTCACACACACACACACACACACACAAGCCTTATTTCTGAATGGGTCATGATGTTTTTTTTTTGTTTGTTATTTTTATTTTTCATAGTGACAAAGTTATTTTTATATAAATAATAGAAGTTACCTTTTAAAAGACACTAAATAATTGCTCTTATTCCATGTAGTAGCTGCTTTAGATTTGTTCTATAATTTTAAGCTTCCACCCATGGACTCTACTAGTATTTTAAAACAAACTGGAACTGGGCACTAATCTGGGCAGGTCTTATTATGCTCTAGAAAATCTAGATCTTATTTTTGCTGACTTTCTCAACATTTCAACCTTTGGGATAGTTATAGAATAAATAATAAGATTTTTGGCATTTTCTTTGAAATAACAGCTGGGAGTGGGAAAAGGGAGAAAGCATAGACAGTATGAGTGAAACAAGATCATCCACATGTTGAAAACTTGAAACTGGATTAGAAAGACATGGAAGTTTATTTCATAGTCTTTCTACTTTTGTTTATGTGTAAAACTTTTCATAATAAAAATTTTAAAATACATATATACATTGCTTTGGTAATCCCTACTCTTTCCTACATCCTCAAGCAGTCTTGTATTTGTAAAGACTTTCCTTAGCATTCAAATATACTCTATTATTAGTAATCTTTTTTTAAAAATTTCTTTATTGATTAAGGTATCACATATTTGTCCTCATCCCCCCATTCCCATCCCACACCCCTCCCCACACATGCCCCCACCCCCCTGTAAAATAGACCACCCTAGAGGTGGGCCACATGCCCTTCTCTTCCCTGTCTGCATTGGTGAGTCAATCTTGAGTCAGCACCTCCCAAATGTATATATCGTCTTCATGCTTGACATTCCATATTCAGATGCCTTCTTTACTCATTTTTAAATTATTTACATTGCTTCCATATTCGGATTTTAGAAAGTTCAAGTTGATCTCTTATTTCACATATATACACACAGATATTACCTTCACTCACCCCTATATTAGGAAATGGTACTAGATTCTTTCAACTATGTCAGTCAATAAGCTGAAAGATCAATCTTGTTGTGTTCTTTTTTCTCCCTTCACTACATTCACTCCATAAGTGAATTGTATATTTTCTACTTATATAGTACAATCTAAATTCAACCACTTATTTCAACCTCAATGGTCAAATTCTGGTCTCAGACATTATTATCAAACTAGAGGCCTGGTGCACAAATTCGTGCATGGGTGAGGTCAGGCTGGGTCGGCTGGGAGGTGGGGCCATGGGTGGTTGGTGGGAAGGCCCCACTCCTGATGACCCACCACCCCGATTGGGGGCAGGGCCATGGGCAGTTGCCAGCTGGCCTGCCCCTGGTCAAACTCCAGGTCAAACTCCTGGGCGAGGGGACAATTTGCATATTAGCCTTTTATTATATAGGATACCTAGATTATTCCTACTACAACTTTTCAATCAATCCTGATGGCAATCTTGAATCACAGTCATGCTGCCAATCCATTTTCCTCATAGTAGCCCCAAATTTGTTTTGTTATTTAAATGCGAATCTTTTAAAAAGTTATTATATTACTGCTTAAAATTATTCAATGGCTTTTTATTGCCCATAAACCAAAATATAAATATCTTACTAAGATAACTAAGGTTTTGTATGTTCTTGTCCATATCTACCTCTGTGATTCCATGTGCTTTCTTTTAATCATTTGTCTTAACAACCAAATTAAAGACACTTGATTTTGTTTGCTTTCATATCCTTGAATATAACAATCTCTTTTCTATTTTAAAATATTTTGCATTTTCTGTTCCTAATCCAAGAAAAATATTTTTTCTACTCTATTAAGTGGTTATATTTTTATTAATCTTCTAAGTTTTTATGTTAACTATTCAGAGATATTTTTACTATCTTATCTAATATAGTTTCCTTCATAAACTTTTTTAAAAATACTAATTTCTTAACTGCACTTCAGTTTATAAATAGTTCACTTAACTGAGTACTTGGTTTTATATGTCCCCTTTCTAAACTGTAACCTTTATGAGAGCAACCATTTATTATTATTGTATTTGTTTTTGTTTGTGTTTATGCCTAGAGCAGTATATGATTAATCATTAATGTATTTATTGAGTGAATAAGTAAAATATATATTTAAGTTTTCAGGAACAAAAATATTTAGAGAACATTTCAATATTAATCTGTATTGTAATTAGTATAAATTCATCTGAGGTATAGTTCACAACATATGTTCATTAAAATAAAAACTATTCTATTGTTAAAATGTTATCTGCAAATCTTAAGATAGGATAATATAATAACTTCTAGAAACTATACTAATAGGCCCTATAGCATTGAGAGATAATTTTTGGAAATTGGACTTCCAGCATTTTCAAGGGAAAGTTGATCAAATTGTTATTTTGGATATGAAAGCAACATGTTACTTAAGAAATGTAGAAAGTTTATAAACACAAAATTTACCTGTAGAACTTCATAAAGGAATGTTAAAATCAAGTGTTTTTATACACAGTGATTATTTATTCTACCTTATAATCCTGTGATCTGGAAGTTATTTTCTTCTTATGGTGCAATAATTTGACTTTCAAAGAGTTTGAAAGAGTTGCAATGGTTTGATGAATGGTTTGTTGACTAACAGACATGTCAGGAGAAAATATGAGTCTTTAAAATGAGCAAAAGATTTCTGGGGGTCTTTTAAATGGTATGTTCGGCTTTGTCTTATTTTTTTGGAGTTATTTCATTTTATGGTTCTGCAGTTTTCATTTTCTTTGATTCTGTAAAATGAAGAAAACTGAAGATAGTGCAGGTGGGATTTTTTTTTTTTTTGTCCACAGAAATGCAAATTCCAGGCATAGATACAACTGTTTTCTACCACTTGTAAAGGTGGTTTCAACATTATATTTTATAGCCCTATAGATTTTAAATATTTTGCATCTCTTGGAAAATTTATTGGTCATTCCTGATTGTCTTTCTATATAAACATGTGTGTGTGTGTGTATGTGTGTGTGTGTGTGTGTGTGTGTGTGTGTGTGTGTTGGTCTCCGTAGTTTGCTGAAGCATCTTTCTGTGTGTAAATAATTCCTCATTAACTAGCATATGCTCCTTAAACTTAGTCTAGTCATACTTTATCAGAATCTTGGCAGCTCATTACTTTTATTGTTTTAACTTCACAGATTTAGAATGTACTACCAACATTGATGATTATTTGACTAGTACCTAGAAATGATTGAAAAAGACACTGTGTCCTACCAAGGAATCTTTGTGATTCTAGACAAGTAAAAATCCATTATACTCAAAAACTTAAGTCTGAAGAGGGGTTAACTAGCTCATATTGAGTCTCAGTAACATGCTCTAATCCCATCTAGATAACACAGTACTTCCATATTCCCACTAAAATCTATGGATTTATTACTTGGAGTTGTTATGTCTGACTCACTTGAGTTCCTGAGCAGACCTCCCAGATTATTTAGATCCAGGTCGCATCTATTATGCTTGCTTGCTGCCTGGGCATCCACTTACAAGCAATGCTTCACCATCGCCATGGATGGCACCTACCATCAACATACAGATTTAGCAGCAATGAAGGGTCTTCTGAAGTACCAATGCAGCTGTCTTATGGTAACAGAGGGAGTCTTTTTTTCACTCCAACTTTTATTAGGCTAGACTGAGCTCATTTGCATGGCACAGGGGACAGAATAAGCTCCTCTTCTATTCTGTGTTGTACTTTGTCACTTGAGCATTCAGGTGACACACCCTTAGCCCACTCAAACCTGTGTTTTAAAGGAACTCTCTTAGGAGCCAATAAAAACTGTTTTCATAGGAGACTCAGAGAGGAGAAGGATAAAGAGGGATTGCCATTACAAGGTCTAAGCAATAGTAATATCATTATTCCATTCTTGCTCTCTCAGTTCTCCCTACCTCAGCTTTACCCTTCAAGTCACAGGCCGCATCTCCCTTCACATCCATTTTCCTAATGCAAATGAACACACATAGCAGATTCCCCAATGGTCTGCTGCTCAGGGAGCTCCCATCCTATCTAATAAAAGAGTAATATTCAAATTAACCATCTACTCCGCTACACCCACAAGCCATGCCCAAAAGCCACGGCCACCAGCCAATCAGGAGTGAGTATGCAAATTAACCCCAAACAAGATGACTGCGGCCATGGAACGAGCAGGAGGAAGGCTTGGGTTTCCCTGGCGATGGAGGAAGTCAAGCTTTCCATACACCCTTTTGGGCCCAGGCCTCCACTCAAGGGTACAAAGTTTCAATTATAGAAGATAAATAAATGCCAATAGAAATGGTGGCAGCCAAGGAGCTGCAGAGAGCAGGTGGCTAGGGTTGCCCCTGGCGATGGAGGAAGCCAAGTTTCTGTAGCCCTGGCCTGCCTTGGTCTCCACTCAAGGCTACAAAGTTTCAATTATAGAAGATAAATAAATTCCAACAATAATGGCTGCAGCCACAGAGAGAGCAGGAGGCTTGGCTCCGCTCCAGGCTACAAAGTTTCACTTATAGAAGATAAATAAACCCCAGATACCAGGGTCTCCGCTTGGGTCACCGGGGTGTGTGGCCAGCCTGAAAACCACCACAGGCCACTCGCCCAGGCCACCCCATGCCCCAAGGGAACCCCACCTTGATCCGGGACACCCTTTAGGGCAAACCAACTGGCCCCCACCGATGCACCAGGCCTCTATCCTATCTAATAAAAGAGTAATATGCAGATTGACTATCACTCTAACACACAAGATGGTTTCCCCCATGTGGTCAAAGATCCTGCCCCTATGTGAACACAAGATGGCCACCACAAGATGACCAGCAGGGTAGGAAGTTGGGAGGGACCAGGCCTGCAAGGGAGGACAGTTAGGGGCAATCAAGCCTGCAGGGGAGGGCAGTTAGGGGTGACCAGGCCAGCATAGGAGGGAAGTTGGGGGTGACCGGGCCTGCAGGGAAGGGCATTTGGGTGGGACCCAGGCCTGCAGGGGAGAGCAGTTGGGGGGGACCAGGCCTGCAGGGGAGGGCAGTTAGGGGCAAACAGGCTGGCAGGGGAGCAGTTAGGCACCAATCAGGCTGGCAGGGGAGTGTTTAGGGTGTGATTAGGCTAGCAGGCAGACACGGTTAGGGGCAATCAGGAAGGCAGGCAGGTGAGCAGTTGAGAGCCAGCAGTCCTGGATTGTGAGAGGGATGTCTGATTGCCCATTTAGGCCTGATCCCACGGGCAATTGGACATCCCTCGAGGGGTCCCAGATTGGAGAGGGTGCAGGCTGGGCTGAGGGACACCACCCCATGCACAAATTTTGTGCACCGGTCCTCTACTATTTTTTATAAGTACCTATGGTCGCCTCCCAAGGAGCCTAGCTGTATTAGTTTTTCTATGATTGTGTAACAAATTACCACAGACTGATGGATTAAAATAACACAAATTTGATGGTTCAAATAAAAACAAATTCATTCTCTTACACTCTAGAAGCCAGAAGTCATAAAATGGTTCCAATAGTCCCAAACCAGAGTGTTGGCAGAGTGGATCGTCCTCTGCAAGGTCTGGAGTAGAATCTGTCTCTGCAGTGCCAGCTTCAAGAGCTACGTTCCTTGCATTCCTTGGCCCATGGCTCCTTTCTCATGTCCCAGGCCAGAGCAGCCTTCCCATATCACCTTCCTCTCTTCAATGTGTAGTCAACTCTGCATCTATCTCCTTCTCATAAGGACACTGTGATTGTATTTATGACCCACCAAATAATCTAGGATAATCTCCCCATTTCTTAATCTTTAACCTGGGACCTGCAAAGTCACCTTGTATATAAGGTAACATGCATCGGTTCCAGGGATTAATACCTGGATATCCTTGGAGACTATTATTCAGCCCATAACATCTGCTTGCCATTTACTACCTCCATGGTTGCTGCCACAGCATCAAAGAACAAATTACCAAACACTTGTAAGTGCTTTTATGCAAAAAATATTGAGTGGGAATTCAATGTAAAATTGGGAAGTAAAAATTTAGAAAAAACCAAAAACTAATAAGATGGAAGTACCACATAACCAGGGATATATTAATTACAAATTATGCTGACGTAAAATGATGCTGGTGTTTGTTGATAATGGAAAATCAATACTTTAAAAATGAAAAATGTTTCCATTGCTAAAAAATAAAACTTAAATACCTTTTTGAAAGAATAATACACATGTAAAAGATATTTCCTTCCAGGATATTGTGGGGGGATGGATTAAAAATAGAAGATAATGAACAAAACTTTGAATCATTATATACAAAGCAATATTGATATAGTTCCAGGAATAGCTACTGAGAAAATGGAGGTTCTTCTGCAGGTTTAATTATGTAAGAACTTGGAAAGGAATTCAGTGAAAACAACAGATGAAGATGTGTTAACACAATGCCTATTTTTAAAAATCATTATCTGGAGACTTGTTCAGAGATAGAATGATATAAACAGATTACATAAACTTAAATAGACTTCAAACTTTCATATAACATTAAGCTGTATTTTCTAGTTTTTATTTTAAACAGAAAAATATTTTCTCTAGAATCCTTGACATCCCTTCCATAAGCCATGTTAAAAGCATGTACCAACATGTATGGAAGATTGACAGAGAGATTCTATTGCAGATAACTCAGAAACCATAATTTTTAAAGTTATATTTAATATTAAAATAGTTTCTTTAATAGTAATTTGTACAGACACATTCACACGAACACCTTGAAAATATTTCCCGAGGCTGTCATATGAAAGCACCAAAAGCTGGGCTGCTTAAGCATCAGAAGTGTATTGTCTCACAGTGGGTGGAAGCTAGTAGTCTAAAACCAAGGTTTCAGCAGGATTAGTTCCTTCTGAGGGAAGGGAGAGAAAATCAGTTCCATGAGTCTCTCTGAGCTTCTGATTGCTTCAGATGTTCCGTGGCTTGTACACATTCTCCTGTTTTCACATGATGTTTCCTCTCTGTGGGTCTGTGTGTATATAAATTCATATGTGTATATATATATATATATATATATATATATATATATATATATATTATGTTTAGATACCCTCTAATAATGGCATTTGAACTTCCTCATCTGCAAAGACAATATTTCAAATAAATTCACATCTACAGGCACAGAGGTTAAGAATTCAACTTGATTTGGGGTGTCACAATTTGTTTATTCATTTGCTTGGTTATCAGTCATTTCTCACTATCAAAGAAAGTAGGGAAGTCAACATTTTCATAAAAATTGTGAAGAAAATATTGAAATGAAGAAAAACGATTTTTAGTTCCCTAAGAATTAGGATAGAACCAAGATTAATCTAATTCAGCGATTTTCAACCTTTTCCTACTCACGGCAAACATAAACTAATTAAAATTCCGTGGCACACCAAAAATATATATTTTGCTGATCTGACAAAAAAGAAGTATAATTTTGATTCATTCACACTGGGCAACTATTGTTGTGTTGGCTGTTGCCATTTTTAAATTTGACAATCGAAGGGAAAAGAGGTCAGTGCCCCTGACTAGATAGATATTGCATGTTTTAAAAATTCTTGCGGCACACCCTGTTGAAAAGCACTGATCTAATTTAAGCAGTGAGACACCATAGTCTAGCTTATAAAAAATATGCATTTAAAAGTCAGTCTCTCATGAGGAATAGCATTTCCTAAGCAACACTGGGTTAAGATGAATTTCAAGCATTGGTGATGAACAAAGCACCAATTCAATTCTATATGGATTTGTCTATGTGTGCAGACTTATGCACACATAAAAAGTCACATTTACCCTTTCATTATTTTATGAGTTGCATTTGAAAAAAGAGAAAGAATGTCAAATCCAACTTCTAAGATTTTTTTTAAGTTAAATCTTTCTCTAACATGTTTTCTTATTTTATGGATTCTATACATTTCCTTTAACTGTATTTTATAATTTTATTGTGATTAGTCTGTTATTTTATCATATCATACTCTATAATTTCTCCTTCTGCATAATTCTGCCCAAACATACTTCATATTTTGCTTCCCAAATTAATTACCTTACCTAAGCTCAATGAAAAATGTTCAACGCCTCTGTCCATTCCTATTGTCAACCCCAAGAAGAAATGTTATAAAGGACTCCTTATAGTTAATTGGGCTCAAATTCATAACCAGAGTCTAGCAGCCATTATTTAAAGAGACCCGTCACATATGTTGCATTTCAGGGGAAAGCCACAGGCTGGGCTGTCAAGCCTCCTCCACTATGTTTTTTCTACTCTAGGAGCTCCTCATAAGAGAACTCTTAGAGTAGAAATTTGACCAATAAGACTGAGACATTCCCTATCTAATTGGAGCTCCACATTTGCATCTTTACTGACCAATCAAAGCAGCTCCATTCCAACCAATTGAAACAGTGCTTTTTGGACCAATCAAACTGTGAGGATTTGGAGTCTTCATCTGCATGAGAACAAACTGATGAGCACTGGGTCTGGTAACTCTTTACATTAGCCAGCTTCACCTCTGTCTCAGTCAGTGGAGCACACTTAGTTTCCATGTTTCCCCAGCTGACCTGGCAGCATCAGCTGGAGCTGTAACATCAGAGCTCAGTGCAACACTGGAGATGAGTTGTAATGCTGCAACTGTAAAACTGAGGCTACCTACCCTGAGCCACCTCACCAATGCTGTTTCACAGAAGTGCTGTGTCATGATTGAGCTTTATCACTATTGAGCTTTCTCACAGCCATTCTATTTCACAACTGAGCTGTTTGCACTAAATAAAGTCTCTGCCCCCTAAAAAACACCCCAAATCGGGGACTCCTGTTGGCATTGAATTGATGACAACTCTATGTTGATGCTATGCACTCAATACTTTAAGCTTGCACAGATTCTTAGACAACCAGTTGCTTATTTTCTGCAGGTATAAGTTTATGCTTTGCAAGCCACTAATTTTTAGACATCAATGTTTGCAATTGTTTTCTCTCCAGAAATATAGGAAGGATTTCGGTTATCATTTCAGAGCCTACATTCTATATAGCAGTTTACCTTTGGTCATGAGTTATTTTAATATTTAACTGATATCTATCAATTAAAAATGTTCAATGCCTCTGTCCATTCCTATTGTCAACTCCAAGTATATACTGTTATAAAGGACTCCTATGGTTAATTGAGTTCAAATTCATAACCAGATTTTAGCAGCCATTATTCAAGTGCATATTGCTCACTATGCATTGTGTCAGCTGGTGCTATTCCTTGCTTCTGGACAGATGATTACAACATAAGTGATGTGCACTCGAATTTCAGGATTGTAGTTCCATGCCTGCTTATGATTAATAGCTAGGGTGCAGTCTGCTTGTGTGGGTGATCACCTTCACTTACAAGTGAGCTATTATAAATCAGGAAGGTGCATTCTGCATTAAAGTAGATCAATGGATTTTAAGAGCTCACTTGTAAGTGGTAGCAATTTTAGACATGAAGGTAACAATTTGAGGACTATAAATTATATTGTACTAGTAGGTCACCTCCTACAAGAAAGCAGCACTAATACAAATTGATATCACTGATACATATCCTTTGTCAGATAAGAGGAAATGTCTCACAATTACACCATCTATATATATATAAACCTAAGCGACCATTAAGACGGAATGACCGGAAAAAACCAGAACAACCATTTGCTATGATGCGCACGGACCACCAGGGGGCAGTTGCTCAATGCAGGAGTCAGTGTGCTCCCACAGCCAACCTCCCGCAGTTCCTCCCCTCGGCTGGCAGGCCCTGATCATCTGATTGGGGCTGGGCCCCAGCCTCGGGATGGGACAGGGAACTGGGGATGGGTGGTGGTAGACATAGCCCTTTTCCCATGGGGGCTGAGGACAGGCTCCCTCCTCAGGCCCAGCAGCCAACGTCCCGTTGTCTGCCAGCCGTGGTGGTGGTGTGGCAGTGAAGGAAAGAGGAGGTGAGGGAGGTGGGTAACTGCACAGTGGTGGGGCACCGACAATGGAGGCATTGGCGTCTGGCATCCGTTCCTTTCGTGCCTGGCCCAGCGATGGTCGTCTCCTCTCCCAACCCTTCCAGGGCCTTCGGGCCCTGATCAGCCCAGCCTTGATCAGCCTCGCCCCAAATGGCCCTGATAGCCGTCCAGACCTAGGGACCCCACCCATGTATGAATTTCATGCACCAGGCCTCTAATAGTTAAATAAGTCATAGCACAAAATTGGTTGCTAATAAGCATTTCCTGTTTCTTAGCCTTTTCTGAGCTAACGTTCATAATTTCATCACCCCTTGAATAATGATCTTATCAGGGCTTAGTAAAAAATAAATTTCTAGGATCCCCACACCAAGCAATATGGTAAATATGAGGTCATCGATATTGCATCATTTTACAGATCATAAATTCTTTTGTGCACTAAATGTTTGATCAGCTAATGTGAGGTAATCTCAGAGCTAGAAGAGAGGGAGACAGTATTTAGACAAAGTTATTTCTGGCCAACTTTTCTTCACTGTAGTAGGCGTTGTGGGAGCCAATCT
Source organism: Eptesicus fuscus (assembly GCF_027574615.1). Lineage (NCBI taxonomy): Eukaryota > Metazoa > Chordata > Mammalia > Chiroptera > Vespertilionidae > Eptesicus > Eptesicus fuscus. Next base: position 9,184,780 of record NC_072487.1, on the reverse strand, counting down.
GAAATTGAATAATTAAATCCTTAGAGTTAACTTATTTTTTTAACTTGTGAATTATCTGTAATTTATTTTGTCTGTTCCATATGTGTGTTTATCATGGAGAATATCTACAAATATTTTAGCACACTGCATATAAAGTGGGTCCTTAAACATGGTAACTGATGTTGATAATAACCTTGTATTAGTCAGGATCATCCATAAAACCAAGCGGTTAGAATCTGTGTGTGTGTGTGTGTGTGTGTGTGTGTGTGTGTGTGTGTGTGTGTGTGTGTAGAGATTTATTGTAAGGAACCGGTTCACATGATTGTGGGAGCTAACAACCCTGAGATCCGCAGGATAGGCCTGCAGGCTGGACACTCAGGACCGGAATGTTGCGGCTCAAGTGTGAGGGCAATCTGGAGTCAGAAGTTCATCAGGGTCCTCCGTTTTTTTTTCTTTTAAGGCCTTCAACTGTTTAAGATGAGCCCCACCCCCCATTGTGGAAAGTAATATGTTTTACTCAGTCTTCTGACTTAAACAGTAATCACATCTAAAAATGCTTTCAGTGATCGCTTCGGCAGCACATATACTAAAATTGTAATGATACAGAGATTAGCATGGCCCCTGAGGAAGGATGGCACACAAATTTGTGAAGCATTCCGTATTAAGAAAAACATAATAAAATAAAATAAAAGTAAAAAATGCCCTCATAGCAACACCTAGACTGGCGCTTGACCAAACATCTGGGCATTATAGCCTAGACAAGTTTACATCTAAAATTAACCATCACAGCTGCTTACTCTGTTACAATAAGTACTTCTTCAGAGTAACAAGGCTATTTTATTTATACTTCTTATTTGTGACAATATTGCTATACATGCAACTAAAAATCTTATCAAATCTGATGAAGAAATGTAAAATTGATCTTCATTATTTGCAGATTCTATATTTTAGACTTCTACTTAATGAAATGTATTTGTAACCCCGAAATCAATAGTTAGAGTGCTTTCTTAGTTATTCACAGACATGCATAGAGTGACAAAAATTGCATTTGCCTAGTTGGCCGGTTCCCAGGTAAAGTCTAATAAGACAATGATTTTCCTTCTTGTTTCAACCCTCATCCCATAAACAACTGGGTTTTTTTCACAGTCTATTTAGCGCCATTTTAACATTTTTTTTTTGCTTTTTTTGTGATTTTGCTGTTTAAAATGACCTCAAAGTGCACTGCTGCGGTGCTGGCTATATGTTCTCAAATGCAAGAGGGCTGTGATAGATTTTACAGAGAAAATACATCTGATAGAGTTATTGGCTGTGAGTTCAATGTTAAAAAAGTGTCTTCAAACTGAAAGATACATAAAACAAGGTTATGCATTGATCAGCTGGTGAAAATTGACCAGAGGCTTTTAGGAACTTTAGCTAGTATTTCTCTTAGGAGCAATGCTTCAGTGTTTGCAGAAACATTATGGGACATCTGCTGTGGATGATGAGAGTAGACTTTAGGAAGTCCTTTTATAATTTCATTAATGTTCTTTTAATGCATTAATGTTTTTAATGTCCTTACAATATATTACTGTGACTTTTAAGAAGAATTTGCTCTGAATACACAGTTATATTTATCCTGAAGACAAATAGAGATTAGATGATGGATGGGTGGATAGATAGATAATGCATAAACACAAACAAAAAATATTTGTGCACACACATACATACAAACATACATACATACATTTTCTATTTCATTGTAAAGATCTGGAAGGAATAAATACCCAATAATACTGAGCAAACCTAGTGTCAAAATCGTAGTTCCCAAATAATTTTATTTGTAAAAGAAATAGGACTCCATGAAGAAATGACCAATTCTGGGCTGGGAAAGTGGAAGCACAAAACAGACCTATAATATACTGTGCTAGAAATTAAAAAGGTGCTCAAATAGAAATAAGCCTAAAATTATAGGAGCCAGTTTGAAGGTACTTATACTAGATAAATCATTGATAGTTGGAACATCCCAGCAATCAACTTAGAATTCATGAGTTAAATTTTATATAAATGAAAGCATGGAAAAGAATGAAAACTTTTTGCTCACTTCTTAGTCATTTCTTACTCAGAATGCTAACAGACAATGTATAAAAAATAGTGAAAATCACCACTAGGCAACCATAATAATAATAAATAATTCAGACAATGGAAATCAATGAATGTAAAATGAATGGGTGAAAGTTGAATGAAGAAAAGGATGTTTATTTGTTTTAAGAGAATATCCCTACAAAGTACTTATTAGTCAAAAAAGTAAAAATAGTAACTTTTCTGTGGTGAATTCTGAAACTCCTCAACCAAGTAGCAAAGTTCACATCAGCAATAATAAGAGAAATGATGTACCCCCTGGTATGATGCACAGAGAAGACACCAGATCACCTCTATAACAATTTGCCAAGAAAAGTGATCATAATCAATCCTGAGGAAATGTCAGGCAACTCCAAATTGAGGGTCATTCTACAAAAATACCCTATATTTGTCAAAAATGTAAAGATCATGAAATACAGAAAAACAACTGAGGAAGTATTCCAGAATAAGAGATAATACTTTTTTTCTTTCAATCCATAATAAATAGCATCACAAATCAAAGTTCCTACCTTTAATATGTTTAAAAATATGTAAGTATTCCTTGTTAGTATAACTGTAAACCTAGTTTTATACAAATAGAATATACACAATACTAGAATTTTGTCTGAGTCCCCAATTTGGAAAAATAATAGTATATATCTCAATATTACAGGAAAACTATTTCCACAGATGTTATCAAAAGACAATTATGGTGGCATCAGTAATATCTAAGAAGTGACTTGAAGATTTTAAAGATACAGAAATTTTATAGTTAGAATTTTAGCTAGACTATTGATGGAGCATAGTGTGTGCTCCAACCACTCCAGGCAAATTAAGCAACGTCATAAGAGAACCAATAGAAGAGTGTGTCCTACCGTTTGGAATTTGAAAGGCATACAGATTTGTACCTGGACTAAAATATTGAGGGTTATATGCTGTGGCTACAGTGATCTGTGGTACAGAATAGGGGGAGTTAGGCCTGGTTTGGCCTCTTTCACCAACTAGAGAATGAACCAGCCAAGAGGCACCATAAACCATCCCACTCGAGAGAGCTTCATTCTGGGGGGAATTTAAGGTCTCAGTTGAGGACTTTATCCTGTGTACTAAAGAACCTCCCAAACATCAAAACAACATACAAAATGCATGAACACACATGCACACACATGTACACCCCATACATGCAATTCCAAGCCTTCACAAATCACCAAAGCAGATTGGTGAGGCCATTATACAAACACGAAAACAAGACTGCTAATTATACAGAAATCAAATGGAAATTTATTTACAATGCTTCCAAATATAGGTAAGGGATAAGAAATGAGTGAAGTTTGAGTTTAAAATTATTGCAAAAGTAAGTTCTATTACTTCATTATATATTATTTATTAATACTATATTTAGTATATTATATAATAAAATAGATAAATATTTATTGCTATTAAATATTGTGTTTAACTAATATTCATACAGTAATATCACCATAGTATTGCATAGTATTGATGTCATATATTAATATTATAATATATTCGTCCTCTCTAAATTCAGGTCATTCAATAAACCAATGCTTCCAAAATACCTTAAAAACCTGTCGTACTTTAGGAACCCTCCATAAAGCCACCTAAATTTATCTTTCACGAACTTCTAAAACACATAATTCCCTTTGATGAAGCAGATCTCTGCATTACCATAGGCCTACGTGGATCGGCATATTCTTATTAAGTTTTGATTTTGAGATTTGCTATTACTTTTTTTGTTGTTAATCCTCACATGAGGATATTCTTTCCATTACTTTTCAGAGAAAGTGAGAAAGGGGGCAAGAGAGAGAAAGATACATGGATGTGAGAGAGACACCTCAACTGGTTGCTTCCTCCACATGCCCTAACCAAGGCTTAGGAGTGAACCCACAACCCAGGTACATGTTCTTGACCAGGAATGGAACACCTGACCCTTTGGTGCACAGACACTCTAACCACCTTGCACACCAGCCAGGGTTAGACTTGCTAATGTTTTCTCACTTTCAAGGGCCAGTAAAAGTCCCATCACCTTGAACCTCTCAGATTCCTCTGATTTAATACATTGAAAATACATATAAATGTCACCACATAAAGACATTCTTCTCTACTAGACTTTTGTAGGACAGTCTTGCACGTTTCATTAGAGAGTAAGTTTCTTGGGTGTGAACATCAAGTTCCCCAATTCTCAATGAAACAGTCCTGTGTACAAATAGAATGTGATATTTATTCAATGATTGTTATTCTAAATTAAAATTCAAAATCATTATAAAGGATGTGCAATGAGAAAATTCCTTAATAACTTTTGAAAGCATGCTAATAGTTCTACTTTGAAATTTTCACACATTCAAGGTTTCTAGAGCATTTACTTTTTAAAAGTGATGATGGTAAGTTTAATACATTAGTGGTGTGAATTTTAAGCTATATGTTTTTTAGCAAAACAAATTACCTAGAGTATTCTAAACCCTCCACAGTACACTGACAGTATAATCAGTAGCTTGGCATATTAATGCATTATTAATAAATTTTCAGAATTTAAACAGTTTTATTAATATTTCTATATGCCTTTAATACTCACAGGCAGTACACAGGCAGTAAGATAAATGAAAATTATGGCACTATTGATCTCAAAATAAATATTTTATAGATAAATTATGGTTACATATTCAAGTTTACTAGATATAGCAAATACTAGAAAATCAATTTAAACTTCTTATAAAATCCTTGTACTAGAACTAAACTGGTATATGTCAATTGCAGACCTGTTCAATTGTGAGTCTCCAATGTGGTATTTAGAATATAAATGCATACTTGATTGGCAAAGACCTAGAAAATCCATAAATTTGTGGTTCATTCTATCATATTTATCCATTCATTTCTTTCTGGAAATATGAATGCATAACTTAGCCTCAGTCTTTTAGGGTATTACTTGGGTTCATGATCAAGGCAATATTTTGTGCATCTTCTTCTTAAAAAAGAAAAAGAATTCAATTCTTGTGTGTGACTCATGTTTTTCTTCTATTACCTACTGTATCTGCACTTGTCTTCCGTGCATAAATGTTTTAATTTAGTAAAAGTGCAAAAAAAAAAAAGTGCACTCATTTCTATGAATAGCCAGCATTCAATGAAAGTATATTGAACATTAAAGATGTGTATGTAGTCCTGGCCTGTATGACTCAGTTGTTAGACATCGTCCCATGCACGCACCAAAAAGTTGCTGGTTTGATTCCCATTTAGACCACATGCTCAGGTTGCAGTCCCTGGTAGGGGGCGTGAAGGAGCCAGCCAAGTGATCTTGCACTCTCACATCAATGTTTCTCTCTTTCTCCCTTCCTCTCTCTCACTGTCAAAATCAATAAAAATATTTTTTAAAAATAAAATAAAGTTGTGTGTAATAAATATTCTACTGCAAAATTACAATATTTATATATTACACTAAGAGAAAACATCTTTAGCTAGGAAATAGGGTAAGAAAAGCAAGAAAGGTAGGCCTGGAGTTCCTGTTATCTGAGGTGAACATCCAGTTGCCATAAATTTTAGTAATTTGATTATCTGGAACATCCTATGCTGTAAAGGTTTATTCAAAATTCACAAGGATTTCAGTAAAAAAGATGATAAAATACGAGTAGATTATTTCTACATGAACACACATTGATCTATCCTTTTTTATCCTAATAGCTCTGGTTAGGGATGACACAACATTATATAATTTATTTCTATATTTGCTATACTAATGACCATTTTGAAAGGACAACCTTTCAAGTGAAAACTATAAATTGAGTACATTCATCTGGAAACATTTGAATTTATCTACTTGCTAACAAATTAATGCAAAATGGTAAAATTCATTTCTGCATATAAACAACACTAGAGCTACAACAGGAATAACCATAGTTACAGATAAAGAAATGGAAATGCAACATAATTAAATGACCTCCAGAAACATTCAGTTCAATTTCAATACCTTGTGTAACATTATAATAAGAATATTAACAATTATAATGGTGAAGTGTTGCCAATATCTTATGAACAAAAATGTGTAGTCTGCCGATAGAGAACAAATTATTTGATGTGAATAAGTTAAGATTTTTCTAAATGACTCCCTGTGTAAGAGATCATTGAAAACTCCTTCACAGGTCAGCACTCATGCAGGGGTGAGTATTTGGAAATGGCAGCTCTATTGTATCAGTGCAAAAACTATATTCCCTGACCAAATTTTCTAATGTGTAGTTTAAGATTTTCCCAACCTCTTCAAGGAGCCCAGTTTTGTCATTCTCTTCTTTTCCAGAATCCTCTTTTATGTTTCTATCTATGTGTTCTAAGATAAAACTTTGAATATTATAGTTCTAAAGGAAAGGTTGTTGATTTTCTTTTATTTCTACAAAATAATTTAAGCACCCTCATGAAATTATATGCAGGCATACTTCAGAGATACTGCAGGTTGGGTTCCAGACCAATGCAATAAAGCCGGAACCTCAACAAAGCAAATCATAATCTTTTTGCTGGTGGAGGGTCTTGCCTTCAATTTGTAAAAAAAACAAAACATAATGTATGTTAAGTGCAATAAAATAAAGCACAATAAAATGAGGTAGGCCTGAAATCTACAAAGTACTCATCCTTTGAAGTGTACATTATTGAATTAATTCTACCTTGCATCAGTGTCTGTGTGAACTTTCAATCTCTGATGTAAAAAACTACCACAAATTTGGTAATTTAAACAACACAGATTTAAAATTAGACATATGTCTCATTGGAATAAAATCATGTTAGCAGGGCTAACGCCTATTTTGTCCAATCACCTGTTTCCAGGTATAACGGATGGGAAAGTGCCTTCCCACATCACTCAAACTTTTACTGGGCATGTGTCTAAACTGCCTTAGCCTCCCCCATCCATCAGGGGAGGAAAGACTTGGACTGTTAAATGCAGTTTATTGGCAAAGCTGTATAAATGTCAACATGGTCATGTGAACTCAGAGACACAGGGAGAGCATCATGTGAAGATGGAGGCAGCTATTGGAGTAATACTGCTATAAGTTGGGGGATAGTTGGGGCTACCACAAGCTAGAAGGGCAAGAAAGGATTCTCTTCTAGAGACTTCAGAGAGAGCACCATCCTGCCGACACCTTGATTTGGGATTTCTTGCATCCAGAAATGCTAAAGAACAATTTCCATTGTTTTAAGTCTCCAAGTTGTGTCACTTGGTTACAACATACCTAGGAAACTAATATATCATCTGAGGAACACCTCTTATTACATCCATTGTCCAGAATCTTGGTTATCAGCATTCAGTTATACCATACTCTGTTGCCAGTCAGTTTCGTGTATTCCAATGAATTTCCTCCACATAACATATAAGGAAGATATTGACACGAGCAACTATTTCATGCACAATAGTATACATGTGCCCTTGGTCATCTAGTAACAGGAGCAGTGAAGAGCGGTAAATGCGGTTAAGCCTCAGATATATTTATTCTTTTAATGTTGATAACAAAATTGATCTAGTCCTTATATCTAAAATAAAGATAAGGAATTCCATCTAGACCTTGCCATGAAACAATATTTTATCCCCTTTCTTTTTCAAAATGCCACTAAATTTAATAAATCATGATAAGATTCTGAGAATGATTATGCTTTGGTCTGTGGTCAGCTCTAAGAACTGATTCAAGTGAGTGTCCTCCATCACATAAGGAAGGCATCCCACAAGAGCAATTTCAGTGCAGAACTGTGTATGCCCTCTATCACCTAGTCACGGTGGCGTGAAAATAAAATAACTAGACACGGAGATGATGCAGCTGTTCGAGGGTTGGGTCCTGAGGGCCCAAGGCCCACTGTGGGTTCTTGGCTTTGTGCAAGAAAGAATTCAAAAGCGAGCCAGCATAGAGTTTAAAGTGAAAGTGAGTTTATTAGTGAAGTAATGAGACAGAGAATAGCCTATTCCACAGGCAGAGAGGCCTCTATTTAGCAAAAGATGCTTCCTATATTGAGCTGTTTTGCTACATACCCTATCTCAGATAGATGGATGGATGGATGGATGGATGGATGGATGGATGGATGGATGGATAAACTGTCGCGGTGTTTGATTAAAGGAAAACAAATTTAAAACATTTTGTTAGGGGAATCTATATTTTCACATATAGAATCTCCAACCAAATAGAAATCACAGATAGTTATACTTTTATGATTGATTTATCTCTTAAATTATTTAATGATCTTCTGTCTTTATCCCTCATAATTAATTTATTAAAACATTTTCTAAATTGTTCTACATTCCAGTCAGTTGTGTTCAAGTCCATAACGTTAAGGGTATTGGTATAATAATTTTAGTCCAAATTCTACAAACTTAAGTTCCTTGATATTTATTTTGCAATAAGGTAAGAGAATATACTAGATATTTTGATCTGTGTCTGTGATAGATGTGATATTTCAAATATATAATATGTGTTTTTTTTCTTAAAACAGCTGTTAAATGTTATATTCATCTATTTTTGTATTAGTTCTATATCCCACTCCTGGGTTGTGTTTGTACAAAAATATATTGTAATCATAAAACATCATATATAATTATATTTATGCATACTTGTAAATTACATTAAAACATTACACACAAAACACATAGGATACTTTTCACCCAGCTGGTACAAGTGTTATAATTAGTGTACAGGTGTGCATGAAAATCAGAGAACTTATAAAGGTAACTTTCTACTGTTACAGAGCTTCCTACAGGAAATTTGTTTACCTGGGAACTTCCAAACTCCCTAATCCTTGAGAACATAATACCAGGGAGCTATTATTGTTATAAGAAGTGCCAAAATTTCTCTTTTCAGGTGTGAAAAGAGATTTTGAGAATAAAAAACAAGAGGCATTTTTCTTCTTGCTAGTATTTTTTTTTTTAACCAGGAATAAGTTTCTGGATATATTTGTAAAGGCTATAAACCACTTTCTCCATACAGCTATGCACAATTATCAAAATAGAAACCATTCATGTAGGAAAGATATAATTATAAATAACTAAATATCTTATTTTGGTGATTAAACGGGGTAAACATTAGAAATAAGGAAACATCTGACTTCACAAAAAAAGGTGACATTGTGGTTTCTACTACTACAGTTACAGGAATGAGATTGTTGCTAAGCAACAAGTCTTCTATAATCTTGTGAGGCTTTTGTTATCTGAGGAAAATTGAGGCAAAGGAAAGTTTGGAAAAGCTAATGAGGAAGAAATGGCTTCAGTGCAAATGGATCAATAGTGCACCTGACCAGAAAATCAGCTATTAAGGGGACTAAAGGAAGAAAGCCTACTTAGAGCTACTTGAGAGCAAATTTATTATCAGCAGGCATGTTTAATTGTCTGCACTCTAATTCCCTGCTTATCATTGTGTCTTTCTGAGTGTGCCGCAATACTTTCTTGTGTGGAAATTCAATAGTATGCGGCAGCATTTCTACTCAGTGGGTTTAACAATCACCCCAAACAATGTTTTGATCACTTCATTTTCTGTATCATTTAAGAATTCAATACGCTATCATTGGCCTACTTTCATGCTATGGGTATATGAGTGGCAGTAAAATTCGATTTGAACTGATCTCTGCTGCCCGCAGAAATGAAGTCATGCCATTGGCATTACAATAAATCAAACTTGGGCCTTTTTCTGTAATAAGCAGTTCTGATTCTGGAGGTGAAGATATGGATAGGAGTCAAGAACAGAGTTTTAGGCAAATTCTGTGGTGTGTGCCCAGTTCCGTCTGTGGTGAGAAAAGGGGCCATGGCTAAATCTGTGAGCAGTGGTTGGGGGGATACTCAGACAAGTTCAAGCCTTCCTGCTGGCTGAGGCTCTTCAGCTGAGCTGAGCTGGAGCACGTGCCAATTACCAGCACGCTTTCTAACTGCGTGGGAGCAAGCATAGTGGTCTCAAGCAAACATAGTCTTTAAGAAATGTGTAAGTGCCCTCCAGAAATCCTTGGAGAAAAAAAACACAACTTGATAAATGGGTATAATTCACTAAGGCACCTCTGAAGGAAGCCTGGTTTAGATGATTTGGCTATAAGAATAAAGACCTCTATAGGCTCTAGAATTGGAAAAACATAAACAAAATAATAATAACCTGCAATCTGGATAGTTACACAATTTGGGGGTGATACAGAAAAGACAATTGAAAAAAGCTTGGAAAACACAGAACCAAAATGAAGCCCCATGGGAAAAAGTGACGAGGCCTTTTCTCTCTAATCTCATTAATGCGTCACTCAAACTCTGAGCAGTGGTGTGCTGTCTCAAAATGTGACTGCTGCAGACCTTCTCCTGGAATTGAGGTCACCTCTGAGTTCTCACTTACTGCGAAGCTGTGATGTTGGTGTCGCATGTAACACTGGAGCTGTGCTTCTTTCTTTCATCTAAATATGATGTCTTAAATGTAAGACAGGAAACCATAAAAATCTTAGAAGGATCCATAGGCAGCAAAATATCAGACATATGTCATAGCAAAATTTTTACTAATACAACTCCTAGGACAATAGAAACTCAGGAGAAAATAAACAAATGGGACTACATCAAAATAAAAAGCTTCTGCACAACGAAAGAAACCATCAACAAAACAATAAGAAAGCCCACTGCATGGGAGAACATATTTGCTAATGTTATATCTGATAGGGATTTAATCTCCAAAATTTATAGGGAACTCATAAAACTTAACAAAAGGAATATAAATAATCCAATCAAAAAATGGGCAAAAGACCTAAATAGACCTTACCAAAGAGGACATGTAGAAGGCCAAGAGACATATGGAAACATGCTCAAAGTCACTAGTCATCCAAGAGATGCAAATCAAAATGACCTTGAGGTACCATCTCACACCTGCCTTGACCTTCATGACAGGGTTCAGGATCTGAACAGGGGGCTGACACACAAATGAAAATGCTGTACAAGAAATATGAATTTAGAAGGCATTGGGGGCCAGGTGAAGCTTGTTTCTATTTACTAGTATTTACTTGAATACACATTTACACTTTAGCAATGCATACAGGCATATCAAAGGTAAAGTTTGGTAAACAGTAAAAGGATTATCAGGTTAGGGAATTGCCTTGAGCCATTCAACCCAAAGCAAGGCAATATTATGCTGATTTTCAGCCCTGCTGAATATCAAAGTCCATTGGTCTTCCAAGGGATCTTTTTGCATTAATATATAACTGCTGTTTGCTTTAGCCTCAGGCACACACCTGTGAGAATGGCTATCATCAACAAATCAATAAAAGACTCAACTTCTGGAGAGGATGTGGAGAAAAAGGAACCCTTTTGTACTGCTGGTGGGAATGCAGCCTGGTACAGCCACTGTGGAAAACAGTATGGCGTTTCCTCAAAAAATTAAAATTGAATCTCTTTTCAACCCAGTAATCCCACTTCTAGGAATATATTCCAAGAAACCAGATACACCAATCAGAAAGGATATATATATATACAGCCCTATGTTCATAGCAGCACGATTTACAATAGCTAAGATTTGCAAACAGCCCAAGTGCCCATCAGCAGATGAGTGGATTCAAAAACAGTGGTACATCTACACAATGGAATACTATGCTGCTGTAAAAAAGAAGGAACTCTTACCATTTGCAACTGCATGGATGGAACTGGAGAGCATCATGCTAAGGGAAATAATCCATCAAAGAAAGATAAATATCACATGATCTCACACATATGTGGAATATAATGAACAACATAAATTGATGAACTAAAATATATCAAGAGACATAGAAGCATCAAACAGACCATCCAACCTCAGGGGGAAGGAGAAGGGGTGGGGGAGAGGAATGGGAAGGAGGGTGAGAGGTCAACCAAAGGACTTGTATGCATTCATATAAGCATAACCCATGGACACAGACACTAGGGGTGTGAGGGCATATGCTGAGGGGGGGTGGGAAAAAGCGGGGAGAGGTCAATGGGGGAAAAAGCATTCATAGGTAATACTTTAAACAGTAAAGAACTAAAAGTAAAAAAAAAACCACAAATATATAAATGCAATGTCTAATCACATGATGCAAGATGGAAGGCATGCTCACTGCCCCACAGAGACCTATGGCACTAACAGCATTTTACTGAGAGTTACATTTATCACTGACTTTCACCTTACATATAACTTAATTGTTTGAAATAAAAAAATCCATATATTAAAAAATAAAGTACCATCATTGTTTAATGTTCACTTTAAAACACAGAGCTATTTATTCATTTGTTTCTTTTTATTACTGTCGATCAGTTTAGTTGAGCACTCATTTCATGGGAAATTAATGAATTTCAAAAGGGTTACATTGACATTCTGCTGTCTCTAGCAGTGGCTGAAGTGGCCGCTGGCAGTCAGGAAAAAATGCACATTAGTGCAGCATCCTTCATGGAGCTGCAATGAAACCCATTTACATTAGAGAAAAACGGCCCCTCGTCCCCCTTCCCCCCCCCACACACACCCTTCTTCCACAAACACTCCCATCATCCAAAGGCGTTTGATTACAACTTTGTAAGTCATTTCAGAAATTTACATCTAATAAAATGAATACATTTTTTTTACAACCTGGAAAGAAAACAGGCTGATTTGCACTTCTAGCTGTGCCAAAGGCCAGTCTGACTTTCTGCACTTCACTTTTGTTTCTTCCAATGTGAAGTGGAGAGCTTGGATTAATGGTGCAAAAGTCTCTTCAAAACCAAATATTCTATGATCTCTTACAGTCTTGGACCATAAGACATAGCCTTCACTTATGTCTAACTTATGCCTTTCTAATGTAATTAAAAATCAATTTATCCTCTAGAAAAAAAATATATATATGGCAGTGTATTTTAGTACCAGGAAGAATAATAAATGACCTCATAATTTTATAAATGTAATTTAATTTGCATAAATATTTAAACTTAAGTGTTAGATTATGTAATAGTTATTCACTCCTGAAATACATTTTAAAATTTGTTTAACTAGAGGTATGGACATCAAAAGACCTTTTTACATATAAGGTTTACCTGTAATATGCAAAGGTTGGTATTTTAAAAACATTAAAGTAAGCATTTTTATTTACCTAATCAAAGTCTTTTGTTACTAGGATTACTCTTTCACCACTAATATTTTATTTTTAATTACCTGACAATTAACATTTTAGAAGCTGCTTACGGAGAATTAACTTTAAGATTAAGAAATTACCTACATATATATGCGGTTATTCTTTAGAAAGAATTTTTATTTTAAAATCTACCACAACATGATAATTGGCCAAAATCTTTCAAGTCTGAGATTATGTACATTACCAAAATCTTTAGGCAGGCTATGGTTAGATAATAATTATCAATTGTAATTCTATAGCTTTATTGTTCTCAAACTAAATAAAGGGTTACATTTTTCTAGTTAAGTTACTATCTTATTTTTTTAGAAACTATCCTAGGAGAATAGACAATTGCTTATATTTACTAATAAACTTGTGCAAATACTTTATCTGGTTTGTACCTTCACTTTTATTAAGTTATAGAAGCAGTATTTACTTTTATAAATAGAGATTCACAGTGACTAGAAACTAAATTATTCCAAATTGTCATAAATAATTTTGAAAAATATACCTTGTGTCCTGGTTCACACTTGCAGTTAGTACGTTATCATTTTTTGGTGTAACATAGCAACTTTACTATAAGAAATAGAAATTATTTTATATCACCCACAAAAGCATACACATATTTACTAAAACTGTATTACATTAATTTTATATTATTTAACTTACCTCCCAAAGGTTCTGTATTATAGGTATTGCTAATATTATCATATGGATAAGGATACTAAGCCCTAGGAAGGTTGAAGAACTTGTATAAGTTTGTGCCACAATTTGCAATAATTTGTCATCAGCCAAACTAGCAGTTGATTTTGAGCTACTATCAAGGAATCCAGCCTCCCTGGTTTGTATATATATAAAAAAAAAAAAAAAAACTTAAAAAATTAAATTTAAATTTTCTTTAAATCTTACCACATAGGAAATTGTTTATTGTGATTCCCTATGCTCCTCCTTCTGTGCGGTTGTGTGTGTGATTTCACACACACACACACACACACACACACACACACACACACACACATAATTCAGAACTGGGGACAGGCCCTCTGCCATATAGTTCACACTGGTCATTTTTCACACTCACATGCACACATGGGGCAGTAGGCACCTTAAAGGCTAGTCTTGTTTGTACTTATCTCCTAAAGAGGCAGCCAATTGTATGATATGTGATTCTCCGATCACGGAGTTATACACCTGAAACTGGTACAAAAGGGTATTGAATGTAAACTGTATTACATTTCATTGAAGGCATCAAAGACCCATAATTCCTTGTGTTTATTTCCCACCTCTCTTTCCTACCTTCAGAAATCTTTTGGAGGACATTTCCTTCTAGTGTGCTGTGTGTGAATCCCTTTAGAAATTAGATACATCTTTATCTTTTTATAAAAATGCTCTATTTCTCTTCATTCCAATCCTGTCACCTCTTCAACTGCAAGCCTGTGCTCTATTCCAAATGGGAGAACAAATTATTGTAGACTAGAGGCCCAGTGCACAAAATTCGTGCATGGGTAGGGTCCCTAGGCCTGGCCGATGATCAGGGCCGATCGGGGCCTTCAGGCTGCTGGCCAGGGCCTTCCTTCATTCGGTGCCACACCCTGGTGGTCAGTGCATGTCATAGCAAGCGGTCAAACTCCTGGTCGGTCGAACTCCTGAGGGGACAATTTGCATATTAGCATTTTATTATATAGGATGTTTCTTTTCATCTCCACCAATGAAGTGAAGATTTATATAAAAAAGAAAAGGAGAGCTTTAATTACTAATTCAATTAAGTATTCTACTACAGCACTTAGAAAAATAGATGAAAAATATCTCTCATCTAAGAAGTTTTTCCATAGTTAATATAGCTTAGTGAGCTCCTATGGGTCTTTAATTGGTTCAGAAAAACAAATAAACAAACAAACCCCAAGACCAAATGGTGTAAGTTTATAGAGGCAGAAGTGCTTATCAGAAATAATCATGTGTCAGTCAAGGATTTGCAATTCACTTTCCCTTTCTGGGTGCCTAAGACAAAAATTCATCATTAGTATTTGTAATTTCAAAATACAGAAGAAACAGGTAGTAATGATACATATTGATCACTTTTAATGCTCAAAATACTGCAGTAAGTCTTTAAAATCATATTACCTCCTTAATTCACATATAATTTCTATTAAATATATAAATATAAAATTTCTATGAAATATATATGTATATATATATATATATTCTTCCTAATTCTCTAGTTTTCAGATACAAAAAAATGATTGTTAGAGATATTAAGAGATTTACACACTTAACTAGCACAAGACCAACTATATGATAAATGAATAAGCTAAGATTCCAGCACAGAATTGTTGGATTCAAAGTCCAGGATCTTAAATCATGTGCTACCTTATTTCCAGGATCAATAGAAAGAGAACTTCATACACTATTGCAATGTGAACTTTATAGAACTTTATTCAGCAAAGCTTTTTCATTATCATTATTTTTGGCTCTGCAAATATGTTACAGCTGTGTTAACTGTAAGATCCATGACTTTTATATTTTGTTAGTTGTCCTGTACAAATTCTCCTAACTTAATAAATACACAATGTACCTGCCTTTGGTGCCTCTATCAAGGAGTCTAATTTCTTGCTAACAGAGATTTCCAATCCTCAATAATTTTCATTTTTTCCCCTCTTCTGCCCTATCTCCAATACACACCCCACAAATAAACCTGCGTTTTTTCATTTCCCAGAATTAAGTCACTCTTTCTTCTGCTCTTAAATCACACCTACTCACTGATTTCATTATATAATTAAATATTGTGCTTTATGGGATTGTCATTTTAAAGAAGACAAAAAAATATGAAATAGTAAGATCTTCATCTGCCACAAACTTAGATAAATGTTTAAATTTGTTATTTGCTAAATCAAATCAAGAAAACAAATATAAAAGAACTGGCTACCATACATATACTTTCTAATACATATATTTTTGTCCTTATTAGGATTTTTTGTATATAGAGGAATATAGAATTATTATCAAGGGTATCAAGATTATGATACTATTTGTTCTGAAATGTTCTACTTCTGTGTAATATAAAAGTATTGAATCTGAATTTTGAGATGTCCATTAATTTTTAAAAGGTTATAGAATTATAGTTTATTTTATTGAAGAATTATTATCCTTTAAATCTCAGCTCTCTGTTCTCCATATTTAAATCATTTCATTTACATATTATTCTGCATGGTTTGTGACCTGATGATTTTCACTTCCTAGTATCATTTTCAGTATGCAGTGCAACCAACACAACAAAAAACTTTTTCTAAATTGAATGTGGGTAAGAGGTTGTCATTAGTCTAGAGCAGTGATGGGCAACCTTTTGAGCTTGGTGTGTCAAACTTCGCCAAAAAACTGAGCATAACTTGAGTAGTGTGTCACTTTGAGGAAAAAACATTATTTCGCAAATGTTTCTTCCTCAGGAGCAGCAAATGTTTCATCCTCGGCATGCGGCCGCCTCAGGGGCCACGTGTCATCAGAAATGGCTACGCGTGTCAGTGCTGACACGCATGTCATAGGTTCACCATCACTGGTCTAGAGTGTTCCAAAAACTGGTATTTACACTTTGTATACCAAGATTACCTGGTACGTGCTCTCACCCCGAGACTCACGCACACACACACACACACACACACACACACACACACACACACAGTACACTGACTAGTTCTTAGTCAAAAGCTATTTTGGTCATGTCCATTTATACTAATAATAGCCTAGGGCTGTCACAACCAGACAGATGACCAGTCACCAGGAAGTGCATGGAGCAGCTCTGTGTCCTGCCCCCGCAGCCCACAGGCTCCTATCACAGCAAGGCTGGCGGCCTGGTGGTGCCGGGGAGAGCGAGCGAACAGGCCCACAGACACACAGCAGGGCCTGGCTGCCAGGGGCTGGGGCCCGCAGACAGATAGCAGGCGAGCGAGCAGGCCCGCAGACAGCATGAGCTGCAGAGGTAACACCTTTTCTGACTAATCATTGGCTAAGCTCCCTGTACGCCGCCACTCGCAGTAACTTGGGTAATAAGAATCCAAGAAGGTGATCTAGGGTTTTTCCACCTCACTCCTAGAGGAAAAAAAGGAGGTCTGCTGCTGGAGAGGATAAGAAATGTCATATTCTGCCCTAGCCGGTTTTGCTCAGTGGATAGAGCCTCGGCTTGCTGACACAGAGTCTGAGTTCAATTCTGGTCAAGGGCATGTACCTAGGTTGCAGGCTCTTCCCTGGCTGGGGCTCAGGTCAGGGCTCATGCAGGAAGCAATCAATTGAAGTGTCCCTCTCACATTGATATTTCTCTCTGTCTTTCCCTCACTCTTCCACACTTTCTAAAAATCAATGGAAAAATATCCTCAGGTGAGGAAGAAAGAAAGAACAAAGAAAGGAAGAAAGAAAGATCATATCCTATGAAAGGCACATCTTGAAAATGCCTAAAGAAAGTTGTCATTTTTTTTGTGGTGAAGGGACTGAAGTCTTGTTGATGAAAACACCTTGGTGGCTGCGGCAGCCGGCAGTGGCAGCAGCAGCAGGGTGATGGGGGTGGCACCTTCCCCTGATCAGCCCGGTGGCCTCCTGCAGAGGGAGGCCAGACTGTGGTTTAGGCCCACTTGGGCCTAAGCATCAGTAGGACATCTCCTGAGGGCTCCCAGATTGGAGAGGGTGCAGGTCAAGCTGAGGGACCTCCGCTCCCATGCATGAATTTTGTGCACCAGACCTCTAGTTTATAAATACACACTTTACAGTCCCCCTGGATAATCAACCTTAAACTTCCAAGCATACCTGCCTTTGGTGCCTCTATCAATGAGTCTAATTTCTTGCTAACAGAGATTTCCAATCCTCAATAATTTTCATTTTTTTCCTCTCCTGCCCTGTCTTCAATACACACCCTACCAATAAACCTGATTTTTTTTTCATTTCCCAAAATTAAGTCACTCTTTCTCCTTCTCTTAAGCACATAGTCATCTATATCAAAGTTTTCTGGTTACTGGGGAAAAAAAATGCAGTTCATTCAAGTGCTAGTTACTCATTGCACAATGGGTAGCTTTTAGGTTTCTTAAACTAAGACAATTACTACAAACTATTTGACCTCATTTTCTTCAACATAACTCCTGAATTATATTGTTTCTCTCTTTAGCCTTATTCGGTGTTTTCTATTGTAGATACAGTGGACATAAAATTCAGTTCTGTCAAGACAAAACAAAATTTCATTACATAGTATATGCTCTAATTTTTTAAAGCAAAGTGTTGAGATGCAAATGTTAAAAGCTAAAACAAAATAACGATTATTTTTATAGTCCTTTGCATTTTTTTATAGTAACTAAAAGTGTCATACCCTTTTTTAAAGAGTTTTTTCCACTCCAAACAAACAGATTGAAAGCCACACTGGACTCAAAGATTTAGCCTTTAACAGGATTTTTGACTTGACATAGATTAGTGAGACAGAAAATAAACACAACTGCTGTGATGATATATTGCTGCAATGCATCATCAGAGTACTGCTCATGTGATAAACTACAATATTAGTATAATTCATCATCAAGAGTGCTGTCACTCTAAAAAAGTATTAGTGTAATACATCAGCAGCCATCACCACGCACTGACACTTCCAACAATGTTTAAGAAATTGTATTGTGCTATATGCCAGGGAGGAAAGAATACCGGTCCTAAACATGAGCATAATGGATCAAATTTATTTTAAAATTGTCTTTAGAAACCCACGTCTTCCCTACGTCTCTCCGTCTTCTTAACTTTTATGAACTTTTCTGCCCCTTCAATTCCTTATTGTACCTTATTTACAAGTTGAACCATCATATATAGCATTTAAGAAACTACCTTCTTAACTCACCTTCGTTCTCCCAAGTTTTTAGACAGTGGGTAGCCCTCCACTCCACAAGTAAGTCCATGAGAGACAACTGATGAGCACTAGTCTGTGGAATCTCTAACAAGGCTTTTTGTTACTTATTTTTGCCAGGCCATTTTACAGCAGCTCAGAGATGAGTATTCCAGAGTAGATTCTCAGAAATAAAATCAGAAACCTCTTAGGCCCATGGACTCACATCTATATATATAAAAGGCTAAGTGTCTGTCCATCCAACCAGTAGCTATGATGTGCACTGACCACCAGGGGCAGATGTTCAATGCAGGAGCTGCCATGACACACACTGGCCATTTAAAAATAAATGGCACCACAAACCTGGCACCGACAAACCAACACTCAGCTTCCCCCAAGTGGAACACAGGCCCACCACGACCCCGGAGCGACACCCCACCAAATCACAGCCAACACTGCCAATACCCCACGGCACAAAATGGGCCCACAGCACAGCCCAGCAACGATGGCTGTAGGTGCCGGGTAATGACATCATATAACAACGCCCGGCTTCCTCTTCCTAGCGACTAGCATCCTTGGAGTTTCTTCAGCCTAGGAACCTGACTTGCTTTATAGCCAGGTGCAAACATTTTACAGTTTAACCAAATGTTTGTGAAGCATTTTCCTGTGCCTCATCTCATTTGATCCTCACAGAAGTCCTGGAGTAGGTAGATAGGAGACTCAGTAGAATCCTATTTTCTTTTCATTAGCAAGACACGAATAGCGATATTAAAATATTTCTTCTAATTAATTTCCTCTCAATGTGCACGAATCCATGCACTGGGACACTGGTTTTATATAAATGGCTGCTCTTCCAGATAGGTCACTAAACTTTTCTTTATCTATGACCCCACCCTCCAAAAAATAACTGCTTCTCTAATTACTTCTGTTCTTTCTTCCCGAAGAGGTCAAAATATACTTTCAGTATGTTTAGTGTTATTTTCACCAATGATGGGCGTCTTTTATCTTCTCATTATCCAATACCCTGAATGATGTACGTTTGTTAAACATCTCATTTCCAAGCTGTTTTTAAAGATTTTGTCTCACATTTGGTTATAGTAATAAATGTATATGGTGCTGTGGTAACCAACGTGGAGGCAGAGGCTTATGTGGGCTTTTTCTTTTTTAATCACTCACTGTCCAGCTTATACCTCTCTGCCTTTCCCCCTAGCTAGGTACCAACACCTTGGAAATATTAAAAAGAACTGGGTATTAAATATTATAAATAATTATTAGTGCAGGTGATTGTGGTATAAAATACATTGAAGAATATCCTTTCTTTGAGATGTGTTATGAATTTTTAGGGTGTGTGTTAGGACCACTGCAATTTGTTTTACAATAGTTTAGGGGTATAGATGAGTAGATAGAGGTATAGTTTAGACTAAATTCCAGGTAAGCAGATTTTCATTGACTTATTCATTTCTACTTATCTTTATACATAAAAATTTTCTCAAAAAGTTGCACAAAAATAGACTTAAGAAACATAAAAAAGATAATATGAAGACCTTATTTGAAAATCCTAACCATAACCAACTAAATGTACATAATTAATAAAAATTAGTAAAATTTAAAAATGCATGAGATATTAACTGAACTTAAGTAATCATCCACTTGTTAGCTATGATAACTGCACTGTAAATTAAAGATGTGCTTTTGTAACTTATTTTCAGGTGAAGATGAAGCCGAAGAATACTGTATAATGGTAATTAATATTTTCTTATTACAATATGATTACAAAAATCTTTATTTTATCAATAATAAATATTTATACTTGTAGAATGCATATATGGGGATTATTTTCTATTATTTTCTGAATGTTTAAATTCTAAAGGATAACCTAAAGTAACTTTCTATTAGCTAAATGTCAGAGTTTTCAACCATTTACTACTATACATTAATTTGCAGGTATTTATGCAATTATGCATCAAAATAACATGCAAATATATCACAGCTCAGATCTCCAAATTAAAAAAAATACTGAAGCTCAGAAAGGTTAGAGTTGACACAGCTAGGATGAAGGAGAGATCTCCAGTGGTCAGTTGTATCTGTGATTCATGCCATCACACTCAGGCTCACAGTTTTACTGACCAAATTAAGACCTAGACAAGAGTGTCATCTAAGAGGAGGGGATAACATAATCTGCTTATGGGAAATGACATAAGTCAGAGATGAGGAATATTTAATGTAATAGTACAACTACACCACAACCATATCACTGAAAGTATTGAGCATAACTATCACAAACATGCTTATACACAAAATTCTATGGTATCAAGAGGATAGCATAAAATGTGTAAGTAGCTTTTACTGAGCTATTCACTCTACAGAAGTGAGAGTTATTATCTTAGCATTTATGGCATCAACTTTTGTATCTGTGTCACATGACACAATTTGAAATTTCAGTGAAAAATAATAGGATTTACAAATAATTGGTTTCTTCTTTAACCTTTTCCCTTAAGTATAATCTCTTGAATCCACCTTATTCTGTGTGAACTACCATTTAATTCCATTTGCATTATACTGATATATGCACTTTAGCTGATAAATGTATGCACCATTCCAGATAAACATAAAATATAATTATTATTTTGAACAAATCTTTTAGATTGCAGAGTGAAAGAATTATAGAAAGCTAGTTGAAGGTTTAGATTATTTTTTTCATATAATTTCTCTATTTGTTAGGGAAAGGATTATTTTAATGTAGCTAATAATAAATTTAAAAGTAAAATGATTTGAATTTAGAGATTGAAAACAAATTTAGTACCTAACTATAGATGAAATGATTTCATATTTCAACACAGCATTATAACTTTTATAGATATTTCCTTACAATAGAGATCTCTCTCTCTCTCTGCCTCTCTCCATAGTATTAGCTATGACAGAATGTCATAAGCTTGATTTAGTGGCCATTTTAAAGGCCTTTTCTTCTTTAACTTCTGTGATTTCTGAAATTTCAGAAGCATATACGGCCATAAAACATGAATGATTTGCTAATTCCCAGTTCAAAAGAATGGCCTTTGAGGAAAAATGACTTAGGTAGGAAAAGAAAAATTCTATTAGATGTTAATAATGTTGAATTTCTTAAGTATATGAATTATTGGATATTATATAATGATGAAAACACCAATTCTATAATAATGGACAGCCATTGCTTTTGAAAAACAAGTGTGTTTTAAGATAGTTGATAGGTATATGGTAAATACTGTGAGGGAACATTTAGAAATAAAAACTCTTTCATAAATAAAAGATGCACCTCAACACAGACCCATGATGGATCATGTTATAATGCAAGTAGCAGTTTTTGAAAGAGCGGAGTGTCCTAAAATTTTACTTTGTAGAGGACATCTGATAACTTTAATTACACATCATCTGTTTTGATTTCAGTTAACAATGATATTTCAATAAAGAATAGCCCTCCCTGAATAACAAAGCACATCTGGTTTGGGTACATTTACCCTCTTCTACACATTCAATGTTGAAAATAGCGTCTTGTTAATCAGAGAATTGTATCTCCTTGGCCACAGTGGTTGCTCAAAGATGTACATATCACCTAATCTACATACATGTCAATAATGGGATTCTTATGAAATTATTATAATGAGATTTTTTCCTGATACTATCTATACTAATAAAAGCCTAGGTCAGTGGTCGGCAAACTCATTAGTCAACAGAGTGGCAAACCATGGCTCGCAAGCCACAGTTTGCCAACCACTGGCCTAGGTGGTCTTCGTGCCCTCTATGGCCGACACAAGATGGCTACCACAAGATGGCTGCCACAAGATGGCTGCGCACACAGCGGAGGCAGGGCCTGGCTGGCTGAATTGATGGTAGACATGGGAAATTTATGTTGGACTCCTCCATGCAGGGAACATTCACAATGTGCTGGTCTCGTTTCCTTTTACTTGTCCCTGGACATCCTGAGTTTTCTCTGTTAGTTTTCCAGATCTACTATCACTCCATCCTGCGGCCCACTTTCAGAACTGGCTTAAAATCATGCTCAAAGGCATTATGATAACCAATACACATAATTAAATGTAAACAGGATATCCAGAACACATAGCAGAGACCATGAGAGTCAAACAATGCTCACAAAATAGAAGGGAAAGCTTTCCTGACAGGATCTGTAAGCCATCAAGTGATATTATAAATAGTAGGGTTTTGGGGGGGCCTTTCTCACAGAGCTGCTAATTGGTGTGTAGTAACTGTATCTTTAACTATGTCTTTTATCTACATTCAAGTTACTGGCATCAATTTGCTTCGTTTATCTTGGCCATAGTCTATCAATCAGATCACCTTGGAAATGATCATGAAATAAAGAAATCAGATTTTTTTAAAGAAAACTTCAATAAAAGTTAAAATCTAACAACAGAACAAAAAGGCAACCAACTGAATGGGAGATGATATTTGCAAATAACATCCCCAACAAGGGATTTATATCCAAAACTAGCTTTCCCGTTGCAGGAAAATTCCTGCAATGGGATTTCCTGCTGCACTCTACCCCGCCTCCGTTCCTCCCTTGCCGCCCACCTCGCCTTCTCCTCCGCCCGCCCACGTTTCCCTTCGCCCCCGGCCCCGCCTCCACCCCACCCTTGTCACCGGCCCTGCCTTCTCCTCCAGCCCGCCTGCGTTTCCCTTCGCCCCCGGCCCCGCCCCCGCCCCGCCCTTGTCACCAGCCCCGCCTTCTCCTCCAGCCCGCCCGCGTTTCCCTTCGCCCCCGGCCCCGCCTCCGCCCCGCCCTTGTCACCGGCCCTGCCTTCTCCTCCAGCCCGCCCACGTTTCCCTTTGGCCCCGGCCCCGCCTCCGCTCCGCCCTTGCCGCCCGCCTTGCCTTCTCCTCCAGCCCGCCCGCGTTTCCCTTCGCCCCCGGCCCCGCCCCCGCCCCACCCTTGCCGCCGGCCCCGCCTTCTCCTCCAGCCCGCCTTCGTTGCCCTTTGCCTACAGCTCTGACTTCGCTCCTCCCTTCTCCTCCCCCCGCCCCCCTGGCTTGCTTGCTTCTTCGAAGCTTTACTCCCCTTTGCAGCTCTTGGCTTCTTTGGACACTGTCTTGATGTGCAAATTAGCCGCCATCTTTGTTGGGGCAATTTGCATACTCGTCCTGATTGGTTGGTGGGCGTGGCTTGGCTGGTGGGCGTGGCTTAGGTGTAGCGAAGGTGCGGTCAATTTGCACATTTGTCTATTATTAGATTAGATATATAAACTCATACAACTCAACACCAAACAAACAATCCAAATTAAAAGTGGGCAGAGCACCTGAATAGACACCTCTTCCAAGAGCACATACAAATAGTCAACAGATATATGAAAAGACTAGAGGCCTGGGGCACGGAATTTGTGCACGGGGGTTGGGGGGTGTCCCTCAGCCCAGCCTGCACCCTCTCCAACCTGGGACCCCTTGAGGGATGTCCGACTCACAATCCAGGACTGCTGGCTCCCAACTGCTCACCTGCCTGTCTTCCTGATTGCCCCTAACCACTTCTGCTTGCCAGCCTGATCACCCCCTAACCACTCCCCTGCCAGCCTGATTGATGCCTAACTGCTCCCCTGCCAGCCTTTTTGCCCCTAACTACCCTGCCCTGCAGGTCTGGTCCTCCCCAACTGCTCTCCCCTGCAGGCCTGGGTCCTCTCTAACTGCACTTCCTTGCAGACCCAGTCGCCCCCAACTTCCCTCCTCTGCCAACCTTGTCACCCCTAACTGCCCTCCCCTACAGGCTTGATCACCCTCCCTTGCAGGCCTGGTCCCTCCCAACTGCCCTCTCCTGCTGGCCATCTTGTGGTGTCCATCTTGTGTCCACATGGGAGCAGGATCTTTGACCACATGGGGGCAGCCATCTTGTGTGTTAGAGTGATAGTCAATTTGCATATGACCCAAGCAGAGGACCTGGTATCTGGGATTTGTTTATCATCTACAATTGAAACTTTGTAGCCTGGAGCAGAGCCAAGCCTCCTGCTTGCTCCTGGGAAGCAGCCATTTCTGTTGGGATTTATTTATCTTCTATAATTGAAACTTTGTAGCCTTAAGCGGAGGCCTGGGCCGGCAGGGTGTGCGGAAAGCTTGGCTTCCTCCATCGCCAGGGAAACCCAAGCCTCCCTTCTGCTCACCTAGTGGCCGCAGCCAGCTTGGTTGGGGTTAATTTGCATACTTGCTCCTGATTGGCTGGTGGGCATGGCTGGTGGGAGTGGCTGGCTGGTTGGTGTAGTGGAGTGATGGTTAATTTGCATATTACTGTTTTATTAGATAGGATATTCAACTTCACTAGGTATTAGGGAAATGCAAATAGAAACTACAATGAGATAACACCTCGCACTTGTTAGAATGGCTATTATCAACAAGGCAGGTAATAACAAGTGTTGGAGAGGTTGAGGAGACAAAGGAACCCTCATTCCCTGCTGATGGGAATGTAAACTTGTAGAGCCACTACAGTGGTTCCTCAAAAAATTAAGAACAGAGTTGCCATATGACCCAGCAATCCCTCTTCTGGGTATCTACCCAAAGAATTAAAAAAACAACACACATTTATTTGCAAAGATATATGCACCCTTATGTTCATTGCAGCATTATTCATTGTGACCACGACATGAAGACAACCAAAGTGTCCTTCCAGAGAGTACTGAATAAGGAGGTCAGGCACATGTATTCTATGGAATACTATTCAGCCATAAGAAATGATGAAATACTGCCATTTGCAACAACATGGAAGGACCCTGAGAATATTATGCTAAGCAAAATAAGTCAGTCAGAAAAATCTCAGAACTATTTGATTCCACTCATATGTGGGATATAAAACTGAGACTCATAGACACAGACAACAGTGTGGTGGTGACCAGAGGGAAGTGGTTGTGGGTTAGTAAAGGGTGAAGGGGAACAAATACATGATGACAGAAGAATGTTTGAATTTGGGTGGTGGGCACAGAATGTAGTGTATAGATCATGCATCATAGAAATGTATACTGGAAACCTATATGACTCTATTGAACAATGTCACCCCAATAAATTTTTAAACAGTTGAAATCTAATCAAGCATACGTTTATGTTTGCTAAAAATTTCCACTAATATCAAAATGCATTTCTTTTCTATTTCCTGTATTGTATTCAGTATTATTTAATTGGGCTTTGAGAAACCTGCAGTAAAAATAAATAAAAAAACTAAGTATGTTCAAAGGTTAATCAGTGTAACATATTTCATCAGGAAATATCTTTAAATTATATTCAGGAAGGGCTTTCCATTACCCACAAATTGGAAATTAATTCACCCAAAGATCCAATCAATACCATTATAATTGCCATTTCATATGTTCTTTTCATGACTGATTTTGCCCAAGTGAATATATCAAATCATTTTCTCAACGTTACCATTTATCCTGTGTGTACTGTATATGGAAAAAAGTGCGGGTCACCCTAAATTTACACTGTGTCCCATAAACACCAGGTAGCATTTTTACTCCCATATTTTTTCCTTCATAAAAAAAAAAAAAATTAGAACCAACTGGTTTAATGCACCCAAAGGACACAACTAAATTTACCACTGAATGTGAAAAATAATAATAGAACTTCTATTCCCACTTATTCTCATCTCTATTTTTTTTTACATTCTCTAGTGTTCTTCATAGATTCACTGTATTACATTATACAAAAAATCCATATACCTGTGGTTTAGGCACATATTTTTACTAACAGGCTAGAGGGTGTCAAGTCTTCAGAGCACTTTCATGGGAATTAAAAAGTATTTCCCTTTAATCAGAGTGATGTCTCATTTTTCCTTTGATTACTGCATCACTCAAAAATATTTACTTAACATGTAATATGTATCAATAATATAATTAGAGGTATTGCAGATTAATTAGTGAAGATAAAACAACGAAAACAAGATTAAAACACTAAAAATCTCTATCTTCATGCAGTTTACAGTCTGGGCCTTAGTTGGAAAACTCTCAAAATGAAAATTGGAAATATCTGCCAGCTTGCCTTTCTTCCCCACTGAAATATTAACTTTCATAGGGCAGGGACTTCCATGTTTAAGTGTCCTTGACCAGGAATTGAACCCGTTACCCTCTGGTGCACAGGCCAATGCTCTAACAACTGAGTAATGCTGGCCAGGGCAAAAAATGCACATTTTAATAGCAACAACCATCACTATCTGGACCATAATTTTCATGTTCATCTTTTTACCTATTTAGGAAGTTAAAAAGAAACTATGCTTACATTTAACTGCACAAAATGTAAACTCCATTTTGGTTATTGTCAATGCAAAATTACTTTGGATGATGGAAATTCTATTGCATTGTTCTTTCCTAATTACTTAGAGTGCATTTAGTTTCTGTAATTACATAGCCACTTAATTAAATAGGCAAAAGTTAGTGAATTGTTCCTGCGTCTTTAAGAATAATGTGCTCCCAATTACTAGGAAGGAATTTTGGGCTAAAAAGAGAAGAAACTGCCTCTTATTTAGCACTCCACTATGTGTCAGACCTTTCCTATATTTTTTCTCATTTTAACCTTACCAACCTGAAAATAAGACTTGTAATTCCCACGTCTTAGATAAAGAAGCGTGTTCTCTCAGCTCTGTAATGACTCTTAAGACCCCATCACCCCATGTATAACTCCACCTCACATCATAACAATCAAATTTGCAGTTAAGGAATTGAATTTGACACAAGTGACTATGACTTTCAGCCACTTTATTTCACTTTAAAACATACTCTCTATATTCATTTTGAATTGCTCCATGCGACAGATTCCCTCCTCCATCGTTAATTGAAAAGCTGGGTCTGAAAGATTGCTTATTTCCTGTGTCTGAGGAAGCGAAGTACTCACCAGTGATTTCAGGACATTTCATTAAATTTATGTCTTGTAAGTTTAACATTCGGCTATTTCTGTATCCTTCCCAGAAATATTAGAAGCTGATCATCCTGGCTGCCTAGTCAGAATCTGAGTTTCCATTCACATCAACTCTGCCTCCTTTCCTCCTGAGTTATAGGTCCCTGTGCGCAAGTAGGCAAAGTGTCAGGCAGTGCTGAGACCAAACACATCTGACTAGACCCATACGTAATGCAGGCTTGCTGTATGATTTCATTTCTACAAAGTATATATTTAGTTTTACCTACCTCGATTTACTTATACAATGTACACAAGCATTGTATAAACTGGCGGCCCGCAGGCCGCATGCCTCATTTATTTGGCCTGTGTTAGCCTTTGAGTTTGACATGTTTGACCACATTCAAACAACTAATTTGTTCATGTGGAGGCAAGGAGAAATAGACCAATAACAAAATACAAGCAGGTTAGTCAGCAATGCAGGGTAAATATGATATTTGAAGATCACTACATTGTTACACAAGTGTATATAAATATTTAAACTGAACTGCAAAGGAGAACTTTTAAACTACATGTTAATTTCTTTTTCTTTAATATGTCTTTATTGATTTTTAGAGAAAGAGGGGAGGGGAGAGGGGGAAAGAGAGAGAAACACCAATGAGAGAGAAGCATGGATTGGCTTCTCCCCCCTCTCCCCACGGGGACTGAGCCTGCAACTGGGCATGTGCCCTGACCGGGAATTGAACCAGCTACCTCTCTGTGCATGGGACTAGGCTCAACCAACTCACCCACATCAGCCAGCCAGCCAGGGCATACATTTAATTTATTAAAGTTGCTTTTTTTCTATTCAACTTTTTTCTAATGAAAGATATTTGATTTTATGTGTATAATGTTTAAATCACACATTAATTGAAAATCAGAAATGCAAAATTAGATGTCTGAGTAACTGTGTGGCATGCATACATTGGGAGATTAGATAATTCAACAAATAAAATGATTTATAAATTAAATGTTATTTATTGTGAGGAAACAATGAAATACCAAAAGCCTACTTGCATAGCAATATTATTTTTCTTAACTTTCTCTTACTAAATGACCTTTGGCTACACAAGAAGAATCAGTTAATTGATACTTTTATCCCAATGTTCATTTGTGTTACATACCACCACCTCCAGGGAGCCCCTTTTAATTCCCACGAGTAAAGCAACCAGCAATCCTTTCTTCAACCAAATATTTCACAACCCCAGCCACTGAGCGCTGAGCTAGCACATGTTGTCAGTCTTTGTTTAACTGTCTCCTTTCCCCTTTGAAGGAAGAGCTTTCTAAGGGAAAGGACTAGGTCCTTGCAGCAGGAACAGCCCAGAACCAATTGCATTGCTCTGTAAGTGAGAGGGAGAGATATGCTTCAATACACATTATACCTACAACACATGTGGGTAACATGACATTGAAGAGCTTGGTAGACTTCTCCGGCAATATATGACCTGGCATACGAACTAAGGTCTCTAGCCAATCATGTCAAAATCTCAAAATTTTTTTGTTTCTTTTTCCACCTCTCTGCCCCGTATGTCACAGTTTCATCAGTCAAAAAACAAAGAAAACAACTTTGTAACTTGATTCTTGATTCCAGATCTTTGAACACAGGTTGAGCCAAGAAAGGATTGTGAGAGTCCTCCTTGTGCTGAACCGGCCTCCGTGTACAGGCTCCTCCGTGAGGTCCACCTTACGCATGCTGCACTGTTGGAACATCTCAGTACATCCCTTCCTAGAGGCAAAGGTGGAAAAGGTTTTGCAAAAACAAAGCATCACTGTAAAGCCATGGGTAAAGGATTCTGTTTCTATGTGTCCAGTTGCTTGCGGCTGGGGTTCCTGGTTCAGCAACAGATGGCGGTGTGGATGATCCAGGCAGGGCTTGCCCCTTCCTTCGTGCAGTAACCTGGGGAACTGAAGGCGTGCCTCATGCCTAAGCAAGAGCAGAAGGAAAGCAGCTCCAGGCTGGGGGCGCCATAGCAGCCCTGGACTGACAGCTTTCAGGCGTGAGAACAATAAACTGCTACCTCATTTAAGCCTCTGCTACTTTTTCCAATATAGGTAGCTAAGCCTAATTCTAACTATATGCACATTCCAGGATTCCATGATATGATATTGCAAGTTTAAAATTTATAATTCCTCCATCTATCAAGTCCAAACTTGACCACCTTTATGTTCGCTTTCATCTAATTAATATCTAACTTGTAACTTTCTTTATATCATCAACCAATATCTAGTAGATTTGTTTTATATTTAGTTAGTTTTAATAAGTGCTAGTTAAATAAATAAAGATCAATATCGTGTGCAAAAGAAGTATCCATCACTACAGTTTCTACCTGTAAGAAATCAACCTTAACAAATAATGAAAATTGAAGTTTCAATTAGTAAAATAATACTACCAAACATCTAAAAAGTTTATCATTCAAAATCCTGTTTACATAATTTTTTTTCATAATTACAATCCTTATGAAAATTACTCTCATTAGATATGATAGCTTAAAGTAATTCATCAGATGGTACATTTTTCATAGCCTGATTATGATATGAAATATCCTAACTGACTGAGTCTAATTTTTAACCTTAGTTACTTGTACACGTTATATGGCTTTTTGTTAATTTTGTATCAGATGTCCACAGATATTAGGTGACTTGGCCACTCTGGCCAGCTCATCTGTGATTGAATGAAGCAAGGCTCAACATTTTCTAAATGATGTAGCAGAAAATTAAATGGGACTTACGTGACCTGTAAGTTACCAACATTTTGTGCAGAATTCATGCGAATAATAATTCTACAGAAGGAGAGTAGGACCCTAGAGTCAAAAGATTTGTCTGTGTTCATAAGCAAACAAGGCCCTCTCCCCAAGAAAATCTTCACAGTGACCTATTGTAATGTGTAAAATTCTAACAATCTCCAATGAGGAACTAATACGGAGCCCAGATAAATTTGTTTTATTAAGACTCAGAGTATCACTAGAGACTCCACTTAATATCCCTTGTGAGTGATGTCTACAAGAAGAGAGCCACAAATATAGGTTAAATAGCAGTAAACTTCCTTCATTGCACCACCATTTGCTAAGCTCATTCTTCAGTTGTTATGACACCAGGATTCCCTTACAGACAAAGAGACAGCTGAAGCGCCATGCCTAATGTTGCTGAGCTAGTACATAGAGTTAAATTCAAGTCTGGTTAATGTGAAAACCGATACTTGGACAGCACAGTCCAAGGTAGTAGATGATGGATGTGCCACTCTGTGAATTATAGTCTCTTGTAGACAAAGGAATTACTTTCAGGTGCCGAGGAGGAAGGAATGAATTGTCCAGTTGTCACTGCTTGTGCGAGAGCGGTGTCAGTGCGCTCCTCTATGAAAAAGCACCCAGTGGATTGCCCATGCTGCTAGAAGTCAGCCAGCCCAAATGCAAACGCCGCATCTGTAATGCTGGACTCATTTTTCTTGTCATGGCAATTTTGATGATAATTTGAAGTATTGCCAGGGTGACACTGGTTTGAATTGGCTTCATGACCCCAGGAATGAAAAGGAGTGTACCTCTTTATTAAAACCTCAACTTCCAGTGGCTCCAGGCTTTCCTCCTGGTTGATTATCACACATTCTACTGATTTTTCTGAAATATCCATCTTCACATATTTTGAAAAATAGCTTAAGGGTACGTTCAAATGCCCAACAAATTCAATCACAATGGATTGTTAACTCAAAATAAATACCATTAATATTAAGGAAAACAGGTAGCCATCACCACTGTAAATTCAGATACTTGAGAGAGTAAAACTTCTCACTGGAAACTGCCCTTTTAATTCACACACACACGGCAAGTAGGTCAGGATGGTTCTAGAAACAGCTACAGTCTTTTTCTTTTTCTATTTTTTTTTTTTTTTGTAACAAAAAAAAAAAAAATCCTTTGACACTTAAGTCCTAACGAGGAATCAGGTTTTCCAGTTTAGTCCCTGAATTCCACCCTTTCCTTATAGCATGCTGGGTTCACTCTCAGAAAATCCTACTGTCCTTTCCTTTGATGCGGTATTAATCAATTTCACCCACAGTGCCCACCTGCCTTTGTCCATAGCAAACCTCTTTTCACATGTTTTAACCATAACTGGAGAGGAGTTAAGAGCCTTTATTGACTGGGGGAGCTGTAAGCTGCTCCACAGGAATTAATAAATTCAGATGTGGACGTAGGAAAAATGTGCTGCCCAATTGCACGCATTAGCTTTACCATGATCATTCATTAATCCTATCTAATAAAAGAGTAATATGCAAATTGAACACACTTCTGCTACACTCACAAGCCACGCCCACCAGCCAATCAGGAGTGAGCTTGCAAATTAACCCAACCAAGATGGCTGCAGCCACAGAGCTAGCAGGAGGCTTGGGTTTCCCATGTAATAGAGGAAGCCAAGCTTTACACACACCCTGACCAGCCTAGGCCTCCACTCAAGGCTACAAAGTTTCAAATATAGAAGATAAATAAATCCCAGATACCAGGGCCTCCACTTGGGTCACTGGGGGGCATGGCTGGCCTGCAAACCACCACAGGCCCCATGCCCAGGCCACCCCACACCCCAAGGGAACCCTCACCCTGATCCTGGACACCCTTCAGGGCAAACCAGCTGAGCCCCACCTGTGCACCAGGCCTCTATCCTCCTATCTAATAAAAGAGTAATATGCAAATTGACCATCACTCCAACACACAAGATGGCTGCCCCTATGTGGTTAAAGATGGCTGCCCCCATGTGGACACAAGATGTCCACCACAAGATGGCTAGCAGGGGAGGGCAGTTGGGAGGGACCAGGCTTGCAAGGGAGGGCAGTTGGGGGTTATCAAGCCTGCAGGGGAGTGCAGTTAGGGGTGACCAGGCTGGCAGAGAAGGGAAGTTAAGGGAAACCGGGCCTGCAGGGAAGGGCAGTTTGGGGGGACCCAAGCCTGCAGGGGAGGGCAGTTAGGGGTGACCAGGCCTGCAGGGAAGGGCAGTTAGGGGCAAACAGGCTGGCAGGGGAGCAGTTAGGCATCAATCAGGCTGGCAGGGGAGTAGTTAGGGGGTGATCAGGCTGGCAGGCAGAAGCGGTTAGGGGCAATCAGGAAGGCAGGCAGGCAAGCAGTTGGGAGCCATCAGTCCTGGATTGTGAGAGGGATGTCTGACTGCCAGGATCGTGCCTAAATGGGCAGTTGGGCATCCCTCAAGGGG
The DNA here is from genome assembly GCF_027574615.1 of Eptesicus fuscus. Lineage (NCBI taxonomy): Eukaryota > Metazoa > Chordata > Mammalia > Chiroptera > Vespertilionidae > Eptesicus > Eptesicus fuscus. Next base: position 9,151,710 of record NC_072487.1, on the reverse strand, counting down.
TCCCAGATTGGAGAGAGTGTAGGCTGGGCCGAGGGACACACCCCGCATGCACGAATTCCATGCACTGGGCCTCTAGTTCTATCATAATGACACCTACCTCAACACACCAGCAATAGAACTTCACAGCTGTGCTCAGGCAAAATATTCCATTCAATGCACAAACAGTGTGTGTGTGTGCACATTCTTGCTCGTGTGAGCATACCTATCCACCAACACACTACAGTCTCATTTTTATTTAAACTAGCTTTTCTTTTCTTTTTTGAAAGGAAAAATAAATGAGGATAAAACTGTTTAAGTGCAGTATCTCCTTCAAGTTATTATGAAACACTTGCTGAAGCCTCATAGGTTGGGGGCCAAATCCTGATGAAGCAAATGCCCAGGAAGGAGGTTTGAATATCTGTCGGAATAAAAGAGATCTTAGTATGTTGGGATTTTACCAAAGTTCCATGAAATTCTCCTGGGGGACAGTGTATCTGAGGTTAACACAATACTTAGCAGAGCGGGGAAGGTGGTGAATCCCCTGGAAGAGAGCAGCATCAAGCGCAATGTAATTCTGGATTTATGGGCTTTTAAAGATTCGCCAAGTGGGAATCCCTTGCAGGAGAGTTTGGCAGTTTTATTATTTTTACAGTGGATTTTACAGTTTGCCTGAGAAAGATTCTGCTGTATTAGGGAGAGCAGAACAACCTCTAAAATGTTCCAGCAAGCAAAAAGTTTGGTGAAGAGATACCTTATACTAATAATGACAGTGGCATATGGAATCTCTTACAGTGTACATATTGATTGCTTATATAATTTTTCACAGTATTATTGATCTTCTGGTACTCCCAGTACCAATACAAGCAGAGTTTTTTTTTTAAAAAAAACCTTCACTGATCTGAAGCACAGGTGCTGGTCTGACCAAAAAAATAAAAAGAAAAAAAAAGAAAAGAAAAGAAAGGAAAACTGCAAATTAAAAGAGAAATATCAGATGAGAACAAGCAATGCAGCAGTGCCCTGCAGCACTGGGTGGGAGTTCACGGAGGTACTTGAGATTGCTTGGCTCCCTCTATAAGCCCTGCAGGATCTTGCTATTTCCAAACATCATTTCAATATCTGGTGAGTGGTCCTGTGAAAACTGAATATTTAAACAAGCAATAAAAATTGTTAGGACTCTGCACCAGTCTTTGCGATTTTTTTTAAACATAAAAGTCTATTTTACCAATCAAAACTGTGCGAGAAAGGCTAATGTATGAGGTTCATACAATTTTTTCACAAGACCTGGACTACACATACACAACAATTAATTTCTTAAAAGCTTTTCCCATCACTGTAGGTTAGGAACATTATAAATTTTATGGACAATTATGGGAATTAGGATGGGGGATTTTTCTTCTATATTATCTCTAAGTCATAGGTATGGTTCAGAATGTGGACTGGTCATTTCATAGCACTTAGTCAGGTTATTTAAATCATCTGTGATTTTGTTTCCTTTTCTGTAAACAGAATATGAATATATATTTCAGGAGAGAAACATCAATGGGCTGCCTCCAGCATGCCCCAAAACTGGGGATTGAACCTGCAGGGCATGTACATGCCTTGACCTGGGTTGAACTCCTACCCATTTTGGTGTTTGGGGTAAATCTCAAACCAACCAAGCCACCCTGCCCAGACTAAATCATTTTCTTCACATTGTGTAAGATAATTTCTGTTTTTTTACAATAAAATTGTCAAAATTTTTTTGAGAAAAATACAAAATATTTAATTTTACCAAGATACTTGTATATTTTGGTCAATTGTTAATCTGAGGTTTGTAATTAAAAATATATGGTAGTACTTTAATATAAAGTCTTACTCCCTGTCTTTAAAAATTAAACTATAAATATATAATTGTATTTTTTTGATTATAAGGATAACAAGAATCTTACTAAAATTTTAGCTAGAACCTTGCTTCTAAATAGCATAAGAATTTCTGAACTTGAAATATTAAAATAATAAATGGTATTTCCTCTTATGTCATTATAAGTAAATAGTTTTTGTGGGGATAGTATTAAATATATATGATTGAACATACTCTGATTTAGTTATAATTTATTTATGTATTTATTTATTTATTTATTTATTTATTTTTGTTAATCTACACCTGAGGATATTTTTCTATTGATTTTTAGAGAGAGGGAAAGGTGGAGGGAGAGACAGAGAGAAACATCATTGTGAGAGAGACACATCAATTGGTTGCCGCCTGCATGCACCCCAACCAGGGCTGGGGAACCTGCGAACAAAATATGTGCCCTTTACTGGAATCAAACTTGGGACCCTTCAGTCTGAGGGCTGATGCTCAGTCCACTCAGCCAGACCAGCTGGGGCCCTACTCATTGATTATACATTCAATACTCGTTAAGCCAGAAGCAGATTTGCATGAACATAATGAACCTTAAGCTTCAGGCCATTTGTTGGCACAGCCTTTTCCAAAGGCAACACCTTAGCAATTGCTTCACATTGCTCTACAACTATGTTACATTTAAGCAATTAAAATGTTTAACCATAGTTAGTTAAGACTGATAATCTCTTGATATAACAGGTCTTTGTTGCTGTATAATTTGTTGTGTATTAAAGAGATCATCCAACCATTTTTAGACACATAATTAGCCTGTATAGTGCCTCTGTCCTGCCTCTCCTCATGTCAGGAGCAGCCATGGGCACTTTTTCTACCTGGTTAGCAGAAGTCGAGTTGGGGGATACATACATTTTTATTTAGTAAATGAAACCCCTTTGCGAATGAGTACAAACAGGAATCATGATACTCCTAAGGGTCACTGTCCTGAGTCACCCATCATGATGTCACAGAGGCTGAGGGCCAGAGATCATGATGGTCTGTAAATGTGTCCCAGGATCCTTAATAGACAAATATACATAAAGGAGGCCTAAGATTGCAAAGCTCAAAAGGTTTATTTGTTGGAATATTCTTGAAATTTTTATAACTTTATTATAAAAAAACCGAAATTATCTTATGATAAACCCTAATATGCAAATAGACCGAACCGCTGGTTGCTATGATGTGTGCTGACCAGCAGGGGGCACGCACAGAACATGGTGGTCGTCCGCAGCAGGCAGCAGAGTGCACAGCATGACGGGCATCGGCAGTGGCGGGATGGTGGAGCAGGTGAGCAGGGAAGCCATACCAAGTCGGGGCGCCGGTTGCAATCATCAGGGCAAGCCTCTGGTGGCTACTGAAAATTCTTTGCTCCTGTGCACCACGGTCCCACCGGGTGCTTGCACCTGCTGCCAGCACCAGCCCCGCTCTCAACTGCTGCTGGCACCTGGTGCCGCCGGCCCTAATCACTCGGTGCCATCACCGGGTGTGAGCAATGGCTGCCGGCCCTGATCACCCCTCAGGGCTTCTCCCCCTCCCCCTGCTCCTGAGGGGAGATCAGGGATGACAGCCGCCTCTCACACCTGCTGCCAGTGACAGCCCCGCTCACACCTGCTGCTGGGGCCAGAGCCACCGCTTGCAACCACTGCTGGCGCCAGCCCTGTTCATACCCACAGATGGTGCCAGAGCTGCCACTCGCACCCACTGCTGGTGTTGGTCCCAATCACTCTATGCTCTCATCGTGTGGGAGTGGCGGCAGTGGGGCTGGGTGGCGGGGCTGCAGTGGGTGGGGCTGAGACCCGCCCCTGTGCCTACCACAGCCTGGTGGCCCACACTTCCTTTCAAGGTGCACAAATTCATGCACTGAGCCCCTAGTATAATATAAAGAAAGTGATTTCATTTAGGCAGAGTGGCTTGGTTGGTTGGAGATTCACCCCATTCACAATTTTATTAGAAGTATAAAGTTGTGGAGTACTCATTTCTATGCAGAACCTAACACAATAGAATATCTCTCTTAGGCATATGCTACATTATGTGTATGAGAACAAAGAAACCTTGCATTTTTTTAAAATAAGAATTTTATGAAATAGCATTTATTAAAATTATTGTATTTATAAGACACAGACCTGAAGCAATATTACAGAGAGTATCTTATATACAAAGGACACTTGATAGAAATTTACCATGTTACCAAGTTTTAAAGTAATCTTTAAAGTCCCCATGGAATAATCAATACTTATTTATGACACTGAAATAAGCTTTTTCTAAATTGTCATTATTCATTTTAGAATAATCATCATTGCTAGTGGTAAGACTCAATAATACTTTCATTCTCTCTAAAGAACATATTAATTCAAACATATAAATAAGTGACACAGCCAAAGCCAAAGAAAAAGTACAATAATGGGTTTGTTAGCAGTTTAATAAAAAGAATTTAGAATTTACGTAAGTGGAATTAGTCAGCTTCTTCAAATATACATTTCTTTCTTAATTCTAAATAAATACTCACATCATCCCTATCTTGTGTGTGTGTGTTTTTTTTCCTGAAAGAGCACTCCCAAACGTTTTGCTTTAGGTTCCACAAAACCCAGATCTACCCTATCTATGAGGCAGATATAATTTTATTATTACTGAGACTGAACCTATGAAAAAGTAAGCACCTGGCTATTACCAGGAAATAAATATTGAGATAAAATTTGAACCCAAGATTAAGTCACCCGAAAGCCCATCCTAAGGTCACCACTCCCCTAGACACTTTCCAGATAGGGCGAGAGGAGCAATGGCTCTCTAGTGACGAGACAAGAGACACTGGCAGGTCTGTCTCCCTGCACCCCCGCCAGCTGCCTCCCGCCACCGCACGTTCCTAAGACCCGCGTGTTAGAGGCCACACGAACAAAAATGCTTTCTATTGGGAACTTCGCTGCTTTGAATAATAGGTCAGAGGGTGTGAAAATCCTTCCAGGTTGGAACCGGGGTGTTAGGTCCACGCCGACAGGAGCCAGGCCAAGAGATGGTAGGGTTTTAAAAAAGGAAAAAGAGAGACATATGCGATACTTTCAACAATAAAGAATTATTAAAAAAAAAAAGAAAAGAAATGTTATTGCATTTTTTTTTACAGCGGGCTGAGACCAGTGTGTTGGTGTCAGCCCTGAGGGGGTGGCTAGGTTCTTTTATATAGGGTAAAAGTATGCAATTTAGGATCAGGGTGTGGGTGCAGGAGTTGGTCAAGGAGAGGGCACAAGTTGGTCAAGGGAGACAAAGGAGGAGAATGCACGGGTCAGTCAGGGGGAGAGGAGTTCTTATCTTGTGTCTGCAGGAGCCAGCCCTCTGCCCCAAGCTATGGGAAAAAGCTTATAACAATATATATTTCAGAAAACATGTCCAAGCAGGAGAGATTAGGGGTAGTTCATCCTAAGACAGATAAGCGATAAGTTTTTTTCTTTCTGAATTTATCTACAATGTTAGGAATGAATGAAACTTTAATAAAAGCACTGCACTCAAATATGCTTCATTTTATTATGTGGAAAATATTTTGGACTCAATGACTGTTATATCATAGCCTATAATGTATTTAATGTATTCTGTTCACACCTCTTAAGGTAAGCTGTGTCATGATCCACTACTATGGTAATTGCTTTAATTAAGCCGTCAATGCTATCCTAGCATTGGATCTTAATTATATGTACAGAAGGGTAGACTTATTTTACATATGTAAACTAATTAGTCGTCAAAGCAAATGCAGATAATATTCTGCAAGTAAAGGCTTTAATTTTCTCTCTAAAATTTCTAGGAATATTATTTAAATGAAATTAATATTCAAACTGAAGCTTTTAGTTAAAAAGCATGAATGTAGATTAAATTTTCTTTGTATGTTAACATAATCAAGAATACAACCATGCCATTTCACTGATGTTATCTAACAGTGGACTTTATACTGTCTCCAACCTGTAAGTTTAAACACTTCTGAGGAATAGAGACGAATACTGCATTTGAAACCAGAAATTCTGGGTTTTTATATGAATGACTCATAGATTTATCCTTTTTAAAAATTTATTTATTGATTAAGGTATTACATATGTGTCCTTATCCCTCCATTGCCCCCCATTCCCCCACGCATGCCCTCACCCCCCTGTTGTCTGTGTCCATTGGTTAGGCTTATATGCATGCATACAAGTCCTTTGGTTGATCTCTCCCCCTTACCCACCCTCCCCTACCTTCCCTCTGAGGTTTGACAGTCTGATCAATGCTTCACTTATGTTTGTTAGCTCTTAACTTTTCTAAACTTTATATTCACCAATCATAATATGGGTGTCATGAGTCCGTTTGCCCCAATGCTGATGCCTTATCTATAGGGAGAATTTTGTAGTATGATGTAAGTGAAAGCAAGCACAGTGAAAACTCACTCCTTGGACATCTTTACCTGTTTTATACAGAAACATACACTTCCCTTTCTTTTTTGCAAGGTTAACATCAAAGCAAGCACTGACAAGAGAATTGTATTCTTGATGCATTTTGTCAGGACCATGCAGGCATAAATGCTCAAACAAAAGAAAACGATGAACGCCTCTTCAGAAAGACCTGAAAGCCTCCCTTTTCTCGCTTGCCAGAGAATCACAATATTCCAACCATTTCCACACACATAATTACCTCCTCTCTTACCTAGAATTAACTTTTTGTTGTTTCTATTGTTTTAAATGAAAATGATTCTGTCTCTCCCCTCAAGTCTTTACTGTCCTAAAAATTGAACAGAGAAGTGAAAACATTTTCTTCTGCTTTTTCATTAGTGTGCAAATGGTATGTGTCCTACCATCAAGGAAAATGAGCACTTTGAACTTCCAAGGGAGAACCAACGAGTCTTTCTACAACCAAAGAGTCTTCCCGAACTACTCCAAGATTACATAGAACTCCCCACATTTTGTTTTGTACATTATTGTTCTCGCACATCACTTCATTTCTCCATAGCCTAGCTTCAACTGGGAGAATATATTTCCTATTTCAGTGAATCACCCAATTTCCCCCCCGAGTTGTCCCATCAGGAATCTTGGGACTTTATCTTTTGCCTTTTTTTTTTTTTTTTCTTTCTCAATTATAAAGTTCTGTTTCTTTTACCACTTTAAAGTTTTCTAGCTCTTCCTTCTTTCTCTGTATCCTTTGGCCATTAACCACTTATAATCTCAGAGACATTAAAATAGATCTCATCAACTGTTCTGAATTATACATTTGTCTTTTTCATTATCATTAGCCACTAGGGAGAAAGTACTCCTAAAAAATATTTCCTCCACTTCCTATCAAGATGGAATGTAGAAATGGGATTATATCCACACCTTACACCATCAGAAAAACACAATAATATATTGTAAAACAATGATTTTCAGACATTGGAAAGAGAGGCAACACTGCAGGGCTATAATGAGATGAGAGAGAGAGAGAGAGAGAGAGAGAGAGAGAGAGAGAGAGAGAGAGAGGAATTGTTTGATGGTTTGAAGATTTGCAGAAAGGTCTCTTCAAGTTTTTCACTGAATGCTGGTATGATGTGTCAGGAACCAAGGAACCAAGGAACCAAGGAAAGAATCCCTGGACAGGAGTAGTAGAGTAATTTCCAGAGTTCACATAGTACTAAGAATAGTCAGTAGTCACAGCATCCAGAGTGGAAAGATCTTGTAATACATGAGGCATCAAATAGAATCCACTTAAGAATATTGTCTACATGATGAGGTGAAATTCGCCAGAGTGGCCCTACCTAATAAAACTTATTCCAGCACCTCAGCTAATTCTACCCAAGCAGACAAGTGAATTTGAAGTCTGGAGTGTACCAATAATTAATGTGAAGTCAGAGGCAGATGGAACTTCAACAGGGTAACCAGGGGTAGAGCAAGGAACATGGAAACAAGGTGAGGCATGTAGTGTCGAGTACTAGATTCTTCTTCAGCTGCAGCCTTTCTCTGAAACTCAGCCATATGCTTCCAGACTTCAATCTGGAACACCTTCCAATTTGCTTTGTCAACTCTAACTATTCATAAGATGGATAGTGTTTCAGCTTCTAGTTGAAGTCTTCATACAAACAAGGCATATTATATAGACTCATGGGTCAGTCTTGACCTTGACTCAGAAAATCCCAATGGCCAGAAATGGAGAATGTTGGATCCAGTTCACCAGATAAAATCCCTTTTATTCCACATCAGTTATTTGATCTTATATTTGTCACTAGAGGCCCAGTGCATGAAATTCGTGCATGGGGGTGTGTCCCTCAACCCAGCCTGCACCATCTCCAATCTGGGACCACTCAAGGGATGTCCGACTGCCCGTTTAGGCCCGATCCCAGTAGGAGCGGGCCTAAACGGGCAGTCGGACATCCCTCTCACAATCCAGGACTGCTGGCTCCTAACTGCTCACCTGCCTGCCTTCCTGATTGCCCCTAACCGCTTCTGCCTGCCAGCCTAATCACACCCTAACCACTCCCCTGCCAGCCTGAGTGATGACTAACTGCTCCCCCTGCCAGCCTGATTGCCCCTAACTGCCCTCCTCTGCAGGCCTGTTCACCCCTAACTGCCCTCCCATGCAGGCCTGGTCACCTCTAACTGCCCTCCCTGCAGGCCTGGGTCCCGCCCAACTGCCCTTCCCTGCAGGCCCGGTCGCTCCCAACTTCCCTCCTCTGCTGGCCTGGTCATACCTAACTGCCCTCCCCTGCAGGCATGATCACCCCCAACTGCCCTCCCCTGCTGGCCTGATCGCCCACAACTGCCCTCCCTTGCAGACCTGGTCCCTCTCAAATTCCCTCCCCTGATGGCCATCTTGTTGTGGCCATCTTGTGTCCACAAGGGGGCAACCATCTTTGACCACATGGGGGTAGCCATCTTGTGTGTTGAAGTGACAGTCAATTTGCATATTACTCTTTCATTAGATAGGATAGAGGCCTGGTGCACAGGTGGGGGCCGGCTGGTTTGCCCTAAAGGGTGTCCCAGATCAGGGTGGTGGTTCTCTTGGGGTGTGGGGCAGCCTGGGCAAGGGGCCTCTGGTGGTTTGCAGGCTGGCCACGCCCCCCAGTGACCCAAGAGGAGGCCCTGGTATCTGGGATTTATTTATCTTCTATAATTGAGACTTTTTAGCCTTGAGCAGAGCCAAGCCTTCTGCTTGCTCCTTGGCTGCAGCCATTTTTGTTGGGATTTATTTATCTTCTATAATTGAAACTTTGCAGCCTTGAGTGTAGTTCAGGGCCAGCCAGGGTGTGAGGGAAGCTTGGCTTCCTCCATTGCCAGGGAAACCCAAGCCTCCTGCTCACTCCGTGGCCTCAGCCATCTTCTTTGGGTTAATTTGCATACTCACTCCTGATTGCATGGTGGGCGTGGCTTGTGGGTATAGTGGAAGTATGGCCAATTTGCATATTACTCTTTTATTAGATAGGATGGTCCTGTAGACACTGTAATTTAGAAACTCTGTTAATTGCTAATCAACTACCAACTTCAATGACATTCAATTTTCCATATAAATAGTTTTGTCCCTGACCCTAATATTCCCTCTGGTCTGCAAAGAAACAGGAATGCATGACCTCATAAGGAAAAAACAACAGCACATTCTATTAAAACCAACTAGAACGGATGCAGATGTTAATATCAGTTGATAAGAACATTAAAACAACTTGTATTTCATATGTTTAAAAACTTAGAAACTAGCCGGTGTGGCTCAGTGATTGAGCATCAACCTATGAACCAGGAGGTCAGTTCAATTCCCGGTCAAGGCATATGCCCAGGTTGTGGGCTCGATCCCCAGTGTGAGGTTTGCAGGAGGTAGCCAATCAATGATTCTCTCTCATCATTGATGTTTCTATCTCTCTCTCCATCTCCCTTCCTCTCTGAAATCAATAAAAATATATTTTAAAAAATTAGAGTTATTTAAAAAAATTCCCCAAATCAAATTTCATGAAGCAAAAAGTACAATATCAGGGATGAAGAATACATTGGATGGCATTAATGGAAGATTAGACATTGTACACAAAAGTACTGAAGTTGAAGACATAGCAATATAACAATCTAAGATGACATACAGAAAGAAAAAAAAAATGTAGTGAACTATGAGACAACTTCAAGTAGCCAAACATATGGATAATTGGAGTACCTGGAAAAATGTAAGAAGATGTATTAGAGCTATGACATTGAGAAAGTCATGAAAGAGAAGGAGGAGGCTCATTTGGGAGACAAAACTAAACTTGGAAACTGATGGGTTGTAAGTAAAAAGAAGAAAGATATGGAAGAAGATTTTTATATTTGTGGAAATTAGGACTTAACCAGTAGGAAGATCATAACCTAAGTATAACCTGGAGGTAAATTAAATCTAATAACAAGAAAATAATAAATTATCCAATAATTTAAACAATAAAGAAGATTGGAGGGTTGATGGAAATTCATACAGATCTATTTTGGTTCTTTTCTGAACTCAGAGTTCAATTCTTTTTTGCCTCCCAGTACTTTATGATGATTCCTTTGGGAATAAACTTGTTAGCTCAGTGATAAAATGACCTGAATAAATGCAACAGAATTTTGAAAAATTATCCCCAGGGATATTCAGATTGTGATCCCCTACTATTGGCTAACCATCTAATTGACACTATTTTTTTCTCCTGGTTATATGTAATCTAATATTAATAATAACTTTAAAAATTAATATTTATCATTATTTTTCAAAATCTTATACCTTAGTCATCTGTTATAGTTACAGAGCCTTTCCTTTTTAAAATATTTATAAGATCTTTGAAAGGATAAAGTGTTCTTCACAGTTAGCCTAAATGTATATCACTTATCTTTTTTTTTTTAAATAAAAATGTGCAAAGAATTATAAACTTATAAAACAAATATATTTTCTATACATAGTGGACTTACTGACTAAATAATAATAATGCCTAGAATTTGCTGAGTGTTTTGAACCAGCTCCATAAGTGTTCATAGCAGATAAGTAAATTGGAAAAAAAGGTACATTTTCCTGAGAATACATAACATCAAATTTTTATTGTTTACTATATGCAATAGTGCTGTTGTAATACGATTTTTTATTTATGTGAACACTCTGTTTTCATTATATGAACATATTTGTGTTATATTTAATTAATAACATTGTAATTATAAATTCATTTATACAGGGATCTTGATAAATTATCTATAATAATAAAAGGGCAATATGCTAATTAGACCAGACATCATTCCAGATGTCCTTCCAGATGAAGCCAGGGCCAGAGGGATGCCCAGGATCTGGGTTCCAGAGGGAAGCCGGTGCCGGCAGCCAGAAGAAGGAAGGCCTACTGTTGCACGAATTTCGTACATCGGGCCTCTAGTTATAATTATGGTTAGCAATTAACCATAACAATATAAATAATTTTATATAAATATTATAATATATACATAGATATAATGCTATATAAATAAATATTAAATAAATATATAATAAATAAGTATAGTAATATAAATACATCTTATTATTATGATCAATTGCTTACCATAGTTCATTGACACAGAAATAATCAATCTTAGTAATTTGATGCATATTCTTCCAGGGTTTTATCTCTTTTTCTCTCTGTATCATGCACACACATGTTTAAAAATACATCATGGACTTCTTTATGAGATCAGAAATTATAAATGCATAATCATTTTAATAATTATTTATTATTCATTGAATTACCATAGCAGTAATGGAGATTTAAAGTATATCTTCTATTTCACTATTATAAATAGCTCTGCGATTATAACATGGGTATTTTTGCTCGCATTCTGTTATTCACTTATGCACATAACTGTTGTCTCTATTGTGGTCCATGTCCTTTTTCAGGATAGCTGATTTCAGTAACTGAGCTTGATTTCCACTCCTGCCAACAAAGAGAGCCAAGAATGACTCCAACAATGTGAGGGTTGGTTTAAAGTGAGGAAAGTTTAGGAAACTATTAGTTGGAATAACTCCATAAACAGGCAATGATTATATACTAAAGCAGTGAGCACAAAATGGACAGGAGGGGAAGTCTGAGAGCATTTCTTACATTGAAAGATTCTCTTGGTAAGGTCTCTTTGAGGACAGAGACTTTGGCTCATTCTTCTCCAATTCCAGTGCTTATTGCAATGAATGGCACGTAACTAAAGGGGGCAAAAACAAACAATCAAACAAACAAGATGAAATTAATGAAAAGAATTTATAGCAATGAATGTCTAAAGTGTGTGGACACTGAGCGAGAGTAAGAAAATGAAGACAATTGTTTTTATTTCTTAGTCTGAGTGTTTCTGTTTTGAAAGCTAGAAGCCATGCTCACTTGCTATATCATTTTGAAAACCTCTTTAAAATCATAGCATGTATGCACGAAAACACTTTCTAAGAATCTGTCTCTGTTTTTCAAATCACTACCCCAGGAAACATAAATTTCTTCTCTTCTACGTTATCATGAACATTCACTATTAATTTCTACTCTGTTATAGTGAAATATTTTATTTCCTGTACTTGCTGGCAATGTATTTGACTAGTACCTTTTTTTTCATACTTTAATCTCCCACTCTGCCTAGTGTAACACCTTGCCTACTATATTTTTAATTTTATAAATGAAAGAAAATATGTGTTATATAGCTATATTCTATATATTATCCAAGTTATTACTGATGTTGGCTATTTTTAAATAAATGAGTCTAGTTTATTTACTTATTTTTTCCTCATTATAGTTTTTGAGTCAGAGAACTGCATTTCACAAACATCTGCTTGCTGTTTGACTTATGGCATAGTGAGTCACACTAAGACTTCCCACAATCCATGCTCAGGCACCCCTGTAATTGATCAACCGATCAATTTTATTTAGAAGCTAAGAAGTAATAATAGAGAGTGTGAGAGCAAAGACAGGAAACAAATATTTGTGTGTTTTTTTTAAAGACATTTTATGCACTTTCAGCTGGATTTTTTTTGAAAACACACTCATTTTTCAATGTATTGTAGAGTCTCCTCATTGAGAGAAATACCTTTGTATGGAAAAATGTCCAACAGATATGGATGAGTATAGAAATAACATTCTCTAAGTTTGGCTTGAATGAGGCAACAAAAAAGAAAAGCAAGCCCACAGAAATTGTCTCTGAATATATATGGCTGAGGGTTTGGCAAGAATGGAGAACATTTTATTGTAGTTTTTATTCATATGCTATGGTTTATATTTTCTCTCAAATATAGAATTATACCAGAAAAATTTGCAAAGTATGCTATATAATAAAAGCCTAATATGCTAAGTGTCCAGTCATCCAGTCAGCTGTTCAACCAATCAAAGCATAATATGCTAATGATATCTACAGCTGCTCAACCGCTTGCTATGACGTGCACTGACCACAGGGGGCATACACTCTGACTGGTAGGTTAGCTTGCTTCTGGGGTCTGGCTAAGTGAGATGTGCCAGACACACCCTGGAGCCCTCCCGTGGTCCCTCCCCAGCTGGCCAACCTCCCACATCCCTCCCCAGCCCTGATTGGGCACCGGTGGGGTACCTTGTTTTTAATAAATCTTGGAAGTAAGCATGTGTTACATATTTGGCAAAACATAAGGCATAGAGAAGGCTATAGGCATTATTGTAAGTGCAGTTATTATTGAAACTAGAGGCCCGGTGCACAAATTCGTGCACCAGTGGAGTCCCTTGACCGGGCCTGTGGGATTGGGCTGAAACTGGCTCTCTGACATCCCCTGAGGGGTCCTGAATTGCAAGAGGGTGCAGGCCAGGCCAAGGGACCCCACTGGTGCGTGATTGGGCCAGGGAGGGATGCCAGCCGGGGAGGGACAGCAGGAGTGCTCCAGGGCATATCTGGCTCGTATCACTTAGTCCCTATCAGCCGGACCCCAGCAGCAAGCTAACCTACCAGTTAGTGTCTGCCCCCTGGTGGTTGGTGGATGTCATAGCAAGTGGTTGAGCAACCTCAGCATATCATTAGCATATTACGCTTTGATTGGTTGAACGGACGACTGGACACTTAGCATATTAGGCTTTTATTATCTATCTATATAATATAGGAATATGCAAATTAGCTGGGACACCGTAAGATCATGACCAAACAGCAGGCTGCATGGCACCTGGCCGGGGTGAGGGACCTCAGGCCATGACCCCCGCCATGCGGGGCTTGACAGGTGACCTCAGGTCATGCTCCCCAGCCTGGTACTGGACCTGGAGACTTCAGGCCATGCCCCCTGCCCTTGTGCTGGGCCGGGAGACCTCATGCTGCACCCCAAGCCCAGTGCTGGACTGGGGGACTTCAGGCCATGCCCCCCCCCCAGCCCCAGTGCTGGGCCAGGGGACCTGAGGCTGCACCCCCTACCCGATGGGGCTTGACGGGTCTGGGTCTCACCCAATGGGGGTGGGGCCAGCTGAGTCTGGGTCTCCTGTGTTTTGGAAGCACGGGCAGGGACTTGACTCTAGGTCCTGTGGCACACCCCAGACTCTGACAGGAGGAAGATTTTCATGTACATTTTACTAATTTTCTTTAATCTCTGACACTTCTATTATAGAGAAATGGCAAATAGCAATATTAAAACATTTCTTCTAATTAATTCCCTTTCAATGTGCACAAATTTTGTGCACCAGGCCACTAGTATAGGATAAGAATAAGAAATTAATAAGTAGAGAATTGGAAAAGAGACTGTAAACCACTAGTAGCCATTTCATATTGGGTATTAGATGTTTTAACCCTTTGCACTCACTTGCTTTTTTCTCGATTCATTTATTCTAATGCTAACCTTGTCGAGTCACACTCGACATCCGAGTGCAAAAGGTTAAAGGGTATATATGAAAGTTCAAGCCAATCCTATCTAATAAAAGAGTAATATTCAAATTGACCATACCTCCACTACACCCACAAGCCACGCCCACCAGCCAATCAGAAGCGAGTATGCAAATTAACCCAACCAAGATGGCTGTGGCCTCGGAGAGAGCAGGAGGCTTGAGTTGACCCTGGCGATGGAGGAAGCCAAGCTTCTGCAGCCCTGGCCTGCCTTGGCCTCCACTTAAAGCTACAAAGTTTCAATTATAGAAGACAAATAAATCCCAACAAAAATGGCTGTGGCTACAGAGCGAGCAGTAGGCTTGGCTCTGCTCAAGGCTACAAAGTTTCAATTATAGAAGATAAATAAATTCCAGATACCAGGGCCTCCGCTTGGGTCACTGGGGGGCATGGCCAGCCTGCAAACCACCACAGACCCCTTGCCCAGGCCGCCCCACCCCCCAAGGGAACCCCCACCCTGATCCGGGACACCCTTCAGGGCAAACCAGCCAGCCCCCACCTGTGCACCAGGCCTCTATCCTATTTAATCCTATCTAATAAAAGAATAATATGCAAATTGACCATCATTCCAACACACAAGATGGCTGCCCCCATATGGTCAAAGATGACTGCCAACATGTGGACACAAGATGGCCGCCACAAGATAGCCAGCAGGGGACAGCAGTTGCGAGGGACCAGGTCTGCAAGGGAGGGAAGTTGTGGGTGATCAGGCCAGCAAGGAAAGGCAGTTGGGAGGGACCAAGTATGCAAGGGAGGGCAATTGGGGGCGATGAAGCCTGCAGGGGAGGGCAGTTAGGTTTGACCAGGCCGGCAGAGGAGGGAAGTTGGGAGTGACCGGGCCTGCAGGGAAGGGCAGTTGGGGGTGACCAGTCCTGTAGGGGAGGGCAGTTTGGGGTGACCAGGCCTGCAGGGGAGTTCAGTTAGGGGTGACCAAGTTTGCAGAGGAGGGAAGTTGGGGGCAAACAGGCTGCCAGGGGAACAGTTAGTCATCAATCAGGCTGGCAGGGGAGTGGTTAGGGGGTGATCAGGCTGGTAGGCAGAAGTGATTAGGGGCAATCAGGAAGGCAGGCTGGCGAGCAATTGGTAACCAGCAGTCCTGGATTGTGAGAGGGATGTCCAACTGCCCGTTTAGGCCTGATCCTGGTAGGACATCCCTCAAGGGGTCCCAGATTGGAGAGGGTGCAGGCTGGGCTGAGGGACACCCCCTGTGCATGACTTTCGTGCACTGGGCCTCTAGTTTTATACAAATTGAATATGTAAATGTCAACATGACACTAGATCATATAGTTTTTTAGTAGCATATTAATGACTAGATATTGTTCTCTTCAGAGTACTCCTTTTAATTTAATCAAATGTGTTGATTTAATATTTATTATAGATTTTTTAGTAGATAAATAATATTGTTTAGTAAATACCTTGCATGCCCTTCTTAGGGAATGCTCATTGCTGCTCATTGACGTTTCCCTCTCCTAGATATGCATTTTAAATCTTTGTAGTCTGTTGGAAGCTACCCATTGTCTTCACTATCAGATAAGTATAAATAAGGAGCCTGGAATGCTGGTGAACCTTGGGCTCTGGCAAGGGCCAGAGCTATACACCGATTGTTTAGTCGAGACAATGGTGGTTCAAGCAATTTCTGACCAAATAGTCTCAAAGTAAATCTTTCGAATATTTACTGACCTTTAAGATAGTCTGTCTGTTACCGGAATTGCCTGCCTGACTAAGGGCAATATGTGTATCCAAAATTGAATTAAAGGTTGGCAAGCCCTGGGCACCAGCAAAGTCCTTCCCTTTGAGTTGGAGTCTCCACCTGGCCCCCCATTAATTCCAAATTATTATTTCTTGTCTCATCTTCTCATTTGCCCACGGCCCTTCTCCAGATCCCGAAATCTAAGCCACGAGGGATGTGGCATCTCACAGTAGTCATAATTATATTAAAACAGTTTGAAATATTCCCCCCCAGAGGCAACATTACCTGTCCAATACTTGAACTGGTTATTATCTACACTTCTATCGGGGTTCATCTTTCCCCAGTTAAATTGTATGTCTGTACTCTTAATAGACATATTTAGACAACCAACTTGTCCCTTTGGTATATTTCTTTGATAGTAGTAGATACTGTCTGGAGCAGAGCTGAGCTGGAGAGAGCCGAGCTGCAGAGTGTGGTGTAGTCAATTTAAACAACAAACCAACATGAAAGTAACAGCCAAGCCTTTAACCACTGACTTCTGTAGTAGAAATAAGAGGTTAAACCTAGAGAGAGGAACAGCTCCTCCACTGTTCCATTTTTTCCTGTGGAACTGCATTGGATGGGGTCACTGAGAATAATAAAAGAAAAGTGTCTTCGAGTTCTCTCCCATGAGTAGACTTCCCAATGGAGGTACCTAGGCTACGAGTGCAGATGTGCATAAGAAAACACATGGCCAGGAGAGCCTGAGTCCTTGACCAGAACTCCCTTCAAAGACTATAATGACTTACTGTGCTCCAGGTGTTCTGTGGGTCACCTTTTTCCCATGAAGCACTGCCAGCTAAAACCTTTGTAATTGCCTGTGTTCATGTGTGAAAGATCACACATAAGCTACCATCCACATGGCCCAGACACTTGACCTATTATTACCTTTATCCAGACCCTGACCCATTGTCCATAGTTGATGGATCCATAGTGTGACACCTGAACTCATGAGCAGATAAATCTCATTTACTCTCAAGTTGCTATACAAAGTCATAAAATATGGAGCTACTAAAAACAAAAGAAGTCTACCAGTGTTCCAGTTAATAATGCGGATTTTTTTTCAATAAATGGAGTTACACATATGTTGATATACAGTATATGCAATTTGATATGTATATTATTTTGTTGTATTGACAAGCTTCAAAACTTCATATTTCAAATTTTCTGGAGGTGTTAACATCATAGTTATTTTTATGCTTAAAAATGTCGAATTTCATGCTAAAAAAAGAGCATTTGTGGGAAGTTTTAACTCATTACTTTATTTTGAAGAAAAGTGATGCTGAAAGTTATTGTATACTTTGGGAAGTTTATAGTGAACATGCTCCATCTCAAGATACTTGTGAATGCTGGTTTAAGCACTTTAAAAGTGATGATTTCGATGTGAAAGGCAAAGAAGTCCAAGTCAACCAAAAAAGTTTGAAGACCAACAATTACAAGCATTATTAGATGAAGATGCGTGTCAAACTCAAAAACAACTTGCAGAAAGATTAAACGTTGCTCAGCAAAAAATTTCTGATTGTTTATAAGCAATGAGGAATATTATATTTTATTTTATTTTTAAATATATTTTATTGATTTTTTTACAGAGAAGAAAGGGAGAGGGATAGAGAGTTAGAAACATCGATGAGAGAGAAACATCAATCAGCTGCCTCCTGCACGCCCCCTACTGGGGATGTGCCCACAACCAAGGTAGATGCCCTTGACTGGAATCGAACCTGGGACCCTTGAGTCCACAGGCTGATGTTCTATCCACTGAGCCAATGGGAAAGATTTTAAAGGAAGGAAAATGGGTGCCACAGAAAGACAAATGGAAAACCAAAAAGTCATCAATAAAATGTTGCTTCAACGGCATGAAAGAAAGTCTTTTTTGCATCGAATTGTGACTGGCAATGAAAAGTGGATTTATTTTGAGAATCCTAAATGCACAAAATCATGGGTTGATCCAGGTCAACCATCAACATTGATTGCAAGGCCAAATCGCTTCAGAAAGAATACAATGCTCTGTGTTTGGTGGGATCAGGAAGGTGTGCTGTATTATGAGCTTCTAAAACCAGCTGAAACCATTAATGCTGATCGCTACTGAAAACAATCCATTTGAATCACACTTTGATCATAAAATGACAAGAAGGGGCCAGAAGACACGGAAAAATAATTTTGCTTCATGATAACGCACCATCACACACTTCAAAACCTGTTAAAGACACGTTAAAAGATCTTGCCTGGGAAGAATTTACCCACCTGCCATTTTCACCAGATCTTGCTCCTTCAGATTACCACTTGTTCTGATCAATGACACACGCACTTTCTGAGCAGCACTTCAAAACGTAGGAAGAAGTGGAAAATTGGGTCTCTGAATGGTTGGTTTGCCTCAAAACAAGAAAAGTTCTATTGGGACAGTATCCACAAATTACCTGAAAGATGGGGGAAATGTGTAGCTAGTGATGGACATTACTTTGAATAAAGCACTTTTGATGTTTCTCTTGAAATTATCATGTTTTCTTTGATTACAAAATCCGCATTATTAATGGGTACATCTGGTAAAAGGGTAATATGCTAATTAGACCAGATAGGCCGGGTGTCTTCCGGATGTCCTTTCAGAGAAATCCATGGTGGTGGGGGCCAAGGTAGAGGCAGTTAGGGGCAATCAGGCCAGCAGGGGAGAGAAATTGGGGTGATCAGGCTGGCAGTTAGGGGGATCAGGCAGGCAGGCAGAGGGTTAGGGGTGATCAGGCAGGCAGGCAGGTGAGTGGTTAGGAGCCAGCAGTCCCAGATTGTGAGAGGGATGTCCCAGATTGGAGAGGGTGAAGGCCAGGCTGAGGGACCCCACTCCCCCTGTGCACAAATTTCATGCTTCAGGCCTCTAGTCCCTTTATATTTGCAAACCCATGCCTAGTCCCTATTTCCTGACTACTACTGTGTTTTCTACCATTGTATTTCAAGTTGTTATATTAATGTTATATAAGTCTTACATTAGTTAAACTTCAGAAAATGTTTTCACCAATAATTATGTCCTAAAAATCTATCTGGATTATGCTTGTATTAATAGTGTGTTTATTTTATTTTATTAAAATGTTTTATTGACTTTTAGAGAGAGAGGAGGAGAAAGAGGGAAATAGAGAGAGAAAAAACAACAACAACAAAACACATGGATGTGATAGTGAAATATCAATGTGCTGCCTCTCACACACCCACTACCAGGGATGGATCCTGCAACGTGGTCATGTGCCCTGACTGGGAATTGAACCAACAACCTTTCAATGCATGAGATGACCCACAATCAGCTGAGTCACACTAGTCAGGGCAGTCTTGTGTTTATTATTATTGTTAGGTAGAATTCCATGGTGTGGATATAGCACAGTTATGCAAACATTAACCACTGAAGGACATTCACATGTTTTCAGTTTTAGATATTACAAAAATCTGATATAAACATTTATGTGCAGGTTTAATGCGGAGGTATGCTTTCATTCCTCTGGGATAACTGCTCAAGAGTGTGACCACCGGGTTGTACAGCTGGTCCATGTACAATTTCATAAGAAATGGCCAAGTTATTTTCCAGAGTGGTTGCTCATTTCATATTATCACCAGAAATATATAAAAGAACTAGTTTATCCACATTCTCACCCAGCACTTGGTTTTTGTTATGCTTTTAAAAAAAAAAAATTAGGTATTTTAATGAGTATACAGTGATATATCATAGTAATTATAACTTGTACATCCTTAATGTTAAATAGCATTGAACATATTTTCATACGTTTGTTTGCCACACAGATCTCCTCTTTGGTAAAATATCTGTACATATCTTCTGCTGATTTTCTAATTGGATTCTTTTTAAACTTTCGTTTTTGAGAGTTATTTACAAGGTCTAGACATAAAACCTTTATCAGATATGTAATTTGCCTGTGTTTTATCCCAGTCTGTAGTCTTATTTTTTCACCCTCTCTATAGGATCTTTCACAGTTTCTTTTAATAGAGCAGAGTTTTGTCCCAGTTAACTAATAAGAAAAAAAGAAAAGAAAGTAAATATAATTACTTGCATCCTGAGTCTGTGGATGTTTACTAAGTAATGTAACCATTGTTGATTATATTATACAGTGAAAAATATATTCCAGTTTTCAAATAACTAATTTACACATCACTATTTAGAATACAACCCACTCATAAGTAGGAGGCTTCCATTTAAATGAGCTAAGTTGGAACAAAAACTAGTTATTTTGTTTTTCTAAATACAAATATTTTGACTTTCTTTCACTGTTTGAGTCAATTAAAATGAATAGAAATTAATGCCCCAATACTTTTTCATATTTTTCTTTTTGAGCCAATATTTTGACATTCTTTGTCATATTCAATTAGAAGTATCTAAAATTTTCTACTACAATTAAAATCTAGTATTATTGAGGAGAGCTTTATAAACAACACTTACAAATTATTTTCTATTTTCAACTTAGTTTTAATAAGGTTGAGTTTCTTAGAGGTAATATAAATAATGTGACATAGTCATTTAAAAATCTACAAATTAAATATATTTCCTTTAATAGTGTTGTCCATTGTTCTTTTCTTATACTCATAAAATATTAAACTTTCATATTTCTGGTATATATTTGATTTTAAGTTCACTTTAATCATAAGATAAAATGTTCTCATACTGCTTTTCCATTTCATATTATATCATCTTAGATAAAATGATAAATATTTACTTATATAATATGTGATAAAATTTGGTGTTAGGCATACTGTAATAAATTTGGATACATAAAATTAAAAAAAATGGAGCTACATTGGTAGAAATCCTCTCTTGGTTAAATTCAATTAATGATTATGTGCTGTCATTTCTCAACCAGCCATAAAATCATTTTCTCAATAATTATCACACATGCTTTTATTTAATACTTTGAAAGATGAGGAGTAGTTAGAATTTAGGAGTGAACAAATAGTGTGGTAACTGCTTTAATTTTCATGAGTTTGAAACTATCAAGAATTTATATTTTTGTACTACTGGGAAAATAAAGCTTAAGTTGGGCCAAGTCAGATTAAGAGAATTTGGATTAACAGGTCACAAAAAGTATTTAAGGAGGTGTAAATGAGGCAGTTGGAGAGGAAAGAAAAGCAAGGATGTTTTCTTTTTTTAAGAAAAATTAATTTTGCAGTGACATTAAATAATATGGGGCTTTCTATTTGTTCTCCCTTCAGGTGTCCGTTTATTTGTAATTTTTAAAGAGAAACATGAATACATAGATAGCATCATCAGACAGAATACTGACAATAAAGTCACCTTGTCAAAAGATTTTTTAATATAATGTTTATTTTATTTTATTGGTGAGAGAAAGAGAGAGAGAGAGAGAGAGAGAGAGAGAGAGAGAGAGAGAGAGAGAGAAATGTCTATGTGAGAGAGAAACATTGATGATGGGTTGCCTCCCTCTGGGGCCCCGACCAGGTATCGAAGCATACCTTGGGCAAACTGATAATTTCTGTTACGTTTCCAAAGATGCTGGACCTATCGCTGGCTTCGGTATTCTCAGAAACATCAAAGCACCTTTCACTACTGCTATTGTTTATGGCTTGAACAAGGTCTTGGTGGTGAAAAAATATATGTTGAGTTTTTTCTTGCAAGGTGTACTTTCAATACATAAATCTTCATTCCTAAATATGGGATCTTTTTAATCAAATCCACAGCTGAAGAATACTTCAAGTCCAAGCCTAAGCAGGATAGGAGAAACTGACTGTAGCCTCTGTATTACTTATAAACATGCTAAACATACTTAAAAAAAAAAAAAACACCAAACAGGTCAATATTGATACTGATTATTTCTTAAAAACAGTTGACTTCCACACCTCCATTATCTGTGCTAGTTTGAAGAATTGAATGCTGACCTGTTTCATGGGCTGGGCTCTGTGAGAAACCCCTTTACCATGCCAAATTAGACAAGTCACAGATACCTGGCCTCATCCTGACGGGTGACCACACACACTCTCCAACACTCAGATACGTCCATAAGCCCTCTTCAATGGAAAACAATGGAAAAGGATGAAGAACCCCAATCCCCGTGAGGCTATAGTTTATGATACATCTGCCAGGCAGCCAGCTTATTCCGGGACAAATATGACAATGTAAAGATTTACTGCTCTTGGGTATCAGTATTTTTCCTGTGGTATTGCAACTCCTGGTGGAGTCCCAATCACCACCATCAAACATAATCCCGGCACGCTCACAAAGCAGACACAGACCTTCACTACTAATTCAGAGAATCGGCTCCGTGTATTCATTCAGGTTCAGAAATGTAGGTAAGCCATGGCCACCTGCTCGATAAGTTTTATTTCATAGCCATACTACTGTGTACCTCAGTTCCTAGTCTGTGCATAACAATATAGAAAAACAAAACAAACAAACAAACACAAGATTTCCATCACAAATGACAAGGATGCTTTGGGGAAACATTGAAGGTCCACTTCAGGAGGCTAGGGAACACAAAGCTGAAATGAGAAGCAGGGACCAGGTGTCTTCTAAGTGTTCTCTTAAATCATACACCTCCACAGTGAAGGTAAAAAAGTATCAAAGCCAGCATCACTGAAGAGGACAAATAGATTTTTGACAAGTATCATGAAAGAGCTGTAGAAAGGCTGCAGCCCCAGTAGCATCCTGCACCAGAGTGCAGAAGGTTACCAGGAAAAACACCCAGGTGCGTCCCTGGGCCAGAGATTTCTCATCTAGAGTTCCTTCTCCTGGGTCCATCATTGAAGAGATGGATCAAGCAAACACAAGCACAGAGCCCTATAAGTGTAGCAAATTCAGTGACAATTACAAATATTAAATTGATATATTAAATTTTAGCACTCTCAATGCATAAATGAGTGCCCAGGAAAACAGTGCAGTTTATCAGTACTGTAAGTTAGTAAGAAATGCAATGTCCTAAATGGAAACTGAAGATTTGCAGAGAAAATTATAGTAAGGAATACTAAAGAGAAAAACATGGTAAAATATAAAGGAACCAACACATACAATTCTCATTTCACAATTATATTTCAAATCTTAGGTTTCGATTGCTAAATTCTGAAAATAGATCTTCCTCTTTTTAAATCCGTAGGTAATTAGTTAATGTGGCTGTTTGCTGTTGCCTCTTTGTAGATTCCACGAATTGAAAATAAAGAACACAAAACAAAATGAAAAACGAAGAAAGAGATGAATGGATTATTTTAATCATTACCTAATTTCTATTTTCCTATTGGTAATTTTCTCCTTTTTAAAAAACGTATCAAATGATAACAAAAATACCATTAAGCATTTATTATTTTTAATGTGGCATTTGGTCTACCAGATTTTCTCCTTTCCTGAACCTAATATTTTAGATAAATGAATTAAACACAATGTATTATTAATTAAAAACTAGAGAGAATACTTCCACACATTTATCTCATTTGTGGATATATTACTTCTGGTTGTATAAAATTCAAGAATTTGGGAAATACAAAAACAGAATGCTTAGCACTGGATATGCACAATCTATCAGAAAAGGGATTTTGCCATTTTTTCCCTTTATTTTAAGATGTAAAATTACTCTGCTTTGCAGCCTTTGTCAGCAGGATCGATAAATAAGTTTAATGGCAGAAAGGCTTTAATGCTAACAGAAGAATTATGTGCTCTCTGTAGTTGAACTGTAGCCAGACTATTTCTCATCTGTTTTAGGTACTCCTATTGCTTTCATGTGCTGTAAGTACACAAATGGAAGATTTGTATGCATTGATTCATCCATAACTCAAGCACATGCTAATAAGCATATAACAGAAACTACTAAAAGAGTAAGTTTATTGCCACCATGTATATAGATATCAACTTAACACAAAGCATCCCACTTCTAGGAATATATCCCAAGAAACTAGAAACACCAATCAGAAAGGGTATATGCACCCCTATGTTCATAGAGGCACAATTCACTGTAGCTAAGATTTGGAAACAGCCTAAGTGCCCATCAGCAGATGAGTGGATTAAAAAACTGTGGTACATCTACACAATGGAATACTACGCTGCAGTAAAAAAAGAAGGAATTCTTACCATTTGCAACAGCATGGATGGAACTGGAGAGCATTAAGCTAAGTGAAATAAGACAGTAAGAGAAAGATAAATATCACATGATCTCACTCATTAATGGAATATAATGAACAACGTAAAGTGATGAACAAAAACAGATCCAGAGACAGAGAAGCATCTATCAGACCATCAAACCTCAGAGGGAAGGTAGGGGAAGGTGGGGGTAAGGGGAGAGACCAACCAAAGGACTTGTATGCATGCATATAAGCCTAACCAATGGACACGAACACCAGGGGGGTAAGGGCATGAGTAGGGTGATGGGGGGCAATGGGGCGATAAGGACACATATGTAATACCTTAATCAATAAAGAAAAAAAAAATTTAAAAAGCCTAAATTAGAATTACTTTTTACTATAGCTCTAAAAGTTTTCTACAGATTAACCTAGATGCTATTTTTCTTGCAAAATTTAGGTTGCATTTATACTAATAATTTTATTCTATGGAGAACATAGGGAGGGAGATACCAGTCAGGAAAGAAAAGAAGATAGAAATTTAGTTATAAATATAAGATATATGAACATATAAAGATTACAGACATCTGATGGTTTATTCAGATTTAATATTAAAAGACTTTGCCCTTGGCTCTTTAATAATGATCTATTCCAGAGAAACAAGGTTTATGACAGAAATATCAATAATAACCATTAAAATTTATTGAATTGTTGAAACTGTTGGGCACTGTGCTCTTCATTCTATAGGCTTATGTCATTTCACAGAAACACATAGACACGAGAGAACATGATTACATTTTTATGTAGTATATATCAATCACAATTTACATACTTGAAAACTCTCTACTACTTTCTTATTAAGTCTAACTTTAAATCTGGAGGATTTTGGGGGTAAGGATTTTATCTTCTTGCTTCTCCACATAGTTATGGCTACCCAGGTTTGCTCTTCTGCCTTTGGCTCTATCAGGAATCATAGAAACAGTCTCCCCTGTTCCTGCCCCACACAGACTACTCAGATTTCCATTCTTACAGGGAATATCCACATTTCTCTCTCCCCCACAGCTTCCCCCTGCTCCATTAACTTTTTGGATATTTTTGTTGTTATTCATAGTAACTGCTCATGACCTATGAGCAATTCTCAAGGCCAAGTCCACCTATTACAGAGTTACATAATTCAAGCTGGTGGTCAAACATATGGTTCTCTCTCTCAACATGATTGCCTTGCATTTGAGTATTTAATACATTTTAAATTGATTTTAAAGAGAGAGGAAAAGGGAGGGAGAGAGAAGGAGAGCAAAACATCAGTGTGAGAGAAAACCATCAGTGGGTTGCCTTTGGTAGGCACCCAGACAAGAGATCAAACCTGCAACCTTTCAGTGTACAAAAGTATGCTCCAATCAACTGAACCACACCAGCCAGGGCAATCTATAACTCATGTTGAGTTTATTTTTGTATATGGTATAAAAGTGTTGTCCAGTTTTGTTTTTCTGCCTGTATCTGTCCATTTTCCAAGCACCACTTGTTGAAGAAACTGTTATGTCTTTACTAGAGGCCCAGTGCATAGATTCGTGCACATTGAAAATAAATTAATTAGGAGAAATATTTTAGAGGCCAGAGAGGGACTGCGGGAGGGCTCCAGGGCGAGTCCTGCCCATCTCGCCCAGTCCCAATCGGCTGGACCACAGCAGCAAGCTAACCAGCCGGTCAGAGCGTCTGCCCCCTGGTGGTCAGTGAGCATCATAGCGACTGGTCTGACACTTAGCATATTATGCTTTTATTATACTAGAGGCCCAGTGCACAAAATTCCAATCCAGGACCCCTTAGGGGATATCTGACTGCCAGTTTAGGCCCAATCCCTGCAATCGGGCCTAAACCGGCAGTTGGACATCCTTCTCACAATCCGGAACTGCTGGCTCCTAACCGCCTGCCTGCCTGCCTGCTGGCCTGATCATCCCTAACTGCTCCCCGGCTAGCCTGATTGCCCCTACCTACTCCCCTGCTGATCTGGTCGCCCCTAACTACTCCCCTGCCTGCCTGATCACCCCTAACTGCTCATCTGCCTGCCTAATCACCCCTAACTGCCTCTGCCTCAGACCCCACATTTGGAACCCAGCTTCCCTCCCTCTGGCTGGCACCCAGGATCCTTGGCAGCTCCGGGACCCCCAGTGGCTCAGCCCAGGCTAGCCACAGGCACCAGGGACCCCCAGTGGCTCTGGGATCCCCGGCGCCTTGGCTCGGGACAGCCACAGGCACCTGGTACTGCTGGCAGCTTCACTCAGGCCTGGCTTTGTCAGGAAGGACGTCTGGAAGATGTCCAGTCTAACTAGTATATTACACTTTTGTTAGTATAGATAGGATTAGTTGACCATATAGTGAATGTTTATTTCTGGGTTCTCTATTCTGTTCCATTGATCTCTATGTCTGTTTTTGTGCCTGTAGCATACTGTTTTGATTATTATAGTTTTGTGGTATAGTTTGAAATCATAGTGTGTGATACCCCCAATTTTGTTCTTTTTAAGATTGCTTTAGCTATTTATGGTCTTTTGTGGTTGCACAAAAATTTTATGAATATTTGTCCTGGTTCTGAGAAGACGGTCATTGACACTTTGATATAAATTGTGTTGTATCTGTAGATTGCTCTGAATAGTATGCCAATATAAATACTTCAATCCATGTATGGATAGTGCTCAAAAAATTAAAAACAGATCTACAATACAATCTATTAATTCCATTTCTGGATATGTATTTAAAGAAAATTAACACATTATTTCAAAAAAGATACGTGCACCTTTTCTTTATTCATCACAGCATTACTTACAATAGCCAAGATATGTAAGCAAGGATTTCAGCAACAGAGAAGAATCAACAGGACTACTCCAGCCATGAAGACAGAAGAGAAGCAGTCCAGAGATGGAAGACGCTGACTTGGTCTTCCCATACTAGCAGTTAGCAGCTGTGCATCACTGCAGGTTGCCCAGGACCAAACCAGAGAGAGTCAGACCTGCATTACCACCATTTGTCCACCATCCAGAACTGTAATGTCAGTGCTGACATGTACACATAAGGAACTGTTGGACATTGTAATTGGGTCTCAAAAGAACTGTTGGCCCAGAAAGAAACTCACTACAGACTGATTCATTTCCTGTCACCATAACCATTATTGCTTGTCTCATTTTCGGTTCTTATAAGTGTATTTCTAATAGCACATGATCTCACTCACCTAGTGGAAATAATGAACAACATAGACTGATGAACAAGAACAGACCCAGAAACAAGGAGGCACGGATCAGACTGTCGGGCCTCAGAGGGAGGGTGGGGGAGGCTGGGGGTAAAGGGGAGAGATCAACCAAAGGACTTGTGTGCAAGCATATGAGCCTAACCAGTGGTTGGGGACAACAGGGGGGTGGGGACATGTGTGGGGAGGGATGTGGGATGGGAATGGAGGCATGAGGACAAATATGTGATACCTTAATCAATAAAGAAATTAAAAAACAAAAAAAAAAAGCAAAAAAAAACAAAAACAAAAAAAAAGAAATCTTGCTTTTCATTACAACATGCATGGGCCAAGAAATACAAATACTGTATGTTTCACTTATATCTGGAAGCTGAAGAAAATCAGAAAAATTATTAAGTAAACAAAACAAAAGCAGACTTATAGAAACAGAGACAAAAGGGACGATTGCCAGAAGGGAAGGGGATGGGACATGGGTATAAAAGGTAAGGGCAATTTGGTCAATACTATTGTGATAAGTTTGCACAATCACAGATGATTGCTAGAGTTAATGGGGTGACAACATTGTAAGTTATAAAGGTGTCAAATCACAACATTGTACAGAATCACTGTATTTCCCTCAGAACAACTAGTATCAGGCAGGAACAAGCAACCACAAAACTTACCATGGTGGATTTCCTTGCCAAAAGCTGAGATTTATGGTTTTAAAGGGTAAGAATCTAGAAAGGAGCTGTCTCCTGTCTTGGTGCATTGAGTAATCACTGTAAATGTATGCTCCCAGTTTTATATTAAGAAGCAAACTGTTAAATGCTAGAGCCCCTACATGGCAGAAATCAAACTTCATCCTGATCTCTGAATGTTTTTATTTATTTGTTTGCAAAGAATTACTCATAATTCTGCACTCATCATGTGATTCAATTATCATTTTAATAGGTCAGCACAATAACTGGGGAATGAAAGGACTTTGATGAAAACAGCCAGCAAAAGGATGCTTTTTAAGTTTTCTGAACACTTTGTTAATTTCTTTGAAAACGTACTAAAAATAATTAATTTTCACACTAGTTCATTGAAAAGAGCCAACACAACCATAATTCCTTTTGATTGAATTTACAGTGTTACAGTTCCTCACATGAAAGTTACCATTGTAATTTGCATCAATTTTAAAATCCAAATTATGTCATACAATGTATCAGGATGTAAAACAATAGCAGAACAATTCTGAAATGTCTGTTTTTACTCACTAGCCCAGAGAAATCCCAGCCCTGGTAGAAAGCTTAAAACTTTTTGTGTAACCTCACTTCCAACAAAGACTGATATACATATTAAAGACATAAAATAAATCTTAAAATAATAATATCTAAAATTTATGTAATGCTTAGTTTATACCGAGCACAACTCTAAGTCCTTTGTACCCATTCTTGTACATATTAATTTTAAGAGATTAGTATGATTATCATTATTTTAAAGATGAGAACAATAATACAAAAATAAATCCCAGGGCAACAAGAGGTTAAAAGAATGCCAAAGGGTATGTGGTAATAATTGTGAAGCTCTTAAAACCCTATAAGCTTATTTTTAGTTATTTAGCAACATTTTTGGAATGTGCACAAAATATTTTCAAAATATTGAGGGGAACATACAAATGTGTAAAATTCGGTTCTTAATTTTGGTCTTTATTGAATTCACAATTAGAGGTGGGTGTTCTATGTTGAGAAATAAACATCTATTTATGTCAGTAATATGCTCACATGGTGGAAATAAATTGTTTGCAGTCAAGAAGGCGAACCGAGCCTTCAGGGATGCATATCTGCCAGGCAGAGAAATGAGAGTAGATCGAGGGGTTCTGAGGAAATGTTGCAGGACTGTGTGGTGTGAGATTGTAAAAATGCAAATATGATCCTCAGTATGATCATATTAGTGTGGACTAGGGGTGATGATAGGGAACTGGGAAGGAATTAGGAAATGTAATTTGAGAAGTTGCCTGAGGCTTTTTAGTAAAGTAATTTGGATTCTGTATTTTAAGCAATTCTTAAGCTATTATTTAAGCAATGAGAAGGATGACTAGGTATGTAGACATTACATTTCGACCCTGACAGTATTTTAACAACATATATATGAGAGAGAAACATCAATATGAGAGAGAAACATCGATCTGCTGCCTCCCATAAGCAGCAGCGCCCTGACCAGGATAGGACATGAACCCTGGGTACGTGTCCTGACCGGGAATCCGACCAGTGACCTTTGGGTGCACTGGAGAATGCTAAACAACTGAGCCACCCTGTCCAGGGCTGAACAACATATTTTTAAAGACCAAGTTTAATACTTAAAAATATATAACACTCTTCAATCTCTGTTAAATATGTATCAAACCATTTTCATTTATTATATTTTTATTTATTCTACATAAACACTGTTATTAAAGTGCAAATAATTTGCGAAGCCCTGGCCAGTGTGGCTCATTTGGTTTAGCGTCCTCCAGTGCACCCAAAGGTCACTGGTTGGATTCTGGGTCAGGGCACATACCCAGGGTTCATGTTCTATCCTGGTCAGGGCGCTGCTGCTTATGGGAGGCAACAGATTGATGTTTCTCTCTCATATATATGTTGTTAAAATACTTTCAGGGTCAAAATGTAATGTCTAAATACCTAATCACCCTTATCATTGCTTAAATAGTATGTTAAGAATTGCTTAAAATACATAATTCAAATTACTTTTCCAAAAAAAGCCTCAGGCAACTTCTCAAATTATATTTTCCAATTCCTTCCGATCACCCTTAGACCACACTAATATGATCATACTGTTGCTAAACAAAATAAGCCAGGCAGAGAAAGATAAATATCACATGATCTCACTCATTTGTGGAATATAATGAACAAGATAAACTGATGAACAACAAAAATAGATCCAGAGACATAGAAGCATCAAACAGACCACCAAACTTCAGAGGGAAGGTGGGGAGGGGTTGGAGTGGGGATGTAAGAGATCAACCTAAGGACTTGTATGCATGCATATAAGCATAACAAATGGACACAGACAGCAGCGGGACAAGGGCATGTGCTGGGGGGAGGGAGGGAGCAGCCAGGGAGAGGTCAATGGAGGAAAAAGGAGACATATGTAACACTTTAAACAATAAAGAATTTAAATTAAAAAATAAATTAAAAAGAACTTACAGAAGAGGTTTCTTTGCACACACATTAAAAGTATAAGACAACACAAAGTGTCCTTATTTGAAGAAATGGGCTCACCTCTTATATTTCCCCTCAGGAAGTGAATTACAATGATTTCATCAGGAAAACTGAAAAGGGTACCTGTTCTCTTTTGTCTTTCTCAACCTCAAGCCATTCTGAATGTGTTCACTTGAAATCAGGATATGAAAAGTTTTCTGGATTGGATTTTAAAACCAAAGTCAGAATAATTTTCCTTGGTATGCAGAAGAACAGAAGTGAGTTGTTTTCAAAATTGTTTTTTAAGGTCCATAATAAAGTTGAATAGTGGCTGTAAAAAAATAAAAAGCTAAAATGCAAATAATTTAAATTTTCTGTAAATATTTAAAAATTTTTATTTTATGCATCGCTTTTTTTCAGTTTCACATTTTGCCTTTCATAGCTTCTGCCATTGTAAGCTTGCATGTGTGCATGTGTGTGCGTGTGCTATGTGTGTCCAATGGCCAAGGGTAAAACTATTGCAGAACTAATTTGTATAACGTTAAATATGAGTCATTGTTCATTTTGTTTTGTATTAAAGACAGGCACCAGCGCTGTTTACTGTGTGTTGGGTGCTGTGTGTTTCTTCCCTACTTAACAAATGAGAAAGATAAGGCAAATTGCCTTCAGCTGTTCTAGGAATGTTCCCATTGGCCCGAGTCTTGTGTTGTCACTCACTCTCTTCTTTACCAGCCTTCCCATTGCTCTGCACGTGGTGGTGTAACTTTTCTCAGCAGTAAAATAGCAAAGATGAAACAAAGGATCAAACAGTTCATTCTAAATACCCTTGAGTGTAAAAATTAAAAAAGCAAAATATTTTGCTATGGAATAATTTGTCACAGTTGCTTACAAAAAGGAAATGTGATTTACATTTTTAAGAAAGATGGTTGGTGGCATTGTGGGCAAAGGCTAGAGAGACTAAAAAAGTAAGACAAATAAAAGTTGCAATGACAGGTAACACGAATGAGTCTCAATTTTCCTTAAGTAGGAAAGGCAGACATTTGAGGAAAAGGCATGTGCAAAAATCTTATATAATAAAAGACTAATATGCAAATTGTCCATTCAACCGGGAGTTTAACCAGGAGTTTGACCAGGAGTTTGACCAGGGGGTGGGGCCAGCCGGCTAACCTCCCACATCCCCTCCCCCTGGCCTTCTCAGCCTGATTGGCCCCAATTGGGCTGGGCCAGCCAGACCCTACCCATGCACAAATTCGTGCACCAGGCCTCTAGTAACCCCTCAAAACTAAAAGAAAAAAAAAGTATAAAATATATTTTTAGGGGATGGAGCTATGCAACACAAATCATTGTTTTTCAAGTGGCTCAAAACTATCAAAATGAAATTTCAACTAAATATAGCTTGAGAATGAAAATATCAACTGTCTTACATATAATTGGAAAAGCATAAGTTCAGAAAAGCAGAATTCAAATGATACTAGTTTTGCCAGATGACATTTATGTTTCACATTGTTCCAAGATTTCAAAGTATTCCCAAGGACTTATACTTTCATGACTACTGTGTCCTCTGACTTCCTGATTCTTATCCCTTGTAAGTTTCCATCCCAGTAAAGCCTCATGTATCTAAGATTATTCTCTTGGGTAGGCTCACTGGATTGATTGCCCCTTCATTGCCTTTCTAATGAAGGTGACCAGGCCTGCTTTTTCCACACGTGCAGTTCTTTATTATTTGAAATAGTATTTTAAGTAAGTTTTCAGCCATTATTCATTTAAGTCATTTCAGTGAGGACTCTGGCTCATGTCAGTTATACTGCTGCTGATACAGACTCTGCAAAAAACAAAAAACAAAAAACAAAAACAAAAAAAACCCCAAATCCTTATAAATCTTCCCCACTAACATGATAGAATTGGAATTTTCGGCTCAGGTGTCCTGTGAAACTACCTCAAATAGAGAAAGTGATTTAAACCCGGCAATGCTAATGCTTAGTTCAGGAATCTATGAAGTTTATGTGAGCTGCAATCTCAAAAGGGCCCCAGGTGACCATGGTTGCGAACACATGGAAGATAAATGACCGAGTTTCCAAGCTGCTGCATCCATGAGGAAAACAGGGCCTAGTCATTGCCCTATCCACAAAGAAATTAGTTCATTAAGTCAGGTAACACTCAAAGCCTGGGGAACTGACAACTTGAAATTAAATATTATGTTTCTGAACATGTCACTTGTCAGATCTACATATCAAAACTGTGGCTGTTTTTATTTGACCTTCTCATTCCCCGTGGGTGCGTGGTGAGAATAAATGACCCAGGGTAAACGATTGGTTTTGAATTTCCTAAAATAAGCATCCTATACCTACCCTAGGAACTATTTCAAGAGATGGATTTCAGAACCTAGAATCTTAAATTGCCTGCTGCGTGAAATGCTGCAGCGTAATGTCCTGGAGCCTTCCCTTTGCCGTGGGGCAGCGTAATGCCCGATATTTTTTCAAGCTGTGACACAGTTATGAACTTCTGGGGGCACATTGTAAGAACAAATAGAACTTCTCAGAGTTGCCTCCACATTAAGAGAAATTGTAAT
The DNA here is from genome assembly GCF_027574615.1 of Eptesicus fuscus. NCBI lineage: Eukaryota > Metazoa > Chordata > Mammalia > Chiroptera > Vespertilionidae > Eptesicus > Eptesicus fuscus. Next base: position 9,118,354 of record NC_072487.1, on the reverse strand, counting down.
TATAGATCCTCTACCATGCAAGACGAATCATGCAAAGCTTGCTACATAGAATCACATTTGGCATTTCCCACAGTTCTATGCAACAGGAATTAATTTCGAGCAAACCAGGGGACAGACAACTTTAATTACCACGCTGTGTTTTTCGTTACCAGTTGTATTACAGTAAGAAAAACCACCTAACCTTGATGATTGCCTCCGAGGCTGAGGGAGCTTTTCCACCAGTCATAGTGGTGGCTAAGTGCCTTCTCCCTTTATTCTTCGAATATTAATATGCGTTCGCTGTCAAAGAGGCCAACCTTCCAAGATCGAGATAAGTTCTTGTCAGAGCCAGCAGCTGACTGGCTCTGAGTGGCTTTGAGTCCATGTATTCTAAATTCTCCCATTCGACTACACCATGGCTGGCTCCTGCCTGAACCCTGCCCACTGTACTAACTGTTGGGAACTTAGTCCAAGTTCCTCCTCTATCCTCTGCTCACTAGTAACAGGTGTCGGGTCTGAGCCCTCTGCCTGGGGCTGGACCTTCTAGGACACCGGGTCTTAGACGGAGAAGCCACGAGAGGCTGTGGGTGTATAAGAATGAGTCTTTATTGCTGAAGCCAGTGGCCATATAGCCATCAGACAAGAACAGTCCTCACAGCAAAGTCCATACAGGCAGGCAGCCGGACACCGGCTGGTGAACGTATATATTTCCCATAAAGCAGCATCAGTCTCTGTCCCCACAGCTGTTATCTGAGCAGCCGCAGGCTGCCTCCTAGACTCACCGCCTCACATCATAGTGGTACCTGAGCTCTCCAGCTCAGCAGCTTCTCCTGTCTCTCCTGCCCAGCTGCTCTCTCCAGCAGACTTCTTCTCACTCCCGCCTCAGCCAGCTAGACTGGTCAGTACCTACTTTTATACCATTTAGACAAAGAAGGCTTTGTGTCAATAGTTACATCAATCATGTTAGCTACAGAAGGGCACAATGTACCGTGTGTCCTTGCACCCGCTCATAGTATCTTGGCCTGATTAGGATTCCCAGGCCAGAGTCCTAGGCACATGCCCAGAGCGGCTTTGGCCATTCTGGTGTACTGATAACAAGGCCTCTGTGCTCCCACCGGCCTTGACTATCCGGGGACCTGGCATGGTTCCCACAGTTCTTTAATCAAGAATTGGTTAAAATAAATAATACGCTAAAACTTCCAAGCAGAATCTCAAGATCCCATCTATAAGAGCTGTCTTGAATCCCAGTTTCTATATTTCCAAAGTTCTTGTTATCATGAAGCTATCCTGAGCTTCAAATTAAATCATATATATAAATCTGCATGATAAAATTGAAATATAATACATGTATAACATCATGAACAGTTATCACCACAAATAACAGAAGAAAAGTGAGTTGAGAAAACAAAGCAAAAAAATGTCCATGGAAAAGCAAAATTGAATATGCAACTGAAAGATTCGTGTTTAGCAATTCTGACCACAATTTTACAATCAAGGTCATCAGTCAGCCTAGTCCAGTGCTCAGGATCATGGACATGGACTTGAACAAGTCTACCTGCAGCCAATCTCTCTGTCACATCGAGAAATCCAATGTGACCACCCACTGAATTTCTTGAGACCTCTGAAAGCTGGAGAAGTCAATTTTGTATAGTTTGGTTTAACATAGAAATTATTTAGCATTCCTCCTTCAAAATCTGCAAATAATATGGGGTATCAAGAAAGCTTCATAATACAAGATATATGTAACAGGATATAATATATAAAATGCCTTAATTGATGCTATTGATTCCTCCTTATTGATTAGTCATTGACTTATAAAAAAGTTCATGTTTATTGAATAGCCACAGGATGGTACGATGTTAAAGTGATTATTGTGCTCAGTGTGCTATCCTAGCAAGGTAGAAATCTGTGAGGCTGAATAATAATAATCCAATCAAGGACTTAGTGGGACAGGGCTGTGCTTAATGCTTAAAGTTATTAAGCATAATCCTTATAAAGTTTCAGTGAGGCAGCTGTTATTAGAGTACCAGATCTTATCTGTGTTGCCCGATACACTTTGTGGAGCCAGTAGCAGAACTGCTATGTGAAACAATATGCATCCATTTGAGCCACTTCAACATAAATATATATTTGAAAGCCAAATAAGTAACTTTCTAAAAAAACAAACAACAACAAAAAGACAGTTATTTTGTAACACTGATATATTCATTATATTCAATGTTTTATGTTTTATGAAATTTGCTTTGAACAAAATAATTTTTACATGAGCACAAAGATGTTCACTAATTCTAATTGTCTATATATTTCTTTATATTACACCTATTATGTTGTATAACATTCCTAAAATGTTACAAACTATCTAATACAGAAACAGAGTAAAAAAAGTCATTATGTAAAATCTGAAATATGGATTAAATTTAAAATTCTAATTGGACTTTCATCAAGTTGAAGTCAATATGTAATATATAATTTAATAGATCTATACATAATTATATGAGTTAAGTGATGACATTCTAAAATTCAAGTTGGTAATTGAATAACAGTGTTTAATGTAAAAAATTATAATTTAAAAAAATTTTCATTATAACAAAGTTATTTGGTATATGAAAAAATGATAAATACCACTAATCATCAGGGAAATGCAAATCAAAACCCCAATAAGATATCCTCTCACATCTGTTAGGTTGACTATTATCAGAAAAACAAAGAACAAAGAATAACAAAAGTTGTTGAGGATTTAGAGGAATTGGGACCCTTTTATGCTTCTGATGGAAATGTAAAATAGTACAGTTGCTGTGGAAAACAGCATGGGTATTATTACAAGAATAAAAATTAAAACTACAATATAACTCAGCAATCACACTTCTGGGTATTTATCCAAAATAATTGAAATTAGGATCTCAAAGAGATATTTGCATGTCTATGTCCATTGAAGTACAATAGCCAAGATGAGAAAACACCCAAATATTCATCGACAAGCAAGTGTATAAATACAAAGAAAGAATATTCAGCATGATGCCCCTTGTATGAGGTATATAAAATAATCAAAATCATAGAAGCAGAAAGCAGAATGGTAGTTGCCAGAGGCTGCATGGAGGGCTAAGTGGGGAGTTGTTGTTCAGTGGTGTAAAGCTTGTTGTACACAGTGAGTAAGTTCTGGAGATCTGCTGTACAACATGGTGCCTATAGTTAACAGGACAGTATGGTGCACTGCAAAGGACCTCAGAGTAAGTGTTCTCATTACACACATGCATGCAAGAAGAGGGACACAGACTCTGGGAGGTGTTGGTATGTCTATTACATTATGTGAGTGGTACCGCAGTTGTTCGTGCATGTCCAAACATATCAAATTGTATACATTAAATATGTATAGTACTTATACATAACATTTCAATAGAACTGTTTTACATGTTAAAAAGAAAGGTTAAGTAAATAAATAAATAAGCAAATAAGTAAAGAAATGAGCAAACACCCTCTGAAAAAGAAAAAAGCCTAAAGAAAAAGTTGAGACAACCTCTGAAGTAATGCCGGAGGATTCCACAGAAGGGTAAGATTATGCATTACATTTTAGGCCACATTAAGGATTTTGACCTTTTCTCTTAGGGTATTTGGAAGAAATTAGAGAGTCTTACGAGAGAGAAGAATTGAGTGACGTTATAAAATTTGCTTTTTTGAAATGACAAATAATTATGGTGACTATATTAAGAAGAACTGATTTAACAGGGACAAAATTGATGTGGAAGAACTTGTTCAGAGTTTATGAAAACAATATAGAGGACAGCTGATCAGGTCTTAGAATGGGGAATAATAAATGAAAGATAGAAAAGGTAATAGAATAAATTTATGTTGGTAGAATTCTTAGAAATTAAGAAATAAATTAGACATAGAAAATGAAGGCATAGAAGACATCCAAATAGATGCTTAGATTTTACTTGCACAACTATATGGATGGTGTTGTGAATCATTAGGAGAGGGATGCAGAAGAAAATCCACATGTAGAGTGAATGATCACCCTTTCTTTTTCATAGTTGAATTTAAAATGACACTGAAGCTTCCAAAAATAGATTTTGAATGGATACAAGAATCTAGACTTCAAAGGAGATATAGGCTAAAGGTATAAAAGAGTGAGTCATTTGAATTTTAAAAATTAATTAAATAATGAAAAAGGTGTAATTTTAGAGAGAAAGAGATTGTAAATATATTAAAAAGAGAACCTAGGACCAATTCTTAAAGAACTCCAACATGTAAGAGTTGAATAGATGAGAAAGAGTCCATGAGAAAGAGAACAGTTTGAGAATGCCAAGATGGTGTAGTGTTACTGAAGTTAATGAGTGCATTATCAATATATATAATTCAGAGAGGAAGGGAGAGGGAGAGAGAGACAGAAACATCAACAATGAGAGAGAATCATTGATTGGCTGCCTCCTGCATGCCACCTACTGGGGACTGAGCCCGAAACCCAGGCATATGCCATTGACCAGAATCAAACCCGCAACCCTTCAGTCCACAGGCCGACGCTCTATCCACTGAGCCAAGCTAGTTAGGGCTGAATGCACTATTCTGAGGAGGAGAAGGAAATCAATGAACGCTGCCTAGGAGTCCAGAAAGAAGCAAAATGAAAAAGAAAAAAAAAAAAGAAAAGAAAAAAAGCTTACATTGATGACCTCAGTGAGATAAAAATGTGTCAGAAGAAAATTGAACTGAAATGAGAACAAATGAAATAAAGAGTGAGTGCAGGCAATCAGTATGAGTAGTTTTCTTCAGGGTGGATAAGAATGAGGAAAGGTACAATTAGAAGTATGTTAATCTATTTAATAGAGGGGCTTTAATTCATGCTTACTGTCTCATTGCTCTTTAAGTGTTTTATGTGAAGAAGATGACATCACTAACTGAGATGTGGGTGGAAATTTAAGGCAATAGAAATTTAGGAAGAATGAAGAATCGATCAGTTGTAATGGACAGGATGAGAGTGTTAAAAAAAGAGAGAAATAATCAGAGAATTATAAGGGCTTGAATTTTGTGACCATAAATTTTTAGTGGTAAGAAATATATAATTCTCTCCAAAAGAATTCAGCTACTTAGATAGAGTTATGTTTAGAATGAATCATTGTTGTGATCCATGTTTTCAGTAGGGTGGCATTTTATTTTTGAATGAACATGGGAGTTTAAAATTTTGGCAAAAAATGTATAATTTAAGATAAATATAAAACTTCAAATGAATCTTTCAAAATAATTGTTGTAATTAAATAGCTATAAATAAGTATTTATATTTACATACCTATTTGACAATCTGTATAATCCTACCTAATAAAAATGTAATATGCAAATTGACCATACCATTGACACGCCCATAAGCCAATCAGAGCAAGTATGCAAATTAACCCAACCAAGATGGCTACAGCCACAGAGAGCAAGGTTTCCCAGGTAACAGAGCAAGCCAAGCTTTCCGAGAGCTATTGCAGGCCTAAGCCTCCACTCAAGCTACAAAGTTTTAATTATAGAAGGCAAACAAATTCAAACAGAAATGGTGGCAGAACGGAGCTTGAGAGAGCAAGCCAGGGTTGCCAGCTACAACAGGGGAAGCAAAGCTTTCCACACACCCTGGCTGGGCCCACCAGCTTAAGGCTACAAAGTTTCAATTATAACCCCAACAGAAACGGCTGCTGGCCTCGGAGGGCGCAGAGGCTTGGCTCCACTCCAGGCTACAAAGTTTCAATTGTAGAAGGAAAATAAATTCCAGATACCAGGGCCTCAGCTTGGGTTGCCAGGGGGCATGGCTGGTCTGCAAACCACCACAGGCCCCTCGCTCAGGCCACCCCCATGCCCCAAGGGAACCCCCACCCTGATCTGGGACACCCTTCAGGGCAAACCAGCTGGCCCCCAGTCCTGCACCAGGCCTCTAACCTATCTAATAAAAGAGTAATATGCAGATTGACCATCACTCCAACACACAATATGTCTGCCCCCATGTAGTCAAAGATCCTGCCCCCATGTGGACACAAGATGGCCAGCAGGGAGGGCAGTTGGGAGGCACCCGGCCTGCAAGGGAGGGCAGTTGAGAGGGACAAGGCCTGCAAGGGAGGGCAGTTGGAAGTGATCAACCCTGCAGGAGAGGGCAGTTAGGGGTGACCAGGCCGGCAGAGGAGGGAAGTTGGGGGCAAACAGGCTGGTACGGGAGCAGTTAAGCATCAACCAGGCTGGCAGCAGAGTGGTTAGGGGGTGATCAGGCTGGCAGGCAGAAGCAGTTAGGGGCAATCAGGAAGGAGGCAAGCAAGCAGTTGGGAGCCAGCAGTCCTGGATTGTGAGAGGGATGTCCGACTGCCCATTTAGGCCCAATCACACCAGGATCAGGCCTAAATGGGCAGTTGGACATCCCTCTAGGGGTCCCAGATTAGAGAGGGTACAGGCTGGGCTAAGGGACAACCCCCCTCCGTGCACGAATTTCGTGCACCGGGCTTCTAGTTTATAATAATAAATGCCTACATATAAATTATATATATATGTTTATTTTTATCAATCAAAATTTAAATATCTTACTTATAGTAATCATTTTGCCCTTAACACAACCTTAACAAATAAGTACTATTGTTGAGTGCACTAAGAAAGAGAAATTTAAACACAATGTTAATCATGTAGGAATTTTCAGGGTTGGGATTTGAACCCAGAATTTGTGGTTACAGAGTCCATGCTCTTAACAAGGTACTGTGATGCTTCCTGAAATGAAGAATATAATAGGGCTATGAGTAAGATGTATAAGATGGGACATAAAATAAAGACCTGAATGATGTATTTGGATCAAGTAGAGAGATATTAAGTCTCAATAAAGCTGTAAGAAACTAAAGTGGGGTTAATTGGAAAAGCAAAGATGTTATAATAGCAGGATGTAAAGCTTGACAAATAGATTTTTAGAGATGAATTAGAGGGGGATGAGGGCATGTAAGAGAGTGGGGTACGGGGGGCAATGGGGACATATGGACACATGTAATACCTTACTCAATAAAAATATTGGAAAAAAAAGAAATGTTTAATTACAATACATAGTAAAACCTTGATATAACAGACTAAATCAGGTGAGGGGATGTCAGATAGTCTAAAGTCCATCATCTAATAAGGCACGTTTTTCAAATGAGTGTGTTAAAAAATTGACTAATTAGTTTGCCTGTTTTACTTATGTAGATATGTTTGTATAATTAAAATTAAGTATGTATGAAAAGTTTAATTTCACAGAAAATTTTTCTATATGTATTACAGTAATTTTAAATTTATACTGAATAGGGCTAGTAAATTTATGCATTCAGCGGTAACTGAGAATAAACAAATGCACACAGAACCAATTACTGCTCCATGCACTGTGATTGTGCTAATTATGCACCGAACATTGTTTATGAATGGCAACTCTGGATTTAAATATGCCGGCTATACTTGTAGATATGTAATATTTATTTATGTCGGCAAAATTACTATGATTTTCCCAATATTGGCCTATTCCCTAATATTTGTTAAAATCAACAGTGAATTAATAACAAAAAATAACCCGTTACTTTAATTATAAGCAATTGTTGATTAAAAGCATTTAAAAATTAACAGGGTGTCAATTTTCACATATGACATAAAGACTGGAAATTTTGTCCGTTAAATCCAAAGTCCATTACATTGAAGTACACAAAATTAAGGGTTTACTGTATAGGATATAGCCAAGTAAGTGGGTAGCTAAGAAAAAGAGTCAAAAAACATGTGGAGATAAAGAAGTCAAGAATGGCTATTTTACTTAGATTTTAAAATCATCCAGCATGATACTAGGTTTAGTAAAGACAAACAGGGTGAGTGAGGTGACAAAATCTTTGCTGAATTAAGGTAGAAGGCAGAGTGATTGACAGATAGTAGGATAGAGGATATTCAATGACAAACACTAACATTTTGAGATAGAAAATAGTAACCAAGGAGGAACAATATGGTAAGAATAATGGACACCAGCTTATATTCTAACCCTGAGGTTTAAAAATCCATAAATATATAGCAACTTCTTTTGGAGCAGGCATGCAGAGAAGCAATTCCTCAGGAAGAAACTGGATTATATGTACTAACTAGCCGCCCATTGCAGGAATACTCCTGCAAGAATAGGCTTCCTGCAGCCTGAGCGAAGCTCCCACCCATCTCTGCTGCCTCCCACCCGTCTCCTCTGCCTCGCTCCCTCCCACCCGTCTCCTCTGCCTTGCTCCCACCCATCTCCGCTGCCTCCCTCCCTTCCTCCCTCCCATTTCCACTGCCTCGCTCCCTCCCGCCTATTCTGCCTCACTTCCACCCGTCTCCGCTGCCTCGCTCCCTCCCACCCATCACCGCTGCCTCGCTCCCTCCCTTCTCTGCTGCCTCTCTCCCTCCCTTCTCCCCTGCCCCGCCTGCTTCCCTCTTTTCTCCGCCTGCCCCACTTGCTTACTTCTCTGCAGCTTTGCTCCCTTCTGCAGTGCTTGGCTTCCTTCTCCACTGTCTTCAGTCTTCGCTCTGTGCCTGGATATGCAAGTTAACTGCCATCTTGGTTGTGTTAATTTGCATATCGCTCTTGATTGGCTGGTGGGCATGGCTGGGCGTGGCTGGTGGGCATGGCTTGTGGGTGTAGTGGGGTGATGGTTAATTTGCATATTACTGTTTTATTAGATAGGATGAGACAATATTGGGTTAGCACTGAACTACATCTTAACTGAAAGAACTCCATCTTACAGGCCTGACTATGACTTCTTGCTTTCAATAAAATTATGTCGTTGAAATTAACCTAACCGAATCCTTAGAGGAAAGAACATATAATGATTAATTCCTTTTTTGACATTATGTTCTGCAAAATAGTTATTTTGTCAATTAAATAGTCACTAGAATATTTGTGCAAGTGTTATTCTATAGTTCCCTTTAGTGGCCCATGACCATGGGGAATGCCTTGTGACTACCGCGGGATCAACCAACAGTCAGGGGACAGCTGACCTCATCCTCATTCCCAAACCCTTCAACCACCCCAAGGCCTCTGTATAAGTCATCCTGGGGGAGCTCAACTTCTCTTTCCTAGTCAACACCCTGTGCACAAGCTCTTTTCAATAAACTCTATCTGCTTGATCTTGTACTGACTTCAGTGCTCATTTCTAGGACATTGAGAATCAAGAAGCTGGTATTCAAGGTCTGAGTATAATAAGGCAAAGAGATAGAAGGTACATCCAGACAGGAATTTGAAATTGAGGAATATCGAGACTCTGGTTTTAAATAAAAGAAAAAAAAAAGTTTTCCAGGCTTTACATTAAAATTATTCTGTGTGGGGGAAGATCCATTATGGGTAGGCTTCTGAACCTATCAGATTGTGTTCTTTCAAAATGAGGGAAGGCATCTGAGAGGTTCTATTATTGAAATGAACTATTAAGAGATCAGCTGGCTGCAGTATGGCTTGTAATGTTCAACCACAGGTCTGCTGGTCTGAAGGAAGATCACTTTAATGGTGTGGACATATATTATATGCTTTAATAATGTCAAACTTCCAAGAGGTAGATTTTATTCCTGCCCACTTAGTTCATTTTCTAGGAGTCTGCAAGGTGAGGTGGCAGTTTGTTGTCACACCAGCTCATCGTAAGGGCACTACTGTTTATCCTCATCTGTGCCTGGTGAGGATCTCTTCCTGTGGCTTGTCAACACATCTCCAGAGCTTTGTTCTGGTCAAAGCTCAACTCAACCGCTAAGTGAGTTTTGTCACTGTTTTCCTATTGTTGCTGTTTTGTGTTTTATCTTTCTTGGACTTGCCTTGCTTTGTAATTCAGTTCTTTTTCTCTCCTGCAGGAAAGCACCTCCTTTTCCTCAACTGAAACTTTTTTTAGGTGTTGGAAGATGGGGAGTGGCATACTCTAGCCATGACACTGAAGTCCTTAGTAGTAGATTTTATTTTTGAATTTCATAGTCCTCTCTTCCTCAGAACAATCAGATCCTTAAAAAGAGGTAACAGTGGCGTAAGCTGTGTGAGAAAGTATTAGAATGCAATGCTATCCTGTCCCAGGGAGCACAGCTCATTCACAGCTCTCAGAGCTGCTGCTGCCGGGCCTCTGGACCTCGCCAGCACATTTTCCACCATGCTGCTTGCTTTCTCCTTCACCCTTCTCTGGATGGTACCTTCCAGAACTCCACCAGAAAAATTATACAAAGCAATATGGCAAGGAGGTGAGGTTATATCTGATTGGGATTCAAATTCTTGACCATTGGGTTCCTGGACTCTGTATAAATCAAGAAATTTCAGCAGGCAACTGTTTAACAAACATTGTGAGCATTAAATAGGATTTTATTTCCTGATGTAGATAGTCTTATTTAGATAATCTTTTAAAATAAGTATTGTGTTTAACCTAAAATCAATTTTAAACAATTTTAGTAAGTTTTGCTACTCTTGTAAGACAGGGAATTATTAAAATATGAGTATACAGATCTAGAATGATCCCACTGAGTAATATGATCAAATTTTACATGAAATCCTTTTTTTTTTTTTTTTTGGGCCATCTGACCCTTGGGTGGCCCTGAGAGACTGAGTTAGCTGTACATGCCGGCACAAGCTTCTGTGCAATTCCAGTGTTTTATTACAATGCTGACCCCCTCATGGTGTTTTTCCTTTTCTAAAATGGCTAAAGCCATAATTTTCCTTTCATGTCTGTGCTACAACTTTGATTTAGCATCACACAAACGTGGATCAGCTCAAATAGATAGAGAGATGAAGCCCAACATCAACAGACCGGATGAAAACACAGACGCACATGGAATATGTGTTCTCAGCTTCACCTGAGCAGAATGGAACATTAACTTCAACCTCCTCACCTCACTGATTCTGAACTAAAGCTTTCAAATGCGGTGTTGATTTTGAACTCCATTAGTCTTTGATGTTTAGGCCCTGAGAAGATTCATTCTCATGCAAATCCTGAAGCTGGTTGCTAATATAATCCTAGCCCGGACAAATAAATGACTGTAATATAACGTGCTTCAGGGCAGTGAAATCTCAACCACTCAAATATGATCTGTAGCAAAGCAATCTTCAGCTCACTGCCATTCCTCCAGCAATTCCTACAGAGTGTTACTCTATCTCCTTGCTTGTCCCAAATTTCCCCATTAATGAAACTAAAACCATACATCATCTGCCATAGAATTGCAATGCTCTCTTGTGATTTCTATGATAAGTTCAGAGAGAATAGCTATTACATTGAATACAAAGCTCTTCTTAGAGAGATATCAACACAATTTTGGAATATTTTTGTATTCATCAGCATGATAAAAACTGAATCAGGAATAAAATAGGTTCTCCTTAAGCTGAAACACTTAAAATGTTTTGTTTCTTTCATTTTTTATTTGTGAACGAAAATAAAATAATAACTCAATTGAAGCAGGGAGTAGTATCTATTTACCCAAACTTTGTGATTACAATTTACCAAAGCATGGAATATATAAAACAGAAGTGTGAGAAAGGTATGTAAAGATGATTATGCTGAGAGAGAGAGGTTAATAGGATTTATAAAGTATACCCAACGAATTTTCTTCCTTGCTTTCTTCTCAGGGATGCTGTGAGGATCAAATGTGATAATGTTAGTGAGATTGTGTTACACATTATAAAACAATAGACAGATGCAATGTGTTATTTTTACCAAATAGAATATGGTCAGTGTTTAATAGATATAATAATTTACTAAATGTCATCTCAGCTATGAATCTGACACCATAAAATATAGTAGTATTACAAAAGAAAAGAGAGTATCAGCGCATTTTATTGTTTAGGGAATTTAAATAGCTTTTCATAGGTATAACAAGAATGTGTATCTTTCTCTCTGGTAAACCTTTCGGGATAGTTCAATTGATACTCATTACTGGTAAGCTCTTTTTCTTGTTTGTAGCACAATAAGAAATTTTCAGGTACAATCTTACCATCATTTCACTGTTTGCCTGAGTTCTGAACATGAATTCAGTTTTGAAATGTTTATTTCAAAACTGAATGTTGAATTTAATGTTTTCCTCACAGAAAGGTGCAGATGAAGTTGGCCCCATCAATGGGTACATCAGAGACAGAGTAGAACCTCATGAAGCAGGAACTCCTCTAGGGGGAGCAAAGAGAGAAACATGAAATAAGAGGACGTGAGAAGCAGGAGGGTCAGACAAGGTAGGCCTCCTGGGAGAGTGCAGACATGGGGAAAAAGACAGTGGTGGGCGGTGGGCGAACAGGGCTGAGGGCATGGCAGGGAGAGGTAACACCAGTTCATGCCGAAGGCGGTTTATTTGAGATCTGTGCAAGATCATTGGTCACCCTGTATGATAGCTCAAACATGGATGAAATCCAAAATGATTGGTAAAAGATGAAGATGTAGAAATTATTCAAAGGTCAAGATCTTGGAATCATTTGAATATAAACAAAAAAAATTATTTTGTTTGATTTAAACAATGTGTGTGACCTTGTATAGATCTCTTAACATGTCAAGTGTTGCTGTTCTCAGCCATAACATGAAGATAATAACTGCAAGCAGGATCATTATGGGGTGCTCACTCACTAGACAGTAGTTCACTAGTTACTTAATCATTTAATAAAAAGTGAAACAGTGATGTAATTTTGAGAATGATAAAGATTTTTAGAAAATAAATGTATTTCATTTTTCTTTCAATTATCAAGGTCCCCAACTGTCATTGAATCACATATGAATCATAGATCATGGTAGTCATTTTACTAGGAAGTCTTTCTATGATTAAAAACATTGCATATCATTGTAAATTAGAAAGAAAAGGACTTAGTCATTCCAGAATTGTCTTCAAATCAAAGATCCCTCGCTTATTCAGTTTTGTACAAATGTTTTTCTGCTGGATAAGCTGTGAAGCTTTATTTATAAGTAATATACAGCATTGTGACTATAGTTAAGATACTGTCCTGAAACAAAGAAGATATGTGGCCCATATTTTAGCAATGTGAACATTTAACTTGATGTCTAATGAATATTAAATGTAGATTAGATTTCCAAAATAATTCAGTAGCCTTCATCAGAGAAAACTTTTTGGCTTATTCAAGCAGAAAATAAAATCATGTTCCTCAGACATGTATTAGCCTGAAAATTTGGAGTAATTTAACATTTGGCAGCATTACAAGACATACTTTTCCTGAACACCTTAGCATAGGTTTTTGGAAAGGAAGTGAGGGAAATATAGAAAGTGTTTTGTACATGAGATCTTTTGTTCACCTCTATCTCTGAAGACATTCAGGTGATACTTTTTTCGAGGAAAAGCAAACAGTGTCATTTTCTACACAGGGCAGAGGAAATTATTTCTGAAAATTATCTAATTACAACCTGAAATAATTAAAACCATTTCTTGTTTTTGGTAGCACCACTTCATAATGCAGGATTAACTTTTTATTTAAAAAATTCAAGTTAAATGGGTGAAAATGCAAGGATAATTGTGTAACTGGTAATATCTAAATATTATAACCAAAAATGTGCTGAGAAGTATTAGACATATGTTAAAATGAAGCATCGAGGGCTTCAAAGATGACAAATGCTGGAGAGGATGTGGAGAAAAGGAAACCCTAGTACACAGCTGGTGGGAATGCAGACTGGTGCAGCCACTGTGGAGAACAGTATGGAGTTTCCTCAAAACCTTAAAAATGGAACTGCCATTTGACCCAGTAATCCCACTTCTAGGAATATATCCTAAGAAACCTGAAACACCAATCAAGAAGAATATGTGTACCCCTATAGCAGTGCAATTTACAATAGCTAAGATGTGGAAACAGCCCAAGTTCCCATCAGTAGATGAGTGGATAAAAAAGCTGTGGTACATTTACACCATGGGGTACTATGCAGCAGTAAAAAACGAAGGGTCTTTTACCTTTGAGACAGCATGGAGGAACCTCGAGAGTATTATGCTAAGTGAAATATGCTAGTCAGAGAAAGACAAGTATCACATGATCTCACTCATATATGGAATCTAAAGAACAAAATGAAATCGATGAACAAAATAGATCCAGAGTCATAGAAGCATGTAACAAACTGTTGAGGAAAGGCAGAGGTAGGTGAGTGGGTGGGTGGTGGAAAGAGATTAACTGAAGAATTTGTATTCATACTAGAGGCCTGGTGCATGGATTTGTACACGTTGAAAGGAAATTAATTAGGAGGTGGCCAGTGGGGCGGGACTGGGTGAGATGGACTGGACACACCCTGGAGCCAATCTCTTATGGTCCCACCCGGGCTGGTCCCTCAGTCTGGCCTGTGGGAATCGGGTTGAAACCAACATCCCCTGAGGAGTCTCGGATTGAGAGAGGGCACTCTGCAAAGTTGCTGTCGCTTGGCAGCTCCTGCATTGAGTGTCTGCCCCCTCATGGTCAGTTCGTGTCATAGCTACTGGTTGGATGGTCGAACAGTTGGACAGTCGCTTAGGCTTATAGATAGATAGATAGATAGATAGATAGATAGATAGATAGATAGACAGATAGATAGATATGCATAACCCATTGATACAGACAATAGTGTGGTGAAGGCCTGGGGCAGGTGTGGGCCAGAAATGGTCTATGGGGAGATAAAGGGGATATTTGTAATACTTTCAACAATAAAGATTTAAAAAAAAAAAAAAAGGATTTATGCCCTGTCAGTGCATGATGTCAGGGTCAATAGTATGAGCAACTGGGCCTTGACTTATTTACTAATTACTTATTTGTTATGTATTTACTAATTACTTATTTGTTATGTATTACTTATCACACAATCAGTTCAATCCTAATCCTTAGTCACTCGATTGACTTATTAGATCATGAGCTACTTAAGAAACACTGTGCCTTTATTTGGCATTGAGTTCACCCTCTATGTTTAATGAGAGTGAATTAACCAGCATACCAGAATTGACTACTCTCTGAATGTTGGATAAAGAAATTAATTTCCTAAATATGCAAGGAAAGTATGAACTGGCTGTAGAGTAGGCACACACATATGATGAGAAGAAGCGGGGCAGTGATCAAATTTGAAACTAAAAGTCCTATAGCACTCTGGTTGCAAAATGCTATATATTAATTAATCATGATTAATAAAATTTTTGCACATGAACCCTGAATTATACACTAGATTTTGTTTTTTAAATTTCTTTTTATTTTTTAAAAATATTTTTTATTGATTTCAGAGAGGAAGTGAGAGGGAGAGAGAGATAGAACCATCAATGATGAGAGATTCATTGATTGGTTGCCTCCTACATGCTCCACATTGGGGATCCAGCCCACAATCTGGGCATGTGCCCTGACTGGGAATCGAACCATGACCTCCTGGTTCATAGGTCAAAGCTCAACCACTGAGTCACACTGGCCAGGCAATTTCTTTTCATTTTCAATCACAGTTTAAATGTACTATTATTTTATGCTATTTTCAGATATACAGCATAGTCGTTAGACTATTTTGTCTGAGATTTTACATGCACATACAGTAGACACACACAAATTACGATTGAGGCATGTTCTCTTGCGTTGACTAAGGATCAACCTTCAGAGCAAATAAAAAATGGATCCTGACTCATGCATTTACTCATTTCCTCATTTGACAGTATAGTGACAGATATATAAACTCTGGGATCAAATGTTAAGTAGGAAAAAGGTTTAGAGCAGTAATTACCGACTGATTCACATGCTTTACTATTTCCCTTCATTAGGTTCTATACCATGAATCATTATGCCACTAATCATTATTGATTAAATAATAATTAATTTATTTTCCTATTTATTTAAATGTAAAACATGTATTTGCCTAGCAGAACTAGTGCCATTAGCCGCATAAAACTTTTGTCATCACAGCAAGTGGAAATAATTTCTAGTAACAAATGTTGGATTCTAGCTGGAGACAGCACGTTTCCCAGTGATCGGAGGGTCTTTGTAAGAGCAGGCAGGCAGGACTTGTGTACCTCCCCCCATCAGCAGCCTCTGAGTAGCCTAAGAATGCATGAGCTCACTCTGAAAAGCACTGGCTTACACTCAGTAGCTGAACAGGACTAATTTGAAAATAGGAAGAATCCAGGGATAGCCTTTAAAGGGGATATTGTAACACTGACACTTCCAAAACCTAAAATTTTATAGACACAGGACTATGAGGAAATGAGTATGCATATGGCATGTCTTCAAAAGATATCAGCCCTAGCTGGTTTGGCTCAATGGATAGAGCATCAACCTGTGGACTTAAGGGTTCCAGATTTGATTCAGGTCAAGGGCACATGCCCATATTGCCAGCTCACTCACTGGGGGGCGTGCAGGAGGCAGCCAATCAATGATTGTCTCTCATTATTGATGTTTCTATCTCTCTCCGTCTCCTTTCCTCTTTGAAAACAATAAAAATATATTTTAAAAATAAAAAGATTATATCATTTTTATTAAACTTGGGAAACGAATGCCGTCTATGGTATTCTACCTCAAACATGGAGTTCCTTGTAACCCATAGAATAAAAGGAAACAGCCACTTGTTTTTTTAGGTGAAAAACGAGATTATTATTCCTGTGTTAAAGCCTTTGTAATATAGTTTTTAATATCAAACCAGATAGTCATTGCATTTAAGAAATCCTAATCAGGTACTCAGTTAACTATGGAAGGGTAATCTGTGTTCACTGAATTTTTCATATTCAAATGTCTATATTGAAATGAGAATGTCATTTTAGTTTTTAAAAGCATATTTCAAAACTAGATATAAAAGAGTAAAAATCCAGCATTATCCTCCTATGCTATTTTAATATCTAGTTGTATGCATATTTATAGAAATATGAGATTTAGGAACCAAGAATCATGTTTTTTATATGTTCCTATTTATATCTATTCAATCTATTCCAAGTAAATACCAAAATGCAGTGCATGTGACAAAGGGGTTTATGCTCATAAAGAACATGTCCTTCCATCAGCCCCACAGTCTCCCTTTGCCAGTATCACTGGAGTAATGGCCTTGCTCTTCAGTGGATTCTTTCAACATTCTTCTCCAGTGCAAACTGGACATTGAATCAAGGGTGAAAATGGAAGTTTCCTAGTGAAAGTACAATGCAGGAGACATTATTTATGGCTTTTCTAATATAGATTCAATGACAATGAAGTCTGTATGAAATAATAAAAAGGATGGGACCAGCCCTTGCCGGTTTTCTCAGTGATTAGAGCATCAACCTGGGAACTGAAGGATCTTGGGTTCAATTCCTGGTCAAGGGCACGTACCTGGGTTGTAGGCTCAATCCACGGCCCCAGTCAGGGTGTGAATGGGAGACAACCAATCGATGTGTCTCTGTCAGATTGATGTTTCTCTCTCTCTCCGGCTCCCTCTCCTCCATTTCTCTCTGAAAATCAAACACACATCAACAATCAACAGGAAAAAATATCTTAGGTGAGAATTAAAAATAAAAGGATGGGACCAGAAGTCTAGACTTTAAAAAGGTAAGATTCTTAGCATCATGGATAACACAGTGTCAGCCCAGTGCTGTGAGCAAAGCACTTGTGCCTCTCTTCATCTTCATAAGGAGCAGTCTACCCTTCTAGTGGGACACCCTATGCTAGCCTACTGATCACAACCTAATCACGCATATTCTCCAGTCTCTTGTTGCTCTGAGGAGGGAGCAGAATGTTTTCTTTCTAACGGAAGTGTTGCCACCTAAGTAAGATAAAAAGATGGCTCATCATGAAAGATAATGAACATTGTAATAGTATATTTCTGCCTAGAGTGAATCAGATAACACCTATTTTTTCTTTTCAAATGTTCTTTTAAGGTACAACCTTCCAGTTTGAATCACACCTGGTTTTGCAATGACGTGATTAGTCCCTATGACCTTTGTCCGGCAGGTCCTTCTAAATGCCTTAACATCACACCATGAGCAATGATTAATGGGCACTTGTGGAATCTCTTTGATGTAAAAGTGGTGCTGATGAAGCCAGTGTCTCACAGGTCACAGGAGGCACAAGGGGGGAAACTGAGACTGCACCTTCTGCTCTGGGTCCTGCCTCCAGAGGTGGGATGAAAGTGGTCGCTTCTTTCTCCCCAAGTTGACATCCTGCTTAAAACGCATGCCCTTTGACAGCACAGCCTCACCCAGTGGCCACTTCAGCTATGTAAATACAGAGACTCAGGAGGTGAAAACAAAGCCCACATCTATCATTCTTTCAGCTTCTCTAGCAGGTGCTTATAGCTCCCTGCCTGGGAGTTATTTCAATTTTCTTTTTGAGGCTCCCATTCCCCTAAGGTTTTGTGCACACGACCCAGGCTGGAAGTGTTAGGGAAAGGATGAGGGAAAGAGGTATTTTAAGAATGTTTCAAGAAGCAGTTGCAAAGATATGAAAATCATCTTTCTCACTGGGATTTTGTGATGCTTGCACCCTTTTCCCTGGAGCTGGAGAATAGCATGTAAATGGGGAAGCATTCTTCATAGCGCGGCATGGCAGGCAGCTGGTGGCGGGGACAGAAGAGTAATGGACTCAGGACATGCTCCACAGCAAAGGTATTACCGGAGCTTCAAGAGCCAGGACTCTGATTTGTTTTTTGAGAACAAGCAAAGCTAGTTAGACTTTCCTTTCTTGTCTCATTTTATGGTATAAAAACAAATTTCATCAAAACGATGAATTTTGATGATGTGGTAAAATGGAATATTTTATTTTTTCAAGGATATCTCTCTCTTAAAATACCAATTTCATTTGATGAAGTAAACTTTAAAACAAAAAGAAATGTGCTGCTGTGTTTCAATAAAGTTTAACTGACCCCTGTAGGATGTGTTTTAATGATAAAAGGACAGTGCTAACTCTGATAAACTTCACAAAAATTGAAAAGTGTGAGTATTGCTGGTGTGCCATGGACATTTAATGGACATGGCTGTTCTTTCAATTTAGCTTCTATAAATATAAATTATTTAACCTTCCTCTTCAAACAACCATCTAAAAAATTTAGTAGGTGTTGTGAGCAACAACATCATCAGCATCCTTTAAGCAGGTCTATATTTCATTAGGTATATTGTAGGTAAATGTTTAGTTCACTGTCAAAGTTCTAATATTTTCAAATAGCTTACTATTATAAAAGGGGGAGGGGCGATGAAAAAGAGTTGATGCTGGAGTGGGGAAAATGTAAACTATTAGAAGTCAGAAAAGAAAAGAACCCTTCATCAACAAAGTTCAAATCAGGAATGGGCTTCATTTTCCCGGGGCTCCAGTGAGAACAGTCACAGAAAGAGCATCATATACTGAAACCAAGCACTTGGCCAATTTAATCTCAGAATTGACCCTTTTTGCCTTCAGGCAAAGGAGTGACTTGTTTTATTAACATGCAGTGGAAAGCCTGCGTCTACCCAGCAAATTGCAGCCTGGAATGCCCTATTGTCTTTTTCTTTTTTCTCAATTTTTTTTATTAAGGTATTATATGTGTACATATCTTACCATTGCCACCCCCCACCCCACTCCCATATATGCCCTCACCCCCCAGAGTTTTGCATCCGTTGGTTATGCTTATATGCATGCATACAAGTCCTTTGATTGATCTCTTATCTCCCCCACCTCTCCCTAACTTTCCCCCTGTAATTTGACAGTCTGTTTGATGCTTTACTGTCTCTGTATCTATCTTTTTGTTCAAGTTTATAATGTTCTTTATTATCCACTTGCCAGCAGAGTTCTTTCTGCATTTCACTTCCTGTCAGTTTCACACGGAGAATCACCTGCAGTCACTGAAGGGTCCATATTACTTCATTGAAATTCTTATTTTTCATAAATGAGCTAGTACGCATATGTATCTGTTGATTTTATTTTTATTATACAATTCTTTTTCACAGAAAAAGACTTTTCTATATTTGCCATGGTCATCATCGCCTTATTTCTAATGGTTTCTATGTAATATCAATAGTATTATTTTATGAAATAAAAAGAGCTCTAATTAATATATTAAGAATGTTATGCTGTCTTATGTATCTATTTCAAAACTATTGACTTTTTAGGTTGTTTGGAGTTTTTGTCTATTGCACGTAACGTTGAAATTAATTTTTGTACTGTTCCTCTATTACTTCTCCAACAGAAGTTACTCTCAAGATGCCGGATTTGTCCAGATTTTAGTATATATATATATATATATATATATATATATATATATGTAATTAAATATGTAAAAATTATATTCATTTTCAAATTTGCATTTCTTCAGTTATTTATTAAATTTATAATGTCTCATGGTTATTGGTCACTTGCATTATATTTTTATTAATTATTTTTAGTTCTTGCATTTTATTAGAATTAGGGTACCAATTATTTTGTTTTATAAAATAATCTATGTCTTAAAGCCATTCATCTTTATAGTAAATATGCACTCGATGCCCAGTCTGGTTGTTAATTTGTTTAATAATGTTCCCTGTTACCTCTTTGGCATGACTCATTCTCCCAAAGCAACAAAAATGGTAAGAAAACAGAAAAAGGTTTTATTCTTGGGTTCATAAAACAATGCCATTTTCACGATTCTTCACATGTCTTATTCGCACACTGGACCGCTGACTCTTACACCGTTTGGGCCTCTTCCCATACAAAGATGCAGTGGAAACTAACAGGTAGGCTGTCATCGTGGTCTGAGGGAAGAAAAGCATCACACCTCCAAGGCCTCGATGCCTGACTCTATTTCTACGATAACTCTTATAATCTCCTTCCAGTTAGCCTTCAAATTCCTAACTAAAAGAACCAGTTATAATGGATGTACCGTTCTACTTATTTTATAATGAGACACACATCCATGCTTCTGTTAAAACACTTCAAACCCAGTCTATAACCATTTGTTTATAGGTATTTCTTCCCAACAAGCCATGAACTACTGAGGAACATGTGCTTTTTTACTCTAATGTTATGACTGGTAAAGAGTACTTGTCCAATTAATATTAAATGATAGCATAATTACCTAATTAGTTAAATGACAGGAAGCAATTAGCGAGTGAAATATGGAGGGACAGGAGTCGAGAGGAAATACATAATTGTACTGTTCTCTGTCGCGCCAGACAAGGGCTAGCACCTCATGACATGGGCAGGCCCCCGACAAAGAGGAATGTGGCAGTCACCAGGTCACCTCTTCAGACAGAAAGGAGACGACTGGGCCTGGGCAGCCTGAGCACTGACCCACGCCTGAGTTCCTGAGTGAGATGTTACCATCATAATCGTCCTGCTACTAGTCAGCTTCATCACAGCAGGGGTCGGCCCTGCCCTCTTTGGCACCATGCTTCCTTCCCAACCTGCTTCCCCATCTCCTACTGTTATGATTATGACAAACAAAAGAGAAGTATGCCCTTGACTGGAATACAATTCCATTTGCTATGTAAAGACCCATAGAAATGCCTCATCTACTGTGCGACAGCTCACTCAGTCTACTCTAGGATCAGATTCTTTTAAAGAGAATCAGGGCAGCTGCATCAGATGGAGGAGTTAAAAAGAAATCACAGGAAATGGGAATTAAATTAAGGAATAAAACAGGTAAAGTAAAATGAAATATTCTGAGAGCTAAGTAAATAACACAAACACTGCTCTTCAGTGAAACAAAATATTAAATCTGCAAAAGACCAAAAGCCAGGGCAAAGTACTCTTTCGTGGTGATTACTTCATGTCGAGGTTCTTTGGATGTCGGGTCTTTGAGTGAGTTCTGAAATAAATTCATGTATTTTTCAAATTGCATGCAGAATCAGATATGAGTCACTGTAATTCTTTTGTTTTCCCCTGTTAGGTAAAATTGAGTTGCCTATTTCCCCAGAAGTGTTTCCCGAGACCATATTCATAATAATAACAGGAAGCAGTATAGCCTCATTTGATCATCACGGCATTCCAATGTGGTAAACACTATTATTGCCCTTGTCTAAAGAGTGAAAAATGAATGGGCAAGAAGTTTGCTTATACTTGGATGACATTCATGCAATTAACTAACTAGTGGAAGATTCAGGATCCCAACCCGGGAACGTGGCTTCAGGTGCCCAGTGCCAGGCTCCTGTTGCTAATCTCAAGTGTCCATGTTTTCTCTGGTATTATTTCACACTCCTGGATCCTTGAGATGTATGGCTTCCCACAGGAAAAACAAAACACACCCAAAATAAAACAAAACAACAACAAAATAAACACCACAATGTGGCCAGGGGAAAAGGTCTGGAGGTTTGGAGAAGTCATTCATACATCTAAGTCAGAATAGAGCGTGTCTACTGAGAAGTGGAAAGAGAAGATTTAGCTTTGAGAGGGAAAAGTTTCTTAGCAACCAAAACAGGAATAAAGTTACAGAGAATGATAGAGTAACTTTGTCACCAATTCAAAGAAGGTTCTAAATCATTAGAAGGGTCCCAGGTTCAAAATCATTAAATAAAGAACACTTCATCCCATCTAACAAACAAAATTCCCACATCTCTCCTTTTTTTCAGCATAAGATGCATGGACCACAAAGATATTTTTGATATTGAGGGTTCCATATTCCACTATTAAATAGTGACTATTTGAACAAATATATCCAATGCACATTCTGGGTAATGGAGAGGATGGGATTAACTTTAGATTCCTGTAGGCTTTAAACAGTTTCTGAGTTCTTCATTCCCTATTTTTAAAAAATATTTTCATTGATTTTTAGAGAGAAAGGAAGAGAGAGAGAGATAAACATCGATGTGAGAGAGAAACATTAATCGGTTGACTTCTGTATGCCCCCCACCTGGGATCAAACCTAAAACCCAGGCATGTGCCTGACCAGGAGTCAAACCTGCAACCTTTTGGTGCACAGGGCAATGCCCAGCCAACTGAGCCACACCAGCCAGGGCTCTGCATTCCCTCTGAACACACTGCCCAGTATTTAACATCTGCTAAATACATATGTAATTTGATGTTGTAAGTGTACAGGCATTTGTAGCACCAGTTCTGTGACTTAGCTGTATTATAATCACAATAAATAAAAAATGTAGGTTGACACTTTGGAAGCTAGAACACACATGTTTCAAGCAGAAACCTTTTATTGCTTGTTTCTGATCCCGCTGATATTTTGAAGATCTAATGTGGGTGATGACATGTTAAATATTCATTCTGTTATGTTGATAGATTTATATACAAAGAGCTGTGATATTACACATATCAAGATATATGTGTATTATGGATTGTTTTCTTTTCATTCCAGTACCAACAGATTTATACTAGAGAGAAAGAAAGCTATTCATATGAAAGAAAGAGATGAAAGCCCTTTGCCTAAAGAATCACATTTAATGAGTTATTTAAATCAGTGCTTTAGATTTTTATGCATAAAATTAATGTTTTGAAGCACACACATCTTAATTTATTGAGAGCGGTGATCTAGACTAAAGGGCTACTAAGCAAGTGGTCCAAATATGCAGACTAAACAAAGTATCAAGAAAAAAACAAAAACAATATACTGAAATACTTTGAAAGTGTCCTTACTTTAGACTTTTCAATCAGTCTGCTAATTGTCTGAGGCCTTCAAAGCCAGCAGCAGACAGGACTGGAAAAATCAAGACATAACTTCTAATATATTTTTATTGATTTCAGAGAGGAAGGGAGAGGGAGAGAGAGATAGAAACATTAGTGATGAGAGAGAATCATTGATCAGCTGCCTCCTGCATGCCCCCCACTGGGGATCAATCCTGCAGCCCAGGCATATGCCCTTGACCAGAATTGAACCCATGATCCTTCAGTCCACAGGCCAACGTTCTATCCACTGAGCCAAGCCAGCTAGGGCAGGATGTATCTTCTGATACTATATTTGTGAACATCTGTGGTCTCACTGGTTTTTCCAAACCTACTTTTCCTTTATAGTTGGGGAGAATACTACCTTTTGTAAATCATTTTGTACAAATTACCTCAGGCACCAGAATAGGACAGTATTCAAATGCCCTTAAGTCTGTTATAAATAATAATTTTGAGCCCTAGCCCATTTGGCTAGAGCATTTGCACACAGATGAAGGGTCCCAGGTCCAATCCCCAGTAGAGGGAATGCAGGAGGAGTTGATCAATGATTCTCACATCATTAATGTTTCTATCTCTTCCTCTCCCTTCCTCTATGAAATCAATAAAAATATATTTTAAAAAATAAATGATACTTTTGAGAAAATAATTACTATTTGCCACATATTTATCTAGCCCCATACATTGCATTCAACAGTTACAGAGTATTATACTCCAGACACCAGGCTAAATATTTTACATGTATTATCATATCTATATATATATAAAAGCCCAGCAACTGGATCAGCAGAATGACCAGAACGACCAGAATGACTGGTGGCTATGAAGTGCACTGCAGCAGCCAACCAGCCTGATCTGGGGCCTGATTGCACCCCCACCTCCGGCCGTCCCGGCCCCCAATTGGTCCCCAACACCCCGATCAGGGGCAGGGCCCACCACCAACTGCCTGATGCCCCTCCCCTCAGCTGACCCCACCCCCAATTGGCCCCCAACACCCCGATCGAGGACAGGACAACCATCCACAGCCCCTCCCCCCTGCTGGACTGGCCCCAACGGGCCCCTATCGGGTGGGCCAGCCGGACCCAACCCATACAGGAATTCATGCACCAGGCCTCTAGTTTAATCATAAAAATCACCCATTAAATCAATTAGTATTATCTTATATTTTAGTTGCAGAAACTGACTGAGGTTTTGAGATACCTAATTTAACTCTTCAGCTTTATCCCCAGTATCTGGTCTAAACCATTACTACCACTTTTTGCTTCATCAACTACTCCCATACCCTTCTCTTGATTTACTTTTCATTTAACATATAACAACCTCTTTTATATATGCTCATGGTTTATTTATTGTCTCCCTCTCTCTCTCTTTCTTTCATGATAACAAAGTCAAACTTATGCCTTCAAATTGAAAGGATTTGATGGGGAGAAAGATATTTTAAAATGAATTATTTTTTTCTTGCCAGAAAGATAATGAGTTCAAACCCTGCCGTAAGAAGCTTTCAATTCTGTGGTCACACTGGATTTAGCCTAATCCATAACTTGAGAATTTTACATCGGGCTTTCATCAAATGACTCATTTCATCAATTTATAAACATTTATTGAGCATAACTTTATTCAAGGCATTGCATTAGGAGGATAGAAAACTAAATATGACAACATTTATGCCTTTAAGGAGTTTATAGGCTATAAAAATAGATTATGTCATTAGATTCTTATTCAAAATGTATCTGTTAACTCAATCATTCCACACATGTTTATTGAGCATCTACTCTTTGCCAGACACAGTTCTAGAGATATACAAAGAGACTTGGACAAAAGAGGCACACTTTCCTGATTTCATTGAGCTTATAATACTGAAGAGATAGACAAACAGGAATATACTATGCTAGAGGGAAATATATATTATGGAGAAAAATAAAGCAAGGGAGGGGAGTAGAGTGCCATCTTGGTATGAATGACAATTTAGATAAGATGACCAAGCAAAGCCTCACTGAAAAGGTAATCTTTGTGCACACTCATGAAGAAGATGAGAGAGTGAATCATACAGATAGGAAGGGACAATGGTTTTTCATCATGAAGATATAGAAAGAGAGTTATAAACCAAAATAGACCATCTTCATATGCAATAAAACAACATGTAATAATGAAATATTCAAAACCAAGATAGTTAATAAAATTGTAGTGGTATTAAAAAGTCTTTTGCCTGGTGGTGTGGCTCAGTGGTCAGGGCACATGCCCAGGTGGTGGGCTCCGTCCCCAGTGTGGGGCATGCAGGAGACAGTACGTCAATGATTCTCTCTCATCATTGATGCTTCTATCTCTCTCTCCCTTCCTCTCTGAAATCAATACAAAAACATATATTTTAAAAGCCCTTCATTCTTTGTCTGTTCTTGTCTGGCTATTTCAAATGGCATGAAGGCAAAATAATTTTAAATATCTTATAGGCAGAAAATACCCTATAAAAATCTACCAGCAAGAATTAAAAAAGCAAATGTCTGACCCAATGCCTGACCCATGGTAGGACTCACTCATTATATATTGAATAAGTAAATGAATGAGTGAATGAGTTGATAATGAATGGAGGTAAAAATATTGAGACATTGAGAGATACACTAATCATTACAAATCATGATTAATGATGTAATTCACTTGTCTGCAGCTAATATATTTTCTTAATGGCCTCCACCTCTGTAATATATCTATGTATTAATACACTATCACACTGCACAGCACACTTCTAATTTGTACATTTTTCTTGCTAATCTTATAATCAATTCCTTGTTGACATACAGGCAGGAGTAAAACTAGGTTTACAATTGTTCATATGGAAAATTATATGATAATTACTAAATAATACAAGAATAAACTTTGTGTTTCATGTATTCACAACTGTACGCCTATTTTGCCCACCTTTATTAGAACCTGTTTGAAAGAATATGATTGATACCAAAAGTCGGAGCCAAGCTGAAATCTGGATAGAGAGAATAGGAATTATTTGTAAGGAAAAAGAAAACCAGGAAAAATCAACCATATTATATGAAAATAAATTCATGGTAAGTTATTAATTTTGTAGAAGATGGTAGAATGGCACTTTGATTTGTCTCACAATAGTCTTTATTTTTTAGTGAAGTTTAATGGGTATACAATATTCTACTCATTTCAGATGTAGATCATAGTGATTTGATAAATACATTATAAAATGATCACAATAAGTCTAGTTACCATCTATCATCATACAAAGACATTTCAATATAATTAACTATATTCCCTATGATATAAATTATATTCCCATGACATTTATTTTTTAACCAAAAGTGTCTAGCTCTTTAAAAAAAATAATCTTTATTGTTGCAATTATCACAGATGTCCCCTTTATTTGTGTGTGGGTTTTTTTCCCATTGACCCCTCCCCCAACCCGGATCCTGTATCGTTCTATTGTCTGTTTCCCTGGATAATGCATATATGCACATAAGTTCCCCAGTTAATAA
Source organism: Eptesicus fuscus (assembly GCF_027574615.1). Classification (NCBI taxonomy): domain Eukaryota; kingdom Metazoa; phylum Chordata; class Mammalia; order Chiroptera; family Vespertilionidae; genus Eptesicus; species Eptesicus fuscus. The sequence goes on along the minus strand of NC_072487.1, from coordinate 9,091,474 downwards.
CTCCCCTCCCACCTACTACCCCCACTTCCTTCTAAAACCCACCAGTCTGTTTCCTGCTTCTATGTCTCTGGATCCATTTTATTCATCTTTTTATATTGTCCATTAGATTCCACGTATGAGTGAGATCATGTGATACTTTTCTTTCTCTGACTGGCTTATTTATAATGCTCTCTAGGTCCCTCCATGCTGTTGCAAATGGTAAGAGTTCTTTCTCTTTTATACCTGCACAGTATTCCATTGTGTGAATGTACCACACATTTTTATCCACTCATCTGCTCATGGGTACTTGGACAGTTTCTAAATCTTAGCAATTGTAAATTGCGCTGCTAGGAACATAATGGTGCATATATTCTCTCTGATTGGTGTTTCTGGTTTCTTATGACAGAAGTAAGATTACTGGGTCAAATAGGAGTTCCATTTTTAATGTTTTGAGGAAACTCCATACTGTTCTCCACAGTGGCTGCACCAGTCTGCATTCCCAGGAGCAGTGCACAAGGGTTCCCATTTCTCCACATCCTCGCCAGCACTTGTTTATTGATTTGTTGATGATAGCTATTCTGACAGATGTGAGGTGATATCTCATTGTCATTTTAATTTGCTTCTCTAGGAAGATTAATGACTTGGAGCATTTTTTCATTTCTTTTTGCCTTCTGTATGTTCATTTTGGAGAAGTGTCTATTTAGGTCCTTTTCTCATCTTTAATTGGCTTGCTTGTCTTCCTTTTGTTAAGTTCTATGAGTCCTTTACATATTTTGAAAATTACTTCTTATGGAACATATTTTTGGCAAATATGTTCTCCCATGCAGTAGGCTCCCTTTTCGTTTTGTTGATGGTTTCTTCTGTTGTGCAGAAAACCCTCAGTAGCCGCAGAAATCTTGAGAAAGAAGAACAAAGTTGGAGGAATCACAATACCAGATATCAAGCTGTATTACAAAGCCACTGTGATCAGAAGAGCCTGGTACTGGCACAAAAACAGGCATATAGATCAATGGAACAGAACAGAGAACCCAGAAATCAACCCAAGCCATTATGCTCAATATCTTACAAAGGAGGCAAGAGCATACAATGGCATAAAGACAATATCTTCAATAAATGATGCTGGGAAAATTGGACAGGTACATGCAAAATAATGAAACCAACTTATACCATACACATGAATAAACTCAAAATGGATAAAGGACTTAAATGTAAGTCAGGAAATCATAAAAATCTTCAAAGAAACCACAGGCAGCAAAATCTCAGATATCTCTCATAGCAATATGTTTACTGATGACCTCTTTCAGGGCAAAGAAAACTAAGGAGAAAATAAACAAATGGGACTACCATCTCCCAAACACTTCCCCATCCGGTTATCACAAGTTTATTTCTTAAATATATGAGAGTGTTTCTGTGTGTTTTCTTTGTCTTTTTTATTTATTTATTCCATATATTAGTGAAATCATACGGAATTTGTCTTTCTCTCTCTGACTTACCTCATTGAGCATAATACCCCCTTGGTTCATCTAAGTTGTTTTAAATGTCAAGATTTCATTCTTTTTTAATAGCTGAGTAATACTCCATTATAAGTGCATGTGATATATATTCTATATAATAAAGAGGTAATATGCAAATTGACCATCACTCCAACACACAAGATGGCCACCCTCATGTGGACACAAGATGGCCACCACATGATGGCCAGCAGGGGAGGGCAGTTGTGGGCGATCAGGCCAGCAGGGGAGAGCAGTTGGGGGGACCAGGCCTTCAGGGGAGGTCAGTGGGGGGGACAAGGTCAGCAGGGGAGGGAAGTTAGGAGGGACCAGGCTGGCAGGGGAGGGTAGTTGGGGGTGACTAGGCCAGCAGGGGAGAGCAGTTAGGGGCGACCAGGCTGGCAGGGGAGGGTAGTTAGGGGTGACCGGGCTGGCAGGGAAGGGCAGTTGGGGGCACTGGGGCTGGCAGGGGAGCAGTTAGGCATCAATCAGGCTGGCAGGGGAGTGGTTAGGAGGTGATCAGGCTGGCAGGCAGAAGCAGTTAGGGTCAATTAGTCAGGCAGGCAGGCGAGCAGTTGGGAGCCAGTAGTCCTATATTGTGAGAGGGCAGTTGGACATCCCTCGAGGGGTCCCAGATTGGAGACGGTGCAGGTTGGGCTAAGGGACACACACCCCGTGCACAAATTTCATGCACCAGGCCTCTCTCTCTCTCTCTCTCTCTATATATATATATATATATATATATTCCATATATTAGTGAAATCATATGGAATTTGTATATATATATGTGTGTGTGTGTGTGTGTGTGTGTGTGTGTGTATATATATATATATATATATATATATATATATATATATATATAGAGAGAGAGAGAGAGAGAGAGAGAGAGAGAGGGAGGGAGAATCCCATTTTCATTATGCATTCATCTATCAAGGGCCAATTTGGTTGCTTCAATAATTTGGCTATTGTAAATACTGCAGCAATGAGCATAAGGAAGCATATAGTTCTTCAATTTAGTGTTTTCATTTTCTTTGGATAGGCAGAAGTGAAATTGCTGGGTTATGTGGTAGTTTTATTTGTAACTTTTTTAGGAACCTCCATACTGTTTTCCATAGTAGCTGCAACAATTTACAATCCTACCAATAGTGTACAAGGCTTTCCATTTCTCCACATGCTCGCCGATATTTGTTATTTTTTGTCTTTTCAATAATAGTCATTCTGACAGATGTGAAGTAATTCATTGCAGTTATGATTTGCATTTTCTTGATGATTAGTGATGTTGAGCATTTGTGTGTGTGTGTGTGTGAGTCTGTTGGTTATCTGTATGTCTTCTTTGGAAAAATCTCTGTTCTAATCTTCTGTCCATTTTTTAATTAAGTTGTTTGTTTTTGTGATATTAAGTTTTATAAGCTCTTTATAAAATTTGGAGATTAACCCTTTATTGAATGTATAATTTACCAATATCTTCTCCCATTCAGTAAGTTGCCTCTTTGTATTACTGATGGCACTCTTCACTATGCAAAACCTTTTTGATTTCATGGAATCCGATTTGTTTATTTTTCCTTTGTTTTCCTTGCATGAGCAGACTGGTTCAAGAAAGTATCGCAAGACTGATGTTAAAAGAGCGTACTGCCTAGGCTTTCTTCTAAAAGTTTTATGATCTCAGATCTTACATTCAAGTTTTTAATGTATTTTAAATTTATTTTTGTATATGGTGTAAACTAGTGGTCTAATGTCATTCTTTTGCATGTAGTTTTCTCAACACCGTTTGCTGAGGAGTCCTTTACCCATGGCATACTTGGTCTCCTTAGTCACAGGGTAATTGACAATACATGTGTGTGTTTGCCTCTGGGCTCTCCAGTCTACTCCACTTTGATCACTATAGCTTTATTGTATAGTTTGAAATCCATTTTGTTCTTATTTCTCAAGATTACTTTGGCTACTTGGGGTCTTTTGTGGTTCCGTACAATTTAAGGATTCTTTGTTCTAGTTCTGTGAAATATGATATTGGTATTTTGATAAGGATTGCACTGAACCTGTATATTGCTGTAGGTAGTAAGGACATTTGACACTTTAACAATATTATTTCTCCCAATTTATGAGTGCAGTATATCTCTCTGTTTATTTGTATTACCTCAATTATATATATATATATATATATATATACATATATATGTATATATATATATATATATATATATATATATATATATATATATATATTGATTTCAGAGAGGAAGGGAGAGAGAAGAGAGAGACAGAAACATCAATGATGAGAGATAATTATTGATCGGCTGCCTCCTGCATGCTCCCCATGGGGGATCGAGCCTGCAACCCGGGCATGTGCCCTTGAATGGAATTGAACCCAGGACCCTTCAGTCTGCAGGCCAATGCTCTATCCACTGAGCAAAACCTGCTAGAGCTGTATTGCCTTTATTTCTTTCATTAATGAGTTATATTTTCAGAGTACAGGTCTTTTGCCTCCTTGGTTAAATTTGTTCCAAGGTATTTTATTGCTTTTCATGAAATTTTAAATAGGATAGTTTTCTTAATTTCTCTTTCTGGTAGCTCATTATTAATGTATAGAAATGTCACAAAATTGTGTATATATTATTTTTTATTCTGCAACTTCACTGAATTCATTTAATACTTGAGATTGCTTTTTTTTGGTGGAGTCTTTAGTGTTTTCTTCATATAATATCTGACTTCTGCAAATAGTGAAAGTTTTACTCCTTCCTTTCCAGTTTGGATGTATTTTTCTTTAAAAATATCTCAAATAATAAATAGATTTCATACATGTAGATAAGATATTTATCCTCAAAGGCAAGGAAGACACCAGATCAATTTTCTCTGCTAAGATTTTATGGTCAAGCATTCTGACATATGAATTTTTATTTTATTTTATAGTGTTCTGTGGCAACCAGAAATTAGGCAGCACTTAAGACTAGCTCATTAAGTAATAACATAAAGTGACTGATATTAAAGTCAAGGTATTGAGCTTTGTTGTCACTGTAGCTCTGGTTTCTTCCATGCTCCTACCTATAATTTGTCTCTTACCAAGCCTAAAAATAGGGAAATGTGCATTGTTGATCATAAGAATAGTGGAGAGAAGTTGTAGTTTTACTTCAACTTAAAAGAAAAAACAAAATAGATCCAGTTAAAGTATAAGCTTTATTTCTGGTGATTTATATGTACCTTTCTACCATATCAGGTAGAGCATAGTTCCTGCAACTAATATATTTATTTTTTAAAGTCATAAAACTAAGCTACCATTTCAAAATACCTGCCATGAGCATAACTGCTTAACTTTCCTTACCTACCAGGAAAGGTATAGCAGTAAACTCAATGCTCAGAAAAATTAAAATAGAGTATTGCTTTGCATCTTTTCTAATATTAAACATCCTAAATAAAGTGTCTTATGAATCAAAGTCTACAATGCCATGTTAATCTCTTTTCCCTTCTACTTTTCCATCTGTTATGATTAAGAAATTTCATATATATTTTAGTGGGATTTTTATTATTTGGATTTAGTCTAAACAAGTGATAACTTATCTTTACCCATACCCACTCCAAAAGTTGATTTTCAAAATGTACATGATAAATGATATAAAGAGTGAAAAATATAAAGAAAAGCAATTCTTTCTCCCATTCCAGGCTTCATTTTCACTGCACACATATTACCAGTATCGCCAAAATGTTATGCAAAATGTTATGCATTGTTTATGAATATTCATCTACATACATAGGTTTGTGCTATGTGCATGTGTATTTATTCATATTTTTCTAGAAATAAAAGGACATATTACACATTGTTATTTAATTGGCTTTTTTTTCCAGTCAAGCTTAACTTACATTTCTTTTCTAAATACTACTTTTAATTCTGCTTCATTCTTTTCTTGTTGAAAAATATTCCATTTTATGGTTGCTGAAATAATTTATGTAACTTCTGCTCTAATGAGTAATTCTGATGGTCATTTATGTTGTTTTCTGTTAGATTTCTATTACAAGGCTGAAATAGTATCTTGTGGGTGTTAGTATATGTAGGATACAGTTTTAGTGGCAGAGCTGGTGTGATAATTTATTGTTCTCTTTTTTGTATAGCATGCTGTAGTGAAAAATAAAAGAGACTCATGAGATCTGATATGAAATACTCACTACTTAAAACAGATTATTAATCTGAGACTTGTGCTAACACCTTCATATCTTATGTGTAATATCCACTCTTACCGGCAGGTTGCCTAGCTATTAAAACTAAAAATTGGCTATTTGATCTCTAAATTTCATTTTATTTGGAAAAGCCCTTTGATTAAATAAAGTTGACTCATTTGTAAGTAAAGATATGACCCTACTAAACTCTATTTAATTTTTATTTCATCTCCTAAGAAATCAAAGCAGGAAATAGATGATATCTCCCCCTTCTGTCTTTGATTATATGTTCTAAGAGGACAAGTGTAGTAATAATTGTCTCCTTATTGTTTCTATGGCATGTGGCACAGTGATTGGTAGGCTCAGTAATTTTTTTCCTGAGTTAAGAAAAGCACATTACCTACTCAAATAGACCTTAATTTAAGAGATGGAAAATAACATGTTCTATAAGAACAAGGAGCATTCACTGTACATCTTGTTAACTGCTGTGCTTTGCACAATACCAAACTGAAAACTGCTGTGCTTTGCACAGAATTATCAAACTGAAAATGATGATGTAATATGGTTTCTTTTTTCAAGATTCAAGAAAATAGTATTAAATTTAGTTAACAATGGGACATCTTATTATATCATAATCTTACATATTTATCATGCTTTCTAAGTTTTTGGAGGGCACAATTAGTAATTAGGTATAAGTCAATGGTAAAGAAAAAAGAAGGCAGATAGTTTATAAGAAATTAAATAATAAATTTAATATTAATCTACCTAATAATAATACTTGTTTCAAATATTATTTTGAAATGTTACATTTGTAATGTATGTCTATGCAAAAAAAAAAAAAAAGGTAGGTATTTCAAAGGTATGTACTAAGCAATTAATTGCCTGGGTGAGGCAAACTATACTTCTACTACTTGTGAAAATTAAACAAAAGAAAGATATGAATGTTATTATTTAAAAGTGAATAATTTTTTACAAAATTTTATGTGGCAATTGGGTTATGGATTCAGTAAAGTCTTTAAGGTATTATGTCTTGTATGCCATAAAAATAAAGTTATTGCCACCCATTAATGAAAAAAGGGAAAAATAATATTTGACTATAACAATTAAAAACTAGACACAAAATCATGTCTGAAAAGATTTCTGTGGTCATCAGCTGTGGCTCATATCAATGGAACAGCTAGTTACAGTCCAACTCCTTCATAAAGTTCAACCTGAAAAGTTTGGGAAAAAGTAAAATAAGACAAAGAAAAACAATTGTTTGAAGATGCTGAGAAGCTGCAAGGCATTCGGAAATTGAAGGGCCAAGACCAAAAACATAAAGGAGGCCCAGAGAAGAGACTCTAACATTTGGTGTGATCTACTCTTGAGAAATTGAAAAGAAAATGGAGGCTTAAGCGCTCAGAACATAACTAGAGTTTTAGATTATCTCATAGACCTGGAAAAATATTTTGAGCTCAGAGTCCTCTTAGGAAGAGGACTTTAAGCTTTCAGCTGAAACCTCCAGGGTGCTAAAACCTAATCTGTTAAAGGAAACGAAAAATAGATCAACCCCCAATAAACAAATGCTAGAAAATTCACTGTCAACCTTTAAATGTACACCAAGTGAAAACATTCTTTACAAATGGAAACACAAGAAACATATATTTAGACCAAAAAACAAACAAATAAAACCTGAGAGAATTCATTATTCATAGGTCAAAACCAAGGAAGAGGTAAAGAGTGATTATCAGGTAGAAGGAAAATGACCCAAGATGGGAACATGGTGATATCTGAGGAATAAAAAGCAAAGAAAAGAGAAAGGGTAAATATTTAAAGAAATCTAAATGAACATTGAATTTACAATCTAAGAATAATGATGACTTGTGTGGCATAAAATACAAATATAAATAAAATACATAGCAATATTAACTTAAATGGCAACAGGTATTGGGTAAATTTGAAATGTTAATTCATTATTTATGTCATAACTTCTATAATATAATTACATAATATAATATAGTATAAAATCCTAAAGGAATAATTAATGAGAAAGTTAATAGAGGAAAAAAATAATCAAAATAATTTTAAAAGTAAAAATAATGTAGTACAAATAAAACAAACAAAATAAAAGAGCAAAGTGGCAGATTTAGTAATTACATTAAATATAAATGGTTTAAAAGCAATGCAATGCTTACATTTATATATAAAATATTTCAACATAATATTCCATACAATCTACTTTACAAATATAAGGAAAGGGGACTATTAAAATTCAATGAAAACCAGAATAAAAGAAAATGGAGAGGGAAATTCACAATGTAGAAAATGAAATAAAAATCAAAAAAATACAGTGAGAGGCAGAAAAATGGGAGAAGATAATTAGACATAGCAATGTGGATGGGAAAAAGAGGGCAGTGGACATAAAACTGAGCATAAATGCTATAAATTTAACTTTATTTAAATTCCAAATAAGAAAATAATTAAATTACGCTAAGCTTTCTACTAGCATTTTTAGCTATTATTTGAAAACATCTAGAAATATGAATGATTGTAAAGTTTCTGTTTTTATTGTATTTTAAAGCTAATTGAATAACTCTAAAAGAGATGAAAAAGATATTTCTTTAGCCCAAAGAACTCTTTTTAAACTTTGCTAAACCTTCTGTAACATTCAAGGTTTTATATGTAGTAAAGTTCTATATAACATAGCCTGGGACATTTGATAGATAACTCAAACCATCTTCTAGAAAAGAATAACATATCTCCCTGTTTTTGATGGATTTACTCTAAAGGTCTACTTTTTTAGCTTTACCAGTTATGTGATACATGAAGAAATGTGATATCCAGGTTTAAAGCAAAAGGTAAATAATATCTTCCCTTGAACTGTATAGTACTGACTTATTCAAAAGACCTTGAGAGACTCAACTTAAAATTTCACTTCCTTAACTGCCCTAAGAAGGTTGGGGTAGAGTAAACTCAGAGTGGAAGAGAGAGTAAATTCCAATGCGGTAGTTAATTTAGTGGCCAGTTCAAGGATGGTCTTACAGTCTAAATACCTAAAATCATAGAATTTTTAGACCTAGGAAAGTCTTTATTAATTATCTATGGTAACTAATTACTTGTATGTTAAACAAAATTCATTTAATGCTAACTTTTTATCAGGTATTTTGTTTTGTGTTGGAAATTACAAATGAAAATATCCCTACCAATGCTCACATACCTTTATGAAATTAAATAGTATAACATATCATAGGAATGTATACACAGAACAGTTGAGTAAAAGAGAAGTTGATTAACTTTAATGGAATAAAAAGGATCCAAAGACACCATATGGAGAAGTCAAAAAACAAAATTTTGCAAAATTAGCAGATGCTGGCCAGTTGGAAAAAGAAGGGGATTTAAAAAAGATGGAAAGACCTGAGTAAAGACATGGAAAGGGTATGGGAAATGAGAGATGTCAGAGAAGTGGCAAGAGACACAAATTTCTTAGTATGTTATAGTAGGTCGATTGGATAACTCTCTCCCCACAGACAATGAGGAACTTTTGAATTAATAACATGAGGGTGGCATGATTAAATTTGTATTGTATCTAGACAGCTATAATTTAAAAAATCAAGGGTGAATTTGAAAAGTGTGAGATTGGAAAAAAAAGGAGACCAATTAGGAGATTAAAGTTTATGAAAGTAATCCAAAGGATACATTTTGGGGATAAAGCATTGTGGAGTGAGAGAAGAAAGAGTGGAAATGCAGAACATACATATTAGAGCCTGTAGAAAGAAATCTGATATATTATCAGGATGTAACTTAAAAAATATTATCAAATAATATACAATAATTTTTTCCTCAAATCACTAACTTCTGGGTTTGTATAACTTTAAGGAAGAAGTCAGTCACTTTCAAAACTAATTATTTCTGGAACTACTATAATCTCCAAATTAGTGTACAAATCTGTGTTTTAAATCTAATCATTAAGTAAAACTTTTCATTATGAGATATAAATTACACTAGTAAGATAAAAAAGATTAAAGTTGAAATAAATAGTGTCATTTCTGTATTTGATATATGGTTCTAGAATTAAGTATGTGGTGTGTGTGTGTGTGTGTGTGTGTGTGTGTGTGTGTGTGTATGAGCATTTGTAGGTGCAGGCATTACATTTTAATTAGCATGATCATCAAATCAGAAAATGTGGGAAAATATATTGTATTAGGAAGCCACTGCACACTAAACACAAACATTTACCATTAGGCCAAAGAGCTGATTAGCAGACTCCTCCTATACAATAAAAGGCTAATATGCAAAGTGTCCCCTTGACCAGGAGTTTGACCAGGGGGCAGGGCTGGCTGGCCAAAGACCTGCAGCCCCACCCCTGATGGCCCAGATTGGGGCGGGCCAGATGGACCCCACCTGTGCACGAGTTTGTGCACTGGGCCTCTAGTATAGTATAACAGAATAAGCTCTAAATCTGCAGAATATTGTGGAAATTGAAAACCCTGCCAACACCCCCCACCCCCAAATCTCCAAATTATCTTGCAATAAACTTTCATAGTCAGTGGCAATTAGGAGGGCTTTTGTTGGTGGGTTTTATGACGATTGCACTACTGTAATTTCTAATAGCATCCTTTTTCAATTTCTAAAGTGATCACGTTGGAAGATAAATGATCTACTCACCATAATTTTAGGCCTCTCTGACTGTCCCTGAATCTCAGCTCTTTATGTCATAGCTCTCTCTTATCCCTGCTTTATACACTCAAAACTAGCAATTCTTTGGGACTTACTTATATCAGGAAAAGTGTGGTGTGTGTGTGTGTGTGTGTGTGTGTGTGTGTGTGTGTGTGTGTGTGTTAAAGTGCAGGGAGTTGTTTGGAAGAAGAAATGTATATTATTTCAGTTTTTTCTGCATATTTGTCATTTTCATCTTAAAAGAGCAGGTAATCTATTGTAGTGATCAAACTTCAGAAAAAAAGACAGGTGATAGAGAACATTCATTTTTATCAGATTAACACTGGATAAATATTTAATAACATATACTTATGAAAATTGCCCATATTCACTTTTATAGTAGGTAGATTTTATTTATGGGAATTAATGATATTCAAACTGCATTTTAGCTTACAGTGGTTTGGATAACATGAAGGAAATTTAAATGGTAAAGGTTTATGTAGGACAATCTTAATAAGCAGGGTTTGAATACACATAAATTGTTTTGCATTGTAATAATAATACTGTTGTGAATATCCTCTTGATCTCTCATTGGGTCCTAAGCAAATTAATAGCAAGCGAAGTTCCAGAGTTGAGTTCTCAGGAGTTCTTCAATATAAATTGTACCACTTGTCCAATCTTTTTCACAGTTGTTCTTTTAAATATTTTTGTTGAGTTTTAGAGAGAGAAAGGAAGAGGGAAAAAGAGAGAGAAACAGTGGTTTTAGTGTGGAGCATTAATCCTCTGTCTCCTGCATGCTCCCTACTGGAGATTGAGCCCCAATCAGACATGTGCCCTAACTGAGAATATAACTGGCAACTATGGGTGCACAGAAAGATAACAAGCCAACTGAGGCACACTAGCCAGGGCTAACACATTATTTAAACTCATGCTATGGTGTTTAACATATTTGCAGATACATGGATCTCTCCATGCTTTGAAGAGTTCATTAATTTTAGCTTAGAGAACATGTCAATATATCATTTTATTGCAAAGATCTTACTTCAGAGTATTGGCTCAATAAAAGTTTCCAGGATAACTGACCAGAGAATGAATTCTAATAACTCAACGATGTGTGAAATGACAGTGTTAGGTAAAAGGATAATACAATGATTTTCTTATTCCAGATCACCATTGTGATCTATATATATGTAAAAAGCCAGTGACCTCAACACCATAATGACCAGAATGACCGGTTGCTATGACCCCCACTGCAGCCAGTGAACCAGCCCGATTGGGGGTGGGGCCAGTTGGCCAACCTCCTGCAACCCCTCCCCCGGCCACCCCACCCCTGATTTGCCTGTCTCACCCTAATGGAGAGCAGGGCAGCCGGGCAATGCCCCCATGGCCATCCCCCCAGGCCAGCCCCAACCCCTGATGGGCCTGTCCCACCTCAAACAGCCTGCAGCCCCTCCTCCTGCCCAGCCCCGCCCCTGATCGCTCCCCCACCACAATAAGGGGTGGGGCCGGCCGGCCAAGCTCCTGCAGCCCCTCTCCCCACCTGGCCCAACCCCTGATGGTCCCCCAACACCCTGATCAGCCTGCAGCCTAACCCCACAACCAGCCCCACACCTGATGGGCCCCCACCACTCCAATCTGTCCACGGCTTCTCCCTCAGGCCAGCTCCACCCCCTATTGACCCCCCCACTCCATCAGGGGCAGGGCCGGATGGCCAACCACCCATGCACCCATGCCCCTCCCCGAGCTGCTGGCCCTTGACTGCCCCCCCCACCACATTTGGGGGCGAAGCTCTCCAGCTCACTGCCCACAGCCCCTCCCCAATTGGCCCACCCACCTTAATTAGGGTGGGTAGGCTGGCCAACCTCCTGCTGTCTCCTCCTCCCAACAGGCTCAGCCCCGATCCACCGATTGGGCTGGGCTGGCCAGATCCCACCTGTGCACGAATTCATGTACTGGGCCTCTAGTATAAATATCATATGATACAATGGAAATTAAGCTTAATAAAACATACACAGTCAAGTAAATGGAAAATGATATAATTTGCAGGTACCACAGCAAGGTGTCATGTATATACTGAGAAAAATTTCAAGGGACTTGACACTTCTCTAAAGTTATCACTGACATGAGCAACTTTGCCTTGGTCATAGTTTTCTTAAAGATTAAAGAGTAATGTCTGATAGGGAGGTACAAGCTTTTATGAGGGAAGGGAATATTCAACTTCAGATTTCTTATATGAAATTCATTAACCTTCTTAAGATAATTCTTGGCTCAAGAGTGATGGCTAACTAGGGTGTTCATAAAAACAAGCTAAGTGTTTAAGTAAAGCTAGGCATGCAACTAAAAATGAAGAGAGAAATTTATTGCAACTGTTATAAGATTTAAAAAGATATATTGCTTGTCCACATTTTATTTTATATAGTACATATACATGTATATTTACATACATTCTATATATGTACACACACACATATATATATACAATCTAAATATTTGAAGTATTTGTTGTCATTTATTTTTATGAATATTTGATCAGAATTAAGAAGAATAAGTATCAGCTATTTATACATGTGTTTTCAAATTCATATTACTTCATATTTTAAAGGTTACATTTGAACCCTTTAAATCTTTGGAATACTTATAATGACTTTTTAAGGGTTAGAATACCTCTACCAGAACTGAACATGGTAAGTTTCAAGAAACAAAACTATCAGGTCAACACTTATTAAGACACCTAATTACTGCTGGAGGTCTTCAATTCCTAAGCTAAAATATATTCTGAATTCCAATGTGTTTGTAAAGTATTTAAATGTCAGTAGACATATTTGATATTATGGTGAAAATAAAAGTCCCTGCTACCACCCACAGAGAAACAGCAAATACTACTACAAGCAAAATGAATGTGCATGTTGCTGAACACTATACTTCAATATAAAAGTAAAAATGAAACTTAGCCTAACATTGAAGGCCAGCTCTTCAATCACAGTTTCTTTCCACGCTCACATTTGCTTTCCGTGTTTATTTGGAGATGGATACAAATACCTATACGTATTGAATAAACATTGCTATGAATGATGGACATTTTATTGAAATGGAACAAGAGAATCATAATTAACACTAAATACAGCTATCTTTGTCCTGGGGAGACAAGGTGACCATATAAAATAAAAACATCACATAGTAGAAAATTACAAAATGTGCTTGGAAGAGGCAGGCTTTTCAAAAGGATATTAGCTTATTGAGATGACATCCCTAAAACTCAGAACTCATTATCATGGAGGGAATTTCCACTCTCCCATAGAAAATCCTTTCATATCATGATCAAGATCATTAAAACTGTACTGGATGATTTTAGAAATTATTGCTGATTAATATTATAGTTATGAATGTCTTGTTATCTAGAAAATTCCAAAGGTCAAAATATATAAAATTGTTTTAACTTTGTTTAGTATAATGGGGATTTGATTCCCTTGGATATAAAGATAAGAAATCATATTATAAATTTCGGTCAAATAAATACAATAAAATCAAATCGATAAGCAATGTTCTTGAGATTAAAAGTTTATGAGAAAGTACCATATCAATATTTCTACTCCAGAAATGCATACACACATGCAGACACAAGCACCTGGAATGAATTGCTTACATTTTCATAATTCAACGAATGAAGTCACTGTGGTTTAAGTGAAGGAAAGGAAGAATAAGAAGGAATCCACCAGTGAAATTTTGGACAAAGTCAAAGCAGCTTACTAAATTTTTGCCTTTTGAAAAAATATCTGGCTCTGCTGAGCCAGAAGTTGATACATCTTGAGGCAAATATTTCTTTTATCTTCCTTGTCATCTTGGTCAGTTGTTTCTGGTGAGGTGAGGCAAAGATGCCTTTTATCATGGCCTGTTTGATCTGAATGGAGTGCACCCATCAGATTATTAATACTTCAGAGACGACTTCCTTTTAGTATAGCAATGAAAGTGTAAGCTTCAGAAAACCTTTGTAAACCTTTCATTCTACCTTTTGCTTTGTTCCCTGATAAAGAGAACCATAAATTCAATTACATAATTATTATTCTATAAGCTATTATTTGTTACCGTGTTTTTACTAATGTAAGGAATTTGGTGTAGAGTTTACTATGTTGGGGTATAAAATTATGTAATGGATTTATTTTCTCCAATCATTATTTTCAACTATGTTCTGTCAAGTACCCTTTTTCTATCTCTTAGCAACAGTTTGAGTAGGTGTCATAAATTGTCAATCATTTTTAATTATTAAAATTTAGCAAACTTTTAATCTTCAATCTCAAGACAAATTCAAAGTTATCCTTTCCTTCAGCATAGGCTTAACGTTGGAGTTGAGGGTTTGGGAGTTGGTACTGGAGCATGTCCTTCTCTTTACATACATTAGTCCACCTACATCCTTTAGGCTCGCCAAAGATCCCACTATTGTGTGAAGAGGAGGAGGAGAAAAGGGAAACTGTCTCTTAACAAACTGGGTGAAGTAGCAATGGTTTGTTTTCTGTGTGTCTTGCTCTGTTTCATTTTCTATTCTCTAACACACTGTTCCAAGTCAGGGAAACCACAGCCAGGGAAGCCATACTGTAGGCGTTCAAGTACTGACTTTCTTGTGTGCGTACTATATATGGGTTCTCCTGAGCACCTTGAAATACTTCCTCACTGAAAAGGTCTTTGCTATGGAAAGTATGTCTTAAGATTAATCTCTTATAGCTCCCCTCTTAAATTATAGCCAATATTTCATTGTGCAAGATTTACTGTTGAGGTGTTCTGCAAAACGACTAATTCGCTAAAGCCTAGTTACCTTTCATGGTGAACACTCCGTCTACAGAAATCCCACTAATTCTTGACAAGCCAAAGCGTGAAATGTCATGCAGTGCTAGTCTTCCTCTCATCCCACCTCTCTCCAGTTCTCTTTGTTAGTTCAAGTAACACACCAAAAATATGAGCACATATAATGCTAAATTAGATGCCCAGTCCAGGGTAGAAATGCCAGTCCACTCCTCTTTCAGACACTTCCTCCAGCTTTAGTGAGTACTTCCTCTCACTTGGCTTCTGGAAAGAAATGTTATTCTTTGTTTCCTTGGAGAAACATTCACCACAAAGATGATACACAGAGGAGATACGTAGGGTAGTTGAATCAGATGTGACATAGTAAATGCTGTTTGTGAAATTCTAAAATCTGATTGGTTGATTTCTTGAATTTGTGAGGATATATTTCCTCTTTGGAGCCTTACCCACAATCCCAGAACAGCAGGAAAATTTTTGTTCATCCTAATATTGCAATAATATTTTCTCAAGTTCTCCACTGAAATGATCCTTGAAATTTGTAGGGTTAGATATTACTTTGAGCATATTAAACTCCAAAACCATTGGTTCAAAAATTATTTCTACAGTTAATATTAGAATTCCTATCTAGTAGATTTTCTAACATTCACAATTACTACATTGCTTTCCTTGACATATGGTTGTAAGTTGATTCATTATTAGTGGAAGTGTCAATATTCAAACATAAAATTATTTCCCCTTATAAAAACAATTTTATATGATTCAACCTTACATATAGGTGAAATAAAAGAGCCAGAAAGAACAAAGATAGAAAAATGGTGTACTTTATAGTCTATCAATGTAGGTGAAATTGTCCGTGTAGGCTACAGTGTGTCTTTTGTTCTTCATAAGAAACCTTTGCTTATCTTTCTCCTGATTTTATGAAAAATACTCTATATTTCCAGTATAAACAAAAATACAAGCAAACCATACTTGACTATTATGTCTATGCCATTTGTAAATGAAGATCAGATCATGAAAAATAATAAGAAGGAATATTAGAGAAAGGCAGTAAATAAAAGGCTCAAAATGTATGAAGAAAAGGGCCTGCTAATCTCTCTTGGTTTCATGTAGCATAGCTCATGTAAATATGTATGTCCCATCTTGGTCCTACTATCTTTTCTAACATCCTTACCCCCGAACAGTTGGCTACAGCCAGATGTGCAGGGCTAGCAGTCCCAAAATACAATTAACTATCCAAGAATTTCAAGCATATGTATTTTTCGACCTTAGAACTTATAAGACCTATTGTATCTTATCAAAACAACTTTGACCTTTGGATTAACTCTTCATTGAATCTTAACTGTTCTCAGATTTATACTTTTAGTTTATTATATTACTTTTTTTCTTCTCAAATCCCCTCCTACCAGCATTTGAAGATATCCAGGATGAGTTTTTCCAAGAGTTACGTGTGTACCACCAGATCACTGGCAATGCTTTCAGGTGGCATATAGATGAATATATAATGATTACTTTTACTGTACTTATCTTTGTTACTTTTTATTAACCATTTGCCATTCAAGACCCTTAGTTGTGTGCAACAAAAATGTACTTTGATTTATTAATATATAAAAATATCTTACCAAAATAATTGGGGAAATCAACGAATTACTAGGATTTTAAGGAAATTTCAGGGGGAAAAATGTGACTACAGAGTGGCTAGTCAACCAGAATTCTCAACAAAGCCATGCCAGAGAGCATCGCTGGGATCCTGCTTCTGCTGCTGTAGTGGCTGCTGCATCTACCACAGTGTAGCCGCTGCCACCACCAACTCAGACTCAGCTCTTGCCACGTGCTGCTCCACCATCCTCACTCCTAGAGCTGTCTGTTGCTATTGCCACTGCCTCAGACAAAAACAAAAGACTCTTCTGGAGAGAACTAGCTCCAGATTAGAAATCCATTTCAGGTGCCTCAATCAGCAAGATGCTTGACAGCTGAGAAAAAAGTTCCAGTTTCTATGGTACAAGATATATTCAATCCACCACCAAGGCTCACACTGAAAGGAACTCCCTCCTGTTAGAAAGAATTTCTACGTAATGGACACACAAAGTTGCAAAATGCAAAACATGCTTATTGTTCATTATGGCACTAAGATAAAAGTTCCTTTGTAGATCAATGTATTTGTGTTAAAAACACATCTTCATTTACAAAGTATCATCATAATAAAAGGCAAATGGTCATCATGTCATCATGCCTTCACAGCAGGGACCTGAGGCTTCGTGGCACCAGGCCAGGGCAGGGGACCTGAGGTTGCGTCCCCTGCCCTGGCACCAGAAGCCAGAGAACCTGAGGCCATGCCCCCAGCCCCAGCTCCAGGGGCCAGGGGACATGAGGCCATGTCCCCCTGAGGCCGCACTCCCTGCCCTGGTGCTGAGGCTGAGGGATTTGAGGCTGCGCCCCATGAAGCCACACCTCCCACATGGGGTCGGGGGACCTGAGGCTGCGCCCCCCACCCTGGCACCTGGGCATGAGGCTGCATGCCCTGTTGCCCAAAGGGAGTGGGGCTGGCTGGACACTTGTATTATAAAGAAAGGGCAAACAGCAATATTAAAATATTTCCTCTAATTAATTCCCGTTTTAATGTGCACAAATTTTGTGCACTGGGCCACTAGTAAGTATATAATAGTTACAGTGGTATGCCAATATGGCAAAGTTTAAGGCGGTACTGAAATGCTTGCATTTTGAGTAAAACTGATGAACTGCTCTGGCACTCAGTGCTCTTAAGTCTACTACGAGGCCTATCATGAACACAGGGATTTGGTGCTGTGCTTGTTGTGACTGTACCCTGGTTAACTATTGTTAATATAACCCAGGTTAATATACTAATTTAAAGAATTCTGAGATCCATGTGCTTAAACGAAATCATCATACAGGTAGCACAGCTATGTCATTGAAAGCCATGTTGATCATTGCAGAAGGTACAAAATAATGGCTGAGAAAATGGATGACATGGCTTTAAAATATATAATTCCAAACATTTTATTTGCTGAACTAATACTTAATTTTAGTTCATAAATATTCAGTGGGTTAAAGGAACCGTAAGAGTGTCAAATGCATAAAAATGAATTGAAAAGCTATGTGGTTGCCTTAATTTTCATTGGGGAATGGGAAAGAGTGTTCATATTGAGTGAAATTTAATGTATAGTGGAAGGTGAAATAGTTCTGCATGTATATATAACCACAAACAGTGTTTGTTCGTGCTATCAGTTACAGAAGAATTGCAGAAACTCACAAAATTGTCAAAGAGATTTAGGTTTTAATTTATCACATCCTAATATATCCCAAGTACCAAATTTGGGATAGAGTCTTCCAGAAGACCCAATCCAATAAAATAGCCAGAATTGCTGCATGGCCCTGGCCTTTTCCCAGAAGTGAATCAGCTGTAGATAGGTCTCCAGCGCTGCATCTAGAAATCCATTGGGCACCAAGAGTTCATGTTGCATGGAAGCCAGAGCAAAAGGAGGAGAGCACATTTATCCTGTAGGCAGCCTATCCTATAAAGATAAATAAATAATTTCAGTTATAAATTCATAGACCTTGATTCCAGTATTTTTTTTTATCAGAACAATGTAAGTGCTTCTAATTATGTGCAATGGAGAAAGGGACCAAAAATCTAACTCTGATGTTTTTACCTGAAAGCCGATAACCTATCCCAGAATTAGGAGAAAAAGAGAAAAACTATTATTTTTATTAAATTTATTGGGGTCACATTGGTTAATAAAACTGTGAAGGTTTCAACTGTATAATTATATAAAACATCAGCTGTTCATTGGATTGTGTGCCACCACACAAAGTGAAATCTTCTTCCATCACCATATATTTGACACCCTTTACCCTTTACCAGCAGCTCACTACCTTTCCTCTCTGTTGTCTGTGTCTATGAGGGTTGGTTGTTTGTCTTATTTGTTCATTAGTTGCTTTCAGTTCTATATCCCACATATGAGGGAAATCATATGTTTCTTGACTATTTCCTCTGATTTATTTTGGTTGGCTTGATATTCTCAAGATCCATTCATGTTGTCACAAATGTCAGCATTTCATCCTTTTCTTATGGCTGAGTAGTATTCTATTGTATGCATGCATCACCTCTTCTTTGCCCAATCATCTAGTGAAAGACACTTCAGCTATTTCCATGTCTCAGACACCATGAATAATGCTGCAAGGAACATAGGGGCATATATCTTTGAGAATAAATTATTTTTTTCAAATGTTTAGGTACTGGTATATACCCAGAAGAAGGAATGTTGAGTCATGTGGTGGCTCTGTTCTTTTTTTTTTTTGTCTTTTTTTTTTGTAATTTCTTTATTGATTAAGGTATTACATATGTGTCTTCATCACTCCATTAACTCCCCAACCCCCCCCCCCCCCACACTCATGTCCTCACCCCCCTGGTGTTCCTGTCCATTGGTTAGGCTTATATGCATGCATACAAGTCCTTTGGTTGATCTTTCCCCCTTACCCCCACCCTCCCCTGCCTTCCCTCTGAGGTTTGACAGTCTGATAGATGCTTCTCTGTCTCTGGATCTGTTTTTGTTCATCAGTTTATGTTGTTCATTATATTCCACAAATGAGTGAGATCATGTGGTATTTATTTTTCTCTGACTGGCTTATTTCACTTAGCATAATGCTCTCCAGTTCCATCCATGCTGTTGCAAATGTAAGAACTCCTTGTTTTTTACTGCAGCATTGTATTCCATTGTGTAGATGTACCACAGTTTTTTAATCCACTCATCTGCTGATGGGCACTTAGGCTGTTTCCAAATCTTAGCTATGATGAATTGTGCTGCTATGAACAAAGGGGTGCATATACCCTTTCTGATTGGTGTTCCTAGCTTCTTGGGGTATATTCCTAGAAGTGGGATCACAGGGTCAAATGGGAATTCCGTTTTTAGTTTTTTGATGAAACTCCATACTGTCCTCCACAGTGGCTGCACCAGTCTGCATTCCCACCAGCAGTGCAAAAGAGTTCCTTTTTCTCTGCATCCTCGCCAACACTTGTAATTTTAGGGGGAACCTCCATACTGTTTTCCATAGTGGTTGTACTAGGTCACATTTCCACCAGCAGTGAAGGAGGGTTTTTTTAACTCCACAACCTCTCCAACAGATTACTTCTCTTCTTGATAATAGCTATTTTCACAGGTGTGAGGTGTGGTGTCTCATTGCATTTGATTTACATTTTCCTAATACTTAGTAAAGTTGAGCACCTTCTTACATATCTGTTGTCCACTCATATGTCTTCTTGGGAGAACTGCCTTTTCAGGGAGGATAGCACTCTTAACACTGCCTCAGTTGGGTTTTCTAAATGCATCAGGCTTAGCAGTTAAGGTTTTTGTGAACCCTGAGGTTGTCCCTTGGAAGAAAAGTGCAGAAATTCAATGCAAGCTTGCTGCTTGCTCTCATTTTTATGAGACCACTCCCAAAAGCCAACCGCAGTTCCTTCATGCATCTTCTAGAAATCATTGTTGTGCAGTACAACTTTTGCCCTATGGGACTTGTATTAATTAACTTTAGATCAAACTGCTTTGTGGGCTGGGGCTCCATTTCCTCATATGTTAATTTCAGACTATGCCCAGCAAAATTTCCCATAGGAAAAAGTAGTACTTTCATATCCTAATACATAGTTTAACACAGACTCACATTATGTATTATTTTTAAAAATGAAATTAAAGCAAAGAACTAGAAGTTTCTAATTAATGGAAGATAATAGTGAAAACCTTGGAGGAAAATAAATACTTTCTTACAGTCAGCCTTACAAGGAATCTGGTCTATTACAATCATGAAAAATCAATGAATTTGCCCAGCTGGTGTGGCTCAGAGGTTGAGTGTCAACCCATGAACCGAGAGGTCACAGGTTTGATTCTAGGTCAGGGCACATGCCCGGTTGCTGGCTCTATTCCCAGGCACCTGATCAATGTTTCTCTCTCATCCGTGTTTCTATCTCTTCACTTCCTCTCTCTCTAATACAATCAATAGAAAACATATTTTTAAAAAACCAATGAATGTAAATATAATTGTGAGAAATCACCTATCAAATGGTTGATTATGGTACTCTGATTAACATATCTCAAGGAAAATTTAGCTACCTTCCCCCCCCCTTCTTTCATAGAGAGTAATATCTAACATATTCCTGCCTTCTTACAAAATTCTAGAAAATTGCAATGATGATCCCTGCTGTCAACTGCTTAAGGGTTGAATCTTTCACATGCCACATACTAAATCTATTTGTTTATCTTCCACCTGTAAGCTCTTGTTGTATATCCCAATGCTACATGAAATGTGGACTTTGTTTTAGGCCACTTCTCTCTCTCTCTCTCTCTCTCTCTCTCTCTCTCTCTCTCTCTCTCTCAAGCAGACTTTTCTATTTGTTTGTTTGAAAGATTTTTTTTTATTGATACTTGAGACAGAGAGGAAGGGAGAGGAGAGAGAGAGAGAGATCCTTGTGAGAGCGAACACTAATCAGATGTCTCCTGCATGCCCCTGCAGTGGATTGAGCCAGCAACCCCAGCATGTACCTGGCCTTGGAGTGAACTGGCAACCTTTATGTACACAGAACTATACGAACCAACTGAGCTAAACCACCCAGGGAGAGCAGATTTTTGTTTTGGTGCTTTTGACTTTGGCTTTTGCTATTGCCTGCCTCTTGTTTCTAAATAGTATAAAGTTCAAAACTTCTTTGGTATGGTTTTTCCATTGTTCTCACATTTCCTTCTGGTGGAGAATTACCCATCACAGAATCCTGAGCTTATGCTTCTGTTAGGGAATTTGAAGATGGTTTCCTTAGGGTTCTAGTGAGAACAAACAGCTCTGCTTTGTGCTTCCCCAGCCCCCAAAACACAAACGTTTCTCCAAGACCTTCAGTTTTCCCAGAATTGAGTAACTTTTGCTAACTCCAATGAGAGCAGAAGCATTTTCCTCTACAAAATGCATAGTCCTCCTTCGGTACATTGCTCTTCTATTCCAATCATACCCGTTTCTAGAAAACTCAGTTGAGCCACTTATTTTCATAAACTTCCTAATCCATCCCCTTTTCTACTAAGTGTAGGGCTGGTACTGCTTATTGGATCAGAGTGCTTATTTGCTTTTACTTCTCTTTTCCTTTTACTTATAATCCGGACATTTTATCCTAGCTTACTTTTTTAGAAGTCAAGAGTGTAGAGTTCACCAACGTTATCTAGTCTTAAAATACATTAAAACTCCCTGCTTTATATATCCCCACTGAGGAAATATACCAGATCCCAGATCACACATAGGCCTGGATTTAATGCATTAATATTCTCCGAGGCCTCTGTAAGGCATATCATTATGGCAGTGCTCCCCTCAACATTCTAACTGCACACAGTTCCTACTAGATGTGGTCTCTTTGTACCAGCATCTCCTCCTGATGCTTGAAACTCAGTTAATAATACTCTCAATTCTGTCTAAAGTTTGTCTCTGTACTTCACATAGCTTTCAAAAATTTAGAGTAAATTTCCTACCTGCTTATATTAATGATTTCCTATTTGTAGCTTTAAAAATAAATGTGTCTTTATATTGCTATCACCCCCGTTTTTTTTTTGGTTTTCTCTGGGTGTTTTAAATTCAAAACCACAATTTAAACCTACTTATCACAAACCCATCTAATATCAGCTGGATACAAGTGGGTGATCAATGATTTTAGGACATACAGCCTCTACCCCATCCCTTAGAAAAAAGACATCCATAGTCTCCTGGTCCTAGACAAAGTCTGAAATAATAATTTAAAAAAAGGAACAGAATTTGAGGCTGAATATAACCTGATACCTCCCTCAACTGCCTACCACTTTAAATTTATAGCTAAAAATACCATACACTGTTAATCTGTATCTCATATACAAGTTAACTGCCTTCTGTAGTTTAATTCCTGGTCTGAAATCCAAGTGTAAAACCACAACACAACATAGAGAACTATTAGGGATTAAAAGACAACTCTCTGCAGTCTGTGCTACTGCTAACAGTTAAGGTTCAAAAAGGTATCAAGGCCCAAAACGACATACCAGTTAAAAAATAATTACATGATAATGGAGAACAGCCATAGTAAAAGTGTTTTTCCCCCGTCAAGGAAAGGCGTGTGTTTATTAATGTCTCCTTCATTAATGGCCACACTTGGATCTATACACATTACTCTATTTGTTCTGGCAACTAAATATAAGCCTCCCTCTGCTTCTTGTTTTCCAAGTGGAGCATCATTTGTGGTGAATAATAACCAGTCATATCTTTTCAGTGACTGATACAGCTAGTATGAATGAAGGAAAATGCACACACACACGCGCGCACGCACACACACACACACACACACACACACCAGAATCATAGAGATAAATCAATAAATTAGATTTAGTGATAATAAAACTTGATTAAAAAGTTAAATCTGCAGTTATGACTGATTTTCTGACACGTCTCCATTCTTGGTGGGTGTTTCAGTACATCACCTGAAGAAGATGATTATGAAGCCATCTAGAATGCTGAGAGCATGATCTAAATAGCACATTGGCACCCTGCCAGTGTGGCTCAGTTGGTTGGACATTGTTCCATGAACCAAGAGGTCACCAGTTAGATTCATGGTCAGGGCACATGCCCAGTAGGGCATGCAGGAGGCAGCTGATTAATATTTCTCTCGCATCAATGTTTCTATTTCTCTCTCACTCTCCCTTCCTCTCTCTAAGAAAATCAATTATATATATATATATATATATATATATATATATATATATATATATAATAAAAGCCTAAGCTTCCATTATGGCAGAATGACCAGAACGACCAGTCGCTATGATACACATTGACCACAAGGGGGCAGACACTCAGCGCAGGATGCCCCATTGTGGTCAGTGCGCTATAACAGGGGGAGCGCTGCTCAGCCAGAAGCTGAGCTCATGGCTGGTGAGCACAGGGGAGGTGGAGGGAGCTTCTCGTGCCTCTGTGGCAATGCTAAGGAGCAGCGAGCAGAGCGGTAAGGAGCAGCGCTAAGGAACAGTAAGCCAAGCATTAAGGAGCAGCGAGCAGGAGGGCAGTAAGGAGCGAGGGGTCCTGGACTGCAAGAGGGATGTCCGCCTGCCAGTGTCCCAGACTACAAGAAGGTGCAGGCCAGGCTGAGGGACCCCCCCACCCCCCCACACACACTCAGTGTACAAATTTTGTGCACTGAACCTCTAGTTTATAAAATATGTTTATTTAAAATAAATAAATAAATAGCACAGTGGCTCATGCTCACCAAACTCTAGTAATCAGGAAAACAGACAGATGGGACTCAGTTTTGCCTGGATGAGTTTACCATGCAGACTCAGGAGAGGGAGAGGGCAATTTTCTTCATTTTGTCTTGGGCCTGGACCTTTAGAGAGAAAATGGAGCTTAGGGAAGGCAGAGAGTAAACTTTTATTTCATTGCATCCATTGGATAAAGCCTGTCTCTTTGAAAAAAGAAAGAGGAATGGATAAATAGGTGGGTAATGAGTGTTAATTTAATGACATGAGGATATTTTGTATATTTGCTTTCTTTTAAGCATGAAGACAAGATAGGAAGGGCTGATCATTAACTTCCTTTGGCATTTATTTCTCATTTACTGAATAAAAGAAATCTCAAGAGAGTACCATCTTCAAAAATGGTCGAGTAGGGGACTTCAAGGCTCTGTCCCACTACAAAAGCAATATGTGAGCTGACAAAACCTGTAAGAGTCAACTGAAAAGGGAAATTTGGACTGGAAATGGGTGGCATTCCCGTGGGTAGGATGGTTCCTGGGCTTTTGTCCAGTGGAGTCGAAGAATGAAACCATGGATGAAAGGTGGTATAGCAAAGGTGGAAATTCATTGAGAGCTAAGCCTAGACTCCCACATGGGGAGGGGGAAGAGTCCCACAGCACAGACTCCCACGTGACAGGGAAGCGTTCCTCCAAGTCCCTTTTTCTATGGTTTATAAAGGCTGCAGTTTTTTCTGCCTCAATATCCCCTCTGATTGGTCACTATTCCCCTTTGATTTGGTCACTATAGTAACTCCTGAGCTCAAGTCTCAAGTGAAGTACCTGAGGTTCCCTCCTTCTTCTTCCTTATTGTTCCACTATTCCCTCTGGACTTTTCTTCCTCTTTCTTTGAATGAGGGGTTTCCTCCCCTTAATTCTGTAAATGTGTACCTTTTTCTACTCTCAGCTCCCTTATCTTATGGAAATGTAATTTCTGCCACTTCCAGCTCCCTTGTCTTATGGAAATGTACTTTTTGCAGCTTTGTAACCCTGTGCTTTTTCCATGGACCCCTTAATTTCTAAACTTTCTTAAACCTGCCTATTTCATCCTTTCACAACTTTTACAGATTTCTGAAATCAGCCAAAAACTTACATTAACTAGTGAAAGACTAGGTCAGTGGTCGACACACTCATCAGTCAACAGAGCCAAATATCAACAGTACCACGATTGAAATTTCTTTTGAAAGCCAAATTTTTTAAACTTAAACTTCTTCTAATGCCACTTCTTCAAAATAAACTCGCCCAGGCCGTGGTATTTTGTGGAAGAGCCACATTCAAGGGGCCAAAGAGCCGCACGTGGCTCGCGAGCTGCAGTTTGCTGGCCATAGGACTAGGTGAAAAAGGAAGCCACTGTTTTGTGGTAAGACAGTGTTGTGAACTTTTTTTTTAAATTTTAAACATTTTTTCAATTACAGTTCACATTCAATATTATTTTGTATTAGTTTCAGGTGTACAACATAGCAGTTAGACAATCATATACTTTATGTAGAGTTGCCCCTGATATTTACAGTACCCAACTGGCACCATAGGTAGTTATTACAATATTATGGACTATGTTTTATGTTGTACACTACATCCCTGGGACTATTTTGTAACTACCAATCTGTACTTCTTAATCCCTTCACCTTTTCACCTGGACCTCAACCCCACTTCACTCTTGCAATCCTCGGTGTGTTCTCTGTATCTGAGTCTGTTTCTGTTTTGTTTGTTAAGTGGTCCATTTGCCATCCCCCATCCTGATTTTGGCAATGGTCCTCAGGGTGTCAGCCACACACTCCTGGTACATGCTGGTAGCACCAGAGTTAGCAACTCACATCCCATTTTCAAGAACATGTCATTGTTCACTTTTGAGTTGTCTAGTGGCCACCTGAGGTACTGGTTAAAGGGCTTGTCTTTGTTTAGAGAATCTCAGAGTATTCTCTGGGCTTGGGTGGCTGAGTGTCAATTTCCAGAAGCATTGAAGACACAACTACTATGTAGTTTCAAATGTGTTAGGTTCCCAATTAATGGTGTTTCAATGAATGGCGAATGGATTCACATAAGGACGGATGGATGGATGGATGGAATGAAAATGGTCTACACTATCTGTTATTTACTATAACTTAATTCTTATTTACCCTTTGTTCATATTTCCATAATATATCCATTAGTCCTTTTTACTACTTTTAGAACAGCCAATCAATAGAGTATTTTTTAAAATGCTGCTAACTTATTTAATGTGCGATTATATACACAGCTGAATACCTATTATTAAGAAACTAGAGGCCCGGTGCATGAAATTCATGCACTGGGGGGGGGAGTCCCTCAGCCCAGCCTACACCCTCTCCAATCTGGGACCCCTCAAAGGATGTCCAACTGCCCATTTAGGCCCAATCCTGGTGAGATCAGGCCTAAACGGGCAGTTGGACATCCCTCTCACAATCCAGGACTGCTGGCTTCCAACTGCTTGCCTGCCTGTCTTCCTGATTGCCCCTAACTGCTTTTGCCTGCCAGCCTGATCACCCCCTAACCATTCCCCTGCCAGCTTGATCAATGCCTAACTGCTCTTCTGCCAGCCTGTTTGCCCCTAACTGCCCTTCCCTGCAGGCCAGGTCACCCCTAACTGCCCTCCCCTGCAGGCCTGTTCACCCCTAACTTCCCTCCCCTGCAGGCCTGGTTTCCCCCAACTCCTCTCCCCTGCATGCCTGGGTCCCCCCGAACTGCCCTTCCCTGCAGGCCTGGTCACCCCCAACTTCTCTCCTCTGCCATCCTGGTCACCCCTAACTGCCCTCCCCTGCAGGCTTGATCACCCACAACTACCCTCCCTTGCAGGCCTGGTCCCTCCCAACTGCCCTCCCCTGCTGGCTATCTAGTGGCGGCCATCTTGTGTCCACATGGGGGCAGCCATATTTGACCACATGGGGGCAGCCATCTTGTGTGTTGGAGTGATGGTCAATTTGCATATTACTCTTTGAGTAGACAGGATAGAGACCTGGTGCATGAGTGGGGGCCGGCTGGTTTGCCCTGAAGCATGTCCTAGATCAGGGTGGGAGTTCCCTTGGGGCATGGGGCGGCCTGGGCGAGGGGCCTGTGGTAGTTTGCAGGCCAGCCACACCCCCCGGTGACCCAAGAGGAGGCCCTGGTATCTGGGATTTATTTATCTTCTATAATTGAAACTTTGTAGACTTGAGCAGAGGCCAGGGCAGGCCAGGGCGGGCTGGAAGCTTGGCTTCCTCCATTTGCCAGGGGCAACCCAAGCCTCTGGCTGGCTCCAGTTCCGTGGCTACTGCCATATTTGTTGTGTTAATTTGAATACTCACTTCTGATTGGCTGATGGGCGTGGCTTGAGGGCATAGCGGAGGGATGGTCAATTTGCATGTTTATCTCTTATTGGATAGGATAGGCTAGAAATTATAAAGATGATTTCATTGAATATTTATAATAACCTATGATATATGTATTATTAGGCATGTGCTATAATTGATTAAGCTAAAGTTCATAAAATATAAGAAAAAGAAAAAAATGGGTCACACACAAAGCAAGGCACTCTATCGGAATTTAAAGGTATTGGAATTTTAATCCAGGCCTTTCTTTTTTTAAAGTGAGGATATTTTATACACTATCAACATGCAAAAGAAAAAATAATAATAACCAAGAAACCTAAGAACAAATACAGTATTGGCATTAATGCTTGGTATTTAAATAAAAATGTGTTTATTTGTATTGGGTTTCATTGTTTTATTCATGTAAAAGATTTAGAAATTAAATAAAAATTGGAAGAAAAATGTGAAATAAAAATACTAATACACCTAGAAAGTTTAAGTTTCTTATGTAACAAAGTAAAATACTTAAACGTGAAAAAATAAAGAGTAATTAAATGCATTTATATTGCAAATGCTACATGCTATGCTCTTTCAGATGTTTCATTTAATTATTTTATACTAAAACTCTATAGTATAAATACCCAAAGTCATAAATGATAAAATCAAATATAAACTGAAAGGCAAAGATTACATTCAAACTTCCCTGCCAGAGAAGTTTTGTTCCTTTGTTTTTAATTTAAAGACAGATCCTGAATCTGCTCCAAATGGTATGTAACAGGTCTTTTTATAATGCCTTAACGACAAATTTAAAGTAAATTCAATGTTTGTCCGAATTATATAAAAAAAATTAAACAAAGAGAAAAGTGTTAAAAGATTATGTTCTATAATCTTAGGTTGAATCCTGTTTTCATATGGAAACCATGATATTTCTTTTGGCTTTGATTATAACGTTATCTGCTTGATATTGCATATTTTTATAAGTATGCTAACATATTTTACATATCATTATTTATTACTAAATAGTGTCATTGTGCTTGCACCCAAATAAAGTATGTGATACAACCTAGGGGGAAAGGACATGCTATGAACATATACCGTGAATGAGTCAGGTCCTACATATATGTTATCTGATTTCATCCTCATTATAACACAAGAAGTAGATATTTAAAATTATATTTAACTAAGAAATAGAGAAGATATAGAGTTATGGGTGTACATCATATTTGAAATTGCGTTCAATTACCCACAAAATATGTTGAAAAAGCATCACAATGTCCTTGCTATCGCCACTGTCTGCACACCATCATTCCCTAACACCCCGAAGGCTAGAAGATTTGGGAACTGTGCAGCCTGAGCACTGTCGACATGCCAAGAGTTAGCAAGATGCAGCTGAGAACCTGCATGGCACCAAACCCAGGCCCTGGAAAGAAACCACAGCAAAAGTTTCCAGTTACTTTGATACCCATTTTTTACTAGCAATCTTGTGGCAAGAAAAAAAAATCCTTTCTGCCCATTTGTATGAATTTGTGCAAAAAATAATTATTTGAAAGTAATCTTTGAGTAAAGATTGGAAGATACACTTTTCAGGGACTCATCCACCAATATTTTTGTCAATGATTTCCTCTCTAGGAAAGCTTGAAGTTGTTCTATGTCTGTTACTGGACAGTTTCATGAGGATAATGAAATCTCTCATCACTGCTACTTGTATTTGACTAGAAAAAAGTAATGGTAATATATATTTTTATTAATCATATAAATCATCACATTGAACTAAATCTTCATGTTTGCCTGCTAGATTTTAAGTTCCTTAAAAGCAAGAGACATTTCTTATTTTCGTTGCTCCATAGCACTTAACCCAGTTCTTATTACATAGAATTTAGTCAAATCGTTTATTGACCTAAACTACATAGAATTCTTTAGTGAGAAGATAATGTTGTCTTAGAAATAATGAACCAATTTTATTTTAAACTACTTTGGTGCTTTAATATTTCCTCAGGAGCCTGAGTTACAAATGAGGAATAATTCTGAATACATAGAGGACTAACATTGACACACACCTTGTAATGGAGGTCAACCTTTTGACTCCTCCCAAATAGAACTCAATTTCTTTCTTGCCCAGGGCAGCTATTTCACTTATCATTAGAACCATGGGAAATCCAGGAGGTGGTAATAACTTCACAAAGAAACAAGTTAAAATTTAAACATGCACGGGAAGTAGCTGGATATTACAATCACTAAGACAATTTCATTGGTTTATATAGAGGATGACAGCGTCTCTGGACAATAGGACCTCTGTATATGCTTTTAGAGATTAGAAGTATTTTCTTGCACCAAGGAGATTATCTTGTAGATAGGTTGCCTTGCTCAAATGGATGCATTAGTATTGTAAAATAAGTGAATCAAGATTGGGCCAGTAGTTAGGATTTAATAAATTAATAAGTGATATTTTAGAAATATCTATAACCAGTCTCAATTCTAAAATAAATGTAAAAAAATCAGTGGATTCAAATAGTATCATATATCATTATTGGTAGTTTCCTATATATTATAATGTACGAGTAGAATGTCCATTATGATAGAGCAGCTGGAGTTCTTACTGAGGAAGATAGATTCTATATTTAAATACTATTATTCCATCTTGAACAAAGAGCTGTTAGGGACTGAAGTTTCTCAATACTGCTTCCTTGCATTTGGTGTCTTCCTGTAGATTTTAAAAAAATGTATGTTTACCCGGCTGGCATGGCTCAATGGTTAGAGCTTTGACCTGTGAACCAGGAGGTCATGGTTCAATTCCTGGTCAGGGCTCATTCCCTGGGCTGGTTGTGGGCTGGATCCCCAGTGTGGGGCCTGCAGGAGGCAGCCGATCAAGGATTCTCTCTCATCATCGATGTTTCTATTCTCTCTCTCCCTCTCCCTTCCTCTTTTAAATCAATAAAAAAAAAAGTAAAAATGTACTTTCTCTAGAAATGTCTCCAATAAAAGAATCAATAAAATCTGCTCTGTGTATAGAAACATTAATAACCAAGAAAAGTTGGGAGGATTTTTGTGTGTGTTTTCAAAGGCTTCTGCCTAAATGCTTAGTCAATTCACCTTTGATCAGAAAATTGGGCAAATGGATACTAAGGATTAATTGAGTCAATAAATATATATCAAGTAATTACTATGTGTGAAGCTCTGTCCTGGACTCTGGAAATACAGACATGAACAAAACCAAGACCAACTATCATGGAAATTAAGTTGCAGTGGGGGGAAGGCAGATAATTTAGAAATAAGATAAATAAACAGTTAATATACTTTTCACTGATTATAAAAATCTATGAAAAACATTAAAGGTAAGTGAGACAGTGAAGAGTAGCAAGGTTTTACACAGGTGATTAGGGAAGGCCCACCTACGGAGGCAACTCCTGAAAATATACCTGAAGCATGTGAAACGACCAGGTGACAAGAGACCTGTGAGAACAGTTATGACAGTACAACTAGCAGACAGAGAGACAAGAATTAGCTGGCAGGTTTAAGAAGAACAGGAAGACCAATGTGGCTGAGCAAAGTGAGCACAAAGAAGATAATTAAGACATGAGGCTAGCAAGTTAGTCAGGTTTTAGGTAATGGATAGCCATAGTTTAAGCAGGGAAATAAGATTGTCAGATTCCTTCTGATATCTCTCTATGTGTAGTGTCGGTAAAAGACACAATGGGTATATAGTGACAGCTTAAAAATTAATCAGGAGAATATGATAGTGTTATAGGAAATTGATTTGAGGTAGGCTTATAGCAGTCATATATATATATATATATATTCTATATAATCCTATATAATAAAAGCATAAGATGCAAATCTCCTGAATGGCGGAATGACCAGTTGGCAGAACAACCAGTCGGCAGGGGACAGGCCTGGCGAGCAGGTGGTGACAGGCCAGCCGAGGTGGGTGTCAGTGGGAAGAGGGAGGGGACAGCGATGGGCAGGGAGGTGGCAGCAACCAGGGTCGATGAAGGAGCAATGGGGAGAGTGGGGCTGCACCAGCTGACATCATCCCGTGATCGGACACCCTGTTGCCTCCTGCAGAGGGAGGCTAGCAAGCAGCAGCAGCGGCAGGGTGATGGGGGCTGCGTCTTCCCTGCATCGGCCCAATCACCTCCCGCAGAGGGAGGCTGGCGGTGGTAGTGGTGATGGGGTGATGGGGGTGGCGCCATCCCCTGATTGGCTGCCTGGTCACCTCCCACCAAGGGAGGCCAGACTGTGACTTAGGCCTGCTCCCCACTAAGCCACCAGTAGGACATCCCCTGAGGGTTCCTGGACTGTGAGAGGGCATAGGCCGGGCTGAGGGACCCCCACCCAAGTAGTCCAGTTGGCTGTTCAACCAAAGTGTAATATGCTAATGATATGCTAAGGCTGCTCAACTGCTCACTATGACATGCACTGACCATCAGGGGGCAGATGCTCCGACCAGTAGGTTAGCTTGCTGCTGGGGTCCGGTAGATTGGGACTGAGCAAGACAGGCTGGACAAGCCCTGGAGCTCTCCCACGGTCACTCCCCAGCTGACCAACCTCTTGCGTCCCTCCCTGGCCCTGATCATGCACTGATGGGGTCCCTCAGACTGGCCTGCACCCTCTTGCAATCCAGGACCCCTCAGGGGATGTTGGAGAGCTGGTTTCAGCCAGATCCTGCAGGCCAGGCCGAGGGACCCCACTATATATAGATAGATGATAGATAGATAGATAGATAGATAGATAGATAGATAGATAGATAGATAGAATGACTTAGTGATGACTTGGATGTGAGGTAGAGAATAAGGACAAGGACCAATGATAATTCTATGAGACATCCAAGTACAGCTGTTTAAAAGGCAGTGGAATATATGGACCTGGAGCTCAGTTGAGAAGTAAGAACTCCAAATTTAAAATTTAGTGTATACCTGTGATATTTAAAACCCCATACCTTAATGAAATAATTTGACAAATGATGTCCATAAAGAAAGGAGAGGGCACAGGGATGTTCCCAAAAATGTCTCAAATGTTTTGGACAATAAAGTTCAGTAAAAGAGAATTAGAAAGAGGAACCAGGAGGTAAGATGAAAATATGAAGAGTGTGGGATCCCAAAAGCCAAAAGGTAAGAGACAGATACTGCTAAAAATGCGATGTGACAAAATAAAATAAATAAATAAATGAAATTTGACTTTTGTAGTAGTCCAGAGTTGTCTTTGATGATCTTGATGAAAATGATTTCGGTGGTAAAAAATATAGTTTGGATTGAGTTAGAGAAAGAATTGTGAAATGTGAGAATCAGATGTGTACAGACACTGCTTTTTGGGGAACTATCTTGTAAAGTTTAATGATCATTTTAACTTTATGATGGAAGATAAAATGAATTTTTATTATGCTGATAATTAATTAAAAGAGAAAGTATTTAGAATACAGGTGAAAAAGAAGATAATTGCAGAGTTAATGTATGAACAAAAGAGAAGGGCTAGAATCAAGGGCACAGATCAAAGTTGTACTGAAACAGGCATAGGAACTTATATTTCATTGTAGAAAGATTTTTTTCTTTTTTAAAAAAATATACATTTTTTTATTGATTTCAGGTAGGAAGGGAGAAGGAGAGAGAGAGAAACATCAATGATGAGAGAGAATCATTGATGGGCTGCCTCCTGCACACTCCCTACTGGGGATCAAGCCCACAACCCAGGCATGTGCCATTGGCCGGAATCAAACCTGGGACCCTTCAGTCCACAGGCTGACGCTCTATCCACTGAGCCAAGCCAGCTAGGGCTGTAGAAAGATTTTCAATGTGCATCTACAACACACTGAAATAGTAGAAAATGGGGAGGAAATGAGATATTTAAAAATCAAGGATTCAAATGAGGTGTTATTATTTGTGAGGATTGGGTTAAAGTTATAAAGGCCAGTGACTTAATGGGAAGGAAAAGAGATCTTTGGAGGTGAGGTGGTTAAGCACATTGGATAAGAATAAGGGTAATATATGTGACCACTAGAGTCTCCAGCAATGACACCAGGAAGAGAAGAGGAAGGATGGCAATATATAATGGGCTAAAATATTTGAAAAAGAAAATAAAGGATAGTGCAAAAGCAGGTTCATTTAGGAAATAATATAATGATTAATTCATTATAATATAAAATAAGCACTGTGTTTTGTGCACTCACAACTATAAACATACTTTTGCCCCACCCTGTAGGTCAGGAAATATTGCAACAAAGATGGCCAGCAAATACAAAAATCTAATGTGTACATTTCAAATAGTGTTTTTTGAGATAGAAACTCTCACCTATGACTTAGAAGCCACAGAATGGAGCAAAGTAGATACCTCCAAATCCCAGGGCATGAAGGTTATGAGAGTAAAAACATACACTCTTGGAGAAGACTACTAAAATCAGCTCCCACGAGGAGTCCCTTTTCTGGGGGGGGGGGGGGGGGAAGTAAATAAATAACAAATCAGAATTACTTCATTTTGAACTCTTAAGTTCAGAAGTGTTATAATGATATGCATGTATAAAGCATTTCTTAAATGAATGAGTTAATTTCCTGACCCTCAGCCATATGACAACTAACTTTTTTAGAGTGTTTGAAAGATTATTGGGAGACAGCAATTCACAAGATGCTGCAAGTTTTATTTTCAGTTTTGTAAGTTTTCCTGTTATTCCCAATGTGTGGAATATTTGAGGAAACGTATTAAGTTAGGCTGTTCATATTAGTAGACTTGCTGAAAGAATAGAAATGCATTGTAAATTTCTAAGCTGAGATAGTAAACGTTTAAAATACAATTAATGTGGAATTCAAGATAAACTTAATCTGCCCTTTCAAAGAACAAAAGCTGACCTGGACAGTGTGGCTCAGTTGGTTGGAGTGTCATTCTGTACACCAAAAGGTGGTGGGTTCGATTCTCGGTTAGGGCACATACCCAGGTTGCAGGTTCCATCCCCAGGCTGGACACAGGAGGCAAATGATTGATATTTCTCTCTCACATCTATATTTCTTTCTTTCTTTCTCTCTCTCCCTTCCTCTCTCTTTCAAATTAGTGGAAATGTATTCTTGGGTGAGGATTGGGAAGAAAGGAAAAATAAAATGTTATTCATTAAAAAAAAAATAAAGCAAAAGAGGATCAGAAAAAGAAAATCCATATAACTTAAAACAAAATAAATCTCAATTCTGTGGGCCTTGAGGCAACTATAAATGCACCCCTAAAGGCCCTCATATAATCATAAATCAAAAGGAAGATATAGAAAAATGAGTGAAATATAAATACATACGTACTTATTTTTCCTTTTTAGTCGATTCTATAATGCTTTCACTTTGGTCAAGCATCCTGATTGCTCTTCCTCACACTGGGAATAAACTTTGATCTTCTGAAATATTACTTTTCTAGATCAAGAAAAATATGAACTACACCCGGAGGATCAAAAGTAAGCTCAGAAAGCCAGAAGTTGAAAGAATTCAAATCAGTTCTAATTAGGCCCCTGCAGGCTGTTGAATTCTCTGACTTCTGAACAACACCCCAAAATGTTGAGTATGTTCTAGCTCTTAGAATTAAAACAAGGAATGGTAATATGATACTCATTTTACTCAAAATTCTCTCTGCTGAGTAAGGAATATAATAAATGGATAAATACAAATGGCCTTTAGGAAGTGAATTTTGCTTGATTCACTATTTCATTTTCTATTTTCTGTTCAGAGTATCTTTAAAAAACAAACTACTAACTCGTTTCATGATTCTTTCACTTTTCTTACATTAAAATTAGTATATTAGATACCAATGAAGCAAGGGGCAAAGAAAAGATACGTGTGAAGTGCTAAGCTGGTCCCTACAGAGTTTTTAATTTCATTTAAGCACATACATGATTTTTCATCTGAGTTTCCTATTAAATATTTTATTTTATTCAAAGATATATCACTGAAAGTAGGGTTGTGTCATGAATTTGAACGTGTAACTAGAATCTATGGTGGCTTATAAACCTATTTAATGTAAAGAACTGAAATCATATGAAATCAAAGAACATGCGGTACTTAAGAAAGGAGAGGAAGGCCACATTGGTCCACTCTGGAGTTCACTTGGCAGGCTCCTCACAGGTGAGCTGAGCACTTTCCAGCTTAAAATGTGTCAGAGAAACCACTACAGGAGGCAGAGTGCTCAGTACCAAAGGAACCACCTTAAAACTCTGTCACCACCATTTCTATGCCTGCTACCAGAAGAATGTGTGAAACATTTCTCTCCCAGAACCTAAAGTAATATTCTGCTTAGACAACGTATTTAGAATGCTGGAGCTCTTGTTTAATCTACCTACATGTTTATGCTTCTCATGGGAATTTTTTTGTTTCAAAAGTTTTAGTTTCTAGCAGTTTTGAACTTTATGAGCTTATTTTTATTGACTTAGTTTAAAAAAAAAAAAAGGTCAAAGGTGTAAAGTGAACTGATTCACTCCCACCTCTAATCTCCATCTAACCTACTCTTATTTCCTGTTCATTGGTAACAATTTTATTCATTTAAAATATTCATAATTTACGTATGCAAAACAAACATGATTTCCATAGTATGAATACTCCCACATTGGCTCATATCAAGATACCAGCATGACATCATTAGTGGAATTGAGAAGAAATGAGGCCTGGTACACCATGATATAGAGAATTTTCACTATACAGAAACAAGGAAATAAAGATTGATAACTTTGAGGCCAGAGATTATAGTAAAATGTCATGGATTAAAAAATCATGACTCTTTAGTATTTAATTTTGGTTTTGCTACAATTTAATTCTAAGTTTATGCAATTTAATTTTTTTAATGACGGTTTTATAAACCAGCTCACAAAGTTCCTGCAGATTTAACAACTGGCTTGTAGAACCTGACTCCAGCACACCACTTGGTTATATCCTTAATCCTTAGGATAAGATAATAAGATTGTTATAATATAGACCATTTCAAAGTCTCTAAGATGTTGACAGATTATCTCAAAAATTGTATTCAGTTAAAATTTCCATCATTGGAATCTGTTTATGTTTCTTCTGTAAACTTAATGTGGTGTTAAAGTTTCCCACTCTTATTAATGATGTTTCATTGTTATAATTTTCTATTGTTTTACTAATTCATAAGGTTCATGAAAGTTTATTAGTAATTTATGTTTCTATTCTGGAAAATATTGGGTTAGAGACTTTTAAATTTGTTCTTAGGGATTGCTTTATTTTTACATAAAATGTAAAAGTTATAAATATGTTCTATCTTTCAAATTAATGTGTGCTGAATTTTTTGGTAACAAGATAAAGTCCGTCAATATATACCTTAAGGTTGCTAGGTTTTATGCCAGATAAAGAGACAACCTTACCCATCCACTAGATTCTACAATCATTCTCTGTTCTGTAATCTCATATTACATTTAGTAATCTATTTTGTGGATGTTTATATGTGTATGTTATAAAAATGGGTCTAACTTTATTTTCTTCTAAAATGATAATTTTAGAATTTTCTTTATTATTTTCTAGATTTAGGCTATGTCTGGATACCATCTTGTAATAAGACAGTGAGTACATTCTAGAGTGATTTTCACCATAGTTAATGGTATTTGTATTATACAGTGAAAAATACTGAATTATACAATACATTATGTTAAGGCTATTGGCAGTGTACTCTAGATAGGGCAAAACATTAGGAATATTTGCAGTGCTTCTTTCTGAGGATGAAGAAATTAGTGATGAATAAAATCTAAGACATGATCACATCAAAGACAATAAAAGACTCCAATTGTCTACCAATATTTATGAATTGAATGGGGCTAATTTAGGGAAACACCAGACATATAGGTGAGTGGATAAATATAAATGTAGATAAGTTAAGAGTATGATTGAGGGACTTTTTACCCAATTAAAATTGGTAATATAAAACTTATTTTCATTTAAATATTTATTGTACAAGGTATAATATTTAGATGTCCTAATGAAAAATATTGTTGATGACACAACTATTAGAGGCTCTCCAAGGGTATTGAGGCACCCCAACTGTGCATAGAGGGCTTCAGAGGGCCTCACTGGCATGTCCGGATCTGGATGATGGCTGTCAGCTAGTCTCTCCACATAGTCTCCCACAGTGTAGTAGAACCACAGGTTTCTTGCAGGGTTACAGACATGATTCAAGTGAGAAAACCCCAATGATCGCGAGCTTATTTAATTTCTGTTTGTATCATGTTTTCTGATGCCCAACTGGGCAAAGCAATGATACATAGCAAAGGCCAGAGTCATGTGAGTGAAACCTACATAAGCGCTTGGACACTGAGAGCCATGATTCATTTGGGACCATTAAAGTGACGATATATCACGGTGTTCTTCATGGTCCACGTTATGACAGCAATGAATTCAGAGGAAGTAAAAACCATGTAACTATTTTTCTGAGTGACTACTTTTCCATCTTTGAAACTAATTTCGTTGCTAGTTGTTAGTAAATGTCATTGATTTATTATAGAAATAGTCTTCCATTTCCTAGATATAGTTTATCATTTGCCTTACTTGAGGTAAAGTCTATCATCTAAGACTATAGGAAAGGCTGGGACTATTCTCAAGTATTTCATGCCAAGTATGTTTCAGTTAATCATTGGAAGTGCTCAGTAGATGTTAAGTTTCAAACGATTATAATGGCAAATAGTAGGTCAAACATATCATTATATATCAAAATCAACTCAAGTCCTTAGATCTAAAAGTGAAAAGCTAACAAAGTTCACAGATTTTGTGATTTAAAAAATAACTCGAATACTCCTGCAGTGTTGACAAAGATATCACTAGGAAAAATTGATAGAAGCAAAAAAGAACAAAAATAGCCATGTAGGTTTTTATTTGTGCAGCTGGCTGCATTTGGAATCATGAGAAGGAACTTAGGCCCTATTCACTAGGTTTGTTAAAAACCTGCTCTACTGCTGAAGGGAAGTTAATGATCTATGATGTACAATGGTCCAAAGTGAGCCATAGCGCCGAAACCAGGGTGTTGGCAGGGCTGGTGTGTCCTTGAGGCTCTAGGGGAAAATTTATATATTTCTTCTTCCAGCTCTAATGGCTGCTCACATGCTTTGGCTCGAGTCTGCATTACTTAAATCTCTGGTTCAGTAGTCACACTGCCTTCTCTTCTGTAGTCAAATCTTCCTCTCCCTCTCTCTTATGAGGACACCTGATTGCATTTAGGGCCCACCCAAGTAGCCAGTATAATACCCCATCTCAAGATATTTAACTTAATCACATCTGAAAAGTCCATTTTCATATTGAGTAACATGCACAGGGTCTTGGGATTAGAATGTGGAGATACATATTCGGGAACCCTTACTCCATAATTATGTCAAAATATAAACATTTCCAAATCACAGAAATGAATAAACATCCCCCAGAGTAATTGATGCTTTTTATCAATTACAGCTTTAGCTTCACACTTACGTTCCCTCCTTCTAGATAAGTTTATCGAGATAACCAATCAGAATTACCCCTACTTCTTGACAGAACCCAGTCCATAACAGAACTAACTTCCTGAAACTCTCCCCAAAATCATCTAGCAGAAGCCTGCATCCTATGATAAGACTTTTATATCACTCTCTTTCTGACATGTCATGGTTCCATTAGTGTGGGTTACCCACTGCAGTGAAAAATGGACAAGCAAACTTTCAACTACTGCTGTGTTCCAATGGAGGCCTTTGACAAATGAAAAGCCACAATATATCAGAATATACTTTAATCATAATAATTGAAAAATAATAGAATTAGGATCCTGAAAATATATTTAAAAATTGCTACAATGCAATAAAAAAGGGAAAATCACATAATACAAGCATTGACAAAGGACATGAACTTCACAAATTAAAAAAACAACTCTAATGATGAACATAATATAAAGAGATACTTTATTTTTTTTTAATAATTGTATTTTAAATATATATTTTTTGTTGATTTCAGAGAGGAAGGGAGAGGGAGAGGGAGAGGGAGATAGAAACATCAATGAGGAGAGAGAATCATTGATTGTCTGCCACCTGCATGTTCCCTACTGAGGAAGGAGTCCGCAACCTGGGCATGAGTCCTTGACGGGATCAACCCTGGACCCTTTAGTCCGCAGGCTGATGCTCCATCCACTGAGCCAAACTGGCTAGGACTAAAGAGATATTTTAATTCATTAGCAACTAAGAACATATAAATTGAGACCAGCACAAGATAAACATTTCCTCCCACTTGATTAGAGGAATTAATTGTAACAGCATCAAACTTTGAAATTTTTATAAATTAAAAGCAACTCAGATATTGCTGGTGAGAATGCAATTGGTCAATCACATCACATCACATCACATCACAATGGAAGCAGACTGAACTTATCTTGAAAAGCTGACCAGCAATGTTCCCAATAAATGTTTTTTAAAAAAAGAAAAAGAAAAAAAAAAAAAACTCAAATGTCCATTAGAGTAGAATAAAAAAGTTTAAATTGCAGTCTTTCTATTCCACAGAGTATTATTGTAGTAAAAAAAATCAATGAACATAGTTATAA
Source organism: Eptesicus fuscus (assembly GCF_027574615.1). Classification (NCBI taxonomy): domain Eukaryota; kingdom Metazoa; phylum Chordata; class Mammalia; order Chiroptera; family Vespertilionidae; genus Eptesicus; species Eptesicus fuscus. The sequence continues at coordinate 9,051,332 of NC_072487.1, read as the reverse complement.
AATGGATGGATAGAAGTAGAGAAAAAGCAATGCTCACAGGACTAGATAGGGTTTAATACCAGTTTCATAAAACTCAAAACAGCCAAGTTAGCAGTATAATATTTCTTAATTTCTTATATGTGTGATAAAAATAGGCAAAAAACTATAGAGTATATACCATTTTTATAAACTTCCAATAGTAAAAATAGCATGTGTTAATTTGTTCTTATATGTGGTAAATTTATCAGTGTTGTATATATAATTAAACATAAATTGCATGTGGAGGAGGAGCTCAATGATCTTTTCAATGGCTTTTATTATATTCCATTTTGTAGTGAGGGTGGTGTTTTCTCACCTAATTGTGTTTTATGTATGTATTTATGTATATGAATATGTATGACATACATTCAATGATATTGATGAATGCTATATGATTTTAAAATACTCTCATTTGGAGCCAGACTTCTTCTTAGCTAGCATTTTAAGTAACATCAGCGCTGAGAAGAATTTCTTTAACTCCAACTATTTTCTGTTCAAAATTTAAAACTATTGACATTAATTCAGTATTGCCATTTCCTGATGCCAGTATTTCTACTTGCAGAGCACTCTCCAAATTTCCCCTATAGGCTTAATCCCTTCCAAGGAGCCACATCATTTGTCTGGCTGCTCTTGTATTTGCTTTAGCCTTTCTCTCCTCCTTGACCTACTTGATTGAAGAAACGTGGCCTCAAAGACAAGCAATGTTACTATGATAATTTCCCAGATAGTCTAACCCTCAGGCTTGTGAATTATCTTACTCTTATGGGAGAGTGTCATATTTCCTGGCGCACATTTATCTATAGGCATTCTTTCCATTCTTTTTTTTTCTACATTACCAAAGGTCCATATGTTTTAGAATGGATATTTTGATACTTTAAGAAATGAATTCTAATTTTACAGTATAGCTTAAGTATGATTCTCTTATCTTGAATTATAGTATTTTGTTCTGATCTGTGTCTTCTACTTAGACATTATTTCCCTGATAAAGCCTGCCCCCTTATGAAATGACCCTGGGTTATCACTAAACAATTAACTTTGATGTGTGTAATTGATACATAATAACAATTTAATTCAGCAAAAGAACATTTTAGTTTCAATATTAACATCTTCCTGAATTAAGAAAATTACTGACTTGATTTCAAAGTTACTAAGATTTAAATGAAGTCATTGTATAGAACCAATATAAAGATGACCCTAAATGAATATATTAAATATTTTTGCAACATATTTAGAGATTTGCACAGGCTTTCTGTTTTTAAAATATGAAACAAACGTGGCCCAAGATAAGAGTAAATTTAAAAAATCAAAATAGCTACATTCATTTAAATTATCCTACTAGCACATAATAGCTGATATATGTATATTAGGGTAACGATTTTCAAAGTTTCTTGATAAAAAGACCTCTTAACCTTACCATTATTTGTTTGATAATTGAATAATTTTAGTGAGAAGAAAATGAATAGACTTAATAAGCTTAATGGGATGCTATATTAATCAGATATAATTATAACAGTCAATTCAGAAGCTTCAATTTCAAAAGGTCTATGGAGACATAAAAAGAAAAACAAGCATAGAAAAAACATGAGAGCAAAGAAACTGAATAAATGTCAAAAACACAGTGCAATTTTTGCAGTTTTACCTTACCCCAAACTGCTGTAGATATTACCATATTTTGTTCTGACACAGTGCTATTTCAAAATTAAGAGATAAGCCAAAAAAGAGATGAAATGGACCAAGTGTTTAGAAAAATATAAAACAGAAAACTCATAACAGTTTCCAGATAATCAACAAAAATCAAGAACAAAACATAGAAATCTAGTGTGAACTCCTGCACACCTGCCTGGTAGCCAACCATATGATATGATGCTCCATCAGTGACTATTCTTTCTTAGAGAATTATCTGACATTTTTGAGAAATGCTGTTCCTTTCTCTCCTATAATTGATTGTGAGTAAAATATGGGACTAGAATAAAGACAGGACATTAAATATCTGCCAGATATAAAAATAAACAATCCCAAATGAAATGGTTTGAGGTTTGCATTTATGGACACCAATTTCTCTCTTTAAACATTATCCATGAGTAATTTCATTCATTCCATATAGGCAATTATATCTGCATATTGATGACTCTCAAATTTTTATCAGACCTCTCTCGTAAACTTCAGATCCATGCATCTGAGCTACTATATTTTTCACTTAGACACTGCATAGGTACCTCAAATACAAATCTATTCAAAATCAATTTAATCACACTTCCCTACATACCTGATTAGTTCTTGATGATTATCTTAGCATCTGAAAAGGCCACTTGCTATACTGCTGAGTCTTTTAACCAGTTCATAACCATTGATACCTCTTCACCCTATTCTTCCAACCTTTGCAGAGCTCCTTCTGTTCTGAATATTGTAATGCACCATCACATTAGCGCTTCAGGACCAGAAGAGCTGCCAGCTGACAGTCATCAGCTGTTCCCTCTCTTCAGAGGCTGCTCCCAGCTGAGACTCCCCCACCAATTTACATACACCTCCTTCCCAGGCATCCTGCTGAGTGCCGGGTATTAAGCCATGCACTTTCACTCCAGCACAGGCAACTCTGAATGCTCAACTCAGTTACAGCTAGATTATTTTTTGATGCTGCATTACAGCCTAACTTTACTCTCTGCTCAATCCCACAGGTGTCATTTCTCTTACCTCGCAGGTGTTATTTATTCTCAAAAGCAATCTGTAATGGCCCACCTGAATGTTCATTGCCATCTTAGAGTAGAGTCAGCTTCCTGAGAAAGTCAATTTGCAGTTCCTTCCAATGTAGTTTCCCAACTAAATTTCAAATGCATCCAGTTAACTCCAAATCCACTTCCATCAACCAAGTACATCATTCATCTCTCACCTCAGTCTTTGCCTTAACTTCCCACCTCCTCCAATCAGCGATGCTTTCTCGAGACAAGAGGAACCTTCAAAAATGTTAATCTAATGATGTGAGCTTCGTTGCAACTTGTTTTAAGTTTTCCATTGCATTTAAGCCGATGTCCAAACTCTCAAACATAGCTTTTCATAATCTGATCACTGATAACTTTCAAGGCTATTCTGAATCTTCTTCTAATCCCGTAAACCCCTATCCCCTCCTTTCAACCCTTTAAATACCCTTGTTCCAGGTGTTACAAACTTTTAAGGTTTTTATAAAGTGATAGAATATAGAAACATAATGTAATGTAATGCAATGTTTAAGGACCTGACTCAGAAGGCTTTCAGATCTGGGGTTCACACCTAACTAAACAACTTAATCTGCATGACTTCCAGCAAGTTATTTACCTCCCTACACCACTCAATCTGTATTTCTAAAATGACAATAATGAAAGTTACTTCAAAGGATTATTGATGATTTTATTTAATTATAAATATTAATTATAAAGTAGAAAGATTAGATTTAATGCCAGTTAAGTGCTTGGCAAACTGCTCAGCACGAATTCAATAGCAAATTGTCAGCTTCACCATCATCACCTGATTGCTAGGTTCTCATAATCTGCTGAACTCTCATTATGTGGCAATTCTTCAGGGAGACTTTGTTGGCTCATGTAGGTTAGTTGTAGTTAATATGTGGTCACATTTCATATTTTCTTTATGTTAATGGTTAAAATTGCTCATTAAATAATTTTCATTAGATCATAAACCACATTTGCTTCTGCTTTATATATAAGAGCCTAGCATATACCTGTTGTATAGTTTACCTTTAATAAATATATTTTTCAGAGTCTAAATGATGGAGACATTATTTCATACATGTTTTCTTTCCAATGGTCTTTTTGAATTAGTATCTAATAATATGTTGAGTATTCTGAAATAAATATAATTTAATGATGTAGTTAATTAGGACACAATAAAATACAATAATGTCAATTATATGTTATAAATGATATTCATTTTAAACCACAGTGCTAGCCTTTAAATTGAAAATATAACACATATTGAAGAAGAATCACAGGAACAAAGAACACATATCTATTGAGTAAGATAAGCAATGAATGCTTTGTCATCCACTAAGACAGTGGATCTCAACTGGCTGGCAGAGTGGAGGGAGTGGAAGTTGCCCACAGAGAGCACTTGACAGTGTCTGAAACCTTTTTGGTTGTCATAACTTTGGGAGGAAACAGGTGTTACTGCATCTGGCAGACAGAGGCCAGGGATGCTGCTAAACAGCCTGCAATGAGCAGCACAGCCCCTTACAACAAAGAATTATCTGGCCCAAAATATCAATAATACTAAAGCTGAGCAACTCTGCACTGGAGTAAAGAAAGCATTTTAAGAAAGACAGGATAAAAATTCAAAATGTCCAGAGTATATTGTAAAGTGACGGCTTTGTAATGAGCTATTTAAGAGCAGGGATGGTAACTGCTTTTTAAGTGGTTGAAAGAAAGGGTTTGTACCTTGATTAAGGTCATTGCTTACTGACCTTGGAAAAGAAATACTGACATCTAATTTTAAAATTAAATTAAGTGTGAAAGTTAATGTACATGCATGTATTTCAAAGATGAATAAAGGAGATGTGAATAAAATTATCCTATATAATAAAGAGGTAATATGCAAATTGACCCTCACACCCTCACACAAGATGGCTGCCCGCATGTAGCCAAAGATGGCTGCCACAAGATGGCTGGCAGGGGAGGGCAGTAGGAGGGGTTCAGGCCTGCAGGGGAGGGCAATTGGGAGAGACCAGGCCTGAAGGGGAGGGAAGTTGGGGGTGACCAGGTTGGCAGGGAAGGGCAGTTGGGGGTGACCAGGTTGGCAGGGGAGGGCAATTAGGGGTGACCAGGCTAGTAGGGGAGGGCAGTTGGGGGGAACCAGGCCTGCAGGGGAGGTCAGTTGGGGCTTACCGAGACAGCAGGGAAAGGCAGTTGGGAGCAATTGGTCTGGCAGGGGTGTGGTTAGAGGGTGATCAGGCTGGAAGGCAGAAATGGTTAAGGGCAATCAGGCAGGCAGGCAGGCGAGCCATTGGTAGTCAGCAGTCCTAGATTATGAGAGGGTTGTCACAGGGATCTGGAGAGGGTGCAGGCTGGGCTGAGGGACACGCTCGCCCAGTGCACGAATTTTGTGCACTGGGCCTCTAGTTAAATAATAATTGCTGAAAAGGCAAATTAATAAATGCAGTCATCCTAATATATAAAAACCCAGGGTCCATAACATCCAAAACGACTGAGGGCTTAACCAACCAGAAGTCAGTGCTGGGTTGCCATGGTGTCCCAGCACTGACTGCCCGCTGCTGCGGGCACAGTGCCCCGGCACTGTGTGCCAAGCAGGCTTCAGATCAAGCCTGAAGAGAGGCCTGGAGAGAGAAGCAGGGTCTGATTTGTAACCTCCATGGCAGCTGTTGATCAGCCATTGCGTCACTCTTTCTTTCAGGGCCTGGCCAGCAGCCATGCCTCTCTTTCTCTCTGGCCTCTGCTGGGGCTGCTGATTAGCCCCACCTCTCTGATCAGGCCTGTTGATAGGCCCAGAGATGCTGACTGGCATAGAAACTGACCAATCAGAACCAAATCTGGGTGAACTGTGAAGGCAGAATCTGTTTGGTGTAAGGTGTAAGAAAGCAGTTCAATTTTTTAATGAGCGGTTTGGCAATATAGTGCATATGGCTGGCTATCAGTCCAGATATAGGGATTATGCATTTTTGTCTGCCAAGAGCATCTCCTCCTGATGAAAAAGCCCCTCCCCCCCATTTAAGCAATCCTATCCTATATAATCTATCTATACTACTAAAAGGGTAATATGCTAATTAGATCGGGTTTACTGGCCATCTTCCAGATGTCTGACTTCCTTCTGAACAAAGCCATGGTTGTGGGGGCTAAGACAGAGGCCGTTAGGGGCAATCAGGCTGACAGGGGAGTGCAGTTGGGGGTGAGATCAGGCAGGTAGGGGAGGGCATTTGGGGGCGAGATCAGGCCTGCAGAAGTGGACAGTTGGGCCTGAGATCAGGCTGGCAGGCAGAAACAGTTAGGGGCAATCAGATCGGCAGAGGAGAGCAGTTGGGGGTGAGATCAGGTCAGCAGGAGGAGGGGTTAGGGGCGATCAGGCAGGCAGGCAGAGGGGTTAGGGGCAATCAGGCAGGTAGGCAGAGGCAGTTAGGGGTTATCAGGCAGGCAGGCAGGCAGGTAAGTGGTTAGGAGCCAGCAGTCCCAGATTGCGAGAGGGATGTCCAACCACCAATTTAGGCCCGATCCCACCTAAACCAGCAGTCAGACATCCCCCAAGGGGTCCCCTGTTGAAGAGAGTGCAGGCTGTGCTGAGGGAACGCCCCCCCCCCCCCATGCACAAATTTCGTGCATCGGGCCACTAGTAGTACATAATATTCTGCTCACAGACGCCCTCCTATGAATCATCATATATCTTACCCAGTCTTAACTGGGTGATTAAAGCAAACTATTGCCACCACATCATTTCAGAGAAAGTACTGCAAAGTAATAGAATGGCAGGAGGATTTTCTCAATAGAGTAAATACAAAGGAAAATTTAAAATGTAAAGAGGTGGGCTAGTTTTACTTTTTTAGAAAGCTCTTTAATTAAACTGGTGATAGCCAGATTGAACAAAGCCTGTGTAGGTGGACAGCTGACAAGAAATCCTGTATTAGGTAGCAGAAGCACTGTTTCAAGAGTGCAATGTTTCCCCACTCATCCTAATGAATAATTCACATAAAGCTCTTTTCCATCATTGACAGGTAACATGGCTTGGTTAAGTCCAAAAGAAATGGAGAGTTAATGAAAAGATAGAGCCACATACAAATGGGACTCAGCCAGATTTTCACCATCAAAGCAAAGTGGATATTTGATGCAATTATGGGAAATTTGCATATATGTGTTATGTCTCTCTCTATATGTAATGTGTTTATTTATTACCAAATTATCATACACAGCTTCAGCATTCAAGTTACCTGTCTTTGAATATTTGTTTCTCAAATGTAAAATGTGAATAGTAATATATTTATGATCATTGTTCATTTTTGTTTAAAATGTACAAAATCTTAGTGCTTCCTAATGATGTAGATATCCAATAAAAGCTAAAGCTTGTAGAACCTAGTGGAGCACAGTCAAGTGCTTAAAAATAAGGCTGGCACTTACATTTGCTTGTTGTAGTTATATAACCATCATGATTTATAAATTATAAAAAATGTCCCCTGATCAATCAAGAGAAAAAGCTAAGTATTTAGTTTAGAGAAGAGGAAATGCATAATTTTTATTGAGACACATGGAGGTCTGTTGCCACACCCTTCAGCAGAACTCTCCAAAAAAGTTCATGTTTCATTCTTCTTCCTCTTTTCCTTCTTCTTTTTCTTCTTCATCTTCCTCCTTCTCCTGCTCTTCTTCTTCTTCTTCTTCTTTTATATATTTACATTTCTGAAATATCTGAGGGCTTTTATTTGTTGTCTATTTGGACTGCTGTAACAAAACATAGACTGGGTGGCTTGCAAACAACAGAAATTATTTCTTGCAGTTCTGGATTCTGAAAGTCCAAGATCAGGTCAACTGCAGATGCCGTGTCTACTAAGGGCTCACCTGCATAAATAGTGCCTTCTTGCTCTGTCTTCACACGGAGGAAGGATGCTAGAGATCTCTCTGGATTCTCCCTTATAAAGGCACTAATCCCATTATTGAGGACTTCACCCTTATGCCTTAAGTGCCTCTTAACACAATCATCTTTGGGTGTTAGAATTTCAATGTGTGAATTTGGTGGGGACACAAACATTCATACCAGAGCATATGTACAAAGTCTAAATAGAATCCTTCTTAATAAAATGATAACAATAACAGGTTCATTATTTTCATTTTACTTTAGAAGGATTCCATTGAGAAAGGGAATTGGACTTGTGAAACAGCCAGAATCGATATTGTAGAACCTAGACCTTAGAAACTTTTTCATATGCTCATGAAGTCTGGTCAAATATACCATAGAGTTGTTATTGTTATTGTGTGTTGTATGTCTCCTCCCCCCCTCACCCCCCAACTTTCAGTTTCAGTTGACCTCTGGTTTTCATAATGTCCCATATCATCACACTCCTTAGATATCACCTGTTACTTGAATAGGATCCCGCAATTCTTGAAAGACACAAATACTTCTGCTAGGTACCATTACTATTTCTCTTCAACTTAGCTCATCTACTTAAATCTCACTGTTTATGCTCAGTAGTGTTACTTTTGTAAGCAACATCACCTCGTCCAGGTCCCTCTGCCAGCCATCTTTTCTGATACACTGCTGCTTGCACTTAAATTCTGCCAGTGACTCCCTTCAAACTTCATAGTTCTGTGGCTCTGCTGTGTACTATAGTGAAGTCTGAGAAATAGCTCTGTCTTTCCTACCACCATTTTTATTTTGTCTTACTCACTATTAGGGAGTAACATAGCAGAACTTCCCTGTATCCAAAATTAGTGAAACTACATTTCCCATATTTACAAACACATCTTTCCATAGAATGGTTACTTCTCAAGGCATAGACATATGTACTATTATTTGTAATACTTTAAACGATAAGAAAAAGAAAATAAGTGTTATATTGATTCCATTTTTTTACTTTTATAATGAATTTATTGGGTTGACATTGGTTAATGAAATTATATAGGTTTCAGGTATACAATTCTATAACACTTCATTTGTGTATTGTATTATGTGTTCAACACCCAAAGTAGTCTCCTTTCATCACCATTTATCCCCATGATGCCCTTTTCTATCTCCCCTCAAAATCCAAAACCTATGCTAAACTTACCTCCTGGGCCAGACCATGTGACTGAGTCCATTTTACTTACCACCTCCAAAAAAGAAGCTGAACCAGAGAAGAGCCTGCCTAGGATTAGGTATCCTGATATACACCATTCGGTCTCTACTAATATACCGCCAGTGGGTAGAATGACACAATTAGACACCTAGGCTTTTGAGATTTAAGACATCAGCTTTTAAGGCTCCCAAGACTTAGGCAGAGTCTCAAAATTAGGTGGCCTTTATAGTTTCATTGCCCTACTAAAGATTCTTAGTCTCAGAACAAAGTTTGATTACTGGGTCAGCCTTATTACTGGAATTTTCCTTCAGGATAAAATTTCTCCTTGTTTCTTTAGGATATTTTTATTTCCAAGTTCAATGCCAGTTTCTGAGATCTACTGAACATCTATTATTATAGAAAAGTAATTGTTCTAGTGCTATGTATGCCTCTCTACTTTTATAATAAAAAAAAGAAAAAATAATAAAATCCATGACTCAGAGTATTTCAAGTTGACTGGAAGACAGATCCTTCAGTATTTCTTATCTCTTCAGCAAACAGTCTTAGAGAGGAAGATCACAGAAGCCCTGAAATGTCAATTCAATTGGGATAGATGATACAGAACTGTGATTGTAATGAGATTAACCATATTTTCAAATAGAAAGACTAAGCTTCAGAATATTATATACTGTTCTTATTTAAAATTGATAGTTACCTAGGGAATCTTATGCATTTTTAAAATGACTTAGGTTGGCTCATTTCATACCAGGAAGTCATTGTTTGTTAAATTATTAAGAAATGACATTGTATAATGATATGGGCCAAGTTCCTTTATAAAATGTCTTTACAATGAAAAGTTCACTGCGGTGAGTATATTTTAAAGGCATGAGTTAATAAACTATAAAGCTTTAGAGTCTTAAAATAAAATCAAGAAACTGGTAAGTCAATATGACATATATTTTTCTTTTTAACAGTGCTAAAAAGTCTCATGATATCTCATTTTCATTCCCTCCTTTATTAACCTTTGTTCAAATAGAAACATATAGTGTAGGAAATAGTCCTTAGTGGAATTCTCTTACCTTTATGAAAAATTAAGCTAATCATATTCTTTTTTTGTCCAATTAAGTACATCAATTTTTCTTATAGTTTTATAATGACATTATTACCTCTTTAAAATTCTAAGAACAAAATTCACAGCTGAAATACTTCCTCCAAACAAAGGGATATCAGCCAGAGCCCAAATATATTTATTCCAGTACATTTTTGATACTCTATAAATTAGCTTTCAACAGATTGTATGTAAAATTGAGACATTAAATATGTTAAAAGCTAAGTCCTCTTACAATAAGAATTTTTACTTTATATCCATATGTAACTTTGAAACAACATATTTCATAGGCATGTATGTATTTGAAAGTTTTGATGAAAATAATTTCTAACTCTAATCAAATTATCACAATAGTCAAGTGTCACAACGCTTAAGAATGATGTTCTCAATCATTTCTGGATCGAGGCATGACAATGTTGACTTTGATCAAACTTCAGCTGAGGTATGGAAACATAATAAATACTTCAGGAATCATCATGTTTACTCAACACCCGGATGATACACCTGCATAGTAGTTATCTCCTGATGCCTAGGTATTATTTCTGACATCCCAGGTGCACTGCATGAAAGAGAGTGATAGTCATGAGAGATGGGAATGAATGAACATGGACCAACTCAGTGTAGAAGAGCCATCAGCTCAGGGGTTCTCCAGGAAGACATGATTAGCTCCCATTCTCTGCTGCAGCAATATGACAAAAATCCTGGTTACTTTTCACTTGATAAATAACATCTATAATAATGTAATGCTGCTTGGCTCAGTACATGGTCCTTAGTCAGATTCCCATTTATCTTAAAGTCCATATACTCTCATAAATTTCTTGAAATAGGAGTGCAAGGAGGATTCAACAAGTTAGCCCATTAGTCGGGAGAAGAGATGGAAACAGACCTTAAAAGGGTTATGTTGCCTGGTTTGCAACAAACTCTTGCATCATCATCAGACTAGGTGGTGGAGTGGGACACTTCTGCAATCTTGGAGACCTGAGATTTGGTGCTTGCCTCATGCATTGGGTTTTCCCCCTAATCTGGGTGTTTTCCTGACCATTGCAGACTTGTGGAGATTGATGTCGTTTGTTGAAGCTCTTTTACAATTATGGTTAAGTTCCGGACTTCTCAACTTTTCCTGATCTCCAGCTGTAAGGATGTTCAGACTTCTTTATATGTCCCCAAGAATGCCCATTGGATTTCACCCTGAACATATAATTGATGATTAATCACCTTCCATCTTTTATCATCTATCTTCAGAATATCAATAGCCCCATCAACGGCCATACCTTTCATTATTTTTTATAATTACTGTATCTCCTAAATGTTGCAAATGCTACTACACTTAATAAATTACTGGATTTGTTTCCTTAATATAATACTACCATTATATTGTATATATTGAAAGTTTGAGCAATCTTGTTAATTGGGCTACTCTCTATTCATGATCAAAACAATCACCAGTGATTGGATTCTCCTTGCCAACATCTGGTTGGGGGTAGAGTTCCAAAATTCTAGCATGTCTTCTTTCTGAGACCATACCTGTCACTATTAACCACAAGCTGAGTTTTCCAGTATACACACTCTGAAGTAGAGACATGGGTACAGTTACCTTATTGGGATTTGCTCTTGAGGCGAAATGGGAGCAAGTAAGTTTAAGCAGAGGCAGAAACCAGACCATAATAAAGTCACATGAGACCTCTATCATTCCCACAAGAAGCTTTGAAGCCAGAATGACCCTTCAGAGCAGTCCTATATTGGGACATCAGGCCATGTTTTTAGATTCTCACAATAACCAGTCACAGGTTTCAGGCCATCCCTGAGAAGGAGGCAAGACCCCAGGGAAAATCATCTCTTTGCTGAAGACAAGTCCCAGAGAATCAACAGATGAGGCTATGCTATAGTCTCAATGTTTGTGTTTCCCAAAATGCATATAATGACACCCTAATCTCTAAGCTGATGTTAGGAAGTGGGTAGTTTGGGAGGTGTTTAGGTCAGGAGGGCAAAGTCCTCATGATTGGGATTAGTGCTCTTATGAAAAAGACTCCAGAGAGCTAGCTTGTCCATTCCACCATGTGAGGACACAGCACCATCCATGAACCAGGCAGTGGGTTCTCTTCAGCCACCACACTGAACTGGCTGGTGCCATGATCTCTGACTTCGTAGCCTCCAGAACTGTAGGGAATAAGGTTTATTGTTTATAAGCCACCCAATTTATAGTAATTTTGTTATAGCAGTCCAAGCATACTGAGATAGGCTGTCAATCTACAGAACTCCAAAAACAGGTGGAGTAACTCCTCAGTTCTGAAGGATAAGATGAGGGTGCAACACAGCATGCACTAAAAATTGATGCAATTAAATTGAATATTTATAAATTTATCAACGAGCAAAGATTTAATAGTTCTGTTCAAAAAATAGTTCTGTTCATTGCTGGCATTGCTGTTTTAATTTTTTATTCCCTAATGACAAAAACAGCTTAATATATTTTATATAGTTATTTATCATCAATATATATTTGGTGAGATACCTGTGCAGATCTTTCTCTTTTTTCTTTGTAATTGGGCTGCTTGTTTTCTTAATGTTTAGTTTTAAGATTTCTTTGTAGTTTATGGACTTTGCTATACTTTTTATACAATCTTTGAATCTTTTGGGAAACATTTTTCTACAAATTTTAATTTAAAGCAAAACTAAATTATTGAGACTCCCATCACCATGAAAGAATCTATTTACAGATTTATCTTACCATAAATGTCACAAAAAGCAATATTAATAAACTCCTGAAAATAGAGTTATCTAGACTAACAACTCTGCTATATATGCTATAGAAGTTGGTAAAAATAGAGAAGCACAATAATTTAATGACCCAAATAGTTCCACTGAATGTATGGAAATGTGACATTAATAGTTTTAAATATTTCAATTCATGGTATCTCATCTTCTTCCTTTTTCTCCATATATTTTCCCCCATCCCCCCTTCTCTTTTCACAGAATTAACAAGAATTCTACATAACTGTAAATACAGTATTTTACAAATCCTTCCTCATTCTCTCTGCGTGATTTATGCCTGATTTCATACTGTGCGTTTCATTATTCTCCCACATACACATCTGTAGGAATAGCAGAGTCTTGAAATCTAAAGGGCCCTTCTGATTACCATAGGTCCCCAGAAGCGTCCTTGGTTTGATTGTATGATTAAGCATTCAAGTGAGAATTACCAACAAAGATTAGCTGCTGCTGGGAAGAGAGGCCAAGCAAGAGGTCCTGATCACACACAGAAATCTATATATGTTTGAAATATTTGCAATGGCTCTAAATATGATTTTAAGAGATGTGTAAAGAAACTGCATGTCTTATGTAATTGGATTTCAAGACCAGTAATTCATTCTACAGAATATATTGAACTGCCAAAGACCTCATGGTGGACTTAGAAATGACTGAAAGTGTGTTCTTGGAACTAAGCTGATATTAAAATAAAATCCACCAATCATTATGCACAGTTTTGCTTAGTCAGTTGATGTTCCTCATACCGAAAATAATAACAATCAGCTTATCAAGAGGCTTTGGATATAGTTTAGAAATGTGTCAATTTATTATGGACTTATAAATAAAGAAAAATCTTCATAATGTAAAAGAAGTAGATTCATTTGTTGAGGCTTATGTACAAACTATGACTTTGAAAATAATTTTTAAAAATTGCTATATGAGACATTGGTGTAAGGCAGTATATAGTGCTTATTCTTTACTAAGAGAACATTTTTGAACACCTTTTTTCTGACATAGAGATAAACTTTATTTTTTTCATTTATTTTTATTGTTGAGAGTATTATAGATATTCCCCATTTCCTCCCTCTGTGCCCCTCCACCTGGCTCTCATCCCACCCAGGTCTTTACCTCTTTGTTTAATCTCTCCCAGTCCACCCCTTCCCCTTCCCTCTGAGACCTGTCAGTCTGTTCCATGTTTCCATATCTATGGTCTTATTTTGCTTGTCAGTTTATTTTGTTCATTAGATTCTATATGTAAGTGAACTCATGTGACATTTGTCTTCCCTGACTGGCTTATTTCACTGAGACTAATAATCTCCAGGTCCATCTATGCTGTCTCAAAGGGTAAGAGATTCTTCTTTTTTACAGCTGCGGAGTATTCCATTGTGTAAATGTACCACAGTTTATTTGTTTGTTATCCACTCATCTACTCATGGTCAGCTGGGCTGTTTCAAGATCTTAACTATCCTATATAATAAAACCCTAATAAGCTAAGTGTCTGGTCATCCAGTCATCCATTCAACCAATCCTATATAATAAAAGCCTAGTATGCTAAGTGTCCAGTCTTTCAGTGACTGGTTGACTGTTCAACCAATCAAAGCTTAATACACTAATGATATGCTAAGGCTGCTCAACTGCTCACTAAGACGTGCACTGACCACCAGGGGACAGACAGCCGACCAGTCGACCAGTCATTATGACGTGCACTGACCATCAGGACGCAGATTTTCTGACTGGTAGGTTAGCTTGCTGCTGGGGTTCAGCCGATCGGGACTGAGTGAGACAGGCTGGACATGCCCTGGAGCCCTCCCTTGGTCCCTTTCCAGCTGGTCAACCTCCTACATCCATCCCTGGCTCCATTCACGCACTGGTGGGGTCCCTTGGTCTGGCCTGTGCCCTCTTGCAATCCAGGTTCCCTCGGGGGATGTCAGAGAGACAGTTTTGGCCCGATCCCACAGGCCAGGCTGAGGAACCCCACTGGTGCACAAATTTGTGCACCAGGCCTCTAGTTATAAATAATGCTGCTATGAACATGTTTTATGTAAACATTTTATTGAATCACAGATTTAGTCAACATCCACATTGCTATAAGATCAAGTATTGATTTTAGTATTTTAAAATACATGATATATTAAGTACTGTTCTTGAAGAATGGTAAGTTATTAAATATATTTTCTTATATTAGATATTGAAAATCAATTTAAAACATATTAATAATATAATACCATTTAGTATCATGTACAACAGACTTCTTCTGTAAATATATTTTCTCCTATTCCTTCCCACTAAATACAACTAAAACCCCTTGCTATTAAGTATAAGACAATCATAAATAGACTCTGAGACATGAGAGAAGAAAGCAGACTGGTTAAGGAATTTGGAACTCAAGGAACAACACAGTGGTATCTTCCCTACATTATCTTCTTTTAAAAAATTTTTACATTTATTTTTCAATTATAGTTGAAATCTAGGTTTATTTTTTGCCTCATATTGCTGGAAAAGGCAATAATCTGGAAACCACCAATGGCACAGTCAAAATGCCCCCCAGAAGTTTCCTCTTTCTAGCCAAACACCACAAAAATGGCAGTATAGTGTTAGAACAGAAAAGTTTTAACCAGTAACTGCTCCATTCTAGCCAAACACTAAAGAAAAAATGATAGCCTCAACCCAACCATGTCACCTAAGGCTCCCCAAGATTCCCACAAATGCCAGCTTTTATCTAGGTACCACAACCTCAACTCTCTCCACTAAGGTGGTCAGAGAAGGCTAAGAAGGGAGTCAGAACTGAGGTCTAGTCACTTAGTAAAAACCTTTGTCCCATTTCTGTTGTAAACAAAGACTGCATAGGGACCTTGCATTTCCAGACCCAAGGGACAGTAATGAGCAATGAGGCCATAGATTATACACATCAATGTAAAATAAAAAAAGATCATTTTTTTAAAAAGCCACAGGGGAAATTCTTTGGACATGTCAGACTAGGCAAAAATTTCATAGATTGGACACCAAAAGCACAATTTAGAAAATAAAATATAAATTATGTATATATATAAATTAGCCCTCATAAAAGTGTAAAGCTTTTGCTCTGTGAAATGCTCTGTTGAGGATAAAATACAAGCTAAACAGTGGGAGAAAATTACTTATAAAATACATGCTGAAAAAAAATTGGTATCTAGAATATCTGAAGAACTTTCCAAATTCAACATCAAAAACCCAAAAATTCTGATTAGAAAATTGGCAAAAGACATTTCACAGATGAGGACATCCATGAAGCAAATAACCAGTAGAAGATATGTCCAAAAAGTATTTGTCCTTAGGAGAATAGAAATGAGAATGAAGCCCTAGCTAGTTTGGCTCAGTGCTAGAACATTAGCCTGGTGACTGAAGAGTCCGGGGTTCGATTCTGGTCAAGGGTACATGCCCAGGTTGTGGCCTTGGTTGTGGGCTCCATCCCAAGTAGGGGGCATGTAGGAGACAGGCAATCAGTGATTCTCTCTCATCATTGATGTTTCTATCTCTCCCCCTCTCCCTCTCAAATCAATAAAAATATATTTTAAAAAATATATAAAAATGAAAATACAATATAACTACATATCTATCAGAATGCCTAAAATTTAAAAATAGTGACAAAACCAAATGCTGACACTGATGCTAAGAAACTGTATCACCACTCATGTCTTGCTGGTGGGATTGTTAAATGGTTGGGACACTCCAGAATGTAAACTTGAGTAATTATCCTAGAAAAATAAAAACATATTTACACAAAAATTCATACATGAATTTTTATATCAGCTTTATTTGTAAGTGCCAAAATCTGGAAATAATCATTCCTACAGCAATGGGTGAATGGTTAAACAAATGTTGACACATTCATAACATGGAATCCTACTCAATGAGAAAATGAGCAAACTCCCTATATGCACAATGACTTGGTAGACACCCTGAGAATTATGTTTAGTGAAAAAAAAAATCTCAAAAGATTACATACTTTTGTGATAGGGGAAGGGCACTTACCAGAAATAGAATCACAGTAGTGTAATCGCTACTCTCTATAAAGAGATTTTCTGACAGACCCTGGGAGACTGGAGGATGTGTTGCAAGAGAAAGAACGGGCAGGCTTTGGAGATAAGGCAGCCCTGGAGACCAGATGAGCCTGTCATTCAAAAGAAAATACATTTTAAGTGCAGATCAAGGACAGGACTGTCTGAAGGGAGACAGCATCCGGGGCTAATTTTTGCAAGGACGATGATAGAAGGCTGACCCTGGGAACTCACTAACTAGATTTTTTCCTACCCACTGACCCTGTATAAGAGCTTATTTGAAAGGAGATGTCAGAGCACTGGTCTTTTCGGTGTGTTACACCTGCCGCTCTCTCAGATTGCTGGCTAGCTGATTAATGAAGGCACCACAATAATTCCACTTCATCTCTATTCATTTGACTCCGGCAGCAGTGGGCAGCCTGGACCCTTTCGTGTCTGATATCAATATGATTCAACTTATATAGCATTCTTGAGACAACAAAACTAAAGAAATGAAGACTTGATTAGTGGTTGGCCAGGTTTAAGAACTGGAACTAATTTTAAGAACTTGATTAGTGGTTGGCCAGGTTTAAGGTGTTGACATAGAAGGGTCCTGAGCTCACCTCCTGTTAAAGTCACATGAATCTGTAGCTACATATGGAGCCATCTCCTTTGAAAATAATCTAAAAACTGCTTAGCAACTACGTGTCTGACAAATAAGAGAAGGCCCACAATCAAGTGGGTAGGTGTGGCTGGGACACAATCTCACCAGAACCCCCACTCCCACCTCCACTTGAGAACTCTCAGTAGGAAGGAAACGCAGAACCTGGAGCTTCTCCCTAAGGAAAAGGAGTTTGAACTGTATATTGCGGATCCTGAAAGAGGAGCCCCCAAAATATCACGCTTTGGAGGGCTTGTGCCCTGGAGACTCAAAGGCTAATTCAAAGAAACACACAGTTTTTAAAGGGCTGGCCAGTGGGCTCACGTGTCCCAGGGCTCAGCACCGAGACAGCCAGAGGAGAGGTGCCCGGATTTGATGTGAAGAATGTTCATTTGCAGGTCTAGAAGCAGCGGTCTGAGGGGGGGCATCTGACTTGGCCCATATCTAGAGGCATGCTGGCTCAAGGGCACCATCGTCTTGCTCTCCCCCAGCCTCCATCCAGCCAGTCACCTCTCAGTCCCCTCAGCGCCAGCATCTCTCCTAGAGAAGCCCTGGTGTTTGCAGCTCCTGCCCAGGGGACACCCTTTGATAGGTGGGTTTGGGCAACCAGCGTGTTGCCCAGTAATCTTTATTCCACAATAGGCTAAATTAATTCAAGTTGATTTTGGAGCTGAGGACAGGTTATGCAGTATTATTTAATTTTAAGCATCTGTTTCTATGATGCTTATTTTTACTTCTGATTGAATTTATTGGGGGTGGCATTGGTTAATAAAATTATATAAGTTTCAGGTGTACAGTTTTGTAATACAGCATTTGTATATTGCACTGTATGTTCAACAACCCAAGTCAAGTCTCCTTCTATCACCATTTATCCCCCCTATACTCTCCTTCAACCTCCCCCTAGCCTCCTTTCCCTCTGGTAATCACAATATTATTGTCTGTGTCTATGAGGTTTTGTTGTGCTTAATCCCTTTTTCATGCAGCCCTACAACCTCCAGTATGATAGTGTTTCTAAACTGCAAAAGGTTAGTGTGCATGAACACACAATTGTAATCCCATTTCCATCCTGCTTTAATCAACAGATGAAAAAGCCTCAGTGTGGAACAAAAAAGAAGCATGCATGACACAAAATTTAATTACCAAAGATGATTGTATTTTTATTATACTTGTGGCTTTTTTTACTTATTTATTTATTTTCTTTAATCCTCACCCAAGGATATTTGTGCAATTGATTTTTAGAGAGGGTAAAAAGGAAGGGAGAGAGGAGAGGAAGTGAGAGAGAAAGATTGATTGGTTGTCTCCCAAAGGTGTCCTGACCAGCTGGAAATCCATCCTGCAACCTAGGTACTTGCCTTTGACCAGGAATTGAACCCAAGCCCCTTTGATCAGGGGCAGACACTCTAACCACTGAGATCACCAGGCAAGACAACCTGTGGCTTTATGTAGAGACATATAGCTTGCATCTGAGATTTAATAAATACATTGTTGATTTAATTATTTTCTTTTAATAAACATACACAGATGGTCATGAAAATAATCTATCATCATTATTTTATAGCAACCAGAAGGAAGTAACTATGACAAGGGAGTAGAGGAAGCTATTCCTGGTCAGTCTCATAGTACACAGGCTTCAATTGCTGTCTCTTGTGATGGCTTTACCAGAACGATGAATCAAGAGGAGAGAGTTCATTATTCTCCCACCTTATCTGAACCAACCTTGTGAGCTGACCATGAAGTAAAACACATTTGGCTGAAATTAAATAGTCCTGTGAGCAGGAGCTTCAGTATTCTCTACAGCAGAATCTATAAACCTATAAATTATAAATCAAACAAACAAAAGTAATAAACAAAAACAGGCTCAGCAATACTCTCAGAAACACACATTAAAATAATGGTTCCTTTCTAATTGTGGCATAAAATAGCAAAGATGAAATTAATTCAAAGTTCTAATGGAGAGTTGATGTAGACATCAAAATGTAATTCAATCACTCTTTTGTCTACTGTGAGTTTTTAAACTGGAATTTGCTAATTATCGACTTTGGTTATTTTTCTTTTACTTAAGTTGTTTGGAAGATTAAAAACAGAATGCTGAATTTAAAACATGCATTCGTAGGGATATCAATAAATTAAAATATAATCCATATTCTTTTTTTCTAAAAAAATATTTAAAAACTCTATGCAACTCTACTGTAAAATATATCAGTTTCTCTTTATCTTTTTGATTCCTCAAATAAGCTGTGCTCTGTCTTCTTCACCTCCAATTGGCCACTTAATTAGAATAGTCCACTCTTTTATGTTTGTTTTCCCTAAAATTCCATGTATTAAGTCAGTGGTTTCTAAGCCTCTGTCTGCCAACATCACCTGAAAGTTATTTAAAAATGCATGTTCCCAAACATCCAAGTGCATTTCCTGAATCAAAGTCTTAGAAATAGAATCAGAATTCTTAAAGAAAATCTCCCAGGTTACATAGGGAATGTGGAAATACAGAACAAAGAGTAAACTTCCAATAGGAGACAGTTGTGTGTACTGCTGGCCTGCTTGTGGAAAGATGACATGGGAGGGAAGATGCATATAACAAGGATCAACTCCCAGTCTCCATGGAAACTGGTTTTTATAGCCCTTCATGTGAAATTTGTTGTATGTGGTAGTAGAGGTTTTCCCTTTCCTGCAAAACCTTTATTTTCTGTTGTCTTTCCTTGAAGAATTTCTCTTGAATAAAGGATAATAGACCAAAATAGTCTGTGGACATGCAGTGAGAGCCCTGGGCACTTCTGGGGTGGGAGTATTCATGCACATTCTGATAGATTAGATATAGATATAGATATAGATATAGATATAGATATAGAGATAGAGATAGAGATAGAGATAGAGATAGAGATAGAGATAGAGATAGAGATAGAGATAGAGATATAGATATAGATATAGATATAGATATAGATATAGATAGATATATACAGATATATATTATTGATTTCAGAGAGAAAGGGGAAGGGAGAGAGAGATAGAAACATCAATGATGAGAGAGAATCATTGATTGGTTGCCTCCTGCTTGCCCCACATTGGGGACCAAGCCAGCAACCCTGGCATGTGTCCAGATCAAAAATCGAATCATGACCTTATGGTTCAGAGGTGGATGCTCAACCACTGAGCCAAGCTGGCCAGGCTGTTTGGGGATTTAGACTTACCTTTAACTTACCATCACTTCCACTCCAAAGGCACCAGTATATAGTAACAAGTGTTTATAACCAGGCATACAACCACCACTATATAAAGACCTGTCAACTCCTGGATACAGTGTTTGAGTAGGTTTCAGATACTGCCATTAATAGAAGTTTTAACTTTTAGTTTACCTGTGTATCTTCAAAGAACCCATCCAACACCCCAACACCCCAATTTTCTTTCTGAAAAAATGTATGCCTATGTAATCCTCAAACACATAAGATCTATGCTCTAGCACCACTTAGGTAAGCTAATCTACTCCCTTTGATGGACAAACTTAAAATGCCCAAAGATTTTCTCAGGATTGTGTCCTGTTCCAACCTTTATCAGCAACAACTTGGCAAATTCTCCTCACTCTTTTTAAAAAAATATTTGAATTTCTTTTTAGAGAGAAAAGCACAGAGAGGGAGAGAGAGAAACATAGATGTGAGAGCAAAACATTGATCGGCTGTCTCCTATATGCCCACTACTTGGGCTCCAGCCTGCAACCGAGGCACAGTGCCCTGACTAGGAATTGAACCAGCAACCTTTAGGTGCATGGACTAATGCCATATCAACTGAGCACACCAGCCAGGGCTCTTCTCACTCTTTTGGATACTCACCAATTCACACACAGCGAGGCACATGGTTACTTATCACATCCTGTGGGACTGAAGAGTATGAAGAAGAAAAAATATTAAGTGGAAAAGGGTGTGTATTCACTTTCCCCTGTAAATCCACTGCAGGAAGTTCACACATACACATGCACGTCTGCCCTGGAACAGTTTCTCAGCAGTGACTCCCGCACTCCACAATACTAACGCATGCTACTTGCGGGTCTTGGTACAAATCAAGGACTGAAACTCTAAGACTTGCTTATCATAGTCCACAGAATTAAAAATACAACATGGCCGAACTATAGCAAGCTGTAAATAGGCAATTAATATGGACAACATTCCACATTCTGCCAGCAGGAACTTCTGTCCTCACACTCCCTCAAAGACAAGTCACACATTCCTTCTTCTTCACCTCTCTACTTTAGTACCTAGTTCCAGCTGCCTCTCTCTTGGCTATTAGTTCCTGCTAGGAGGAGAAGGATTGTTAACTGCTAACATTCCAGAATATATATATTTTAAATGGAGACACTTTAAGGACATGTGTGGGTTTGGAAAAAAGCCAAACTAGACAACTTCTTGGCCCACCCTCTGTTTACAGTAGCTTCTTCTTTGGGCTTGAGCGTGCTATCTTGTGTGAGCATCGACCCCTAACTAGCACCTAATATAACAAGAATCTCGCTCATGCTCATGAAATTGGGAATACATATGCCTATCAAGTTTTGCCATGGTCTGATACATAGGAAAGCCCCTGTTAAATCTGGTACTGACACTGGTTGTAATCAAACAGATGAAACACCTTGGTTGCATTAAGACTCTGCTTTGTGGAGAATGGAAAATCCAACCCATCTGCCCTATGTAAAATTGAATTTATTTGCTCAAATAACTGAGGTTTATATGGGAATCTACCTTTTGTTTAGCTTATTCTAATGGATGTAATCAGAAATTAGTTTTTGTTCCATTTTTCATTCCTCTTATCATTTGGCTTAATTCTAGGATTCTATGGATTATTTTTTGTAGCTATGGGCTCATATTCTAACAGGTTTATTTTATGCAAAAAAGACAATAAGCATCTCTTTTAAACGACCAAGCTAAAATCTAAGTAGGTCTTATTGTCATTGAGTAGATCAAATGCTCATGCCTGACCAATCTCCAGCACCAAAGTAAATGATTTTTTTGTTTCTTTTGTCAAGCCCACAGTCCCTGCCTATTCCGGGAAGGGGAGGCAACTCTACATAAATTCATAAATTAAGTATGAAGGATGAGTTGATGACCACTGAAGGATACACATACTATTTACCAGGCAAAGAGTGTTTGAATGTTGAACATCAAAATTAATAGCATCAATGCTAGCTCTAGTTAAGATCCATCCATGGAAAACATTCTTATTAATCTTGGACCCATTTCTATTGCACTCACAGTCTGTCTCAAAATTCTTCTCAACCCACTCTCCAGGAAACCACTAGTAGTTCACCAGAGCAACCTTACCTGACACCCTTGGTTCTGCTACACATGATAATATCCTTAAAGACTGTGGATAGAATACCAAATACATGCTAATCCCTACTTGAGTCTACTTACTTGTTTGACTTTTTCATCTCTCAGGATAATTCATTAGCTTCATGCCTGTATTTCTAGAGGCATATCACATGGTTCTGTTGCCTATAACATCTGCCTTTACATCTTCAATGTAAGATTGAATTTTCAGTTAAATAATAGAAGCATTCAGATGTTAAAGAGCCAAGTGTCAGAAAGATGCAGGCAAAAATGGAAGCTTAGGTTTGATCTCCAATGATATGTGACTAATCGAAAAATGACAAAGTTGATGTGCGTTTTGCTATATATATATATATTAAGAAAAAATTACCTCACATGATAGAAAATGATTTCTGGATAATATTTGAATTGTTGCACAACTCTTAAAACTCATAAGGACTTATATTATCATGCTCATCCATATAATTTAACTTTTTAACTTTAACAAGTTAAAATGTCATCCACTGACTTAGAAGAATGTATTTGAAAATTGAAATCTCTATACTTTATTCCAACTCCAACACTTGGAAAGATAGCAATGAATTTCTACTGCCTTTTAAACTATCATTATCTCATTTAACATCACATTTTGCTTTAAAATTATGTAGGTTGATTTATTAGAATACATTTCTAATAAAATTCAAATAAAAGAAATTTTGTTATTATTAAAAAAATGTATAAAGTGACCAACTCCCTTTATAAACTTCACATTTTTTTCAAATATATAAGTTAAGCTATTAAGTTTCTTGGGTAGTGTGTGTGTGTGTGGGGGGTGTACTTTACATAAAAAGCACACAAGAGAGAAATTTAATAAATTTCTTATATGTTTTCAAATGACATATGAAGATAGAAATAGTATAAATGCAACAAGAATAATTTTATGGTAATGCTTGGCATAACAGTGCTACTAATAATAGCTGTAAATATATTGTGACTCTCTAATAAAATGTTATTTACAAAGAAAATACATAAGTTCTGGAGAACAAAGGAGGGTATAGTCCTATGAAATTAAGGCAATTGTAAATAGAAATAAAAGAAACATCTCATATTTTTATTTTCCACAGAGAAACTGTCATTTTGTGTCTCTTGAGTCTCATGTGAATTTGCAAGAGTCATGTTATTTTTAAAAAATCAGTAATGTAGCAAGAGCAGAAAAGATTATAGTGAAAAAATTTTAAAGTTAGATAAAAATGTATATATATATACACACATATATATATATATATACATATATATATATATCATAGCTATAATTAAACATGATTTATCTACAAGGAAATATGAAAGTAGTAATGAATGGGACTTGTTTAGAAAGACCAACTAGGTCTGAAGCATTAGCGGAAATTAAATTTGCATTTTTAATATAATGCAGTTCTGGAAGGACTTCATTGAGCCCAGAGCTTAATGCTTTGGGTTGAATACATATGTGGTAATTGGGTTGTTTTGGGTGAAACTCTCAGGTCTGTCATGGTCACAAGTTCAGAGACCTATCACATATTACTATGGCTATTTCCCTCCCTCCCTCCCTCCCTCCCTCCCTCCCTCCCTCCCTCAGCACTTTTCTCTTCTTTTTATTGGCACACTGGGTTTGTAGAACTGAATCAAACAATCTTTCCCACATCTATAACTTCATTATTGGTTCATGAAGGCTCCACGCTCTTTTTCCCTTCCTTCCTTCCTTCCTTCCTTCCTTCCTTCCTTCCTTCCTTCCTTCCTTCCTTCCTTCCCCTACTCCCTTCTTTCAATTTAATTATGTAATATTGAACTGCCTTATCCTTCTCATCCTCATTTTCTTGATTTATTAAAATCAAAATACTAATATATATTTTATGGAACTGGTGAAATGAACATTCGCTTCCTGGCTTCTTATGAATGGCCTGGTGTGACTGGGATGAGGGTCAGAGCTGGCGGCGTTGGCTACTGTGAATGAGATTACAATCCTCTACGCCTCCTTTGCAATGGGTCACTGGTCACTCTTTGATCAAGCTGTAATAGCCAATTTGTTTAAGTTCTTTTAAATCTGATAACAAAACACTTATCTCTGGAGGGGGGAGGGTGGCCAAAATAAAATCTGGAATAAGAATATATATTTTTTTGCCCAAATAGACATCTGTTTCCTATTAGCCATGTAAGTCCATGATATAAAGCAGTTGCTTGATATCATTCTCTAAATGATGACACAATTTAAATGATCATGGTTTGCAATATCATTAAAACTACATAGATTATCTATGTATATAAAGGGGAAATCAACATAAAGATACAAAGACTATTATATATGTTGCAATGGGGACCTATCATGGACCAAAAAAACCCCTTGATTATTTCTTTGTTCCTGAAATATATCTAGATACATTTTTTTCTTCATGTTATTTGATATTTTGTGGAGCCCTTAAAACATTAACCCCAGAGTCTCTGGGTATACAGATGGCAATCTAATGTGACCAGCAATTTCCCGCTTTGTCCTGGCTGCTGCTCTGTATTCTGGTATGAGCATCATTACCAGCTCCCAAAGTGCCATCATCGTGTCTGTTTTCTAGGGACTGTGCCAGCAGCAGCAAGCTGTGCAAGCAGTGACGCCGAGACTACCCCCCTCATTCCAAGCCACAGGGAGATGTGAACAGGGAGGAATACCAAGCACGCATGCTCTTACCCACCCTCCTATTTAAGCAGATATTATTCAGGTACTTGGACAAGATCAGAAGTGGAATATGAAATGTGAAAACACCTGGAAATAATTGCATTGAATGTATATTCATTTGGAAATGTCCAGTAATAGCAAATCTGTGAGACAGAAATCAGACCTGTGGTTACCTGTGACTGTGGGTGGAAAAAAAGTGTCTGAAAATGGGTAGGGGGACTTTCTGGGGTGAGGGACATATTCTAAAACTTACTGTGGTCATGGTTGTACAACGCAATACAGTTACTAAAATAATTAAATCACACACTTATAATGGTAAATTTAATGGCTTATAAAGTACTTCTTTTTTTATATTTGGATTAAGTTTTATTACTACACAAAAGTAGTTATATTTCTCTGTGTTTTTTAGTTAAATTTATTGGGATGATATTGGGTAATATGATTATACAGGTTTCAAGTGCACAATTCAGACACATTATCTGCATATTGCATTGTGTGATCATCACCCAAAGTCAAACCTTCTTCCATCACCATATATTTGACCCTCTTTACCCTTTAATACCTCTACCTCCCCCCGCCCTTCCTTCTGGTAACACCATGCTCTTGTCTGTGTCTCTGACTTTCTGATTGGTTTTCTTGTTTGTTCATTTGTTGCTTTCTGTTTTATATGCCATGTATACAACCATGTGTGAAATCACATGGTTCTTAACTTTTCCTGTCTGACTTATTTTACGTAGCATGATATTCTCAAGATCTACCCATGTTGCTGAAAATGGCAGTATTCACCTTTTCTTGTGGCTGAGTAGATTCCATAGTATACACATACTGTATTTTCTTTAAGGACCTCTCATTCACTGCTAATGGGAATGTGAAGTGGTACAACCACAAAGGAAAACAGTATGGAGGTTTTTAAAAAACTAAGAATATAGTTATCATGTGACCCGGCAACCCCTCTTCTGAGTATTTACCAAGAAATTTTTAAATCATTTATTTACAAAGATGTATGCACCCCTATGTTCATTGCAGCATTATTCATGCTGGCCAAGACATGGAAACTACAGAAGTGTCCCTTAATAGATAACTGGATAAATTATTTCAATAAACTTGATATAAATACCTGAAAGACTCAAGTATAAAAATAATAACAAATCTTTATTAAAAAATAGACCTATACATGTGAATTTAAAAATAGCATCCTGGGAAAGTATTTTATATATACACACACATACATACATATATATGATAAAAATGGTAAATATTCTTAATGTATATGTATATATATATATAAAGCCAATAAAACGTGATAGCCAAGTCCTAGTCAGTTTGGCTCAGTGAATTGAACATCAATTTGTGGACCGAAGGGTCCTGGGTTTGATTCCAGTCAAGGGCACATACCTTGGTTGCAGACTCCTGCCAGCCCGGGGCCTGGTCAGGGTGTGTGCAGGAGGCAACCAATCCATATCTTTCTCTCACATCAATGTTTCTCTCTGTTTTTCCCTCTCTTTCACTCTCTCTAAAAATCAATGGTAAAATATCCTTGGGTGAGGATTAAAACAAAAAAACCTCAAACATATGTGATAGCCAATATATACATTATATATAGAGATGATATCAAAACAGTTATCTTAGAGATCCAAGGGAATAGATACATATGTAAGATATATATTCAAGAAACACATTCACAGATACATACACATACATAAATACAGAGAGAGAATGGCCAATTTTTATCAAATGAAATATAACTTCCTAATCAATATAGATCAGATTCTTAACAAACCAGTCTATTTTTTTTCTATCTCCTGGTTTCCATTTCTCTGCCTTGTACTTTATACTAAAATAACAATGGATTTAAATTAATTTATATTATACAAGCACTATGCCATTATGGGCTTCTATGGGCTTCATCTGCTTATGCTGAATGCTAAGTAGATCGGCCATCCTACCTTTTGCTGTTTCCAGCACTCTTAGCCATCCTTTAAGTTTCAACTCAGACACTACCTAGAAAATGCTTTCCTTGATACCCTTGCCTAAGGCAAACACTTGTTTTAGAGTTCCTGGGATACCAGGTCTAGCTCCTCTACTTACCACTGTGAAAGCTTCTTTGTCGTTGGTTATCATTCCATCTTAAACACAGCAGCCTGCATTTTTTTCTTTTTATATTCCCATCCCCTGCTCCAATTTCTGGCACAGAGGAGCTGCCTTCTCAATGTTAGATAGATAAACAAGTAATGAATGATTAAATAGATAAATGATTCCAGAGCATGGATAAATGAGACATGACTTTTCTATATGAAAGGAGGAAAGTGTCCTGCAGTCTCAAATGGAAACCAAATGTTATAATCTTATTTGCCTTCATTTCCCAAGACTCATTTACATTCCATGCTATGGACATAATAAAGTTAGTAAACTGGCCTGGCCAGTGTGGCTCAGTGTTTGAGCATTTGCTAACCCATGAACCAAGAGGTGACTGGTTTGATTCCTGGTCAGAGCACATGCAAGGGTTGTGGGCTAATCCCCAGTGGGGGGCATTCAGGAGGCATCCAATTGAAAATGTTTCTCTCTTATCGATGTTTCTATCTCTCTATCCCTTCCCTTCCTCTCTCTCTAAAAATGAATAAAAACATATTTTTTAAAAATTAGCAAACTGATCCAGATAGAGAATTTTGTGATATAGCAAATATATCCTAGCTTATTTACAAACTCTTTTTTTCTCTCGCTCATTTGCTAGATTTCATGCAAGTATACAAATAATAAATACAAATATTTTGGGGCCTCAAACATTTGCATTTTTTGCCCTGATAGTTAAGTCCAACAAAACTGGAAGATTCCTGCATCTTTCAAGATAAAATAAAAGCTGGTGTTACCAAGTATTTTATTTACTACTAGAGGCCCAATGCATGAAAATTTGTGCAAGAGTAGGCCTTCCTTCCCCCGGCTGCCGGCACCGGCTTCCCTCCAGCACCGGGGACCCGGACTGGCTTCCCTCCGGCCCTGGCTTGGTCAAGAAGGACTTACAGTCTAATTAGCATATTACCCTTTTATTATTATAGATGTCCTTTCATACCCAAATTTACTACCACACAGTAAAGAGAAAAAAGAAACAAAATTAAATGATGAAAAAAGAAGTACCTGCCATAATATTTTGTAACTTGAACCTCTAGTTATTAAGTTGGGCTTATTGGGAATTCTTCAATAATGAAATTATAAAATATCAGTAAAATGTAAATAATAAAAAGAATAGCAATATCATAATCTATTAACTTTATTGCCCATCCCTAAAAATTTTCAGTACAGCAATGGAAAAATCATTATTATATGTTCCCTGAGGTGTATAAAGCCAATACCCCATTTTATTTAATCAATAAACAGTTCCCTAGCTTTTTAAAAATATTTGAAGCAATCTACTTATAGAATATTAACAATGGAATGCATCATTAAATGCATTTTTAAAAACAATATTTTAATCTTTTAGGCTCAATGTTGCATTAAATGATAAAATTGTGATGCCACAATTACATAAGCAATAGAATTATGCATTTTCACACAAATATAGATATATTATTTTTATATAATGCATGCCTTTTTGTTTTATCTCTTCAAGTCCTCTGATTTCTCCATACCTATGAATATGTTAAATGAAAACTATCTGCATTTAGAAAATGTATACTTCTCACACAAAGCACCTGTTTTAAAAACCCTTTTTGGGTATGAGCTACACTAATTCCCCACCCATATTGCCAGACAGAAATAGTCTCAATATATTTGAGATTCAAAACAGATTAAAGAAGAATTTGTTCTTTTTACGACTTACTTATATACCTTATAATACCATACAACATATGGATAATCTTTCACTGAAAGGCTGGAAAAACCATGATATAAGTGAGGAATAGAAATGTATTTTCATGTTCCTAAAATCCCAGTTATTCTTTTTAAAATTCATTGATTAAATTAATGGGTATTAATAGTTTCAGAGTGCTATGTTCTAAAAATTCCTAAGAATACAACCTGATTTTTTAAAATGCAACAATTTGAATAGACATTTGGGGAGCAGCTTTGTCTAATTTGTTATCCTTTCCCCCTCCATCTGCTAGAAACACATGGAGCTGTTTCTCCAATATTCACTTTGAGAATGAGGTCAGCTCTTGGTGGTAAAATTCACGGACGTGTGAGACACCCCTAGTTATCACTGGGTCCTCAGTTTTGAGCTCTCAGAAAAGGCCACCGTGAGCCTCCAGCAATTCCTCAATCACGGGCCAGACATCCTTTTTCCTGCACGGGTGCCTGCCCAGGTTCCTGGCCTCCCTCCTGGGAATGCGATTCTCTGTGTTAGCCTGTAGGTCTCTCCAAGTTAGCGGCTGCTCTTTGCACAGTGGCTTCACTTCCCTCATGAATCTGAGAAGTTGTTGATTTTTCAGTTTGTTTAGCTTTTTACTTATTATTAGGGCAGAGTGGCAACTTCCAAGATTCTTACATGCCAGACCAGAAACCATTGTCCTGCTTTGAATTAAAAAAAAATTCCTGAAAATGTTTGAGGGTACCCCACTTACCCATTCTCATCTATTTTCTGGAGTTTCTCCTGAGATGTTTTAATTCTACGCTTTTGTATTCTTGAAATGAACATTATGTTCATTTTGTATTATACAAACACATACACGCAAACATTGTCTAAAAATTTGAAAAAATATATATGTATTGCCTAACTTTCAGTTAAGTAGTAAAAGTAGAATGAAAATATGTTTCATTAAGTTTCCAAAGAATACACTTAACACATCACTTATTTGAGGATGTTATTGGAGAATATGCTCCATCAAAATGACAAAGTACATCAAGAAGAAAAGGAAGATTCCAGAAACAATATTGTAACACATAATACAGCCTAATTAAACCTCCACTTTGCCAATTGCATAGTGACTACTAAAAGTCATCATGTTAGTGTAAGTAGCTAGATATTGATAAAGGAAGGGAGCAAAGGGAATTAGACATTATTACGTGTAATCAACTGGGGAGCATGAGCCTGCTTGCTTCATCAGGAAGTTATAGCTTCACATACTCCCCAGGGAATCACCAGACTGTTCCCCAAAGATCTCTGGGGGAAGGGACAAAACAATAAAGAGGGAGGTAAGTACATGCACAGTAAAAGCCAAAATGGTTACCATAGAGGCTTGTCAGTCTAACCTGGGAAAGGGATCAATTGGCTACAGGCTCACAAGCGCCTGGGAAGTTGATTGGTTATTTTGAAGAAGCTCCTGGTGCTTCCCAAGCCGAGATAAGACAATCCCAGGGCACTCAGCCTTGCACAGTCTCACTTTGTAGGTACCCTATGGCCCTGGCAGCCCTGTGGCCAATGGCTATGTGGACCCCAACCGCAGGTTCCAGGCAGGAGCCTGGATACAGCAGCACAGCCATGGATCACAGCCTGGAGCAGCACTAAGCTACCTGGACAGAGACTGAAACCACTTAGCAATGCCTAGGGCCCTGGCAGACAACGTGGGCTCCAAAAAACTAAGCTTTAATATGGCACAGAACCTCTGGACATTGGCCCTATTTCTGGCTCTGACTGTCCATGGAGGATGGGCAGAGATGGGGGGATGTTGGGAACCCAAGGAGGGCACTGTTTTGATTTTGCATCTGATGCTAAAAATAAACCGTATCATCAGACCTCATTTCCCCTTGTGGGTTCCTGGAATGCCATGCTTGTGACAGCATAAGAGTCCCACTTCCAATGCAACCATCAGTCCAAAGTGTGGCAGCAAAAACAAGGAATCAGTAAATTATCTGACTCACCTCTCAATGTGGCAAATTATATTGAGAACCATTTAATGAAGTTGTTAGACAAAGAAAAAAGAAAACTGTAGATTTAAGAAAATCAGAATATAAAAAATAGGCACTAATGGTATCCAAATAAACTAAAAAATATGAACAAAAGAAAGAATAATCATAGTAAACATTTTCCTTTCAGCAGTGATCAATACTTATCAAATACATGTACTTACTGACTAGCTGTAATGCCATATTGGGAGGATGGGGAGAAAAAAGAGAAGTGGAAAGAAAATGCAAGGTAAATAGCTTTAAGAGAGTTAAAATTTCCATATACGATAAGACGAATATTTAAAATCTAAAACTGGTAAAAATAATAGCTGGCATTATTTAAAGGGTTGCCTCTGGGGAGCAGGATAAATTTGACTGTTGGAAGCTTAATGAATCTGGATTAGCCTTGTAGCAGTAGTACTTGATTTTTTTAAGTCTACAAGTATATTGATTAAAATAATTATTAAAACTAGCCCCCAGATAGCTAAGTGGGGAATCCCTCACTGTGGTCTAAACAAAATTATCCCATCGTAGATATTGGCATACCTCTTCTGTTGAAACTGGGTCCCCATCACTTTTCCAACGCAATCACTTTTTTTTTTTTTTTTTACTTTTATCTAGATTTCTAAAACTAGATTTGCTTTAGGCATTACTTCTGCTTCCTTGATTCTGGGCAGATTGTATGTGCCCACGTGTGTGTGTGCAAATAAAAGAAAAATATTATATATGTTTGTACATTTTGCTAGGTGGCTTTGTTCACATAATGGGATAGTGTATAGATTGTTACATATAAGCACATCAGAGTCAATCATGTTTATAAAGAGTAACTGACATTTGAGTGTGAATATATCTTAATTCACCTTGCATTACTTCATCTATAGATAACTTTAGTTTTTTCATGTAAAATCTTTTCAGGTTGCTGCAGTTAACTCATTCATCTTGCTATGCATCACAAATATTAATGTTACAATTTCTAGGTGTAGAATTGTTGGTTAAAGGACA
Organism: Eptesicus fuscus; assembly: GCF_027574615.1. Lineage (NCBI taxonomy): Eukaryota > Metazoa > Chordata > Mammalia > Chiroptera > Vespertilionidae > Eptesicus > Eptesicus fuscus. Next base: position 9,019,248 of record NC_072487.1, on the reverse strand, counting down.
TGTGAATTTTAAAATTAGGTCATGCTTTCTAAATGCCATCTATATATATAAAAGCCTAATATGCAAATTTTCCCCCTGGGTGGGAATTCCACTGACCAGGAGCTTGACCGCATGCTATGACATACGCTGACCACCAGGAGGTGGCGTAGAATGAAGGAAAGCCCCGACCGGCAACCAGCAGCCAGGAAAAAGAGGTCCTGGCCAGCAGCTGGCAGCTGCTAGGGACCCTACCTGTGCACTGTGCACAAACTTTGTGCATTGGGCCTCTAGTTTATAAATAATTGTAACAGCCCACAAGCCTGCCTATTTCCTTATATCCTCACTGTTACTACAAACATGTAAATATATACCCAGCTGAGAGTTGAAAAGAGCATCTAATTTATTTTATATTTACTTATGAGTGAAGTTGTGATATTTTAAGTATGTTTATTGGCTATTTTAGTACCTATGAACTGTTGATTAATTTATTAGACTGTTCGAGTTTCACTACTTTCAGTGCCAACCTTATTAGATATCCAAGTACTGTATATAATATGCATTCTTTCTTGTGATTCTAAATTATTCTTTTTTCTTATTCACATAAATTTCTATCCCTATTTTTGCTTCAGTTCTGCACAGCTTTAACCCATATTTTTAGTTATATCATAATATCGAATGAGAAAAAAAAAGTACTTTCATTTTTCCTCTTTTCTGTCATGGCATGAAGTCTTTCATGAAATCATTAATATTGTGACTACATTTAATATTTTTAAACTCAAGTTTATGTGTGTGTTTTTGTATTAGCAGTGATTTGCCTTTGTACTTTTCTGACTGGTCCTGCATCAGTTCATTATGACCTGCAAGTCTCAGGAGGAGTAAAAAAGAGTGGGGTAAAAGTCAATACTATCTTAATAATTGAACAACCATAGTGTCTCCTATCAGCCAGCTAAACTATCATTACATATGCTCTGTCCTCCACTTTGGACTCAGACAAACATGGGTTTGAATTCCAGTTTGTAGCATTTAATAAGTTAGCAACAAAGGGGAAATGACAAAATCTTAAGACCAGGTTTTCTTATCAGTAAAAGGGATCTGTAATATATTTATTTTATTATTTATTTTTTAATGTTTAAATTATTTTTTGTAAAGATAGCTTTTATTTATTTTTTTATTTTGTTTTATTGTTTAAAATATTACAAATAGTAGTACATATGTCTCCTTTTTTCCCCATTGACCATGCTCCCAGCCTCCCCCCCTCCCCTTCTCCCTCGCTCCCTGCACATGCACTCACTCCCCTTCCCCAGTGTCTTGCGTCCAATGGTTATGCTTACTAGTATATGAATGCATACAAGTCCTTCGGTTGATCTCTTAACTCCACCCCCCAACCTGCCCCAGCCTTCCCACTATAGTTTGATGTCACTATTTTATTTATTTATTTTTAATATATTTTTATTGATTTCAGAGAGGAAGGGAAAGGGAGAGAGAGAGAGAAACATCAATGATGAGAGAGAATCATTGATCAGTTGCCTCCCGCACAACTCCCACTGGGGATGGAGCCGGCAACCCAGGTACAAGCCTCTGACCAGAATTAAACCTGGCACCCTTCAGTTTGAAGGCCAACACTCTAACCACCTAGATACACCTGCCAGGGCTATAATATCGTGCTTGTTAAACAATGTGTGTGTGTGTGAGGCAGTCTCAAGTACTGGCTAAGAGCGCGCATCTTGAAGACAAGCATCTTGAAGACAAACACCTTGGGTCAAATTCTAGTTTCTGCTCTTGTTACTCTGAGCTTATGTAAGTCACTAGGTCAAAATCTTATCTCTGATGACTTCTAGCTCTAATCCTGGTAAGGAATGTGTTCTCTAGGACCTTACTTTTCTCCTTTATAAATTGGGGATACAATTATAACTAAATGAATTAATAACTAAAAAAAGTATTTAAAGGAGGCCATGATGCTATTCAATAAATGTTAACTCCAGAACTATTTGGCATTTATGTGGTTGTGTGCCTTTTTCTTTTTAAAAATGATGCTTTTCCTTTTTTTTTAGAGAGAGAGAAGGGAGAGGGAGAAAGAGAGAAACATTTATGTGAGAGTAAATCATCGATTGGCTGCCTATTGCACACCCCCCTCCACCAGGAGCCAAGCCCAAAACCCGGATATGTGTCTGGGCATGGAAGCAGTAACCCTTCAATGCAAGGGACAGTGCCCAACCAACCCAGCCACACTGGCCAAGTCTATGTGGGTCTTTCTTAAACAAACAAAAAATCAACAAGTTAACTTCTACCTGGGACGGAAGGGCTTTGCCCTGCTGTGATCTTTACTGGTGAGCCCACTGTGCCAACACGCCCTGCTCCTGACACCCAGTAAGAAGGTGAATCTGTGATCTACAGGTTATTTGTCCTTGAAGCCTAAGAAGATCCCATGTGAGCAAAACCAATGGCCTAGGCCAGTGGTCGGCAAACTCATTAGTCAACAGAGCCAAATATCAACAGTACAAAGATCGAAATTTCTTTTGAGAGCCAAAGTTTTTAAACTTAAACTTCTTCTAATGCCACTTCTTCAAAATAGACTCACCCAGGCCATGGTATTTTGTGGAAGAGCCACACTCAAGGGGCCAAAGAGCAGCATGTGGCTCATGAGCCGCAGTTTGCCGACCATGGGCCTAGGCTCTAGAAGTTCCCATGACGTCCTAATAGTAACGCATATAAAGACTTCAAGTAAAACCCATTTGCTACATTATCTTTTTATATATTGGAGGATGAAGATGAGCATGACACACATTATACATTCTTCTATTTTTTCCAAATTCATTTTTAAGAGAATACATGTGTATATATGTGTGTGTGTGTGTGTGTGTGTGTGTGTGTGTGTGTGTGTGTATAAAACGGCAAAAAAAAAATATTGACTGGCCCCTGCATTTGGCCAGATTGAAGAGGTGGTATACATGAAACAATGGGATAAATAACAATTTGGATGTTTCAGATGTGTTTTTAGTCTGGCTTACTCTTAAAACTAATAAGAAATACAGAGTTACAAACAGCATGTAGAGGGTTGGGTCTGGCTACCGTTTCCTCCCTCATGTCTCATGGAGTTGTGCCAAAGTGTGGTTGGTGGTCTGACTTCACTAAATCCCAAAGCCTGTGGACTCCTATCAGCAAAGCACTAATCTGTGGATTCATCTCAGCACACAATTACTTCAACAATAATTGAAAATAAACCTTTTACCAGGCCACATACACCAGACTTAATGCTGGGAGTATAGACCTTGAATTTCTTGCTTTGCCTGAACAAGGTCACTCTCTTCTCTGCGTTCATGCTACAGTGACTAGAAGTTTCTGCTCGATTTTTAATGGCTGGTTTCCTGTGGCCAGGCCTGACCGCGGCTCACCGCAACCTCATGCTCCATTTCTCTGCCCCAGCACACAGTTTTAGTCGATGTGCTGCTTCGCAGTGAGAATCCAAATTAAATAACTAGAACCAAAGCCTGTGGACCATTAAAAGAAAAGAAAATACCGCTGAGTGTGCCTCCTACAGCTTTTCATAGTGCTGACCTCCAAACCTGACCCAGGAGAAATGAAATAGCCATCACTTTTTCTCCAAATGTTTCAGAACCCTGTGTGACTAAAAAGAGCTTTGTGAGAATTGATCTTGCCACAGCACTCACACCTGAGTATTACCTGAGATCATTTTGAAATCAAGGGTGGGCTTGAATCATTAAGGGAACATTACTATGGGATTTGGTTAATAGGGTAACTGAATAGCTGAACAAAGAACATATATACATGGTTAAAACAAGACTTTTTTTTTACATTTGCTAATGACCTTTCTACAGTCAAAACAATTTCCCCATTGCATTGGAGATTCATTTTAATTATGACTTCAGAATTTTCATATTTTAAAATATATTACTTAGGAATATTACTGAGAGTATCACATCAAAGTCCAAAAAAGAAACTATCATTAGATGGAACAAAATAACCACTCTAAATTTAAAATAAATGATCTCCTACAAGTATTATTATTATGGCAATTTTTTGATCAGCTGAATGTATATAGGACAAACATTAAGAGCTGCACAACAATGCTATCAACCTATTTGTGAAAAGTTATTCCATAATGTGCACATAAAGTCAAAAATCTTAGAAAAATGGTCCAAAGTCACTCTTGAAATAGAAAATAAAATAAAATAAATCTGAAAAATTTTATAAGAAAAATGTCTCACAAAATTAAGGGGGGAAATATAAGCAGTTGGAAAGAAGAAATGACTCCAAAGTCTAATAAGAACTTGCTTTCAGTCACCTGACTCCTTTCTCCACATGTCTCCTTCATTCTTCTCTTTCGTCACCTATATTTAAAATATTTTCCAAACCACATGGTTAAAGAGGTTATCACTACTTCTAAATTATGCTGGTTACAAAAACAGAAACCAAGAGAAAAAGATAATTGATTTAATTTGGACCAGAGAGTGTTGGAGTGTACTACTAAAAAAGGAAAAATAATTCAGGGCAGATAATGATTAATGGAAAGAGAAAACAATAGATATACACCATTTTATTATTATGGACCTCCTTTTTGCCTCTAACCTCATTTGTCATCTCTACTATATCCTCCAGACAACCCCTGACTCCCAACAAAAACCTAGCTTCTATATTTTAAAACAAAAAATAATTAGGACTAAATCTATCCATTGTGTTTGATCTTATTTTTAGAATACCAAGTTTCTTCTGCAGAAGTCTCTCCTTGTTTTAAGGTGCAGTAACCTGAAAGATATTAAAATATCACTGGCATAGTCACATGATTCGGTGAATTTTATAGTGCAAAGGTCCACATCTTTTAAAGTATATTTTATTGATTTCAGAGAGGAAGGAGCGGGAGAGAGAGATAGAAACATCAATGAAATCAATGAATTATTGAGTAGCTACTTTCTGCACAACCCACGTTGGAGACTGAGCCCTCAACTGGGGCATGTGCCCTGACTGGGAATCAACCATGACCTCCTTGTTTATAGGTCAGTGCTCAACCACTGAACCATGCTGGCTGGGCCAACATCTTTTAAACAAAACATGGCAGACACTTCCCAGATTCCATGACTTGAGTTTCCAAATATACTGGAAAGGGAACCAAAACAAAGATTTCTCTCTATACAACCTGTATGTATATTTGTAGAGTCCCTTCTAGTGGCTGTTACCACTGCTCTGAATACCTCCTTCATTGAAGATCCAGAATTATCTCTTCTTATGAAAAACTCCTTTATATATTTTTAAAACATGAAGGTGATTTCTTTTCAGGATTACAAATCTGATTAATATCTGGAATACATAAGCGATGCTTTGGTGGAGGGACTAGGGTGGTGTTAGGAGAGTTGTAGGGAGTTTCTAAAGGGCTGATCAATGGAGAATCAGAAAGCAATCTAATTGAATATGCTGGTGTTTATCAAGAGTAACTCCATTTATGTTTCCTTAATCACATTTACACAAATAAAAGAAGGGTTTCAGAACTTCCCTTAAGACTCCGTGAAGAATTAATAGAATATCAAACCCTTAAAATGTTAGGGCTATTAAATCAAATACACCTGCCAAGAGATTTACAAAAAGCCTCTTGGAGGTGACTGATGTTATCAACACATGGAAATTCAGTAAGACGAGTTACGGGTCTGCTCTGGGCATTGTTATATGCACAGTACCTGGCCTGTACTCAGGTAAATAGTATATATTTAATGAAATATGTCAAACAAACAAAGGACACGAGAGGGACAGTTAAAATAAATGTAATGAGGGAGAACAGTGACTGAAGAATCCACTCATTAAATGGAAGCTTCATTTATAATTATAGTTCCTAGAGCTAGCCTCTGAAGGGTAGATTCCTGGGCCTGGAAGCAGAGCAAGCATGATTTACTTGAAAAGGCAAACCTATGTTTTCCTGTGACTTTCTGAGGCACTCAGGTGTGAAACAGGGAACATTGTGGACTGGAATAGCAGTGACTATGTTTTGGCTCCCCCTAGGGTATGAACTGGGATGTCAAACTGCCAGTGGTCCTGAGTTCTGGGGGGTGGTGTGTGTGCGTATCGGCGGGGGGGGAGGGGGCGTGAATGTCTATTGAGGTGTAAAATAAAATGTGTGAACATAATACAATAGTTGATAAACCCTGGGTTGCTGTGGTAAGAGAATTTAATGCTATTATACAAGCAATATGAAGCATGATGGCTTGAGATTCTCCACAAAGGAAGATTTTTAAATGTGACTCAACTGGGAAGTTTCTTATCCTCTCTCAACACTACAGTAGCCGATGAAGGTGAGGATTCCAATACAATAAAAACAGCTTTAACCCCTGGCCGGTGTGGCTGAGTTAGTTGAGCGTCATCCCATGCACTGAAGGGCTGCCAGTTCGATTCCTAGTCAGGGCACATGCCTGCATTGCAGGTTGGACCCCAGTAGGGAGCATGTAGGAAGCAGCCCATGGATGTTTCTCTCTCTTATTTATGTTTCTCTCTCTCTCCCTTTCCCTTCCTCTCTCTCTAAATTCAATAAAAACATATTTTAAAAAACAGCTTTATGAGAATCATAAAAAACAAAGACGCGTAAGAAAGACAGCAAATTCATTAAATGCTATTAGCCCTTTTCATTTCGAATTCTAAAAAAAAACACATAGTATTTAACAAAAGTAACTGAATTACTCCTACTTATGTATTAGGTTATTTGTTAAGTTAATTTGTTACTTTTATTATTTAATCTTAGCAACGCTGCTTGACAAGTATTAATATCTACAGCAGCATAATTCAATATGTTTTAACACACACTTGTTTTTGTATTATAAAGGTTGAGTGTTTTGAACTCAGATCTTTTATATCAGAGCCAGTATTTTCTTCCAAATGTGTGGTTGAGATTTACAGTTGGGACAACTACCTTTTCTCAAACAGGCCCTGATGGGTCTTTAGGCACTTTCTAAGCTCATTTAGTTGAGGACTTTTGTATTTTGCTTTATTTATGTTACAAATACATTTAATTTCCAGTTCAAAGATCTTTTACCAAAAAAAAAAGATGAAGAAAGCAAACTAATTGTCAATTTGATTTTCATGGCCTCTATCTGCAATCTGATTTTTTTTTTTTTAATTTGGTATGGCAGTTACATAATATTTTAGAAACTGTTCTTAGTAAGGCTACTTATTGCCAGTTTCCATAGGGAGTTACTTTTTAATATAACTGGTATAAAATATCATGTGGACTCTTTCTAAGGAAGAGAGTTAAGTATTATTGTAAAATATCTCTAAGATTCAGAATGATTTATAGAGATAGTGCGTATCTGTTGGTTGACTTTTAAGCTTACCAGTCTCCTTCCCTTTTCTCAAACTGTAGCTCATTTTCATTGAGACTCATTGAAAACTGACTGTACTCAAGCTCCAAATTCTAGTCCATGTGAATTTAGCTAAGACTGTCAGCAAATTCCTGGCTCAAGTGAATCAGTTAGGGCTGGAAGTGTGACTTTTGCCAATGCAATGAGAGTGAATGCCAGGACTTTGTGTAGGAGTTGTAAGATCTACCCAAGAAATCTCTGTTTATGTGAACCATCCATTACTTGCAAGCAAGCATCTGAACTGATTGAGAATTTCCTTCAGGGAAATAAGGATTGGCCGTAAAAGACCTAATTAAACTAAGAAGGTAGGACAAGAGTGGTTGGGATCCCTCCTTCTCTCCTCCTCAGCAGCAGAGGCTGTCAGTCTTTATGTGCTGGTACCGCAGCTGTCAATCTGTGATGTACTGTACCTGGAGACTCAGATTTTTTATCTATTGAGCCTGCAAAATTAGGCTTGAGGGAGGGAAATGTCATAATGTCTGAATGTGTTGGCTAATTCTGCAGCTTTAGGTAAGATCCTGAAAGATACTAGGCTTTTGGATTTTGTCCCTTGAAGTCAGCCCACCTGAAAGTAGAAAATAAAATTAAAAAAAAAAAATAGAGCTTTTGCAGAAGAAGCTCCTTTTGATTGTGGCCGAAATAAAGAATGACCAAAATTCTGAATATCTATAGCTTCACTGGGTTGGAAAAGGCAAATTTTACACATAAAATCAAAGTTAGGGCAATGTTGTGTCAGCTAGCTTTCAGTGGGTGGAAGACTTGACAGGAAGTAAGATCAGAGCCTAAGGGGAACCTGACACCACTTCCTGTCTACAAACCCACACCAGCATTTCCAAGTTGTGACCTGATTATAAAGAGAAAGAAGGGGGAGGGGAGAGAGAGGGGAGCAGGGAGAGGGAATGGGAGTGGGAAGGAAAAATGATAATGACTTTGGGAGACATACTGAAGGCAGGCACTGTTTTAGCAGTTCCTAACCCCACCCAAGGTGTTGACTAGGAGATTTTGAATGGCAGGCTCCAGTACAGGCTTGGGCAGGGCTATGAGACCCAGGCAGCTCCTTTGCTTACCCAAATTCACAGGCCTGAATCCAGGTTCCAATGTTATCTTTAAATGAAGTCTTCCTACCTATGGTTTCTAGTACATATCACTGTTTCAAATCAGAGAGATGTGAATCTTATTACAATTTCAAATATATAGTTTTTAAAATAGAGACTCTAATTCTGCCAAATAAATGCCTGTGATTGTTCATCTCCTGACTGACGCCAGACTTTGTCCTAAGAGGAAGACAGTGACTAGGGTCCATTAGTTCCTGATAGAAATGGTCTCCATTCAATGCGCCTAGATGCCATCATGAAGGATAATGTAGTATAAGGGAGAGTGCCTGAGAACAAACTAAACCTGTAGCAGCAAAGGAACTCCCTCCACAGCAGGTAATACAGACTCGAATCCTAATAAACAGGACGCTAGAAGCTCCATGGATGAGACACAGACTGCATTGTTTCTATTCTCTCTTGAATGTATTGTTTCCATTCTCCTGTTTTGAACTGGAAGTTTTATTGCAGTTGTTGTTGCTGTTGTTGTTGTTATTATTATTATTATTATTATTATTATTATTATTATTATTTTGCTGTTATTGACAACCAAATATGTCCTAATTGTTTCATAAACTTAACTAATAAAGAGTTTAATTCAGAAGGCCTTTGTGAGGTAACCAAATCTTTACATTATTCTTGAGGGAAAGAACTGGGACATATTTTTTTTATGGTGATTTCAGATTTCACTGCAAAATACTTTTGGTGCACAGATTTGTGCACAGGGCTACTAGTATTAAATAACATTAATGCATATATTTAATTTGCAATTTTTAATACCAAGACTGTATAGGCATAAAATCTTCATGTTCTTACGTTGTGGCAGTTTTTATTCTCTCTGTGTTAAAGCCATTATCAAGTAATATACAAGATTTCTGTACTTCATAAAGTAAAGAAAGGTGGAAACCTGTGATTCTTTGTCATACATTTTTCTGGGGAAGTATTACCCAATGTGTATTCTGAGAAGCAATAGAAATATAATCATTCCTCAAAATATGGGAGACCCTTTCATAAAATAAATTTGAGTAACATTGCATACACTTCACTTCTTTTGTGTAGCATAGCCATACTAAATAATCTATTAAATCTGTTTAGAAGTCTTAATTTTTAAAAAGTTATCAAGTTTCAATAAACTAAATTTTTTAAATTATTCATTATAATTTATTTGTTTACTATTGAGTTCCTTTGAAGTATTTTTTTAATTTTTAAAATTATAGACTATAGATTCAGAGGTGTAGATGTACATATGAAACGAAAAAAGAACATCATAATTCCATATACTCATTACAGATCACTCTTAAAGAACATGGAAATTAAAGAAGACAAGTATAATATATAGCATATAATTCAAAATAAAAAGTAATTATAACACATTTTATAAAGTAAAATGTTCCACAAAGTAGAAATGATTATAAAAGTTGCAAATTAGAAATAATATATGTACCCCTATGCTCATAGCAACATTATTTATAATAGCCAAGATTTGGAAACAGCCCAAGTGCCCATCAGTGGATGAGTGACTACAAAAGCTGTGGTACATCTACACAATGGAATACTATGAGGCTGTAAAAAAAGAATGAACTCTTACCTTCATGACAGCATGGATAGACCTGGAGAGTGTTTTGCTAAGCAAAATAACCCAATCAGAGCAAAACAAATACCATACAATCTCACTAATGTGTAGAATCTAATGAACAAAACAAACTGACTAACAAAATAGAACCAGAAGCATGGATACATGGAACAGACATAAATGTCAGAGGGGAGGAGTGTGGTGGGAGACTGGATAAAAGAAGATGAAGAGATTAGCCAAAGAACATATATGCATAACCCATGGACACAGACAACAGTGTTATAAAGGCCAGGGAAGGGGGCAGGCTGGGGCTGGGTAGAGGTGGGCAAAGGGTGGGAAAATGAGGGACTTCTGTAATAATGTCAGCAATAAAAAATAAATTTAAAAATTGCAAATTAAATATATGCATTAATGTTATTTAGTACAAGTAGCCCTGCGCACAAATCCGTGCACTAGTAGGTCGCTGCTGCCCTCCTGTAGCTCCCTCTGACCCCCTTCATAGCTTGCTGACCTGCCCCCTCCTGTAGCTCTCTGCCTCCCACTTGCTTCCTGCCCTGCCTTGTCCTGTAGCTCTCCACAGCCTGCTTGTAGTTCATTGCCCCACCCTCCTGCAGATCTGTGATCTGGTTGTTACGCAGTTGGTCGTTACACCTCATGGCATAAGGGATAATGAGCACATTCCTCTTTATTATATAGGACTAGAGGCCCGGTGCATGAAATTCATGCACAGGAGGGGTCCCTCAGCCCGGCCTGCACCCTCTCCAATCCAGGACCCCTCTCGAAATCTGGGACTGCTGGCTCCTAACCTCTCACCTGCCTGCCTGCCTGATTGCCCCTAACCACTCTGCCTGCCTGATGCCCCTATCTGCTTCCCTGCCAGCCTGATTGCCCCTAACGACCTCTGCCTGCCTGCCTGCCTGATTGCCCCAACCTCTCTGCCTGCCTGCCTGATCACCCCTAATCTCCTCTGCCTGCTGGCCTCATCACCCCTAACTGCTCTCCTGCCAGCTGGATCACCTCTAACTGCTCCCCTGCCTGCCGGATAACCCCTAACTGCCTCTGCCTGCCAGCCTGATTGACCCTAACTGCCCTCCTCTGCCAGCCTGGTTGCCCCTAAGTGCCCTCCCTTGCCAGCCTGATCACCCCTAACAGCCCCAGCCTTGGCCCCTGCCACCGTGGCTTTGTCCAGAAGGATGTCCGAATGGATGTCTGAAAGATGTCTGGTCTAATTAGCATATTACCCTTTTGTTAGTATAAATCATTTGTCAATTAGAACTATTTGCTAGTGTAAAGTAATGTGAGTTTCATTTAGACTTCTGAAATAAATTTATATGGAATAATTTCCTTAGAGTAAAAAGACTAATTCTCTCTCCAAATTTAACTGTTGAAACATATTTCTTACCTTTTAATATTTTATAGTAACCTATACTTAAAATGAAAGCTAATATATAAAACAACTAGAATTGTTGGGGAAGGCTCTGAGACAATGCTTGACAGTGAAATTATTCCTTTTCTATCTAAGCTACTACAGCACAAAGAACAGCATTTTAAAATAGAAATTTCATAGCAGATATTTACTTTTTGAAAGTCTTACCTTTTGTAATCCCCAAATCATGTGTTTGGCATTAGTAAGTAGCAATAGAAAGATCTTTGCCAAAACCAGTTTGGCTCAGTGGATAGAGCGTCGGCCTGTGGACTGAGAGGTCCCGGGTTCGATTCCGGTCAGGGGCATGTACCTTGGTTGCGGGCATGTCCCCAGTAGGGGGTGTGCAAGAGGCAGCTGATCGATGTTTCTCTCTCATCGATGTTTCTAACTCTCTATCCCTCTCTCTTCCTCTCTGTGAAAAAAATCAATAAAAATATATTTTAAAAAAAGAAAAAAAAAAGAAAAGAAAGATCTTTAATCTTAGAAACACTTATGGTTGTCAGTATAAAGGCTAAACTTTAAAAATACTGGGCTTCAATAGCTACAAGTGACCGATTTCATAACTCATTTTATTTGGCAAATCTACTAATAATGACCAAGTTAATCACTGATTAATATAGAAGTGCAGTTGCCATGGTTGAAAATCATCATTATCATGAACCTAAATGAGACTAATCATAACCTAAGAGAGGGATTTGTAGTTTATGCCAGACTTTGCTCAAGTTTATACATATAATGAGCTAAATGCTTTATATGTGTTATCATTTTAACCCCTCTAATTGGTTTCCTATTTAGGCCTAATATTTCATCTGACCAAATTGGTATTAAGATTACTTAAAATGTGAGCATACACTGGAAAATATTCAATTAATAAATTATGTAATCTTGATTTAGCATTTCTAATACTAAATAACTCAATAAAAAGGTAAAAAAGAAAACAATGAATGTTCCATACAGAAAAAAAAAGAAATCTGGGTTACTTTCTGAAGTAAATGTTAATTATAGGGACAAAGATTATGTTAGTGTGCAAATGTGAAGAATAGGAAACTTGCTGGACAAACATGAAGAGAAACACAACAACTCCAAGGCTAGAGAATCCCAGGATACATAATGAAATACTATTGACTAATTGACGAGTCTGGGAAGTAACACCAACTCTGCAGGTGGGAAGGGGCTGATGAAATTCTGAGCTTAAGAAATGGACATAATGTTCTCAGACAAAGCCAATTAGCTGAAACCAATATGGCTGACTTGATTTCCTCATCAGTGTCCAAATCAATCAGATTCAGATCTGTCTCAATACCTGCATTCCTTCTATGTAAAAACGTGTTGTCCCAGAAGTGATTTTAAAATTACTAAGTTTGCTTTAAGAAATGCTCATTTTATTTCATTTGCTGTTTCCTGGATCACATGTACATCCTAATAAGCCCTAGTGATTAGAAGGATCATGCCTCTCTGTAGGACTGAGGAACATAGGTAATTGAAAATCTTACCTGATATCTCTTTTGACTACTTCACTTCAATTAATAGTTCTTGGCTGTAGTTATCTAGAATGTTACACATATTAATCTTACTTTTACTAGACTACCAAATACAACCAAACAAGAAAGTCAGAGGAAGTGTTAAGATCTGTCACTCAAAATAATCTTTGAAACATCTATATAAATTCATGTCACATTGCAGAACATATCTTATTATTTCATGTTGTATATCAGTCATTCTCAATTACTTATATAGCCTAATGTTAAAATAATACATTCTAGTTTTACTGAGAAAAGGAATTTGAATTGAGTCTATTCCACAGACAATTTCACTTTAATGTTACTGTCTTCCTCTTATAACTGCAACATGCATGCATCTGCTTCAGCTACTCCATAGAGCACCGGCTTTCTGCTTCTGTGCTTTTCTGATGCCGCAGAGTGGGGTGCCTCTGGAAACTCCCCCTACACTCACACAGGCACAAAGTAGTGAGAGGTACAAAGGAGACGGGTGGGATCTTCCTTTCATGAAGAATGGGTGTAGGAATACATGTTCAGTCCCACACACAAGCCATTTGAAATTTCTTCTGTATAGGTCTTTAGAAGATCCCGACAAGATGGGGCACAGTTGTCCACAGAGGTAAACATTTGAGAAGGCACTGCCCTGCCAGAGTGGCTCAATAGTTGAGCGCTGACCTAGACCTATGAACCAGGAGGTCAGGGTTCGATTTCTGGTCAGGGCACATGGGTTGCCAGTAGGGGGCATGCAGGAGGCATCCAATCAATGATTCTTACTCATCATTGATCTCTCTCTCTCTCTCTCTCTCTCTCTCTCTCTCTCTCTCTCTCTTCCCCCCTTTCCTCTCTGAAATCAATAAAAAAATGGCACTGTTATGCCTCTTTTATTTTTTAATTATTCCCAGTCCTTCATTTTTTATTTCTTGAGATAACTTTCCAAAATAAGTTTACTTATACATAAGCTTGTCTCAGATTCTGCTTTCTTAAGAGAACTAGGCTAAGACAGTTAGTATCCTGAGAGACAGAGTGGGGCAAATAAGTGAGCATCTTTACCTACAAAATATTGGCTGGACAGCCTTTCTTTTATTTGAGCATCTACCTTTTTAGCAAATAGTATACGGTCCTCCCATCAAATTAAAAAAGTATCACAGTGACTTCTGAGATTTGGCTTTTAATGATTTCAAACCCACTGCTTAAGGGAGATGAGGGATGGTAGAGGCAGCTACTCAGATAAATGCAGGGCGAGTTTGTTGAGGGAGAGTATTGGACAAGTTACTGCATCTTTGGTCTCCTCAGAATTGTATTATATATATAACACATATGCATACATATATAATCTCCTTGGTATTACTTTGCTTTGATTTTTGCATAACACTTTGTGGAAAGACAAAAATAACACTACCGTTTACAAAGACATCTGTGGAGAAGGTACGCACCGTTTGTTCTGACTGAAACAATCAAGCACAGACGTGTTGCTTCGTAATGTACCCAATTTGAAGAAAACTGTGTTTGCCAGAAACCAAAGACTTTTGTCTTCTCATTGCCCTCATAACTCACGTGGAAAATATCTGTAAGGCAATTGACAACTAGGTATGGACATCAACTTTACTTTCGGTTTAAGATCTGAAAGGGATGTGCCAACTTGCCAGTGAGCAGTGTAGAGCACTCACCTGGTGGTAACTCCCCACTGTTCATTGGTGCAGTTAGAATATTCTGTTGCTCCTCCTGGAGGGTAACTTATGGCCTAGAAACAACTCAGTTAGTCCAGAACAAGCAAACACATAAAATCCATAAAAAAAAACACAACATATCATTTATATAACTAGTCTGTGACAAGACTTATTGCTTTAACTGCACCCTGACATCACTGGCCTCCCGTGAGATAACTCTCGCTCTTGGTCTCTGAGTGATGGGGTCCTGCCTTCCACTGTGGTGTAGCCCATCCTTGTGGTCTTGGGGCATGAAGCACGGATTCCCACTGTTCGCTGATATATGTTCTCTGATCTCTCCTATGGCCTCGGGACACAAGGTCCAAACACAGCCTCACCGTGGACTGCATCTGGTTTGTGTGTTGTTGTTGTTGTTTTTTTTTTTAATTTCACATTTTTTAACACATTCAACTCCTAGTTGTCTTTCCCATAGAATTCTGGGTATGCCATTATCCCAGGCACATAAATGTCACTATTAATTATGTACCTCCTGTTTGCCCCTCTTTTTTGAAGGAGCACCTGCATTTTCTAGGACTCTGTCCTAAGAAATACACATAAGCATCCTTTATTTCCATTACGAGCATCTTTATTTATAAATAAAAAGAACCTTGGTTTTCAAAAAACAGTTTATGTTACTCACTAAAGGTCAAAATTGAATTTTCTTCTAGACTGAGACAAATTTTTCTGTGAGGCAATAATAGTCATGGCATAGTTTTCATGTTGGATGTCTTGTAGGGAAAACAAGTATTAAATAGAAATGGACAATCTTTCAGACTATCCTGACACAGGTGCTAGAAATGCGTTCATGCTGGAAACATATTACTGCACAAGATAAGCACAGTTTCTCATAGAGATTTAAATTTATCTTGTGTTACTTCTGGTTGTCAAAGGAAGAAAAGCCCCTTCCATTGTACACTGAAAATTAACAGTGATAATGCATGTTATATAACTGGTGGTATATTGAACACTAGACATATGATTAAAGGTGAGTTTGTGTTCAATGGGATAATAAAATTAAAATTATCTTTTGTTTTCATTAGTTCTTATTCCTGATTAAAAAGCACTTGATAGAAAAATATATACATGCATATATTTAGGTATATCTATTTCTAGTAATAGAATGAAAGACTCAATGTATTTGCTTCTTTATCTTTGTGCTCACACTTTTGATATATATAGAAAACATTTCAAGGACAGTAGAATAATGAGTAATGTGAATAGCAATGACCTTAATTTTTTTAATAAAAATATTGAGTAACAATGACTCTTGTTTTATGATGTGACTCTAAGAAGTATGTCAATATTCCTTCTTAATGTTACTAAAAGCCTGAAAGTAAGCACTTTAAATGTTGAGAGATTTATCTCTATACATACAATAGTCCCCAATTTATCAGTGCAGTTATTATGTAATCTATAAAACTGGACAGGTTATGAACTGGATACATAAATTATAGTGTAATATTCAATGTAATATTCAGCTGTTATAAAAATAAATCTGATTTATAAGTTTAAGTCAGCCAGAGAAAGATATTTAATACTAAATGAAGATGGAATTAGTAATGTGAGTGGTGATACATATGACATGTAGTAAATTTTATATTCACATATCAATGTTAAAAGTTTCATTACTCTTTCTTATACTGTGATAAATACTAGAACTACAATAGACTCTTAGATTATGGTATTTTTAAATTGCCGCCTTTAGAATACCATCTCCTTCTTTAAATGTGTAAATCATTATTATTATCAGTATTATTATTATCTGAGTGATTTGCTACCTTCTTAAAAAACAAGGCATTATGTGTACCACCATGTTGCTCCACTTACTAGTTTTTAAAAATAGATTTAAAAATAAATAATTTACAAACACATTTTATTTGTAACACTCATTCTCATCAAGCCACAGACCCAGTTATCTATGGCACTTTCCCAGGTGACACATTGAGTGTCCTTGTCTATGGACACCTGTTGGCAGCCCAGCCACTTGCTTTTTATTGACACTTATTTAATACATTGCAAAGCCACTGTTTTTCTGGCAATGAAGTCCACATAATTTCAGTCCTTTTTATTGGGGCAACTTAAAAATAGTACAAAGAGAAAAAAATACTTCTCTGAGATGGAAGTTGAGGTCTATGATTCAAAATCATTGAATTAAAATCTTTCACAGATTTATTGAGGATAAAGACAGTTTGATAAGGCCTTTATGCTGCTGCCGCGTAGCTTTCATCAAAATGATCCTACTGTTTTCTCTAAAGGGAATGAGTAAGAATGACTAGGACAACAGACATCTATATACACAAATGTACAATCTGATGTTGTTTCCTCATTAACTGTGAGTTATACTCTTCCAGGAGCTTTTCTCAAGGTTATGACTAATTGCAGAGAGAACTCTCCTCTGACAATAACTATTGGCGAGAAGTACAGAAAGAAGTACATGATTTTATTACCACAGAGAAGCTCCGCTCCCCTTTTGATATGCAGATGGGTGAGTAATTAAGTAAGATTTAAATGTTTTTTTCTTCCACATTTATAACTGTCAAATAAAATTTCAAAACATAGTTTAATTCTGACTTTTTTTTTTTAAAGGAAAAGTGAACCAAGTAAATATTGACTCAAAGCAGGAGGTATGATGGCTTTAAAGGCTTGACCTACATTACATAACTTCAAGCTTTTTTTCTTTCTATGTTTTACTGAATGTCTAAATCAAAAGTATCAATCTCTTGGTGTGCCTATACCATGGAATCAAACATTTCCATTCTTACAAATGGAGCTAAGCCCGCTGTGGTGCTGCTTACCACATGAGCTTTTATCCACACAGGTCCTCGGGAAATCTCAGCAGGCCCACTGCTCTCCAGTTTAGGCCAGGGCCTCTGCAGATTAATTGGTAAACTATCAGAAGTCTATTTTGACTCCCCAGGCACACTGAGGGTGAATAAACTCTCTATAAAAATAGACCCCTGCCTTCTTCAGTTTCAGCAAGGGGCAGGTAGGGGACAGTGTGACAGCCAAGAGTCATTTCTTCACATGCATATCAAACACAGATCATCCACTGAAGTAAGCTGGGGTTGAGCTATGAGAAGTCAAGAGCTGGGTGCAAAAAGAATCAAAGCAATAGCACTTAAAATAATGCTCACTTACATTAAAACAGTAGCAAGGACATTTAATTAATACATTCCTTAAAAAAGAGCAAGGTGGCCCTGGCTGGTGTGGCTCAGTTGGTTGGAGCTCCTCCTGTACAGGGAAAGGTCACAGGTTCGATTCCCAGTCAGGGAACATACCAGGTTGCAGGTTTGAACCGCAGTGGAGGCATGTACTATTGATGTTTCTCTCTCACATCAAAGTTTCTTTCTCTCTCTCCCTTCCTCTCTCTTTAAAACCAAAATTATAAAGCAAGGTAGAACCTCATTTTAATGAGTCAGATTAATAAATTTTCTTTAATGAATATTGCATATTAAGTATAATATATTATTGGTCTATATTATGTACCATAGATGTGCTGAAAATGAAAACTCCATAGAAGCATGAGTAATGAAATCTGGTCGGTCATAACAACTGATAGAGAAATTCCATCTTAGCAATGATATATGTGGAGTAATGAAGAAAAAAACCGCAATAAAATGACAACCTAGACAGAACTGACCAGATGCTGGAAGCAGATGGAAAACTTATAGTGAAGTACTAAAAGGGCAGGTTTATGATGCCACAGCTGGTGATTAAAATATCTCAGTACCTAATCAAGCAACAGCATCTGGCCCACTGTTATTCAGAGATTTTCAAACAGTAAGAGCCACAATATAATTTAATAATCAAAATTGAATTTGCAAAGTTAGCCAATGAGTAGAAACTCCAAAGACCCTGCCACAGTATCTCTCAACTTTTCAAAACAAGAAAAAGAAAAGACTAAAACTTGCTTTTTGATCATTAAACTTCTTATATTGTGGAACTGAAGTTGGATGCAAGTTTAATCAAACTCAGTGGGCACCGTTAGAAGGGCAATAAACAAATGATTGCATAAATAAAAACAAACTCGAGTTCCCCTCCAATTATCTAAGGACAAAATAAAGACAAAGTGTCACTTGGGTAATTGGCAACAACATAGAGCAAAAAAACATATTCATATTTAATTTGAAAAAGTTATGGTGGTCATAATTTCTTCTAACTCCATTTTTATTTATTTATCTTCTATTTATTTGAATACAAAATGTGAAGAAGGGAGTTAATGACTCAGTGATATTTAACATAAGGGAAACCGACATGCAAAAACATTTTTATTTTGGAAAATCAAAATTAATTATTTCACTAAGTAATATTATATCCTTAAATGTAAGAAAATAATATCATATCAATTATATTACAACTCTCCTTAAATCTTGCTAGATTTCTCAGCTGACTCAAAGCTTATATCCAAAGGCGTTAAGTGTTATATAAAAACCCTTGTTCTGTTTGCAGCCTTGCTACTTACCCTCAGCAACCAACACATCCTCTCATGATTGCTAAATTTGGCATGTGTTACATTACCTATAAATGTCTAAGAATAGCATCATCTTCCATTTGTTCATACTGCTATTCATAATATCTAAACTTTTCCCATTTCTATTTGCTTTATAATCTCTACTCTTCATGTTAAAAGCGCAAATTTATTTACTGAGAAAATCCCAGGAGGGGTTAATGACCCCTTATTTTGTTTCAATTCCATCACTTGTCACACATCATTGACCTTATTTAAATGCATATTATTGCCTAGAGATTATTACAGCATTAATAACTTGTAATTTTAAACAAAGTATTGTATTTCAAAAACTTAGGTCATGGCCTGATATACACTATGCATACAATGAATAAATAATATTATAAGGGGAAGTTGCATGTAAGAATATATTAGAGATAATTCTGACCAACTAAACTTCTTTCTTTACTTGGCATAAAACCAAGTTTTAGTGTGATTGTATTAAATAAACTTCATTGTGTTTTGTTTCTCTTTATCATTACCTCTGAGATACCCATTATCTTATAACATAAAAAATTAACTTATAAAAAATTATAGTTTACAATTATCTTTTTTAATTTTCTTTTTAAAAATGTATCTTTATTGTTGAAAGTATTATAGATGTCCCGTTTTTTCCTTCCATTAACCCCTTTCACTTCTTTTTAAACATAAGACTAAAACTTGATGTTTCCAGAAACACTTTATTATTTGCGGGGGGGGGGGGGGGGGGAGCTGAATTTCTTAAAAAACTCCCATCTCTGATTTGATTGACTCACCTGATAGGCAGCTCTCCCTCCCTATCACATGAAGAAAAAGAAACACATTACTGACTTACAGACTCGACACTGATAAAAGTTGCTGCAGTGTCTCCGATGCTGACAGTAATTTTCAGTTTTCTTCCAACAAGCTCTCAGTCCCTATGTGTAATTAATCTAAGTAATATTGAGCTGTTTCCAGGGTCCTGCTAGGCAGTGGCCATCTTGTCATGACCCATATATGTGTTATTTGGACTCCTATGTCTCAGAAAATACCAAAGGAAAGACTAGGTAAGGTAGTAGGTATTGATGACATAAATTAAAAGTGACCATGGAATGGCAAGTTTTAGGCTCTATATGAAAACAAATCAAAAAATCAAGAGAGGTAAATATCAACAGCAATCTAAGATAACTCCAACCTGAACAAATAAGATAGCCAAAAGGAGGAGAAGTGCGGATGTGGGGGCCACGAGAACTGGTACAAGGCTAAGGTCCCACAGTGGGAAAGGCACAGTAAGGGAATATAACACCTCAGACAAAGAGCTACAGCTTATACAAAGAGACTCAGAGACAAAGAGACTCAGCAGATTACAGGTTATAGATTTTGGATATTTTCCCATTAGCGGGTGGAGAGGAGAGAGAGAGAGAGAGAGAGAGAGAGAGAGAGAGAGAGCAGGCTTTCCCCATTTAGGGGACCTTTTCCCAGGGGGCCCACTTTTGGGACACCTTTGCCCAGTTGGAGTTTGTATATGCTTCCAATAAACATCTACATTTTTATTAAAGAAATCTGTTATCCACTAATTTATTCTTCAACTTTGTTGGACAAGAACCCACGAGAAGAAGTCCAAATCCCACATCTCAACATGGTCTTCCTAGCGCAAATTAAAGAAGTACAGTGTGAAGAACTGAATCAGGCAGGCAGGCCAATGAGTCTCTCTACAGCAAACTTCCAACAGTTCCATTTTAATGGTAGTAGATAAAATATAAGTCACAGGTTTTTTTTGAGGCCAATGAGGAGAAGATATGGCCCACAGTGATAGAGAATGAGACTAAAACACAGAATTAAGCAGAAATTGGAAAAAAAACAGAGACTGCTTGTCATTTAAATATTCCTGATGCTCAAGAGAACTTGTGTCCTTACTTGAAGCTGTGTTCATGCATTTTTAGAGTTCCTCATTGTCTAAGGTGATCAGATTTTAACATTGGTAAAGTGGAACACCATTGACGGGTGTGGGGGGGTGTTCTTTTTTTTAAAAAAATATATTTTATTGATTTTTTTACAGAGAGGAAGAGAGAGAAATAGAGAGTTAGAAACATCGATGAGAGAGAAACATCCATCAGCTGCCTCCTGCACACCCCCTACTGGGGATGTCCCCACAACCAAGGTACATACCCTTGACCAGAATCGAACCTGGGACCCTTGAGTCTGCAGGCCAAGGCTCTATCCACTGAGCCAAACCAGTTTTGGCCTGGGGCGGGGGGGGGGGGGGGGGCGGGGTTTCTTGATTAAAAATTTGGTCTATATTGTAATCGCTTTTTGTTTTTTTAATAATAGGAAATTCACTTCTTAGATCATTGTTGAATTTGCATCCTCTTTTCTTACTCATTATGTTAAAAATCTAAAAAAATAATTTAAAATTATATTATAAATTATTATATACATATTGCTTAAAAACACAGTAAGTAGGTACATAATTACATGAACATATTTTATTGTTAGTTTATAAATTAAATTAATTTGATTGTTGTAAAGTAACTATATTTTAAAAATTATTTTAATTTTAATCCTATATGTCTTTCTAAATAATAACAATACTAACTTGTATTATTTTTCCTCTGAATTTGCCGTAACGTAAGTTGTGTCACTTTCAAGGCCGGCGCTAGACTTTTTGCCGCCACTATAAAATATAAATAATACGTGTACTGTCTGCTAAATTCAAGAAAATTTATGTATTTATGAAATAAATAAATTACTTATCTAAATTATCTGAATAGCTGATTAGTAATGACATCACTTGTTTAACTAGCTCACTAGCACGCAGTACGATGTGTATCGTCTGAGAGACAGTTACAAAATGTTTTCATCGTTGCCAATCCCAAAAAATGCCATTGTTCATTAAGTCCAAACAATGGTGGTCGAATTCTAACAACTGATCAACAATGCGAACTTTGATAAGCAGTTCTCAATAATCAGTTCTCAACAATTATTTGTTATTATTAAAGTTTAACATTATAAAATTAACAAAACTAATATAAAACTCATATCCTGGCTAAATAGCCACATGTCCGCCGAAAACCATATATTCCCTTCCCATTCTCCCGCGGTTCCCTAGCTTGTCGTGCATTCTTTCCAAAAATCGGGACTTTTTTAAAACGCCGTAGGACGCGGGACAAATTGTTAAAAATCAGGACTGTCCTGCCAAAAGCGGGACGTCTGGTCACCTTATCATTGTCCCAAGTAGATCCCAGAAAAGGATCTGGAGTGTTTATCTAAGGCATCCCTTGAGATAAACTTGAACCGTGCAGGTGTTGGGACATTCAAGTAGTTACTAGTGAAGAGGCTACTCTACGTAAGCAGGACCAAGGGCAGGCCTAGGACCGAAAAGACCAGAAGCTTTAATTTCAATTTTAAGCATACGCAAAATGAATCAACTAACTGCCAGAGGAATTACACCACATGAAACATATGTAATTGCAAATCACACAGCAGTTTATTTCTCACACAAGTTCCTGTTGCTGCGGGTACAGGCTTGGTGGTATATTAGTGGTGCTGTCCTCTCGGGTCTGGCAGCTGGGCTGGTCTGGTCTGGATGCATGGGGCTGGCGTTCCTCACCCAAGAGCTCGGTCGCGTCTCGATTGATCACAGGAGGTACTAGCCGTTCTTCTGTGGTCTTGCAGGGGGAGGAGCATGGAGCGGTGTCACTTACTGGACTGACAAAAGGACGTGTCTTTGTGTCTGTCTCGACAGGCGAGCACTGTTGGCTGGTCAGGACCCATTTTTAAAGCCTGTTTCGTACCCGCAGCAGTTCAGGTGGCTATCAATGAATTAGGTCAATGCACACATGTTAATCTCAGACAGGGCGAGGGGCTACATGGGGTTATCTAGGGAGAGTACATCACTTACACAAATCGTTATCTTAGCAAGTCACTCTGAGTCAGTAACTGACGTTCAAATCCTTATCTATGGGGTACACGTGCTCAGGGCAGTGGGAATGTGTCCTTAATACCACACTTTAGGTTTCAGGAAAGTTAACTCAAACCTTTTTAACATTTTAGACATTCTTTAAGCATTTTTAAACATTTCTATATTTTACTACAACACTCAATCAGTTAATTCTCATAAACTAAATGTCTGAGTGGAATTTTGGTCACATGCAGCAAGGTGTTAACATAAAAAACATTCAAATCTGTAAAGAATTTTTGTGAGTTTATTTGAGCCAAACTGTCCACAATTGCCTGGAAGCAGAACCTCAACGAACTGAGATATGCTCCAGAGAATGGCGGTTTCTCATCTATTTTTATACATTGCAATCAAAGGAGGGGACATAGGTGGGTTACATGAAATCCATTGGTGATAGACTAGAGAGGCGGGAGAAAGCAAAGCCAGGAAATCTCTGGGACTGGGTAAGAAGTAAAATGATAGACAAATACTTAGGTGGGTACAGGAACAATTAACATGATAACAATGAAGGAATCTGTGGTATCTGTCCTGGCACCTAGGCACTTTATGTTGTGCCCCAAGCAGTCCAGAAAAAGGAAAGTTACAAGCTACCCAGACATTGCAAGGGTATGTTATCATAGATGCAAAAAGGCAGATAGGCTCAGTGAAAGTAAAGGTTGACCTTGTCAGTGAAAATACCAGCCTAGGACTTGACTACCCAGCATAACTGCTTTTAGTTAAAGTTTAATTTCAGACCATCCTTTGTGGTTACTTTAGGTCTCTGAGTTTGCAAGACCGCCATGCAGGCCTTCCTGAGCCTGTCAGGTTCCCATGTGGCCCCTTTCGTCCACAAAGGTAACACAGAAACAGATTTGTATCACCTGTAGCAGGTAATAAGCAGCTAGGAAAATCCCTGGGCAAGTGGAATGGGAAACTGAGACAAGGAAACTAAACAAGGCCAAACAGTTTGGGCAGCTTGCAGCTTGTGAATCACAAGACCTTATCTTCCCCACATCAACAGGCTAAAGAAAAATTACATAGTTATATCCATTGATGCAGAAAAGGCAGTATTTGACAAAGTCCAACACCCTTCACAGTAAAAAAATATATATATCAGCAAACTGGGAATAGAGGAGAAGTCACTCAATTTTATAAAGAATATATATAAAACACATACATACTTAATGTGAGAAACTAGATGTTTTCTCAAGGTCAGAAAAAGGCACATATGTGTGTTTACACACATAATATTTAGCATTGTACTAGAAGTCATAGATAATGCAATCTAACTAATAAAAGAGTAACATGCTCATTGACCGTACCTTCACGATGCCACCATCCAATCAGGAGTGAGTATACAAATTAACCCAAAAAAAGATGGCAGGTTAATTTGCATATGCAGGCACCAAGAGGCTGGGGGTGGGGCGAGAAGCTTATGTCGTCGCCATGGTGACAATGCAGGTGTTCCGCACAACCCCAGCTGCTCCGGGCCTCTGGGCAGCATGGGAAGGCAGAAAGGCAGCTCTGGGCTGGAGCGGAAAGGCCGCTCTGGCCAGAGCGAAGACGGTGCCAGCAGCCAGGGGAAAGAAGGCCCATTCTTGCACGAATCTTTGTGCATTGGGCCTCTAGTAAGACAATAAAAGGTAATAAGAAGTATATGGATTGAGAAGGAAAAAACAAAAAGTCCTTTGTTCACAGATGACACTAACATCTATGTTAAAAACCCAAAGAATCAACAAAAATATTCCTTTAATTAATCTGCAATTATAGCAAGTTTGCAGGATATGAGATTAATATACAAAAATCAATTGCTTTATTACTTACCAGCAACAAAAATAGTATTTGAAAATAAAAACACAATATCATTTACATTAGTAGCAAAAATATTATATACTTTGTTATCCTATATAATAAAGAGGTAATATGCAAATTGACCATCACACCCTTGCACAACATGGCCACCATCATGAGGTCACAAGATGGCTGCCACAAGATGGCTGGCAGGGGAGGGTAGTTGTGGGCAATCAGGCCAGCAGGGGATGGCAGTTAGGGGCGACCAGACCAGCGGAGGAGGGCAGTTGGGAGGGACTGTGCTGGTAGGGGAGGGCAGTTAGGGGTGATCAGGCTGGCAGGGGAGTGGTTAGGGGGTGATCAGGCTGGCAGGCAGAAGCAGTTAGGGTCAATCAGGCAGGCAGGCAGGCAAGCAGTTGGCATCGGGCCTAAACCAGCAGTTGGACATCCCCTGAGGGATCCCAAATTGGAGAGTTTGCAGGGTGGGCTGAGGGACACCCCCCCCACACACACAGTGCACTATTTTCATGTGCCGGGCCTCTAGTAAATCTATAAAAATATGTATATGATCTATATGAGGAAAACTATAAAACTCTTACTGGTATATAAGAAATCAAAGAAGATCTAAATAAATGTAGAAATAATTTAAGTACATGGATAGAAAGACCCATTATTCTTAATATATCAGTTTTCCTACCCTGATATGTAGATTTGACACAATACCAATCAAAACCCCAGATAGTTGTTTTGTGACTATTAGCAAACTGATTCTAAAGTTTATAAAGAGAGAAAAGAGATCCAACAAAGTCAACACAAGATTGAAGAAGAACCAAGTCAGAGTGCTGTCTCTACCTGACTTCAAGACTTCCAATAAAGCCACAGTAATCCAGGCAGTGTGCTGCTGGCAAGAAGAGAGATAACAGTTCAGTGGAACAGAATATGGAATACAGAAATAGATGCACAAATGCATGCTGTTGTGGATTATCTACAAGGGTGCAAAGGCAATCTGTTGGAGAATGGCTTGTCAATAAATGGTTGTGAAAAAATTGGATATCCAAATGTCTCCACACCATAAGGAAAAATAACTCAACAAGCTTTCTAAACTAAATGTAAACCTAAAAATACTATAAAAAAACAGGATGTAACATTTATGATTTTGCATCAGGCAAAGATTTCTCAGATAAGTAATGAAAACAATGTATAATTGGAAAAATGTTACACTAGAATTCTTAAAATTAGAAATCCATGCTCATTGTAAGACACTATTAGGAAAATAAAAAGGCAAATCCTAGAATGGCAAAAATGTATTTGTAAATCCCACATCTGACAACACTCTGGTATCAAGAAAGCAAGCAACTCAATAGAAATGATCAAACTATCTGAACAGATACTGCACCAAAGATGCAAATGAAAAGTAAGCACATAAAATCATGGTCAATAACTATTAGTCATGGAGAAACGCAATTATTCTCCTTACGTATTAATCAAATAAATATTATGGTTCCCCTACTGTGTGCCAATAATTATGTTGCATACAGAGGATCAGATGTGAGAGGTAAGATGCTGCTCTACAATTCAATGGAAGCACGGAGGGAGACCAATTCGAATCATTCGATAACCAATAGAAAATGGAACATGCAAAATGATGCACAAAGGCAAACCCATGGACAGACAATAAAAACTATTCATGAAGGACATAATGTAACCTGGATGGGTGTGAAAGGCATGCCAAAAAATATCTTTATGCTCTGAACTGAAAGATATTAAAGATGTAAACAGGTAAGTTATGCATGATTTGGGATGGATGAAATAAAATCTAAAATTGTGAAGATAAATTCTCAGAATAAAGTATAAGATGTTCAAAGACTTTATATTGTGTGGGGGTTTTTTTATGCCCTCTCATCTTTATAGTCTTGAAAAGACTATTTGTAAATAGGCCTTTTAATTAGTGTGGGGGGGGCAGAGCATTAATACACTATATTTAATATAGTCAGGAGGAAATCTTTGCTCATTTTAACAATAAATTTTTCTTTGTTCGAATACTATAAATATTTTAAAATTTCCCAATATTTCTTATTCAATGATGCTGAAAGTATTTATCTGTGTATAACTATCTATTCATATCTATGTCTATGTCTATGCCTTTATCTCATCTGTCTCCCTCTTAAGTAACAAAAATCTTAATTTCTTAATTGATTTAACTTCAATTACATCTTATTTTGCACCTTTATGATATATTATATGTGGTAATTTGTACAAATGACAAAGCACACAGTTCACTGCACACAGAAACTTTCAGGCCACTCTAAGTACTGTCCCAAAGATAGCTCCTAGTTTTTCCCTACACTTCCTTTTTTATCTCATTCACTTCCAATGTTTTTCCTGTGGATTATTTTATGTTCAAATAAAATACTTTTATTTTTAAGAGTGCCACATACTCATTAAAGGAAATTTGAACAATATAGACAAGTTTACAGGAGAAATAATCACATTAATTTTTATTTAGAGATAAACACTATTGTATTTTAGTGTTTTCTCATTCAGTTTTTTCAAAATGTAAGTTTTATTATTTGGGGGATTTATACTGTATGATTTTAAATATCTTCTATTTTATTTTTTCCATTAAAATTAAAATTGTGCATAAAAGAGCTATTTTTCTCATTAGTATGGCCCTGCTAAAAACATATTAAATTTTTACATAACTATGAATTAGATATTATTGACCTCATATTAGAAAAATTGAATAAGAGTTTAATATCTTTTGTAGCACAGTTTGAAAGCCAGGTCTTTCATGATTGTAATTATAATAATTCAGATCACAACCCTACATTCTAAATATTTTTATATCCTATATAATAAAGAGGTAACATGCAAATTGACCTTCACGTCCTCACAAGATGGCCACCCCATGTCATTACAAGATGGCCACCCCCACATCATCACAAGATGGTCACCCTCATGTCGTCACAAGATAGCCACCCCCACGTCATCAGAAGATGGCCGCCCCCACATAGTCACAAGATGGCTGGCCCCATGTAGTCACAAGATGGCTGCCACAACATGGCCTCCCCCAAGTCATCACAAGGTGGCTGCCACAAAATATCTGCCCCCATGTCATCACAAGAAGGCCACTCCCATGTTGTCACAAGATGCCACTCCCACGTTGTCACAAGATTGCTGCCCCCACATTGTAACAAGATGGCTACCCTCACGTCATCACAAGATGGCCGCACCACGTTGTCACAAGATTGCTGCCCCCACATTGTAACAAGATGGCTACCCTCACATCATCACAAGATGGCCGCACCACGTTGTCACAAGATTGCTGCCCTCACATTGTAACAAGATGGCTACCCTCACATCATCACAAGATGGCCGCACCACGTTGTCTCAAGATGGCCGGCAGGGAAGGGTAGTTGGGGGCAATCAGAATGACAGGGGAGGGCAGTTGTGGGCAATTAGGTCAACAGGAGGGAAGTTGGGGGTGATAGGGCTGGTAGGGGAGCATTTAGGTGTCAATCAGGCTGGAAAGGGAGGAGTTAGGGTGCAATCAGGCTGGCAGGCAGAAGCGGGTTAGAGGCAATCAGGCAGGCAGGCAGGCGAGTGGTTAGGAGCCAGCAGTCCTGGATTGTGAGAGGGATGTCCGACTGCCTGTGGGATCGGGCCTAAACCGGCAGTAAGACATCCCCCTAGGGATCCCAGATTGGAGAGGGTGCAGGCTGGGCTGAGGGACAACCCCCCTACCCCGTGCATGAATTTTGTGCACTGGGCCTATAGTTATTACATAATTTAGTGTCAAGAATTTTGCAATTTCTTTAATTTAATTTTAAAAATATATAAATAGAGCCACTATAAATGTTTGAAGATAGTACTAGTATCATGCAACAAAATATGACACTGAAAATTCTAAGGTAAGTAGTAAAATTTCATGTATTATACATTTTTTCAAATACAACAAATTATGCTTTATAAGAGTATATTTTCCTAGCCAAATAATATTACATACATAAAAATACAATGAATAAAGATAGTAGAACCTTAAATTGAAAACAATATAGGCTTACACACACAAAGAAAAATATTGCTTTAACACACATATTTTTATCATGTATTTGTCATGATCTCATAAGCAGAATCATAAATAAGTTGAGTTATTTGAGTCTCCATAGTGAATTGGCTGAATCTGTCAACAGTTGTAATTTATTATTCTTTAAATAGTTTGTAATTAGTTTAAATTGGGATAATCTGCACAAATATAATAAGAGTATAGAAATCATTTAATAAAGAACACAACATGCGCTCACATCATAATATTATACTGAATTTTGCTATAGCATATTTTTATTTTGTTCTAAATATTGTATCAATATTTTACATTTTATATCAATAATGTTTTCATCTTGTTTTAATCATATTTTAAAGGAGTAATTGAAATTCTATATATTAGAATATAACAATATGCTATATATTCTGGGAAGTTAGTACTATATATTTTCATAAATTCTAATTAATTAGGTTTGACTTGAAAATGCAACTCCTGCTAATGGACAGTTGGTCTTTCAAAACTTTTGTCCTTCTAGCTAGGAACTGATGAAAAACAATGAACTATGATGTTATTGGTAGAAAAACAACTAAAACGTTGATAATAGTTGGCTCTTAGCCATAAGTATATAAAATCAGAGTCTACATATTATGTTGAATTTAATCCTGATGAGATTTTAGACAAGGGTGTATTATCTTCTGTTGCTCTTGGTGCTTGAAGATGATTTAAATCAGTTTTAGTCTGGCTTTGAAAATAATAGCATACAGTTTTTGTACTATATGCTATAGGTTATGTTTACATATATTAGAGTTTTATTTTAATTTGAAATTATATATATAATTTTGACTAGGTCTGCTTCCTAGCTTCAGCTAAAATTTTCTTTCCAATATTGTCATATAGTTTTCATGCCTTAGTTGTATCAATTACTTCTAATTAAAATGTTTGTAAGTTCACATCAGACGAATCCTAATGCAATGCATAAGGTACATTGACTTAGTTTTATCATAGACTAGAGACCCAGTGAGCAATTGAAATTGCGTGAGGAGGTCCCCTGCCTCCTGCTGTGCGAGGAGGTACCTGGTGGGGGGCCAGGACCTGCTCCTGACTTGCAGCGTCCCCCAGCCCCCCTGCCTGTGTCTGCTCCAGGGCCACCTGAGCCACCAGGCTGGCTCAGGCAGGCCCCCCCACCTCTGTCTCTGTCTCCACTCCGGTCCTCACCTTTACAAGCAACCTCCTCCCGTCTGGTTGTGACCTGTTACAGATTCCTGGCCTAATTTGCATATTACCTCTCTCTATATATACATATATATACTAGAAGCCCGGTGCACAAAATCTGTGCACTGGCAGGGTGTCCCTCAGCGCAACCTGCACCCTCTCCAATCTGGGACCCCTTGAGGGATGTCTGACTGCCAGTTTAAACCAGCAGCCAGACATCCCTCTCACAATCTGGGACTCCTGGCTCCTAACCACTTGCCTGCCTGCCAGCATGATCACCCACTAACCGCTCCCCTATTGACCCCATGGCTTCCAACTGCCCTCCCCTGGTGGCCCAATGGTCCCCAACTGCCCTCCCATGCCAGCCTGATAACCCCCAACTTCCCAGCCCTGCCAGCCCGATGGCCTCCAACTGCCTTCCCCTGCCGGCCTGATCACCCCCAACTGCCCTCCCCTGCAGGTCTGATTGCCCCCAACTGCTCTTTCCTGCAGGCCTGATCTCGCCCCCAAGTGCCCTCCCATGCTGGCCCAATCGCCCCCAACTGCCCTCCCCTGCAGGCCTGGTTGCCCCCAACTGCCCTCCCCTACCAACCTGGTCGCCCCCAACTGCCCTCCACTGCAGGTCTGGTTGCCTACAACTGTCCTCCTCTGCTGGCCATATTTTGGCGGCCATATTGTGATGACATGGGGGCGAACATCCTGTGATGACGTGAGGGTGTGAGGGCCACCTAGGCTTTTATTAGTATAAATAAAGATTATGCTTTGATTGGTTGAATGACTGATTGGATAACCAGACACTTAGCAAATTAGGCTTTTAATATATAGGACTAGAGGCCCAGCGCACAAAATCATGTGTGGGTAGGATCCCTAGCCCTAGCCTGTGATCAGGGCTATCTTCTGCCCGCTCACTAGTCCCAGGTCCCACCCCACTTCCACTCCCAGCTAAAATATACAGTGAGTGAAAAAAAAAAAAATCCATAAACCAGACCCGGAGCCAACTTCCCTCTCCACATGGATTCTACAGTTTATAGCAGTGATATGTTGGCTTTGGGCTCTGTGGTCTTTCCTTTAATCTGTGTTGTGCGGTTTTATACATTAAGTCTTATACATGCTTTGTTAGATTTATAACAAATAATTTTTTGAGTGGCTGTAAATTGTATAATTTTAAATTCAGTGTCCATGTGTAGCACTATAATATAGAAATAAAATGTATTTTATGTTTAACTTGTATCCTGCAAATTTTATGAAATAACTTACTAGTTTTAAGAGTCGTTTTGCAGGTTTCTTTGGATTTTCTATAAACACAATCATCTCATCTGCAAATAGGGACATTTTTATTCTTTTTAATTTGCATTGTTTTTATTTCCTTTTGTTGACTTTTTGCACTGGCAAAAACTAAATCCAGCAACCTGTTGAATAAGGACTCTGTGGAATAAGAGAACAGTCACCCTTGCTGTGTTCCCAATTATAGGAGGAAACATTCAGTCTTTCACTATTAAGTATTAAGTTAATTGGATGCCTTTTATTATTTTATTTTATTTTATTTTATTTTATTTTATTTTATTTTATTTTTTGTTCCAAATTGCTCTGCTAGAATTCCTGGTACAATGTTGAACACAAATGGTGAGAGCTGTCATCCTTGTCAGCTCCTGATCTTAGGGAAAAAAATATACAGTCTTTTACTACAAGTATAGTGTTAACTCTGCATTATTCATAGTGTCTCTTTATTAGATTGAGGATTTTTCCATTTAATTCTTTGAGTCCTTTCTTCATGAAAAGATGTTGGATTTTGTCAAATGCATTTTCTGTATCTAGCTTTCCTTACATCTCTCATTAAAATGTCGTTTCTTTTTAATCTATTTGATCCCCTAATTGCCCTTCTTGGTTCTTTCCCAGATATTCAATATTTTCTATATATATATTTGCAAGCTCTTAAGTACTTGCTTTGTCCAAATACACTTTAAAGTCATTTTCATTGTGAAATGCAGAGTATATCATGCTGCTTGTGTAAAATAGTACATTATGTTAACTTACAGAACATACATGCAGTAAGAATTTAATGATATGGCAAAATTCTTATGCAACAAGTATAAATAAAAATGTTAAAATGGCATGAAGAGTAACAGAAAATGGATTTAAATTGTTTGGGATTTTTATGTGTGTATATGTATTTGAGGAAAAAAATATAATCAACCAAAAATAGACATTATCTCTGAACATATCAGTGATATTTATTTTGTTTACAATACTGTCAACCGTGTGTTGAATGCTCTGTGTCAGGACATTTCTAAGTATACAAGTTAATACTTTTTAATATTATAATTTCTTATTTAAAATATCAGTTTTATTATTTCAAGTAATACTTAATAGTAAATGTGACTTTTTCTTTGAAGTTATCAGGCCAGTGACAATTACTTTAACAGTGGCTCTTTAGCCCATATAATTATACCAGGCCCTTTTTTTTGTTAAGATTGTCATTTAGTCATCACAACAAATTATGAAGGAGGAGGCATTTTAAAAGTAGAGTTTACTAGGAATCAGTCTCATTCAGTTGATGAAATTTCAAATGGTAGTGAGATTTTATCCTTTTAGATTTTATCTAAAATCCATGCTTTATACCCCTAATCTCACTGTTCTTTGTTCCTTTTTTAAATAAAAATAAAATATTTTTCTCTATTTAATATGAATGAAGCATAGTGCTAAGTAGCAGATAGTAGAATCTTATCTTTATGCTTCTCCCATTGATGATATAAAAGTTTTGCTATTAATTATATTCTATTATTATTATTTTTACTACTGCCATTACTACATTCAACAGAATATAGAGAGCCTAATGAGGATTAATAAGCAAAACTAATTGGTTACTGGTATGCCATTATCTAAATGGCCAAGGCTACAAATTTGACTTCTCTTGCAAAGGCAAATGCTTTTGGAATATGGAATGACAAATGTCAAAAGATTATTGTGACTATTCAAAGCTTAAACTGCAGCCCTTAAAATATTATCTGGATTTTTATGATTGCTCTATTGTTATCACTCCTGTCCCTTTCAGAGTTTTTCATTAAATCAGCCCCAGAGGTGATCCACACTGATTAAAAATTAAGACACTTCATTTTCATAATAGAGGCTCATTTCAATTCTACAACAGTGTTTGAATGAATAGGAATATTCTCAGTGAAAAGCATGTCATCAAAGAAGAATACTTTACAATCCTGTGCTGACAGTCAAACCACAAACAAAGAAATTTGTAAATGGCTCATGTTCTGACCGTAGATTCAAATGCTTTGAAATTTAATTATCTATTATGCAGAAATATTGTTTTCAAATTTCTTCTTGTCCTGAAGACCTTGGCTTATACACTCTTTCATTTACTAACTAGAGGCCCAGTGCATGAAATTTGTGCACTGGGAGAGGAAGTGTCCCTCAGCCCAGTCTGCACCCTCTCCAATCCAGGACCCTTCAGGGGATGTCCGACAGCCAGTAGTCGGACCGGCAGTCAGACATCCCTCTCACAATCTGAGACTGCTGGCTCCCAACTGCTTGCCTGCCTGCCTGCCTGATTGCCCCGAACCACTTCTGCCTGCCAGCCTGATCACCCCCTAACCACTCCCCTGCCAGCCTGATCACCCCCTAACCACTCCCCTGCCAGCCCAATTGCCCCCAAATGCTCTCCCCTGCTGGCCTGGTTGCTCCCAACTGCCGGCCTGATCACCCCCAGCTGCCCACCCCTGCTGGCCATCTTGTGGCGGCCATCTTTGACCACATGGGGGTAGCCATCTTGTGTGAGGGTGTGAGGATCAATTTGCATATTACCTCTTTATTATATAGGATTATATAGATTAGGACTATGATGCAAACAAACAACTTTGATAACCACCTGTTCATATTTATATAATGCCAAAAAGATGACACTTTGGCTCAGTCTCTGAACCAGGCAATTGAATGGCTGAAATTAGAGAGATGGTCACCTGATTGTCTGCCCTATGTTCATTAACAGGAAAAATTTTGTGCGGAAAAAATACCCAGTAAGCTCTAGATGCACCTTATTCGTGCATCTCTGCTTGATCTGTTTGATCCTGAAAATGTAGATGTACAAAATAAACCGATGAACAAAATAGATCCAGAGGCATAGAAGCATGGAACAGACTATTGAATCTCAGAGAGAATGTGAGGGAGGATGGGTGGGTGGTAGGAGATCAACCAAAGGACTTTTATGAATATATGCATAACCCATGGACACAGACAATAGGGTCATGAAAGCCTGGGGGCACGGTGGGCTAGAAAGGGTCTGTGGAGGGGAGGGGAAAGGGGACATATGTAATACTTTCAACAATAAAGATTAAAAAAGAAGAAAATGTAGATGTAGGTGGAAGGTGCTGCAGGGGAAACACATGTGGACACACAGACCTAGTTAAGACTTGCATTTTCAAGTCTTTTATTAGGCAAAGAGTTAAGGAAAATCCCTAGCACCATATGGTATTTTGTGTGTATGTAGCCATTTTTTATTAATGACTACATAAAAAGGAGTTAAAAATAGTGTGGATGATGAAATGGGTGATCAATAATGAAGGCTGATACTTATGTAGTAAGAAAATTAGGTTATTGGGTAAGTTTAAAATATAATGTAAGATCAATTTTAGAGTGATCCAAGTAATGGATACTTGAAATACACATGTATAGCAGAGAAAATTTATTATATGAAGTAATCACTCAGTATATAAACATACAAGGAAATTACATATATATATATATATATATATATATATATATATATATATATATTCATGTATTAATAAATTATGAAGACCAATTGAAGTAAAATATGTGATTATGGGCCCAGAAATTAGGCTCCCCAGCTTAAATCAATCACTGACCACATTATTCTTATCTATGGATGGTATGCAATTAACAAGAAAAATGTCAGCGTCAATCAAGAAAAGATTACACGAAGACATTTTCTTATTATAATAATAGTAACAGGTGTCATGCCTGTACTAGCATCTTAGACAGTCTCTCTACATTCAGTATTTCTCTGCTCCAGTCTCTTGTGGACATTTCTACTGAATTAAACATATTTGGCTGAGAGCAGTTATAGAATAACTTCAACCCATTAAGAGACTTTTTTTCTTTCCCTTAAAATAAGTGTACAGTAAATGAGTTCTCACTTAATATTCACAATAAATTTTGGGAGACTGTGACTTTAATTGAAACAAAGTACAAGGAAACTAATTTGACCACAGGCTAATAAGAGTTAAATTTCTATAGCATATTTCTGGTGACAAAAGCATCACCAAACTTCTAAGTAAAGACACAAGATACTTCCAATACTAAGCACTGAAATAAATGTGAGCTTTATAAACATTTAAGGAAGGTTAATTAAAACAAGATAATGATTTACCAAAACTTGTTTATTCCCATTCAGGGTCTAAGGTGGCCAGAGCCAGTCCCATCAGCTCAGGGCACAAGGCAAAACCCCACGATGGACAGAACATCCTTCCAACACGGTGTATTACACGCAATCCCCGGTGTATTAAACTGGGACAATTTAGACACACCAAATTACCTCATGGGCACATCTTGGGAATGTGGGAGGAAACCAAGTACCTGGAGAAAACCCAAGCAACGTTTCGAGAACATTCACACTCCACACAGTCAGTGGCCCCAGCCAGGAACTGATTTTCTTACCAACATTATAATGAAATGATGTTGAAGAAAATTACATTATTTGAGGATCGACTGTATCTATCTTTGACCATTATTCCAAAGATGAATTACTAAAATGACATTACCGTCTAAGCACATTTTGTCTTGAGCCCTTCGGTAAACGAGGCAAATTTAATTCTCATCTTAGATTCAATTACATTTCTCTCCCATCACCGTGAGAAAGCCCTCCTGTGTGCATTTATTCATCTTTCTGTATAGTAAACTCTACGGAAGTTACGGATTGCTCTAAAGCCATGTTTGATAGGGTGACCAGGTCACCACTTCACATTCAGACCTATCATGGGTCATTGGTTGCAAAGGCAATAGAATTTACGTGGATGCTTTGCTTGGTTCCCCATGGAGAATGGTTGTGCCCTAGCAATTGGCCAGAAGAAGTACATCTAGCTGGTCATGCACTGCTGCTCATATTTTGTCATGGAAATCAGTAAGTTCCTCTGGAGTCTTGGATTTGGGTTTGCATATAGTTAGGTAGTAATTGTGTGGATAGTAAATTATGCAGAAGTAAACAGTTTTCTGAATCAATCAACACCTAGATTGCTAGCATTGATTTTTGAGTCATTTCTCCCTATTGTAAGAGAAAAATATGAAAAGATAATAATTATTATGACAGTGCTCCCAGGACACATTGACTCTTCTGTCAATGATTTACAGAAATCACATATGTTAGAGAGATCTAACTGCCTTTTGCTCCTTTTACTAGTATGATTTTTCATGTTTCCTATGTGCCAATCTAAGTATATCATATATATTTCAAAAATGGCACTTGATGTATACCCGTGTATAAAACACACACAATTAGGATCATACATATGAAAGGCTAGGTGTTATTGTGCTTTCATATTTTGGCATATAAGATAAAAGCAAAGTTGTCTTGGAGATCATACGTGGCCTCTAAAATTCCGATACAAACCAGGTGGACAGGATGTGAACTGTAGAAATCTAAACATGTTAAATATTTAATTTCCCAAGGTTACACAGGAACTTCGCAAGTCACAGCAATGTGTGGAAAATGAGTATAATCACAGGAATAAAAGCAGACATTTGTGTGCTAGTATATGCTTTTAAAACAACTCTCTCTAAACTTATCTAACCCATGTAGCAATGTGAGCTTGGTGCACCCTGAGCATAATGCAAGTGAGTGCCCCTAAGGAGAGCAGAGACATGTGTCTAGGAAATAGTTATTGTCCAAAAAGATGCTATTTTTCTAGAGTCAAAGACTTTTTAAAGATGGTGAATCATTTCACAGTGCAATGTCTATGACAATTTAATATGCTAATGGATAAGGGAGTAACTTAACATCAAAAAAGTCATAAAAGCAAATTTTTCTAAGCTTATTTTATTTGTGTCCCATTTTCCAGGATCAATTAATTCACTGGACTAGGGTTCCGTAAAGCACATTTTGGAATAATTAGTTAATGGTATAAATAGTTCTATGACCAAGTCTAGTTAGTCACGTGCAAGGTATTAAAGCAACAGTTTTATAACTTACAACAGAAATCATACCTCGTATAGCTAGTTGAGTGTAGATCTAGTCAGGCCTCTGTGTACAGAGACAAAGACAGAAAATAGAGTCAAGGATGAGCATGAATAGAATGAGAAAAGGCAAGGGTGTTAAAAACATAAGCTTGACAGAAAATAAAGTGGAACCAAAGGAACTCTGTGCGATTCAAAATGAATGCTAAAGGTGTGATGAACAGCACAGTGAGGGCCGACACACATAGGTTAGTGTATTGGCTTTATACCAGGCTTTCTTTAACAAGTAAAAGAAACTCTCTGACCTTCATTTCCTTGTTGATAGAGTGGGATTATATCACGGAGATTAAATGAAATCATATAAGCCATAGCTTGGCAATGGCAGTTGGCCAATAAAATCTTTCTATTTTAGGTTTGTGTAATGTGCCGTATTAAAACGCAATGGTTATTTTCTCACTTAAGGACATATATTATTTTTTAACTAATCTTCTAAGAGCATGTCTTCTAAAAACTGAAATTGCATTCGCAGGGAAGAACAAAAGGTGGTAGAGAGAGGAGAGGTTCCCCGAGTTCTGTGAACATGGCATTTTCCCCTGAACATTAACGTCATAGTGTATTTAATAGACAGAGAACAGAGCGGCAAAGCACAGATAGAGTTAAATGTGGTTTTGTTAAAGGCCTAAGTTGTTTCAAGTTTGTCTGCTCTTACAACGTTTCCTAATAACAAAACTTTCAGTGCGTTAGTGCTGGCCTTGACTTTTAAGTAGATAAACCAACTTTGTCTGATTGCAATAACTAATACAGGAACTCAAAAGAGAAAAGTAATATGAATGATGCTATCACGTGGACACAGCATAAGGCCCCCCCAAAATGTCTGTTTGATCTGAGTAACTGATATCTCGGAGCTGTTGCTTCTGAGACCCCCTGCAAGCCTCTCCTTTCCTTCTAATGTTTCTTTTCTGTGATGATTGTGCACATCCAACTTTACCTTTCTGTTATTATTCCTTACAGAGGTTTGAAAATAATAGAGTTGACAGATTTAGAAACACAAACTTATTTTAAAAAATTAGAAGTTATTAACGACAGATTATTCATTTTGCTTAAAGCATCATTTTCCTTTGCAAACTTCTTGAGCTTCAAAGACTTTTCCCCTCTTAGTTTTTATTGTATTTTATGTACAAAAATGTCATTAAACCATGGTCAGAAAGTCAATGCACAGCTGAAACCCCTGCATCATTTCCCTCAGATCAAATGAAACCCTCCCCACGGCCACAAAGTGTGTTTCGAGCTGGCCTCTAACACATCGCCCTCTCGGGTTGCCCTGTTCCCTGTGCTTCGGCTACAGTACCCACCATTGCTCAGGTGCATCTCCTTAAAAATAATTCTTCTGTGAGGGCATGAGCGGGGGGGTTGGGGGTCAATAGGGGAATAAGGCCATATATGTAATACCTTAATCAATAAAGAAAAAATATTAAAAAAATAATTCTCCTGAAGCCAATAGCACAGCTATCCCCACGCTGCTTTCCATACCGTCCTGTATTTAGCCTTCATAATTTGAGTCACAGTGCATAATTATTTTTTAGATCATTTGAATGATTGCTGTATTTCACTAAAATGTAAGTCTTGTAACAGTAGACGAGGACAAATAGTAGTCAAAGATCACACTGTAATAATCTCACAATAGATTGGCCAAATCTGTTATACCTTCAAAGATTATAG
Source organism: Eptesicus fuscus (assembly GCF_027574615.1). NCBI lineage: Eukaryota > Metazoa > Chordata > Mammalia > Chiroptera > Vespertilionidae > Eptesicus > Eptesicus fuscus. The sequence goes on along the minus strand of NC_072487.1, from coordinate 8,980,253 downwards.
AAATTTTATAATGTTGAAAATAGGTAATAAAAGAAAAAGGTACTTAACTTACCATTTTAAATAATCTATAATTTGAATGTAATTATTCACAGTTTCATATCCCTTGGTCTTTTTGCCTTATTTCTTTGATGTTCTAATTTCATTAAAATGAAAAATTCCAGATTCATGCAGTTCACTTCACACCACACAATGAAGAGAGACCATTGAGGAGGGCTTCTTAGAAGTTCTAAGGATATGACCTTTGCTTATATAAAAAGTTTCATTTTTATCTCAAGGTCTCCAAGGCTTGACAGAAATATTCTCTACCTGTCAATTCTCTCTCTCTCTCTCAGGTAAATTAAGTTACCTAAGTACTGTCATCTCCTCTTCTTTATAAGTATGTATTGGATCAAGATTTTTTAAAACTGATTCTGCCTGACCTTCCAGATAGATGATGTATTTGAAAAAGTCCTTGAGTTAAGAGGCACAGAATTCTGAGTGCTACTGGGTTCAAAGGAGACAATTGACATTGGCTCTCTTGCTTTATGTTAAAATAGGCTTTACCTATTTTAAAGTTTCTTTTATAAAATATTTTAAAGAGTGTGAAGATAAGTAAAATTTGCATATTTTCACATCAAAACTTTATTGCCTTTTATGATTCATACTTGTGAAGCTTTCATTGAACATTGAAAAGTACTTCTTTTTTTTAAACATATTTTTATTGATTTCAGAGAGAAAGGGAGAGAGAGATAGAAACATCAATGATGAGAGAGAATCATTGATTGGCTGCCTCCTGCACACCCCCTATGAGGGATCGAGCCTGCAACCTGGGCATTTACCCCTGACTGGAATCAAACCTGGGACCCTTCAGGCCGATGCTCTGTCCACTGAGCCAAACTGGCTAGGGCTAAAAAGTATTTCTGTGCATAAAACAAGCTCTAGCTAGAAATTAACTTATTTAAATTATAATATTTTTATTTAAAATAATATACGTTGGTTAATAAAAATTATATTGGTTTCAGGAAAATGTAAAAGCTATTTTTTTTCATTTTCTTGCTTCAACCACATACATATACATATGACAAGTGAATTGTATATAGTATACATAGATAGTTTCATATTTCTTTATAATAATGTATATATGACAAAATATATAATGCTTATATATTTCTATATGTATGTATATAATCCTCAGTATATATATATATAAATATATATATATATATATATATATATATATATTATATACTATCAATGTTTTGATTTAGGCATTTATCTGAAAATAGTTTATAATGGAAAGGCTAAAAGAAAGGTGGGAGCATACAGCTGAATAGGAAAGAAGCCACCAAATGGAAAGAAGGTAATTAAAATATTTCTCCATGTCTTTGGTATTGTTTTTGAATTACAGTCACTTGAGTGAGTATTCCCTGGTATTACATTTGATTTTAATTTTTATTTCTTTAATAACAAAGACTCTTTTTCAACTTATTGTATAGTGGGTCTTGCACAATAGAATGAATGATAGCTCTCTGAGAGCAGGGACCATGACGACTATTCCAGCAGGGTGGCTATAAATACAAGACACCAAATAATCACTCAGTGATTAAATGCATCTATACAGTATGTAGGAATTAAAGTGACTCATATGAGGAATGTTAAGTTGCCTTAATATTTTCTGTTATATTCAGAAAACTAAAAGGGAGTCAGAAAAGATCTGGAGGCTGATTTTACTTACAATTTGTAAAATATATAACATATCTAAATTAAAATTATATATATATATAATCTAATAATAGACAAATATGCAAATTGACCGCACCTTCGCTACACCTAAGCCACGCCCACCAGCCAATCAGGACGAGTATGCAAATTACCCCAACAAAGATGGCGGCTAATTTGCATATCAAGACAGCGTCCAAAGAAGCCAAGAGCTGCAGAAGGGAGTAAAGCTTCAAGGAGCAAACGGGGGGGGGGGGGAGGAGAAGGGTGGGGCAGAGGCGGGGCCGGGGGCGAAGGGAAACGTGGGCGGGCTGAAGGAGAAGGCGGGGCGGGCGGCAAGGGTGGAGCGGAGGCGGGGCCGGGGGCGAAGCGAAACGCGGGCGGGCTGGAGAAGGCGGGGTGGGCAGCAAGGGAGGAATGGAGGCGGGGCCGGGGCCGAAGGGAAACGCGGGCAGGCTGGAGGAGAAGGCGGGGCGGGTGACAAGGGAGGAACGGAGGCGGGGTAGAGTGCAGCAGGAAATCCTATTGCAGGATTTTTCCTGCAACGTGAAAGCTAGTATATATATATTATTGATTTTTTACAGAGAGGAAGGGAGAGGGACAGAGAGCTAGAAACATCGATGAGAGAGACATCGACCAGCTGCCTCCTGCACACCCCCTACCGGGGATGTGCCCGCAACAAATGTACATGCCCTTGACCGGAATCGAACCTGGGACCTTTCAGTCCACAGACCGATGCTCTACCCACTGAGCTAAACCGGTTTCAGCTAAATTAAAATGTTAATGATATATCTGGATCATATGCTTTTGTTGGTCCTATATATAATTTATTTGAGTAAAAGGGTTAAAAATCAATTTCTAACATTTATTCAGTTCAGGAATGACCTCATCAGGCTATCCAGCCTGTGTGTGAACATTTATTGCTGGGGAGCTCATCATTTACTCATTACCCACATCACACACAATTATTGTATCTATCCTTCCATAAGACAGGATTCTACATTTATACAGAGACTTTCTGTTGCGAGTCTCTATTTCCCCAAATCCATCTTTAGCAGATTCTTTAGTCACATTTCATCTGACATAGTTCCCAAATACGTCACCCTGTTTGCCACTTCAAAGCTCATTGTACATTATCAAGGAACTGTGAGATATAATAAGCATTTCTGGAAACAATACTCAGAAGAGCATACTAAGACCAATAATAAAACAATAACTGCCATTTTGGAAATTTATTAACTATATGCAATACACTGTGCCAAGTAGTTCAGATATATATTTTATAGCAATTACTTGTACCTACCATTATTCTCATCCTATATAATAAAAGGCTAATATGCAAATTGACCGAATGGCAGAATGACCAGTTGCTATGATGCTCACTGACCATCAGGGGGCAGGCAGTCAACATAGGAGCTGCCCTGATAGTCAGTGTGCTCCCTCAGGGGGAGCGCTGCTCAGCCGGCTCATGGCTGGAGAGCGCAGCAGCAGTGGCAGGAGCCTCTCCCGCCTCCACTGCAGGCAGGTGGTAAGGAGCAAAAGGTCCTGGGCTGTGAGAGGGATGTCTGACTGCCAGCTTAAGCCCCAATGGGATTGGGCCTAGGCTGGCAGCAGACATCCCCCAAGGGGTCCCAGACTGTGAGAGGGTGCAGGCCAGGCTGAGGGCCCCCCGCCCCACCCTAGTGCATGAATGTCATGCACCAGGCCTCTAGTTTTAGAAATAAAAAGACTGAGGTATGGGGGAGCAAGAAAACCATATGAGATCTAACGATTAGTAAATAAAGGCATTTGAATCCCCTTCTCTTCACCTAAACGCTAGGCTTGTGTTCTTCTCTTAGGAACCCTTATGATTTCAAGACATAGACCTTAGTTGAGCTAAAATAAAAGAGCCTCTTTACTAGGATTTTTGAAAAATCTTTATTGTTGAAAGTGTTACATATATCTCTCTTTTTCCCCTGTCAACCTCTTCTAACTCACCTCCACCACCCGACCCAGACATCACCACCCTCTTGTGTCCATGGGTTATGCATAGATGCATATGAGTTCTTGGGTGATCTCTTCCAACCTGTGCCTTCCCTCTGAGATCCTACAGTCTGTTCCATGCCTCTATGGCTCTGGATCTTTTTGTGGTACATCTACACAATTGAATCCTATGCTGCTGTAAAAAGGAAGGAACTCCTATCATTTGCAACAGCATGGATGGACCTGGAGAGCATTATGCTAAGCGAAATAAGTCAGTTGGAGAAAGATAAATATCACATGATTTCACTCATTTGTGGAATGTAATTAACAACATAAACTGATGAACAAAAACAGATCCAGAGACAGAGAAGCAGTGATCAGACTGTTAAACCTCAGAGAGGAGGCAGGGAAGGATGGGGATAAGGGGGAAAGACCAGCCAAAGGACTTGTGTGCATGCATATAAGCCTAACCAATGGACATAGACACCAGGGGGATGAAGGCATGAGTGGGGGGCCAGGGGGGAATGGGGGATATGGACACATATGTAATACCTTAATCAATAAAGAGAATTTTTATAAAAGAAAGGAAATAAGCAAATTAGCCCTGCCTGGGTGGGCTGAGTTGGTTAGAACCCAAGATTGTGGGTTTGATCCCCAGTAAGGATACATACAAGAATGAACCAATGAATACATAAATAAGTGGATCAATAAATCAATGTTTATTTCCAAAAAATAAAATAAAGAAGAAGAATCATGTCTAGAAGCATGGGATTTATCTTGTAGTTAGGCTAGCTGAGAAGAACAAACTAAGAACAAATTAATGTTCTTTCATTCTCTCTTTCATACATACACATACACAGAGAGAGAGACAGAAACAGAGAGAGAGAGAGAGAGAGAGAGAGAGAGAGAGAGAGAGAGATTGAATATTTACAAATTATTAGGTATTATGCTAGGGATTTCCACGTGCAGACATCAGCATTGGTGAGAGCCTGGTATTGGCAAGGAATAGAAATATTGTCCTTATTTGTTCTTTATTTCCAGCCACCACTGCTAGGAAACTCACTAGAAGCATAGGGCCCTTTTGTCCAGGCCAGGACTCCAGCCTGGGTTGGAAATGATGGGGCTTCTTCATGAGAGCAGCTGTTACCCATGGAACTCGTACATGTGCTCCATTCTATTCCCCTCCCAACACTTTCAACTCCCAGTTGGGCAGTTATTTTTGACAGTTAACTACTCAGTTATTTCTGCTTCCAGCAAGCACCACTGGTCCCCACAGCTTCATACACTCCCCAAGTCAGGGTGTCTTTCTTTTGCCAACCCCCTTATTTTATCACATCCTCCCAATAGAGTGACTCTTCAGTTAAAGTAGTTTTGTTTTCTCTGAGAAAATAGTCTCATGATCTTGATATGATCCCAAACCAGAGTAAAATAGCTATCATCTACCATCTATCTAATCTGTCTGTAATTTATCTTTTGTGATACATAAGTTCAGGTTTTCTCATACTGGTTCTCACTGAATGTTGATATGCATGTTTGCTTCAGTCTAGTCCCCTAAAATTTAAAGAGAAGTTTTAGTCTCACTTCAGGCAATACATTTTTGGGTTACATTTTCCTTTTTGTTAAGTTGGATATATTTCTTTTTCTACCTTCCATTGTCCAGAGCATGGCTGATGAGCCAAGTGAGAAACCAAATAACCCAACATAGAAAGGAGCAGCCATCACCCAGGTAGACAGCAGATGCACAGCACAGCGACCTCGTGGAAATCGTGCTGTACTTGAGGCTCCTACAGAGCAGTCATGTGTTCATTTGTAGGTTCTGTTTCCTCAGACATAGCTCCTGTGGAAAGAAAATGATAACCTTAGCCTTTCTCCACTAAGTGTCTTGGGTCTTCTATGCTCCCTTCCTCCTCCTAGAAAGTTTACCTCAATCTGCCTCCCCCCACACCCCATTTTTGGCCAACAGATGATACCTAAAAACTCACCTTCACACCAGCAGGCAGTTTCTCTGATATCTTCAACTACTAGATGACTCTCCATTCAAAGTGTTTCATTGCAGCTAGCTTTTTAAGTCAGGGCACTGCTTCTGTAGCTAATCTGTTTATGATGCTGAGATATTTGGCTGACCATGAACATCTTCTAAACCTCTCAAGACATCATGGGTGTCCAACACCTAATATCCCCTTACTCCAGATGGTGGTTCTGGATCTCTTTTTACCTCAGAGTTACTCCCCAAGATTTTGTGGTCCCAAATTAAATTTATATAAATCAACTTCCAATCAAGGATAATTTCTTTTTTCTCAAAGGAAAGGCTCTTCCTCACCCATTTTAATCACCTGGGCAACTACATCTGCATTTGGACATGCCTGAAGGTTTAGCTAAGAGAACCATTGTCTTCCTGGTCAGAAATACCCTCAACCTTTTTGTCCTCCTGAATGTAACTTCAGGGGACAACTCCTCACTAACTAAAGTAGCTTCCTCAGTCATCAAATGGAGAGGACTGACATTTTTTTTCATTTATATGATTATAATAATATAAGAACATATTTTAAATTACATAAACACTACCATATATGTATATAGTTTTTAACCAGCTGAGTGAAATTTAACACACTCATTTCTCAATTATATTACATTTTTATGCCATAACAATATTTTAAATTTCAATTGATTTTAATAAAAAGAAAAGTGGTATGAGAAACATTATACCACTTCTTTTACAGTAGTTTTCTTCCTTCTCCCCATGGTTTTTAGCTCCATTCTTAGAAGTTAGATCATGCAATGAAAGTTTGAACGTTTTAATAAGCCTTGAAATATCTGACCTACCTCTCCAAAGATGCATTATTTTTCATTTCCTGCAACCAGCAGAATATAGATACGACAATTCTTTTTGTGTCCTGCTGTTTCACTTAAATTTTATGTCCTTTGTGCATAGGCAACACTGATTTGGTTCCTTAGAAATTAGCAGAAGCAGCAGATTTAGAAGGAGAAATAGGAAGAAACAAAGAAAGAGAAAGAGAAAAGAGACTTTCTATTTTTGCCATTAAAAATGGGCTGATGTGAAGGAGGGCACCAGGAAAAGTAATGGACTGCGTGATGATTTTCTTCACTTACTTCCTTATGCATATAGTTGTATCTAAGAGTCCTCCAAGGGACACCATTTGTTCAGATAAAGCAGTAAAGAATGCTAACTATGGTTGGCTAGGCAGACACATCAGTGCCAATACTGAATGCAAGATGAGGACTAGAAATATAGGGATAAGAACCCTTGAGCTAATCTTTGAAAATTGAAATACAAAGCGGACAATTTGGTTGAAATCTAATTAATTACATTCAGATATCTGCTTCTGAATATTGTTTTGTGATTTGAACTTGACTTTTTCCTGTCTATTGATAGGTGGTATGATAAAAAACAATAAAATGCTGCTTTAAAGTACATTTCTAAATTTTGAAATTTATTATGTACACAGTTTTGAAGGAAATTGCAGCAAGTCAAAGACAGCAAATACTATTTTATTGCATTTTGCAGTAAGTGGACTCAAGTCATAAGAGGCATACATGTAATAAAGAGAGGAGGAATTATAAATGGAAGAAGAATGAAAAGAAGAAATTATTCCCTTATTTTATTTGTCCTTCATGTACTGGAAAAAATATATTTTCCCATAAAAGATGACTCCTTTGTAAAAATATAAAATGGTCTGATTAAAATATTTCTTTTGATTGCTTAAAAACTGTAATGTGCCCAGGCTTTTTAATTGCATAAACCTGTACAAAATTTTTTGTTCCCTCTTCTTATTGCTTGCTTCTTTGCATGAAGCCTGTGTAAAATATGCATTATTATTGTCAGCATCTACTTACCTTTTTCAAACCACCAATAATTTTTTATAATTATCTATGCTCATTTCATGTGTAATTTTGCTAGGTATTCATAAATGTGCTTATAGGCTGTATAATTCCTAATTTCTCACTTCATTCATATCTATTTCTTATTATTTTTGTTATTACCTCTCTCTCTCTCTCTCTCTCTCTCTCTCGTACAAAAGAAGAAATAACTAAGTTTTGCAGACTGTTCTTTATATTCAGGAAAGGAGAACTTACCAATTTGCTCTTATTGGGCAATTTAAGGATCATCATTTTCTCTTTCATTGAAACTAACATTTACATTTTAAAATGAAAATTAGCCCAACTGCTTGGAAAAAATGATAATTTAGGTCCAGTTATCAGCAATAGAAATTGGATGGTCAGACTATACCGGTGTCATTACTACAAATATGTTGTAGTCACCCCACAGAAGCAGGATGAATCCCTAATTGATGTGGATGTTGAGACTGAAGATGTCGCACATGCGCCAGGAAAATATTTTCTCCCAAGCCTGTCCAGATATGGTTTGAGGGAATGGAGGGGTGACTGACTCGGGGCTTCATGGTGATTGAGGGCACCGCGGGGTTGATGCCTCTGAGGTGGAGCCTGGGTGTTTTGAACTGCTCACTGGTGTCACAGGACAGAACACTCAGTCTTTCTCATGAGATTGCCCAGATAGAAGAGGAAATAGGAGTGAGGAGGCTTGAAAGCTGTCTACAGTCAACACGTTAAAAATGGAATCAGAATTTTTATTACAAGTGATAAGATAGATTCTAAGGAGACTTCTTTGAAATGAAAGAAGCTATAGAAATTTATGAAAAAATAAATTAACTTTGAGTTCAACGGTTATGTGCGATTGATTACATCTTGCCTTTTAAATGTTTAATAATTGTCTCTTGTATATTTAAGATGCGGAAGTGAAGGTGATTAAACTGCTCTGGCACCTCTAGTCTATTAACTGTCAGGGCTCATTCAGTCATCTGGCTGGTTGGATAGTCCTTCCTTTACTCATTTATCACTCTGTGATCAATAAGAATAAAATATTCAGAGAAAAAGTTTCAGCTGAAATATATGCAATACTAAAATATAAACTATGTCTGCTTAAAAGGCTCTTCTTATACTAGATAATACATTTTAATAACAGGAGGCTATATTAATAAGTTAACAAAAATAGTAAATTAAAATTTTGGGGAGAATTAATTATAATTTGAAAGGGGGAAAGATTCTTTAGATTCTCCCCTCATACTAACACTGACAGAGATTCCAGATTTAATGTGTATATAAATAGTTAAAGCTCCAAAGGTGAGAATGACCCACAAACGTCCGTAGAACATATGACTCTCCAGCTTACAAATCAGCACCTGGAAGCTCAGAAGGCTTGAATGCATGAAAACACTGCTTGTGCTGCTAATAGTAGTGGTGAAAACAGTAAGAGCAGTAGCCCCATGTCAAGAAGTAATCATAATTTAAAAAAAATAACACATTGAAAAATGAGTACAACAATTAACGCTGTATTTTGATAGAGCTTAAAATGTATAAGACTTCAGTAATTTTTTAAAAAATAAACAATTGTAAAGTAAGAAAATTAGTAGAAGTCATAATGATCTTAATCGAGAAAATAGAAATGCAAAGAGAGAGAGATAAAGAACTGGAATAACAGTTGTTAACTACAGTAATTATAAAATATATATATATATATAAAACCTAAGGGACTGGCCAACCAGCCGGTAGCTATGACATGCACAGACCACCAAGGGGCAGACGCTCAATGCAGGAGCGAAAACCATAGGCATGGAAACATGGAACAGACTGATGAATCTCAGAGGGAAGGGAAAATGGGGAATGTAGGAAGAGATTAACCAAAGTACATTGTCATTCAATGGAGCTTTGCCATTGGAATAATGGGCACTATGGATTTTTTAAAGATTTACCCTTTTTCTCTGACATGGAAAAGTTAAAAATGGCAAGTTCGGAGACAGGAATGTTTTAGCAAACAGAGAATATTAACAGAGTAAATGACACAGGAGAGTACATTATTAAAATAAATTCAGTAGAAAATCTGGTGTGGGTTTATGGTGGATAACATTGAGTCTACCAGTTTTGTAGAGGAAGGTTAGGAAGCTGAGTGTGGCCAAGATTACTCTTGGGAGAACTTAGTAATGAGAAGTACTAATCCATTCTCCTGCTTCTAGAGGAATACATGCATGGACTATTGACTTTAGTGATTTTTAATTGAAGAAAAACAATCCTAGGAAAAATAGTTTAATGTCCTGGAACTGACTATACATTTTAAGATTTATGAAAACAAGAGTTAAAGGAACATTAAGTGTGACAGTTCTTATAGATCATCAACAGAGATGATGATGTAGACTGGAAAGAAGAAAGCATGTATATGGTAGAGGGTCTTACTTAATTTTTGACCTATTCTGCATTAAGCATTCTGCTAGTTTTAATAGTATATTAAATTAGTATATTTAGTTCTCAAAACAAATCTTTGAATTAGACATTATTATGCCATTAATTGGGCATATAGTAAAAGTGGCTAAAAAGTGCAAATATCCAAAATTATAAGACAAAATGACAAAGCCAATATTTGTGCGATTTGCTCAAATTCTATGTTTCCACTCACATTCTCAATCAAGTTCTGAAACCATATAGAAAATTGAAAGTATAAACAAAATAGAAAGTTCTCTTATCTAGGGCATGGAAGCATCATAAACCACAGAGAGAGACTGCAAGTGAAAATACAGGTTTTGATTACTTAAACTCAGAAGTTATTTAGGTTATACAAAAAAATCTTTTGCCTTTGTATAATGATTATTTTAAATTGCTTGAATGATAGTTATCTAAGACCTCTAACATCAAAATCTTACATTATTTTGGTTTGGCTAACATTTCAAAATGGGTAACATTTGATCCTGAAGCAATTTATCTACATCTGTAAAAGATATTACTAGAAAACAATTGCAATCATATCACTAAATTATTGACATTTGCCCTCAGGATTCTATTGAACATTTTACATCCAGAAAACTGCCATAGGGATGTTTCACACTATCAAAAGGCATGCAATTTATTCTCAATGTCTACATGAAGTCATATCTTATATTTAACACTAAATCAGTTTTTATATAATTGCTTTATAATCTTATTCTTTCATTCCCCCCCCAAACTATAGAGTTAACTAGTAGATTATTGTAATACAATTCAGTTACTTCTAAAAACGACTGTTTTTAATGTTCCAAACAGGCCATGCCAAGTTACATTGTCTTCCCAGGGGAACCTAAGTGCCTCACACCATTGGCAGCTTCCACCCCTTTGTCCTCTCACTGAGGAGTTCTGTTCGAAGCAGCTGCCATTCTTGGTTTTCTGTGATCTTACCACCTTATGCACAACTGACTGCATCACTGATAAACTTGTGACCCAAAAGTTAGCATCCATGGATGTATATGGAAGCAGAGATAAGAAGTGCCCAAGTTCCAAAGTAACTGAGCATTAGAGTAGTAATATGTCATGGCTCCAAACTATTTCAATATTGGGGCCAGTTTTACAGCTTCTGAAAAACCTGCATTCAAACTATCCTCTAGTCACCTACCCCTTTGGCCATCCAAGCATATGTTAACGAGCACTAATCTCTTCACAAGCAAGCATATATGGATTAGAGAAACAATAGTTGTGTTTATATTAAAGTATCAAAAAAAATCTTGGTTTTGCTAAGCCTTTAAACATTTGCTGTGATTGTGAGAATAAAGGGATCAGTGGGACAAATTGATTTACAGGGAAAAAAATCAAAATAAAACAAACCAGAAAAGATTGCTGCTCTTGTCTCTATTGCTGCTAAATCTCAATAGTGATTCAGGCTGAGAATCAGGCTCTGTTCTCTGCTGTCAAAGGAAAACTTACTTTCGAAAACCGTAGAATTGACATAGCATCATAGACATCAAAATTCCAAATGCCAGGTTTTATGAGTTAAATTGTATCCCCACATCACACTCCTCCCCCCGCAAAAAAAAAAAAATAAATAACCTCCAGTACCTCAGAATATCATCTCATTTGATAGGCGGTCTTCACAGAGGTAGTTATGTTAAAAAGAGGTCATTTGAGTGGGCTGCAATCCAGTATGACACGTGTCTTTAGAAAAAGGGGAAATGTGAACACAGATACGCCTACAGGGGAAAGACATGGGGAGACTGCCATCTCAGGCAAGGAACCCCTGAAGCTCGCAGAAGATAAGAGGTGGCCTCAGAATAGATTCCCAGTCACCGTCCTTAGCAGGAATACACCCTGTTGACACCTTGATTTTGGACTTCTAGCCCCCAGAACTGGGAGAAAATACAGTTCTGTTGCTTAGAGCCACCTAGCGTGTGGTACTAGGTTACAGCAGCCCTGGGAGATTAATCCACTGGGTTAGTGGGTTTTAAGCATGGTATCTCTTGTACTTCCCACCTCCGGCATGGCCCCCTAAGAGTGGCCTTGGGACAGGGGCATTTCCTGGGGAGACAAAGTCACCTCATGGCCTGTGCGGGCTTATTGCCTTCTGAGGGAAGGTCTCTCCTCCTCCTGGGCTCTGTGTACGCTTTTTGTTCTGCTGAAGCATGTGCATGTCAGTGGCCTGCCTGCCCTCAGCTTTCTGTATTGCAGGATTGATGGGAGAGAGCTCAGCATGCTGCTACTGTAGCACCAGCACGCAGCTACGTGACCCCAGTTGACTGCAGAGAGGATCTGCTGGCCCAGAGGTGGGGGCAGAGCATTGCAAGCGGCTGGGTCTCGCACTCTCCCTCCCTCCTCTTGCTGCAAGCGAATGCTGGACCACGTGTACCATTTTATCGGCAATTGCACAGCTTAGGCAATTTATTACCACCGGTCCTAAGCTACTCTCCTGGTTGAATGAGCAGCGGGGGTTAGAGGAAATCAAGGTGTGAGGAAGTATTTCTCTCACAGAGCTGTGGGCCAGGCCGAGATCAAGTAATCTTGTGGACAGAAGCAGGAAGAAAAGGAGGTCGCCCTAGCCACGCTGGCTCAGTGGTTGAGCTTCAGACCTGTAAACCAGGAGGTTACAGTTCAATTCCCAGTCAGGGCCCATGCCCAGGTTGCGGGCTCAAACCCCAGTGGGACATGTGCAGGAGGCAGCCGATCAAAGATTCTCTCTCATCATTGATATTTCTATCTCTCTGTCCCTCTCCCTTTTTCTCTGAAATCGATATAAATTAAACAGAAAGAAGAAAACTAGGTCCATTACAGAGGTGATCTAAAATGGCAATCAATATCAATAACTTCTCTCTTGCTTTTTTAATCTTTCCTTTTTCATGTAACATCTTCACTCTTACCTTATAATAGAAACATTTTTAAAGACATGATCCTTATTCCTTCTACTCTTCATTGGAGACATTGGAGCCATGAACAGCTACTAGGAAACGTAATTTGGTTTAAAAAAAAGTCATATGTGATGTATTATTAGACTGATGGTGGTAGCAGGGGATTTAAAAAAATAACAATTAGTCCATCAGCACATGACTAGATTAAAAAATTGTGATACATCTACACAATGGAATAGTACACTGCTGTAAAAGGAAAATAACTCTTGCCATTTGCAACAGCATGGATGGACCTGGAGATCCTTATGCTAAGCAAAATAAGCCAGTCAGAGAAAGATAAATATCACATGACCTCACTCATTTGTGAAATATAATGAACAAAAATAGATACAGAGACACAGAAGCATCGAACAGACTGTCAAACCTCAGAAGGAAGGCAGGGAAGGATGGGGCGGTGGTGGTAAGAGATCAACCAAAGGACTTGTATGCATGGATGTAAGCATGACCAATGGACACAGACAGTAGGGGGGTGAGGGCATGTGCTGGGGGTGGGGGCTGGGGAAAAGTCAATGGGGTTTTGAAAGGGAGACATATTTAATACTTTAAACAATAAATAAATTAATTAGGAGAGAGAAGGAAACTCTAGTAAAATATGATGAGATCAGTGAAAAATAAAAGAGAAAACTGGATCAAAACAAAGTGTCTTCATCCCACATTCTCCAATGGATGCACACAAATTGTATTGGAAAAACAAAAACAAAACAAAACAAAAAACCCACAATAAATCCAGGTCTGGGTGACTGGGTATAAATTCCCACCTCATTATTCTGGAGCGCTGTGTAAATGGTCAGTGTGGGAGAGATTCTCTTCATGGGTTCATTCCAGATTCATGGGCACATTTCATACACTAAAGCTGCTGTTAGATGTTAGCGACTAAGAAGAGGCCTAATAAAATCAGGGACAAACAAATCAGGGTCCATCGAAAAGTTTCTATTGAGAATAAATGTGAGTCCACGCACCAAGAGAGCCTCTACGTCAGAGAGTTAGTATGCGGTCTATAACGTTCTTGCTCTGTAATATGTGATTACAGAGATGATACACTTAGTTACTGGCTATCACCAAGCAAGGAGAATCTATAGCTAAAGTGGCTCTCTCAACAATGGTCTGCATCTTATCAGGCACTTCCATTTCCATTCTAAAAGACAGAAAAGCGAGAGGGAGACTAGCAGAGGAAGAACGCACCGGAGACACAACCGGATAGTCTTTGATTGCCAGACTCTGCTCTGTCTGATTTGATTTTTAGCAAAGTGTGCTTCGCAGTCTCAGTGATGCACTTCCAGGGTTGAGGCAGATGCCATTAGTTACATTTCTTAAAACTGCATTGAAAGCCCCGAACAGCGTGGTTTCAAGGGACAGCTTTCTTTATGTACAAATGTGTGTGCCTTCATTACAGGATTTCACCCCTCTCTCCATTTTGCTCTCTGTTTTGATAAAGAAGCCACGTGTTACCATCACCAGGGTGGCTATGGAGGTACCACATATTACAGATAATGAGGCAATTATGAAATTCATGTAGGGCTTCTGAAAAGGGGAAACAACAGTATATTTACAACACACCATATGGCAAATGGATATCATGTTTATTTTATATTTTTATGCTAAAACCTTCTGTGTAATGTGCATTCTACTCATCAGGTTGGTTTTAGAAAGTAACACACAGTATGATTGTTTTGAAAGGTCCCTATGCAACTGCTGAAAAAGTATGTAGTCATAGCTCTAGAATCAGATTTAGTTTCAGCAAATATATTTAAGTTGCCCTTTTTATTCAATAAATATTTTGTTCAATATTTTGGCAAAGCTTTCTTCCATAGATACCTATTGCCTTATTTAACTTCAAGTTATATGGGTGTTGTTCCTTTAATAATAGGGATCAGGAATAGCATATTTGTAAGGTCAGTCTATACTCAGTAAGAGGCTTAGTTCTGGCTCTCTCTAAAGCTATCTTCTTAGGCTAAGTAGGATTCAAAACACTGTTAAATAATAGTATTTCAACAAATGGTTCTGAGACAGTTGGATAGCCACAGGAAAAAGAATGAAGTTGGATTCCTACTTCACACAGCATAAAAAAAATTAACCCCAAATTGATATCAGAGATAAATGTAGGAGCTAAAGCCATAAAACTCTACAATAAAGTGAAAAGATAAGCCATAGAATGGGAGAAGATATTTTTAAATAAAGTGTATAACAAGGGCATTGTATCCAGAATATATAAATAAATCTTACAACTCAATAAAATGACAAATAACTAACTTAAAAATAGTTAAAAGATCTGTATAGACATTTCTTCAGAAAATATAACCAAACCGGCCCTAAGGCACAAGAAAAGATATTCAACATCATTAATCATTAGCGAAATGTAAGGTAAAATCACATTGAGTTACCACTGCACACCCACTAGAATGGCTAATAGTCATCTAAAAGACAGATAATATAAAGATTATTAGTGAGAATGAAGAGAAATTGAAACACTGTATATTGAAAAATGGTGCAGCCACTTTAGGGAAAAAGTTTAGCAGTGCCTCAAAATGTTAAACATAGAGATAACATATGATCCAGCAAGTCTATTCCTAGGTATACCCCAGAAAATTGAAAAGATTTGTCCACACATAAACTTGTTCGTGAATATCATAGTGGCATTATTCAAATTAGTTGAAAATTAGAACCAACATAATTGCCCACCAAGTGGTGAATGGATAAAAAATGTGGTAGAGGCAACCATGGAATATTACTTGGGAGAAAAAGGAATGAAGGACTAATGCATGCTACAACACAGATAACCCTTGAAAAGATCCCACTAAATTAAAGAAAGTTACAACATAACACATCACTCAATTCATATTAAGTGCTGAACTGGGAAAATTCATAGAGACAGAAAGCTGACTAGTGGCTGCCAAGGGCTGGAGTAATGGGGGAATAGGGAATGACAGCTAGTGGATGCGAGTTTCTTTAGGGGGCGATAAAAATATTCTGACATTAGACACTGGTGATGATTGCACAGCACAATACCTTACAGGCATTGAAGTGTATATTATATAGGATTAATTTTATATAATGTGAATATTATCTCAACATAGCTCTGATTTAAAAACATAACAAGTAATCTCTACTTACCTTGAATGAGTGTGTTGGATATATTTAACTTTTTAAAAGTTAGAGAATAGTGTATATAATATCAACTGTTTATCTGAAAGAGGGAAAATGATATGACTACATATACATATATGCTAATTATTAATAGAGATATAAATTAAAAGCTTTGTTTAAAATAATGGTCATGGGGGGAGAAACAGGCTTGGGGGAAGGGGATAGAGATGAAAACTAACATCTAAAAATACTAGTTTTGAAGATTTAACATCAAAACCTTATAAATGTTTTACATATTTATATAAAAATTACATTAAAAAGTAGTTGCTACATATTGAAATTAGTATCAAACCAATAAACCTGTGTATTAACATAGTGGCATAAACACAGAGAGAACGATCTCATGTTTAAGCATTTAAGATACAATCATTTCAACCTGCCTCCATCTTGGGATAGGCCCTCAGGATAAAAATCATGGAAGGAACAATCTGCAACTCTTGTCAGTAATTCTTTTGGTAGTGGTGGTGGTTGCATTATTACACTGAAGCTGCTCTATGTGTACTGTGGGAAAAGAGAATGAGTCATTACACTGGGATCAATGAGAACTGATACTTTTGATCTAGAAAATAGAAGATACAGACAAAAGATTATTGAGGTTCAATAAAATTTCTACAGTCATGAGTGGAAGCAACAAAATGAACTGCTCATGGTGCACTTTAACTTAAAATAAATTTCAACCTCTATTCACCTATAAGGAAATTTGAGGAAGCTCTAATGTGTAGCCTCTAAAATACAACTTTGAAGTATCTGTGCAAGAACTTGTGTGGGGTAACCTCCTAGACTGAGCCCTGCCTGGGGAAGGGGTGTGCCTGTGGACTTTGATGGGCCCTGCACACTGTCCTCCCAGAGGGAGGGCCTTTCCCACTTGTCTCCAGGGAATCGGCTGGGGCCTCTGCTTCCTCATTTGTCACCAGGACTGGGCACCACCAGACCAGAAGCTGCCAGTCTGATGGGGACAGTGCCCTCCCCCCCCCAATGTTGACAGTGCATGTGTCCCTCTCCAGGAGGTCACTCATCTCTGACATGTACTGGCGTGTGCACAGCCTCCCCTTGTAAGTGCCTGTGTTTGCCCTCTGTCCCCTTAGAAAACCCTGACTTTGGACAGTTGTCTGCACCACAGGGATGTGACACACCTCTCTGGCCTTGGGCTGTGGGGAATGCTTTCCAGCTTGGGGTTTGTCTTTCTAGCTCTTTTTATTTTGTTTTATATTCTTTTAGGAAGAGCCAGGCATTCCTCACTGGATTCTGGCCCTGGGGTCACTCTTAGCACAGTGGTCTCTACTCTGGGATGATGTTCACACTTACCTGAAGGGCTTCTTCTCTTACATCTGATGTCTAACCTATCTGGGATTTCCCTTTCCCATAACTAGCAAGCAATTTCATACAAAAACTAACATAAATCTGTGAGCAGACACAAAAAGGCACTGACTGTAAGATTCCATTTACAGGAAATGTACAGATCAGTTCAAGGAGCAGAGACAGAAAGCTGATCTGTGGTTGCCAGGGGCAGGAGGGACAGGGGAGTAAGTACTGTTGGTGCAGGGTTTCCTTTTGGGGTGAGGGATCATCCTGAGACTAGATAGTGGTGTTGGTTGCACAGCATTGTGAATGTACTTCATGGTCAGGAATGGCACCATTTAAAATACAAACAAAAATCTTATTTATTACTTATAAAACAAAGGATAAGGAAAGCAAAAATGAAGACAATACCTTCCCCCAAACCCTAATAATAAAAAATAAAAAACTGAATCAGCCAATGGAGTTTAAAAAGCCATAACAAGTAAATGAAATAAAAGAAAAATGTCAAATCCTTTAGGTGGGATAGGGTGAGTGGATACAACCAGTGGCTCTAAAGCTGGCCATGAAGCATCTTGCAGCTTGTCCTTGGGGTTAGGAACTAGGGAAGGTTTGGGGAAGAGACCTTCAGCGGGGGTGGTGAGGCTTCAGTTGGGTAAGGAGAGGCTGCATAGAATGGCCTCTTCTCCTGGGCTGCAGATGGAGCTGCTGCTGTGAGCAGCATGACCATTGGAGATGGACATGCCTCCAGGTCTGGACCAGCGTCCGGTCTGCCCCTGCATCAGACTCCTTTGGATGGATGCCAGGTGTTGGCAGAAGGAGGCTGCTCTGACTCCTGGGCTGGTGCTGGAGTTGGGAAAGGAGAAAAGTCCTCCACACACCTGCATTTCCATGTGCCCCAAAGTAGAGAACACAGCCAGAACCCTCCAGAGAAACCACATCCCAGAATCCACCCCAGGACGTCCTCCCTGATGGAAGTCCAGCAGATGGGTGGTCTGAGGCAGGTCCTTGACCCTGGCCAGTGTCTAGGGGTGTTTCTCATATTCTCACATGCATCTCCACCCCAAAGCCCACTCCCACCTCTCTGAACTTTTCATCCATGGGCTCTGCTCCTTGAGCTCCATGTTCTCTGGCCAGGTTTTCATACCACAGGCATGACACTCCAGAATGGAGATGGACATTGAGAGCTTCTATGGAGCCCCAATGGTTTCCAAGGAGGACTCTTTTACTGGCCATATAGGGGCCCGGATTCCACAG
This sequence comes from Eptesicus fuscus, assembly GCF_027574615.1. Classification (NCBI taxonomy): domain Eukaryota; kingdom Metazoa; phylum Chordata; class Mammalia; order Chiroptera; family Vespertilionidae; genus Eptesicus; species Eptesicus fuscus. The sequence continues at coordinate 8,961,663 of NC_072487.1, read as the reverse complement.
ACCTCTAGCTGTTCACACTCACTTCAGGGCTGCTCTCGCCCACAGACATGTGGCTCACTGGCCCCCCACTAGGAGAAATCATCCCCTGAATTTGTGCTCCAATTCCAGATGATCCAGTTCCTTCCAGTATATCCCTAGATCACCCCAAGCCTCTGCCACAGCACTGGAGCTCAGAAAGAGCAGGACCATTAAGAGGAACTGCCTGGGTCTCCAGCAGCATCTTGTTACTCAGCCCCAACCCCCAATGTTTTTTCACAGCCCACTTTATGGGCACTTCTCTTCCCAGCTCTGGAACACTGGGATGGGGGTCTCATGTGGGGTTGGGACCCCTTGTTCCTCATGGGATACCTCAGCAGCCAAGACATCCCTCTCAATTAAGAAAAGGTAACATCTGGGTGTTGGACCAGCCCATTCAGCATCTTCACACCTCCTACCAATTTCAATGTGCTTTCTTCTTTACATCTCTAGTTGTAAGGCTTCCATTCAGCCAGATTTCAGGGGATTCTGAGTGATGGTTGATCTATATTGTACTGGTACATTTGATGTGGTTGTGGGAGGCGGCAAGGAACTGCATTTACCTACCCCGCTATCTTGATTCTTAGCCTCTGCACCCACAATAGCAGTTGCTCAGCTTCCCTGGCTAGTTGGACTAGGATTGGAGGGCCCTGTTCCTACTCATTGGACATTAGTGAATTTCCCTGTTCCTGGCTACGTCATCAGCGCTCTGATATTAGCCTTGAGAATACAACTTTGAAGTATTGTGCAAGAACTTGTGTGGGGTAACCTCCTAGACTGAGCCCTGCCTGGGGAAGGGGTGCGCCTGTGGAACATTGATGGGCCCTGCCCACTGTTCTCCCAGAGGGAGGGTCTTTCCCACTTCTCTCCAGGGGAATCTGCTGGGGCCTCTGCTTCCTCACTTTGTCCCCAGGCTGGTCGGCTCAGACCAGAAGCTGCCAGTCTGATGGGGACAGTGCCCTCCCCCGAGTGTTGACAGTGTGGGTGTCCCCATCGGGGAGGTGGGTCATCTCTGACATGTACTGGCGTGTGCACAGCCTCCCCTTGGAGGTGCCTGTGTTGGCCCTCTGTCCCCTTAGAACACACCAACCTGAAGAGTTGTCTGCTCCACAGGGAGGTGACACCTCTCTCTGGCCTTGGGCTGTGGGGAATGCTTTCCAGCGTGGGGTTTGTCTTGCCAGGTTTTTGCAATTTGTTTGTTTTCATTGCGCACACAGCCATTCCTCACTGGATGCTGGCCTTGGGGTCACACTTGGCAGAGTGGTCTCTACCCTGAGATGATGCACGGGCTTACAAAAAGTTCTTCTCTTGCATCTGATCTCGAACCAATCCGAGATTTCCCTTTCCCATAACTAACAAGCAACTTCACATAAAAAGAAACATAAATCTGTGAGAAGACACAAAAAGGTACTGATGTTATATTCCAATAATAGGAAATGTCCAGAACAGTTCAAGGAGCAGAGACAGAAAGCTGATCTGGCATTGCCACGGGTGGGAGGATGGGGATGTGAGTACTGTTGGTGCAGGGTGTCCTTGTGGCGTGAGGGATCGTCCTGCGACTAGATAGTGGTGTTGCTTGCACAGCATCGTGAATGTACTTCATGGTCAGGAATGGCACCATTTGAAATACAAACTAAAACTTTTATTTATTACTTAAAAAATAAAGGATAAGAAAAGCAAAAATGAAGACAATTCTTTCCCCCAAAACCATAATAAAAATAAAAAACTGAACCACCCAATGGAGTAAAAAAAGCCATAACAATTTATTTTTTTTTTTTTTTTATTTATTTATTTATTTATTTTTTTAATATTTTTTATTGAGGTATTATATGTGTACATATCTTACCATTACCCCCCCACCCCACACCCACACATGCCCTCCCCCCCAGAGTTTTGCGTCCATTGTTTATGCTTATATGCATGCATACAAGTCCTTCGTTTGATTTCATAACTCCCCCACCTCTCCCTAACTTTCCCCCTGTAATTTGAAAGTCTGTTTGATGCTTTACTGTCTCTGTATCTATCTTTTTGTTCATCACTTTATACTGATCTTTACTATCCCTAAATGAGTGGGATCATGTGGTATTTTTCTTTCATTGACTGGCTTATTTCACTTAGCATAATGTTCTCCAATTCCATCCAGGTTGCTGCAAATGATGAGAATTCCTTCTTTTTTAAAGCCATAACAATTTAAACAAAGAAAGTAAGAAAGAAAAATGTCAAATTCTTTGGGTGGGAGACGTCGAACAGATACAACCAGTGGCTCTAGAGCTGGCCATGATGCATCTCCCAGCCCGTCCTCTGTGTCAGGAACCAGTGCAGGTTAGGGGAGGGACCTTCAGGGAAGGGTGTGGAGGCCTAAGTTGGGTAAGAAGGGGCTGCCTAGGCCAGCCCTTGCTCCAGGGCTGCAGCTAGACCTCCTACTGTGCGAGTGGCATGACCACTGGAGGTGGATACCCTCCAGGTCTGGAGCAGGGTCAGGTCTGCCCGTGCATCAGGCTCCTTTGGATGGATAACAACAGTTGAAGTAGGAGCCAGCTCTGACTCCTGGGCTGGTGCTGGAGTTGGGAGAGAAGAAAAGGTCACCCATGTGCCTGCATTTCCATGTACCCCCCAATACAGAACACACCCAGAACCCTCCAGAGAAGCCACATCCCAGGACCCACTCCAGGACGTCCTCCCTGATGGAAGTCCAGCAGATGGGTGGTCTGAGGCAAGCAAGTCCTTGTCACTGGCCAGCCTCTAGGGGTGTTTCTTATAATTGCACCTGCATCTCCACCCCCTCTACCCCCATCTTCTCACCCTTGGGATCTTCCTCCTTGAGCTCCATGTCCTCTGGCCAAGTTCCTAAAGCATGGGCATGGTGCCTCAGGATGGAGATGGACATTGTGAGCTTTCTGTGGAGCCCAGGCAGCTTCGGGGAAGGAGTCTTTTTTGGGCCATGTAGGGGCCAGGATCTCCAGAACCCTAGCTGTTCACACTCACTTTGGCACTGCTCTGACCCTTGGTTGTGTGGTTCACCACCCCCTCACTGGAAGAAAGCCACCCCCAAGTTCTTGCTTCAATGCTAGACAATAAAGTTCCTTCCCATGTATCCCTGGATCTCTCCAGGCCGCTGCCCCAGGGCTGGAGCTCAGAAGGAGCTGGACCCTGTAAGTCTCTGTGCCAGCCCATGAAGCGGAACTGCCTGGATCTACAGCAGATTCCTGTCACTAAGCCCCATCCCCACCATTTTTTTTACTCTGACTTTATGGAGGCTTCTCTTCCTAGATTTAGAATACTGGGCTGGGGGTTTGATGTGGGATTGGGACCCCTTAGTCTTCACAGGAAGCCTCAGCAGCTAAGCTATCCCTCCCAATTTAGAAAATGCCACACCTGGGTATAGAACCAGCCCATTCTGCACCTTCGCTCCCGCTACCCGTCTCAGTGTGCTTTCTTCTTCATATCTCTAGTTGTAGGACGTCCTTTCATCCAGATTTCAGGTGACTCTGAATGATGGTTGTTGCAAAGGTGTACCTTTGATGCAGTTACGTGTGGCAGTAAGGACCGCATTTACCCACCCCACTATCTTGGTTTTTAGCCTCTGCACCCCCTTTAGCAGTTGCTCAGCTTCCCTCACAGATGTAGACTAGGATTGGCGGATCCTATCCCTGGTCCTTCGACATTAGTGATTTTCCCTGTTCCTGGCTACGTCATCAGTGCTCTGATATTAGCCTTGAGAATACAACTTTGAAGTATCTGTGCAAGAACTTGTGTGGGGTAACCTCCTAGACTGAGCCCTGCCTGGGGAAGGGGTGCGCCTGTGGAACCTTGATGGGCCCTGCCCACTGTTCTCCCAGAGGGGCCGCCTTTCCCACTTGTCTCCAGGGAATCTGCTGGGGCCTCGGCTTCCTCACCTTGTCGCCAGGGCTGGGCACCACCAGACCAGAAGCTGCCAGTCTGATGGGGACAGTGCCCTCCCCCCAGTGCAGGTGTCCCCATGGGGAGGTGGGGCATCTCTGACGTGTACTGGCGTGTGCACAGCCTCCCCTTGTAAGCGCCTGTGTTTGCCCTCTGTCCCCTTAGAAAACCCTGACTTTGGACAGTTGTCTGCACACAGGGATATGACACCTCTCTCTGGCCTTGGGCTGTGGGGAATGCTTTCCAGCGTGGGGTTTGTCTTTCCATTTCTTTGCAATTTATTTTTTCTGTCCTTTATTTTTTTTTTCCTTCATCGGATTTATTTTCCTCGGACAGTTTAGCATTTCAGGTTTGCATTCTATCCTCGTCCAAACTTCAGTTATTAGCATCAGGAGCACAAGGACCTCGCAAGACCTCCAAACACAAATGAATACCAGATAAAACCCCACGCAAGATACTGTAAACAAAAATAGAAAGCATAATAATGCTATGAGAAAACCAGGCGTGGTACAAACTCATATGATCATTGCTGAGCAGTAACTCACACGGTCTTTGGTTGCTGTTCTCTTAGAAGAGCTGGAAACACGGACGTGAGCTACTGGTCACCCTCAACATGCCGTGGGGATGCCCTCACAGCGAGCGTCACCGCACGGCATTTGGGAAACAGGCCGATTAAATACAGTCAAATAAGAGATGGGCCTTCTTTGGTCTTTGTTTGGGACAAGAACTGAAGCGTGAGCCACGGGAGAAAGACGGGACTCCAGCCTCCCGCCCGGGCGCATGGGCTCACGCGCTTCCTCGGTCAGAGATGTTCCCGCAGAGGACGCTCGGAGGAAGCCGGGGAGGCGCGCGCTGGCTGCTGAAGGCCATCTGGCCCGTCTACGGGGGACTGAGTTCTAAACCACCCGCCGCGGCGGCAGGGGCAGCACAGGCTGACGCCCACCTCGCCCCTGGGCGCGGGCACAGGGCGTGGACGTGGCGGCAGCGGAGAATGAAACGCAAGCACAGCTCAGCACCCCCCAGGCAGCGGCGATGCTCCCGCCATGCCTCTGGGCCTCACCTCCCTGTGCCCTCCCCGCAACGGGACGGGATCCCTGGTGACAAGCAGCGCTGCCCGGACAGACAGGAGTGACCAGGTCACCTGCCCACACTGGCGCCTCCACTGGCCTCCTCTGGCCTGGGCCTGGCGGCCACATTCCACTTTGCAGAAACCACAACTACCCATCCCACACCTTCTCACCCTTGGGATCTTCCTCCTTGAGCTCCATGTCCTCTGGCCACTCTGGCCAAGTTTCTAAAGCATGGGCATGGTGCTTCAGGATGGAGATGGACATTGTGAGCTTCCTGAGGAGCCCGGGCAGTTTTGGGAGAGGAATCCTTTTTCTGGTCAACCAGGTCAAGTTCCCCAGCCCCTTAGCTGTTCACACTCAATAAGGCACTGTGCTGGCCTGGGTCATGTGCCTCACTGGTCCCTTACTGAGAGAAAGCTGCCTGTAAGTTCTTGCTTCAGTGCTAGACAATACAGTTCCTTCCCATATATCCCTGGATCGCCCCAAGCCACTGGAGATCAGAAGGAGTGGGTCCTTGCAAGCCCATTAAGAGGAACTGCCTGGGTCTCCAGCAGCCTCGTGTCACTCAGCCCCACTCCCCACAGTTTTTTAGAGCCAGATTTTATGGGGACTTCTCTTCGCAGCTTGGAACCCTGGGTTGGGGGTCTGATGTTGAGTTGAGACCCCTTGCTCTTCACAGCATGCCTCAGCAGCCAAGATATAGCTCCCAATTAAGAGAATGCCACACCTGGGTGTCAGTCCACCCTTTTCTGCACCTTTGCCCTGACTACCAGTTTAGTGTGCTTTCTTCTTTACATCTCTAGTTGTAGGATGTCCTTTCAACCATTTTTCGGGTGATTCTGAATGATGGTTGTTCCGTATTTTAGTTGTAATTTTGATGCGGCTGTGTGTGGCAGGGAGGAACCTGCTATCTTGGTTCTTAGCTTCTGTGCCCACTTGAGCAGTTGTTCAGCTTCCCTGGAGAGTGTAAACTAGGGTGGGTGGACCATGTCTCTGCTCATGGGATATTAGTGATTTTCCCTGTACCTGGCTATTTCATCAGTGCTCTGATGCTAGCCTTGAAAATAGAACTTGGAATAATTGTACAAGAACTTGTGTGGGGTAACCTCCTAGACAGAGCCCTGCCTGGTGAAGGCCTGCTCCTGTGGAACTTTAATGAGTCCTCAACACTATTCTCCCAGAGCGGGGGCCTTTCCCACTTGTCTCCAGGCGACCTGCTGCGTCCTCTGCTTCCTCACTTTGTCCCGAGGGCTGGGCATCATCAGACAAGAAGCCTGCCAGCCTGATGGGGACAGTGCCCTCCCCCAGTGTTGACAGTGTGTGTGTCCTCATTGGCTAGGTGGCGCATCTGACATGTAGTGGCATGTGCACTGCCTATCATTGGAGCTTCATGGGATTCCCTCTGTCCCCTTAGAAAACACTGACTTTGGAGAGTGACGCCTCTCTCTGGCCTTGGGCTGTGAGGAATAATTTTCAGCTTTTTGAGTGTGTTTTTTTATTTGTTTTATTTTGTTTTCCTTTAGGGCACAGAAAGAGCCAGCCTTCCTCACTGGATTCTGGCCTTTGGGGTCACACTTAACGCTGTAGCGTCTACCCTGAGATGATGCTCACACTTACCTAAAGGGCTTCTTCTCTTACATCTGATGTCTAACCTATCTGGGATTTCCCTTTCCCATAACTAGCAAGCAATTTCACATAAAAACAAACATAAATCTGTGAGCTGACACAAAAAGGCACTGATTGTAAGATTCCATTTACAGGAAATGTCCAGATCAGTTCAAGGAGCAGAGACTGAAAGCTGACCTGGGGGGCCAGAGAGGGAGGACTAGGGAGTGAGTACTGTTGGTGCAGGGTTTTCTTGTGGTGTGAGGGATCATCCTGCAACTAGATAGTGGTGTAGGTTGCACGGCAAATTGAATGTACTTCATGGTCAGGAATGGCACCATTTAAAACAGGACAAAAACTTTTATTACTTAAAAATAAAGGATAAGTAAAACCAAAATGAAGAAAATTCCTCTCCCCAAAACCATAATAAAAATAAAAAAAGAAACGAATCTCACAATGGAGTAAAAAAGCCATAACAGCCCTAGTTGGTTTGGCTTAGTGGATAGAGTGTCGGCCTGCAGACCAAAGGGTCCCGGGTTCGATTCTGATCAAGGGCCTGTGCCTTGATTGTAGGCTCCTCCCAGCCAGGCGACCAGGGCCCATGCAGGAGGCAACCAATCAATGTGTTTCTCTCTGTCTTTCCCTCTCTCTTCCACTCTTCCTAAAAATCAATGGGCGAAAAAAAGCCATAACAATTAAAAGAAACAAAAGGAAAGCGTCAAATTCTTTGGCTGGGAGAGGGCGAGCAGATACAACAAGTGGCTCTACAGCTGCTCATGATGCATCTTCCAGCCGGTCCCCTGAGTCAGGAACCAGGGCAGGTTCTGGGGAGGGACCCTCAGGGAGCGGAGGTGGGGCTTCAGTTGGGTAAGAAGAGGCTGTCTAGACTAGCCGTTGCTCTGGGGCTGCAGATGGAGCTGCTGCTGCTGGTAATGGCACGACCGCTGGAGGTGGACATGCCTCCAGGTCTGGAGCAGCGTCCAGGTCTTCCCCTGTATCAGGTGACCTTTGGATGTCGAAACACCTCCAGGTCTGGAGCAGCAGCCAGGTCTGCCCTGCATCAAGCTCCTCAGAATGGATAATAGGTGTTGCAGCAGAAGGCTTCTCTGATTCCTGGGCTGGTACTGGAGTTGGGAGAAGAGTAAAGGTCCCCCAAAGGCCTGCATTTCCATGTGCCCCCAAAATAGAGAACATGGCCAGAACCCTCCAGGGAAGCCACATCTCAGGACCCACCACAGGACATCCTCCCTGCTGGAAATCCTTGCCCCTGGTCAGCCTCTAGGGGTGCTTCTCATAACCTCACATGTATCTCCACCTCACAGCACAACCCCACCTCCCTTACCTTCTCACCAGTGGGCTGTGCCTCCTTGAGCTCCATGTTCTTTGCCAGGTTTGTTTAGCATGGGCATTGTGCTCCAGGATGCACGTGCATATTGTGAGCTTCCTGTGGAGCCTAGGTGGCTTTGGCGGTGGGTTCTTTTTCTGGCCAGGCAGGGGTCCAGGTTCCTCAGACCCCTAGCTGTTCACACTCAATTCGGGGCTGCTCTAGCTCTTGGTGGTGTGGCTCACTGGCCCCTCATTGGGAAAAATCACCCCCCAAACGAGTTCTCTAATGCCAGATAATCCAGTTCCTTCCAGTATATCCCTAGATCCCCACAAACCACTGCTCCAATGCTGAAGCTCAGAAGAAGCAGACCATGTGAAGTCCTGGTACTGGCCCATGAAGAGGAACTGCTTGGGTCTCCAGCAGCCTCTTGTTACTCAGCCCTCATAACTATTTTTTACAGCCATACTTTATGAGGACTCTCTTCCCAGTTCTAGAACCCTGGGTTGGTGGTCTGATGTGCGGTTGGGGCCCCTTGTTCCTCATGGGATGCCTCAGCAGCTAAGACATCCCTCCCGATTTAGAAAATGGCACGCATGGGTGTTGGACCAGCCTGTTCTGCCCCTTCACCCTCATACCATTCTCAGTGTGCTTTCTTTTTTACACCTCTAGTTGTAGGACTTCCGTTCAGCCAGATGTCAGGTGATTCTGAATGATGGCTATTCCGTATTTTAGTTATAATTTTGTTGTGATTGTGGAAGGCTGTGAATACTCACATTTACCAAACCCGTTACCTTAATTCTTAGCCTCTGCATCCCCTTTAGCAGTTGCTTAGCTTCCCTTCCCAGTCAGACCAGGATTGGAGGGCCCTGTTCCTACTCATTGGACATTAGTGAATTTCCCTGTTCCTGGCTACGTCATCAGTGCTCTGATATTAGCCTTGAGAATACAACTTTGAAGTATTGTGCAAGAACTTGTGTGGGGTAACCTCCTAGACTGAGCCCTGCCTGGGGAAGGGGTGCGCCTGTGGAACCTTGATGGGCCCTGCCCACTGTTCTCCCAGAGGGGCCGCCTTTCCCACTTGTCTCCAGGGGATCTGCTGGGGCCTCTGCTTCCTCACCTTGTCGCCAGGGCTGGGCACCACCAGACCAGAAGCTGCCAGTCTGATGGGGACAGTGCCCTCCCCCAGTGTTGACAGTGCAGGTGTCCCCATGGGGAGGTGGGGCATCTCTGACATGTACTGGCGTGTGCACAGCCTCCCCTTGGAGGTGCCTGTGTTTGCCCTCTGTCCCCTTAGAAAACCCTGACTTTGGACAGTTGTCTGCACCACAGGGATGTGACACCTCTCTCTGGCCTTGGGCTGTGGGGAATGCTTTCCAGCTTGGGGTTTGTGTCTCCAGCTTTGCGAATTTTTTAAATTTGCTTTCCTTTAGGGCACAGGAAGAGCCAGGCATTCCTCACTGGATTCTGGCCCTGGGGTCACACTTAGCACAGTGGTCTCTATTCTGGGATGATGTTCACACTTACCTAAAGGGCTTCTTCTCTTACATCTGATGTCTAACCTATCTGGGATTTCCCTTTCCCATAACTAGCAAGCAATTTCATACAAAAACAAACATAAATCTGTGAGCAGACACAAAAAGGCACTGACTGTAAGATTCCATTTACAGGAAATGTACAGATCAGTTCAAGGAGCAGAGACAGAAAGCTGATCTGTGGTTGCCAGGGGCAGGAGGGACAGGGGAGTAAGTACTGTTGGTGCAGGGTTTCCTTTTGGGGTGAGGGATCATCCTGAGACTAGATAGTGGTGTTGGTTGCACAGCATTGTGAATGTACTTCATGGTCAGGAATGGCACCATTTAAAATACAAACAAAAATCTTATTTATTACTTATAGAACAAAGGATAAGGAAAGCAAAAATGAAGACAATACCTTCCCCCAAACCCTAATAATAAAAAATAAAAAACTGAATCAGCCAATGGAGTTAAAAAAGCCATAACAAGTAAATGAAATAAAAGAAAAATGTCAAATCCTTTAGGTGGGATAGGGTGAGTGGATACAACCAGTGGCTCTAAAGCTGGCCATGAAGTATCTTGCATCTTGTCCTTGGGGTTAGGAACTAGGGAAGGTTTGGGGGAGAGACCTTCAGCGGGGGTGGTGAGGCTTCAGTTGGGTAAGGAGAGGCTGCATAGAATGGCCCCTGCTCTTGGGCTGCAGATGGAGCTGCTGCTGTGAGCAGCATGACCATTGGAGATGGACATGCCTCCAGGTCTGGACCAGCGTCCGGTCTGCCCCTGCATCAGACTCCTTTGGATGGATGCCAGGTGTTGGCAGAAGGAGGCTGCTCTGACTCTTGGGCTGGTGCTGGAGTTGGGAAAGGAGAAAAGTCCTCCACACACCTGCATTTCCATGTGCCCCAAAGTAGAGAACACAGCCAGAACCCTCCAGAGAAACCACATCCCAGAATCCACCCCAGGACGTCCTCCCTGATGGAAGTCCAGCAGATGGGTGGTCTGAGGCAAGTCCTTGCCCCTGTCCAGCCTCTGGGGATGCTCTGTGTGTTTCCAGCACCAACAGCTCCCCATAAGCTCGCATGCACCTCCACTCCACATATCACCCCACTACCCCACCTCCTCACCTTGGACTCTGCCTCCGTGAGTTCCAAGTCCTCTGCCTGGTTTGTATAGCATGTGCATGGTTCTCCAGGATGGAGTTGGACATTGTCAGCCGCCTGTGGAGCCAGGGCGGCTTTGGGGCCCAGGTCCCTCAGTCCCTCAGGTAGCCACACTCACTCTGAGCCTGCTCTGGCCCTCAGTGGTGTGCTCACCTTCCCCTCATTGCTTGACATAGGGTGGGGTTCTTTGTTAACCAGCTGCTCCTCTTCCATGTCCTGGAATGAGCTCTACAATGACAGTGTCAGGAAAGCATTTGGGGATGCCTCAAGCCATGCCAGCCCCTATTTGTTGCTGCTTCTGAGCACTGGACCTTCTACTTGCAGATCAGGCCCAGCCCTGTATCTGCACAGACCTCATACCATTTCCCCTCCAGCCAGAGAAAAGGAGATTATTCACCTCCAGAGCTCCAAGGCTAAACCTCAGGCAGAGGATTCTGCCCACACTCCATGTCCAACCAGTCAGTCTTAACCTGGGGTGGGAAAATGATAGGCTTGCAAGCCTTTTGACCCCCTCCTCTGTCTGCTTCTGCTTGGGGCAGGCCCTTGTCAGGCCTCAGGATATCTTGTCCTAGTACCCCCTTACACACACACACACACACACACACACACACACACACACACACACAGAGACGGACGGGATATAGGGCTGCTCAGGTGGGATCAGAGTGGTGTCCTGACCCAACCAAACCCATCCTTGGCCTCCCTGCGTTATCGCTGTGTCCCGCCTTGAAAAGGGCTATGAGCGTCTAGGTTGAGTCCTAAACCAGAGGTGATAGTGGCGGAACAGGCTGTCACCACTGGCTCTTTGGCTATCATGGCCTTGGGACTTTTGCAAACAACAGCAGAACATCCCTTCTATGCCAATGTCTTTATCCCAGTGACCTGGGTAGGGAGTGTTTTAGAATGTGGCTGCCTGGTTACCAGGGTTCCAAGTTCTGTTGGGAAGTGAGGTCACTGCTTGGTGTAGTGAAGTCATTGCTCTTGTCTGAAGAGACTCTCAGGGTATCTCATCAGAACCTATTTGATGAGCCTCTGGAATTTGTTGAGGATAGTTTTAAGTTCTAGTATATGTTTAATTTTAGCAAATGTTTTAAATGTACTTGAAGATAATGCTTATTTTTTAATTGATAAGTTCAGCGGTCATTATTTGTGACTCAAATCACATATGTGTTTTCTTTAAACTCAATCTCTGGCTTAGTTAGAGATAGAGGTTTTCTACTTCAAATTCATCCTTTTGCAAAGCAAATTCACCCTTTTGCAAAGCAAATTTTTCCACTAAAATAATTTCAAAAGCTTTGTAATAAAATAAATCTTATGCAAGGTTGTTGTTAAAATTAAATATTTTATTGCATGTATATAGTAATAAACATAAAATACTTTTTAAATATCAGAAATACTATTTACATTTTTTCTTAATGTTCTTCATGTTATACCAAGAGGTAATTCTCATGATATAGTATGATAAAAAATTTAACCAAAATAACAGAAGGTAAAAACCTATGAATTCAAAAATGATTGTCCAGAAAGGATTCACAGTTTATTTGAAATTATAGTATAATAGTGTGATTACATACCAGAGTGCATAAAATGAGGTATATAAAACAACTGAGAGTAGTACCCCTGAGTATCCAAGATCAGGACACAGGTATACTGGAGGTAAACACGTCCATGAAGCCTGGAGTTCGAGGAGTCTTTGATCCTCCACCTGGTTGAAGCACCCTAGGATCAAGATCATCTCATAAACACTGGCATCTTTCAGGTTGTAAGGCCTAACTGTTTGTTTAGGTAGAGAACATAATGCTTTCTTCCTCATCTGTGGTCAGTGAGATGGAAGCAATTGAACCGATCCTTAAAAGTTGCCATCCCTATTACTTGCTAAGATCCATGTATTATTATGGAGTCTGAGTGTTGTTAGATAGCAGTGCCACTGCTTGGAGACTCTGAGTGCACCTCCCGTGGTTCCGCAGGTGTTTCTTTGCCCTCAAAACCTTCGGGGATTGAATGCTGATCTCCGTCGGTAGCTTCACTATCGTCTTCTTGTATGCTCTCTAGTTCATCCTGATCACCGGAGTGACCGAAACTGGGTGTCTGATACCACTGGAGAGACAATCATCAATGCTGATGGGTGGGGGTTCTAGGTCTTCTAGCTTGGGCATAGTATCAGCAGAGGGAGGTGGCAATTGGCCAAGGCTCAGGAGAAGATCATTCTCGTAATACACCTTGAGGCAGTTGTCTCCATACTGGTATTTCGGGACAGGATGGTTCCTAAGAATATGGGGGCCCTGACGGTGTGGGCAAGGGAGGGTGGAAACTCTTATCGCTTGATGAAGCATCCTCCTTTTCTATTTGACTCTCATCTTTGGGATTCAGTTCCACTTCCCCGTCGGTAATCTTTTTGAGAAGCTCCACCCGGGCTTTGTCCTCACGCTGCCTTTAATCCTGATGGATTTTTTTTCACTCCTTTTACTGAAAGTAAATAGTACCTCACGTTCTTCAGCGGTGAGATCTTTGTCCTGGGCTATTTCTCTTTTGTTGTGGATGCTCTGTAATTCTAATTCAGCCTGATGAGCTGCTGCTTTCAGCGCTTGATATGGAGTGTTCAGCCCAGCCAACTTACTTTGATAGACTGAGGAAACTCCAAGTGCAATGGCAGATAGACTAGGGAATTGCCAGTGTTCAATTTGAGTCGCCCCAGGAAGGCCTAGAACTCTTGAAAATGGCGTGTCGGATCCATGTTTTTGAAAGTTTCTTACTCAATACTCAAAATGAGTCATCTCCTCTCTCGTTCACTTGTCTTGTGCAAGTGGGTACATCTTTATTCTCCCCCTTCATTGTTTATAATATATGTTAGGACATTTTTTACCATAAGTAGTCCTGAAAACCTTGATTGCTCCACAGTTCCCGCTATGATTGAATGTCCCAAGTAGATCCCAGGAAAAGATCTGGGATGTTTATCTAAGGAGTTCCTTGAGATAAACTTTAACCGCGCAGGTGTTGGGACATTCAAGTAGTTACTAGTGGACCAAGGGCAGGCCTAGGACCAAATTGACCAGAAGCTTTAATTTCAATTTTAAGCGTATGCAAAATGATCCAATTAACTGCCAGAGGAATTACACCACATGAAACATATGCAGTTGCAAATCACACAGTACTTTATTACTCACACAAGTTCCTGATGCTGGGGACACAGGCTTAACCGGATCCCGGTGGTGCTGTCCTCGGGGGTCCGGCAGCTGGGCTGGTCTGGTCCAGATGCAGGGGGCTGACATTCCTCACCCAAGAGCTCGGTGGTGTATCGATTGATTGGGTGGTACTAGCCGTTCTTATGTGGTCTGGCAGGGAGAGGAGCTTGGAGCAGCGTCACTTGCTGGACAGACAAAAGGACATGCCTTTGTGTCTGTCTGGACAGGCGAGCACAAGTAGCTGGCCAGGACTTATTTTTAAAGCCTGTTTCATACCCGCAGCAGTTCAGGTGGTTATCAATGAATGATATCAATGCACACATGTTAATCTCAGACAGGGCGAGGGGCTACATGGGGTTATCTAGGGAGAGTACATCACTCACACAAATGGTTATCTTGACAAGTCACTCTGAGTCAGTAACTGAAGTTCAAATCCTTATCTATGGGGTACACACTCTCAGGGCAGTGGGGAATGTGTCCTTAATATCACACTTTAGGTTTCAGGAAAGTTAACTCAAACATTTTAAAACCTTTTTAACATTTTAGACATTTTTAAAGCACTTTTAAAAAATTCTATATATTACTACAACATTGTATCAACAGCATCAGTCCCTGACCTTTGGTAGAGGACATGATAAATCAAATAGAACCGCACAATGAAGCAATGACGGAGTGTGCGGTAAGCAATTTTCATGACTGTTGGTGACATCCAATTTCTTGAAATTACATTAATTCCCTGGTTTTCCAGTTGTTGAAATGTCTTCTGAGAATGAGCACCTTCCCCTGTGACAAGCTTGGGTAAAAATAAGCTTAGGTATGCCACAAAGGAAGCAGCACGTCTCCAGAGCGGACCTGGGGGAGGGAGATCCTTGATGATTTTCACTAACCCTTCCATACAACCAATCACACACATTATTTTATAAAGAGGTTGTGTATGTAGCTCTTGAGGCATACTAGAAAATTCATACCTGTCTGCCACAAGATACTGCCTGAATGGACCTCTAACCATGAGGCCTAAGTCTCCTCCATGATGGTAGTAGCAGATTAATGTTGCAAACAGATGTTCGCACACATCATGGACTTTGATACCGGCCTCATAACTTTCAATGATTTGGCCAACCCTTGTCTCAATTCCTCTTCCATTGAGAACTTTAACACTTTTGATGCAGGGCAGGATCGACTGAATGGAATCCAAAGGCCCTAGTGCTGCGTCTAGGATTGAATGCATCTTTAGGGCTCGTTAGCAAATGTCTTAATGTTCCTCCAAAATGCTATTTACTTATAATTTCCCTTATAATGGTTCTCCCGCTACCACTTGCGTTAATTGTGACAATCTTCAGGAGTAATAGTTGCTACAGAATGATTAATACATAACATCTCTTTAACGTTCCTGGTTTGAAGGATCTGCCAAAATATTTCTAGTGCAGAACTTAACTTTTGAAAAAACTCCTTCAATGGGATTCATCATTTGAGAATATGGTAACAGAAATAATAAGGTTTGCCTCATCTGACCAACAAGATCACTTACATCCTGGGTTTTGTGGAGGCTTACATTGTCCAAAACCAACCAACCACACATCCTCCAAATAATCTTTGTCCAATTTCCGCAGTAAGCTGCGAAAAAAAAACACCACAAAAACACAAAGTTTGAAGTAACTGAGGTATGTGCAATCACTTCATGCCACACCATTACCTGAATGTTTATTGCTGCAATTAGGGAAACATTTCATCCTCTGATCATTGGCATGGTCACACGGGCTGGTGGATTAACTTTCGATCATGCCTCTGCTCGCCAACGATGGCAATTAAAACCCGATTCGTCAATGAATGTTATTTTTTATCTTGCTTTGGGGACATTTTCAGAAAAATTTAACGCATACACTCAGTGTATCTCAATTGTTCTCTCCAAGTTTCAATGATCAACTTGTAAAGATGCACACTTTCATATGATCCTTAATTGTTTCAGCCCCTTCTCAATAGAACTTGTGCTTAGTTCTACAGCAAGCATGTCAAACTCAAAGGCTAACACAGGCCAAATAAACAAGGTTTAAGTTTATTTGGGCCGCAAAAACCCAAAAGCTTCAATTTTCATAGAAACGTAAGTTTATTTCGATAGAGACATGTTGAATACAAAGGGCTGAATAAATGAGTAATTGTTAACATAAAATAATAGAACATTTTAATAAAAAAATTTTTTCTTGAACATTATTTTACCAGACACTGAATAACTGTACAAAGTAATAACAGTAACGCAAATAAACCTATTTTTCTTGTTCTCCGAAGGCTAAATATTTCCTGTTGTGCACACCAGACAAGTGAGTCCAAGACTAATGACGTGGCCATAGGCTGCTAAAATATTCGTGCTAGTATTGGTGGAGAGAAATAGTGTGCCTGCGCATAAGGCACGTAAGGGAAATGAATGCAACACGATGACAGTGATCAGTCATTAGCGAACATTGTAGTTCATTATTAATAATTATGTATAACAGGATATTGTAAAAATTAAGTTATGAAATTTTTATTAAAACATTTTTTACATACCGTTATATTGGCTCGACAGCAAAAATATTCATTGTGGGCAGCATGCAGCCCGCGGGCCACGAGTTTGACATGCTTGTTCTACATGCTCAGATTTGAGAATTTTGTCACGGATTCCTTTTAAACGTTACGCATAGATTTTCTTCAGTCATTTGCTCAATTTTGTTTACTATTGAGGCATTTAACTTCTCTTTCCTCTGCATTTTTCTTTTCTATCAACACACAACCATTCTTCTTATACAGTAGATATTTAAAATGTTCACAAGAACTATGGCTTTAGCCATTTGTCTTTGTGGTTAAAATTTTCTTTAGATATTTTGAAGCTAGGGGCCTGTTGCGTTTTCTAGAGACAGCCCCTCCTCTCTGACAGGAGCCGGGCAGGTTCTGGAGAGGGTTCCTTAGGCTGTAGAGAGTGGAAGAGCCTTAGTTAGGTCAGGAGATGCTTCATAGTCCAGCCCCAATTCCAAGGTTGTGACTGGAGTGGCTGCAGGAAGTGGCATTCCTCCAGGTCTGGCGCAGCGTCCAGGTCTTCCCCTGCATGGGGCTCCTCGGGACTTAGACAGGTGTTGAGTCTGGAGCCAGCTGTACCTCCTGGGTTGGTGCTGGAATTGAGAGGAGAAAAGATCACCCACATGCCTGCATTTCCATGTTTTTCCCCAAAGACAGAATACAGCAGTAGACCTGTATTCTGGGTCCCCTGTATTCTGGGTCCCCCCATGAAAAGGGCCACATGCATCGAGGCTGAGTGTGGACCCAATGGTGGCAGCTGTAAAACATACTATTATGGCTATTTTTCTGGAAGCCACAGGTTGTCCTCCTTGCTAGCATTCCAAAAGGTGTATAGTCTGGCCCTTGCTGGTTTGGCTCAATAGATAGAGCATAGGCCTACAGACTGGAGGATCCTGGGTTTGATTCCAGTCAAGGGTACATGCCTGAATTGCAGGCTCAATCCCCAGTAGGGGGTGTGCAGGAGGCAGGCAATCAATGATTCTATCTCATCATTGATGTTTCTATCTCTCTCCCTCTTCCTTCCTCTCTGAAATCAATAAAAATATATTTGAAAACAAAAAGTATAGACTGAGGCTTGTCTAGGCTCCTGGCCAGACTTTGGCGGTGCTTCTATTATGTCTCACCCCACTCCTCCCAATAATCTCTCATGAGCCTCCACTCTCTACTCCACCACCACCTCCATCACCTTCTCACTTTTGGGCTCTGACTCCTTGAACTCCAGGTTCTCTGGCCCAATTCGTTTTGTGTGGTTTTAGTACTCTGGGTTGGCCTCAGAAATGGAGGGCTGACTGTGGAGCTTGTGTGTCTCCAGGGGAGGACGCCTACAGAGCCTGGGAGGCTTCAGGGGAGGAGCCCTTTCTGGCCATCTACGAGTCCTGGTTCCCCAGACTCCCAGGTGGCCACTGTCACTTCGAACCTGCCCTGGCCCTCAGTGGTATGGTGCACCTGCCCATCACGGGTGGAAATGCGCTAGGGGTCTCAGTAGACCAGATGCTCCACTGTGTTCTGTGTTGAGCTCTGCAATGGCAGTGATTGGCAGCTGGTTCATAGGCCTCAACCCTTGCCAGCTGCAATAGTTCTGCTCCCTGGACCTTCTGCTCTTGGATCCAGTCCAGCCCTCTGTCTGCACAGACCTCCACCCAAGGGGAAAGAGATTCACCTCCAGGGCTTGGGATAAACCTCTGGCAGAGGTTGCTGCCCACAGTCTATGATCACCCATCCAACACCTGGGGTGTGAACATGACTGGCCCACCAGGCTTCTGAAACCCCCCCCACACACACTTAGTCTGTTCCTGCTTGGTACAGGCCCTACCGACATGAACTGCCCTTTCACACATAGCACACAGTGAGTGGATACAGGGCTGTTCATGTGGGGTCAGAGTTGTTGGGTGGCCTGAACAAAACTGTCCTGGGCCTCCCTGTGTTCTCTCTGTGTCCCCCCCATGAAAAGGGCCACAGGCATCTGGGCTGAGTGTGGACCCATAAAACATAATATTATGGCTATTTTTTTTGGAAGCCACAGCCTCAGGCCTTGGGAAAACAACAAAACATACTTTCAGTAAAAATGTCCCTAGCTGCCCTGTCGGCATTGCTCAGTGGTTCAGTGTCTACCTATGAACAAGGAAGTCACAGTTCTATTCCTGGTCAAGGCATATGTGTGGGTTGTGGGCTTGGTTCCCAATATGGGGCATGCATGAGGCAACCTCTATGTTCTCCCTCTCCCTTCCTCTCTGAAATCAATAAAAATTTATATATTTTTTTAAAATGTCTCCAGCCAAGTGATTTGAGTAGGGGCTGTTTTAGAATGTGGCTTCCTGATTAACTGAGGTCACTGCTTGCTGGGTGTAGTGTGTTCACTGCTCTTGTCAGTCAATGAACTCACTGCTCTTGTCTGAGGAGACCTTTGAGTAGGGGATACTTAAAGAAGACTCTTTAACATTTCTTGTAATACTGGTTTGATGGTAATAAAGTCCTTTAGATTTTTTTTTTTTTTTGTCTGGGAAGTACTTTATTTCACCTTCAATTTTAAATGATAGCTTTGCTAGGTAAAGTAGTCTTGGTTGTAGGTCCTTGCTTTTTATCACTTTGAATATTTCATGCTAATCCCTGCTGCCCTGAAATGTTTCTTTTGAGAAATCAGCTGACAGCCTTATAGGAGCTCCCTTGTAGGTAATTGTTGGGTCCAAGTTCCTCTACCAGGGACTTGCCCTATTTGGATGCCAGGAATTGGAAAAAGACACAAGTGGCTCTAGGTAGGTGGGTCATGCTTTATTGCAAACAAAGCAGCCAACATTGGGCTGGTAAGTGGCACCTTATATACTCACTCAAACAAAAGAGGCCTCGTGCCAATTAGTGACATCCGTGCTACATTAACATAAGTAGGCCAGATAAGGGATGCCTGTTTAATATGTATAGTGCTACTGATGAGCCATTGCCCTTGTGCATGCATATGGCAAATGGGCCTTTCACACAGTAATACTGCTGTGTCATTGCCTTCCCGCATGTGTATGGCGAGTGGGCCGTTAGCCTCTGGCAAACTCTGGTCAGAGCCCCCACACTCCACCCCTTATACCAGATGGTTCCTACAGGGTACCCTGGCCCATGTTCCAGCTCCTGGAACACAGAGTTCACAACAACAATACAAACTGCAATATATTATGACCAGTGATCTGGCCCCAATAGCAAAACTCAAGGATACCCAGTGTCATGCTCCTAACAGTCCATCCCACAAGTCTCAGAGGGATCATGGGAGAGGGCTTGTACTTCCCTGTCTATCTCTTGCAGGGCACTGGTTACCTTCTATTGACTATAAGGTGCATATGTATAGAATTCTACATGTAGGATGGCACACGTGCCCCCTGATGCAGCGGTTAACAGATCTAGTGTCATTCTAGTCTATAGAAACACTTTGCACATTTGCGTAGTTTCACCCATCATTAGGGTAAGGCCTTGCCAGGTCTGATTTAAGGCTTTAGCTAGATGCTCAGCTAAGTCTGTAACTTCTAATTCTACCTTAATTGCTCCTCCTATAGGAAGGAATATAGCCAAGGGGTAAAACCACCAAGGAGTCTGTTTAACTTGATGCCACCGGTAGTATACTGAGTCCCAGTTACGGGGAATCTCTTCTAAAGTCTTAAGGATTCACCTGGGGATATAGGGCCTACCCCAGGTACATGGACCTGACCAATTGGCTGGAAGGTAGGGCCAGAAATGCCTTTCACACACCCATATGTATCCTGGGATCATCATATCTACAGGGTTTGTGCCAATATAATGCTTTCCATTACATGGCTTTTGGATCTCAACGTCAGTGGTTATGTTACAGTACAACTCTGAACAATGAGATTCCTATCATGTCGCTGTTGTTCTATAAACAGGTCTGTGGGTTCTCTTAATTCTACTTGTTCTCCTAACAACCCCACCATCCGTTCCAAATTGCATAACCTATAAAGGGGCAGGTATTGCCATGGTCCCGCCAGATCAGTCTCTATGGCTTGACGCACGGGGTCCCAGGAGGCATTGCCGAAGTCCTGGTCAGCTAGCCATGTCCTATTGGCAGTGGTGGCTGGATGGATGCGCCCTGGGAATCGGCCTGCTGCTCCTAGAGGAATCTCTGTGCACACCCAAAAATGGGAGACATTATGCACTCGAGCCATATGCGCCCATGACTCTACGCTGTTAGTCAAACTCACCCTGGTCGAAGAGACAAAAGAGAAAATGAGGCATCATAGGGAGATCACAGCCTTCTGGCAAGATACAAGCTACTGTGTCTCCTCTAGACAGTTTTGTCGCTGGAATCGGAGGACTGACTGAACACCAAAGGGTTCTCCCCTTTTATAGGGGCCCAGTTTTCCAGGGAAGCTATGGGAAGTCTGGACACTGAGGGTAATAGCATAAGTCCCCGTTAACAACGCTCCCTTCCCATGTCTTCCAGCTTGGACTTGCACAATTACTGACCAGCGCTGGATCAAGGGGTGCAACTGTAACTTATAGCCACGCCTGCTTCCCCAAGGGGATAGGTGCTACCCAGGGCCCTTCCCCAGTAACAGACCATGGCCAAGTCCACACTGCCTTTCCCCCCTCTGCTAAGGGGGCAGGTATAGGCAGCATCAAAAATCCAGATGAGTGTACTTTAGGGCACAACAGTTCATCTGTTGTTTTCACCTGCACAAGCAGTGTGTGAGGATACCTCTGTATCATTAAATCTAGGGGGAAGGGACCCATTTTCCTGGGCTGTTCATTCAACCACCTGAGGGCCCTATCCAACCATCTAGCCTAACCTTTTAGGCTAGGTGGGTTCACCCTAGGCGGAGCTTGTATTTTTACAGGCTGTTATATTGTTCAACCTTCCCAGCAGCTTGGGGACCATATGGAATGTGAAACTGCCAAGCTATGTCCGGGCCTTGGACCAGCTCTGCACCTCTTTCCCTGTGAAATGGGTTCCATTAACACCTACTGTGCTAAGGGGTCTCCTACAGGTGGTCCTCAAGTGTTCCAAGCCTCAGATAACTGTCCAGTGGTCGGCTTCCCTCGTAGGGTAAGCCAAGAGGAGGCCGGTGGCAGTATCCACAGCTGTAAGGGTGATAAAGAGAAGTGGTATATTTATGCCATAGAATACTATGCAACTGTAAAAAATAAGGATCTCTTACCCTTTGTGACAGCATAGGGGGATTGAGGGGGTACCTGCAGAGTATTATGCTAAGTGAAATAAGCCAGTCAGATAAAGACAAGTATCACATGACCTCATTCATATGTGGAATCTAATGAACAAAATAGACTGATAAATAGATCCAGAGATACTGAAGCATAGAACAGACTGATGTATCTCAGAGGGAATGCAGGGATGTGGGTGTGGGTGGTGGAGAGATTAACCAAAGAACTTATATGCATATGTGGACACAGACAATAGTTTGGTAAAAGCCTGCGGGGAGGAGAGGGGCGCTGGGGGGAGGGTGTCAATGGGAAATAAAAGGATACACCTTTAATACTTCAACAATAAATTTGAAAAAATGAGACATATACCATTGTCATCTGGCCTTTATTTTTTCTTACAAGAATCCATGCATTATTTTTATCATTGTCCCTCTATGTGCAAACTGCCCTTTCCTCTGGGTTCCTTCTGTCCATCTACCATCTATCTATCTATCTATCTATCTATCTATCTATCTATCTATCTATCTATATATCTGTCTATCTATCATCTATCTATATGTCTATCTACTATCTATCTATCATCTATCTATATATCTGTCTATCTATCTACTATCTATCTATCTATCTATCATCTATCTATATATCTATCTACTATCTATCTATCTATCTATCTATCTATCTATCTGTCTATCTATCTATCTACTATCTATCATCTATCTACCTACTATCTATCTATCTACTATCTATCTATCTATCTATCTATCTATCATCTATCTATCTATCTATCTACTATCTATCTATCTATCTATCTATCTATCTATCTATCTATCTATCTATCTGCTATCTATCTATCATCTCTCTATCTATCATCTATCTATCTATCTATCTATCTATCTATCTATCTATCTATCTATCATCTATCTATCATCTATCATCTATCATCTATCTATCTATCTATCTAACATCTATCTAGCTATCTATCTGCCATTTATGTATCTATCTACCATCTATCTATCTATCTATCATCTATCAATCATCATCTTTATTATATTTTTTAGGTTTATGAAGTTTTACAGTGTATAGTTTCCATTGTATCTATTTTGCAAGGTGTTCATTGAGCCTCTATATTTTATAGCTGTTAATTAATAAACATTTGGCTATTATTCCCTCATTTTTTTTCTGTTCCATTTAATCTCTTTTTTCTTTCTATGCTCAGTTGATATCACCCCTCTGTGACCACAGAACTTTGAGTGTCTGTTTTATTTGTACTTTTTTTTCCTCTCCTTTGGTTCTTCAATTTATATTATTTCTTTTTCTCTTAAATTTCACATTCACTTTTGAAGTTTCTAATCTTCTGTTAAGCCCATTCAGTAAATTTTCATTTGAGATTTATAATTTTAAGTTATAGATGGTCTCTGATTCTTTGTTTTCCCTTAAGTTCTTAAATATATTTTTCATATCTTTTTTTTTTAATGTTCATATGTGCGAATCCAATTATCTGTATTATCATGGTCTCTGTTTTCATTAACTGATTTTTTGATTTTATTTTCCAACTTATTATACATTAGGGTGTTTTTATTGCATTCTACACATTTTTAATGATGGAGTCTGAATTTTGTTGTCTTCCTTTGTAAAGGATTGAGTTGTATATCCAGCAGTCACTCATACTATTGACAATCCTTTGGATATGTTACGTTTGCTTCCATTACTTGTTAGGGTTTGCTGCTTTAATTGTCTTCTTCATCCAGAGCTTAATCTTCACTACTCTAGTTTGTGGTC
This sequence comes from Eptesicus fuscus, assembly GCF_027574615.1. Taxonomy (NCBI): domain Eukaryota; kingdom Metazoa; phylum Chordata; class Mammalia; order Chiroptera; family Vespertilionidae; genus Eptesicus; species Eptesicus fuscus. The sequence continues at coordinate 8,938,413 of NC_072487.1, read as the reverse complement.
TTTGCTCATAGGTGTGGCCTTTCTGGAATCTGCACTTAATTCACAAGTAATTGATTCACAAGGTCTTTACTCCCTAGGGCAGGCATCAATCAAAAGGCACCCAGCCTCAGCAATCTCTGTCTCCACTTACTTCCCAGCTTCTGAGGGGCAGCGATCTCCTAAGCTTAGACTCCTTGTCAGGGAGGAACTCTTCGTCAGATACCTATTGGGACCTCCACACAGACTTTTCGTGGCAGCCTCTGCATTTTTCCTGACATCCGGGGGCCTCCGTAACAGATGTTAGTTGCTTCAGTAGCAGTCTAACTCCACTCTCTACCTCCTCAGCGGAATCAGCCACCATGTGTGTATGCTCCGTTTTCCTTAGCTGTGGTCCAGAAAGCACCCCATGAAGAAAGCCAGAATGGACATGAGGCTCACCTGATGTTCAGCCATTGGCCTTGAGCGTAATCTTGAGCAGCTTTTTAAATAATACCTGAAAAACAAAAGGATTGCCTGATTTACTTTGTTAAGGCTTATAGTTATTTGTAGTTGGTGGGTTAATTTGGTAACAGCTATGTTAGAAGAAGAGACTCTATCTCATATATAGATTTTAGAGGTAAATCTTTACAGAGTTTCTAATTAAAAATGGAAAATTTTGAGTGAAAATTACTATTAACTGTACAAAGCTAGGTTTAAAATGACTTTACATAATAAAATACCCCAGTGCCACTTTATAAAAGAGTAGCATTTTTTCTGTAAAGTCACTGAAACTTAATACTGCATAATATTTTTGGACCTCTATACACATGCACACACACACACACACACATTGTTATAAATACATACACATATATACATGCATACTTATATACATATATGTCTATGTCTATACTGTATCTATTTCTTTAAACAAGGAACACATCAACATTTCATAACAGTGATAGAAGCCAACAACCTTGATATCTGGCTAATAATACAAAAGAGAATATGAAATGAATATGTTTTTATTTACGTTTACATTTTAGGCTGTAGTTATGACATTAATATTTATATGGTATTCCTACCAAAAATGGTTTATAGCTCTAAGCTAGTGTAATTTGATATGGTATATCTTTTCTGATGCATCTATTATTTTTAATGTTTAGTAGAGTGAAGTTTTTGTATTTGGGGACTATATGGACTTTCAGATTCAAATATATGATGGTTGCATTTTCTCTTACATTATTTACAACTTGTATATTTTTTAAATTACTTAAACTTTCTAAACTTCCACGGTCTCATTTTACAAGTAGCAGTAATATTGTTGGCTCAGATATTACTTGTTATGACTAAATAAGGTAATGGATGTGAAAATGCCTGTCAGAGTGGCTGATACACATGGGACTAGTTAATTTTAATGTTCTTCTTTGTATTGTGACAAATCAGATTATTTGGTAATACACACTGTAATTTTGCAAAGGTAGATCACAACTCCAGGAATGACTTATTTCCATTTTTTATTGGTATTCATTTGCAAGAGCTGAAAACTGTTCTTATTTTTAAATTCATAGCACCATTTTCTTAAAATATCCACTTATATTGTTGATCAACTTGTTAAATGTCTTTCAAAAGTCATTAAGAAGAATCAGTGGAGTTCCGAAGTTGTAAAATAAAAGAGTGACTCACTTTGTATGTCTCAATGAGGGAATGAGTGGGAAAGTAAACTATTGTTGATAGTGTAATTGTTATTAGGCCCATATACTTTATGCCAAAATATGCTTTCCTGATACTATCTGATATCATTCGGTAAAACCAGTGGCACATCTCTGGGGAACTGAAGTGACAAAGTTTAAGTAAGTCTAGGTTACATAGTTAATGTCTGAGTTTGGATTTTGAGATAGATCTGGAATCTAAATTACAATGTTGCCATTTCTATATGTTCCATGGCCCCTAGTAAGGGATATTTTCAACTCTGGGATACATGGAGAAGCACAATCCATTTGAATAGACTCGTGGATGATCAATATTTTGGATATCTAAGACATTTGTGTTCAAAATAAATGTATAGTTTAGGTGATGTAATAGCTACAACTTGTGGAGTAAGTTCTCTCTTTCCTGATATCAAAACCCGAAGGAGCAGTCTCCTCCTCTCAGTGCAATAACAAACAAATACCATGGTCCCATGCTATATTCATTTTTTTTTTTATTTACTCAACAGTATTTCTAATAGGCGGTAATTAATATTTAGGACAGGTAAGAATTTTTACTTTGTTGTGAGGTTCAGTTACCGCAAGATTTGTTTTCTTCTAATTCATTTCCTATGACAATAATACACCTTTTATACTATGACTAACATTTTGTGTATTAAAAAAATAGAAGAGGACAAAAATTATATTTCTACAAACTGGTATTTTTTTTTTTTTAGTTCTGGAAGAGAGAGGAATGAATAATAAATGGATCTACTGAACTTAAGGGAAAAGTGTTTTTCTGTGTTAAAGACTGAACTGTTAGTTGCAAGCAAAGTCTGTTTTATTGCACATGCGTAGCAAACTTTTAAAGAACAAGATGTTTATTATGCCAAGGACAGCCTGTGTCAATGGTTTCAGGGGATTCAATAATAGCCATGAAAAACCTGCAGTTTGATATATTGGCTGTGACATACCTTGCAAAGTGTCATGTAGAACTTGCTGAATTGTATTATTGAGGGCTACAATGCTTGGAGCAGAGGAAGTTCTTTAAATATGGGTCATTGTGTTCTTTTGTATAATCAAATAGAAGTAGCCAGAAAGCTTTTTATGACATTCAAAGAAGTAAAAGAAAAGCCTTGTTATTAATTCATTTTAAGGTACAGCTCATAATAGATGTGGCATAAGTGACCCTAACATCTAAATGCCAGTTAATAAAAAAATAAATTTTCACCAAAAGTCTGGGATTCAATTTTTTTATAATAATATATTTGATATGAAAAGTGAGCTATTCAAAATAACTCTTGGATTTTTCTTTTAACTGTTCTGGAAAGTAATGTGGTTTGAATAAGTGAGGTAATAATCATATTGATAGCATTGTAGTAACAGTAGTAATAGTAATGTAAAAGCCAACATTTCACATGTATCAATTGAAGACATTGAATGTTGCCTTTAAGTGTGTGTATTACAGAGAGGGTAAGAATGTGGAGAGAAAGAAGAGCAGGGAGATTTGTTGGTGAACCGTAGCTGCTTTTGCTAAAGGAAGTTACCAATACTCTCAATACTGGCAAGTGACTAACTTGTCACAAATGGCTTGGACAGAGGTCATTGTTGCAGAACAGAGATCCCAACAGGTCTGAAAGAACTAGAGTACAAAGTATACTAAAAATTTACAGGGCCTCAAATGCACTGATGTTTTTATCCACAAGTTATCTGTTAAATTATGAAGTTGTCTTGAAAGGAACTGAAGAAGTCTAAGCAGGAAGTATAGGAAAAAAAGTAACAGGATTATTTTAAAAAAATACATTTTTTTTCCACTGCCAAGGACCCAAAGATTCTAGTTTAGGACTCATTAGAAGAAGAGTTCCCACTGAACATATTAATATTATCATTCAAAGACTGTGGGGTTTTTTTTTATTCCACATATAAGTGAGAAAATACAGTATTTGCCTTTCTCTCGCTGGCTTATCTGGCTTAGTATGATGATCTCAAGTTTCATACATGTCACTAATGGCAGAATTTTCTGCTTTCTCATGATGGAATAATATTATATATATTTTTTCATTATCCATTTATAGATTGATAGACACTTAAGTTGTTTCCATATCTAAAGAAACAAAGAGTAGAATGGCCATTGCCAGTGACTGGAAGGTAGGAAACTGGGATGATGATGGTCAAAGGGTACAAACTTCTAGGTATAAGATGAAAAAGTTTTGGGGATCTCATATATATTGTGATGAAGTAGCTAATACTGTATTACCAACTTTAAATAAATCTGCTAAGAGTCGATTTTAAATATTCTTAGCACACATAAAAATTTGTAATTATGTCAGGTGATGGGTTAACTTATTTTATCATGGCAATCATTTCACAATATAGACACGTATCAAATCATCCTGTTTTACACCTTAAACTTACACAATTTTTTATGTCGATTATATCTCAAGAAATCTGGAAAGAAAACCACAGGGCAGAACATTTTTAAAACAGACCCAGTGGCATGTGCTGGGCATGCTGATGATTCTTCTCTTCACGAGCTTATATTTATTTACTAGAAAAATGGAGCCATGCTTATACAATAATAGCTTGATCAACAGAAAAAAAGGAGTGTGGTTATCTACATTCTAGAAACAAAAGTGCAACAGTGTTAGGAGGAAGCCTTACCAAAAGCTTAACCTAGGCTTGCTTTAGCTCAGACATGATGGAATTAGAGTAATAATTTGCCAACAGGAGAAAGGGTGAACCTTTCTTGATGAAAGATAACCTAACCTGTATCCTTAAAAGGTGTGCCTCAGTGGTTGAGCACTGACCTATGACAAGAGGTCTTGGTTTGATTCCTGGTCAGGCTGGATCTCCAGTAGGGGGCGTGCAGGAGGCAGCAGATCAATGACTCTCATCATTGATGTTTCTCTCCCTCCCTCCTTCTCCCTTCTTCTCTCTGAAATAAATAAAAACATTTTATTTTAAATAAAATTTAAAAATAGTGTATAACATTAAATGAAATCATTTCTAGTCATGCCAGGTAATAGGAATACATTCCTACAAACAAACAAAAAATGAAGATAGCAGGGATGGATCTACAAGAAATCTAGATATTGAAATGATCAAACAAGGACTTTAAAGGAGTTATCATTAAAATGTTCAAGAAAATAGAGTAAATACATGACAAGAGATTATTACAAGAGATGGATAATTTCACAGGGAATTAAGTTTATTAAAACATAACATTTTTGAATAAAATATATCTTAAATAGACCATAGACATGGGAGAAAACAAGATGGGTTAACTGGAAGACAGATCCATGAAAATATTTTAAGCACAGTAAGAAAAAAAAAAGAATAGAAAAAACAATGTAAGACCATTGAGAAGAAGATGATGCCAGAGAAAATTAGGAGCTGACTAATTGAGTTAGATCTTTATCTAAACTGCAATTGTTTGGCTATTATTTCAAGCTGTGGAATAAGTTAGCAGATATATATTTTTGAAGATTCCTCTGGCTGCTGTGCAGATGATTGGCAAAGGGAGGCCTATTAGGAGGTTAATGTGACAGTACAGGTAAGCAATAGTAGTTATTTGGGCTATGGCCTATATTCTATAAGTTTTAATGAAAACATTTGAATATTTAAATGTATTCTTTGTTTTAATTGTCCTTAATATGGATGATTTTCCATTAATTCATGCTTAATATGTGTGCATTCTTTAATTGAGAAACTCTGGATATATTCTTGTTTTTGTAATTTGTTTCTGTTGTAACCATTTCATATTCATGTCAAGAATTTTACTGTGTGTGTGTGTGTGTGTGTGTGTGTGTGTGTGTGTGTAATATGAACCTAGTGTATACCAGATATCCCATTAAGATACTCCATTGATAATATAAAAAATTGGGTATTTGAATTTTAAGTTGTTTATTTTTTATTGCCTTTTATTTTTCTCTATTAATATCTGTAGTCTTTTGAATTTCTTCAGATATAAATCCAGAAATGGAATCACTGGGTCTTAATACAATTCCATTTTTAATTTTTTGAGGACCCTCCCTACTGTTTTCAGTGACTGCACTAGTCTGCATTCCCACCAGCAGTGTACTAGGGTTCCCTTTTCTACACACCCTCACCAGCACTTGTTATTTACCGATTTACTGATAGCCATTCTGACAGGTGTGAGGTGATATCTCATTGTGGTTTTAATTTGCATCCCTTTGATGATTAGTGATGTTGAGCATTTTTTCATATGTCTATTGGCCATCTGTATGTCCTTTTTAGAGAAATGACTATTCAGGTCTTCTGTCCATTTTTAATTGAATTGTTTGATGTTTTTTGTTTGTGTGTGTTGGTTTTGAGTAGCATGAGTTGTTCATAAATTTTGGCTATTAACCCCTTTTCAGATGCATCATTGCTGAATATGTTCTCCCATTTAGTAGGTTGTCTTTTTGTTTCATTGATGATTTTCTTTGTTACTCTAATTTTTTAGTTTAATGTAGTCTTACTTGTATATTTTTTGTTTATTTGTTTTTTTCTTGCCCAAGGAGATATTAGCCCTAGCCAGCCTGGCTCAGTGGATTGAGTGTTGGCCTGTGGACCAAAGGGTCCAGGATTCTATTCTGGTCAAGGACATGTACCTCATTGCAGGCTCCTCCCCAGTCTGGGCCCTAGTCAGGGCTCATGCAGGAGGCAACCAATCAATGTGTTTCTCTCACATGGATATTGCTCTCTGTCTTTTCCTCTCTCTCTTCCACTCTCCCTAAAAATCAATGGGAAAATATCCTCAGGTGAGGATTAAAAACAAAAACATATTGCTCAGAGGAATGTTAGAGATTTTACTGCCTGTTTTTCTTCTAGGGTTTTATGGTTTCTAATCTTATATTTAAGTGTTTAATCTATTTTGAGTTTATTCTCATATATGGTATAAGATGGTATATGTTTCAATTTTTTTATGTATCTGTCCACTATTTCCAACATCATTTATTGACTAGATTGTCTTTACCCCATTGTATGTTCTTGCCTCCTTTGTCAAATATTGACAATATAGGGTCAAGTGTTTTTTCTGGGTTCTCTATTCTGTTCCATTGATCTCTATCTCTGTTTTTATGCATGTACCATGCTGTTTTGATTGCTGCAGCCTTATAGTATAGTTTGATATCAGGTAGTGTGATATCTCCAACCCAAAACACTAAATCAAAAGAATATTCGCAACTCTAGGTTCATCACAGCATTATTTATAATATCCAAGATATGGAAGCAACCCAAGTTGTTCTTATCCACTCATCAATAAACAGGTGGATAAAAAAATCCATGGTGCATATATTCAATGGAATAATACTTGGCCATAAAATTAGAATGAAAATTCTTTTCTTAAATAAAACCATTTGAGACAGCATGGATGGACCTAGAGGGTATTATGCTCAGTAAAATAGGTAAGTCAGATAAAGACAAATTCTAAATGATTTCACTTACATGTGGAATCTAAAGAATAAAATAAATGAACAAACAAAATTGAAACACACTTATAGACACAAAGCAGACTGGTGGCTGTTAGAGGGGAGGGGTGATGTGGGGCTAAAGTGTAGGGATTAAGAAGTGCAAATTGGTAGTTAACAAAATAGTTACAGGGATGTAAAATACAGCATAGGGAATATAGTCAATAATATCGTGATAACTACGTATGGTGCCAGGTGGGTACTGGAAATATTGGGGGAACACTTTATAAAATATGTAATTGTATAACTAATATGCTGTACACCTGAAGCTAATACAAACATATTGAATGTAAAACTGAAACAAAGAAAAGCAAAACAACATGGGATTAAAATTTTACCAAATAAAAATTATCCAAACAAAACAAAACAAAATATCTGTAGTTCTTTTCATGTACCAGCTATAAGTCAAGTACACTTCAAAACACTATTTCTTTCATCCAAAAATCTGATTGTATTAATGCCAACTACACAATCTATAATGCTTTCTCCTGAATCTTCACTAAAATTATGAAATTAATTTATGACTTAAAAAGGCATAAAATAAGAAAACAATTCCTAATAATTAAAAGATTACTTACACTATTATTATTTCAACTCTCTGGATGGAGAAATAGAAAGTGAGTGTGAGAGAGAAAAGAGTAGAGAAGGGAAGGAGACAAAAATGAGAGAAATAAATGGATGGGAACCCAATCAGAAACCTTAAAGATTGCATTAACCTAGCAGGTATATCTGTGTGCTTGTGTGTATTTTACGTAGATCTATAAGCAGGAGTGGGAAGAACAAGATCTATGATGTAGTGTTATAAAAGTCACCTTGCAAAGGACCCCTGCCCACACAATATTTTTAGATTAAAGTTCTCCATTTTGGAAGTTATTTATGAAATTCTATGGGAAGTTAATGCAGTATATAATATGAGTTGCAGTCTACAATGAACAAAATAATTTGCTCCATTTTCCAGACCTTGGTATCATAACGGCTCTCTGGCTGTCCCAATTATCACATTTGCTTGGATTAGTCTGCCAACCAAGGGAAAATGGAGTCAAAGGAAAAGGAAACAAGTATGTTTTATTGCAGGTGAAAGGCCAGATAAGCTCCATTATCAGAAAATCCTGCTTGAAAATGTATCCAAGAGGTGAGGGCAGGGATTTGTGGGCTCTTTCTTAGCCCTGAAGGCCTCATGAGGTTGGTGGGTGAAATCTGCAGCAGGCAATTGCAGACAAGATGCAGAAAGTCAAAGACAAATTTGGCCAGCTGTGAATTTTGGCTATTGACATCCCTGGTGAAAACTATAATGGAAAGCTGTAGCCATTGTTTTCCAAGAATTAATTTTAGCACTTCATACTATAGAGCTCATGCTAGATAGATAGTGAGAGGATTCCTGGACTGTCGTAGAAGCAATTTCTTTAGATGGTCTAATGCCTTTGTTTGGACTGTAATCTAAAGCACGAGCTTTTCTGTGATAATGCAGTTATTTTTCCCTCTCATATCAGCTTCTAAAAGCATGTGCCCAAATAGGACTATTTTTGTCCTGCCTCTGGTTGCAAAATAATGTGATTGCAATATCACTGCACTATAACATATACATCAAATATTAATCTGCTGTAAGAATTGCAATTACAGCAAAATAAAATCTTATTTTGAAATAACCATTTGAAGGTAACTATGCAATGATGGCATGATAAATATGCAGATCCCTGAAACAATCAATGCATCTAACTTTAGAAAGAATCTAGCCAGGCCCTGGCCAGTTTTGCTAACTAGTTAGAGCCTCAGCCTGCATGCCAAAGGGTCACAGGTTCCATTCCCGGTCAAGGGCACGTACCTGGGTTGCAGGTTCAATCTCAGCCCCCATCAAGGCGCGTACAGTAGGCAACCAATCCATGTGTCTCTCTGGCATCATCAGTTTTTCTCTCTCTCTCCCTCCACCCTCCCTTCCACTCTCTAAAAATCAATGGAAAAACATCCCCGGGTGAGGATTAACAACAACAAAAAGAATCCAACCATGATAGAACCTACAAAACCATTAAAATATATCTGTATATGAATAAGTGCCTTATTCTATAATAACAACTAAACATGCTGTTATAAAATACTTGAAAGTAGAGATATATTAATCAATTTAGCATCTTATGGATATTAGATTATGTATTCAAAATGTCTTTTACTAGGTTTTATAAGTATTTGGGTCTAATCTATTTCCAAATCACCTCGATAAACTTTTTTAAAGCCACTTTCCCACACCTCAGTCACACCATTTTTCTACTATATGCTTAATCTGCGATATAGTTTTTTTCTAAAATATCAAATCTGATGGAGAAAGACCTCCATTAAAAGTCCAGTATGGGGGTCCCTGTTGCTCTCAGATCAGCACCTCACCATGCTTTACTTGTTACTATACAGTTTTTCAAGATACTTCCCACTTTTGTCACCCCAGGCTCACCTCTCACCTTATATTCTAGTTCAAGTCAGCTTGAGTGCCCTTCTGTTTTGCTTTAGATGTAAAACTAAAACTCCTATGCATATCAATCCATGCAAATAGACTGTAGTGGGAGTGTAGAGAGAATAGTTCTCTATTCAACCTAAGTTAAATTCTAGTTTGGACTGAGCCAGAACATCTACTGCAAACCTAAGATCAATTAAATGCGTAAATACTTACATACCCACAGGGATAAAGGTAAGAATAGGTAATAGAATAGGTCATGTGTTACATTTATATTTGCTTAGTAAAAGTCTGATCACAGAAGGCCCCCAGTGAAAATGGGTGGAATGAGTGAATATATAAGATTAATGTCAAAATTTCTAGCTGAATGGATGATTCTTTTACTTTTATTTAGTTTATGTTAGCTGACTCCGCAATGTGTAGTGAAAGTCCATCTTACTATTAATTTTCCTCTTCTTAGTTAGATTGATTTTATACATATTTCTAAGGGGCAAAATTAAAAATATAGAAAAATGCTAACTATAAGTATACTTATTTTTTTCTATTTTCAAGTGTTTATTCTATTCTTGTCAAATATATGATAAAAATAACTTAATGAAGAGGGTGCATTTGGTATTCTGAATATGAAAATGTTACATTGCATGTGCATTGATGGGTGAAAAGCAAGCTAAATACTTGACATAAAATTGTATTCTACAAATATATATCCATTAAAAGCCACAAAGTATTCAAATGATACACTCTATTTTAAGTTATTTCCAATCATAGGAAGTTCATTTGACTCTATGGAAGTTCCTCATGATAAAGGGGCCCATTATTTATTAGATTCTAAGATTTGCTGGTTCATTCATAGGAACCTAATTTAGAGAAAAGATCCACCAAAAGTTCACTGATGAAAAATTCTTTCTGACTGTAAATTTGTTCTTCAGTAGGTTAAATCACATTATTCTACATATATTTAAGTATGCATTCCTCTCTGTCGAGTTCATTCATTTCATTGTGTAGGTGCTGGGGCTCTTTGGATGTGATATCATGCTCAATGCCTGCTCATCCCTTCTAAGTCTATCAGGGTAAGTAAATTATATTGACTCAGCCCATGGACTTTTAGAAGAATACTTTGACTATCTCAAGACAATCCTGAGGCCCTTGCCACAGATATCTCACTCCCTCATTAGCAGAACATCTGCTTAACAAATACGTGTTCAATTAAATTTTATGAGTTAGAGCAAATGATGATGGTAAAGAGCCTGGGGTCAGACAGAGAATCAACTTGTTACATATTAGCTTTGTGACCTTAAAATTTACTTCCTTCACCTTAACATGGAGAAAATTCTTTGGGTCGTTTTGAGTATTAAAAAAGGCAATAAGATGGTGAAGGCCTGGGGTGGGAGGTGGGGGCAGGCTGGAGGAGGAAAAAAGGAGACATATGTAATATTTTTAATAATAAAGACTTTTTAAAAATAAATTGTAAAGGTAGTTGTTGGGTCCAAGTTCCTCTGCCAGGGACTTGACCTCATTGGACACCGGGAATTGGAAAGAGACATGAGTGGCGGTAAGGAGGTGGGTCATGCTGTATTGCAAACAAAGCAGCCAACAACCATCTGATCAGTGGCACCTGATGTTCTCACTCAAACACATCCTGCCAATTAGTGACGTCTTTGAACCATTACCATAAGTAGCTTACATAAGGGTGCGCCTGCACGGTACCTACAGCGACACTGCTGAGTCATTGCCTTGGCCCATGCCTATGGCAAATGGGCCTTTAACATAGTAATACTGCTGAGTCTTTGCCCTTGAGCATGAATATGGCAACTAGGTCTTTAAGATCCAGAGTACTCTGGCCAGGGCTCCCACAGTACAATTTGGTAAAAAAACGAATTAAAAAAGGTAAAAAAAAAAAAAAAATAAAAGAATATAATGGGAACAACTCATAGTATGTTTTAATTAGTAAAATAAAATCTTACATGAGGAGCATTTAGAATAGTAGACTTCATAAACCTTATTATTCACTGTAGTATTATCCACCCCATGTGTATATTCAAACGAGCTCCTAGGCATCTCCTTTAGTCTCACTGTCTAAGCCATTTGACATGCAATGATTTGGGAGAGATGTAGGATCCCTGAAACAGGCAAGACCTGAGGAACCTCTCAGAACACAACACATGGCCAGGCACTGAAGGAGCATTGAACCAAAATTCCTCTGGCTTCAGATAATTGCTGTGTGTCCACTTTTGCTGAACTCCCTGATCATATCTAGGGATAAGAGTCACAATTTCCAAGCAGTCTGGTTGAGCTGCATTCCCACCCTTTACAGGCAATAACTTCCAGAACCTTCAAGTCTGTGGTCAAAGAGAGAGATAGTCAGGCTGGGCTTCTCCCCATGTTGAACACTGTAGCCAGGTGCCCAGAAGTTTATGCAAATGAGAGTGAACTTGCACCTGGAGGACGAGGGCCTGAGCAGACTGGCTGATGTGCCAAAATTAGGAACCACAAGCAGTATTGGAACCCCTCACCTCAGCGGCCTAGGCAGCAGTAGCTGATACATTTTCTGTGAGTCTTGGGGATGTCACCTAACTTTTCTTTAGCCTCAGTGTTTCATCTGAAAATGTGTGTGTTTCCTTAAAGATCTAACACATTTTTCCATTACATGGGCGCAAACCCCTAAATCCAATTTAGATGCTATGAAAGAAATCACATGGAAGGAACATAAAGCCACCTGCAGTGCACTCCCGATAATATTCACACTGAACAGGATCTGGGCACCTTGACCTGGGAGAAGACGATGGGCAGAGAAAGCTGTGCAGAAAAGGCTGTGGTTGGCGAAACATGGGAAGACCTCGTCTGAGTGGGTCAGAATGCTTTCTACCGCTTTCCTTTAAGCAGCATCACTGGCCTTATTTCTTTGAAATCACCAGAAAGAGAAACGATTCTCTCAAGTTGTTCTCAACGCCTAAAGGAAAGTTGGAGAAAGATCTAAAATCTTGACCACCGACCTTGAGGAATATATACATTATTAATCAAGGGTGAGTCGCTCCTAATGTTATTGTTACTTGAATGCCAAGGTATTCAAATTTTAAAATAAACCATCCCTGGAGACTCACTGCCCCATCTGGCCCTGCTGCTGATCACTCACATGGATTCAGACTGAGGCTTTTTATATGGTAACGGGGCCGGATTGCATCCTGTGGGGAAACCCCAGCAAACAGTCACCTGTGATTAATGGGCTACAGAATGTCACGGTCACACGTATTCAATGAAGGGGGAAGTATTTCTTCAGGAGGAGAAGCCCTGCTGAAATGAAGCAATGCACAGAGGAGGCCCTTTTTCTTGCCACATCCCTGATGACCCATTTCCCTGTGTTAGCGAGGAGATTTAAAGGAGCCACAGGCCTGTTCAGACATTCATAGACCATCTTGTTTACAGATAGGTAATTCGGGAAATGGTGGTTTCCTGACATTGTCTATAATGTAGGTGTCAGTCCTGAAAGGAGTGAATACTAAATTAGCAGCATTCTGAATTCTTTAAGGGAGGACCAAAACTCTATCTTTTTAGCATATATTTCTGCTACCTAATCAATCATAGGAGGCATTCAAGGATTACCCACATGACATCGATGATTTCCTTTCAATGTGAAGTACTCATGAAAACATTTTAGAACAAGTAGGCGCATCCACTTATGATTGGCATCACCTGTCTTTACCAGGGATCAGCAGGCTTCCCAAAAGACTACGTCCCTAGTTTAATGCTATTGATGTGGCCAAAGATGATTGTTTCTGTCAAGATTATCTGGTTTCAGTAACTAAGTTATTACCATTGTTTTTGTGCATGTTTTTTATACATATTAATTTTTGAATCTAGATTTCTTCCAGCATCCACCTAAAATAATTAAATAATCTAGTTCTACAAAAGGTTTCATTGGAAATAGAGAGGATACATCTCTTAATGCCAAATAGATGAATGTCTCTTTCAACTCAGAAAATATTTAAAAATATCTCTACCTCTCTTTATTAAAACATACATTCCAGGATTGCCATTAGGATTATGTGAAATTACATGTAGGTACTGTGTTTGAGGCAAGAACCATAGTCACTAACACAAATAGTCTTTCACATACAAACAGGAGCTGGGTCCGGACTCAGCCCAGAAGCCTGTGGCCCTTTCACAAGGGAACCCAGAGGTAATACAGGGGGGCCCAGGGAGGTTTTCTTTGGGCCAGACCGCCACTCTGATCCCACCTGAGCAGCCCTATGTCCCCTTCGTGTGTGTGTGTGTGTGTGTGTGTGTGTGTGTGTGTATGTGTCTGTGTGTGTGTAGGGGCTTTCACGTGGGGAGGGCCTGCCTACTGGGGTGGGTGCAGTGCCAGACACACAGGGAGCAACCCCAAGAACCTGGAAAAAAACAAAGACAGACCTCAGTCCACCCATCTGCTGTGCTGCCAGCAGGAGGACGCCCTGTGCTGGGTCCTGGGCTGCGGCTGTGCTCTGTGTTGGGGGGACACATGGGAATCCAGGCATGTGGGTGATATTGTCTCCTCTCACAACTCTAGCACCAGCCCAGTCTGTGTCCTGGGGTGGACACTGCCAGCATGTGTCCTTGGAGTTATTTGTGTCCCCACATCAGAATTTCCAAAGCCCCTGCTATGGAACATGGGCCATCTCTGATTTTTCACTCCCACCATGTGCTGAGGGGAACATCTGTATCCAGAAATGCTTTTCCAGGACAGGTCCTTTGAAGGGGAGATTTTTGTTCTCATATAGACAGTATTTTAAGGTAATGGGCACAGTCCCATACATCCCAGGCTCCCTTGTTCACATTGAGCCTTGTTTGGGAAAGTAGGGGTGCTCACACCTGGGGCTGAGAGCTCGTGGAGGGAGGCGGGAAGGGGCTGGGAGTGGGCATAGATCCAAAGAAACCAGAAACACTAAATTGAAAAAATATATGCACCCCTATGTTCATAGTAGTATTATTTACAACTTGAGGCCTGGTGCATGAAATTGGTGTACTTAGCCCAACCTGTGCCCTCTCGCAGTCCAGGAGACCTCAGGGGATGTTCGACTAATGGCTGTGGAGCAGGCCAAAGCTGTCAGTCGGACAACCTTAGTGCTGCCACAGAGGTGGGAGAGGCTCCTGCCACCGCTGCTGCACTGGCCAGTTGTGAGCCCGGCTTCTGGCTGAGCAGCACTCCCCTGTGGGAGCGCACTGACGACCAGGGGGCAGATCCTACATTGAGCATCTGCCCCCTGGTGGTCAGTGTGCATCATAGCAACCGGTCGTTCCCCTGTCGGGCTGAAACCGACTCTCTGACATCTCCTGAGGGGTCCCAGATTGTGAGAGGGCGCAGGCCAGGCCGCGGGACCCCACTGATGCACAATTGGGGCAGGGGAGGGACACGAGAGGTTGGCCAGTCAGGATGGGACTGCGGGAGGGCTCCAGGATATGTCCAGCCAGTCTCACTCAGTCCTGATCGACCGGACCCCAGCAGCAAGCTAACCTACCGGTTGGAGCATCTGCTCCCTGGTGGTCAGTGCACGTCATAGTGACTGGTTGACCAGTTGGCTCTTCCCCCTGGTGGTCAGTGCATGTCATAGCAAGCAATTGAGCAACCTTAGCATATCATTAGCATATTACACTTTGATTGGTTGAACTGCCCACTGGACGACCAGACACTTAGCATATTAGACTTTTATTATGTGAACGAAAGAAGCCACCTGCTAACCTGACAAGCTCAGGGGAGGCCTGTGTGGCAGTCTTGAAAACTCAGAGACCTAAAATAACCACAAAAGATGGTCTGAAAATTAAATATTTAACTACAAACAGGTTATAGTGGGTAGTCATGTCCTAGTCTGATATCTTCCCTGACAAAGATCAACTTAGATCTTCTTTACTGAGCCCATTTGCCTTTTTGCCTCTAAGATAACATATCTGTGAGATGTCTGGGTAACTTGTAACTTCCTTTTTACCCCGGACCCCTCAGGGCACAACAAATGGCACCAGGACATTCCCTCATTGTTATTGTTATCAAGTTAATTGTCAACTGTTAATTACGTTAAAGTATCCTGTATCCATCTCTGTAAGAGAAGCACATGTCCATCATTTCACTTTTCACCCTATCCCAGAGGTTTCCCCCGCTTTGCTTTGTCCCACCTCCCTAATCTATCACCAATGGATTTCATGTAACTCACCTACAAAGTCCCTTTCCTTTGATTTCAATGTATAAATATAGATGTAACCCTGCATTCTCCGGAGCATTATCTCAATTCATTGAGGTTCTGCTTCCTGGCATATGTCGACAGTTTGGCTCAAATAAACTCACTAAAATTTTTTACAGGTTTCAATGGTTTTTTTTCGTTAACAATTATATAGGATAGCTAAGTGCCCATCAGTAGATAAGTGGATAGAAAAGATATGGTATTCCTACTCAACTGTAAAGAAGAAGGAAATCTTACCTTTTGTGACAGCATGGATGAACCTGGAGAGTATTATCTCCAGTGAAATAAGCCAAGCAGAGAAAGCCAAAAACCATATGATTTCACTTATATGTAGATTTTAATGGGAAAAAAAATAAACTAAAAAACAAAATAGAAACAGACTTAAAGATACAGAGAATAGACTGACAGCTATCAGAGGGTAGCGGGTGGAGGGGCTAGGTGAAAAGCTGAAGAGATTAAGCAAAAACAAACAAAACCTTATAGACACAGACAATCACATGGTGATTATAAGATGAAAGGTGGGTGGGGGGTAGTAGAAGAGGATAAAGGGGGGAAATGGTGACAAAAGAAGACTTGACTTTGGGTGGTGAATATACAATGCAATATATTGATGACATATTATAGAACTGTACAGCGAAACCCATCTAATTTTATTATCTAATGTTACTCCAATAAATCAATACAATAAAAATATATATAAAAGAAAGAAAATGTAGTGGATAGATATTTAGACATATATGTTTGATATTAAGAAAGGTAGTAAAGGAAAATAAATATAACTTGAAGGGAACCTTAAATAATTGTTGAGTAATCAGTTTAAAATATCAATTTGGTATTAAAACAAAAATAATCACTTATTTTTGAAGAACTAGTTTGAGGTTATAGGAGAGTTTAAAGCAGAAGCCAAGCTCTGGTAAGATTATTTTTTTATTGGGAAAATATATTTATTAATTACTATAAATATTTATAAAAATGTGTAAGTGCACATTACATTTAGAAGATTATTGAAGAATAGATAAAGAATAGTTAATAAGAAAATCTGAAGACTGAATGCAAGAGGTCATATTGAACAAGTAAAATAAATTAATTTACTCAAATGCAGAAAATGTCAATCAGGCAGTACATTATTACAAGAATAAATAACAACTTATGCTAAGTGAAATAAGCAAGTCAGAGAAAGACAAGTACCATATGATCTCATATGTGGAATCTGATGAACAAAACAAACCAGAGCCATGAGTACAAGGAACAGACTACAACTGTAAGAGGGGAGGGAAGTGAGGGGACTACATGAAAGAAGGTGAAGAAATTATCCAAAGGACATGTATGCATAGCCCCTGAATGCAGACAATAAAGTGATGATGGCCAGAGGGAAGAGGGGGCAAGGGCTGAGAGGAGGTGGGCAAAGGTGTGTGTGTGTGTGTGTGTGTGTGTGTGTGTGTGTGTGTGTGTGAATGGAATAATATCAACAATTAAAATAAAATTTAAAAATAATAGTATTTTAAAATTTTACCCATACATATGTGTAAATGTATTCTACATATAGGAAGCACAGTAAAGGACGTTAAATATGACTCTTTGAAAACAAAGACTTACAAATTGGATTAAATATTTTTAAAATGTATTTATGGTAGAAAAATATATAACCCTTCCCAAAGAAGACAGAAAAAAGATGTAAATATAAAAATAGAAGCATATAAATCAGGCATATACTAAGAAAAACAAATAACTAAGGTAATATCAGATAAAATAAAATTAAGTGTAAAATGAATTCAATGAAATATGAGGGGAGAGAAAATTAGTAATTTAAGAAAAAATATTTACCTCTATGCACCTGTAAATATAATGTAATACAGCTTTAAAATTTATAAGCATATACTGTTAGAACTATGAAAATAAATTATGGAATGTATATTCTGGGCAACGTAGTTTCAAATGGAATTTTTCCAGAGTATGCAATTCTAATAGTAATTCAAATACAGATGTCTTGAGTTATTTTTCACTCAGATTATTGTTCATTTAGACTTCTGGTTAATTCTCCTTTACTATTATCTATTTTGACATCTGAACAATTAGACTTCTGGTTCCAACTTTTCACAGTCACATTGCCAAAACAAATAATTATGCTAATGAGTGGCTGGATTTGCATGTTTTTGTTTCACAGCAGTGGCTTGCTGGTTGTAAATATAGAAAGATTTGAGGCATCAATTATAAGCGAAATCACACAAGTATAAATAAATTTTAATTTTAAATATTTTACAACCAACATGATATAAACTAACTGAATGTATTAGAACAAATTTATGAAAATGAAAAGAGGGAGATGTGAAGTATTTGACTGACTTTCCAAAATTTATCGATTAAAATCTGCAAAGAACCAACGTAAACTTACATAATATTCAATAAATTTACTTAATACCTCTTTTTTATGTTCTGTGTAAAGATAGTAAGACATCCTTTTATTAAAGCAAACAATTTTAGGAAGACAAACAGATCAAGTGAATTACTTCAAGTAAATTAATATGTCTGATAATTTAGCATATTATAACGTAAAAAAATAAACTACACAATTCACAGAGGAAACTGATTTTAATTGTATCCTTAGAGTATAATTTTCCTATTCAAACCTCACTCCAATGTTTATTGGAAAAGGAAATCCATGGAGAAATCAGGGATTTTATAGAGAACAGAAATTATAGCATACATTAAACTATGGATAGCTGCAAAAATTATCAATACTCTTCTGTATAATGCCACTAAAAAGATACTTTGAAAATAAAATTTAAATTAAAAAAAGAAGATATGCTCTCTACCTGTGGAATTTTACTGCTCTCCATTCACAATGGATAATACCGGAAGAAGAGTTCGGAGGGGGCATCATTAACATGCACACCTGCGTCGCTCAAATTGCTTAAGCGCTACTTCTGGTGGCAATTCGACTGCAACAGCAGGTAGTTTATTTTTAATTGCATTTGGTGTTCTAACTGCTCTTAGTGACACAGAACTCCTGCATGAGCCATTCCACACAGAAACTATGCAACGTGAATATCTAAAACCTTTCACTGTTTTTTGCAGTCACAGGGTCTTACACACAAAACCATTGCTTTGTTAAGGTAAATGCAGATCTTTGTAAACTCATATGCTATATAATAAAGAACTAATATGCTAATTAGACTGGACAGCAGAAAAACCTTCCTGAATGACCAGTGGGCGGGGCCACAGGTTCGCGAGGCCACTGGGCTGCAAGTCAGCCAGGCTGCAAGGGCCGAGCCCCTTGCACAAATTTCGTGCATTGGGCCTCTAGTTTTAAATAAATTATTCTCTTTTTTACTTTTGAATTTAACAAACATTTACTGAGCACAGCTTGAATAAAGAGAACTGAGAAAATCAAATAGTGAGTATAATGATTATCACAGCAAAGTTTGTAAGCTCATAGTCCAATAAATAAAGTATATCTGTATCTTTCATTCTTATACTAACAATTATAAAAATATGTAATAAAAAGAACCACAAGAAACTATCCTCTGGTTCCAACCCATATCTTTTCTGCATGCAGGTATGTTATTAATATCAAACATGAATTACAATTTCTCTGTAACAGTTACTTGAAACAATGCACTTAAATTATCAGAAAATAGTTTTGTGTATTTCTTATATATAAAAATTGAAAGTGATAGATTTAGGAAACTTCTGGGTGGGAGCTACATTTTATTATTGCAAGTCTTTATTTCTCATTGTTGTAACACACAAAACTTCATTGAGGTTGATAATTACTCAGCAGCCTCAAGATAGAAACATTTTATGAACTACAATGACAACTCATTAAGTTGTTTTTATTGAAAACACTTCTAATAAATTTGTATAATATATTTAGCACAGGTCCTAAAGATTATGTAATAAAATGTAACCCTTTCTTTTACCTGACTGTTTATATGTACTTTTTTCTATAATTTTGGCCTAATTGTTAAAAATTCTGTAGACCTCTCTCAGAACTTGCATTTTTAGACTTCTATGTTGCTCTCCTCTGAGGTCATCTAAAATATGACAGTAGAATTCATTCAGAAAAACTAAACAAAAAAAAAATCTTAAATCATTTTTCTTTGTAATATCTCATGCCCCAGACTCTTTTATATGTTTCCTCTAAATTGTTTGAAATGTCTCCCATACTTTTGGGCTACAATTTTGATAATTGTCACCTTTCACCTGTGTAGTTTTCTCTAACAATTAAATGCACAGGTAAATTACTTACCTACAAAAAATGATTACCTTAAGTTTATTTTCTTGGCTTTAGTGGACTTTGAATTAATTTCACATTGTCCCATTTGTCAAAATGATTTATATTAGTCTAAATATATCTTTTTTTTCTAATAAACTTAAAGTTAAAATTTCTTCTTATTTTATATAATACATATCTACAATAGCAATTGTAGGAAACTCAGAAAAGGTGGAAGAAATAAGCTATGATTCATAGCCCAACTATCTTGAACCATCTATCATTACAGTTCAGTACATATGATGCTAGTTTTTGCATGTGCATATGCATGCATTTAATTTTCTACCTTGTGTTTTAGCTAAGTTGTACATAATACTTAAGAATAATAATTCTGGCTCTAGATGGTTTGGCTCAGTGGATAGAGCATCGGCCTGCAAACTGAAGGGTCCCAGGTTAGATTCTGGTCAAGGGCACATACCCTGGTTGTGGGCTCGATCCCCAGTAGGGGGCATGCAGGAGGCAGCCAATCAATGATTCTCTCTCATCATTGATATTTCTCTCTTTCTCTCCCTCTCCCTTCCTCTCTGAAATCAATAGAAAATATTTTTTAAAAGAATAATAATTCAGAGTAGAAATATAGATTTGGCTATAATATAATAGTTAAAATATGTTCTTTGTGGGAGGAAACCAAGATAGCGGCATAGGTAAACACCTAAACTGCTGCCTCACACAACAATTTCAAAACTACAACTAAAAGACAAAATGGACATCATCCAGAACCACAGGAAGGCTGGCTGAGTGGAAATTCTACAACTAGAAGAAAGAGAAAAGCACACTGAGACTCACAGGAGCTGCGGAAGGCAGAGGTATGGAGGCGCATGTGCG
The DNA here is from genome assembly GCF_027574615.1 of Eptesicus fuscus. Lineage (NCBI taxonomy): Eukaryota > Metazoa > Chordata > Mammalia > Chiroptera > Vespertilionidae > Eptesicus > Eptesicus fuscus. Next base: position 8,917,549 of record NC_072487.1, on the reverse strand, counting down.
GAGAGGGCTGGTAACTGAGTACACAGCTGGCTTTCTGAATCGGGAGGGAGACAAAAGCTCCTGACTGCTCAGAACTCCAGTTCTGGGCGAGACTCTGGGGACTCAGACTCATACGGGGAGAAACTAGACTGTCTGGCAGCAGGAGAAACTCAAGGCCGGCTTTCTCTCAGAGGTGCTTGCAGCAATTACCGCAGGACACTGAGACCCAGGGGCCTCTTCGGGCAGGGCTGACGGGAAGCCATTGCTGCTTGCTCTGCTCTGAGACTCCACCCCACCCCAGCTGTGCGCAGAGGCTTTTGCATAAGAATGGCCTGGTCCTGTGAAAACTAAACTTACCTAACAGACTGCAGCTGAGTCAGTGAGACCCAGAGCATCCAAAAGAAGGCCCAAGGTCCCCACAGCAGCTTGCATTGCTTCACAGCTGGGCCTCATCTGGGCACCTCCAAAACCCAAACAAAGAAGAGGAATCTGCAGATCTCTCCATAGTTCCTGCTGGGTGGCCTCAGGCAGAGGCTAAATTAGCACATCCTTGGAGATCCAAGAGCCAGTGTACCCAGGGGTAAGAGTAGGACCATCCAGATTACAACTCCTCAGATACATAAGGGACACACTCAGGGGGCAGACTCAGTGAGCACCAAAGCCCCACTGAAGCAAGTCTTGTCTCATAAGGGTGTCTCCAGCAAAGAAGTTCTCCCATCATAGACACAGCTGATCCTCACAGCCAATTGGCCTAGAGGTCAATTCCTCCCAGTGATACCAACAACAATCAAGGCTTAACTACAACAAGACTGTGCACACAGCCCACAAAGGGGTGTACCAAGAGTGTCTACCTTAGGCAACTGGAGAGGCTGAGCCACTGGGCCCTATAGGACACCTAGCACAGAAAGCCACTCCATCAACTCAGGGAAACAGCCAAAATGCGGAGACAAAGAAACAGGTCACAAATGAAAGAAATGGAGGAAAGCAAATGACTGGATATAGAGTTCAAAACCACGGTTATAAGGTTTTTCAAGAATTTTCTAGAAAAGGCCGATAAATTTAGCAAGACACTCGAGGATATGAAAAAAGACCAACTAGAAATTAAGCATACACTGACTGAAATAAAAAATAATATACGGAGATCCAACAGCAGACTAGAGGATCACAAGAATCAAGTCAAAGATTTGAAATACAAAGAAGCAAAAATACCCAACTGGAAAAGCAGAAAGAAAAAAGAATCTAAAAATATGAAGATAGTGTAAGGAGCCTTTGGGACAACTTCAAGCATACCAACATCTGAATTATGAGGGTGCCAGGAGAAGAGAGAGAGCAAGATACTGAAAACCTATTTGAAGAAATAATGACAGAAAACTTCCCCCACCTGGTAAAAGAAATAGACTTACAAGTCCAGGAAGTGCAGAGAACCCCAAACAAAAGGAATCCAAAGAGGACCACACCAAGATACATCATAATTAAAATGCCAAGAGCAAAAGACAAAGAGAAAATATTAAAAGCAGCAAGAGAAAAACAGTTAGTTACTTACAAGGGAGCACCCATACGATTGTCAGCTGATTTCTCAACAGAAACTATGCAGGCCAGATGGGAGTGGCAAGAAATATTCAAAGTAAATAGCAAGAACCTACAACCAAGATTACTCTACCCAGCAAAGCTATCATTCAGAATTGAAGGTCAGATAAAGAACTTCACAGATAAGAAAAAGCTAAAGGAGTTCATCACCACCAAACCAGTATTATATGAAATGCTGAAAGGTATTCTTTAAGAAGAGGAAGAAGAAGAAAAAGGTAAAGATAAAACTTATGAACAGCAAATACATATCTATCAAGTGAATCTAAAAATCAAGTGAATAAAAAATCTGATGAACAGAATAAGCTGGTGAATATAATAGAATCAGGGGCATAGAAAGGGAGTGGACTGACAATTCTCAGAGGGAAAAGGGTGTGGGGGGTGTGAGAAGAGATTGGACAAAAATCGTACATCTATGGATGAGGACATGGTGGGGGGTAAGGGCAGAGGGTGGGGTGGGAACCGGGTGGAGGGGAGCTATAGGGGAAAAAAGAAGGAACAATTGTAATAATCTGAACAATAAAATTTATTTTAAAAAATATGGTCTTTGTAGAAAATGTGAAAAAGATAGAAATGTATAAAATGATTAGTTATCTCCTATCCAAAAAAAATACTCCTAATATTTTTATATAGTTAGACTTGCATAAAGAAGGATAATAAATATTCTGATTGCTAAAGAGCATGAATATAAATTACATAATCATGCATATATACATCTACAATGTATTAAGTATATTGAGTCACCTAAATCATATGTTTTATTTCCATTTGCTTTCTTTTTATTATTCTTCAATGGAGAAGACTAATAAATTTCCTATTAGTCATCAAATTATTCTTTATATACTTTTACAACTATTACATGTCAAAAATTTTTTCTGAAATATATTTAAAATTAGTATCTGTATAGTAATACCTGGAATATTGAAACAAGAAAAAAAGTATATGGAATACTTTTAAATGTGTTATAAAGTCAATTGTTGTTTTTTTTCTCTTTATTTTTGCCTCAAACATTTTTTTCCTATTAATGCAGGTATAACCTCACGCTGGGTTCTTATTTGTAATTGTAAGTGTCATTTTGGTGGCCATGTGGCTCCACAGCATGAAGTAGCTATGATGAACTAGGATGAAAAACGACAAGTGCAAAATGAGAAAAGTTTGCACACACCAACCTGAGCTTTATGAAGGTTTCAGGTTTACTCATCATCACAACCTTGATCTGCTGTGGCCCCGAACAAGGAAGGGAGTCCACCTGTTTTGCCTCAAGCAATAATTAAGATCAAACAAAACATGCTTTGCAGCAGTAACACATGACAAGTAGTAGAGGCAAAGTATTTTCCAGCAATGGTAACAGAAGTCACTTTCTCTATAAAGATTCTAGGTTATTACCAAGCAAAACGCTGTGGTAATAACCCAGCGGCAGCTCAATGAAAGGAAAGCAGGTAGAAGCAGGTGGGAGAACAATGTTTGCATTTTCACAGAATAAATAATTTTAAACATTCGGTTAAAATGAAGGGGCTCATGGGAATATTCTGAGATATTTCCTGTGGCCATGTCATCTCTCCTTAGTCTCTGCGGCATTCACTGAGCTTCCAGAGAAGCCTGAACGGGAGCCTGCTTGTTAAATCCTAGCTGTGAATATCTGACTGGTCAGCTAGTCTTCATGAGTTGATACCTTTTTAAACATGAGAGATAGATGCATCCATAAAATACCTATAATTACGTTGTACCATATAGACGAGACAGTTGCTCCCTTTCAATATGAGATTGGAAAGCTGACCCACTGAATGGTGTGTGCACAGAGAATGATTGCACTCTACCCTTCCCCTTGAGTGAAAAGGTATTTATAATGATCAATCTGCAGCCTCTGCTGAATGAATCCGTTTGTCACTGGCGCCAGTGAAGTATGGGTGGCAGGATTTTGCAGCCGTCACTCAGAGCAAACTGCCGCCTAAAGAAATCAATCTCAAAAACACATCCCTTTTCCAGATTCTAAACAACTGTGATAATTGGACCTAAAAAATAATGGCGACCTGGGCACACAGATAACACCCATGACAAGTAATGGCATAACCTAATCAAGTCTAAGCAGAACCTAAAATCTAATGGCCACAAACTCCCACATTTAAAAATAATTCCCAAAGCAAAGCAATCATCACAATCTTCTTTCCTGGAACACGGAAATCATAAAATGTCTGCATAAATGAAATATGCCTATTGTCTGTTCACATTAAGTACACAGTTAAATTAATACCTCCTACATCTTTAATTAATTGGGCATTTAATAATGAATATAAATCAACATTTGAAAGTATAAAAATTAAAAAATAATAATTTTTCCATAATCCAATGCATGAAAATGGCATTCTGAGTATCTGGGATATGTTTCATTTAAATATTTTGTATGAATGTGAGTTACAATGTGTAAAGCTCCCATAGAGTTCCTTGTATATTGAAGGGCTCAGTAATTTTTTTAAAATAAGAATAAAATTAATTTATATTTTTACTAATAAGGTACATATGATGTTGTGACATGTACTTTTATTTTAAAGTTAATATGTTTATTCTCATTTTTATGAAAAAATAAACAATAGTTTATAACATCTACACATACAAAGTGGTACAGAATTAAAAATTCATATCACTTTTTCTATACCACATAAGAGACATAAATTATATATTTTCTTGCATATTCTTCCACAAATATCCCTTGTATACCTTACATATGTATTGATATGTACATATATATATTGTATACATGTTTGTGCATGAATGTGTGTATCATATTTAAACAGTATTTTTAAATTTAAAAGCCTGTATATTATAACCATTGTATTTTTACAAATCAATGTGTCTTATAAAAATATAAATGAATATATTAAAAGTACCTATATACATTTTCTAGTAGTAATATAGTGGTTTTTTTAAAAAATTTCATGTACATTTACTTCAAAAAATGTTAGGGATTCTGTGTAGATGGGCTCTAACTATCATTTTGAAACCAGCAATCCAGCCTATCAATTACTTATCAAGAAAAACTTGCTTGTTTGCAATAAAGAGACATGTGTAAGATAGCTCCATTTTCAGAGCTGAAACAGCATAGAACAAATCCACTTTGCATCTCTGCCCGACTTAGAGAGCATATTTTGAGAAACTGATCTAATGATTCCTACACTGAACAGGAATTTAAACCCAGTTTTAAATACCAACATCTGCTTGTTACTACTATTGCTGAACACTTGAAGAAAATTGATAGCAGGAGGTACAATCAATTAATATTTTATTTGCATCCGTCATGACCCCGAAACTCTAGTTTTTAACATGCATATATTTTAGTACCACATTCATCTCTGGGAAGAGATTCGGTCATACAGAGAAGGTTCTTCCTAACTTCTATCTTCATGTACCATTTGATTTAGTAAGAGAACATCTGCAAGACCATGCTAAGCATGCTAATAAACTCAGAGTTCCACCTTATTGAAAAGAATGGCATTTAAACAGTAACATAAATTCATCTGTTAATAGGAGCCATGGACAATTATAGCAAAGGCATGTAAGACATGGTTCAATTGATCATTGACAACTATATTAGCAGTGACAGCTTTATCCAGTATGTTGAATACGAAGATATTTATAATTTTTTCCTCATAAAATGCAAGTCTAAATGCTTATATTTCCAGTTGTAGCTAAATTGGGATGCATTTACTGGGCTTTGCCTGGCCCCTGGTCCCAGCATCATTGTTTTCCAGATACTGTGACCCTAGCTGTAGAGACAATGTCTCTAAATTTCTAGGATTAATCATCACTTGAGATAAAGAATTTAAGGGGCTGCAACTTATTATTCTGCAACTCTTCATTTCAAACTCTGAAATTCTTTTGAAAAAAAAAAAGTATTACTTAGTTCTTAATAAGTCTGTTAGGCTGCTCCATCTTATTAAGTGATTATTATTCCTTGTGCTAAAGGCCATTTTCCAGTTATAATCAGCTGCACCTGGGACCCTGTCTTCCTCTTGACAATCGGATTTCCAAGGAGCCCTACTGGGAAATGGAAGCCATTCCTGCTAGGTCCACACACGTTCCTTGCTGTATTCCGGGTCAGACTACAGCTCTTCTGGGCTTTGCATTTTGTCCTGTCTTGAATATATATATAACGTCAGTCCCAGGCTTCAGAGTAGGCATTATATAATGGTGTCTGAACATATAACAAATGTCTTGGTCTGGAAAAGTAAGTTACATCTTGCAAACTCCTTCATGGTGATAATAAAAATGAATCATGTAAATAATGTTAATAAAATCATTTTAAAAAACAGATTCTTACTAAACATACTCCAGTTATGTAATCCAACAATCCCATTTACCCAGAGGAATTAAAAACTGTGTCAGCTCAAACACCTATGCACAAATGTTTATAGTTTTATTCATAATTGCCCAAACTTGGAAGCAACCATGATGTCCTCCAGTTAGTGAATGGATAAGTAAGCTATGGGACATGCAAACAATGGAATATGCATATTACTAAGTGAAATAAGTCAATCTTAAAAGGCTCCATATCCAATTACTAGTATATGACATTCTAGAAAAGGCAAAACTTTGGAGCCAAGAAAAGATAAATATCTTCCAAGTGTTAAGGGCTGGGGAGGGAATGAATAGGCAGTGCAGAGAGGATGGATTTTAGGACATAAAAATGCTCAATATTGTGCATACTTGTCATTATAAATTTGTTCAAAGCCATAGGATATACAACACCAATAGTGAACCTTAATGTAACTATGGACTTTGGATAATGATGATGTGTCAACATAGTTAGCCAATTGTCACAAGTGTCCCACTCTGGTGGCTGCCGATGTGTGGGGGCAGGAGGTGTGTGAAAAAAATATCTCTACCTTCTGCTCAATTTTGCTATGATCCTAAAACAACTCTAAAAAATAGTGAGGTTAATAAAAGCATATGACTCTTAATTATATCATAATCCACCTATTCTCCTGACATTAAAACCATTGGATAGTTCATAAATTCTCTTCTTTTCCATTCCACTAGAATTACTTAAATGCAAACTATAATAAAGCTTTCACCTATAACTATAAGAAGTTATAGCTATTTATAAGAAGCCATTTTATTTTATCAGAAACTGAATTATTAAACCAAATATATATATATATATATATATATGTATGTATATATATATATATATGTATATGTATATATATATATATATATATATGATTTCAATATTTGAATGAATGAATGTCTGAAAATGGAAATAACAATATTTCTAAGGGCAGATTTTACAAACAATGTATCTTTAATAAAATAGATGTTTCCCTTTTTTCCCTTTTTCCTGTCTCCACCAGATATTTGAATGTCAATTTATGATTCAAAGATGTTTTAAAATGTTTATAATTATGCCTTCCTTTAAGCCTTGTTCTTCTTATTTTTATTTGTTAGTATATTTTGTTCATTACATTCCACATATAAGTGAGATCATATGGTTATCTGTCTTTTTCTGACTGGCTTATTTCACTTAGCATAATAATCTCCAGGTCCATCCATGCTGTCAAATGATAAGATTTCTTTCTTTTTTTACAGTCAAGTAGAATTCCACTGTATAAATGTACCACAGCTTTTTTAATTCACTCATCTACTGATGGACACTTGGCTGCTTCTAAATCTTGGCTCATTGTAAGTAACTCTGCAATAAATATAGAGGTGCATATATTCTTTTGAATTAGTGTTTCTGGTTTCTTCTGATAAATTCCCAGAATTGTTATCACTGAGTCATAAGGCAGTTCCATTTTTAATCTTTTGAGGTAACTCCATACTGCTTTCCACAGTGGCTGCACCCATCTGCATTCCCACCAGCAGTGCACCAGGTTTACTCTTCTCCACATTTTGCCTCTTGTTTGTTGATTTATTGATGCTAAACATTCTGACAGGAATGAGGTGATATCTGATTGTGGTTTTAATTTGCATTTCCCTGTTGATTAGTGATGTTGAACATCTATTTCTATGTCTGTTGGACATCTGTATGTCCTCTTTGGAGAAGTGTCTGTTCAGGTCCTTTGTCCATTGTTAATTGGATTAATGATGCATTGGTGTTGAGTTGTATAAATTCTTTATAAATTTTAGATATTAATCTCTTATCAGTTGTATCATAGATGAGTATGTTCTCCCATTCAAAGGGTTGTCTTTTCATTTTGTTGATGGTTTCCTTTATTGTGCAAAACTTTTTAGTTTTATGTAGTCCCATAAGTTTATTTTTTCTTTTGCATTCCTTGCCCAAAAGGATATATTTAAAAAAATATCCCTATGAGAAATGTCTGAGATTATACTGCCTATGTTTTCTTCTAGTATTTTTATTGTATCAAATATAACATTTAAATATTTAATACATTTTTAGTTTATTCTTGTGTATGGTAAAAAAGATGGTATAGTTTCATTTTTTTTGCATATATTTGTCCAGTTTTTCCAACATCATTTATTGAAGAGACTCTTTTTACCCCATCGTATTTTCTTGCCTCCTTTGTAAAATAATAATTGACCATAAAAATATAGGTTTATTTCTGGGCTCTCTATTCTGTTTTATTGGTCTATATTTCTGTTTTTATCCCAGTTTGATATCAGGTAATGTAATTCTTCCAACTTTGTTCTTCTTTCTTAAGATCACCATTGCTATTCTGGGTCTTTGGTGGTCCCATATAAATTTTTGAAATACTTATTCTACTTCTGTGAACTATGCCTTTGGGATCTTGATAGAAATTATGTTGAATCTATAGGTTGCTTTGGGAAATATGGACATTTTAATTATAATAATTCTTCCTTTCCATGAACATGGTATATGCTTCCACTTATTTGTATCTTCTTTGATTTCTTTCTTCAATGTCTTATAATTTTCTGAGTACATATGGTATTTTACATCCTTTGTTAAATTTATTCCTAGGCATTTTATTCTTTTTGAAGCAATTATAAATGGGCTTGTTTTATTAGTTTCTCTTTCTGATAGTTCATTATTGGTCGATAAAGTGCAATTGATTTCTGAATGTTTTATTTTGTATCCTGCTACTTTACTAAACTCATTTATCAGTTCCAGTATTTCTTTGTGGAATCTTTAGGGTTCTCTATGTATAGTATCATGTCACATGCAAATAATGACAGTTTTACTTCTTCCTTTTTCTTGTTTCTTGATATAGGCCTGTAATGCTATGAATTTCCCTCTTTGGACTGCTTTCACTGTGTTTCAAAGATTTTGTTGTGTTCTCATTGTCATTTGCTTCAAGGTACCTTTTGATTTCTTCTTTATATTAATTGTTAATGCATTCATTGCTTTGTAACATGTTATTTAGCCTCCATTTATTTGTGTGTTTTTTCTTTTTGTTTTGTTTTCTTGTGATTGATTTTTAGTTTTATACCATTATGGTCAGAGAGGATGATTGATATGATTTTAATCTTCTTAAATCTATTGAGATTTATTTAGTGGCCTAAGATTTGCTCTATCCTAGAAAATGTTCCATGTGCACTGGAAAAAAAAAAGTGAATTCTGCTGGTTTGGGGTGATAACTATAAAAATACTAATTAAATCCATCTGATATAGTGGTGCTATTTTATTATTGATTTTCTGTCTGGAAGATCTATCTATTGATGTCAATGGGGTATTAAAATGTCCTCCTATGACTGTATTACAGTTTATCTCTCCCATTATGTCCATCAAAATTCATTTTATATATCTAGGTGAGCCTATGTTGGGTGCATAAATGTTTACATGATTATAACATCTTGTTAGATTGCCCTCTTTATCATTATGTAGAGTCCTTCTTTTTATTTTACTATAGTCTTTGTTTTAAAGTCTATTTTTTAGACCTAATATTGCTCTCCCAGCTCTTTATTTCCATTTGCATGAAATATCATTTTCTATCCCTTTACTTTTAATCTGTGTGTATCTTTCATTCTGAGGTGGGTCTCTTATGAAAAGCATATACTAGTATATGGATCTTGTTTTCTTATTTATTCAGCTACCCTATGTTTTCTATGAAGCATTTAAGCCATTTACACTTAAAGTAATTGTTGATAGGTACATATTTATTGCCATTTTATCCTTTTAACTATGTTCCTCTGTATTTTTGTTTTTGTTTTACTTCTCCTTAAAGTAGGACCTTTAACATTTCTTATAAAACTGCTTTGGTGGTAATGAAGTCCTTTAACTTTTTCTTATCTGGGAAGCTTTTTATTTCTCCTTCAATTTTAAATGATAGAATTGCTGGGTAAAGTAATCTTGGTTGTAGGTCCCTATTTTTCCTCACTTTGAATATTTCATGCCAATTCCTTCTAAGCTGGTATGTTTCTGTTGAGAAATCAGGTGACAGTCTTATGGAAGCTCTCTTGTAGATAAGTAACTGTCTTTCTGTAGCTGCTTTTCAGGTTCTCTCTTTTTCCTTTTACCTTTGCCATTTTAATTATGAAGTGTCTTTGTGTGAGCTTCTTTGGATTTATCTTGTTTGGGACTTTCTGCACTTCCTGAACTTGTGTGTCTTTTTCTTTCACAAGGTTAGGAAAGTTTTCAGTGATTATTCTTCAAATAGGTTCTCAACCCCTTGCTTGTTCCTTCTCCTTCTGGTATCTGTATGATGTGTTTGTTGGTTTCCTTCATTTTTGTCTCAAATGTCCCTTAAATTATTCTCATCTTTTAAATTCCTTTTTTCTTTTTGCTGCTTTGATTGGGTGTTTGTTTTTTACTTTGTCTTCCAAATCACTGATTCTATCTTCTGCTTCATACAACCTACTGTTTATTCCTCCTAGTGTATTCTTTATTTTAGATATTGTATTCTCATTTCTGACTGGCTTTTTGAAAATAGTTTCTATTTCCTATTAATGTTTCTGCATTTCTCATTAAGTTCCTTGTAGTTCTCACTAAGTTTCTCGAGTATCCTATAACCATTCTTTTGAACTCTGTATCTGGTGAATTACTTGCCTCCATATCATTTATCTCTTTTTCTGGAGATTTCTCCTATTATTTCATTTGGAACATGTTTCTTTGTCTCCCCATTTGGGCTACCTCTTTGTGATTGTTTTTATGTATTAGATATATCTGTTATGACTCTGAGTCTTGGTAGGTTGCCAGATATACTAGGGCCTCCTTGAGGCAGTCTTTTTGATCAGCTGAGCTGGGTGCTCCAGGAATGAACCTTGTGTGGTTTACATGGACCCTTCTGTTGTAATTGAATCTTAATTGATATTGGCCCTTTTGTGTGTGGGGTCAACCCTTGGGCTGGCTGATTGTGAAACATCAACCCTGATCACAGTTTATGAGCTGCTGTGCAGGTGCTAACCAAACAAAGCAGATTTGGACTCAGCAGGCTCTGGTGCCTGCTGACATCTCCCTATGGATATGCCACTTGTGAACCTAATTGGATCCTTCTCTGTGTTGTCTGAATCTGGCCATTGGTTGTGTAGGTTCTGGGGCTTATTGGGAGATACTCTGGTGCAGGCCAATATCAGAATCTGCCTGTGACTGTCCCTCAGATACCTGTTTGGAGTTACAAAGCGATCCACAGTTTATAGCTATCTATGCAGGGCCTGGATGTGTGCAGGAAGGATCATGCTGCATACCAAGGCTGGTTTTTACCAGTACCTGGCCCAGGGGCAGGTCAGTGAAAGTCCCAAGAAACCCTGAGATCCAGTTCTGCCTGCCTCTGCCTTCCAACTGCCTGCTAGGCTCAGTCACTAAAAGAGCCACTGAAAGAACTCAGGTAACATGAGGTAGATTCTCAGCAAGTCACCAGTTAGGGGTGCTGATCCTCACCAGATTGATATAGGTTCAACCTCTTTGCCAGTGCTGGGTCTGAGGCCACTCAGCAAATGTTCCAGGGTATACCATGTCTAGCTGCCACCTACTGGGTATTTCCATGCCTTTGTGATGGGGTGAGGTGTCAGGGAGTTTCGGGGTGAGTCCAGCAAAGTTTATCAGTCCCATATAAACCAAGATTTTGCCTTGTAAGGAAAGGCTCTGCACCATTTGGACATGCAAAGAAAAATATTCCCCCATCCTAGAGCCACACAACTCAGTCTGTTGCTGTGATCATATTATTTATTGGTTAATTTTATAACTTTTTGAGTAGATGACAAAATTTAGCTATTTCTTATTTGAATAATAAAGAATTGTTGAATTTCTTGGGTGTGAAAAAATAAGATTGTTTTGCATTATAACCTTCCCAGCAAAATGGTATTTTCTAAGCCTGGAACAAAGTCATGTTTATCTTTTAGAGTAGCCATTTAAAAAGTAACTTTAAAAGCAAGAGATACAGTAATGATAAAGACTGTTACTTTAAATAGTGTAAGTATTAACTTAATCATAATAGTTTTATCAAGTTAATGATGTTTTTATTCAATTATATAGTACTTATTTATCTATGTTAATCATACTATGTAACATAATTATGTAATTGACTTATTTAAGATATGATTATCATGATCATCTCTCAACATCAGCAGAAATGGCCACAGATGAGCATGTTCCAGGAGTAATATGTCAAAGTAACACTAAACATAATAGGTAATGTGTTTGCAAAGGCTTGAAGCTTTGGTAAAAGCTGTTCTATGTTAAGATTAGCCTGTATTTATCCCAAAGTCTCCACAAACTGGATGATTCAGGGACTATTCAGACTTAACCTTACCAATTGAGACTTAACCTGCATTTGAGTCAATGGCTGGAAACCTTATAAATGATAAAGGATGCTCACTGAATATTAAATAGAACATACCATTTGAATTAGGAAACCACCCAGTGTCTCTGCCAGTACCTGGATTAGAACAAATCTGTCACCTCACAGCAAGTTATTTTATTTATCTCTGCAATTGAACTGTAGATTTTATTATACAACTAGCTTTCCCGTTGCAGGAAAAATCCTGCAATAGGATTTCCTGCTGAACTCTACCCCGCCTCCGTTCCTCCCTTGCCGCCTGCCTCGCCTTCTCCTCCAGCCCGCCCGCGTTTCCCTTCGCCCCCGACCCCGCCTCCGCTCCACCCTTGCCGCCCGCCCTGCCTTCTCCTCCAGCCCGCCTTCGTTTCCCTTCGCCACGGCCCTGACTTCGTTCCTCCCTTCTCCTCCCCCCGCCCCCCTGGCTTGCTTGCTTCTTCGAAGCTTTACTCCCTTTTGCAGCTCTTGGCTTCTTTCGACACTGTCTTGATATGCAAATTAGCCACCATCTTTGTTGGGATAACTTGCATACTCGTCCTGATTGGTTGGTAGGTGTGGCTTGGCTGGTGGGCGTGGCTTAGGTGTATCGAAGGTGCAGTCAATTTGCATATTTGTCTATTATTAGATTAGATTGCAATCATTTTCAGCTTTTGAATCAATTTTGTATTTTATATATTGTATTATAACACCTGCTTTTATATATTTATTAATAACAGCTTCATATTATGTCCTTGCAACTTTTAGGTGCTTAATTAAATAATTTGTAATGTATTTAATTTTTATTTATTTTAATTGTTCTTTTTATAACAACATTCAGAGCACTTATAGCTACGGAGATTTCTCCAAGTAAATATTTGTTCACATTTCATATATTTTTCTTTTTCTAAATTTCTTCAAATGGTATTTTTAAAATTCCATTTATGACCTCAAATTAATGAGGAGGAAACACTTAAAATAAAGTTTATATTTGTGCCTTTTGTTTTCTTGGTTTCTCTTTGTCTTATCAAATTAAATTTTACTTGTATTATGTTTAGAAATGCATACAATTTTTACCTTTTATAATTAATTAAAATTTTATCATGTGGGATACCAATTATCTAGGTATTCTGGTACATTTAAAAAGAAATATGGTGCAGTGGGAAGAATAGGTCACTTGAGGGATTTACTGTGATGGAAAACAGTTTATGCCAATCATTCCCAACCCACCTTTATAGATCAATTACTGAATCAACTATAGGCTCATAAAAAAGGAACTAATGTATGCATATTTGTTTCAGTGTGTAAAGAAAACAGTAGGAACACTCTCTTCTATCCTAATTCACCAATATGGTAAATTATATGTCTGACAAAATCATGGCATTCTACCTCAAGCTGGATGTGATAGATAAAGTTTGAGAGACATATTTATACCATGGTTTGACTACAACTAGCTACCTTATTATATAATTATTGCCTATAAAGAGAAACTTAAAGAGAAAGTAGGATTGCACCCTCCAAACAAGCAAAACATCACAAGAAAGTATACCCACACTAAATTTGCATCTTATTTATCTTAGTCTACTTGCCTATAATAATTGAAATAGGGCTCTCTGCTCATCCATGAATGAGGAATACTCATCCACCTTCTCAAGGTTGTACATCAGAAGGAGGTTTGTTTTTTGGTTTTGTTTATTTTTGTATGTGTTTTTTAAAATAGGAGACTAATTATTATTAGATCAAATATTAATCTTTCATTGGGACATGTTAGTGACATTTTAGCAATAAGACTATCAATGAAGAATAAAATATGAATTCTTAGCTACAATCATAATTCTTAAGATACAACACATTGGCACTTTTATGTATTTTTAGTTGTAGGGAATGAACCCTGTCCACTCGTTAATGGAGCTGAAAAATTAAGTACTCTAGAATAAATTTTGTATGACTTTATGGCCTGCTCCAGGAAGAATGCAAGTTGTTCAATACTCCTATTTCATACTAATATACACACTGTGTGTTCTTCTATAGATGTGTCTTTAGCATGCATACTATTGTGAGATTGAGAAAAAAAATCAAATAATTAGGTCTATAGTGACTAACCTGCCCTCTCTCTTCCCTAAGAGGGTTGTTTATGAAGTTCTCACTTCAGTAGTTCAAAACGTGTCCTGCCTTGGAACTCTAGCACTTCTAGTTCAACAGAGATTCCCAATTCAAAACTGTAGACCCAGGGCTCAGTTCTTTAATGTGCTATCGTTATGCTCCATTTGAATCTTCTTCCCCACAAAGTTCTCACTGAAAACAACAACAACAAACTCATCAAAATCTCATAACATGCATGGCTTTTCCATTCATTAACCCCTCTAACTGAATATAAATGACTGGACCTAAGGCATGCATAAGTTGGGCATCAGAAAAATTACATCCAGGCACAAATAGAAAACAGCGATAATGTATTTTTCTCCATGCAAAATAGAAGACCTCATGCCAATGATAATATAGGTAAAAATAATCATAATATTTCATCATTGTGGAAATAAAATATTAAGGTGCTTTTTTATTTGGTCACTTACCATGAAAAAAATGTATGGTACCATATGTTTAAATCCTATAAATAACATGATTGAATAGGGCCACTTGTGGGTGGAGGGCAGGAAGGCAACCACTATTTCTTCTACCTTTCCTTCACTTAATTCTTTTTAATAAGCATTGTATTCCTAAACCATGGAGGGATTACAACTTGTACGAAAGCATAACATAAATTTATGTAGCATCTAATATCAGAAAAGAGCAATAAGAAGGCAGGTATCTGCTGATATTTTTGCCATCTGCTTTTGCCTTCTGCTGATGAGGAAATTTGTGAGCAAAACATACATTATATTTGATAAATTCAGAAAAAGAAAACTCTCCAAGCTGAAGTTTCAAGATAGAGAAGCAAACAATAGAGTGGTTGAGGGGCTTAAGGAAGTGCTCAAAGAAGTTGATATTTCATCAGGCTCTGAGAGGAAAATAGGAGTTTTCTATGTTAACAGACATAGCAAAGAATATTCAGGCAGAGGAAACAGAGATAAGGTACTAAGAGCCAGGTTTTTTTCAGGGAAGTCTGTGTCAGTACATAAAAAATCTGGCTGATGTACAGAATTAGGATAACTTGGATAACTCTAAAAAAAAAAAGAATATATGTCATTTCTTCATTCCAGGCATAACAAATCAGAATCTCTATTTTTGGGAAAGTTGTTTAAACTAATTTCTAAAATGCTTATGGTAATAATAGACATTTGTAAACTATGGCTCAAAGCATTCAATATCTCTAATGTGCAATGCATGTAGGTGAGGGTATAGAGATGGGCAATAATAGAGAGAAGTAAGAGAGCAAGAGGCATCAATAAGTCTTTTCATTAAATTCTTAAACACATTCTGAGATGGAGCATTTTTCAGCCACCGATGGTATATGAAAAGTTGACAGTTTTAGAGTCACTAAATAAACATTCTAAGCATGGAACTTCTGAGGAGTCAATGGTCTATGACGGCAGAGACATAAGCCAATCAACGTGTATGCTAGGGGCTCCAAAAAGAGCTCTAGGGTGGCACTGTAAAGGTTTAGTTTCCATCCTCTATACCTTTTGTAAACAAATCTTTGTTGTCGAAAGTACTACAGATCCTCCTCCCTCCCCCGCCATTGCCCTCTCCAACTCCCCTTTCCCCCCAAGCCCTCACCTTTCAAGTGTCTCTACAATTGGTGGTAATTTTGTCACCACCTCCACTGCTATTGTCTTAGTCCAAGCACCAGTATTCCTTGTTTCGACTATTGTAATAGCTTTTTATTTGGTCATCTGCATAGACACTGCAAGCCTATACTCTCAACTCCATAGAGCTACCAGAAGACTTCCTTTATTGCAAAATCAGATCACGGCACTCCTCTGTTCAAAACTTGTCCTAGATTCCCCATATCACACCGAGTTTTAACGTGGCCTAAAAGCCCCTAAGTGATTTCTCACTCATCTCTTACTCTTCCCCATATATTTGCCTCATCATGACCACAGTGTCCTGCCTCATGTTCTTGCACATCCAAGGCATGTTGCCCATCTGGGGTCTTCTGTTTATTTGGAATTCTTTTCTCCAAAACATCATCCAGGTCATTCATTCACCTCCTTTTCAGGTCACTGCTGAAACGTTACTTTATCATGCAAGTCTTCTCTGGCCACCTCATAAAAAGACACATACTCCTTGAGAGTTTCTATCACCTAAATCGGCCTTATTTCTCTTTACAATTCTTTTCCCCACCTAATGTTTAATTTTTATTGTCTGTCATCCCTGCTTAAATGTAACCTCCATAATCAGAGGGATTCTGCTGCCACTGTACACTGTACACTCACAGTACTCAGCACATAATGAATATTTAGTATATAAAATAAACAAATGAAACAAGTAAACAAATAAAATATCAGGAGGTTATAAACGAGTGGAGACCATGGATGAAAACATGCAGAGAGTTGGCTAAGTGAAGAGAAATATAGCGTGCATTGAGTAAAACTTTGGAACATTGAAAAAGATGCATGGCCCTGGCCAATTTTGCTCAATGATTAGAGCGTTGGCCTGAGGACCAAAGGGTCAAAGGTTCAATTACTGGTCAAGGGCACGAACCTCGATTGCAGGTTCCTCAACCCAGGTCAGGGCGTGTGCAGAGGCAAACAATCAATGTGTCTCTCTCACATTGATCTCTCTCTCTCTCTCTCTCTCTCTCTCTCTCTCCTACTCCTCCACCCTCCCTTCCACTCTCTCTAGAAATCATCCTTGGGTGAGGATTTTAAAAAAATGAAGTGAAAAAGAGATGCATGTAGGAAATGTTGCTACCAGTCACAGAGGGCAGAAGAAAACCAGAGAAAATCTGGGTCAGAGGAAACAGCAGATAGAGCATTTGAAGCAGCGAAGGATGAGCAGACTCTACTGCATGGAAACCTCAGAAAACTGCACCTGGTGCAGTGGGTGTCAGTAGTACATGCGTGCCCTGTTATGTGAGAGGAGTGAGGCCTGCTAGGTTTTGGTAAGACTGCTGAAAAATAAAGCCTCCTTCAACATTCCTTTACATGGCCTGAGTGATGTGAAATAAAATGACTACGGAACAATGAAAGCATCTGAACATTTGCATCTATTCTAAGAATGTATTCCAAGATATATTTTTAAAAGTGCATGGTCATTTCACCATTTATAATCATGGAAAATGAAAATGCCTAAATAAACAATAATCAGAGATTACAACTTGATAAATTGAAGGAAATTATTAAATAAAATAGTTTGCACTAATAAATTAGCATTTCTAACAATACAGAAAATTCAAGGCAATATGGGCAAGAGATATTTTAAAGCAAACTTTTCCAAACTAAGTTCTGAAGCACAGGTGTAGCTATGTTCAGAATTTGAAGTGTCTTTACAAAAAATAATATTATTTTCTCTATTGCTTTAAAGGCATCCAAAAAAAAATTGGTTGGATCACAAGCAAATATCAAATGGAGTCAAACAGAAAGCGATTTCTATCAAATAATGAGACTGAAAATGCTTTATCCCAAGCTAATTGATCACTATTGGAGTTATCATTGAGATGCTGCTTCTGTTGATTCTAATACTCTTCTTAAGATTATAAAATCTAAAAAAAAAAAAGATTATAAAATCTTGTGAAATGTATAAACAGCAGTGAGGAACTGTTACTTTGAAAATAGTTCAGGATTTGCTTGCTCTTAGGCACAGATAATATAAGATCCTAAGCCATTGTCATTGAAAGGGGAGAAAAGGAAGTAAAGGCACAGCCTCCTTTCTCCATCTTTGTTGACAGACATGAACCCACAGAGCATTCCACATAAGAAGTACATTTTCCAGGGACATGCTTTCCTGATCCCACCAAACGCAGAGCATTGTCTTCTTTCCATTGTCTTCTGTACATTTGTAGAGAAAAGAAATAGAAAAATGTAGAATTCTTTCTTCCTCTTTCTTCCTTACTCTCTTTCTCCCTTAAACAAAATTCTTTAGGCAGTAAAAATTTGACTTGAGAGCACACTCAAGTGGAACATGTGTAATGTTTCAAATTCTTGCCTGATAAATAAATGGGACAACACCATTTGAAGATAATGGAGATTTTGAATTTACAAATATAACTTGCATGTTTCATAAAATGTTGCTGTTTTACACATGATCGCATATTTCTTGAGACACATAAATCATAAAAATAGTAAAGCGAAATTCAGAACCTTTTAATATCTCAGTCCATCATAGAACATATCTTTACTGTCATAATGTCAGTTGCGTTTATAACACTTAGTGAGGCTCTTAGGATTTAATCATTGCTAAACAATAAAAACCAGGATCACCGAATGATGCTCACTTTGCCCTTGACATTCCTCAGTGCTCTTTAAAAAGCACATTATTCATAAAGTCTGATGATTCACATTTTTGAAATGTGCAATTGGCACATAAGAAACTTTAAATATTTAAGTTAAAACTTGTTTTCAGTACAATCCATATCATTACTCTTTTTCTTCTTCTATAACCCATACCATTTTCCAGAGATGAAACTTTGAATCATGTGACTTATACACATAAAATAGGTCCCATTTCCAAACTAGAATATGGGTTCTATCAAGAAGTTAATGTTTTTACTTAACTAATGAGCGGTCCAACAACATTTGTGAAGATCATTCTCTTTAACGAGTATTTTAATGAAAAAACTAGAACAAACATTGGAAAGCAGATGTCTAATTGGCTCTATCAGTTGGCTCAATGCCAAGATGTTTCAGAGATATTATCTTCTCATTTGGGATCAAAATAGAGAATCGGAGTCTTACAAGAAAGTCTGTAGGGGTAAACTGTTGCTTTCCCATTTCACTCCACTGAGCAATACAAACAAATAGAAAATGTTTATGTCTTTTGGTGAAAAAATAAAAATCACACTGAGTAATGGAGGTAAGAATGATTTCTCCCACAGGTTTCTCTGTTCAACCTGTTTGAGACCATGGATACCCACTGTGGTTTTCATCTCTGTGTTCTTTTTGTGACATCAACATGGCACTTCTCTCCTCGGGCAATTTCCCTGCATTGTGAAAAGAATCAAACATATTCTAAAATAGTTTTCTGTTGTACTGTTAATTATATGGAGAGATTTTAACAGAATAAAATTGAATAGGATACAAAAGGGAGATTTACGAAGTAAATATAAACAAGCTCCAATCATTTGCTTTATAGTTTTCCTCACTCAGTATATATTACCATGCTCTCTTTACAACCATCTCTTTCTCTCTCTCTTTCTCTCTCTCTCACTACCATTCTCTCACTCTCGCATGCACATGCACACACCCTTGCACCAAACACACTATATTGTTGTTGTTATTTTCTTTAGGGTACTAGCATTATCTATTTGGAGATGGATATGGGAGAGAAAAGGCCACTTTTAACTCAAACTCTTATTTTACTTAGACAAGAGGAGTGTTGGCTCAGTATAATAACTCAAAATATTATTACAGAAAACTGCTGTTTCCAGCTTAAAATGCTTCTTACTGGCACTTCTTGATGTTAAGTTGTGGGATTTTGTTTTACAATGTCATGAAAATTTGAAAGATATCTCTATTGACACGAATACAGATAAGATTTCAAAGAATGGCTTTTACCTAGAACTTATACCAAGTTGAGGTCCTTATTTTCAGATTTTAAAGATGTCTCAAAAATCCTGTAAATAATAAATTAGGACTGTGATTTTAAAGATAATAGGTTTTTGTACATACACACACTATATTGAAATGCTTCCAATTTAATTTTTCTTTGTGGGAACTCAAGTCAATAATTCTCTGTGAGGTTGCTAAGATTACTACTTTGACTCTCTCTCTCTCTCTCTCTCTCTCTTTCAAAACAGTTATACATTAGAACTTTATTTAATCAATTCCATTAATTTCATTAGTTCCTGTGAAGATCATTGGATAGTAGAAACCTGAAAACATAAAAGCAAGGGGGAGAAAGAGAGAGAGAGAGAGAGAGAGAGAGAGAGAGAGAGAGAGAAGAAGAAGAAGAAGAAGAAGAAGAAGAAGAAGAAGAAGAAGAAGAAGAAGAAGAAGAAAAGAAAGAGGAGGAGGAGGAGGAAGAGGAGGAGGAGGAGGAGGAGATCATTGTATTGAATATAAACATTATTTGGTGATGAAATAATTATTGTACTTTATAATACATGTACATGAGCTAATGTAACAGTGGATTTTACAAGTATACTTGAAAGTGCATAGATCTCCAAATTCAAGCTCAGTTGAAACAATATGAAAGAGGACAGTTACTATTTTCTAAGGGAATAGACCACGGCTGTTTATAAAGGACTAGCATTTGCATGGCACTATGTTGTGAATTGTCAGGGATATAAAAAATTACTATCACTGTTTTATTTACTTCAACCCTCTTTCCTCCCCTTCAGTTTATTTCCTTTGTTTCTTCTTTCCTTCCTGTGCTCTTTACATTCCTTCTAATATAAAGTCCTAGATGATAAAAGTTAAATATGCATATTGATTATTAAATACTCACTTTTCTATAATAAGGGCATATATTTATTTCTGAAGCTCCCAGAGTCCAGAAGCCAAGTAAGAAAGACAAACATATATGGTTGCATGGCATTCAGTTTTAAGACGGAATTTTGCCTGTATGTCAAAGGAATCAAAATATTCCTAAAATCCTAATTTTAGTCATTTCACTTTTTACCTCCAGAATTCCTATTTGGGTCATATATATCCATATATATATTTTTTCTTTATTAATAATCTCATTTAATTCATACATTACTTTGGATTCTTTTAGTTTCTTGCCCATGAGTTTCTTTAGCTTTTTTTCAAAATACTTAAACCAGTCAATTTAAATTCATTGTCTACTAAGTCCAAAGACTGGGCTTCCTCAGTGATGCTGTCAATTAATATATATATTTCCCCATTGAAATAGAGCATATTATTTTCCTGTTTCTTTGTATGATTTGTGGAGAGTGGTTATTTTTTGGAAATTGGACAATTGAATAACAAAACATAACATAACATATCATAACATAACATAACATAACATAACATAACATAACATACATAACGTAACATAACATAACATGGTAATTCTGGAAATCAGATTTTCTTCCTTCCCCAGAGTTTCTTATTCCCACCTTTTTAGTTTTTTTCCTAACAATTTTTAAAAACAAAACCAAACCATATATTGCTTGTTGATCAGCCAGTGTTTTGGCAGAGCTTGCCTCGAATGCTCAGAGTTACAGCCAGTGAGAACCTGAGGGTCTTCTTAGGCCTTTCCTGAGCATACGTCCTGTACTGGGTACGTGCATGGACCTCCAAATTCCCCAGTGTACACGGGCATTGTTGAATTACCTAATTTCTCAGAGAAGCTCTCTCCCCTGTTTTCCTTCCCATGTTTTAGGTGGTTTGTTTTGTCTCAACTGTAAACTTTACTACAGGCGGCGGCGAGGTTTTGTTCACCTATATTTTCAAGCAATGCCCACCACTCTTCCATCCTGAGTGGGTTCTGAGTTAGGTGAAACAGAGATGAGTGCATTTGGTCAGTCCTTTTGGTAGCATCAAGGCAAGTTAGAATAGGCAAACACAATAATTCAAATAATTCATGAATATGATCGTCTTGGCTTCCCTGGAATGTGATCAGGATCCCACACTGTAAACATGGGCTGCTGAGCCCAGAGGGGTCTGGGACAAGAGCAAGTACAAATGCTTAAAGCTTTGCTACCAGTTTTAAGTTGCCTTTTTCCTGATTCAGTGTTTGCTTGGTTACTGTGACCTTTACCATTTTTCAGAGTTCTGACAAAGTTGGTACTTACTGTATGAACGGAATGTTCCTGTCGCCTCCATAACACCTATGTTGAAATCTGACTCCTCGATCTGATGATATTGGGAGGGAGGGCCATTGGGAGGAAATTAGAATTACATGAGAACATTGAGTGGAGCCCCTATGAATGGGATTAATGCTTCTATCTATCTATCTATCTATCTATCTATCTATCTATCTATCTATCATCTATCATCTTTCTATCTATCTATCCTATATAATAAAAGGCTAATATGCAAATAGACCGAACAGCGGGACAACCGAACAAACAACTAGTTGCTATGACATGTGCTGACCACCAGGGGGTGTTGCAGAATATGGCAGGCATTGGCCGTGGCAGAATGGGGTGAGCTTTTGGTGGTTATTGAAAATTCTTTGTTCCCGTGCACTGCGATTCTGCCCACCGCTTGCACCTGCTGCCAGTGCCGGCCCTGCTCGCACCCACTACCAGCACCGAAGCCACTGCAAACACCTGCTGCCAGTGCCCGGCATTGATCCCAATCACTCAGCACCATAAGCCCTGATCACCCCTAAGGCTTCTCCACCTCCCCCTGCTCATTGGGGCAGCAGCCACCACTCGTACCTGCTGCTGGCACCAGCCCCAATCGCTCCACACAGTCAGCAGGTGCTAGTGGGGCTGGCTCTGTGAGTGCGTGGGAGGGGTAGCAGTGGGAGCAGGGCTGCTGGCAGACAGGGGACCAGGGGCCACGGCAGGAGGGGCTGGGCAGGGCATGGAGGATGGGCTGAGACCCACCCCTGTGCCTACTGTAGCTTCATAGCCCACAGTTCCTTTCAAGGTGCATGAATTCGTGCACTGGGCCCCTAGTATGTATATATGTGTGTATATATATATATATATATATATATATATATATATATATGCAACTGTTACAACCAAATGACCTGACCACCAGAATGACCGGTTGACCAGTCACTATGATGTGCACTGACCACCAGAGGCAGATGCTCAAAGCAGGAGCTTCCCCATGGTGGTCAGTGCACTCCCAGTGCACTCCTGCAGCCCCTCCCACATAGACCTCAATCACCGACCAGGATGAGGGACCCTACCTGTGCATGAATTCATGCACGGGGCCTCTAGTATGAGTCATAGAAAATCTGGTGTCCTTTCTCTGTTCCCACCAGGTAAAACTAAACAAGCTAGCAGGACGCAACCGGGAAGAGGGCGCTCATGCTAATCTCAGATTTCCAGCCTCCAGAACTGTGAGAAATTCATTTCTGTTATGTATAAGCCAAGCAAGCTGTGCCATTTTGTTATAGCAGTTCCAACTGACTAATACAGACACGTTCTGCTTGTTTTTCAATGTTTCTATGGGAGGGACTTTGTTTATATATTTATTTTAAATATTTTTTTTTATTGCTTTCAAAGAGAGGAAGGGAGGGGGAGATGGAAACATCAAGAGACAAAAACATTAATTAGCTGCCTCCTGCACATGGCCTACTGGGGATCAAGCCAGAAACCTGGGTGGGCATGTGCCCTCTCCAGGGAATTGAACCTCGAACTAGCAATCTACTGTCAGACCAGCAGTTGCCAACCTTTCGGATCTCACGGGCCACCAATGGTCTGTGGGCCACCAGTTGGTGACCGCTGCTCCAAAGGTTTCCTTAAATGAATGGTCACCAACCTTCTTTCTTTTTTTTTTTTAAATATATTTTATTGATTTTTTACAGAGAGGAAGAGAGAGGGATAGAGAGTTAGAAACATTGATGAGAGAGAAACATCGATCAGCTGCCTCTTGCACACCCCCTACTGGGGATATGCCCACAACCAAGGTACATGCCCTTGACCGGAATCGAACCTGGGACCCTTGAGTCCGCAGGCCGATGCTCTATCCACTGAGCCAAACCAGTTTCGGCGGTCGCCAACCTTTCAAACCTCATGGACCCCCAGTGGTCCGCGGACCACTGGTTAGCGACCTCTGTGCCAGACTGTGGGAGGGACATTTTTTTGAGTTGTTCACTCAAACATGTTGCTTATTTTGAAAAAAGATAAATGAGAAAGTGTACCTTCATTTAACCAAGTTGTCTATATATTAAGCAATGTTCAGTGACAGGGCTATTATTTCATGTTGTTGTTGTTTTTCTTTGTTATTTATAAGATAGAATAAAAGTAGTTAGAATGTAGAGCTATTAACAGCAAATCAAAAAGACTAATAACAAAGAGACAAGATCCAAACTCACAAGTTAATAACCAGTCTGATGTTAATCAGTTATTAATGAAGAACATATTAAAGGCAAATACAACCCTCTGTACTCAGCATTTTAAAATATTAATGTGATTCTGAAACTGCAAGGTTGGAATTTCAAAAAAAAGTTAGACCACACCACTAATTAGCTGAGACACCCAAGCTAGTGCACTGGCTCACTTACTTCTGTGTGCACAGAAGATCATGTGGTTTTTAAATGATGATTGTGATTATTAGGTGTTATGGCAACAACTTTCCACAGCGATCATCATGGGGATGTGGTGATCACGGGGGAGTTTTGTGAAGAAGAGTAATCACAGATCTTGATCTTCATAAAATTTCTAGATGACTTATCATCACTCAACTCTGGATGAGGGCTGTGTATCATCCTGTAACTTCTTCATTTTTCCTTATGCTGCTACATTTTGAGAAGCAACAGTTTCAGTACCTTGGCATATAGGCAGCCAAATAAATCTATTTTTTCCAAGGACTACATGAAATGACTGTCCCTTGTTTTAAACATTCTTACCTTTCAAGACAAGGTCCATGCATGTAAAAATTGATAATGTTAATTTCAATCTGGTCTCAAATAAAAGATAATGCCACAATCTCCAGTAGAGGTGCTCTTCATATCTATTGGTTTTTATTAAGTCAGTTATTGACAGAAATCAAAGAGGGTCAGTTTGTGAATCTCCTGGAATCTTTCAATCATATAAATTATGAAAAGTCCAATTAAATCCATTAAAAAACAAATTCTACATATTTCTGCAGACATGTCTTCTTAGACAATTTCCATTCAGCATTTTTCAATGTAGGTATTATTGAAATTTTAGGTATCTCAATCATTGCATAGAATTATCTCATGAATATATGGATCCTGCATAATAAATGTCAATAGTGAGATACCCACCTCACATCACTCCCCCCCCCACCCTTGCTATGTTCTAACATAGCACAACTCAAAATATCCCCAATACATTTCCAGTCCTGCTCCCACATGACAAGCACAAATGGGCTGACATTAAATAATTGCAATAAATACTCAATAACTGCCATTCAATCTCTTCAGCTGTCTTCTTACAATTACAATGTATTTATCTACTACACCCATTTCTATTATGGCATTGAATCTTTACAATTGGCCAGCAATTATTACATTTACTTTAAAAGAAACGGACTAAAAATGTACCAGATGCTGGATACTTGAACTGCAAAATCCCTATTCTACATAGACACATAAGCTGTTACTAAGGAATAAACAAATAATTAGATTATGCTCTTGTACTATGTAAATAATACATAAAACTGTGCCTATTAATTGTGCTTATTTGAAAAGTGACCAAAATTAATGGTTGATATTAGTTGTATTGACCTCTTTTTAGAAATTTGTGAAAATAATTTTTTAATTCTTTATTGTTTAAAGTATTACAAAAGTCTACTTTTTCCCCCATTGACCTCTCCTCAGCCACTCCTATCCCCCAGCACATGCCCTCACCCCCCTAGTATCTGTGTCCATTGGTTATGCTTATATGCATGCATACAAGTCCTTTGGTTGATCTCTTACTCCCCTCCCCACCCTCGCCTGCCTTCCCTCTTAGGTTTGATGGTCTGTTCGATGCTTCTCTGTCTCTGGATCTGTTTTTGTTCATCAGTTTATGTCGTTCATTATATTCCACAAATGAGTGAGATCATGTGATATTTCTCTTTCTCCAACTGACTTATTTCACCTAGCATAATGCTCTCCATGTCCACCCATGCTGTTGCAAATGGTAAGAGTTCTTTCTTTTTTACAGCAAGAACTCATACATCTTAACAAAAGGAAGATAAATAGTCCGAACAAAAAATGGGCAAAGGACCTAAATAGACACTTTTAGAAAGTGGACATAAAGAAGGCCAAGAGACATATGAAAACATGCTCAAAGTCACTAATCAAAATGACAGTGAGGTACCATCTCACACCTGTCAGAATGGCTATCATCAACAAATCAACCAAGGACAAATGCTGGCGAGGATGTGGAGAAAGAGGAACACATATACACTGCTGGTGGGAATGCAGAAATTTGTGAAAGGAATTTAATGTCTGTATAAATGCTAAATTTGTTTATGCACTGTATGTGTCTGTGTGTATGTGCAAAACAATCTTTTAACCAATGTTTATATATGTGTATCAGTAAGCTATTACTTTATACATACCATCTTAAATCTCAAAGACCAGTTGAGTGGTTCTTATTTTGGCGATGCTTGATCTCAAATAGTCTTGATCATGATTCTCCTCTCAGCTGGCTCATCAACTGGCACTGGCTGGTCTCAGATGGCCTTACCACTTGTTTGATGGTTAACTGGCCTTTGACTTGGGGAAATGGGAATGATTGGGCCCAGTTTCTCTCATCATTTATCAGGCTAGCATAGGATACATTACAAAGTTGTGGAAAGAATCAAACAAATGTTTTAAAACAAGGAAGTGTTCTTGAAAAGTAAGCTCAGAAGAAGAACACCTTAAAATCCTATCAGTTCCATTGGCCAAAGTAGGTAATAAGGCTAGACCATATTCAAGAGTTGTGAAAATAAAGTCTACCTCTTAGTGGGAGAAAATGAGAAATTGATGTGGATATAGAGCTGAAAGAAAAATTGCAACCTTTTTAAAATCAAGATAGCACAATATAGTTAGTGCATATTTGTATGTAAAAAACTTTACAGATCTAAACAAATATAGCTGAAGATGTTGACTTTGTTCCACCATCTAGGGTTTGTCTAAGTTAATGGTATCACCCTTTGTGTTAAGGGTGGTACCATTAAAGCTCTTCAATTCCACTGTTCATTCTAGCCTTTTCCTATGCAGAAAAAGCTAATTGCATTTCAGTAGACACATGACATTTTCAAGGAGGCAAATGAGCAGTTTGCCAATCTCTAAATTAATAAGCCTCAGAAGAGCACATAAACAAATCCAAAGGTGACTTTTATATTGTAGTGTGACATTTCTAATGTATACAGATCATAAGAAAAAGTTACTATTTATTAAACCACATTGAAATTTATCAAAAATGTATCTGTAACACTAGAATAAAATGAATCATAAGGGCTAGGAACATTATCTTATGTCCTGAGGTAAGTTGCAAGGCCACCTTAGATATGCTAAACGTTAAGAATACCTTCCAGAATTTGAGATCACCACCTTTAGGCCATGGCAGCAGTTGGAGTTGTCAATAGAAAGAAAATTAAAAAGGATATATTTTATATATATCTATACTAATAAAAGGGTAATATGTTAATTAGATTGGACATATTCTGGACAACCATCCGGATGTCCTACCGGACAAAGCCATGGTGGCAGGGGCTGAGGCAGAGGCAGTTAGGGGTGACCAGGCTGGCAGAGGAGGGCATTTAGGGAGATCAGGCAGGCAGGCAGTGTGGTTAGGGCAGACAGGCAGGTGAGCAATTAGGAGCCAGAGGTCCCGGATTGCGAGAGGGATGTTTAACTGCCAGTTTAGGCCTGATCCCTATGGGGATCCAGTTGGACATCCCCCAAGGGGTCCCGGATTGGAGAGGATGCAGGTCGGGCTGAGGGACCCACCACCCTCCATGCATGAATTTCGTGCATTGGGCCTCTAGTTTTAATATATCTTTATATATCTTTGACAAAGGTGATAAGTCCAGGGAAGATGAATGATAGGTGGAAGGGCTTTAAGAAGTTTGTGTGGGGGTTCTCTTCACCTTAAGCCAATGAGAAGAGTTTCCAGGAGTCTTATTGAAAAAAAAAAAAAAAAAAAAAACCTTTCTGGAGTTTTGCAAAACAAGAAATAGACTAGATGGAGTAGAAACAAAGAAGCCAAACATCACATTGAAATAAAGCTGAACTGGGATAGAGGAGAAGCTTCGACTTAAAAGAAATTCAGAGTTTTGATTTTTTAACTAGGCTACTTGCCATAATTTCTTGAATGAGACCATTCCTTTGACTAAAATAACACGCCTCAAAAATCTGGAATGTGTCCATGTTTTACACAGGTGGATAAACTAATATTGAGAGAGGATTTGAAGAAACTATGGGAGGAAAGAAAACCAAAGTTGCTTCATGTTTTTACACTCTGAAGTACAGTTCACTTTCAAAATGACATGACACTTATATTTTCTTCTCCCTTTTTGTCACTTTTCATACCAAATGGAGACTTGGATTCTGTTATAAACTGAATTGTGTCTCCACAAAATCCAGTGTTAAAGTCCTAATTCTGAATGTGACTGCATTTGGTAATAGGGCCTTTAAGAGGTCCCCAAAACTCACAGAATTGAGTAATGTTAATCTATTTTTCACTATTAAAGTAATAAAATTAGAGCTATTATATTATACAAAGGGTAATTTAGGATGTTATGTACCTATTCATCATTTGATGGACATTTAGGCTGCTATGAATAATGCTACTGTGAGCATGGTTGTACAAATATCCCTTTGTTAGCCTATATTCAATTTTTTAATATATACCCAGAATTGGGATTGCTGGGTCAAATGCTAATTTCATTTTTAATTTTCTGAGAAACTTTCATACTGTTTTTCATAATTGGTTTTAACACCATTTTACATTCCCACTAACAGAGTATAAGTATTCAAATTTCTCTACATCCTTATCAACACTTGTTATTTTCTGTTTGTTTGTTTTTTGTTGTTGTTGATGTTTTGTTTTGTTTTGTTTTTTTTCTGGTAGAGGCCATACTCACAGGTGTGAGGTGATATCTTACTGTGTCTTTATTTGCATTTTCCTGATGATTGCTGATGTTGCTTCATGTTTTCATATGCTTATTGGTCATTTATGCATCTTTGAAAAAATGTCTAGTCTAGCCCTTTGCACATTTTATATTAGTTTTTTTTTTGTGTGTAGTTGGGTTGTAGTTCTTTATATATTCTGGATATTAACCACTTATCAGATACACAGCTATAAATATTTTTTCTAGTATAGGTAGCTAGCTTGACATGAGCTGGATGAGGTGACAGGGAAAGGAAAATACCAATATTAAAACATAAACAAGGGGACAGATAGGAAAAGGAAAATATCAACCTTAAACATAACAGAGGTGAAGGATGGAAAAAGGCAATAAGGACCTTAAATATAACCATCAGCTGACAACCAGATGGCTGACTGCTCCTGATAAGGTCTAGGGACACACGTGTGAGGAGCATGTGCATGGCTGCAAACATGAACAGCTCAGGCCTACAAACACCCACTACTGGCAGAGATATGCATAAGTCATGGACAGGAATGAACTGGCCAGTGGGGGAGCAAGCCAGGAGGTGGGCAGGAAGTTCAAGCAAGCAGAAGAACCTAAACTTTGTGACCACCTGCCTGGAAATCTCCCAAGTGTACTTTCCCTGTGCTAAATAAAACCCTGCCTGCTTTGCAATCTGTGTCTCTCCTCTGAAATCTTTATGTCTACAGACAAAAAAATGGAGGTCTTCAGTACACTACCACAGTTCCGGTGACGTTTTCTCCCATTCCATAGGTTGCCCTTTCACTCTGGTGATTATTGCCTTTACTGCAATTATTTTTAATTTGCTGTAGTTCCTTTTGTGTGTTTTTTGCATTTTTTCTCTGTTGTTTTATTGCCCTAACCAAGAAATAATTGCCAAGACTAATGTTACAAAGTTTTTACCCAATGCTTTCTTCTAGAAGGTTCATAGTTTCAGGTCTTATGTTTAGATCTTTAATCCATTTTAAATTAATTTTTTGTATATAGTGTAATGTAGGGGTCCAACTTCATTCTTTTGTATCTAGATATTCAGTTTTCTCAGCACCATTTCTTGAAGAGACTGTCCTTTTCCCATTGAATAATCTTGGCACCCTTGTCAAAGAGCACTTGACCATACACAGGAGGGGTTATAATTGGGCTTTCTATTTTGTTCCAATGCTCTATAGGTCTTTATGCAAGTACCACACTGTTCTGGTTACTGTAGCTTTGTAAGGTGTTTTGAAATTAGGAAGTGTGAGGCTGCCAGCTTTGCTTTTCTTCCCCAAGAGTGTTTTGGCTATGTGGGGTCATTTGAGACTCATATGAATTGTAAGATTTTTTTTTCTATCTCTGCAATAATGCCAATGGGGTTTTGATAGGGATTCCATTGAAAATATAGAACATTTGTATAGCATGGACATTTTAACAATATTAAGTCTTCCCATCTATGAATGTGATGTCTTTTCATTTATCTGTCCTCTTTAATTTCTTTCATCAATATTTTGTTGTTTTCAGGATAGAAGTCTTATGCTTCCAAGCTTAAATATTTTATTATTTTTGTGCTATTGTAACTTGATTTTTTTTTAATTTTAAGTTTATTCACTGTTATTGCATAAAAATACAACTGGTTGTGTTGATTAGTTTCTTGGTTTCTTAATTGCTCTATTGAATAATCTTGATACTTTGACTTGAGTAACTTCCTAGAGGTTTTCATATCTATAAAGCCCAGAAAATAACTCAGGGTTGTTGCCTAAATTATTCATTGCCTCATCAAGAATTCCTTTTTTGAATATATCTATTTTTATATGTTGATGTTCTCAAATACCTTTTATCGACAATCCAATCCTGTTTAATGCTTTCTAATCCCATTTCAGGAGCATGCTAGAACACTGTTCACAAACTACTTGCATCAGTTCTTTGGGCAGCAAATGAAGTACCTTTGGAAGATGGCCAACAGTGGCCATATGAGGAGAATTTAGACTGTGATTCTGTGATTAGTGCCAAGGACGCCTATACGCCCCAGTGCAATTGGTTCAGATGGCTCCCAAGCTTCATGCATGAGTGAATTCTGACCATCACCTCCCCCCTTACTGAGCCCCTTTTGTTTGCTTGCTTATTTTTTATTACTTATTATTAAGTACTAGAGGCCTGGTGCATGAAATTCGTGCAGGGTGGGTCCCTCAGCCCAGCCTGCACCCTCTCCAATCTGGGACCCCTTGAGGGATGTCCGACCGCCCGTTTAGGCCCGATCCCATCTTTGAGCAATGTCTATGAATGACTTATTTCCCAGTGGGATCGGGCCTAAATGGGCGGTTGGACATCCCTCTCACAATCCAGGACTTCTGGCTCCCAACAGGCCTCCCCTGCTGGCCTGGTCCCCCCAAATGCCCTCCAATGCAGGCCTGGGTCCCCCCAACTGTCCTCCCCTGAAGGCCTTGTCCCCCCCCCCAAGTGCCCTCCCCTGCTAGACTAGTCCCCCCAACTGCCCTCCCCTGCAGGCCTGGTCCCCCCCAACTGCCCTCCCCTGCTGGCCTGGACTCCCCCAACTGTGCTCCTCTGCTGGCCCGGTCACACCTAACTGCCCTCCCTGCTGGCCTGATCACCCACAACTGCCCTTCTCTGCAGGCCTGGTCTCCCCCAACTCGCATCCCCTGCTGGCCTGGTCCCCCCAACTGCCCTCCCCTGCAGGCTTGGTCCTCCCCCAACTGCCCTCCACTGTAGGCCTGGTACCACCCCCCAATTTCCCTCCCCTGCAGGCCTGGTCCCTCCCAACTGCTCTCCCCTGCAGGTCTGCCCCCCCCCAACTGCCCTCCCCTGCAGTCCTGGTCCCCCCAAACTGCCCTCCCCTGCTGACCTTGTCTTCCCCAACTGCCCTCCTCTGCCGTCCTGGTCACCCATAACTGCCCTCCCTGCTAGCCTGATCACCCACAACTGCCATCCCCTGCAGGCCTGGTCCCCCACAACTGCCCTCCCCTGCAAGCCTGGTCCCCCAACAACTCCCCTCCCCTGCAGGCCTGGATCCTCCCTGACTGCCCTCCCTTGCTGGCCTGGGCTCCCCCAACTGCCCTCCTCTGCCGGCCTGGTCACCCCCCAACTGCCCTTCTCTGCTGACCTGGTCACCCCTAACTTGCCACAACTTCCCTCCTCTGCAGGCCTTCTTGTGGTGGCCATCTTGTGTCCACATGGGGGCAGTCATCTTTGATCACATGGGGGCGGCCATTTTGTGTCTTGGTGTGATGGTCAATTTGCATATTACTCTTTTATTAGACAGGATAGTTGACATGCAATATTATATTGGTTTCAGGTATACAATACAATTATTTGGTGTTTATACATCCTATGATGTGATCATCACAAGTTTAGTATCATGTGATCATACGAAGTTACTATATAATTGACTATATTTCCTATTCCGTATATCATATCCCCAAGACTTATTTTTTATAAGTAGAAATGCATATGTATAATTCCCCTTCACCTTTTTATAACCCATCTTCACATCCCTATCCCCTCTGACAACTATCAGTTTAGTCCCTAAAACACAAATAAACAAGTGGAACTATGCCATGCTAAAACAGTGTTTGCACATCAAAGAAAACTATCAACAAAATTAAAAGACAACCTACTAAATAAGAGAAGATATTTGCAAATGATATAACCCATAAGAGATTATTAGTATCCAAATTATATCAAGAACTCATACAACTCAACATCAAAAAAGCAAACAAAATGGGCAGATGACCTAAATAGACCTAAGCCAATTTATGGAAACCACCTTGATGTCCATAGACCGAAGGATAAAGGAGATGTTTTATAGATAGATTATAGATAGATAGATGATAGATAGATAGATAGATAGATAATAGATAGATGATAGATAGATAGATAGATGATAGATAGATAGATAGATAGATAAATAGATAGATAGATAGATAGATAGATAGATAGATAGATGATAGATAGATGATAGATGATAGATAGATAGAGATAGATAGATAGATAGATAGATAGATAGATAGATAGATGATATATAGATGATAGATAGATAAGTAGATATTATACACAAACCCATACACACATACAACAGTTTTACTCAGCCATAAAAAAATATAAAGTCTGTCACTTGCAACAACATGAATGAACTCAGAGTATTATAATAAGTGAAATAAGTCAGACAAAGGCAACTACAATATGATTTCACTTACATGTGGAATCTAAACAAACAAAACAGAAACAGACTCATAGATACAGTGAAGATACTTTTTAAGGACCTGATTTCTTCTCTTTACTGCCCTATGTAAAAAATCATTTTTTTTAAAGTTAACCTGTAGTCGTCACCATCATTTCACAAGGAGTAACACATTCAAACAACTAATTGCTTTGTTTTCTTAGGAAAAACAAGGGAAGTAAAACATCTTTGAGCAATGTCTATGAATGACTTATTTCCCAAGTCCTGGGTTTCCATGAAGTGGGTAATGATGTTTCCACTTCTGTAAAGCCTTAGATTATATTGGTTCCTTATTTATCAGCTTCCCTGGATGCCCGTGACATAATATCAGTGGTATTTTTCTTTAGCTCCATATAAATCCTACTATCCTCATGAAATAATCTAAGGCCATAAATCTTTCCTTTACCAACCATTGTTTGTCTTTTAAAGAAAATTTCTCCAGAGTAGTCTATCCTAGTAGTAATCCAATAGCAAGCAAGTCTGAATGCCCTGAGGACAGTATAATATAATTCAATACACATGTCTTTATTTGGCCAAGAATTCTAATTCCTTTTCATTGACTACCATTATTTTTTTCTGTTTTTACCATTCACTATAATTTGTAAAACTTGGAATGGCCCTAGCCGGTTTGGCTCAGTGTATAGAGTGTCAGCCTGTGAAGTGAAGGGTCCCAGGTTCAATGCTGGTCAAGGGCACATCCTGGATTGTGGGCTAGATCCCCAGTAGGGGGCATGCAGGAGGCAAATGATCAATGATTCTCCCTCATTGATGTTTCTCTTTCTCCCTCTTCTTTCCTCTCTGAAATCAATAAAAAAAAAAAAAAAAATTTTTTAAAAAGCTTGGAATGAATGAGGATTAAAACAATCTCTGTTAATTTTTAAAGTTTCTATCCTGTAACTGCACATATCCCAAAGCAGTATGCTTTGGAAGGAAAGTGCATATTACATGGACTTGGGAATATATTTGCCTAGAAGTTATTTTCTGTGTAGTTTAACAGGAAGGGGACCTCTCTGCACAGCATTCCATATCCCTGAGCTTACACCCTGGCCCTGCCACAGCTAACTATGTGACATGAGCAATTAATTTCCTCACGTGGATGTGCCTGTCTTGACAGAATATGTAAAATGATCAACAGTAGCAACAGCCATTAGACTGGCTCAGGCCATCTTTCTGGTTCTACCTCTTACCGCTGTATCCTTAGATCTAAGCCACTCAACTGCTCAGAGGTTGTTTCTCAACTATAGAAAATGAGTGACTTCTGCCCATTCATTTCTGCAAAGTTGATGGGCAGGTCAAACGCTATAAAAATACATGCGATCAATTTGTAAATTGAAAAAATACCATTTTTAATTAATGAGCAACATAATGTGCTATGTTGATGAGATGATGATTATTATTATTATCAGGATAAAACAACATGCCTAGGAAAATTGCTTATAGCTGATTTTCTGCTGTTTTTTTAAAAGAACGGGTACTGCAGATATAGTTCTCATGTTATAATTAGCATTAGCAGGGTGATTTCAAGTGCAAATTACTGCAATTAATTTTCATTTTCATATTATTGATTAAGAACAAAAAGTTTATTTAATCAAAAGAATAAATACTCTGAGGCAAATGCCTTCTTAATCAATTGACAATTTAAAGTTAACTTTTAACATTATCAAGAGACTGTATCACAAAAGGGATCAAATTAATTGCTAATAAAGATTAAGCACAAGGTAGGTGGAATTTGAAAAATCTCATATTTTTCAGAATAATTTGGATGATGTCATATAGTTAATGTTGCTCAGTTCAACCTTGTGACCTAAAATAAATGATTAATAGTTTCTTCACATTCCTTAAGTTGGATATTTATCCAAAAATGTCCTAAAATAAGTAGAAACTGAAAATAATAAATCCCATGTTACTTAATTGAACATTTGTCATAAATTAGAATCTGAGGAGAGGTACAAGCTTCTTTTAACAATTGTCAGTAATAATAACTGGAAAAATTAAAAGCAGATGACCAGGTTCCTGAGGAAGACATACCTTCAGCTACAATTTATGTTACAGAGTAAAGAAAGTGTTAGCCTAGATTTATACACTAATTCTGTATCTTGACAACATAAAAATCAATTTCCATTTAAAGTGTTTTGCTAAGAAGGGCTAAAGAACATTCTCATTATACTAAAATTTTTGTACTGAGTAAAACCTTGAGAATAGCGTGAACTTATTAGAAGAATGTACATTGCTTAGAATGTTAAAAAAAAAAATGTGTGTAGCTGGGCTGTAAGCTATAATGTCATTAGAGAGTCATTTTATCCAGTAACCTTAGTGATAATCAACTCATTAACTAATCACTGATTGGGCTCTCAGTAACTGAGCTTTTACAAATGACTATGCAGATGCTCTTAAAATTAAGAAAAACATCAAAGTTTTCTCTCTCTTGTGAATCTCTTTTCAAAGTAAAAATAAAGTGTCTGAAGAAATTAACTTTGACAGGGATGCAGACTCACAATTTGTTGAAATAAAGATAGGTTGTCTTTTTCAGGAAAAACACACACCAAACTATAACAGCTTTAAAACTTCAGCCTTTATGCTGAAGAGAAGATGAGTTCTTTTCATCTGATCTCAAGGTTTTGTGGCAGAACTATACATCCTCATTGTTTTGCTTTGTTTCCCCCACACACAGATAAACTACTTCAAAATTGGTTAAGCTCTTCTATGAAGGCTAATGTAAAACAGTTTTGTAGCAAAAATATTTAAAGTGAGTGTACAGAAAATAAAAAGTGGAGTACTAAAAACTGATGGGATATGCAGAATACTTAGAACAGAGAGAATTATGAGACCTAATATATATTCCATTTAGTTCCTAGTAGAAGGTAAATGTTAGC
This sequence comes from Eptesicus fuscus, assembly GCF_027574615.1. Classification (NCBI taxonomy): domain Eukaryota; kingdom Metazoa; phylum Chordata; class Mammalia; order Chiroptera; family Vespertilionidae; genus Eptesicus; species Eptesicus fuscus. Next base: position 8,881,458 of record NC_072487.1, on the reverse strand, counting down.
ATCCCCTTTCTACAGAGGTCATAAGGTATGTGTTCCATAAAGTGGTCCAGAGTCACTGAAGCTCATTCATGGTGAGTGAGTGAGTGATGAGACACATCCTTTTAAGTATGATCTGGCTATGCATAGACACTTTATTTGTTTTCAAAATATTCCCTCTTTTAAAGGCCATTTTTTAATTATTTTTTGAAATAGAAAATAAGGACATATCAACCCAATTACACTATGAAATATATTAGAATCTTATTTTTAACCTAAGGCTTATCCAAACAATTCAGAAAATATCCTTATTAATAATACAAACCATCAAAGGAATTGAGTCATAGTTACTGTTGTTGCCTAAAAGAAAAAAAGAGTGCCTTTGGGAGGCAGTATTCTAAATTCACTAAAGACATAATCTGTGTAATCAAATATCTTGCTTTAGACTCTACCTTCACCATTTGTTGTCTGATCTTGGGCAAGGTAACAATAGAGTTTGACCTTTATTATCTAGAAAATGAGACTATAAATAATAGTACTTAATATGTAGTGCCCCAAAAACGAAGACATAATAACAGTACCATGTGGATTTAGTATGAGAAATAAGTGCATAATGCATATAAAAACTTAGAAAATTGACTGTAATACAGTAAATAATAATGATGCTGTTATCACCATTATCAGCAGCTGCATAATCATTACCATTATAATTTTAACAGCTTGCCTGTTCCTGTGATTTTCTTTCAAAGCACTATGAAAAGTAAAACCTAAATGTAAATCAAATGCTCTCCTAATCTCATCATTATGGCAAAAATCAATATAAGAAAAATATCCTCACTCATACAAGTGATGCACTGAAATGAAGGTGCGTATTTAGTTTTTCCCTGGATATTAATGTTCCATGAGATGCCTGGTATAAATTTAAAAATAAGATAGATTCTGAAGGCTAAATAGAAATAGTTTCTTCAGAAACAATAAATAGGTTTTGTGGTGCAAAGAAAAAAATGTAAAATTAAAACTGAATTATCAATTACCCTAGTTCATATCAAAGAGTTTATAGGACCAAAAAATGCTGAGAATTATGAATGTCATTGCAACATCACTTTTAAGACTCTTCCCATACACTAATAGCAACCAGATGAGCATACAAGTATACAATTTAATATTAAGGGACACTATTGCTTATTAGGCAAAGCAAGAAAGAGTGAATGAGCAATATCTTCCTTATTTGGAATGCAGCCAAATAGCATTTATGATTGATTCTTAACAGCCAAATTATAAATTACTAATCCTATATATAAAACTTATGTAATTTAATTATATGCACATTCACTGGCCTTCATTCAGAGTACTTATTATCAGAAATAAAATTGCATCTGGTCAGGGTATTTGGTTTTCAAGTTTATAACTATTGATTGAAATGTCACAATTTGCTGGAGTATTATATGCTGCCCTAAAAAGGGCTTCAAATTGCCCTGGTATCTGGAATTTATTTTCCTTCTACAATTGAAACTTTGTAGCCTGGAGTGGAGCTAAGCCTGGGGCTGCCTCCGAGGCCAGCAGCCATTTGTGTTGGGGTTATAATTGAAACTTTGTTGCCTTAAGAGGATGGGCCCGGCCAGGGTGTGCAGAAAGCTTTGCTTCCCCTGTTGCTGGTGGCAACCCTGGTCTGCTCTCTCAAGCTCCATTCTGCCGCCATTTGTTTGAATTTGTTTACCTTCTATAATTGAAACTTTGTAGCTTGAATGGAGGCTTAGGCCTGGCAAGGGCAAGGAAAGCTTGGCTTCCTCTGTTACCTAGGAAACCTTGCTCTCTGTGGCTATAGCCATCTTGGTTTGGGTTAATTTGCATGCTCGCTCTGATTGGATGGTGGGCATGGCTGGTGGGCGTGGCTTGTGGGTGTGTCGGAGGTATGGTAAATTTGCATATTTGTCTATTATTAGGTAGGATAAGTAATAACTAGTTTCTATATTACTTATGTTCCTCATTTGCACATTATCTTCAGGTCCTTCTCTCTCCTCATAATCATAATTACAATGGAATCTTATTTTCTATTTTTTTAATTATTTTATTGATTAAGGTATCACATATTTGTCCTCATCCCCCCATTCCCATCCCAAACCCCTGCCCACGCATGCCCCCACCCCCCTGTTGTCTGTGATCACTGGTTAGGCTCATATGCAAGCACTCAAGTCCTTTGGTTGATCTATCTCCCTTATGTTTAACCTGATGGTAGAGGTCTTCCTGACTCTGTTCTAGTGGTAGGTTACCGCACCTCAAGGGTGTTATGACAAAGATCTTTTTCTCCAATGGCCTCTAAATCCCTCTCTTTTATAAATGATCAGGCTAGGTGAAATATAATAACTGAATCATAGAATACCCAAAAGGCTTGTGACTCTTTCTGAAAAATCTGCTATTCCAAATATGTGTAGTTTACTTAATTCACGTACCTTCTATTTGGGTTACTATCCAAAATGAGGATAATAAAATTTCCCTCATTAATCCAATCATACCTGCTAACCTTTTTTGTTTTTCTGTTTAACAGTATGTCACTGGAGAAAAAATATATATATATATAAACTATTTAGAGGTAGCACATGATGCTTTGGTGAAGAGCTCAGGCATTGGAATCAAGTGATCTGAGCTAAAATGCTGGGCCCCTCACCAGGTTCAAGATGATAACCTCTAAGCTTCTGTTTCTTCATTTGTAAAATTATTTTGTGCAGTGTTTCTCAGCATTTGTGCACTCTTAATGTATTAAGCATTTAAATATATTGACAATTTCAAGTCACTATATAGGGTTGAAATTTAAAGATCAAATATTTAATATACTATACTAGTGTGACAGAACATAACCAAAAACTTTCTTACTAAACCTAAGACAAGTTACCTCATCATTTCTCTCTTTGACACTTATTTTTATTAAATTAACTCTTTTTCCACACTGGTTCATGAAGATTAGTTATTTAAAATTACAAAACAAAAGGCCCAAACCCTAGTGAGTTCCTAATATTATTAGTACTTACTTGCACTAGTTCATTTTAAAGATGTTTGAATGAGTTAACTAGGTATTATCTCCAGCTAAAGGTACCTAAACAGATTATATAAATGTTTCTTACTCTTGCTGACCATAGTATTTTTGTAATCTTTGCCCCAGCCATAAAAAAAGAATAAATTTATTTACAAGAGATCATTGAACCCTGAAAACAAGCTAACATCCTTAGTAGTTTTGTGTACCTAGTTTGTTCCAGTCACAGTGCCTTCCTCATTTTGTTGAAATTTAAAGAATTCAAGATAGTCAATGAAGAAACTAAGAGGCATGAAAGACTGGAATTACCACCTCCTTCCCCAGTTCCTCAGAGGCAGAACTCCCCTGAGAAAGCAAAATGATTCATTTAAAATGAACCAATGATTTTGCCATTGCCCTTTCTGTTAGCTTTTGTGCAATGATGCCACGGTATTTAGTACCAAGCAAGCATTTATTCTCCTGCTCAATGACCTCTAAGTCGGCTAGGAGGTCTTTGCTTAATGGGACATGGTCAACTGGAGCAGCTCCGCTTTGGGCTCCAGGGCTGTGTGGGCTGGAGAAAGCCCTCTGCATGCCATGGCTCTGGGACCCAGGCTGGCGGGGAGCTGTTTCACAGAGGATGCCATAGGAACAGCAGAGGCACAAGCAGGAAAACCCAAATGCACAAATACATTGTAAGTCTCTGTGAGCCCTACACCTGCCAGTATTCCAAAGCAAGACACATGGGCAACACCAAAGTCCTGTGGTGGGAAAGAACATGTTGTGCACTGTAAGTCTGTGCAAGTCTGTGGGTATCTCATACCACTAAACAGAGTGAAGATTGGTGTAAGTAGTGTCATCTACCACACACATTTACCCACTCTTTCATCCAGTCTTTAGGTTATTACTGTTACAGGGGTGGGCAAAAGTAGGTTTACAGATATTCTTATGGAAAATAATACTATAACTAATAAATAATGTACACTAATAAAAGAGCAACATGCTAATTGACCATACCTCCATGACACCCATCAGCCAATCAGGAGTGAGTATGCAAATTAACCCAACAAAGATGGCGGGTTAATTTGCCTACACAGGCGCTGAGCAGCTGGGGCAGGGCGGGACACTTGTGTCATCGCCATGGTGATGACACAGGTGTTCTGCACCACCCCAGCCGCTATGGGCCTCTGGGCAGCGTGGGAAGGCAGAAAGGCGGCTCTGGGAGGAGCGAAAAGGCAGCTCTGGCCAGAGCGAAGGTAGTGCCAGCAGCCAGGGGAAGGTAGGCCCATTCTTGCACAAATCTTTGTGCATTGGGCCTCTAGTAATATAATAAACGTTTGCATATTCACAACTGTAAACCTACTTTTGCCACCCCTCTATATCCTCTCTAATAAAGGAGTAATATGCAAATTAACCATCACTCCACTACATAAGCCATGCCCACCAACCAAGCCACGTCCACCAGCCAATCAGGGAAGTATGCAAATTAACCTCAACCAAGATGGCTACCAGAAGTGAGGCTTGAGTTTCCCCGGCAACAGAGGAAGCCAAGCTTTCCTCACACTCTGGTGGGCACAGGCCTCCACTCAAAGATACAAAGTTTCAATTATAGAAGATACATCAATCCCAAGAAAAATGGCTGCTGGCCATGGGAGCGAGCAGGAGGCTTGGCTCTGCTCAAGGATACAAAGTTTCAATTGTAGAATGTAAATAAATTCCAGATACCAAGGCCTCTGCTTGGGTTGTCAGGGGCGTGGCTGGCCTGCAAACCACCACAGGCCCCTCGCCCAGGCCTCTCCACACCCCAAGGGAACCCCCACCTGATCCGGGACACCCTTCAGGGCAAACCAGCTGGCCCCCACCCCTGTACCAGGCCTCTATCCTATCTAATAAAAGAGTAATATGCAGATTGATCATCACTGCAACACACAATATAGCTGCCCCCATGTGGTCAAAGATCCTGCCCCCATGTGGACACAAGATGGCCACCACAAGATGGCCAGCAGGTGAGGGCAGTTGGGAGGGACCAGGCTTGCAAGGGAAGGCAGTTGAGAGGGACCAGGCCTGCAAGGGAGGGCAGTTGGAGGCAATCAACTCTGTAGGGGAGGGCAGTTAGGGGTGACCAGGCTGGCAGAGGAGGGAAGTTGGGGGAAACAGGCTGGCAGCAGAGTGGTTAGGGGGTGATCAGGCTGGCAGGCAGAAGTGGTTAGGGGCAATCAGGAAGGCAGGCAGGCAAGCAGTTGGGAGCCAGCAGTCCTGGATTGTGAGAAGGATGTCCGACTGCTCGTTTCTGGGATCGGGCCTAAACGGGCAGTCGGACATCCCTCAAGGGGTCCCAGATTGGAGAGGGTACAGGCTGGGCTGAGGGACAACCCCCCTCCATGCACGAATTTCGTGCACCGGGCCTCTAGTCTAAAATAAATGTCATTTTGAGAAGAAAACAAAAACAAACAAAAAAAACACACCAGTCCTCCCTGAGAAGAAAAAACTAAACAGTGAAGGAGCCTGTGTGTCTCTAAAACTATGTTGTTCTCTAATCTTCTCTTTCCCAGTTGGCTTTTGTTTGGTGGAGTTATGAGTAAGATTGAATTTGATAAAAATGTTTTCTCTTTTAAAAAAAGTTGGACTTTTATAATCAATTTAAACTCTTTGTTTTCATTGTTGATAAAGTTAAAATAAAATCTTACCTTATAATAGACAAATATGCAAATTGACCGCACCTTCGCTACGCCCAAGCCATGCCCACCAACCAAGCCACGCCCACCAACCACGCCCACCAGGAAACCGTTGCAGGGATGTTGGGGTGTGGCGCAGCCCAAGGCCAGGAAAGCCGCCCGAGGCTTTCCTGGCCTTGGGCACCAGCGGTGAGCCTGCGCTGATCGCAGGAAACCACTGGGGGTCGGCTCCTGCGATTGGTAGCAGGAACGCTGGGTGCGGCCGAGCCCAAGGCCACCGCCCGGGGCCAAGCCCCAACCCTGAAAGAAGGCAGAAGGCGGTGGCCACAGCCAAGGCCTGGGTCCCCAGTGCCGGCAGAAAACTGGTGCAGGCAGCCAGGTGAATGAAGGTCTATTGCACGAATTTTCGTGCAAACGGGCTACTAATAAAATAAAATAATGTGCTCTTTCCAGAATTCATGATCTAGTGAAAGTTACCCAGGCCCTTAGAAATAATTGTCTTTTCTTGAACTAACCTATTAGTAGAGCTCACCTGCATATAATACAAGTGTGATTTTAATTATGACTTAAGTTCTCATAGAATTACAGAGATCCCTTGTCAATGTTAGGAAATTACCTATATATCCCTGCTTAATTCGTAAATGTTCCTACTAAGAGAACACACTTATATGACACTTAACTAACCTAAATGTTTCTATGATGAATGTAGAATACTTCATATTCTGAAAAATAGAAATGTTCATCTACATCAGAAATATTCCTTTAAAGCAAAAAAAAAAAAAGAATCAGATTACCAAAATATTAGATCTAAGCAAATGATTTTTCTTTTCCATCCTCTCCTTTCACTCACCTCTTTCTTCCTTCTATTCTTCACTAATACAATTTTGAAAGCAGTGTTATTTACATTTCTGTAGGCATTGATATCTTTTTGTATTAAATGCAATTTTATAAGTGCTTCCTATGAATTGTTTCCACAAATGATTACTTAAGTTATATTAAACATATGAAATTGACATGCATTAAGGAGGAATTTGAGAGATAACTAAATATATCTAATAAGATGCTAGTTTTGTAACTTGCAGCACTAACACTCTACCAAAATAAACATTAACTTTGCTATTTTTTTTCAATATAGTATTTACTAAGATATTAAAAATCCCAGTAATCTATTACAGTACTGCAAGGATTTAAAAAGCAAAATACTAAATATGTCTTTGTCTTCAAGAAGCATGCAATAAAGTTACCTAGGAGTTGTATACATTGAGCCACCATATCTATCATTATGCAATATTGAAATACATAGAAGAAAATGTTATATAGGACCTCTAAAATGGCTTTGTATTAAACCACTCTTCCATAATGGTCACAGAGGGACAATGTAAAATATCAATATTTTAAGTCAGTTGAAAAGTCCAAAATGCAGTTTGAGTGATTTCAAACAAGAAATGACATCAATAATTGAATGTTTCAGATGAACTAATAGCGAGTGAAACTGCGTTGTAACTGTTTTGAGAACATGGTTATGAAGACAGAGTCCTCAGAGATGATTTTTGCAGGCAGATGTATAAGCTCTGAATAAAACATTTCCAAGTGCTGTCAGAGGCCATCTATTGCTTTAGAACAGGATTATCATCTTACCCCTAAATTAATCTGCACCTTAACAATAAAATTAGAAAAGGAATCAAGTAATCTATGTACCAGCATTTCAAATTTCAAATAACTATTTATTTGTAATCATTTATCTGAAGAAAAATGGAATGGTTATTTGAGAGCACATTAGGATTGCCCATTTTTACAAGCACTTTCCACTGGCATAGCCAAATGTGTTAAGTCTAATCAGACAAATATTCTTCAGTTTATGTTGGGATTTTTGTTTGTTTGTTGTTGTTATTGTTGTTTTACAGATTGAGAATATATTAGTGTACTAATTGTAGGGAAATATTCAAATTCTTAAGGTAGTTGATTCACGTATATGTTTTAAGTGACATTTAGGTTTATATATTCATTAGGAAGAGTCCTCATTACTGTAGAATAGGCATTAAAGTGGAAAAGCCTGGATTCTCATTCCAAATCTGTTTTAACGAGCGGTGCCTGCTCATGCAAACACCTTAACTACCCTCGGTCTGTTTTTTCGTATTAAAAACATTGCTTTTATTGGCAGAGAACTCTCTACGGTAATTTTTGTCACTAAGATTTTTTTGTTCTCTGCCTCTACGAGATTTGCCTTTACTGGTTATCACCTGCGGATGTCTACTTTACCGTAACACAATCATAATCATTTGAACAGAAATACAGAAGTGGTGCATAAATGTAATGTAGCCCTAAAACATTAAAACAAAACAAAAAATCCAGTTTTGAGAGAATTGAGCATCCTGTAGGGAAAGATGCCAAAGAGGCAAAATTGCGTACTTTTGTTCTGAGCTAAACAAGTGAATAAACATTCCATTATACCTTAGCTGCTTCATTTACGCCACAACCCTTTAATAGATCTTATCCAGAAAAAAATAGTGCCTCAGTAAGCATGATGTTTTCTGTCCTAGAACACATAGTTGGGCAATTGAGAAGAAATATTAATAAAATTATCATTTGCCATAAATCAAACTTTTCTTTTGTAATTCCCAGAGGAAATACTCCAAAATATGCTGTATTCTAGATAAAACTGCTAGATAAAAAATAATTCCATTTCATGTACAGGCTTCCCGTTCAGTAAATTGTATTAGGATTGTCAAGAGCAAACCTTTACTGGAAGCACATTAATAAAGCATGTCATTCACAAAAAAATAAATAAATAAATAATTCCAACCAGTCAGAAACATTATACTTTATATGAGAAATAGCTTTTATTGCAATTAAAACACAAAATTGTACTCTAAACTAAATACAATGAAATAAATATGAATAATAATCTCTAATTTAAATATAAAAATTGAAGCTATTCCCGTGTGAATCCTCAGAAGTTTAAAATATCATCAAAATGAGCATATAAATAGAGTAAGCAGAGGCATAGCTGAAATTTAAAATATCCATATTAGGTTTATAAAAATGTTACTTAATATTTATTAATATACCAAGCAATTTATTTTTAAAAAATATTATTTTATTGATTTCAGAGAGGAAGGGAGAGGGAGAGGGAGATAGAAACATCAATGAGAAGAGAGAATTATTGATTGGCTTCCTCCCGCACGCCCCCTATGTGGATTGAGCCCACAACCAGAGCATGTGCCCTGACCATAAATTGAACTGTGATCTCCTGGATCATAGGTTAACTTATGACATCCTGGTTCATAGGTCAATGCTCAACCACTGAGCCACACCACCAGGCTACTAAGCAGTTTCTATACACTTCTCTTATATCAACTCATTAAATCAATACAGACATTTTATGTGGGAGATTCACTTGTTATATTTACTAGAGATAAGGAAACTGAAGCACAGAGAGGTTAAAGTATTCATTTGAGGTCACAAAGACAATAATGATGGAAATGGAAATTAAACAGAGTGACTGAAAACAAATCTCTTACACTGTTGGCTGGCCTACACATAATAACCTTTCCTAAAAATAATAATCTGGTAGTAATTATTAAAATACAAACGTTCTATACCTTTTGTCCACAACCTCTAGAAATGAGAGTCACAATACGGAATGACACCAATAAATTTAAATATCCTATATAATAAAGAGGTAACATGCAAATTGACCATCATGCCCTTGCACAAGATGGCCACTCCCATGAGGTCAAAGATGGCTGCCACAAGATGGCTGGCAGGGAAGGGCAGTTGGGGGTGACCAGGCCTGCAGGGGAGGACAATTAGGGGAAACCAGGCCAGCAGGGGAGAGCAGTTGGGGGTGACCAGGTCTGCAGGTGAGGACAGTTAGGGGAGACCAGGCCAGCAGGGGAGGGCCGTTAGAGGCAATTGGGCAGTTAGGGGCAACCAGGATGGCAAGGGAGGGAAGTTAGGGTTGACAGGGCCAACAGGGGAGGGCAGTTGGGGGTGCCCAGGCCTGCAGGGGAGGGCAGTTGGGGCGACCAGGCTGGCAGGGGAGGGAAGTTAGAGGTGACCAGGCTGGCAAGGGAGGGCAGTTAGGGGTGAATGGACCAGCAGGGGAGGGCAGTTAGGGGTGAGCCGGCCAGGAGGGGAGCAGTTAGGCATCGATCAGGCTGGCAGGGGAGTGGTTAGGGAGTGATCAGGCTGGCAGGCAGGTGAACGGTTGGGAGCCAGCAGTCCCAGATTGTGAGAAGGATGTCCAACTGCCAGTTTAGGCCTGATCCCTCTAGGATTGGTCCTAAACTGGCAGTCGGACATCCCCAACGCGTCCCAGATTTCATGCACGGGGCCTCTAGTATATATATATATATAAAAGCCTAAACGACCATTACAACCAGATGACTGGATGACCAGATGACCAGCCAATAGCTATGACACTCACTGACCACCAGGGGGCAGATGCTTAATGCAGGAGCTTCCCCCTGGTGGTCAGTGCATTCCCACAGCCAACCTCCCATGATCCCTCCACCCTGGCTGGCCTGCCCTGGTCAGCCCCTCGGCCCCGATTGTTGGCCAGGCCAAGGGACCCCACCCATGCATGAATTTGTGCACTAGGCCTCTAGTTTATAAAATAAGCCCTATCTTTTAATATGATTAAAAATCAATACCATTCTGTGAGCACCTACTGCACAGAAAGTATTATAGTTTTGGTATGGATTAGAGATTTAAAAAAGAAAAAGAAGAGAGAACATAGCCACTTTTAGTCAGATTCTGGGGAAATAACTATATTCTTTAAAACTTTCATAAATTCTTAAAGAGGCTAAAACACCCACAGATACTAATAATGAAAAATGAGATCCATTTGATGTGGTAAGACAATCAGTGCTATGCTGCCCTAGAGATTTCCTCTCTCTGAAGAAGCCAGTGTCTTCTCCTGGGGTTTGTAAGGTGTGTGCTGCCTCAGGAAATACTTTCTGTGGCGTATCTCTGTGCATGAATAATTTATTTAAAATATATGACAAAATTGTGCGGCATGGTGAAATATCAATACACAGAAGAATGTACATAAAGGAAGCATTAAGTATTTGTTTTATGTTTCATATTCCAGGACATAGAAGGGTTCTTAGTCCTGTGTCCACATAAATGGAAGGCACCTAAAATCAGCAGGTCCGCCCCAGTCTGGAGGGTCAACGTCGTACAATATTGCACAGTCTCGCAAAAGAAATACAACACTGGCCAACAGGCAATCCATTCTCCATGCTGTACTCCTGGATCTAGGATCTAGCCACTGAAATATAAGACAAAAAATATGTTTGAGAGGTGAAGAAACATAAAAAATAAACTGTGTATCTGTACTATGCCTGTGTTTAACCTTGCAAATGAAGGAATAGGAAAGGGAGAGAGAATATTAAAAAGAAAATGTCTGAGAATATCAAGGAATGGATTAAAAGCATAAAACCACATATTCACAAGAAATAACCCTTAGTAAAATAATTTAGAAAAGAAGAAATATCCACAGAGATTCATCATGGTGGAACTCTAAAAGACATAAGGAACATATTACATGTAATCTGATAGAAAAAAAAATAACCTACTAAAGAAGAAAGTGAGATACTAGTGATTAAATCTACAGTACCAATGATAATGCCTAATTTGTATGGTAAATAAAAACACAAAATAGAAATATTAGGAAAGTACTATAAAACCATCAAAGGGCAGATTAAAATTCAAATATTGTAAGTTTTCATATCTTTTGTAAAAAGATATCAAAATAATAAATTTTAATATCTGGAGGCTTAGAATATTAAGAAAACCCATTAAAAGTTTTAAAATACACTGAGTACCTATCAATGCCATGAAATAGGAAAAAATGAAATTTTTTTTTTAAAACCTGAAGAATTAGAAGAGTGCGCGAGAAAACTTTTCTGGTGGAATTTAAGTATTTAAAATGTTTCACACTGACTCTCAATATAAAAAAAAACCTTTTTCATAAGGCATTCCTTATAGAACGTGCAGCATCCCTCCTTATGGCATTGTTCTTTCTCAAGGTTACTAGATCTTGGAAACAGATTGTGAAACAGGCTGATGTTTGCTTGCCATCACACCTGTGTTACTCATAAGCTCTTACATTGCTGGGATGCACACTGTGCCCCGCTAAAAGCCTAGATTTTTCTATTGAGGCATAAGAACAGGTGGCTAAGGAGCTATAAGTAAAAGCCATCAAGCGGTGGGTCTTCCAGGAACACTTAACCAAGTGCATTTTCTGAGTTGGGAAGTCTATACATTTGGGCCTTTGAACGTCCTCTCCTGTTTGGAACCCTGACATGTGGTGGAGGTCCAGCAATGAGGCTACGACAGCAAAACTATCTTGGGGACGGAATCCACTATTCAGGATGGCAGAACTAAAAGACAGGATCAGGTACAGTGGTGTTTCCATGGAATCCCATACAAACCAGCTATGGAGTGACTCCTTCCAAGACTTTATATTTTGCAAGAGACAAACAGACCTCTCTCTTGCTTAAGACACTGTCATTTGTGTCATTGATACTGACAGCTGCAGTCTTAACAGATATACATATATTCCAGTTAAGCCTTTCATGTTTAGTCTGTGATGTTCATATTAAGTTGAACTGCTATATACTTATTAAAATGATTTTAAGCTTTTATAAATTTATATATTTAAGTGTGTGTTATTTTCAATCACACATTTCTTAGTGGGTCAGATGGATTTTAACAGTGTGCTCTGTAATTATTCCACTTTTATATCAACTTTTAATGTATCAACCAAATGTCAACATTTAGTACTAGAGGCCTGGTGCATGAAAATTCATGCACTGGAGGGGAGGTCTCTCAGCCCGGCCTGCCCCCTCTCACAGTCCGGGAGCCCTCAGGGGTGAGAGGAAACTGGCGATCAGGGGAAGGTGATGCCCCCATCACACCTCTGCTGGCTGCCACTGCCAGCAGCGCAAGCCTCGGCTGGCCCTGGTTACCTGAGCCTCGGGCAGCCATGGGCGGCTGGGCAGCCGCCATCCAAGGCTTGCCTGTGCCTCGGGCTGGCCCTTGGCAGCTGGGGACTGAGGGTGGGTCTGGCCACACCACACATCTGCCACCCCCCCGGTGGGGCTGAAAGGACTGGGGACTCCAGCGGGGCTGAGGGGACTGGGCACTGCCATCTTGTGGCTATGGGTGCTGCCATCTTTGTGATGATGTGATGGTCAATTTGCATATCCCCTCTTTATTAGATAGGATTGAAAAAGAGGCCCACATATTTCTGCAGAGAACTTTTAACAGCATACACACGGGCTCATTATAAACACACACACACACACACACACACAGACACACACACACACACATAATCTTCATATAGTAATAGTGTTGGTAAATCTTTGGTCATTGATGGGTTGCTTCTTCTTATTATACTTTTACTTATGTTTTCACTAGATACTATATTTTACATATTTTCATGTGTAATTAATGTCTTCTTTATTCCTGTGTTATGAATAATTATGATCATGATCTTAATTACCACAATAAATCTATAGGTAATAACCTACTTGTTTAGATATAAATTAACTACCACAGATATTAACTATACTAATGCATTATTGAAAATATTTTCCCGTTCTTTCCTCCCTCCCTTTATCTCTCCCTTCCTTTCTTTCTCTCTCTCCTTCCCACCTTCCTCCCTTCCTCCTCTTTCACAGATGTAAAATATAGCTGTTTGCTGATATGTATAAGAGATTTACTAGTATACTCACTTCTTGTACTGAACTAATAAAGCTATTCATATAAATGATACATTTATACTATCATTGTATGCTATATATACCTTGTTTGTGCACTATAAGCAACAGTTTTCTTAATTATATACTAAGTCACTATTTTTATGTGAAACTTTAAAAATGACATATTAAAGCCAGTACTACTAGTTTTTTTTTTTAAAAAAGGTCTACTTCCAGTTTAAATTAAGCCAGAGTATCAACTACTCATGAACATTCTGCCAGTGTACAACCACAAAACCTAAAAAGACAGATAACAGCAGTATCTTATAACAGTCTTATACAGTAAACCTTATCCATATCCATACACTACACTGAAATAATTTTCACTAACCATAAGTTTGATGAGAAAAATAATTGTCGACCTATCTATGCTGGCTCTCATTCTGAAATAGCTCAACATTCTGAAAGACTGTGCCTGTCTCCCGAATGAGAAACAGAGAAACTTTAGTAGCTGTCATTTCATAGTCAGGATTCTGGATATTTAAAGGCAGCCCTGTACTGTTTCCCTACTATTTTTTTTTCTTATTTTTGACTAAGGAATGGCATCTTCTAAAAAACAAGAACGGCAATAACGAAGGAAAAAGGAATAGTAATTGACTACTTCCTGGGCAACCCTGATGTAATAATATTCTGTGTGCATTTGTGAGAAAAGTTTTAATATTAAGTGAGAAAAACTGAACACAAAGTAGATGTGTCAAGTACCATTTGTTGTAAATGGTTTCCATGACCTAAACCCTTATTGGAAAGATTTAGTTGAAAAACGAAACCACAAGGCAGCTTCTGTTCATTTGCTTCTCAAAGACTTTTGGAAATGACCTCACCTAACAGGAACTGCGTTCTCCAGCTCTCACCATCATTTAGCTCTTAGAACGTGGGTACATTCTTCTCTTGCCGCAAAGGCCAGAAGCACTCCTTTCTCAACACTTTTATTGTGCTCTTACCTTAGGCAACACCATGTTGAAGGCCTTGGGAACTCAGCAATTAGCAAAGCAGAAACATTTCTGCTCTGGTATCCTACATTGTAGTAGAGGAAGACGACACAACTTGACAATATATTATTCAATAAGTCAGGTGGTGCTACATGTGTCTGAAAAAATAAAGCAGGGACAGGGTGATAAAGAAACCCTTGAGTGGAGATGGGGCTATTATTTGAACGGTATGGTTAGAAAAGATTTCTTAAATAAGGTAACAGTTGAGTAGAGACAGGAAATGAGAAAGCAACCAATGTGAATTTCTGGGAGACGCTGTAAGCCAGAGAGAATGGCTAATGCAAAGGCTAGGCTGCAAAAGAGGGTTTGAAGAGTTAAGTAAGAGCAAGGCCAGAGTGGAGAGACCAGAGAGAGTGAGGGGCAGAGTGGAATGTATTAAGATAAAGAGCTAGCATTGAGTAGAAGACCTTGTAGGCCATTTAAGAACATATATACAAAAATAGATGGACTTTATGCCAAAATGATGGATAGTCATTAGAGGATGTTATACCTGATAAAGCTTAATTGTAACAGGTTCATTCTGGCTCCTCCAAGGAGGAAACTGCATAAGGGCAAGGGGACCAGTGTAGAAGTGGCGCAGAAAAAGCAAATGATGGCTTAGCCCATGGGGATTGCAGTGGGCATGGAAAAAAATGGCCAGATCCTAGATGAACACTTTTTTCTCTCATCATGACTGTTTTGCTAAACAATTTTACCCTAATGGCTTTTAAATTATACTACCCTTCAGACAACTCCTTTGGTGGTGGGTGTTTTGTTTTTGTTTTACAGTCAATGGTTTTCACACCCAATAGCAAGTATTATATAAAGCAAAGAAGAAGAAAAAAAGAAACACTCATGGGCACAGACAACAGTATGGATTGCCAGAGGATGGAAGGGGAGATAAATGGTGATGGAAGAAGCCGTGGGGCCATGAACATACAATGGAAGGTACAGCTGATGTGTTATAGAGTTGTATACCTGAAACATATATATTATTATTGACCAATGTCACCCCAATAAAGTCAGTATAAAGAAGAAAAAATAAATTCAAAATACGGCACAACAAGTGATGTTTCAACATCATCATTCCAGGCTAAGACACATTTACTAATTGACTTTAACAGCTTCCAGTCAGAGAATGTCCTTTGGAACAATGTAGAATTCCATGTGTGGATGAACCTGAAATATTTTGCTCTATATTCATATTCCAAGTAAAAAATATTATGTGAGTAAATCTTCAAGTCCTTAGTCTAACATTTATATGTATTTTTCACAAGTATTTTTTAAATTGAGTTCAAAGAGGGAGAAAGGGAGAGGGCAAGAGAGATAGAAACAACAATGAGAGAGAAACAACAATTGGCTGCCTCCTGCATGCCCCCTACTGGGATCAAGCCCAAAACCCAGGCATGTGCCTTGATCCGGAATCTGGTGACATCCTGGCCCATGGGTCAAGGCTCAACCACTGAACCACACTGGCCAGGCTTCCCAGGAACTTTTTAGTTCACTCATGTTAGATTGTATTTGGCTCTATAGCTGGGTGGTATTTTGTTGTTGTTGTTTTTTGTTAGAAGTTTACATTTATTTTAACATTATATTTAAGCACAGTTATGGAAAAGTGCACCATGATCCTCTAACAATTGCCTTTACTTCCCTTAAAAGAAACTCCTTCACCTCCCTCCTATACCACCCACCATGCACTACAAATGGCCACTTTTTCCTCTAGAAAGTACAATCAAATATATAAGGTGCACTTGAGTGTATAAAACAAATAATTATCAAGCTCTGTTCCATTGTTTTGGCTAAACTTCCTGCACTGTAGCTGACACTGTATCCACCTACCCGACCTCTTTCTTATTTATTTTTCTTCAATATTGTGGGGAATAGTCTTAGGAGGTGCCCTCTTAAGGTTTCTCTTAGCATATAACCCGCCATGTGGTCTTTCTCAGGAATATACTTCACATCCGTAAGTCTCAGGGCTTCTTTGGAAATTTAACAAATGCGCACACCCAAATAAAGCATGTAACAGGTGGCTACCAGGTGTTCAATGCTCTTGGTCACAGCAGTTTTCTTCTCATTTTTTTTTTTTTTTAAGAATGAAGTTATTTAAAATTGAAGGAGGAATTCTCTCTCCGCCTGTGTTGGCACTTACACAAACCGAAAGTGAACGCCACCTAAAATTTTGTCACCTCGGTCGCTAGCTTGCATCACCCTAGTCCTGGTCCCCTCTTTGCCATTAATCGTCATCTGTTATTCACGTTGTCTTCCTCACTATTTTTGTGTGGAGCGAAAGTAAACATTTCCTTGCCTCATTTTTCTCCTCTGCTTAATGTAGAAGCATAAATCAGGGTTCACCTTGGACTCCAGAGCACTGTTGTCAGGGTTGAAAGTTTGATTCTACTACTTACCTGAAGTACTAACATGGGCAGATTATTTAAAAGTAATTATGCCTTGATTTTCTCATCTATAAAATAAGGTTAGTATCATATTTAACACAGATCTAATGTTCCCCACAGCTCAGCTCTTCAATTTCACTTACTATCTAATGGACACTTGATGACTGTTTCATCAAGGGGGTGTGAATAACATTTCCCTCTCACTCAATCCCTTTTTTAGCTTAAAGGATTCAACAATACAAATTAATGGGGGGAAATAAAATCCCCCTTGGGATACACAAACAAAACTGTAAATGTAAGTGAAATAAGTAGAAGGAAACCCACATTTACATAGGTAGGCCTCTAATGCTGTGATTGATGTTTGCATTTTTCCGGTCAGTATGAAGTGCTCTTACACAACAAATTGGTTCCCTAAATCTCAATTTGTAGGTGAATTACATTTTCTTTGAAGTTTATTTGAAAGAATAGAGACTTTTTGGCTGGTTTTCTTAACAATGATTCAAACTAGAATCCAGTGGGTGTTTTTATCAAGTGTAATTATTTTACGGAACTAATAGTTGTGCGTTATATTTTTCCACATAACATCACATTTTTAAAATAAGTCAAACATATAATTATTTAACTGTTTTGATTATTTCATAATATTCTCAATAAGTCTTTGACAAACCAATAAAAAAATAAAATTTAAGAAAATTTAACCACAAATAGTCATATTCTGGTATTAAAAAAAATAAAGTTCATGCTTACATTTTTAAAATATGATTTCTATATTTATCTCTCCAGGATTTCTTTGTCATGACTAATTTCCAAGAACAAAATTCACTTTGGTAGAGATGATAATTCAGTTCTGTAGTCCTATAAAATGAAGACTCAAAGGGGATGGGAGTAATGGGTAAAAAAGAGTGAAGAGATTAGCCAAAGATCATATACGTACAGCCCGTGCACACAGACAACAGTGTGGTGAAGGTGGGGGTCAGACGGCAGGGGATGGGTGTAAGTGGGCAAAGGGTGGGGGGGTTGGGGACATCTGTAGTAGTGTCAACAATAAAAATTTAAAAAAAAATCCCCCCCCAAAAAAAACAACAAAATAGAAATGTGAGTTTACACCAAAATCTGAGAAGCCTGAAATGCTTCAGTTAAGTAGCCACAAACCCATTCTATATCTGTACATATTATCCTACCTAATAATAGAGTAATATGCAAATTGACCATACCTTCGCTATGCCCACGATTGGCCAGGAGGCGCGGGGGGCGGGACTCGGGGTGGCCGGGGTGGCCGATTGGGCCGGCGGGACGCTGAGCTCGTGTCACCTATGGCAGCATGAGCTCAGTGTCTGCACCATGGCTGTGCTGTGGCACAGAAGGGGCCTCTGGGGCAGTGAGCCCACGTCCCACTGCTGACCATCAAAAGCGGGGAGCTGTGTGTCCACTCCGGCACCAGCGGACCCCCTGCCATCAAAAGTGGGGAGCAGGCTGCCAGCAGTGTCCGCGGAGCATGCTAGGCTTTGCAGGGCAGTGGATATGGCCTGGATGGCAGGTTAGGCCTAGGGGACCCTACACGTGCATGATTTAATCATGCACTGGGCCTCTAGCCTCTCTATAATTGCACATATATAATTTTAAATTTCTCTATTATTTTTACAAATAAAAATATATATATAATAAAATTATGTAATGCAGAGGCTTATTTTGCACAGTGGATGTTAATATTTATTATAAGATAAATGAATAATTATTTGGGCAGAAAGCAAGTCTGAATGAATAAAGATTTAAAATCATAGAATTTTCACAAATTCAGGTGTGTGTTTTTCAGTTTTACATAATGTTTATCAGTTAAGCACAAAAATACATAAACTTGTTATTGGTAGCTTCCCACAGGGTGATGATCTAATTACTAGATGAGGAAGAAGTTCAATTTAACACATCAGTATTTGTAAATAAATTTTTTTCATTATATATGACTGTATAAAACTGTTTATTCTCTCAAGAAGTTTTAACTACTCCTCTTACAATCTTTGTTTGCATTATAAGTTTCCAGAACTGAATCTAAGTAAGCACCAGTTGGTTCATATTTCAATTAAGAGATTTAATTAGCTTTTATTGATTTCCACCATTTTCCTTTTGTCAAGCGAGGGATCTGGGAATATGACTTTGTTGCTTGTGTACTCCTGATGCACTCCTAGGCCTTGACACTGTTAAGAAGAGCAGGCACAGTTGCTGTTTTGTGTATAGTCTGCATAGAATTCTATATAATAAAAGCATCGTATGCAAATTGTCCCCTCGACCCAGAGTTGTCTGCGAGTTCAACCAGGGGGTGGGTGGCCAGGGGAAGGGAGGGAGGCCCCGGCCAGCAGCTGGCAGCTACTTAGGGACCATACCAGTGCACGAGTTTCATGCACTGGGCCTCTAGTGTACTTATAACTTGGGAGACTACTTGTGAAGTAGTTGTCTGTGCACTGAAGATTGTCAGCAATCAATCTCTTATTTTTCCTTTGTCATATCCTTGCCTCTAATGATTTAGTAGCATATGTTCCAAATCACGATGCATGGAAGTTTAGAAAAGGATTCTTCTTGCCTTGACATAAGAATAAAAAGTTGCCACCTGTAATCTCGCCAGTTTTAAGAGGCTATTGACTTAGTTGAAGGGGGTGAGTATGCAATGAGTGCTAGTGAATCTAAGAAAGGCAATAGGGAGAGTTCGATGTAACAGCCATACTCTAGAATCACTTAAAAGGCTAAAAATCAAGACCTCAATCATGAAGTTTCTAAAGCAGTAAATATGTTTAACAGTGGAGAAGCAGTAACTTCAAAGTGCTCAAATCATTTCCTCCATTGATGTAAGCACAGACATCAAGGTGATTCATTTAAAAAGCTAAAGGAAAGACTTTGCACACACTCTATACAAAATCTACTGGCCACTTGCAGACTCCTAGTGAGAGTGAAAATGGGCCACAATCTACATTAAAACATCATTGCTCTCAAATGCCCATACTCCCCAAAGCAATCTAGATTCAGCACAATTCCCATCAAGATACCAATGGCATATTTCACAGAACTAGAACAAATATTCCAAAAGTGTATATGGAACCACAAAAGGTCCTGAATAGCAACAGAAATCTTGAGAAAGAAGAACAGAGTTGGAGGAGTCACACTACCTTGCTACAAAGCTACTGTAATCTACAGTTTTACTACAAAGCTACTAGTATAGTAATCAAAACAGCATGGTACTGGCATAAAAACAGCATAGAGATCAATGAAACAGCATACAGAGCCCAGAAATAAACCCACACCTTTATGGTCAATAATTATTTAACAAAGAATGCAAAACACACAATGGGGTAAAAGTCTATTCAATAAATGGTGTTGGGAATATTGGATAGATACGTGCAAAAATGAAACTAGACCACTTTCCTACAGATCACTTTCCTACACCATACACAAGAATAAACTCAAAATGGGTTAAAGACTTAAATGTTATGCTCAAAACCATAAAAATCCTAGAAGAAAACTTAGGCAGTAAAATCTCAGACATTTCTCATAGCAATATTTTTTCTGATATATCTCTTCTGACAAGGGAAACAAAAGAAAAAATAAACAAATGGGACTACATCAAACTATAAAGGATTTGCACAGCAAAAGAGACTATCAACAAAAAATAAAAGAGAGCCCACTGAATGGGAGAACATATTCACCAATGATACATCTGATAAGGAGTTAATATTAATAAAATTCATAAAGAACTCATACAGCAAACACCAAATGAACAAAAAATCCAATTAAAAAATGGGCAGAGGACCTGAATAGACATGTCCCCTAAGAGGACATACAGATGGCCAATAGACATATGAAAAGATGCTCAAAGTCATTAATTATCAGAAATATGCAAATTAAAAGCACAATGAGGTATCCACCTTATACCTGTCAGTATGACTATCCTATCTAATAAAGAGGGAATATGCTAATTGACCCTCACACTGTCACAAAGATGGCAGCGCCCACAGCCAATAAGGAGGGAATATGTTAATTGACTGCCTTACCCTCAAAGATGGCGGCACCCAGAGCCAATAAGGAGGGAATATGCAAATTGATTGCCACACCCTCAGAGATGGCAGGTGCCCACAGCCAATAAGGAGGGAATATGCTAATTGACTGTCCTGCCCTCAAAGATGGCAGTGCCCACAGCCATAAGATGGCGGCACCCAGTCCCCTCAGCCCTGCTGGGGCCACAGGCACACAGTAAGGCCTGACCTGCCCCCAGGCAGGCCCGGCCTTACCACGTGCCTGCCTCTGGAGTTTCCCAGCTGCCCAGGGCAGGCCCGAAGTGCAGGCAAGCCTCGGATGGCAGCTGCCCAGCTGCCCAGGGCTGCCCGAGACTCAGGTAACCAGGGCCGGCCAACGCTTACACTGCCAGCAGTGGCAGCAACAGAGATGTGATGGGGCATCACCTTCCCCTGATCGCTGGGTTGTCTCCTGCCCCTGAGGGCTCCAGGGCTGTGAGAGGAGACAGGCTGGGCTGAGGGACCCCCCTGCCTCCAGTGCATGAATTTTCATGCACCAGGCCTCTAGTTATCAATAAATCAACAAGCAACAAGTGCTGGCGAGGATATGGAGAAAAGGGAACCCTTACACACTGCTAGTTGGAATGCAGATTGGTGCAGCTACTGAGGAAAGCAGTATGGAGTTAACTCAAAACATTGAAAATGGAACTGCTTTATGTTTCTTCTGGTAATTTATCTAAAGAAACCTGAAACACAAATTGAAAGAATATATTCACCCCCATGTTCATTGCTGTGTTATTTACAATAGCCAAGATTTGGAAGCAGCCCAAGTGCCCATCAGTAGATGAGTGGATAAAAAAGCTGTGCAATACTACTTGGCCACATAAAAGAAGGAAATCTTCCCCTTTGTGACAGTATGGATGGACCTGGAGATCATTATGCTAAGTGAAATAATCCAGGCAAAGAAAGACAGATACCATATGATCTCACTCATATGTGGAATCGAATGAACAAACTGAAGTAACAAGAAAAGTAGAGACAGACTCATAGATAGAGAGCAGGCTGTCAGCAGGGGGAGTTGGCTGGGGGTTTAAGATTTAAAAAATTACTGCTCTCATTTCAGTTTTTGAAATGCACTGAAATAAATAAATAACAAAGCCTAATATCTGGATTTAAGACTCACATGGAGTCAACTGTGTTCCTTGCTGCATGTACTTTCCTTGAATTTTCCATATTCAGTGTAAAAAATCCCAATGGAGCTGTCTACAGAGTTCAGAAGAAATTAAAGTACAACTGAAACAAACAAACAAAATGATAGCACTCAATTAAGGAATGGTTAAACTCAAAAGGCAATAGGAGACATTTGTAAATCAATTATCTGAGGGGAGAGAGAGAGAGAACGGGAGAGAGAGGAGAGAGAGAGAGAGAGAGAGAGAGAGAGAGAGAGAGAGAGAGAGAGAACTTTATAACAAAACCCAGTGATTATCAAAATACATAAATGATTAAGAGAGAAGCTATGACAATGTGCTATGGTGAGTCCACATCTAGGATTAATATGAATAACTCAGAGGAAAAGTGTTAATTTGTATATAATGAAAATACATAAAAGTTATTAAAATAAAAATGTTAACATTCAAACATGAGGCAAGGTACTGGAAATCAATGTGAGAGGAATAATTTGTGTATGTTACACAGCAGGGGAATCAAATAGTACTTTCTAAATTTAAAACATGCTGTTTAAAAAATTAGTACAATGTATAAATGTGTTCTATATTATTTTTCAATTTGCCTTGGAGGAATATTCATGTAAACACAATCTATTAAGATGAAGAAATATATACTTAATAGAAACATTAATTTGGTTTCACTTGAGTTGCTTTTTTCTTATGAGTTAAAGCAAAACTAAATTTGATTGTTTTGTATTAAATGCAGTTTATATAGCATATAATTTTCATTTGAATATTTGCCTGTCTGTTTAGTACTTAGTACATTTCCTTCTGTGTACCAGGAGATGCAAAGAAGTGTCTGAAAGTTTATTCAACTGAGTTAATGAAGATTATTTCTCAATGAAGGAATTTCAAGTAATAGTTTACCATTCCTTTGCACATTCTGCATTGTTTGAATTCCTGATATTGAACATAATATTTTGAGAATCATGTAATCATCATTCTTAAAACAAAATGTAACACTGATAGTAGATCTATTTATGACATAAGAAAGTTCTGAGAATTTTTAAATTACATTTGAAATATACCTAAGTTTTAAATATTCCACTTTTCTCACTTTTTTATTGTGCTTTTTGGAAAATTGCCACACCTTTACAAACATGAGCTCATGAGGTCTTTCTCACAGCATGGAATAAATAGCTTACATGCAAAGTTTTATGATTTTGCATTAATCATTAATTTTTAATTTGTTAACACATCCTCTAAAATATACATTGATATATTTTTCCTCTTTTTCTTTACCAAAAAACAACAAAAAAAAAAGAGGGGGTGAGGAGAAAAATAAAATGAAGATGGATGGGAGGAGGAAGAGAGAAGAAAGGAAGGAGGAAGTGAGAAAAGGAGGAAAAGAGAAACAGAAAAAGGGAGAGAGGGAGGGAGGGGATGGGAAGGCAAAAAGAAATAGTACCTCTACTAGTACAAAAACCAACCTGCTAAGTAATTTTGAGTAGAAAGCAACTCAATTTTCTATATCTCATTTAATATTTTATAAAACATTTTCTTTTTGATGAGTTTTCATGCTTTCTACACACACACACACACACACTGAAAGCAATAAGATGAAGATGCACTAACTCATGATAATTTGATATGAATGTGCAATGTAATTTACTTCATTTAATCCAAGCAGAAAAATATACAATAAATTAAAAATAATGAAGTACTCTCATATGAACTTCTAATACTTCTCTCTAATTAGTGAACACACTTTATCATGTGACATAAATACATTCTGCATTTTGTTTCCTAAGTCACTGCATTTTTTACCTGTCTTGCTTTTATTTTTAAAATGGAATTTTTGTAAGAATCCAATTGAAGACAATGTAAGAAACATAAAAACATTTTAACTGGTAAGTTTTTATGTCATATTTTATCTACTCCATCCATTTTTTCATGTCTTACAATCCATGCTTTCATAGCATTGTACCATAACAGAGTATGACTGGTAATTTATTTTCTTCAATGTTCACAACACATAACCATACATCTTAGATGTAATGTCCTCTTAGTTTGATGAAATATGGTACTTAATAGCTCAAATATGTATTACATTTTAATTGGCAATTGTTAGTTGTTGGTAAAATTGGATATGTTTGCGATATGCATTTTGGCCTTAGGGTTAGTTTCCTTGCTCAGTTTTTAAAAATTGGAACTGCCATTTTGTTATGAATTTACAAGATGCATTTACATAATAAGGTAAAATCCATTATGCTGCACGTTTTCTCAGTTTGTTTTCCACAGGCCTTTTGAATGGTTGTCATATTTTGACAAAAAATATGTGCTGTTCAATTGTTCTGTGTCACGCTCCAACTCTACCGACTTTATGTCCTGTTTGTCTTTCTCTCTCAGACTTCTGGTCTCTTTTGAAACTTTTTATTTATCTTGGTCTGCTACTGGGGGCTGTGGTCTAGAGGATAAGTGAGAGCATCTCCTCCCACTTTGACGTGTGGTTGAGGAAGCAGGCATGTGGCAGGCCCTGAGATGAGATGCTTGAGGCCTCAGGCATACAAGGTGCTGATTTCCTAACTCAATCATTCCGCCATGACAAGGTCTCTCTAAAACTAAGGAGAACAGAGAGAACACTGCTGCTTACCATCCTGAGGTCACAGAGATCTGAGAGCAAGCATTCCCTGCAACCAACACTTAACCCTCATTCTCATTCACGTGGATTTCCAGATGCTAGCCCTGCTGCAGGGGAAGATTCCTGGTCCCTGTTAGAAAGTCAGCAGCACCTACAACTTACCTGGTAATGCATTCCACTCTGTGCAGTTCAGCCACTGTTTATTTTGAAGAAAGAAAATCCAGAGTTGACAGTGCAAGAGATAGGAGCCAAATCGGTCATCTTTCTTTTCTCAGAATTTTTTGCATCTGAGATTTGCAATTGTTCTTAAATGATTTGCAATTGTTCTTAAATGATTCATTTACTTTATATAAAGAGAGTGTATAGAACTTAAGGATATAATAAATATGCACCTAACATTCACCTGTGTTTTTTCTAACATTTTAATGTCGTTGTTTTTCATTTTGTTTATCTCCTTAGACCATCTGCTATTTTTAAAGATGTTGGCTATAGAACTAACTTTTCATGTAAATGTATTTTGTGTTATTCCTATTTTCCCAAACATATTCTTAATTCCCAGTGCATGTTTTAAAAATAGTCATCTCCCCACTGATTTGTGATTCTTTAATGTGTTGAATTGCTTTTGGAAAATACTATTTTAAGATACTTGCAATGAAACTACTTCTTCATTTTATTTTCAATATGTTCTTGACTATCTTTGTTTCACTATTTTGTTATTATCTGTGAAATTACTTTTTAAACCAAAATTTTCCTTACATTAATATAGTAAGTGCATAAAGTTATAAATCAATTTGAAAGAATTTTTAAATATATTTTATTGATTTTTTTACAGAGAGGAAGGGAGAGGGATAGAGAGTAAGAAACATCAATGAGAGAGAAACATCGATCAGCTGCCTCCTGCACACTCCCTACTGGGTATGTGCCCACAACCAAGTTACCTGCCCTTGACCGGAATCAAAGCTGGGACCCTTGAGTCCGCAGGCCAACGCTCTATCCACTGAGCCAAACCAGTTAGGGCATGGAAGAAATTTTTAAATCATTAGTTTTCCAACCAGTAACTGATATTTAGAGTGAGTATTTTCTTTCAAGAGGTTTACGTGAGTTTCTTTATTAAGTTATTTCTAACAGTTGTCATTTTTTTTCACTTTACTTTTGAAGACTATGACTAAATTATGAATATGAATATATATATATATATATATATATATATATATAAAACTTAGCTCAACTTGACTAACAGAATGCTCCCCACAAAACCCTAAAAAACTTTCTTTATACATTTAATGAAGATAATATGTTGAAAAAACTACTGATATGTTCCTTTTGATGTTTTTAAATTGGCCAAAATATAGAATAATTTATTAATCAACTCATTTAGGAATGATGTTTTCTTGTTTCTCTTAGGGTAAAATATATTATTGTATTCAGATAACGTTTATTTAATCCATCCTTCCTTAAAGTCATGTATAATTTTATACCTTTATTGCAGTTCAAAAAAATGAAGACAATAAAGAAAAAAAGTATTGATTTGTAGGAGACTTGATTATGCATTGAGTTTACATGTTTACTGTAAATTATACTGTGCTATTTTGAATATGCATGTATATTTTACATTCATGGGTAATCATAAGTTATGAGATGGACATAATATCTCAGGTCTGTCAGAAGGAAAGAATTATAGATCTCCAATATCTTTTTAATGTTTATAAGTAAAATTTATGTTAAATATAAATTTAATATCATTGTTAATATATTATATAAATACACAATAATTTCTTTAACCACATCTAGATTATATTTATCCCATAAGGAAAAGTTTATTTGAGTAAAACAAAATCTCCTATTATGGTATAATTAAAATTAAATAAAATGTACACAGTGTCTAGAAATAAAAATACATACACCAAACTAAATTATATGTGAATAATCCCTTCTACTGCCCCCGGAAAACTGTGCTGAGGTCATGCTGGGTCCTCTTCGGGCCTGTATCTCCCCTCCTGTGTTTTAGAGTCTTTGATTAACCCAGCCTTGCTCTTGACTTATGGGCTTTGCAGATTTGTCTTTTTTTTTTTTTTTTTTAATTATGATTCATTGACCTCAACCTCAGTTTCTACATTTCTTTTTGTTGTTGTTGTTTTCAGCTTGGGATTAGAGTATATCTTAGTTTAAAGGACGTTTATTTTTTATCGTGAAAGGGCAGGGCTGTAGGTTGCGTCTCGGTGTGATTGAGATAAATAGCAAGTGAAAAGCATGCACAAATAAAATGGCAGAAGAAACTTTCACATTTACCTAAAGAGGAACAGCATCTTTTTGTCAAACAACTTCCATCATGGCCCTTCCCTCTTCAGTATCTGGTCTATTCTCAGAATACCACGCCTCTCCTCCCTCTCCCAGCTTTCCTAGTCCCTGGAAACCCCTCAAACAGCCCATTCCACACCGACCTCAATGTGACACCGAAGGGTCTCCGTCCCCATCCCCTCTGAACACGTATCTAATCACAAAGGTGAAAGCCCTCCGGAAACCACACCCTCAAAAAGACAACAGTAGCGGAAGTTCTCAACCCCCACGGGACATTTTAGATTAAACTTCCGCCCGCCACACTCCCCCAGCCTGTGCTCACTTACTTGACCACGTTTTACTTCAAAGTGAAGCCCAAGAGAGCCCGGTGCTCCGAACCGGCCACTTTTCTTCTCTCAAGCATCACTTGGCTCTTAGGACGTCTTGGTTTGTCCACGTGTTCCCTGTAACCCGTCCTGTTTCTCTCCTCCTTTGCACCCATCTCTGTGGTACACGCCTGTTTTTCGAAGCCCGCTTTCATTTTGCTAACAGGATGCTTTTTCATCCAGGGCCGAGCTATCCATAGAGCCTCCACGCCCTGGCAGTGCTCACCCCTCTCAGAACAGCCAGGAGGTGAGAGCACACCCGCTGGGGAGCTAGGTATTCTGGGCTTGAACTCTTCCTGCCACTAACTTGGTTAGATTTGGCAAATTGCTTCATCTCTGTGTCTCGCCTTCCTGGTATCTAAAGAGGAGGAGATAGCAGTATCTACTTCATAGTAATGTAAGCAATAGAATTAAGTAAATTCTATATAAATAACTGTTTATATACAGTCCCTGGCACATGTCAGCAACAACTCTTACCATTATTGCCACCAAGAAGGAAGATAACCTGGAAACAAACCACTCTTGCTGGGGTCTCCTGGGTCCATGAAACAAAACACAACTCACAAATAAACAAACAACTGGGAAATTCTCAGTTTTCTATCGGCTCTGAAAAACCAAAAAGGATAAAACAAAAGGTCCACAACTTGACAGCTTCTGCTGAAGTTGTCATGTGACCAGCTGAAAAAAAAAAAAAAATCCAGGACATTCAATCCATCACGTATGAGTAACTGTCTTCAGTTTTGTTGCTCAAAGATTGCTTTTCCTAAATACCCAGTTAGTTGATGGCTACTTTTTATATTGTGATATAAATTTTACTTTCCCCAAATCATTTCTGCAAATACAACAAATATAATAGTTCTACTTCCTCAGTGAAAGAAAATCTTTGAAAATAATTTGCTTCATGTGTGGTATAATAATAGCTTTTACACATGTAAACAAGTTACTTTTATTTTATTATTTACTAGAGGCCCAGTACACAAAACCCATGCACTGGGGCAGGGGGGGGGGGTTGTCCCTCAGCCCAGCCTGCACCCTCTCCAATCTGGGACCCCTCGGGAGATATCTGGCAGTCAGATATCCCTCTCACAATCCGGGACTGCTGGCTCCTAACAACTTGCCTGCCTGCCTGCCTGCCTGATTGCCCCTAACAGCTTCTGCCTGCCAGCCTGATAGCCCCCTAACCACTCCCCTGCCAGCCTGATTGATGCCTAACCACTCCCCTGCAAGCATGATTCACACCTAACTGCTCCGCTGCCAGTCCGATCACCCCCAACTGCCCTCCCTTGCCTGGCCATCTTGTGACAATGTGGGGGCAGCCATCTTGTGATGATGTGGGTGTGGCCATCTTGTGATGATGTGGGGTGGCCATCTTGTGATGATGTGGGGCGGCCATCTTGTGGTGGCCATCTTGTGACAAGTTGGGGGTGGCCATCTTGTGATGATGTGGGGGCGGCCATCTTGTGATGTGAGGGTGTGAGGGTCAATTTGCATATTACCTATTTATTATATAGGAGGATTAGTTATTTTTTCATCCTCACAAATTTAGATTCTAAACTGGTAATGTTTTATGGACAAATAAAGAAAACTGCCCTGGCCGGTGTGGGTCAGTTGGTTGGGCGTTGCCCATGCATGGAAAGGTTTCTGGTTCCATCGCAAACTGATCCTTCTGGGGACATGAAGAGATGAAGATGCAGCCTACGCATGCTTCATCCTTACATGGATGTTTCTCTCTCTCTCTCTCTCTCTCTCTCTCTCTCTCTCTCTCTCTCTTTCTCTTTCTCTTCTCTCTCACCCTCCCTCTCCCTTCCTTTCACTAATAAACAATTTAAAAATCTTTTTAAAAACCACATGAATACATCTTGCAGTGAAGAATGGAAAAATAACAACACTTTTCTTTTTTCTGAATCTGGCTGGGTTTATTGGCAAAGGAGAGTTACAACAAACTGCTTTGGCAAGGTTGTATCAACCCATGCTGCTAGAATATGCCACACTGGAGAGCAGCAGCAGCATGCAGAGGAAAAATAAATAAATTAAGTGCTTTTCCCCCTAAATAGGCTTGAGCTGTAGGGTAAGACATTTTGCCAAATACTTTAATTGTGCCCTGAAATTAAAACACAAATCCAAATTCCAATGCCCATAAGCACTTCTCCGTATTGGTATGAAGTGTGCTGCGTTGCTACTGAGTTCCTCATGATTGGTGGTATTTAACCTCACGTTTGTTGCCACAACAGTTGGGCCTGAAGCAGAGCAGCATCAAATTGATGGCATTTTGTACCACAGTAAATGTTGTTAATCGATTAGAGCTACAGTGGCCAGGGTAGATGCGAAGACCCTTTTGCTCTGCAGACGTATGTCCATAGCCTCTCATCATTAGTCAAGCACGCATGTTTGGATGCTTATCCATGACACATGACTACAATTTGTGCACCTGATCCTCCAACCAATCCTGCCTGTGCTTATCAACTGGTTCAACGAAAGAAATCACCCCAATTCAGGCTAAGGAAGGAAGCATTAGGCTTGACATAAATCTGATTAAAGCAAAAATTCCAATGATATATACTGGATGTGTAGTATGTGTATGTATACATGTGTAAATTTCATATGTGGCAATATTATGTAGGGATAGTTTTTAATTGATCTTCTAAATCAAGTATATAACTTTATAGGTATATATGTATATATGTATGTATGTATATGTATGTATGTTTAGATGGTAGATAGATTTGCTATATAACAGCCTTAATAAAATAATGGATAAAAATCACAGCATTGTTGGTATTATACTAATTAGTATATATTTTTCAACAGATATGTACTAATTTAGCTGGTTGTCTGTTACTGAACAATGATTTTAGAAAACAAAGTTGACTTAAGAATTAGTGAGGCCGAAACTGGTTTGGCTCAGTGGATAGAGCGTCGGTCTGCGGACTGAAGGGTCCCAGGTTCAATTCCAGTCAAGGGCATGTGCATTGGTTGTGGGCACATCCCCGGTGGGGGGTGTGCAGGAGGCAGCTGATCGATGTTTCTCTCTCATCGATGTTTCTAGCTCTCTATCCCTCTCCCTTCCTCTCTGTAAAAAATCAATAAAAAAAAAAAAAAAAGAATTAGTGAGGCTCATGTAACTACTTGTCAAACTATTTGATATATTTTCTATTTGTGAAAATTTTTACACCTAGAAAAATCATCTGTAAGGATCCTTTAAGTCAGTAGGATATTGGGCATTATTGGAAATAATTTCAATGAATTGTCCCAAATAGATTTCAATAATTTCACTAGCCCAGAGCTCCCAGATAAATTTGAATAATTAGAAAAAGAAAGGTATTTTTGAGTGCAGGCAGTGATCAAGTTTTGCTAGTACAATTATTCAGGAAGCAATCATGTTTTATAATATAATGTAAAAACAAAGGTAACATTTACTTAGTGCTTAGTAATTATTAATCACTACTCTAAGTGCTTCTAAATGTACTGACACTTGTAATTTCACAAAAAGCTTATGAAGTAGATACAATGATATCTCCCATTTTGTAGTTGAAGTAACTGAGAGAAATAGAGAGGTTAAGTAAGTGAGCCAACACTTAACAGCTATAATTAGCAGAATGGGGTTGGGGTACCAATTCTCATGTGGGTGCCTTCCTGCCCCCTGTGTCACAGAGGAACAATCAAGGGTGTGTTTGTTTTTTCCCAACAGCTGTTGATTATCAGCAGAGCAGTGTAGTTCAAACATACTTTTCTCATCTAAATTTTAGTTTGCATAATTTTTTAAAGTGTCAGTGATGAAAGAAAATTAGTAAAATGTATATGAAAATCTTTCTCCTGTCAGAGTCTGGGGTATGCCGCAGGACCCAGAGTCAAGTCCCTGCCCACCCGTGTGCACCTCGAAATCGCTCAAGACCCAGACCCGGCCAGACCCACCCCCATTGGGCAAGATCCAGGTGGGGGGCACAGCCTCAGGGCCCTCATCAAGCCCCAATGGGCAGGGGGTGCAGCCTCAGGTCCCCCACCCCAGCCTGGCACCACACAGCCTCAGGTCCCTGCTGATCACTCATTATGGCTCATTACGGGAACCCCGCCTCTGCTGTGGGTGCAGCCATCTTGTGAGAGCATGGTGGAGTGAGGGTCAATTTGCATATTACCTCTTTACTGTGTAGGATTCTTCATGCCATCCAATATTATTTTTCAAAGAAAATCAATGGCTGTATAATTTCTCTATAAATATTATTTATTTAAGCATCATCATCTTGTAAAAAATGGAAGCCTATTAAATTTGTGATTTGCAACACTGTAAATAGTCTAACTTCACATTACTTATAACATCTTTAAAATACATTTCTAGATAAGAAATTATTTCACAAATGACATAAATTATTTTGACTCTTGATATCTATCATGAAATTGCCTTCAAAAAATTTGCGTAAATTTATAACAGTGCAGGAAAATTCTTATCACCACTAACAGTATATTTCAAATATTTATTTGCTAATATCAAAGACAAAAATATCTAAGTAATGTTCTAATTTGAAGTTTTTTCATTCCTACTGAGGGACACATGTTCCCATGTTTTTAGCTGTTTATGTTTTACTAGAGGCCCGGTGCACGAAATTAGTGCAAGGAGGGGGTCCTTCAGCCTGGCCTGAACCCTCTCCAATCTGGGACCCCTCAGGGGATGTCTGATTGCATCTCGCAATCTGGGACTGCTGGCTCCTAACCGCTCGCCTGCCTGCCTGCCTGATCGTCCCTAATCACCTCTGCCTGCCTGCCTGATTGCCCCTAAATGCTCCCCTGCTGGCCTGATCACCCCTAACCGCCTCTGCCCTGCCCCCCACCCAGGATCCGAGCTTTCCTTCCTCTGGCCAGCCACAGGCACCCAGGACCGTGGGGCGGGCGGCTTGTCCCTCTCCTGGGCCACAGCCTGGCTGGTCCCCATTCTTCTCTCATGAGCTCATTTGTGCCTGGCTGGTCCCCATTCCTCTCTCCCCAGTGTTCAGTGTCTGAGCCGTTATGGCATGATGGTATGAGGGCATGACAACCATTTGCATATTCGCTCTTTATTATATAGGATTTTCTGTGAAAGTCTATTTGTGTCCTTTTATTTATAAATCCAAATTGATTTTAAAACTTTAATTTATGTTTAAGTTGGCAATCCTTTGTTATATATGTAATATTTTTCCTCAGTGTTTTTTTTTTTTACTTTGTTTATGATACAAAAATACTTCAACCCTGGTCAGTGTTGCTCAGTAGTTAGACCATCAGCCCTCACACTGAAGGGTCTCAGGTTCAATTCCATTCAAGGGCATGTACCTGGGTTTCAGGTTCAATTCCAGGCCCAGTTAGGGGGAGTGTGTTAGGCAACCCATCAATGTGTCTCTCTCACCTTGATGTTTCTCTCTCTCTTTCTCTCTCTCTCCCCCATCCTCCCTCCCTTCCATTCTCTCTAAAAATCATTGGAAAAATATCCTTGGGTGAAGATTAATGAAAAAATACTTCACATTTCTTTATCAAGTAATACATCTAAGCTAGAGAATTGTTAAGCCTCACTAAATCCTATTCAGGTAAAAATAAAAGTATCTCTTTGTCAAATCCACTAATAGCATTTTAGCCCTTTTGCATACAGATTCTTTGTTCTTTTCTCTGCTACTTTCAACTGAACTCTACCTTACATTACTCCTCTTACCCTGGCTTCTCCACAGCTCTTCCTCCTGTCTTTCTTTTCTAACCTCCTTCTCCTTCTTTATGCCACCCCCTCCCCCTCCCTCCCTTCTTTCCTCTCTTTCTCTCTCAACATTCAAACAAAGAGATTGACAGCCTAATATTCAGGAAGATAACCATATATGACTTTTATGAATTAATTTAAGCTAATAGTTGACAAGCACATCATTCAATCCTAAGTGACACACTGGGGATTCTCACCATTGGTTGAAAGTAACTATATGCAAAATATGTATCTTTTATAATCTTAGATGCAGAATCCAAGAAATCTAGGAAAATTTGAGGCTATGAATGAGGAAGATGAACATGCAAATAGAGTGTCCTGAAGTAAAAATTACAGTATCAATGGGTACTGGCATTATGGAGCTAATCCAGTTTTATCCTATGAGTTTAGGGAAATGCAATTACAAGTCTGCAATATGAAACCAATGGTGAAGATCAAAATAGCAATTAAGCGGGGTAATATGCAAATAATTCTGATATTTTAAACTCTGGATCAGATGAGATCTATGGTACCTTATAGGTATGCTTACCCATGTGGTTTTTAGGGAAGAGGAGACAGAAGTGTATGATAATTTTACACAGGGAGCTGCACAAAAATCAATTCCACTGTGTGCAGTCTGAGAAAGGGGTCGACATAAAGCTGCTAACACGCTAAGGCCTTTGGAACAGTATCTGATGTGGACATACTGTATCAAGGAGGGCATTTATGGGAAGCGCTAATTTAAAAATTGACTGAAGCTAAAGTAATTTATGACAGTAAATTTCACATGATTATTTATTCAGTTTCATTTGTATATTTTAGATGAGAGAGGTTTTGAGGGTTGACTTTGATTTCAACCAAATAAACCAGTGGGCAGTATTTCCTAACTACCTTGTGAGATATTAAATCATGTTTAAAATCACATGTTGTATGTAAACATTAATGTTTAAATTGAATGACCATTTCAGTAATCTTAATTTCTGTTTCAATCTACTTAATGTTTCATTTTACATATATACTAAAACTGGAGTCAAAAGCAAGGAAAAAAATTGCGCCTTAATTTCTGTTTCTTATTTAAGGTAGGAAATATAAGAGAGAAAGCACTCTAGCATAAGAAATATGCTATATGAATATTCTGTGTCGTTGAGATGGGCTTTTAACACCATCCTGATATACTGTACTTTCATTCTAAATGTGTCAGGCAACCTAGACAATGATTCCTTTCAGGATTGTTGTCATTACCCAGCCCTGAGTATTTACAGCATTGAGTATCCCTTCTCCCTGCTAAATGAACTAACGCTGCTGCTAGAACTCTTCCTGATTCAGGACTTACTTAGTGTTTCCTTTTCATCTTCATCAGCAGAGTTTGCTTAAGAGTATCTTCCGAATTTGGATTCATGATTCTCCTATTATGGATTTCCCTTCCTCTCTTGAGTTGATGAACTTTTTAAATTTTAACTTCAAATTAAATTTTTACCCATAAAAAAAAAATCCTGAGAACTTGTCAGGTCCAGCCTGAAGGATTGAACCGGGCTGAGGTAGGGAGGTGGGACTGAGAAAAGAAAGAAAGACAGGACAGCGGGAATCAGGAGGGCGGCAAATCTTCGAGAGATTGTGGCGGCTTTATTAACTACGCGATGCCTTTTATATACAAATACTGAATAGGAGGTCTGTGTAGAGGAATGTATTCTTTGTTCCTCTTAATCTCTAAAGGAGAGATAGAGTAGAAGGACAAATTCTCGATACAGTAAATCAGGCAGATTCTTAGTACAGCAAATCTCAGAAAATAGTTACAGACTTCTTGGCAAGCCATGAATGCTTGCTCTTATTCTACTGATAACCGCCATCCAAACAAGTCTGGGAAAGCTGTGTGGGTAAGGGTCCCAGCCTTGCTAGCCCCTTCAGGTGCAAGGACGCGTCAGTTTATACCTGGTCTCCAACAAGAACTGTTGAACTACACAATGTTTTTATATCCCTCTGCTTTAATATATGGGGATGTCATTCATCGTCATAGGGTTTTCCTATGTTTTTTAATCCTCACCTGAGGCTGTGTTTCTATTGATTTTAGAGAGAGAGTAAGGAAAAGAGGCAGAATTATCAAAGTGAGAGAAAAACATCAATCGATTGTCTCCTGCATGTGCCCTGACCAGAATCAAACCTGCAATCTTTCGGTGTATGGGATGACACTCCAAGCAACAGAGCTACCCAGCCAGGCCAGGGCAGTTTTTTTTTTTTTTTTTTTTTTTTTTGTGTGTGTGTGTGTTTGTTTGTTTGTTTAATTACCATCATGTGAAAGTAAATCCTATGGGATATAAAATGGGAATGAGAGAGAGATGTCACACAGTTTAATAAACTGATACAGGAATCATAATTCTTTGAATTTATGCTAAGGAAAGTCTCTCTCTCTCTCTTGATATATATATATATAATGGCATTATTTATAATAGTGTAAATGGGAAGTAAAACACATTATAACAAACATTGGACATTTAGCTTAATAAGAGATCGATAAAGTAGTTTGTGATAACTTGCTTAAAATAATATAAAGTTTCCCATTTCTATCAAGATGGTATATTGGCAAGGTTACCTGGATTCCTACTGCAATTAAACATGGAAGAGCTATAGAGGCAAACACAGGATAATAGAAGTAATAGCAATAAACTCTCTCTAATCCATCACACCAGCTCAAGTGGTTTGTTAGTCATTCCATCCCATGGTCTCTCCTGATCCCTGCAGAGTCCCTTCATGTGTGGCAGGCTTGATCCTCTACATACACATGTCCCAAGATTCAGCAAATCCCTGAAGGGAGAGAGGAAGCCACTGCTCTCTTTTCTGGAAGATTCTGGTACCTCTCTGGAATTTTTTAAAACTGAAATTATTAGGGTGACATTGGTTATTAATTTATATATATATATTATTAATATTTATATATATATATATTTTAAATCTCCAACACTTTTTTGGCTTAAAAATATATTATTTTTAGCTCGGCCAGTGTTGCTCAGTGGTTGAGTGTCCACCTATGAACCAGGAGGTCACAGTTCCATTCCCAGTCAGGGCACATGCCTGGGTTGTGGGCTCAATCTCCAATCTCCGGTGTGGGATGTGCAGGAGGCAGTTGATCAATGATTCTCTCTCATTATTGATGTTTCTCTCTCTTTCCCTCTCCCTCTCTGAAATCAACAAAAACACATTAAAATATGTTTATATATATATATACATATATATGTATATATATACATATATATATGTATATATATACATATATATGTATATATATATGATTTAATGCATCCAGAAGTTTTCAAATATTTACATTGGAAACGTGTTGTTGTTGTTTTTTGTTCAGAATCCTACAGTCTAAATGGAAACAAAATATCGGGAGAACAAGAGCTTTAATTCATTATAATAGTGATAATTGCTAACATCTTTTGAAAACTGCTGCGTATCAAATTCTTCACTAATCACTTAATGAGCCATATCTCAAAGCTTAAAAATAGGAATTTTATTTTAAATAAAGGAACAAGAAAGTAATAAATGTTAACAATGTTAGAAATATCACACATCTAGAAAGGTGTGCCACAAATGAGCTTTGAACCCAGATAGAATTTACTCCGAAGATGATAGATGAAATTGCTTTTGCTTAATGTAGACAACATACCAGTATAGTGTCATCAGCCCAGAACCTACCAAAAACTCTTGTGTATAGAAACATCAGGGTCTTGGGGAGATATAGCTGTTGCTTACTAATCATGCAGACACACAATGTCTACCCCCTGGCATATCCGAAGTGGGAGAAACATCTGTCTTAAGCTATTGGTGATGTGGAAGGCATCTCAGTATGCTGACCAGCATTATCTTCATTGAATCAGAAAATGGGGGGAAAAATCAACCTGAAAAATCACCCCTTGTATCTAGACAGGACAGGGACAGGCAGTGATGGATAAAACAGCTGAAAATTAACAGCTAATGCTAGGCATTCTATAAGTGATTGTTAATTTGGGAGCATTAGTGAGGTATAACTATTTACATTTTAGAGACAGGTATCAGAAATGTTGTAAAAAACTCCCACTGGACCTGAAGATCATTGAAGCAATTGGGAAACAGATTCCAGTTTGTTAGAATTGTAGAAGACATAGCATCTCTTGGCTAAAAGGGACCCAATTTAAACAATGGTGCTGTCAGTATCAGCGTGAAGCAATGCAATAAACTGAAGAAAAGGGATCTGTTAAGGAAAGAGAGGAAGAAAGGGAAAATATCTCAAGAGAAATAAAACGCTACTAAGGAAAACAAAAATTAAAATATTTTCTCTGACTACGAATTTTACAGTGAAAGATTGATAATTCTCCAGATTGACCACCAGATTTTCAAACTAAAATGTACATCTGTATCTTTTTGCCATTCATTTTTCTCTTCTTTGAGTCAAAACCTATAAAGATAAATGCAGTAGATGTTAGAGATGAAAATAATCATTTTAGCAATGTCTATTATATCCTGAAGCTACAGAAAAATTGTATCAGTTTTATTTGTTTTTCTCAAATTTTTCCCTCAAAATTTATAGTTTCCCTTTAGTCTAAGAAAAATCCTACACACTTGGCTTTGCATATGTTTCAGTGGCATTGCCTTTTAAAATTCACATTTTTTTTACATTGCAAACCAACTCCAAGTAAAATCTTTCCTAATTTTCTGTTAATATTTAATTTGTTGGTGTGGTAGACAAATATATGAACACTGTGCCCTCTCACAGTCTGGGAGCCCTCAGGGGATGGCCTATTGATGGCTTAAGCCACAGTCTGGTCTCCCTCTGCGTCGCCCCCATCACCCCACCACTGCTGCTGTTGACAGCCTCCCTCTGCGGGAGGTGATCGGGCATCCTCCCCATCCCCTCCCCCCCCCCCCCCGCCAACGCCGTCCCCTCCCTCTGTCTGCTGGCATGCACCTTGGCTGGCCTGGCGCTGCCTGCTCACAGGCCCCAGTACCCCCCCTCATCCCCGCCAACTGGTCATTCTGCCATTCGGTTGATTTGCATGTTACGCTTTTATTATATAGGATTATACACTAAAAAGTATACATAAAATGTATACATAAAAATGAAGTGGCTTAGTCACTATATTATTATATTCTCTCCATTCAGCCTTCTAAATCCCACTATCTCTGGCTCAACAATCCCAAGACCTCTCCAGATGTGTCATGTATGTTTATTCAATCATCTCTCTCAGTAAGTGAACTATTTCCTAAAATAGCAAGGAGTGTATACTGCTCACTTTCAAAGTGCGCTGTACAGGGAGGCTAGCTATGGGTTTGCAGGCACAGATTGGAGACGGTGAGAGACAAGCATCAGTGTGTGATCTGCTTATCTCAGGTGAGCTCCTCACCGTCTCTCAGCCAGGGCCACTCATCTCCCCTACACAGAGAGGCAACGGCACCTATGGCTTCAAAGCCCAGAAGAAACTGAGATGTCAAGATCTCCAGGTATTTCTGCATTCCAAATATTAAAGGCCGATTCCTTATTTGCAGCAGTGACATGGCCCAGAAGGCTCTGGAGACCATGCCTTCAGGCTCTCTAGCTTTGCTACCCTGACAACGGCAGGCTGGGTCTGATTTTCCTCACTCTTCCAGGAGTTGCGGGGATAAGATGCCACTCCTACACTGCCATGCCGGTTTTCTCATTTTCAGTGTGCCCACTCAACCGTTGGCTAACGTGCACTGGCCAGCTGCTTTTCTCAAGGCTCTATGACTGGTAACAGAAGCCAGCCAACACCAGTCTTTAAGAACGCCTGTGCTCAGCGATTCCGGGGCACCCCTGTTACAGAAGCCAGAGTGTCACGCTTCACCTGCACAGGGTTCCAACCTACCTGCAGTGATTCTTAGTGGCATGCTTTCCATCGTGCGGAGGCTCAATGCTGCCTACCTTGGGGATTGTCGCCTTCCTGCTATCCAGCCACAGGGTTCTCATTGGTGACAGTGGAACATCCAGACCCAGAATCCCATGCTGACGGTTGCTTTCTTTGGCCGTTTTCCCTGCTCTCTTAGCCTGGGCTCTCTCATAAAGGTAGGACTCAGAACAATGATTTTATTCAGATTGCAGATTTTGAAAGCGGAACCCTGTGAACAGGAGTCAGTGAATCGAAGGAAGGAAAGCAAAACGAAGGTGTGCTATGGGTGGGTGATCATTGAAAGGAAATGGGACACGATTCCCCTCAGGTCACTATTAAGAACATGGGAGTGCACCTTGGCATGTTAAGCCTGAAACAAAAAAAACAGAGGATATTTTATCCACAAGATTTCCTATGTCATTCATCAAGTCTTACTCTTGAAAATTCCTGGGTTGTAGATGTGTCAAAGTTATTTGGTGGATTTCCACAGTTATGACAGCAGCAGCAGAAGAAAATCTCCACTACAGAGAAGGGATGGCGTCCTGACAAATTGCAATGATGTCAGGTCACACCTGCATCAAGTGGCCTGCTGAAACAACAGCTGAAGCAAAAAAACAAACAAAAAAAAATGGCAGGTGGGGGGTGGGCGGTGGTTAAGTGTACAAGAGACACATATCCGCTACTCCATAAACCCATCAAGAAATTCGGGGCCTGAATTACCAAGATATCACCTGTCATCCATAACCTTGGCACGACTTTGTTTTCAGTCACCTGTTGTGAAACCCCCCTTTCCCTCTGAGTCAGTGATGGGATTCCTCAACTTTGCTAATGACAGCAAACTGCCCCTCACGATCCCATGGGGCCAAGGAAACCGCAGGTGCCTTAGAAGATCCAGACTCTATGTAGCAAGTGAGCAGAATCTCTCGGATTTCAACGTGGCAGAGCTCTCCTGCTTTCTGAAGCAATGACTTACTCAACAGTTTTGACATTGAGTGTGGTGTCCCTCTGTGGCCTTGGGATTGATCTTTTGTCCTTTCAGGATGCTACTTCCATCCTGTCCAGGATGGCCTCATCTACTCACAAACCAGTGCCCACAGAGCACTTTCTAAGACTTTGGGAACTTATCATCTAACCCCACATCGACCTGCAGTTACAGAACACATACTTAATTGCTCTTAAAGGCAAAGCCATTGATACTTCACATCTAATTTTCATGTAACCGGAACACTTTTTTCACTGACAATATTTCCTACAGTTTCATAGCTTTCTGTTATTTATTTTCTGGAAATTTAGTCTTCTGCTCATTTTGTAGAAATTCCTGGTCATGAATGTCCATTTAAAACACTAGCTTTACGCTGCCCCCATTACTCAGCTCAACTTTTGTATTAATAAAAGCCTGTTACTCTTACTTCTTAAGCTCAATTTTAAAAATAAACACCTATTTTCCAGGTACTGTGTCAAGTGCTAGGAGTAATAAACATATTATTCCCAGTCTCTTTCTTGGAGGATATAGCAATTGATCTAAGAGAAAAACATACTCAAAATGAAACCATAATGCGGAAAAGGGTACAGGATGTGATGTCCTTGTGCTTAAAAATGTCACGTTCTATATTTAGATTGGCACATAGTGATTTTAAAATCTATATGAGCATTTTATTATAGAAACTAGTGGCCCGGTGCACAAAATTTGTGCACATTAAAAGGGAATTAATTAGAAGAAATAATTTAATATTGCTATTTGCCCTTTCTCTATAATAGAAGTGTCAGAGATGAAGGAAAATTAGTAAAATGTATATACAATCTCCCTCCTGTCAGAGTCTGTGGCGTGTTGTGGGACCTAGAGACAAGTCCCCACCCACCACCCGCACACACCTTAAAAATGCAGGAGACCCAGACCCAGCCGGCCCCACCCCCATCAAGCCCCTCCAGGTGGGGAGCACAGCTTCAGGTCTCCCAGCCTGGCGCTGGACAGAGGGTGCAGCCTGAGGTCCCCTGTCAAGCCCTGCTGGGCGGGGGGGGCACAGCATGAGGTCTCTCAGCCCGGCGCTGGGGCAGGGGGCAGAGCCTGAGGTTTTCTGGCCTGGAGCTGGGACAGGGGGTGCGGCCTGAGGTCTCCCGGCCCAGAGCCGCGGTGGGGCGGTGTGGCCTCAGGTTTTCCGTCAAATCCTGCCAGGTGAGGGGCATGGCCTGAGGTCCCCTGTCAAGCCCAGCCCCTCCCGCAGTGTCACATCAGCACTGAACGGGGATGCACGCAGGCAGTGTCACGTCCCTAGCCGGGGATGCAGGCAGGCAGTCTCACCTCAGCGCTGGGCTAGGATGCACACAGGCAGCGTGATGTTAGCGCTGGGGGTGGAAGTCCCCGCCCCCGTCCCCGCCCTCAGACTGGTTATGACTGGGACACCGTAATGGACTAATTAGCATATTACCTCTTTATATGTATAGATAATATTTTGTTTCAAAAGACTGAAATTATTTATACAATATTATAAGGAAACAGAAGAAGAAAATCTATTTCCTTGTACCGAGTGTCTGGTGGTTTTTTGAATGCTCGTCACACACTATATAATACTTCATTCTTACATGAGAATACCAAACTGTCCAGGTAAGTATCATAGTATGCATCCTGCCTTATAGATGAGGAAACGGAGATCAATATCAAATAGATTGTTCAAGGCCACAAAACTATTACGTGGCATCTCAGATTTGCTTTCTTATAGTGTATCACATTTCAAACTAATCAACAACCAGGCCACTACTTTTATGGCTTAACTTTTCTGTGAACTACTAGAAACCTTAATTATATTTGTATATTCTGTTATGACTGCTACCTTTGCTACTCCTACTAGCACTTTTTTGTTTGACTCCATTGTTCCTGTCCCACTGCCATTGATTCTATTATTACCACTATTCCTACCACCAGGAACATCATCACCACCACAAAACAAGCAGCCACAGCTATGTACTGAGTACTTTATGAATTTCAGGCATATGCCACGTTTACACCCGTCTCTTATAATCCAGATGATACTGTTGTGCAAAGTACAGATTAATAAAGATGCCACATAGAATCCCCACTGTGCTGTGTACTTTTGTTCTTGCTTTGTAAATTATTGCGTTTAAATGATTTATAAAATTATATAAGAAAAGTTGCTTATGAAATGTATACAATCTCATCATTCAGAAATGATGAAGGGAAACATCTATTAAATATTGTATAAATAACCGTTAACATTCTCATGTATTTATTCATTTTTTTCCCCCAGTAAATTTATTTTAAAAAATGAGGTCCTGTTGTAAATATATAAAAAAGCAGATCTTCTATTTGGGCATATTTCTGGTTATTTTCTCAGGATAAATTCTCAGAAATGTAAATATTGGATCAATGGTTATAGAAATGTAAGACTCTTTTTAACATTTACAAATTGCTTTGTA
This sequence comes from Eptesicus fuscus, assembly GCF_027574615.1. NCBI lineage: Eukaryota > Metazoa > Chordata > Mammalia > Chiroptera > Vespertilionidae > Eptesicus > Eptesicus fuscus. The sequence continues at coordinate 8,839,202 of NC_072487.1, read as the reverse complement.
GTAAGATTTTACCTAAATTTATTCCTTAGTAGTGCTTTATAAATATATATTTGCCTATGTAATCATTTAATTCATGTTATCAGGTTAATTAATTAGTAACTATTGGTATCCTAAAATTTTGTTTTCATATTGTTTTTGTTATGGTATATTATTTTCTAATTTTCAAATTGTATTCTTGACTTGTGAAATTATTAGTGTCTTTATGAAATTGACCCTTATGTTTATAATACCTTGGAGATAGATCCCAAAGAATATGCCAGGTTAAAAAGAGCACCACTCTAATATCTCTTTTTTTCAGATTAATGGGTTGGTATTAGAAATTTAAATAAAAGAAAATAACTACTCAACCCACAGAAACATTTACATTTTTTTATTTATGTTCTGCATTAATGGAGTCCTGTTTCATTTTTACTGCCCTGACCATAGGTGTGAAATTAGATGAATTCTATTGTTTATAAGTAATAAAGAGAATTATGTCTGCAAATATTATTTTATTAGGAAAAGAATAAAGAACAAAAGAAAATAAGTACCCTATGAAGTACACTATTTACACAAATGCATTCATTTGCAAGAACACACATAAAAAATCTGTGCTTTTACGTATTAACAAAGTAATTTCATGGTTGAATAAATTTATGTAATTACATATCATGGTGTAGCCTGAGAGGGCCTTTATCCATAGCTGGGGAGTGATATTTAAACTGAGAACCTGTTATGTATGTAGCCTATGAATAACCCAGTAGCAAGGGTTTCATAATAATGCTAAAATGTGGTTTACAAGGCATTTTCATGTGTGTTCTCTAATCCAATCTTCAATCAAGACAGTTAGCTACCAAGAGTGGGAGTTTTGTTTCTAGTGAACAGGTATAGACAATGAAATACAGGAATCTTAAAGACATCTTTCCTTAAAGTCACCTGTTGCAGAGTTAAAACTACAACAAACCTCTCCTAGTTCCAAATTGTTTATATCCCTTACCAAGTATTTTTCCTTTTCATATGTGGGCAACAGACCTGATTAATTAAATACCTATTTAATCTGGCAATAGGACTCTGACTTATTTTCTGTCTTATAACTGGGTTAAATCCCTCTCCCCCAGCTTCCTAGGTTCTTATTTTGACTTTTAAACTTCCCCACAGTTTTATTTTCTGCCCAACATTATTGGCTTACACTGATTCCATTTAATGACAGTGCCTAGTTAAGATAAATTTTGATACCATTGGTAACTTATGGTATATTGGAATTTAAATTTAAATTGTACACACCCAATTTTAATTCTCTTTGTCCTTAAATATATATTTGACAGTGAGAAATAGCTCTTGCCATACTTATTGTCAATATACTACGTATTCCTGCAAATTGTGTTTATAAAAACTCTTTTATATTGTGATTCGATATGTTCTACAATAAAATTTTTTTCTAATTGTCACATGAACCTGTAATTAGTTGATAGAATTCTGACTTAAATTCAAAGTATTAGTTCATTAAGGATATATTATTTTAAAACATGGCACGATCATTACTATTTTTGGCATAATCTCATTTCTTTTTTTAAAATATATCCTTATTGATTTCAGAGAGGAAGGGAGAGGGAGAGAGAGATAGAAACATCAATGATGAGAGAGAGTTATTGATCAGCTGCCTCTTGCATGACTCCCACTGGAGACTGAGTCCCCAACATGGGCATGTGCCCTTGACCAGCATTGAACCCGGGACCCTTCAGTCTGCAATCTGACACTCTATCCACTGAGCCAAACCAGCTACAACAGAATGTTTCTATTTGTTAACAAGAAATGATAAGTAAGCCTAATATTTTTCAACAAAATATTAAAAATTATAAATGGCCAAAAAATAAGATGAGGCCTGTGAAAGTATAGACACACTGTACAAAAAAGAGTTGTATTTAGAGCACCTGGCTGTTTCTGTTGTTGTTTTAGTTTTACTTTATTAGGTTATTGATTTTTATGCCCAATTATTTGTTTGATTAATTTTAAGCAATTAGTCATTAAAAATGTACAGTGATAGACTTGACTACTAAAAACATGACTACTTTCAAAGTTAGAATATTTACTTAAGAACATGCCAACCACTTTTTAAATAGCGTATACACACAGAAATTATTATACTCATTCTTTAAACAGAATCTGTCTTGAAAAACAATACACTAGCCGTGAATATATTGTGGCTTTGAATGATATGAGTGATGAGTAAACTCTTTTGCTACAAATGTATTAGATTCATAAACAGTTGAAGTTTTAATAAGCATATCTTTGAAAATGTTTCAGAAAAGCAAAGATTAAATTTATTTCTTTTACATTTTCACAAATTGCCCTTTAAAAATCACCATTATTGAGTAAAAGGCAATATATGTATATATTAAGACAATTCCTCTCCCTCCAAGAGAAGTAATTCTAACATTAATCATGATAACAACAATAATAATCAAGATTCTTTGGATCTTCCCATATCAGGAAATAGTTTTTACTATGGAAGAGTTAATTAATATTTCCCTCTTACAAGTTTCTTTCAGGATTGAGAGGGGAACGGGGGGAGGGGGTTGATGACAAATATGTGATACCTTAATCAATAAAGTAATTTAAAAAATAAAAATAAAAAAAAACAAGTTTCTTTCAACAATAACCTGAAGTGTACAAGCTAAAAAGAATATTAATATGTGTTTGAAACCTTATATAATCAAAACAGTATGGTATAGGCATAAAAGGCCTGTAGGTCAATAGAACATAATAGAGTTCAGAAATAAACCCAGGTATATAAGAACAATTAATTTCCAACAAAGGAGAAAAGAATACACATGGGCAAAGCACCTGAGGAGAGATTTTTTTTCCCAAAAAAGACATACAAATGGCCAACAGTCACATGAAAAGGTGCTCAAAATCACTAATCATCATGGAAATGCAAAGCAAAACCACTTTGGGATATCATGCCTGGCATGTTAGAATAACTAATATCAAAAAGGCATGAAATATACTATGCTGGCAAAGATGTGGAGAAAAGGGAAAGCTTGTACACTGCTGGTGTATAGCCACTATGGAAAACAGTATGAAGGTTCCTCAAGAAATTAAAAATAGAACTACCAGATTACCTGGCATTCCCACTTCTAGGTAAAAATCTAAAGGAAATAAAACCATTATGTCAAAGATACACCTGTACTCTCATATTCATTTTCTATTCACAGCAGACAACATTTGGAAACTACATGTGTCATCAACAGATGAACACATGAAGAAAATGTGGTATGTGCTTACAATGGAATATTATTCAGAATCTAAGAAAGAAAGAAAAAGAGAGAGAGAGAGAGAGAGAGAGAGAGAAAGAAAGAAAGAAAGAAAGAAAGAAAGAAAGAGAGAGAGAGAGAGAGAGAAAGAAAGAAAGAAAGAAAGAAAGAAAGAAAGAAAGAAAGAAAGAAAGAAAGAAAGAAAGAAAGAAAGGAGGGAGGGAGGGAGGGAGGGAGGGAGGGAGGGAGGGAGGGAGGGAGGGAGGGAGAAAGAAAAGCATATCATTTGTGACAACATGGATGAAACTGGAGGGTTTTATGGTAAGAGAAATAACCCAGACAAAGAAATACCCACAGTGTATGGTATCACTTAACATGTGGAATCTTTAAAAAGTAACACTCATAGAGATAGAGAGTAGAAAAGTGGTTGCCAGGCAGCTTGGAATGGAGAAAATAGAGAGTTTGGTAAAGGGTACAAACTTTCAGTTATAAGATGAATAAGGTTTGAGGATCTGATGTGTAACATGGTGAGTATAGTTGATAACACTGTATTGTGTAGTTGAAATTTGCTAAGAGAATAAAAAGTAAATGTTCCCATCAAAGGAAAAAAAAGTAAAATAATATATTTTTAAACCTTTCCCTGTAAATCTCTGAGTTTACTCCTTGGATGTGATGTTCAATAACTGAACTGAACTTTTTCTTTGTGTAACTCTGGGAAGTCAGAAATTGTCACTTCTCACACAATTATTATAATCACTAGAGGTCCAGTGCATGATTAAATCATGCACGTGTAGAGTCCCCTAGGCCTAACCTGCCATCCAGGCCATATCCACTGTCCCGCAAAGCCAGAGCGGACAGACAGCCAGCTCCCCCGCTTTGGCTTTTGATCGCGGGAGAGCTGGGTGCCTGTCCGCTGGTGCACCAAGCCTTTCAAAAGCCTCTGGCGTGGCGGAGGCTTTCGAAAGCCCTGGTGCCAGAGCGGACAGACAGCTAGCTCCCCCGCTTTCGCTCCCTGCTTTTGATGGTCCGCAGAAGGACATGGGCTCGCTGCCCCAGAGGCCCCTTCTGTGCCGCAGCACAGCCATGGCGCAGACGCTGAGCTCGCGCCGCTGCTGGCAACGCGAGCTCAGTGTCCCACTGGCTCAATAGGCCACCCCGGCCACTCCGAGTCCCGCCTCCTGCGCCTCCTGCTGGCCCAATCGTGGGTGTAGTGGAGTGATGGTAATTTACATATTACCATTTTATTAGGTAGGATTATTATTGCCACATCTACTAATTATCATGGCCACACTGTCCTCCAATACCTTAGCATTCACAGTTACTCCATCTCATGACACAATTGATAATTTTGAGGGGGAAAAATATTGTCACTCATTTGCAGATTACAGGGCTTCCCTTTCTACCCAACAAGGAAACTATGAATACACCCTTTAAGTAACTAAGCAACCCAGTCACTTTGAAGGTCTACCTCAATAACTGTATCAGTTGGGATCCAGCGGAAAGCAACTAGTATGCTAAAATGTTTAACTGAGGGGAGTTTGAGGAAGAGATGACTTACAGATGTGTTTGCTAGTCGTGAGGTGGTAAAACGCTCAAAACTAAGAGCGAGAAGGCATTACCACCTGACCTGACAAGACAAGGGCAAAGGACAGTGTTGCCAGAGCATGAAAACACCTTGCGCCTAGAAGAGAAGCCATTTAAGAGGAGGTGTGACCACACAGCACTGGCAATGCCAATGGGGGAAATAAGTTCTCCAATTTTTTGTTCCACAGTCATTCTAATTTCTGATAACCTCTACTGCAGCCAAATCCAACCAGATACTTAAATCCTAGAAAGGTATGGAGTTGTAGTCCAAGGAAGTTAAACTCCAGCCTAGACAGGACAGGAAAGGCAGAGGATGGATTCAGGAAGGAGATGTGAGCAGAGAATAACCAGCATACGAGGTTTCACCTCATTAGTAATGAAGATAATGTGAATTCAAGAGACAACATCAATAGATAACACTAGATATCCACCAGAAGTTTCCAACATGAAAACGCCTGTCAATTCCAGGTATTGATGAAGTTGCAAAGCAGTGAGAACTGCTGGCAAGAAAAGTAAATTGTTACAATACCTTCATAAAAATGTTTTCACTCATCCATTAGCGTTGAAAATACCTAGACAATATGATGCATTAATCTATCTTCTTGGTACATATCCAACAGAATGCAATCACAAATTTACCAAAAGACATGTATACAAATATTCAGAGCAGCATTGTTTGTAATAACTAAAGAGCAAATAGATGACATTCATATATAAATCAAGAGAAGAATGGATATTATACCTCAAATATCTGGAGAAAAAAGAGTAGAATGGATAACTAAATTACATGATACAATTAACAGAATAACAAAGATAAGGAAAATGAAGGAAATGCACCTATATACAACAGCATGGATAAATCTTACAAATGTAATGATGAGTGCATAAAAAGTAGATGCAAAGACCCATGATGTATGATTTTGTTATGTAATTTTTTTACAAGGCAAAGTTGATCTGTAGTGTTGGAGGATTCATTCTTATCTGGTAAATCATTTAATAATGGGAAGCAAGAAAGTGGTTACCCTAACCGTCAAGATACTGATTACATTTTGAGGAAGGTGGGAGTATACAACAATCAGGTTATTATAAAAGGGCCTTTTGGTGCCCGGTCGGTGTGGCTCACTGGTTGAACATCAATCTCTGAACCAGGAGGCTACGGTTTAATTCCCGGCCTAAGCACATGCTTGGGTTGTAGGCTCAATCCCCAGTGTAGGGCATGCAGGAGGCTAGCAGGTCAATTATTCTCTCGCATCATTGATGTTTCTATCTTTCCCTCTCCTGAAGGCGACATATATATATATAGTTGTTGTTGTTGCCTTCAGGAGAATATACTGTTTAATATATATATATATATATATATATATATATATATATATATATACACACACACATATATATATGTATATATATATGTATATATATATATATAGTATACTGTTTACTATATATACAGTTTAATATATATATATATATATACTGTTTAATATATATACAGTATATATTAAAAAGGGTATTTTTGGGTTCTTTAACTTATTTTATGACATGTTGGTATGCACTGTGTGGTGAAAATATTGAGCAAGGCAAGAGTAATACAAATCTTATAGAATATAATGATAGTGGTTTTCGGAAGTTGATTTTAGATGTATAGAAGGACGCAAAAGGGGAGATTTGCTCATTCATGTGATCTACCCGAAGTGGCCGCTTCTGCTTTCAATGTCCTGTGACCTCTACTTCCACGCACAGTCAGCAAAGAACTCAAATGGTCCATGTTGAGGTTATTAATTCCAGGGGGCAGTGTAATTTGGGAAGAGCAGATTTTAGAAGGAGAAGATATGGTTCTGATCACTAGTTTTCCACTAGTTAGCCAACACTAGTTGGTGATTGACACTTTATTAAAGACAAATGGATGCTTTTATTCTTTCTTCTTATGGGATCCCTGTGGCAAGGCTTCCAGTACTATGTTGAATAAGAGTGGTGAAAGCAGACATCCCTGTCTCATTCCTGTTCTTAGGGGAACACTTTTAGTTTTTGCCCATTGAGTATGATATTAGCTGAAGGTATGTCACATATGGCCTTTATTATGTTGAGGTATAATCCCTCTATTCCACTTGGCTGAACCTTTTTATGAAAAGTGGGTGCTGGATTTTGTCAAATACTTTTTCTGTGTGTATTGTTATGATTGTATGATTTTTATCTTTCATTCTATTTATGTGATGTATTACATTTATTGATTTGTGAATATTGTACCAGCCTTGCATGCCTGAAATAAATCCCACTTGGTCATGGTGAATAATATTTATAATATATTGCTGGATCCGATTTGATGGAATACTATGCAGCTGTAAAAAAGAAGAATTTCGTACCCTCTGAGACAGCATGGAGAGACCTGGAGAGTATTATGCTAAGCAAAATAAGTCAGTCAGAACCCTAGCCATTTGGCTCAGTGAATAGAATGTCAGCCTGGGGACTGAAGAGTCACAGGTTCGATTCCAGTCAAGGGCACATGCCTGGGTTGTGGGCTTGATCCCTCGTAGAGGCTGTGCAGGAAGCAGCCAATTAATGAGTCTCTCATAATTGATGTTTCTCTCTCACTCTCTCTCTCTCTCTCTCTCTCTCTCTCTCTCTCTCTCTCCTCCCCCCTCCCTTCCTCTCTGAAATCAATAAAGATATATAAAAATAAAAAAAAATAAGCCAGTCAGAGAAAGACAAGTATCACATAACCTCACTCATATGTGGAATCTAATGAACAAAATAAACTGATGAACAAAGTAGATCCAGAGACATAGAAGCATGGAGCAGACTGAAGAATCTCAGAGGGAAGTGGGGAGATGGGGACAGGAAGAGATGAACCAAAGAATTTATATGCATATATGCATAACCCATGGACACAGACAATAGTGCAGTGAATGCCTAGAGGTGGAGGGGGTCAGTAGGGGAAAAGAGGGACATCTGTAATAGAAAAAAAAGATAAATTTTTAAGAAAAGATAAATGGATCTTTCATTTATTTATAAAATGGAGATAAAATAACTTCCAGAGAAGCTGTAAGGAAAATGTGAGACAATCTAGTTGTAAAATAACAAGTGAAATAGATTGTGAACAATCTTTGACTCCAAAAATCTGTCCAAAAGATGAAGAAAAATTCAGTAATCTATTCATTACATTATTCTATAAATTTGGTAAGTGATTTCCTCTTGCCCAAGTCCTTCCCTGGAAACTGAAATCTTGTTCACAGATGTCTACCTATTAGAATTGTTTCCTAATTCTCACAGGCAGAAACAATAGCTCCCACATCATGTTTAGTGTCTAATCACTTCTCTAATACTGCCTTGTGTTTATTTTTACTTTAACTTGCACTATTCAGAATCTCAAGTTCATTGACCTTAAATTAGCAATACATATAAATATATTTGAAAATATTGAATAAAAGTATACCTATTGTCCCTGATCAGACATGAAAGATGTAATATTAACATAGATGGAAGTTTTATCTTTGTCCCTTTCCTCTATTTACCCAGATTGTATTTTATTTTCAATAGTTCAATCCTCCCAGAACCAAAGGATTTGGAGAACCAGATCAGTGTGAAGAAAAAATAAATAAAAAAAGGAAAGAATCCCTACTACCTTATGCTGAGATAGATGTATAATGTATCTTCTTCGAAGGCAAGAAAGACATTTTTGTTAACCGACCAAAGTGCAGAATTGGGAAATGTAAAATTCACACTTTTGATCTTTGATCTCCATTCTTTCATTGTCAGGTTCAAGTTTGGAGGTGGTTGAGAATTCTCATTGACTTACAAGCCAAAAACAGTTTTACAATAAGCCTGGAAGCAGAAGTTAAGAACAGGCTTGGGCATGCAAAAAAGGAGAGATCAGAAGTTATTGCATTCTATTATACATTCACTATTTATATCTATTTCCTTATTCTGCAGAGGAATTTTAACTTATTTCTTCTCTTACCTAGTGATGGATCTCTTCCATGCATAGTAATTGTAAAAAATAAATAAATAAAACCCATCTACATTTACATCTTTGTATATCAAATGTGGATGTATAATTTAATGAAGCTTTAAGGTTGTCTGGGTCTCATCCTATGTTTTAATTTTATTTAACAACAGTGATCTGTCACACAATTAGGCTGAACAAGGCCACCCAACAGTCACAATAATTAAAGCATGGTTTCAAATAAAACACAATAAATAAAGAGACAGATAATAAAAAGTGTATTACCATGTTAATAAATGGTTTTCTTGGTACAAATTGATATATTTTAAAAATTTATTTGCATAGTTTTATCTCTCCCAAAGCCCTCATAGAATATTTTAACTATATCATTTCTCACAAAGTATAATGATAACTCTAATTATTGTCACTTTTGTACCATAAACTTTGTACAATAAAATGTAAAAGTAATTTTGAAAAAGAAATGATACCTAATGGGAAACATTTCTGGCAAAAGCGGAAGTGCTGGCTTACTTCAAAGACACTGTATACAGAAGAGCATGATTATTTTACAGGTCTAGAAACCATATTGGCATCACACAAAGAGGCATTGACACTTTTCTAGTTAAATCCAACATCATTAAGTTAGTTGATAGCACTTAAATATTTCTCATTAATTACAAAACAGTCATGGGCCTTTTCATTATTGGAATGTGTTCACCCCCGTGCAGTTACCTTTTTTTCCTGATTTGGGAAAATAATTAAATATAAAAGCATTCCTTGGTATATTATAGTAAGAGAATAAGTAGATGGTTATTGAGTGGTGCTTCCTTTAGGACATGAAGAAGTTGACATGATATCTAGGATTCATTATAAAAACTTGCCAAGATCACTGTTTCCTTTCACCCAACACAATTTGCTACCTTCATTAATTATGCACTTATTTTCAGTGAATCACTACCTAATATAACAGTAAGATGTTCCTAGATAAGTAGCAATTGCTGATGTGTTTATATTTGTTCAATTTCACTTAGGGAACAAGCTTTTTTTTAAAAAAAAAAAAAAAACCTATTTCAAAGCTATCAAGGAATGTCTCAACATTATTGAGACATGTACTAGAACTGGATTTGTACTAGAACTGGATTTGAATGTCAGTCTAACACTCACCAGACATATAACCAGAGGCGCTCTGTCTTCTCATCACCAGGATAGATTTTATGGCACAAACTCTCATTACTATGTTGAAATTAAGTTAAATGAAGCAGCAGATATTATATTGTTTACTATTTTTATAGAAATAACATATAAAAAGATATGTTAAAAATAGAGAAACAAACCATCCATTACATAGGATCTTATTAAATAAGTTATGGTCCATCCATCCATTTAGTTCTGTAGCCATTACAAATATTTAAGGAAAAAAAAAAACGCTCTCTCTTTCTCTCTCTCTCTCTCTCTCTCTCTCTCTCTCTCTCTCTCTCTCTCTCTCTCTCTCTCTCTCTCTCTCTTTCTTACACACACATGCACACACACACAATGGATTGAGGCATATAATAAAAACATAATGTTTAGAAGAATCTTCTATAATGATATGAGTAGTTATCTTTAAAGATGCAATTTCAAGGGATTTTCAATGTTTTTGTTTGCTTTGAATATTATTTTATAAATGAGCGCACTGCATTTTGATGATCACAATGAAAGGCAAAGTTTTGATTATTTAGAGATGGAATAGAATGTTCTGCAATTAAAAGACAATTAGATAGTATGTAACCAGAAAAAAAAAAAGCAAAATGATAGACAAATTGTTGTCTTAAAACATAGGCACTAAACTGAAGAATTCCTCACAGCTCAGAGTGAACTGCATATGAAAATAGAAATGCATCCGGAGACTGCCCAGATATGGAAAATATCACCAATGAACAATTTTTTTAAAAAATGTATGAGGAGGAGAAGATATAGGGCAGGAAATCAAAGTGCTATTTCAATTTTCAAAGAAGAAACTACTTAGGGGGAAAACACAGTGCATAAATGTAATTTCTCATGTATACGGTGTAGCTCAGAATTCTGAAAAGGATTAGAAATAGAAACACGGAATGTTGTGTGAGAGGGAAATGAGATACGTTTAATACAGTAGAAAATAGCCAGTGCAGACTCTTTTCTGGACTTTGTTGGAGAGGGCAATTCAGAGATCGATGGAAGCATTCTGACAGAGGTCCTAATATAGTCAGGATCAAATTGACATAGAGAGACATGAAGTTTGGTTACAGAAGATGACTTCTCACACTCAAGAATCCATGTTTAGAAATTAGATGGAAAATTTAAGATGGGTTAACTTGAAGAGATACTTGAAAAACACATCTGAAGCTTAATTTGGTTGACCATGATATAGTATCATAGTGTGTTGTGTGAGATTTCAGACATTCACCCTGATTTTCTGAATATTTTCATGAGAAAACTGGTGCTCTTAAAGTTTTGCTTGGTCCTAATGATGTTGTCATAATCTGGACTCAATCCATATTCCCATTTACAACAGAATTATTTGGGGGACGGTAATCGCTAAATTGTACTGAGGAAATAGCAGGATTGGGTGGAAGAACAATGTAAACTATAAAGATCAAAGAGCATTTCCAGAGGAATGTGTAAACATAAAAATTGAATACAGCCCTAATTGGTTTGGCTCAGTGGATAGAGCGTGGGCTTGCGGACTGAAGGGTCCCAGGTTTGATTCCAGTCAAGGACAGGTACCTTGGTTGCGGGCACATCCCCAGTGGGGGGGTGTGCAGGAAGCAGCTGATTGACGTTTCTCTCTCATCGATGTTTCTAACTCTCTATCCCTCTCCCTTCCTCTCTGTAAAACATCAATAAAATGTATTTTAAAAAATTGAATACAGGTATGCCTTGGAGACACTGTGGACTCAGTTCCAGACCACGACAAGAAAGCTAGTGTCCCGCAATAAAGCGAGTGGTGATCTTATTGCTGATGGAGGGTGTTGCCTTCAATTTGTAAGAAACACAATACCTGTGAAGCATAATGCAAATTAAAATGCCTCTATGGTACTTGGAAATGAGGGGCAAGTATGAGTTTTATAGAATTTTTTAAGGAAGATGTGACAGAATGTAGTGAATATAAGAATTAAAGAGTGAAGAAAAAGCCGTCAATCCAGATATTTGAGCTAGAAGACCCTGATGAACTAGGCAGTAGTCAAAGCTAAATTGCCTAAAGCAATGACATATTATGGAAAACTAATCTACAGGATAGTTATTAAAACTAATTGAAGTTTCACTGTTTCTGAAAACAGATTTCTTTTCTAAAATGTTTATTTTCCATAAATATCCCCAACCATGCACATAATCAGAAAGATTTTGGGCTTCAAGGAACACATTTTCAAACATTCAATTTGTTTGTTTCTTGGAATTATTTGTAATATTCTGGGGGTGGGGGGAGGTTGAATGAAATTATAATTATGTCATTGGGCCTTTCATTCTAAAATGAAAAACAAAAACCAAATTGGGACTTTCCAGAAGGCATAAATCAATCTATGTCTATCTCTATGTCTATCTCTATGTCTATGTCTCTCTCTCTCTCTCTCTCTCTCTCTCTCTCTCTCTCTATCTCTCTCTATCTCTATCTCTATCTCTTTACCTCTACCTCAGTCTCTGTCTCTTCTTCCTTCCTCCCTCTACCTCTCTCGTTTCCTTTCCCTCACTCCCTTCTTTACCTCTTCACCCTCATTATACATACCCATTAGTATTGGGAATTTGGCAGAAAAGTAAATATATTGCACTGTAAGTAAATACTGGATTGACACGCTATAGTTAATTAATTTACAAAATATAAATTATTAAATTGAAATTTTTAGTATGTTGATGTGTTTACCCTATATTTTCCTCTTCATTAACTCTCAATTAATCCTTGCTCCTCTAAATGTCCCAGACATAAAAGTATCTGTTTTCTTTCATCTACTTTCATCTCTAGGGAAATCAGTGCTCTTGTTCTGGCTTCTAGAGGTCTTGCCCTTTGGTTCCGGGTAACCTCACGTCCATGATAAGCAGCCTCTGACAATGCATGATGCCTTCTCTAATCAACATTTCTCATGACAGGTCTTTCCTTTGAACTGGCTTTGTTGCATCCTTCACAGCTTCTCTTACAACTTTTATAACAGGCTTGCTTCTGTTTCTCCTTTCTCAAGCAAAGATTTATTTAATGAAGATGATAAATGTGCCTTCTTTGGTAGCAGAATCCGGGTACACATGTGAATGCATTGATGGAAGGTGCTGGCATTTAAATTTCAATGTGTAACTTACAAGTTTTACAATAAAAATCAGATGCCAAGAGGAAGCAAGGAAGTAATGAATAATCTATCAATTAAATATATGCAAATAAATATGCAAATCATTTAAAAATGTGTGTAACACATAAATATATTATTATGACCCAGAACATGTACCCATATTTGTTAAACTTTACATTTACTTCTGTTTATTCATTCTGAAATACTGTATTGGCTATATATTTTTACACTGAAAAAAAAATTGATAATACAAAAATCATCATATGAAAGTCTAAAAATAGAATGTATAGTGACTTCTGTAGGCCCAATAAAATTATCTATAAATTAATACAAAAATCTAGTAATAAGTAAATCAGAGGATTAAAAAATAAATGCAACAAGATTCAGTTCTCTAATCAGCAGAAAGCCAGAAAAGGTAATATTTTGACATGTAAAACAATTACTTTCTATTTAAGAGGTAGTGATTAACTATAACTTGATATATAAAATATTAAGTTTTATTCCAGAATTCACTAAATATTCATAAATTTTCAATTTTTAAACAAAATTTTTATTAGAAGAAAATATGTGACAGTGCATATCTCATCTTAATCATTAATTAAAATTGAGCTGGTTGACACAAGGGAAAATCCCTCCTTTCATTTGACAATAATTATTTATCCAATTGTTTGTAGATAGAGAGTTGAAGCAAAACTTTTGAGAATATTATATACCTATATCATATAGCTCATTGTTTTTAAGCCTCTTGCTCAAAGACAAAATAATGAACTTGGGGAATATTTTACTAAAATATAGAAATTGTACCTTTTTGAATATTAATTCTGCTAGAGATCATATCACTATGCCATTACCTACCTTGTGGTAGAGAGAGTACAGGTACAGATTTCCTCTTCTCTGTCCAAGTCCCAAATGACTCATTTTGTCCAATGCTCTGTGGGCAGAGATGTCATGTGTCTATTCTGTGTAAAAGCATTAATGAGTCTGTATGATGCCTCCAGACTATGTTCAGGGTATAGCAGCTAGCAGGGTGCATATCCCACATGGTGAAGTCACTAGATATTGGAATTTCTGTCAGCCTGAATCTCTGAGTGACACTGTAGAGCAAAGAACCCCTAGAATACATAGATACAATTTTGCTATGTTAAGACATTGAGATTCAGGGATTGTTATCTCCACAAAGTCTAGCCTAATAAATATTTACTTCAGTATTATTACTTTCTATATACTGTGTGTCAATACTTTTATTTATTACCCTGTGCTAACATTTGCCTGGGATATGTTGCCCATCATATATATATATATATACATATATATATATATATATATATATAGCCTGTCTTATCTAATTATTTGCCTTTATTTTTCTTTTCAATTATTTAACTGTCAAAATAATACTCCTACTTTTACCCCCCTATCCTGCCTACTTAAAAAACTGAAATTGAGTCATAAAAATGTCTGTACCAAGAAAGCTTCTTAATCCAAAACAGGCATCAAGTTGCATGGAAGCAGAGCGGTCATTCGCTGAAGTTCCTGTGGTTAAGCTGGGTCCTTTGTGGGCCAGACGCCCAGCACAGCAGACGCCTCCCCTGCAGTAGCTGAGAGGAGGAAGGACGGGTCCACGTGACTTCTTGGAGAGTTTCTTATGTAGAATGCTGTGCAAACCACTTTTGTTTAAACCACTTAAATGTTTGTCATATGGAACGTTTTATGTTTGAAACGAATATTCTTAATTCCCAGCATTTTGAATAAAATGAACACATTTTCTAAAACATGGGGTTCACAGAGACAAACATTTCACAGGACAGATGTGAATATCCTCAAACTTGTGAACGATGTTCAACTCACCAAAAATGAAATAAATACACGTTAAAAGAGCAGGGAAATACATATCTGACTCTTATTGGCAAACACTGAAAAGAGTGACAGAAAAAGTTGGCATGATGTGAGGAAACTCACTCTTTAAAAATGGCTTTTTGGAATAAAGAGCGATGCAAATCTTCCCTCAGATGATGCCAAAATACAGCAAATATCTTCCAGAAAGTTCCAATTATAGTAATGGAAATAAAATGGAAGCAGCTATAGATTCCAAAACAGGGAGTTAAAAAAAAATTAAGAGGAATTCATATTGGATTCCAAGGAAATCGACTTATTGGTGGATTAGGAATAAATTTACAAACAGGAAAATGTGTTCATTTATTCTTCTACTACTTGTCCTATAATTGTGTCACAGACATTCAAGTTCCCAAGGATGTTCACCCCAATGGTGAACAGACATTTTCAAACTTACAGCATAAATGCAGGTAGTGATGAGGGTAATGAAAATTGAACTCTGAATGAGGTTGCAGAGAATCATGGTGAGGCTAGCCAGGGGGGTGTTTAGAGTGGGCAGTGAGGTGAGGCTGGCAAGGTACCATCTAACCTGAGATGTAAAAGACAAAAAGGAACTTGATCTAGTTGAAGAAAAAGCCATCTACACAAACTTCTACAAAGGAAACGGGCTCGGTGTTCCAAGTACAGAAAGAAAGCTGGGGTTTGAGTGTAGTCAGTTATGGGAAGGGTGCTAAGAAACCAGCTCAGAGTGAGATGGCCAAAGCACTAGGTGCTTGCAGACCACACTCAGAAGAATGAACTTTATGTCAAGTGATATGATTAAGTGGCAGAGGACTTTTACTGAGGGACGTTATCTAGATTTGCTGACATTTTTATTATTTTTAAATTTGTCTTTATTGTTAAAAGTATTACAGATGTCCCCTTTGTGTGTGTGTCTCCCTTTCCCCCCATTGACCTCCTCCACTCTGCACCCACCCCTCCCAGGCCTTCACCATACTATTGTCTGTGTCCATGGGCTATGCATTATGCATATAAATTCCCTGGTTAATCTCTCCCCACCCATCCCTGCCTTCCTTCTGAAATTCGTCAGTCTGTTCCATGCTTCTATGTCTCTGGATCTATTTTGTTCATCAGTTTATTTTTTTCCCTTAGATTCCACATATGGTGAGATCATGTGATACTTATCTTTCTCTGACTGGCTTATTTCACTTAGCACAATATTCTCCAGGTCCCTCCATGCTGTCTCAAAGGGACATTTTTAAGGGCAGTAATCTATATTTGTTAACATTTTTGAAATTATTCTGCCCAATAAGTGGAAAATAGACTGCAAAGGAAGCAAAAGACAGCAGTACAACCAGTAAAATGAATTAAGGAAAAAATGAAAGTGATTTGAGCCACTGCATAAAGGGAGAGAAGTGAAGTGACTCAATCCATAAGTGGTTGCCAAAATCTCAGATATGGGATGCGATGGAAGGAAGAACTCTGCAGGTTTGGGACAGGGCTGCTGTGTGGTTTTATGTGTTGTAATGGGGAACACTAGAAGAATACATTATAGTCTGTGGAGGGGAGGAATCATGAGTTCTGTCTTGGTCTTTCTAAATATAGGGTGGAATTGTGAAGTAGGCTATTACATCTATAAATTTGGGTCTCGGTGGATGAGTCAGAGGTACATTTGGGAGCCCTCTGCACAGAAATGGTTTTATCAGTCAAAATAATAGATGAGAACACTAAAGGAAACAGTGTAGACAGAGAAAAGCAGGGACATCTTTTGGAAGTCTCTTAATTAAGTTCGTACTTTTAAATCTAAGCCCCTTAACATTCACCATTAAATCAATCATGCTTTTCCTCTTTGCAAAAAAATATAAAATCAAAACTGTGTTTTTTTATTCAATAAGTTATAGAAATTCCTGCATTGCCACATTTCCTATAATGACTTGTTCACTAGTATCGTTGTTCTCTCTTTTTAATTGGTAATTTAAAAGTGAACACTTACTCTGTCTACTTTCCATTAGAGCAGAAGAAATCTAATAGAATTATATTCAGGTTTTTATTTTTCAAGCTCTATGAAGCATAAAGCTAAGTTGTTTCTAAGACTAAACTGACTAAACTATGGATGCCTACACTCTCTATGTATAAAAATAACACTATTCTTGATTTTTTTTTAATTGGATGGTAGCACTCATTTGGATGCCAAGAGAATTTGAATTTTTATAGTCTGAAGGAACATGATCAGTGGTCCTTCTTTAGAATTTTCATGAGTTCTAGTGACTACTTTCCTTATCAGAATCCAGACAGGAAAAGCACCGATGTCTGTTGAGAAATAACTGCCTTACTTTTCTGAGGGGGAATATAAAACCAATATTTAGAAAAGTATGTGGAGGGTTGCAGTGCCTTAAACCTGAGCTTGTCTTACTAAGTGTGTCTCCCCTCACATATCATCAATTCACTCTCTGCCTCTCCAGAAAACAGACTTTACGTTTTCTTCTGCAGTCTGATTGAATCATTAGGATGTCATAAAATTCTCTAGAAAAACCTTGTATCATTCAAAACTTACATATGTGAGTGTACCACCAAGGCAGAATAAATATGAGCTGACACCACAAAGTCAGAAACGGCTTAATGTGTTCAATTGTAATTTGTGTTTTGGAGGTTTTTGTTTGTTTTGTATTTGACCTCTTTTCTTAGACCCCTTGTCTTTTATGCTTGAAGTTTCTTAAAGAAGAAAAACAAAGTGGCTACATTGAGGGGCTGACCTGGGGGCAAGTGGCTTCATCTTTTTATTTCACCTTTCTCTAAAATGGAGAAAATAAACGAAGTAAATTACAGAAGGTAAAATAAACAAAAGTATTACATGGAAATTGCATCTTTTGATGTTCTGTGGCCATAAAATGAAGCCATTTTTCTACATTTTTACTGAACTTGTCAACATGAAGATGAGCTTTATTTTCAGAAAGCCATGGTATCCTTACATGTGGAACGCTGAGAACATAAACTATATATCCTTTTTGTTATGTTCCAAGGACTTGAATCCTGTGTTTAATTCCATTTAGGCAGCACATGGAGCTGCAAGCATTATGACAATTGCCACTGGAACTAACATCAAAAGAAACAACAGAAAAATCACTGATTATCTGGTCCATCCAGAAAATTCTAAAATCATTTTGTGTACTCAAACATATTACATATCAACATTAATAACTACACATCCTTGGCAGTGATTTAAAAGTCAGACAGATCCATGTTATTTCAGAATACAAGTGTACTTTGTTATTATTTTTAATAGACACCAAGACATTCTGTCATCCTTATAAATAAGCTTAGTCTTTCTTCCTTAAAGAAGATGCTGCTGAATGAAGCCAGCCACCCCACCGCTTTTCAAAGTTAGATAAAATGAATGATGAAGAACATAAAGAGCCAAGTGAATCTCAAGGGTGCTGCGTCTCTTTTATCAAATATGCCCTCTGCGGTGTCTGGATATGATTTAGTATTTCCCTTCCGACCCACTGCCTGGTGGGGGCGGGGGGATGGACTATTCAGGGCAGTCTGAATTGCTGGCTAAGTGTCCTACTACAAGTTCACGGTCAGCACACTTACCAGTACAGGCCCCTGGCATTCAGTGGGGATAAAGGCAATTTTAGAGGTTGCTCCTTGAAAGTTCTGAATACATGTCCTTAAAGGAACTATTCCCCCGTGGCCGCAGAAGGATCTGCTTGCTCATCGTACCTTTCTCATTCATTGAGAAGAAGCAGCTGGAGATGGAGACTTAGACTTATTCTAAAGACTATGAGATTGCTTAGCAACTTTCAGTTTTATCCAGATTGTAATGCCTTATGGGATCTCCATAATTATAAGTGGCCAGGCCATCTCCAAAAGACCTCTTAGAGTGTTACAGTTACCAAAACTCACACCCAGAAAACAGCTAATAATGTGTGGTTCTGTTATTCTCATGATCTGTTTAACCCTGAAACTTCAAAAGTCTCTCTTGTCAGAGGATAAATATATATTCCCTCCGGATATGCACTAGCAAGTCATAGCATTAAGATAATTAAGCTCTACTGTTTAAAAAAAAAATTAGAAATGATGCTACCAGTGCAAGTGAATTCTAACTGGTTTCTGATAGAGCCTTGTGTGCAAGGCACAGGGCAGATCTCAATCTTTCTGGGATTGTCCATTATTACCTGGGTTTTAATAGGCCTTCTACTTATTGATTTCTCTACCTAGGTAATCATTCTTGAATTGATACATAATGCTGCTTGTGCTGAATAATTGATCCACGGAGATTTACTGGGAAAGCGTACGCTGGGGGTGTGACAGAAAGAGAGTGGGCAGTACAGAAATAAATGTAGTCAGGACAGGCCAGTGCTGTCAGGATACAAATATCATATGACTGACTGCTCTAACTTCTCTAGGTCTACAGAAAGGCAAGGGGGATTAGAAAAGACAGTAGAAAATAAAACAGCTTGTTGAATGTGGCTTCCTTTGATGTCTTTATTGGAGTAGAGGGTGAAAGAAAATGCCATGGTTTCTGTTATATTTTTATTCACTGAAGTCAACTGCAATAACTGATTCCATTGAAGGTTTATAGTAAAATGTTGTTCCATAACTGTAAACTTATTGTATTACTATTACAAGGCTACTCAGAAAGCATGCATATTTGTAATTAGTTGCCATCATTTTGAATGTAGGATTAGTGAGTAGAAATGGCAATGCCAGCACGGTTAGTGTTGAACTGCACAGCAAACAGCCACGGTGCCCAAAGAATGTGATGTGTGTAGGGTGTGTTGGTTTTGTTTTCAACTATTCACACTAAGGTATATCCAGATTTGCCATATTTGTGGTTGTGTGAATAAAGGTATAATTTAACTTCATTACACTCACACACATACCTTGATAACTTTAACAGAGAAAAAGAGAAAAATAGGTTTACATTATATTAAAACATAATTTCAATACCATTATGCAATTTTCAAAACTGTTCTTCTATGTAATGATATAATTAATCAAAATTACTTGTATTAAAGATGGGAACAAGTTAGAAAATGTTTCTAATGTTATTTCATATCTAGAGAAATCAATTCTAAATTTTAATTCAATTTTTATCAGGATTATCAAGTTTCCAGAACTTTTCACCAGAGTGACATGCCTGGTTGTAAGCCTGTTGTGGATAGCAGACAGGCTGTACATTAAAACCACAAATAAGTGCATATATTTTAGAGCCTTTCATTGCCAAAACAAGAACTTGGTCCCAGGGTCTGATAGGATGGGCAGGGAAGTGATGGAGCTTCCTGTGTGCCTTTGATAGTTAACTTTATTTATTGTACTTGTTTTTTTGGTTTTCCTCTAGGCACCATATTCTAATTTTACTACCTAACTACCCCCCATTACTTCACTGTTCACAGACAGATCTTCTAAGCAGAGCACAGAAAAGTACACAGCTCATCTGTTTAGCACAGCCAATGCCATAAACATGGATCATTTGCCATTCATCCAAACAGCACACATTTCTGATAAGATGTTGTTTCTTTCATACATCTATGGCTACTGCTATTAATTTTTACCTATCCTATCTAATAAAAGAGTAATATGCAAATTGACCATCACTCCAACACAAGTTGGCTGCCCCCATGTGGTCAAAGATGGCTTCCTCCATGTGGACACAAGATGGCCACCACAAGATGGCCAGCAGGGGAGGGCAGTTGGGAGGGATCAGGCCTGCAAGGGAGGGCAGTTGGGGGCAATCAAGCCTGCAGGGAAGGGCAGTTAGGGGTGACCAGGCCGGCAGAGGAGGGAAGTTGGGGGCAACCAGGGCTACAGGGAAGGGCAGTTGGGGGGGACCAGGCCTGCAGGGGAGAGCAGTTGGGGGGGACCAGGCCTACAGGGGAGGGCAGTTAGGGGTGACAAGGCCTGCAGGGAAGGGCAGTTAGGGGTGAACAGGCCTGTAGGGGAGGGCAGTTAGGGGCAATCAGGATGGCAGGAGAGCAGTTAGGCATCAATCAGGCTGGCAGGGGAGTGGTTAGGGGGTGATCAGGCTGGCAGGCAGAAGCAGTTAGGGGCAATCAGGAAGGCAGGCAGGCGAGCAGTTAGGAGCCAGCAGTCCTGGATTGTGAGAGGAATGTCCGACTGCCCACTTAGGCCCGATCGGGCTAAATGGGCAGTCGGACATCCCTCAAGGGGTCCCAGATTGGAGAGGGTGCAGGCTGGGCTGATGGACACACACCCCTGTGCACAAATTTCATGCACCGGGCCTCTAGTGCATTTATATTTAGGAAACAAGCTCTGTGAAACAAACCTTTTTCAAACTTAATATTAATTGCTGAAAATTAATTTTATTTAATAATATTGAAAAGTTAATAATTAATTTAGGACATGATAGCCAAGGCCTATAATCAGTTCTGTGGAGGACAACTATAATTTAATATCCAAAAATCAGCCAGATGTGATATTCAAACATAAATCACATTGACTTTCCTCTCCTTAAAGCCCTCTATTGGATTTTCTTTGCATTTGACATAAAATACGCAAAGTAAACTCCATAAATCAGACTCCAGGAGCCAATAAATCTGGACCCTGACTACCTTGTGGAGGACCATTTTCCTGTAGCTCTCGAGGACCCAGCCCATTTACCTTATTTCTAGGCCCCTCATTGGGCATTTATATCAGCTTTGCCTTAACCAGAAATGACCTGCCTACAGAACTTTGCAAGATGATCTCCACTTGTCAGAAAAGTTTCAACTTAAATGGCACTTCCATAGCAAGTTGCAAATAACTCTCTATTGTATTACTACTTTATGGAATTTTATGTATCAGTGTCAAAGTACCCATTTTGCTTATTTGTTATGTTTTTATTTTCTTTATCCCAGCATTTAGCTATTGTGGTAGGCAGAATAATAGCCCTCTAAAATGTCCACAGTCAAAACTGTGACTGTCTTACCAAACATGGCTAAAAGACCCTCCAGATGTAATTTGGGCCCTGAGATGGGGAGATTATTCTGGATTGCCCAGGTAGGCTTAATTTAATCTTGAGGATCTTTAAAAGCAGAGAATCTTTCTGAGGCAGTAGTCAGTCACAGGGAGACGTGACTACAAAAGAAAGGCACAGAAGAATGGAACTTGCTGGCTGTTTTGATGGAGAAAAAAACAAACCATAAGCCAAGAAATGCAAGGGGCTTCTAGAAGATGGAAATGCTAGGAAACAGACTCTGCCTATGAGAAGGCTAACCCCTATTTTGTAAAACTACTGTTTGGAATTCTCTGCTGTTTTTTTTTTTTTGTTTGTTTGTTTTAAGACAGCCTCTTATTCTAAAAAAATAACTTTGTTTTCTAGCCTGCTTTAGCCTGCTTGAATAATGAGGAAGATAAACTTAGCTGTCTGACCTTTAGACCAGAGACTAGATATCCCCATACTCTCAATGCCATGCCAGGTGCATTTTTAATTGGATAGAACTGTATTGTTTTCAAGGCCAGCAGCAGATAACCACTAAGTGCACATAGGGCTGGCTCTTTAATAAAAAGGGAAGTTCTGTTTGTAGCCTTGCTTGAATTTGAATTAATTTTCTCTAAGCCCACCGGTGAATAAAGTGTGACTCCAAACTCTCCGACATTGTTTGATTATTCCAGTTCTCTGTAACACCTAGACCCATCAGAAAGACATGCCGTCTTGCCAACACCTGGATTTCAGCATCACCAGGGCCAGATTGGACTCATGATCTACAGAATTGTAAGGTGTTATATTTGTGTTAAGAAACCAAAATTGTGGTAATTTCTTATGACAGCAATAGATAATTAATACAATTATAAAACCCTTAAGATCAGAAACCTCATCCATTTCACTCTATGGCTGGAACTGAGAAGTATGCTCAATAAATAGTTGTTAAATATCTAAATGTATGTAGAGATTAACCAGAAATAAACTCATCCATAAAGGTATAAAATTGATAACATTCATTTTCTATACAGTTAACTAATATTTTATTAGGAAATTTATATTCCTCATTTTTTCCTAGCTATCATAGATTATATGAAAATAATATAATCCTATATAATGAAAGGGTAATATACAAATTGACCCTGATAGTGAAACGACTGGGAACAACCGGTTGCTATGATGCACACTGACCACCAGGGGGCAGACACTCAACTCAGGAGCTGCCTCCTGGTGGCCAGTGCACTCCCACAGGGGGAGCTCTGCTCAGCCACAAGCCGGGCTGATGGCTGAGAGCACAGCAGCAGTGGAGGGAGCCTCTCCTGCTTCCTCGGCAGTGCTATGGATGTCTGACTGCCAGCTTAGGCCCGATCCCCTGAGGAGCGGTCCTAAGCTGGCAGGTGGACATCCCCCGAGAGGTCCAGACTGGGACTGTGAGAGGGCGCAAGCTGGGCTGAGGGACCCCCCCCTGAGTGCACAAATTTTCATGCACTGGGCCTCTAGTTAATAATATAATCCATATTCTAAAAAAAGTAAATTATTGCTAAAAGTAGCCCCTCTTAGTGCACTGAATGACTAATAAAGACTCCCCACCCCAAGAAAAAACATTTGCAAAACAATAAAGAATAGTGTAATAAACACCATATACCCATCTCTCAGCCTCAACAATTATCACTCATAATCAATTTTGTTTCATCTCATTCCTGTCTCCCTACTTTCATATTACTTGAAAGAACTCATATAATTTCAAGAGCAAATATTCAGGTTGTACCTTTAAAATGTAAGAACTCTAAACACTTTAATGAACATTTTTCAAAGCTAAAAATTGATTTTGCATTCCTTGGTTCTGAGTTGGGACACTCTTGCGATTTGACTTGGTCAGTGAGGTGTTAGTGGATGGGATGCACAGAAGTGTGAACAAACTTTTGCATGTTTTCTTTCATTTATTCTTTCCCTCTGCCACTGTTGTGCGAACATGCCCAGAGCGGCTCACTGAAGGACAGACAAGCAGAATGGAGCCAGTCATCCTAGGCATCCAAGCTAAAACCACCCTAACTGGACTGCTAGCCAGCTGCCCTGAGACCTGTGAGGTAGCCAAACCCAGCTGGCATTGCTCTTCTACAGCCTCATGAGCAAAGTAAGTGCTTATGGTTTTAATCACCGAGATTTGAGGTCAGGTAACATTATGATAGTAGTAGGTAAATGACACAGGGCTTTATCTCATAAATTAGTGATATGGTTGCAGATATCTGCAAACTCATTCCTCTTTGGGAGAAGAATCAAGATTTGGATAAATCCAAATCTTATGAAAGTTGGAGAGCCTCATTTAAAAGTGAAAAACCAGGTACAAAAGTGAATATGTTTTTAGAATGAGAAAGTAATTAACAAAAGCCTTGCAAATCTAAGTAACTTTCCTCTGCGATTTGTTTAGCCTTTCTACCAGAAATGGTTGCTTAGAAATACATCCTAATTGCAGTGTGGCTTCCCCGTCCACCTAGCACGTCAGGACTCAAGCACTCACACAGGAGCCGTGTGCATAGACAACCTTTAGTCCCATAGTAACTCTGCCTCCTGCATCACTTTATATTATTTATCTAAGGAGAAAGTTAAGGGAAGCACAATTAAAGTAACATGCTGTTGTAACAATTGCTTTTCTGGTGCTTTCTTTCCACGGTGATTTTGAGTAATAGCAAATAGGCAAAATTCCTGGGTATGGTTAGAACTGTCAGGCTCTTCATGGAAGCTATGTTGTTCATATTTTAGAAGGGATGCAGAATACCAAGTGAAGTGAAGAGAGTTGCTTTTGTCATTCCATTTGTCTTGCTTTTTTTTAAAAAAAAATATCTTTATTGGTGAGAGTATTACGGATTTTCCCCTTTTCTTCCCCCTTGCCTCCCACCACCTGATTCCTGCCCCACCCCAGGCCTTCACCACCCTATTGTCTGTGCCCATGGGTTATTCATATCCTATCTAATAAAGAGGGATATGCTAATTGACCCTCACATCATCACAAAGATGGCAGCACCCACAGCCAATAAGAAGGCAATATGCTAATTGATTATCCCACCCTCAAAGATGGTGGCACCCACAACCAATAAGGAGGGAATACGCTAATTGACTGCCCCTCCCTCAAAGATAGCGGTGCCCACAGCCACAAGTTGGTGGCTGCCCAGCCTTGGATGGTGGCTGCCCAGCCATCCAGGGCTGGCCCAGGCTCAGGTAACCAGGGCCAGCCGAGGCTTGCACTGCCAGCAATTGCAGCAGCAGAGGTGTGATGGGGCGTCACCTTCCCCTGATTGCTGGGTTGCCTCCCGCCCCTGAGGGCTCCCGGACTTTGAGAGGGGACAGGCCAGGCTGAGGGACCTCCCCCCTCCAGTGCATGAATTTTCATGCACTGGGCCTCTAGAATGCATATAAGTTCTTTGGTTCATCTCTTACCACCCTTCCTTCCCCCTCTTCCCTCTGAGATTGCTTTTCATATTCTCCCAAACCTCAGAATTGTATTAATTTTGCTTATTTGATGATAAACTCTATTACACTGTGAAGTTCAGCTATGATACTATGAGAGCCCTGTCAGCACCACTGAAAAATCTTATTGGCCTCAACAGAGTGCTAACTACTTATGACATTTATGTAAAAAGGCAATGGTGCCCATGAAAAAAAATCCAATGTATTATTATTATTTTTTTTTTTTACTGATTGCCTCCCTAATCTCAATTGCATTAGAATGAGGTATTCAAAATACAGAAAACACTTCCTTGCTGAAAATGACAAAATCATTAGCTTGATTTGCATCAGTATATGGGAGTACAAAGCTGAGCCCTTATTGATGAGAATATCAGAGATTTGAAGAGTGATTACTTACATTTCTTACCTCTACATCTTTGATGTAGCAGCATCTGAACTTTTCTTTAAACATTTTGCTATGGTATTAAAATATGATACAAAAAAAAAACCCTTGATTAAGTGAAAGGAATTTTGTGTAGTCTTTATTATACCTTCCTTTGATTTTTAATCTTTATTTTTCTTTGCACATAGTAAAGCAGATATTTCTTATTAAAATGAATAAATTTCAGAAATAGAAAACAGAGAATGTAAAAGTGCCCAATATTTCAACTTTCACACCATTCTGTTAACACCTAGAAATGTGCTAAATTTATTAGTGTGTTGAAAACTTTAATGATCCTTACCTTTTCTCAGCACGTGTTTAGTAAGGAGAAGGCTAAAAGACTAATTCCAATGTAACCCTGATATTTGGCGGGGGGGGGGGGGGGGGGTGGGGGGGGGTGGGGCGTGGCTAGCAATCTGAATCTGTGCCAGCAATCTAATGTGCATCCTTGATAACCTATAATTAAGTCATTGGCCCTTTTTCCACAAACTGGTCTTGCAAGACCTGCTACCTAAATGCTCACATTTCACAGAGGCCATAAACCATGACACAGCCCCCAGGGAGGGGTAGGGTTATCAGCGCTGTCGCCAGGCCAGGCCCTTAGGTATTGTCTCAAAATACCTAATACCTGGGGCTTTTTGCAAAGCCTGTGAAAGGTCTGGAAATATAACCCATATTTGGGGGACAAAGACACCAAAAGGGTATAAAGGGGAAGCTTGCACCATATTGGTTTGCTCACATTTTGGAGGTGACTCCTCTGAGACTTCCAGCATAATAAAGCTGTGTAACCCCATATCTTCTACAACAGTAAGATAGGCAACAGAACTACTCCTAAAATTCTCTTGTAAATTTAAAAAAAAGTAGATTAAAATGAGTTATCTAATTTGTATCTCAGATGCTTTGTGTTTATTAAAAAAGTGATTTACATATTTAATGTGACTTTCCCAGTAAAACGGATTGACAATCAATTACAGTCAACATTACAAGGGTCATTTAGGACCCAGCTGGTGTGGCTCTGGTTTGATTCCTGACTCTAGACTCCATCCCTGGTAGGGTGCCTACAGGAGGCAGCAAATGATGTTTCTATCAATCCCTCTTCCTCTCTCTCTAAAATCAGTAAGAATGTGTTTTTTAAAGAGTCATTTAGGTTATCCTGGTTCAACTTATTTTTGTGTGTTTATAATTCTGAGTATATCTTCTCTTATCTTGTAACCTATGTATACACCTCACTCTTATTACCATCAAAGAGTCTAACAGTAAATATGGGGTAATTTGTGTTGTAGTTAACAACTACAACTCTGGGTGGATTTAAGTAAAAATGGTCAATTTCTCTTTCACACTACCTGTCCAGCTTGTTTCAGGGGCATTGTTTCTTGCAGCCACTCAGGGAGCTATGGTGATGGTAACAAAAAGAGAGAAGGTGGTCAGACTGGTGTTGCTCAGTGGTTTGAGCTCAGACTGCACACCAAAGGGTCATTGGTTCAATTCCCAGTCAAGGACATGTATTTTGGTTTCAGATTTGATCTCCACCGACCCTGGTCTGGGTGCGTGCTGGAGGCAACCAACTGATGTGTCTCTCTCACATCGATGTTTCTCTCTCTCTGTCTCCCTAGTTCCCTAGCTTCCACTCTCTAAAAAATCAAAGGAAAAAATATTCTCAGGTGAGAATTAACAAAAAAAAAAAAAAGGAAGATGATACCAAGTTGAAAAATGTCAGATGTTTTATGTATAAAAGTTAAGTGTTCAACCCAATCTAACCTGTTCAGTCCTTTCTAGTGGAATTCTAGTCTCCTTGTCATAACTGAATTACACTTCACTTGGTCTCCTGAGTATCTAAAGGTTGAGAAAATCGATAATGGGGTGGTGGAATAAAGACAGCAAATTTCTGCGTAAAGACACATGAGTCAATCTAGATTGTTTAAAAAAGAATAATGACAACCACTCTCTCATATGCTATTTTTACTTCATCATAGTTTGCCAACTATTTTTTTTTAAGGTTATGGGCTTTGGTAATCTGATCAATCTAGCTCCTAATAGTGTGAATGCTTTAGGCTATATATATAGGCTTAATATCTGATATATATATATCAGATATTAAGGTCAGGACCCTGAAAGAGATGAGGTTATTCACCCTTGTTCCGGGCCAATTCCCATTTAGATAAGTGCACTGTGCTGCAGAGTAAATTCTTCCAGTAATTTCATTTTGAAAAATAAAATTAGACAGCAGATCCTGGCACCCTTTTCCAAAACTGTACTTTAGTTCTCTAAGTGTTATGTTCAACAGCTGTTATGTTCCACCCCTTAAGTGGTTATTTCCAATTTTCCTAAATAATACATTTTTGTAAAAATAATACATCTCATTTATATAGAGCTCTCTATTTCATGATGTCAATGTTATTTTCATTCAATCCACATGAACACTGTCAGTATGAGAGCGAGGATAATTTCACAGATAATGAAGCAGATGCCTAGAACTGAGAAAGTAAAGGGCACATGGTGAGTTATGGCTCTACTTCTTTTACAATCTTCTGAAACTTCTTTAGGATGCTTGCATTTGCTCACAATGCTTTGCTTTATTAGGTCTCTATGTAAAATGATAAAGGAGTCACCTATATCACATATAAAGATGAAATGAGAAATACCGAATGCATGAAAAATAAAAGCAAATATGTGCAAACGTCTTAGAATATTAACTTGTATTCTAACATGCCCACTATCCATGGATAGTTTGGAAATTCTAAAAGATGTAAGTGACATGCTTTTTAACTTAGTGATACCAAGTAAAATCCACTTGCTACTGCCCAGGAAACCATGGCCACTGCATTTCTGTGCCGGTCAGGCACACTAATGGGTTGGGGGGCAAGGCTGCTGTAACAATAGAGTATGTGCCCTAAATGTAATGTTCTCTTTCCCTCTATCCCATGAAACTTCCTCATGGCAACATTTCCAAATGTTAGCAAGACCAATGTCCACTTTATCAAATAGGAAAATGAGTACAGTAGGCATTTCTTCTTCCCTAATAAAGTTAGTGCAATTTTGCTCTATCCCTTTCCAATATTCATACCTTTAAGAGTTTTTCTTTGACTATTTCATTGGCGAATACTTCCAAAAACATATTAAATAATAGAAAAACAGGTCACTTTTCTTGAAATTATGGCCAAGCATCTAATAATTTCTATTAAGTAAGATGTGAGCTATCATTTATATTTTATCACATAAAAATCTATTTTATTGCATAGTATTACTTAAACAATAGGTTTTGAACATTTTTGTCAAATTTATTCTAAGATTCTAGTAAGATACACATGATTTTTTCTATAATATCAATTACCATTAAACATATTAATGGATTTACTTATAATTAATTACCATAGCATTTCTAGAATAAACCCCAGTTGGTCATAGTGTGTAACAATTTTAATACACTGTTGGATTCTCTTTGATTAAATGGTAAATCAGATTTTTTGCTTTGTTCTTCATAACTGAGGTTGGTCAACAGTTTTCTTTCTTGTGTTTTTCAGGTTTGGGTATAATTCTTACACCTGCTATATAAATTTACACTAGTTTTAATTTTTAATGCTATCAAATAATTTAAGTAGCATTTAAATTTAAAAATATCTTTAAAAGTGTTTGAGAATCGTCATGGCTATTCAGGCCTGGTGCTTCTGTGTAGGAGAGTTCTTTGCCATATTTTTCTATTTCTTCTATGAAATTATTCTGTTTGAATTTTCTGTCTCTACTAAATATATCACAGTTTGGATATATTTTCCTTTCCTAGAAAGTTATGCATTTAACCTAGATTTTCAAATGTATTTTTGTACAATTGTACACAGAAGTATAATGTTATTTTTGTAACATCCTCTCTTTTGATGGCTATTCCTCATTTTCATGACTTTGAATAGATCTATTTCTCTCCTTTGTATAATAGGTTCATTATTTGATTATTTTACCATTTAAAAAAAATTGTTCAGCTAATTGGTTTGTTAATTCTACGTTTTTGTCAATAATATCATTAAATTCTGTTTTTATAACTGTTATGTTTCTTCCATCTATTTTTTGGTCCAAGTTCATGGTATTTGGTATTAATTCCTTTATTTTTAAATTTTTTTATTGCATAAGTATTTTCTTTGATTTTGATAGTAGATTCTACTTTTATTGCATTATTTTGGAGAATGTTTGCATAATCTCTATATTTTGTAATTTACAGATATTTTCTTTATGGATAAATATATTGCCAGTATATGCAAATGTCCCATGTGCTGACTGTTGGGGTGTGCAGTTCACTACATAGCTCTAAGATCTACCCTACTGATTGTTTTCACTGCCTCTTGCATTTCTAATATTATCTCATTTCTGAATCTGTCTTGAACTGAAAGATATGTGCTAAGAGTTCTTCTGATTCTTTTTGCATCATATCACAATCCTTTTTTTTTAAAATCAGGTGCCTATACATTTATATAAGGAATTCTAGCACCAAGAATTAACCAATCAGGTGCAACCTTATTATGCAATGTGACCAATAAGATACAACTATATTATTTTTTTACTTTATTTATTTATTTATCTTAATTTCTTTATTGATTAAGGTATTACATATGTGAAGATGCAACTATATTATATGTCCTATATACTTATGGTTCAAGGCAGTCTATTCACACAGAATGGCTATTGTTGTGTTGGATGTTGTCACTTTTTTTTAAAGTTTAACAATCTAAGGGAAAAGTGGACAGTATCCGTGACCACTTCATGTATAGCATGTTTTAAAAATTCCTGTAACACACAGGTTGAAATCATTGCATTAGTTTAATGAACTCTAAGTAAAGAAATACTCTCCATTTTAGAAAGTTCATTTGTCAAATAGGGGATAAAATATACCTCTCTCTTATTCAATGCACACCTACATGTCACTAGTATAAAGGAGTAATACTGGTATATTGAAAGCCTGAGAAACTTGTGGCACATTTTATATTTTACAAATTAAAATTCTAAGTATGCTTTCATTTTTTAGTATTACTTATTAATATTTACAATACATTTGAAAATTACTGCTCTAAAAAAATCTAAACATTGTAAATATTAATAACTAATACATATGCAGTTAAGATATTAAGTATATGTATTTTATAACTTTCAGGTTTTTAAAAGTCAGAAAAAAGTAGAAACAAGCAACGAGTGGATAAATTTAATGAATTACAAACTCACTATGATAACAGGAAACAGAAGAGCAAAGATATAATTTAAAACTTAAAAAAGTAAAAATCTCTTATCTTTTACCTTGTCATTCGCTCTGCATATATGATATTATGGATATTTTCTCTTCAGAAAATGACAGAAGTTACTGTTATATTTCAAAGTAGAAGCACCTGTGAGTGCCCAGGTATATGTATACACTTAGATGTTTACCTAATTATGTGCTTGGCACGCTATTTTTCTCTGCCTAAATTCTACAGAGTACTTTAACAAAATCACTTTTCTTTTTTGCTACATCTTTTCTGCTTCTGTCCCCTAAAACAATAACAATCAAGCCTATTTTGAAGCTGCATCTGTATAATCATGCTGCAAATAGTTCCTTGCCCCTCCCAGGAACAGACTCTGCATCAGCTCATCCATATCCCCCTAGAGGTGAATGATGATAAGCTACACAGAAAATTATACGCATTCTTGCTATACAAAGCCTAAATGTCACCCAATTAGTGTTTCTATTTTAGTTTCTTTTGTCCTAAACTTAAAAAAGAGAAAAATACCTTTTTGGTCAAAATGTTATCTGTAGCAAAGCACCAATTTAAGTAATAAGATATAAAAAAGGTTATAAATTATTCCAAAATTGCTTCATAAATTATGTTTATAATACGAATATAATTTATCTATAAAGAATATTTAGATGAATGTATGTGTGTAAGAAAAGAAAATAATTAAGCACTACCTATGTCTTAATATCCATTCCAATTCATTTACCCTGACTCCCATCTGCTGTCCCTTCTTACTGTCTTGTTCGTCTTTTGTTCTGTACGCCTTTAAACACTACTTCTTGGAACTAAAATAGAATTTTAAATACATACAACAGAAATGCTTCACCTTGACCACTTTAAACTAAGTCACCGTGAAGAACTGACTTAGAGGTGAAAGATTCCAAACCCTATTAATCTAAGGGCCCCACATTGCCTTCTTGCCATTATTCTTTGCTTTATTATTCCATATGTAAGACACACATCTGTCAGGTAGATTCTGAAAAGGTTGGCTTGAATCTGATATCCATAGTCCTCTTTCCTTTTAGGAGAAAGCAAAATACACTGAAGAACAAAATTGTGTGTGTGTCACATCATGACTAGAGAAATAAGTCGTTCCCCCAAAAGGCAGAAGAAATCAATCCAGATTAAATGAATTGAACTGAAAGGACAACGGGCTCTCTCCGTGTGTGACTTTGAAATCTTTGTGAGCTTCATTTTGCTTTACAAAGAAAAGAAGACAGAATATTTGGTAACTAATTGCTTTAATTAGCCAATATTTCTGGGTGGCTGAGGATGAAACTTTTAGAAACAAATTATATAATTAACAATTTAAACAGGAATATTTTCATGTCTGTACCAAATTGCAGGTCCTTTTAAAAGAGTACCCTGAAGAAACTATTACTTGATTTACCAAGTTTCTAACAAATATTTTTGATCATCAGTCAGTGCCAGCACTGTTTTAGGCACTAGGTTTAGAGTAGGAGTAAACCATCCTTGCCCTCTAAGGCATGATCCAGTGTGGGAACTGAGATGCCTCATCAAATGTTACTTTTCAGAGAAAATTCTGATCAAATAATGTTAATTAACATCGAACTCCAGCATCTTATCCTCCTTAAATTTTCTTCATGACAATTATCATTTTTGACATATATGGTATTTTTCTATTTGTTATTTATTAGACAGTTGAATTTCTCAGAAAACAGGCATTTGCAGATTATTGCTGGTGAATTATGCAGTTAAAAGTAAGATGAAAAGATGGCTTGCCATGAGCCCAGAATACTTGCCTTGTTCTGACTATATGAAGAGATGAGGAAAAAACATTTAAAACTTGCCTCCTTCCTTGTTTGTGCATTCACAGAAAAGGGAGGTATACTACCAAACTATTCGGTGGGACCTGCAGAACAAAAATGGCTCCATAGGCTGATCTAAAAGCCAGAGAAAATGATCTCCAGTGCAAGACTGACCCAGCAGGTGCCCTTATCTATGGCAGCAAACCAAAGGCCACCCAGAAGTGGGGAAGACAGAGTTACTAGGAGTGAGAAACTGGGACTTCAAGTCAGAGTAGTGGGAAATATAGATCTGGCAACCAGAGATAAGTCTCCAGAGTTTGATGACTGTTAAGTCTTTAGAGTGTTGAGACTCATGACCTTCACACGAGACAGTAAATTATACTGAAACTCTGGACCACCTTCCTTGACTCTTGTGTACTTGAAAACTGAAATATCGCTTTCTGTCTTTCTGTTAAAGGTCCATGGCCTTCTGTCAACTGCCTGTCACTCAAGGTCCACTCTTTGGCTGCCTGCCATTTCTCACTCTTACTGTGTCCATCCTCCTAAACAATTTCACTTTTGTACTTCACAGAGTCTGCTAAGAGCTGGGAGATGAGTTCAGCAAGAGCCTGAGAAATACCTATGAGAGAAAGTGAAACATTCTGTGCAAGAGGCAGAAAAGCAGAAGGGGGAAGAGATAAAAGGAGAATTTCACAACAGAAAGTATACGGTAGCTGGTCCACTCCCTCATTTTATTCTCTGTAAGCCCAACGATATTTGCAATGTCTTTGGCTGGAGATAAAGGAGGAGAAAACAGGAGCGTGGGTGTGCAATCTCTCCCTGTTCACGTGCTTCCAGTTCTCATTGATTGCTGGGAATTTAGTGTTTAATATAAATTAAATATCTCCATTTATTCTCTCCTGCTGTTTTATTTTATGGTTATCATTTTATTGTTTAATAATAGAATGTAAAAGCTACGAATTCAAAATGGTTGATAATTTATGGGTATTAATATAGAATTAGCCATCTTTCATGAGCTTTTATTATATTGAGAGTATTGTAAAGTCTAATATATTCAATTTAGCAGCTGTTCCTATGTCTATTTATATAATATACCATCTGTTTAACTAAATTCTTTAAAACTAATATGCAAAAACAAAACCAGCTTTATTTTTCTGAAATAGAACTACCAAAATAGAATAGCTATATTGACGATATAGATAAAAAATAATCCACATGTGACATTTAATAATAGATACACATTAGGCAAATCTAATGTAAGAGAGAATCATCACAGGTACTGGAAACACAGCAGAGAGCCAAACAGACAACTCTCTGCAGCAGAGGATTCACCTTCCAATTAGGGGAGGCCGGGGGAAAAAAAAGAACAATATAGCATATGCCAGATGCTGATGAGGAATACAGAAAACTAAAGTGGGAAGTGGAATTTGGAATTTAGGGCAAAAAGGAATTTGAGTGGTTTCCCTTAAAGAGGAAATATTTGAGTGATAATTTTTAATAAGTTGGAAAAATACCTGAAGACATGTTTGAAAAATGAGCACCTCAGAAGAGCTACTAGCTCTTCTGTTCAGGGAACAGCTAGTCGGCCAGTGATGAGCCAGTTAAGAGTCAGGGAAAGCAGTAGTGGAGAAGGTAGAGAAGAAAGGGGGACCAGATTGTACAGTTTTAGAGGTCATTGTGGCTATTTAAAAATATCTATATTAGAAATATTTTGTCCTGTCATCTAGAATTTTCCTTAGATAAAAGTCAGAATTTCCTGAGTGAAATGGGATGTCAAAAATATTAATCCCTCTGTGTATTAAAAGACTTTTTTTTTTTGCCCTAACCGGTTTGGCTCAGTGGATAGAGCGTCGACCTGCGGAATGAAAGGTCGCAGGTTCAATTCCGGTCAAGGGCATGTACCTTGGTTGCGGGCACATCCCCAGTAGGAGGTGTGCAGGAGGCAGCTGATCAGATGTTTCTCTCTCATCGATGTTTCCAACTCTCTATCCCTCTCCCTTCCTCTCTGTAAAAAATCAATAAAATATATTTTTTTAAAAAAAGACTTTTTTTTCCATGTTCCCTAGCATCCTATTTTCCAAAATATATGTTTTCCCTAATTTTTGAGAAATCCCTTTTTAATAAAACCTACATATATTACAATAATGGTGTTCATAATTTATAATTTCCAAATGGAGTTCTGGACTTAATTGTCTGGTTTGAGGCAAGTATCACTCCAAAGCCAACACTGCCTTGTTGTGTTTAATAATAGAATATAAAAGCTACGAATTCAAAATGGTTGAATCACAAGGACTGATTTCCTTCAGAAAACCCACTGTTTATTTTCCCATCTCATCACTTTTACTTTATTTACTGTGAATGGAAGTGTTGACCTTCTTGTGATGCTAAGAATGCCCTTTTATAATCTCAATTATTTACAAATCATCTTACATTCTCCTGGCATAAGCAGAAGAGGCCCAATATACTTACTAGTCCTAAAAGGTAGAGTGAGCATGGCATGACAAAGAGATATCTCTGATTTTCCTGCAATATTTTATTCCCCAATGCACAGTGTTGTTCTAAACAGAAATTAAAGAAATATATAAAAAACATGGTTCATTTAATTGTTAGTGACATTATTATTAAAATAAGCTTACATATTATGATTTATTAAATATAGTAAAGCAACCTAGGAATATAGTAGATGATGCTTTGGTGACCACATCTTTTTTGTTTGTTTGTTTGTTTTTTAAATATATTTTATTGATTTTTTACAGAGAGGAAGAGAGAGAGATAGACAGTTAGAAACATCGATGATAGAGATACATCGATCAGCTGCCTCCTGCACATCCCCTACTGGGGATGTGCCCGCAACCAAGGTACATGCCCTTGACCGGAATCGAACCCGGGACCTTTCAGTCCACAGGCCGAGGCTCTATCCACTGAGCCAAACCGGTTTCGGCTGGTGACCACATCTTAATTTAGGCTGATTATAGACTTCTAATCAATTGCATTCCTATTTAGCCAATTATCTATTTCTGCAGATATTTTGGTTAATATAAGTGTAAATCTTTATATTAATTCTAATAAAATTTACATAGTTCAACTTGATCCACTGTTCCATACCTCTGAAGCTACTTTAAATCCTGGACACATCAATCCATGTTTCCTGCCATCT
The DNA here is from genome assembly GCF_027574615.1 of Eptesicus fuscus. Taxonomy (NCBI): domain Eukaryota; kingdom Metazoa; phylum Chordata; class Mammalia; order Chiroptera; family Vespertilionidae; genus Eptesicus; species Eptesicus fuscus. Next base: position 8,803,337 of record NC_072487.1, on the reverse strand, counting down.
GATAAGTTGCTGTGGCACCTAATGCCTTATTCACAATTACAAAAATGTCTTAACACAATGCAACTAACAATAAAACTCTGCCATTTAAAACTAGATTATCCCCTGTCCATTGAGGTTGACTTACATCTGTAATGTGGTACATCAGATAAAATTATTTAACCAGTTTCAAATTCTCTGCAAGTCATCTCTTAAATCCCAAATTCATTTTTTTCACTGATGCAAATGATACTGTTACTGGCAATGTTGGCTTTTGGTTCTTGAGTTTGGCAAAGAGGAGGTTTATTTAGCACGCAAAGCAAAATTACACTTAAAGAGAAGATTTGAGCAAGCTGATCAGAGAGCTGCCTTTGCCTTTTAGAAAGAAAGTTATAGAATCAGAAGAAGTGAGTCAGTTGGACTGCATGGGCTCAGGAAACAAGTTACAGAGGCAAAAGAAGGGCCCTTGGAGACAGATTCAGGGGGCTAGCCCAGGAGGAGCTGCCATTGCCTGCTGCTTCCCTGGTTGCAAGTCTAGTGGCGATCCGTAGAGCTTAGAAGAAAGAAAGCCAAGAAACATGCCTGAAGAAAAAAGGCATGAACGTGCTCGAGAGAGAGAAACTAATGATCCAACGTGTGCTCTGTTTTCTAAAGGCAGGGATTTTAGGGAAGGTCTCCGGGAAGGCTCTCAATATCCACCAGCTTTCCAGGTGTGTGTTTTAATATGCTAATTCATCAAAATGAGTGTGTAGGGTCAGGGTGGTGTTCTGCACTGATTCGTCAGTGATAGGGTAGGGGGTCATTGTTCATTGCATCTGGTCCTGATGTTAGCCATTACATCACTTCATCTGGTTTTGCTGTTCCACTGGGCCTGGAACTGAAACAGAACTGAGGGCTAGATGTTTGACCAAAATTCCATCTCTGTGGTCAACAGACCTGAGGCTTTGTTCCTAAGATTACTTGATGCTTGATGATGATCAGAACCTCATTGTCCTCAGGGTGTAATGTTTAAGGGAATGGCTGTGCAAGGGAGAAGGAGGCAGGTGAGTCGGGTGCTGGATGAGGTCAGTTTGAATCAGCTATCTGTTTCAGTTTCCCCATTCCATTTGCAACGAATTTCTCTAACTTCTAACTACCCTGCCTCAATATAATTAGCATTTTTGTCACATCTTTCCCTATCCAAGTATTGTATTTAATTTTCATATTATGCCATAACAAGGCATTAAATTAGGATGGTGCATGATACTGCAATAGACCTAGCTCTTTGTGAACCCATGTTGTCTGCTTGGGCTCAATATATATATTTTTTTAATCCTCAGGTTATTAAACCTGAGGATATGTTTTTCATTTATTCTAGAGAGAGGAGAAGGTAGAGGGAGAGGGGTTGAGAGAGAGAAAGAGAAAACATTGATGTGAGAGAAAAACATGAATCAGTTGCCTCTTGCATTTGTGCTCTGACCAGGGGTTGAACCCACAACTTGGGTATGTGTCCTGACTGGCAATCGAACCTGAGACCCTTAGGCACACTGGGTGATGTTCCAACCAGTGAACCACACTGGCCAGGACTGGGATCACTCTTTCTTTTGTATGCAATCACAATCAATACTTTTTTTGTGTGATAGGCATTGAAAATGGACAGATATTTTTAGTTTGTCTTCTTACCATCACTTTCTGATTATGATGGCTATTTCTTGAGATATAATTTTATTGTTTGCAAATGAAGAAATGATCCTTGCTATCTGCTCATCTCAAAGGCCCGATAACATTAACTAGGCTCTTTGTAGGATCTATGGGAAAAGGGCACTGCTGTAAAAACCTGCTATTATTGTTACAGCCTCTTAATAAGTCATTTACTTGAAGAGTACTATGAATTGGATGTTGCCCAGCTCCTAAAATACCCATAACAGCTGTATAGCCACATCTTCTAAAAAAATGTGCTAAGAACTTAATGTGCTGACAGAGTACAAAATTATGCCAAGTGGCCAATTTTAGGGGATTCCTGGGAGTCTTCAAAGGAACTTCATTTAGAAAACTCTTGATGTTAACAAATACATTGACTTGGAGTTTTGTAAAATGTTTACAAGAGCATGGTGCTGTTCAGTTTCAGGGCATGTGCGTTACCTTTAACACCTGGTGAACTCTGCTAATAGCCCCTGCATTGGTTAAGAAGGTGCTATCTCATGAGGTAGAGAATATCCTGAATTTTAATATTCATAACAATTTTAGATTAGAAAATTTGAATATAAATATTGCCTTGGCTTTACCTACACACAAAAAATTAAAAAGAAAATTCAGTTGGTTTCCTACCACCAAAAGAAAAGCAATTTCATCATACACATTTGAAGCTATTAAAATATATTATCCAAAATTTGTATCATGATCCATGCATAGTTTTAGATCACACCTTATTACTTAATATTACATGATAATGTCTTAGTGGGTGAGATAGTCTATAAAAGCATGACTTGAACAGTCATGTTATACGTTAACATTTTCCTTTCTCAAAATTTGAATACATGAAACATTCTAAATATGTCTAATGTTGATACAAGATAAGTTCTCATGAGAAAAATTACTTGGATAATGGAAAGCTACATTTTTCCAAGATCTCAATAAAAAAATATCAAATTATCTTCCTGAAGTGATTACCCTTTTATGCTTTTATTGATAAGAGGTAAGTGATTGTTTGCCTTCATTTACATATTATTGATTACTGGCAAGATAAACAAGAACAGAACAAAACAATGTATTTCATTTATATATAGGAGAACAACAAAATTTGATGGGGAAAGAAAGGGAGGGGAGGAGGAAGGAAAATAAAATTAGTGAAAATGTATGATAAGTCAATTTGAATTCTTTGAAAAAGATGGAAAGCCATGTTAAGCAACATCATATGATTTTTTGAATGACAGAGTAAGAAGAAACTTAAGAACTGTACAATAAGTGATCCTAGATTTAACAATCTGTGGTTTAACTTCTGTGGATTGTTTATCCTGTGTGTTTTTGATGTTTGTTTCTTGTCAATATGAAGAATCAAACCAAGATATGTCAGTTTATCATGATTATAACTGCTGCATCAATTTGGCCTATTTTCTTGACTGCCATGTCAAAACTTAAGAAACATGGATTTACTCTATAAATGTCCACTGAAAAATGAAAGAAGTGAGAAACATGGAATTTGTAGTTTTCACATTCTCATACTTCTTGTAGCTCAACAGCAGCCTGTGTTTTGAAACATTTACTTCATGCTGTGAACTGACAGCAAGACTTCAAAGTGCAATTCTTCTTACAGAAGGACAGTTCCACCTCTTTCTCCTTTTGCCAAGGAATCAACAGTGCATTCAATTCTAGAATGTGCATTCTGTTAGAAAAACATTTTATTGTATTAATTTGTTTTTTATGATAATGCCTGAAATATACAAGGATGAAGAGATGGTTTCTGTCTTATTTTAAGCAAAGCTGAGAGATCTAATCCAGCTTTACAAATGTGGGATGCTGTTCCTATTTTTCCCTATCCCTGACTAGCATAGAAAATCCAGAGATGTGAAGATGCCGTATTAGGATTTCTATGTGTATATCTTAATCTAGGAAGCTAAAGTTTACTAATACAATAAATGACACAAAAATTGAGATATTTATTTGTGTTTTGTTCTTGGTGAACTAGGAGTTACAGAAAAAGGACAGAGGACAGTCAGGCCTTTGCTATCTCATCTTTTTTGGTAGTTAGCAGAGAAAAGAGGTCTGGTTAATGGACTTTTAGTATCTTAGGAGCTGTCCTGAATTAAAACCCCACTCAGGTCATTATTAGGGAAGAGAAATAGGTTGAGAAAAGAAGAGCATAGAGGTGACTCTTTAAGGCAGAGGTGGGGAATGTCTGGCCCACGGGCTTTATAAATCATTTGGTCTGGCCCTGCCAAGGCATTAGGGGTGAGTTAATTAAATGTTTCACCAAATATAGTAGGCTACTTTTTAAGTTGATCATTTTGTATAGACCTTGAATGATGTTATAAATATCCAAATGGCCCTTGGCAGAAAAAAGGTTCCCAACCCCTGCTTTAAGTTCAAAGCTAGAGTAGACCAAAACTCGGTGGTATGGACCTGTAGGGAACTGGAGACAGGGAAAAAAAGAAACACAATCATTACCCATTAATCTCACTATAATTGGAAAAGGAAAGTGTGAAATGTTGAAACAGGAGTTTTAGGGGCATATACCCAGGCTTAGGGAATTTCCATAAGACAAGGAAGCCAGGTGCAGTTATATTTCCATAAGACAAGGGAGCAGCAACAGATACATTTCCATAAGACAAGGGAACTGGAAGTGGCCAAAAAAAGGTCTATATTTACAAAATAAAGGAGGAAGAAAGCCCAGAGGGAATAGGAGGACAATGAGGGAGGAGGGCCTCAGGTGTTACTATAGTAACCAATTCTAAAGGGAATATTGACCAATCAGAGGGGATATCAGGGCACAGGAACTGCAGCCTTTATAAACTGTGGAAACAGGAAGTTGGTGGGACCCTTTCCCCCTCCTCACGTGGAAGTCCATTCTGTGGGACTCTTTCCTCTTCCCACGTGGGAGTCTGTACTTGTTCTTCAATAAATATATCCACCATTGCTATACTACCCTCTGTCCGTGGATTCATTCTTCAACTTCGAGGGACAAAGAATCTGGGTTCCAGTCCAAAAAATCCATATCAGTATCACTACTGCGTCCATCTTAGATACCTGGGAGATGGTGTGGTCCAGGATTTATAAAAGGATTATGAGCCAGTGTCTAACTGGTGAGGTTGTTAAATAATTGAAATATCACACTTGTTACACTACTTTACTTTCACTCTCCCTCTTGTAAGCATGATGAGAAGGTGATGATATCATCTATATCCAGAACAATGTGGCACCATATTATAGATAGAAGAAATGAAAGAGTTCTCTGAAATGAAACTGAAGATTTGCTAAAAGTCTAGATTAAATATATACCATGACCAAATATAAAAGTCTCAATTTTTGTATTCCTTTTCAATGTTCCTGTTAGTTAAGAAACTGCCCTACTAAAGATTTATTTTATCAATTGTAGGTCTTTGCTTTCTCCTATGAAAATGCATATACATGGGTCAATAATCTGCTAGTTTGGGGCATAATATTGATCCTTCCAGTTTATTTTTCTATTGTCATTGTTTGTATTCCAATATACTCTCATCTCCTTAAATAACATTTTCTGGAGTAAACTAAGATGATCTCACAAGGAGTTTAATTATATCTGAACAGAACAATAGTTTGGGCCATTTATCTGCTTGAACTCAAAGTGAACCTGAACCTTTAAAGCTGTTGTTGAGACCAAACTGCTGATGGAAATAAAAATATGCTTCCCTGGTTACTCATTAAAAGTAAAAACAAACCTTTTTTCTTTGTCATAACTAGATATTCGTGATCATAAAACTCATTAAAATTCCTATATAGAGTGTAAATATGACTATTAATGATACAATATCCTAAAAATTCAAGTTCTATTAAAGAGGCCAAAGTGCTTCACAGATTGAGCAATATTTAAGTTCCTAAATTGGAACTAAATTCATTACAAAAAATTTTACAAGACAATAATTTCTGGAATTGAATGTTATGTTTCCAAATTTTAAAAAATAAAATGGATTTACATACAAAGATAAAAATGAATGCCTTAGTCTGTTAATGGTAGCCTATCTTTTATCAGAATAATAGTCCATCATTTGGTAACTGAATACTTGGAAACTGAATATGAAGTCACTGAAGAGCAAACAAAAGCAGGCAAACACTAGAGGGGATCAGACCCTCGTGAAAAAGGAACCACTGTCTTGAGAGCCAAATTTATATGGATTTTCCACTGAGGGAATCATAATGTCTATAAGTACTCTACCTACAGGGTTCAAATCAAGAACTACAGTCTGTTTGGCCTCTTCAATCAGAGGAGACTGGAGCTGCCTAAGTGGTTGGATATAGTGACTGGATACATCAGGAAAAGGATAGAGCCCATAGAGGAGGGAATTCTCAGAGCTGTGTAAAAACTTTGACTAAATATTGATTAACTGCTGACCCATATGCAGTAAGACTAAAAAGTTCAAGAAAAAAACAATATATGGAAGGGTGGAAGAGTTGAGCAGAGATTTAAATTTCTGTCTACCACAGGGAAGGCAGAATTTCAGTCTCTTCAAATAAACATAGTTGAGGAAGTACTTCCTGTCTTTTGTTGAAACCCCAAAGAGTACTGCTTTAGGGGCAAAAACATGTATCCTTGGACTATGGGATTCACTGCAGGATTGTGGGCAAATTGAAATGGAACCAACCTAACAACAAAACAAAAAAAACACAAGCAAACAGGAGTCCAAGGTGATAAGATAAGATGTCCAGAATATAATACAAAGTTATTACCCCCTGGAACAATATGCCCAACTGAACCATGGACAAGGGAAATACAAGTCAATAGGGAAAAAATCCACAAACTACAAAGTTAAAATTAGCACAGAAGGACATGGAAATGACCATGCTAAATAAAACAGTTTAATAAACAATAGAAGGAAAATGAATGAGTAAATAGAAAACTCAAGGTCTGTTAAAAGAAACAAAATGGAAAACTTAGCATTGAAACTAAAATAACAAACATTTTAAATCACTGATGAGATTAACATCAAAGTGGACAGAACAGAAAAAAATCAACATAGAAGGTAGTATAGACAAATAATACATATTTAGTTTAAACAAAGATGGAAAACAAAAGCATAAAAAAAGTAATGGGTAGAAAAAGTTATACCACACAAAAGATAGGAAAACTGGTGGAATAATATAAAGTCAAAATAAAATCAAGTTGAAGAGTACTACAAATACATCTAATTATGTTAAAGTGTCAATCAATTATAGTTAAAAAGACATAAACTGAATGTGTATTGTAAGACTAAAAACAGAGAAACAGCATTATTCACGCTGGCCAAGACATGGAAACAACTGAATGTCCCTCAATAAATGATTGGATAAAGAAGATACAAAACATGTACACAATGGAATACCACTCAGCCATAAGAAAAGATGAAATACTGCCTTATATTACAACATCAGTGGATCCTGAGAATGTCAGATAGAAAATAAGTCAGATAGAAAAAGTCAAGAGCCATATGATTTCACTCATATGTAACACATAAAACTGAAAACAATTAATGAACAAACAAGACAAATACAAGCTCACAGACAAAGACAACAGTATGGTGGTTACCAGTAGGAAAGGGAGTGGAGGGTAGTGAAAGGTAGAGGGGGGTGGAGTATATGGTGATGGAAGGAGATATGACTTTGGGTGGTGGGCACACAATAATGTATCACAGAATCGTACACTTGAAACCAACACCATTTTATTAACCAATGTCACCCCAATAAATTTAAATAAATAAATAAAACTGATGAACAGAAACAGATCCAGAGACAGAGAAGCATGGATCAGATCAATGAACCTCAGAGGGAGGGCAAGGGAGGGTGGGGGAAAGGGGAGAGATCAACCAAAGGACTTATATGCATGCATATAAGCATAACCAATGGACACAGACACTAGGGGGGTGAGGGCACAAGGCGGGGGGGGGGTTGAGGAGGAGCAATGGGGGGGATTAGGACACATATGTAATACCTTAATCAATAAAGAAAAAAATGGTTTTATATATATATATATATATATATATATATATATCTGTATATATATATATATATATATATATATATATATATATATATAAAATATTTCTCTAGTTAAAATAGAGAATATACTTTCCTTCTCTTAGAGCATTTACTTCAGAAAACTTGGTAATTGTGAATTTTTTCTCTGCCTTTTGAGTGGTATGGAAATCTTTAAAAAAGTAAATAAGCGTCTTGACAGTTTTAAAACAAGGAATCTTTTCCTCAAGGACCTGAGAGCCATCTGAAAATGTAACCATCAAGGAAGATAGTGCCTCTATCTCGCAGTCTCTTTGGGGGAATAAGAGCCTAATTTCAGTTGGCTCCGAGTTAGAAGCCTGTGGCCTGTTATAGAAAGAGGAGAAATTCATTTTTCTTTAGATAAAAGCAATAAGTAAACATACATGAGTGTAGGATGAACTGTGTGTGAGAAATGGTGCTATCAAATCCCCTTTCTTGAGTTAGCATTTAACTACACATGTATGATATGTGTTGTATCTGTTTGACTATATAAAAGGATGCGATTTCCTTCTGTCCTTACAATCTCTTCAGTGGAGTGCCTATAATGCTCATTACAGGATTAATGCTTATTCAATAACAAAAGTGTTTCCTTTTGCTTCAAGTTTTGTGAAGGGGTTTGCTAGAGTTTCAAAAGGTTTTGTTATAAATTATGTTTCCCCAAACTGTATGCCCCTAATAACAGAACTTTAAAACATGTGAAGCAAAACTGGTAAAACTGACTGGATTAATTGAGAAATCCAAAATACCAAATATTTTGATATTTTCAACTTTCCTCCCTCAATGATTGATAGCAATTTGATTAATTATCTATAAATAATATGCATGATTGTAAAAATATTATGAGACAACTGGTTATATTAAAATACATAATAAAATGCAGATTGAGCCCTGGCTTGGTGGTTCTGTTGTTTGGAGCGTCATCTGTACGCATATGGAAGGCAACCAATCAATGTTTCTCTCTCACATCGATGTTTTTCTTTCTCTAAAACTGATTAAAAAATACATATCCTCATATGAGGATTATCCTATATAATAAAAGGCTAATATGCAAATCGACTGAATGGCAGAACAACCAGTCGCTATGTCCTGCACTGACCACCATGGGGCAGACACTCAATGCAGGAGCTGCCCCCTGGTGGACAGTGCACTCCCACAGGGGGCCGGGGGGGGGGGGGGGGCACCGCTCAGCCAGAAGCTGGGTTCATGGCTGGTGAGCACAGTGGCGGTGGAGGGAGTACCGTGGCAATGCTAAGAATGTCTGATGGCTTAGGCCTGCTTCCTGCTGGGCTCCTGGACTGTGAGAGGGCACAGGCTGGGCTGAGGAACCACCCTGAGTTCACGAATTTCATGCACCAGACATCTAGTATATATATAATTATGTCAAGTAATCAAAACGTGCACATTTTTTCATGTGCAAATGGGATAGAAGGAGAGCTATAAAACATTCTTGGTAGATTATTTTAAACATTGAAATAGTCTCTGACAAAAATGTAATAAAATTAAAAATAAATAATATTTCTAGAAAAGCCACAAATTTGAAAATTAAGAAACATACATCTAAATGAAACAAGGAGCCAAAAAGGAAATCATAATTTGTGGTTCTAAGAGGGGAATATATGGCTTTATACTCATAATAGAAAAAAATGATAATTAAATCAATTGTCTAAATATCAACTTTAAAAATCAAAGAAAATAAGACAAATTAAAAGCAAAGCAAATAAAAATTGGAAATAATGAAAGTAGAAATTAATGAGTTAGGAAACACAAACAACAGAAAAAATAAACAAAGCTATAATTTCATCCTTAGTAAGCATTAAGAAAATGCACAAAAATCTAGATAGAATAATCCTAAAGAGGAATATCTATGTATATAAAGCCTAGGAGACTGTCCGACCATCTGACTGTCCAAAAGGTAGCTATAAAGTGCAATGACCACCAGGGGCAGACGCTCAATGCAGGAGCTGCTGAGCTGCAGTGACTTGGCAGTTGCAGTTCTCTGGTGACTTACCTGGAACCAGAGAGGAGGGAGCCCATTTCCAGGGTGCATCACCCGAGAACTGCCCTCTTGCAATCCGGGACCCCTTGGGGCATGTCGGAGAGTCAGTTTTGGCCTGATCCCCACAGGCCAGACCAAGGGACCCCACCTGTGCTTGAATCCGTGTACCAGGCCTCTAGTCCTATATAATAAAGAGGTAATATGCAAATTGACCATCACTCTAACACACAAGATGGCCACCCCATGTGGTCAAAGATGGCCGTCCCCATGTGGTCAAAGATGACCACCACAAGATGGCCAGCAGGGGAAGGCAGTTGGAAGGGACCAGGCCTGCAAGGGAGTGCAGTTGGGGACAATCAGGCCTGCAGGGGAGGACATTTGGGGGGGACCCACGCCTGAAGGGGAGGGCAGTTAGGGGCAACCAGGCTGGCAAGGGAGGGCAGTTGGGGGTGACCAGGCCAGCAGGGGAGGGCAGTTTGGTGCAACCAGGCCTGCAGGGGAGGGTGGTTGGGGCAACCAGGCCTGCAGGGGAGGGCAGTTGGGGGCAACCAGGCCTGCAGGGGAGGGCAGTTGGGGAGACCAGGCCTGTAGGGGAGGGCAGTTAGAGGCAACCAGGCTTTCAAGGAAGGGCAGTTAGAGGTGACCAGGCATGCAGGGGTGGGCAGTTGGGGGAGACCAGGCCTGCAGGGGAGGGCAGTTTGGGAGGGACCAGGCCAGCAGGGGAGGGCAGTTGGGGCTGACCAGGCCTGCAGGGGAAGACAGTTGGGGGAGACCAAGCCTGCAGGGGAGGGCATTTGGTGGGGGGAGGACCAGGCCTGCAAGGGAGTGCAGTTGTGGGCAATCAAGCCTGCAGGGAGGGCAGTTAGGGGTGACCGGGCCTGCAGGGAAGGGCAGTTATGGGGGACCCAGGCCTGCAGGGGAGAGCAGTTGGGGGTGACCAGGCCTGCAGGGGAGGGCAATTATGGGTGACCAGGCCTGCAGGGGAGGGCAGTTAGGGACAAACAGGCTGGCAGGAGAGCAGTTAGGCATCAATCAGGCTGGCAGGGGAGTGGTTAGGGGGTGATCAGGCTGGCAGGCAGAAGCGGTTAGGGGCAATCAGGAAGGCAGGCAGACGAGCAGTTGGGAGCCAACAGTCCTGGATTGTGAGAGGATGTCCAACTGCCCCTTTAGTCCTGATTCTACCTGGATCGGGCCTAAACGGGCAGTCGGACATCCCTCCAGGGGTCCCAGATTGGAGAAGGTGCAGGCTGGGCTGAGGGACACACACAACCCCCCCCCCCTCCCATGCACGAATTTTGTGCACTGGGTCTCTAGTAAATTATATAATTAGATGACATGAATAAATTCCTTCATATAATTATTCAGCAAAGTTAATACAAAGTTTAGAAATATTGTCTCTTTTTAGGTTTTTTGGGCCTAAATTCCATGATCCTAGTCATTAAACCATCTTTGTTGCTATGATAATTAAGGTCTTGATGCATCATTTTATGATAACAAAATTTACTTATAAACTAAATATTTTATTATATGTTTTATTTTAGGAATTATATTTTATTTATATTTACTCCTTCCCAATGTATTTACTACCTTTAAAAGACTTATGTTTGATTTTTATATATATTTTTTAAATATGTTTTTAGCATCTATATATCTTTAATATCCTGTAGGCTTATTTAAACAACCAATTAATAGATATTCTTACAAGTCTGAGGTGATATCTCATTGTGGATTTAATTTTTATTTTTCTGATGATTAATGATATTGAGCATCTTTTAATATGTCTATTGGCCATCTATCTATCCTCTTTGGAGAATTGTCTATTCAGGTCCTCATTTTTTATTTGGATTGTTTGTTTTGGTGTTGGGTTGTATGAGTTCTTTATAAATTATGGATGTTAACTCCTTATCAAATGTGTCATTGGTAATATGTTCTCCTAATCAGGAGGTTGACTTTTCATTTTTCTGTGCAAAAACTTTTTATTTTGATGTAATCTCATTTGTTTGTTTCTTTTTCTTTTTTTGCCCTTGCCTGAGGAGATATATCAGAAAAAATACTGCTAAGAGAAATGTCAAAGACTTTACTACCTATATCTTCTTCCAGGAATTGTATGGAATACAATTTGAGTCTTACATTTAAGTCTTTAATCCATTTCGAGTTTATTATTGTATATGGTATAACAAGATCTAGTTTCATTTTTTTTTTTGGCATGTACTTGTCCAATGTCCCCAACACCATTTATTGAGCAGTCTATCTTTATCCCATTGTATGTTCTTGCTTCCTTTGTCAAATGTCAGAATGGCTATCATCAATAAATCAACAAGTGTGTTGATAAGTCTATGGAGAAAAGGTGAGAATGTTGGTTACTGTTGGTGAGAATGCAAATTGGTATAGCCACTATGGAAAAGAATATAGAGGGTCCTCAAAAAAATTAAAAATGTGAATGATTTGTGATTTAGCAAGACCACTTTTGGGTATACATCTGAAGAAACTCAAAACACTAATTCAAAAGAATATAGACACCCCTATGTTCATTGCAGCATTATTTACAATAGCCAATATATGGGAGCCATCCAACTGTCCATCAGTAGATGAATGGATGAACAAATGGTGGTACTTATATGCAGTGGAATGTCACCTGGTCATAAAAACAAAATCTTTACCATTTACGACATCATGGATAGACCTAGAGGGTATTATGCTAAGTGAAATAAGTCAGTCGGAGAAAGACAAATACCATATGATTTCACTTATATGTGGAATCTAAAAAACAAAATAAATGAACAAATAAAATAGAAACAGCCTCAAAGATACAGAGAAAAGACTGATGGTTTCAGAGGAGTGGGGGGGATGAGTAACTGGGTGGAAAAGTGAAGAGATCAAGAAGTACAAATTAATAATTACAAAATGGTAACATGGATGTAAACTATAGCATAGGGAATATAGTCAATAATGTTGTAATAACTATATATGGAGCCAGGTGGGAACTGGAAATATTGGGGGGACCACTTTGTAAAGTACATAACTGTCTAACCACTATGCTGTACTCCTGGAACTAATACAAAATAATATTGAATATGAACTGTAATTGAAAAATAAAATTTAACAAATAAATTTATATATATAAAAGCCTAAGTGACCATCCAACTGTTCAACCATCTGACCAGTAACTATGACACACAATGACCACCAGGGGGCAGATGGTCCAACCGGTAGCTATGGTGCACACTGACCACCAGGGGACAGATGCTCAATGCAGGAGCTGCCGAGCTACAGTGACTTGGCAGCTGCAGTTCTCAGGTGACTCACCAGAACCAGAGAGTAGGGAGCCCGATTCTGGGGTACATTCTCCAAGATCCGCCCTCTCACAATCTGGGACCCCTCAGGGGATGTTGGAGAGCCGGTTTCAGCCCCATCCCCGCAGGCCAGGCCATGGGACCCCACTGGTGCACGAAACCGTGCACTGGGCCTCTAGTATAACAGTAAAAAGATAAACACCTAAGTGACACTTCAAACCAAGAGCAGACATTCTACTCAGGCAGACACTTGATTGCAAGGTAACAAAAGACATGTGTTCATGCACGTATGTATGTCATGTATATTAAATGTTATAACACATGGATGTGGGTTAATACAATTGGATTCCATATCATCTAGATAAAACAATCATTATATCACTGTAGTAATTAACACTTGACATTGTTATCCTTAATAAGGTAGAATCTTACCATCACATAGATAATTTGATACAATTTCTATTAAAAATTGAACTATTACAATTCAGAGGAGACGGAGACACATGATATTCTGTGTACAAAGCTACTGATGCACTCTGAAGAAATGAGAGCCACAGGAATTTCTAAATATCCTCTCTTGATATAAGCTCATATCTCTTAATTTGTTCAGCAGTTTCTGCTGGCATTAAATTATAAGAACCATCAGGGGGAAAAGCCAGCTTATTTACCCAGTCACTCACTCAGATGGTAACTCAAACTGGCAGAAGTGATTAGCTGTAACTGTCACATGGTCCTCTGCAGGACATCCTGACTTCCCGAGCCCCTTTAAACACATCTGAATAGGATGCAGTCTTTCTACACTATTTCTGTAACACATAGTGATAGAAAACAAAACTTTTAAGTTCCTCAAATGAGCATAATCTTTAGTGCATTAAGCATAGAGTTCCCCTGACTGGATAATAAATAATGAGATTTTTAAAACTTACAATTGCCTATTTAGTAAAAATAAATAAAAAAATAAAATGTTAAACCTTATTCTAGTCAGTAGAAAACAAATCACATAGAGAATCAAAAAATGTGATTTGATTCTATTCATTATTTCAGAAGCCCAGTGACTCGAGTTTAGGTCTGGCTACAGCAGGAAAGTCCACAATTTGACTGTCCACCACCAACACTACCAAGATTTCTCTCATTTATTTTCTTTTTATTTTTTTAATATATTTTATTGATTTTTTACAGAGAGGAAGAGAGAGGGATAGAAAGCTAGAAACATCGATCATAGAGAAACATCGATCAGCTGCCTCCTGCACAACCCCCACCGGGGATGTGCCCGCAACCAAGGTACATGTCCTTGACCGGAATCGAACCCGGGACCCTTCAGTCCCCAGGCCAACGCTCTATCCACTGAGCCAAACCGGTTTCGGCTCTCTCATTTATTTTCTTAAAAAATCACAACTGAATAATTATGGAATGGTATTAAAATCCCCTAAATGAAGTGATTATATTCTAACAGCCCACATACACCAGGAAGAGTTTTCATAGTTCAGTTACATTCTATGACACAGGATGGCTGAACTGCACTTTCAGTTTGTGTTAAACCGTGACCTAAATGAGCATAGGTAGGTCAGCTTCAGATGGAATAAAGGGATCTGCATTAACTTTCAGGTGTAAATATTTATGGTGCATCTATTCTCAAAAACAGGTGATGATGAGAAAACAGTGTTTTTATTAAACATACATGACAGTGACATAGTTACCACATTTCCAGACACTGCTTTTTCAAAGTGCAACCTGTATTTATAGACCCACATCTCATAATTTTGTGTGTATAATATATATTTAATTTTTCATGAATTAACAATGGTTTAATTGTCATAGTTAGTCAATAAAGTAAAATGAAGACAAAATTGAAAGAATAGGCAAAAGCAGAGTATTTGTACTGAAAGTGTAGGTTAGAAACCACAACCCACTCTCTATGAGCATTTAAATTAAAGAAGACTTTTTACAATAGTGGATTTTCTTATGGGAGTGGAGGGACTATATAGTTAATATTTAACTAGTGGGTCTCACATCTCTTGGAGATCCTTTTTTTTTTCTTTATTAAAGACTCTTGAAGACTATTGATCTCAGAAGAGTGTGTGTAAAAGGTTGTGGCGGTAACAACATTAACAAGGCACACTCCTTATGGAGTGTCTCCAGTCCAGAGGAATAGTGGTTAAAAAAAAAAAAAAGGAAATGATTGTCACAATGATCAGAAAATATGTTTCCGCTCATGGCTAAAGATGAGTCTGCCTGTTTAGTCTCCAATGCAATCAGCTTATAATTGATTCAGTGAGCTGCTGCCATGTGAAACTGGGCCTAATTATAGTAGCAAGAGTGGAAAGGTACTCCCCAAATTGCTGCAAGATCATTGTTGAAGAGAGGAAGTGCAGTTAGATCAATAATTAAGAGATTATTCTAATACAACCTAAAACTGCTCTAAAAATGAAGTCTTTAAATAAAGAAATATCATTAATAAGCTAAGAGAGGAGAGGATATGGAATCATACAAAGTGAACAATTAAACTAGAGAAGCAGAAAAACAGACAGGACGAAAAAGAAATAAAGAAAAGTGTAATGAAAAAGAATCTATTATAAACATGTAGATATTAGTCCAACTATCTATGAAACACTATATTAAATGTGAATGATCTGCATAGAGCAACTTATAGACAAAGATTTTTCACAGTGGATTAAAAAAACAAGACCTAACTATATTATTTACAAGAAATCCACTTTAAATATAGATATAGATAGAATAAAAGTAAAGCTATAGAGAAAGATATACCATGCTAACATTAATAAATATTTTGAATTGCATTAAAATACAATTTATCAAAATCTGTGCAAGTGAAAGCAGTGAGTAGAAGAAAATTTATAACATTAAACACATATATTAGAAAAGAAGATAAAAAGCAAATAATCCAAGCTTTCATTTTGTGAAGAGTAAGCAGAGTAAATTACACTAAAAGAAGCAAAAATAATTTTTAAATATATTTTATTAATTTCAAAGAGGAAGGAAGAGGGAAAGAGAGATAGAAACATCAATGATGAACAAGAATCCTTGATCAGCTGCCTCTTACACACCCCACACTGGGGATCGAGCCAACAACCAGGGCATATGGCCTGACCAGAAATCTAACCGTGACCTCCTGGTTCATAGGTAAATACTCGACTACTGAGCCACGCTGGCTGGCTACAGAAATAAATTTTAAAAAGAGAAGAAATCAATAAAATTGAAAACAGGAAAATAATTGAGAGAATCAACAAAACTACGTAAAAGATGGTTCTTTCAAGAGATAAATAAAATTGATAATCTTATAGTTAGGTTAACTAAGAAAAATGAGAAAAAGACACAATTTACCAAAGTCAACAAGGAAAGAGGGATGATTATTACTGATGCTATGAACATTCTAGAAAGGATAGAGGAATTGAGATGGCAAGCCCCCCCTGCATGCATCACCATAACCACGCCTAGCTTCTGTAATCCCCCTTGCTTCTTCTGTTTCTACTCCAGTAGGGTCTGCTGCCAATCAAGCCTCTGCTGTCTCACTCCTCCCCAAGCTGCAACAGATACCTGAAAGCTTAAATATAACATAAAAAGAATGTCTAGAATGTATGTATATGCCATATATGGGAGACAGAGAGCCTGGGAAAGTATAAAATGCCAAACCCCGCCTTGTTCGGAGCTCAGCCTCTGGAGGGGACTCCGATGAGCCCGCACCAGTGCGAATAAAACAGTTCTTTTCTGAATCTCTGAGTGCTTATGGTTTGTTGCTTCCTGCCAGCCTGATTTTTGCCATAACACCATGAATACTAGGTGCACAAATTTGGTATCTTGGATGAAACAAAATAATTTCTTGAAACTACAAGTACCAACGTTCACAAAAGGAGAATGAACACCAAAGAATACATAAGAAAACACAAGAAAATTTAATTGTAGATAATAAGATTTTAAAATGTTTTGAATGGAAGTGTAAGATATAAAAATATTAAGAAACTTACTCCATTGCCTTGATTACTCTAATGTTTATGACCTGATTTACTAATGGCTACTAGTGACTAAAAAAAAGTATATATGTAAATATACTTTTATATACTTATAAAATATATTATTAAATATACTTATAAATATACTTTTAAATATACTTATAAATATACTTTTAAATATACTTATAAATATACTTTTATTAAATATACTTATAAATATACTTTTATATACTTATAAAATATATTGCTAAATATACTTATAAAAATACATTTATGTTAGTGTGTTTATAAATGTATTTTTATAAGACACCCACTATTGCTATAAATTATTTTTAATTGATAAATATTTTACACAAAAAATATACATTTAATTTGCTCAGAGCAAACATTGTTGCATAATCTTAAGAAATCTGTGTTTGACATGTTTCAGACTATTTCTGAAACTACAAAATGTCAAAATGAGGCAGGCCTACTGAATGATATTTTCAGAAAACAGCAACACTAGTATGTATTAAGAGCTATTGTTTGACACAAATATTAATGTAAATATTATATGTCAATTAGCAAACTCACTGTTATATAGAAATTGGAATGGTGTCTTCCATTATATTTAATTGTCACAATTCTGAAAAGACAGTACAATCATTTTAGAGATGAGAAAACTCAGGTTCAGAGGGATTAAGTAACTTTCACTAGGCCACTTAGCAAGTAAGAGGGGAAGATAATATTAAAATCTATTTAAATGTAATTTACTGTTACAAGCTCTTTCTAATGAATAATTTTGCCAGATACATTTTTGGTAGTTTATTCCTCTTATAAATAGATAGTTGCTAACATGTAAATCAACCATTGAGGTAAAGTATTCTTGTTTAAAGCTTAAAGTCATCAAATTTTGGCAAAATTTTATGATTTATTTTGGTTCAATAGTCAGGTATTTTTCAGATGCAAATCACAGAAATATTTCATATATATAAATGTATATATTAAGCAAATATTATACTCACCATAATTTTACATTTTTTTTCCAATATATTTTATTGATTTCTTACAGAGAGGAAGGGAGAGGGATAGAGAGCTAGAAACATCGATGAGAGAGAAACATTGACCAGCTGCCTCCTGCACACCCCCTACCGGGGATGTGCCTGCAACCAATGTACATGCCCTTGTCTGGAATCGAACCTGGAACCTTTCAGTCTGCAGGCCGACGCTCTATCCACTGAGCCAAACCGGTTTCGGCTCTCCATCCCATTTTACATAAGATTTCTGTTTCTTAATTTTGACAGCTGCATCTTATTTTCCTTGCTTATACTGTACTGGAAGAAGTGTTTAAGCTAAAAATTATATTTATATATCTTTATGACCTGAAAAATATGCATGAAAACAAGTCTTGGATAATTCATAAAGAAACATCCACTTCATTGTCCTGTTTCAGATATAAAGTAATCAGATGTAATTAGACAGTAAAACAAAGACATACTTATGCCTATTAAATGAAAAAATTAGCAAAGGAAGCCTAAGAATACTAGTAATCCATAGAAAAAATTACCAGTTATATTTAACATACTTTCTGTAATTTTTATTTTAACATCATAGTATAAAAGTAAAAGTGAATGATGCACATTTTCTAAAGCACTGATCTTAAAAATAGCCAAGCAAAATTCTAAATTTATTTTTAGAATTGATTATATTTTTACCACGTGATCTATTGTAATGCTCATTTGCAGAAAACTTTCTTTCTTAAAAATATTGTAGCTAAAAAAATTCAACACATTACTATGAATTTTTAACTGAAATATGTTTTCATAAACACAAGGGATAGTAAAGATTTAAAGTTGACTAAAGCATAGTAGTGTTAAAGAAGTATCTTTACAACCCTGTACTCTTAAAAACTTTTACTTAACAAGAAGCTATTTCTAGAATCATGCTATGAGCCCTAGTTTGTTCCACAGAGAATTTTTGTTTACTCCCAGCCAGTTATGATGTTAAAATCATATCCAGCCTTATGTTAAATATAACTGTATGTTAAATATAACTGGTAATTTTTAATCCTGTGTTATAGGCTAATTGAAATGGGAATAATCATTTATATGGATGGCATGTGTCCATTAACCCAGGCATCTACTTATAAATACTTCCTCTCACCCTGGCCATTGTGGCTCCATTAGTTGGAGTGTACTCAAGTATACCAGAAGGTAGTGTGTTTGATTTCCAGTCAGGCACATACTTGGGTTTTGGATTCAATCCTCAGTTTGGGCGTGGACCAGAGGTAATTGATTGATGTTTCTCTCTCTCCTTTTCTCTTTCTCTCAAATTAATAAAAACATATCTTTGGGTGAGAATTAAAAACAAACTTTCTCTCCTTCCAATGTGTGCATTCCAAGAGCTTTATTCAATCATGTGAAAATGTATTTATTGTTTAACTGTATCACTGCTAATTCATATTAACCACTACACTGGCTTTCTCCTGATCTTTCTGTTTACTATAAATCAAAACAGGGGTGGTGGGGGGAGAGAGAGACTACTGAATACTCTCCTAGCTAAATTGTTATTTTGTACTTTAAAAATGAATGGCATGATATTATGGGGCTAATAATCCATCTTACATTAAGGAATGTCAAGTCTATGTTCCTAACCATTAAATATAGAGAATTAGTAAAGTTCACAGTAGCAACAAAGACAGTTGACTCAATCATGGTCATGGAATCCACAGCAAAGGTTAATAATGCATTCTTTATTTCCAAAAGACCAGTGATAGATACGTTGCATGAGAAAGATTTATCTACTAATGCATATTCTAATCATGAATAACTGGAAGAGACTTAAACAACATCACCATGTTTTATAAACTTCATTTCAAACTAAATTAATTGAAAATGACCTGGCAGAGTAAGAACATAGTGGCATAAAGTGAACAAAAGAGTATGAATAGCCACCAACTCTGATATTATTAAAGCTAATATGATGCCTTTTTATAGTGCTTTATTTCATAAAAATTGAATCTGTTTTATTTACTTAAAATAAATGCTTCTTGAATGTTTTTTGAAAATTCAATTTGCCATCAATATTGAACCCATTTACTAACTGCCCTGAAAATCACATGAGTAAATGCTAGGGAATTGGGAACTGAATTGCTTCATTTTAAAAAGTGCACATAGTTCAAAGCAACTTCTTTTCAAAGCCCTTCACCGGCTTCTTGAAGTTCTTTCCAATTTTGCTACTTTGGAGTGCTAATGCTTTCAGAGAGCTAACTTCTTTACATCAATTTTATACACAAAAGTTATATATTACCTCAGACCAGACACAAATCTTTGACAGTTTCTTTTGTATCACTCTTATGTTCCATCCTCCACAGTAATATTTCACTTCCACATTCACACACAAAAAAACTGTTTACTAGTAAATATATTTATTTTATTGATTTCAGAGAGGAAGGGAGAGGGAGAGATAGAAACATCAATGATGAGAGAGAATCATTGATTGGCTGCCTCCTGCATACCCCCTACTGGGGATCGAGCCAGCAACCTAGGCATGTGCCTTTGGCCAGAATTGAAACTGAGACCCTTCAGTCCACAGGCTGACACTCTATCCACTGAGCCAAACTGGCTAGGGCCAAAATCAACTGTTTAGAAGTCAGCTTATCTTTCCTTTCATCTTCCAGCTCTGCTCTCTTTGTAGAAAGTTAGGTGCCTGCACAGGTTAAGTTTCCATCAATTTTCCTATTCCACAACAACTATAATTGTATCAACAAAGAATGTTATAAATTTAAATCAGGAAGTCAGATTTGCCAATAAATATTAGTTAAAATGTTCAAAATTAGTTTATTTATTTGGTTTAAGTGATATTGTCAGTCATTTCATTGCAAGAGCCAATATTTTGCCTGACCATACCTCAAGTTATTTGTGTAAGAAGATTACGTGAATGTGCAGGTTGATTCCAGTGACATTCATGACTACAATAAGCAAAAATCAATGTATAAATTTACAGGCACATAGATCAGGAAGAGACCTTAGAAGACAAGTACTCTAATTCTCATCAGGTTTTCCAGGTTCTTCTACAATATTTCCACCAGCTGGGTGTCAAATAGCTCCTGAGAGAGTGTAGTCAGTACTTCCTGAAATAATCCTATTAGAAAGTGCAAATCAGTTACAAAATCTCTGATCATCCAAGGGCATAGGACAACTAAGATTTTAAAAGAACCCCAGGTTTTTAATTATCCAATCTTTTTACTCAGGAAAACAATAAATAACAAAATCCCCAGTTTTTGAGTATTTTAATGTACAAATGCTCCAAGTCTACAATACACACCAAAAAAAAAAAAAAAAAAAAAAGAAAGCAAGAAATTTAAAAGTGCATTTCTATACATGGAAAAAAAGAAAAGATCACCATATATGAAGGAGCATTTAGGTAGAAAAGATCCGAAAAAAAATATTGAAAGTCTAGTTATAATTTGAGTTTTGCCATTCACTATTAGAGTAGGAGAGGGAAGCTCAGGCTGGGTCACATGTACCAAGATGAAAGACTGGGGTGGGTAGATATAGGGCCATAGGGCCATTATGCTTTTTAATCTCCCTGTTCCCATATGAAGACATGCTCAAGAGAAAGTCCTTAAAAATTAACTAATGTGTTTCTGCGCCCACAGGTAAGGAAGTCACTATTTTATCTTAACAACAAGTAAAAAGCTGACCAGAATAAAGAATCAACAACTTCCTTGGAGCTGTAACAAAGAGGAGGATACAAGGAAAGTCATTGTGTCCAATCTTGGAGACAGGAGAACTCAAGGAATCGTCACTCATGGAGCACAGAATCCTGACCGGAAGCTGCCGCAGGAGCCAGGGCCAGGTGGGAAAACCAAAAAATGAACTGGGTTGATGAACTGCTGGAAGCTCCATGTGGACAACTCTGAGAATTAAAAAGTCTAGTGGAATCCAGTTATACTGGGCACCATAATTTTGTGAGATTTCTCTCCAGAAGCTCAATCAGGTTCTTACAATAAATATCAGAGAAAATCCCCTAATGCAGAGGGACATGGGAGTGGAGGAAGTGGGGGAGAGGTAGAACAATATGAAACACACAAAAGCACTCTGTTCTCTTTTTATTGATTTCAGAGAGTGGGAGAGATAGAAACATCAATGATGAGAGAGAATCGTTGATTGGCTGTCTCCTGCACACCCCATACTGGGGATCAAGCACATAACCCAGGCTTGTGCCCTTGACCTGAATCGAACCTGAGACCCTTCAGTCCACAGGCTGATGCTCTATCCAGTGAGCCAAACTGGCTAGGGCAGAGCACTCTGTTTTTAACAAGACCTGCCCTCAGGAGAAACTAGCTAAGGAGAGCCTTACCCGCTGGGATTTTATCAGAGCCTAACTGACCAGAAGGAAGGGAAATACCCAACTCCAGCGCCTATCAGCCATCCTGTCTTAACTAAAGGGGGAGAAATAAACTGAGAAACTCTTGTGAAGTTTGCCATCCAGAGGCATAGGCTCACTAAAACATGGAGACCAAATCATAGAATGTGTCCCATCCCCCCAACCTCAACACCGCAATACTGCGGGCATGTTTACAGCAGTTCTTTCCACACAGTAGATCATGTGCGGCTGTCAAGAAGCAATTACAAGGCCTAATAAAAGGGGAGAAATCCCCACGATTTGAAGACATAGATCAAGCATCAGAACCAGAATCTAATACAGCAGTGAAATTGGAAATATCAGACCAGAATTTAAAGCAACTGCTAAAGGGTCTAATGGATAAAGTACACAGCATACAAGAACAGATGGGCAGTATAAGCAGAGAGCGGGAAATCCTAAGAAAGAACTAAACAAAACAGAAATGAAGAATTTTGAAGAAACCCTTTCATAGACTTATTAGTAGACTGAACACAGCTGAGACAAGAATCTGAGTTTGAGGATATAGCAACAAAAACCAATAAAAATCATCAGACAATTTGCAACCAAGGAAAATTCTATCACTATCTAACCACCAATCCTAAAAATTATTCAAGTTATCAGAAAAAGGAAAGGCTGTGAAGCTTTCACAGCTACAAGGAGCCCATGACAATATGATACCTAAATGTATCCTGGTTGGGATTCTGGGACATAAAAAGGGTAGGTTAAAAAAAATGTGCACATCTGAATAAACATGGACTTGAGTTAATAATGTATTAATATCAATCCATCATTTGTAACAAATGCACCATCATATATAATAAAAGCCTAATATGCTAAGTGTCCGACCACTTGTCTACCATTTGACCAGTCACTATGATGTGCACTGAACACCAGGGGGCAGATGCTCCAACCTGTAGGTAAGCTTGCTGCTGGGGTCTGGCCAATCAGGATTGGGCAAGACAGGCCGGACATGCCCTGGAGCCCTCCCGCAGTCCCTCTTTGGCTGGCTGAACCCAATCAGTACTGGACGAGATGGGACGGACACGCCCTGGAGCCCTCCCACAGTCCTTCCCCAGCTAGCCAACCTCCTGCGGTTCGTCCCCAGCCAGCTGGCCCCGGTCGGCCCTGATTGGGGCTGGGCGAGATGGACCCTGGAGCCCTCTTGCGGTCCCTCCCTGGCCCCAGTCATGCATCAGTGGGGTACCTCAGCCTGGCCTGCTCCCTCTCGCAATCGAGGACCCCTTGAGAGATGTTCACAGGCCAAACCAAGGGATCCCATCGGTGCACGAATCTGTGTACCGGGCCTCTAGTACATATATAAATGTCTAAATAGAGAAAGTGGAGTTCAAATATATGAGATCTCAAACTTTATATTTTCTTCAATTTTTTTTGGAAATCGAAAACTGTTTTAAAAATAAGACATAAGGCCCTAGCCAGTTTGTCTCAGTGGATAGAGCATCGGCCTGCGGACCAAAGGGTCCCGGGTTGGGTTCCAGTCAAGGGTACATGCCTCAGTTGCAGGCTTATCCCTGGCCCGGACCCTGGTCAGGGTGAGTGAAGGAGACAACCAATCAATGTGTTTCTCTCACAACGATGTTTCTCTCTGTCTTTCCCTCTCTCTTCCAATCTCCCTAAAAATCAATGGAAAAAAATATCCTCGGGTAAGGATTAACAATAACAACAACAGCAACAAAAATTTTAAAAAAGAAAAATGAAGGGCCCCCTTTGGAGCAAGATAAGCCCTTCTTGTTAAATTCAGCCAATAAAAATAAGGCATAAGGACTGGTCTCTATCAAAGAGTTTGAAGAGATGAAGCATCCACATGCAATGAATGAAACATGATTGAATCATGCATAGAATAGAAAAGATATGAAATACTTCTTTTATTTACAAAGGTGAAATTTAAGTATGGCTTGTATGGCAAATTATATTTTGAAAGTATCATTATTTTTCCCTAGATAAGATAATTGCTATGTGCAAGATATATAGTTATGTAGTTAGGAAGACAAATATTCTGATTAGGAGAAGCACATTGCAATATTTAGGGCAAGAGTGACATGATGCCTCCAACTTACTTTCAAATGGTTTGAGAATGTTTTCAAAATATATATTGAATTACACATACATGGTAAAATGTAAACAACTGCTAAATCTATTTGAAGGATAAATGGGTGTTCACTACTATTGCAACTTTACTATGAATTGCAACATTTGGAAAAAAGAAACCAAAAAGGTTAAGGTTCTCCAGTATTTTTTTAACTAAATTATATGATGTGTTTGTTGCTGAAATTACCAGGTGACCGGAAAACACACAACGGGTACTTGGAAAGTTCAGGAAAAACCCTTTATTTGCAGACAGACTAGTACGGTGACTCAGGGGAGTCAGTTTCCAAAGTCTGAGCACCGAATGCGGAGGGTCTCTCCCATTTATCCTCTTAGTTTCTTTGTCTCCCAAATATGGAAGGCAGCTATGCTCACCATTATGACCAACCGCCCAGGCTAGCTGGCGCCAGCAGTTAATCTTCTGTGGGGGCTTTTTATGGCCCGGCAGATAAACAGTTCTGCAAGGCTGGACAAGCATCACAGATAAGAATGGGGCTTAATTATATACTAGCAAGAATGTGTGTCAGAATACTGGTTACTGGCACAGATTCAGATTGCTAGCCCCCCAGTTGTCTTATACCCCCCCTCATGTTAATGTCTAAATAAAGGTTGTGATTCCATAGTCACATTATTTTACTCTATACCTCAACTTCAGTTACTATGTGTTTTCCCTCTCTGAGTTATGCCAGGCGTCTGTAGTCCTCAGGGTTCTAGGAAGAAGTGTCACATTGAATGATTTAATTTGATGTTCCTTGTAGATTTGAAAGATCTCTCTGAACAAGGCATCAGAGTATCGGGGACCTGCTTTGGGGACCCGTGCAGTGGGAATTTGGCAAGTTATTGATCACTGCGGACCACGGGCTGAAAAAAGATGGTGTATCTTCCCTGTCCACTTTGTGTGTGGTAAAAAAATAAATAAGTTTTCAAAAAATAAGTTCTAAATAAGTGTATTTATCATTGTTTGAATAGCCTCCCTGTAACTTTTCTTCATTTCTTTTATGAGCCCTTTCCATTACATTATTTCATTGTCCAAATAAAGTTAATTTATAAAACATTATAATATCCAGAGGGGCAAAATGAAATTGAAACTTGAAAATATCTTAAAACTACCCTGGCTGGGTGGCTCAGATGGTTGGAGCATCGTCCTGTACATCAAAAGGTCTCAGGTTTGGTCCCAGGTCAGGAGGCAACCGATCAATGTTTCTCTTCCTCACATTGATGTTTCTCTCTCTCCTTCATCCCTTCCCCTCTCTCTAAAATCAATAAATACATACCCTCGGGTGAGTATAAAAGAAAAAATATTTTAAAACATATTGCTCTGTAGCGATTGTTTCTAGCCCTTTTGGAAACTTTCATATGAAAATGCATAGCTATTTTTAAAATAGTATAATAAGCGAGAGATTCTGTTTTGTTTATCAAGTGCCCAGTACTCATTAAATACTGTAATGAATACTATACTTTCTTGTAAACTTTACTTAAGATGTATTGTTAACCTCTTTCCAGGTCAAATAATACATGACAAATAAATCGCTGTTAATGGTTGCATTGCATAGAAATGTCTCATTCACTTTTCTAATATTTCCTTAGACTAAATTATCTTGAGTTTTAGGTATATAAAATCTACCCAAGAATATTCCAAATATTTTTAGTATTAGTTGAATATGCAAGAAATAATCAGAATGACTAATTTAGGCTGATTTTCCAAAGTGAAATCTTCCTATATAAATGACTAGGGGCCCAGTGCACGAATTCGTGCATCTTAAAAGGAACTGTGGGCCATGAGGCTGGGTGGGCATGGGGGTGGGTCTTGGCCCATCCTCCACGTCCTTGCCTGGCCCCTCCCACCACGGCTCCCCAGTCTCCTATCTACGGGCAGCCCCACTCCCGCTGCCGCTCCCACGCGCTGATGGCACAGAGAGATTGGGGCTGGCGCCAGCAGTAGGTACAAGTGGGGCTGGCACTGTCAGTGAGTGCGAGCACCCCTCAGGAGCAGGGGGAGGTAGAGAAGCCCTGAGGGACGATCGGGGCAGGCATCCGCTCGCACCTGCTGACTTCGCCGAGCAATCAGGAGGGATCAGGACCGGCAGCAGGAGTGAGCAGCAGCTCCAGCACGGGCTGCAGGTGCAAGTGGGGCCGGTGCCGGCAGTGGGTGCAAGGGCTGGGTGGGACCACGGCGCGCAGGAGCAAATAATTTTCAGTAACCAACAGAGGCTCTCCCCGATGACAGCGACTGGTGCCCCACCTTGGTCTGGGCGCGCCCCGCCCCCCTTCCCCCCCCTCGTTCACCTGCTCCACCAATCCCACCATGGCCAATGCCCCAGCATGTTCCGTGCACACCCCCTGGTGGTCAGCGCATGTCATCATGGCTGACAGGTTGTTCAGCCATTCGGTCTATTTGCATATTAGCCTTTTATTATATAGGATATTTAAGACAAATACTATTTGTTGTTACCATTTATACCTTATTGCCTAACTTCTAAGAGACCCCCCAAAACATTAAAGCTAAAGCTAACATTGAAACTATATATGCCACTTTTCCCAGTTGTTTTTCCTATTCCAGATGGAAGTGTGTTTAGCGGCTGCTACCCTGCTAAGTCTTTACTTAAGCAGATAATTTGCTACACAATGCTTTCCCTTTCAGTTTCCTTATTTCAGATCCATTTTAGGATTTCTCAATATCTCATGAAACACATCTTTCTAAGTGTTTTCAATTCCCGAAAAACAAATTTCTACAGTAATCTCGTGTATGGGAGACTTATAAATCCTTGTTCTAGATATATGCTTCTTAAAATTTTATATGTTGGCATATTCTATAATGGCATATTATATTGCTTTGAAAGTTTTCTATGATGTTTTCTTATTTCTGCACTAATAATGTAACTCGATCTTTCAAACTACTGAAGATACTAAAGATTCCTTGACATATGAGTTGCTGCTTTTATTGTTGAAATCATCTGACAGTTTCCTGTCAGGCTCACACATATATTTAAATACTTCTCCTTGTTTTTTCCTCAACAAATCTGTATGTAGTTTCATAATTTCCTTTTCACGCCCTCCTATCCCAGAAGTACATTTTTTCATAAAATTATAAATAGACTATGTCTATCTGTGGCAGATTGGTGAGATACTAGAAACCCCATTTCATTTTCTCGGTCCCACCTGACATTACACTTTTCAGCCTCATTCATGGTAGGTTTGAGCCATGAGTCTTCTTTATTTTTTTGCATTGCCAAGGAAGGGTGAAAAGAGTACACATTATCCAGAAGGAAGATCTGAGTGTGAGTCTAGCTCTGCCACTTGTAAACTTGGTCAAATTATTCAATTAATTTTTATATACCTTTCTCATTTGGCCTGAAGATGGGGCAGATTACCTTCTTATCCCTCATTCCTAGTTCCAGAACATTTTCCTTTTTCCTCCTTACAGTTCTTGAGGTTTGATGTGCACTTTATCAGTTTATACCAGATGCTACTTCACTCTGTTCTGGCCTTCTAATCCCCCCTGGACACTCCGTTTTATTCTGTGGGTCACTCTCAATCTCTCCAACACTACTGTTATCTTCATCCTTGGTAATTTTATTATCCATTTTGACCATCCTTCCAATATACTAAAATTTAATTTTTTGAAATATGTTCTTCCAATGATTTTGTCTTTCACCCTGTATTAACCACTTGCATCTATGGTCATGGCCTACCTTTTCATCACTAGCATATCCAATAAGTTGTCAATATACTCATCCATGCATCATATTCTTTTATCAATACTTCCCATCTTCCTATAATATGCTAACAAATAATTTATCAACAATATTAAGTTTTGTCCTTTATTGACTATGTCATATATTTACATTCCTCACACCTTTATATTCCTCCTCAAAATGTTTAAAATCTATTGTCTACAATTAACATTACTCTCTCCCATATAAGCACAACCTTCATAACCTAGTATTCCAACATTCAACCTTGTTAAGAATAACTCTCCCAAAAAGAGAGAAGAAAAGAAAGAAAAAAAGAATTAACTCCCACATCTTCTGCATCTACCTTAACAGCTGAAGTAGAGATAAGACAAAATCATGTTGATTTGCCCTATTTTCAACTGATGAACAAATCCCAAGTGGACCTTAATTATGGAAGGCATTCATAATGCATTTCCCACTAGTAGGAGGATATGATAATTGCAGTCATGGATAACTATTTCATAGTATTTCATAGAGGCATTGGATTTCTTAGAGGCTGTGTAATGTAGTTGCTAATATCCCAGATGTCTATTTGACATCTTCATTTGAAACTCTAATATTCAGTTTGAACATATCATCTATGAAAAATGAGCTCATCACCATTCCTTCAAATTAATCCTTTCTTCACATCTCATTTCAGGCCCATATGGTCTGCCCTTCCTCCTGATATTGAACACATTTCCTCCTCATGTTCACTCTCGTCCAGCCCTTCTAACCTCCTTGCTTTTCACAAATATCTTACTGATTTTCCTCCTGCTTGATTAACCATCAATTTATCAAAAGGCATGTTAAACTTTCCAATTATAAAACTGGAATTATCTATTATATTTAAATTCTATCAGATTTTACCTAAACATCACTACCAATAAAATTGGCCTAATTAACAATTATAGAATACTTCATCCAACAACAGTAAAATACACATAATTTTCAGATCAGAAGGAACATTCACCAATATAGACAACCAATATATACTATGCTGGGTCATAGTAACCCTTAAGAAAATAAAAGTAAATAAGTTATACAAAGTGTATTCTCAGAGAATAATGAAGTTAAATTAAAAATCTATAAAAGAAATATAGCTTAAAATTCCAAAATATTTTGAGATGAAACAAAGTACTTCTAAATAACATATGAATCTAAAATTGAATTTCAAGGTAAATTTAAATTATTTTAAAACAAATTAAAATACAAATTAGCAAAATTTGTGAGATGCAGCTATAACATTTAATGAATATATTAGAAATGAAGGGTGACCTAAAAGCCATAATCTAAGATTTCACCTTAGGAAATGAGAAAGAAAAGCAATTTAAGTCTAAAAGATGCAGAAGAAAGTGAGAAAATAGAAAATAGAAAAATAATATAGAAAATCAATGAAAATGAAAGGTGGTGTTTGAACAGATTATTAAAATTGATCAATCTCTAGCGAGGCTAAACAAGAAGAGAGAAAAAAAGGAGAGAAGTGACAAATTACTAATGCCAGAAATATAAGGAAGGTTATCACTACTTTTTAAATGGACATGAATGGCTAATTAAAGGAATATTAGTAATGAAGACTGTGTTATTAATAAAAGAACAGACAAAGATCAATGGAACAGAATAGAGAGTATGAAGTACACCCATAAATAAATGATCTTGGACAAAGGAGCAAAAGCAATACAATGGAGCGAAGACAAGACTTTTCAACAAAAGTTGCCAGAACAACCGAACATCCACACACAACAAATTAATCTAGACACACACCTTATACCCTTTGTAAAACTATGAAACTGATAGGGGCAGAAACAATGTTGGGGAACCAGCTGGAATTGTAAGGAATATCAACCATGTTCTGTTAACCGTGATTGTCTTGTTCTGATTAAAGAAGGCACATTCTAACCTGGCTGGCAGCTGCTCTCAGGACCTAGGAGCTCATCTGGAAATGGAGCCCCCCTCCACATTGGGAGCTGCCTATTATTGGGGAAAGATTAACAACCTTGCTGCAGAAACCAGAATCACCAGCCCTTTGAAGGTCCCAGCCCTTTTGCATTCCTGCTAGCCTTTGAAAATCTCCAGCCTGCTTACCTGTTAACTGTTTATTTGGCATGCCCTTCGGCTATTTCCCCATGCCATCCTTTGTACTTCTACCCATATAAACTGCCGGCTTATGGTGGGGTGGAGAGCAGATTTGTGTGGATGAATAAACACTCATATATGATTCAACCCTGTCTCCACTTAATTGGCTCAAGTCATGATAGCCCGGACCCATTGTTTGCCCCGTTACAAAACCCCCAAAAGATAACATAGGAAAACAACCCCCCAAAAAATAGCAGATGATTTTGTAGGGTCTTTGGGATGAGGACCAACCTTGTCTGTTCCAGAGAGGAAGTGGAGACTCTCTTCAGATTTTGGATCTTCTTCCTCAGCAATGACTTCTTCGCCCCATGTAAAACTCAGAACAAACACACCCTTTCTTATTCGGATGTTCAACAACTTCTCTCCCCCAAATCATACATAACAGCACATTATGCATGTTCATTTTCTTCAGATCATGTATGGCTCACTGAAATTGTCATAGAGTCCCACTAGGACAAATGGTAACCTTGAATCATCATGATATATATCCTTCCCAATACTTCACTCTAAAATGCACTAGACACAGATGCTTCTCAAATGTTTTAACAAACCTTCAAATTGAAACATGAGGCTTAGGGTGCAGACTTTTCTTTCCATGGGTTCTTGTCCTCACAAAGTTTGAAGAATAAACTCATGGACAAAAAGCCTTTTTTAATAAAAAATGTAAAAGTTTATTGGAAGCAGATACAAACTCCATTTGGGCAGGGGTGCCCCCCCCCCCCCATGGGAAAAGCCTGCTCTCTCCCTCTAATCCTATATAATAAAAGGGTAATATGCAAATTGACTGAGGGTGACCAGTGGTGGGGGGCAGGGCCAGCGAGCAGGTGGGAACGGCCAACCTCTTGGTCCCTACCCCCAGCAGACAGGCTCCCATTGCCCGATGGCCAACAGGGGAACTGAGGGTGGGTAGCAGTGGGTGGTGGGGCCGGCTGCTGGCAGCTGGGGAAAATGATCCTGATCGCAGGCCAGGCCTAGGGACAGTACCTGTGCACAAATTTCATGCACCAGGCCTCTAGTAGGAAAATAAAAAAATTCCTTCCTTGTGTCCCTTTGTCTCTAATTTATATATGCTACAGTTCTTTGTTTGAATCTGACCTTTTCTTATTGGACCTTTTATTAATTTAGCCCCCCCCCCCCCCCTGCTTTCCTCATTGGTCATTCTGCTACAAGGTATTAGTTTCAAAGCTCAAAGCCCACCTGGTGCCCCCAATTTCTCCCCACCCCCTTATCTTGCTGGTTGGAGTCACTTTTGATTTATCGTATGGTTTTCTCCTAGTTGTCCTGGCAAAGAAAGCCTTATCTTACAGCTCTCCCAGCTACTCTGGCCAGAGATATCTCTGTCCTTGGTTTATGGCTGTTTTAATGGCTTAGGCCAGAAATATTTCCATCTGCCTGTGGCATTTCTCTATCCTCTGTACAAGCAAGATAACCACTCTGGCGTCTTCAAGTCTCCATCTATGTATTCCTCTCCCATGGACCCTCCTCATTCCTAAAACTCCCTAAACCTGTCTATTTTATTCCCAAAACTCCTTTCAAAATGAAGATGCATTTCCTTTCAGAGACTAGCTACATTTTATACTCTGCTGGTCTTCTAACAAACAGCTGCTCCCTCTTTTAATCCCCTGTAGACAGAGCCAAGATTTTTATCTGTTTAACACTCTTCTCCCATTAAGAGTAAGTCTTTGTTTCTCTAAACCAGTCTGGTAGTTCTATTATCCCCTTGTTTACACACCAGGATATAAATACATCTGAAGATTTGCAATTGTGTCCCAGGGGTAAAGCAAAGCCACTGAATAAATTTAATATATTTACTTAGAGAATACCTTTTACTTAAAGGTATGACATGTAAATTCTTATCATGTATAAAGAAAGTTCAAATTTACTATAGCAAACATATATTATTAAACCTAATATAAAAAAAATGAAAGGAGTTTTTAGGGGTAAAAAAAAGGCAGGTTTAGGGAGTTTTAGGAAGTAGGGGGTCCATGGAGGAGAACTGTGGGAGCTGCCAGAAGGCATACATTCACAGAATAAAGAGGAAGGCCACAGGGAATAGAAAAACAAAAGGGAAACAAAGAGGGGAACCCCATGTGGGGTTTGAGCTCTGAAGCTGCTATAGTGACCAATCAGAGGTGATACCAGGACACAAAGAACTGCAGCCTTTATAATCCTTAGAAAAGAGGGACTCAGTGGGTCTCTCTCCCCCTCCTCATGTGGGAGTCTGTGCTTGTGTCCCAATAAATGTCCACCTTTTCCTATCCCACCTTTTGTCTGTGTCTTCAGTCTTCAAACCCACCTGGACAAGAACCTGCGAAATCACCTTTGCATCCTGGCCAGAGGAACACCCTGGGTTCCAGTTTAATTTTCGTGTTTCAATAATTACAAAGAATGAGACCATTTTGAATTTATCCCAAGAATACATGGTTGAACACCCCAAAGTCAATTAATGTCATACATATGTGACTACCATAAAGGACAAAATCTCAACAAATGCAGAAAAAGGCATGAGATCAAATACAACACCCATACACAATAAAAACACCAAAACAATGGGTACTGTATGTGGTGTTAAAAAAGAAAACACTGCTTTTAGCTTTCAGGAGTCAATATTTTTGCTTTAAATTGATAATTGAATGTGGTTTATTTATATAGGGTTTAAACTATGGAGCTTTCATGTTTACTATAATTTAATCTTCAATTATTTTTTACTTAGTAAACTATTATCAGTGGGGAGATCTCCAAGTCCCCACCAGGTGCTCATAGAAGTGGGCTTCTTGTGATATCCCAAGAAAATGAATTTTTTGAGACTCACATTGAGGAGGCTAAAAGGCTAATTCCAATGTAACCCTGATATTTGGGGGGCTGGGGGACTAGCAATTTGAATCCATGCCAGCAAGCTCAGTGTACATTCTTGATAACCTATAATTAAGTCACTACCTCTTTCCCAGAAACTGGTCTTGCAGAACCTGTTACAGAGGCCATAAAACTGTGAACAGTGCACTGTCTCGGGTGGGGGGGTGGGTATTAATGCTGGCATCAGGCCAGACCATCAGATATGGCCTGGAGACCCCCAACGCCTGGGGACCTCTTGCAAGGCCCAAGAAAAGGACCAGAAGAATAATCTATATTTGCAGGTCAAAGACCCCAGAAAGATATAAAAGAGAAGCCCCCTGCATGTTACTTTACTCAGATGTGGAAAGTTATTCTCTGAGTCCGCCATAAATAAACAGTGTCACTCCTTTTCTTTAAAGTGTTGCTTGGTTTTTCTCTGGTCTTCTGCAACAACATGAGAGAATGAGATATTGTTGAAAGCTTTATTTTTGTGGAATTGTGGATGGGGAAAAAAAAGGCCACATGCTAACCTGACTAGCTCAGGGAAGGCCTGCATGGCGGTTTTGCAAACTCAAAGACCTAAAGTAACCACAAAGGATGGTCTGAAATTAAAACTTTAACTAAAAGCAGTGTATAGTGGGTAGTCATGTAGACCAGTATCTTCCCTGATAAAGGTTAATCTTTACCTTAACTGAGTCTATTGTCTTTTTGCATCTAAGATAACATCCTTGTGAAATGCCAGGGTAATGTGTGACTTCCCTTTTTCCAGACCCCTCAGGGCACAACCAAATGTGTCTGGGTACCAGGACAGATACCATAAATTCCTTCATTGCTATTGTTATCATGTTAATTGTTGACTGTTAACTATCCTGCACCCACCTACCAGAAGCCTGTGTCCAACATTTCATTTTTTATCCAATCCCAGAGGTTTCCCTGCTTTGCTTTCTCCCGCCTCCCTAATCTATTACCAATGGATTTCATGTAACCCACTTATGTCTCCTTCTTTGATTGTAATCTATAAAACAAGGTGAAGAACTGCCATTCTCCGGAGCATTATCCTGATCCACTGAGATTCTGCTTCCCAGCAATTGTCGACAGTTTAGCTCAAGTAAACTCACAAAAATTCTTTACAGGTTTGAATGTTTTTACGTTAACACTCCCAAAATTATACTATGAAAAATATTTCAGGCTCAAAAAAATTCCCACATAGTTTATGATTCCATTTATATGAATTGTCCATAAAAAGTATAGAAAGTAGGTTAGTGATTGCCTTGAATTAGGGATGGGAATGTGGGTTATCTATGAAAGATACAGGAATCTTTTTGAAGTGCTGAACACATTCTAAATTCCGTTTGTTATGATGGTTGCATAACCCTGTAAATTTACTAAAAATTTAATGGTATACTTAAGAAGGTAAAACTTTATGGGATGTAAATTACATTTTAATAAAACTGTTAACATAAAAACTGACGTTTGCGGAAGCTTCTTCTTCCTAAGTTACTGATTATATTACCTAAATTACTTGCTGATAAGAGGGCCTCTCAATTTGCAGGTGAATATCCACTGGCAACTCCGTGTTCCTGTGCTGTTTGGATTGTTGAGGCTCCTCTTTCTCCTCCCTCCACCACCCATGCACTGCCAGAATGCTGGGTTATTTCTTTGTGGGGTCTAGGTTCCACGTGGTTTTGAAAGGGGGCAGCAATAGATTTGGGGAACCAGCTCGTATTGGGAGAAATAGGAATCGCTCTGTGTACCATGACTGTTTTATTCTGATTAAAGGAGGCACATTCTACCCTGGCTGGAGCTGACCTGGAGATGCAGCCCTTCCTCCCCATCTGGAGCTGCTGGTTATCATGGAAAGATTGACAACTTTGCTGCAGAAACCGGAATCGCCAGCCCTTTGAAGGTCCCCAGCCCTTTGCACACCTGCAGGCCTTTGCAGACCTCCAGCCCGCTCACCTGTGACCTGCCCACCTGGCACTCCCTTTGGCTATTTCCCCTATAAGCCCCGCCCCCCAGCCCTTGCCTATCACTCAGCCCTTTGAAGACCCCCAGTCCTTTCGCATATCTGTAAACTGCCCTTCTGCCTACTTTTCCTTTGTGCTTTTACTATTTAAGCACCTGGCTTATGGTGGGGTGCAGAGCAGATTCCTGTGGCTGACCTGCTGCTCTCCCACACTGCCAGCAGTACTGGAATAAACGCTCATACATGATTCAACCCTGTCTCTGCTTCATTGGCTGAGTAGTGACAGGCAGCACAGACCCACTGTTTGTCCAGTTACAGTTTTACCTTGCCTGTTCACTTTGTGGATCATGGAGACCGCTTTTCATATAGTTTTATTATCAATGTTAGCTATGTAATATTTATTTAGTTGGCTATACCTGCTTATTTTTTCCTAGGTAATTTGGAAGGTAGAGTATTTCAAAACTGCATTATCAGTATCCTTCCCTGCAAAGAAATCTGAATTTTTACTAAGTCATAAAGCCAAAAGTAGTGTCAAAAGCAAGAGACAATAAACATGATAGCATTCATAATGCTAGCCAAGGGTGTAACAGAGAGACAAAAATGCACAATATTGTTACAAACGTCAAATAAAGGGATAAGAAAATAGTTACACAAACATTTGCAAAACAGGTCCACAGTGCCTTTATAAAGAAACTGATGTGCTGGCACAGAAGTGCATTCATACTGCACCAGCCCTCACCGCAACAGGATAACCCCTACCCATTTTCAGAGCCCAGTATAAAAATCCCCTTTTTTTCCTCCCCCCTCCCCGAAAAACCTTACCTGACCCGCAAAATCTGAGTTAGCTGTACCTACATTCAAAGCATTCCTCTGTAAATTTATCAAATGTATTATAAGTAGCTGTTTACTTGTTTCTTTCTCTAAAATGCGAATAATTAAAAGCTAGTGGCTTTGTTAATCTTATTTATCTTAAACCCAGCAGCTCAACATATGTTTATTGAATTAATTAGCCATCTAATCATTCCTTCATTACTGAGTCTCAATATATTCATTTTAGCTATATTTACTACGATTATTTTGACTCCACATTTTTGCAGCTCACATTTTTGCCTTATATTTAACTTCTGATTTTTACTTTTCAAATTATGAATTTCTATATTCCTTCTTTGAATGCCTATGACATATTATCTAGATCTGTCTTCTGTTGTTTAGTTTATGTCATCTTGCTAATAGTTACTGAGCCAAACCAGTTTCGGCCTGGGGCGGGGGGGGGGGGGCGGTTCTTGATTAAAAATTTGGTCTATATTGTATCGCTTTTGGTTTTTTTAATAAAAGGAAATTCACTTCCTGGATCATCGTTGAATTTGCATCCTGTTTTCTTACTCATTATGTTAAAAATCTAAAAAAAATAATTTAAAATTATATTATAAATTATTATATACATATTGCTTAAAAACACAGTAGTAGGTACATAATTACATGAACATATTTTATTGTTAGTTTATAAATTAAATTAATTTGATTGTTATAAAGTAACTATATTTTAAAAATTATTTTAATCCTATATTTCTTTCTAAATAATAACAATACTAACTTGAATTATTTTTCCTCTGAATTTGCCATAACGTAAGTCGTAAGTGTCACTTTCAAGGCCGGCGCTAGACTTTTTGCCGCCACTATAAAATATAAATAATATGAGTACTGTCTGCTAAATTCAAGAAAATTTATGTATTTATGAAATAAATAAATAAATCACTTACCTAAATTATCTGAATAGCTGATTAGTAATGACATCACTTGTTTAACTAGCTTACTAGCACGCAGTACGATGTGTATCGTCTGAGATACAGTTACAAATGTTTTCGTCGTTGCCAATCCCCAAAAATGCCATTGTTCATTAAGTCCAAACAATGGTGGTCGAATTCTAACAACTGATCAACAATGCGAACTTTGATAAGCAGTTCTCGATAATCAGTTCTCAACAATTATTTGTTATTATTAAAGTTTAACATTATAAAATTAACAAAAATAATATAAAATTCATATCCTGGCTAAATAGCCACATGGCCGCCAAAAATCATATATTCCAATGATGGGCAACCTTTTGAGCTTGGTGTGTCAAACTTGCCAAAAAACTGATCATAACTCGGGTAGTGTGTCACTTTGAGGAAAAAACATTATTTCGCAAATGTTTCATTCTCAGGAGCAGCAAATGTTTCATCCTCATCATAGCTACTAAAATTTAAATAATCTATGGAAACAATTGGGATTTTATAACTTTTATTTCCTTGCTAGATTTTGCATAAAATAAGTGTACAATATGCAATTTATTAATTTAGAATAATTTAGCTTCATTGAGGATATACTATGGGCTAAGCATATGTTAGAGACATCAGATAGGTATTCTATCAATTGCTTGGTTTTATTGACAAGAACTGTGAATTAATTAATTTGTTTGTAAGGATGAGGTCTGTTATCAATGTTCTGTGTCTTGGAAAAGCTGAGTATGATTGATAAAATAGCAAAAGTGAAGTCTTTAATTATTAAGATAAAAAATAAATTCTTTCACATTTTTTCTCTTTTGTGGATGAACTCCCTTTGAGGTATGCATCACACTTCCTAAGAAACTAACAAAGAGAGA
This sequence comes from Eptesicus fuscus, assembly GCF_027574615.1. Classification (NCBI taxonomy): domain Eukaryota; kingdom Metazoa; phylum Chordata; class Mammalia; order Chiroptera; family Vespertilionidae; genus Eptesicus; species Eptesicus fuscus. The sequence goes on along the minus strand of NC_072487.1, from coordinate 8,765,624 downwards.
CATTAATACATAATATATTTATTTTTAGCCAAAACACACATACTAAAGCCTATAGAATTTCTTGAACATCCTTATATTTCTTATCATCAAGCCTCAACATACATTTTTATATAAGGTCAATTTTTTTTTTTTCCCTAGTGAGGAGTCAGCTGATTTTTTTTTTATCCTGACTCATATTGAACCCTTGCCTTGGAGAGATTTCTTTTACACTGTAGATGAAATTCCCATTAAAGTTTCCATTTTAATGAGTTCCATGAGCCATAAAATATAGTTGAGTTAATAAAATGTAAGTCCTAGCTTTTAATATGAGAATTTAGTAAAAATAAATAAATAAACAAGCAAGCCAATTGAAAAGTATCAGATCCTTCCAAATTAAAAATAAACAAGATGGAAAGTAGGTAGCAAGCCCTGGATTCTTAAAAGCAAAAAGGGAACTACACTGAGTGACCAGATTATGATCTCTGAACGCATAATAATCTGTTCACTCAGTGTATATACGTAAATATATATTAGAGGCCTGGTGCATGAATTCGTGCATGGTTGGGGTCCGGCCAGCTGGCCAGGGGTGGGGACATGGGCGGTTGGCCGGCCTGTCTGCTGGTCGAACTCCTGGTCAAGGGGATAATTTGCATATTAGCCTTTTATTATATAGGATATACACTGAGTGGCCAGATTATTATGCGTTCAGAAATCATAATAATCTGGCTACTCAGTGTATAAGAAAGCTGAGTCCTTGCCTGACTGGTCCCACTCCTCCACCTGAGAAAAAGATGGTCCGACAACCCAGGCAGTTTTTCAGGATCCAAGAGCAGCCATTCGCATCTGCACTGAGTGAATGATGTGTGTTCCCCCAAAATTCATGTGTCAATTCTGACCCCTAATGAGATAGTATAAGGAGGTAAGGCTTTGGGAGATGATTAAGTCATAAGAGTGGAGCCCTCATGCATAGCATAGAATTAGTGCCCTTATAAGAATGATCCAGAGAGCGCCTTTGTCCCTTCCACCATGTCAGGATGCAGCAGAAAGAATGTGGTCTATGTGTTGCAGATAAACTGGCAGGCAGCACGGGAGAATTGATCAGAGGGTATTCAGAAAAGTAGCCTTTATTTGCAGATGCACTAGTTCTGTGACTCAGGGGAGTCAGTCTCCAAATCCTGAGTGACGAATATGGATGAAGCTTTTCCTTTATACCCTTAGTTTCTTTGTCCCCCAAATATGGATCAGGCTTTCGGATGTTTCGAGAGCTTTGCAGCCCCTGTGAGTTGGGATGGGGAAAGTGAGATTACACTCAGAGGCCTGTCTGGCGCCTACACTGCCAGTCCCCTCAGCGGGTTGTATATGGTTCATGGTTTATGGCCTCTGTAAAATGGGAGTATTCCGGGAAACAGGTTCTGCAAGGCAAGACAGGCATCACAGATTAGAATGGAGTTTATCGGCAAGCAGGTGTGTGCGTCTGAATGCAGGTTACTGGCACAGATTCAGCTAGCCCCAAATGTCTTATTTTCCCCTTCATATGAACCAGCAAATTGGACCAGATACTGCATCTTCAGGCATCTTGATCTTTCTTTAAAAAAAAAAAAAAATATATATATATATATATATATATATATATATATATATATATGTATATGTGTGTGTGTGTGTGTATATATATATATATATATATATATGTATATGTGTGTGTGTATATATATATATATATATATATATATATTTAAATTTATTGATTTTAGAGAGAGGGAGAGATAGAGATATTAATTTGTTGTCCCACTTGTTTATGCATTCATTGGTTGATTTTTTATATGTGCACTCACCAGGGATAGAAGCCACAAACTTTGGCATATCAGGATGACACTCTAGTCAACTGAGCTACCTGGCCAGGGCTGAGCATCTTGCTCTTGAACTTCCCAGCCTCCAGAATTGTGAGATGTGAATTTTTTTATAAGCCAACCAGTCAATGGTTTATTATAGCAGCCTAAATGGCTAACATCCATCATCACTACTTTTAGCCACATCTGTCCAATTCGATGCACTAGAGGTGTCAACTGATCTGTGAAAAAAGATTCTGAAAAACAGTGATTTGCACTGATTTTTTTTTTTTTAATCTAAGAAGGTAAAGAAAAATCCGAATCTCAGCAATATTTAACTTAATGTAGTTTGAGCCCCGTGATTGAATGATGAAATTGGAGCAAATAAGCTGTTTCTGTTCTGAAACAAATGTGTTCTTGTTACCAAGTCTACACCTTTCAGATTCGGGAGAATGTCTCGGGAAGGCCGAGGGCGGGCTCTTTGGGCCAGTTCCAAGCCAGAGACTTCAACAGAATTCTGTGACAGGAGATGCTAGTGTAGGTCTGTAAGGAAAACAGAACTAATAATGCTGCTAGAAAGTTAGCAAAACTCCCCCCAACCCCCAGCACATAGCAACTAGTGAAGAAAACAGAGAAGGCCCAGGGAGACAGCCAGACGCTGTGTTCTCAGAAAGCTTTTCTGGCAGCGTGCTCCCCTGGCAGAAGGGAGGATCTTTGAAATTAAGCCAATTTCAGAGTTTGTATTATTTTTTGACCTAGGCATTCTATTTATAGAATTGGCATTTTGTTTGTGACTTTAAAGTGACTGCAAGCATGCCTGTTATCCTAAAGTAAGTGAAAATCATAGTGAACTGGAGGAGTGATTCGAGGGGTAGATTTTGTCCAGGCAGGAAAATTATAAAAGATAGCGGCATATGAAAATCTGTTTTGTGTTTTGAGTACAATAAACACTCAAACTTGTTAAAATCCAATTACAGTTTACAGGGACAGTAGTCTATGGGGGAGGGCTCTGATTCTCCATCATCATCTATGCTTGAATGATCTAATTCTATCCTGGGATCTAATATTGGGAGGGGGGCAAAAAACCCGGCTGCTTCGGAGGTATATTATACAACCTAGTTTAGCAGCAATTTTGCTGAGATGTTCTTCTCAGCCTAATTATCTCTTTACCTTTCTTAAACAGAAAAAAAAAAAAAGATACTCATTATTCTTCAATAGCAAAATATATTCATTCATTTGTTCTTTAGACTGTTTAATCTAATAACTTGTTTATATATCTTGTTTATATATGCTCAGCCTCAGGAGGAATTCAGTGGTGAGCATATACTTAGCCGGAAGAAATTGCCTTACCAATTAGCGTTATTAAATGATGACTAAACACCATACAAGATAATGACCATCATATATGCCTTTATAACCTTAGCAAAGATAATATCCTTTTTTTCTTCACAGCATTCAATACCTTCTTATATGCACGCATACATAGGCGTGTATATATTACATATGTTTATATGATTATTTATTGCCTACTTCTTCCAGAAACCAAGCTTCATGAATGTACTGTCTAGTTTTTTCAGCACTCTAATACCCATAATTAGATTATGGTGAGACTCATGGTAAAAACTCTGTACATATACAGGTATTAAATAGGCCAAATAGATATTCAAAGCAGTAAAGTTGGTCCTAAAATAAAATTCAACTTATGTAGTTAACCCAGGAGAAACAAAGCTTCCAGGCTTAGCTGCCGGAATCTTCGCTATTCCTACATCGTGAATCTCTAGCTTCTTTAAAAACGCACTGGAATGTATCCAACCTCTATTATGTGGCAAAATGAGAGAATAAAGTGCTGTCCGCTTTGTATGGTTTCTCAGAGAATACTGTTACCAAATTATCAATGGTTCTAACTCTAAATATTGATGTAATGGTGATAAAACTTCAAAGAATAAAACATAAGATAGAAGTGTGACTTGTTGCTAAGGTATCATGGTTAAAAATAGCCACCCAAATTAAGAGTTTAATGAGCTATACAAAGTTCATTCCAATTACTTGTCACTTTTAAGGAGAACCCCCTTTTTTTTACCTTATTTTAAGGGTGAACTGCAATTTTCAGCACAATGCTACTATGTTCTCATCTATTATGGCAATCTTCTAATAGTCACTGATGTCAGATTTGCACAGAAATCACTCTTTACGCTAAAAGTTCACTTCCATAAATGCTAAAGGTAATAAATTTAATCAAATTTTTAATTTAAATAAATTTGCTCTGTCATAGATTTTGCATTAGCCATTTCCCAAACATTTAACTAGTTTTCAAACAAATCTACAAATAGGTGTTGACATATAGCTCTTTCTTGTCACATCGACATGTTTTCCATTAATTGGCCTCAGTCTCAAAATCAGTAAGAGTCCAATCAGTTTTTAAATAACCTGCATTGCTTTTGTCCTACCTCCTCCCATTTTGCATATCTTTTAAGTTTATTTTTTGTGATATTTAACTGAAAGCTTTAGATAATAAACATTTAAATTAATTGAAAAGTTGCATTTGTTGCCTACTCAAAGTGATGGGTCACTATAACGTAAAAATTTATAACTCTAAAGTGAACTTTATAATGGACAGTTAAACAACACCCTATTATAAATGATCTGATTTCTAACACATATATTGAAGGCTGTCTTTCTTAAGGAGTGACAAACCAATGCTATCTTGTTCACTTTGACAGGGACAAAGGATATCACATGCAAGAGAAATTTAACTTCTTTGAATCTAGTCTTTCTTTGGACTATATTAACACACTTAAAATAACTTCTTCTAACAAGTATCAAGTAAATAAAGCTTTTCCCAATGTTAGTCAAATGATGACACCTATTGATAAGAAAGTTGCAATTTCCAGATTGAATTCAGAAATAAGCCCATGTAAGCAATTTGAAAGATTCTTAATTCTTTAACAATGATAGAGAGGAAGATATCATTGTATTTTGTTGGTTGTTTGTAAAGAGCACAAGATAACAGGACATATAGAACAAGAGATAGTCATGTGAGTTTTGTTGAAATACATGAAGAGTGAAGAATGTTGATCGGTTTCTGTATAAGAAAGCAAATGAAACAAGCGATACATTCTACTACTGTGATCTGTTGATCACTCTGCCTACATTATTGCACTACTTTAATTTTTAGGAAATCAGGAGATGATAAGAGATCAAATACACCATTAACTGGAGTATCACCTGGAAGACTTTAATAACAATTTATAAAAGTTTTATAGGTGAAAAGAATAATTCATGTTAATCACAGAAAAAATTACAAAAAACCCTAATACTAGAGCACATGCCCAATATTCAGATTTGTCAGGAACAACCTAAATAGAATGTTGATGAAAGCTTCTAGGAAAACCTGAAAAATATCTCAATAATATGATAAATCTGGCAGTACCAGAAGGCAAAGAAGTCACCCCTGTGATGAGCATCTAGTCTTGAGATTGACTAGAGAGACCCTCAGGTAGAGTGGAAAACCACTGAAGTCAAAAAGTATCCACCCTTGTTCTGGTCTTTGTGTTATCAAATCACCCGAGCAATTTTTTTTGTGTGCTTTGGTTTCCAACCTTTACGTAATCCAGTTGTTCATTAAAGTGCACACATAGGATTGTGATAAAACTAGGGAACCTAATAAACATTTTACTAAAAAATCTACCCATAAGGAAAATTCATGGTGTTTACCAAGGATGCACATATTTCTAAAAATTCCCATGAGCTCTGTGGGTAGAAAATGCTTATTTGGACCTAATATATTTCTCCTATGAACCAGTCAATAACTTAATAATGAGGTTTCATTTTGTTTGCTCTTCCCAATTTCGCTGAAGGAAAGCGAAGGGAAAGTTTGCTGTGAAGATTATTGCATTTTCAAGAAATTGTCTGTCCCGCTTTTGACTAGGCATCTGTCTTGTACTTGCTCTTCCCTTTAACTAGATCATTTGTCAGGTTCCAGAACAATTACAGTGGAATACAACAAAGCGAACCACTCCCTTTCAATAGTATCTTCCGGTTGCCACTTCCGCTGGGCCCGCTATCTAACCGCCCTCCTGAGGAGGGGTGCGGCACTTCTGGCTCAAGGCTCACTCCACGCTTTCCCTGCTGCAGGCGGTGTATTAGCTGAGCCTTGGGGAAATTTCTGTATTTACCCAAATGTTGCAGTTGTCTTTCTGGGACTCTTGTGAATGCGGCGATGCCTGTCAATGCTACAGGCCTATGGGTTTATACATAATGCAGTGTTGTCGAGTATAAAAGAACAAAATCACCTTTTACAAAAATAATTAAATGTGTTTATCAAAGGTCTTGTTGATATGGTTGAATTCTACTAGTTTTGGACACTTTTCTTTTAGAAAGTATAATCATTTCCCAAGATTTATTAAAAAATAATCTACTCCTAATAATGTGTAGTGTTTTGCCATGAAGTTATCATAAAAAAAAAAAATATATATGTGCTGTAGGAAATCACATACACAACTTTATGCATGAGGAGGCAGAGGGTTGTGGATTCTGAGGTTTATTTATTTTTCCCAAGAGGTTTAATGCCAAAGAGCTTGGCTTCTTAATCATTTAAAGTCTGAGAATACATTGAGATCATTTTGGCTCCAAGAGTTCTTATCATCCACTTGACCAGATAAAACTGCATGGGTTCACATACCAGAGCTCCAGCCCAGCTATCCTAAAGAAACTTCAGCACTAGCCAGCCATCTTAGCTCAGTGGCTAGAGCCATGGTCGGCAAACTGCAGCTCGCGAGCCACATGCGGCTCTTTGGCCGCTTGAGTGTGGCTCTTCCACAAAATATCACGGCCTGGGCGAGTCTATTTTGAAGAAGTGGCATTAGAAGAAGTTTAAGTTTAAAAAATTTGGCTCTCAAAAGAAATTTCAATCATTGTACTGTTGATATTTGGCTCTGTTGACTAATGTGTTTGCCGACCACTGGGCTAGAGCGTTGGCCTGCAGACCAAATGGTCCTGGGTTCAATTCAGGTCAAGGGCATGTACAAAGGTTGCAGGCTCCTCCCTGGCCCGGGCCCTGGTCAGTCAGGGTGCGTGCAGGAGGCAACCAATTGATGTGTTTTTCTTACATTGATGTCTCTCTCTGTCTTTCCCTCTCTCTTTCACTCTCTCTAAAAGATCAATGGAAATATATCCTTGAGTGATGATTCACCAAAAAATAGAAACTTCAGAGGGAAGCAGCTACTACCTGGTTCAATTATTTTTTTGCCCCAATACCCAGTTCAGACAAACGACTTACACATCAGGACCATTAAGAACCTCCACCAAAGTTTCCTCTGGCTTCCCCCAGCCCAGGCACAGTTGCGGACAGGTTTCAAGAATACACAAACAGAAAAGAATAGTCACTTCAACAAATGGTGTTGGGAAAACTGGATATCCATACATAAAAAAAATGAAATTGCACCCCTGTTTTACCCCATACACAAAAGTCAACTCAAAATTAAGTAAAGATTAAATGTAAAATTCAAAAGAGAAAACATATTTAAAAAGCTTTTTGACACTGGTTTTAGTAATTTTTGAATGATACCAAAAGCACAAGCAACAAAAGCAAAACAGACACGTGGAACTATATGAAATGAAAAAACGTTTGCCAGAAATCAACCTAAGCCAGTATGCTCAAGTAATATTTGACAAAGGAGGCAAGAGCATACAATGGAGTCAAGACAGTCTCTTCAATAAATGGTGCTGGGAAATTTGGTCAGATACATGCAAAAAAAAAAAACAAAAAACAAAAAAACTATATCACCAACTTACACCATACACAAAAACAAACTAAAAATGGTTAAAGGACTTAAATGTAAGATGGGAAACCATAAAAATCTTAGAAGACTCCATAGGCAGAAAAATATCAGAAATATTAGAGGCCCAGTGCACGAAATTCGTGCACGGATGGTGGTTGTCCCTCAGCTCAGCCTGTACCCTCTCCAATCTGGGACATCCCTCTCACAATCCAGGACTGCTGGCTCCCAACTGCTTGCCTGCCTGCCTTCCTGATTGCCCCTAACCACTTCTGCCTGCCAGCCTGATCACCCCCTAACCACTCTGCTGCCAGCCTGTTTGCCCCCAACTTCCCTCCTCTGCCAGCCTGATCACCTGAAATTTTATTTTCCTTCTACAATTGAAACTTTGTAGCCTGGAGTGGAGCCAAGCCTGGGGCTCCCTCCGAGGGCTGGCAGCCATTTGTGTTGGAGTTATAATTGAAACTTTGTTGCCTTAAGTGGGTGGGCCTGGCCAGGGTGAGCAGAAAGCTTTGCTTCCCCTGTTGCCGGTGGCAACCCTGGCCTGCTCTCTCAAGCTCCATTCTGCTGCCATTTCTGTTTGAATTTGTTTACCTTCTATAATTGAAACTTTGTAGCTTGAGTGGAGGCTTAGACCTGGCAAGGGCAGGCAGAAAGCTTGGCTTCCAATGTTACCTAGGAAACCTTGCTCTCTGTGGCTGTAGCCATCTTGGTTTGGGTTAATTTGCATACTCGCTCTGATTGGATGGTGGGCATGGCTTTTGGTGTGTTGGAGGTATGGTCAATTTGCATATTTTTCTATTATTAGATAGGATGTCATAGCAATATCTTTACTGATACAGCTACTAGGGCAATGGAAACTAAAGAGAAAATAAACAAATGGGACTACATCAAAATAAAAAGCTTCTGCACAACAAAAGAAAGCATCAACAAATCAAGAAAGCCTACTGCATGGGAGAACATATTTGCCAATGCTATTTCAGATAATGCTTTAATCTCCAAAATTTACAGAGAACTTATACAACTTAACAAAAGGAAGATAAACAATCCAATAAAAAAATGGACAAAGGACCTAAATAAACACTTTTCGAAAGAGGACATTCAGAAGGCTGAGAGACATATGAAAACATGCTCAAAGTCACTAATCATCCGAGAGATGCAAATCAAAACAACAATGAGGTACCATCTCACATCTATCAGAATGGCTATCATCAACAAACAACAAGTGCTGGCAAGGATGTGGAGAAAACCAACAAACAAGTGCTGGCGAGGATGTGGAAAAAAAAGAACTCTTGTTTACTGCTGGTGGGAATGCAGACTGGTGCAGTCACTGTGGAGAACAGTATGGAGTTTCTTTAAAAAGTTAAAAACGGAACTCTCATTTGACCCACTAATCCCACTTCTAGGACTATATCCCAAGAAACAAGAAATACCAATCAGAAAGGATATATGCACCCCTATGTTCATAGTAGCACAATTTACCATAGCTAAGATTTGGAAACAGCCTAAATTCCCATCAGCATATGAGTGGATTAAAAAACAGTGGTGCATCTACACAATGGAATACTACACTGCTATAAAAAAAGAAGGAACTTTAACCATTTGCAGTAGCATGGATGGAACTGGAGAGCATTATGTTAAGCAAAATTAGCCAGTTGGAGAAAGATAAATATCACATGATCTTACTCACATATAATGATCAACATAAACTGATGAACAAAAATAGATCCAGAGACAAGGGGCGGGGAGGGAAGGGGGTTAGAGATCAACCAAAGCACTTGTATGCATGCATATTAGCACAACCAATGGACACAGACACTGGGGTGGTGGGGCTTTCCCTCGGGGGTGGGAGTGGTCAAGGGGGGTTGATGGGGAAAAAGGAGACATATATAATACTTTAAACAATAAATAAAGGAATAAAAAAAACATTTAAAAAATTTTGAACAGCAAATTAAACCATCAATAGTAAAAAGGGAAGCAATGGAGAAAATATTTGCAAACCATTTCTGATAAAGAGATAATATCTAAAATACCTAAGAAACTTCGACTCAATAGCAAAAAACAAACAAATAATTTGATTAATATGAAAAGATGCTCAGCATCACTAATTATCAGGGAAATGCAAATCAAAACCACCACAATAACACCTCACACCTGTTAGGATGGGCATTATCAGAAAAAATAAATACAAAATAATGTATTGGCAAAGATGTGGAGAAATTGGAACCCTTATATACTGTTGATGGGAATGTAAAATGGTATAGTTAGTCTAAATAATTTATCAAATAATTAAAAATAGAATTACCGCCGAAACTGGTTTGGCTCAGTGGATAGAGCGTCAGCCTGCGGACTGAAAGGTCCCAGGTTCTATTCCGGTCAAGGGCATGTACCTTGGTTGCGGGGACATCCCCAGTAGGGGGTGTGCAAGAGGCAGCTGATCGATGTTTCTCTCTCATCGATGTTTCTAACTCTCTATTCCTCTCTCTTCCTCTCTGTAAAAATCAATAAAATATATTTTAAAAAAATAGAATTACCATATGACTTAGCAATTCCACTTCTGAGCATATGTCCAAAAGAATTGAAATCAGGATCCTGAAGAGATATCTGTACTCCCATGTTCGCTGCAACATAGTCACAAAGTCAAGCTATATATAGAAACAACCCAAATATCCACTGACAGACAAATGACTAAAGAAAATGTAAAACATTGTTTCTTAAAAAAAGAAGGAAATCCTACCATTTGCAAATATATGGATAAACCTGGAGGACATTTTGCTAAATGAAATAAGTCAGTTGCAGAAGGACAAGACTACATGATTCCACTTATACAAAGCATCTAAAGTAGTCAAAATCTTAGAAGTGGAAAGTTGAATGGTGCACCGGGCCTCTAGTGTAGTAATAAGGAAAGTCAAAGAATGAAATTCCAACCTCCACTAGGAAAGAAGACTGCTAGCAAAACCAGTTAAGCATGCTCAATGAAAGTATCTCTTCAATTGGATCTTTATCATTAATACAGTCAATCCCCATTATCTTCAGATTCCATATTTGTGAAGTCCCCTAATCACTAAAATAGGGGACTGTACTGTAACCTCAAAATCAATACTTAAAGTGCTATCACAGTCATTTGTTGGATATGTGCTGCATGGCAAAAAATTTTAGATGCCCTACATAAATGTTCCCAACTAAATTGACAAGGCATCGCTTTCTGCCTTCTGGTCTTAGTGCTTACATTGGAAACGACTGTTCTTTGGGGCTCTATTTAATGTCTATTTTTTTTTTTTGCTTTGTGGTTACTCCACATTTTACAAGGGCCCCCAAACATAGTGCTGAGGTGCTATCTAGTGTTCCTAAGCACATGAACATGTTGATGTGCCTTATGGGATAAGATGTGTTAAATAAGCTTTGTTCACACATGCGTTGTTGGGGAGCACATGAGATTTGGTTGGAAAGTTTGTATGGAGGATATTCTGAGAAAAGGGAAATGTGCTGAAGGCAGCCTGCCCTGATTATTGGAATTCCGACTTACGGGAGTGCCGAAGGCAGTGCCCCTAATTATTCCTTGACCTTCCAAACAAGTCTGTGTACGTGCAGACCCTCGGGTGCTTACTGGAATCCTTATGCCTAATCTTTAGGTGTCCTTGGATAAAAGACACTTCAGACACGTGTCCCCCCAAAATTACTTTTCCTACTGATTGTATCTAAAAGATAAACTTTATCTCAAACTGCTGTTACAATAAAAGCCTAACGAGGCAGGCGATTGAGGCTGTCTGGTTCCTTTAGCCAGGCAGTCCCTTAGCCCTCTCTTTCACAGCAAACAGTTATGTCTGAGTAATCATTCATCCATAACTCAGGGTCTGCTGATCAGCCCTGGCATGTTATAATGCTGTTGGCTATGAGTTTAATGCTAATGAATCAACAAGATGGAAATCTTACCCTCTGTGACAGCATGGATGGACCTGGAGAGCATTATGCTAAGTGAAATAAGCCAGTCAAAGAAAGACAAGTACCATATGATTTTACCCATTAATGGAATCTAAAGAACAAAATGAACTACCAAGAAAAATAGAGACAGACTCATAGAGACCAGGCTGACAGCTGATGAGGGAGGGAGGCTGGGGTGAGAGGATTGAGCAAAAAAGAAAAAAAAAAAGAGAAAGAACTCAAAGACATGGACAACAGTTTGGGGACTTCTGCAAGAAGGAGATTGGGGAGAGGACATAGAAGGGATAAATAGTGATGGACAGACACTTGACTTGGGGTAATCTCTACACACAATACAGTGTAGAGATTATGTGTGAATAAATAACAAAATAAAATAATTGTTTAAAAAAAACCAAGGTACATTAGGGAAAAGAAAGAGGAAATTCACCAATCTGTATGTGAAGTGGCCCTGAAACGTGCTAAAGAAACATCTATAAGGTATGATCAAGCTATGGAAAGTGGCTAAATGTGTGGAATCATGAGACAATCACTGATTATTTTTTTATTTTTTATTTTTTTAATATATTTCTTTATTGATTTCAGAGAAGAAGGGAGGAGAGAGAGATAGAAACATCAATGATGAGAGAGAATCATTGATTGGCTGCCTCTGCACACCCCACTCTGGGGATTGAGCCAGCAACCCAGGCATGTGCCCTTGGCCGGAATCGAACCTGGGACCCTTCAGTCCACAGGCTGATGCTCTATCCACTGAGCCAAGCCGGCTAGGGCTGATTTTTATTTTTAAAAGAAACATATTTGGACAACATTGTTAACTAAAGGAACTCCTATCACATTAATTAGGTTTAGGAAAATGTTAAGTCCTTCCCTAAAAGGGCTGGCTGGTTCATATGTTTTGAAAGGTGATATGGCATGAAAAATGTTCAACAATCAAGAAAAATAAAAACAAAGAGAGAAAAAAATGTTCAACTTGCAGGTGAGGTAGGTTCTGCAGATCAAGAGGCTGAAGAAAATTGTTAATACCTGTGAAGTGTTAAACAGGAAGAGAGTTATGTACAACACAACTGGTGATCCAGTTGAAAAATTGCTATGACAATAGGTTTGCAAAAACTTATAAGCCTGTGTTTATATTTCTGCTTGGAACAATAGCTCAGTATTCACAAATTCAGTGTGCATGGTGACCTGTAGAACATCGCTCCTGAATATAACAAGAACAAAATATTTTGTTTGTGGCTACACCTATGCAATATTTTACAATAAAATGACCTCTGTCCTTTAATCAGAGGCTTGATTCCCCTCCCCCCCATGATTAAATCTATTTGGTTTATCCTAATTGAAGCATGTTTTACATCTAAAGGATTATATTTACTATTGAATTCTCTTTTGTAAAAAGAAATGTCTAGTATTGATCTTGACAATAACAGAGCATTTTTCTGACTTTACATGTGGTAACATCACAGACGGTTACTACTCCTTAACTGTTTTCATTTAGATTACAGTAGAACTGTGATGTCAGGTTTGCTAATAAAATTGGGAACAAAGCAAAGAAGATGCAAGACTTCATGTTTTCTGTATAGAAAGGCAAATTCTGCCATAGCGCAGGTAATCTGAAATCTGTTTTCAGATTCCTATAGAAATGGATGATCGTCCATGCTTTCATATGCCTATTCTAATTTTTAAAAAAATAAATGAGTAGTTGTGTAGGGCTGACTGTTACTGCACTGTGATGGAGAATATGGAAGCTGGCTGGATTCAAGGGTGCAAGTGGGAAAGCATACACTTCCTCACCTTCATTCCTCGGGCCCTCAGGTGCTCATCGGTGTCAGAAGGAAATCATGGGCAGGCCAGCAGCTCTTTTACTTAGTTCAAATCATCCGGATTAAGAACTTACAGATTCTGAAACTACTTTAAAACATACTTTTTCCCCCTGTATTTTACAGGTATGTTGTAGTTGAGAGAATCTTGAAATTACTATTTAAATACCACATAATGACTTCGAGCTTCTTGTATTGAGACCTCATAAATGTGTCCATGAATTTCTTATACTAACAAGCCACAGGAAATCTCTAAACAATTGTTTCACAAACCACATAATGTAAAGGAACATAAGGCAATAAAACACAAATTGAAAAGCTACAATTCCTGTTAAAGTCAGCCTGTCCTTTTAAAAGTAATGTATGTTTTAGTATAAAAGTAGCATATATACATTTATTGTAGAAAATATCTAAAAAGACAAAACAAAACAAAAACTATCAACAGTTCCACTTTCCAACTATATTTGACATATTTTTAAATGTTTTATATATATATATATACATATATATATATGTAAACAAATATATATATACACACATACAAATACTTATAAAATATAAAAAACTATATATTTTGGGATTATAAAAGCATAAAGGCACAAAGAAGAAAATGTGGAAATATCAGTAAAAACAAGTATTGTTAATATAATATACATTTTCATATATATACACATATATCAACCCTTTATATTTTATATTAAATATGTTTTTTTTACTCTATTGACTTTTAAAAAATGTTTTTATTTATTGTTTTTTAGAGAGAGAGGAAGGGAGAGGGATAGAGATAGAAACACTGATGAGAGAGAAACATGAATCAGCTGCCTCCTGCACACCCCCTACTGGGGACTGAGCCTGCAACCCAGCATTCATTTGCGGGGGCCTGATGTGGCGGGGATCTCCCTTTTCCGTGGCCAGCACGGAGAGAGATGAAACTGGTTCTTGATAGAGGCGTCCGGGGATTGAGAAATAAAGAAATAAAGAGACTTGACACAGAAGTAGATGCAAGCTGGGTCCCGGGTGGGTCGCTGACCTCTTCTGCTGGAGAGACAGACGACTGCCCTGAGCCACGCAGCACATTTATTTATACTCCCATATACAAGGGGGGTTCACCGGAAAACTTAAGATTAAAGGAGCTTGGGAGGGCCCAGGTCTATTTCATTTCCTCTTTCCCGGTGCTAGACTGGTTCCACATCTCAAAGCCCTCTTCCGGAACCTAGACAAAGGTAAGCCAGGAAATGACAACACCTCCGCACTCCTGGGGCGGGGGTGCAACTGACATGACTCTGTCAAATATCTTGGGCTTAGTCAACAGCAATCTAAAGAATGTCCATGTGTCTTCCCAGGGGGCCCTCTACATTCGCCCTGACTGGGAATAGAACCAGTGATCTCTTCATTCATGGGTTGATGCTCAACCACTGAGCCACCCTGGCCAGGCTAAATATCTATATATATAAAAGGCTAAGTGACCATCCCACCATCCGACTGGCTGTTAGGTATGATGCACACTGACCACCAGGGGGTAGATGCTTAACGCAAGAGCTGCTGAGCTGTGGTGAGTTGGCAGCAGTGGTTCTTGGGTGATGCACCCTGAAACCAGAGAGAAGGGAGTCCGATCCCCGCAGGCCAGGCCGAGGGACTCCATTGCCGAAGGGACTCTGTTCACTCCACAGACACCCTTTGAGCCCTGGCACCGCCCCAGGTATGGCCAGCTGGGGAGGGATCACAGGAGGTTGGCTTCAGGGTGTTCCTGGCCTGTCTCACCCAGTCCCACCCCACTGGCCAATGTGCACAAATCCATGCACCAGGCCACTAGTGTTATTAAACCTTTTGCACTCGGATGTCGAGTGTGACTCGACACGGTTAGCATTAGAATAAAGGAATCGAGAAAAAAGCAAGCGAGTGCAAAGGGTTAATATCAGTATTCATTCTTCTTATATAGTTTCTCCTTATCTAATGTAAATCTCAATTATAACAACTCACTAACACTCTAAAATTTTTGACCTCTGTATTTTGTTTCTGCTGTTACATATAGTTAAACATTTGCAACTCTCTTGCCTCTTTAAAATATAAGTCCTCTTTTTTAGGCCCTCCTTCCCTCTAGTTACTTGCTTATCTGGCTTTTCCCCTTTATAACCAAGTTTCTAAAAGTCTTTCACCATTCCCTCTTCTCCTATTCTTCCTCAACCTTTGTGGTTTATTTCTAACTCCCCAACTATGCTCAGAAAAGTCACCAGAACATTTTATGTGGACAGAGATAATGGGCATTGCTCTGAGTAATCTTACATTATTGTTCCCTGTCCTTTCCCAGGGCCGACCATGACTTTCTTCATTATCAATGGCCTCCGACAGGCTGACCAGGTCCCTGGAACACAACTCTGCCTTGGCCTCTGTAGAAACATGTGCTCCCATCACTTTCTTTCTGACCACTTTGCTCAGGTGACTTTGCTGACTCATCTGCCTGATCTTCCACTTTTAATGTTGGGTTTCTCAAGACTCAGCCCTGAGTTCTTTGTTCATTCATTCTTCTTTTCCTAGCCAATGTCAGCCACACATTTATTTGAAAATTCCAAATATACACCAATGGTTTTCATTCCCCACTTAAACCATTCATATGTGTTCAATTATATAGTATCCATCTGATCAGATTTTTTTTTTTAACTAGAAGCAGAGTGGAATTAAGTTGTGAAAGCCTTACTTTATACTTCAGAAATATTCCTGATATTCTATTCCCAAGTAAACATATTATTCTGCACATTCTTGATTCCTTAGTTTTCAGTCATGTCTCTTTCTCAGGAGTGTGTCCTTGAGTTTTTTGTTTTTTCCTCCAGAAAACTATAAAGCTAGGATACTTCTAAGCACTTGCAAATATGAGCATGTATTTCATATGCTGTCAAAAATGGAAGGCAATTTTCACCAGCATCTTTTTCTGAGATGTTCAAATTAGTTTTCTTAATAATATAATTAAATATTTTTGGAGCATGTGTGCTATATGTAATGCAAATAATAAGTGACTGAAAGGAATTTCTTGAGTTAACTCATCATTTTTTCCAATGGTAGCAGTATGATGCTGCTTAAAAAAAAAAAAAGTGGCAGTATCCATGTCCTAGTCAAACTTTCCTTAACATACGTGTCTGTGAGTAATGGAGGGCAAAGCCACTTCACTGACAGGCAGCTTTACATGATGCCCAAATGCAGGCCTAGTTAAAGGAATTTAAACATCTTCATTTGTGGGATAAAAATATTTCACAGGAAATACTTTTCTAACATCAAATCATTTTTTAAATGATTTTCCATTAAACAATGCTAGAAAAGATTCCAGCTACAAAAGAGCAGTATTTCTAAGACAAAAAAATTAAATTAAAATAAAATAAAACACACAAAAGCACTGATAAAGTTGTTGCTTGGAATAGGGATTATCAAATAAGCAAAGAGAATATGAAGGAGGAGGCAATTAACTGCTGAGTTCAGCATTAGCTTTCTCCCACTCTCCCTGTGACAGAATCACTGAACTGTTAACATAAAATTTCATCATCCATTTCTTCAAATTAAGGTCTTAGAGGGGAATCTAATATTGTCTGGTTAAGAGCCATTTATCCTACAAAAATCTTGCAATACATTTTGGAGAATACACCAGACAAAGATCAACTTCTCTCCTCAAACAAGATTTTGTTAGCAGAAAACCCCAACATAAGAATATGTAAAAAAGATTCACATACAGAATGAAATTATAAAAGTAATAAATTAAACTTAGACAAGAGGAAAAGTAGAAATATATCATTGAAAAATATTTATTATAGGAAAGAGCTATCAACCTTTATATTCTCCTTTCTATTGTTATGAATTTTAGAAAAGCAACTCCACTTGAGATAAAGGGAAAGTGATAAATCTTTATCCATATCTATATCCTTATGCAAATCCATCTGTACCTATAACTGATCTATACCAACCTCCCTCTATCTCTTTAGTTATCTGAAGAAATAAGGTAAGAAAACAAAAATAATAAAGTAATTAATATCACAAACATTAAAGGAGAGGAATATGACAGAAAATGTAAGAAATAATAATAAAGTAAATCTTGAGATATTTTAAACAAAGGATAAAGAGGTAGGTTTATGTAAAGTGATTAGTTATAACATTTAGACACTGAATGTTTGAAACTTGGGTAAGAAGGGTAAGGAGAGAGTCAACAGGCAGCAGGGTGGAAGCTATAGTAATCTAGATATCCCAAAAACTTGCAGTTTCTATGGAAGATAGATTGAAATTTTGTAAACATTTTTTTCTCATTTTGGTTTGCTTTTTCTTAAAATTTGTTTACTTGTTTCAAAAGTAAAGACTCCTATAAACACTAAATCATCATCATCATCATGATTAATGTTATCTATAAAGAGGGTTAGAATTAGGTTAGATCATTTACAGAATTATTATCTATAATGTTGAATCCCAGCAGATAATAAATAATAATTATAAATTTTATAGTAAATGGGATGGGCCTGCAATTTCTTTAATTATCTAATTTGTCTTTTACTTATCAAAGTGACTAAAAATGACCCTCAGACATGCAAGGACTCAAAATAATGTCAGCTATAATTTTTCTCCTAAAACACTTCTTCAAAATATATTCTAGACAATAAATTGAGTTCCATGCAGACAGTGCTAGGAGATATGACAGTTGGGCAGTCACTGGGAAAAAAAAAAGATAGATTAGATAGATAGGTAGGTAGATAGATAGATAGATAGATAGATAGATAGATAGATAGATAGATAGATAGGTAGTAACCAGAGAAGATACTAAGTAACCAAGAGACAAATCCTATTTAATAAAGAGGAAATATGTAAATTGACCATCACTCCATCACAAAAAAATATGGCGGTGCCCATAGCCACAAGACGGCGGTGCCCAGTTCCCTCAGCCCCACTGGAGTCCGCATTTCCCGGTGACAGGCAAGGAGGGCCTGCTTACCTGTCACCGCAGCGACCAGCGAGCAGGCAGGCAGGCAGGCCTGCAGAGAGCAGAGAACCATGGGGAGCGGGCCTAAGCTGTCAGTAGGACATCCCCTGAGGGCTCCCGGATTGGCAAGGGTGCAGGTTGGGCTGAGGGACCCACCCCTTCTCCATGCACAAACTTCATGCACTGGGCCTCTAGTGTCATATAATACACATTCTGGAAGGCCAGGACTGCTAAATAAAAATAAAATGAATACATAAAAGTGCCTAGGGACTATCAAAAAGAGAAGTGAAGCCAGGCCAGTGTGGCCTGTCAGGGTACATGCCCGGGTTGCAGGCTTGATCCCCAGTGTGGGGCATGCAGGAGGCAGCTGATCAATGATTCTCTCTCATCATTGATGTTTCTATCTCTCTCTCCCTCTCCCTTCCTCTCTGAAATCAATAAAATATAATAAAATTTTTTTATAAAAAAAGAGAAGTGAAAGTCTGTATTCCTCCTAAAAGCAAAACAAATGAATTACAAGCACCTAATGCACCCAATAAACATTATCTAACCATTTTCTTGTTTTGTTCTTCGTATCACCTCCAAGTCAAAGGAAAGCATCTGAGACTAGCCAATGGCTATATTTAAAACAAAACAAAAAGACAAAAAATTGAGAGACATGAAAATATTGCTGTGGACAAGTAGCAGACTTGTTGTAAAAGGGGACTACTGAAACAAAGGAAAAATATGAAAAAGATTTTACTACATAACAGACTAGAGGAAAATCTTCTGTGGAAGTAAACAGAATTGCCAAGGCTGAGAAGTACAGGTAAAAAAATAAAAAAAAAAGTGAGGGGAAGTTATGATAGATGAGGAAAATAGTAGGAGGAAGAAAACCAAGATTATGGTGCAAACTCAGTTGATTCCAATGCATAATATTTCCTGTCCATACCTAATTTCACTTCCTTCTAAAAGGAAAAATTTAAATGCAAGGCTGTATAAGATATCATAGTTAACATGTTACTGAATATGTCTTTAAACAGATCTGGCCTTGTGATATATTAAGTATATTACAAGGTAGAGTATGAGGGTATGAAATAGTGTGGATATTTAAAAGTTTCCTGTTGGTGGACAGTGAACAACTCAAATTAATTTTATATGGAGATTTATTTTTTCATTTTTAGTTGTGTTTGAAGCAACGTATACAATTATTACTATTCTGTTATCTCAATACCATTCTGTGATTGTAGAAATAAATGTAGTCGTTCTGTTGACATTCTGAATTATTTAAGTAAATACAGTTTCATAAAAAAGAACACAATCTGGCTAAGAAATTTACCACAGTAAAGAACTCAGGAATAAAATGATGGGAGTAAACATGGAGTCTACATATACGGTTCCAACTCAAACCCTCTCTGTGACTTTGGGTAATTATTAAACTCTCTAGGCCACAAATTATTACTTGTAAAATAGAGTTAACAGGCTGTGACTGGGTAGTCAGTTGCCTAGACTGGTCGGCAAACTCATTAGTCAACAGAGCCAAATATCAACAGTACAACGATTGAAATTTCTTTTGAGAGCCAAATTTTTTAAACTTAAACTTCTTCTAACGCCACTTCTTCAAAATAGACTCGCCCAGGCCATGGTATTTTGTGGAAGAGCCACACTCAAGGGGCCAAAGAGCCGCATGTGGCTCGCGAGCCACAGTTTGCCACCACTGGCCTAGAGCATCATCCCAATATGCCAAGGATTTGGGTTCGTTCTCCAGTCAGGTTGCATATAAGAAGCTATCGGGTTAACAACAGTAACATCTAAAAAATGCTTAAATGAGATAATGCATGCACAAATTTTAAACAGAGCAAATGACGAGGAATCACTAAATATCATATATTTGTAATATAATAATTACTTTGAATATAATAGACTTGTTTGGAAAATTAAGTATTACCATTAAACATTAGAAGAAATAGAAGAGAACATGTTTACACTTTAATTTTTCATTCATGTGCCTTTCAAAACAAAATTGAAAGAGAAATAATAATAGTGTTAGCATTGTCATCATTAACAGAATAAATAATTAAAATACTGAGCATCGTATCTCAAAACACTTCTTAACCTAGAATGGCTACAAAATGTAATTAAATAGAACAGTCCTCCTGCCCCCCAAACACACATAGATAATTTGGATAGCCTCTACTCCAAGAAGTACCTCCAGTGAATGTGTCAGGGCGGCATTAGAAATATTAATGCATCAAGTGTAAGTTCACCTTGGAGGACAATGAGTTACTTCTCTCCAAGAGCAATGGAAATGCACATCATCAATTCTGGAAATCACACTATTTGCCTTAAAGGTCTGAAGAACTCATACTTTTTGAAAGATTTACAGTGTTATTTACTCAGAGTATTCATTTGTATTCTAGCCACAGTAGAGTCTGTGATATTTGGATGGAGAACTAAAAATAAATATTGTTTTCTTCTTTTGAAAGGTTAAATATGCTTTTTCATTAAATTAATTCTTTCAAAATTCATGCAAATTGAAGTGTAGAAAAGGCATCAAACAGTAATATAAAAATACACAGTTTGCATAACTAGAAATTAGACACCTTCCCAATGATTTTTCACTCTGCTACCCAATCAACTTTATTCCCACTCAGTTCTAGCTTTCGCTCAGCGCCCCAAACTTCCATATTTATATTACCAGGAGCAGCTTTGTTTAGTTAGAAAAAGCAGGTAATTTGAAATCACATAGATCTAACTTTTAAGAGCATTTCTTTTCATATAAGTTTTATGAACCTGATAATGTTACTACAGGTTTGAGTCCCCTATTTTTCTCACACTTAACTCTTAGAATTCCGTGTAGTTGTTAAAGGCACAGCCTCTAGGATTAGTCTGACAAACCTGCGTGGATTTAGAGAGTTAAGCTCCCTGAGCCTCAGGGAAAAAATCTAGAAAGGAAAGAAATACAGGATAGCCTTTATTTCCTGAGATTTTCTGTGAATTAAAGGGAATAATTCATTGAATGCTCTTAACTCAGCTCCTGGCATCCCCTGAACAATCTATAAACATTAGCTATTATTATTGTGTGGTTTTTATGCCCAATAAGTGAAATGTTATTCATTGCATTCCCCACTTGTCCTCATTTATCTCAGTACATGTGGGAGAGATGATCCCCACTATAGTTTCCCGTGTTGATTTCTTTTCATTTTAACCTTTCACTTATGGCAGAATTCAAACTCTTATTGTTTCTCATTCACCTTCTTACCTCCAGTGCCTGGTACAAAGCATCACACACAGTGAGCACTACATACATATTAATTGTAATCGTTCCACTATCTCGCTTGGCACTTTTTAGTAGCTCTGCTTACATATTTCAGTTGCCCATACTCTGGTATTTCTGTTTGTAACTTTCTCAGTATGCCTTCAAAGTCTATAAATTCTGCACCATCTATGGAGAACTCTACAAAGATGGTAAATACATTTTGATGATGAACTATATGTTAGCACATAAATATTCATTTTTAACAATTCCTAGGAGCACTTGGAAAAAGAAAACCACCTCCTATTTTATTTTTTATAAGTATTTTGTAATTTTACTTTTCAAATGATT
Source organism: Eptesicus fuscus (assembly GCF_027574615.1). Lineage (NCBI taxonomy): Eukaryota > Metazoa > Chordata > Mammalia > Chiroptera > Vespertilionidae > Eptesicus > Eptesicus fuscus. The sequence continues at coordinate 8,743,752 of NC_072487.1, read as the reverse complement.
AAATTTATTTCCTGGTAGCTATTCCATACATCAAAATACTGAAAGCTGGATTATTAGTCTCAAATAAAAATGTAACTTATTATGGTGATAGCTTATTCCCTTCATTTTCCTACTTCACTTAGGCTTTTCTACTTCACTAAGTCTCCTTACTTGCTTGCAACCAGTCAGATGAAAGAACCAACTATCTATGTTGTGCAGAAAAATCTTCTAGAGAAAAGTGATCAAAATGAAATAACATAAATGAAATAACAAAATAAAACAACAAAAATTTACATTTGAATCCTGAAAGTAAAATCTATTTATTTGCTCATTTTAGAATGACCCACTTCCGGGATATTTGGATTCAGCTATGTCAGTGGTCGGCAAATTGCGGCTCTTTGGCCCCTTGAGTGTGGCTCTTCCACAAAATACCACGTGCGGGCACACACGTACAGTGCCATTGAAACTTCATGGCCCATGTGCAGAAGTCGGTTTTTGACTCTCAAAAGAAATTTCAATCGTTGTACTGTTGATATTTGACTCTGTTGACTAATGAGTTTGCCGCCCACTGAGCTATGTTGAGTAGGGGAGGGAGAAGGAAAGAAGAAGAGAGGGGAAAGAAAGGGAGAGAAACCACAGAGCTTGCTGAGAGAAAGAGAGCCAAGACATGGAATGACTGGAAAAAAGAGAACTGGCCAGAAGCCAGTGAGGCCACTGCAGCATCCAGTGGGGAAATGACTAGATCTTAGGACAATTCAATGCAAAGATGGGGAAGAGGTTGATGGTTACAAAATGAAGATGTTTCAAAACAAAGCCTGTAGTATTTCTTCACCTTTGCTACCTAATGGGATGGAAGAAGCGGCTCAACTCCACTGAGTCACCCACCAAATACATTTTGATAGTGCCAGTCCAAGGCAAGGCCTGCCATTGTCACGATGTAGCCAAGATGCCAGGGGCTGAGGGTACAACAGGGGGCAGGCAATTAAGCAGAATCGGGATCCTCTGGGTCAGAAAAGCAGGTAGCTGAGAACCTGCTACCGGACGTAGAGAGATGGCAGGAGGCAGGCCCTTGGAGCTCAGTCTCCAGGCCCTAGACACAGGCTTCATAGTCTAACTGGACATCACTTACGATTAAAATTCAGAGAGAATAGCATTAAGATTGCATTCAAGAACCACACTTCAAAATGGCAACTACAGAGTATTAAACCCCAAGTCTGAGGGCCCTTCTGAGTTTGGGGCCAGGTGCTACTGCACTGGGCACCTTGACATGAAGCCCTGGTGCTGAGCAGTGTTCTACGCACAGGGGATACAGCACTGGCAAAAAAAGAAGACAACAAACCTCACCAACACAAGGTCTATATTCTAGCCAGGGAGAAGCCCTTAAACAAAATCAACACATTTTACATTTTTAGAAGGTGAAAAGTTTTATGAAGAAAAATAAATCAAGAAAGGAAAGCTATGGAGTGATGGGCATAGCAATTTCAAATTGGTTGCTCAAGGACAAGGTCTTGAGTCACTGACCATGTGCAGAACTTGAAGGCTCTGAAGAAGGTGAGGTTATGGATACCTTCCAGATGTCCCAGGCAGAGGGAAGAAGAAATCCACAGTGAAGCATGCAAAACTGGTTTGAGAAAAAAGAAAGAGGCTAATGTGCTGGATGAGAATGAATATGATGAAAAACAATAGAGTGACTGGAGACGAGACCCAAATTTGAAAGGAATCCAAACTGTGGTGACCTGTAAACCTAACCTTTCAAAGGACTTTAGCTTTTACATTGAAAGAGCAAGGGAGGTACTAAGGCATTTTCTTGAAAACCTGAAATGTTGTCTCTGCCTTTTAAAGGAACCTCCCCGGCTGCTGTATTGAGTGTAGACTATAGTGATGCTGGAGGCGAAGCAGAAGGCCAGTAGAATGCTATTGCAATGACACAAGTAGAAGGTGCCTGCTGGTGCTCCAGTCATTATACTCACATCCCAGGCAGCAGCAATAAGAAGAACAGACTAGTAGTTACAGAATAGTCATGGGGAGAGCGGTCAAGTATAGCATAGGGAATATAATCAATAATATTGTAATAACTATATGGTGCCAGTTGGGGACTGGAAATATCAGGGAATATTATTTTATAAAGTATATGATTGTCTAACTGCTCTGCTGTACACCTGAAAGTTAATGCAAAATAATAATGAATATAAACTTTATTTTTTAATTAAAAAATAAATATATGTTTTTTTATGAAAGTGGAAGAAGGTCATGCCCATTAAACTTATTTATTATTATTTTTTTTTTAGGATGAGAAAGGAGTGAAAGAGGAGAGAGAGAGAACTTTTGAATTATCATACAACAGTAACATAAGAAGAGACAGAGTAGGAAATCATGATGAGGTAATTAGAAGTAACAAATTCTTTTCCCCAAACCTTGGAGATACAAGAATGGTCTGCTTAGTTTCTAAAACCACTGGGATGTGGGACCAGGCCCTTTTAATTGATCTAATAAGGTATGGTTCTCAATAGGGCAGGGACCTGGAGATATACAAGTGATGGATATCTTCCCACACTTCCATGTCCCTCAAGAAGGGCTTTTCAGTTTCTTTATTCAGAACAAGAAGGGGCATAAAATTTCAGAATAATTACATTGAAAACTTTGTACTTAGTCACATATGTGTGATTCAGATGGGAAATTAAAGAAAGCTGGACTTCTTAATGAAATATATTTCTCAGAACAGGGCCTGCCAATCCATCCTAACCAAAAGTCCTTTTGTATAGGACAACAGCCAAGTTGTCAAAACAGAGTCATTTATCAACATTCCTGTCTGGAGATTTTGGTCACTATCTGATAATCCTCCCCCTTAAGAAAAATGTTTTGCTGCTCATGTCCCATATTTACATCCATGCTGTTAAAATCACTTAAAAGTCATAGGAAGTATTTTACAGTAAGTCTAAACATAGATTTAATAGCTGCACCAACATCTAACAAGCAAATTGCCACATTGGATTGTCAAGTTCATGTCTATTAGTACACCTACCTAAGTCTATAGGGAAAATATATCTTGAACTTTACTGGTAATCCTTTGGTCTTTCTGGGAATCTCATAGAAGAAAGAAGGGGAATATCTTAATTCTACATGGATATCTCCTTGATTAACTTCATTAACAGCCTCTATCAATAAAGCCCCACTGTCTTCTAAAGTAAAACTATAGGTAAGCTTAACCCAACATATATTCCCATATTGTAGCTGTATCCCAGACTGCCCTTTACTCCTACAGACACAATGAACCATGAACCCAAACCTGAAAAACCAAAACCCCAAAATTATCGAGGACTTTTTAATGTATAAGAGGAACTTTTACAAACTGACTCACAGCATAGAAGAGACTGACCAAGTTTGAATAACTGAACCCTCACTTTCCAGCTTTGCAATCTTGAGAAAAAAGTTAATTTTTTTTCATTAAAGAAAACATGTTAAAATTATGTTTAGTTTTTTCTGAATACAATGATAATGAATCATCCTTATTCAAAAATTAAAGAATGCCATAAAGAAGGATTTTAAAAAATTGTCCTTTTAACTCACAGATAACCATTACTACTAACATTTGCGGTCTTTCAAGTCTTTTTTGTTTTTTAATCTATCCCTGATGAGAATTTTTTTAACCTGGAGTTCTCAATTTAGGCCTCTGTGTCTGAAGTCCCATTGGTTCCCTCATGAAGTTCCATGGTTCCCTCATGACATGTATAACTTACTATCTCTGCTGCAGAAAAAGCTTTGAACTATGCAGTCCCTCAGATATTAATTTATGGTCCTGAAAGTGAATTTTGGTTTGGAAAAATAACCTGTAAGCCTAAAGAATGAATTCCTATTTCTACAAAAACGCCAGGGCTCAAAACTCAGTGAAAATTAAAGCAATGACTTTCCCCCGCACTGTGGTTTTTGATCCTTTAAATTTGTATCTCTAGGGAAGATCTACCTTCAGCCATTATAGCTGTGGCTTATGTAATAACAGCCTTAAAACTGTGACAGAAACTAACCCCAATTGTTATGCAGTGTTTATTATAATTAAATATAAATAAAGTGTGTGTTAAAGACAAAAATAATCTCAGCCTAATCAGGTAGTTTGAAAAATCTCAACTTTTATCTATTGACTACCAGAACATACTCTGAAAAGTTTTGATCTTATAGTTAGGGGGAAAGTTCTAAATTTTTTTAAAATAAGAACCTCCAGGAAATTCTGATCCAGCTAGTACATACAACCACTTTGAGGAGTCACTGATTTAATCTACCTAGATTTGCTTCATAGTTCTTTCTACATTTTCATATTCTTTCACAAGGCAGTGAACTATGTGAGCCAAAATTTCAGATGCTTTAGGATCCTATCGCATACTGAGAAATGTACTGGTATGGCAAATGCCATGAAGAACCCAGGATTGGGGAGCTAGTTTCAGACTTTTTCATAGAGAAGCAAGCATTTCAAAAGTGCATGTTCTGCCCAGCTGGTGTGGCTCAGTGGTTGAGCATCAACATCTTGCACCAAGAGGTCACAGGTTTGATTTCCAGTCAGGGCACATACCCCAGTTTTGGGCTCAGTCCCTGGTAGGGGGTATGCAGGAGGCAGCTGATCCTTGTTTCTCTCTCATTGATGTGTCTATCTATCTCTCCATCTCCCTTCCTCTATCTCTAAAATGAATGAAAACATTTTTTTTTTAACGTGAATGTTCTGGGCTCTATTTCCAGAGAGGATCATTTTGTAGACATTAACTCAGTCATTTTCAACTTTAATATCCAATGGATCCTTACTCAACAGGAATCTTTGAGAAACATGGAGTTAAAGAATGTTCAGTTTCTTTGAGAAACACTGAATTAGATAATGTTCAGTTTGCTTTGGGTGACTAATTTTAAGACCATTAGAAAGCAGACTCCATATACCATTCATATTTAGCTCATAATTACATGTAAAATCATAGCAAAGTAACAGCATTTGTTATTTTACAATATATATTGCCATGTCAATGCAACATACCTTTGTACATGTAATTGTACATACTAGTAGAAAGGGTGATGAGCAATATATAGAGAAGCAGATAGATACATTTACTTACATTGATGTTTGTGTGTGTGCAGAAAGAGGGAGAGAAGAAGAGAGGGAAAAGGAAAATGTCAGTATTATCTAAAGATCAGGTTTTTTCTTTTATATAAAATTAGCCAATAACAGAGTTTTATCTTAGAAGATTTTTTTCAAGTTTGTTTGACTTCACTAATCTCTCCAGTCAATCACATCAGAAAGAAGAGTCCTTCAGAAGACTTTTAACTTTGTAAACAGATCCTTAGAGGCAACCCTTGGAGAGAATAACTCTAGGATTGATTTTTCTATCATGCTTTGAAATAACATTACTATTGATTGCCAAATGTGGTATAAAAATGGTACCAAAAGAACTGGCATAATCTTTCCTAAACACCCCTGATAATATTAAGTAAATTAGTCTGCCATTGTGCAGAATAATATGAGCTCACAGAAAAGCTGGAGTCCTGCTTTGTCATTCTGTATAGTGCCAATCTATAATAATAAAAGGATAATAAGCTAATTAGACCGGACGTGTTCCAGGTGTCATTCTGGACCTCCTTCCTGACCAAGCTGGGGCCGGAGGGAAGCCAGCCCAGGTCCCGGGTGCCAGAGGGAAGCCGGTGCCAGCAGCCAGGGGAAGGAAGGCCTACTCTTGTACGAATTTCTGTGCATCGGGCCTCTAGTCATAAATAAAAGAAAACCATATTGCCTAATAAAATAATTATTATATATGCATATATGTAAGTTTTAGAGAGGTTCATTATTTTGGGGCATTTAAAAATTTTTCTTAAGTAAAAAAATGCTTTCTGATTTTTAATTTAGTAGATTATGTTTGGTCTTTTCCATTAGATAATAAATCAGTAAGTGTCCTAGGCAGGAGCAGAGTGAGCTAGAAAGTATTAAATCTGTACCACTGTGTCTTCATCTTCCAATCTCCACCACAGATAGTATTCCCTGTTCCCTTGCTCCTACATTTGTGTACAAAGCTATATTAGGAAGTAGCTGACAACACTGACCACTCCACATTACAAAGACAGATAGCCTTAAAATGTTATCATGCAAGCAGGGCTTACATTTTTTTATTTAACATTTAATTTTTAATTAGAATTATAAAGATATTATATTTCATATGTCATGTAAAGCTTCAAGACATTTTTATGAAAAACATTCGCCCTTTCTATTTATTATTTCTCTTCCTCAGAGGCCAGCCCTTTCAACTCTTAGCTACTAATTTAGTATTTAAACTATATGTTTCTTAATTACATATTCATACTATTTATTGATTTTCAATTTTTAAAATAAACAATGGGAATTTAGCTGGTCTCTAACAGGTAAACTTTGAAACACACTTCTTATTCTAATATCTCCTCAATAGGTATAATGTTTGCTAAAGTCAATGTTTGATGTCAATGCCATTCTTACAATTGTAAATAAAATGCTGAAGGACATTATTATTTCATTTTCTTATGTACAAATTTTTATTTTCTTGAAGTAATATTTTTGTTTTGTTTGCTTTGTTCTTTGTATCTTAACTGATTAGTAACTGACTCCCAAAATACCCTTCATAATTATAAACTTCCTCTTAAAATATTAAAAACCATGAAATATCTTCTTTGATGTATTTTCTTCTTTAAAATATTTCTTCTGGAGTTCTCGGTCCTTCTACTCAACCCCTCTACTGCTGGTTCTCCAAACTCAGTGCAATGCTATTTATTTTGGGCTCTTCAATTCCCATGTTTAGGGAGATTCTCTCTTAGTTACAATTCTAATCCTGTTTATTAAAGTATATTTTACTCTTTTATTTATTATCTCATGTTTATGGAGTGCATCTTTTGTAAAGTCCTAGAAAAGAGTGCAAAAGTGTAAAATTTTAGATATCTTGCAAGTCTAAAAACTATCCTCAATCTACTCATAGTTATTTGATTTATTGGTCAAATAGAAAATTATAGGTTCAAAACAGTTTTCCTTCATTGTTGTCTAATTCTAGTATGATTTTTGAGATAATATCATTTTGATATCAAATATTTGTAATATGACCTGTTCTCTCTCAGTATTTATCTATCATCTACCTTTCTTTTAGGACTTTCTCATTGATAAGATTCTTTTTGATATGTCTTTTTAATACATTTTCTAGAAACTATTGGACCCATTCAATCGGTAACGCATATTATTCAGTTCTTCTAACATTTAAAAAAAAAATATTTGTTTGGTAATTTTCTCCCCTCTAGCTTCTTAATTCTCTTTCTCTAGAATTTATATCATTTAGATACTGAACTACCCATATTTATTCCCTAAAATCATTATTTTTTAACTTCTACTTTCCATCACATAGCCTTTTTTCCTACTCTTTGAGAGGATATCTCAATTTTATTTCCAATTCTTTCATATTTTGCATATCATATTTTGAATATCTACTTTTTATTATCTTCTAAACTTTTATCTTTATCATAGAATATTTTATTTCCTCTGAGAATATTAATAATTTAGATGGATAGATATAAATGCTTATTCCTGTGCCTTGCAATAGATATATGTAATAGATAGATAGATAGATAGATAGATAGATAGATAGATAGATAGATTTCTGCAATTCCATTCCACCTTTTCATTTTGACTTTGCCTTTCATATTTAACTGTATACCTAAATTTCTTAAAATTTTTGCAATGAATTCCTATTTAGTAGGAAACACTGGAATGCATATTGGAAGCTCTCAATGTATGAATGCCCCTTGCAAACTGGTGATGATCCAGCTCTAGCCTATATATTTTGATGGTGAAACTTCTACTGACAGAATCTTTAAGAATATTATCTATGTAGGCTTTTATCCAGAAATAAACCCTTCACTCTCCTAATTCAAGATTTTAAGCTTGACAGTATGGGTAATTGCGGAAAAGGCTGGTGAATCCCACAGTTCAGTGCATTGAATTTCACTTAGTATCTCTTTGATCATCTGTGACTGCTATGCCCGAGTCCAGATTCCTTCTAGTTTGTTGACAGAGTGAACTTTCTTTTGCTGACACTGAATGAGGGAGGTTGCCAGCTAGGTGGGATCTGAGAAAGGATCAGGTAATAATAAGCATCTTACGTAATTTTTTTTTTTTATAAATCCTCTCCACCTGGACCCTCATTATTGGAGAGCCCTGTTGCCTCCCCTATCTAAGCCTTTCCCTGGTTAGGTGGTATGAATCACCTGTCTTTTGTACTTCCCTGACTACTAGTTTAGACTTCAAATGTCCCTGTTATTTTAAATCACTGAACACTCATCTGTCTTCCCACTCCTACAAATATATTACAGTCAGGTCCTCTCTTATTGTCTTGGTCCTTGTGCAACTGTTCTTTTACTGTAGTAACTTTAGTGAGTACTGGGGAAGAATAAAGGTAAAACATGAATTGAATATTTTGTGCTTAGTAGAATATTGTGCTTCAAGTCTCTAAATTTGAATTACAAACATAATTTACTGATAAAGGAAATATTTTGTATTTCTTAACATCACAGTAAACATATGGATATCTATTTTCTTGTGTTAATTCTGAATAAAGTCACTATATGTGCTTGATTTCCATTTGAATATTTGTATTTATACTGTGGCTCTTTTATGGATTTATATAAATTTTATACAAGGCTATCTTTTGTTATTTTAAGATTTTCCCTAATTTGTTGAAATTCTATTTTCAAATATACTATCTAGCAAATGTTTTAGTGTTAGGGGTACAAGGACAAAATATTTGTCCATCACTTTCTTTAATTACATCTCCTAGTAGTCATATTAGCAGACTTGGTAAAAATAGTAGATATAACAAGCTTAAATATCATTATATAATTATGAATTATTTAAATTTAATTCTATACAAAACAAAGCAATTATAGAAATGGACAGAAGAAAAGAAGGAACAACTGGTTCTGAACCTTTCCATTCAGTCTGGGGGATGGCTAAGAATCTGACCCTGAGTCAATTCCTCTTATGCCACACATAGATCATCTTGATCTATCATCACTGTCAATAAAACATTGACTTAGTTCATTCTTGAAGGTACATATTATCAAAGCAATTAAAGCCAACGGCCTTGATTCCTTGCTCCAGGTTCTTTTCTCATTGCTTTTTTTCTGAAATAGCCTTTTCAGAATGAAGAAATAAATGTCAGACTGATGGGGTAAATTATAGAGCAGATGCTTGAATAGTGCAATGAGGAAGAGCAGGATCTAGGATCAGTGGGACACTACGTGGGATCCTCAGGCTATCATACTGACTATGGGTCAGCAATGGTTTGCTGGAGGAATAAAGTTATTGACCAATAAGCTCAATAATTATGTAAAATAGAAAACTAATTAGCAAGCAGAAACTGTAATTTGCCATCCTTCTTCAAATCTCTGCCTAGACTCCAACATAGGATAGCTTTCCCCTAGCTATGAACCTGTATGATGTCGAGCAATAGAGGAATTTCCAGACATTCAGTGTAAAGCCCAAGTTAGAACTAGGATTTGGGGGTCCATTAAAGTCAGTTTCAGAGAAAATAGAGGAAAAAAAAGTAATTGATAATCGTGTACTTATTCTCTTCGGTACAGTTCAAATTAGTTTCAGCTGCAGATAACTAACTAAAAGATCAAAAAGCTACAGAGGCTTCGTGAGACAGCATTTTTCTCTCCTATAAAAACCCCAGTTGTGGGCAGTCCAGGGCTGGTGGAAGCATCAGCAAGGAGATGGACTTCTGTCTATCATTCTGCCGCCACACCTTTGCTTGGTGTCTTGTGCTCAAGTGTACTTCATGGTACAAGAGAGCTTCTACAGTACTGCCCACCACACCTTCTACAGTACTGCCCACCACACCTTCTACAGTACTGCCCACCACTCCTTCTACAGTACTGCCCACCACACCTTCTACAGTACTGCCCACCACACCCACATCCAGCAGCAGGGCAGAGGGTAGAGGAAGAGTGGAAGGATAAAGACTGCTTCTCTCAGCTCCGTTAGCTCCATGAGCCACCTTCTATGGTTTCTTTACACCATATTGGCTCAAATGTGTCTCAATATCACATCTAGATACAAGCGAGAGTGGGACGTGTTGGCAATTAGCTGAGAACACCTGGTACCCAAGTGATATTCAGGATCTGAAGGAGGAGAAATGGGTGTCGTGCAGCACCCAGCAGTCTCAGAGATGCTTGCTGCGTTCCCCTTCAACTTTCTCGCACTAACACACACGCTTGCCAAGTTCATTGCTATGGTTGCTGATACATCAGCCTCCACAACTTTGGCCTCTTCTTTTCTGCTCTATGGCTTTCCTTTCCTGCCTTGTTACCTTCATGTCCTTTTGATCTCCTTACCTAACCAGAATATAAAATTCTTTTGTTAACTACAAGTAAATCCATGTTTATATTAGTTTTAAAAGTAGCAAGACTATTTACTTTTTTTCTACTAAGGAAACTAATAAACTGAATCAGGATGCCTTTAGTTTATATAATCATGCTACCTTTCCTCCCCTTCCCCCCCACCCCCACCGTTCAGTTGCACTAGCTATACAATAAAGGAAAAAAATCTAATCCTTTTTGATGATATGGTAAGAACTGCCTTCTGTCTTCTCATTCGCCCTTTCAGCATAAAACCTTTATCCTCTGTGTTCACAGCTATGAGTCTTCTTTGTTCTGATTTAAAAGTGTTGACACATTTTGCAAATTCCAGCACTGAATCATATATTAAATAAAATCCATCTTTTCACACTTGAGTTTTACATGTATAATTATACTGATATACTAATTATGTAGTACTAAAAATATCTTGCAAAAATTGTAAGGAGTGTGGAATGATAATGTATTCCTGGCAATTTCAGAAGAAATAAAACAAATATTATAGAATTTTCATCATATAATTAAAGATTAGCAGCTGGGTAAAAACATCTAGAAAGCTATGTCCAATCATCTCTCCCTAGAGCTGTGATGGTTAAACTATAGTATGCTTAAGATTTACTTAGGATCTTGATAAAACTGACATTTTTTACAGGCCTCATGCCCAGAGACTGAGTTAGTAATGTGCAAGGTGGAGTCCAGGAAACTGTGTTTTAAATCAGCACCCCAAGGTTCACGGGCAGGGTGCCCGATGTGGCCTAAGGAGCAGCAGGGAATAAAGTGACAGATCAAAGAGAACCTTCCTCATGCTGGAGAGGTTAAACCTAAACCAACGGCAGGAAAGGAAGAGGCCAATACATACACGCCAGAGCCTCTGCTGCTCAAGAGAACAAACCTGAAAGGGAGAGTGGTTTTAAAAGATAATGAAAGAACTTGCTAATTTTAGGAGCAGATAAAAGGGAAATGACTACGATTTTGCACTGAGAGAAACTGAAACCACAATGCTAAGTAAAATATGAGAGATTAATGTATATCCAATGTAAAATTTGGTAGAGTGATTATATTTTATAAGCAATCAAATATAGGAAGCAAACTGTGAAAATATTAACATCAAAGAAGAAAAGTATGATGATTGGGTCACTGGCATTTGTTTTCCACATCAGAGAAAAACAATTTTTGTATTATTAAATAAAAATGTAGCACTTAAGAGTTCTATTTCTGGAGACAATTCCATTACCTATTAGCTCTATTATAATAGACAATTATGCTAAACCTCAGTTGTGTCAACCCTAAAATTAGGATGAAATTGTTAACTAACTCATGAAATAGTGATGATGATTAAATATGACAATACATGTAAAGTATATAACACAGTATACACAGCAAGAATTCCAATAGAAACAAACAACAACAACAAAATCCTGCTATACAAAGGCTTTGCTTAAGCATGGACTAAGAATGTTTTATTCCGGAAGGATTCAACTTGCCTTTAAGATTTTGGCTGTCTTGAAAAAAGAAATATTTGACATGGAATGAATGTGGAAATGAATAATCACTAAATATTTTCTGACTGTGGATTACTGAAGTTCTTTTTCCTATAACTACATGTTAGGAATTATCCTTTATTACTCACTGGAAAAGAAGGAAATCCTCCAACTGAATCTATTTATCTGATCTTCATCATTGTCATGGTTTGGCTGGACTGAGAAATTAACTAAGCAATTCTATCCTGAAGGTCTTTCAGGCTTGACAACCTGATTCATGAACAGGAGAGGATGTCTATTGTTTTAACTCATAGCTGACATGTATTTATGAATTGCCTGAATCTAGTTTACTTGCCTTCTTAAAGCAGGTACAAATTATCCTGTTCGGTTTCACTTGGTATTGTACAATTGAAATGCATCATTAGTTGCTAGAAGGAGACAGCAAAAAACTATAATAGCAGAACCTCTGGTTTCATTCAGTTAAGACATAACTAAATGTCATGTAATAATTAAAATTGTAATTGTCATCTCTCTGTTGATAGCAATCAACTCTGTATCTCCAACTCAAACATCTCTCCTCAGTTTCAGATCAATGAATTGAATTGCTTCCTGGGTTATTACCAAACTGTAGTCTCACACAAGTAACTCCTATTCAACTTATTCAGCCCTCCCCCAAACTGTTCCTTCCACATTGCCTTATCACCTCTTGTCTAGACTGCTAAAACCGTCTCCCAAATTATTTCCTTTATGTATTGCCCCTACACAAATGTGTCCTCCAAACTACCATCAAAATGATGTTTTCAACATTTCTGAAATGCTCCCGCATCTGTTACATCTTCCAATGGCCGATCATAGCAGAAAAGATCAAGGGCCATGTTCTTATCATACATTCCAGTGTGCCTCTATAATCTTACTCCAGCCTTACTAGATAGGATCAACCCCTGCCACTACTACCGACGCCTACAAATCAATGAACACCACGTCCTGTAATCAAATTTAGGTTTATTTCACTTCTTACACCAAGGGAGACCACACGTGAGAGAAACACTGATGCGCTTCTGTCAAACAGGAGGTTTGGACTCATGTGGAGAGATTCTAAAGAGGATTTAAAGACTTGTCAATATTCTGGGGTGGGATGCTGTCAGAGAGCAGGAACAAGTCGCTGGTTATTTTTATATTATTTATCTAGGGGGTAGGGGGCGCTAGAATTGTCCCTGGTAAGGAAACAGCAGTCACTCATGCTTTCCTGAAGAAGAGGATACTTAGCTACTTTTGTGACTGCCAAATGTCCTTTACTCTGTCTACTCTGTCGTACTCTATCGTGGCCTCACAGTGGCCTCCTCTGCCTATTGATTCTTTTCTGAGAAAGTTGTTGATGTTTAGTTGGGAACGCTATGGCCAAGCTGTCACCTTCCCGCAGTGAGCTGCTGGAGTCGTTTTTCACGCTCACTACCCATGTCAAGTTCTACATCCTGGCTTACCAAGCAAGGTGCAGATGTAGCAGGAAGATGTGTGCTCTTCCTAACTTAAGAGTCTTGACAGAAGTGGCTCTCAGAGCTTGAAAAACCTCAACTGCATCCTTTTAAGGACTTTCTCCTGCTCTTTTTCCAGGATTCTGTCCCTCTTCTTTTGTGCTTGTATGTGTTTAAAAGTGGAAGAAATACATAAATGTACTAATACTAATTTTAAAAAATAAATTATATAAAATTAAGACAAATAAAGTGATAAAGTTTCTTTTCACCAATCAATTCCAAAAGCCATCTTACTCTTCTTCCCAATTTTACAATGAGAATCAAGTTGCTCTATTCAAGATTAACACCTTGAAAAAAATAATATCCAAACAGCATAGACTAATCTTGACTTTGAAATCAAATTCTCTAAAGATATGGCAAAACAATATATTTTAGAACTATATATAGAAAACATCTCCATCAATTTGTAATGATGGGGTTAAGTACATTAAAACGTACAGTGTTATTTTTAAACTTTTAAAAATGCTCACCAGAGTAGTATTAGCAGTAGCTTGAAATTGAAAATGTTTTGAAATTGCTTTAAATTCCTCTAAAGAGCCCTGTTTTATAAACAATAAATCTTCATTACCACTTGCTGACTTAACAAGTATAATACCATTTCCGCAAACTCTAAAAGGGGGATGAAATAAAACAGGAATTATCATAATAATGTTTGCTCAGGGTACAGAGAATGAGGTATAAATAACCATTCTGAGCCCACTAATCTTTAGGAAACTAAGAGGTTAAAAGTAAATTAACGTAAAAAGCCCAATTAAACCAGGCCTTAAAGGGTAAGCATAGCTCACCTACCTCAAATAAAAATCCAAACAGAATACAAATAATATAAAATAAGAACCATTAATCTGAAAATGTAATACAAAAACTCGCTAAGCAGACTAGGAAGTCACTTGGGCAAACCAAAGAACAATGCAATTTAAATTTAAAGCACTAGAATGCCGCTGGGAAATTTAAAGTAAATATGAACCCACTCGGAACCAATCCTGGCTGAAGTAGAAAAAAAATACAATCACTACTAATAAAGCAAACGCAACTATTACTGATAATTAAACCAAATATTTAAAAGTTAAAGAAATAGTATTATAAAGTAGTTTTGTTTTTGTTTTTTTAAAGGAAATAGTACCAGCAAGTTCCCACCTCCGCTCCTCGCAGCCTCCAGCGGGACAGAGAGAAGTTCCTGGAAGTGATGTAGGGGGAGGCCTGCCAGGTGAGCTTGCTCAACTCCTCTCCCTCCTCCCCACCCCCCCCCCCCCCGCCCCCTGAGCTCAGGTGTGGCAGTGAGGCCCCTTGGCCGCCCCTGCCCTCCAGGCCCCTGGGGCCAGCTCCAACCCTGTGGTTCACAACCAGGGAGCAGTGGCTGCATTTCTGGAGGCAGAGGACAGGGTGCATGCGGTCCAGGTGCCCACGGGGTCAATTCAGGGTCACAAGCTGATGAGAAATTTCTGAGGAAGGTGCACCTTGTATTGCTGGAGGTGGATTGGTGGCAGGGACCCCCGTAAAGCCACGGGAGCCCCAACATGCTGCTGTGTGGTGAGGAAATGGAAATTTAACTGTGCCAGGCACCAGTTTTCATCCTCTGACCCTATCTTTATGACACCCTGTTTGCTATTTCTGTTGTGTATCCCCAACCATTGACCCAGTGACACACCAAACACAAGAATATACAGTATATACTTATTACAGATTCAAAAAAAAATGGGGGGGGATATTGAATCTTATACTTTAGCATAAGGAATTAACTAGAACATAATTAGAACATAATAAACAGAGAGAACATTAGGTTAAAACACAGAAGACACGCAAGCTACTTCTAAACAGTTAATATAAAGAAATTCTTCTCTGTGACAAATTAATGAGAAGGATTTATGGGTAAAGGTAAAAAAATGTTTCAAATGATACCTAGTTATCCAAAGCAGGATTTAAGTTCAACTTTGAATTTACCTTAAGAAAAACCAATCTTAATGCTAATGTAAACGTTAATCAGAAGATGTACAGGTCATTTGAAAAAGGATAAAACCTTCCTTGGAGAGTAATTACTCGGAAAATTATAATTGGCTTAAGAGCAGCACCAATTACAAATATAGCTCAACCATAACTAAATATCTATAAGCAAAACACCTCATGACACCACGCTGGGTTAATCTCTGTATGTAGAGAAAAGTTAATATAAGTAAACACTTTTTTGCATAATCCCTTACAAAAAAGTGGATGAGCCACTAATGGAGAATAGAAAAAAAATAAAATTTGAATGTATCGGTTTAATGTACTGTAAACCTCTAACATAAATGCAGTAATGAAAGTTCAAAAGAAGTTAAATAACTTCATAAACATTCAACCTCCCCTCTATTTACCAAAAGAATCCATAAAACTTACCTTTGTTAATGGAATATGAAAATTAGTTATCTCAGTA
This sequence comes from Eptesicus fuscus, assembly GCF_027574615.1. Taxonomy (NCBI): domain Eukaryota; kingdom Metazoa; phylum Chordata; class Mammalia; order Chiroptera; family Vespertilionidae; genus Eptesicus; species Eptesicus fuscus. The sequence goes on along the minus strand of NC_072487.1, from coordinate 8,727,958 downwards.
ACTGAAGTAAGCATAACCTGAATTATTTTGTTTTAGGTTAATGCAGAGCATAGGACTAACTGGACATCCTGAAGTGTAGATACTTTGGAATAATTTCATATATTGTAACATATTCTTAAAAAAAATGTTTTAGCTGCATAAAAATACTCTGAGCTGCACTATCAATTGGAATTTCTGGCTTTATTATATACCACATCATAATTGTGCCCTGATATTGAAGTAAATGTGCAAGCATATCTTATTTCTGCAACTGTAATTATACTATACAACAAGAATGAAGTAATAAATGATCACCAGCTATGCTCTGAGCCATGGGCTTTATTTTCATACCTATAACAGAATTTAATGAATTGATTATTATACACTGTTCTTTAAATTACATATTATGTTGTTGTGACTTCTATCACATCTATCTACAGAAGCAGTAGTCACTATCATAGATGTCTTTGTTTACTGATTCCCATTATTTTCAAGGTATATGCTATACCCTATATGGGGCAAAGGCCAACAATTATTTGTAGGCATTAATTTAACTTCCCTGGAATATGTTCTTGGTCTTTCTGGTAAGCAGTGAAAAAATTCAGCCTATTCTGATGCTCACTTGAACTACTCTCATCTATGGAATCATTAGTTCACTTAAAGCAATGATAAGGAAATATTAATGACCTGACAGGGTTTTACCTCCTAAAAAAAAAAAAAAAAGCAATAAAACTTACTACAGCCCTGATGGGTTTGGCTCAGTGGATAGAGTGTCGGCCTGCAGACTGAAGGGTCCCAGGTTCAATTCCAGTCAAGGGCATGTACCTTGGTTGCAAGTACATCCCCAGTAGGGGGTGTGCAGGAGGCAGCTGATCAATGTTTCTCTCTCATCGATGTTTCTAACTCTCTATCCCTCTCCCTTCCTCTCTGTAAAAAATCAATAAAATACATTTAACAAAAAACAAAAACTTATTACAGTCCTGGCTGGTTTGGCTCAGTGGATAGAGTGTCAGCCTATGGACTGGGTGCAAGGGCACATGCCCAGTAGGGGGTGTGCAGTAGGCAGCCAATCATGATTCTCTCTCATCATTGATGTTTCTATCTCTCTCTCCCTCTCCCTCTCTCTTCCTCTAAAATCAATATAAATATATATATATAAACTTACTACAAACATGAGGACTTCTCAGATGCTTCCCTACAACACATTGTGCCATTAAAGAACCCACTACATAAATATCAAGAAAGGAAGAAATCAAATTGATTCTATAGTCATTGGTTTAAAGCCAACATCATAACCTTTCTGAGCTTTTCTTGGAAAATAAGATATTGGTCAAAATATTTCCTAGCTTTACCAAAATTAATTTATAGATTAAAATTACTTGTCCCTTAGCATATCTATTCCAACTAAGTTTTCAAGGTATTTATTTTCCATTAGAGAATAATGGTTCAATTTCCATGTCTTATAAAATCTATTTATAATTAGCTCTTTAGTATTATTTATGTTAAATCATTTAAACTAGGAAGTCATTAGAGTGATATGGCTCAAATGCAGTGAGCCTGTGTAAGCAAACCAAAATCTAAGCCTACAAATGCCTTAAGATTACAAATTCAAAACACTAAGGACAACCAGTATCAAACAACCAACTAGAATTTAAGCTACAGCCAATCAATACTTTGCTTTTGTCTTTTCTCTATAAAAGCCTCTCCCAAACTCCTGTAGTGGAGCATTCCTAACCACTTGCAATTTGGTGCTGCCCAATTTGAATAGATTTTTGCTAAAATGAACTCTTAAAAATGTAATATGCTTTACTTTCTCTTTAATACATATTATACAGCTAATATGAATTTTACAATTAACTCACGAAAGCATAACCTGCTTGAGAATTAGAAACAGTATAAACATTCTTATGTTTAATTATCTTAATTCTTATTGTTCTTTCATTATTATGCATTATTTAATTATTGGGAAAAAGCAATATTCCATTCCTACTTGTAGTAACATTAGGATGCCAGTGAATTAAATTTGTGAATATGGAAACAATGAAGGTGTTCACTTTGATTCAAACTTATAATTCACAGAATGTTATCTCCTAGAAATGGGTAGTCATATAGTAACTCCCATAGACCTGTCAATCTAAACTTATCAGAAAATGTGATCTATCGATGAGATGTCCCTTCTTCAGGTTTAAAAACAGGTGCTATCCCAGGGCAAGTGAAGTGAGAAATATTAACTCCTAGTAGACATGGGCTTTATTATAATCTTGCTCTGAAATTTAATGCCTGGAACCAAAACTTCACAGATATGGTGCTAGAATATTTTTATTACGGATCCACATTAATACTGGGAATTCATTAGTTAGCTCAATTATCATTAGCATCTTAAGCTAAATATTAACAATTTATGGCATGCCACAATTAGAGCAGCATAAATCATTAGTACTTATAAATAATCCCAACAGTAATATTTTTCAATAAAATATTATATTTTAAAATATATTTTTATTGATTTCAGAGAGGAAGAGAGAGAGAGAAAGAGAGATAGAAACATCAATGATGAGAAAGAATCATTGATGGGCTGCCTCCTACATGCCCGACACTGGGGATGAAGCCCACAACCCGGGCATGTGCCCTGACCTGGAATCGAACCTTGACGTCCTGGTTCATAGGACGATGTTCAACCACTGAGCCATGCTGGCTGGGCTATTATATTTTTGAATAATCATCCTCAACCAAAATAATTAAAATGCCAAAACTGAGTAACAAAATTAATTATCATATTTATTCACCTCTTTCATCACCCAGCAATAGTAAGATTGCTTATTGTAAACCTTACACATTTACCCTAGCCACACAACTCACATAAATCTAGGACCAGCCCTCTCCTATGGCCAGGAACAATTACTACTGGTTTTCACCACAAAACTAAAGCCTCATTAATGTACTTTCCATCTCAAGGAACACCTATTCTATTTATGCCTACTTATAATTATCATAACTCCTACATTATTCATTTAACCAAGTCTTAGTGATATGATTTACAGCAAATAGCATAGCTTGCTGGTTCACCTTGTTGGAGGAGTTGCTTTAGCCTAACAGCCTCAATCATGTTTATCCATCAATCTACCACTTCTTACAATTTGGAGTTTGCAGTCGTCCTAATTCAATCATATACCTTCAGCCCTTCGGGACACCTATATTCATAGATAATGACTTTCCACACACTTGCTTTCTATGTAATAAAGTTAAGCCCCTGCCCAATCACAGGGGCCTTATCTGCACCATTGAAGGTTCCACTTTAAATCATCAACATTATTAATACCCAGACTATTAAGCAATACACTCACAGTATGTTAATAATGAAGACTAGTGTCTAAGGATACTTTTAAAGGTACCAATATAGCAGTTGTACAAAAAAAAAAAATTAAATGAATTAAATCCTTAGAGAATCAAAAATATTTTTTTGCAGGGTATTTTTGAGTTGTTAGTCACTCAAGTGTATCCCCTATGCCAGAGTTTGACAGAAGCTGATCATTAGCATGGATTAAACTACTACACCCATTAGTAGTACCATTTCTGCTGAGTATCTATCTGCTGAGTCTCCATAGTCTAAAGGAAATAAAATTTTAAAAGCCACAAATATTACAAACATTATTTAACAGCATTATCCTAGATATTTATATTATAATTATAGGCCCAGTGCATGTAATTCATGCATGAGTAGGGTCCCTAGGCCTGGCTGGCAATCAGGGCCTATTGGGGCCTTCCGGCTGCTGGCTGGGGCCTTCTTTTCCTGGCTGTTGGCTGCCAGCCAGGGCCTTCCTTTGTTCCACACTGCCCCCTGGTGGTCAGCGCACATCATAGCGAGCTATCGAACTCAAGTCAGTTGAACTCCAGAGGGGACAATTTGCATAATAGCCTTTTATTATATAGGATTATTATGAAACACCAGTAATTCTGACAGCATCTATAACTCAATATTACTTTAAAATATATTTCATAGAATTACAGTGACTTACCAGTAATTACTGTAAAGGCATTCCCTTATTATATGCTTTATATGCTAAATAAAATTTTACTTTAATTTTGAAACTGGCCCCAATAATGACCCTTTGTCACCTGTTTCTTTATTTAACACCTAGTGATCCTGTGCATGGATTCGTGCACATTGAAAGGAAATTAATTAGAAGGTGGCCAGCAGGGTGGGACTGAGTGAGATGGGCCAAACATGCACTAGAGCCAACCTCCCGCGATCCCTCCCTGGGTGCCTGTGGAGTGAGTGGGGTCCCTCGGGCAGATGGGGTCCCTCAGCCTGGTCTGCAGGGATCAGGCCATAATCGGCAGTTTGACATCCCCCAAGGGGTCCGAAGTGCAAGAGGGCACTCTGCAAAGTTGCTGTTGCTTGGCAGCTCCTGTGTAGAGCATCTGCTCCCTGGTGGTCAGTGTGTGTCATACCTACTGGCTGGTCGGCCAGTCGCTTAGCCTTTTATATATATAGATGTATTGATACTGATCTTATTCTTCTTGCACTAATTAATAAATGACTCTTAATCTGTTAGTTTTGGTATAATCACAATGAGGAGTAATTAATCTATTAGTGTCAAGACTATTTAACATTGTTAGTTTATATATTAGTAATTTCAAATTCTAATGACTACAATTACTACCTAAATACAGAAAAATCATGTCCACGTGAATTAGAATTGAAAATCTAAAACTATCTTAATTTACAACAAAATCCTTCCTAGTATTAATTAAATTGTTATTGTTTCACCAAAATTATATTCTTGCTATCTTGGATGTCTCAGGATATCAACCTATAAATGAAGTAAAGAAATGAAATAAAATAAAAATAAATATAAAAGCACAATTAAAATAAATAAAAGTTATTCTTCTTATACTACGAGTCACAAAATTAGCCTGAAAATGAAAACCAACAAACAAACAAAAGACTTGTAAGAGTAAAACCACGTAGATTAACAACAAAACAAATAATTTTGACCTTAGATTAGGGTTATAATATAATTCCCTAAAACTCCTATGAGTAATAAACCTCTCACTAGCATTTAAATAGTCCTTCTAATTCTTTTAATTTGTCTAATATAATAACTTCACTGTGATATTTAGTGGGAATGATAGCAGTTTTATTTATTAGGATGCTTTATTAAAACTAAATGTTAACCTAACATCAAGCACCACTTATTATAGGTGCACCCAGGAGCTGCTGTAAACTGAGCACTCTTTTAAGAGTATTAGCTATATGTATGGCTTTTCATGTCGAAATTCTCAAAACATTTCAACTTTAAAAATTACTTTCCTACCTCAAGTATGGTGCTCCAAAACAAATAAAATTCTAATTAACTATATCCTAAAACATCATTACTTAATAAATATATAAATAAATAAACTTGCATTTTTAACTGTTTTTCAAATCACTATTAACACTCTTACCAGCAGGTACAAGCTAATTATCACAATTACAACTAGTTGCTATCAAATTTCACCTATCTAAAGTATCTAAAATTCCATATTTTAGTTCAAATTATCTTAATCAAACATTCACTAACACAAAACTTATTCTGATGTGTATATATATGTATATATATGTGTGTGTGTGTGTATAAATATATGTATATAATTAAAAGTAATATTAATTTCAATATTTCTTGTTTTTTATTTTAAAAAATGAGACAAAAATGATTATGGGATTCTACTTTGCAGTCTACATATTAATAGAATTCTTTCCAGTTTTAGTAGCACTGATTTATATTCAACAGCATGGACTCACTAAATTTACTTGTAATATAATGTTGTACTCTCAACTAATCCCCAATAGGTGACCTAATAAATTATTATAACTAACATGAATAATGAAATTTACATTAAAATATTGCTATAGCGATTGTATCATTGACTACCAAAAGTGTATGTCAAAGCATAAATTGCACTAATTAAAGAATAAGATTATGGAGACAAGTCCTATATCATTTTTTTCATAACACTATGCCTTAGTGTGCCTTAGAAAATGTCTTCCACTAATGGAGATCTAATAAATTATGCAAATACTGATTAATTAAATTAATTTTTGCTAAGTAGCTTATTTTATCCATTTGTTTTTAGAAAATATTTCTCTTAAATTCCTTATCTTTCTAGACTCTAATTAATCACTAAAATTATTGGATATGCTTACTAACCATCCCTCATTACAAAAATATTTCAATGGGTTGTGCTCCCTGTATTTACAATAATGAAAATTCTCAATAAATATTACAATAGAAAGATAATATTCCCCATACCATTCCTTCATGGGTAAGAAAATCTGAATAGGTGATTATCACCAAGATCAGCAATTTAAATTATTACAAAAAACTACTCACTGGTACTTTCAGCCATACTTTCTGCTCAGTTTAGAAGCAGGATTCTGGTCTCCACTTTGGGAACGCATGTCAATAAGTATTATGAGTCCATGTTTTAAATAAATAGCTTGATTTTTATAGCTTGACTGTCCCTAGTATCCTCCATGTTTAATCATGTCTTAACAGCAAAAATAAAAAGAATCCCTCCTGTTTACACTTTTCCTTTCATGGTTTTCCAGGTGTACCTAATCAAGTAAACTATCATGCAGACAACTGTGTCCAGTGAATTAACTGACTCCAAATAGGAAAGAACATTTTCCTAATAATAATAATTCTAATCTTAATCTAAACAAAGTGGTCAGAATAATGAATTAGGGACAAGAGAGATCATTAGACAGCAAGTACTTAGTGTGAATGTCAGAGAGGATTTGCATTGCTAAAGGTAATGGACAACTACACACAAGATGTTAAAGTGTTTTTCATAAGACCTATTATTATGCTTTCTCATCTAATAATGTATTACTGGCACTTATTCATCTTTGAAATAACAATGAAACCTACAGGGCTATAAAGTAAATAACTAGCTGGCAGTCACTACCACTCTTGCTAAGGCCGGTCTTTACTAGTCTTATATCTTCATTTAATCAAGGGTTCTACTTTTACACTCACCTTCCCTAAATTGAAAAATCATGGAATATTCTTATATTTCTTTTCCATCTTTCCACATTCTTTACCACTGGCATTTTCTAAAGTATATTAAAATAATTGACATTAATAAGTAAATATATTTCAAACATTTAAGTGTATATACTATTTGTTGACAAACAGAACTTCCACAAAACCTAAAATTTAAATTGCCACACATCTTACCTGCAACCAAAACCACTGGCATGGAAAACTTTGGTAGTAAGTTTTCTGTTCTGACCTGGAGATGTCCAGTAATTCCATCTAAAATGCTAGATTCTACTTCATCCTGGTGTGCTGTTCTTTTCTTTCTTTACTCGTTTTATGCACCTCACTACCCACACCCAGTGTTTGAGGAAGATAGGAAAACCTTTACAGACCAGTGGCTGCTGAAATGACTGCTCTTTTCCTTAGAGCTAATGAAATCCTGTTTTCTCCTATTATTTTCTTCTAATAGAGAAAAACAAACAATAACAAATCAACAAAATCTCGAGTCTCTGAGTAAGAATGCTTGTAAATGATGTGAACAGTCACACAGTGTCAGAAGGAAGGATGTTTTAGAGCTTGGTATGGGAGGTTGGATCTCCTTCTGAATAACAGTCAGCCAGGGCTTTATGAACACATCTTGAATATATGAGCATTATAATTGTGTTAGCCATATGGGTTATAGTCCTTTTTGTTGTGTGTCATAAATTGAGAGCATGTTAAATTATCTAATTAAAATGATTCTATCAATTAATACTAATTTCCAGATTCATTTTCTGTATAGCCTTCAATTTTATAAACTCATTTTAATTTTTTTTTTTTTTTTCTTTTAAAATCAAATGTATTGTAATGACAATGGTTGATAAGTTTATATATGTTTCAAGTGTATTCTCTGGTTTTTCTTCAGGTCCATAAATCTTTCATCTTTTCTATAAACTCTTGCAACTCTGTAATTATTTCTGTTGTATGTTATCCTGAAGAGATTAGATATGGGCTGAAGAAGGAACAACATGAACTGAAGACACGCAGCCATTGTGACTGAGAGAAATGGGAGAGTATATTATTTGACTGGCAGCCAAATGGAGAAAATATTTTAAGGAGGAGGATGTGATTGGTTGTGTCAAATGCTAATAAGTCATGTAAGAAGAGGATTTAGAACTGACCTTTTGACATAGTGATATAATAGTTATTATTGGTCTTTACAGGAGCTATTTCAGTGGAACCAGAGGATAAAGGCTCAAATGAAGTTGGTTCAAGAAAGAATGGGAGAAGAGCAATTGGATTCTGCAAATATGCTGAATTCTCTTGAGGACCTTTCTTAAAGAGGAAAAGAGAAATGGACAGCATTTGGAGATGAATATGAAGTCAACAAAATGGCCCAGCCAGCATGCCACAGTGGTTGAGTGTGTCCTATGAACCAGGAAGTCATGGCTCGATCCCTAGTGTGAGTCATACAGGAGACAGCCAATCAATGAGATGCTCTTTCATCATTGATGTTTCTATCTCTCTCTCCCTCTCCTTTCCTCTCTGAAATTATCCTACCTAATAAAAAGGTAATATGTAAATTACCATCACTCCACTACGCCCACGATTGGGCCAGCGGGAGGTGCAGGGGGCGGGACTTGGGGTGGCCGGGGTAGCCGATTGGGCCGGCTGGACGCTGAGCTCGCGTCGCCAGCGGCAGCGCGAGCTTAGCGTCTGCGCCATGGCTGTGCTGTGGAACAGAAGGGGCCTCTGGGGCAGCGAGCTCACGTCCCGCTGAGGACCATCAAAAGCAGGGGAGCTAGGTTCCTGTCTGCTCCAGCACCAGGCCTTTCGGAAGCCTCCTCCGCGCCAGAGGCTTCTGAAAGGCCTGGTGCACCAGCGGACAGGCACCCAGCTCCACAGTGATCGAAAGCGAAAGCGTGTAGGGGACCCTACATGTGCATGATTCAATCATTCACTGGGCCTCTAGTGTGTGTGTGTGTGTATATATATATATATATATATATATATATATATATATATATGTGTGTGTGTGTGTGTGTGTGTGTGTGTGTGTGTGTGTGTGTGTTGTGTATGTATATATATATATATATATACATATATATATATTTATTTATATTTAAAAATTAATGGCATATTCTTAAACTGATGGGAATGACCTTCAAAAAAAAACTTGAAAATTGAGAAGAGAAAGGAAACAGTTGCTGGAGAGTATACATGAATAAGAGGTGATGCATTTTAGTGTGTGGGGAGAAGGATTGATAGTAGCTGAAAGCACAGACAATTTTTCCCTAATAACTACAGTGAGGGAAAGTATATGGTACAGATGTAGGAAAGTTTATTTAATTTTATAGAAGTCAGTTTACTTGCTAAGGAACTAAGTAGCAAGGCCATTTGACAGAGTAGAGGAAGAGGCTTAAATATTTTAGAAGAGTGGAGACAAGAAATGGTAGTTTAAGAGAGCTGAAGAGAAACTAGACTAAGAAAATGTAGTATAATTATTTTTTATTCAGTTATTTGTTTTCCTTCTAATATTTAAATGAGAACAGGATAATTTTACCAAGCTTAATATTTGAAAAAGAACAAAATTAAAAAAAAATACTTTCAGTGTATTCTACTTAAGCCTCTTTCATGTCTATCTGAACATAATTTTAATTTTCCCTAGGGTCCTATAGGGCTGAATGTTGTAGATTTTCATTATCAGTTTAGAAAAAAAATATTAAGAGAGCTAATAATGTGGACAGTCATAATGGGGTAAATATGTTCCTACTTCCTCTCTCTAAATAGTTCTGCCTTGAGATAGGGTAGTATGATAGTTGTGGAAGTCAGCCCGCAAAATGCACTCCAATAATTATGGCCTCCTTGAATTCAAATGTTTATCTAATTGCTTCCCACTGTGTGACCAGCACATGTGGTGGAAGTGTGTTTCCCAAGACTAGACCCTAAGAGGCTGTGGCAATTTCTGCTTCGGTGTTTTAGATTGCTCAATGCGGAAAACCCATCATGATGTGAGAACATTCAAGCAGGCTTACAGAGAGGCCCACATGAAAAGGACCTGAAGCCTCTTGGTAATCCCAGCACCAATATACCAGCTTTGCAACAGCATAACCGAAAGTGCATCCCTCAGCTGTAATGGAAGTTTCCAGTGGCTGCAACCCAGCCAATATCTGGCTGTAACCTCAGGAGAGACCGTGAGCCACAACTCCCAGGCAAGTCACTTTCAAATTCCTGAACTGATGGCATCAAATCATTGCAGTTGGATTAACACACCGATATTTGAAAGATGTGTTACTAAGTACTAGACAAGTAAAAAGGAGAATTGATCCTATTGGAAAGATATGTAAGCTGCTGAGATTTCATGGTAAAGAAGATTCCTATATTGTAGCTCACTGATTTTCTTTTCTCCTTAGACTGCATGCATTGTTGATAAGAATTTTAGAATTTGGATCCAGATAAGTTCGACTCTCTTAAATTCTCATAATATTTTCCTCTACCTCATTTATTTTTTAAAATATATTTTATTGATTTCTTACAGAGAGGAAGGGAGAGGGATAGAGAGTTAGAAACATCGATGAGATAGAAACATCAGTCAGCTGACTCCTGCACACCCCCTACTTAGGGATGTGCCCGCAACCAAGGTACATGCCCTTGACTGGAATCGAACCTGGGACCCTTCAGTCCGAAGGCCGATGCTCTATCCACTGAGCCAAACCAGTTAGGGCTACCTAATTAATTTTTTTTTTTTTTGCTTACTCTAGATAGAGTTGTTTTAATCCCCTTTGCCTGAATTCTGCATATCAAGATACATTAAAAATGTCATGCTGATATCAATGTAAATATATCAAATAGAACATGAAAGTACAGAATACTAAATATTCACCATATAAAAATGACCTGCCATTAATTTATTAAATTAGGAATAGAGAATATAAAATGCAGATTTATTAAAAATTGCAAGGTACATGAGCAATATGCGAAGAGGGTCATAAGGTCACTTCGGACTGCAAGTCTGAGATTGTCAAATAAATGGGGTTAGCTGATAAAATCACGCTCCCTTCCAATTGCTGATTACACTCCAGGGGGATCATCTGCTGAACAAAGATAAGCCACACAGGGAAAGCAAATTGGGATAAATTGTATAAATTTAAAAGAGTATTAAAGCAAACCCAAAATAATAATATAGCACTATTTTCAACAAATTCAGGAAGCATTTTTCATTTCATAGAGAGCTTCATATTGTCGATATATCAAGAGTAAATATTTTGACAAACTTACTATCTCCTATTTTTTACCATGGGAATTTCTGAATACTATGCATTCAATCAACAAATATTTATTGAGCGCCTACTAGATGCCAGGCACTGTTGTAAACACTGGGGATAGAGCAGTGAATACAAAAGACAAAGCTTCTTCCTTCCTGAATCTTACAATTAGTAAAATATAAAAGCAATAACACATTATTACATCACATAGTATTAATTCTATGAACAAAAATAAGGAAGGTAAGGTAATATAAATTGAGATGGATGGTCAATTTAAAGGAGTATGGTCAAAGTCATAGAGTCAGTTACCATTGAAGATAAAATGGAATAAATTGGATTCTCAACACTTAGGAGTATCTACTCTGCCCATATGTTCCAAATTGAGTTCAATTGCCTTTGAGTACTTCCTTTTCTCTGCCCTCATCCTGAAAGTTTAATGAGAAATTTGGTCAGTCAGCCTTTGCAGGAAATGCTTGCCTTTCCTTATAGTCATGCAGGACTCCATACTTAATAACTTTTGTAAGCTTGAGGAATGGTCCCCACAAAGATGTCCATTGTCTAAGGCTGCATGCGCCATTCAAAGGCATACAGTGCTGATGCTCATGACCAACTCCCAAGAACAACTCTCATTGCTCTCATTTCCACGGTTCTATTACTTATACTTCAGTCCTCAGTAACCCAAATGCTCCCTGAAATGTGCCTACACCTCCGGTCAGTGTGGAAGATGCAAGTGCATGTGTGTCTTAAACCTCAAAGCATACAATTTACAAAACTTAGAAAATCCATATGTTCTCAAGTCACCGCTCTCCTTTTGTAAAGCCTACAATCCACCCAGTCTCAGACACTTCAGCTTTTACCTCGCCAAGCCTCTCATCTGTTCCAAGAGAGTAAGGAAAAAGGAGTCCCTTGGGGGAGCGGGGAAGATAGATTTTAAAGAGGCCAACCTTTATAGAGTAATGAAAATATTCTTTATCTTTAAAAAAAAAGACTTTTATTGATTTTTAGAGAGAGAGAGGGAGAGGGAGAAAGAGAGAGAGAAAAACCTCAATGTGAGAGTGAAACACCGATCAGCTGCCTCCTGCAGGCTCCCTACCAGGGATTGAGCCTGAAACCTGGGAAAGTGACCTGACCAGGAATTGAACTGGCAACATGAGATGACACTCAACCAACTGAGCCAGACCAGCCAGGGCTATTAGTTATCTTGATGCTAACATTTGCCAAGCTGTGAACTTAAAGTTTGTGCAATTTGAACAAGCAAAATAGAGACAGACATAGATAGAGAGCAGACTGCCTGCTGTCAGGGTGGGGGTGGATTGAGGGGGTTGAGGAGGGTGGAGGGATTGAGGAAGAAAGGAAAAAGAGAGAGAGAAAAAACTCATGGACATGGGCAACAGTGTGGGGACTGCTGGGGTGTGGGGGAAGGGGAGGTGGAGGAGGATACAGGGGGCATAAATGGGGATCCAAGGAGACTTGATTTGGGAGGAAACATACAGCACAGTGTACAGATGACATGTTGTGGAATTGTGCACCTGAAATCTGTACAATTTTAACCAGTGTCACCCCAATAAAAAGAAAAAACATAGTCTGTGCATTTTACTGTTTATGAATTGTATTTCATCGGTAAAAAGATAATGCCAGGAAAGTGACGCTGTCAGCAAGCATCACGGCAGTCTTCAGGATGGAATCCGTTTTTAGTTAAAAAGTAACTTTTTCTGCCAGGAGTTAAATACAATCGCTGTTGCCGTAGCATAAAGAGGATGCTGATGAAGCAGCCCTGCCAGCGTGCTCCAGATAGAGAGAAAGCTGCGGAGCCAAGCAGCCTGGCAAAAGCCACCCCTGACTTAACAAGCAGAGAAGGCACTTGCTTTGCACAGGGCAGAAGGAAATCAGCCAAACCACCCCAAAGGCCGCGCACAATGTGGACTTGAACCTTTAGGCAGCCCGCATGAAAGGACTGACTATACTGAAATCACAGTTCAGGTCATGAAACGGGGAAACAACATCCCGACAGAAAATGGCAAGTGCTCGGATCCCACAGGACTCAGAAAACAAGGGTCAGTTCAGTGGGTGCAGCACAAGAATGGAGTCCAGCCTCATCCAGAGCAACGATGATGGCCTAACCCAGCAGGCGGAGCAGCGGCACTGTTTCCCATATAACACAGCTCTGCGAGTTCATGAATACGTGTGTGTCCACGTGACTGAAACTATACAAACCGTAAATTTTACATAATAAAACAATCATTTCTTTACAATCTTTTGAACAGGTTTATTCCATTTTTAATAATGTCTGCAGTGAAAGACCCTCTCTAGTCATCGTTACAGTTACCTGGACTGAGTGTATCCCAGCTAACTGTAAATCTACCTGTTTGGGCTAAGATTATCCTTTTAATTAAGAACAAAACAAACAAACAAACAAACCATATTACTTCCTCCTGGGAATCCATACTTACCTGAGAACTAGAGCAGAACTGAACCTTAAAGCAGGACGGTAGACCAATGAGCAAGGAGAATGAATTTTGTGGGATTGATTTATAATTTACCAAAACCTTGGTAACATCTACACCTAATTTAAGATAATAATAACAGCCCTAGTTGGTTTGGCTCAGTGGATAGAGCATCAGCCTGCAGACTGAAGGGTCCTGGGTTTGATTCCAGTCAAGGGCATCTGCCCCAGTTGCGGGCTCGATCCCCAGTAGGGGGCATGCGGGAGGCAGCCAATCAATAATTCTCTTTCATCATTGATGTTTCTCTCTCTCTCTATCTCTCTCTCTCTCTCTCTCTCTCTCTCCCTTCATCTCTGAAATCAATAAAAATATATTTAATAAACAAGCAAACAAAAAACCCCAACTCATCTCTCTATATTAAACAAAAAAAATAACAACAAAATCAGATCCAGGCTAGAATGTGTTTTGTTAGCATGCCACAAGTGAAATACAAAGCAGATGGAGAAAGAGATAGAGTTAGTATAGTTTTCTATCCCTTTAAAACAGGAAACCATTTGAATCATAAATGCATAAACATGGTCATTTTTTTTTGTTGTTGTTAATCCTCACCCAGGACATTTTTTTCATTGCTCTTCAGAGAGAGAGAGAGAGAGAGAGAGAAGAGAGAGAGAGAGAGAGAAAGAAAGAACTCACAATCCAGTTATGTGCCCTTGAATGGGACTTGAACCCATGACCCTTTGGTGCATGGGCCAATGCTATAACCACTGAGAAACACTGGCCAGGGCAATGTGGTCATTTTATAATGAATACATTTAAAGTGTGGAAGTTGCTTAACACTTACACTTGATTTAGTATTTTTCTTAGGTAACATAAATGAAAATGTATCATGATCTGGGGTAACAGGCTTTCTCAGTGTTTGGGGTGGTGTTTAAGGGAATAATATATTTGTGAGAAAATATGCGTAGGTAATGCACCACCGACTGTGGGGTCAGGCAGACAAAGCCTTACATCTTGACCCTGCTGCTCCGTTGGGGAACCTTGGAAAGTACATCAGCCTCATTTTCCTCATCTATAAAATTAAGATGAAAATAATTGTTCTCAAACTATAGAAAATCCTGACGATTAAGTAGGATAACATACCAAAAACACCTACCACATATTCAGGTCGAGAAGATAGTAGGTTCCTGTATTCATTTCCTGTGGCTGCTTTAACATATTTTCATAAACTTGGTGGTTTAAAACAATAGAAGTTTAGTTTCTCACAGTTCTGGAGGCCAAAAGTTCATCATTTCAAAGAGCCCAAATCAAGGTGTTGGTAGGTCTGTACTCTCTCAAGGAGCTCTAAGGAGATTGTGCTCCTTAAAAAAAAAATTATTTCAGAGAGGAAGGAGGAGGGAGAGAGAGATAGAAACATAAATGATGAGAGAGAATCGTTAACCTGCTACCTTCTGCACACCCCCTACTGGGGATCGAGCCCTCAACCTGGGCATGTGCCCTTGACCAGAATGGAACCTGGGACCCTTCAGTCCACAACCCGACACTCTATCCACCGAGCCAAACCAGCTAGGGCAAGATTATGTTCCTTGCCTCTTACAGCTTCTGGTGGATCCCAACGTGCTTTTGCTTGAGTCCATGTCTCTCCAATCTCTGACTTTATCTTCACAAAGCCGTCTCTTCTGGGTCTTCTCCTTTCCATCTTTCTCTTGTAAGGACACTCTGATGGCATGTAAGGCCCACCCAGATAATCCAGGGTGATCTCATCTTAATATTCTGAATCATTTCTTTTTTTCAAATAAGGTAACATTTACAGGCTCCAGAGATTGCTACAGCAACACATCTTTGGTGGATTAGGGGCATTTTTAGCGGACTCCCATGCTTAGAAAAGGTTAAAAGGCTTTATCTGTCACATATGTAGTCCCTTTTAACTTAGACTGTTCCATTCATACCTACCATGTGGACCTGAGGAACAATAATTTTATCCTTTTTACTATCTGAAGCCATATTTGTGGGACTAGCCTATCACCAGTGGGTTCAGAAGGCATATCTATTTCAAAAAGCTTGAGAATAACCAAAAGTCAAAAAAGAAAAATCTTAAAGCTGTTTTTTAGACACCAGAAGTATTCTCTTAAACAAAAGAGAAGTATTAAGATTACTTTGTGAAGAAGTATGCACTCAACTAAATATAGCTTAACAAGCAATATTTCTTAAGTAATAATGGTATGTAAATATTCTGCAATGCTTATATTTGTATAAAACTGAGGAACATTCACACATTCAGTTATTTGTATTTGGTGTCTGTTGAAAACAAAGCTAGAAAAATGTTAAGATTTTTAAAGTAGGCCACATATGTAAAAAACAAAAACAAAAACAAAATGTGGTAAAAAGAATTTAGCTTGGCAGATGGCTAAGAGTGAGATTACAAAGCAATATGGTGAGAGTTTTAATTTTTTTAAAAAAAAGCAATGATAAGCTGTCAGCTAATGCATTATTAAATGCTCTAAGACTTCTCACCAAAATATACTAAAAGGCAAAATCTTTTGCACACAAATACGTGCTAAAACACCTTCGTTATCATACTCCAAAAGGATGATGTTTTTTCAAAGCAGTAGATTAGAAATCTTAAAGATTAGACTTTTAGAATCCACCTACATAATAATTTTAAAATTTTTACATAAAATAGTTCTCCCTAAGGTGTTCTATTAATACATATATAATTAAAATATATAATAAAATAATAGGAATCCTCAACCTAATTTTTTCTGCATCCAAATGGAAAACATGATGAGAAGTAGAATGGGAATTACCTAACAACTTTTCATAGTGCATTTTTTTAATTCAACAAATTAACCTTCTAATGATATGCTATTGAAATCATGAAAATGACCCACACGTAGATCTAGACTACCTGTGGCCAAGAAAGCCAAACTTCCGAGACAGACACTCATGAGAAAGAAGGAGGTTTATTCAAGTGACAGCATCTCAAGAAGATGGGGCACTTTTTGCAGTCCTCAAAAACCTCAGCGCAAGCAGAGTTTTGTAAGGATGGAGAGGCAAAGCAGAACCAAGAGATCAGGAGAAGGGGCTGTGGATGTGCTATCTTTCCCAGGAGTTAAGGGAGAGAGATATGAAGAGGAAGCCGAGTCTCTTGTTTCCTCTCCTGATTTGGGTGCTAGCTCTCTCTTTAAACAAGAATTTGCACATTTACAGCAGAACCTGAGGGTCTTCATGCCTGGCGCCAAGCAGCCCTTCTCCTAAGGGCAAGCTGCTTGCTCTAAGCTATAAAGAAAAGCTAGATAAGGAGTGAAAACATAGGATTTATTTACCTACTAGAGGCCCAGCTCGCTTCTGCTTGCCTCAGCTGGCCGCCCTGCCCATCACCACTTGTAGCTCTCCGCCACTGGTAGCTTGCTGCCCCGTCCTCCGCCACTCAGAGCTCTTCGTCACCAGTAGCTCTCTGCTGCAAGTAGCTCGCACCCTGCCCCACCCACCGCAAGAGCCGCTGCTCTTTGGTCACGACGCCATTACGGCATCACGACCACAGGCCTTTTATGATATAGGTGGTTGCTAACCTTGCTGATACTACGTTTAAAGTACTCTAAGAAAACAAGAGAGCTGACTATAGCCTTGAAATAATGTAGAATACACACCTTTATTGTATAACTGAGATGTTAAATTATGGTTATCTATGTAATAAAAACCCAGTGGTCATAACGCCATAACGACCAAAGACCGGTCACCAGGAGGTGCACTGATGGGCCCCACGGTGCTGGCAGGACTTGACGCTGAGTCCCGCAGTGCTGGAGGGACTTGATGCTGGGTCCTGTGGCACCCCAGGTCTGGGTCTCACGCAATGTCACACACTGGGCCGCTAGTGTTAACATAAAAACATTCAAACCTGTAAAGAATTTTTGTAAGTTTATTTGGGCCCAACTGTTGACAATTGTCAGGAAGCAGAATCTCAACGAATTGGGATAATGCTCAGAGAATAGCATTTTTTTTTTACCTTGTTTTATACATTACAATCAAAGGAGGAGATGTAAGTGGGTTCCATGAAGTCCACTGGTGATAGATGAGGGAGGCGGGAGAAAGCAAAGTGGGGAAACCTCTGGGAGTGAATAAAAAAGTAAAATGATAGGCACATGCTTCTTTTACTTGGGTGGCTGCATGATAGTCAGCAGTCAACAATGAACATGGTTAACAATGACAATGAAGGAATTTATGGTCTCTGTCTTGGAGCCCTGGTGCATGTGGTTGTGCCCCGAGGGGTCCAGAAAAGGGAAGTTACAAGTTAACCTGACATTTCAGATATGTTTTCTTAGATGCAAAAAGACAATAGGCTCAGCTTAGGTAAAGTTGTCCTTTGTCAGAAAAATACTGGCCTTGGACATGATTACCCACTATAAACTGCTTTTAGTTAAAGTTTTAATTGCAGACCATCCTTTGTGGTTACTTGCGTTTGCAAAACCACCATGCAGACCTTCCCTGAGCTAGCCAGGTTAGCATGCGATCTCTTTTTCGGCCACAGTTATACTATTAGTTCCCCCTCACAAATAATCACTAATCTAAAATATTTAACTGTGCAAATTTTCAACTATACGAAAGCTATCCCCACCTCAGAATATTAGACAAGATCCCTTTAAAAACACTGTGGAACACTATACAATGCAAGTGCAAACTTAACTGGCAGATAGCACTTAGTGCTCCTGGTCCCTGATGCACTCCGGACTCACATCCTTCTCATTTGAGAGCCCAATGTTGATGGCTTTCAGCCCCTTTCTCTAATGTGCTTTCCCACCCTGACTTCCCACATCAGTATAGTTTTCTTAGGTCTGTAAATGTGGAAAATTACCCCTCTTGGGCCTGGATCTCTTTAGGTGAAATGAATTTATGCTCACCATGAAAATATTATTTAAAAGACCAGTCTAAGAAGTTGCTAGCCTTGTTGATACTACATTTGAAGTGCCTCCTGGTTCCATCATTTCTTCTGTATTTTAAGCTGCTGCACCAGAGGCTGAGCCTTTTTGGTGTGTTTGGTTTGTTTTGCTTTTCTTTTAGCCTCATTACTCCTCAAATAAAGAGAAATATCTACATGGCTTTGGTGGTTCTCTCTATTTCCTGTTTTGTCATTACAGAGAGATTAGCTCAACCCTGGGAGATAGCTTCATTGCCTTGGGAAAGATAGGAGATATGAGTTGTCCAATGATTAAGCCCTTGGGTACACTTGCCAGAAAAAATACAAAATGCCCTGTGAAATTTTTATTTCTTATAAACAATGAATACTATTTTAGTTTAAGTATGTCCTAAATATTGTGTGATACATATTCACACTAAAAGAGGCATACTTACACTAAGAAATTGCATTTGTTGTTTACTAAATTTAAATGTAATGGCATGTTCCTTTTCCTAAATCTGGCACCTTACACTGGTCACTTCCTCCCCCTCTATTGGTGGCTTAGACACTCGCTCAGCAGGTGTCCCAAGTAGATCCTTGGAAAGGATCTGGGATGTTTATCTAAGACATCCCTTTTGATAAACTTTAACCATGCAGGTGTTGGGACATTCAAGTAGTTGCTAGCGAAGAGGCTAATCTACATAAGCAGGACCAAGGGCAGGCTTAGGACCTAAAAGACCAGAAGCTTTCATTTCAATTTTAAGCGTACACAAAATGATTCAATTAACTGACGGAGGAATTACAGCGCATGAAACATATGCAGTTGCAAGTCACACAGCACTTTATTACTCACACAAGTTCCTGACCCTGCGGGTACAGGCTTAACGGGATCCCGGTGGTGCTGTCCTTGGGGGTCCGGCAGCTGGGCTGGGCGGGTCCGGATACAGGGGGCTGGCGTTCCTCACCCGAGAGCTCGGTTGCTTCTTGACTGGGAGGTACTAGCCGTTCTTCTGTGGTCTGGCAGGGAGAGGAGTGTGGAGTGGCGTCGCTTGCCGGACTGACAAAAAGATGTGCCTTTGTGGCTGTCTACACAGGCGAGCACCATTAGCTGGCCAGGACCCATTTTTAAAGCCTGTTTCATACCCTCAGCAGTTCAGGTGGCTATCAATGAATTAGGTCAATGCACACATGTTAATCTCAGACAGGGCGAGGGGCTACATGTGGTTATCTAGGGAGAGTACATCACTCACACAAATGGTTCTCTTGGCAAGTCACTCTGAGTCCGTAACTGAAGTTCAAATCCTTATCTATGGGGTACACATGCTCAGGGCAGTGGGGAATGTGTCCTTAATATCACACTTTAGGTATCTCAAACCTAACATTTGAAGTTAACTCAAACATTTTTAAATCTTTTTAACATTTTAGACATTTTTAAAGCATTTTTAAACATTTCTATATATTACTACAACAGCAGGTCTTTGGAAAATAACTACCTGGAAGAATTTACTTGAAAAAATAATCCACTTGCATAAAAGATAACTCTGCTCCACCTGACAGAACCCTGAAAACCTCCCATCCTTTTGATTCTGAATAATATCTGTTTCTTTACATACAATCCCAGTTTTCATCTGACTGGCATGCTTTTTTAAAAATTATTTTTATATTTCCTGGTTATAATTCATGTTCATTCTAGAAAAATTGGCAATTCAGGAATGGATGAAGTCAAACACCTTTAGTGCTCCTGCTCAATGATGATAAAACTATTAATGTTTTATAAATGACTAGAGGCCCGGTGCACAAAATTCGTGCACTGGGCAGGGTGTCCCTCAGCCCAGCTTGCACCCTCTCTAATATGGGACCCCTCGGGGGATGTCCAACTGCAGGTTTAGGCCCGATTCCACATCGGGCCTAATCCTGCAGTTGGACATCCCTCTCACAATCCGGGACCGCTGGCTCCTAACCGCTCACCTACCTGCCTGATTGCCCCCTAACTGCTTCCTTGCTGGCCTGATTGCCCCCTAACTGCTCCTCTGGGGGCCTGATTGCCCCCAAATACCCTCCCCTGCTGGCCTGATTACCCCCAAGGCTTTTATTAGTATAGATATGACCCTGCACAGAAAATTTTACTAACCCTGCTTTACAATAAGGGCTTGACGATTGAATCATTAGGACCAGACACCAAGATTTCCTTTCTTTGAATAGTGGAGGGAATATTTATCTTGTCTTTAAGTTGCCCAGAAATTAAAATGAGATAATGATTTAGAAAAGTATAAAAGCACCATATAAAGACAACTGTCTTTTTAATGAAGTGGCAAAATGAAAAACACTTTTTATTCTCCCCTTCCTTCCTTTACAGCTTTTATTTAAACTTTGAAATTTATAAAAATTTCACTCCAATTTTCATTTCTTTACATTCAACATTATTTTGTATTGGTTTCAGGTTTTATATTAGTTACAGAATAGTGGTTAGACAATCATATACTTTACAAAGTGTTCCCCGATATTTCTAGTACCCACCTGGCATCATACCATCATTACAACACTATTGACTATATTCCCTATTTAAGTGACAATGGGTTTACAGGTTCCTTTCAGTCTTTCTTTTGTGTTTCTTGTCCTTCCTTTTCTTTCTCACTTCTTCCCTCATTTTCTTTATATAGTATCTCAATTGGCCATCAAAGCTCAGTGGAGGCACTGGGACACGCTTCATCTATTTTACAGACCAGGAAACTGAGGCCAATTCCAGTTGGCTGTGGAACTTGACTCAGCACACAGTAAGCCCTCAGAGCCATGCTCTTTGCACTTCCTAAGGGGCAGCGGCCCAGCAAACAGAACAAACCTTCCAGTCAGGCTTCCCAGACTCTTTCTCAAGCACCTCTTCATTGCGGATGCTCCACATTCTTTCCTCTTCCCCCATTCTTTACTGCCCCCCCTTCTCCGAAGCAGGTGGAAGGCTTCCCACTCACTGCCTAGGCATGCTCTGCTATGGGGCAGGGTGTAGCGAGCTTGCTTTTGGGTCAAGGCAGGAGCAGTAGTCACTGCCTCTGAAGTGTGAAGGCCGCCTGAGCAAGGCCCATTAGCACTGGGAGCTTCTCTGAATCACATCAGTCAGTCCAGTACCCTGCAGTGCAGCACCCCTTCACTGAGGTGGCTCCACCCCTCAACCCTCCTCAGGGGTGAGGGTCCTTGCCCCTCTGCCAGGAATCCTTCCATGCCCCTTGATCCCTGGCTGGGCCCACCCACGTCTTGGGGGCACTGCAGAACCTCTGTCTCTCTGCAGATGAGGCAGATCCCTGCCCTAGGTCTCCACAAAGCTATGAATCTGTGGCCAGAGGCCTGGTCTGGGTCTCAGCAACCACATGCCTGCAATGTTCCCAGGGACTCTGGGAACGCCCCAGGGTGGCGATCTCCCCAGGGACCCCCGGGAGTGGCTGGCTGGGCCCGGCCATGCCCCCCTGCTCCAGGGACCCCCGGGAGCGGCTGACTCGGCCTGGCCACACCCCCCAGGGTGGCGATCGCCCTGGGACCCCCAGGAGCGGCTGGCTGGGCCTGGCCACGCCCCCCCCAAGGGTGGCGATCTCCCCAGGGACCCCCGGGAGTGGCCTGCTGGGCCCGGCCATGCCCCTCCCAGGGTGGCGACCTCCCAAGGGACCCCCCGGGAGCGGCTGGCTGGGCCCGGCCACGCCCACCCAGGGTGGCGATCGCCCCCGGGGACCCCCGGGGAGCAGCTGGCTGGGCCTGGCCATGCCCCCCCAGGGTGGTGATCGCCCAGGGACCCCCGGGAGCAGCTGGCTGGGCCCGGCCACGCTCCCCCAGGGTGGCTATCGCCTGGGGACCCCCGGAGCAGCTGGCTGGGCCCAGCCACGCCCCCCTGCCCCAGGGACCCCCGGGAGCGGCTGGCTCGGCCTGGCCACGCCCCCCCAGGGTGGCGATTGCCCCCGGGACCCCCGGGGAGCGGTTGGCTGGGCCCGACCACGCCCCCCCAGGGTGGCGATAGCCCCAGGGACCCACGGAACTAAGAGGATTGGGCGCCGCCATCTTGGTCTTCTCAATGGCCGGATAGGCCACCCAGAGTCCCGCCCCCAGCCTCTCGCAGGCCTAATCATGGGCATAGCGGAGGTGCGGTCAATTTGCATGTTTCTCTATTATAAGGTAGGATTTATTTCATGAGCTCATTTAATTCTCACAGAAAAAGCATAAGATAGTTCTATTATATAATCTACTTTTATTAAGAAAGCCAGAGCTCCAAGAATAACTTATTCAAGACATGCAGCTGAGAAAGGGTCTAACTCAGAACCTCTCTAACTCAATTCCATCCCCTTATGGTTGGTTCATTTTTTATCACAGGCCTCTTTTCAAGGCCTATTTTTCATATTATTAATAATAATAAATATGCACTTTTCCAAAATAAAGGGCTTTTAAAAAACATTTCTTTAAGGAAGTACAGTTTTACATACAGGAAAATGCCCAGCCACTGCTGTCACATTTTACTTGATTACATCATATGATGCATATAATCCTCCATCATACACAGAGCTGAGAATAAAGCAATAGTCCTATTACTCTAACAGCCCTAACTAGGTGGATGTATTTTGAGAGGTTCTTCACACACATTCTCCATAATCAAAACAATGGCCCTGCAAGGCAAATAATTTTTTTAAATA
This sequence comes from Eptesicus fuscus, assembly GCF_027574615.1. Taxonomy (NCBI): domain Eukaryota; kingdom Metazoa; phylum Chordata; class Mammalia; order Chiroptera; family Vespertilionidae; genus Eptesicus; species Eptesicus fuscus. Next base: position 8,704,711 of record NC_072487.1, on the reverse strand, counting down.
TGTTTTATTGATTTTTTACAGAGAGGAAGGGAGAGGGATGGAGAGTTAGAAACATCGATGAGAGAGAAACATCGATCAGCTGCCTCTTGTACATCCCCTACTGGGGATGTGCCTGCAACCCAGGTACATGCCCTTGACTGGAATCGAACCCTGGGACCCTTGAGTCCACAGGCCGATGCTCTATCCACTGAGCCAAACCGGCTAGGGCTGCAAGGCAAATATTATTAAGTACAATGAATAAACTGAGTCTCAAAGATGTTAACTAGCACCTTCAAGGCACAAAAAACAAAAACAAAATACTAAACAAAAAAAACAAAACTTTGTGGGAATGAGAAAAAGGTTTCCCTACCTTTAGGTGGAAGCAGCTCTGAGTGTCTCCTGGAAGTAGTTCATTGGCTGAATGATCAGCCAACTGAGAGAACTTGGGCAGAGCATAACCGGCATAACCATACACAGCAGCTCTGTTCAATATGACACAGCTAGCAAATCATTGTGTTTAAAGTCAAGTTGTGAGACACCAAAATACATGTGTATCCACTATGCTATACAATCTCTGAATCTCTGGTTCCTCCCATTTCGGTATGAACCTGACGTAAGTTTTGTTATATCTCTACTATATCAACATTCCTCCTACAAATCTCCCCCAGGACCACAGCTCCTGCTCCAAACTTAATGGCAACACCCATGACTATTGCATCTTCTCCCTTCTCCCATGAGCCACATTATACTCAGTGCTTCATCGGGAAAACATTAGTACCAGGGGCCTCACATAAAATAGTTATCAAGCCCATTAGTCCCTGATTGAAGGTGTGGTATTAACACGTTTCATTAAGTAAGGAATGCATAAAAAGTTGTGAAATGTAAATTCTTGACATATATCTTGATATTATAATTTTTCTCAGGTGGTTTTTTTTTGTTTTGTTTTTTTGTTTTTTTGTTTTTTATGTAAGGGACTCATATTGGGTTTATATGCAATGGAAAGAACCTGTGCAAATGGAAGAGTCACTAACTGTAGTGTAGTCTTGAGGAAGTATCTAGTGTGTTGAACTGTGCAGTAATAAATCAATTGGCTAACTGTGTGCTAATTACAATTACCATGGTTATGGTGAAAAAGAATGCTCTTCAGCAAAGATATTCTTCCCTCCCTAGACTCTAGATTAAAGTGCATAAAAATAAGCTCTCCCAGGGTCATGGGCTCACCTGACATGGTAAATAGATTCTATACTCGTGGTCAATTCTCAAACTTTAACCACAGGAAACTAATAAAACACTTAGAAGTCATATCAACTTGTGCCACCATTTATCTTTGATCTTGCATGTATACAGAAATTGTTTTCAGAACTTATTTGCTAGTGAGATGTATAATTAACTAATAGACTCAACAAAGATCCAACTATTATTGTTACTAGCACTAAAATCTGATCCAGATTTTTATCTTGTCCTTTACACAATATTTTATTATTATTGTTTGTTTGCTTATTCTTGTTTGCTAAAGATGATGCACAAATATATTTATGAAATAAATAAAAATGCTCACATTAAATCATAGCGTTTTTATAGAATCCAAGTCAATTTCTAAAATAGATGAGCAATACCACCCTATGATATATGGGACACTCAGCAGATATTTTTTTTGTGGGGTGCCCATATAAATAGATTATAAATTTATTAGAAAACTCATGGAACCCAAAAACAGTAAGTTATTGATGAAAATCTAAAACAATGAGTAGATAAGAGCTACTTATATATTTATTATTTTCCATTCAGTGGACAAGAAGATTCTACATAGTCCTCAAGCCCCTCTTCTTTCTCCTCAAGTCCATAAGATCTCTTTTTTATCTTCTATGTTGTGACATATGCTGTTCTTGTCTAATTCCACATCTCCCAACTTAAGAAAAATGTAGCAACAGTTATTGTTCAAAATGTCATGGTTTTATAGAACTGGTTTTTATTGAAATAATATGAACTTTTTTATCCCTGTAGTTCTCCAATACCATTTATTTAATGCTAATTACATAATTTCTCATAATGCAGCATTATCCGTTATGCTAACCATGGATACTGACTTCCATTTACTTTCTCAAAATTATTACTCTGCATTGTTGACATTAACTACAAACCTTAAGTGTCACTTACATTAAATAGAAATTATTTAAATAATAATTCATTTTATGGTCATGTTAAATTTACCTTTCAGAATTTTATATAGTATAAATAGAATAACACATCTTCTAATAATGCATTCTCTTGAACTCTTTAAGTCTTGACCAATATTCTCTTAGAAGGTAATTTGTTTCAATTTTGACCATACCCCTGCTTTCTACATATAACCAACAGTGGAAAGATAGACAAAGGGCCCATGGGCAGAATAAATGGTTTCATTTATCCAGCATGATTTCAAACTGACCTGGGAGAGCTCAATATCACTGACTGGCTACAAGAAAAGGTATTAACTGAAAGGTTTTCTTGTCTTTGCAGAGCAAAAGTCATGAAGTCCTTGGAAGAAATAGGCTCTGCCACTACCAGAGAATTTGGCACAGAAACTGGAGAGGTTGTTGGGTGACCCAGGAGTGCCAGTGGCAGGGGTGCCCAGGGTAAAGGATACCTGCTGCTAGTCCTGCTGTTCTCAGTTGTACACTAGAGTCTGCATCAAAGTTGAAACATAGATGATTGAGAACTTACACATGAATCCACACACATGGATAAGTCCAGCATTTGGCAGTGGATCATTGGTAATTCAGAACCTGAGCTCATCATTCTCTTTATAAAATGATTAAGAATCAGAAAGCATCATTCAGAAAGCCCAGCTCATAAAATCTATTGAAAGAAATATCATGCTGTTCAGTGGAAGTAATCAACTTGCTACAGCTGGACTTAAACAGGAGGACCCTTAGACAACTATATGTAAGTCAATTATGGAGCTCATTGAGGCATCTGGTCAACCTCTTGAATGGAGATAGAGTTCAGAGAGAATCTAGAGGTAGATTGGAGTGGGGCTCACACAGCCCCTGGCACTGTTTTGGGCCACGCTGCTGAGCACTGTTGGCCTGACTGGCCCCAGGTAATTGAAGGAAAAGCTAAAATTTTCAAGAGCAATACCATCTGAGTACTTGGCTGGATCTAAAGGAGACATTAAGATAATAAAACTGTGCTTAAGTGACATGGCCAATGACCCTCAAGTCTGAGAGAACTAGTTTTATATCTTAGGTCTCTGACATCCAGGACTGTGATCCTGCTTAGTTATTATTCCACAAAAATCTAGGACTTGAAATTAACAGTTCATTTTGTCAACCTCCTCAAATTGATTCCTACCTATAGCATTGCTAGTAAGCGGTTTTCTATCCATGCTTTAATATTTCCAGTTATTGGAAACTCACCACCTACCAATACAACATTTACTTTGCAAAGAATGGATCATTAAGGTGCTATCAGAAATATGTGTCCCCATGACTCTTCAATATGACGTTGCTTCCAATCTTTGAGAGCAATGTCTTTCTGTAATCGCCTCTTTCATAGGTTAAATTCCCTCTATCTTTAGTGCCTTATGGTATGCAGTTGAGCCCACTCAGAATTCTGATTTTACTACTTTATCAGAACTTCTCTTAAAATATGAGCAAGGTTGGTGCATCAGATTTAAATCTGTCATTTTTTAAATATACTTATCAGGATTTTCTTATTATGCAGTTTTTATTGCTTGATTACTTGCCACACTTGACTAAAAGTGAACTTTTGAATTCCTTAACATTTCATCCCCCAATAGATTCCCATTATTCTAAAAGCAGGGGTACAGAACCTTTTTTCTACCAAGGACCATTTGGGTATTTATAACATCATTTGTGGACCAGACAAAATTATCAATTTAAAAATTAGCCTGCTATATTTAGTGAAACATTTAATTAACTCGCCCCTAGTGCCATGGCAGGGCCAGACCAGATGATTTTGTGGGCCTTATTCGGCCTGCAGGCTGGACCTTCTCCTCCCCTGCTCTAGAAGGAATATTAGTATATCAGAGTTATAATTCCCTGGCAAACTTTGTAAAGAAACTGATGAAAAAATATATACTTGTATATATAAGTTTGCTGTAGGTCTAAAGGAAAATTTAATAATCATTATACAAGAATTATATGGACAATTAAATGAACATAAAATAACACTAACAGGGGAAGAGGAAAAAATCATATTCACTTAACATCCTGATTATATCATTAAAAGACTCGACACTGATACACATCTAAGCCAGTTATATAAAGAATATTTTATGATTAAAACCCCCACATTTTGTCAAGTGCCTAAAACAGTTTTAAAATAAGCACATATGGTTTCTCTTAAGTCATTTTCTTTCTAGCAGCTGTGAATGAAATCCCAAGAGAGTTCACTCCAGGCAAATATGCTCTAACACAGAAATCAAAATATGCCACATTTCTCTTTGGAAGTCATAGAAATTATAGGTTCTCTTGTCCATTTTTCACCAATAAGTCCTTACTTGGCACATCCTTAGGAAGGTAAAAAAGTAAAGAACAGTTCAATGTGATGATCCCAACCAGCCTTTGGCAATCAAAGAGGGCTTAGATACTAACAAAAGTTAAATATTCTATACCAAGTTCCTAAAATAAATTACAGTTTCCAAGCTCATATTGGATTCTATCCACTGGAAATTTTGATTGGCTCAAATCTCTGTCATGCACAAAATTGAGTTAAGAAATAAATAATTATTTTGTTTGAAGAAGCTGGCCATCATTAAATTGCCTAGTTTTCGTAGTTTGCCCATGAACTGTAGCAACATTAATACGATTATAGGCCCTGAGTTCAAATTCCTGGTTTCATATTTTGGTTCTCTTACGCAATAACTCTATAAATTGGACATGTAACATGAAAGCATTAAAATCTACCTAAGAGTAGTAATTTTGTAATGTGCATTACAGTTCAGGAGATGCCTTCTCATCTGTAATTGTATTTGTCCTCAGTATCTGTTTCAGAATAATATAGTAATTTTTCTTTCTTCCATTTAACCTATATTTAGTCAGAATCTACTTTGTGCCAGTATATAATACATTAAAAAGAGGGCCAAGGTCTGTGTTTTCATACAGATGTCATTCTATCAGGTATAAACAAACAATAACATGTAAACAAAGTGGTACACAAGATAATTTCAGATAATGACAATTATTAAGAAGCTAATAAGATTGGGTACTGAGTTCGGTTTATATAGCTTAACCAGTGAAGACCTCCCATTAGAACTTTTAATATTAGAAATTGAATGAACAGATGAAATCAGCCAGAAGATCTGGGTGAATAGATGTTGAGAGTATTTTTCCTAGTAAATGCCCTAAGGTGTAAGGTATTAGATAGGTTTCAGCACAGACAAAAGTCACCCAACATTAACTATATGTAGTTTTTGTATATCAATTATACCTTAAAAAGCTGTTAAAGAAAATCAGCTGAAGGATAGTGAGGACATGGAGGATGAAGAGAGAGGGGTCAAGAAGGTACCTAGGACCCGAATTCTTTTGCATGTAGGTTCATAATCAGTAAAAGACCTTCCCAAGGTCACAGGAGAGCCAGGACTAAAGTCTAGATAATCTCATTCCAAACAGTATATTGCTCTTTTTCTTCATAAGATGTCTTGCTTGATAAACTGGACTGTTGGATAGAACCAAACAGAAAGACCTCATTCATTTTAGAATATACTTGTAAAAAATGTATATCTTCTAATGAAGTAGTGGTTTTATTATCATCACCACTCATCATTGAATACCTCTGGAAGAGTACATAATTTGCTAAGTACTATACATTTTCAAATAATTTGTTCTACCAATAACACTGTGAAGATGGTAATTTCTTCTTAAAATGATGGAACATAGACATACACTATTTAGAAGCTACCCTAAAGTAACACATCTAATGATAGTGAGACTAACATAAGAATTCAGTTTCCTGTAGTGGACATTTTGATGTAAGTAGCCTTAAATTGAAAGATGGGAGAATATAAATACATATTGATTTTATCAGACAACACCGAGGCACCTTATTCAAACATCCCTCTTAAGTATTTGAGAGCTTCCAGGGGTACAATTTTATGATTGTAATAAAGTTTGTTTTAGAAAAGCTCAAAGTGTAGCCAGTGTATGATTAACACATAGGTTGTTAGGCAGTCATTTTATTATTAACTAGAGGCCCGGTGCATGGAACTCATGCATGGATAGGGTCCCTAGGCCTGGCCAGGGATCAGTGGTGATTAGGGCCTTCCGGCTGTCAGCTGGGGCCTTCCTTTGTTCCAAGCCACCACCTGGTGGTCAATGCATGTCATAGTGAGCAATCAAACTCCTGGTCTCCCAGTGGAACTTTCAAGGGGACACTTTGCATATTAGCTTTTTATATAGATAAATAGGCTTATGTTTATCTCAGTTGACTTTAGAAATAGTTGGACAGGGACAGTATTTTTCAAACATGAACAAATATGTTGAAGATGGTCGCATAGGTAAACACCAATACTCTCCACCACCCACAGCCACATGAAAATTACAACTAAAATACAGAACAATCATCATTCAGAACTGCCTGAAACCTGACTAAATGGAAGTCCTACAATTCGAGAAGTAAAGAAGAGAGCACACTGAGATTGGTAGGAGAGGTGGAGGTGCAGCAAAGGGCTGGTCTGACACCCAGGTATACCCTGTTTTAAATCAGGAGGGATAATTCAGCTACAGAATCCCCCATGAAGAGTAAGGGATCCCAGCCCCACATCAGATCCCCAAAGCCCAGTGTTCTAGAGCTAAAAAAAAGAAGTCTCCCATAACTTTGGCCTGTAAGAACCAGCTGGGGTTGTGGCTAGGTGACAAGGAGGCTGCTGGAGACCCAGGTATTCCTCTTATAGGGCTGGCACATGAACTTAATCAGACTCCATCCTTCTGAATTCCATGCTGGGGGCTTTGGGAGACCCAGGGACATATGGGAAGAAACTGGATTATCTGGCATCAGGGCAGGAACTCAGGGGTGGCTTACTCCCAGATGGGGATGCTTGCAGGGGTCATTGTTCCTGTGGTAGGATGTCCCCCATCACAGGGCTGACTGCAGGCATATCTGAGTCTCTATCAACCTGGCTCACACTATTTGCTCCACCCTGGTGATTCTCTGAGACCCTGCCCCCATCCAATTTGTAGCCCTACCCAAGATGTTTACAGCAGCTTTTTCATATGAATGGCCTGTCCTGGCTCAGGCTTCAGACTTTGCTAAAATTTCTCAAACAAGTGTGCCCCTAACTTATCAATAAATGGCCCAAGACCTGGCACTAGCATCAGCCTGCCTTAATTCACAGTTAGACCTTGCATGAATACTTCCAGGCCCAATACAAGTAGCAGCCACCTGCAGATCTCTCTGTAGCTCCTGCCGGGTGGCTCCAGGCAATGGCTGACTTTGTACCTCCAGGGAGTTCCTAGAGCCAGTGCACCTGGTGGATAGCCCAGACTATACCAGATTACAACTCTACACACCCACAAGCTACACACTCAAGGGGCAGACTCAGTGAGCACCAAAGCCCCACTGAAGCAAGTCCTATTCTATAGGGATATCTCCTGAACAGCAGCTCTTCCACTTTACTTGTAGCTGGCCCTCACAGTCGGTTGGCCTGGAGGTCAATTCCTTTTAGTGACACCAACAGCAATCAAGGCTCAACTACAACAGTACTGTGCATACAGACCACACAGGGATGCACCTAGAGTGCCCAGCTCAGGTGACTGGTGAGGCTGAGCACTGGACTCTACAGGACACCTAATACACAGGCCACTCTACCAATTCTAGGAGACATAGCAGCTCTATCTAATACATAGAAAAAGAAAAACACAAACAAACTAACACAAGGAAGCAGCCAAAATTTGGGGACAAATAAATGTGTCACAAATGGAAGAAAGGAAAACAAAAAAACTACTGGATACAGAGATCAAAACCATGGTTATAAGGTTACTCAAGGATCTTAATGAGAGCTTCAAGGGACTTAATGAGAGCTGCAAGGGACTTAGTGAGACTCTCAAGGACCTTAGTAAGAATGTCAACCACATGAAAAAGGACCAGTCAGAAATTAAGCATACACTAACTGAAATAAAGAATAATTTACAGAGATTCAATAGTAGAGTAGAGGATTCTGAGAATTATATCAATGATTTAGAATATGAGGAAACAAAAAACACCCAATCAGAAGAGCAAAAAGAAAAAAGAATCCAAAAACATGAAGATAGTGTAAGAAGCCTCTGGGACAACTTTAAGTGTACCAACATTCACATTATGGAGGTGCCAGAAGAGAAGAGAGAGAGCAAGATATTGAAAACCTATTTGGAGAAATAATGATAGAAAACTCCCCCTACCATATGAAAGACAGAGACAAGTCAAGGAAGTGCAGAGAGTCCCAAACAAGAAGGAACCCAAGATGCCCACATCAAGAAACATCATAATTAAATGCCAAAGGTTAATGACAAAGAGAGAATCTTAAGAGCAGCAAGAGAAAAGCAGTTAGTTACTGACAAGGGAGCATCCATATGACTCTCAGCTAATTTCTTAATAGAAACTTTTCAGGCCAGAAGGGAGTGGCAAGAAATATTCAAAGTGATGAATAGCAAGGACCTACAACCAAGATTACTCTTTCCAGCAGAGCTATTATTTAAAATTGAAGGTCAGTTAAAGAGATTCACAGACAAGAAAAAACTAGTTTATCACCACCAAACCAGTATTATATGAAATGTTGAAGGGTATTCTTTAAGAAGAGGAAGAAGAAGAAGAAACAAGAATGAACAAGAAATCTAATAAACAAAATAAACTGGTAAATGAAATAGAATGAGAGGCATGGAAACATGGAACAGACTGATGAATCTCAGAGGGAAGGAGGAAGGACAGGTAGAAAAACGTTAACCAAATATCTTATATGCATACTAGTGGCTTGGTGCACAGATTTGTGCATTGAAAGGAAATTAATTAGAAGAAAGATTCTTGTGGTAATTATGTTACTGCAAAAAAGTATATGTCAAAATAGTATATATAATATCGATATATATAAAAGCCTAAGTGACTGTCCAACCCTTTGCCCAGTAGCTATGACACACAATGACCACTAGGGGACAGACGCTCTGACCAGTAGAGGAGGGAGCCCGATTCCTCGCAGAATCGGCCGTGGGTTAGGTTGCTGCTGGGGCACTGTTGGCCCCTAATCTGCTTCACCCACACCCTGAACCCAGAGATCGGTTTCAGTCCAATCCCTGCAGGCCAGGCCGAGGGACCCAACCAGCACATGGGTGGGTGGTGTTGGGCTGATGAGATCCTCTCAGATATACATGCACCTGTGGTTTTTCAAAGGCACAGAAAGTACCTATTTGAGATCATCCATCCATTATGTGGCTTAAAAACCAGGTACTTTAAGAAAATACGGTTTGCCCTTGGTGAAAAGTCCAAAAGCTCTGTTCATCCTGACCTGTGTGACCATCACGTAGGTGTGACGTGGCACCACCATGTTTTATTTACATCTTCTGTGAAGTTGGCTGGGGAAAATAAACATGCTTATAATGCCAGAGGGGAGAGGGGAAGGGATTTTAGCAGCAGATTTTACCTGCACCCCTTATTGTTATGAAAAATAAACTGAGGTCCCAGAGTCTAGTTCAATGGCCCACGTCATAAACCGGCAGGATATCAGTGCTGTCTCAACTAAAACTCTGGTAAATTAGCGGTTGTTTTTGTACTTAGAGCAACTGTTTTGTGATGGGGATCACGTAAGGGAGGTTGAAAACTGGTGATGGGCTTTGTAGCCACTTGGGTCAGAAGACTTGCTTTTGTTCTGAGAGGCTCACTCGCAAGGCTACCCTCTTAGTCTCCATTAGGCAGGGCAAGAGCTGTTTGCTGGTGTTTCTGTCTGTGCCGAGGAACTTGACTGCAGCCTAAAACGTCAGCTGTTCTGCAAATACGCTTGGTTTGTAACAGGGAGAGTGGCCCAGAGAGGGCAGATGGGTTCCCACAAATTCTTCCGTGTTGCTAGAAAAGCATCGTGAACTGATTCTAGCTGAAGACTGTCTTTTGTTTGCCCAAATGTTAAGCTCTTTGAAATAAAAGCCTCCACGGAGCTTATCTAAAACCATTCCGAGTTACATAGATTTAAGAACTTCTGTTTTCCAGAAAATAAACATAATATGAACAAACAGTGCAACAAAAATCACAACTCTATCCTAAATCAAACAAATATATCATATCGGCTCTCTGACTTACTGAAAACAGGAGTCAGGATTTAGAAAGCTTTTCTTTGTAGTCTGGCAAGAAGTGTTTCTTTACTGATAATCAGGTTTACGGGAAAAGTGCTGCTGGGTAGCTGAGATCAAGATTAAATGGATCAGGATCAGATAAAAATTTCAGAATGATTTTTCTTTCTGTTCCATTTGATCTTTTTCCTGAAGCTATTCACATAAGAACAAGGATATTCCAAATGTGCTTTTTGAAGGAACAGATAGGTGAGTGATCACCACAGGGTTGCAAACATCTGTTTACTTACACACACACACACACACACACACACACACACACACACACACACAGTGAAATAATGCTCGTGCTCCAATATTTACTATTTTCCCTCATCAAATGCATTATCAGTGTTATGATTATTTTCTCCCTTATAAAATAAGACTCGTAGAAATGATTTTGTTATATTTATATCTTGCTCAAACTCTTCAGAAAATTGGCAGTATTCCTACCCTTTGAAGAAATAAGCAAGAGTGTAGATTTTGTGGCTAATTTAAAATCTTGATTATGCTGTCATCATTAAATACAAATGATAACACCTAAAAGGCAATAATAGTGTTTGAGCTTATACTAAACAGAAATTAAATCCATAAACAAAAAGGATTTTGAACAATCTTAGAGGAAACATTGGGAAACTCGAACATCTATAAAGGTAATTTATTCTACTTTTCTCTACAACATACAAGCATTCTATGAGATGTGTTTCTCCATTTAACAAAAGACAACACAATGACCTATGATAGACACTCTAGTCACAAACGATACTAGTAATTGGCAAACTTCCTGAGTGAATATGTTGATAAATGTAAGACTCTAGTTCACATGTCCACTTAAAGTTTATGGAATCATCTAATGTTTATGAAAGGGTCCTTGAAATTGGAGAGAAGACATTTTAAAACTCAGGTCTTTGATATATTTATTATGTTTTGTAGCTCTTTAAAACATACGTTTAAAATGAAAAGGGTTATCAGGATTTTTGTTTGTGTGGCTTCTCTGTGGAAATGGGTTTAGCCTCCCCTGTGTAAAATTGGATTTGTGCTGTATAAATATGGGCATCCCATTAGGTGCTGTAATCAGACAGCACTCATTGAACCAGCATGGTCAACATGGGTGTGTATAATTAGAGGTGGAGGATAAAGTAAAAAATCAGAGTAATACTCTCCTCTTCTTCGGGCTGCTAGAGCAATAATGGTCTCGGGCAAGCTCTTACTTACAGAGGAAGCCAGGCCAGCCCTGTTTTCTCGGTGCTTCTTATCTCTAGGCTCATATTGCAAACTATAGTATGGATAATATGGTATAACATGGTATAATATGACACTATGGCAGGTGGAAGGGAAACCCTATACGTTTGCATATTCCAGTTCAGAAGAGACCTCGGCTTTGGTATTTGAGAAAAAAGACAGGTATGCATATTAAAAAGAAAATCTGTTACTTGGATTTCTGGGGCATATCTCCTGTGCGTGTCCCTCTCACAGAGACTTCCCAGGGACACTTCATGAGATCAAACAGGGACAAATGAAGGTCGGCTCAACTACAGGCATCTCCTGCTTAATATTAGCAAACTGCTTATAAAAAATTAAACATTCTTCCAGAAAACTCTAACTTTGGGCTTATTTCTTTTATGATAAAGAAAAAAAAATTGCATTGTATTACTACTCCAAAACTCTAGCTAATTTCCTAGAACATAACAAAAAAAAAAAAAAAAGAAAGAAAGAAAACTGCCTATAAAGGAATCAAATTATCATTGAGAGGCAAAATGATTAAAACATCACTTCCTGATGACCAAATAATATGGTTAAAAACCAGGGTTTTGTTTTGTTTTATTTAATAACAAGCAGAGTTTGCTTATTCTACATTTATATCTCAATATGGCAGGAAAATACTCAGTAGCAAAGATATTTGATAGAAAAATATGCAAACATTTACAATAGAATACAAAGCAACTTACTTATCTAATTCTTTCATTCATTAAAGTTAGAAATTGAATCAAGGAGAAGGGATTGAAACAGACATTTTTTTCCCAGTTCATCCAGGTCAATGAACGTATCCTTTTCTTTTTGAGTGTGTCTTCCTTTCAATTGCCGAATAGAATGCCTTTATGATTTTATCACAGTCTGTCTATTCTTTCTCTAGTTGATAGAGGGAAATTCCAAGGTTTTTGCTATAGTGAATAGAGTGTGGTAAATTTTTTATACATGTTATCTTTTTAGTAAATACAAGGAATGTGATTATTGGTTCATAAGTAGGTGTATGTTTAATTTCATTAAAGTTTCTACAGCTGTTATACCCTATCCCCAGAAATATGTAAGAGATCCAGTTACTGTCCATCTTCCCCAAAGTGTGACTTGTTTTTTTTTTTTTTAACATTAGCCATGATAGTGAGTGTATAGTGGGATCTTTCTCTAGTTTAATAGTCATTTACCTGATGAGTGATGATGTTGGGAATATTTCTATGTGTTTAGTATATATTTATGTATTACCTTTTATGAAGTGCCTTTTGTCCATTTTTTACTGAGCTGTCCTATTTGTTATAGACAAAACAATTCTTTGTATAATTATTGTAAATAATTCTTTGTATAATTATTGTAAATAATATGCCTCCAATGAATACATGTACTAAGAAGCTATTACCCAGTCTGTAGTTTGCTTTTCACTTCCTGTGCTTTGATGAGTTAACAGTTTTAATTTTGATGAAGTGCAGTTCAATGCTTTTTGCATTCTCTCAGATCTGAAGCCACATGTCACATTGCAATGATATTATCCTACATTTTCTTGTAGGAACTTCATAAAATTAGCTTTTACATCAAGGTCTATAATCTATCTTGAGTTACATTTTTGTATGGTAATTTTGTGTGTAATAAGAGATAGAAGTTTTGGTTGAAATTTTTCCTTACAGCCATTTAATTGTCCAGTGCCATTAGCTTAAAATATTTCTTTCCCAATTGAATTATATTGATGCCTTTGTCAAAATGTATTGTATATGTGTAAGGCTACACTCTGGGTGCTTTACACTCCAGCTTTCGTTCATCCATCTTCCACCTAATTATTTTTTCTGACCTCATTATTGTTTCTTGACTCTCCACTGGCTCCTGGGCTCTACCTCCTGAAACGTATCTGCAACCTCACCTCTAACCCTTGAAAGGTTTCCTTTACTGTGGCTTAATTTCTCAAAGACATAGCTAGGCCTCTCCTGATGGGTATCACTCCACTGGCTTGCATCCTTTGATAAAAATACAACTGTTATTCTTATTACTGTATAGAGTAAATACCACTAACCCTAAATAGTGTTAGAATCTACTCTATTATCTCTAACATACTGTAATTTGATAATGATGTACCTAGATGTAGATTTATGAACATTTATTCTGTTTGTGATTTGTGGATTAATGTTTTCATCAAATTGAGTAGGTTTTGGTCAATATTTCTTCCAATGTGCTTTTTGCCTCATTCTTCTTTTTCTGGGATTCAAATTACACACGCATAAGACTATTTGATACTGTCTCTTATATCACTGATTGAATCCAGGGGTTTGTAATTTTAGTCTTTTTTTTTTATTTTTGTCTCATTTTTGGGCATTTATTTAACCTGTGTTAACATTAATTCTTTCTTCTCTGGGAGTCATTCTCCTGTCAAATCTTCCAAAGTTTTAAATTTCATTTATTGTATATTTTTTCAGATCTAGAATTTCCTTTGCTTCTGTATTATGGTTTCCATTTTAACATTTGTTCACTCATTTTTCTATATTTCCCTATAATACTTTGAGCATGTTAATAATAGCTATTGTAAAGTTGCCTGCTATGTCTAGTACCTAAGTCATCTCTAAGTTGGTTTTTGTTGAATAAATTTTGTTAAGTTTATGTTCCATATTCTTGTTTCTTCACATAATTTATGTCCATTCATTGTATTACTGGATATGGTATAGATAAGATGAGTGAGGATTGGGTAATATTGCATATTTTTTCCTGGAGAATAGAGGGTGTTTCTTATGTTTCATAGCTAAGATGAAAAGCATTAGAAAGAGTTGAATTAATCTGTAATTTCACTTTGGTAAAGGAAGTTGGGGCTCAGGGTACTGTGCCCATTAACCCAAACCTAAAACCCACAGTGTAGTTGAAGACCCACTGATCAGTCTTCCCAGAGATTATCCCACTGAAAAAGTGGGTGAGACTGGAGCCAGGAGGTTGTTGGGACAGAGCACTGATTTTGTATTCAGAAATTCTATCTATCATAAATACTTGAGACAGCCTTTCACTTCTTTGTATTTTATATGATTAAGGGATTATTGATATTAAGGGTTATTGATATGACAAACAAATTATTGGCTGCATTTGGACCTTGCAGACATGAATCTGTATGATTTGTTCCTGCTTCTAATGATATTCATCCAGTGCCTCTTCACTCAAGAATTTCCAATACCCCGTCCACCCCCAGAGCAGACACAGCTCAGTGCTCAGCTATGAAAGGCTCCTTTCTTGGAAATTGGAGTTAAGAAAATGGGGAGAGTTAAAAGCAACACATCTGTGAACCTTAGGCAAAAAGGCAAGCAGAGTAATAGTTCAGTTAACTGTAAGGAAACAGACAAAGTAGGAAAACAAGCGGTCAAAGGAGCAAACTTACTAATAGAGAATATATTATAATGTAGTTGCATATTTTGGTTATGACACAGTAGGGAAGGAATGCATAATAATTCAAAAGACAAGATAATTTTGAAAGAATAAAGTTTTTGAGTTGGAAAGAGATGAGGTTTGCAGCACAGATGGATGGATTGGATTGCAATAGGAGAGGGACCATACTTTCCATTAGAAAAGGAGGGTAGGGGTGATTACATATGTAAGTAACTTTGTATCGCTGCATTCCATTTATTTTATCAGTGAAGTATTACATCAGTGAATAGTGATGAGAGAAAGAATGTGTTTTTGTCTGAGAAGGTGTGAAAGAGTCACATTGGAAAAATAAGAAAGTAAATACATATATGAAGCAAAAATGAGGGCAGTAGAAAAGGTGAATAATGATCTCCAAAAATTCTCTCTTCCATAGCAATAAGAATACTGGTAAACATTGTCAAAACAATGAAATTTGGAAATTAAACGAAAGCTTGAAACACTGGAAGGTGATTATTAAAGGAAAAAAATAAAGCCCTGCTTCTCGATAAGAACCGAAAGCTTTGTGGTATACTAATTACCCTGATCTCATCCAACTTTCTCTGAGCCCAGGTCACCTTGAAAACCAATAGCCCCCTGAACACAGCGAAAGCCAGTTCTCTAGGAGGATTTAGAGCTCCTCCAAAACCCAGTTCCCACATAGTTTTTATTATCTGATGTGCTTGGCAGCTCCATTTTCAAGGTTTATCTTTACTTGACCTGAATCAGAAGTCACCCAGATATAGTGAGCTCACCAGCGCACTTAGCACAATCTCTTCTCTGGGAGGAGGACGTTGTTAGAAAACAACCAGTGGCCACACATGACAAAGAATGCAGGCTTTACAGAATTCGTTAAGGAAAGTCACGAAATAAACGATTTCATCAAACTTATTCAGCGAAATCAACAGATACGCAAATGTTAATAACCTGCTGAAATGTATGATGCATATGTGGAAGTTTAATGCTAACAATACATGGAGGCGTATGATATGATGTGGAAAAACAGCTACAAGTGGAATGCTATACTCAAGAAAAGACATAGGAAGTAGCAGTAGGAAGTGAGACTATAGTGGTAAATACAGATCAGAGTACCAACATCCTTGGATGTAAAGTGACGATATTTGCATTTGTACTTCAGGAAGATCTGAGACACTGGAACAGTAGATAAGTAGTCGGTTTGGGGATGTCCTATGTATCTTCAATTTCCCCCCGGGTCTACTTTGTTTCTTCCTATTCTCCACTCTTCCCAGTGATGCTGGTCTGGCTGACCTGTATTGATGGGCTCCCTTATCCTATAGCTTCTGGATTAGATTTCACCAGATGGTTGCAGCAGGAGAAGATCAGGCAGCGGGCTGAAAGACATCTTGGAGTATTTATTTAAGATTCCATCCCTGGGAGGAGGGAGGGTAATGGTGGGCAGGCTGCACCCTTCCATCAAACTCTCAATAGAAGGTCCATGAAACTCAATTCTGGATTCAATAACATTCCCCCTCTGCTTATTCAGGCCTATGGAAAGTGATGACATTGTGTAGTTACTGTTCTTTGTAGTGTAGCTTTTCTATATTCTGTTCATATCTTTTTTTTTCTCACCCAAGGATATGTGTGTGGGGTTTTTTTGTGTTTTGTTTGTTGCTGTTTTTTATTTACCTTGCAGAGAGAGAGAGAGAGAGAGAGAGAGAGAGAGAGAGAGAGAGAGGGAGAGGAAGAGAGAGAGAGAAAGATATATAGATAGATAGATGATAGATAGATAGATAGATAGATAGATAGATAGATAGATAGATAGATAGAGATATCAAACCCCCACAACCTAAGTATGTGCCCTACCAGGAATTGAACCAGCAACCGCTCTGTGCATAGGCTGATGTTCCTACCAACTGAGCCACACTGGCCAGGGCCTCTGCTCATATCTTTATAAACAGTCCTCTAAATTCTTCCCAAATTACCCAGTTTAAGTCTGCATGCCCTTCCTGCCTAGACCTGAATAAAAATGGGAAACTAAATTGATAAATACTATTCCATACTATCACAGTTGGCAATAGGCTGAAGGAAAGAAATGTGTGTAGGAAAGACACTACCTTATATATGCTTGAGTAGTACACAGCTTGATGAGCAAATGTACCTTTGTATGAAGAAGAATCTGCCTCTCCATCGTGGAGGTGAAACTCTACACAGAACTACGCTGCCTGCTGAGCTAAGCACCGGCTGGTTTTCTTTAACCCCCAAACTTCAAAATGTGTGATTTTATGATTTTGTGAATGGTGATACCATTCACTAAGGACAAAAATACAGGAAGAGGAAAATTTTATGTGATCAAATTTGTTAAGCTCAATTCTCTAAGATACTGAATTTAATACATTTGTGTGGACACCGAGGGCAGAGAAAAATAGGAAAAGAATGCTGTCAGGAAGCCAGAGGAGTGGCAGTTTCAGAAATGGAAGAGGGGACTATGGGCAGCTACTTGTGTTAGCTATTCAGAGATCACTAGTAATAACCTTATCAAACTCATTTTCTTCAGATCAGAGAGAAATATTGTTCACTTTGGTTTGAAGAGTGAAAAGGGGTATTCTCATAAAATGCATAAATAACTTAAATAACTTTAAGTTTCTTTCAAAAACTTAAAGACATAGAAAAAAGTTTACCAGAACTATCCCATGAATATCTTGAGGATGGGCTACCCCTAAGCACATAAGCAGGTAGAATTGCAAAGATCAGTCAGAGAGATTAGGTCCAATACCTGCATTGTACATGGAGAAGCTGAACCCTTCCTCTCCCCCCACCCCAACTCGGGGCAGATCGCTTAAGATCACAATCTAGGTCAGGAATTCTGATTGACCTAGCAATGACTTATCAATTATATACTTTCAAACCATTGGAATGTAATTTATTTAATTATTCTACATGCAATTATTATTTAAGTTATTCATATTTATCTTAGTAGGAGCTGACATAATGATGAGGTGTAGGCAAACTTTAATACTCTCTATGTTAACTAACTGCAGAATAAAGATTGTCAGTAGAAATTATATGACTCTCACTTGCCTTAGGAGCTAAAGTTTTGTTTCTAATGAGAAATACATTGCATCCAGTGATGTTAATTTTGAAAATCTTAGGAAATCATTTCACATTAAAAATGTTTATTTTCCTTAATTTTTAAATAGTTGACAATGTCTTAATTTATTTATTATTTAAAAGTGTATTTGACAGCCCTGGCTGGGTGGCTCAGTTGGTTGGAGAGCTGTCCCACACAACAAAAAGGTTGCGGGTTCTAGTCCTGACCAGGTCACATACTTAAGTTGTAGGTTTGATCCCCAGTAGGGGGTACATATGGAAGGCATCTGATTGATGTTTCTCTCTCCCTTCCTCTCTCTCTAAAAATTAGTAAGAATATATGCTTAGATGAGGATGAAACATTTATACTTGACATGTAAAATTAAGGTGTGCAATATGTTGCTTTGATGCAAATATATATTGTCATACCATTGCCATTGTAGTGATAGTTAGCACCTCTACCACATCACATAATTATCATTTCTTTTTTGTGGTGGAAATAGTTAAGATCTAGTCTCCTGGCAACTTCGATAATTATAGTACAACTAGAGGCCCGTGCAAGAAATTCATGCAAGGGGCTTGGCCCTCGCAGCCTCAGCTTCGTCTGGAAGGTCGTCCAGAAGGATGTCCAGAAGATTGTTGGGCTATTCGGTCTAATTAGCACTTTATTATATAGGATATTGTTATCTATATATTTATTAAACTGCGCATTAGATATCCAGGAATTATTTGTCTATGAGTTTCAAGTCCCATGAAAGTAAAAAATTCTCAATTACTTATATTTATTTTTATTTATTTAATTTATTTATTTATTTATTTATTTTAAGTTTTACATATGTCTCCTTTTTCCCCTATTGACCCTCCCCCCCTGCCATTCCCACCCTGGGCAAGCCCCCACTGCCCCAGTGTCTGTATCCATTGGTTATGCTAACATGCATACAATCACTTATAGTTCTTAGATGTGAACAAGCCAACTAATGGCCTGTGCACTGGTAAAACTTGGGCTATGACATAAGATACTGTGCTGCTTATTTCATGAGAACTTAATTCACAAGAGTCTATAAACAATTGTCATATTTCAGGAAGTTTTGCTTTTATTATGTGAATACAGACCACAGCAACTTTTATTTTATTATTAGTCTATGTTTTAAAGCTTAAGTGGTGATACTCATGACAAATTCAGGTTCTAGGATTTTCATGGTTTGTAAGTTATTTGACATTCTAAGGGTGTGAGGTTACGTAACAGTGATCCAATAAACAAAATATACCCATAATTTAAATATAGGATTTTACAAACTTCACTGAATGTGAATATAGTAAAACAAAACCTACTTGGAAATGTGCTCACCCCATGAGTAGGGATTCTTTCTTGGAAAGAGGTTGGTAAAACTGAATGTAAAACTCCATCGTTTTCACTGCCCAGCAGTTACTTATCCATGTGGGATGTTAAAAAAATTCTGAAGCTTTATCCTGCAACAGAATTGGGGTGAAAATTTAAATGTGTTGCTATCATCATTTAATTTCAGTATTTGGAACTCTAAATGGACAACTATAATTTTAACCAAGTGATTAAATTTCAGTTTCTCTTTAAGGGAAATTTTATTAACTGTCATCATAGACTCCAAATCTATTTCACAAAATAACCCAATATCTTTTCTCAATGACTTATTTAAATTCCAGCTAGACAGAAATGCATTAGGATACAATTGGGTACTGGAAAATCTGTGTTTCTATTCCAGTTTTTTTAACCTAAAAATCAGATATTGAACCTGATGATTAATATTTTAAAGTGTGATAAGAATTGAGTCTTTATAGTTAAACTATATTTTAGGCATGTAATTTGCATAATGTGCTTTGCCTAACTCATCATGAATCATTTTTAAATATATTTGAAAACTGGCTGAGCATATAGTACAATTATAAGCACCTGAAAATGTCTCATTGCAAGAGAAAAATGCATCCATACTTCACTGGCACACTGAATTGCTACTCACACAAAACTACTAAAATTCTTAAAGATGTTACTTTGCAACAGGGACAGATGCTTTAGTAGAAGTGCTGTGGTGAGCCCCACAAACACCCTGTGTCTCAGACCCTGAGGTAGAGAATTTATTTGTCACTCATTCAACTTGCACATCATCATTGTCTCCTTCTAGATGCCCAGCATTGTGTTAGGTACAAGAGGGGAGAAGTGACCACAACTTATACCCAGAAAGGATCATAAGGAAGGGAGAGAAAGGCCACTGCTGAGGAATGAAGTAAAAGGTAAGCCAGGAGTACAGAAAAAAAATTCCCTCACATTTTACTCCCTCCTCACTTCCACTCCCAGTGACAGTAGCATAAAAAGGCATCAAAAGATTAACAGAATACCATATAAGTATGTGTATTTTACATGTAAGAAGGGTGCATATAAGAAATATAGGTTTATGTATTTATTAGAATTTGCCTAAGGAAACACTGGAAGCATAATAAAACCCTATAAAAATTGTTATGTCTACCAGTAAATGGGAGCAAAACTTCTCTGGGTAAAGGGTTTTTATATGACTTTGACTCTTGAGTCATCCTATATAATAAAGAAGTAATATGCAAATTAACCCTCGCACCCTCACAAGATGGCTGCCTAAGAACCAGGCCAGTAGGGAGGTTAGTGAGGGACAACCAAATGACTGAACAAGCTGGCTGAGTGGAGCAACAAGGCCGGCAGGGGGGTTAGTGAGGGATGACCAAACGACTGAACAAGCAGGCTGCGTGGGGCGACCAGGTCAGCAGGGAGGTTTTTGAGGGACGACCAAGCGATTGAACAAGCAGACTGCATGGGGTGACCAGTCCGGCAGGGGGGTTAGTGAAGGATGACCAAACGACTGAAAAGCAGGCTGCGTGGGGTGACCAGGCTGGTGGGGGGGCCAGCTGGGGGTAATTAGGCTGGCAAGGGGGGCAGTGAGGGGCAGCTAGGCTAGTGGGGGGAGTAGTTAGGGTGACCAGGCCAGCATGGGGGGCAGTTAGGGGCAATCAGATCGACACGCAGAGGCAGTGAGGGGTGATCAGGCTCGGGGGGGGGGGGCAGTTAGGGGTGATCAGGCAGGCAGGCATGAGAGCAATTAGGAGCCAGTGGTCCAGGATTGTGAGAGGGAGGTCCGACTGCCGGTTTAGGCCCCATCCTGGGGATCGGGCCTAAACCAGCAGTCAGACATCCCCCGAGGGGTCCCGGATTGGAGAGGGTGCAGGCTGGGCTGAGGAAACCCCCCTGCCCCAGTGCATGAATTTCATGCACCAGGCCTCTAGTGTTATTATAATTTCATGTTATTAAATTTCAAAGAGGAGTAGCAATTTGTAAGAATATACATATAATATGTATACATATATATAT
Organism: Eptesicus fuscus; assembly: GCF_027574615.1. Taxonomy (NCBI): domain Eukaryota; kingdom Metazoa; phylum Chordata; class Mammalia; order Chiroptera; family Vespertilionidae; genus Eptesicus; species Eptesicus fuscus. The sequence continues at coordinate 8,683,387 of NC_072487.1, read as the reverse complement.
ATTCATATAATGAATATACATATACATCAAAAGTGAGGAGACTTATAACACCTAAAGGTCTAGTGAGAGGTAAAAGCCCATGTGATACAGGGGAAAGATGAACTTACAGTGTTCCCAATCAGATTGGAGGAGTGCTGTTCATAATGGTCACTACTACTGCAAGATAATATTGCTGCATTGACCCCTGTTACAATGCGGGAAACAAATCTCTCCCAGCTAACAGTGCTTTTCCTAAGCAACCCATTAGTTACCACTTGGTAGTGTTATTGTCGTTATTAGCTAGTTACTATTAATAAAAAAAGAAAGCGGAGTTGGACATTGTAAGCATGGTCACCTGGGAGGCATCACCAGGAAGCTATAGCTTAACAGAGCATTGTTCCTCCAAGGAGACTAACACCCCTCCCTTCCCCTATCCAGGGCTGGATTACTGGGGACAGAAGGGGGAGAGAGGCCCAGGTACAATAAAGTCAAAATGGCTCAGGGGGAGGTATTTGACCCCAGAGACCTGTCAGTCTACTCTGGGGAAAAAATAGTTGGCTAGGGTGTGGTCCCCAATGTAAGCCTGTGACAGTCTCAGAAGCTCACTGGTTCTCTTGAAAACGCTTCTGGCTCCTCTCAAGGCTGAGAATACATAACTCCGGGTGGACAAACATGCTCTCCTGCTCCCTGACCCACACGTGCCCTGCGTTGGAGAGTTCTCTCTCCATAGTCATGTAGCCTTAGCAACCGTGTGGCCCATGGCCGTGTGGACGCCACACCCAGGATGCTGGACTGGACTGCACTTTAACATGGAGCAGTGACTATGGCAGTGGCCTTCATTCTGGCCCTGCTGAAGACACGGTGGGACTTTTTCCATGGCAAGACGGACGGATGGAGATGGGGCATTGGAAACCCATGGGTGTATTTACACCTAAATAAATATTACTCATCCTCCCATGCGAGACACAGGAAATTATTTTCCTCACAACATCGCAAGAATTCCACTTCCACCGACAACAGTAGAACCAGGAATCATCCATGATATTTCATATTTCAAAGCCTGTGTGTGTGTTTTAATAATCTCAGGCTATTATTCATTTAGAAGAGGAATACATTTTTAAAAGGTTATTAAACAGTAAATTTGGAATCAGTCATAGGGCAGAGCAGCCAGTGACAACTACTGTGAGTGTCATTTGCAAGCAAGCGAAACAAAAACTGATTCCATAACAGCAGAGCTTTTATCTCATCAATTCTGAATCTCAGTTGGGAGGCTGATAATCTCCAAAAGGTTCCCAGAAGCTATGTGCTCAGAATGCCACATTTAAAGCAGGTTCTGACCAGTTACTATGAGCCCCAGAGGAAGCGAAATTGCATGGTGCAGGTTCTAGAGAAACAATAATAATCATTTGAGTTATAAATGCAATGTTTCATTTGGGAAGGGGACAGGGAGATATGAACAATAATCTTCAAAATGTTAAAGAGGCATTGTGGGAGAAGGAAGGAGGACTGTCCCTGTCAGTCCAGAGCAGTGTATGCTCAGTGCAACAGTCATCTGAGGAGCTCCTAAACTCGCACACCTGGGCCAATGCTAGAAAGATTGGTATAAATGATTTGGGCTAGGATTTGGGGTTTTGAAAGGTATTCTAACTTAAAGCCAAAGCACTAGAAAGAAAAGAAAATACCAACAAGTAATAGAAAGGCAGATTTCACTGACCACAAAATTGACATCAAATTCCATAGGGATTTTGAGTATCTAAGAAAGCACAAGGGTAATCATATGAATATGGCATAGTCCTTCACAGTCTTTAGCCACAGAGAACTTATATTATAGGAATAAAATATATTTTCATGGAACTTTAATACACTGCATCCTATGTGTTGTGCTAATTTGTTCAGTGGGCATCCTAAAATCTAATGAACAAAAAAGGAGACCTCAGTATATTTAAATACATTTTAAAGATTATAGTAGGAGTTAACCTGGATTAACGATTTTAGTATAAAGCTTAAAATATAGAACACTGAAATACAACAATGCAACAAGCTACCTCATGAAGCAAGATGCTTTCCATAAATAAAAATACTTTAAAAATGAAGGCTGTTTTTGTCAGATATATAAAAGAGATTTTCGCATTGGGTAAGAAGTCAGACTGGACAACAGTAAAAGAATGTCTTGATAGATAATTAGATAGATAGATAGAGATAGATAGATAGATAGATAGATAGATAGATAGATAGATAGATAGATAACAGATAGATGATGATGATGATGATAGATAGATAGAGATAGATAGATAGATAATACATACATAATAGGAAAGTAGATTGATAGACATAGACAGATAGATCCACAGATAGATTAGCAAATGGCTGGCTGGATAGATGGTAAAAAGATACTTATTTTAAGGAATTGTCTCATGGGATTGTGGGGACAAGCAAGTCTGAAATTGTAGGATAGGCCAATAGGCTGGGAAGTCTCAGGCCAAGGCAGAAACTAATGCTGTAGTCTTGAGACAGAATTAATTCTTCTACAGGGAAGGAAGGAAGGAAGGAAGGAAGGAAGGAAGGAAGGAAGGAAGGAAGGAAGGAAGGAAGGAAGGAAGGAAGGAAGGAAGGAAGGAAGGAAGGAAGATGACAAGTTCTCACCTATCACTGCAATAGAAAAACTCAGAAGAGCTATTACAAACGTTCTGAATAACAGGAAATACTTCCAGGTATGTATTTGGGTTTTGCTGTGAGTACAATTATAAGGCAAGCCTTCATATAGTTTGCTAATTCTGTAAAAGCATCTGTTGATAGATAGATTGTAGATAGATAGATGATAGAGATGAGAGATACAGAACTATGTCATAGACAAGTAGATTGATAGGCATAGACAGCATAGATAAATCTATAGACATTTAAAGACAGTTGGGTTAGGACATGTTGAGTGCATTAAATATCAAACAGACTTACTAGGTTACAATGAATATAAACTACATATTCATATTCATACATTATTCTACAGTAAATTCAAATTTAATATTTACACTGTTAGTTTTTAATTTTAGTAGAATTGTGAAAAATCAAAAAAGTGCCTCCATTCACATAAACATATTTAGTTTGGGGGCAAAAATGGTGCAAGTGTAAAGCTCAGAAGGAAGAAGGAAGAAGAAAGTAGGCAATTGTGAGCACATGTCTGGGACCAGGGGCCCACATTCTAGACCCTACTCTGCCGCTAACCAGCGGTGGAGCACTGGACAAGGCATAGAACATCTGGAACCTTCGTCCTATACAAGTTGAGAAAATGAATGCCATTTTAGAGATGGCATTCAAAATATGATGAATCTTTGATCTTTAAATAGGTGAAGAAACAGGTTGAAAGTAATCTGTCTATAGCTTCTGAACACAAACCTCCCCTATTTAAAGTTTTCCAAAGGGTTCTCATTGTCTTTACAACAAAGCCTGTAATATGAGATCTCTGTCAATATCCTCTCTATTATACCGCACTCCTACTACTTTCTAATTTATTCTCCATTGCACTAAATTCCAAGCATGCTGAACTAATCAAATATTCTCATATGCCCAAATCCCGCTGTCTAGATTCACCTTCAACAAACTTCAAGAGATCAAGTGAAATTTTTATATTGAATGGAACAACTTACAGTGGTAAAAAGAAGGGACCTGATTTTGTAGTACTAATTTTGGTTCGAAATTGTTCCCTTATGTAAATCCTTCACCTTGTCTGCAAGAAAAGAAAAGTTCAAAGTTGAAAGAATGCCTGTTTTCCCAAATAACCCCCACTACAGACTGCCTGGATATAGCCTACAGAACATGAATGATGGAGAGCCTTAGGAAAGGCAATTATCCTTCAGATAATGACACCTGTATAAAATGTCTAAGAACTGTTGTCTGTGACATACCAGTGGTGAAATGTCATGTTAAAGGATGTGTTTTCTCTGCTTTCAGGGGTTGTGGGGGCTCTATGGAGAGTGAGTAGGATCATTTCAGTAGCATTGAAGAGGATCACAGGGACAGAGAGTAATTACGGGGAGAGCTGCGAGTGTCATGAATAACCAGGAAAGACAGACACTGGACAATGAAATATGATCCTCTTGTCAGTTAGAAATGCGGACATTTTCCGAGGCCTGAGCAGATCTGAGATACATCCTCCAGCAGAGGAAGTAATAGAGATTTGGGACTGGGGAAAAGAATCCAAAGTTCTGTTATAGTAATCAAGAATAAAGTGGAGAAATCTTCTCGATCAAATTTTAAGTGTCTGAGACATAATAAAGTTCTGAGTTATCAAATTGAGATTTCACTTCTATCATTTCCTAATGATGATGTCCATTACTTAAATCTCTCAATTTTGTCTTTTCTAGATGGAGCATGACCTAAATGAACTGCAACTTCTATTAAAAAAAGGTTTGTAAAAAGCTAGTGCATCAAATATTAATATGCATTAGACATACATATATGTTATACATAGTATACATAATATTATTCAACACTTAAACCTGTCAGATAGCTATTATCCTGGTTTTACATATGAGAGGACTGATACATAGAGAGTTTAACTAATTTACCACAAAATTAACAAAAGGTAAGCCAGGGTATGGACTCAGATACATCTCGCACAAAATCCATGCTCTTAACCCCATGCAAATTTACATTACACTTGGAATAATTCTATTATTCAAGGAAGACTCTGCTCTAACACCCCAAATATTTGTGGCTTACATGCAGAAACATTATTGCCCAATCACATCATAGTCCAATCGTGTGTGTGTGTGTGTGTGTGTGTGTGTGTGTGTGTGTGTGTGTGTGTGTGTGTGTGTGTTGGGAAAAGAGGCTTGAGGGACATTGGCCCCTTACAACTTCTGACCCACCATTTAACCATCTATTCACATTTGGCTTCAAGGGTGTTTACTAAAGGGAAAATAAAGTGGAATTTTGTGGAGAAGATTTTAATGCAGAGGTGGTAACCTCACTTATACCCATTTATCATTGGCCTGAGACCAGCTCTAAGGTCCCAGCTAGCATCTATCATTGGCCTGAGATCAGTTCACAGTCCCAGCTACCTGAGGAAGCACGTAGTTGTGAGCACAGAAAGAGCAGGAGGTACATATTTCTGTCGCAATGAAACATAGTGAAGCTAAAACAAATCTAGAGAAGTGACACCATCACACAACATTATTATTCACCAAGAAGATCTCTTTACTATGAAAAATCCATTTCATGCTTGTCGACTTTGGTATATCGCAAAATTAGGTTTGAAATTGGTTAAAAATGAGAGTGATCACAAGAAAACAAAAAGGCATTTGATGCTGGCATTTGCCCAGATGTTAACATAATCTAATTTTAGCTCATGATCCTAATCGGTGCCATTTCTCTTCTTGGAGAATGGGTGCTCATTTCTTGCATGCTGTTCTTGTCCTGATAAATGCTGACTTTTTTTTTTTTTAGGAAAAGTTCCACAATGAATATTACTGTAAACAATATTCGTTAATATTTAGTCCAAATGACATAGCATTTAGAATGCATGTAATAAAGAACCAAAGCACAAAAATAGGCTTTTCACTCTTGCTGTAACACTGAACCTTAGCACCTTAGTAACCATTCAACAAATGGAAGATTTACCTAGATATTAATTTTATACCCACCACAGACAAAACAAATTATTTGTAAAGGAAGATAAATGTAAAGTTTATTGAGTTTCATATTTGTTATTCTATCTAATAAAGAGGGAATATGCAAATTGACTGTCACTCCATCACAAAAGATGGCAGTGCCCTTAGCCACAAGATGGTGGTGCCCAGTCCCCTCAGCCCTGCCGGAGTCCCACAGTCCTTTCAGGCAAGCCAGGGGCGGGGGGCGGAGGGGGCAGCAGGCACATGGTGAGGCCGGACCTGCCCTCAGCCCCCCGAGGTGCAGGCAAGCTTCAGATGGCGGCTGCCCAGCCGACACCCGAGGAGCAGACAAGCCTGAGATGTCGACTGCCCAGCCTCCCAGGGCTGCCCGAGGCTTAGGTAACCAGGGCCGGCTGAGGTTTGTGCTGCCAGCAGTGGAAGATGTGATGGGGGGGTCGCCTTCACCTGATCACTGGGTTGCCTCCCACCCCTGAGGGCTCCCAGACTGTGAGAGGGGGCAGGCCAGGCTGAGGCACCCCCCCTCCAGTGCATGAATTTTCATGCACTGGGCTTCTAGTATTGTAATAATTTCCTCAGTCATAAACTTATATTCATATTCAATAACATAGAACATTATCTTGCTGTTTCTGATTGGTACATTATAGTACACTAGAGGCCCGGTGCACTGATTTGTGCACCAGTGGGGTCCCTCGGCCTGACCTGTGGGGATCGGGCTGAAACTGATCTCTGGATCCCGGGTGCAGGTGAAGCAGAGTCAGGGCCAAAGTGTCCCAGCAGCAACCTAACCCACTGTTGATTCCATGAGGAATCAGGATCCCTCCTCTACTGGTCAGAGCGTATTCCCCCTGGTGGTCATTGTGCATCATAGCTACCGGGCAAATGGTCCAATGGTCAGATGGTCACTTAGGCTTTTATATATATAGATGAACCATCAAATATTTTCTTATTCATAAAATTCTATATTCATATTTGATGGCATCATTTGAGGATTACTGCAATGTACTAATGGTAAACAACTTTATATTTTTAATATATTTTTATTGATTTCAGAGAGGAAAGAAGAGGGAGAGAGAAATAGAAACATCAATGATGATAGAATCATTGATTGCCTGCTGCCTGCAAACCCTCTATTGGGGATCCAGCCTGCAACATGTGCATGTGCCATGACCAGGAATCAAACCGTGAACTCCTGGTTCATGGGTCAGGACTCAACCATTGAGCTACACCAGCTAGGTGGTAAGCAATTTTTATACTTTTATACTAAGTGTGATTTTGTAAAATTGTCAGTATGGAGAGACAAAGAACAACAAAAAGAAGAGTAGGTTAAGAGACAAATATAAAACCCGAAAAAGAAATAAATATTGTGATCAACAGGTGAAACTGTTGCTTTTTATCTTTTTTTTTCCTGTTAAGCAGGGTTCAAAGACTATGAAAATCATATGCAGCCTAAGATAGAAGCCATTGTTTCTTTTTATTGCTTCTTTTCCCACTATGGGAGGATGGATAGTGATTTTGAGCTTTGTGTATATATTTTTAACAAATATACAATAACAACAAACAGCACAATTAAAGGTTAATGGCATATTGGTTCAAAACTCAGACTCTCTGACCTTCCACTTATGGACTGTGTGACCTTTGAGAAGTTTTTGAATCTTTCAGAATTCAATTTCCCTATCTGCAGAAATGTGGATAAGAAGACTCCCTAACCTACAGAGGTATTGTGAACCTTAGCTGAAATAATACATGTAAAGCACCTGTAACATAGCAAAGCACAGGTGATGAGCTCAATGCATGTATGTTATTGGTATTATTATTAGCTATTATTATCATTCCAAAACAGAACTACATTTATTTTCCATCTGCCTCTTTTGGTTTAATATTTGTTCACATCACATTAAAGCAGAAACATGTTTTATCCAAAAAACTTAAGGAAAACAAAAGGTGATGACAAGTAAAAGGGTATATATATATATACACACACATACATATAGGAGACCTTTGGATAAAGCCTAAAGGTTGCATTCCCTTTGATCTTATGTCAAAGCACTAGTGTCATCTGTAGGAGGGAATACATGGTATGTGCAGAATATTTTCAACAATATTAAGTCTGGAACTGTTGAAAAACCTGTGATCGAGAGAAATCAAATGAAATAGATGCAAAAGTCTCAGAACTCTGAGCCCAAACTAACAAAATGTAATTCTACTGGGAAGGATGCAAACTACTATATCCAGGAATGCATAAATGGTAATAGATATTAAATGAGCAGAGAAGATAGAAACCATTATAACTGAATGATTTCTAGGAGTGTTAATGGGAAACAAATTAAATGTGAATTTATATGAAAACATAGAGCTACAAAGGATGAAGTGAAATGCGAAAGGTTTAATAACAGTGAAGTACTTATTTCAGTTGAAACAATTAATGGAATCCATGACTATGTTATTATGCATGAGCAACTCTGTTTCCTGAGGGAAATATTCACACAGAAAGAAATCTCATAAGAGTCTTTTAGTGGGGGTGGTAAAAGGAACTGGTAAAAGACACAGTCCCAACTGACCAGTAGTTTCACTGGGAGAAGGCCAGGAAACACTTCTGTTTGGAAAAGAGAGTATAGTGGAGAATCAAACAAGATTAATTAGGGGGAAATAAATGTAGGATAAGTTATCAAAAGAAGACTTCTTGTCAAAACCCATTTGTATCTCATTTCAAAAAAAGAAATATAAATTAACCTGTGGAGCTTGTTTATAATTTAGTTTCGATATTACCTGAGAAAATATATGTATGAAAAAATTTATCTTACTAGGGAAATAAAGTATCTCTATTTTCTGAGGGTGAAACACATTGTAGAATATACTATACTTCAGAGTGACAGAAAAGCTATTCCATCTCAAGGCATTCTTGTTTTCAAATCCATATTCCTATCACTATTATACATTGATATTTGCATTTATTTGATATCCTCACAGTACTAGAATGATCAATCTTTTTCATAATTAGAATAAACATTAATTGATCTATTGGAAGATTATTTGAAGTGTTTTGCATGAACCCCCTTTATCCCTTCTTGTCCCCTGTTGTTTGAGAATTAATCCATGAGGCATTGGTTCCCTGAATTTTTTTTTTAATATGTATTTTTATTGATTTCAGAGAGGAAGGGAGAGGGAGAGAAAGATAGAATCACCAATGATGAGAGAGAACCGTTGATCGACTGCCTCCTACACAACCCAGGCATGTGCCCTGACCAGGAATCAAACCGTGACCTCCAGGTTCATAGGCTGAGGCTCAACGACTGAGCCATGCCAGCCGAGCAGTTCTCTGAATTTTGGAGTTCCACATGAAAGGGTGCAGTGATACTTTGTCAAAGTCAGAGAAACTTCTGGAAGGGAAAGAAGATCTCTAAATATTTGAGACAAGCTTTTTAGTATAAGAGGTGGAAGCCATTACAGCTATAACTGGGCTTATGGTGTGTCTAGGAACTATGCAATACAGAAGCACAGCCTTGAACATGTGATAAATGTTTTATGTTTACACTATCATGGAACAGAGATTACTACCACGTATGTTACATAATGTCTTTAGATGTTCCCAAGTACTACCCTGCTTTATTTCTCTCAGATTCACTATGCCTCCCTTTTGTCTGGGATATTAAGATGTTATTTTTGATATAACAGAGGGAAATACTGTACAGGTCCCTCATCCCCTCACTCTTCTCCTGTGTTTGATGTTATATTATTGTTTCATTGATAACAAACAGCAATATAGACAAAAATGTTATATTTCTCTGAACTTGCATTTAAAAATTTCTTTTTTTGTTGTTGTCTGAATCATTCAGTCTTTGATGAACACTTTTTCTATAAGTGCATAACCAGTGTGGACAAAGGAGTTGGCAGAATTTACTTTAAAACCAATGCAGACAATGCTAAACAAAGCATCAACTTGATGCCTTCTGCTTCCTCTTGTACTAGGTAATCTTTGCCTAAGAACTATCCTGAGGATTTATGCATGCCAATCACTGTAAGGAGTTTTAAAGATGAACCATACATAACATACATGTAAATGCTATTGAAGTGCATTTGATTATAAACACTCATTGTGTTTATGTAAGTGGCATAAGAAAAATGTTATAAATTACTAAGTACCAGAGAAATTCCTTTCCAACCCATGTAGTTACTGTATTTTATGCCTGATGTTTACAAAGACACTGGTTTATCCTTGTTAGGCTTGATCCAACAATTGAATCAATACCCCTCCCCAGGGAACTGGCTTTTCAGGTCATTTCACTATGGACATTCCCTTTGTTGAGATCACATTTCACTTGCGGCAATCACATTCCATTATCTCCCCTCTAGGTATGTATAAAGAAGTCTCCACCCAGAAAAAGCCTGCCAACTAAAGCCCTATAAAAGCCGCTGACTCCAGTCACTCAGTGCTGAGCCATCCAGGCTCAGCCACCTGGTGTGTGGATGATGGAATAAATTTGTAATCCCTCACCACTCTGGCCTCAAACATTCCTCCTTTGGTGACCTAACAATCCACACAACATTTAGGTGCAGACTATAACATGTTACCAAAGCTTTGTCACTCCTCTGATTGAAGGAATTGATTTGACTTTAAGAAGCGACTGTAATTAGCTGTGCAAATGCCATTAATTCCAATTAATCTTCTCACATTGTCGAGACAAAAATCCTGGGGGGAAAAAAATCAATATAGCCCTTGTTTTTACCAGGAGCAGGTGCTTGAGGAAAAAGGAATGTCATTAATGGGTGTCTATATCAAGAAGTATTTAAATAAGACAGTGATTCATTGTGAAAAGCTTCTAGATGAATTCGCATATCCTATTTATATGTCCCTTAATTGCTTTTAATTGGATAAGAAGTATTTACCACAGAGATTTTGAAAATTATAATTATAATTCTTTGGAGAACTATGCTACAAATTTATAGCATAATTGCTACTGTAGGAAATATAAAGATTAAGACATGTGTTCAGATGCATTATACCCTCCATGTGCTTTTAGTTCAAGCGTAAAGAATTTTAGTTAATATGGTAGCAATGATGATAGTTACTATATCAAATCAAAACACCACAGTAAAGTATCAGAGTGTAAAGAAAACTTTAAAGTGAAAAATGTCCATGTGCTAAATTCAGAGATTATCCATGACAATATGGAATATTAAAGTAGTATTCTTAGATTACATATAGTTTCAAGCTCTGATTTTAATTCTTACCAATTTTCATCTCAATCATTTATTCTCTAGTCATTTTGGTTTTTATTCTATTCTAATATATCCTATATAATAAAGAGCTAATATGCTCATTAGACTGAACAGCTGAACAACCTTCCAGACGAAGCCGGGGCTGCAAGGGCTTGGCCGGGCCAGCGAGGGCCGGCAGAGGCTGTGAGGGCCGAGCCCCTTGAACAAATTTTGTGCGTCAGGCTTCTAATATATATATACACTGAGTGGCCAGATTATTATGACCACCTGATGTTTGTAGGCAAATTAGCCGTACACTGCATCGTATGGGATATGGAAGCCGAAGGCCTGTTCGAACACCTTTGCTGTCTGCAGTTACCAAGATAAAATGTCTCCAATTCACACAGGAACACAAGGATTGGACAGTCGAGCATTGGAAAAAAGTCATGTGGTCTGATGAATCACGTTTCCAGTTGCATCATGAAGATAGCAGGGTGAGAATTTTGCGGAAACAGCATGAAAGCATGCACCCCACATGCATGAGTACAACCCTTCAAGCTGGTGGGGCAGTGTTATGGTTTGGGGCATGTTTTCCTGGCATGATTTGGGCCCTTTAATTCGTGTGGAACAACGTCTGAATAGCAACATATCTAAGTATTGTTGCTGATCAAGTTTATCCTATCATGTTGATGGCGTATCCCAATGGAGATGGCTTCTTCCAACAAGACAATGCGCCATGCCACAGTGCTCGTATATAATCTTTGTACTACCTAGTAAGGCCTTATTTTAAAATTAGAAGGAACGAAGCACAACAAACATGGAGTTATTTCCAGGATCACAAATAAGTAATGGAAATAGAGATGTGGAATGTTGACTTACTGGGAGCACTATCTCCTCAACTGCCTTACTGATCTTCTGAGTGATTGATTAGAGCTGTAGGTTCTTCCAGGAATAGTAATGTACATTAACCACAGAACAGCTGGGTAATGAATTACATTTCTGAGAACGTGTTGGGAACACATGGCTTGTTCTTCAGGGGCACACAGAGCTCTGTTGCTGTATTTTATAAACAAGAATGAAAGTTTTTCAATTTATGAGAAGGTATTTTTCCTGAAAAGTTATTCTTGGCATTAACAAATTTATAGTTTCTAATTCAAACAGGCAAATAGAGTAGCTGCTTTTGCATTTTATAAATATTTAAGAAATGAAATTTTTCCATTCAATATATATTGAGTACCTTCTAAGTCATTAACATTATAAGTAATATGTGTTGCCCTGTGAAAGACTCAAAGACAAATCATAAATAATTATTTCCTAAGATATATTTTTAAGGACATCTCAACATATAAAAACGTAACCTGTATTTCCTGAAAAAGTTCACATTGGTTTCCCTCCCATCAGGGGAATCAAGACTAAATACATCTATTCAAAGTTATCAACATATAAATGGCAGTTAAATCAGGAAGGTAGATAAAGTCACTAAATATATCATAGTAAGTGAAGGGATAATGAAAGTGAAGGTGGATGATTGAACAACACTATACTTTGTTAGGCAGATGAAGGCGAAATCTCACATAAGATAAAATGAGTGGCTAGAGAGCCCTACCCAGGGGAATGGCCAGCAGTGTTTAGTGCCCACATAAAGGAGGACAAAATGGCTCATTGCTTTAGCAATGTGATGGCTATCCTATCTGTACAACTGAAAGCAGTCACACAAGGATCAGTCAGTACATTTTAGTTGTCAATGCTCTGAGTTGTTTGTTTTGTTTCATGTTTTAAAGGCAAGGAGCCATAAAGAAGGAGATGAAATTGCAGGCGATCAGGTGGTGAATAAGAGATGTGGGCTTGGAGGTTTGTAGGGGAAGAAGGAGAACTTTGGGCTCAGAGGTTTGTAGGTGAAGAGAGAACTTTGCAGGGATACATGATCGGATGTGTGTTTTATGTCTTCATTATTAAATGATACATAAACACTTCACCTGCATTTCCTTGGAAATGTCAGCAGTTGACTTCATCATGCCTCACAGACACAGGGTGAGTGAGTGCCTGGCAGACACCCTAAGAGCCTTGTCCTGCTGTGTTTCCAGTCCCCAGCAGCAGAAGCTCACTGCAGTCATTCACGAGAATGACCTGCGTTTGCCAGATATTACTTTAACTTGGAAAACTCTATTTTGTTCATATTCTTGTGTCATAATTGTCATGAGCAACTCCAGGACCTGTTGCCTTTGAAAAGGATAAAAGATAAAGGGGGTCAAATATAAGGTAATGGAAGGAGACTTGACCTTGGCAAAAGCAAGGCACTATACAGATGATGTATCATATAGATTGTACACGTGAAGCCTATATAATTGTATTAACCAATGTCACCCCAATGAACTTAATTTAAAAAGCCCATGAAGAAGAAGCTTCTGGGGAAGACTTGACACCCATTTTGTTTGTTTGTGTATTTATTGTTATTGAATTTATTGGGGTGACATTGGTTAATAAGACTATATGAACACTATCCAGGTGCACAGACTGAGCAGTGGAGACACACATCACCCCTTAGAGAATCTACGCTGCAATGTGTGCTACTTAATCACAATGATTTCCAACTGGAGTAATCGTAATAATATTGATCAAACATGTAACAGCAGCTATATGGCAAGCACTCTTCTCTGACACTGTGTAATTCATTTATTATCACAACAGCTCTGTGCAGAGGGTGCTGTTATTAAACCCATTTTACAGATGAGGAAATTGAAGTGATTTGTGGACAGTCATAATACTAATAAATGGCAGACCTGGGAATTGAATCCAGAACCTACACTATACTCTTAAATACTACACCATATTGTCTCTAGGTAAGTTGTAATGTGGCTTCTTTTATTTATTTATTTTTTTTTTAAATATATTTTATTGATTTTTTACAGAGAGGAAGGGAGAGGAATAGAGAGTTAGAAACATCGATGAAAGAAAAACATTGATCAGCTGCCTCATGCACACCCTTACTGAGGATGTGCCCGCAACCAAGATACATGCCCTTGACTGGAATAAAACCTGGGTCCCTTCAGTCCGCAGGCCGATGTTCTATCCACTGAGCCAAACTGGTTAAGGCATGTGGCTGCTTTGAAATCCATGCACATGACTTTGTATATGTAGGTTAGAAAACAAGAAAGATGGAACCTGATTCAGAGGAGGATGGTTTAGAAAATATAATTATTTTCTAATTCAGTTAACAAAGCAAGGCCTTTTCCCTAGTATCACACCCTTGCAAACAACACCTGAAAAGAAAAGACTTAGGAACTATTATCAAGAAAGCTTGTAACCTTGCATCTTTCATGTGTTTGCAAGCTTTGGGCATTTTGTAATTGCCAGCATCTAGCCATATGCACAAAGAAGAGTTTATTCTTCAAAAGACAGATTTTCATGTGGAATAATTAAATTTGAGGTAGGTCTAAAAGCATACATTTTATAATTCATTTCCAACCAAAGCACTTGAGGTGATGGTTGGAGGACTATATCTGAGTATAAGTCTTGGGTCATATTTATTTAACACTAGAGGCTCAGTGCATGGATTTGTGCACTGGTGAGGTCCCTCGGCCTGGCCTGCAGGGATTGGGCCAAAACTGGCTCTCCGACATCCCCCGAAAGGGTCCCGGATTGTGAGAGGGCAGTTCTCGGGTGATACAATCGGGCTCCCTCCTCTCTGGTTCCAGTGCATCACCCAAGAACCGCAGCTGCCAAGTGACTGCAGCTTGGCAGCTCCTGTGTTGGGCGTCTGCTCTCTGGTGGTCAATGCACATCATAGTGACAGGTCAGACAGTTGGATGATAGCTTAGGCTTTTATATATATATGAAATTCATGCATGGGGGTGGGTGTCCCTCAGCCCAGCCTGCTCCCTCTCTAATCTGGGACCCCTCGAGGGACATCCCTCTCACAATCCAGGAAGGACTGCTGGCTCCCAACCGCTTGCCTGCCGGCCTGCCTGATTGCCCCTAACCGCTTCTGCCTGCCAGCCTGATCACCACCTAACCACTCCCCTGCCAGCCTGATCAATGCCTAACTGCTCCCCTGCCAGCCTGATTGCCACTAACAGCCCTCCCCTGCCGGCCTGGTCACCCCCAACTGCCCTCCCCTGCTGGCTCAGTAACCCCTCATTGCCCTCCCTTGCCAGCCTGGTCCCCCCCAACCATCCTCCCCTGGAGGCCCAGTCGCCCCTAACTGTCCACCCCTGCAGGCCTGGTCACCCCCAACTGCCCTCCCCTACAGGCCTGGTTGCCCCCAACTGTCCTACCCTGCTGGCCTGGTTCCCCCCAACTGCCCTCCCCTGGGTCCCCCTCAACTGCCCATCTTGTGGCAGCCATCTTTGACCACATGGGGGCAGCCATCTTGTGTGTTGGAGTGACAGTCAATTAGCATATTACTCTTTTATTAGATAGGATAGATGTGTTGTGTTTAAATATATTTGAACACATGTTAAATCCCACTGGCCCCAGGATTGTTGTGTTCTCATATTGGGAAACAGTGCATTGGACCTTGGCAGGACTCTGCCTTGACCTCCTGAGATGCCCTTAACCCTTTGGGTTCCTCTTGCTGTGGCTTTTGTGTGCCTGTGCTTCTATTCTAATAGCTAGCATTTGTGACTGCTCTCAAATGACTGGAAAAGAAAACCTACCTGCAAACGTATACATGGCTAGTTGTGAAAAATGTTCTGCTCTAGGAAATACTCTGTGAGTGAAAGGTGGGAACAAATTTGAAAGGTCTTGCCCTTTCCAGGTTACAGCTAACTCCATTTTAACATTAGGCTTCTATATCCTTAATGCTGTCATAATAATTCACAGCAAGTGAATTTGAGATTTGCGACCCACAGATTGAGAACCGCTAGCAGGGTCACCTAAGACCATGGAAAAACACAGGTATTTACATTACGATTCATTAACAGTAGCAAAATTACAGTTATGAAGTAGCAACGAAAATAATTTTATGGTTGGGTGTCACCACAACATGAGGAACTGTATTAAAGGGTCACGGCATTAAAAAGGTTGAGAACCACTGTTTTAAATAATAATTTTAAATTAAATGTTAAAATGTTTTTGAGAGAATTCATAAATATTTTTTGTGAGTGAAGAATTTCTTTAAAATGTATTTATAAAAAAGTAAACCTATACAAGTAGAAGATGCTCATAGGTTGCAACCTAGCAATGTCACATCTGCTCTAGGAAAACTTTACGGAGGTACACAGCAGACATAAAATCCAATTGGCACTGTTTCGATTAACAGTAAAAGAGGAACACAGCATAACTGTGTACTTCACCCAGGAAATATTATGAAGCTCAGTTCTATACCGCTGTTTAAACGAAATTAGATCTGAAAGTCTCAAAAGAAGTTATCTAAAAAGTGTTGAGCAAAACAAGCTCATTGAAAAACTATATATGCAGTGGTAATATTTATGTGTGTATATATTTACATACAAATGTAGCAAAATTACAAAAAAAATTTAAAAAGATCAAAGCTAAGCAATACTACATGCCTTCTTCCGTGAGTGATTCCTTCTGGGGGATGGGTGAAAATGGAGCCTGACACTTTAGGTGAACTCATAACATTATCTTTTTGGTACTGAAAAGAAAATTCAACCAATTTTGATCAAATGTTAATGTCTCTTTAAACTGTTGATGAGAACATGTGCAGCTGGTATATTATTTTCTGTTCTTCCTATAAGTCTGACATGTCTTACAAGTTAAATAATTGTTACCAAGACAATAAAAAGATATTAATAAAGACAGCTATCATAACTGTTCTTTTAGTGACTTTAACATCTAGAAGGCGATACTTGTCTACATAGTTGCAAGGGGTTCAAGCTCAAGCATGTGGAGGGTTGGGAGGTTGTCCGTAGGCACTAAGATCCCTTATGATTTGAAGATACATGATTTTATGAAATAAATCATAGAACACAGTAAGAAATCAGACGGTACATTAGGATCCCTCTCTGGTGCATTTACGGTACATTGTATTGTAAATCAGCAAATGAGGTACAAGACGCCTTAATGAGCCAATTCATTAGGAGTCGTTTATTTCGTGCAGCCAGAGGGAGGTGTCTCTTCCAAATCTCTGAGCACCACATACAGGAAGTCTCCCATATTTATATTTTTCGAGCCTCTTTGTTTGCATATATTATAAAGGGCTCTGTGTGAGTTATTGTTACAGACAGCTGTAACCTTGAATACATAATTTGTTAGTACTTGGCATAAGAATATGGAATTTGTTATCAGTATTAGTCCATTTTAGTCTATTACATTGGATGGCTAGCTTGCAAGGTCAGACAGTTAAGTTTATCTTTTTCTATTATTTGAACTAAAAACAAAGTCATTTTACAGAATAACAGATTGTCTTAAAGTGACAGAGTTTATAATGACAGAGTTTACAAGACTAGGGACTATCTAACAATAGCAGAGAATTCAAACAGCAGTTTTATACAAGATGGAGGTTACTATGCTTCAGTGGGAATAGAGCATATCCTTGGCTCTCAAAAGTCTCCCTATGAAACAATTCGGTTCTCCACCAACTCATTCATGGAAAAAATAGTCTCAGTTAACTTCCTTCCTGGACCTGACAACCCTTTTATGCTGATACATCAGCATAACAAAATGTCCCTCATGCCACAAACAAAGGAGAGAATGTGCCAAGATGAATCAGTTTACAGCTAAACCTTGCCTTGTTAACATCTCAGGAAATTGTGCTGTGAATATTTTTGTGATTTTGTGATTTTTTTTTTTTTTTTTTTTTGCTTTTGCTTTTGTTGCTGGCTGAAATGGATGATTAGCACAATTTTAAAACATGAGAAGGCCATCAAGAGTGCAAATGTTGCTAAAGGTGTGAAAGAAACAGTGATCACAGGCAATTGAAGAGGGAGAAAAACTGTTGCTGATTTGGATGAAGGAAAAGCAGTGAGCAGGTGACAGCATCTCAGAAGCAGTGACATGTGGGGGGAAAAGATGATGCATACTGACCTCTAGAAAGGCCCCCCTGGAATGGGTACTGAAAGTGACTCTCTTAAGGCTAGGAGGGGGTGGTTCTATAAATTTGAAGTAATAAGTGTTTGTTTACAGATTAAACAGTACATTATATGTATAGTGTATATAAGAAAGGTTAAAACAAGGAATCATTTGGGGGTCTGGAGTGAATTAATTCAGTTTACATTATTTCTAATGGGGAAAAAATTATTCCATTTTCCAACAAATCTCTTCTCAAACAGCCTTCAGAAATGAATTAATTTTGAGAATTGGGGTTCCACTGTTTAATATTAAGAGATGAAGTGGGGTTCATCCTTCCCATGTTTTCACAGACCACCTGAAAGCTTTAAATTTTGAGTATTCCTTTCCAGCAGCTCTTGGAAAGAGATGGCAGAAGCCACAGGACCAGGTTGGCCACTGCTGAGCCTGGCAGGTGATGTCAGCAGGCTTGGCAGACATGGCGGTAGTGAATGACAGCAGCAGAAGTGCCCAGCCATCGTGCTGACATACTGCCAACATTGCGGGACACAGTGGCTGTGGCACTGGTGCCCAGGAGAGGCGGAGATGCCTGGTGGGCAGACATTTCCCAGCATAGGTCACAAAAGCAATGTCTGGCAGGTGCCATATGGCACCTGACTGGGCTGGTCTGAGAGCACATGCAAGGGACTCCTTGGTGAGGATTTTGCACATCCTGGAGGATGGCCTGGCCAGTTGTAGATGAGGGCCAATGGAATGGGCTACTGTCACCCTAGAACGGTTACACCCTCAGCTTGGAGAGACAGTCTAGACTTAAAAGGCTTGCCATTAGAAAGGAGAGAATAAACAGTGTTTGAAGCCCATAGCCACAATCATTTTCTAAAAAGCAGAACACAAGGGATGACATTGCTTTTGAGAAGCATTTACACTTCTGAGAATTAATGATACGTGAATTGTACTTGGTCATCCAAGTCTGTGGGAAAAGGGAAAGGGAGGCAGTCGAAGAATAGATATAGAGATCACCACACATTAAAGGCCAGGTTGTGATAAAAAGTCATAAATGTGAGCTTATATAATAACTAGAAGCCCCTTGCACGAAGTTTCGTGCAATAGACTTTCCTTCACCTGGCTGCCTGCACCAGTTTTCTGCCGGCACCGGGGACCCAGGCCTTGGCTGTGGCCACTGCCCTCTACCTTCTTTCATTATATTAATAATGTGCAGTTTAAATCTCTGTAGAACTTAATATTTTTTAAAAGTATCAAATGTATAGCATTTACTACTTTACTTGATGCTTACAAGGGAGGCAAGGAAAGGCAAATATACCTCTTTAATCAATATAGGTACTGAGGTTGAGAAAGATTAAGCCACTTTCCCAAAATTATGCAGTTTGGAGTTATTGTGCAAAGGTCTTGAAATCTAGACCCCTTATTCTAAATCCCACACTGACTCTGTGAGGCATGAAAAAACATCTCAAGGACAGAGAAGTTTCAAGGAACAATGTACTAAGCGGGGGCTCAGGTGAAGCAAGGCTCTGTGTCCTGAGTCGACCACTTCATTTAACACACATTGACTGAGTACTCACAATGCAAGAGATAGGTGATAGTTGTCAGATATCAAAATGAAAGGAGATACAATTTCTGCCCTCATTAAACTTACAACCTAGAGCAGCAAGATGGACATACCTGCCTTAAATAATGTAAGAGAATGTTGTTGATTTTGCAATGCATGAGCAAGGGTTATCAGAACCTACACAGGTGAAGGATTCCATTTGGGGGAATTGGAGTGGCTATTTGAAAGAAGGTGTCTTGGAGCTAGGTTGCCTCCCATTGCTTAAGATTTGATGGGTGGGGAAAAATCAGAATGTTTTCATTATAGTTTTCCATTTGGAAAATGTAGACAGCAGTGTTAAGACATGTGAACAAGCTAATGGAACATGATTATTCAGAGTTGGCTCCTAATTAAGTTATCGAGCCAATTTGATAATTGAATGAAGAAAACTTTATTAATGAGAACTGAGATATAACCATTGTTATGCTGTATTCCACAAGAATCTATATATATTAAACCCTAATATGCAAATAGATCGAACGGCTGAACAACCAAACAACCAGTCTTTATGACGTGCACTGACCACTAAGGGGCACAGGCGGAACATGGTGGGTGTCAGAGCAGGTGAGAGGGGCACCAGACCAAGGCGGGGCACTGGTTGCTGTCATTGGGGCAAGCCTCTGGTGGTTACTGAAAATTCTTTGCTCCCGTGTGCCTTGGTCCCACCCAGCACTCACACCTGCTGCTGGCACCAGCCCCACTCACACCCACTGCCGGCACCTGGCGCCAGCCCCAATCACTCTGTGCTGTCAGTGGATGAAGGCAGTGGCTGCTGGCCCCAATCACTCCTCAGGGCTTCTCCACCTCCCCCTGCTCCTGAGGGGCGATTGGGGCAGCAGCTGCCACTTGCACCCACTGACAGCACCAGCCCTGCTTGCACCTGCTCCTGGCGCCGGACTGAATCGCTCTGTACTCTCAGCTGGTGTGAACTGGGCCAGTGCCATCAGCGCGTGGGAGCAACGACAAGCAGGAGTGGGGTTGCCAGCAGACAGGGGACCAGGGGCCATGGTGGGAGGGGCTGGGCAGGGACGTGGAGGATGGGTGGAGACCTGCCCCTGTGCCCACTGCAGCCTCACGGCCCACAGGTCCTTTAAAGATGCACGAATTCATGCACTGGGCCCCTAGTATTCTAATAATAACCTTATGTCAACATACCAACTCAAACAACATGCTTAGTATGCTAAAAAATAAATTACAGGGATGTAAAAATAAAATTAAAAAGGACAAAAGATATACAAGGCATGGCTTAAAAGTTACATACTAGTATAATAAGTATTATATAAAAAATTATAAAATTATTATTAAAAAGTATGAGAAATAAAAAAGTACTTGCTAATTAAATAGAATAAAACATTCACAAAAGAAAAAATTAATAACAATGATAAATGTATGTATAGAAATAGCATTGGAAAGCTGAACATTTAAATGACATTTTTTTTATTTTGAAGAGGAAGAAAACATAAAATGATTAAAATATAGAAAGCAAAACTTAAGTTTATCAAGGTATTTATTAGTTTTAAGAATCAGCGAACAGCAAAGCTAGCATTTTGATACACGTCATTTCTGAGCAAGGATCTCTACCCTGAAGAAAGCCCCTCTGAGTGGGACTTCCTGGGATTAATTAACACAAAACAAAACTTTCTTTTAAAAATAGAGGAGTGTATTTTGACCTAGTGGTTAATTCCTTAATTATATGTGAGAAACAGAAAGACCAGTTCACAGAAGATCCTTCACTGATCTTATTATATCTTTAGCATTAAATATGTATTTGTTTTGCTTCTTTTTTAACCACTGTTTGTTTGTTTTTTAACTCTGTCATCATATAGACGGGTTCAATGAAATGTGACTGGTTAATGCTTTCTTTCTGATAATCTGTTCTTATATTTGTTTTTAAATAAAATCTGAATATCCAATTATACTTTTTTTGCATTTTAATTTCTTTATTGATTAAGGTATTACATATTTGTCCTCATCCCCCCATTACCTTCCTAATTATACTTTTAATTATGTTGCTAATTAATCATTATTTGTTTAATTATTTCTTAATTTATTTCTTTCAAAAAAGTGAAATCCCTCCTTGATTCTGTCCTTTGTCACACCCATTCTACCTCAGGTCCAGAGATAACATTTGCAGTAATTTTCTCCCACTAACAGACAAAACATTCCTCCAAAAAATGTTACTTCCATTCCAACACAGAACTCAGAACCCCATTCTCAATGTTACTGTTTTGACATTACCCAGATTCAGGAATTCTTTCATTATAAGAACAATCTTGAATAAGGCCATTGGATCAATAGATATATGATTTTAAGAGACTGAAATAGAGAACTGTAAGCTACATAAGCTAAAAGGAATGCCTCTTCCATTGTTTAAAAAGATACATTATACTTCTAGTTTATTTTAACATTTCCTTCCCACTAGCTTTTATTTTTTTTCACTGAATTCACTGTTGTTAATTTAATGCCTATTTCAATTCTTAGCCTCCACATCTCTATATTCAATCCCTTGACATCCTAGACTCTCTCTCTGTCTCTCTCTCTCTCTGTCTCTCTCTCTCTCTCACACACACACACACACACACACACACACATACACACACACACACACAGAGGAATTATCTCGTGTTCATTTTCTGCTCAATTCTGGCAATCACTCTCCAACTTTTAGAACATAGCTCCTGATGATTTTGTAACTATACTATTCTAGTTACTGTACTTTTTACTGCTATTTACTTAAATCAAAAGCCATAGCCTCACTTTATGGCACAGTAAATTAGTAAGTACAACAACCAGGCAAGGGAATATATGCTTCTTAATGTAGTTAGCATTAATCTTGATTTGCATGTTCAAATTTCATAGGATTATTATCATGGTTAAAGAAAATTATGCCTATACAGTACTTATCAGAATAAGCTCTTAATTATGACTTTAACAGCTGCTACTATTGTCGGTGGAAGTGAGCTCTTCTATGGTGTTGTGAGAAAGGAGTTTCATAGGGCACATGCATGGAGAGGTTGAAATGTAGTTATAATATTTTATTGGGGAGGATGGAAATAATACACCCTCAGGGATGTAGAGGGTGGGCAGCTCTAATGGTAACTGCCCTGATAATCCTCCATATATTTTCCTGGTAAGGAGCAAACTGTCATTCAAAGGACCCAACCCACAACCGGATTCTTCCAGGGCATGAGGTAGGCCCTCCCCCTAACCAATCCCTTTCCTGGACCTACTGGGGTTCCCCTATCCAATCTGATTCTTTTCCCAGGCTAGATTCCACTTCTTCATGTCACCGTTTTGGCTTCTACTGCTCTTGCCTCCAGGTAGAAGCATCACCCCCTGCAGCTCCATCCTGACTTCTACTGGGCATGCGCTGGGCAGAGGCATTTCTCCACCTCCTACCCTTTCATCTGATTCCCACAGGGAGTAACTCCCTCCCAGGAGATTTTCCTGCCTACTTCTGGGATTAAGTCTCCTGGAGTATGTGAATGCTATAGCTTCCTAGTAAATCAAGCTTAATGGAATGCTGTAACTTCCTGACAAAGCAGGCCCACTATCTGCTTCAGCTTCCCGGTTTATTAGGCTTAATATTTGATTCCATTAGCTCCCTTCTTCATGAAACTAGCTAACTATCTATTATACCTAACATCATGTACTATGCTACTAAGAGAATCCATCATTGAAAACCAAATTATAAAGCACTCAAAAGATTGGTAGGGGCCTAAAAATTCTGACAAATTCTACCGTTTTCTCTTATTAGTTTTTGAACTTATTAAAAATAAACACAGGAGTTTTGAAACAAAAATATAAGCTTAATTATTCATATGTCAGGCCCAGAAAACAAATCTTGGACTTGTTGCATCAATTTCTTTTCTACTTACTTTTGTTCCCTTCATTGTCTTGTGCCTTAATCTCTGGCCACCCATTGGGCGATGACTAGCTTACTTTTCAGAGGCTGAGCTGACCTGACTTATTTCCTAATGTCACAGAAGCAGCAGGAGCAGAGAAAGAATCCATATGAACTGTGCCAAGCCATATGAAGGGAGGAAGGAGGGAGAAGAGTAGACACACTGCCTTTTCCTCATTCAGTAATGTTTGTTCCAATTTTTCCAATCATTTATCACTGATCACATTTTCTTCTAGAAAGAGAAATGAGTGTGGGTTGAAAAAAATCAAAAGCTCTCTTCCTCACAATTCTTAGAGGAATGAAGTTCCTATTATATGGGCAGAAGAAGAAAAATAGGGAAAAAATATGTCTTTCCTACAAAGTATTTAATTTGCAACAAAAATCCCTTTGATCACATATCTACCTATTCATTCTGAGCAGATTTTCCACAATAGTTTGAGGTCAGAAGTGTGCGGAAATCATTAGGCCAGCTTCTCACCTTGTCATTGCCATCCCCTCATTCACACAGGTAACATCAGTGTGACAAGTGGGCTCTGCCTCTGTTATGGGCTGATCTAATTGATGGGTGAGGATATAAGGAGGAACAGAGGTTTGTAGGGTAAAATGTATTATGGAAACTTTCTCTAGACACTAAAGCATGTATAATGCATGTGGTAGAAAATTATTACAAGAAAATCCCAATGTGCACATAACTTACACTTTTCCTCTGCAAGTAACCAAGTATTTATGTGACTTTTCTGATCAACTAGCTCCAAATAAATAACAAATAGAAATTGTGCCTATAATATCCTACTTATGCTAGCATATTCTGGTTTTGCTGCTATGATCTGGACAGTTGTCTTGTATGCATCATTTATTATATCCAAAGTAGAATTTGAAAAACCTATATTTATACCAATAAGATTCTTTTTATGTAAAACATATTTGGAAAAATGGTATCCAAGTAGAATTTGTCTCATACCTTATACTTTCTCCAAATATCTATATTAGGAAAAATAAAAATTCTAAGTGGAGTAGTAGTAGACAATTATCAGTTTTGGCTTCCACAGATCTGTTACACACTTTTGGAAACTCTACCCTAATTCCCCACCACCCATTCTGAATTTCAGTCCCTGCAATTCATTTAGTCCCCTCCACCCATGTCTTGAGGCAGTCTATGCTGGATCACATCCTCCTGGCCAAGTTCATTAGTTCATGGTAACTCACATCCCTGAATCTATTGCCGTCATCTTGCCACCAGAAAGAACCTGAGAAAAGAGAGTTTGAAGAAAGAGGAGTCAAGATAGAGTAGTTGCGTTGTAGATAAGAAGAAAATCAAGAAACGAATCCAATGAGTGCATATTTCTCATCTAATAGCTAAGGTCTTAGGGCTTTCCACATGCTTTCCCCTCTATCTGGAATGTTCTTTTCCATAAAATCATATTATACACTCCTTACTCCCTTCAGGAGCTTCTACAAATGTAATCTCATGAGAGCTATTGTGAAAGCAGACTGAGCCACCCCCACCCCACCTGCATTCTGATGCATATGCTTGCTAGCCCCAACATCTATTTCTGCTTCTGTCCTAGCTAGTCTTGCAGAACCTGTTTATCTGCAGGGGCCATAAAAAAGCCCCCACAGAAGATTAACTGCTGGCGCCAGCTAGCCTGGGCAGTTGGTCAGTTGGTCGTAACCTCCCTTCCCTCTTACCACCATCAGAGGGGCTGCAAAGCCCACAAAAAGTCTGGGAGCCTGGTCCATATCTGGGAGACAAAGAAACCAAGGGGATGAATGGGAGAGACCCTCCGCATTTGGTGCTCAGGCTTTGGAAACTGACTCCCCTGAGTCACTGCACTAGTGCATCTGCATTAAAGGGTTTTTCCTGAATCTTCTGAGTACCCGCTGTGTGTTTTCCGGTCACCTGGTAAATTCTGCAACACTCTCTTCTTTGGCTACTTTACCCTGTTTTCTTCTTCAAAAGCTTTGTAAAGAACTGATTTGTGGCACAGTTATTTGTTTCATGTTTATTTTCCTGATCTATGGAGGAGACTGCTTGTTTTGTCCAACACCAAGTACAGATCCTGAAATATAGCAGACGTTTTAAAAATACCAATAGCATGAATAAAAAGACAGTCAGTACTTCATTTGAGAAAGGTACAAACAGGCAGACTTTTTCATTAATTAAAAGAATTACCACACCCAAAATGTGCAAAAATACAGTATAAATTTGAGCATCTCTCTCAACTAGGTTCACAAACTGGTGACATCTTGCCATACTTGTTTACCCCCCACCACTCTACATAATCTGTTTTCCTTTTGCCAAACCATCCAAGAGGACACATTTTCTTCCCCGAATACTTAAGACACTCACACAATTAGCTAATGCATATTTTCATAGTATACAAAAAGCTTCAGTAACAATAATATTGTTACAAACTAGCAGGATCACATTAAGAATTGTCAAATGATAAAACAAGACAGAAAATTACAGTTAGATATTTTTCTTGCTATCTATATGGATTTTATGAATGAATAATAACCGAGAGTAAATCTGAATGAATATTAGGCTCTATACTTATTAGATAATTAAGTTGGATAGTGAAATGATTTTCCATAGTGGGCAATATTGCTAGGGTTTTAATGTTCATCTTCATTCATTTTAGTGTGCACATGCATACCAGGAACAAGGTTTAATGGGTCAGATACAGATTTCTTATTGTCTTAAGTGTGTCAGCTCTGTTGCCCTAGACCAGTGATGGGCAACCTTTGAGCTTGGTGTGTCAAACTTCGCCAAAAAACTGAGCATAACTCGGGTAGTGTGTCACTTTGAGGAAAAAACTAACTCCAAGACTCTAGTCGCAAATGTTTCATCCTCGGCATGCGGCCATGTGTCATCAGAAATGGCTATGCATGTCAGTGCTGACACGCGTGCCATAGGTTCGCCATCACTGCCCTAGACCTTACCCCTCCAGTGATGTGATGAGAACCAGGTCGAGAATCTTATGCAAGTTCCTATGTAATGGAAACCACATTTGGCTGCCTGCCACAATAAAAGCCAAACTCCTGAGATAGCTGCTGGTAAGAAGAAAAGAGTTTTATTCAAGTGGTAGCCACCTGAGAAGATGGGGGATTCTTGTCCCAAGGTCCATATAAATATCTTATTGCAGGCAAGAGTTTTAATCAGTAGGGAAGGGGAAAGCAGAACAAAGGAATTAGGGGGAGGGAGCTTTGAATGTGCAGGATGGATCCCGTAGGCTGTGTAGAATATCTTCCCACAGGCCTTGATATGGATGTTTCTTGAGTTGGTCATCTGGGTTTCTTTGACATGCTGTTGACTGAGTGAATCGTTGTTAACTGAGTGGTCAGCGTCAGCCAGGCTTTGAGGCCAGGCTACTTCCTAGACTCACAAAGGGAACTGAAACTTCTGAATTGTAAAGTATACTGAAAATCCTTTAACCTGCAAGCTCTACTTTGAGAGAAAAAACAGGTTAGGGTAATATACTGGGTTTAACATTTACTCAGATTAACATAGGTAGCTTTATATAAATTCTTATATAAGCTTACTAGTGTCCCAGTGTACGGATTCATGCATATTGAAAGGAAATCAATTAGAAGAAATATTTTAATATCATTATTCACGTCTTGCTAATGAAAAGAAAATAGGAGTCTACCAAGTCTCCTATCTACCTAATACAGTACTTCTGTGAGGATCTAATGAGATGAGGCACAGGAAAACACTTCACAAACATTTGGTTAAAGTGTAAAATGTTTGCACCTGGCTATAAAGCAAGTCAGGTTCCTGAGCTGAAGAAACTCCAAGGAGGCTAGTCGCTAGGGAGAGGGCATTGCTATGTGATGTCATTACCTGGCGCCCACAGCCACTGTTTCTGGGCTGGGCTGTGCTGTGGGCCACATTTTGCGCCATGGAGTCTTGGAAGCATTGACTGCGATTTGGTGGGGTGTTGCTCCGGGGTGGCGGCGGGTTCTATGTCCCACTTGGGGGAAGCCGAGTGTTGCTTTGTGTGCGCCAGGTCCGCTGTGCCGTTTATTTTTAAATGGACAGTGCATGTCATGGCAGCTCCTGCATTGAGCTCTGCCCCCTGGTGGTCAGTGGGTGTCATAGCTACTGGTCAGACAGATGGACACGTAGTCTTTTATATATATAGATGTTGTCAGTACATTCTTATTTTAGTTCTATTCTATGGCTAATCAGACTAATATAAGTAGTATAGCACATTCATTCCCATTACAGCTAGACACCCATAGGTGAATCAGTAGTATAAATTATCTGCTTATGCTCATGAAGGGGAAGAGGCTTTTCCTTACTCCAAGTCCTTCAGTGTATAAATAAAATATATTAGTAGTTTCCAGATAGCCTTCAGTGTCTCCAGCTTTTATGACCTAGAGATGGCTCCAAATTCTAGGCTACATCCTCTTGATATGTAAATACCTAGAAAGACAACCAGACTCACTGGCAACTTTACTGCGATATTGTGATTTAAAATAAGAAATAGATATGTAGTCTTCCTTCCCTTTTCTGGCACAAAGCTTCTGAAATTTCCTAAGTGTTGAGAGCCATAAAGGTGTATTTTGTCGTGTTAATAAGCACTTAGGTAACCTCAGGATAGGGGAGCCAACCATGTGATTAGAGGGTTGAAACTTTTAGTCCCCACCCCTTCACCTTTTGCAAGGGGAGAGGACTGGAGGTAGACTCCATTGCCTATGGCCAATGACTTAATCAACCTTGTCTATATAATGAAGCCCAAAAGGACTGGGTTGGAGAGCTTTCAGCTTGGGGAACCAGAATGTTTCCACGTTCCCCCACGCCAGGACTCACACTCCAGCAGGACAGAAGTACTTTTGTTTGGGACCTCACCCTATTATTTATCTGTTTACCTGGCAATCGATAACTATTTTTTAATATCCTCTGTAACAAATGGGTAGTTTAGTGAGTAAACTGGCTTTTTGAGTGGGTTGTGGGAACCTCTGACTTTTAGCCATTTCATCAGAAGCACCGTTTACAGCTTGAACTTGTGATTGGCATCTAAGTAGAGGACAGCCTGTGGGACTGAACCTTTAACCTGTGGACAACCTTCCATGGTGGAGCTGGGTCCGATTTAGCATTAGGCTAGTTGCATTCCATTAGTCCATTGTATGTGGGGTCCACATGGCTGTGGGCCATGTTGTCAATTTCAGCGGAACCAAGAGAGTGTACCCCCTGCAACAAGAGTCCCAAGAGTCTCATTGATGAGGAAAATAAGACATTTTTGGGGAGCGGGGGCTAGCAGCCTGACTCTGTACCTAGTTAATCACTATCCCTAATGCACATTCCTGTTAGCCTATAATCAAGTCACTGCCCCTTCCTTAATGATCTGGCCTTGCATAACCTGTTTACCTAAATACTCACATTTTACAGAGGCCATAAACCATGAACCATACACAACCTCCGGAGGGGGTTATCAGCGCTGGCGCCAAGCCAGGCTTTTGGATGTGGTCTCACAGCCCCGATCCCAACACACAGGGCTTTTTGCAAAGCCTGTGAAAAGTCCAGAAGTCTGATCCATATTTGAGGGACAAAGAAACCAGAGTATAAAGAGAAAGCTTCCTCCATATTGGCTTGCTCAGGATTTGGAAACAGGCTCCCCTGAGTCACAGTACTAGTACATCTGGAAATAAATGTTTTTTTCCTGTATCTCCAAGTACTCCTGTGTGTATTTTCTGGTCGCCTGGTAAATTCTGTAACACCATGTCAACTAAGAGAGGGAACACCTTTGCTTAGGAGCTGATGCATCTCAAATCTTCCCATGCTTGCAGTGGCCATGCCCATTCTGGCCAAGGACCTGTTCCCAGGTGTGACTGACCGATAAGCACCTTCCCTATTTCACCCAGCCTTTACTGGCCATGCATTTATTACCCCCCGTCAAATCCCTGGGGAGTGGCAAGGCTGCAGGAATGGCATGCGTATAAAATGTCGTCTTCCCTTTGCTCTTTCCAGTTATTTAACAACTGGGTTCAATACAATGATATCATCATGAGGCCAGGCTTACCATGAACACTGAAAAATCCAGAGCTGTTTCATTTCCCTAGACATGTTTAAATAATGGATTTTTTTGTTTAAAGAAATAAATACTTATAAATATGATTATTTATCTATAACTTTGTAATCAGTATATTTATAGCAGCTTATTAATGAATGACTTTACATACATAAAATAGATTCATAAGAATTAAGTTTTAAGCCTGTTCAAAGACAATGCTGGATTACTACCTCTACAAATAAACCCTATAAAAATCCTAAGGGATAACAGAACTCTATAATTTTAGTAGGTTTACTGAGTACAGGCAATTATTAAAGAGTAATTGTTGGCATCATAAAAACAGTCGACTTTTAGTTCTAAACCCACCATTAATAATCAGTCTAACGTGTGTTGCTGGGCTGGGACTCTGCAAGTAACGGTCCTTCTTTGCTGACTAGTTTCCTATTAGGCTCCCCCAGGAGAGGGCACTAGAGGGAGAAGGCAAGGCTAGCGGGGAAGGAATGGGCTGTGCCTGTTTGCTTACTGTGAGCATCACCTCAGCAGAGGCCCTTTTCCCTGGCGGCAGAGTAGTAGGTGGTTCCAATTTCCTGTATTTTTTCAGACTCCCCCCAAAAGCCTCATCACATCTCTTCAGATATAAAAATACTATCCGGACAGCATCCATCCTTACAGGACTGAGACCCACGTTCCGAACTTCTGAGGCAGGCTCTTTCCTCAGGGGACTGGGCCAGCTCAGTCTAAGGGTTGGTAGATTTTTCTTGCTGCTTCCTGTTATCTCTTTTGCCTCGTCAAGTATTCAATATATGTTTAAACAACATTCTATATTAAATTACTGCTTTAAAACAACTGTATGGTTTCTCTTTTCTTACTTGACAATGACTAGTTGAGAGTTAAAAATCTGAGGGCCTCATACAAGGAAATAATGTGTATTTCAAAGTCAGTAAGATGAAAGTTCAAAACCTCCAATCAAGGCACATTTAAACGTAATCAGTATTTTGTTTATTAGCTCTGAGCCTCAAAATATATGGAGTTCAGTTTCAAATAAGTCAGCATCTGATGGTGATGTAGATAATATGGCTAAAATAATTTGGACCTCCTCATTTTTTATGTGAAATATTTGAATAAGAAGAGTTATTAATTTTGAGCTCCAAAATTCCATTATACTTGTTACAAATTTTTTAAGAATATGTTAAAATATAAAAAGTCACATGTGGAAAAATCTAATCAAATGAGATTTAATCTCAGAGGCAGCAGCATCAAATCTAGTATGTAAACACACAATCACACACACACACACACACACACACACAGACTCAGACTACAAGATTAAACAGCACCCAGGAGTTATTAGATTTGGAATCATCAGAATATTTTTTACTCATTATAAGGCAAATTAAACTACGCTGTTTTCTCTTTACAAATAGAATTTCAAGTGCGAAAAGGAAGGAAACCATAGATATTTAACACATATCTAGAGCAACTATAATAAAATCTTTATTTTTGAAATTCTCACTTATTATAAAAGACTTTTTCACATATTTGCTTGAAAATGTATTGAAACTAAGATAAAAGAAGTTTTTCCCCAGCCTTATTTCATCTGTTTGTGAGTGTTATATTTTTATATAGTACGATGTGTCAGTTTGGTGAATTTTCTTGCTGATTTATTACATACACTGAATGCCGATTTAGATCAATTTGATATACAACCTGTCTTTTATAAGAGATAATATTGCCAGAGAAATCAGTGAGCCAGATTGTCCTGACATGTGTGGGGCTCAGGTTCAAGGGCTACTGCTGAAATAGCTTTTCAGAAGCCCCCAGGGGAGAATGAGACATGGTAAATGAGTTTACTCGTGTGGACTTACGTTCCTCGGGCTGTAAAGTCCCAAGCCCCTTAACCCAGTCCTGAAAGAGGGGCAGCTGTGCGTTCAGCAAAGCCAAAAGCAAGGCCAGCATCCAGAGCTTCCATTCTATTTTGCAGATGGGTCCAGTTCAGAGCATCAGGTTAATGCAAGTCTATTAACCCATTGTGTAGAGCCCACCTGGCTGTGAGCCACATGGGCAAATGCAGGAGAGCGGGCCCCAGCACCAGGACTCCCAGGAGGGTAGGCAAGCAGGAGAGGTAAGAGCCAAGAGAGTAAAATCAAGAGCGCGTGCTCCTTTGTCTGGGAGTTTAAATATGCAGGTTTCGCACCCTGGCGTTGGACGTGCCCATTCTGGCCACTGACTCGCTCCCAGGTGTGATTGACAGACAGATAAGTACCTTCCCACATCACTCAGACCTTACTGGGCAGGCATCCAAACTGCCTTTGTCCAGTCCCTTCCCGCATCAACCAGCGGGGAACAGACTTGAAGAGTGCTCAACTAGCAAAGCTGTATAAATGGCACGCCTATACTCTCTTGTCTTCCCTTTGCTCCTTTCCTGTTAAATAATAACCAGATTATTGCAATGTATCAATAACAGCAGGTAAAATGAAACATAAAATCTGCCAAAACCACCTTCAACAATAAGTTATATACAAAAACATGCACTGAATTTTGACAGCAGTTTTTTTTTTCTCTTTCCACAATGTTCCTATTTTATGAGTGTGTCCAGACTAACAGACTGATAATTTTTAAATAATCAGCTACTTATGGCTTTCATTTTGGTACTTACTCAACAGTCCCTCAATCAGCTTTCTATAAAAATCTAAGAATCTAGATCTCATTCAAGTCCCTTCTAACATAAAAGGAGATTCTTTGTTCTTCTTAGAGATTCTGGCCTTCACCTTTCTATCATTGAATAGTCTAGTTTTTCTTTAAAGAAAAGTCAGCACAGCCCGGCTAGTGTTGCTCAGTGGTTGAGCATTGACCCATGAACCAGGAGGTCATGGTTCGATTCCCAGTCAGGGCACATTACTGGGTTGTGGGCTCATCCCCAGGAGGGGGCATGCAGGAGGCAGCCGATCTATTATTCTCTCTCATCATTGATATTTCTATCTCCCCCTCCCTCTCCCTTCCTGTCTCTGAAATCAATAAAAATATATTTTTAAAAAACAAAATATTAAAAAAAATAGTCAGTACATGTCCTTGTTTCTTTTCCTTTCTAATAACTTTTCATTGAAAATTAGACATGTCAATAATATAATGCGGTTACTTTGTCAATCAGACTTTCTAGTTCCCAGGTTTTGGTGTTGTTACTCCTTGTTCTTGTGATTAAGGCTGCTGTTTGCTTGTTTAGTGACTTGTCTGAACTAATTCTGTTAAGTCTGTATCCTTGGGAATGGGTAACCAATACAACCCCTGCTTGGTTGCTTAGTGGTCAGCTAAGGACTAGATAGAGATTTCATTAACTGCCTTGTACCTACTGGTTCCTGCTAAGGTCTCTGTGAGTACCTCGGGGGCACCTTTAATGCTCTGTCAGGCAGGTCATCCTCTGCTCCGCCTTCATTTCATTTCTGCAAATGAAGAGTCCATTCATGCTCTCCAGAATCTTTCCCAGTATTTGCTTCTAATTCCACCTCTTCTCATTTTACCTGAAGAAAAGTATTCACACCATTGAGATGACTTTTTTGTTGTGGTTTGTTTTGTTTTGTTTTGTTTTGTTTTTTTAAAATATATTTTATTGTTTTTTTTTTACAGAGAGGAAGGGAGAGGGATAGAGAGTTAGTAACATTGATGAAAGAGAAACATCAATCAGCTACTGGGATGTGCCCGCAACCAAGGTACATGCCCTTGACTGGAATCAGAACTGGGACCCTTCAGTCCACAGGCTGATGCTCTATTCACTGAGCAAAGATGACTTGTTTTAACAGAACTCATTATTACTATGAATAAACATGGAAACAAGAGAGTAACTTTCTAGGTAAAAAACAGATGTGTGTGTATTTTAGAAATGTTTTTCTTGATCCTGTTATAGAATTGGGTAGATGGCATTATTGACCTTTTCTATTTGTAAGAGAACTCTGGGAACTCGATGATCACTTATTGACTGATGACTTGAAAGTTCTGACTCTATCTCAGCAGCCGAAGATTATGTACATCATCTTTATTCATAGAACTACAGAGTGACTTTTCCTTTGTGCTATTTACAAATCAATTCTGAAGACAAACACATTAGGACGCACACATATATTTGGCCATAATTTCTTAGATTTATATGTATGCATCAATTGTCACATATGCATGTTATGTTTGTGTACATTTAATGTGAAATGTACATAGTATATTTTGTATAGGTTAAGATAGAGGGAAAAGGAATGTTATGATTTGTCCTTGATGTCATATTTGAATCTGACTTTAAAAAACAATTTTGCCCATCTAGTTCTTATCAGTACTGTGGACCCGAGGGAGTATTTACATGAAGTACAAATTATACATCCATTTTGCAAGTATTTCCTTTATTAGGAAGTATTTAGGGTACATTGCCTACAGATAACTTGTATATTGCAATATGAATTTTATTAATAGAAAAACCAATACCAATACAACATCATTGACAATGAGCCAATATAAATATTGTTACTGCAGAGATAAATTTAAATCTTTACCACACTTACAAAACCTTTGTTAGACTCTTTGCAATATTTGTCCACTGTCGTGTCTGCATACCCAGATTCACCATTATGTGTATATGAATTTTCATGTGTGTATCTGAAAATTTATTTCAAATCAATTTTTCAGAAAAACAAAAATATTGTTCCTAAGTTAAGAGATGTTTCTCTGCATTTTGACTCAGACTTTACTTCTTTCTAAAGGACAAACAACAGTTACCAAAAAATAAAAATTGGTTTTGAAATTCAGGCTTACAAGTCCTTCTCCCTCTCTCCTCCCTCGCCCCTTAGATTTTCTGGGAAGAAATAGGTTTCTTGGGTTTTTTTTTTTTTGCTATTATTTTAGAAAGCTCAATCTATATTCCATTTCTTCAATATTTTAGAAAATTTTTGCTGGAAAATGTGAAAAATTTTAGGCATTTTCCCCTTCTCTATGGTCTCACTTTTATACCTTCTAGCTATGTGACTTTAGCCAAATTATTTACTCATCATAAGCCTTTGTTTTTCTTCTGTAAATGAAAAATATGATGGCAATACAAAACTCAAAGTATTTCTGGGAAAATTTTAAGTCTTATTTTATTTGAGTTTAGCACCTAATAAGAATGTAATAAATATCAGCTCTCATCAGTATTATCATCACCAAAGCACTTCATTCATTGATATGTTTTCTGCCATCATTAGATGCCAATATGTATTTCCCCCAGCTTTATTGAGGTATGATTTAAAAAATTATATATTTAGTTTGTACAATGTGATTCTTTAAAAACTATTGAATTTATGTAAACTAAAACAAAATCAGTTTGCATTGTACAGTGTGATTTTTTAAGATGTACAATGTAACTTACTATACATGTACTTTGGGAGGTGATTACCACATCAAGTTAATTAACACATAAATTCACATAGTAATATTTTTATATGTGTGGCCAGAATACCTAAAATCTATTGTCAACAAATTTGAAGTATACAATATAGTGTCATTAACTATAATCACTACACTATGCATTAAAGCCCTAGAATTTGTTTATCTTATAATGGGAAGTTTATATTCATTGACCAGTATCACTCCACCACCCAAGTCTGGTCATTATAAGTTTTTACTGAAAGAGAAGGGTGTCTTTAGATTTCCTTTGCTGTACTATAAATAGTGATGTTTTTAAGTCACAAACTTTTTAAACCTTATTTTTTAAAGATTTTAATCTATAAATATTATCTACTTTTAAACTTATCTATTTATGATTAAATGAACATTTTACTTGTTCTTTAAATAAAGTTGGATTTTAAAAAGTCCATTGATTTTATAGAGAGAAGATGGGAGGGGGGAGAGAGAGAGAGAGAGAGAGAGAGAGAGAGAGAGAGAGAGAGAGACTGATTTGTTGTTCCACTTACTTATGCATTCATTTATTGATTCTTCTTATATGTGCCCTGACCAGGGTCAAACCCACAACCTTGGAGAACTGGGATAGCGCTCTAACCAACTGAGCTTCCCAGCTAGGGCTATATTTTAAATTTTTGAATAAAAATTAATAATACATAATCCCTAATTTCAAGGAGTTCACAATTTAGTGAAGGAAAAATACATGTATCAAATGGACACCAATAAAAAGCATACTGCAGCAAAAGAGTGCATCATATGAGTAGGAGAAATGAAAAGAGGTTAATTCAGATTGGAAAATTTGAAAAAGACTTCATAAAATATTTGTAAGAGTTGAAATCAAAGTAATACATAATTACTTAAATTTGTTTGGTCACTGTCTTACTAAACTTTAGCATCTATCAACGTATTTAAATCTATTATTTGATTCAGACATTGCTAAAATAAAAATTTATTTATAATTTATTAACGAGGACTCAGCAAAATACAGCCAAGGGTAGAATCCAGCCACCCCATTTATTTGTCATTGATGGCTATTTTGCAATAGTGACATATTTGAATAGTGTAACTGCAACCTTATGGCCAGGAAATTTGAAAATACTTATTCTCTGGTCCTTTACAGTGAACATTTGCTGATTCCTGCTCTATTTATATTAATACTAGAGGCTCAGTGCATGAAAATTCATGCACTTGGGGGGGTCCCTCAGCCCGGCCTGTGCCCTCTCTCAGTCCAGGACCCCTCCGGGGAGGTCCACCTGCCAGCTTAGGCCCACTCCCCGGGGGGGGTAGGGCCTAAGCTGGCAATCAGACATCCCTCGGGGAGCCTGGGGGCTCTTGGGGGATGTCTGACTGACTGCTTAGGCCAGCTTCCCACAGGGAGCCAGCCTAAGCTGTAGTTGGACATCCTTAGTGCTGCGCAGGAGGCGGGAGAAGCTCCCGCCACCACTGCTGTGCTATAGCCATCAGCCCGGCGTGTGGCTGAGCAGAGCTCCCCCTGTGGGAGCGCACTGACCACCAGGAGCCAGCTTCTAGGTTGAGCGTCTGCCCACCTGGTGGTCAGTGCGCGTCATAGCTACTTGTCATTTCAGGTTGTTCTGCCATCAGGGTCAATTTGCATATTACCCTTTTATTTATAGGATTAGACATTTCTGGAATGTTAACCCAAAACTTCTAGTTGTCCTAACATCTCAATGCTTCTGGTTATCGCAGCCCCTGGCTACAAAATCAGTCTCATTCTGATCCTATTTCCCTGGAATATCTAATCAAGAAAGGCCAATTGTCTACCTTATACATTTTTGTAAAATGGTAGAATTGCTGCCCTTTTCTCTTTCAGACTTTATCTGGCTGAGCTAATTTACACACAAAGCTTAATTAGTTCCCTAACTGGCTCTCCTCTATGTTGTCCTAGCAACACTTGGAAAATGGCCACTTTTATTGCCTTTGAAATAGGCTTATGCAGAAAGGCATAAAACATTTTATATGGAAATATAGAGAATTCTTGAATAGAATAAAAGATCCCTGACTTCTGGGAGCTTACCATCGGAATATATTGAAGACTTTGAAAAGTAACTACTCTTTCCTATTAAACCACGGATTCTTCATCATAAAGAAATCCTTGCCTATGATTATAGAGTAAAGAGTAATTTTTGTACCCTCAAAGTCTTAACTCATAGAATAGTAAATAGGAGCTTCATTAAAAATTTGTCTTGTGCATCCTTTATAAAGTCAGAAGGTTAATTTATGAACATTTAGTAAAGGCTTACTGTTTATCCTGCATTCAGAACCTCAGTTCAGAGTGAGCAAGATATTGTCCCTAGCTCAACAATGTGGATATGTTTATACAGGACATGCATATTTTTCAAGGTAGTGTGACATAATGGGCTACCCTATGTGTATTTTGCATGATGGAATTCATTTAAAGAGGAAGATTGGAGCGGGTTCATTGAGAAAGTGACATTAAGCTGGACCTTAAAATGTGGGCAGGCCATTTGTGAAGTGAAAATGTCAAGAGTTTTCTAGACCCTGGAGTAAATAAGCCAAATATGCACACTAGAGATGAATGGCTTTGGTATTGTTAGCTTTTGAATATAATGTGGTTGCAAAATGTTGTCATTAATAATGCCCTAGTGAGTAACAAAACTATTTGATCAGTCTTGTATTCAAGCTTCAATATTACATTTAAATGCTAGCTATTCATTTGCAAAATAAAATTCTGATTTGAAGAACTCATTAAAATAAAAAATAAATTAATAGATAATTTTTTATCATGATTTTAGAGAAAAATTAACCTGCTTCTGCAACATTTCAAATAAACATTAACCCTAGCTGATTTGGCTCAGTGGCAGCGTGTTGGCCTGTGGACTGAAGGGTCTGCAGGTTCAATTCCAGTCAAGGGTATATATCCAGGTTGTGGACTCGATCCCAAGTGAGGGGCATGCAGGCAGCAATCGATCAATGGTTCTCTCTCATTATTGGTGTTTCTATCTCTCTCTCCCTCTGCCTTCCTCTCTGAAATCAATAAAAATATATTATATATATATATACTAGAGGCCCAGTGCATGATTGAATCATGCATGTGTAGGGTCCCCTACACGCTTTCGCTTTCGATCGCTGGGGGAGCTGGGTGCCTGT
The DNA here is from genome assembly GCF_027574615.1 of Eptesicus fuscus. Taxonomy (NCBI): domain Eukaryota; kingdom Metazoa; phylum Chordata; class Mammalia; order Chiroptera; family Vespertilionidae; genus Eptesicus; species Eptesicus fuscus. The sequence continues at coordinate 8,645,551 of NC_072487.1, read as the reverse complement.
CTGCTGGTGCACCAGGCCTTTCGGAAGCCTCTGGCACGCTGGAGGCTTCCGAAAGGCCTGGTGCCAGAGCGGACAGGCACCCAGCTCCCCCGCTTTTGATGGTCTGCTGTGGGACGTGAGCTCGCTGCCCCAGAGACCCCTTCTGTTCTGCAGCACAGCCATGGCGCAGACACTGAGCTCGCGCTGCCGCTGGCGACGTGAGCTCAGCGTCCCGCTGGCCCAATCGGCTACCCAGGCCACCCCGAGTCCCGCCCCCTGCGCCTCTCGCTGGCCCAATCGTGGGCATAGCGGAGTGATAGTAATTTATATATATATATATATATATATATATATATATTTATGTATATATATATTTATTTATGTATGTATATATGTATGTATGTATGTATATATGTATGTATATATATATATGTGTGTGTGTGTATACACACACACACACACATATATATATATATATACACACACACACATATATATATATACACACACACACACACACATACACACACACACACACACACACACACTAGAGGCCTTGTGCACTAAGTTCAGCATGGGGAGGGGAGTGTCCCTCAGCCCGGCCTGCACCCTCTCCAATCTGGGACCCCTTGGGGAATGTCCGACTACGGGATCGGATCTAAACTGGCAGTCGGAAATCCCTCTCACAATCTGGGACCGCAGGCTCCTAACCACTCACCTGCCTGCCTGCCTGACTGCCCCTAACCACCTCTGCCTGCCAGCTTGATCACCCCTAACTCGTCCACTGCTCTGGTGCCGGCCTGATCGCCACCTAAATGCTACCCTGCTCCTCTGCTGGCCTGATCGCCCCCAACTATCCTCCCCTGCCAGCCTGATCACCCCTAACTGCCCTCCCCTGCTGGCCTGAGCACCCCCAAATGTCCTCTCCTGCCAGCCTGATTGACCCCAACTGCCCTCCTGCATGCCAACCTGATCTCACCCCTAACTGCTTGCTCCCCTGCCAGCCTGATCACCCCTAACTGCCTCTGCCTAGGCCAACCATGGTTTTGTCCAAAAGGAAGTTGAATGTCTTGAAAATGTCTGATCACCCAGTCTAATTAACATATTACCCTTTTATTAGTATAGATATATAACATTAACAGACACAATTCATTTACTCATTTATCCTTTTAGACTCTTTCTTTCTTATTTTCTCAATAGTATTTTCTTGACAAAGTACAAATAGTAGTATTTGAGGATATATACCATGAGTGCCATGAACATGTTAATTTAAGTTTAAAACTAAAGAAGAGGCTAGTCTTATATTTTATTAAGCGATATTTTATTAACAAAGAGCTAATTTTTTTCTAGGAGGCATTGATCTCACATTGAATACATGTGTTGCACACCAATCACACATAGAAAGTGCCTCTCACTTAGGAGGCCAGCTGAACTGAAGGAGCCACAATACCATCTAGTGTTAGCTACGTATAGTCTCTAGCATAGTAAAGAATAGTAGGCTAAATTAACATGGAAACAAATAATGGAAAACTAGACCTATGCCGTCTTTCTCAAATAATCTAAGAAATAAATGTGTTCTGAGTGCTTTCTGATTCTCTCCTACCTTTTACTTATTTTTGAACCAAATGTGTCAAGAAAAAATTATCAGTCTCCTCAGTATGTAATAGTCTTCCATTTTGCTAAGACTGATCTCTCCCAGTAATAGCACATCAGATTATTAAGTAATATTTCTTAGCAGTGTGATCTGTTGAATGAAGATTATGCTCTCCCACAGTCATGCCACTCAGCAAAATCGTCTATGCTACAATTCAGCAATTATTCATCCCTGATTGTATTATCTATGCTAAAGTGATTATCATTGATTCTTGCCATTTATCCTTCATTGCAGTCTGAAAAATTGACATGTCCCCAAATTGGACTGAGCTCTTTTAAGAAGTTGTGTGTCTTGGGAAGTATTTAATCTAAAAGGAAATGAGGTCTCCTGCATGGAATTCATAAAAGGGAGTCATGTCCTTACACCTTCGGCTCCCTGAGTGCCAGAGCCTTGTCCTATTCACTTATTTCTCCTGAAAATTGCTGTAGTGATTGCTTTCATTGATCGGGCACACAATAAATATTTTGAACTGATTTATAGTAATACTGCTCCATCCACTTTGTAATGTATGCATTGTTTTCATAATCACATGTTGAGTTCTCTGGTTTCAGAAGGAGGCATGTACATCCTCAACTAGCAAGGTTTTGCCCACAAAGATCCTAAAAACAAAATGCTGATACCAGGTAACTGGCTTGAAATATCCTGATAAATTAAAATGATATTGATGAGATTTAATCTTCTGCTATATCAGATTTTATGAGGGTTCAATGCATATCTTTTCTAACATTTTGACAGCTTTAAGATACAATTAACACAATAAACAGAATACATTTAAAGCAGACTATTTGATCACGTTTGATGTATGTATACCCACATGAATCCATCTTCACAAGACATTGAACATTTGCTTTATTCCCCACAGATTTCCTCCTGTCCCTGTGCAATCCCTCTCTCTGTCCTCCATCCCCAGGTGTTGTGGGCTGAATTATGCCTTCCCAACATATATATGTTGATGTCCTAACTACTAGTACCTCAGATTGCAATTACATTCAAAGAGGTGATTAAGCTACGAAGAGGCCAATAGGGTAGGCTCAGATGCGATCTGACTGTTGCCTTGTAGGAAGAGGAAATTGGACACAGAGAGACATCAGGGCCATGTGTGCACAGAGGAAAGGCCACAAGAGGACACAAGGAGAAAGCAGCCATCTGCAAACCAGCGAGGGAAACCTCACAAGGAAATCAAACCTGTCAACAATTTGATCTCAGACTTTTGGCCTTGATAATTGAGAAAATAACTTTCTGTTGTTTAAGGCATCTCATCTGTGCTATTTTGTTAGGGTAACCCTAGCATACAGATACACCAGACAACTGATAGCTATCTGTCACTATCGGTTAGATTGGATTTTCTAGAATTCTATTTAAAAAAAAGCATTATTTTGGGTATGGCTTCTTTGAAGTCTATACCAGTTTTTCATCCATTTACCTATTGCTGGACATTTGTGTTATTTTTTGGTTGGAAATATTACAAATAAAGATTTCATGGACATTTATTACAAGTATTGTTATAGATATGTGGGTTGTTGTTTTTTAACCCTCACCCAAGGCATGTTTTTGTTGATTTATAGAGAGAGAGAAAGAAATACATTGATGTGAAAGAAATATCTATCAGTTACCTCCCATACATGCCCTGACTGGGTGTTAAACCTGAAACCTTTTTGGTATACTGGATGATGCTCCAACCAACTGAGCCACCCAGCCAGGGTGATATGTGGGGTTTTTAATCTTGGGTAATATCCATAATTAAAAAGTCTGGATCACATGATAGGTGTATGTTTAACTTTGTAAGACACTGTGACACCGTTTTCCAAAATTGTTGTACATTCTCACCAGCAGTCTTTGAATGTTCCAATTGCTTCTTATCCTTGTTAAAAATTGATATGATCAATCTTTTAATTTTATTTTTCTTAATATTTTTATTGATTTCAGAGAGGGAGAGAGAGATAGAAACATCGATGTTGAGCGAGAATCATTGATTGGCTGCCTCCTGCATGCCTCCTATTAGGGATCAAGCCCACAATCTGGGCATGTATCCTGACGGGGAATAGAACTGTGACCTCCTGGTTCACAGGTTGATGCTCAACCACTGAAGCATGCCAGTCATGCTGCTCAATCTTTCTAAATTTTAGATTTTGTAGTAGGTATATGATAGCATGTCACTGTGTTTTAAAAACTGTATTATACTGACAGTGGTGTTGAGCATCTTTTCATGGGTTTACTTGCTAAAATTGTATCTTCTTTGGTGAAGTGTCTATTCCAACATTTTCTTTTACATTTTTATTGCATTTTTATTGCATTGTATTTTCTTATTACTAAGTTTTGATAATTCTTTATATATTCTGAATACAAGTCCCTTATCAAATAGGTGATTTGCAAATGTGTCCTCCTGGTCTGTGGCTTATCTTTTCATTCCCTTATTAATGTCTTTCATAGAACAGAACATTTTAATTACAATTAAGTCAGTTCATCAGTTTGTTCTTTTATGGGTCACACTTTTGGTTTTACATCCAGGAATCCTTTGCCCAACCTCGAGTCAAAAGATTTTCTTGTATATTCTCCTAGAACTTTTACAGTTTCAGGTTTTAAGTTTATGTCTATAATCCATTTTGAATTAATTTTAGTAAATAAAAATGTTTGCTTTTATATGTAGAATCAATGAAGGAAATAATGCTTTTTGTCTTAAATGTTCTGCCACCACACTTACCTGTTTCAATAATCTTTATAACTCTTTATTTTTCACATCCTTTATCCAAGCTTTAGATCCTACCCCCTGCAAAGTCATCATGCTTCTTGCTGTGTCAGCAATACTAACATGGTTCAAACCCTCTCTCTCCTGGTTCCTTTCCTTCACATATATGCAAGTCTCTTCAATTAGAAATAAAAAGTAAAACAACACTTTCTTTGAACCTACATAGCTTTGTAAAGACTTAATATTAATTTGCAATGTTCCCTACAAAATTGTTCTCTTGAAAGAATCATCTATTTTCTCATTTTTCTCTCCTCCTCCCCAAAACTTCCAGATGTCTGCCCTAGTCACTGCAGTAAAACTGTTCTTATACCTGCATTTGTGAATCCCTTTGCCAGGTACACAGGTCCCATTTCGCCTTTCATTATACAGGCTCTCCAGGAGGCATTTGCACTGCTGACCTCTCCCCATGGCAGGAATTTCCTAAGCCTATGGGAATCCGCTCTGCTGAGTCCCCTCCTACCTGTACTACCTTCCTTAGTCTTCTACTATGCCTCCTCTCCTTCTCTCTGTTACTTTAAACAGGTTTTCCCTGTACCTTCTCTTCTCATTCTATACACTTGACCGGTGATCATATACAAATCAAGGATTCTACCGCCACCTTCAAAACAATGAATCTCTATGTATATTTCTGGGCCAAACAATTATAACCAGACCTTTATAATAAATTTTCTACTGTATATTTTCAGCAGGAATATCAAGTGCAATATATTTCAAACTTAACGAATTCTTTGTGTATCCAAACACATGGCTCATTCTGTATTTCTTGTGCTGGCTTAGCACTCACCCTATAATCTTAATCAGAAACCTGTGATTCATCCTTAACCACTCCTCTCCTCCGCTCTCCATGAAAAACAAGGAAGGTCTTTCAGTTACCTCTTAGGTATCCAATCCACATTCCCTCTCCATAGCCACTGTTTCTTCCCTCATTACATCTCATCTGAAGTTTTGAAAGAGACTTCAAATAGTTCCACAGACTGTAGTCCTTATCTACAAATTCCAATTTATATTCTGATGCCCGAGTAAACTTTCTGAATGGAAAATCTGTCCATGGGAACAATGTATAAAAGCATAGATCTCTACTACTGTAGGCAAAATGGCATCCAATCTCCTACAACATAATATGCCTTCTGCAATTGGAGTACTCTATATTTGCCAGGCTTTTTCTTAAATCTTATCACTAGCAATAATTCCTCTACATGAATTCTAAGCTCCATCCATACCTATCCTCTTAAAGTTTCCTGAACATGGCATTTTAATATATACCTGACCTTAACCCATGTGCATCTTCTCCTAAATATTCTTTGCTTTTCTATCCATTGGTGATCAACATATCCTTAAAAAGGTTATCTTTTTATCTTTATTTCTAATCCTCACCCAAGGATGTGTGTGTGTGTGTGTGTGTGTGTGTGTGTGTGTGTTTTAAATATATTTTTATTGATTTCAGAGAGGAAGGGAAAGGAAGAGAGAGATAGAAACATCAATGATGAAAGAGAATCACTGATTGGCTGTCTCCTGCATGCCCTACACTGGGGATCAAGCCAGCAACCTGGGCATGTGCCCTTGACCGAAATTGAACCCAGGACCCTTCAGTCTGCAGGCCGATTCTCTATCCACAGAGCCAAACTGGCTAGGGCAAAGATATGTTTTTCTTTATTTTAGAGAGAGAGGTAGGGTGCTGGGGAGGAACATCGATGTGAAAAATATCCATCAGTTGCCTCCCTTATACACCCTGACCCAGATATAAGAGAATGTAGAATTACCTGTATTTCTTTAGGCCTCAGTTTCCTCACTTATGAATGAATTGTAATAATTGATTAGGTAATATGCATTACTTTCTATTTTGTGGAAACTATAATTTTATTTTGGTGATGAGAGAAGACAAGTTTCAGAAACCTAACCATTCTTTGTACATTGTTTCTGATAGATCAAATAGCAATAATTTATTTAATATTTGTCTTCTCCAGGGTTGCAGACCTCCTGAAGGCATGGCTTCGCCTGCCCTGGTCACTCTGTACTTCTATCACTTAATAAAGTATCTCTTTAAAATAAATTAATTAACAGGTGAAATGTTCAATATTATCTGCCTAAAAACAGAAATAGAATGAATAAACATCACATTAAATTAATCACAACCATTTATATTGATTCTTTTTTTAAAAAAATTGGAACCACTGTGAATGTTACAAATAGGGCAAATTTAAATTTAACTAAATAAAAATTTCCTTTCCACTTAGAGCTGTTTTTATTATTACTGATCTTGTGAGTTCTGAGTCATAGAATGTATCAAAAATAATAGTAAGTATTAACCTTCCAGAGATATGTTTATTTTCTGGATTGAGGGCAACCTGGTAATGTTTAATTGATAATAAATAGGTTCTAAAATGTGTGTGTATACTCTTTAGGGTGGCCTTTCTCCCTGAATAAACTCAGGGACCCAGCTCCCTTCATCTCTGGCTGTACCATCTCCTTGGCTTGATCTCCATCTGTATCCAGTTGGCAGAGAGAAAAGCATGAGGGAAATTTCATCACAGTGTTTTGTGATCTTTGTAGGAAAGAGGTTTATACCAATGAGCACTCAGACCCACCAATGAGAACTTAGATGTATGGCCATTTCAACAGCAAAGGGGACTGGGGAATGTAGAATGACTGTCGCTCCAAAGAACAGGACAAAAGATTTAAATAGACAATTGGTCCTCACTTTCTTATATTATAACTAGAGGCCCAATGCACAAAATTCGTGCATGGGTGAGGTCCCTCAGGGTGGCCTGTGGAGATCGGGCCCTAGCTTGCGCCCCCAGCCTCACAGCCCCGCAGCCCCGCCCCACCTTTGCCTGGTGCTGCCCACTCCCACTGCCCCCCAACTGCTGCCGCTGGCTGCCATCTGCAGGGCGATCGGGCCCCCACTTGCACCCACCTTGGCCTGGCACCACCCACTTACCTGCTCCACCATCCCACCATAGTCCCGCTCTCATTGGGGCTCATCAGGGCTGGCAGCGCCTCCACTGCAGCCCACTGCCAATGCCATGTCACCAACACTCACCATGCTCCACACCGCCCCCTGGTGGTCACTACACATCATAGCAAGTGGTCAAACTCCTGGTCAGTTGAACTCCTGGTCAATGACCATCTGAGGGGACAATTTGCATATTAGGCTTTTATTATTCTGTAATCTATAGTTCTACATGAAATAATACAGATAATACTTCTGTAGGAGGATGAGCAGCTACCCTTCTACATTTACTCGGGTCTTTCAACTGCCCTCAACCCACCTCCAGGTGTGGGCTATTTTTCCTTGATGACCTGAGGGTGTGTGAAAATAAAATGAAGTCATCTGAGAATTTCAGTATGGGAGTACCAATGATATTCTAACGATGCTGTGTCACTTTTTCTCATTTCCTTAGAAAGCCCATCAATGGAAGATTCAGTGATGCTAATTCAATCCCAGCCTCTGTACTAATTCACATTATTTCCATTAGAAGTTCTATTCATTACAGAGACTGGATAAGCATAAAAAACAGAATTGGAAAGACATTTAAATTGACTGTAAGGAGTCAGTGGCTTTTATATTCCCCTTATTATCTTCAAATGCCAAAAGAAGCTTCAGTAATGGGCACTGGCCCTTGTTGGTTTCCATGATCATTTCACATTTGCTCAAAAGTCAATTAAAAATAATCACCTTGATTAAAATAATTGAAGGTCACCTATAAACTGACTTATTGTGTATATTCTCTTTATGAACAAACTACTGTAGCAAATGTTGGGATATTTTCTTATATATAAAGGAAAATAAAAAGCAAACAAATAATATAAAGAGGAAAAACATTGTGAAATTCTATTATGTTATTTTTTATTTCCTCCTAAAATTTAGATTGATCAGTCTAATGCTCATTTTATAAACTTTCATATAGAGGTCTTTACCCATACTTTTTTATTTTGAACCATTTTTTCCCAATTAAATTTTAATTCTCAAGGTTTAGGAATCATGTCACTCTCTTTCAAAATTATGTCCCCTATAACCTATGTGCTGAATACATTTTAGATACTCAATAACTTATTTTAAATATTGAATATGTAAAAGAACTTGAGCCTGGCCAGCATTGCTCAGTTTGAGAGTTGAACTATGAATGAGGAGGTCATGGTTCGATTCTAAGACAGGGCACTTGCCTGGGTTGTGGGCTCAATCCCCAGTGTGGGGCATGCAGGAGACAGCCAATCAATAATTCTCTCTCATCATTGTGTTTCTCTCTCTCCCTCTCCCTCTCCCTTCCTCATTGAAATAAATAAAAAAAATATTTTTTCAAAAACTTGATTTCAAATATTAGATTTATCTTACCACACATCCATAACAATACACACACACACACACACACACACACACACACTTCTACCTCATAAGTATTTTCTGTGTAATTTTTAAAAAGACATTCTAAGTTTTAATTATTTAACTTTTTTTTCTTCAAACTGGTAAATTTGAAGGATCCTTCACAATACCAATGCCATTATTGTCAATCTTCAATAAGAGTAAGAAGTTTTATGAACAAATGACACCTATTTTTATCTCAAAATATCATTAATAAATTTTGAAAGAAGAAAAAATATTCACAAGGCTAAGAATATACTTTAAAGGAGATTACATTTAGCAAACATATTTTCCTTGACACAAGAGCAAGTACTACTATTTTATGATCTACAAAATACATAAGATTATTTTCTATAAAAGCTAACATAAATTTTTAAAAAAATGTAATCACACTTATTTGAACCACTATAATGGTACTACTCTAATAATTTTCCATTAAAATTATGTGGTTTTCCCAAAATGTTTTTCATTTTCCACTTCTAATATTTTAATATTCTATTATGCACATATTATAATGCATACACATACACCATAAGTATCCTACTTCTTCTTTCATTCTCATTGCCTTAATTACCACCATTACCCTGCCACCACATCTCAAAATTAAGATATAGAAAGACAAATCAAAATGTGACTTATCAAGGAAAACCTCTCATATGACAAAACATACTGCATTTTGAATGTTTTGAGATCATCCTCAGCCGGCCTGGGGCAACATCCTTCTAACATGAGGAAGTAGCCATCATATAAAATACTTAAGATCAGGAATATCTGGGAGATTATGCCAAATATATTTAATGGCTCAGAGTACATCTTTTTTCATTATCTAAGTATTCTTCAGTCAAATTCAAAGAAAATTCCTCTTAGCACAGCAGCAGCAAGACCCAGTCACATATGAATTTATACCCAATCTGTATTCCTGCTACTCATTCATTATCTTTTTATTTTTATTCAAGTGGACTCCATGCCATTGTTGTTCACTATTACTGAGAACTAGATAAAATTTTTAAAAAATGAGTTTATTTTGACAATTCCATTATTGGTGTACTTATAGGTAAACATAGAGTTCCTCTGTGTTGATGCGATGATTGAAACACACACCAATAACAAATACTGCAAAACTTTTCATTGTTAAGTGAGTTTTGATATGCTATGGGTCAAACTATTGTCTCAAAACAAAACTTCAAAAATGTCATAGAGGACATAAGCAGTGTCATAGGCAGAGTTCTGCTGTCCCCCCAGGATTCCGATCTCCTGGTTCTTTGATCCAACACTAAGGTAGATATTGCTGTGAAGGGACTTTGCAGGTGAGATTAAGGTTCATAATCAGTTGACCTTTAAATAAGATTATCCTGGGTTTTCTGGTGTGTTGATGTAATCACATGAGCCCTTAAACGTAGAAGAGGAAGCCTAAGGAGACAGAGATGAAGCAGAGGAACCTGGAACTGACTTCTGTCAACAGGGTGAGTGGAAGCAGATGCTCCCTTAGAGTCTCCAAAAAGGAATGAACTCTTGCTGATACCTTGATTTTGGCCTTGAAGGACTCTAACTAGAGAACCAAATGAGCAGCTCTGTGTCCTGCCCCAAAGAAACGGAGATAATAAATATGTTTTGCTTAAAAAAAAACACACAAATGAGCAACTCTGTATCCTGCCTCAAAGAAACTGTGAGATAATAAATATGTTTTGTTTAAAACAAACAAACAAACACTAAGTTTGTGGTAATTTGCTATAGCACCAATAAAAACCTAATACAGGCTGTTCCTAAACAGTGTGTGTGTGTGTGTGTGTGTGTGTGTGTGTGTGTGTGTGTTTCATACAGTATCCCAAACACTTAGACAGAGACTGGCACATAGATTTCTGTGCATAAATATTTGACGGATAAAGTTTTTTAATTGCAGCAATTTCATTCGAGCCTAAAATTAGGCAAAGTCATGCTAAGGCTAGCCAGACTGTTAATATATATCTGCTTGTACGTAATCAAACCATCTTTATAACATTTCTAAAGTGAAAATTTGGATACTTTCATGTTACACTTAAGGAAAGGACAAAAGTTAACAAGATAATATTTTATTAATAATAAGATGGATATTTCAAAAAGATCCAGGCTACCTTATTTTTCAAGTCTTTGAAAGAACATGTGGTATTATTTAGTCATAGTAATAAAAACAGAATCTCTGAAAGAGATTCAATACTACTCTGAAAAAAAAGGAAATGCATGAATAGGGCAAATCCTTTAAAAAAATGAATATAGCCGAAACCAGTTTGGCTCAGTGGATAGAGCGTCGGCCTGCGGACTGAAAGGTCCCAGGTTCGATTCCAGTCAAGGACATGTGCCTTGGTTGCGGGCACATCCCCAGTGGGGGGTGTGCGGGAGGCAGCTGATCGATGTTTCTCTGTCATCGATGTTTCTGACTCTCTATCCCTCTCTCTTCCTCTCTGTAGAAAAATCAATAAAATATATAAAAATAAATAAATAAATAAATATAGTCATTCACAAAAATTAGAAATGCTGTGAAGAAACTCAATGTCTGTTTTTATAATTAATGTAGATTAAAGCCAGAGTTATAATCATTTTCCAATTAAAATTTCAAGTATAATAGAATCTGCTAAACTGCCAAGAACCAAGATACCCAAGCACAAAGTGAGTTGTTACGTGAAGAATGTGTAAAACACACACATACACACATGCATCCTCTGCCTTCAAAAGCCAACTCATTTCATCTAGCTCCCAGGTGAAGAGCTGAAACTAGTAACTGTAACAGGGGCTAGCTGTCCAGCCCCCCCTGTTTTGGTGAATGCTAACTTATCTCCCTATGTACCTGCAGTTGGGTTAAACTGCTACACATACTCAAGGCCTTCTAGTGACCAACTGGTCTTTGGAAAGAAAATCCTGGTCTGAAGAAAAGACATTACCCTCCTTTCCTAACCTATTTGAAGTCTGGAATGTGACCTGTTCCATTCACCTTCTGAGCTGAATGTCACTTGAAAAATGACATCTTAGAAAAGGAAGGTCAGCTGGTTCTCAGCCACAGCAGGGGGTGAAGTGGGTAAACAGGATGTTGGAGGCACTGGGTAGACATGCCCACTATGTGAGAGCACCTCTGAAGGGTGCCTGGAAATGTAGCTTTGCCTCCGCCCGGTTTCTGTTAGATGTTCTTCTCTCAAGTCACTTGTGCACACAGCCTGACCCGAGCACAAAGAGGATGCCAGTCAAAGACAGCTGTGCTGTGAGGCCTACTTTAGGCCTAGTCTGGACTGCAGAAGAATGAAATCGCCCACAAATGTTTATTCAGGAATATTTTTGTCTGACTCTTTCTCTAGAGAAATCTCACTGTAGGACCACTGGGCTCACACTTTGGGATAAGAAGGACAGCTGGGGAAATAAATAAGAGGAGAGGAGGCAAATGCCAATATTAAAGGTGGTTATGCAAATGTTAAAGAGGTTACATGTGCTGAAAATGTTGAGCGGAAAGCAAATTAATTTTTACTTCTCAGATTATGTTTTGCTGATTCTGACATTTTACCTGTTAATTTCCACAAAAGTTCTAGACTTAAGACACAATCAATTACTCTGATTAAGATAATGAATAGAGAATTTTTGCATTTTTATGATACTATTCCCCAACAAAAGTTAGCCCTTACCTGATTATTTTTCTCTCTTTGTTTGATCCCATTAGACTTTATATGAATTTTTAAAATCCAGTGATCATGCTTCATCTTTTTTCACATAGTAGTTAACAATGTTTGACAAATAGAGGAAGTTTAAATGATGACTTGTATTCTAAATATATATGCACGGAATAAGAAAACCTGACAATAGGAGAAAGGAAGCCTTATCTCTTATCTCCCAGTTCCATTATGCACTAGACTAGGGATAGTAAGTATGTAGTACCCATGATGACTCTATTCAATTGTCTCCATTGAACATCCCTAATCTATCACAATAGTTTCCCATTGGAATGGCAACAGCATCCGTCTCAATACAGAAATCCACATAGTCCCACTTAATTGATGGCATGTGTCATATGAAATAAAAGCAATATAGCTATCATGGAATGTCTTATTTTTTCATTGATAGATAAGGAAACTGAGGATTAAAGGATAACTACTGTAAACCTAGACACAAAATTAGTAAGTGAAGGAAATGGAATTGTAATCCAATTCTGTATGCTAACAGGCAAAAATAAAAAATCTATTAGAATATTTCATGATGTGTTCCTACAGAGACCAGTTTCTGATTTCAGACATAATTGGCTCATCTTTTTCTTTACAACTTAGTATTTCCATAAACTGCACATGGTTACTGTGTCTCAGAGTCCCCTCATAAGTAAAATAAGATCATCACAATCCCTGCTTGATTATGCTTTTATCAGAAGTACACGAGATAATATCTGTAAAGTGCTTGTTCCAGTACCTCATTAAAAGTTATCATCAACAATAAAAAAAATATTATTGTCAGCTGCTACTCTTGGTAGAAGAAACCAGAACTATAACGCAAATACAAAAATGAAAATTATGATTGCATACCAGAATAATAAAAAACCAATTACTCACTTCAAAGAATAGAGGCAGTTAAGCATCGTGAACATTTTTCTCCGCATTGGTTCCAAACGTGTTCTCCTATCATAGACAAGTGCTCAGGATTCATTGAAACAGCATGTAAACGGTCTATACTTCTGAAAGCACTTTGGGAATGTGTAACTGGGTAGTGCAATACATAATGGATAACGTTCAGTTCGTCTGAAAAGCTGGAGAGTTTCTTGTATCAGGAGTCACTACAAGCTGGTAAGGAAAGAGGATGAAAGTGAATTCCTTTTCCCTTTGCTTCGGGCGCTCACAGTGCTGTGTAAATTCCAGAGGGGCTGTTGACAATGCATTGGTAAGCACTCGGGAGTGGGGGGTGGGGGAGGGGGGGGGTGGCAGCACCTCAGGGAAACTCCGAGGTGGTGCTCCTCAGAATGGGGTTCCAGGAACCCTGAAGAGTCAGGCAGGAGCCATTCAATACGAAAGCAAGAGATGAGAGGATCTGGACTCAGGACTCCATGGCCATGCTGCGATCTGCTCTTCTGAAGGCGCCTATTAAATGACAAGGGCGACAATGAAAAATGCTAAGATCTCACCAAACGCTGGGCATCCAGTGTTGAAATACAGCCTCATGGATAGAAGCTACAACCATCAAAAGAAGCTACAGGGACATATGACAAGTCATGCGGAATTCTCAGCATCATGAGGCTTTTAGAAGGGGAGAATTAAGCTCCTGTTCACCTTTGTGCAGTGATTCTTTTTTAAGCTTTGAGGAAATTGCTACCGCTGTCAGTATCTAGCAATAAAGGGCATGTATGGACAAAGTGCAAGAGAAAGGAAAACTGGCAAGCAGCACAGAAAGGTGATTCTTATAACACCTCGGATTGGAAAATCAGAACCAGAGGGGTCATCAGACTCGTTTCCCAGAAAACTGAAGTCCAGAGAGGTAATCTGACTTGCACAGTCAGTTAGTGGCAGACTGACACTGAGTGGTCAGTCCCCCTCCTAGCTTTACAATGTCACACCAGTGCCACATGGCAACATGCATCACCTCCTTTGGCTCAGGGGGGCGGACAAATCCCGGTGGTCCCCAAGATCCTCACCCCCTGATGTGACAGACCTTCTCCATTCACCCTATGAACTTCCAGGTATTTAATTTAAAACTAGTCTAGGCAATGCTCTGAAGGGATTTTCCAGATGTAATTAAGATCCTAAATCAGTTGACTTTAAGATAAGGAGAATATTCCCAGTGGGTCTGACCTCATCAGATGGGCCCTTAAAAGATGCTAGACTTTGCCTGGTGAGAGTTTCAAAGTTTGGCAGTAATTTGACCTGAAAATGTATTATAGACTGAATTCAGTTTTCCCCAAATTAAGATTTTGAAACCCTAACCCCCATTGTGACTGTATTTGGAGACAGGGCCTATAAGGAGATAATAAAGGTTAAAACAGGCCATAAGTGTGAGGCCTTAATTTGTTGTAACTAGTGTCTTTATAAGAGCAAGAGAAATCAGAGACCACCCCCCATCCTCACACACACAAAGAAAGGCCACATGAGGCCAGAGCAAGAAGGTGGCCATCTACATGCCAGGAAGTGGGCCCTCACCAGAAACCAACCCAGCCAACTCCTTGATCTTGGACTTCTACCCTCCAGAATCATAGGAAAATAAATTTCTGTTGTTTAAGCCACCCAGTCTGTGGAGTTTTGTTGTGGCAGCCCTAGCAGACTATTACAGAAAGATTCTCCATGGCATGATTTGCTGACTGAGAGGGTCATGTGAAGAAAAATATGGAAGGTGACCTCCAGCTGACAGGCATCAAAGAAAGAGAAACCTTAATCCTAACATGGGCAGGGAGATGAGTTCTGACTCATTCATGCGTGCGTGGAAGAGAACCTCGGGATCCAGACCAGGGCGAAACCTACTGACACTTCGATTTCAGCCTTGTGAGGATTTGAGCAGGAAATCCAGGCACAGCACACCCAATGTCCACCCCACAGCACTGAGCCAATAAATGAGTTTTGTTTTAAGTTGCTAAAATTGTGGTAATGTTTGCAAAGTAAAAGAAAAGTAATATACCCAGGATACTAATTCTGTTTTTTAAGAACAGTTGATTGATATACAAAAAACTGCATGGCCCTGGAGGGGGTGGCTCAGTTGGTTAGAGTGTTGTCCGATACACCGGAAGGTCGATACCCAGTAAGGGCACATACCTAGGTTGTGTGTTTGATACCCTATTGGGTGTGTGTGGGAGGCAACTGATCGATGTTTCTCTCTCACATCGATGTTTCTCTCTCTCCCTTTCCCTCTCTCTAAAAATCAATGAACATATTCTCAGGTGAGGTTTTTGCACAAAACAACAAAAAGCTGGACATATTTGATGTGTACAATTTAATAAGTTTGAACCTACCCATACACTTGTGAAACCATAAACACACTCAAGGTAATGGACATATTTTACATTTTATGTATCTATAACCTCCAGAAGGAGGATTCAGAGATATTTTTCTGGAGAGAAATGACTAGTATTTCTTAAAGTCATATGGGGTATGGGCTGTAGCCAACTAGAGTATGAAATGGATATCTATCAACAGCCTCAGGACACATTTCCCCACCAGTCCTTAAGCTTCAAGGTCATAGATTACTTATGTCATAGAGATTAGACAGATCATATTATTTCACTGCTCCTAGAATATTTTAAAATACATTTTTGATAGCCCATAGGCTTGAGAAATTAACTCAGATGGGACATTTTGTTTACATTAATAAATTAGATTCATAACCACAAGCGGTGACAAGAGGGGGAGGGGTGGCGTTAGTAGGCATTCAGAGCTCTCTAATGAATTCAATGCCCTGCAGTACCCGAGTCCCAATTGATAGAGAAAAGGGTCGATGATGATTTAATTTAAAAGTTCCCTGCGCTTTATCTTTCATGTTTAATTATAGTTAGTTCATTAATTACCTTCTTGAGAAGTGAGACTGGAAAGAGAATTAAATGGTACTTTAAAAAGCTAATTTTGCAAACAATTAAGTGAAGCCAAATATAATAGATAATTGCTGTAACAACCGGTCCTGAGGCATTGCTCTTTAGAAAAATTGTTGTTCAGACTTTGATGCTATGAGGGAAGAGAAACTCTCTCCAAAACATTAAGGAAGCATGAAAAAGTCAAAATAAAGACATTTAAGCTTTTCATAAAATTTGACTCAAGCTACAAGTGGCAACTTTAGCAATACAAATTTTAATGTTGTTTCTGGAAGCAAAATGTGGTTGATGATGATCAGGTCTGAAAGTTGGGATGTAATACATTTCAATCATCATAGAAACATGGATTTGAAAAAGGCAGTGGCACTTGCATGACTCTTGTGTCTTGTAGAGGGAAGCATAGCTGTCTCGAACCTCTCTTTCCTAGTGCACATATGTGTCTTTCAGAATTTTCAAGTTCAAACCACATGGTAACCTGAGTCTGGCATGGTTTTCGAATGTCATTATCAAACCCCTGCTCTGTGACAGGCACTGTGCTCGGTGTTAGAGCATCCTCACGTCTCACAGGCCTGGTGCCAGGAACACATTCTGAGACATTTGCTGATTTGGGGGTGATGGGCATTTTGATAATTGGATGCTTCCAGTGGGAATTACCTGCTTCACATGCCAGCCACCAAATGGAGTTTACCTCGCTTATTGTCTTGTGTCCACAGATCTGCTTCTGTCAAGGTGCCCGATTAGACCTGAGGAGAAAGAACAGGACCCGACTCAGGATGCGGTGAATTTAGAATACTTTAAATCTAATTGTTTCCTGGTAACAAAGGCAGCCAGAGGAATTATAATTGCCTTGTGTGTTTTTTTCTGTAATTGCTTCAAATACATTTGAACGTAGGCGAAAAAAAGGTCTCCTTGACTGTGAGTTTCTCTGGAGCCTATTCAATTTGCATTTTCAAGGTTTAGGACAGTGCCTGGCACACGGGAATTATGAATGAGTATAGTTTCTGGTTATATGAGTGGGTTTAAAGGAATTAATTTAATAAAACAATATATAAGTGACACTCAAGACTATACATTTTTATGAATGTCAGTAAAAGCATCTATCCTGACATCTCTATTTCACTCAGTGGAAATTCTAAAAATGTTATTCCATTGACATAGCGCTTCCCTCTTCTCATCACTCATGATGATGCATCTTCGTCTCTCATTTTGTGGGTGGAAGCTATTGGCATGTTTCTATGGAAGATTTGCAGGGATTATACATCTTCACAGTTTGGAGTGTTCTTTGATAGAGAAATGTGTGGCATTGATCTGATAGTTGTAAAACACTAGAGATTTACTGTCTTTGTCTTTTGTGGATGAGGAGAAATAGCTCCTCTTTGCTAAATACTAAATAAAAGTTATTTTTCTACATAAATATTATCAGTCATGGCATTTATCTTCTTGATAAGTATAGAAATAGATTTATCTTGGAGAACTTCATCAAAGCAGGCAACTCAAGGCCAATAAACACCTTAAAGAACTCATTAGTCTCTATGAATCGAAAATAAATCCTATAGGAATGTATCTACTTTAAATGTATTCATTTTTTAAAAAGCATTATTTTCTGATTTTATTTTTGATTACCAAAGAAACACAATCTCATTTCTAATTAAAGGTTACTTATCTATTTTAAAAAATAAAATATCCATATATAACTTATCCTCACTCAGAGATAAAAGCTGGTATTATTATATGTTTTTCCATATTTTCCTCTATAGGAATGTATATTTATAAGACAGATAATATTCTGTGAATGCCATTTGCAAGTCTGTTAAAAAACTAAATTGTAATTTCATCACCAAGTTCCTGTGTCAATAAATACCGGCTTAAAAGGCATTGTGGGAACTTAACTACAATTTATTTAACCATCTGCCTAAAGGAAATGTAGATTATTTACAGTGCTTGGTTGTAATGAATAACACTGCAGTGAATATTAATGAATCTGTATCAGGTACATCCTGAATTGGAATGCTAGCATCCCTGCCAACTAGTTTCATGCTTTGGGGGTACTTTCTATTTATTCTCCCCAAAAAGAGGTAGAATCATTTTTAAAAATTTAAGTTCTTAATACCTAATGTCAAATTGTTTTCCCAGAAACCTACACATATTTTCACCCGTCACCACAGTATAGGGGTATGCTAATACAATTTAATATTTCATTTGAATAATGATGTTTCTCCTTGGAAATTCTTCTTGCAACTTACTACATTTCCAAGTAAAGACCATAACATAAGTTTTGGTATAATGTTTTAAGTGAAAGCACAAGTTTATTGCATATACTTTTTCTCCCTGGTGACAAATGAAGGAGTTTTTAAAAAATAAATTAAAATCATACATTTATACCTAAAATAAACCATGAAATCATCCCTCATAATTTATAAGTACTATCTTACTTCCCAGAGGAAATAAATTAATGTTAGTTTGTATCTATATACACACACGTATATATACACATCTACACTGAATGGTCAGATTATTATGATCTCTGAACGCATAATAATCTGGCCACTCAGTGTATATATATTAGATGCCTGGTGCATGAATTCATGTATGGGTGGGGTCCAGCCAGCCTGGCCAGGGGGAGGGGACATGGGCGGTTGGCTGGCCTGCCTGCTAGTTGAACTCCTGGTCGAGGGGACAATTTGCATATTAGCCTTTTATTATATAGGATATACACTGAGTGGCCAGATTATTATGTTTTCAGAGATCTTAATAATCTGGCCACTCAGTATATTCTCTCTTTCTCCCTCTACACACACACACACACACACACACACACACACGTTAGATATGTTTGTAAAAGTACCATTTTCTTTTTCCACAGTTAGGATCATACCCAATGTATTATTTGGACTTTTTGTTATTTAACATTGAACACTTAATGGACACTTTTCCTTTTGTTTTTTATAGTTCCCTTTTAAATATGACAAAATTTTCACTTATTCTAACATGTCCAATTCACATTTCCTAAGTCAGCAATCTCAACTAATCCAAAAATAAGCATTTTGAATATGCTATAGTCTCTTTCTATTCCTATTCTTTTTAGCATCATCAGACAAGGCCATGAATTGAATATAATACAAACTTGTTTTTTCTTGTGAAGCTACCTCTACACTGAATTTTTAAAAGTTCTGTGTTAGGAACAAAATTGCAGTAAAATTAGTTTCACATGTGATTTGTTTTAAAAGGAAGAGAAAGGAATTTTGCACTTTTGTTGTTAACTGTCTTTGGATGGTGAGTTGTAAGTGCGAAGAAGGGAACTTCCTTTAGTTCCATCAACTAATCTAGGACCAGCATCCTCAGATTAGATTATGAGTCTTTATTTTAATCAATGATGATGCTGCAAAAATGAAGTATGCACACTTGCTACCTGTGGATAAACCTTGACAACATGATGCTGAGTGACAGAAGCCTGGCACAGGACACTCAGCTTGCCCTCTTCCTCTTCTAGGTGTGGTGTCATTTTTCCTTATTACTCTTTTTTTTTTAATATATTTTATTGATTTTTTACAGAGAGGAAGGGAGAGGGATAGAGAGTTAGAAACATCTATGAGAGAGGAACATCGATCAGCTGCCTCCTGCACACCCCCTACTGGCGATGTGCCTGCAACCAAGGTACATGCCCTTGACCGGAATCAAACCTGGGACCCTTCAGTCCACAGGCTGATGCTCTATCCACTGAGCCAAACCAGTTATGGCTTTCCTTATCACTCTTAAAGTATTGTAGGCTAAGCATGATTACTCCAAAAGTGAGGAGCATAACTGAACATTATTCACATGTGAAAACTTCTCCAGAACCTGCAACAGCTATCCATAGGTGCCTAAACAGACACCACTGTACCATCCCTAAATCTCATGAATTATTACATGCTAGAGGCTGGGTGCACGAAATTCATGCACAGGTACAGTCCTTAGGCCTGGCCTGCGATCAGGCCCATCTTCCCTGGCTGCTGGCAGCCAGCCCCACCCTCCACCGCCACCCAACCCTAGTTCCCCTTTTGCCATTGGGTGATCAGAGACTGACGGCCAGGGGAAGGGGCCAAGAGGTCGGCCATTCCTGCCCGCTTGCCAGCCCCACCCCACTACACGTTGCCCTCTGTGTGTGGGTCGACCGGCGGGGCGGTGGCCTTGGCCTGGTACCACCCGCATCCCCTGCCACCCACCCCTGGTTTTCTGTTCACCATCTGGTGATGGGAGCCTGCTGGCCAGGGAAAGGGACCAAGAGGTGGTCAGTGCTCCTCATAGTGACTGGTTGAGCAATCATCCTAGTCGTTCCACTATTATGGTCAATCTGCATATTACTCTTTTATTATATAGGATATTCTTCATCTCCAATTACTGCTCTAACCCCACCTCCTACTGTCCCCACCCACCCACATGCTCAACTTGCAATATGAGTCACACCTGCAATCTTTTGCCCACAGGGTGTTGCAGGACTACCCTTCAGCTGCAAATATATTTTTTATCTGTTCTTGTAATTGGCACATCAGTCAGACCCATGTGACCAGAACTTCTACTGTAATCAGCTAGTCCCATCACTGCCTCTAATCAGTGATGCCCATCACTCATCAAAGTCAGCACCTGGAAACTGGACCATGGTTGCTGTTTTTCTTTCTCCTGAATATTTTCTCCACCACTTTCTGTTATTTCCATCCTGGGGATCTGCTAATGGGTCAGCCTAATAATCTGGTTCTTAATCTAGAGCCAAAAAATACTCTCTTTACTTTTAACATATTCATGCATTGAGTAACTGTGTCCTAGGAAAATTAGAAATAGGAGTGTGAGGCCCAACAAAGTGCTTTCAAATAAACCTGTTCCCTGAGGAATCACATACACACAAAAATAAAACACAAGATTTGAGCATTATTATGAATAGTTGTATGTTTTTTAATTTATAAATTACTAAGAGGAGAAAAGAAGAAATAGACAATAAAAGTAGAGAAGCTGGCAGGACTTCAGTTTTACAATATATTTTAATTAAAATAATGCAAATGATGTGCTGAAAAAATAAAAGTGTAGGAAATAAAAATCAAGTATTTAAGTTCCTCTGCATAATAATTCTTGCTTATCATTTTGTCTGTACCTGTTTAGTTTTCTTTTACAAATCACTTATTATTTATATAGGCATTATTAGCCTCTTTCAAATGTCTTATAAATATATTTTTCTTTATTTCATTTCTTGTATGTGTACTAGTATCTGTGTTGTAGTGTGTGTGTTTTTCTTTTGTGACCTAAAGGCTTTGTGTTATGCTTTGAAAAGCATTTCCTAGTCCCAACATTATAATTTTTTGGTTGTAATTTGCATGTGGTGGTAGAGCAAAGGGTGATAGGAACCTTTCCTTTTTTATTAAAGGCTTTTTACAGACACTGAAATCAACTGCCCCTGGGAAAAGAATGACATTGCATTTAATGGAGCTGAACATGTTTGGCATCATCAAGTACAAGATCAATTAACCAGAAAATTGATAGCCCCATAAATTTATACAGAAGCCTCTCAATGAACCTACCTACAATTCATGAGCACTTGGCAAAAAGGATACTTACAGAAAGAATCCACAGATTTGACTGTTAAGTCACATTGAGATTTAGAAATGTTGTAAATGATGTTGTAAAATATATGCATGTGCACGCATACACACATGCACACACACACGCACAAACATACATTTGTAGACTTAAAAATGTGTTCTTAACTGTTCTCAGAAAAACCACATACTCAGGACATTATTAGGTTTTATATATTTTATTTCCATTTCCAATTTGTTAGCTTTATCTATTATATATCAAACTTCCTGATATCACCTCCATATCTTTATAATTGACTAGAGGCCTGATGCATGAAAGTCGTGCAAGGGGCTCGGCCCTCACAGCCCCGCAGCCCCCACTTCATCCAGAAGGTCGTCCAGACAGTCGTTCCGCTGTTCGGCCATTCAGTCGATTTGCATATTACTCTTTTATTATTATAGATTAGCATTATAGATTAGCAATGCTAGACTTGAAGCTCCTTTTCTAAGTTAACAATTTTTAACCCATCCTTATAAGTTTCAACTTCTTGCTCTATCTTAACTCCACATAATACTTTGCCAGTTGTGCTTCTTTTTGAACAAGCTGATTTGGTCTGATGTCAAGTAGATTGGGTACCTTATTACTTAAATGACAATAAGCATGTCATCTGTTTTTATTAATGAAACTAGAGGCCCAGTGCATGATTGAATCATGCACATGTAGGGTCCCCTACACGCTTTCGCTTTCGATCGCGTGGGAGCTGGGTGCCTGTCCGCTGGTGCACTAGGCCTTTCAGAAGCCTCCAACTCAGTGGAGGCTTCTGAAAGGCCTGGTGCCAGAGCAGACAGGCACCCAGCTCCCCGCTTTTGATGGTCCGCAGTGGGACGTGAGCTCGCTGCCCCAGAGGCCCCTTCCCGCAGCACAGCCATGGCGCAGACGCTGAGCTCGCGCCCCCACTGGCGACACGAGCTCAGCGTCCTGCCGGCCCAATCAGCTACCCCAGCCACCCCGAGTCCCGCCCCCTGCACCTCCCTCTGGCCCAATCGTGGGCGTAGCGGAGTGATGGTAATTTACATATTACCATTTTATTAGGTAGGATTGTTATATAAAATATGGTTAGATTCAGAACACGCCCACAGAAACTCCTGTAGGTAGACATCAGACATAATCTAACTACTCTCTGACGATTACTTAAAAATTATGACTCCATCTAACCACACTGAACTTGTCAACACTTCTCAGTCAAGATTTTAGGAATAGCATCAGACATAAATTTGCTGAAATATAGAAACGCTGTATATACTGCATTCCCTAGCTTCATCAGCTAAATTGATAAAATTGACCTTGCAATTGTCTTTTTGTTTGTAGTCAAAGTTATGAAACGTTACTGTATCAAGAGAATTTTCTAAAGGTGGGATTAAGCCTTCTAATTAATCTGTTTTCTTCATAAATCACTTTAATACTTTGTATAATTATACAAATTATACACACTATCTTTAGAAACTAGGATGACACAAAAAAGCACAAAGAAATTAAAAATAACTCATAATATATAATTTCAATATCTGGAGATAGGCCGTTTTAACATGTTTTAAATATCCATCTAAATGTAAATTATATTTACAGCTATCTATATTTTCCATTATTTCAAATATAATTCTATATCTACCAATTAACATTGGAAACAAACAAATCTATCCAAAAACCAAAATGAAAGCATTACATTAAAAAAAGAAACAAAATATAAATACAGAGACCTTAATGAGTATGCATATTACAAGTATCTACAGCAGATTTAAAGAAATCTTTTCTTGCTTTGTCACCCACAATGCTTATGACAACTGACCTACTCAGTTACATATTGGAAAGTATGTTATAATTTCAGCTCCAGTGCCTTCTCTCTAAAGAACATCTTTACCCCTAGTAACCTCCCACCATAGAAAATTAATTTTTTTTTTATTTTCTGGGAATTAAATTCATTTCTCTTTGAACTCCTGAGTTCAGTTCTTTTAGATATATACTCAGAGTTGGATTGGTAGATATGTTAGTTCTATTTTTAATTTTTTTAGAAAACACCACACTGTTTATTCAGAGCAACTTCAACACGTTACATTCCCACCCATAGTACACAAGAGTTCCTATCTGTGCCAAACATTTTTTTAATAATAGCCATCCTAATAGGTGTGGGGTAATGTCTTATTGTGGATTTGCTTTGCATTTACCTGATGATTAGTGATGCTGAGCATCTTTTTATGTACCTGTTGGCCAATTGCATGTCTTTTTAGAGAAATATCTATTCAAGTCCTTTGTTCATTTTTAAAATCAGGTTGTTTTGTTTTGTTTTTGCTACTGAGTTGTAGAAATTTCCTATATATTTTGCATATTAACCCCTTGTCAGATATAAGGTTTGCAAATATTTTCTCCCATTCTATATTTGCTTTTTAACTTTTTTGACTGTTTTTTTGCTATGCAGAAATTGTTTAATTTTTGTAGTCCTAATTGTCTAGTTTTATTTTGTTGTTTCTATTTTGGTGTCATATTCAATAGCAACATTATAGAAATAACCTAAATACCCATCAATGGATGGATATAAAGAAAGGGTGGTATATACATAATGGTATATACATGAAATTATATATTATTCAGCCTTAATCAAAAGAGGAAGACCATGTCAGATGTGAGAACATGGATGAACCTTGAGGACATTATGCTAAGTGAACTAAACCAGACACAGAAGGACAAACACTGCCTGATTCCACTTATTACATTAGGTATTTGAAATTGTCAAACTCACAGAAGCAGAGAGTAGAATGATGGTTGAGGGGCTGTGGGGGAGAGAAAAATAGGGGGAATGGTTGTTTTTCAATAGGTATGAAGTATAAGTTATGCAAGATGAGTAAGTTCTAGAGATCTGCTATATAATAGAGTGTCTGTAGTTCTCTCTCTCTCTCTCTCTCTCTCTCTCTCTCTCTCTCTCTCTCTCTCTCCCCCTCTTCCTTCTTAGAAATAAGAACATACACGAGTCACAAAATACGTTTACACAAATCTTTCAGTGTCTGATGTAATTTTGAAGCATAAGCAAGAGAAAGCTCTTTAGGTGATGATAATTTGCCCACCACTGCTAATGCATTTGACTTGCAAGTAATAAATAAGTTAATGGGAATAACCATGAGGGGGACAGTTCCCAGAAAGCAGGCTGTACTTTTGATGACAAAGGCTGTAAGAAATGAGTAGTGTGATTGGGGGCCGGTTAGGATGGGGTCCAATGGGTGTGCAGCACACATAAGGTGATTGAATCCTAGCTACTAGTGGGGAATACCAGTGTATCAATCTTGCTAGCAGGGACTGACGTATAATTCATCCCCATGACTCTGAAAGAATAAGCATTTTTTCTGCAATTAAATTATTTTTTAAATGTATTTTTATTGTTGAAGATATTTCAGGTGTCCCCCTTTTTCCCTCCATTGACCCCCTCAGGATTATTCCATAGCTCTCATCACCAAATTAATTCTAAGAATGTTATATTTAGGGACTAGAGATAAGAGACCAAGGAATAGGTTAGTTAGGGTGGCTTAGACCAAGTGTTCCTTGCCATCTCACTATGCCCATCCTGGGCCTAATTACTCTTTATAACTCAGAGACCCTATGAAACTAGTATTTTCTTATGTTCTATGGACATGCATGAATTAAGACGTGTTGGGTAGGAAGATTTGACAGATAGATAATAGATTGATTGTTTTGGGGGTTTGGGGAAAAATATGGGCTAGAAATATAAATTGGGATATTTTCAACATGTAGCTGATATGCAGATATTTATAACATAGAATTGAATAAGATCACCCACGAGGTATGTGAAAAAAGAGAAGTGTAAAGGCTGACTAAGGGTCACTGGTATTCTAACACTAAGAGATCAGGAATTAGTGGAGGAACCAGGAGAGGAGAAAAAGAAGTAATCAGTAACTAGAGGAAAATTAAGAGAGTATTGTGTAATAGAAACCCAGTGAAAAGAGTGTTTAAAAGGAATGAGAGACCAACTTCTTCAAACATTTCTGATATGTAAAGTAAGATTAAAGCCAAAAATAGACATGGATTTTGAATTCTGGTGTTCAATAGTAATATAGATGAAAAGATTTGGGAGGATGTTGGGGGCTCATAGAAATAGTATGAAGAAGTAAAAGGACATGATTTAGAGATAAAATGTAGAAAATATGCACATTATTCTACAAAGTCTAGAAAATAAATGGGTTGGCAAATATCTAAAGTGAGGTCAAGATAGATTTAAAAAAGTATATTTTAAAAAATGTTAACAGCATATCTGAATGCAATGGAGTGAAATCATGTAGGAGAAGGAAGAAATGCTTGCTGGAGTAATGTCCTTAACTGGCAAAGAAGGCATGCATCTACTATATGAGTGTTGAGATTGGCTTTAGATATAGACAGCAATAACACATGTCTGGTAATAGTTAGGAAAACAGAGTGGTCAGATACTGACAACACTGTATGTGGCTGATTTCTTCTGATCTCATGCATTTTCTCAGTGAAGCAGAAACATAGATCAGTCATCAACTGGGAGGGAACATGGGGAGGCAGCACTGTGGGCTTAGGGATAGAGCTACACCTGGGAATTTATAAACCAGGCAAGTGAGAGGGCATGTGCATGAATATCTGACAGCACCGCATCCACTTTATGGGTGATCAGTCAATTTGTTGGTACATTTTTCTCCAGCTATATTCAACTACACAGATATAAAGGTGGAATAGATGAATGAGTGTATTTAACCAGGTTTGTAGTTTTTCAAGAGTATATGATGAAGGATCAAGGAAAAAGAGTTGAAGTATATACAAGGTTGTTAGTATAGTTTTTATCATGAAATTTACTCTGAATATAAAGGGAAATGAAGGCATAATAATTGGTAGGGAAAATGGAAAGGTGTTAGGACCAACGCATTGGAAGTCTTGGAGATAGCCAAATGAATTTTTTTGGCTGTGATACTAAAAGATGAGAGCTAGAAAGATAAGAGGTTATATTCAGAATATGGCTGGAAACAGGTAGGGTAGAAAGCAAAATCATTGGAAAGAGTGATAGGGAATCAGAAGCTACAATTGTAGAGAACTGAAGTGTTAGATTGGTAGCAAACAAAGAAGGGTAGAGTGTGATAAAATATGTTGATTTGAGATTCAAAGTCAGGGATGTAAGAGAAGAAGAGAGAATGTTCTGACTTGTCATTGAGCTTGCTGATTCCTACTCTAGGCCCATTGAAATGAGGACTAAGGAAGGAAGCAGCTAACACTGAAAAGATAGAAGGAAAGCCATGTTTTGAAAGGAGAGTTGGGTCTATAAGATAACATTCATAGTAAGAAGGAGAAGATACTTGCTTAACTTAAATATATGAAATATTTTTCTGACAATAAAGAAATAATTCCAGAGTACATAATGCAAAGTTTTGAGATGTTAGGGAGATGGAAAGAAAGAGGAAGAAATGGGAAATCCAAAGTACTTTATGGAGCTTAGACTACAGTAAGTGAAATGTAGGAGTCCTTTAGGGGCTAATCCTATCTAATAAAAGAGCAGTATGCAAATTTACCACCACACTAAGACACAAGATGGCCACCCCCATGTGGCCAAAGATGGCTGCCCCCATGTGGACACAAGATGGCTGTCACAAGATGGCTGAAAGGGGAGGGCAGTTGGGGGAGACCAGGCCAGCAAGGGAGGGCAGTTAGGGGGAACCAAGGCCTGCAGGGGAGGGCAGCTTGGGGTGACCAGGCCTGAAGGGAAAGGAAGTTGGGGGCAACCAGGCCTGCAGGGGAGGACAGTTAGGGGCAACCAGACTGGCAGGGGAGAGTTGGCAGGGGTGACCAGGCCATCAGGGGCGCAGTTAGGCATTGATCAGGCTGGCAGTGGAGTGGTTAGGGGGTGATTAAGCTGGCAGGCAGAAGCACTTAGGGGCAATCAGGCAAAGGCAGGAGAGTGGTTGGGAGCCAGCAGTCCTAGATTATGAAAGGGATGTCTGACAGCCTGTTTAGGCCCGATCCTGGTGGATCAGACATTCCTCAAGGGGTCCCAGATTGGAGAGGGTGCAGGCTGGGCTGAAGGACACCCTCCACCCTGTGACGAATTTAGTGCACCAGGCCACTAGTAGAAGTATAAAAGCCATAATGAGATTTATTCTGGTAAATTTAAGGAAGTGGACATTGAAGGATAGAGAAGAATGAGTTTCTCAAACTTTTTCTTTCCCCTAGAAAATGGAATAGAAGCTTAACACAGTGCACTTTAGGTTCTTATAAGAGAAAAATTGCTCTGGATGCATATAATTTTTTCTTGCATTAATTTTCTCCTCTATACCAAACATTTCAAATTAAAGTCTCACCAATTTTTGACACTTATTCATTTTTATATCCTCCTTCTTTTGTCAGAAAAATTTTATGAAATATTTCAATATATGGGATTCTTTCACTATAAGAAAATTCTACCCAACCCATATAAAGTTTTACATGAAATATGACAGATAAAGTTTAAATTCCAAAATATTTAATATAAATAAAAAAGGCATCTCAGTAGATTAATATGCAAAGGAAATCAATGAGGGATCAAAACACAAATACTGAATAAACAAATGAAAAGACTTTGAATTTCAATACAGTCAATTAGATTTTGAATTCCCCAGTTTGAAACAAAAAGAAGAAAATGTTTGTCTCAATGTTTTTAAATAAAATGTAAATTTAGAGCCATTGTAAAAAACAAACTGTGATAGTTAATATAATTAAATATATTCGTAATAGAGGCCTGGTGCACAAATTTATGCACAAGTGGGGCCGCCTGGTCCACCCCAATTGGGGCCAATTGGGCCAGGTCAGCTAGGGGGAGGGCCTGTGGGCAGCTAGCCTGCTGGCCCCACCCTGGATCAGGGTTGGGTAATCGGGGGCGGGGGCAGTGGAGAGATGTGCCATGGGCCATTGGCTGGCTGGCCCTTCCCCCTGGTCGAACTCCTGGTTGAACTCCCAGTCGAACTCCCTGTCGAGGGGACAATTTGCATATTAGCCTTTTATTATATAGGATCCCTTAACCCAGCAATCTTACTCTTAGAATTCTAACCCATAGAAGTAAAATCAGTGGTCCAGAAAAATATGCTTACTCTAAGGCACTTATGGGATGGCAAAGTAAGGATGCTCAAAATCCTCATCTATAAAAGTAATGAGAATACTGTCACAAATGATCAAAATCACTTTTTAAAAACGGTACATTGAGAAAAGGCTTGTAATAATACAAAGAGCAATCTGCTACCCTCTTTATAGTCTAACACCCACAGCCTTCCATTAAACCCTCAGAAAAACATTTGAGTCTTGATAAGAACATAGAGCTTTATAGCATTTTAATCTGTACTATTCTCAGCCCTGCTCCCCAGCTCCACAGTCACCTTGAAAACCAACATCACAACCATTATACTTACAAATGAGCTAACCAGAAGCCACTGGCCTGGGGCTTCCTAAAAAGCCCCCCCCCCCCCAGAAAATAGTTACTATTTGAGTTTTCTGGAAGACCCCTGAAGAAGCCCCATTCACAGGACTTGTTCTTATTGGACTTGACTTGGAATGTGCTTAGTGTAAACAATCCAATCCCCAAGACATTTGTCAGGAACAATCAGAGGCATCTGGTCACATCACAGCTACCCAAGGAGGTAAAAACAGGTAGGTCAAACACATTCTCATCAACTAATTTAGAAAGAAACACTGGTGGGTGAAAATCCACAGGGACTTTGAAGCGCTCTGACATATTGGAGGGGATATAGAAGTCCACAGGCATGTGTATGGCTGCGTGCATGCCCAGGAAAGACAGACAAAGGCCTAAGCTCTCACCACTGGCCGACCTCCAGGGCCCGTGCAAGCAGCAAGTGCAGGCTAAAACAGACGGTCAACACACATGAAATGGATGATCAACTTTTAGGAATAAGTTCAATAAATTCACTAAATTAATGTTAACAACAATAAACAGTACAAAAATAAATCCTAAGGAGAAGAGAAATCAGATTTCCTGGGTTGCAACATAATATTATTCAAAATGTCCAGTGTAAAAAAAAAATATGAGAAACACAAAGAAATAGGAAAACATGGCTCATACACAGGGAAAAGGTAGTCAATAGAAACCACCTCATAGGAAGCTTACCATATGGTGAAATTACCAGAAAATATAAAATAAGCTCTTTTCAATATTTTCTAAGAACCAAAGGAAACCATGCTTGCAGAATTAAACAAGGCTTCAGATTGCTAGTTTTTTTTCTGTCAGGAGCTTAAAAGTAGCCACTCCCTTCCTGGACCCAGGAGTGTGTATGTTTGTGTGTGTGGGGGGGGGTGGGGCGGGGGGACGTGGGGGACGGGCATAGTAGAAACTGCTGTCCTCAAGATCAGAGAGACAGACAAGCATATATAGGGAGTTGTGGCTTACCAAAGCAAAGCAATTGAGTCTTGAAAATACAAAATGCCATTGAAAAAAATTAAGAAAGAAAAATGAATGGAAAGATCTCTAACATTCATGGATTGAAGAATTTTATAGTATATAAATGGCAATGTTCCCAAATTAATCTAAAATTTCAATCCAGTTGCTAACAAAATCCTATCTAGCTCTTTTCCAGAAATCGATAAGGTTAAGGTGACTCTAATTCTATATAATAAAGAGGTAAGATTCAATTTAACCCTCACACCATCACAAGATGGCTGCACCCACAGTGGAGGCAGGGTTCCCATAACGAGAAATCAGCAGGGACCTAAGGTTGTGTGGTGCCGGGCTGTGGCGGGGGACCTGAGGCTGCACCCCCTGCCCAGCGGGGCTTGACAGGGGACCTGAGGCTGTGCCCCCTGCCCAGTGCCGGGCCTGGGGACCTGAGGCTGCATCCCCCATCCAGTGTGTGCTGGGAGACCTGAGGCTGCACCCCACACCCAGTGGGGCTTGACGGGGGACCTGGCCTGGGGACCTGGCCTGGGGACCTGAGGCTTCACCCCCTGCCCAGTGCCAGGCCAGGGGACCTGGCGGGGCTTGACAGGAGTGGGGCCGGCTGGGTCTGAATCTCACCCAATGGGGGTGAGGCTGGCCGGCATTAGATCTTGTGCAATTTCAAGGCATGTGCAGGTTGGTGGGGACTTGACTCTGGGTCCTGCAGCGCACCCCAGACTCTGACAGAAGGTAGATTTTCATACACATTTTACTAATTTTCTTTCATCTCTGACACTTCTATTATAGAGAAAGAGAAAATAGCAATATTAAAATATTTCCTCTAATTAATCCCTTTTTAATGTGCACTAGTTTTGTGCACCGGGCCACTAGTATTCATATAAAAGTGCAAGGGACTCAGCAAAGCCAAAACTTTCTTGAAAAGAACAAATGAGGAGGAATCATACTTTCCTATTTCAAAATTTATGGCAAATCTATGGAAATCTAGACAGTGCAACACTGACATGAAGGTAGACATATCAACGGACTATAATAGAAAATCCAGAAATAAATGTGCATATTTATGGTCAGTTTTTTTTAGAGATCACTACACAAAAAATTCAATAGGGAAAACACAGCCCTTTCAATAGGTGATGCTAGGACAACTGGATATCCACCTGCAGAAGATTGAAGTTGGACCCCTAGATATCTCTGTAGACAAAAATTAACTCAACATTAATTGAGGAGGATAGTGGGTGGGAAGTAGGAGCAGGGAAGAAATGTCTAGAAGGTTATACGGAGGAAGCAGTATTTTGGCTGAGATTTGAAAGCTTCAGTATATCGAAGAAGCAGGGGCAAATGGAACAGTGTTTTAATACCTAAAAGTAAGATCTAAAATTATTAAACGCTTTCCAAAAAAGGAAGATGTTTCATATACATTATGTTGGCTTAGGCAACTGTTCCTTAGCTATAACACCAAAGCCCAAGTAACCAAAGAAAATATAGGTATGCCTGCTCACTGTCTCTAAGTCTGTCTCTATTTTGCTTGGTAGTTCAGTTTGTTCATTAAATTCTACATTCGAGTGAAATCAAAGATACTTGTCCAGCTCTAGGATGTTGTGGGGATTGCACAAAGAGAGAGAGAGAGAAGAGAGAGAGAGAGAGAGAGAGAGAGAGAGAGAGAGAGAGAGACCTCATGGACATGGACAACTATGTGGTGATTATGGGGGGAGAAGAGGAGTGGACATGGAAGGAGACATAGAGGGGATAAATGGTGTTGGGAAAAATAAAATTCAAATAGAAAGAAAATATAGGTATGTTAGGATTCATTCATTATTTAAAGAATACAACCCAGAAGATGAAAAGCAAACCACAGAATGGGAGAAAATATTTGCAAATCACATATCTGATAAGGTTTTCATATCCAGAATATTTAAAGATTACTTATAACTCAACGATAAAAAGTCAATTTTTAAAAGGACAAAAGATTCAAATAGATCCAATAAGCACATTAAAAATTTTCAATATCAGTAGTCATTAGGAAAACTCCAATCCACACCACAGAGAGATTACTTCACCCCCTGCCCCCCAGAATGGCTAAAATTAAAAATACAGAGAAAAAACAAGTGGAAGTGAAAATGGGGATGTGGAAAAATTGTTCCTACCTGTTGGTGGAATTGCAAGAGTATAGTCACTTTGGAACACAGTTTGACCAACCCTTCCAAATGTAAACATAGAGTTTCTACACGATCCAGCAATTCCACTCCCTGGTATATACCCAAGAGTATGGAAAGCAAATTTTCATCCAAAAAAAA
The DNA here is from genome assembly GCF_027574615.1 of Eptesicus fuscus. NCBI lineage: Eukaryota > Metazoa > Chordata > Mammalia > Chiroptera > Vespertilionidae > Eptesicus > Eptesicus fuscus. The sequence continues at coordinate 8,613,021 of NC_072487.1, read as the reverse complement.
ATTTGTAGATCAATATTCATAGTAGCATTATATACTATAGCCAGAAATGGAAACACGTCAAATGTCCATCAACTGATGAGCAGATAAAAGTATATGGTATATTATTACCGCAAAACCTTCTTCCACAATGAAAAGGAATGTAGTATCTATCCATGCTACAACATGAACTTTAAAAACATGATGTTAGGTAAACAAAGCCAGTTATGCAAATCCATAGAATCAAAAATGCTATGAGGGAAAACAGAATGGGGAGTGAGCGTTCATGGATAACAGCATTCCTTATTGGGATGAAGACAAGGCTCTAAATTTAGATAATGGCGGTATCTGCCCATAACTATGAATATACTAAAAACCACTGAATTGCATACTGTAAAAGGATGAATTTTATGATCAATAAATTATATCTCAATAAAGCTGTTACTTAAAGCTGCACACATCCACAGACACCCAGTCCTTAAGAGTACACATTCACTGCAGTCCAATATAATACACACATGAACAGACACCAGATTGCTTATTGTAACATAGTTTGTTATGACAAAAACAAGACAAAACTTTGGGGGGAAAGGGCTACTTAAAGAGCAGGAAACTTGTGTAATAAATTGTAACATTCATTTCATGAAAATGAAGCACCCATAAAACAATGTGTTAAATACCATTTAAGGTAACTCTCACCAAGGCCAAGTGAGTAAAGCTAGATGTAGAGAAATATAGGAAGTATAAGCCTATTTTTACAAAGAATGACAATTACCAAGTGTGGGTATATGTATAGGTATTTGGATATGGTTACATGGCATTAAAGAAAGGTTGTAAATACTAGTCACCTGGGAATGGGGAAAGAGAGATGGGTTAGATAGGCCAAGAAAAAAGGAGGCCCTAAAAAGTTGGCCTCTATATAATCTAATATATTAGATGACTCCATACACATACTAATATTCTGTATATGTTCATACTGTAAGATATATGTTGGAGGACAACCAGAAAAATATCAGTGTTTTATAATATTCAGCATTGCACTTAATTATGAAGCAATACAATTATCCCCAAAATCAAAGCAAAGGAATGTTTTATTAAGATACAGTTTCATCCTGGCCGAGTGGCCCAGTTGTTGAGTGCACTCTGCTTCAAGATTCTGAGATTTCAGGATATTTTTATTTTTGTATTGTTTCTTTTCATGACCCTGATTTATTACATATAGTCAGAATTGAAAAGGATCTATTTTTCTCAATGAAATTAAACAAAAAATATCCATTTGAATATATCTACAATCAGTTGATTTTTGTAGGGTTAGCCCACTTTCTATTTACCTTTGTCTTTGGCAAAAAATTAACAACAGTTGTAAGAATAGAAAGGCAGTGTGTATTTTCAATAATTTGTGTTACTCAGGCCACAGTGTCCATCCTTTATCTTGTCACACTGGGCATATAATTTAATATCTTACAGTCTCTGTTTCATCATTGATAACTGAATATAATTATAAGATGGTCCAGATGCTATGACATAGAATATTCAGACTATGATTATTATGCCAGATGCTTTGAAAAATATATATTAAAATGAGTTCCTACCCTGGCTAGTGTTCTCAGTGGTTAGAGTGTTGGCCATGCAACTTAGGGTCTTGGGTTGAATTCCTGGTCTGGGTTTGTGGGAGGCAACTGATCAATGTGTCTCTCTCACATGGATATTTCTCTCCCCCTCCCCCTCCTTCCCTTCCACTCTTTCTCAAAAGGAAAGGAAAGGAAAGAAAAGAAAAGAAAAGAAAAGGAAAGGAAAGGAAAGTAAAGGAAAGGAAAAAAAATTAAAAAAAAAAGAAAAGGAAAGGAAAGGAAAGGAAAGGAAAAAATCAATGGAAAAAACATCCTCCAAGGAGAATTTAAAAAAAAAATTTTTTAAAGCCCGGCCAATGTTGCTCAGTGGTTGAGCATCGACCCATGAACTAGAGGTCATGGTTTGATTCCCGGTCAGGGCACATGCCTGGGTTGTGGGCTCAATCCTCAGTAGAGGACATGCAGGAGGCAAACTATCAATGATTCTCTCTCATCATTGATATTTTTATCTCTCTCTCCCTCTTCCTTCCTCTCTGAAATCAATAAAAAAGGTATAAAAAATAAAATGAGTTGCTTTTCCATGAGTAACTTCAAGTTAAAAGTCAAAATCTCCAGTTTACATTCCCACCAGCAATGAATGAGGGTTCCTTTTTCTCCACAACCTCTTACACCTGTTATTACTTGTCTTGTTGAGAATAGCCAAGGAGGGTGGGGGAGTAGAAAAGGGTAAAGCAGGTCAAGTTTATGGTGATGGATGAAGATTTGACTTTGGGGGGTGGGCATACAACTCAATATACAGAGAATATATCACAGAATTGTACGCTTGAAACATATAATCTTGACATTTTAATTGAAATATAAAAAATTAAAAAGTCAACATGCTAGTTTAGTCTTTTCTTTGTTTTTTGAATTCAATAAGTTAGAATCATGACAAAGTTTTTAGCATGGTTTAAGTTACTCTATTCACATACAAACTAATGAGCCATATCAAATGTTATTTTTTACATAAAGAAAGAAAAAACCCAGCTGATTTTCCCTCAAAATTTGATTAGAGAAATAAGTGTTCTGTCACTTTGATTTTAGTGGTGTTAAAAGGAAAATCCTTTAACACCAGAGTCAAAGCCCCCCAATGCACAAAGAGTTCTGTACTTGCTCTTTTACAGGGTGAGTAAGGTTCCTGGAGAATCGCTTTGATTTTATTAAGGAAACCAATGGGTCAGAGGTTGAATTAGAGAGAAATAGAGGTCAACATAGACTGAAACAGTCGATGCAGGGCATCAGTTCCTTAAGGACTTAGAGGCTACCCGTTTGCAGGAATGGGATTCTAAAAGAGACAGGATTTATTATCCTAAACATGTTAAAATTCTAACTCTAATGATATGATTGTGATTTTTAAAGCTCAACCTTAGCTTTAAGTCAATTCTATGACAGTCAGTCTGATGATATATTTTGAAAGTTCCCAGAGCGTTACCCTGGCCTTTCATAGAATCCGCTAAGCAATGCCTCCCCCGCTCCTCTGGGCCTCCCTGTGCTCCTCCGAGCCCCTCTCTAATCTTATTCTGCAAACATTTAGAAAATGGGGCCATCTATATGGATACCTTACTGGCAGATCTTAAAGGGCAGAGCATTATTTTTATTTTGAGAGCTTTTTACTCATTATAGTGCCTGTGTCATATAAAATAAGCCAAGTTTATGAATGAACTAATTACATATATTAATGAATGAGTCTACATACAAAATAAAGAATGAGTGAATGAACACATATTTGCCATACTATAATTAGGATAGAATTTCCAACTCATTATATGGGAAAGAGAGAATGGTCAAAGAGTGAGGAAAAGGAAATATATCGCCATCTTTGTGCTAATTTCTAAGAAGATATGGGAACAGAGAGAGGACAGCCTGGAAATAATAACATAGGTATTTTCACTCTAAAAATAGGAAGGAACACTTGCAAACTAACTGCTGATGCTTTATCAGTAACATAACTTCCTAAATACAAACATCCCTCCCCACAAAGCGCCCGCGTGTGCGCACGCGCGTACACACACACACACACACACACACACACACACACACACGGTCATTGTCTTCATTTACATCCAAATAGAGGCAGGACAGACGAGTGGGCCTCCTGTTCTCAACAGTATGGGGTCCAGGGCTGCGAGGGTCCACTAAGTATACACATATTTCTCTATTTTATATATTTAAATAAAATAAAAAAGCATATATAGTCATTCTTGTTATAAAGTATTGCTTTGACAAAAGCTACCATTTATTGCTTGTATTTAACATAATTGAAACTATATTGATAACATCAATTCATGCAGAGAAAATGAGGAAAAATGAATGGGAGACATGAAAACGTATTGCCTGTACTGTGAAAGCCTTTATATTTTGGTAACACTTTTTTTGAACTTTAATTATAGCCCTAAGGTTTTCAAAATCCAGGGTAGAGAAAGTAAAAGGCGGTATTTTTGACATTGTGGATTGTAATTAAGATTCCAGTAATGCTCTAGTGATAGATAAAGGCCCACTTGTGTCAAACGGATGGTTGTTCCTTTGTTTGGAGGTTGTGGGGACAGAGTCAATTTTGTAGAACAGAGGAGATAAAATATCAAGTCACCGGCACCCCTGTGAAGGTGGGAGCTGCCCCTGTGACTCTACCTGCATTGTTACCCAGCAATCCTTTTTCATTCTGTTTCCGTGAGTTAATAACTTGGGTTTAAACCTAGGCTATTGGACGCGGGGAAGTAGAATTTTTAGCATTAACATATTTTAAAGACCAACCAACGCATGTTGAAAGTTCTAAGAGTCATTTTCAAGCTCGGAAGGGAAGGACAGCGACTTCAGTGGAGGGGACACAGGCCGAGCGCTGGGAGGTCGGGCGGCAGGGGTTTCATTCAGCTGCTCTGCACCAAGCAGCTTTGAAGGCCGTGGGAACATGACCCCCCCCCACACACACACACACACACACACAAGGCAAGGGGAGCTCTCCTTTCCTCTGGAGGCGCCCCCCATGTCTCTCTGGCATCGGAGACGACCATGTGCCCTCGATCAGGCCTCCTGGGGAAACGGTGCAGCCCTGGCTCTGGGCTGGATGTGCTCGCCGAGGAGATCTCTGCCCGCCTCCTGGACAGCCCTTTCCTTCCTCACCGGGAGCAGGTAAAATGCACTCACACCTCGGCCTCTTGACTCGTTGTGAGATTTCTGCCAAGAACAGGTTTCCCACCAAGTACACATCTTCAGCCGTTGTGGACGCTGTCCCGAGTTGTTCTGTGTTGACCATAAGCCTGCATCCTTATCTTGTGTTCGTTTTCCCCCTGAATAAAGTTTTATTTCTATTTGGTCCCCTGCTTGGGAGAGGGCTTACTAGTAAGAGTGCTTAAAAAGCTGCCTCGTGGCTTCAGGGAGCGGCTCAGACAGAAGTCCTGACACCAGGGCGCGCACCGGGGCTGCAAGGCCGCCCGGCTCTGGAGGCTCCCAGCCTGCTGGAGGGCCAGCACTTGGAAACACCCTGGCCCAGCCCCCCTGGCGCCCGCCAGCCTGTGGCCGTGAGTCAGCGGGGCTCCCATCTTCTTGGCGAGCTTTGCCTCCTCATGTAGGAAGTGGCTCTGCAGGAAGTCACCGAGCCCTGCTGCCTCACCTTAGCTATGATTTATAAGCAATATAAAAAGTGTTACAGCCCTGACCGGTTTGGCTCGGTGGAGAGAGCATCGGCCTGCAGACTGAAGGGTCCCAGGTTCGATTCCGGTCAAGGGCATGTACCTTGGTTGCGGGCACATCCCCAGTGGTAGGTGTGCAGGAGGCAGCTGATTGATGTTTCTCTCTCATCGATGTTTCTAACTCTCTATCCCTCTCTATTCCTCTCTGTAAAAAAATCAATAAAATATATTTTTTTAAAAAAGCGTTACAGCTCCATCAGCCTGGAGAAGTCCCGCTGTGGACACATCGTGGAAGTTCTCTTTGATGAGAGTTTATGCCTAAGAAAGCAATGCCCCATGGTCTTTAGCATGGGTTCTAGAATCATATAGAAATCGGGCTTTCTATGCTACTTTCCAGCACGTGGCTTTGGGCAACTAACGCTTCCTAAGCTTCTAGGTCATTGTCTGTATGACGGGCATGCTGACCTCTCCATCAGCCACTCCCAGCACCCTGCAAGCTCCTCAGCCTCACCTCTTATTCGAACCAGTGCTCCAGGGACAAGCGTTCACAGACTGTCCAGTTTCATGCAGGTGCAACCTCACGGTGCCTTGGCTCATGTTAACTGTGCCTGCTGGTTCCTGCCCTGCGGCTTCTCTGGTGCGTAGCCTGGGGCCTTCAGAGCAAGCACCTGGGCATTCCTGCATACCCACCGCATATGTGCAGGGCAATTAAGGCGCCACAGAGCCAACTGTGACCAGTGGTGAATGGGATTAAATGGAAAAATGGTCCTTCTTTTCTTTCCTGCAGCAAGTTGTGAAATGTATTTCCTAAGTTATTCTAAAGATGGTTAAGGTATTCTAAGGTATTCTAATGACCTCGTGCAATCGCACCACTATTCAACTGCACTTTTGTGTTAGCTCTGTAAGCCTATGGATATTGTTTTCATTGGGGTAAATGTGACCTATTATATTTCCAAAGACTTCTCTCAGTGGCTTAAGTGTCAGGATCAGTAATGATTACAAAAGACACATGATAATGTCATGGGAAAACATTAAACATGGATTTATTAGGACTAGATCACAATTCTCATTGAGGAATGATACATTTGTATCCTATTTGAAAAATAAGATAATGGACTAAATTATTTCAATTGTCTGTTCCAATGCTACCTCACTGTGGATTTTGTCCCCAGCTTACTACCCTTCTCCTTTTTTTCATTGATTCTTATAAATCAGTTGCAAAGCATTATTACACATAAGAAATATTATATATAAAATTCCCCTCTTTGAAAAAATATGTATATTTGTGTAATACCATATATACATATACATACACATTTATATAATAAAATTATTGAACATATATTTTAGAATTAGAATACAATTAGCAATTAGATTATTCAAATTAAAGTAACAATGCATTTACTTTTGATATAATTGAAAATAACAATTAAAATAGTGTCATAATGATTTGGATAAGCATCAGTTTCACAATTAGCTATTTGGATTTAACCTTTTTGAGAGTCAGTGAGGTTAGGGCCACGGTTGGGACCTATCTTCCTTTTATTAGTTTGCTTACATCCTTGGTGTCTGGTCTCAAGGTCTTTTTACGGTGAGCGTGACAACTGAAGCATGTGTGTGACACAGGACAAGCACTACTTGGCTCCCTCAGGAGCCAATGTCCACATATTTAGAGTCCAGTAATGTTCTTCTCCAAATGTCATCTTGCCCATGATGATTTGACCATGTGCTTTATTTTTCATTACCCTTGACTGTTTGAATGATTTCACAAATTCGATATTATCCTGTCATACATATAAGCAGTAGCAATGGTGTGTTTGTGACCAGAGGCAGTTACAGATGAAAAAGTATTTTGCAACAATAAAAGTTCATTTTGATCAACTTTTTGCCTTTGCAAAGTATATATCATATGTCTGTTTTGTTATTATATCTGTTAGATCCCTGAGATGGCAAGAAAATTACTAAAAATCCATTTCCTGCTATGTTCTTCTTCAGTGATTCTAAGCTTTCCCCTAAGACAAATATTTAAAATTATAATTTTTCCTATAATTAGTAACCAATACCCCCAAAAATATTATTAATTTGGTTAGTTATCTTTCAATCTTTACTATTTAGGTTAAGGAAGAATACTAATTTAAAAAGCATGAAGAGATGAAATATATATTCCATGTATCTAATGAGATAATGGTTGCAAAATGCCTTGCTTCCTGTAATATTCTCTAATAATGTAAATGACTAATTTGCAAAACAATTTCCCTATAACTGAAAACTTGACTTCTTTACTTAGTTACTAAAAATACTCCTTTACCTACAAATTCTGAATATATAGACACACATATATCTGTGCATGTATCTGGGTCTATCTACTGATCCTACTAAAATAGGGTATTCATTAATCATAGGTGCAGTACTACAGATCAACCATGGACAAAATAGAAAACAACTACTGCTTACACATCAAATTTTATTTGATACTACTAAGCCTCTCCAACCATCTTAAAAGTACTTTTCAATAAGATAAACAGGAAAATGGCCAAAAAAGAATCTCCAGTAGACAATATTTTAATTAAAAGAACAGTAAAGAGAATTGGAGTTTTTAAAAAAATATTGATCAAGTGTCCAGAGAGTTCTGTGGTTAGATCCTCTTTTGTAATGTGAAAGACTTATAAAGGGACTCTGCAGGTCAATCCCGTTTCGTGGGCTTTGTGTGGGAAGCTGTTTGCTGGGAGCACAGACTTTGCTGCATACAGTGCTATCAGGTGAGCCTAAGCCCCCGGGTTCTGTCCCTCAGAGGGCAGGAGGGCCTCCTGTTTCTCTTCCCCTACATCCACATAATCAACACGGCAAGATTCTCCTTCACATTAACCCAAAGTAGCATGTCCGAAACTACCTTCTAAGTACATTGTTCTCATGCTTCATGTCCTTCAATAAATTTCAACAGACTTGAAGATAAAATCCAAGCTTGCTAAAATTGCTCTTAACAGAGTGTCAATGCCTGATTCTCAGGTCTCTTGGTCTCCGCTACCTCAAATTTTATTTGTTTTAAAATATACTTGATCTCACCTCCAAAAACTTAATACAGATTTCTTATTCCCTTGCTAATCCTATCATCAGGTCCCTGACTCCAAACGTTGTCTTCATACAACAAAGTTGAGTCAATCCTCATGGAAAATGCTCCAACAAAGCCCTGACCTTCTTTATAACATCCATGGTCATAGCAAGAGATGGTTTAGTATTAGTTTTTCTTACTAAAATTGATATTCATGGGTGTAGAATAGAAAAACAGTTCTGTATTATTCACTGTTATAGCATCATCAGCTAAGCATAGTGCTGACACAAAGAAAGTGCATACTAAATGTATGCTTAAAAAATTAGTAAATGAAATAGAGCTTGTATTGAGATTTTCTTGTCAAAAAAATCTTGCAAAGAAGTAGCTTGAAGTCATCAAAAAAATCCAAGGAAAGTAGAAAAGATACAGCATTCAAACTTCTCCAAAAGTTGGAACTATACAGAGAAACAATGTATTAAAACCAGGTCAAATTATTTTAATAAAATTAGTTGCTTGACATTTAATGTACATTGAAGACTAGCAGGTAAAATAATGTAGTGGTCAGCTATTTTTGCAAAAGAGCTTTCTTATATAACCAAAATGACAAAGAATCGACCTTGTTTTGAGCTGAATATTTTGAACGCAGTTGAAGGTAAAGAAATGAAAAAGGATGGTTCATTTCTTTTATTTAGCTGACCTTTTAGAAGAGATACTTTAAATCATTTCAAATGCTTTGATTAACCTTGACTCTTAGCTACATTTGAAAAAATGAATGATTTGAGTTTTTCTCGCCTTAATATAAATTGTTCACAATTTTCTTTATATACAATAGATTTGGAAAACATTTAGATCATGGAAAATACTGATTTAAGTAACCTCAAATTTAATTATTTACTAAAAGGCAAGTGTGTGTGTGTGTGTGTGAGTGTGAGAGAGAGAGAGAGAGAGAGAGAGCTGAGAGAGAGAGAGAGAGAGAGAGAGAGAGAGAGAGAGATTTTTCTAAATTACTATATTGTGATCTGGCAAAGTGGATATCTACTTGAATGTAGTGCATTTAAAAAATATTTTTATTAATTTCACAGAGGAAGGGAGAGGAAGAGAGATAGAAACATCAATGCTGAGAGAGAATCATTAATTGGTTGCCTCGTGCATGCCCCCTACTGGGGGCCGAGCCTGCAACCAGGGCATGTGCCCTGACCTGGCATGTGTAGTGGCCTCCTGGTTTATAGGTCCACGCTCCACCACTGAGCCGTACCAGTCGTAATGCATTTTTATTGACATAGGATGTTGTTGTCACTGCAGGACACATTTCATTATCTTTTTTTGGTTTGATAGTTTATATTTTTCTCTGGCATGAATCCTAGTTATCGCTACCCTGAAAGAAATATGAACATGACACTTTGTCAAAAACTCAACTTGTCAAAAAATTGTGAAATTATTAAGGTTGTATTTTCCCCAAAGTCATCTTAAAAAAATTGATCTTCTTCTCTATTCTTATTGTAGACAAAAAATTACAATTCATTTGTGAGAATGAACAAACATAATTTTAACCCCGGTTTTTTTCCTATGCTATTTAATAAAAGAGTAATATGTAAATTGACCATCACTCCAACACACAAGATGGCTGCCCTCATGTGGTCAAAGATGGCTGCCCCCATGTGGACACAAGATGGCCAGCAGGGGAGGGAAGTTGGGAGGGACCAGGCCTGCAAGAGAGGGCAGTTGGGGGTGATCAAGCCTGCAGGGGAGTGCAGTTAGGGGTGACCAGGCTGGCAGAGGAGGGAAGTTGGGGGTGACCAGGCCTGCAGAGGAGGGCAGTTAGGGGAAAACAGGCTGGCAGGGGAGCAGTTAGGCATCAATCAGGCTGGCAGGGGAGTGGTTAGGGGTGATCAGGCTGGCAGGCAGAAGTGGTTAGGGGCAATCAGGAAGGCAGGCAGGCGAGCAGTTGGGAGCCAGTAGTCCTGGATTGTGAGAGGGATGTCCGACTGCCGGACATCCCTTGAGGGGTCCCAGATTGGAGAGGGTGCAGGCTGGGCTGAGGGACACACACCCCCATGCACGAATTTCATGCTCCGGGCCTCTGGTCCTATATAATAAAAGGCTAATATGCAAATTGACTGAACAGCGGAATGACTGGTCGCTATGATGTGCACTGACCACCAGGGGGCAGGTGCTCAAGGCAGGTGCTGCCCCCTGGGGGTCAGTGCACTTCCACAGGGGAGCGCTGCTCAGCCAGAAGCCAGGCTCATGGCTGGAGAGCGCAGTGGCGGTGGCGGGAGCTTCTCCCACCTCCATGGCAGTTGGACATCCCCCAACAGCTCCTGGGCTGCGAGAGGGTGCAGGCCAGGCTGAGGGACGCCCCCCCCTCCGAGTGCACGCATTTCGTGCACCGGGCCTCTAGGTAATATATAATACATTGGAAGTATGCTAGAAAATGCATTCAAATGTATATGAATTTGAAATAATTTCACATTACTCACAAAACCCGTTCAGAGTATTATTTTAAAAAGAGCCAAGGAGAAAGTGGGCACTTGTTTGCTTCCCCTCTCAGCGATCACATCCAGCATGTTCAATACTGGAAAATGGTTGTTTTATACATTTTGCTCTATTTTTTTATTGTTTAGAGAAGGATGGTAGATACTGTTCCTCTTAGTTCATCATAGACAGAAGCAGAAATTTACAGTCTTGCATGGACATTTATACGTTTTCAAAATCAGTATGTTAATTTTCACAGACACTTGTTTTTTAACACCATGCCTATGTGTATGTCAACTATTAATTATTTTAAAAAATTAAACCACAGCTTTTTTTATTGAAACTCATATTTAATTCTGGGGTATCCAGGTTAGCAGAATGAACAAGTTAAACAACAAAACATGTAAGGCCACAGTTTCTATTTTATGGGTTTGCTGTGAAGATGACAGTCCTAACATCTGTGGAGGGCTTGGGACATTGTCGAACACAGCAGGTCCCAGAGTGTGGCCTGCCGGGCTCTGTGAGTCCCCAAGCTCTTTCACAGACTCTCCTAAGGCAAAAGTATTTTCATAGTCATACTAGTAATTATTTACCTTTTTTATTCTGTTGACATTGGCATTGATGTTGCACAATCCATGGAGGTGTGACAAAATAAGAAATATAAATAAAATAAGAACTTCTGCTTTCTGAAATATTATGGTTGAAAAAGAATGTTTGTGTGATAGTTTGAGTTGAGAGGTGGGATACTAGTTTTACTTAAAAAATTGACTGACAGACAAAAACAGTTATTAAAATGTGGGAATTTGACATTTTCTTGAACATGAACAAGAGGAGTTTATCACTTCAAGAAAAACATTTGACAAGTATTTGTTGCCAAAGATATAAATAAAAATCAGGATTTCAAATAAAAATCAGGATTTGGGAAAACTTGTATCTGTCACAATCTCAACATGCTAATACTTACAAAATTTTCTGATGAGATCAGTGGTGACATTAATAAGTGTGTTTTTTTATATCGTATAATGAAATGTATCAACATTTGAATAGACTGTGTAATTTAGTGAACCGATGATTTTTCCTAAAATCATTCACAGGCAAAGGATTTATTAAAAGGGCAAAGGAGACCCAGGGGTTTTTATGTAACATAGGATTAAAAGTTCATTGTAACTAACCTTTAAGAAAGTATCATCAAGTTTTGGTATAGTATCAAAAAATAATAGTCTTAATTATCTGAAAGTTTAAAAAATATTCATGTTTTTTACTATGCAGCTGAGCGAGACTGAATTTTCCTCATTAACCGAAGTAACATGTTGCAGCACACTGAGTAGAGGCTGAGATAGATATCGGCCAATATGTAAAACAATGTTGCTTCCAACTAAACATTTTCTTTTAAAAATATAGTTAGGACCGGGCCAGTGTGGCCCAGTGGTTGAGCATCAACCCATGAACCAAGAGGTCCCTGGTTTGATTCCAGTCGGAGCACATGCCCAGATTGCAGGATCAGTCCCCCGGGAGGCAGCCAATCAAGGATGTTTCTCTCTCATCGATGCTCCTACCTTTCTATCCCTCTTCCTTTCTCTCTCTCAAAATCAATAAAAACATATATTTTAAAAAACTAAAAAAATATGTATATACTTACATTTCATGAAATCTGCTGTTTAGGACAGCCTTTTAATTGATTTAATACAGACATTTCAAAATCAAGCAATTCATAAGTATAATAAAATGCACAATATTTTAACATTGCTATAATATATGTTTGAGTCTTACCTCACCTCATACCACCATTTCTCTAGTCAAAATAATTTATTCTCACTATAGACAAGAAGCTGCCTTATAGCTGAGAAACAAACTTAGCAGGGTCCTTAAACACTCTATTAAGCCCTTCCCTCGTTTCTCACCATCGCCTCCTGACACTCATCTCTGGAGCTTTAGTAACTCTCTGACCTGAGAGACTCCGATATGACAGCTAGATTGTTGCAGAATCCTAAGTGTGACACCACCAGGGTTGCTCTTTCTATGATGTACTTCAAAGATATTTCTTAAGCAAAGTAAAAACACTAAATAATGAAACAAAAAGAGAGAGAAACCAAGAAAGTGAACTCAAATATCTTCTTGAGTGAATTCATTGACTGCTAAGAAAAAAATTCAGCCAAGTAACTGCCAGAAAATTAGCCTAAAACTGTTAAAAAAAAAAAAAAAATCACAGGCTAGCACTTCATTTTGCCATATGTTAAGCACTCTTTTAAAATCTCCCAATTTCTAAAATAAGCCATTGAAAATCTTAAATAGTGTTGAGAGTAAGAAATGAACATTTGTGGCGTTATACATTTTTTGTTGTGTGGGCTTGAAAATGACTATTCTAAGCCACTGAACTGATAGCACTTTATTTACAAGGTACTGTCTTTACCCCGGGATGCTACTGACATTCAGGAAGAAAAATGTTCAGCGCCAGGAAGAAATGGTGATGAAAGAATCCATGTGGTTACAATTTTCAACTTTATGCAAGTATTTCTTTAACAACTCAAAAGCAAATCTCTAGAAATCTACAATAGAAAAATCACGAAAGTGCATTTTGAAAAAGCTAAATTATATTTTCAATCTAATGCCTGCAATGTTTTGTTTTTTAACCTTGGGAAATTTTTATTAATCCTTTGGAGCCTTAAATTCTCTGTCTGGACAAATACGTTTTTAATCCCTTTTTTCCTTGAAGACTATGGGTTTTGGTTTTGTTTTTACTGTGAAGGTACAATATACAGTAGTTAAAAACTATTAGCTGATTGCCATTTTTACATGTGGGAACTTCTAAATTAGAAGAAATAGAACCAGAATAATGAAAAAAAAAGTACTTCCTACTCTTATTAGCCATTGTTTTGCTTTCTAAATTCCATATATAGGATATGTTTTTATAAAAAAATTTTACTCATAATATACATATTTATAACATTATATACTATTGTTTGGCTTATTCAGTTCATTGCCAATAAAATGAGCAATCCTTTTGCTTACTGATGCATTATTCAAAGTGTTTCAATTTTATACTGTCAGTGATTCCCTTAAACAAGTCTGTATATTTGACAGATGTTTAGCATAGATAAACTTCAGATTTATATTGTCACCAGAGAAATACAGGACAGCTGGCATTTTGGAAAATGAACCTTTCTTGATTTATTTAAGCATAGTAAATGTATCTACATGACTGTGAGTCTGACTTTCAGAGTAATAAACTCTAAGACTAATGAATCTGAGACTAACTCAAATACCCATTCACTCCACAGCTTCACTGGAATGACTCTCTAATCTATTGTTTCCTTATAACTATTCTTCTAATTCATTGCCTAATTGCCTATGATATAAAGAGGCATTTCGTCTAAATGCAGCAGCATCAGTAAAACAAATGAGGCTAGACTTTGACTATGATATCCATTCTGGTGCTTAATCACTTATCCCCAGAAGATTATGTCTGAAGGGCCCTATTCCCGCTTCGATTCCTCTCCAGCAACACTCAGGTACATATTGTAGAAGCATTTTATTAGTTTTGCATCTTACTGAATATAAACTTATGTGTGGGAAAGTTTACACAGTTAAAAGTCATGTGGCAGATAAAAATGTTTAAAGTATTAAAATGTTTCCTGCACTTCCTACCCTAAGGTCCTCTTTCAGCAATATTTGGAAAATAATTTTGCACAAATAAAATGAACATAACCTGCTGTTGTACAGAATAGAAAAATATATCCACATGCTTCCAGAAGGCTAATCAGGAACTATTGTCAGATTTCACTGCAGATTCTGTGGCAAGGGCATCACAGAATGGACACAAAATAAACAGGCGTGGTTACACTTTCCCTAGTCTATTTCCTATTGGCTATCACGCATCAGCTCTTTACTAGAAACTTCACCCCTCTTCTTCCATCCCTGCCTTGTGCTGCTGCATCCATTAGGGTCCCAGTAGAACATGCAAGCTAACTAACTCGAGGTTTTAAAGATCAGTTGATAAAGAGACTAGTTACACAGACGGGAAAAGGAACCATAAGCAATGTTGAAGCATGCTGGGGCGAGCAAACGTGGGAGCTACTGAGTGAAGCTGTGGGAATCACACCCCAGCCTTGATTAGGTCAACCCTGTGAGACTGCAGTATAAGACCGTCCTACCAATGGCATTTTGGGGCCCCACCTACTATGCAGTAGAGATTAGGTGGGACTTGGTGGCTCTATTGGAGAAAATATGGAGACCTTAAAATGCCCACCCACTCAGAAGAAAAGTATCTCCTGGTCTACCTGCTGAGGATCCCTATGTCAAAAGTCACAGGTAGGGCCTGGTCCTGTAGGGGATGCCAGGCCACAACACTGCTAGTCCAAAGTCTGTAGCAAACACCCAGCCAGTTGTTTCCCTTCACACTGAATACTTAATGTTATTAAGTGGCCACTAAGTGCTATTACAAGGCCACAATTCTCCTTTTATAGCATTGAACGATTCATGGTTGAGCATATTTTCTTAAGTTTTGTACAATATATAAAGCCATTTATAATGCTATCTAACTAAGCAACTAAGTTAGAGGTTTGTTGTGTTCTTTCTTTTTGCCCTGTTGCTCTTTGAAATTATTGAGTATAATTTAATAAAGGATAAAATATTGAGCACTATACAGTTATATACATACCAAATTTTATATGTACAACTAGAAATTTATCTATATAACAAACACCAGATCAAAGTATAGGACACAGGTTAAAATTTGACTTGGGATCTGTCAGCCCTGATTATAAGAGAATCATGACAATGAATGGTTCATCTCAGGATCAGGAAAATGTCCCCTGGGCCTCCCTATCCTTATTCCTGCCTATCTGACAAAGTCATCCTAACATGCCCTACTTAGACCCAGCATTCAGTGTCTGACTCATATCCCACAGTACATACTGGAGTGAAAGACAAAGAGAAATCATCCTTTGGCAATCATCACAATAAAAATTGATTCAGGCAAAAGCCACCAACAGATGTTAGAAAGTGAAATGAATAATAAGATATTTATCTGTCCTCAAAGCAGTTATTAATTTTACAATATACTTATTAATTACAAAAGAAGACAGTGACATCATAATGCGAAAACTTGGCAGAAACCTTAACTGATGAGAGCGACTGTCATTATTATTCCTGATATGATGAACAAAGAACACAATAGGACTCGTGTGGCATCGTGTCAAAACTGAATACATGAATTTGATCATGAGGAAACATCAGATGAACCTAAATTGATGGTCATTCTAAGGAATATCAGTCCAGTACTCCTCAAATGTGCCAATGCCCTTAAAGAGGAAAATGAGGGGGGTGTTTCAGGATAAAGGAGACCAAAGAAGTATAAGACATGAATGCAATGCATGGTTTGGCATTTTCTTTCGCTGCAAACGATACTATTGTGACAATTGAAAAACTCTGAATATGTATAATGGCAATCCCTGATTTTAGTTATTATACTGTGGCTCAATAGGGAATGTTCTCGCTTTTAGGAAATATACAATTAACTGTACCAAATGAGGAGACACGAACTGTTCCACATAAAATGACATAAGTTATATAACATAGATGACATAGACAAAGAGCTAGAGAGAGAAGGAGTAAATCTTAACATTTAGAGAGTCTTGATGAAGGAGTATAAAAAATACATGGTATACTATTCTTGAAAAATTTCTGAAATAATGTCAAAATAAAAAATTAAACAAAGAGAATGAAAAAGGGAGAGACTAAGCTAGGCAAAGGAGAACTGTGGCAGAACAATCATCAAAAAAAACCTAGTCCTAGTCCTCAAGGAACCCAAGAATATGTAAGGAAGTTATTTGATCAGCATCAGCTATGTCCATCCCCCCTATCTTAGTGCAGAGGCCATTCTCTCTATCCTAGAAAAACCCAGGGAAGGAAAAGGCCTCAGAATAGAATGACTGGGTGATGCTGCAAGGGAAGCAAGGTCCGGGTAGGGACATATCCACTCACACATGGAATCCCCATGCCCCATAGCACACGATCTACGAAACAGCTGCCCCGGAAAGACCAGGCTTGCTGTCACAATCCATGCTATTAACAATGAGAACTGCTAGGTGCTGATCAAAAAGCACCTCCAGGGCCTATTACACTACATTGTGGTAGTGTGGTCTCAAAGAAGAGCTGATATTTATGTTTCCAGCAGGCTGGCTCCATGGGGGCGGGGAGGTTAAAGTAAATGGAGTTCTAACATCTCCGCATCCTCACCAACACTTGTCTTTGTGGTTTTAATAATAGCTATCCTAACAGGAGTGAGGTGGTTTTCATTTGCATTTCCCTGATGATTGGTGATGATGAGCACCTTTTCATGTTCCTGTTGGCCATATGTGTGTCCTTTTTGGAGAAATGTCTATTCAAGTTTCACCCCTGGTTTTAATTGAGTTGATTTTTTTTTTTTTTTTTTTTTTTTTTTTGCTACCTGGTTAAAGGAGTTTCTTACATATTTTGGATATTAACCTCTTATCACATATATGGTTGCAATTATTTTTCCCATTCTGTTGCCTTTTCACTATGTTGATTGTTTCTTTTTTTTTTAATATATTTTATTGATTTTTTACAGAGAGGAAGGGAGAGGGATAGAGAGTTAGAAACATCGATGAGAGAGAAACATTGATCAGCCGCCTCCTGCACACCTCCTACTGGGGATGTGCCCGCAACCAAGGTACATGCCCTTGACCAGACTCGAACCTGGGACCTTTCAGTCCACAGGCCAACACTCTATCCACTGAGCCAAACCGGTTAGGGCAGATTGTTTCTTTGTCCAAGTGTAAGAATGTAGAGAAATGGGAACCCTTGCACACAGTTGATGGGAATGCCAAACGGTGCGGCCACCATGGAAAACAGTGTGGAGGTTTCTCAAAAATAGAACTAAAATTAGAACCGCCATGTTATCAGCAATCACTTCTAGATGTTTACTCCCAGCAAAGTTAAATCAAGATCTTAGGGAGATAATCGCCCTCCCATGTTGTTCGCACCAAGATGTGGCAATCACATAAATGTCCATTGAGTAGATTAACCTTTTGCACTCGGATGTCGAGATTAAAATTACTCTTTGAATGTATCAATAATTTGAAATATAAAAAAAATCCAAATAAATAAGTTTTTATGAAAAGAAACTCTAGTTTTGCCGAAACCGGTTTGGCTCAGTGGATAGAGCATCGGTCTGCGGACTGAAGGGTCCCAGGTTCGATTCTGGTCAAGGGCATGTACCTTGGTTGCGGGCACATTCCCGGTAGGGAGTGTGCAGGAAGCAGCTGATCGATGTTTCTCTCTCATCGATGTTTCTAGCTCTCTATACCTCTCCCTTCCTCTCTGTTAAAAATCAATAAAATATATTTAAAAAAAAAGAAACTCCAGTTTTTTATTCTACTGCCGCGCTTTGTAAAATCTGGGGTATTTAAAAAATTAAATCCCGAGTAGAATAAAGGAATCGAGAAAAAAGCAAGCGAGTGCAAAGGGTTAAAACAATGTGGTGTGCACATACAATGGAATAGTCTTCACCCTTAAAAAGGAAGTAGATCTACAATATGTGACAACATGAAAGAACCTTGAGGATATTATGGTAAGTGAAATAAGCCAGTGCCAGAGGGACAAATACTGCATGATTTCACTTACATGAGACATCTAGAATAGTCAGAGCCATAGACAGAGAGTACATAGGTGGCTTATAGGAAGGAGGGGAAGGAGGAAATGTAAAGTTGTTAATGGTTTTAAAGTTTCAGTTATAAATAATGAATAAGTTTTAGAGATTATTGTACACCATTGTACCTATAGTTAACAATACTATATGATATAGTTAATCTCTTAAAAGGGTACATATCACATTAAGTGTTTTACCACAATAAAATGAAAACTCAACCTGGCCCCTCTCCCAAAAAATAAAAGAAAAAAATTTTAAATGTTTTAAATTTGGGGTTAAGCTTCTATGATGGATTAAAGACAGTCTCAGATACTTGATGACTCTCCCATAGAGAAGGGAGGTCTGTTTTTTGTTTTTGTTTTACTCAGTGATTCGGGAATGGATATGTGACTTTTTTTTGACTATAGAATAATTCAGTAGTGGCCCTGAACCAGCTTCCCAACCAGCCTGTAAGAGATCTGGCAGCTTCGGCTTCCTCTCTGGAAATGCTCCTTTGGGAAGCCCTGAGCTTCTGTTAAGAAGTCTAACCACTACCTTCTGGAGAGACCAAGCGGAAAGGGAAAGAAGCTGAGGCCACGTGGGAGAGATGCTGAGTAGTCCTAGCCCCCCACTGAAGCCAGCCTTCCAGTCCTAGACACCAGACACGAGAGGCAGCCATCCTGAATATTCCAGCCCAGGTGAGCTCCAGATGGCTGCAGTCCCAATTAATATCGAGTGGAATAGAGTATGCACCCTGGTGAGCCCAGTCAGCCCTCAGAACCACAAGAGGTCATAAAGTGGTTACTGCTTCAGGCAATTAAGTTTTAGGGTAGTTTTTCACACTGCAAAAATTAGCCAGGATAAACTCCTATTAACTCATCTATAATTATTTCTTTATTCAATAAATATTTTAATAAGCATTTATTTATTTTTATTCTCATCTGAGGATATGTTTATTTTTAGACTGAGAGGAAAGGAGTGGAGAGAGAGAGAGAGAGAGAGAGAGAGAGAGAGAGAGAGAGAGAGAGAGAGAGAGAGATGTAAAAGAGAAACATTGATCAGTTGCTTTCTGCACATGCTCCGACTGACCAGGTAGTGAACCTGCAACCTTTTTGGTGTAAGGGAGGGGCCAACGCTCCAATCAACCAAGCCTCCTGGTCAGGGCTAAGCATTTATAAAGGAGCCCCATGGAAGGCTCCTGCTGGTGATTTATGCCTAGCTTAAAAAGAAACATCAAACACATGAGAACATAATTCATCTCTAGTGTGTGCAACTGGAGTGAGGTGTGTGGTATGCTGAGAGGAGTTTGGACAGAGTCATGAAAGTCAAGGTAGTGGGGATTAAACTGAGATCAAAAGAGGTAGAAGGAGGTAACTCCACAGAGGTAGTAGGAGGTAACTGCACAGAGGTAGTAGGAGGTAACTGCACAGAGGTAGTAGGAGGTAACTCCACCTGTGAGAAATCACTGTGGCAGTGCAGAGCACGGCTCACTGAGGACCAAGAGAAGGTTATTGCTGGGGGATATGTGAGCAGCTGAGGCCACAAACAAATCTGGGGCCAGAACTAATGTAATAAACACGTGAACAAGGACCATCCTGCTCGCCTTGCACTTTCACTAGCTAGTGCATTTCCTGACACTTAGTATATATTTGATAACTACTAACTGCTTCCAGGAAGAAAGAAAAGGAGAGAGGAGGGGGGGGGGGGGATAAGTTGTTCTTTGTTCTTGCATATCCCGTTTTAAAAGGACTATATTCTTATACAGTGGATCTCAAATTCTGCTGGATATTAAAATAATCTGGGATTCCCAAGCTGGACCACACCTCTAATGAGTTGGACTCTCTTGGATGGGGCTCAGACATTGCAGGTGATTCACTGGACAGCCACGTTTGAGGGGTGGTGTTCCCATCAGCCCCTGGTCCTGTACGGTACAGTGGGGAATGGTACTCCCTCATATTCTACATTGGCCTTGCGGTTTTAAAGTAAGCAAATTAATCTAGGTCCTAATGCAACCAGACATTGGTAAGAAATGGGGAACAAAAGACCAGCCCTAAGTATTATTCAACATTACAAAAAAATATAAAATTTAATTTGAAAAACATGTCTCCATGCCTGTGTGCTAATGAATTATGTACATAAACTATGACATTGTTATTTACTGAAACACTCACTCAGTAGAATACAGTGAATAAATATGCCAGAAAAAAATGAACAAATCGGGTTAAATGACTACTATATCATGGGCTGTGCAATAAAAAGATATTTTGATCATAGGTCTCAGCACCAGCCCAGCATAGTAATGTAATTACTGTGCCAATTGATGGCTGTATTGTTGCTGATAAATTAGCAATGCTAATTCAGTTACTAAATCAGTAATAACTGTGGAAAATACCACAAAAACACACACTATTTTCAATAGTTATAAAAGACAGCTTTGATGTATGCGCTGAGTAAACTTGTTCATTTTTGTCACTTCTCACTGTTGCCTATTCCCTGAACCAGAAAAGAACAGAAATATGATGAACCCGGACCCCCAGTAAATCCAGTGTTGTTTCATTGTGTTCCAAATGGAGGGGATTGGATGTTATTCAATTAAGGAAATACTGTCTCCAACATTTCTTTTAATGTTTTAAGCACTTGCTTTAAAAGTTCTCATCCTTCCTTGAAATGATACTATTAAACTCAGTTCTCACCTCTAGCTATTTACAGTCTTTATCCTAAAAAGAGGAATTGAAACATTTAAAACCCAAAATGGGCTCCTTCCTTTTTTGCTATTTCATTCCTGTTTTATGGCAACTTTTCCTGTAAATTTTCTTTATTGAGATATTTGACATTGTTAACTCCCTAAAAGTATGGACTCAGATGTCAGGCAGATGAAAGTCAAGTTTCATTATATTCTCTCTGAATGACCTGAGCCAAGCTCTTTAGCCACTTGGTGTCTCAATTTTCTCATTTGTAAAATAGGGTTAAGTAGAACCCAGAGTCTTGTTAATTGAGTGGTAAAGACAGGTAGATAAGATAATGTATATAAAAAAATTATTATAGTGCCCCAACAATAATGATGATACTAATAATTAGAGGAATTGATTGTTCATTTAACTGGTTTTGGATGAGTTTGTTTTCAACAACTTGATATAACACTTTACCTCCCCAACTTTAACCTTAAGAGAGTCACAGGAAAATTCTCTCTCTCCCTCCCTCTCTCCCTCTCTCTCAAGCAAAACCATGCCTGTTCTCAAGCAGTTAATGAAGTAATGATATATGGTAGATGAATTAAAAAAAAAAAAAATCCTTGCATCCATGATCTCTATACTCACAGGCCTCTCCTTCAGCCAAAAGCGTCTTTTCCTAACATGTCAGTAGTAGCTTCCAAACAAGTTGCACTTTCTATAACTTCTCCCCAACTCAGATCCACGTACAGCCCCAAAGCCTAACAAACCTTTTAATAACATATGATCTTCCCTAACCAGTTTGGCTCAGTGGATAGAGCGTCGGCCTGTGGACCCAAGGCTCCCAGGTTCGATTCCAGTCAAGATCATGTACCTTGGTTACAGGCACATCCCTAGTAGGAAGTGTATAGGAGGCAGCTGATGGATGTTTCTCTCTCATCGATGTTTCTAACTCTCTATCCCTCTCTCTTCCTCTCTGTAAAATATCAATAAAATATATTTAAAAAATAAATTAAAACATATGATCTATTTGTATTAATACCATTAAAAACTCTTTGTGTCATTCAGTAAACTACCATAGAAATTATAATCTCTGTATTAAAAGCTTTTATTACACTAATTATTTAGCAAAATGGTGGGTGCTGTTTGTGTTTGTTTGCTCATGCATTTGAACTTGTTATCCTCTCTTCTCAGAACATTATTCTGACACCAACTCCTCTCTCATAACTCCACTTACTCAACTTATACAATTTTGTTGTTTACATTACACCTTTTATTAATTTTCTACCTCTCCCTTTAATACAGGTGTCCCCTCCGGACATGCATTTATTACATCATCTGCTTGTTTTTTTTTCATTTTGCACAACACATTTTTTATTATAAATTAAATGTTCCTGGTCTGAAAATTTCCCTTGCATGGAAATCCTACAACCACTCCATTGTGGATTATTGTCCCAGCAATGCGCACCACAATGCATGCTGGGCTGGAGACATCGGGGGCCAATATATCTCATGGGAAGGTAGTCCTCAGGCCTGAACAATTTACATTCTACTATCTGTGATGGTCTTGATATACAGTTGTGATAATTTGACTAATCTTTCTTTTGGCTTCTTGATAAGCAAATTTATGTTAGACGATAATGACCTGATTTTTCTCTTCTTATATGTGAGTTCATTCGAGAGCATTTCACAACACAAATAAAATTAAAAAGTGAAAGAAAAAATGAGAAGCAACCAAATTGTTCATAATGATAATAACAATAATGGTAATAGAGGTATTAATGATATTTACAAAAGGAACTTACATTTTCTAAGTATATATTATGAGTCATTTACTTGCTAAATGCTTTCCATATATTATCGTATTTCATTTTCACAACATTCTTATTTTTCCTCACTGTACAGATAACTTAACAGGTTAGAGGGATGAAGAAACCACCAGCCAAACAGGTCATTACATATGGCTAACCCGGACACAAACTGAGATCTCTTTGCTTGGAGATAGGGCCAACACCTCCATGTTGGTTGGGGATAAGGCTGTAGGCCCACATCCTCGTTACCCAAGACATGAGCTCTATTTTTGGCAAGAAATTACTTCATTTGCATCATCTCCTTTGGAAGCCTGTAGACAAGTCAACTTGATGCAAAGTCATATTGACTTCCTTTTCAAAAATAGGTTCTGTCAGGATCTATGATGTGCACTCAAATTGGACAGATAACACCATTTTATACAACCCTAAGAACACTGAGTATGTTTATAAATAACTAACAGCAACTAAGAAAATAGCATTTTGTCTGCACAAATCCACAGAGAATAGTTATATCCATCAGATATAAAAGCTGTACGTTAACACAAAAAGCAATAGTTCTGTTCTTTGAACATGTCCCCAGATACATCATCTTTTAAATGGATATCAACATTCCTGGAATCTTGTAGCTTTCATCTTGCACTTATACTCTAAGCCATTGAATAAAACTAAAGATCAAATTATTATAATGAGATTTTTGTTTTCCATAAAAAGAAAACAAAACTAACCAAAAAACTACCCACCTTATCTACAATGCAAGAAGTATCTGATATTTTTAAGAACAAAGCACTTGCTTTTGGTTAATAGTGATTTTTGACACCTTGAATGTTAATACATTTTTCCAAGTTTTAAAAGAATTGTTTTAGTCACTTTTATTGGTGAGTCTCAAAGCATGTAAGACTGATGTCAGTGTCTGCAAAGAAAAAAGTCACCATCACGTTAAATTGTGAGAACTTCCTCTGAAGGACATGAGTAGTGTTGATGGGTCAGAACCAGAATCTTTCCCAATGTTGATTGGGAGTGTTTTCAGGGATCCTCAGAAAGCATTGTTTTTCAAATTAAAAGCCTCATCAAGGTGATATTTGTGTTATTTGCTGTTTTTCTTAATTTGAAAATACTTAACATATACCAAGAAATTTGGTACCTGCTTTAAATTGTTCATTTTACTTTAACTCTCCCATAAACACAGGAGATTAAACAACTGGCTTAGACTGAGTGGAGAGTGAGGGAGTTAAGCTCTGTTCCTACGACTGCAGGTCCCCTGGCCTTGGCGGCTGTGCTCATCTGTCCCAGATCAATATGTATGAGGTACGGAAAGAAGTACTATACCCTGTAGCATCGTCAGTCCAAGTTACAAAGGAATAGTCATATGAAGAGAAGTGATTTAAAACTGACCTGAAACCAGGATGTTCCCAATTGTTCATTCATTTGTTATAATCATGAACATTTATTACCTGGCATCTACTCCCTCAAGGAACAGAGCCATCTTGACATGCTGAGGCATACTGTTTCCAAACAGAAGGAGGTGACGTACCCAGCAGACTGTAATACTCTTTCCTTTGAATGTAACCGTATATTTAATGGAAGCAAAGCAAGATCCAAATTAGTTGGGTCCAAATCTCATAAGCAGATATCTTACCCTGTTTTCAGTTCAGTTATTTAGAGAAGAGTGGTAAGAAGTAATGGGGACTGAACCAGAATGGGCAACAATGATATGGACATTGCAAAGACACACTTACGTATGTTCTAGAAACTTACATACAGAGAAGTGAACATTGAAAACCATGGAGTATGTCTGTGGGAAGAGAGCTCAGGTACAAGATGACCAGAGACATGCTAGACCCTCATTGAATCTATGTACTTGACTCCTGGTGAACTCTGCTACCTGCTCAAACCACAGTGCCAAGCATGCTGCTTCTGGTAAGAATTCAGTGAAATGTTTGTGAAAGGAGTGGAATCATAAGCTCATTACAAAAGATCTCCCAAGGGTCCCTAAGCAAAAAAAAATATGAGCTTTCTTAACAACCACCACAAAAAGTCCACACATAAATGAAAACAGACTGCATATGTAATTGCAATGAGGAGAACAATCCTAAGTCCAAATTTATGCTTGAATCATCCCCTTTAAGTGGCCTACGAAAGAATCATTTCTCTTCAGTAGGGAGTGAGGGAAATGTTGTTTGACTGCACAGCTTGTTCGATTCAGCTCTGCTCTCTAGAAACATTTACAACGGGAGAAAGGTTAATAAGCTCCCCCGGTGGTAGTCAGGGCAGACACAGCAGAAAGGAGGAAGAATGAATGAACCCTTATTTCCATCCAATCTGTTTCTCTTTTCACTCTAATGCAACACACCAAGTGCTCCTATTAGAGTAATTTACCATCGTGTATATGGTGAGATGACCCTGACGCCAGGCAAAACAATGAATGTGCCTCTTTCTCAAATAATTGAAAAACAGACCCTGAAACATTTCTTTGGAAATGGACCATTAGATTGTCCACACAGCACGGCGACTGGTGGGATACTTAAGGGACAATGCCACCTCTATGTATATATTTCTGGACAGCTGACAGTATAAACTCATTTCGTGGGGTTGCTAAAACAGCTGCAGGTGAGAGATAAAGACATTTTATCATTTTAATTTGCTATCACCTAAACATAACGGCAGTGCAGCAAAACTGCCTGGGATTATTGAAAATAATCTGTCATGAGAATTGATGGTATTTACCAAAGCAGTTTCACTAGCAAACTTCAGTCTGTTCTTCAGTTACAGAAATAAAAACCTCCTTCATGCCATGTGAAGATGCCCTCAGTTCTACCTGTACTAACAAATAATGGCATTCACTGCAACAAAACGGATTGATGGTGAAGACTATTCTTCGTCTGGAAAACAAATAATCATCTGGAAAGGTGGGCTAGAAGCAAGTCTATCCAGACTGTCTGATTTCCTCCAATTGCCACTTAGAGCCACATTTAGACCTAGGTTTTACAAGCTTCTTAATTCCCATTCACCAAAATACAAACAAAAAACTCTGTTTACAACAATTTTAGCATGTGTTAAAGGCCAACGATCCTAATAAGCTCCATAAAGAAATAAATTTAGCCCTAGCCGGTTTGGCTCAGTGGATAGAGTGCTGGCCTGATTCTGGTCAAGGGCACATGCCCGGGTTGCGGGCTTGATCCCCAGTAGGGGGCGTGCAGGAGGCAGCCAATCAATGATTGTCTCTCATCTTTGATGTTTCTCTCTCTCTCTCCCTCTTCCTTTCTCTCTGAAACCAATAAAAATATATTTTAAGTAAAAGAAAGAAAGAAAGAAAGAAAGAAAGAAAGAAAGAAAGAAAGAAAGAAAGAAAGAAAGAAAGAAAGAAAGAAATTTATTCCCAGAGCCTTGTTAGCATTCTCAAGCCTGATCATTTTTAAGTTGAATTTCATACCAAACAAATACCGAGGGTCAGAGACAGACCGACAGTCATGATGGCAACATGAAAATGAGGATAACCCCATCAGGCGCTCGCACTGGGCGTGGGAGGGGGAGGTTATTACTTTGCCTTTGCTGTTAAGGGGAGAAGAATCTGCTGACAGGGACCTAAGGACTTTAGATGCACAGCCCTGTTTTGTACACATTTGGGAGGCTGCGCTCTCCTGTAAGAATGCTGCCCACCTTTTCTATGGCCGAGTCATGGCTTCCTCCTTGAAATACCACTAGCACTTAGTTTACACACTCAGTGAAACATAAGTTGTAATCTGATGTCATAGTCATAGAACTGAGAGAGAATGTGGGACAAGGGCAGCTGGGAATTACATTGTTGGGTACATGTGTCAGACGTGGCTCGCTGATAGAGCACTAATGTGGGGGGGGGGGAGGGGAAGTGGGGAAATAAGGGCATTTCCTTTGACTACAAAACCTTCCCCAAATCCCTCCATAATTATATTGTTTTTGTCCACAGATACACAGATAGATTTGTAAGTAATTGGAAATCAGGCATAAGATTTTACCTATTCTGTGCACCCAGAACTATGTACTCAACTGTGCTTGTAGAAAGCATTCTGTAGAGTTTTAGCTGCTGAATACAGTTTACAACAACAACAAAAAATGTAGCTAAAAAGGAGTACTCAGGGAAAATGACTTTGCAGCATTTAAAATTTTATTTTATTTTGTTTTTTAAATTTAATAAATCTTTATTGATCAGATTACAAAGATTTCTACTTTTTCCCCCCATAGCTCCCCTCCACCCGGTTCCCACCTCATCCTCTGCCCTTACCTCCCCCACACTGTTCTCATCCATAGGTGTACAATTTTTGTCCAGTCTCTTCCTGTACGACCCATACCCCTTTCCCCCTGAGAATTATCAGTCCACTCCCTTTCTATGCCCCTGATTCTATTATATTCACCAGTTTATTCTGTTCCTCAGATTTTTAATTCACTTGATTTTTGGGTTCACTTGTTGATAGATATGTATTTGTTGTTCATAATTTTTATCTTTACTTTTTTCTTCTTCCTCTTCTTAAAGAATACCTTTCAGCATTTCATATAATACTGGTTTGGTGGTGATGAACTCCTTTAGCTTTTTCTTATCTGTGAAGCTCTTTATCTGACCTTCAATTCTGAATGATAACTTTGCTGGGTAGAGTAATCTTGGTTGTAGGTTTTTGCTATTCACCACTTTGAATATTTCTTGCCATTCCTGTCTGGCCTGCATAGTTTCTGTTGAGAAATCAGCTGACAATCATATGGGTGCTCCCTTGTAGGTGATTAACTGTTTTTCTCTTGCTGCTTTTAATATTCTCTCTCTGTCTTTTGCCCTTGGCATTTTAATTATGATGTGTCTTGGTGTGGTCCTCTTTGGATTCCTCTTGTTTGGGGTTCTCTGCACTTTCTGGACTTGTAAGTCTATTTCTTTCACCAGGTGGGGGAAGTTTTCAGTCATTATTTCTTCAAATAGGTTTTCAGTATCTTGCTCTCTCTCTTCTTCTGGCACTCCCATAATTCTGATG
Source organism: Eptesicus fuscus (assembly GCF_027574615.1). Classification (NCBI taxonomy): domain Eukaryota; kingdom Metazoa; phylum Chordata; class Mammalia; order Chiroptera; family Vespertilionidae; genus Eptesicus; species Eptesicus fuscus. The sequence continues at coordinate 8,585,166 of NC_072487.1, read as the reverse complement.
TTGGTACACTTGAAGTTGTCCCAGAGGCTTCTTACACTATCTTCAACTTTTTGGATTCTTTTTTCTTTTCTGGTTGAGTGTTTTTTGCTTCTTTGTATTTCAAATCTTTGACTTGATTCTTGTGTTCCTCTAGTCTGCTGTTGGGTCTCTGTATAATATTTTTTATTTCAGTCAGTGTATGTTTAATTTCTAGTTGGTCTTTTTTCATATCCTTGAAGGTCTGGCTAAATTTATTGGCCTTTTCTAGGAAATGCTTGAAAAACCTTATAACCGTGGTTTTGCATTCTATATCCAGTCGTTTATTTTCCTCCATTTCTTTCATTTGTAATCTTACTTTATCTCCGCATTTTCACTGATTCCCTGAGTTGGTAGGGTAGCTTTGTGTGCTAGGTTTCCTATATGGCCCAGTGGGTCAGCCTCCCCAGTGACCTGAGGTGGACACTCTTGGTGCACCCCTTTGTGGTCTGTGTGTACAGCCTTGTTGTAGTTAAATCTTGATTGTTGTTGGTATCACTGGGAGGAATTGACCTCCAGGCCAGTTGGCTATGTATATCAGCTGTGTCTACGCCAGGAGACCTATGCTGGACATAGCCTTATAGGACCAGACTTGCAAAATTACAAAAGCCTCTGTGCTCAGCTTGGATGGGGTGGAGTCTCAGAGCTGAGCAGACAATCTTGGCTTCCCGTCAGCCCTGCCCTTGTGCATGCCCCTCCAGACCTCTGCCTTCCGCGGCTTCCCTGAGTTTCCACCTGACAGTCCAGATTCCCCCAGGCTCGCCTGGAACTGGGGTTCAGTGCAGTCAGGAGCTTCCAACTCCCTTCCACTAGGGAGAGCTAGCAGCAACCTCAGCAGTCAGTCATGTGCTAACTTGTGCGCGCACACCTCCAGACCCTTGCCCACCGCGGCTTCCTCTCCAAGTCTCCGTGTGCCTTTCTCTCTACCTGACAGTCCAGACTCCCCCCGTATGAGCCTGGGTCCACAGCGTTTCACCCGGAACTGGGGTTCAGTGCAGTCAGAACTGGGGTTCAGTGCAGTTGGGGGCTTCCTTCCCTCTCCCGCCAGAGAACGCCAGCCAGGCACTCAGCTGCCCTACCTCTCCGCTTGCGCGTCTCTGTACCTCAGTCCTTGCAGCTCTGATTCTCCATGTGCTTTCCTCTTTCTTTCTAGTTGTAGAGTTTCCACTCAGCCAGCTTTCCTGTGGTTCTGGGTGATGTCCGTTCTGTCTTTTAGTTGTAGTTTTGAAATTGTTGTGCGAGACTGCAGTTTAGGTGTTTACCTATGCCAACATCTTGGTTTCTCGATCGCATTTTAAGTTTTAAAGGATATTTAAAATCATCTCATTAAACCCTCTTATTTTAAGTTATTATTTACTGTATCAAAGTAATACAAGTACATAGTTTGAAAAGTCAAATTATAAATGTTTATAACTGTGGTCGGCAAACTGCAGCTTGTGAGCCACATGCAGCTCTTTGGCCCCTTGAGTGTGGCTCTTCCACAAAATACCATGGCCTGGGCGAGTCTATTTTGAAGAAGTGGTGTTAGAAGAAGTTTAAGTTTAAAAAATTTGGCTCTCAAAAGAAATTTCAATCGTTGTACTGTTGATATTTGGCTCTGTTGACTAATGAATTTGCTGACCACTGGTTTATAACAAACTAGAGGCCCGGTGCATGAAAATTCATGCACTGGAGGGGGGGTCCCTCAGCCCGGCCTACCCCCTCTCACAGTCTGGGAGCCCTCAGGGGGGGATGCAACCTAGCAATCAGGGGAAGGCAACGCCCCATCACACCTCTGCTGTTACCACTGCTGGCAGCGCAAGCCTAGGCCGGCCCTGGTTACCTGAACCTCAGGCAGAGCTGGGTGGCTGGGCAGCTGCCATCCTAGGCTTGCCTGCACCTCAGGCCGGCCCTGGGCAGCTGGGGGGTTGAGGGGACTGGGGGACTCCAGAGGCAGGTGGGCGGAGTGGCCAGGCCCGCCTGGGGTCGGGCCTGGCCTTGCCGCATGCCTGCCACCCCAGCAGGGCTGAGGGGACTGGGCATTGCCATCTTTGAGGGCATGACAGTCAATTAGCATATTCCCTTCTTATTGGCTGTGGGCACTGCCATCTTTGTGACAGCATGAGGGTCAATTAGCATATTCCCTCTTTACTAGATGGGATTATGAATTCTGCTCCTCCCTCCCATCCAGGGGTTCTCAACCAGGATGATTTTACCAGCCAGGAGACATTAGGCAATGTTCAAAGACATTTGTGGCTTCACAAATATCTTTGTGGGGGAGGGAGTTGATAGTGGCAGCTAGTGCATAGAAGCCAGGGATGCTGCTAAGCATCCTAAAATGCACAGGACAGACTCCCACAACAAATGTCCAAGAGCTCCAAGGGACCCGGCCACAGACCCCTCCATAGAGGCAACTACCTTCCACTTTTTAGGTGTTTTTTATGACTTTCACATATCTCCACAGGCCTGAATAAAATACATACCCTGCTATCTTTTGTATCACCAGTTAAGTATACTACCTATTGCCTCTAAATTACAAAGATGATAATTCAGTGCTTTTATACTTTTACTTTCTCGGCTTTTCACAACATCTTCTTGACACAGGTATGTTCAAACTTTTTGTTTAAATGTATATATCCTATACAGATATTATCCACAACTCAGCATTGCTTTGTTTATTTGATTTAATGTTTTTTTCATCATTGATGATTCTCTGCACCTGTTGCTAATTCTTCATACACCTTCCTGAAGTCTTAAAAGTCTTTAAATGCAATGATACACATGGTCGATCATATCCTTTACCTTATTAGTTCAATTTCTTAAAGATATCTCTCTGACACCTCCATGCTCTTCCTATGTTCTACTGCAAAGCCAGGATCTTGGGACTTACCTCTGCTTTGATCCTCAGAATCCCCTTTGTCTTCCTCCTTGTTTAATTGCCTGTTTTCTGGAGTCTATACCCTCCTCCTTCTTGATTTACTCTCTTGTTTTAATGAAGTATATTTATCCTCCCATACTGGTATCTGGTTCAAAAGTCAGAGCAATGTCAGAAATCTCGGTTATTTTCCCCCTCAACAGGCTAGAATCTTGAATCACATTGATCCAATCTGTAGGCACCATCTCTCAATTTCAATGCATTAGAATTACTTGGGTATCAATTACAGCAGAGTCTCTTGGTGTGGCCCCTGGTGTCCGAAGCTTCTGAAACTTCTCAGGTGATCCCAATATGCAGTCAGGATTGAGAACCACTGGTCTATTTGCTTCTTTAAGATTTTAAAATCTCTACCTTTTACTACTAGAGCCAGAAGTAGCTGGTGCGGCCTCTCCCTGTACATTTTTTCTATTATACCATGTACAACTGGATGTCTGAGTCTTCCCACCAATACCTGTTCTTGTCTTCTTTGTTGTTCTCCAAATTATTACATTGTTTTGTCTTGAAAATAAAAATCCCATTTAAAAATTTTAAGAAATTCTCACCTGAGGATATGTTCTTAGTGACTTTAGAGAGAGAGAAAGGGAGAGGGAGAGAGAGAAACATCGATGTGAGAGAGAAAACTCTATCGGTTGACTCCTTCACACACCTCAACTGGGGATCAAACCCACAACCTTTGGTGTACAGGACAATGCTCCAACCAACAGAGCTACCTGGCCAGGGCAAAATCCCATTTCTATTAATGTTGATAGTTTAAGAAAATTAAGGTCTTTGTCTAATCTCCCACCCCTGTATGGAGCTCAGATCTAAGAAGTCCAAGGGCTTTCCCAGGGCCACATGGTTAGCAGCACTGGTGATGGCCAGAAGCCAGATTCCCAACCTTTCAGTTAAGCACTTTGTAAACATTCCACGGACTATCCAATCTGCTTCATTACAAGCACCCTAATGACTCCTAACACTATATGCCTTCCACAAGCACAGGATACATGCAGTCATACACTCAGCGATTCTATATTGGTTGGTGATATGGGAGGCATGATTTAGACCCTGGGCATACAGCAGAAAATCAGAGCAATACAAATGGCTCTATTGGAGCTTCAAATTCAGTGAGCAAAGATTAGAAATTTAACTAACAAGTAAGTCAGCATAGGCAAATGGCCATAAATGTAGGAAAATTATTCACATACACATACACACACATGTATATAGACCAATGTACCAAGTATTAATACTGAAATCTTCATTTGAATACCCTAGTTTTCTATATTTACTAGTGCTTTAAACTTAAAATAGTTAAACCTGTATTTATTAACCATCCACTAAACAAAGCAGAACAAAACATCCACAAAAATCCCTCCTCTCTGCAATTTTCAGTGTACAAATGTCTCATATCCTTTAGAGATTTATTCCTATGCATTCCATAAGTATTGTCTCTACTTGTTTGTTGCCAGTATAGAAATATAATTAATTTTGCATACTGATCAACACACCCTGAGGCATTGCTAAACATACTTATTACCTTTCTTATTTTAAGTCAATGAGATTTCCTACATAGAGCATTATGTCTTCTGCAAATAAAGACTCTTTTACCTCTTTCTTTCCAGTATGAAACCTTGTTTTTCTTTCTTTATTCACTGGCTAGAACATCCAATCTGAGGTAGAATTGAAGTAACAAGAATAGACCATCATTGATTTGCTGCTGATCTTAAGGTGAAAGCATTCGGACTTTCACCAACAAATATTAGCCATAGTTTTGTTTTGTTTTTTCAAGATTATCATTTTGAAGATGATCCCTTCTATGCCTAGTTTTCTAATGGTTTGTTCAGAAATGGATTTTTTCAAATGTTTTACAGTATTTGCTATGATGATCATATCATTTTCTTTTTTATGAGAATAAATTACATTGATTAAATTAGAGATTAGTTGGTTTCACATCTCACTTGATCATGATGGGCTTTTTAAATATTAATTATATTTATTATTAAGTTTGACCACTAAACATTATTCAGAATTGTTTGCATTATGTCTATGTTTATGAGGGGTATTGACCAGTGGATTTATTTTCTCGTAACCTTTTTTTCTCATTTTGATACCTGGGTAATGCTGGTCTTATTGACTAATTTGGGAGGTGTCCCCTCCTCTTCAATTGGTGTTATTTCTTTCTTAAATATCTGGTAGGATTCAGTGAAGATATCTGAGCAGGGAGCTTTCCTTCTATGGGATATTTATGTAGAAATTCAATTTATTACAGATCTAGGGCTCTCAGGGTACCTATTTCTTCCTGAATGCACTTTAGTCATCTCTGTCTTTCAAGGAATTTCACCCAGGTTGACTACCTAGATGTTCACCTCAGAGTCCCCCACTCAGAGCATCTGTGAAACTCCTGGGTTCTCTCTCCCTGAACCATAGTCTAGAACATTCTCAAGGCAATAAACTTGGGCAATGTGTATTGCCCTTTATTGCCTGATCTCTGGTTGTCATGAAAATTGCTATTTCATTTGTTTTGTGTGCTTTTCTTTTAGTGCAGGTACCAGTAAATGTAGTCCAGCTTGCCTAGGAAGTCATGATTAACTTTGAAATACATAAAAAATAAAATAAAATATTGATTGATGGATGAATTTAGGAGTTGATATCATGATGCCTATGTGATAAAGCAAGTTAATATTAGAACAGAGATGGTAGACATATAAGAATTCATTAAATTTTTTTTCAGTTTTTCTGTATGTTTGATCATTTTTATAAGAGAACATTAGATAAAAGTTACCAAGTGAGGTTTATAATAAATACATTAATCTTATAAATAGATAGGAATTGTTATTTATTCTTACTAAGGCACATGATATTTGTCCTAATTTTAACGATGTCTGTTATTTGAAATTGAAAACTATTTTGTTAGCAAAAACTTCTTTCTTTTATTTAAGTTCATTTCTTTTTAACCTTTGGATTCTTTACAATACTTATTTATCTAGTTTTCAGACAAATATATTTAATATTTGCTTACTGTAAAGCATATCAAATATATTGGAAATTTTAATTATTTTATTTCCAAAGTAATAGCTCATTTTCTAGTTATTTGACTCAGAATATAGGTCTTGTCTCCTTTGGAAAGAGATTTAACTTTTCTAAGTTTTATGGCATTTAACAGTTTGATGCAAAACTTGTGTAACTGAATTTTGTTGGATGTGGATGCCTACAGCCTTGCATCATCAGGAGTTACTACGCGGCAACCTGCATGTCCTTGAGACCAGGCTTTGTACTCTGAGGATATTAATTAGAGCATGGGTTTTAACAACATTTCTGAGCATCTTTGTGATAGAATGTATTTTCTAGTGGCAGGATTTCTGTGTAATTTAGATCTTCAGTAAGACTAACCTAAATCCATAAAATATTACCTCTGTATATAGATGTATTTTGAGGTAAATCAATGATACACAAATAATTTGTAACATCAAACTTCTTGAATATTTTATTATATACAGAAAATATGTATCTATACTTTCTGGAGTTTAAGGGCTAGCTATTTCATCATTCAAAATGTAATTAGAATAATACTAAATATAGTATTGCATGGAAGCTGGTTATCAATTCAAGAGTTAGGTTAAAGTTTGCAAGGCTTAAAGTAATGGCACCTACCTTTGACCAATACTTCAAACTAAAAAATTAGAGTCATCCTGCTTCTCTTATCTAGTAACCAAATTCTATAGGTTATAATCCCCAAATAATTCCAAAACATGTTTTTTTCACATCTCTCTCCATTGAGAACACTTTGATTTGGACCTTTATTGCCTGTCACCTGAGTGATTTCAATAGGACAGGAAATGCGATCTGTGTCCTCTCCCGAATAATAAAGGTTGCTCCTGGACCCAGTCTCTTCATGTTGACCTCTGTACCCAGTACTTCAAGGATCAATTCAACGTCACATTGTTGTGGTCTCTGGTCAGCCCCCAAGCCCAGGAAGAGTTGGTTATTCTGTCACCTGTATCTCTATACCACTGCATATGTCCCTTTCTTACAGCCCTCGTATTATTGAATTATTTGTATTGTGACTTTCTCTTCTGAAGGGCATGACATTCATCACTTCTCTGAATTCGAAGGATTTGGTCAATGCCTGGCCCATAGCAGGCAGTCAATGTTTGATTAACTGAACTGAACTCCAATCTGTTAGCCGTATCTTAACTGTCTCAGTTCACTCCACACATCGGGAGTGGAGAACATAACTGGAACGGACATGCTGTGCTCTTTTCACTCACTTCCACCTCCATCCCCAGGCAGAAGATGTGAGTGCAAAGCTGTGTGAAATTAAAAAAGTCATAGACCAGAGGTTTTAGGTATGTGAACCACTTGATTATCTTTATCCCAATGACCTCATCAACCTGCTTTATAACGAGGAAGCTATTCAGTCAAATTAAAAAGAGCAGAAAACGAGTGTTAGTAAATTATTTCAGGAATAGAAAACGGAAAGATACACTCTGTCGATTTTCTTGGAAGGCATTTTCCGAACTCTTACTTACTGAAAAATGTTAAGAATTTTGATACTTAGGCCAAAATGTTTGCGATGGTTACACGTCGACTTACGTTGTTTCAGTTTATAAACATCTCTGATGCTAAAAGACCTCCAATGTAAAACATAGGGTTTTTTAGAAAATTTGCTTTATTTTTTTAAACCAATTGCCATACCCCAAATGAAGACTAAGTCAATTTCTTTAAAACCTCCGAAAATAATTATTATTAAACTTGAAAATTTATTTTTAAAAGTCTTAAAATTAGCTTTTTTATTGCTCAAGTAGTTTATTCATATCCCGAATTCAACATTAAAGCAGCTTTTTCACATAATACTCTTTCATACGGATTTTAATTTCTTTTCTTTTTTCACAGCATTTTAGAAAAATATCAATGCCCTTGAGATAATGATGAGTGCTGGAAAACCTGCTTTCGTAAACTCTTAGAAAAGGATGATAACATATCCATCCAGACTCTGCATCCATTTAAATGTTGGTTTATTAATTATTGGACAATTTAACTTTTTTAATTTCTTCATTTGTAAAATGAGGATACTAATAATATTTATTTTATTGAGATGATATAAAAATAGAGTCTGGGAAATATCAGAATAAGTAAAACAGCTCAGGGAATGATAAATTTGACAAATTTGCCTTGGGGAGCATGGGTTGGAAATGGTTAGTTTATTTGTTTATTTATTTTTGGACCAGGCAACATGAAATAAATAGGGCTTTACTTAATAGAGAAAAGTAAGAGCAAAAACCCTAGCACACTAATACATTAGGTGGAAGGACGTAGGGTGACAGGTTACGATGCTAGAGAATTAATGTAGGTACAATTGTGAAGATTGGAGCTTAAAATTCATGGTGTTCATGGAAATCCATAAAATATTATTAATGAGCAGAGTAAGATGAACAGACCTAGGGTTATTTGATGATCTTCACAAAAGCACAGAAGGTTTCAAAGAACAATGATGGATATATGTCATCTGGCTGCGTTGAAGTAAATCAGGCCATATAAAACTCAATTCCAGATTGATTGCAGATCTAAATGTGAAGGTTAAATAATGCTTTTAGAAGAAAAATATAGAATTCCTTCATGACTTTGTGGTAGGCTAATATTTCTTACAGATGCATTAAAAAAAAAACACTAACTATAAATATAAAGGGTAATTTTGAAAAATCAGACTATAAATTAAAAACTCTTATTCAGCAAAAGATAACATTGAAATTAAAAAGACAAGCCACAAATTTTCAATATTTATGTGACAAAGAACAAATATCCAGAAAATATAAAGAACTCTAAAAGTCAATAACATGTAGACAACTCAATAGTAAAAATATGCCTGTCAATGGCATAGCAATTATACTCATAGATAAATACATTAAAATGTATACATATGCTCACCAAAAGGCACACACAAAAATGCTTGAAATGTAGCTATTAACCAAATGCCCATCAAAAAGGATAAATGCTCATGTTTATATACAATGGAATCCTATACAGCAGTAAGAATAAATAGCTACAGGTATACATAATAGATGCACATCTCAAAAACAATATCCAGAATGTGAGAAGTTTGACAAGCAGTGTACCTTCTACTTAAGTCCATTTCTATGAAGCAGAGAGAAAACATACGTGTTGGTAGATGTCGGCATAGTGGTACGCTTTCGGGGTTGGGCATGATGATTGAAATGAGGAATGGTGAGGCTTCTAAGATAGAGACCATGTTCTGTCTCTTGATCTGGTGTTAGTTACATTTTGTGTTCACTTTGAAATTCATAAATTTGCATTTTGTACTTTTCTGTACATATACTTGAATAAAAATTACCAAAAAAGGTTAGAGGGACTTCTACTTCTAGTTTTATGGCTAACTAAATTGACTGAAAAGGCCTCCAATGCAAATGCCAAGACACTGGATACATTACAACAGTCCTTATTTTTTTCCTCTTTTTTTCTTTTTTAATTTATCTTTATTGTTGAAAGTACTCATTTTCAGATGTATCTTTAAACTCAAAAGTACAGGAAATATTTATGGGACCGATAAAATCAAGGAGGGGATAACAGAGTAGTTAAAACAAAATTGACAAAAGTAAAGAATTTTCTATAGGAGATATACTGTAAACTTCAATTGAGTGCTTTCCCCACCCAAAATCCCCTGAAACATTTCAATAACCCTTTGGTCTTCTGATTTTCTGACAGTATTTGGGCTTGCCCTCAACAGTCTTGTGATTTACATTCAACGCACCACAAATGTGCACTCTTTTGTGTCTCGCTCCATTTAAGGTACCAGGTGACCACCTGTTTAACAGATTCATGTACATCTAATTCTGAAAGAAAATAATATTGTGAAAGAGTACTACATTGGAACTCAGTGAGGAAGAAAGAGAAACACCTGGCACCAGTCTAAACATTCCTGCTAATTTTGTGATAATCTTGGGCTAGTTACCTATCCTATTTGGGTCTCAGTAAGTTCATTTGTCAAATATAGTAAGTGGATAATGATTTTCTAGGCATAATGGTGCAGAAGGAAAGAGCTCAACTTTGGGATCCTCAGACTGAGAATCTGTCTCTGATCTGGACCAGGTAAGTAAATTAACATAAGCACACATGGCAACCCCAGACAGCCCTAAAAGAGATGAAGTAGATCTGTATGCCGTAAAATTGAAAGATCTTTAAGACATATTCTTAAGTAGTAAAGAGCACAACAATATGAATGGCATCTTATAAAAAGTATTATGAGTAAAGAACATAGTGTCAATAAAAATTTTCTGAAAGGAGCTATCTAAATCAATTTTCCTCTGTGGATTTAAAGAAGAGTCATATCATTTTTGTATTGATTGAAAAATTAACATGTGGATGTATAAATTTTATAATTATACATTTAATTAAAATCTTTTTCAATGGGAGCATAAACTTGTAACTGAATAAAATTCTGCTTCCTTTTCTATGATAAACAGTCTGAGAAGCTACTGATTTGGGGAGTTTAAAAAAGAAAACACAACAACCCTAAGAGTGAAAATACTTGCAATTAGTGGATTATCTGACAATGACAATAATGTTTAATCAAATAAATTTTGCACTGAGTCCTATTTATTCAAGGTTAGGTGGAGATTAGGTGTGCAATCAAGCTTGATCAAGTAGAGTTTGGGTACAGACAAAGGAAAATGATGAAGGATTTAGCCATGTCATTTTTGCGGGGGAAAGAAGGCTGAGACCAAACAGGTGATGAATGGGATAGAAATTGAACGGGACAAAGAACATTGTTATGACACGTGCCTCAGATGGCAGAGACAGCCAAACAAGCATCTTAGGTGGAAAATGTAGAAGCTGCTAAAAGGGATTGTTCATTTCTATCATGGGCTCTCTACCTAACTACTACAGCAGTGATGGGCAACCTTTTGAGCTTGGTGTGTCAAACTTCGCCAAAAAACTGAGCATAAGTCGGGTAGTGTGTCACTTTGAGGAAAAAACTAACTCCGAGACTCTAGTCGCAAATGTTTCATCCTCAGGAGCAGCAAATGTTTCATCCTTGGCATGTGGCCGTGTGTCATCAGAAATGGCTACGCGTGTCAGTGCTGACACGTGTGTCATAGGTTCGCCATCACTGTACTACAGTGATAAGGAAGAGGCATTAATTTATTAATTGACCTAATGTAATGTTTTTAGTCTAATGGTCAAATTCAATTTAGGCTGTAAAATATAAGGAATACCAGAGAGAGAAGATTCTTAGGGAGGGGTTTTTCTTACCATGGAGAGTTACTTAATAGGCACATAGTCCAGAAAAAAAGAATAGTCAATTTCTCTGGCTATGAGACTGAATCAAATAACAACACTGTGCCCTGACTGACATCACTATAAATGAGCCTTATTTCTCATGAGTGTCCTGTTGTCAAATGCTCACAATTGTCGGTGGGCTTATTAAAGGACTCCTGTGTCAACAGTGCTGTCACTTTGTCTCTTGGCCTTTCATAAAGCCAGCCATTTTAGCTTCTGTAAAAAAACAAAACACATTCCTCTGTTCTCAGGTTTATTAGATCTCTAACATCCACCAGAAGTTATTGAATTCCTATGTGGTGTTTTTTTTCTTTAACTCTGGTTGTTCCAGAGAATCCTATCTAATAAAAGAGTAATATGCAAATTGACCATCACTCCAACACACAAGATGGCTGCCCCCATGTGGTCAAAGATGGCTACCCTCATGTGGACATAAGATGGCCACCACAAGATGGCCAGCAGGGGAGGTCAGTTGGGAGGAACCAGGCCTGCAAGGGAGGGCAGTTGCAGGCAATCAGGCCAGCAGGGAAGGGCAGTTTGGAGGGACCAGGCCTGCAAGGGAGGGCAGTTGGGAGTGATCAAGCCTGCAGGGGAGGGCAGTTAGAAGTGACCAGGCTGGCAGAGAAGGGAAGTTGGGGGCGCCCAGGCCTGCAGGGAAGGGTAGTTGGAGGGGAACCAGGCCTGCAGGGGAGAGCAGTTGGGGGTGACCAGGTCTGCAGGGGAGGGCAGTTAGGGGTGACCAGGCCAGCAGGGGAGGGCAGTTAGGGGTGACCAGGCCGGCAGGGGAGCAGTTAGGCATCAATAAGGCTGGCAAGGGAGTGGTTAGGGGGTGATCAGGCTGGCAGGCAGAAGTGGTTAAGGGCAATCAGGAAGGCAGACAGGCGAGCAGTTGAGAGCCAGCAGTCCTGGATTGTGAGAGGGATGTCCAACTGCCCATTTAGGTAGGATCAGGCCTAAATGGGCAGTCGGACATTCCTCGAGGTGTCCCAGATTGGAGAGGGTGTAGACTGGGCTGAGGGACACACACACCCAGTGCACGAATTTCGTGTACCGGGCCTCTAGTATTTTCATAAAGTTCAAATAAGGAAGACCTTTTAAAACCTGAGACAGGAAACTAAATAATCTCAAAAAGATAAAATATGTAAAATAATAAAAATGGAATATACCTCCAACTGCATTTAACTCCAAAACTCTCTGGAAGCAGTCAAAAGACAATGACAATCTCAGGGAAAAATAAACACCTTCAGAAATGGCAAAGGCCCTTAATAAATTAGGCTAAGAATATGGATGAAAATCTGAGAAACAAAGTCATCAGAATGTGTACAAATTATCTAAGAAATTAATTAAAATTAAGTGTGTATGATTTTTCATAATACAAAAATAGAAATTCTAAAAGTTTACCTTTGTAAACACAATTAAGGGGCAACTTGTTGATACTATATATATCAAAATTAAGATGTAAAATGCTTTAATCAGAATTAAACCTTAAATATTTTCAAATATATCAAGGAGCAAATTTGGGGGTTAGGATCAGGTTTGCATGAGGAGGTGAGACATTCACTGAAACCTTAAGGAGGAGTAGAGTGCGCCAACCAAAGGCCAACTGGTGGGTGGCAAAGACTGCTAGTGTTCATGAAACACACATGTTTCTTTACATTTCCCAGCCTCCCTTGCAGTTAGATTGGTGAGTGAACTCTAACCATGAAGAGTGGGCATAAATGATGTGTGCTATTGCAACCCAGGCACATGAACTTTAGTTCTTGGATATTTTTATTACAATCATAATGCATATTCCACAGGAAAAAAGATTTGACTCTTACAGCTACTGTCATATTTTACCAAATATGAATGAACTCTGTAGTTTAGCAAGCTTGTTAACTTAATCAATTTACAGTTCTACATTTTCAAAACTGTATTTTCTAAAACAATTCTTCTACATGTTTTGAATCCCATCTAATCTAAAATGGTTGAGGATCAAAGTGCACTGTAGAAAGTCATAGAATTACTCGGCCACTCAGCAGTATGAATAATGGCCACCTTGCTCATTCAAGGTTTCCAGCTCAGTGAAACCAATTCCTGGTGATAAGAGAAAGCATGTGGAGCAGGTGGTTTACTCCATATGAAAAATAAAATAATGTCTTATCCTATGGACTGGACATGTATGTGCCCTTCCCAATACATATGTTGAAGCCCTATCCCCCATTGTGATGGTACATGGAGATGGGGCTTTGGGCCAATAATGAGGTTATGATATAGAGCCCTAATGAAGGGATTAGTGGATGTGTAAGAAGAGATAAGAGAGAGATAATCTTGTTCTCTGCCATGTAAGGATAGAGCAAGAAGGGGGCCATCTGCAAACCAAAAGAGGGCCTTCACCAGGCATTGAATGTACCAGCACCTTGATCTCCGACATCCTAGATTCCAGAACTGTGAGATACAGATGTTAGCTGTTTTAGCCACACAGTTATGGTATTTTCATGTAGCCTGAACTAGAAACTTTAAGAACTTTCATAAATAAACTTTCATTTATTTATGAAAGAAAATTGGTTCCTATAAAGAGATGCTGTTTGATTGGCATATCAAATTAATAATATCATTTGAAGACTTCCAGAAGAAAATCTTGTTGAGATAGATCCTCCCCCACCCGTAAATAAACAGAGCTAACAAATTGGCTTGAGGGTCAAAGGTAGAACAAATATAAGTATTTAGATTGGTGGAAAAAAATTTCACTGAAAGCAAAAACTAAATCAATTTTTAGATATATTTTCTTACTCAACAGAAAGGACTTTAAGATTTAGGTTTCACAGTGACTACTTGTTAAAGACCAAGACAATATTTTTAAATTGACAATTTCATGGGGAGAAAATATCAAGTTATAACAAGAAGGATTGGCTGTCAGAAGTAGCTGAGTGGGCTGTGGAGCATGAACAAAAGTAGAACACAGGCACTCGATATAATGTAATGATTTTGCCTTATTTTCAGTATGTCCATGGGGATAAAAAGAAATTGTTACAATTTCTTTGGGATTGAACAGATTTTATGGTCCAGAGAGACTAGATTCTCTTATTAGTCATAACTTAAGACCCTTGAATCTCAGAAAACAATAAGCATAAAATGAGGATTTATAAATACTAAAAAAATTGACAGAGTTATATTATGGAAAAGCTTCAAGCACTCTAATATATGTATAATTGTAGTCCCTGGAGGCAAGAAGAAAGAGGGATAAATTTTTAAAAAACTTAAATAAATAATGGTCAAATTTTTCCAAATTCTATGAAAACCATAAACCTAAAAATATAAGAATTTTTTATAAAAGCAAAAGAAATATAATAAAACTACACCAAGGTACATCATATTTTTAAATCTGTAATAAAGAGAAAATCTTAAACCATAGTCAGAGAGAAAGGCCATATTATACTCCTAGTATATAGAAAAACAAAGATAAGAATGATAGTTAATTTACAGTGAGTAAAACAGCATGGTACTGGCACAAAGACAGACATATAGACCAATGGAAGATAGTAAAAATTCAAAAATACTGTAACTTATGCATACACAGTCAAGTAATTTTCAGTAAAGGTGTCAAGAATATATAATGGGGAAAGAATATTCTTTACAACAAATGGTGTTAGGAAAACTAGGTATACAAAGCAAAAAATTAAATTGAACCCTTATTTTATATCATACACAAAAATTAAACTAAAAATGGATTAAAGACTTAAACATAAGACTTGAAACTATAAAATCTTTAGTTTTAAACATAGGGAAAAACCCAGCAGGAAAACACAACTTATGAGCTAGGAGATGACAGTTCAATTCCAGGTCAGGGCATATGCCCTGGTTTCAGGCTTGATCCCCAGGAGGGGGCCTGTAGGAGGCAGCTGATCAATGATTATCTCTCATCATTGATATTTCTATCCTTTACTCCCTCTTCCTTCATCTCTTTGAAATCAATTAAAAAACATATTTTTTAAAAATAGGGGGAAATCTTCATGACATTGCTCTAGGCAGTGATTTCATGAATATGATCCCAAAAGCACCAGCAACAAAAGCAAAAATTGTCAAGTGGTACCTATAGCAAACTAAGAAACTTCTGCACAGCAAAGGAAAGAATGTACAGCGTGAAAAGACATACCATGGAATGGGGGGAAATTTGAAAATCTTATATCTAATAGAGGGTCAATTCCAAAATATACAAATACAGTATAGGGAAAAAGTAGATTTATAGTTGAGAGTATGTGAAACATAGAATTTATTCCTGTATTATTATTTATTATTTTACTATAGGCCCGGTGCATGAAATTCGTGGTGGGGGTCCCCTCAGACCAGCCTGCACCCTTTGCAATCCGGGACCCCTCATGGGATGTCTGACTGCCAGACATCCCTCTCACAATCCAGGACCACTGGCTCCTAACCGCTCGCCCCTAACTGCCCCCCCTGCTGGCCTGGTCACCTCCAACTGCCCACCCCCCTGCCAGCTTGGTCACCCCAACTGACCCGCCCCCACTGGCCTGGTTGCCCCTAACTGCCCCCCACCAGCCTGGTCACCCCTTACTGTCCCCCCTGCCAACCTGCTCACTCCCAACTGCCCCCCTCTGCCGTCCTAGTTGCCACTAACTGCCCCCCCTGATGACCTGGTCACCCCTCACTGCCCTCCTCTGCAAGCCAGGTTGCCCCTAACTGCCCCCCTGCACTGTCCTGGTTGCCCCCAACAGCGCCCCCTGCTGACCTGGTCACCCCTCACTGACCCCCCTCTGCTGGCCTGGTTGCCCCTAACTGCCCCCCCCGCTGGCCTGGTCACCCCCAACTGCTCACCCGCTGGCCTGGTTGCCCCCAACTGTCCCCCCCTGCTGGCCTGGTTGCCCCTCATAGCCCCCCCTGCCGGCCTGGTCACCCCCAATTGCCCACCCTGCTGGCCTGGTCACCCCTCACTGACCCCCCCACTGGCCTGGTCGCCCCCAACTGTGCCCCCCTGCTGCCCTGGTTGCCCCTCACAGCCCCCCCTGCCAACCTGGTCACCCCCAATTGCCTCCCCTGCTGGCCTGGTCACCCCTCACTACCCCCGCCCCCCGACAGCCTGGTCACCCCATGCAGCCTTCTGTTCGGTCGTTATTATGACGGCTTCCTGACCAATTTGCATATTACTCTTTTATTAGTACAGATTATTTTCTATACAAACAACTATAAACCTGTCCTTTCCCTGTCCTGTATATTCTTTCAACTTAAAAGCAAAATAATAATAATAATAAAATAATAATAATAATAATTTAAAATTACTGAATTTAAAAAAAAAGGACAAAGAACCTAAATAGACATTTCTCCAAAGAAGACATACAAATGGCCAACAGATATATGAGAAAATGTTGAACATCGCTAATCACAATGAGATATCACCTCGCCTCTGATTAGGTGGCTATTATCAAAAACAAGAGTTGAAGAGAATATAGAAAAATTAGGACCTGGAACAATGTTGGTGGGAATCTAAAATCATACAGGTCCTATGAAAAAGAGTATGGAGATTCCTCAAAAATTAAAAAAATAGAACATATGATCCAGCAACCCTACTTCTGGGTATATATCCAAAAGAATTGAAATCAGGATCGTACAGAGATGTTTGTACTCACATGTTCATCACAACATTACAGGTGTGCCTCGTTTTATTGTGCTTTGCTTTATTGCACTTCATAGATGTTGGATTTTGTATGTGTGTGTTTTTTTATGTTTTTATTTATTTTAGAGAGAGGAAGGAAGAGGGAGAGAGAGAGATAGAAATATCAATGATGAGAGAGAATCATTGACTGGCTGCCTCTTGCAGGCCTCCTACTGAAGACTGAGCCCTCAACTGAGGCATGTGCCCTGACTGGGAATCAAACTGTGACCTCCTGGTTCATGGGTTGACACTCAACCACTGAGCCACACTGGCCGAGCTATGTTGGGGTTTTTTAAATGGAAGGCAAGACCCTCCACCAGCAAAAAGATGACTCACTTTATTGTGATATTTGCTTTATTACCCTAGTTTGGAACCGAAACTGCAACATCTCGAGGTATACTGGTATTCACAATAGGAAGTATGTGGAAACAAACTAAACATCTATCAATGGATGAATAGATAATAATAATGTGATATATACATATAGTGGAATACTATTCAGCCTTAAAATGAAGGAAGTCCTGCCATATGTTACAATAGGGATAAACCTTGAGGACATTATAGTAAGTAAAATAAGCCAGTCACAGAAAGACAAAAACTGCATGATTCTATTTTCATAAGATCTAGAGAACCGTCAAACTCTTGGTAGTTGGTAGGAGCTGCAGGGTGGGGGAAATGGGGCTTGCTTCTCAACAAGTGTAAGTTCTAGAGATCGCTATAAAACATTGTGCCTTGAGGTAACAATACTGTATTGTGCACTTAAAATTTGGTGAAGAGGGTAGATTTCATGTCAAGTGTTCTTACCACAATAAAAAGACTTTCCCAGACATTTTAGAGTTGTAAGAATTAATCATGAACTATAGACCTGCACTAAAAGGTGGTAGCAAGATTCAATGAAATAAAAAATAGAAATAAAATAGAAAAAAGAACTCAGTATAACCAAATGCTAGCAATTTTGGATTAGTGAAATGGGGAGGAAAAAAAAAAAAAGAAACAAAGAAAAAACAGCCTCTAGCCAGACTGATCAGGAGTTTAAAGGGAAAACACAGAGATTATCTTTACCAACTGTTAGAGAGTGACATTACCTTAATATGTATTTATAGATACCAAAAGGTTAATAAGTAAAAATAAATAAAATTTATGACATAATCTTTACAATTTAGATGAAATTGATAAAATTCTCAAAGGACACTAACAAAGTTCACTCAAGAAGAACCAGATAAGTTGAATACCACTACATCTTAAAGAAATTGAATTTGTGTTTAAAATATAATAAAAGAAACTCCCGGCCCAGGTGGCTTCTCTGATGAATTCTGAACTGTATTTAAGGAAGAAAAGCCACCAATTCTATACAAACTCTTCCATAAAATTGTCCTGATGCCAAAGGAGACAAAATATTACAAATAACAAAGTTTTAGACAATGCTCCCAGATTAAAAAATAAATCTTTAACAGACTTTTAGTAATGCAAATACAGCAATCGATAAAAAGGATAAGACATCATAACTTAGTAGGATTTGTCTAAGATATAAAAGTCTGGCTTCTCATTAAAAATAATACATTTTATTCACCACTTTAATAGAGTACAAATATCTAAATGATCATCTCAATAAATGAAGAAAAATGAAAAAATCCAAAATCCAACATTCAGGTCAGGCAAAAACGCTCAACAAATTTGGAATAGAAATATATTCTCTTGACCTAATTAAGACGCCAATGAAAACCACATTTCATATTATTTTTACTAGTAAAAGACTGAAGGTTCTTATCCCACAATCAAGAGATAAACACTGCCATAGGAGAATGTAGGAGAAATTCGGGCAGGTCCCCACAGTTCCAGTCTCCCTTTGGCAGACCTCAAGGCAGCTGCCCCGTGACTTCCATGCCCCAGACATTTACAAGGCTCTGTATGGGTTTGGTTATGAGAGACATAGAACGGAGTCATATTTTGCTTGACTTTAAGCATAAACTTAAGTGTTTTTATAATAAAATGTTCAATATGGTTTAATATTTTATTCAAGAAATCCTGCCTCTCCCAGGAAAACAATTGTGAAATAGTCCAAGGCTGGTAGTGAAGGGCAAAAGGATTTTCCTACTTTCTTGAACATTGAACATCCACATAAGAAGAATTCCTTGGTTTCAAAAGTAGCCACAAGCATCAGCCTTCGGACTCAAGGGTCCCAGGTTCAATTCCAGTCAAGGGCACATGCCTGGGTTGTGGGCTCGGTCCCCAGTAGGGGGCGGGCAGGAGGCAGCCAATCAATGATTCCCTCTCATCATTGATGTTTCTATCTGTCTCTCCCCTCTCCCTTCCTCTCTGAAATCAATAAAAATATACTGGAAAAAAATGTAGCCACAATTTGGGAACATCACATTAAAACGACATAACATTCCTTCTTGAAACGTTTGAAAAACTATTCCTATGCTGTGCCTACCTTAAAGAGGTAGGGGACAGAGTGTTTACGGGGAGCCCAAGAGAGAGCTGTGGGGAAGTGTTCGCTTGACTAGAATTTCAGTCCAGGGGCAACATCCAGCTGGTGGCAACCAGTGAGGAGGAAACTGGGCTGATAAATATCACAGTCTGACTCCTCTCTTCCCACAGTTTACAACGGATGACTCTCATTGGCTAAACCTAATCAGGAAGCCAGAGGACAAGATGCCATTCACAGAACTCAGCCTCTTCACAGCACAGAGAAGATCAGAGAAGGGTGGAGAGCGTGTCTGCGGGAACAAACAGAAGCTATCCAGAATAACTCATTACTTTTGTTCTATCAACATTCCTTCAATTCTTTTGATCAAGTAAAGTACGTGCCTGGACAGAGTCCCAAGAGCTACAATCTCCATACCATCATGCTCACACCTAACATCTCAAATATGACCCATCACCAGTGCTCTTCAAACAAGGTGGGGAAAGTGATGGAAAACGAACATCATGAAGTGTAACTGCTCCTGCTGCTTCTTCTACATCTTGTTCCCAGGCCCAAATGGATAATCTTAGCTACCTTCTGCCACCATCCCTTCCATGTTCCCCGTAATCTCTGCCATAACCTTGGTTGAATGGGCTCTTGGACTTGGTAATGTGATCCAAAATTGTATTCCTCTATAGTAGAATCTGGGTCCATCAGCGAACTATGTATAAGAAAACACTAGGACTTTGTATTCCAGACCCCAAATACAGCAGCAATCTCTTGTACCATAGAGGTCAGGATAAATCATTCCAGACAATGGAATTGGCCCTTTTCTGCCTATTAGCAGGAAGAGATTAAAATGGACACGAGGCAGTGTCAGTTTCCAATTTCCTAGAGCCATGGCCCTATTTTCCATATACCCTGGACACATTTCACTATTCCTCTGAACACACTGCGATCCAGAGAATGAAAAGCATTGGTAAAATAAATGGTAGGGCCACCTTCACAGATACTTTTTAGTTCCAGAACACGGCACTCTGGCTATGGTTAAGTTGTAATATATGTTCATTGGTTTTCATAAGACTGCAGATATATGTAATATGTAATATTTCAAGTACATATTTCAAACCAACTTGAAATGTTGAAAAATTAGTAATGAAGCATGCTGTAAAATTAGTGATTTCTGTGGATATGAACCATTATCAGATTTCCCTGTATTGTGACCTCCTAGTTAGAAGCAATGTTAAGTGGAATAGATGGCAATGATCTATTCCTAGGAAAAATTCCCGTGAAGCCAAGCTGTCTTAATAGTTACCATGGGAATCTGAGCCACTTGTTTATCAATTTGCTTATGCTTTCTTGACATGCTAGAACCCAGCCTCATAAACATCAGTTCCATTTTAAATTGAAATCCTACTGTGCATATCTAATATTATGATTCATTTGATCAAATAATACCCATGTCTCTACTGCAAACTCTAGGGAGGTTTAAGACTTGCCAAAGACTCGCTCTAAACAGCATATCTCTCTAAGCCACACACTTCCAATAACAACAGATCTACTGAGTCATGAAACCCAAGTGATAGAGCAGCTTGTACCAGGCTGGGCCTGTATGAAAGGCCTTTCCTGGTCCAGGCCCCACTCAAAACTGTAAATAATTGAAGCAACACAGCAAACACTGAGTTTCCTCAAAAATCCAAAGAAGCCCACAAGGACTATTCCTCTATTTTTGTACTATGCAGAACCACATACAGAAAATTGTTTCTCCCATCAGTAAGGATATCTTGACATAGCACTAGACCCTAGAAAATTCAAGATCTCAAGGCTCTTGTCTTTCACGAATGCTCATCCCCCACCCTCTGCCAAGCATGTGTCTCAGTGGGGAATCTAGAATGTTTGCTTCACAAGGTCCATTTAGCACAATGTCTTTCATGCAACTGGACATCCTGTGAGACATCAACATGATTAATGACACTTTAATTTATTTTAACTAAAAGTAGGAGAGGTGACCTATTCCGAAGGCAAGGCAGTGAAGAGACAATCTTGCCTCTAAAGAGAGTATATTACTGTTAGGATTGAGCGACAACAAAATACGTACCCAAATTTATAATCAGAGTGGCGTCAAGCTGCTTTAGTAAAGATACCATATCTAGAGGTGTCTGATTGTATTTGTGAAAATAGCATGCTTTTACATAGTCAAAAGAATCTAATAATACAAATAAAGTCAAAGCGCCTATTAGTGCTCTTACCAGACATGACCTCTATTGCCTGTTTTTTATTCTTCCTGAATATATATATATATATATACATATGTGTGTGTGTGTCTGTCTGTATATATATATATATATATATATATATATATATATATACACACACACTAGAGGCCCAGTGCACAAAATTTGTGCATGGGGCAGGGGGGGTTCCCTCAGCCCGATCTGCACCTTCTCCAATCTGGGACCCCTCAGGGAATGTCCTACTTATGGCTTAAGCCCGCTCCCCATGGTTCTCTGCTCTCTGCGGGGCCTGCCTGCTCCACACCATGGCAATGGGCAAGCAGACCCTGCTGGGTGCTGTGTATGCAAATTAACCCACCATCTTTGTTGGGTTAATTTGCATACTAACTCCTGATTGGCTGGTGGGTGTCACAGAGGTACAGTCCATTTGCATCTTTCTCTTTTATTAGTGTAGATACATACATATGTGTGTGTATATATATATATACATATATATATATATTGTGTGTATTTTCTATTTACATAAAGGATTTATACTATAGGAATCATTTTCTACCTTTTATATCTCTTCTTTAATTATTGCATAGAATGTCATAGTGTACATGTCCTACAGTTTAACTACTTCTTATATAGCAGGCTTCTAATATTTTGCTTTATAAAAATGCTGCAGTAAAAACCCTTGTATAAGCATCAAGTATATGTGAGTCTCAGGAGATATATGCAAAAGTGAAATACTTGACTATACATAATCTAAATTTTAATAGAGTTTTACTGCCCAAATGGATAATCTAAAGTTTATTCCCACAGGGAAAGTTTATAAGAATGCCTATTGCTCAATTATCGTTTTTTCCTTTTCGGATGATCTGATATATGAAAGTAGGCATATCAGAGTTATTTTAATTCAGTTTTCAGAACACAAGCAAGGTTAAGCATCCCTTCATATGTTTAATGCCCATTTACATTTCCTCTTCAGAGAATAACTTGTTATGCGTCTATTTTTCTATTTTTTAATTTTTTGCTTATTTTAGGAGCTCTCTATGAACTCTGGATATTAACTTTTGTCTTTAATAAATAATTTTTATCCAAATAGTTTATCCAAATAGTCTTTTTTCATTTTATAGTGATTTTTGTCATAATGAATGCAATTTGGCATGGTCACTTTGTCAATGTCATCCTTTATTACCCTTGCTTTTGGTTTTATTTATGCATGTTCCCCAATGCCTGTTACATATATACACATTATATTAATAGAGACACAATGGTATTTCTGGAATAATTTCTATGCATTTGGAGAATAAATGAAATTAGATTTGTGCCTCCCACCACATATAAAGAATACATTTCAGCTCCGTTTAAAACCTGGAGGTAATATACGTAATGTCAGAATGAGGCTCCAGCTGTAATAGGCACTGGTCACTCACAGTCAGCATGGAGTTGGCCTGACTTGGAGCAGTATCTGAAATTCTAACAAATCAGCATTGGAATCTCTCTAACAACCACATGAGACTGTTTAGGCGCAAATCTAATAGTCACATTGCATGGATACTTGAGGCCTAATGTATTTTGCCCTTGCTAAAAAAGCAAACAAAAACAAATTGGCTACAAGCACAATGCTTTATGCCACATCTTTGTGGACATCAGTTAGCTTTCACAGAGGAGGCCACAGATTCCACTGAGACTAAATGAATTTGGAATAAAACCATTTTGTTTAAAAAATTTTATAGTAAGAAAATAGAATAGTAATTACATTTTTTAAGTGAAAGGAAAGAGTTGGCTTCCTGCCATATTAGATGACTGTAAGTTTTAAACAATACAATTTATTTAATTATCGGTACCAGCTTCCCAGAATGCGGTCAACAGAGAGTGGCTGTCCCTGGAGCATGGAAACCAGAATAGGGTAAAACTGTTGTGACAGGATTTTCTATTAATGGCTTCATATCCTGTTAGAGGCATTAATTTTCAAGAGCATGCTTATGGTGTGCTTTTTATGTACCATTATGTCTAATTTGCTTTATGCTTTAGCAGTGAAAATTATTTTTCTCCCTCCACTTTATATGGCAAAGACAAATGAATACTCAAGTTAAAAAATCATTGGTTTAATTTTATCATTCTCGCCTTCGTCATAAAAGTACATACTTTGTTCTGAAGTAAGTACGTAGAAATACTACCTCGTCTTTACGTCACTGTAATTCATTCAGCTCCAGAAAAATGAAACTTGGAATTAAGTTGCCGTTCTCATTCCAGAAATATGAAAGGGTTGGGAGTAGCCAAAGCAATAGTAATAATCTCACACCTGTGAAAATGGCAATCATCAACAAATCAACAAATGACCAGTGCTGGCGAGGATGCGGAGAAAAAAGAATTCTTGTGCACTGCTAGTGGGAATGCAGACTGGTGCAGCCACAGTGGAGAACAGTATGGAGTTTCCTCAAAAAACTAAAAATAGAACTCCCATTTGACCCAGTGATCCCACTTCTAGGAATATATCCCAAGAAACTAGAAACACCAATCAGAAAGGATATATGCACCCCTATATTCATAGCGGCACAATTTACAATAGCTAAGATTTGAAAACAGCCTAAGTGCCCATCAGCAGATGAGTGGATTAGAAAACTGTGCTACATCTACACAATGGAATACTATGCAGCTGTAAAAAGAAAGGAACTCCTACCATTTGAAACAGCATGGATGGACCTGGAGAGCATTATGCTAAGCAAAATAAGCCAGTCAGAGAAAGATAAATATCATGTGATCTCACTCATTTGTGGATTATAATGAACAACATAAACTGATGAACAAAAACAGATCCAGAGACAGAAGCATTGATCAGATGCTCAAACCACAGAGGGAAGGTAGGGGAGAGTGAGGTTAAGGGAGAGAGATCAACCAAAAGACTTGTATGCATGCATGTAAGTATAACCAGTGGATACAGACAACAGCGGGTAAGGGTGAGGGCATGATTGAGCAGGTGGGGAAGGGGGGGATAGGGGGATAAGGACACATATGTAATACCTTAATCAATAAAGAAAAAAAAGCAATTATTAATTAATAAAAATAAAAGCTAATGACTTGATGAGGCCTTGATTTTAGTGAATGATTTCTCATGAGAAAGATGAAGAAAGCCTGGATAGTTAGAAAAATTTAACCAGTTATGTCTAATAAAATCAGGTCTGAAACACTTGTTTTCACTGAAAAACTTGTTTATTAAGGTGTCAATGTTTTATATATTTGGTTGAGGGCATTAAAACTATTGTGCACATGTTTAATTTGTTTTGTAAATAATCAAGTTCAAACCAATTGTGAGAGAGCTGACGGAACTTGGGAATCAGAAGTTGGAAGAGTTTTTTAATTTATTCTGCAAGTATTCTTTCATATCTACTGAGTGTGTGAAACATTAGTAAGACATAAGGTTAATGCCTTACTTATCTATGTCAATTATACATTTTCAGAGACCAGTTTTCACCAGTCTGGGAAGCTTACTGTCTTCCTTTGGAAATGGAACAAAGAACCTAAGCTTGTCTATCGCTCTCTACACTCTGAAAATGAGGCGCGATAGTGCATCACTCTGAAACTGCACTAGGGTTCCTTCACGGAGCCATGAGCCCTGGAGGTGACCTAAGTTGTGAATGTGGCTTTCCAACACAATTCCCAGATGCGTTTTGAACCTTGGCAAGACTTCCACCATTTCTTAGGAAGTAAGAAGAAGAAGAAATGTGAATTTTCTAAAAGTTACAAATATTTTAACTACAAAAATGTCTTCTTATTCTGAGATAATATTTTTTCATTTAAAAAATTATGGTGATATACATAATGGCAGTATATAAGTCCCTAGTTCTTATTTAGGACATGTAATTGCAATTAATGTTGTTTTTTTCCTGTGAAATATACATATCTGGGAAATGCTAGTTTATGATAAGTAAAACTTAGACCAGTAATTTTGGGAGACTGAAGCAGGATTAGATGGATGTCGCTGTAAAAAAAAAAAAAAAAAAAAAAGTTGCTAGTTTTTGTTTTTTATCAATAAGAAATCAGGTTATAACAATTTAGGTGAGAAAAGCACCTTAGGCAGAAAGAAGATAATAATAAATGGAATTCTATATCCACAAGAAAGAATAAAGAGTACTAAAAGAGTTAACTACAAGGGAAAATATAAAGTTTTTTGGTTCTGTGGAATAAAACAGATCTCAAATTTTTAAATAATTCAAACCACAATATGCTCTCAACAGTATGAATAGACAAGACATTGACCAGGATAAATATTACCAAAACTGATATATCATAAAGAGCTTACATGCAGAATATACAGAGTCCTCAAAAACTTCTAAATAATAAAATAAACAATAAAAATAAAATAATCGTAAGTTTTGGATAGACACTTCACTAAAGAATATATAAGGATGGCAAAGTAGCACATAAAATGATGTTCAACATCATTTGTCATCAGAGAAATGCAATTGCAAATTTAAAAAAATATTTCTACACATCTACTAGAAAATATAAATTAAGAAGTCTGACCATAACAAGTACTGGCGATGAGTGTAACAGATGGAGGACTCATACACCTCTTGCGAGAATGTAAAATGGTAGAACTTTTTTGGAAAACAGTTTGGCAGTTTCTTAAAAGTTATACATACACCTGTCATATGACCCAGACATTCAATTCTTAGATCTCTACCCAAGAGAAACAAAAGCATATGTCCGTAAAAATACTTGTACACAAAAGTTCATTGCACTTATATATGTATTTTTTGGTTTATTTGTTTAAATTTAACATTACTATTGAAAGTATTACAGATGTCCCCTTCTTTCTCCCATTGACCACCTCCCCCCTTTTCTGCCCCCTCCCCAGGCCTTCACTGCACTATTGTCTGTGACCATGGGTTATGCATATAAATTCTTTGGTTAATCTCTTCCCACACCCTTCCCTCTGAGGTTCCATGTCTCTGGATCTATTTTGTTCATCAGTTTATTTTGTTCATTAGATTCCACATATAAGTGAGATCATGTGATAGTTGTCTGTCTCTGACTGGCTTATTTTACTTAGCATAATATGCTCCAGGTCCCTCCATGCTGTTGCAAAGGGTAAGAGATCCTTCTTTTTTTATAGCTGCATAGTATCCCATAGTATAAATGTACCACAGCTTTTTATCCACTCATCTACTGATGGGAACTTGGGCTGTTTCCAGATCTTAGCTATTGGAAATAGCAGTGCTAGGAACACAGGGGAATTGCACCTGTATTTGTAAGAACCCAAACCTGAAAGCAATCCAAATGTCCACTGGCAGGTAAATAAACACACTTATAATTGTTCTTCTCAACTTCTAGGGGCCACTTAATTCCTCAGCTCAGGCCCTTTATCACAGCATTCTGACCTTTGCTCCCATCCTCACACTTCCTTCTTTGACTCTGATTAACCTGTCTTCTTCTTATGTAGAGCTTTGCGCCCATCCACATAACCCAGAATAAGCTTTCCATCCAAAATCCGCAACTTAATCACATTTGAAAAGTCCCTTTGCCTGTGAGGTAATAAATTCACACATGCTGTGGATTAGGACAGGAACATCTCTGGGGGCTATTATTCTCTATGTAATAGGCTTCAGCTAAGCAGCCCCCTCACTTTGCAGGTGAGGAAAGGAAGGACAGAGAGGATGTGTGACTCATGATGGTCACCAGAGCAAACCAGTGACAGAGCCTGCGTGGAGCCAGGTTCTGTAGCTCTGCAGGAAATTACCCTTCCATGATCCAGATTAATGCTAGAAAAATATAAGCCTTTTAAAGTTTTCCCAAATACTAGAGGTACCTTTTATGTAAGATACTAACTGGTCAGCAGTAAGATCTGTGTTAGACTTTTCCCTTAACTGAGTTTTACATACCTATAATAATAAAAGCGTAATATGCTAATTAGACCAGACAGCCGAACAACCTTCCAGACGACCTTCCAGATGAAGCCAGGGCTGTGAGGGCCTAGCCTCTTGCATGAATTTAGTGCATTGGGCCTCTAGTTTCTAAATAAATTTGCATTGTCTCCTACTAAAATACAGTGTGATGAAACCCAGCAACTTTGTACTCTGTACTAGGTTCTGTTTTAGTCTTTCTTATACGCACCATTGACATAATATTTTAAATGAAAATATTTAGGTTGAACATACAATATCTCTTTATAATAAATAACTATTCTTCTTTGGTTTCCAAGAGCATGGATCATCCATTATATGGGGCACTGAGTTAGATGCTCAAATACTGTCTCTTTATCAAATGCTAACTTCAGTCCTATGACGCCATTCACCAATGTGGAAACTTAGTTTCAGAAATGATAAGAAACATGACAATGGTTCCTCAACTAGTGTGTGACATAGATGTATAACTCGGGATTTATGACTAACCTACTACGACATCTAGTATAAGGTGAGGCACACTCAGTTATCCATTTCCTTTCTCCCTCCCCTTGCTCTGATTTAAGGAAATGTGTTGAGAATAACATGTAGAATACCTCATGATGTACAAAGCACCTTTGAACAATAGAAAAAGAGATGCTGTACATACAAATGGGATACTAAGTAGACATCCATAAATGAGTATGATTAGTGCAGGTACAAAGCTGTGAGGTAGCGCCTCTATTGACTTCCTGGAACTGCTTAAAGCCTGTGCGTAGTGCCTGTCCACACTGCAAAAGGCAGAGGCGAGGTGCTCAGGCGTCTTCAGCTCACTCTTCTGCATCCCTGAGGGGTCTGAGCCTCCCATCTTGGACCATTTGCTAAAGAGGTACGGATGTAAAAAGGCCACATGCTAACCTGACTAGCTCAGGGAAGGCCTGACTGGCAGTCTTACAAACTCAAAGACCTAAAGTAACCACAATGGGTGGTCTGAAATTAACACCAACTAAAAGCAGTGAATAGTGGGTAGCCATGTCCTAGGCCAGTATCTTCCCTGACAAAGGTCAATCTTTACCTGAACTGAGCCTACTGGCTTTTTGCATGGAAGATAACATGCCTGTGAAATGTCAGGGTAACTTGTAACTTCCCTTTTTCCAGACCCCTCAGGGCATAACCAATCCACCTGGGCTCCAGGACTGAGACCATAGATTCCTTCATTGTTAATATTATCCTGTTCATTGTTGACTGTTAACTATCCTGCACCCACCTAAGTAAAAGGAGCATGTGTCTATCATTTTACTTTTTATCCAATCCCAGAGGTTTCCCTGCTTTGCTTTCTCCCGCCTCCCTAATCTATCACCAATGGATTTCATGTAACCCACCTATGTCTCCTCCTATGATTGTAATGTATAAAACAAGGTGAAGAACTGCCATTCTCCGGAGCATTATCGCAATATGTTGAGATTCTGCTTCCTGGCAATTGTCGACAGTTTGGCTCAAATAAACTCACAAAAATTCTTTGCAGGTTTGAATCAGTGGTCGGCAAACTGCGGCTCGCAAGCCACATGCGGCTCTTTGGTGTGGCTCTTCCACAAAATACCACGTGCGGGTGCACACGTACAGTGTGATTGAAACTTCGTGGCCCATGCGCAGAAGTCGGTTTTCGGCCTGGGAGAGTCTATTTTGAAGAAGTGGCGTTAGAAGAAGTTTAAGTTTAAAAAACTTGGCTCTCAAAAGAAATCTCAATCGTTGTACTGTTGATATTTGGCTCTGTGGACTAATGAGCTTGCCGACCACTGGTTTAAGTTAACAGAGGATCACACTAATGAGGAAACACAAGTTACAAAACCCTCCACTGAATGTCACGGCTAAAGTAGCACCCTCTTGGTACTCAGGAGCACAAGGAGGAAGGCTGGCTCACAGACATGCCCTCCTGTGACCCTCTTCTCTCGGTGACCCCGGTGACCCCAGTGTGATCCTGCCTCCCCCCTGCTCTCCCTTCTCGTGTGCTACACACGAGGGTGCTGT
This sequence comes from Eptesicus fuscus, assembly GCF_027574615.1. Classification (NCBI taxonomy): domain Eukaryota; kingdom Metazoa; phylum Chordata; class Mammalia; order Chiroptera; family Vespertilionidae; genus Eptesicus; species Eptesicus fuscus. Next base: position 8,555,771 of record NC_072487.1, on the reverse strand, counting down.
TCAGACACAACCCACCTCTTCTCCCGGTAATCCTCTTGTCGGAATGCATGGCCTGTTTCCCCCTAATAAGAGCAGTCTGGAGGCCCTTTATCTGCTCCACGCAGGAAAGCACTGATTTTTCTTCTCCATTAAATCCCCTGAATGAGGCGATTCTCTCTGCATTTCAGTCATTGTTTTCAAAAGTAGGCCTGGTTTTCGCCCTCAGAAGAAACTGTAAGCTTTTCACCATCATACAGTATCTTCAGCCCTGTTTTATCTGCTGATCAAATGGCTTCTTCTCTAGTATGTGACTTGTTTTCAAGGAGAGTAAGAAAGTCTATAAACCACTTAACCTTTCTAGGACCGTTCTAATTGAGCCATAAGAAATCACAGCCTTTTATGAACCACTCCTTTGGGATATAACAAGGCTTGTGTGAGATCGCCAAGGAAATCAGCACCCATGAATGTTTTATGTATTTGCTAACAGAAACGCCAGAGCAGATCCAACTGCCCTAGAATGCGTGCAGTGTCTGTTAGTTGGTACTAATAGGATGTTGCTCATGCTGATTAGGGAGAAAACAAAAAGAATGACCTTTATGGCACCTCTGGGAGACCTTGACACAAGAAATATGGTCAGAATTGCAAGCTGTGTTGTGAAGCCTAAAGTTTCAGGTGCTGCCTTGACACCTGTACAAGGCCCTGAATGTCGACCATGGGGTCCCCTGCTCTGGCCAGGTATATTCCCCACCCAGTGGGTAAGGCTCCCCACCCAGCTAGTTCCCCTACCATCTGGACAGCTGCACTCATCAACCTAGTGGACTTAACTTCACTGGCAGCCTGCAGAATTCTTCAAATAAGCCAATCCCAGCCTCCCACATAAACCTCGGAGCACTTTACGCCCTCCTTACAACAAACCTTCCTCCCACATCCCCTACTGGGGTTCACTTTACTCTCACGTGCAACCCCATATGGCCAGGCATAGCATGCAGTGTCCTCCTTCCACCTCATTAGTCACATGCACTCACATGTCACATGTGACTAATACACTGCTGTGACTCACTCTCATCTTTCCAATGTTGAGTGTCATATGTTTGGCCTCCTCACACTATTTAGGGCAGGTGTCCTTCACTCACAATGGGATAAAAAGGGAGACAAGAAGAACACAAGCCCATATCAGTGAGCCTGAAATAAACACTTTTAAGAGCAAATATTTTGAAAGAAACTTTTTAATTGAAAAATTAATTCACTGCTTCACTGGGAGAGTGGATAGGCAAAAATGTATATATGAACATCAAGAAATAATGTTCAAGCTTTCGTGTAATGAAGTGTTTTGCAAGGACACATTACACAGACTAAGTTATTTGCTAGGATGTTAAGGGAGTAATAAGTGGATACTGAGAAAAAAGGCAATAAATAAATAACTAAATAAATAAGAGAGGGGCCTTGCAGAGATCATAAGCAATAATGTGCCATGAGTTAAGGACAAAATAAACAACCCTTCCCTCTGAGAGAACTCCCTGCCCAAAGAGGCAGTCACTCACTAGTTTGGAAAGTGTGTATGCACATTTTCATTGGCTGTTTTTGATCCTGGAAACCTATTTAATCTTGTGACCAGTAACACTATCGACCTACTCTATGTTTTCTAACAGTGTTCAATGTTTTCGGGGAGGCTAGGGACTTCCAGGAATGCATCCTGATCATCTGCTAGTAATGACAATAACCTTGTTGCCTCCTTTCTCCTGTGTTCCTCATATTTTGTTCTAATTGAAATGCCTGTGCATGGGGAGCGATGTAAACAATCAACGATGTTGCCGCCCTCCTTTCCTGACATTTGTAAGAATGCTTCCAGTGCTTAATGATTGAGAAGGACGCTGAGTAGTGTTTTGTAATATTCAGCGTTGTACTTAGTTATGAAGCAATACAATTATCCCCAAAGTCAAAGCAAAGGAATGTTTTATTAAGATACAGTTTCACCCTGGCCGAGCGACTCAGTTGTTGAGTGTTGTCCGTCCCCCACACCAAAAGGTGGCAGGATCAATTCCTGGTTGGAGCACGTACCCAGGTTTCGGGTTCCAAGCCCTGGTTGGGGCAAATGGGGGAGGTAACCAATCTCTCTCTCTCTTTCTCCCTTTTTCTCTCTAAAATCAATTTTAAAAATATATGTTTTCTGTTTTGTAAAGTAGAAATGGGACTAGATTTTATCATATGTCATTTTCATATCTCTGAAATTAATTGTGTGGCTTTTCTGCTTTGGCTTCTTAGAGAGACGCATTCTTTTATTTCTATTACTAGAGGCCCAGTGCACGAAAATTCTTGCACTCAGGGGTAGGGTCCCTCAGCCCAGATTGTGAGAGGGTGCAGGCCAGGCCGAGGGACTCCACGGTACACGATCAGGGCTGGGGAGGGACAAGGGAGGTTGACCAGCTGGGGAAGGATCATGAGAGGGCTCCAGGGCATATCCAGCCCATCTTGCTCAGTCCTAATCAGCCGAACCCCAAAAGCAAGCTAACCTACTGGTTGGCACGTCTGCCTCCTGGTGGTCAGCGCATGTCATAGCGAGCAGTTGAGCAGGCTTAGCATATCATTAGCATATTATGCTTTGATTGGTTGGATGGCCAACCAGATGACCGGACACTTAGCATATTAGGCTTTTATTATATAGGATGATTTAGAAGATGTACAATATCCTATCTAATAATAGAGTAATATGTAAATTACCATCACTCCGCTATGCCTACGATTGGGCGGCAGGAAGCTGGGGGCCTCTCAATGGCCAGATCCGCGGCCACTGAGGGGGGCTGCCGCGGACACCCAGCTGCGCCTCTCAACAGCAGGGTAGCCGGGTGTCCTTGTCAGTCCCCCTCAGCGGCCGTGGATCTGGCCTTTGAGAGGCACACTGCGGAGTGATGGATCCGGCCATTGAGAGGCGTAGCGGAGTGATGGATCCACGGCTGCTGAGGGAGGCTGCCGCGGACACCCGGCTACCCTGCCAAAAGCCTAGGGTCATCACGACCAGAAAGGCCTACCGGTAACTAGGAAGTGCATGGAGCACCTCTTGGTCCCTCCCCTCCACTTCCCTCACCCCTGGCCCACAGGCTCCCATCAGGCTGCATGGCCAATTGGAGAGCCATAGAGAACCGGGCTGGGTGGCAGCGAAGCGGGACTGGGGATTGGCGAGTGGGCACAAGGCAGACCTCCTGCTCCCTCCCCAGCTGACGTTCTTCTGAAAGGCACGTGGAGCCTCCACTGCACAGCCTTCCTGGACGAGGACTCACAGCTGTGAGAGGCTCCAGAGCAGAGACTTCAACAAGGACTTTTTCCCTCAGGGGGGAAAACCACCACCTCCCTACTCCCCAGCTGCTTCAGTGTCTGCAAGAAACTGCGCATGCTCCTCCCTGAGAGATGGGCGGTTCCCTGATGGCGGCTGGGCCAGTGCATGGATGGAGGGAGGGAGGGTGGGGCAGGAGCAAGGGGGAAGCCCCGGTTCCCTGCACCTCCTCCCACAGGCATAGCCCTTCCAGGTGTTAGGATAAAGAGTTGTGTTTTTCTAACTCTGTCCAGGTAAAGGAAACAAGTGTCTGTTGACTTCTGATCTTACTCTCCGAGCTGCCAGTTAATCCCTCTGGATGCATCATATCCAACCTCCAAAGGATCCGAGGGGCAGGTTCAACCTTCGTTCCATAGGTGAGGAAACTGACCAATAAACACATGGGTCTCATAACTCAGTGTCAGCTCCCGCAGAAATCTCCGGGTAATAACTCAGATTTTATATCTAAGGGTATATTTTCTTCTATTTTCATGTTTAATTCAACCCCAGGAATTAAATAATACAATAAAGAATAAAATGAGTTCAGAGGGCTCAGCATTGAATTCCCAGAGCCTTTGGTCCCACACAAACCACAGAGCTCAGTTATCCTGAGATGAAAGAAAAGGAAAGAGAAACATGAAAGGTTTCCTAGCTCAGTCATAGAGACATCTCATAGCCACATACTAAGGACACAACATTAACTTAGGGGTGGAAAAGACACAAATGGAATAGAAGATGGAGCCATTTCCGTTCAGATTCAAACCAAGTTAATGAGGCAGAAAAAACACTGGACACCATGAAAGAATGAGATGAAATGGTTTGGCAGGGAGTGTCACAGACCTCGAAGGGACAGCACCTGGGGCTCCAGACATGATGGGAGCAGAGAGGGGGCTGGTTGAGAGGAAGTGCATGGAATGGCCTGGGAGTAGGAACAAGAGTGTGATATGCAGAAGGTGGGCCCCAACCGAGTGATGATAGGGGGCAAGCCTGCGGGAGGTGGCCAAGTCCCCCACCTCTGCTGAGAGGTGCATGCATCTGTCCTGGGAGCTACGGCTGATGGAGAGGGAGGCTATGGCTCTATGTGAATGAGTTGCCAATGAGAGCTTCCCTACAGCCAGAGTACTCAGTGTTCTCAACACGGCGGGAGCACAGGATCACATACACAACGTAACGAAAGAAAAAGCATCCTATTCCCAACTTATTCACAGACTTCTGTTTCTGGTATCTATATTCCCAATGTGTCCACAAGTAAATTTGGAAAAAGAAAAAAGATTTGTACTTGATATGACTGCATCTTTAGAAAACCCAAGTGATCACAACCAGAGCACTTTTAACACCTAATGAGCCCAATACACTGATGAACAAAAAGAGACACAGATGCATGAATAGACTGTGGAACCTCAGAAGGAAGGCGGGGGAGGGTAGGTGGGTGGGAAGAGATCAACCAATGGTCTGTGTACATATATGCATCATCCCTGGACACAGACAATGGGGTAGTGAGGGCCTAGAGGGGGTTGTAGGCTGGAAAAGATTAATGGGGGGAAAGGGGACCTATGTAAACCTTTTGACAATAAAGATTTAATAAAAAAGAGTAAAAAATAAAAATAAAATAAAAGCTAAGAATAACTGCCCTGGCCAGGTGGCTTCATTGGTTGGAGCTTCGTCCTGTACATTGAAAGGTTGCGTGTTTGAGCCCATGTCGGGGGGTGTGTGGGAGGCCACTGAGCAAGTGGTGCCTGGAGAAGGGAGGCTCCTTGGAGCTAAACACAGTCCAGGCCTCACCCATGATCCCAGGCCCATCCTCTGCTGAGTGAGACCAGACCTCCCAGCTTCCTGTCGAGTCCCTGGTCTCTGAGTCATAAGGCCACTTCCCCATGTTCCCCAGAATGGACTGCTCAGTAACCATCCATACTAATAAAAGGGCAATATGCTAATTAGACTAGGTGACCAGACATCTTCTGGACATCCAACTTCCTTCCAGACAAAGCCACGGTGGTGGGGGCTGAGGCAGAGGTGGTTAGGGGCAATCAGGTGGGCAGGGGAGGGCAGTTGGGGGCCATCAGGCCAGCAGGGCAGGACAATTGGGGGCCATCAGGGGAGCAGTTAGATAGTGATTAGGCCAGCAGGCAGGCAAGCGTTAGGAGCCAGCAGTCCCGGATTGCGAGAGGGATGTCTAACTGTTGCTGCCCTGTGAATGGGGCCTAAACTGGCAGTCAGACCTCCCCCAAGGGGTCCTCGATTGGAGAGGGTGCAGGCTGGGCTGAGGGGGATTCCCCCCGCCACCCTGTGCACAAATTTTGTGCACCGGGCCTCTAGTATTTTATAATATAGAATGCAAGCTATCTAATTCTGTAGCTGTTCTCAGAGTATGTGTTGAGGAGGATTATTATATGAACGTGCTGGTCTAATTAAAAAGAGATGGCATGTTCTTTGAATGTCCTTTGATGTAGGGTGTTTCAGATTCTTTTATTTTGCCTCACAAAGAGTGATCCCTTTGGGAAACCTTCAGGCCTCACCTATACCTTCCCCAGAGTGCCTCACTATTATGGCGCATCTGCCTGAGTACAGTTTATATTTCTGTGCACCAGCAGCATAGATTTCTGTTCCCCCAGGAGGAGCTGTTCTGATGCCTATGCTTTGCCCTGGTTACAAATGACATGATATATTCATTTCTGTTTACATTGTAAATTTTCTGCAATGTCTCCATGATTTAGTCATAATTTGATGTTTTGGAGCAATTACTTAGATATGAAACCTGTAAGCTCCATGAAGGTAGAGAGAGTATCTGTTGTATCTTCAGGGTCTTCCTAGCATAGCACTTAGTACATAGAAGATGCTCGATAGATATGTGGTTACTTTTGTTTGAGTTTGTCTTAAAACATGGGTTTTTCATTACAGAGCTTATATGGTTATATATTTAAAAAATACTAATTTTATAGGAAACTGTCTTCTAAAGTACTATACAAAATACTATAAGAATAATATTATCCTCACCCTAGCTGGTTTGGCTCAGTGGATAGAGCATTGGCCTGTGGAGTGAAGGGTCCCAGGGTCGATTCTGGTTGGGGGCATGTGCCCAGGTTGTGGGCTCAGTCCCCAGTGAGGGGTCATGCAGGAGGCAGCAGATCGATGGATTCTCTCTCATCATTGATGTTTCTGTCTCTCTCTCCCTCTCCCTTCCTCTCTCTGAAATCAATAATATATACATATGTATTTTTTTTAAAAAACAATAATACTATCCTCTGTGTATATTTTTCTAGTTTCATTAAGATACAATTGACGCATAACATTGAATGTCTACGTGCACAGCATGTTGATTTGATACACATATATTGTGAAATGATCATCACCATAGCATTAGCTTACACCCTCATCACATCAAATAATTATCATTTCCTTTTTGTGTTGAGAACATTTAAGATCTTTCTTAGAAACTTTCAAGTATATAATAAAATATGGTTAACTATAATCGCCATGCTGTACACTAGATCCCCTAACTTTTTCATCTTATAACTGAAAGTTTATAAGGGTTCTCTCTAAAAGTGATTCCATGGCTTAAATAAGACTTTGTTCCTTTTAAGTGAACAAAGCATCTTTGTATTTTCTTTCAATTGACTTTCAGACCCTTTGAAGTGAGCATTATTAGGATCCTATTTTAAATACAAAACAATAATCACAGAGATGATGCAATTAACACAAAAGCATCAATTTGGTAGGTAATCTCTGAATAAATATACACAGCAATTTTAAGTCTCAGATCTTTGCATCTTTCACTAAATGTGTATCTTTATAAAACATTCCTGCCACTTTTACATCAATCTCCAAACATCTTATTTATAAGAAGACATTACAAAATAAATACTATAGTTCATCAGAAAGCCAAAAGGCAAATGATATCACAAAACAAGTGTCCGGCCTGAGAGCGACTCCATGGAAGACAATAGAAGTGTATTATTTATAGAAAACAAGTATATTTTCAGATGCTTTCAGATGCCAAACAAAATAGTATTGAACAATTCTAATGAAGAAAATTATCAGAAAATATCAGGCAATGCATTTATAAAAAGTTCCTCATGGTAAATAATGCATTTTCATCTTTGATTTCCTTATACCTAGAGTAATTAATATTTGCCATTTAGAATTTGCTGAGAAATGTTTTATTAATGAAAGATTAAATAATCATAATAGTTTACTTCTAAGTTTATATAGAACATTTTAAAAGTTACAATATAATATCAACATGTTTAACATCAGGGTTTTTTTAATTAAAAATGACATTAATGACTTAGTTGCAGTTAACTTAAATATTGTTCCCAAAGTATCTCACTTTGAAGTCACTTACTTGTTCATCTTTGTCTTCTTAAAGAAGGATAAACGCACAGTTCTTACAATGTGGAGTTTAACGTTTAATTCCCCCGGACTTCTTGCTTCTGGGTTTCCACCTGAGGAATCAGATGTTCTCCATATTACTGTGTCTTTTTGTCTTATTTTAATCCTCACCCAAGGACATGTTTTCATTGATTTTAGAGAAAGGGGGGAGGGGAGAGAGAGAGAGAGGAACATCGATGTGAGAGAGAAACATCTATCTGTCGCCTCTCCTATATGCACCCTGACCCGGATGAAACTTGCAACCTGGGCATGTGCCCTGACAGGGAATCCAATCCGCCACCCTTTGTCGCATGTGAAGACACTCCAACTATCTGAGCCTCACTGGACAGGGCTGACTGTATTATTTTTTTAATAAGTTTTTATTGATTTTTAGAAAGAGTGGGAGGGAGAGGGAAGAGAGAGAAACATCAATATGAGAAACACCTATTGGCTGTCTCTCCTACACATCCCAACCAGGGATTGAACCTGTAACCTAGGCATGTGCCCTGACCAGGAATTGAACCAGTGACTCTTCAGTGCTTGGGACAATGCTCAACCCACATAGCCATATAGGCCAGGGCTGACTGTATCTTTTGATGCGACCTTTCTCATATACCATGTGCACCTCAAAAATAAGATTTCAGTACAAACACACCCTCTGGAGCTCAACAACCTTCACTCCAGGTGTGGAAATTAAAGTGTGAGTTCAGCAAATAAAACAGAGATTGCTGTCAACTGTTTTGAGTTATATGACCCCACAGTTGGAAGGAAAGATACACTATTCCAATCACTCACAGAATGCATAAAAGTATTCTATAACATCCTACTAATGGTCTTGTTAATAACTATTACTATTTATTTGTTTTATTTCATTTGTTGTTTTAAATTGGCAAGGTAATTCTTGCTTATTTTCGCAAGTGAAACAATTCAAAAGTATAAAGTTAATAATCTACCTAAGTTCATATTTTCTTACTATAGCCAATCATTTGAAGTAACTACTATTATTAATTTTGTATGTATCATTTTACATTTTATGGTTATATAAACATCTGCAGGCATACTAAAGTTACTTTCAAGCACAAGTTATTCTCACCTTGAATGTTTCTGACTTTCAGAAGCTTGCTAAAATTTTATGAAACCTTGAATACTGAGATCTATTTTAATTAATGCACTAATTATCTTCCAATAAAAAAACGTTATTTTAAAAGAAGTGTGCCCTTTGAGATTATGCATTATCATACTCAATTTAAAGGAAATGCAGTTTGACCAGCACAAAATGTAATTAACACAATTTTTAAACCAAAGTTTATTTTAATAGGTATTAAGTGAAAAATATAACTCTAACTAGAGGCCGGGTGAATGAAAATCATGCACTTGGAGGGGCGGGGGGAAGTCCCTCAGCCCAGCCTGCACCCTCTCACAGTCCGGGAGCCCTTGGGGGATGTTCGACTGATGGCTTAGGCCCACTCCCAGGCAGTCAGACATCCTTAGCGCTGCTGCAGAGGTGGAAGAGGCTCCCGCCACTGCCTCTGTGCTCACCAGCCGTGAACCTGGCTTCTGGCTGAGCAGCGCTCCCCCTGTGGGAGCCCACTGACCACTAGGTGGCAGCTCCTGCATTGAGCATCTGCCCCTGGTGGTCAGTGCACATCATAGTGAGCGGCCTTAGCATATCATTAGCATATTACACTTTGATTGGTTGAACGGATGACTGGATGACTGGACACTTAGCATATTAGGCTTTTATTATACTACTGTATAATTAAATTAGAATCAAGACAAGGATGTTCCAATTCAATGCTATTTTATTTCAACACAGGAGAAATATAAGAAAGTGTTGGGGGATAATTCCTTTAATTGACAACCTTATTTATTTACTAAGTTTACAATTGCTGTAAAAATCCAAGAGTCTACAGGTACATGATTAGATCAATAGAAGTTCAACCATGTTTTTGTAAATGAATATGTAAAAATTACTCTTCTGTACACCAGCAACAACTGATTAGAACTTGTAATTAAAGTAGATTGAAATAAATAGCATTGATAAGAGCAAACAAAAATAGGAATTTAAAGATAAATTAAATATATGCAAAACCTACATGGTGAAAATTTTGCTTATAGAACAAAAGCTTCTTGAATAAATGGACAGCTTCCATATAAAAATTAAAATATTATAAATGTCAATTATCGAGAAATTGATTTATAAAAATTAAAATCCTAAAATGTTTTCTTCTGGAATTTCCCATTGACTCTTTAGTTTACCAGTATATAGCAGTCCAAAGGATCAAGAATAATAAATATGCTCTTACAAAAGAAGTTGAGTGGAAGTGTTGGTGCTAAACCCACCTGATATCAAGGCTTCAGACAGTGACTGATATAGCATGCTATCCACACAGGTAAATGGACCAATGACACAGGTGGAATCATAATTAGAAAGAAAGGACTGCCCAATAAATCATTCCGCTGAGACAGTTGTATATCCGTAAGGGAAAAAATGTGCTTCTTGCTGTTTCTAAGACCTTAATTTAGAAGTAAACACCTGTGAAATATTTAGAATATTTTATTCCAGCAGAGACTTTTTAAATGAGCCACAAAGAGCACAACCATAAAATAAACTTTTGTCAATTTGAATATACTGATAACTTGAAGCACCAACAGCTTTTCTAGAGACACACAGAAGACTGTTCACCTAAACCTAGGGAAACATACTCACCCGAACAAAGAAACTTGTATAGGATGACTATGCATTGTAGCATTGCTTGCAATGCTAAAAGATTGAAAATAAAAACCCAATGTTCATCCACAGAACAATAAACTGCAGTATACTTATATAGACTGATGCCATTAAGCAAGTAAGTGAATGTTAGCTAAATGTTAACATGGATCAGTATCAGAAGGAAACTATTGAATGAAAAATCTATTGTAGAAGGATTATGTACAGTATGAAGTCATTTACATAACAATAATGCCAGTGGAAACACTTTACAGAATAATTTTAAAGCGTTAAAACATTCTTGGGCACATTAAACTGTACATTTAAGACAGAGATTTTTTTTGGAAGTGGAAGAAAGTTGAGTGGGAGTGAAAAGTGTTCAAATTTGATAGAGCTGTGATTGGTTAATGGGTGTTATATTTATCTATATGTTTGAAATATTTTCCTTAGAAATACTCAATATATCAAATTATTCCATCCTTAAAATGGATAATACCTATTGCATAAGTTTCACAGCAAATGAAGTATTTATTTTGTATTTAAGGATCGCATTGTGCAATATCACTATATACTGAAAAGTAAAATCATATTGAGCATCATTGGATTCCCAGAATAGGAGAGAAACACTAAAACCAAGACTCCACTGTGAGACTGACAGATTTAGATCTCTTACCTTAAACTCGGTCCAGGGCATACCTGCATACTTATCATTAAATAGGATTGTATTTTTTTCTTCTATTTAAAATTCATTCACTTATTCATGCATTCTCTGTCACTGTCACTGTCACTCTCACCATCATTCTTGCTCTTCCCTTCACATAGAGTTGGCAAATAGCTTGAATTATAAACACTGGGCTCATTTCTGTGTGCTCCAATTTACCAATAGTAGTCCCAGATCCAATTCTTCATTCATTCAGGCTTGGAAATCTAAGTAAAGGGCACTTGAATGTCTTCTTTCATAATTTCCTTCCTTTCCCAATTACCTATCTTGAATGCAACTTTGATGAAAACCCAATAGGATTGTGTAGCAGCTCTCAACCATTTGTGTTTCTGACACTAATGAGTGCTGGGACTTTAGGTGTAAAGGCAATGGAATTCATAGTTAACATGTTTTAAAATTTATAACCCCTTTTCATTGTTTAAATAGACTTGTTGCATACCCTGCCTGTACTAGCTTACATGCTCAAAAGCTCTTAGGTGTTTTCATTAAACCCACAGTTTTTGTATTGTTGGCTTGACATTTAATCATTATATTTGCCCATTCTGGCTTGACAGGCTTTGTCATATACATGTATGCATTTTTACATATAGGTATATATACATATTTATACGTGAGTATATGTGTTATTTTGAAGCAAAAAGGAAAATTATTAAAATATGAGGTTCTATTATAACATGTCATAGTAGAAAAAAAATGTTGATCTAACCTAACCTTACCTATATAATTGGACAGATAGACAAGATTCTATGTCAACATCTATTTTAACTCAGTACTTGGAATGTAATTATTAATTCATAGGGGCTTTAAATTATACTATTTTGCACAAGACACATCCTTCTTTAATTTATTAGGTCTTTAAATATTTTAAGACATCTCTTCAATCTACTCCTAGTCCCAATATAACTCCAACTTCTACCAAAGCAACAAAAACCTTTTAATTTTCTAGTCTTTCAGTTTCAAAAGTCCTTGTTAATTCATCTCCAATCAGAGTCTTTTCCTTCTAAAGTTTATATCTCAGTGTTAACTTCCTAAAATTAAACTTGTTTCTAGTGCTTAAGATTATGGAGTAAGAACACCTGGATTTGAGTAGCGTTTCTGAATTTTTTCTGCCTATGAACTTAACCTTATTGAGTCTCCATTTTCTCAGCTATAATATGGTGATAATAATAATACTCATACACTGCTATGTGAATTAATACCTTTCAACTTTTAGAACCATGTTTAGCATTTAGTAAACAGTAAAATTTAGGTATTAAGTTGTCATAGTCATACTAGGTTTTCCCATTATCACTGGAAAAAGTGGGTTTCTTTTATAAGCTGCTATTATATTCACTGGAATCTGTAAAATTCACCAATATCAGCAGGAGACCTTCAGTAAATACTTACCAAATAAGCAAGTGACAAATAGAACGTAAGTTCAAAGAGGTTTGGAGTTTGTCTGCTTTATTTACTGCAGAATCTCTAGTACCAAGAACAAATCTGAGTTGAATGAATAAAATTTGAAAACTATGAAATAAATTAAGAGATGGAGACTACCTGCTTCTGAAATCCAACCTCTGATGTCAATAGGCTCATTTTTCTCATATATAAAATAAAAATGATCATATTGCCTAGCTCGTGGGTCTGCTGCAATAAATCAGAAAATACATGTAAAGCACTTTGAATGAGGCTTAGCATAAGTACTCAATAATGATGACCACCATCAACATTATGATTTTTTTACTAAATATTAAAGTAGCACACACATATGTGTGTGTGTGTGTGTGTGTGTGTGTGTGTGTGTGTGTATAAAAGCCTGAGCGACCGTCTGACCATTCAACCGTCCGACTGGTAGCTATGATGCGCACTGACCACCAGGTCGCAGACACTCAACAGCTGCCAGGCTGCGGTGATTTGGCAGCTGTGGTTCTTGGGTGACGCACCCAGAACCAGAGAGGAAGGAACCCAATTCCAGGGTGCGTCACCTGAGAAACGCCCTCTCACAATCCGGGACCCCTCAGGGGGTGTTGGAGAGCCGGTTTTGGCCTGACCCCTGCAGGCCAGGCCGAGGGACCCAACCTGCCAGAGGGACCCTGCTCACTCTGCAGACGCCCTTTGAGCCCCAGCTCAGTGGGCTGGAGAGGGACCGTGGGAGGTTGGCTCCAGGGCATGTCCAGCCCATATTACCCAGTCCCACCCCACTGGCCACCTTCTAATTTCCTTTCAATGTACACAAATCCATGCACTGGGCCTCTAGTCTTCATATAAGTGGGAAAGTTTCTGAAATAGGATTAGATAAATTTTAACTTTATTTCTAATCAACTATAGAGCTTAAGCATTTTGAATCAAGGGGTAAAAAAGAATACAAAGGACCTACAAAGAACAATAGATTTCAGCTTGTTGTCATGATGTAAGAACAGGGACTGTATATACCCTCCCACATTAAACAACTAAAGGACCAGACAAAACATATAGAACGATGCTTTTCAGACATTGGACACAAGCTAGCACAGGACAGTAATTCCCGAGAGAAAGAAAGCAAATGACTTGAGCCCTAATAATGCCCTAGCCTACCTCTGCAGCGTCTCCAGACTTCAGTGCAGGGAAGAAGAAATGCAGAGAATGGTGGGCTCTTGAGGTCAAAAGCAGAATTTGGGGACTGGAGAGGCCAAAGCAGCTAGATTCACCTACAGCTAAAACTATACAATGTCTGTAAGAAAATGTGAGAAAAATTTTAATTACAATAGGTTAGACAAATATTAGACATGGGATTTACTAAGTAAAAATAATTTAAAATAATAAGTTGAACATTATAATTAAAAGCTTCTTCTTCAAAACACAATATTAAAATTCAGAGGCAAGCCATAGACTAAGAGCAAATATTTACAAAATAGATAGCTACAAAGGGCTTAACTTTAGATTTTACCTAAAATTTCAAATCCATTGCTTTCTTTTATTGGTTACCTTCTTATTATGAATTTTAAATATATATTTAATAGTTTAAATTATACATTTAGCATATAATTAACGTATTTATTATAATAACTAGTGGCCTGATGCACGAAATTCGTGCAAGAGTAGGCTTTCCTTCCCCCAGCTGCTGACACTGGCTTCCCTCAGGCCGCCAGCAGGCACCCAGGACCCAGGCAGCCCTCACAGCCCTGGCTTCATCTGGAAGGTCGTCCAGAAGGATGTCCAGTCTAATTAGCATATTATGCTTTCATTATTATAGATTAGTTATTTAATTTAATAGTAATAAGATAACTATGTATTTGATTTATATTTGATATAATTTTATTATAATTATATAAATTAGAATAATTATAAGATAATTATAGTAATTTATAATATATTTAATATATAATAAATATTAGATGTATATATTTTAAATCTATAAAATACTATGACCAATAAAGAAGGCAAAAGATACTGATACTTCACCAAATGAATGACAAGTACATACATGAAAAATGCTGAAGCATAATCAAGATTCCTAAGAAGCTACGCTTCCTTGAGTCAATGTGAGCTAAGAGGTGAGATGTGGCATGGCGGATGCTGACAGTTAATATACCCATTATGAACCATGACTAAATAAAAGAATGAAGAAACATAGTAACGTGTCAAAGGTTACATGTTTACAAATGGAAAACTTGATTCCAAGACTAATACACTTAGTAAACTTCCCTTTTTAAAATCTTTATTGTTGAAAGTATTACATATGTCCCTCTTTTCCCGCATTGACCTCTTCTAGTCCACCCCCCCCCAAGGCTTTCACCATCCCATTGTCTGCGTCCATGGGTTATGCATATATGCATACACATTCTTTGGTTGATGTCTTCCACTCACCCACCTTCTCCCGCCTTCCCTCTGAGATTGTTCCATGCTTCTATGTCTCTGCATCTATTTTGTTCATCAGTTTATTTTATTCATTAGATTCCACATATGAGTGAGATCATGTGATACTTATCTTTTTCTGACTGGTGTATTTTGTTTAGTATAATACTCTTCAGGTCCTTTTATGCTGTCTCAAAGGGTAAGAATCATTCTTTTTGTAGCTGCATAGTATTCCATGGTGTAAATGTACCACATCTTTTTTATCCACTCATCTACTGATGGGCACTTGGGCTGTTTCTAGATCTTAGCTATTATAAATTGTGCTGCTATGAATATAGGAGTGCATACATTCTTTCTGATTGGTGTTTAGGGTTTCTTAGGATATATTCTTAGAAGTGGGATCACTGGGTCAAATTACAGTTCCATATTTAATTTTTTGAGGAAACTCCATACTGTTTTTCATAATGGCTACACCAGACTGCATTCCCACCAGAAGTTTACTAGGGTTCCCTTTTCTCTACATCATCGCCAGCTCTTCTCATTTATTTGTTGATGATAGCCATTCTGACAGGTGGGAGATGATACCTCATTGTTGTTTTAATTTGCATTTCTCTGATGATCAGTGACTTTTAGCATATTTTCCTTGCCTCTTGGCCTTCTGTATGTCCCCTTTGGAGAAGTGTCAGTAAGGTCCTTTGCCCATTTTTTAATTAGATTGTCTGTGTTCCTTTTCTTACGTTGTATGAGTTCCTTATATATTCTGGAAATTAACCCCTTATCAACTTATCATTGCCAATTATATTCTCTCATGCAGTGGGCTCCTTTTTCTTTTAGTTGATAGTTTCTTTTGCTGTGCAGAAGCTTTTATTTTGATGTAGCCAGATTTGTTTATTTTCCCCTTAGTTTCCTTTGCCCTTAGAGAGGTATCAGTAAATATATTGCTATGAGAGATGTCTGAGATTTTCCTGCCTATGGCTTCTTCCAGGATTTTTATTGTTTCATGGCTTACATTTAAGTCTTGTATCCGTTTTGAGTTAATTCTTGTGTATGGTGTAAGTTGATGGTCTAGTTTCACTTTTTTGCATGTATCTGTCCAGTTTTCCCAACACCATATATTGAAGAAACTGTGGTGACTCCACTGTATATTCTTGCCTCCTTTGTCAAATATTAATTGGGTGTAATGGCTTGGATCGATTTCTGGGGTTCTCTGTTCTTTTCCACTGGTCCATGCATCTGTTCTTGTGCCAGTACCAGGCTGTTTTGATTACAGGGGCTTTGTAATATAACTTGGATATCTGGTATTGTGATCCCTCCAACTTTGTCCTTCTTTCTCAAGATTGCTATGGCTATTCAGGGTCTTTTTTGGTTCCATATAAATTTTTGGAGTATATTGTTCTATATCTGTGAAGTATGATGTTGGTATTTTAATAGGAATTGTACTGAATCTGCAGACTGCTTTGGGTAGTCTGGGTGTTTTTTTTGTTGTTGTTTGTTTGTTTTTTGTGGTTTTTTTTTAAATATATTTTATTGATTTTTTACAGAGAGGAAGGGAGAGGAATAGAAAGCTAGAAACACTGATGAGAGAGAAACATCGACCAGCTGCCTCCTGCACACCCCCTACCAGGGATGTGCCCACAACCAAGGTACATGCCCTTGACCGGAATTGAACCTGGGACGTTTCAGTCCTCAGGCTGACACTCTATCCACTGAGCCAAACTGGTTTTGGCAGTATGGGTGTTTTTAATGATGTTAATTCTACCAATCCATGAACACAGTATATTTTTCCACTTGTTTATATCTTCCTCTATCTTTTCTTTCAATGTCATGTGGTTTTCTGAGTATAAGTCTTTTACCTCCTTGGTTAAGTTTATTCCTAAGTATCTTAATTTTTTGTTGTTGTAATGGTAAATGTAATTGTTTGTTTAGTTTCTCTTTCTGAGAATTCATTATTGGTGTATAGAAAAGCCATCGATTTTGGGGTGTTGATTTTGTATCCTGCTACATTGCCAAATTTATTTATTAAATCTAATAGTTTTTTGATGGAGTCTTTACAGTTTTCTATGTTCAATATCATGACAACTGTGAATAATGAGAGTTTTACTTCCTCCTTTCCATTTGGATGCCTTTTATTTCTTCTTCTTGTCTGAATGTTGTGGCTAGTCCTTCCAGTACTATGTTGAATAAGAATGGTGAAAGCAGACATCCCTAACTTGTTCCTGTTCTTAGGGGAAATCTTTTTAGATTTTTCCCATTGAGTAAGATGTTGCCTGAAGCTTTGTCATATGAGGCCTTTATTGTGTTGAGGTATGGTCCCTCTATTTCCACTTTGCTAAGAGTTTTTATCAAAAGTGGATGTTGGATTTTGTTGAATGCTTTTTCCTTGTCTACTGATATGATCATGAGATTTTTGTCTTTCAGTTTGTTTATGTGATATATCACATTTATTGATTTACAAATATGTTTTTCAATAACTATTTTCTTACAATCCTTTATATTTCTGTGTTGTCAGTTGTTTCTTCTCTACTTTCGTTTCTGATTTTATTTACTTGGGTCCTCTCTCTTTGTTTCTTGATGAGCATGGCTAACAGTTCATAAATCTTGTATATCTTTTCAAAAGAATAAGCTCTTGGTTTCATTGATTTTTTATATTGTTTATTTAGTCTCTATATCACTTATAAGAAAGTTAACTTCTTAGCCACTCTTTCCTGGAACTATTTATGAATTTTATTCATTCCCCCATGAAAATATTTATCCTATATAATAAAGAGCTAATATGCTAATTAGACCAAACAGCAGAACGACCATCCAAAGACCTTCTGGATGAAGCCTGGGCGAGGCCCTAACCCCTTGCACGATTTTTGTGCATCGGACTTCTAGTTATCTATGTTAGTAAAACACAGATAATGATCATAAAGCTAAAATTCTCCTTGATCACCACTCTCATATGCTCCAATTTTTTTCAAAATATTTTTCCATATTAGTATTTATGTATGTAACAGAAGATTATTTATACACAGACATCCATTTAAATGTATGAATTCCCTCATTATTCTTAACTGTTGTAGGATATTTTATGGTATTGAATCATATTATGATTACTCCTATTCATATAAATATATATATGTATGTATTTTCAATTTAACTATTTTAGAATTTGCTGTAATATATATCTTATGAATTCTTCTTTATGTACATGTATGAGATATTTTTTCAGAACCACACCAAGAAGTAAAACAGCTGTGTGCAAGGATATGTCCCTCAGCTAAAGGGAATACAAACGACCAGATTCCTCTTTGACTATTACTAGCTCCCTAAGTCTCTGAATGACAAATAATGTTCACACAATAACACTCACATACCACATCTTCATCTCATTTAAAACATATTTTAGGAACTTTATGTAGAGTTATACAACTCAGGAGACAAATGAATAAAGTTAACATGTCTTCTGTGTGATACTAAATTTGATTTCTAAGAAAGTATGTGTTAATACTATGCTAACCCACCTTAAAGTGATGACAAAAAAAAAATAGAAAGTCGGTCTAAATAGCAGTAATTCAGCTAATGAGTTCTCTATTATCCAGGAAGAATCTATTGTCAATTTTAAGTAGCCAACCTTCATTTGTGCTTGAAGACTAATATTCACAGAAGATGGGCAGTAACTTTAAAAGTTATTGTTGTCTTCCAAACAATAGACTGCAAGGGAGCAGAAATTACACATGAAAGTATTATCTAATTATATGTGAAAAGGGAGATAGTAATGATGACAAGCAGACTTTGCTCAAAGCAGTGAATTCAAGCCTACCTTTGTTTATCAAGCAACATTTCTAATGTTTGCTCTTCTGTACATCAAGAGAAAGGAGTGATTGTTGCTTTTTTCATTTTTTACTTGATTGAGTTAATTATCATGAAACATATTAAGCCAGTATTAGGAATAAACTTAAAACCAAGAAGAAATAGTATCCAATAATTCCTCAAGTTCATTTCCCCATTAAGTACATTCAGAAATGCATTATTGTAATTACATTTACATTTTTATAAAGCCCTAAATAAAATAGTTGTTAACTGGTTATTGGACTAACTGTCTGGATCACTTCTCACCATTCCTTCAAACCCATCTGATACATGGTGGTTTCAATGTTAGAGAATGCCCCAATAGAGAGTAGAGAAGGAATACATACATGTGTGTATGTGTGTGTGTGTGTGTGTGTGTCTGTTTGTGTGTGTCTGTGTGTGTGTGTGTGTGTTTCTAACTGGAGATATAAAAGGGTAACTGTTATCTACAGACCTTCTCCTTCACATTGCTAATACTGAATTAGCTAAGGCCCAGGGTCCTACCCATTTAATTACTGCAAGTACCTAAATGATTTTGTTATAAAACAATGATCCCTGTAATACAGCCTTGTGGTTGAGGAATTGAGAATGCTATTAACATGTTCAAGTTCATGATTTCTGTTTATCCAGTGCACCTAAGAGCCGAGTCTGAGGCAAAGGCAAACAGCATTCAAAACAAGAGAAGATAGGAATTCATTCTTATGTGTTCTTTCAAAATAAAATAAGATTTTTTTGTTGAGATCCTACCTCCCCCCCCAAAAAAAAAAGAATGAAAAATTTTACATAGTTTATTCTGTGTGGAAGAGTCTTATTCCCCCAACCCCCATATAATTCATTTTTTGAGGTTTGCGGCTCAACACATTTATTTCATTATTTTGGATACGCTGAAGTGCAAGGCCCAAATATATGTCCCTCTCTCAACATCTGCAGAAAATCTGATCATATGCATGTTGTATATTAGTATCACATTTATTTTTATTTTCTACTTATATCGTTTTCTTATGTCCTTTGCAGAATCTCTCATTATCATTACCATTTTAAACTCTAATTATCTCTGAAGAATTAGAAATCATTTCTGGAATATATAGTGTGGTATATTATATTATTGACCCCAATTTTTCACTCTTTCCTGTATCTACACCTTTTGTCACATGACTTTGGATTTCCTTCCCTAGACTTTGGGTTCAATCTTGTGTCTTGCTCTGTCCAATAGATTGAGGCAGATATTAATTATGTCAGTTCAGAGCCCAGACATTAAGAAGTTTTATCCAGACCTAGTCAGCTTAGCTCAATGGATAGAGCATTGACCTGTGGACAGAAGAGTCTCAGGTTCAATTCAGATCAAGGGCGCATACCTCAGTTTCAGGCTCCACCTACGGCCAGGTTGGGGCACATGCGGAAGGCAACCAATCAATGTGTCTCTTTCACATTGATGTTTCTCTCTGTATCTCCCTCTCCCTTCCACTCTCTCTAAAGATCACTGGAAAAAATATCATTGGGTGAGGATTAACAACACAAACAAAAAAAGACAAGATTTTATCCATTTTGACATGCATTCTTTTGCACTGACATTGCTATTGGAAGGATATTCATCTGTAATCTGGTGGTCCAAGGTGAATAGGAAACACAGACAACAAAGATGAAGAACTAGTTCATGAAACAAAGCCTCTAGCTGTTGTAGCCAAGATTAGCTGAGCCAGAGTGAACTAAATGAATTGCTGAATTCCGCTGAGATTTTTGTAACTTTGTTACAAAGCAATAATATGGCAATAGTTAACGAATGAACATAGCAGGTGTGGGCCTTTTTGTGTGTGTATCTCCCTAAATTTGCTTGCTTTTTTTTTTTTTTAATCCTCACCCAAGGATATTTTTAACATTTTTTTTTAGAGAGAGGAAAAGAAGGAGGGGAGGGAAAGAGAGAGAGAAACATTGACATGAGAGAGACACATCAATTGGTTGCCTTCGCACATGCCCCAATAGGGACCGGGGACAAATCTGCAACCAAGGTGCATGCCCTTGGCCAGGAATGGAACCCAGGACTGGCTTGTCATTTTTAATTTTGTTTCCCATGGGGAATTATGTGTCACCCATTGCCACCTAAAACAGAGCTGAAATATTAATCTTCAAATAAATGGATTTTACTTGTTACTGATGAGAAATTCATGACCTTGGTTCAAGGATTAACTCCAGAGTCTATCATCCACATGACACTGTGATCTTGATTAACCTTTAATCACTGTGCCTTTCATTTTTATTATCAAGAGGTAGTATTTGACCGAAAGCCCAGCCTCAGGATCCTCAACAAAGCCATAGGCTATGATCAATTAATGATATGTCATTAACACAAGGCTGAAAGAAAGAAGTGGGATATTTTCCCGGTACTTGCCTTCCCTCTTGTAAATCTAACATGAACCATCACCTATTTCCTTATGCATGTTTATGACTAACAACACAAAACTGCCACACCCCATATTACTTAAAGATTTTATAAAAATATGATATAATTTTATAAATAAATTCATTAACATCTATATAAGCACCTGATTTAGAATCCTAGTGTTCCTAATGTTCCTCAAAGATGATTTCATCCATTGCTCTTATTTTACATGAGAATACTGAGAATACAAAATATCAAATAGTTATTTCATGGTGATATATTTATATGGCAGCAAAAGCCAAACTAGAACTCTCCTCTTTATCACTACTCCAACACTAACCAGGAAGCCTCTCTAAATCCTTTGTGGCCTATAAGTCATTTCCACAATTTTACTAACTTCTGCTTTATAGAGCCTCTGTCTTAATTCATAGCCTTTTTTCAACAGAATAATAACACAGAAAAGAAAAGGATTTTACACATTTGGGAAATATACTCACAGTTAAGCAACAAACCCATATTTTCCACATTACTGAATATGAAAAAGCAAAGATTGTAAAAAGTGAAAGTATTTTTCAATGTTTTAATTAAATTTCCAAGTATCTCATCACCTTTTTTCTTTAGGCCTCTCATTAAAGCATATGCAAATCTTACCTCAAATATAAGTCTTGGTTTGAGTTTCTAGAGAAAGAGGATATATAAGAATCCCATATGAGCTTAAATTTATTATTTCTCCATGAGGAAAAAATAGGTCCTGAAATTTGTTTTTAAAGGTATGCAGTAAGAGAGCCTCTTAGAATGACTTTAGCTGTGAAATCATTAAAAAGAAAAATGAGTTGTTACAGATTTTGGAATAAAGAGGAGAAAAAAGGATTAATTAGCAGTATCACAACACCTCATCCAGTATATGGTTCTTGAACTTTTTTAATTGAAAAATTAGGTTCATGTCTCCACTTGATTCAGTGCTGATATAATGTGGCAAATAAATTTATTGTTAATGAGATGTGAAGATAACCCCCGGGGAGGTTAAGCAATGTTAACAGCCAGTCTGTCAGGTAGCTTCATTGCCTTCAAGATACAGAAAGACAACTCAAACAGAGAGGACACAGAATCAGATGTGATGCCTGATTGAGGGAGGTAATGGTGCATCAAACCAGGGTCAAAGCAACACCACAAGTCAGCGTATGCGTGTAAGAAAACTTGTTTTCAGGGGTTAGACTTCCAAAAGTATTTTGGCTTGCCAGTTAGAGTTTTCTGGTTATATTTGTATCAGACCATAGTTTCCTGATTGATTCTAACTGAATTTGAATACCATTCTCTCGTTATCCTCTTTACATCTGCAACACACCATCTCTATTGATATGATACTAACTGTATAGATCTGATACACAGCAGGCCCATTTTTTCACTCCCTGGCCACCATCTGGAGCTACCAACAGAGTCAGCTATGCTATAGATTTACTCTTGATAGCCCAGAAATGTAGACTGAAAAATAATGAAGGATTCACAGTAATTCAGGGCCAATATTGGAAAAGCAGTGTAAGTAAAATCCAACAGGATTTTTTTTAAATACCCAGTATTTGCCTAATGCTGTGTTGGGTGCTTTCAATAGAAAGGTGAATACGGTACAATATCTCAAAGAGTTTACAATACAGTAAGGAGATATCATCTGCTGTCTTGATGGTGCATCAGTAAGGTTGGTTTGACATATGAAGAGTGGAAAACCATTAAATTAATAGTGAGAGAGGTTCCTCAGGGAAGGAGAAGCAAGATTTTCATCCTCCCCTAAATTTACTGGCAGTGGAAAGACAAGGAGTAACATGTGTAGGTTAACCACCTAGCTTTTACAGCTGGTCCTAGAAGGATTTGAGACTGTTATGTGTATTATTAGCCCATAAATTGCACTCATTTTCTCTGCCTTCTCAGTCATGAAGAAAGTAAGTTATCCCTACTTTAACTTGTTCTGCAGACACTTCTTTTTTTTATTTTTTTTTTTTATAGATTTCAGAGAGGAAGGGAGAGGAAGAAAGAGATAGAAACATCAATGATGAGAGAGAATCACTGACTGACTGCCTCCTGCATGCCCCCTATTGGGGATTGAGCCCACAATCTGGGCATGTGTCCTTGACCAGAATCAAACTCAGGACCCTTCAGTCCACAGGCCAACGTTCTATCCACTGAGCCAAACCAGCTAGGGCTACAGATACTTCTTAAATTGATCTATGATTGCTTTCTCCTTAAGTATATTTTAAAATCATATTTAATTTTTAAAATTATAAAATATGATTTATTATGTAACTAGGGGCCCAGTGCATGAAATTCGTGCACTGGGAGTGGGGGTGTCCCTCAGCCCAACCTGCCCCCTCTCACACACTGGGAGCCCTCAGGGGATGTCCTACTGATGGCTTACCACAGGGAGTGGGCCTAAGCAGCAGTCTGACCTCCCTTTGTGGGAGGCGACAGGGCTGATCAGGGGAAGGCACCAGCCCCATCACCCTGCTGCTGCAGCCACTGCCAGTCACCACAGCCACCAAGGTGTTTTCATTAACACAGACTCCAGTCCCTTCACCATGAAAAAAATGACAACTTTCATTAGGCATTTTCAAGATATGCCTTTCATAGGATATGACATTTCTTTTTTTCTTTCTTTTTTTTTTTTACCCTCACCTGAGGACATGTTTCCATTGACTTTTAGAGAATGTGGAAGAGAAAGGGAAAGACAGAGAGAAACATCAAAGTGAGAGGAACACTTTGATTCGTTGCCTCCTGCATGAGCCCTGACCTGGGCCCCACCCAGGGAGGAGCCTGCAACCCAGGTACATGCCCTTGATCAGAATTGAACCCAGACCCTGCAGTCAGCAGGCCGAGGCATTATCCACTGAGCCAAACCGGCTAGGATAGGATATGACATTCCTTAGCCCTCCAGCAGCGTGTTTTTTTTTCTCCAGAAGTGTGGTGGAAAACCCTAGATCACCTTTTTGGATTCTTATTACCAAAGTTACTAAGAATATTACCAGTGGCATACAGGAAGCTTAGCCAATGAGCAGTCAGAAAAGGTGTTTCCTCTGTAGTTCACACCAATCCCCTGCTAGGCTCTACCCCCCAGCTCCCTCCGATTGCCAGCTCCGCCCCTGCCCCCTCATCTCTGATCGCAGGCTTGGCCCTGCCCAGGAGCCCCCTGGCTCAGGCCCTTCCCAGGCTGCTCAGGGCCCATGTGGGGCCTACCTCAGAGTGACCTGGGTGCCAGGATATTCCCGGGACCCAGGCACTGGGTGCCTATGTATGCAAATTAACCTGCCATCTTTGTTGGGTTAATTTGCATACTCACTCTGATTGGCTATGGGCATAGCGGAGGTATGGTCAATTTACATGTTTGTCTATTATTAGGTAAGATATTTGGACTACAAAGAAAGCAAAAAATAAAAAAGAAAATAGAAAGGATTCATAATTCCAATACTCAAAGAAAATAAATATTGACATATTCTTATTCATTTGGTCATTCACTTTATATTGTCCACAAGTATTACTAGGGGCCTACTCTTTGCTCCATATGATGGCTTTCTGGATTTCTCCCTTGTATAAATATACATAGAAAAAGTACCTTTCACAAAACTCATTGTACTCTCTGTTCTATATGCTTGCATTTCCACTTTTCAGTACGTGATAAATATTTTATATGTCATTAAACATTCTTTGCTACATTTAATTAAAAATTCAGGGCCTTATATTAGCATATCCCTTCACAGTGTATTGTCAAACCCCATGCCCACATGGAATGGCTCTGCCTGCAGACATCATTTTCAGTGTCTACATCTACAAGGAGCAAAGCTGAAAATACCTTCATGAAATTAAGCGGAAGCTCCTTGAGAACAAGGATTGTGCACCATATCTTCTTTTGTCTCCTACAGTATGACATAAAAAATTAAGTATGTAAAAATTAATACATAAAACTGAAAGACTACCAATTTGTCATTTAATTAATCATCCTACTACTTCATAGTATTCATATTATCTTGTATCTAAAAAATAAAAAATTGAACTGGAACGCGTGATGTTCCTCTGGGCAGGATGATTCCTGGGTCCTTGTTCAGTGGCGTTGAAGAATGAAACCATGGACAAAAGGTGGGATAGTAAAAAATGGAAATTTATTGAGAAACAAGCACAGACTCCCATGGCGGGGGGAGGGGAGAGAGTCCCACTATGTCCCTTTTTCCACGGTTTAACCCTCTGATTGGTCACCATCCCCTTCGATTGGTCAATATAGCAACTCCAGAGCTCACACCTCAGGTGAGGTACCTGAGGTTCTTCTCTTCTTCTCCCTTATTGTTCTCCTATTCCCTTTGGGCATTCCTCTTCCCTCTCTGAATGAGGGGCTTCCTTCCCTTTATTCTGTAAATGTGTACCTTCTGCTGCTCCCAGCTCCCTTATTCTATGGAAATGTACCTTCTGCTGCTCCCAGCTCCCTTATTCTATGGAAATGTGTACCTTCTGCAGCTCTGTAGCCCTGCATTTTTCCCACGGACCCCCTTAATTCCTAAAATTTCCTAAACCTGCCTATTTTACCTCTTTCCCTCCTTTTTGTTTGTTTGTTTGGCTATCCTCAGACAAGACTGCAGGCTCTCCATTTCAGCTGCTCTCATTATTTAATTTAGGAAACTAAATGCTAAGGTCTGATAGACCAAAGAAACTAATTTGGTATATATTCATGAGTGATTATACAGATCTCATACTGACCTTCTAAATACACACACAAAAAATCAACAATGTTTGCCCTAGCCGATTTGGCTCAGTGGATAGAGTGTCAGCCTGTGGACTGAAGGGTCCCAGGTTTGATTCCAGTTAAGGGCACATTCCCTGGGTTGAGGGCTCAATCCCCAGTAGGGGGTATGCAGGAGGCTACAGATCAATGATTCTCTCTCATCATTGATGTTTCTCTCTCTCTCTCTGTCCCTCTCCCTTCCTCTCTTAAATCTATATATATATATATATATATATATATATATATATATATATATATATAGTGTTTAAGCATGTTGCAATTAATACTGTAACTTTATATTAGTGCCTTTTATATTTTGGGGATAGTAAAGAGAAGTCCACAAATAATATCATTATATCTGAAAAAGAGCAATTACAACTTTATTGCATGTCAATTTAACATTACTAGTACCTACTATTTTTTCTATCTTAACCATGCTTAAGTGCAGTTCAATAGTGTTAAATGTATTCAAAGTGATATTTAGAATCAGATTTGCTCATGTTCTCAGAGGATAGTCCATGTAACATTGACTTTCGTTGTCTTTGTGGTTTTTCTAAGAATATGAAAAATATAAGAAAGTAAATTTGTTTCTAATAATTTTTAATTTAACTCTAAAAATTAATAATGAAAATAAAAGAAGGCTCGGGGATCTAAAATTTCAATTCACTTATCCTGAACTTGAAAAATATATATATTGAAAAAGAAAAAATTATCTCTTACCAAAAAAAAACAGTAAAATAAATTTTGAGAGTAGAGACAAGAAAATCTTTTCTGTTTTTCATAAGATTCCAAAACATCATCTAATTGGCTTCAGGGGAGGGTGGATGGGTGGGAAGAGATCAACCAAAGAACTTGTATTGTTATATTGTAAATCAGAAGATGCCTTAATCAATAAGCCAAATTAATTTAAAATCTTTTATTGTTACTCTAGCACTAGCGGGCTCAGAGTAGAATGTCTCTGTCAAATCCTGGACCCCAACATGGTGGAAACCTTCCCTATTTATACTTTTTTCAGTTCTTTGTTTTCCAAATTTGGAACGAGACATCTGGACCTTCTGAGAAAGAAGTCCTATGGGCCTCGAGACCATATCTCAAGGCCTGGCCTGGCGCCAGCACTGACAACTTTGTCTGGGGCATAGTTTATGGCCGCTCTGGAATGGGAATAGTCTTATTTTTCCCTATTATTTAAGCAAGCAAACATTTACAGAAGCCAGAATAGCAGGGTTAAAATTTCAAACAGCAGTTTTTTTGCACAAGATGGAGGTTACTATGCTTAAGTATGCATATATGCATAACCCATGGACACAGACAATAGGGTGGTGAAGGCCTGCAATGGGGAACAGGAAGGCTAGAGGAGGTCAATGAGGGAACACAGAGGACATATGTAATACTTTCAACAATAATTTTTTTAATTACAAAAAATATTAAAAATATAAAATAAAATTAATGTAAGGATAGGACTTTTATGATTAGAAAAGCATTCCACCTTTTAAGTTTCTAAAAGAGTAAGCCTTATTTAGGTGATGCACCATACGCAGATGGATACAGATATGAGTATATATAGATATTGATACATGTATATTATTTCTACTCATATTAAATAATCATAGCAATCCGGGGAGAAGCATTAAACCAGCCTACCAGAAAACAGCTTCACATCCTGATGCATGTAAGCTCAAGTCAAACTTTTGATTAGATTCTTGGTGTCATTTAGAAATCCTTCCCAAATTCCTGCCTCCTCAATACTCCCTCCCAGCTTACCCCAGAATTGAGCTAATTGACATGCTCTGACTTTAATTAATGGGGAACTCGTTTCCATATTTTTGTTTTGTTTGTTTGTTTTCCTCTAATGCTGATATCTTGAAGCTCATTCACTTGGCAAGGCACGTGTTTGCAGTTCGCACAATGAAACTTGGGGGGAGCCTTTTTATCTACTTGACTGCTTGTATTCTCCTAGACAAACACTTAACTACCTTCACTCTGGTAGCAAAATTTAAAAATTGTTTTGTTTGTATTCTCTCACTTTTTAATATTTTATTTGACTTAGTTTTCATCTCCCAGGAAAAAAATAATACAAACAAAAAATTTTCCTCATGTGCATAGTTTTCTTAATTCATTGGTTTAATTCATTCATGTAACTAACCTTTAGGTCTTTTCTTTCCCTACATAATAGATTTCTCTAATCTATACATTGCCATAACATGATCAGTACTGAGAGCTATTTTCAAACCCTCCACTCATATACTTTCTTAAATCTATTCTCCCACCAACATGTTATGATAATGTGTATTCCTATAGTCTGCTAGAACCACGTATTTTCAAACTGTTTAAAATGTGGCAATCCGATAAATTTTTAAGAATAGTATTTCATTATTTGATATAAAATTTTTTAAGTACCAGGGAAGTTTATATTTCATATCTTTTCTTTTCTTTTTTTTTTTTTTTTGGTCATTTTTACTTTTATCAAAATTATTTTTCATTCTTTGCTTATTTTTCTAATAATTAATTTATATTTTTCTTAATGATTTTATAAGCTTATTATAAAAAATAAATTAGATCTTTGTAATTTTAAGAAAATTAATAACTGTGACAATTATCAAGGGTTGAGTTTTTTTCTGGAATGGAGAAACCCTTTTATAAATGTAGATTCAATTCTTCATTAAAATGTTTTATTTCCTAATGTAGCCTTAAATAATTTTTTATCCTACTTTATAGTGATTTTTTTTTTATGTCAAGGCCATTAAACATTCTGATAATTATTTGTCTTTGTCTCCATAATTATTATCTTATCTTTGTATCTAATACCTATTATGCTTACTCTTTAGCTTTCCCCTCTCTGAATTCAGTGTAATTATCTCCAGACCTGCCTTTTATTAAGTTAATGTTCACCTGTTCCTATTCTGCTCCTCGATCTTTGTAAGTTTTCGGTTAGTTCTGTATGTATTGTTTGAATCCTGTTAGCAAGGCAAGGGTTTGCCTCTCTATTTTCATCTTATTCTGCACACAGGCATGTACATGCGTGGGCACACACAAACACACACACTCTCTCTCTCTCTCTCTCTCTCTCTCTCTCTCTCTCTCTCTAATAAAAGTTCTTGTTTTATTTAATTCATGCAATCTTTAACTTTAATAACATAAAGTAGCCCCAAAAGATTCTCTTTTGTTGTTTGTTTTGTGTCTTGTTTTTTTGAGGGGTGTATCTAATTTCTCTCAGAGTTGACCATTCCTGGGTCTTTGGCTTGCATTATTGTTGTTTTGATTTGTTTTTTAAATCAAATTATGTTGTGATATGTTCATGTAGTTTTTACGATATTTCTGTTATTTTCTTTGACAATGAAAATAACTTTACCAATGTGTAAAAGTACGGCCTTAAATGGTTAAATGTAAATCAATACAATGAATAAGAAGAAATTTCATGATGTATATGTTTACTATCAGAAATAAGATACCAAAGATAAATCTTTATTCCTAATATCAAGATTAAAAACATGTAATTTTTAGGTCAAGTTTTAATACTAGGGACACCTGAAATGGTCCAGCTTTAACCCAGAGAACACTATAGGCAACACCTGAATTAATCCTTCTGTTGCATATTGTGGATACTGGCATCTTAAAGTGAAATAGTTATAGGCTCTGGAGTAAAGCTGCCTAGGTTAAAATAATCTTTCATCTACTAGTAATGTGCACTTAACTTAGGCAAGTTATTCAATCTCCCTCTGCCTCTGTCACTTCATTTATGAAATGGGAATAGTATTACAAATATGATTTTGGGGTTATTATGGCCTATAATAATAAAAGTGTAATATGCTAATTAGACCGGACATCCTTCCGGACGACCTTCCAGACTAAGCTGGGGCTGCAAGGGAAGCCCGGGTTCCAGGTGCCAGAGGGAAGCCGGTGCTGGCAGCCAGGGGAAGGAAGGCCTACTCTTGCACGAATTTCATGCATCAGGCCTCTAGTGTTTAAATAAGTTCCTACATGACAAGACATGGAATGTGCCTGGAACATATATATGCTACAGGAGTGTTTGCTGTAGTTGATATTGTTATTATTATTATTATCATTATTCATTCTTCAAGTTTTTTCTGAATATATTTTTGGGCTCTGTTGTTAGATGAATATATGTTTATAAATGTTATATATTCGTGACAGATTGACCCTTTTATCATAATAAAATTACCTTTTTTGTTTCTAGTAACAATTTTTGTCTTAAAACCTAATTTGTTTCATAGGTTGCATATATGTAAACATATATTTATCCTGCCTTTATTGTGTCTTTGAATATTAAGTGAGTCTCTTTTCAACAGCATATACTTGGATCATATATTTCAGTACATTCTGCCAATCTCTGTTTTTTATTGGAGAGTTTAAATTGTTCATATGTAATGTAATTTCTAATAAGGCAGAATATAATTCTGTCATTTAACTATTTGTTTTCTAAATGCCATATATTTTTTGCTACTCAATTTATCTGCTATTGCTTTCTTTTCCATTAAATATATATTTTCTGATGAACTATTTTAATTAGCTTATTTTTTGCTATCATACATATTTAAATTATTTCCTTAATGGTTGTCCTAGTAATTATGATCCTATCTAATAAAAGAGTAATATGCAAATTGACCGTACCTCCACTACACCCACAAGCCATGCCCACCAGCCAATCAGGAGCAAGTATTCAAATTAACCCAACCAAGATGGCTGCGGCCACGGAGAGAGCAGGAGGCTTGGGTTTCCCCAGCAATGGAGGAAGCCAAGCTTTCCGCCTGCCCTGGCCTGCCTTGGCCTCCGCTTAAGGCTACAGAGTTTCAATTATAGAAGATAAATAAATCCCAGAAAATAGGGCCTCTGCTTGGGTTGCCAGGGGGCGTGGCCAGCCTGCAAACCACCACAGGCCCCTCGCCAGGCCACCCCATGCCCCAAGGGAACCCCCACCCTGATCTGGGACATCCTTTAGGGCAAACCAGCTGGCCCCCACCCGTGCACCAGGCCTCTATTCTATCTAATCCTATCTAATAAAATTGTAATATGCAAATTGACTGTCACTCCAACACACAAGATTGCTGCTCCCATGTGGTCAAAGATGACTGTCCCCATGTGGACACACGATGGCCGCCACAAGATGGCCAGCAGGGGAGAGCAGTTGGGAGGGACCAGGTCTGCAAGGGAGGGCAGTTGGGGGTGATCAAGCCTGCAGGGGAGGGCAGTTAGGGGTGACCAGGCCAGCAGAGGAGGGAAGTTGGGGGCAACTAGGCCTGCAGGGAAGGGCAGTTAGGGGGGACCCAGGCCTGCAGGGCAGAGCAGTTAGCGGGGTCCAGACATGAAGGGGAGGGCAGTTAGGGGTGACCAGGCTGGCAGGGGAGCAGTTAGGCATCAATCAGGCTGGTAGGGGAATGGTTAGGGGGTGATCAGGCTGACAGGCAGAAGCGGTTTGGGGCAATCAGAAAGGCAGGCAGGCGAGCACTTGGGAGCCAGCAGTCCTGGATTGTGAGAGGGATGTCCGGCTGCCCGGTAAGATTGGCCCTAAACGGGAAGTCGGACATCCCTCGAAGGGTCCCAGATTGGAAAGGGTGCAGGCTGGGCTGAGAGACACAGCCCCCTGTGCATGAATTTCATGCCCTGGGCCTCTAGTTAACATTATAATGTACAACAATTTAGTTCAAATTAGTACCAATTTAATTTCAATAACATCAGAAAGCTTTCCTGTGTATGGGCTATTCTTTGTTTCTTTGCATGTTTCTTTAAAAACAAATAAACAAATAAAAAAAACTGTACATCTCCAGGCCGTTAACTTGGTGGTCAGATAATGATCAGACAAATTTCTTTCAATACTTGAAACCAATAAATCTCCTAGTCTTTGAAACCAATAAAACTCCCTTGGATTTGGTGTATGTTGGCATGTACCTTTAACAGTTTACAACTTTGTATTTCACAGCATCAAGGTCAGCCAAAGGTGAAATTCTCTGGTCTTTACAGAATTGGGCATTGGAATGGTCTTCTAGGTTCCCAGGAATATGTTGGAGGTTTTCAAAGTCCCATGGACACCTTATTTCCGTTTATGCTCTTAAGTTGGTCTGTCTGTCATTTGCTCTGAATGTTACACCCCACCCCCACCCCCAGTGCTAGCAAGAGGCTTTTAACCCTGGAGAAGTTACATCAGGTTAAACAAAGGCCAGCATTTCAGTGGGATTTCCCAGGGAACCACTAGAAAGGTCAACCCATGACAGTTGTTTGGGCAGGAGTCTTTGAAAGGGCTCCAGGTTCGGTCACCTCTGGACCTGGAAATGGGGGCTGCTGCTCTTCAAGGCGACCCCTCAGCTGTGGAACAGAGGAGGGGGTTAGGGTGAGTTTCTACATCACAAAGCCTGCTGCTCTTACTGAGATTCTGGCATTTTTCTTGAATAAACACATTCCCAGGGTGCTACCAGCCTTTGGTTCATTTCCAGAGTTTTGAAAATGTTAATCTTGACCTATTTGGCAGGGGTTTTGTTGTTTTTGTGGAGGGGTAAATTTTCAGCAGTTCTTACAAAGACTGCCATTTCCAGATGTCACTCTCTTCTGGTGAGGATTTTGATAAGCCCTGAGTCACAGGCACACTGCAGCCGGGGTAACGGAGCACGGGCCTCTGGGAACCTCTCTCCTGTCTCAAGACAGTCATCCTCAGGAGTCACTGATGGAAGTCCTCTTCCTCCCCCCAGAGCTCAGCACGAGGACAGACCCCCAAGCCTGGGAGAACAGACAGATGCCGAATCCTTCTCCTGGGAGGACTTTTTAGATTTCTTTTCTGGTTGGCCTTCTGCTCTAGTTCCACCCAGGCTGTGCCCTCTGGCAGCATCTCAAGAGTAATAGGAGTCAAGATCACGTGGCCCTGCTGCACTGCTGATTATGGTTAATTACCTTGAAATAAATATGGATTTTGCAGTTTATATAAAACACAAATAATAAGTAATATTGTGTTGGCTTCTGTGGAAGTTAAAAACGATGATATATTGTTTGCATATGCTTTGTCTTTTAATTCATCCCAAGGGCTGGATTTTTATTTTATTTTACTTCATCTTAAGCTGGCTTACTTTTTCAAGCAAGGCTCATATTTATGGAGATTACATGTATTTCCCCTGTGTTGTGACCTCCCAAGTAGGCTCCTTAGTAAAGATTCAACTAAATCAGGAAATACCTTGGAGAGAGACACAGTAATAAATGTCTCCAAATCAGTAGTGTGTTTACCTCATCTGAATAAACAACTCGAAAAGCAGGACTGCTTACCCTTACCTCACAAGGCCACTTCCTTCTATAGAAAGTTTAAAAGAAGCAATTTAAATCATGCTGCCCAAGCCAGAGGACCCAGCCTAAACTTTACAAATTCCAGGCAAACTATTCATCTAACAGCTGATAAAATGAAACCTCCCTTCCTTTTAATACCATTGATACGAGGCTGTTCATATTGAATAGCATGATATTTATTTCTACCCATGTTTATGCAGTTTTGAACAACTGATAGCAAGAAATACCTTCACTCAGCTCATCTTGACATCAGCGATGAAAGCATTATAGACAAGTGGACACTTAGGCGTAAGGTGTCACTTTGAAGATCCGGCCACACAGAGCAGCATTCAATCAGTAGCAATGACAGTAACAGATGCCTCCTGCTGCTCCCGCCCTGGTCTGGCCACCATCGTTTCTTAGTTGGTCAACCGAAGTAGCCTCTAGATTGATTTCACTGAATCCACTCCTCCCTTTCTTCAGTTCGCTTTCCAAAGTGTACCCAGGGAGATCCTTTAAAGACAGGGACCTGATCATTCCACATTTCTGCTTGAAAGCCTTCAGAAGACCCCCGTTGCTCTCAGTGTAAAGTCAGCCCCCCAGCCTTCTTCACCAGCTTGATTTTATGCCACTTTCATTGTAGTTTCTGACAACCGTCCTCACATTCACATTTCTGTCCTCACAATATATAGTCTTACTAGAGACCCAGTGCATGAAATTCATGCACAGGTGCGGTCCCTAGGCCTGGCCAGCGATCAAAGTGAGAGCATCAGGCGTGGAAAGGCAGGTCCCAGCTGACCTCTGGGCTCTGGGCAGCACCTGGGCCTCGGGGCCCCCTCGCACCTCCTCTGCCTGAGTCACGGTGCCCGAATCCCCGTGCGGAGATGTAGTGAGCGTGGCCAGATGTCATGGGCCGGGGCACAGTGTGGGCCTCTGGGCTGCCCAATGGCCCAGCACAGAAGCCAGGTGGGCAGTGCTGTCTCCTGGCCGGCCTTGCAGACTGGCTCCTGCGTAAACGCACGGGGAGCTTGACCAGCCCCTGCGGCCCAGCTCACCTGAAGAGGCCATGCGGGTGCAGGGCAGGGATCTCGTGGGCGCCCGGCACCTAAGTGTGGGGGCTTCCCGGTGTGCGAGCCCTGGTGTCCCAGGATAGGGTAGCAGGGGGAATGAGAGTGAGCTCGGCAGACACCCTGCATTCTCACCACACCTCCATCTTCATCACCCCCACCCCCAGGTAGCCGGTGAGAGGTCCCAGGCCCCCACCTGGGCACCATGGGATGTTGGTTGCTGCCACCCACCCCCAGTTCCTCATCCCAGCCCAGGGCCCAGCCCCGACTGGGCGGTCAGGACCTGCTGGCCACTGGTCGCCATCTGTGGGGCTATTGGTAGGGTCGATCAGGCCCCCACTCGCACCCACTTTGGCCTGGCACTGCCTGCTCACCTGCTTCACCATCCTGCCACAGTCCCACTCTTGTCGGGGCCCATCAGGGCCTGCAGCGCCTCCACTGCTGCCTGCTGCCAGCGCCACATTGCTGATGCCCGCCATCTTCTGCGCCGCCCTCTGGTGGTCAGTGCACATCATAGCGAGTGGTAAACTCCCAGTCGAACAATTTGCATATTAGGCTTTTATTATATAGGATTCTTTCCACCTCCCAGCATTTGAACATGCCTTTTCCTCTGCTTGGAGCTCAGCCCCTCTGAGTTTAATTAATTCTTACTTAAGCTTCAGAGTTCACCTGAAGCGTCACTGCCTCTAGGTAACTTTCACTACCTGCCTGATCCAGCTCAGAACTCTGTCCTTTTCAGCAATGCCACAGTTGTACATAATTGATTGTATAATGTAGTATTAGTACCTGCTTTTTCTTAAAGAATATGAGTTCCACAGAATCTGGAACTTCAACATGGCCATTACTGTCTTCCCACTTCCCAACACAGAGAGTACTCAACTGTACTATATTAATATATATATATAAGTAAAATTTATGAGTGGAAATTATAAATGAAATAAAGCTGAATAGTTCACAAAATACTTTCACATAGTTTTATCTTATTTGATTTTCTACTCCAAAAAATCTGTATAGCTGAGGTCACAACACAGGGGAAATAGATGTAACCTGGATAAATTGATAAATGAGAAAACTGAGTTCTAGTATGAGGGAAAATGAGTATCTTTCTTAGAACAAAAGTTTCTTCTGTCCAGTTTCTCTCTGACAGAAAATTAAGAGGTATTTTTTGAATAAATAAGATTGTCTTCCATCAGAGATGTATAATACACTTGGATAAACTTATTTTCCTTCATAACTTGATCTAGAATTATCATTATTTTATTGGTCTAGACTGATCTTAAACTAAAATATATTTAATTTATCTTATATAATTTATTGGGCTTTAAGTTTAGTCCTATTGATTTAAAATAGAACATATTTTTACTTATTTTAAAACATCATCATCTTTTATAGTATGAAGGTTTCTCAGAAAATTAAGAATAGTTACCATATGACCCAGCAATCTCTCTCCTGGGTATCGACTGCAAAAATTTGAAAACATTTATTTGCAAAGATATATTCACCACCTATGTTCATCGCAGCACTATTCACAGTGGCCAAGACATGGAAACAACTGAAGTGTTCTTCCGTTGATGATTAGATAAAGAAGATGTGGTACATATATATGATGGAATACTACTCAGACATAAAAAGATGAAATACTGCCATTTGTGACAAAGTGGGTAGACCTTGATAATATCATGCTAAACAAAATAAGTCAGTCAGACAAAGCTAAGACCCATATGATTTCACTTATATGTGGGGTAAAAAACTGAAATTCATAGACAGACAGAAGGAGAGTTGGGGTAGTAAAGAGGCATGGGAAACAGATATATATGATGACGGAAGATAATTTGGCTTTGGGTGGTGGGCACACAATGCAATATACAGATCATTTATCACAGAAATGTACTCTTGAAACCTACATAATTGTATTAACCAATGTCTCCCCAATAAATTTAACAAAAAAAGAAAAAGAAATGTAATTGAAACCTCCCTTTTTAACTTTCATTGTTTCTATATGCAGTGGAACACCTATGTTAATTTAGTAATATCAAATACTTATTTAATATATAATAGAAACATTATGTATCCATAATATGAATGTCAGTTTACTGGACACAGTATTCCAGATGAGAAAACAGGGTGGTTTTGTTATGAGGCTGTGTTTGAGTGTGTGAGTTAGTGTGTGTGTATACAAATTTAATTTTCTAATTAAATCTAAATGTCATTTTTAAGCATTTACTCTGTATCCTCTTCTTCCCTAAAGAGGTAAGGGCAATTTCTCCTTTGCTATTTTACTAATATGACTTAAATAGCAGTTTTCATGTGCTCACTCAGGAAATCCCTCTTTCAGTTTGCTCTAAAATCTGTAAAACAGACAAGTCCAGTTTCACGTACTTAAACACTCAAAATAAGATTTGACATTTAGAAAGTAGGTCAGGTGCCCTACCACTGGTTTGACATGCATCGATGTAGTATTCATAAACAATTTTAGCCACTAGGCAACACAAATGAACCCTATATATGTTTCTAATACTCCTCATTCATTTTTTTTTTACTTAAAGGAACAGAACTTTACATAATATTTACCACAAAATGAATTTTAAAAGTCCAACCTATAGCCTTATTTTTTTTTCTATTTTTTTTTAATCCTCACCCAAGATATTTTTCCATTGATTTTTAGAGAGTGGAAGAGAGGGGAAAAGACAGAGAGAAATATCAATGTGAGAGAAACACATCAATTGGTTGCCTCCTGCAGGGTCCAGGCTGGGGAGGAGTCTGCAACCAAGGTATATGCCTTGACCTGAATCAAACCCAGCACCCTTCGGTCCGCAGTCCAATGTTCTATGCACTGAGCCATACCGGCTAGGGCCCCATAGCCTTATTTTAATACTTACAACAAACTCTTTTGTCAATTTTGTTGGCATTTCAGACAAGAGAGAATAGAGATCAGAATATGAGTCCTGTTTCTACTTCCTAATTATAGACTTTAGGCATGTTAGCAATATTCTTTGTAAGTTAATTTCCACATCACAAAGAAGATAATAATTATGCAAAGATGTCCCAGAACTCAAATCACAATGATCATCACAGTATACAAACTCTTTCAAAGTTTCAAAATAAAGCTCTTAATCTATTAATTATTGAAATAGTGTTGATAGACTTAAAAAACTTAAATGTGATTTTCGTAAAGCTAAATAAGCAGAAAAGCTGATTGTTCAACTTCTCTCTTATAACTTCAAACCTACAAGCACCTTCCCCCACTATTTCTGGCCCATCCTTTCTATGTGCAGATATTTTTTCTCTTTCTCGTACTATTTTCTCAACTAAGTCAATGACATTCTTTGAGAGAACTACTTTAATCTAGACCTATGATTCTTTACTCTTCCTACAGATACCACTCTGTTATATTTTTTTCACATAACTTGCATCTATTTCATTTTGTACTACAATCCCTGAATCATGGAATTCTTCTATTGTTGCTTTGCCTTTCAATAAAGTAAATCTGTACTTTATTGCATGCAGATACAGAAAGTGGTCCTTGATCAAGTGAAATCCATAAGTTAAATTTTGCAAAGATTGTGTTGTTTGATAGCATAATCCAGAAGAATGTTTAACCCTGGAGGCACCACAG
The DNA here is from genome assembly GCF_027574615.1 of Eptesicus fuscus. Taxonomy (NCBI): domain Eukaryota; kingdom Metazoa; phylum Chordata; class Mammalia; order Chiroptera; family Vespertilionidae; genus Eptesicus; species Eptesicus fuscus. The sequence goes on along the minus strand of NC_072487.1, from coordinate 8,517,963 downwards.
TATATCAGCTGAAGGGATTGATAAACTGAAAATTATCAGTTTCCATAACCCCAAAGAATATTCTCACATGGCTAACTCCAATTTTAAATTTAATGTCCATAAATGAGCGATTTCTATTTGTGAGCACTAATGCCTTAAATAAGGGGTTTGGGTTCTTAGGACTATATCTGGTGTGGGAGGCTAAGCACCACCCTGATCTATAGTAGTCACTGTCACCATATGCCTGATACAAATAATAAGGTTCATTGATAACGTTTTTAAAAGAGTGCTTTATGCAAGCAATCAGCAAGTTAGCTTCATGGAGCAGGGGCTAGTCACCATCATTGTGTTTGCATTGAATTTTCAAAGTGTTATCTACAAGTAGGCTCATTGCTATTCTAAGCCCATGAAAAGTGACTGTAAAAGGGGAAGATTCAAATATAGGGAAACCTGAGGAATCCTAAGGGGAATCCTAAGAGGAATCCTAAATATAGGGACACCTAGGAAATCTGCGGAGGATGATGCTGGAGCTTGTTCCAGAGGCCCTCATACTCCTCTTCTCATGTTTGTGTACACTCACACTCCTGCCCAGTTTCCCTGGCCTTCCAGAGGCCAGCACCTGAGGCTTTTACAGGTCTACCCTCAGCTACTTAGATCAGAATAATTTAAGTATCTTTGTCCTCAACTGAGAAGTCTGAGAAGTTTGGGAGTGTGCAAGCCCTGTCCCTTTGTCTCAAGTTCCTCTGCAGGATCCGACGGAAGCCACATTCCCTGGAATTGCACCTGAGATCCTCTCGGTCTCTACCCTCTTTTCTTCTCTCCCTCACCAGTTTCCCCTGAGATCCTGTCCTTAATAACGCAACCAGGAACCCTAATCCCTGAGGGGAAATTCAATAACGATAGAAAACAAAGCCTGGAATAAAATAGAATCCCAGGGACTTACATATTTCTTGCTATTTGCCTGGCACAAATAACCCCCTGAGGCAAGTACTATTATTACAGGTTAAAGAAAGATGTGGTAGGCAGCAAGCCCAAGGCCCCCAACCAAGGGAGAATATGGTATTAATACAAACATCAAAAATAGGCACAGATTAATAAAATGGCAGGTGGAGAACACTGCAAAAAAATCAGCACTGAACAACAACAGTAATGTTTACAGAGCACAGTGTACATGTCATTTGCCTCAGAAACCAAGTAAGCAAACAAAATAAACATAAGAAACAAAAGTCAGGATATGGGGAAATTTTTCAGAAGATAATGTTCTCATCTGTCATAGCCCTGAGTAAATTGATATTCTTTATAGTTGAACTGTGGTTGAAATTTCAAAGCCCCAGCTTCTTCACACAGAATAAGTGAAATCATATAGGGTTCTAATATCCTCCACCATGAAGAATACTTATTGAAATTTAGCAATTCCTTTAGTTTCACCTCACATTTTTCCTTATGTTGGATCCAGTTAGAATGGCAATTAATACATTTTAGTGTGAGAATATATATTTTATATCATTACTGCTACTGCTATTTTTTATGCATCAAAAGATGACTAGACTAGTGTTACCAAATGTTAACACTGTTAAAAATTCCAAGTAGTGAGAGATTACATAATTTGGTGTGGCTCTTCTGTATTATTTGTTGGCATTGTTTTATTTATATAAATGATATAAATTATTTTTAATGTAAACAGAATAATTGCATTACCTTTTAATAAAGGATTGAATCTTCTAATATGTAATTGAACAGTAAAACAATATGATGATTATAATCTCCTAAAAGGTCCACTTGTGTATATAATTTCAACCCAATTTGAAATCCTTTAAGTCAAGTACCTTGGGTCATTCCTTGTTTCCCTATTGATGCCTCAAGAAAATAATTAAACAATATGTAGACGATGCAATCAATGGTGCTGGTGAGAATGTCACCAAAACAATTCACCATAAGATACAGGATGATGAGGAGTGGAAGGTGGTGAAGCCAGAAAGGTGATGACTTCTTCTCCCAAATATCCTCTATATTGACTTTCCCATATCTTTCCAAGCAATATGTTAGGTGGGAGTGAAGGGAACAAATGAGAAATTGGTATGAAGTTTTAATTTACTTCCCAGGGGCAAGCATGTGGCTGAAAGAGTCTAAAACTTACTGTCAATGTTATTTTTGGGTGTGAAAAAGGAATGCCCCAAGTTGGAAGATATCAATCAAAGAGAAAAATTTCCTAAATGACAACTAGAAGAAAAATGAACTCCTGTCCCTATAGAAGTTCTACACAAGGTATATAATAAAAAACAGAGGGTGGGCCAAGAAGAAGAAAGAGAAATGGGATATTTTCACCTTTCTTAATGGGCAGTAGATGGATCCTGGGGAAGCTTATAGGTTGCAAAAGGCTTGGTCCTTGTTTATCTGATGATTTCTGTTAGCAGATTTAGTCTATATTTCCCATCTAAAATTTTTAGGTCAGTAAAATTTGAAGGCCTAAACTTTAGGCTATTAATATGAATGAAACTAATAAAGATATCTTGGAATTAAAACTAAAAGAAGTATTTTTTATGGTTAATTGCTCAGATGCTGTTGGAGTTTTAGAAGATACTTAAAAATTTCACATCATTTTTTATCTTTCATGAGGACACTCAAGGTGAAAACTTACACTATAACATTTCTTCTTAATTCATCATTTTAAACGAATATATGTTTGCCCTAGCCAGTTTGGCTCAGTGGATAGAGCATCAGCCCATGGACTGAAGTGCCCAGGATTTGATTCTGGTCAAGGACACGTACCTAGGTTGCAGGCTCCATCCCCGGGTCTGATAGGGACACATGCGGGAGGCAACCAATCAATGCTTCTCTCTGTGTGTCTTTCCCTCTCCCTTCCACTCACTAAAAATCAACGGGAAAATATCCTCAAATAAGAATTAATTAAAAAATTAAGCTAATATAAGTTTTATTTAGTTGTATTGGGCATATTTTTAATTTAGAACACATAATTTTATTATAAAAGTAATTAAAAATGAAGAAATACCAATTAACTTTTACTACCACCCAATAACAGCTTTATTTCTATGATTTTCTCCTTTCCCTCCTCTCTCTCTTTCTCTCTCTCTCTCTCTCTCTCTCTCTCTCTGTCTCTCTCTCTCTCTCTCTCTCTGTCTCTCTCTCTCTCTCTCTCTCCCCTGTTCTCTCATCATAATTTCTAATAGTGCTTTGACATCCCATTGAATATTTATACTGTCATTGATTAAAATGTTCCATCACTATTCAGCATCTATCTCTCACTTTCCCCCTTTATGTTTAATTATCATCATTAAGAAATAAATCTTGCTCTAGCTAGTTTGGCTTAGTGGATAGAGCATTGGCCTGAAAGCTCCTGGGTTCTATTCCAGGCAAGGGCACATGTCCAGGTTGTGGGCTCCATCACCAACAGGGGGCGTGCAGGAGGCAGCCAATCAATGATTCTCTCTCATCATTGATGTTTCTATCTCTCTCCTTCTCCCTCCCTCTCTGATCAATAAAAATATATTGATATAAAATTGTTTTAAATCTTTTTATGAATATATCCATCTCTCAGTGTAATTTTAAAGAATAGATTACAATTGATAGCATTATTTAGTTAAATTATATAAATATGTTTATGACTCTTGAAGACCATTGGCAGATTGTAGAAATAGGAACAATCCTTTGGAATACAGCCACAGGTGATAGTGATAAATAACTGTCAGGTTTTTGTTTTGTTTTTCCACCACAAGAACTCTTGAGTGTTATAAATAGTGCTTTCATATTTGCTAATTAAGGGTAGAAAAGGTTAATTGCATTTCTTTGGTAACTAATAAAATTTAACTAATAAATTAATTTTCCTTCCCTCCCTCCCCCAAGTCTGTTACTATTTGTATTCTGATATAGAACATAGCATGGTAATGGAATTAATGTAAAAGTTGATGTCAAAAAGACCTGGCCTTTAAATCTATTTTGCCTACTTGCTTGACTGATTTCTAGACTTCACAATAAACAACATGTAAGTCCAGAGAAAGAATATTGTCCTCCATTTTTGAAATTTCTGGCATTTGATTCAGTATCTCTCTCTGGCAGGGAGTCAATAAAAGTTTGTTGATTTAAGCTGTGCCTCAGGTGACTTACCGCATTTTGTGTTTCACTTTTCTCTAAAAAGAAGCAGCAATGATGAGGAGTCCAAAAGGTCACCTTGATAGGACTTAAAGCTTTTCGGGATGATTTGTTTATACCAATCGTAGGTTTTTCCTTTTTTCTCCAATGAATTATTTCCTAGTTCCTTTTGTATGAGATAATCGTATACTATAGTTATCAAAACTCTGTTATTGACAAATATTTCATTTTTATATATTTGTTCAGTAATACCTCTGCATAACATTACCAATGTCAAAGAAAACTTCTGTTTAAATGCTGATTGGTACAATATTCAAACTATAAATTCACTTGACAAAATGTCTACTTTACAAGCATTTAGTAAAAATACAAACATGACTCAAGTTTCTGGTTATCTTTTATTCTCTCTCTCTCTTTTAGTTTAACCTCAGGGACAAGGACATGAATTAAATAAACATAACCTTCTGTCCATGATGTGGTGTTGTCATGGTCTGGTCAAGGCTGTGTTCTTACTTCATTTCTGTTCCATTCATAACACATCTCTCCTCCACCCACCTCCCCGGACACCCACTCTGATGTATAAAATATGCGTCCTTGAGCAGGTCCTCATTTTGCAGTTTTCTTTTACATAAATATTTCACCCAGATTCTTATTGCCTATTCCCCAGAATACTTATCTTTTTTTATATTGTGAGTGGTATTTATCAATTTTATAATTTTGGTAGATATTACTGGAATGCAGAAACACTTGTATTTTAATTCCTTTCTGTTTCTCAGCTACTTAAGTGAACTTTTTAATTACATCTTATAGTTTTAAATTGACTACTCAGGATTTTCTAAGTATGCAATCATGGAATCTATGAATAATTTTTTTTCTATTTCACAGTATTTTTATTATTGCATCAACAAAAATTTCTACAATCACAAAAAATAGCAATTATAATAATATGTATTATTTCTATTTTTATACTTTAAAGCAATATATTAAAGTATACAGTAGAGGTTAAAAATAACTAATAGTTTAGAATGAATGCCTTTTTCTAGCTTTGTCTATTTTGAAATATGTTTCTTTGCAATGCTTACTGAATTTTAGTGAAGATCTTTACTATTTTTGTATAATTATCATTATTTTCAAACTAATATATCAATTATAAATCATGTTCAATATTTTTTTTCATTTTTATGGATTTTTCTATGAGAGCAGATAGGCTTTTGATAAAGTGAGCAATGAAAAGTTACACACCTAAATCCCCTCAGATTTTTCAACTGGAATATGAAACAAGAGAAAAACAGAAGCCCGTTCCAACTTTCAAAAATATTACCACCCCCTGAGGCCAGAGCAACAAAAAAGAAAGTGACTCCACAGCATCCTTATGTCCAGCACATTAAGATGTTAACCAAATCATGTCTGGAAAATGGAACTTCAGCAGCCAGATGGTACGCATCTCCATCAGAGACCCCTCTCTAAGAAGCTCTGATTTCACCAACTGGGATACATCATCTGTAATTATGCGAGTACATAAGGTGCTGACTACATCATCTCTGACACTAGAGGCCCAGTGCACAAAATGCGTGCACGGGGGTGTGTGTCCCTCAGCCCAGCCTGCACCCTCTCCAATCTGGGACTCCTTGAGGGATGTCCAACTGCCCATTTAGGCCTGATCCAGGGCCAGCCAGGAAGTTTGGCTTCCTCCATCACTGGGGAAACCCGAGCCTCCTGCTTCCTCCGTGGCTGCAGCCATTTTTGTTGGGATCTATTTATCTTCTATAATTGAAACTTTGTAGACTTGAGTGGAGACTTGGGCTGGCCAGGTGTGCAGGAAGCTTGGCTTCCTCCATTGCTGGGGAAACCCAAGCTTCCTGTTCGCTCCGTGGTCGCAGCCATTTTTGTTGGGATTTATTTATCTTCTGAAACTTTGTAGCCTTGAGTGGAGACTTGGGCTGGCCAGGTGTGCAGGAAGCTTGGCTTTCTCCATTGCTGGGGAAACCCAAGCTTCCTGTTCGCTCCGTGGTCGCAGCCATTTTTGTTGGGATTTATTTATCTTCTATAATTGAACTTTGTAGCCTTGAGTGGAGGCCTGGGCTGGCCAGGGTGTGCAGGAAACTTGGCTTTCTCCATTGCCGGGGAAACCCAAGCCCCCTGCTCTCTCCCTGGCCACAGCCATCTTGGTTGGGTTAATTTGCATACTCGCTCCTGGTTGGCTGGTGGGCATGGCTTGTGGGTGTAGTGGAGGTACAGTCAATTTGCATATTACTCTTTTTATTAGATAGGATGTGTAAGAACACATTTAAAAATACTCAGTCATTATTCAGTACTAAGTAGAGTACTTCATCAGATGTCTGCTGTAAGTTCTGATAAAGAGTGAAAGTTTGATTCCATTCTCCATGAATTTAACCACAAACCTACAAGATGAGACCTCACTACTTAGACACCAGGATACCAGGGAGAAAACTGCTCTTAAATCTTGTGATGTTGCTTGATACTGGTCATCACTGCTAGTGGCAGTAGTTCAGACCTGTGATGGCCCCAGTAGCCGCCACTACCATTTGAATCTCTCTGTCATACAGCTCCCAACAAGAAAAACCAAGGTAGAATCATGACGTCATTTACTGAACTCCATATATCACATATCCTATCTAATAAAAGAGTAATATGCAAATTGACTGTGTCTCAGCTACACCCACAAGCCACACCCACCAGCCAATCAGGTGCGAGTATGCAAATTAACCCAACCAAGATGGCTGCGGCCACAGAGAGAGCAGGAGGATTGGGTTTCCCTGGAAATGGAGGAAGCCAAGCTTTCCACCTGCCCTGGCCTGCCTTCGCCTCTACTTAAGGCTACTAAGTTTCAATTATAGAAGATAAATAAATCCCAACAAAAATGGCTGGAGCCACGGAGCAAGCAGGAGGCGTGGCTCTGCTCAAGGCTACAAAGTTTCAATTATAGAAGATAAATAAATCCCAGATACCAGGGCCTCCACTTGGATCATCAGGGGATGTGGCCAGCCTGCAAACCACCACAGGTCCCTCGCCCAGGCTGCCCCATGCCCCAAGGAAACCCCACCCTGATCCAGGACACCCTTCAGGGCAAACCAGCTGGCCCCACCCATGCAGCAGGCCTCTAGCCTATCTAATCCTATCTAATAAAAGAGCAATATGCAAATTGACCATCACTCCACACACAAGATGGCTGCCCCCATGTGGAAACAAGATGGCTGCCACAAGATGGCAGCAGGGGAGGGCAGGGGAGGGCAGTTGTGAGCAATCAGGTCAGCAGGGGAGGACAGTTGGAGGGACCAGGCCTGCAAGGGAGGGCAGTTGGGGGCAATCTAGCCTGCAGGTGAGGGCAGTTAGGGGTGACCAGGCCAGCAGAGGAGGGAAGTTGGGGGCGACCAGGCCTGCAGGGAAGGGCAGTTGGGGGGGACCCAGGCCTGCAGGGGAGGGCATTAGGGGTGACCAGGCCTTCAGGGGAGGGCAGTTAGGGGTGACCGGGCCTGCAGGGGAGGGCAGTTAGGGGCAAATAGGCTGGCATGGGAGCAGTTAGGCATTAATCAGGCTGGCAGGGGAGTGGTTAGGGGGTGATCAGGCTGGCAGGCAGAAGTGGTTAGGGGCAATCAGGAAGGCAGGCAGGCGAGCAGTTGGGAGCCAGCAGTCCTAGATTGTGAGAGGGATGTCCGACTGCCCCTTTAGGCCCGATCCTACTCTGATCGGGCCTAAACGGGCAGTCGGACATCCCTTGAGGGGTCCCAGATTGGAGAGAGTGCAGGCTGAACTGAGGGATACACCCCCCCATGCACAAATTTTATGCACCAGGCCTCTAGTTATAAATAATTGTTTAAACTATTTCTATCTTTCTTAGATAAATTTTTCTAATTTGCCCTGAGAAGCACATTTTTTCTTCCTTTTTATATCCAATGATGCTGAGAGAAATTATATAAGACAGAATCCTGCTCAGAGGACAGGGCCGTCCGTGGCAGCTGTGACTCCATCCAGCCAAAGTCTGATCCAAGGGAACTAACTTGTCGCCTTTATATCTACCTCCAGCCATGGTCAGTTGAAAGATTTCTGTGCCCTGTGAGTGTTATTTCTCAGGAACTAGTGTAGAAGGGAAAGGATAAGGGTATTGCTTCCTTCTGGGTATACCAAACTTCCAGTTGAGGATTAGAGAGTACCAGGTGCTACTTCTACTGAAATAATTAGTTCTTGCTTTAAGTCTGTGTCAGATACAGCCAGAGCATGCCAAAGCACTGCTGCTCTGAGTTGCTCTGAGTCCATATATTCTTCTTTATGCCAAGTACCAGAGCAGGTTCCTTCTTGAACCCTGCCCACTGTGCTAACTGTTGGGCTGAGCCCCTCTGCTAGGGACTGGACCCTCTTGGACACTGGGTCTTAGATGGAGAAGCCATGAGAAGTTGCAGGTGTATAAGAATGTGTCTTTGTTGCAGGAACCTGTGGCCACATAGCCATCAGACAAAACAGTTCTTCACAGCAATCCCATACAGACAGCCTCACACTAGCTGGTAAATACATATATTTCCCACATAGTTGTAGCACCTCTAATAGCCTCTGTATCCCCAAAGTCCTTATCTGAGCAGCAGCCCACTGCCCCCTACACTCACCTCCTCACATAGTAGTGGCGCCTGAGCTCTCTGCCTCAGCAGCTTCTCCAGTCTCTCTGGCTCAGCAGCTCCTCCTGTTTCCCTTGCCCCACACACTGGCTGGCTAACACGGTAGCTATATCTTCTGACATCATAGCAGTGCCAGCTCTCAGCTCCGCCTGAGCTCGCTAACCTTAGTAATACACTTTTAATATGATGTACACTAAAGAGGCTAGTTGCCAACAGTGACATCGATCATTTGGACTATAGAAGGGCACATTGTACCGAGAGATCGCTGTGGCCTTGTAGCTGTGTAGTCCTTGGACATATCTGATTAAGATTCCCATGTTCAGAGTGGCCTTGGCGGTTTGGCATACTCCACACTCTAATTAGCCTTGACTACCCTGGGACTCTGGCATGGTCCCCATAGGCTGGTACTTAATCAGCTCAGAACTTAGTTGTGTCTGTATGTCACAAAGAAGGCGGTCACTGTGTCTTAGGACCAGCAGAGAGTAACTAACCACTGAGTGTAACTTTCTATGTGAACGCTTAAGGTCCTCTAGGTAAAAATGCGTGATGAGAAAACTGATTCTCAGAAAGACAGCATGAATGTTTCCTGCAGCTTGTCAAGAACCTCTCGGGAGGGGACTAGTATGACCTACATCCTAATTGAATCCTGTATACTTTAGTTGGAGTTCCTCTCCCATCTCTCAGCTGGAACATTGAACTTAACACAGCTCCAGGAGTGTATCCTTAACAGTGTCATTAGCTGACGGTCTAACGGAATCAACCTCATGGTCTTCATGTGAGATTATTTATTTATTTATTTATTTGAATTTCCCCATTATCAGAAGCATACTGGTCCAGGCAATAACTGATGCAGAGGTTTGATTTTGCCTCCAATTAGTTTACTTTCATGATGGTAAAATAGGAAAATGTAATGTGCATCCATATAGAATAATTAAATAAGAGCCCACAGCCTATTTAGATGTGTAGTTTAAACAGAAGAAGTAAGGTAAGTTCATTAGTTTCCAAATGCTGCTATTACCACAAACGTAGAGAATGAAAGCACCACACATTTACTGTTGCAATTCTGGAGATGCGAAGTGCAAATTGAGTCAGCAGGGCTGCGTTCTATGTGGAAGCTCTAGGGGAGAATGTGTCCTTGCCTTTTCCAGCTTTTTTGGTGCTTCCCATATTCCTTGGCTCATGGCCCCTTCCTCGTATCACTCTGACCTCTGACCTCTGATTCAATTACCACATCTCTTTCTCTGACACTGATCCTCCTGTTTGCCTCTTATAAGGACCCTTTTGATGACATTGGACCCACCTGAATGATCAGGATAATCTCCCCATCTCAAAATTCTAAACAGTATCACATCCGAAAAGTTTCTTTTTCCACATCTATCCTACCTAATAATAGACAAATATGCAAATTGACCGTACCTTCACTATGCCCACTATTGGCCAGGAGGCGCAGGGGGGCGGGACTCGGTGTGGCCGGGGTGGCTGATTGGGCCAGCGGGATACTGAGCCATGGCTGTGCTGCGGCACAGAAGGGGCCTCTGGGGCAGCAAGCCCACGTCCCGCCATGGACCATCAAAAGCAGGGGAGCTGAGTGCCTGTCCGCTCCGGCACCAGGCCTTTCAGAAGCCTCCCCCGCGCCAGAGGCTTCTGAAAGGCCTGGTGCACCAGCAGACAGGCACCCAGCTCCCGCGCGATCGAAAGCAGGGAACTGTGTGTCCGCTCCGGCACCAGCAGACCCCCTGCCATCAAAAGCGGGGAGCAGGCTGCTAGCAGTGTCCGCGGAGTGTGCTAGGCTTTGCGGGGCAGTGGATATGGCCTGGATGGCAGGCTAGGCCTAGGGGACCCTACACGTGCATGATTTAATCATGCGCTGGGCCTCTAGTATATATATATAAAAATCTAATATGCAAATAGACCAAACAGTGGAACAACTGAACAACCAGTCTCTATGACATGCACTGACCACCAGAGGGTGCGTGCAGAACATGGCGGGCATTGGCAGCAGGCTGCAGAGCGTGGAACATGGTGGGCATCAGCCACAGTGGGATAGTGGAGCAGGTGAGTGGGGGCACCAGACCAAGGAGGGGCACTGGTCGCTGTCATTGGGGCAAGCCTCTGGTGGTTACTGAAATTCTTTGCTCCCGTGCACTGCAGTCCTACCTGGTGCTCGCATCTGCTGCCGGCACTGGTCCTGCTCGTACCTGCTGCCGGCATTGGAGCCTCCACTTGTACTATGCCAGCACATAGCGCCGACCCCGATTACTCAGCGCCATCAGCAGGTGCGAGCGGTGGCTGCCGGACCCGATTGCCCCTCAGGGCTTCTCCACCTCCCCCTGCTCCTAAGGGGTCATCAAGGCAGCAGCTGCCACTCGCACCTGCTGATGGCTCAGGCCCCATTCTCACCTGCTGACAGCTCAGGCCCTGCTCTCACCAGCTGATGGCGAGTGATTAGGGCTGGCGCCAGCAGCGGGTGTAAGTGGGGCTGGCACCATCAGTGTGTGGGAGCAGTGGCGGCAGAATCAGGGCTGCCAGCAGACAGGGGATTGGGGGCTGTGGTGGGAGGAGCCAGGCGGGGGCTCAGAGTATGGGCTGAGACCCTCCCCTGTGCCCACCGCAGCCTCGCAGCCCACAGTTCCTTTCAAGTTGCACAAATTAGTGCACTGGGCCCTTAGTCTATACTAATAAAAGGGTAATATGCTAATTAGACCAGGAGACCTTCTGGACATCCTTCCAGACAAAGCCATTATGGTGGGGCCAAGGCAGAGGCAGTTAGGGGTGATCAGGCCAATGCAGGGGGCAGTTGGGGGCAAGCAGGCTGGCCAGGTAGGGCAGTTGGGGGCAAATCAGGCTGGCAGGGTAGGGAAGTTGGGGGTGATCAGGCTGGTGGGGGGGCAGTCGGGGGCAAGCAGGCCAGCGGGGGGGGGGGGGAGATGGGGGTGAGCTGGCTGGCAGGCAAAGTGGTTAGGGGCAATCAGGCAGGCAGGCAGGTGAACGGTTAGGAGCCAGCAGTCCCATATTGTGAAAGGGATGTCTGACTGCCAGTGTAGGCCTGATCCCACAAACCGGCAGTTGAACATCCTCCAAGGGGTCCCAGAATGGAGAGGGTGCAGGCCGGGCTGAGGGACACCGCCCCCTCCCCTCCGTGAATTTTGTGCACCGGTCCACCACTAGTCCTATATAATACCAAACGGCTGAATGACTGGTCACTATGACAGTCACTGACCACCAGAGGGCAGACGCTCAATGCATGAGCTGCCCCCTGGTGGTCAGTGTGCTCCCACAGGGGGAGCACTGCTCAGCCAGAAGCTCAGAAGCCAGGCTCACGGCTGGCGAGCACAGCGGTGGTGTCAGGAGCCTCTCCCTTAAGGGCTCCTGGACTGCGAGAGGGTGCAGACCAAGCTGAGGAATGCCCCCCCCCCCCCGCCCCAAGTACATGAATCTCATGCACTTGGCCTCTAGTAAGGTAATATAACCACAGGATCCTGGAATTAGGATTTGGACATCTTTGGAGGCCATTATTCTGCCTACTACAATAAGCAACACCAAAATTTAATATTTTTGTGTGTTTATGATAAACTATTACCACATCTTGTTGCAGAATAGATGGGTCATTTGACATCTTTACCATCCAAATGGCAGATGATAAAATAGGAGCATTTTACTATATAATTTTTATGAAAAGTACATCAGCGTTGGAATCGTATCCTAGCTTTTCCATTCAACTAACTGTCTGATCCCAGACAAGTTATTTTACTTCTCTGATCCTCCTCAGTTCTGTCATCTGTAAGACAAGGGCAATACCATTTACCTTGAAGTAAATGGTAAAAGTATTTACAACCTTGAAGTTGTAAATACTTTTACCTTATACATCAAAAAAGTATTTACAACCTTGAAGTTATCCCAATTAACAATGGGATAAAAAGCTATCCCAATTAACAATGGGCTATATAAAGACTAGAGGCTGGTGCATGAAAATTCATGCACTGGAGGGGGGGCTCCCTCAGCCCAGGCTGCCCCCTCTCACAGTCTGGGAGCCCTCAGGGGTGGGAGGTGATCTGGGGAAGGTGACGCCCCCATCACACCTTTGCTGCTGCCACTGCCGGCAGCGCAAGCCTCATCCAGCCCTGGTTACCTGAGCCTCGGGCAGCCCTGGGTGGCTGGGCAGCCGCCATCCAAGGCTTGCCTGCACCTAGGGCCAGCCCTGGGTGGCTGGGGGCCTGAGGGGACTGAGGGACTCTGGAGGCAGGCGCATGGAGCAGCTGGACCTGCCTGGGGGTGGGCCTGGCCATGCCGCATGCCTGCTGCCCTGGTGGGGCTGAGGGGACTGGGTGCCACCATCTTGTGGCTGTGGGGGCCGCCATCTTTGAGGGTGTAGCAGTCAATAAGCATATTCCCTCCTTATTGGCTGTGGTTGCCGCCATCTTTGTGAGGGTGTGATGGTCATTTGCATGTTCCCTCTTTATTAGATAGGATATTTGTTTCTATTAATTCTCTAGAGATAAACACCCAGTGATATGTTCAGAACGGAGTCTACCTGAATTTTAAATGGGAATTATTCATTCCTCCTAAGTGATCAACCCATTGATTTATTGGGAAATCTGCTAAAAAAGCTATCCTTATTTCTTGGATAGTCTAAACTACCCAAGATTTAAGTCTAAAATGTTCTCCATGGAGATCAGATGGAATTTAGGCAAAATATTCTACAAGTAACATTGGTGAAAAAATGTTCGATTTTATAATCAGGAACCAATTAATGAAAAAACTGTACAAGCTTTAAAATGCCATCATCTAGTTCAGTGGTTCTCAGCCTTTCTAATGCCGCAACCCTTTAATACAGTTCCTCATGTTGTGGTGACCCCCAACCATAAAATTATTTTCGTTGCTACTTCATAACTGTAATTTTGCTACTATTAATGAATTGTAATGTAAATATCTATGTTTTCCGATGGTCTTAGGCGACTCTGCTAGCGGTTCTCAACCTGTGGGTCGCGACCCACAGGTTGAGAACTGCTGCTGTAAAGCCTAAGACCATCAGAAAACACAGATATTTACATTATGATTCATTACCAGTAGCAAAATTACAGTTATGAAGTAGCAACAAAAATAATTTTATGGTTGGGGGTCACCACAACATGAGGAACTGTATTAAAGTGTCGCAGCATTAGAAAGGTTGAGAACCACTGATCTAGTTGATATTCTCACAGAATCCATATCAAAATTTCATTGTAATAATTTGGTCTAAAGAAAAGGTTCTCATGTATATATACTGAGTGGCCAGATTATTATGACCACCTGACATTTTTAGGCAAATTAGCCGTACACTACATCGTATGGGATATGGAAGCCAAAGGCCTGTTCAAACACCTTTGCTGTCTGCAGTTACCAAGATAAAAACGTCTCCAATTCGCACAGGAACACAAGGATTGGACAGTCGAGCATTGGAAAAAAAGTCATGTGGTCCAATGAATCATGTTTCCAGTTGCATCATGCAGATGGCAGAGTGAGAATTTGGTGGAAACAGCATGAAAGCATGCACCCCACATGCATGACTACAACCCTTCAAGCTGGTGGGGGCAGTGTTATGGTTTGGGCATGTTTTCCTGGCATGATTTGGGCCCTTTAATTCATGTGGAACAACGAATAGCACAACATACCTAAGTATCATTGCTGATCAAGATCATCCTATCATGTTGATGGCGTATCCCAATGGAGATGGCTTCTTCCAACAAGACAATGTGCCATGCCACAGTGCTCATATTGTGCAGGAGTGGTTTCAAGAACATGAGGGAGACTTTACCTTGCTTAGGTGGCCCCCACAATCACCAGATCTCAATCCAATTGAGCATTTGTGGGACGAAGTTAAAAGAGCCATCAGGCAGCTGGTTCCACAACCATCAAATCTCACAGAACTGGACAGTGCTATTCATCAGGCATGGTGTCAGATTCCTCACATCACCTTTCAACATCTCGTGGAGTCAATGCCAAGAAGAATTGCTGCAGTATTGAAGGCAAAAGGCAGCCCAACAAAGTACTCTGGGGGTGGTCATAATAATCTGGCCACTCAGTGTATAACATAGTCATATTTGGTTGAAACAGAGATTGGTTTCACGACCCATCCCTTCCTTCCAACTTGTTCCCTGCTGTCTAATGCGCTGGATGCAGTCCACCTGGCCTTCAATGGCCCTCAAGTCTGTGCTCAGCCTGTAAAGCACGGGACTTTAATTCACAGTTTTCAGGGAAGTTGAAAACATGGGAAGAGGTGGTACCCAGTCATAAATCATCTGCAAGTTACTCCTAACACTAGAGATACTAAGGGCAGAAGAGAAGATGATATTGGAGCCCAGAAGCCAGGGACCTCAGTAGGGGGTGAAAGCCCATGACAGGGCCACTCAAGGGACCCAAAGATGAGCCAGTTACTGGCTGAGAGCTGGAACTCTGGGAGAGAGACCCACAGGCAGGAGTTGGACCCATAGTGCGGGCTTCCAGGAGGGAATGAGACCACTGAGGAAAGAACTGGTGGCAAGAAAGGGCTGTCTAGAAAGAGCTAGAGTCATGGAGGA
Source organism: Eptesicus fuscus (assembly GCF_027574615.1). Lineage (NCBI taxonomy): Eukaryota > Metazoa > Chordata > Mammalia > Chiroptera > Vespertilionidae > Eptesicus > Eptesicus fuscus. The sequence goes on along the minus strand of NC_072487.1, from coordinate 8,502,692 downwards.
ATAAGCACTGGCCTTGAGCATTAGCCTTGCTGCCCTCACCCCACTCCAATCTCCTGCCACTTAGGTTGACAGAACATAAAGTGGAAGTGGAAGTCAACAGACAATGGAATTGAGAAATGTAGTTTTCAGAGATCAGTTCCCTGATATAGAGAGAAGAATGGGGTGAAGAATAAGTAAAATGGCTACAACAATGGCCCAGCGGAGATAAAAATAGGTATTCACCTTTAAAAAAATCCAGTCTTAACTAATTGTGATTTGCTCCACTGTTTATTTCCCCCGTCACCTGGAAATGGTTGCTGATATTCTCTAATGTGCATTGCATTTGTGATTATTAATTTATCTCCGTGTTGGATAGAAATCGTTAACTGCTCTGTGAATATTTAGGCCACGCCCCATTAATGAAAATTCACCGAGTCCCCTTTCACACACTGGGGCAATGACCATTCCAGCCTGCCATGTTGGTTGACCTCCTTATTTTGATACGTGTACCTGAAAACCATCCTCCCCTGAATTGTAATTGTCAGAAAATACACACATGACCATCAATACCAAAATTACTACCACGTTCTGTTTCCTCTAACAGGCTCATAGCAATTGTGAGAAACACAGAGCAAATTTTGACTAACTTCATCAGAGTCAAACAGCTAATAGTAAGTAGTAGAGATGGGAATAAAATCCAGTGCTTATGAACTGAAATGCTTTGTTCTCCTGTCGGCACCACAATGTTAGGGTACACAATTAGCTCCAGTTACATCCTGGTAACTGAAAGATCCAGAAGCTGCTTTACAAAGTTAATAAATAAGTGGCAACAAAGAGGCAACTACTATCCCAAACAATTTTGGCTTTTGAAAAACCGTGGTGTGCTTTCTTTACAGATAAGTTAAAGTATTTTCTGAAAGTAATTTTAACAAACATACTGATACACTGATTATGTGAATTCAATCTGAGAAATGAATGGTTACTATGGGAAAAAAAAACTTACTTAGGGAAAAATAAATATGCTTGCCTTCTATTTAAGCAGTGCAAAATAAAAGCTCCAGCATGTATTAGCCTTCACAGATTCTTTCTTTCCTTTCTGAGATCACCACAGCAATATCTTTAGCATTGCAAAGAAGAGAATTTTTTTAATTGCCATTTGTGTTCTTTAAATTATCCTTAGTATATTTTTCTAAATGACTGCTAAAGAGAGAAAATAAGTCATATTGTTTGTGCTTTTCCAAACTTAATTTGATCTTCAATTTTATCTTGCAGAAAAATACATTCTTTTAATCATGTGATAATTCAGTTTACCCTAGCAAGTTATGTGACAATTCAAAAAGGCAGATTGTATTTAAATGTAACCATTTCTTTAGCATTTTCCCTCTCTTTGGTATTAGAATAAGGTATCATTACCTGAATCACATGGCCTCAATTTTGTAGTTATTATAAAACTAAAATAGTGATATGTATATAGTAAAACAAAAATATACACACTGATACATATATGTATTTATGTGCATATATAAATACATACATACAAATATATGCCTGTGTGCATGTATATCTCTTAGTTGGATATAGCACATATGTTTACCATTGAATATAGAGAAATGCAGACAGGAGAAAACAGAAAGGCTAGGAAAGTAGATATATCTCAGCTGTACAAACAGAAATGGGAAGACAGAAGCATATTTATTAATAAAACTTTGGACATATATACACAAACCATGGGGTTGGTACTCTTTTGACCTATGCTTGCTCACCGTAGACGCACCTTTTATGGGCTCTGTGGTTGTAGAATTGAGGTGTGTGTGTAAGAAACACTTCAGCACTGTCAGAACAGCCGTTGAAAATTGGGAATTTATTACAGAAAATGGAAAGTTTTTACCTGAGACATTTTGACCCAGAGATTCAAGGGAAAAAAAATATGAAAAAGTCAAGGACAAGTACTGAGGACCAAATTATCAAGGTTTGGGGCAGAAGTACAGAAAGCGGGCTCACCAGAGATCTGTAATTGCTCATGGAGACAGAAACCACCACGTGCCGCTCCAAAAAAAGAGCGACTACATCTTTCCTCTCTTAACCTTCTGGCCCCAATTTCATTCTTCTTCCCTTTTGGGTTCCTTCTGATGTGTGAAGAGGGCTCGTTTATTTGTCCCCGGTGTGGTCTCACAGAAATGGTGATGCAGAGAGGCAGCTAGCCAGCAAAACGTGAAATGTGGATAAAGTCATCAGCCTCCCACTGGTGGTGGGAAGGGGGGACAGTGGTTTGAGGATGAGGAGTTACAAACCAGTGAGACACTAAAATACTACACAGCTTCCAGGTTCCTAATGACAATATAGAAGCATGGATCTTCATGGTTAAATTTAAAGTTCAATAACAGTAACTATGTAATTCCGGGATCTTGGTTTGCTTCTGCTCATGTTTTATCATTTGTTTAATCTTTATTTTCTTCTATTTTAAATTATATGAGTATCTTTTCATTTTAAACTACATTAATTCATTTGAAAAGTAGTTCAGGCAATGGTATGAATATAAGAACATGATTTAATTCTATTGCTCCCCTCAACCCCTACCATTTTTATTTTTAATCAAAGAGTCCCACAGATAAGTTTTTCTTTTACTGGTCTATTATGTTTTCCTCCTTCTAGTTTCATTAATAAATATAGTTAAAGAATAAAGGTAAGCAGTTATTTCTTATATTTCACCAAATATGAGTGATATATGGGCATTCACATACACGATGGGGCAAAAGTAGGTATACAGTTGTTCATATAGAAAATGATACAATAATCCTATATAATAAAAGGCTAATATGCAAATAGACCGAACGGCGGAACAACTGGTCGCTATGATGCGCACTGACCACCAGGAGCAGATGCTCAATGCGGGAACTGCCCCCTGGTGATCAGTGCACTCCCACAGAGGGAGCGCTCAGCCAGAAGCCAGGCTCACAGCTGGCGAGTGCAGCGGCAGTGGCAGGAGCCTCTCCCACCTCCATGGCAGCACTAAGGAGCAGTGAGCTGCACGGTAAGGAGCAAGGGGTCCCAGACTATGAGAGGGATGTCATATGGGTCCCAGACTGCACGAGAGGGCACAGGCCGGACTGAGGCACTCCCCAACCAGCGCATGAATTTTGTGCACCAGGCCTCTGGTTAATAAATAAAAATACAAATATAAAGTCTGTTTCACATACTCACAACTATAAACCTGCTTTTGCTCCATCCTGTGTATTCTTTCTAAAACTCACAACAACTCTGTGAGTGGCAGTTACTATTTCTGTTTAATTTAGAACAGGGAGGAAGGAACAGTAGGCGTTGGGTCTGTAAATAGTACATGTGAGGACACTGAGGCTGAAACGAACAAAGCTCATGCTCATCCAGATTCCCTGAGGGAGAGAAGTGCAAATCCCACAACCCACTTCAGTGAAGAATTACTCTTCTGAGATCTTCCAGCCCAGGAATTCGCCTGCGAGGACATATGTGTGAAACTCTGCTAAGAAATGTGCAACCTTGAGTTTAGCAGCCTCAGTTAGGTTAATTCAAGAATTAACCTAAAATGTTCACACACACACACACACACACACACACACACACACACACACTCTTAGAAAGGATACCAAAAATAAAAATCCTGTAACAGTGATTTTTGAGGAAAGAGGGTTGGAATACTAGTATAGATAAGTTTATTTTTATTTCCTAACTTTGTGTAATCTGAATGTTTTGCCATATTAATACATTATTTTTATATTTAAGAAGTTTGTTTTTTTCAGGGATGTTGAATAATGGATAATCCATGAAACAGACTTCTCTGTGTATAATGTGTGCAAAGTAAATATTATTTTAAATTAAAGGTAATAACAAGATGAATGAAAATCAAGCGCTTTTTTAACAACCCTAAAGGGGAGAAAAGTTAAGAACACACTTTGGAAGGAAACAGGAGAGAAAAAACATACATAAGAGAAGCTGATATATATGGTTATCAAACGCTGAGACAATATGGAGAAGTTGCTTAAAGACATTTTCAATAGTATTGCTCAGCGCTGAAGGACTGAATAAAAGGTCAACAAGTGCCATGATCAGAGAATGAAAAAGATCCTTGGCGAAGCAGGTTAAATGGCATTCCAGATTACCAGTTTACCTGTTCTGTCTGCTGTAACAAAATGCCACTTACTAGGTAGCTTATAAACAACACAAATTTACTTTTCACAGTTCTGGAGGGTGGAAGTCCGAGATCAGGGTCCTAGCAGGGTTGGGTGAGTTTCTCTTGAGTTGCAAACTTACCCATACCCCCATGGGAAAGGGGCTGGGGAGCTCTCTGGGATCTCTTCTTGTAAGAACAGGAATCCCATTATTGAAGGCTCTGCCCTCAGGACCTAATCCTTTCAGAGTCCCCACCTCCTAATACCATCACCTTGGGAGTCAGGATTCAACATATGAATGTGAGGGGACACATTCAGACCATAGAACTAGGGATTAAAGAGAACTATTTACCAGTGTCTAGACAAAAACAACACGTATACAAAGTCTAGAGAAATCAGAAAGATACCGGCATCTAACCAGCAACAGAGAAAGCTAGATAAGAGCGAAGAATACCTTCAATATTTTAACAGGATAAAAAATGATTTGTAACCTAGAATTCTCTACCCTGAGACCCTGCTGATTGAGAATGAATATGGACTAATACTATTTTATATGTACAAGTCATCACAAACATCACCTCCCATGCACATTTCCTAGGAAGCCACTGAAGACCTGTTGCTACTAAAACTAGAGTAGGGAAACTACCAAAGAAAATAAAAACATTGGCTCTGGAAAATAGGGTTCCTGTAACAGGAGAGCAGTAAAGCCATGTTCCTAGCAGGCAGCTGGGAGGCTGTCCTGTGGGGCTGGCAGGAGGGAGCAGGGCAAGAGGGCGGGCGTCAGGGGAAATGCAGATTATTTCATGATGGTCTGGCCATGTAGTCAGCAGGCCTGAGAGACTACAGGTATACAGAAATCATGAAAGTAAAAAAAAAAAAAAAATCGAGGAAATCATTACACTGCAGGTAAAGCGAGGTGTTATATAGGAAAAGAAACATAATTTAAAAATATCATTTGGCATTATAATAAATAGTTACAAAGTCATGATAATATAAATTCTGAAAATTGATTTTTCTTAAAACGTACGGAACTGTTTGACACTTGAAATAATGGTTATATTTTACTCTGAAAATATATACGTATAATTACAGCAAAGCCCCACAAGTATTTTGCATGGAGTTATATTTCAAATTTGCTAGTGAGCTTGATATGAAATCCAATTTTTTAAGAACAGTTTTTTAAGAAAATGTATGAGATTTCTGTTGCAGCAGTTTAATAAGACCAGATATTCTGAAACACCTTTTCTCTGCAAAACACCTAACTGCTGTCTCATTAGAGCCTAACATGCGTTAGAAAGCACTGCAGAGCTCACAAAACAGTAAGGCGGGCCCTCCAGGAGCGACACCACCAGCTGCACCAACTCACAAAACACAACAAAACAGTACAAGAGAACTTGGAGCTAACACCGGAATGGAAAGCCCACGCAGAAGCCAAGGCCTGCTTTGACATGTGCCCAACCCAGAACCTCAGCTGGGCTGAAGATCAGCCCCCTGGGGGAGAGGATGCAGGCCTGACAGGCCTGGGAGCCAAACCGGACAGACCTCCGCATTAACACAGTCATCCAAAACAACCGAATCTTGATTAAAAGTAGAAACATTTGCATGCTGACCACACCAAATGAAAGAGACAGCTTGTTGGACTTATAATATCATCATCCCTATAATTCGCATCCGTAGCTGTTCTCTCATGCGGTCCTGGGATGTGAATTACACAACACTTTGTAACATCTACTAGGAAATCCAGGAAACCAAATGAAAATGTTTTTCTCCAGATTAGTAGAGCTCTCTTATCTTGGCAGAAACAAAGAAGAATCCTCTCAATGTAGGCCCTGGGGATTCTTAAAATTAAAGTTCTACCAAATCGCTCATAATTAAATCTAGGAAACAGATGAGGAAATGCAATCCCCTATTCAACACACCATGGCCTGCAGAATATTACACATAAAGCAGATACTGAAAATATAAGAAAAAACGTACAACTTAAGTGTGTTTAAGTGTTTAAAGAAATAATGGAAGAGATTGAAAACTGTATAAAGAAATGAGACCATGAGAAATATTTTAAACAGATACAAAATTTAAAAGGATATAATCACCAAAACTTAAAATTCATCTGATGTCTTTAAATGATAGCTAATGCATAGCTGTAGAGAATATCATCACACTACCAGAGAAATATGAAGATATTATTCATAATGCAACTCAAAAATAAAAGCTAAACTATGAAAGAGAAATCAGATGAAACCAATGACCAGAGAAGTCCTAGCAGCATTTAACTGGAAATCCACATATAATAAAGAGAGCCACACTAATATTTTAATGCTGCAAATTTTCCAGAATCGATTAAAAAGCAATTTTCAGATATAAGAAGCACAACAAACTTAAAAATCTACTTCCAGTCACAGCGTAATAAATTGCAGGCCATGAAAGTAAAGGAGAAGACATTAAACCACCAGAAATTTTCATCATCAGCAATGAAAGATGAAGACACTGGATGGCCTCCTTACTCTGGTATATCTGTGAGGAAACTGAAACCATAGCCCTGCCCCATCATCTAGTCTATCAGATACCTCCAACACCCCCTCTCCCCCTATCTTTAAACCTCTCCATCCTCCCCTGTGCCTTCCTATTTTCCAGCTGAGTCCTTTTATCATAGCATAGATACCAGGTAGAGCAATTTCCTGTTTATTTCATACCTCATGCAGATCACCCTCTGGATTTTGGGCTTGGATTTAATGCTTTCACAGTGTTTGAAAGCCAAAATTTCTTCCAATAATTTTTGTTAATCCCTAGGTATTTACTTTACAGCTTTCTTTCCTCTCATCTAGCTTCCTGTGTCATAATTTTTTTTATGCCTTACATCAACTTAGATACAGATTGTCTCTTCACACTCAATTTCCCTGAAAATATCCACTTTCATAAAAAATAAAAATGGGAATGAACCTTGGTACTAAAATATTTTATGGGGTAAAAGAATTGGAGAATCTTTTATTAGTACCTAGTCAGAAGTCACTTTCCAACAAAAGGTAGCCTGGATTGTCACCCACTGGCTCTGGGTAAGACTCTATCAGAAAGGCTGAAGCAAAGGTAGGGACCAAGACTATATTCCTACTAGAGGCCCGATGCACGAAGATTCGTGCAAGAATGGGCCTTCCTTCCCCTGGCTGCTGGCACCGCCTTCACTCCACCTGGAGCCGCCTTTCCGCTCTGGCCCCAAGCCGCCTTTCTGCCTTCCCATGCTGCCCAGAGGCCTGGAGCAGTTGAGGTGGTGCAGAACGCCTGCGTAGTCCCTATGGCGACAATGCAAGTGTCCTGCCCTGCTCCTGGCCGCTCGGAGCTTGTGTATGCAAATTAACCCACCATCTTTGTTGGGTTAATTTGCATATTCACTCCTGATTGGCTGGTGGGCATCGCGAAGGTACAGTCAATTAGCATGTTACTCTTTTATTAGTGTAGATTGAAAGTATGGGGAGCAAGGAAGTCACACCAAGGCTTAAACCTGGACCTGGAAATGCTGTCCTCTGCTGTGTGAGCCCTGCCCCCTACTGGAAGCATAAGGAAATAAACAGAGAGGAATTATATGGGCATACTAGTACACTAGATAAAGAAAGGCCTGACTAAGGTACTTGGAGGCCATATTCTTCTGCCCTAAGTGAGAAACTTCCTGCTTCCCAGAAGGCCAGATGATAAAGGAATAATGACAAGTTTAACTTATAAACTCACAAATTACTTGCTATGTGAGATTCTCATCACATTCTTCAACCTCTCCTAACTCAGTTTTCTCATCTGTAAAATTGTACATGGGGAGATTTTCTTGAAGATAAAGTATATAAACTATAAAAAATATATATCTAGCCCTGACAAACATTATCAACCTTCACTGTTCTCCAACATTCTTTGCAAGTCTTCACAAGTTTGATCCACCAATCTGACACCTTATCAGTATCAGTTCCTTACATTTTGCTTTATTTTCTGGACCCTGATGGTCGTCAGGGATTTGTGGATGTGTTTCCTATCTAAGCACTTCGAGTGCAAGTAATCAGTGCTTGCTGTGATCATGTCCCTAACATGATACCAGACAGCAGATTCTGCAAAAGGAGTGGCTACTGAGTACTGCATTACAAGGGCTAACATTTCTGTTGATATCAGGAAAGGGTAGGATCAAAGTAGAAAAACAAAAAAATTAATGTGAAAGTTATGTAGAACCTTAAAGAATTAAATACAGAGATGTGAGGAACACCATCACCTCTCTCTATCCAAACCATGTCTCTTTGTTCTTCACCAAGAGGCAGGCAATCGGGATCTTATTTCGCTCCCATAAAGATGATGGAGCTGAAGACCTAATCTCGGATTTCTGACTTTGAATACTAGACATTATCAGAAGAGAAGAAAGAGTAACCAGCTCAAGATTGATAAGCACCTACAAGGCTGAGGATATTTCTTCTTGATTGAATAGAAAAAAAAAAACATTCTAAAATAAATAGGATTTACTGGGTTGTATCTATAATTAACAGAAGAAGAAAAAAAGGATCACAAAGATATAGTCCTTGTCATTCAGGACAGACCAGTTATGCTAAAGTAGCAAAGCAACTCCCAGACCTGGACATAGAACATTTGAATTTTGCTCATTCTGCAGGTCCATTGAAGACTATTTTGGGGAAAGATGGGTGCTGCCTTTTTGAGTCCCACAGGGACTCTGCCTGAGGAAGATTCCATTAACAGTGAGGTGATCTGTGCATGTTTTCATAGCTTTCACCTGGAGATTCCATGTCACTTTCACTCACTTTTTGTTGACAAAAGCATATTACATGATCATGTCTAAATTAAAAAGGGGCAGAAAAGTACAACCCTACGAAGTGCCTAGAAAAAAAAAAGGGGGGGAGAAACAGGATATTTGTGATAGCCCTCATGACCGCCATAGTATGCCATAAAATTATAATCAATATAAATAAATAAATAATATAAATAAACAAATAAGCTACTAAGGAGAAAAATCATGCTACTTGGAAGTAAATTAAAAATGAAGTTATATAAGAAATTCTGAGATAGAAAGGCACATTTCAAAAATTGCCTATGCAGCCATACCGATATTCACATATGAAAGCAAGAGATAAATGTTCAGATACATCTTTGCATAGTTATAAAATACGTCCTTTCCCCAAATTTGCTTAAGGGGATACCTCCAGGTACAAAAGGCTGAGTTTCAGAAAGAAATTTTTAAACAGTGATGTTGTTGCTGAAATTGTATGCGGACAAATCTATTTAGGAAGAGACCAGTAAATAAGAACATGGAAAGCAATAACTGCAACTGGTTAGAATGATCTAAATGTTGAAACAAACATACCACAAAAAAATACAAGCTATAGCCATAGCTTGTCTGGTTCAGTGGATAGAGCGTTGGGCTGCAGACTGAAGGGCCCCGGGTTCAATTTTGGTCACAGGCACATGCTCAGGTTTCAGGCTCAATCCCCAGTGTGGGGCATGCAGGAGGCAGCCAATCAATGATTCTCTCTCATCACTGATGTTTCTATTTCTCTCTCCCTCTCTCTTCCTCTCTGAAATCAATTAAAATAATAAGAATAAAGGAAAAAATACACACTATAAAAACCCACAGCAAGGCTTCCCAAGTTCCAACCTGATTAATAGGAGGGTGGGGGACGGAAAATATAGAACCATAAAATATAGCACTCTTTCCTATAGAACCAATCCACAGCTATTGTGGTTATCCAAGTTATATAAAGAATTAGTAACAGCTCAAAAAGTTTACTAATCAACTCCACAGATAAGTATGTATAATTAATGCTATAAATTGATTTAATTTCTAAACTTGAAAAATCGTGTTTAATTCGATATAAGACAAAAAGTGGAATAAAACCTGGTGCCAGTGCCTTATATAAAGTGTTCCTAGTGTTCAGCACAATTCTTGGCAATGTCACGGCATTTAACATGCATACTTCTTAAATGTAGAGATGCATAAAAGGCTAGTTACAAAAAGTTGAAAAGCAGGACATAGACCAAGTGTATGATAGCCAAAAATAAACTGATGTATCTCAATTTTTCTATATACAAAAGACGTTCTTAAAAATGCAAAGGTTAGAACAAAACAGTGGACAAAACTATCTGCCTGATGTTAATATTGCCATCATTGTTTGTCTCCTTCCCATATTTAAATCAGTAAAATGTAAGGGAAATGCCATAAAGTGAAATAAGAAGGCAGATTTACATAAAAATGAAAGTGACAGGCAGACATGACAACACTGGATCTATTTATATTCAAGAAATAGCAAGCCATTCTAATACATAAAGCAAAAAATCTGTTATAAACACTCAAAAGAATGGAAAAACCCAGTTTTGCTAATGTTTTAATTCACTGTTATATGGCAGTTAAAATTGAAAAAAAAAAAAAAAGACATAATAAATCAGAAATATATAAATTACGAAATCTAATTCCCTCTGTTTCCTCTTTTATTTTATTACTAGGAGCCCATTGCACGAAGTTTCGTGCAAAAGACATTTCATTCACCTGGCTGCCGGCACCAGTTATCCGCCAGCAGCAGTTTTCCTCTGGCCACCCGCCCGATCGGAGTGCCAGGGCGGGTGGCCAGAGGAAAACTGCTGCTGGCGGAAAACTGGTGCCAGTAGCCACGCATCGGCCACCCTGAGTTCCGCCACCAGCGTCTTCCGCAGCGCCGGCCTACGCAGCACCGGCCATTTAAGCAGGCGGGAGGAGCGGGGATCGGGGACTCGCAAGTCCCCGCCCCCCACTCCTACCGCCAGCCAATCGGCTACCCTGAGTCCCATCCTCCCGCGCCTCCAGCCGGCCCAATCGTGGATGTAGCGGAGTGATGGTAATTTGCATATTACCATTTTATTAGGTATTATTTTTCTTTAGATCAGCTGAACTTAATATAGTTGAGTATTTGTGCTAGAGCAAAGCTGTCTTATGCTCACTGACTCAAGACTTAACTAGTAATAGTGTCAGCATCCTATTCATATATGGCAGAAATCTCAAAATGCAAAACGTATGTTCTTGGATATGCTCATTGAAATGATTTCAACATTATTTAATCAACATTTGACTCCTCTTCCTATTCAAGTGTTAATTAACCAAATGTCTTATATTCATGATTCATTCTGATTTTTATAATGTATTTATTACATTATTTGATTATGATCTTGAACTGAATTGATTTTTTAGAGAGAAAAAAAGAAGATTTTGTGTTCTATACTTTCAAGAAGATAAGTGTATTTGCAGAATAAGTAGTTAGGGAGCCAAAAGGCATTAAGGTACTTGATGTCCCATTGTCTTAAATAGCTTTGTTGTTTTGTGATTAAAGAGTCAGATACTGCATTTGATCTCAGTAAATTTGCTCTAGCTTAAATATGTTAGATTCAAATTTCTCATGTGTGAAAAAAGGAACTAATGTACTGTAAATAAATGAATATAAAGTAGGTTGTTGGAATTCATAATGAGAGATGAAATTAAGGACGTATTCTGCCTCTTAGCAGTGAAATGAGTTCTAGTCGATTGGATTATTTTTCAGTAAAAGTTTTACAAAAGTCTAAATTAGAAACACAAACTAAACCAAATTAGAAATCATGTGCAAAATACAAATGCAAAATTATTTTGCAAAACTAAACTAATGTTTGATTGAAAACATAAGCATGGAGGTTTGGGATTAACTCCTTTAAGTGTCAGGAAATGAATGGTAATACATGCTTTTATTTCAGTGAAAATTTGTTTTTATGATGACTAGAAATGTTTAGAACCCAACCATATCTTAACAATTATAAGGTCTAATTCCTCCTTTTTCATATGGAGACAGTCACCTGGAGAGGTTACCTCCCCCGGGTCCACCCAGCCAGCACAACAATTAAAGCCAAACTTGAGCGTGCGACCCCTTTCTTTCCAGAGATCCACCAGCCATTGTCCTCCTTTATGACCTAACTCATGAATCACATTTGGGTTAATATATTTTAAAACTATCTTTGGAAATATCCAAACTGTGTTTTATCAGAAAATGCTATGGGGACTATTCACAAAGAAATGGAGACCAGGGTGTTAGCATTGGAACTGGCAAAGGCTGAAGAAAGGGCGGCTGGAGAGGAATAAAGAGTCAACCTCGAGCAGATGACAATGAAGGAAAGAGCCCTCTGTGAGCAACTAAGAAGGAAGAACTTTATAACACCCAGATCAGAATACGACAGGTTTCAAAGCCAGGAATCCATAAAGGAAAACGCACACGATATTTTAGATGCGAAGGTGAAATAGGGCAGAAGTCGGTGCTGCCTGCCAAACTGTAAAGTATTGCACAAAAGTGTTTTGCAGATGAAAGAAGCTGCAGGGTGTTGCTGACAGCTGTGGGATGTGGCCACGCCCTAGAAAGGTATGTGATTACAAGTATCAGTAAGCAGTTAGAAGTGGCATGACTACGTGATGATATCTGCATGCAGGCAGGATTATTTTATGATTAGGATCATTAAAATGAATAACAAATGCGTCCTCATTGTTAGGAGTGTGAGTTTGAGGTGAGGGCCGAACAGGTGTGTCTGATACTGTGAGATCACTGTAAAGCACTCAAAGACACCGGTTCTCCCCATCAAATGAGGGACTCGTTTACTGTCCAGTGATTTAACTGAAGGATGATGAAGGTGATAGGAGGACAGGAAGGACTCCTATTGGCTGACCAAGCCTCCTTGAGAAATATGTCACTTAAGGTTCTGAAATTTTGATGTGGCCTTTACACGTTCTTGTTGGTTTGGGGAAAAGACTATGTTTCTGCTCTCAATAGTGTCAGGAAGAAAGATACAAAATAAATAGATATAGAAAGATTACACATATAGAAAGATTCATACAGAGACATACAACTAAACACAGAGAAAAGGCTACACAGAGCTATGTGAAGACCTAATGAGTAAACACATACAGAGATGCAGAGAGAGAGATACATACACAATTACAGACATAAATACACAGACACACAATGGTAGAAAGAGACACAAAGCCATAGAATAGAAACACAGAAGGACAAGGAGAAACAGAAAGGGAGACTCAGAGACACATCACTCAGGCATTCAGAACAACTCAATGTGAGACAGATATGCACTGAGAGAAACAGAGACATACAAGCCATACACATGGGAAATTGTCCAGATTTTAACTTACAATAAAAATTAACAGAAATACATCTAAAATTGAGAAATAACTTTAAGATACACAAATGTTATTCTGGGTAAGGAATGTGTTGTTATAGTGTAAGTTATAAGTTACAATTTCATATACTCATAGAATGTCTCAAATGCATTTTTTAAAAAAATCTTCATTAAAACACAGAAAATTTCTCTTTTTTAAAAAAAATATTTTTATTAATTTTAGAGAAGAAGGGAGAGGGAGAAAGAGATAGAAACATCAATGATGAGAGATAATCATTGATTGGCTACCTCCTGCACGCCCCTACTGGAGATTGAGCCCACAACCTGGGCATATGCCCTTGGCCAGAATTGAACCTGGGATCCCTCAGTCTGCAGGCCGACGCTCTATCCACTGAGAAAAACGAGCTAGGGCAAAAATTTTTCAAAATATCAGTGGGAAAAAGGAAGATGGCTCTAACAATAGGCTTATCAAGTTACAAGCAAATGTCAAAAAATTACTTTAAAATATATAATATATATTTATTATTTTATATATATTTGTTTATGTATATATAATATTGCACTCTGTTTTTATATATGTACTAGAGGCCTGGTGCACAAAATTCGTGCATGAGGGGGGGTGTCCCTCAGCCCAGCCTGCACCCTCTCCAATCTGGGACCCCTCAAGGGATCTCCAACTGCCCATTTAGGCCCGATCCCGGTAGTATCGGGCCTAAACAGGCAGTCAGACATCCATCTCACAATCCAGGACTGCTGGCTCCCAACTGCTCGCCTGCCTGCCTTCCTGATTGCCCCTAACTGCTTCTGCCTGCCAGCCTGATCACCCCCTAACCACTCCCCTGCCAGCCTGATTGAGGCCTAACTGTTCCCCTGCCAGCCCGATTGCCCTAACTGCCCTCCCCTGCAGGCCTGGTCACCCCTAACTGCCCTCCTCTGCAGGCCTGGTCCCCCCAATTGCTCTCCCCTTGCAGGCCTGGGTCCTCCCCAACTGCTGTATACACTGAGATTTTGAAGTTCTTTGTTATGCAGTAATAACTACTTGATACATCTTCCCTGGACTCTTTATCATTTGGCCTTAAGTGATACCTTCTTCTCCCCTCAAGGGGCTGATCATTTTCCTTAGGCTTATGTGCTGCAGGGCAGGAAGGTGCATGTGGAGTTCCTGAAGTCCTATGACAATTCCAAATATCTGACTTTTTTTTCATCCTCTTTCAAAAACGCTTCTTCCCGCAAGTCTCATGACTTGTGTTATGTGCCTTGTCTCACACACAACTTACTGCTGCTATTTACAGACTAGCTCATTTTCCACTACTCATCACAGCATTTGGCATGCATTTCAGTATTTCTTTCTTTTTTTTTATCTGCAAAGTCAATTTATTTTCATAAAGTTCAGAATACAGTGGGATATTTTAGCATGCATATGCTTTTTAAAAAAGTCATCCTTTTGCTCTATTTGGTGTTAGATACATTAGAATATAGGGAGAAGCTCAATAACATTTTACTACAGAATGTGGGAAGACCGGAGAAGCCCAGTAAAACTGAAGGCATTCACAAAAGACTGGTCCTTTTGAGGAGGATTAGAGGACTCAAAAAGACTTGTATTAAAGAAGGAAAATATAAATAGCACTTAAATATTTTAGAACTCAATGGAAAACATTTTAGTTCACCTAGTAAGTATTTGACTCCCTTCTATCATAACTTTTGTACAATAAAGACTAGCCCACAGCTTTAGTGGGCTACAGCTTCAGTATTTCTTTCTATCTCAACTCCCTACTATCGTTTTGGGGGACTTTGCTTTCAAAATAGGTGGTCCAGCTGAGTTCCTGACTTTCAATATTTTAAACTCATCTTTAGTGCCTAAGACAAAACAGACACACAATGAATGTGTCATTTTCTTCTTCTCTCACAATGACCTTTCTTTTTACTTTGCTTTGGCTACCCAATCCTTGATACTTAACCCTGTCGTCTAGATTCACAAGATGAACTTCTCTGCTTCCAGACCCCTCATTTCTTTACTAACAATGACACCTGCTCTTCAACGTCATCAAGAGCTCCTTACTCCACACATTCTTCATCCACCACTGTCAGTCTGCTGTGTCAGTTTCTTCCCTATGCATCCCAGAACAAAAGTTTAACCACTATAATGATCTCTCAATGAAATCCCCTTTGCCCTTTGTCCTTTCTATCCTGTCCATTGACCTCTCAGTTTCCCACCTCTATACCTGGGTTAATACACACCCACCATCTCCTCCAAGAAAGTGTTGATGGAAATCACACAGTCCCCCAAAAAGTAAAGTTTCTTATCTCTTCTGAACCCTTTCACCCTTTGAAAATTCTATTACTTACACTCACTCTATTTCTTCACTCATTACTCTCACCAGCATTTCTGAACGTTTCTCACACCCTCCAGTCCCTTTCCCACCCCTACTCTCTTCCATTTTAGAGATGACTTTGCTACCCCTTCAAGAGAAATATAGGACATCTTTCAGGAGCTTCCTCATCTTCCAGTCCATCCCTTAATCACCAACTTCCCTTTCAACTAGACTCTAAGAGTCTTTGAGCATAAATAGTGATTTATATAGTCTTTGTGTCTCTGGAGCCAAATGCAATGACTCCACACGTGGATTTTCAATACATACTTGCTGGATTCATCTAAACTCAACAACATGTCTGTCCACCTTCATATGTTTTATTCTGTCCAAGAATAGTTGTTCTGCCTGTCACCTGGGTCTCATCCTCTTACATCTTCTCCAAGATTTGCTGCACCTCCTAAATCTTGCTTACTCTCCTCTTCCCACCGTGAAAATAATCTTTTTTTTTTTTTACTTTAAAAATATAGCTCCTTCTTAACTCTTTATATCTTTGCAGTCATCATCCTGACCTTCCTACCTCCCTTCATTAACAACAACATTTGGGAGGAGTAGCATAAGTATTATTCACTTCTCAACATTTTAAATCCAGTCTTACCCTGTAAGAGTCCATGAAATCCTAAACTCATCAAAGGCTGCTTACTGGCTAACTACAAAGATTTCAGTTTATTCTTCCTCTTACTTCATCTCTAGGCAGCATCTCTCTACTCTGGAAAATTCCCTTTGCTCAGCATAATTGTTTTTGTTTTATTTTCCCTCATACACATTTAACTTGGGTTTCCCTGGCAGGGTTTTCTCCTCTGATCACTAAGACCCATTAATGGACATCTCCAGGATTCTGTCCAGGGCTTTTAGGGTTAAGCCTCGGACTGACCTGTTGCCAAAGCCACAAACAAGTCCCAGCTTAGAGGGCACAGCCCTCTTAGCATAATTAAGCTTGACCTTATGACGCCCCCTAGATCCTTCCTGGGTAGCTAATGGGCTGAGGGAGGTGCAGCAAGTGCTGCCAAAACAAGTGAAACTCACAAGAACATTGTAACTATGGTGACCACTACCTTGTTTACCTCTGGCTATAAAATAAAGGCTCAGCTTGCTGTCTGGATCTGTTCTGTGGTCTCAGCCAGGCACAGGAGATCCACCTAGACCCAGCTTATTCTCTTTGTCTGTCTTTTCTACATCCTTCTCCGCCTTCCCTCAGGCTCGCTGAACCCTTGGCTGTGCTGGCATGGCACAGGTAGGTGGTAGACTTCCCAGTTTCTGTCAGGGATCTCCCACTTGCAATTCAATGTTAAGGACACAAGGCCGAAGAGACCCAGCACTGCTGTTTCTTCTCTTCCGGAACTCCCCCTTCCACAGTGCCTAGCTGGCCTGTGAGCAATTCTGTTATCCCCCAGCCATTCTTGCTCTGTGTCCTCGCTTCCTTTGATGTCTCAAGATGCACGAAAGCAAGAAATCCATCCATACCTTGATGCACTGAGCTTTTCTTCTCCAGTTCAAAGCAGGTTTCTCCAACTCATACCCATTTAACTTGGGTTTCCCTGGCAGGGTTTTCTCCTCTTATCCCCAAGACTCATTAATGGACATCTCCAGGATTCTGTCCAGGGCTTTTAGGTTTTGTTTTGTTTTGTTTTGTTTTCATTCTAACACCATACACTCTTCCTTAGTGATATTATCGATATATGTGGTTTTAATCATCATGACATGTTGACAATTCTCAAATAATTACTTCCAATTCTGCATTCTCCTAACCTAATTCAATTCACTTGTTCAGTAGAAACATTAACTAAGTATTTCACAAAGTAAACACATTATTTTTATCATCAAATCTTATTAGTTGCTTTAATTAAGATAGTGCCTGATTTACAATTTCTAGTAGAAAGGTTCTAATCAGGTCCTGACCAGATTGACTTCCCACAGGAGTCAGAGACAAGAAATAGGACAGATTGCCTCCACCAGAATAGAGTGCAGGGTTGTATAAAAGCATACCAGAGATTTTAGAAATCAATAAGAAAATGCATTATGATAGAAAAAATAGGCAAAGAACGTTTCACATATGGAGAGATACAAATGGCCTCTACACATAAAAAACAGAATCTCCAACAAGCAAAGAAATGAAAGACAGAACCAACTTTTTGTATTTATTTGTTTATTGAACTGGAAAGAATTTAAAATTATAATATTATTCAATGTGAGTGAGGTGGCAGAGAAATGGACAGTCTGAAACTTTGCAAGTAGAAGTGTCAATGAACAAAATATTTCAACTTCCTTTTTGCTTCTCTCCTCAGTAAATCTTACTCTTTCCTCACTATCACCTTTGCCACAGTTCTAATTCAGACTCATTATTATTCCCATAAACTGCTACCATCACCTCTTTGCTATCCTCCCTCTTTCCAGTCTTCTTCTCCTAAAGTCTATCCTGTATTCTACTCTAAAACACTCTTTCTAAAATGCTGGTCATGTCAGGTAGATCCCCTGCAGAAATCCCCCTTCAGAGGTTCCCCACTGTCTCCAATCCAAAGCCAGATTCCTTATTGTGACATTCAAGGCCTTTTTTATCTGGTCCCTGTCCGACCTTTTCAACCTCATCTCCCAACAGACTCTCTGGGTTCAAATCCTGGCTCCTGTCCCTACTAGCCATGTGATATTCCTCAAGTCGCTAAATATCTCCCTGTACTTCATTCCTCTTTTGTAAGGGAGCAATCATAATAGCGCCAATCTGCAGGTGTATGAAGACTGCACATGTTGATGTAACCAAAGTGCTCCTAGCAGTGCCTTGTATATCATCGCCCCTATAGAAATATATGTCATTACTACTTGCCTTTATTATCATTACATAATCACTCTTCCACAAGGATTCTGTGGAATACACTATTTGAGAAATTCTTTTTCTATCCCTACCTTTGTCCATGCTGTCCTTGACAGACAGGTAAACAGCACTCATTCCTCATAGTTTTTCCTGTAAATGTCTGGGAAGGCCTGAATTCATTTTTCCCTACCTCATTGAACTTATATTTAAGTGAGGAAAGACAAACATACAAGAGATCAATAACTATATATGTTATGTCTGGTGTTAATAAGTGCTATAGAGAAAAATAAGGGCTGTTTGGAAAAATCCACAACTGTGTTAAGGGCTTCTGTGTTCCAATAGTATTTAGTTAATTTATTTAATGAATTATTTTGTTCTATTATTAGATTTTAAGTTCCTGGGTTTAATTTCTTTCATATCCCCAAGGGATTGTCATTTTGCTGAACATATGAAAATATAGAAGCTACTTAATACACACATTAAATGCAAACATGAATGCATGCATGAAGTATGTGTGAATATTTGTAATGTAAGTCAATATGTGTAATCTTGGCCTCATTTATATTTATAGTTTAGTTCAGCATACAAAACCTTGCAATTACCTTATGATATTTTTTCCCCTATTGCACAGATAGTAGAAATTTAAACTCAATTGTTGGCCTCACTCTGAAATCCCTGACTTACAAATATCTCTTAGAGAACTACCACTGGGAACTCAACTGCATGTAAGGCCTGGGAGAATGCCTCTGCATCATAGCTAGGACGCGTAGGAAGCTCTCTGCCATCAGTAAGATGCCCTCCTCCTTCTTGTACATCAGGAATTTGTAAAAGCCCATTCCATACTATGTTGCCATAGGCCTTTCAAGAGGTAGACACAAGGACTTCTTTCAATGCATGAGAATCCACCCAAGTCCCATCTATATGTGGTGCCCTGATGCTGCTCGGTCTGAGCATTTTTTAGAAAAACATGCTACATGTGGTCACACTATTGTTTTTACGTCTAATTCGTCACATTATATGTGAAATGGGCTTTTTAAAGCTCTGCTGAGCCCATCAACACCATTCGCAATGTGGTTTCTGTGGTGTAATTTCTTCCAATTGTCAAACAGCCAATTTGCAAAAGGGTATTTGGAATTCTGCCCGTTCATTAATTGGGCTTTTGTCTTCAAAACCTCCCTGCTTCATGCAGTCCTTCATCCAATTCAACATCCAATTTATCTTCGGAGACTATCACAACACCCACAACAGAGTAGGCACTTAACAAAGGTGAATGAATGACAGAATAAATCTGAGAGCACATTTAACATTGGAATGAAATATCTGAAGAATGGTTCTCACTTTTAACAGTGTTAATAGTCAGGATTCCTTTTGTTAGAAATTATAACAATTCTCTTCAAACTCATTTAGGCAAAAAGATACATTTACTATAAGGCTCAAGTAACCATGGAAAGAGATTCAGTCATTTCTAAGGAATCAAGTGCCCCCAGGACTCTCTCTCTCCATTCCTCCCTCTCTGTTGGCTTTGTTCTCTCAGACACGTGGCTGTCAGCAAAACAAGGTTGGCCATTCCCTCCTTTCTTTTGTTCCTAAGAAAAAAATCTGATTCACCCATCTTGGGTCATGTACTCATCTCAAGGTCAAACATGGTAATTGGTCCTAAATAAACCTAATTGCTTTTTCTCTCCTAATTCCCAACCCTTCATTTTCAATTGTCTACTTAGGAAATGAATTGAAACTGAAAGATTGAAAGCTATAGGTTCACATTCAAACTCATCTCTTTTTCTACATTTTCTTCTTTTTTAATCATCTATTAATAACACCATAATATTAATAGTCTCCTGGCCACCTGGACTTGAAATCTATCCCCTTGTCCCAAATTTAATTAAGTTCTAAGTCATTAGCTTTTCTTTCCACCAGGCCTTTCTGCATCTCTTCCCTCATTTTCCTTTCCATTCCTGCCTCCTTAATTTGAGTGTACTTTATCCTTTTCCCAAACTAATGGAATAATAGCCTTCTAGCTGGGTGTTTTGCTCCCATTTTTTGTTCTAAGCCAAACTTTATCTTCTTATAAGAATACCGCTTCACAATAAAATTCAGCATCAAATCTTGTTCTAATTCAGGTCCTCTCAGTGGCTTCCAGTGGCTACTGAATGTAATACAGTTTCGACATCTTGACATTTAACATCCACAATTAGAATATAAACCTGCCAGTCTTAGAAAAACTTCTCCATACGTAACCTTCGCTAGTACACAATTTCCTCAATTTGAAATGCTGCCTCCTTTCCCCAAATGAGACATTATTTTCTGCTTGTAAAATTTTTGTCCATTGTTTCACGTTTATATCAGATGTATATTATTTGTGAAAATTTGCCCACTTCCATCAAGCTGTGAATTTTCCATCCTTGTGATTCTTATACTTTCCATTCACATTCTTCACTTGGACTTAAGCTCATAATCTTTGCCTAATAGCCATGTATATGCTCTAGTCATTTTGATATCTGTTTTACTTCTTTAACTGGTTAAATGGGCTACTTAAAAGCAGAGTCTGAATCTTCCATATCTTTGTAAATCTTTCTGTAAGAAGATTGGATCTTTTACAGCATATTTGTGCTAGTGATGTTTCTGAACTAAATCGAAGGACTTTAAGAATTCTTCCCAGGATTGGATGGCAGGAGTCTCTATGCTTGGCCTGCCTGCTCCCAACTTTTATGAAGATGTATAAAATCACTAAGACTAGCAGTAGCCCTGTATATTAAACATAGAAGAGACCTGCCAAAAATCTGGGCAGAATTTCTACCCACAGCATTATTAATGAGGAAATAATGATAGTACCTTCTTTGCCTTTGCAGTCCATGCAGTTCTTTGTGAACTAGACTGAGTCCTAATAACTAAAGAAGCTGGGACACACTGATTCACTCCCACTGTCTGCACCCGCTTTCAGGACTCATAGGTCCACTTGGGTCATCGAAGGGGGTCACAGTCCCCAGCGGCAGGAGCGTATCTGATGAGCTACACCAAATCGGGTCATTGTCCTTCTTTGGCCCCCTGACCTCTTAGCCCCTGACACTTTCTCTCTCTTCACATTCACTCAGACATGCCCAACATAAAAATGGCACAAAGCACCAGGGCAGCTTAGGGCACGTAGCATTTTAAGATGCTTAACTCCCTCGGAAAACCCACTGCCGTATTAATATCACTCGAGAAATTGTTGAATGGTTTGACGCTAGCATTCTATATCCATCTGGGTCCATCAAGGCGTATTGCTAGTGGGAATGGAAACTGGTATAACTTTCCTGGAAAGCGATTTGCAACATGAATGAAGACATTTTAAAATAGACATACTCTTTGAACTGGTAACTTGCCTTTTATAAATCATTCTTAAGACACAGTCAGATACATGAATGAAGACTTAAGGCCTCCCTCTATGGAGAAGATAAAGGAGAGAAGGGTGTGGAACGTGCAGTTCCAGGCTGCACAAGAGAAAGCAGGAGCCAAGGAGCAGGTAGGATACAGGACCTCAGATAACACGGGGCATGGGAAGTCAATGGAGAAGAACGTGTTAAGAAATGATGGTGGGCAGATGTCAAATGTGACCGTAAGGCAGAAAAAAAAATAAAAAAAGATGACTCAATTCAAACTTTAAATTTAGTTACGAAATAAAGTGATAACTTAGGCATTTAACTGTAAAGAGACTGTCGTTTTGAGGGCAGTTCCCCTGGGGACAATTTCACAAGAGACACGGTCTGAGTTAGTGAGAGGTAAAGGGTACCGTGTATCAGATGTAAACCATGTGTCCCACGACTTGACAGGGAAACACTGGGCAACAACCATTGAAGGAGAGCCTACTGGGAGCAAGGGTGAGTGAAGAAACAAAGATGAGTGACAGCCAATCCTGCCCTCAAGAAGTTTCCAGTCTGCTGCATCTCCTGGGCACTGGCCTCGCGGCGGCTGTATATTTTCAAAGACCTCCTGTGCATCCGCTTT
Source organism: Eptesicus fuscus (assembly GCF_027574615.1). Lineage (NCBI taxonomy): Eukaryota > Metazoa > Chordata > Mammalia > Chiroptera > Vespertilionidae > Eptesicus > Eptesicus fuscus. The sequence continues at coordinate 8,480,262 of NC_072487.1, read as the reverse complement.
TAAGGTTCTCCATTTTCCTCCCAATGTGGAAAGCACTTATGATCCCTCTTCAAGATACTCTCTCGTGGTCTTCTAACTCGTTGCTGTTTGCACTGTCAGCAGAATTTATATCCCAGCTCTCTCGCTAATTGCTCTTGCCTGTGCAGAGCAGAAGGAAAAGGCCAGGGTTTTGGACTTCCTAAATTGCCATGATACCTTCAATTGACAAGCCAGACTACAAATCTATGTTTATTTTTTTTTTCTTTTAAAAAATCAGCCATTTAATGTCTCTGACCTGAATTTTTTATATTGTGGTGCAAGTGAATTTGAGAACCCTGCCATTCATGTATAACATGACAGAGTCTGACCTGAGCCTATGGGCTTTTCCAAGAGGCAGCGATGATTTCACAGGAGGCCGGTCACACCCTCTCCTCACTCAATAAATCAAAGGAAGCCACTGGCCTATTGGACATACACAATCAGGTAGAGACTGATGGTCAAAGTGTTAAATGCCAGACATAGTTTCAAGTCACATGCAAGAGGAACAGGAGTGGATATTATAGATCCTCTGCTTAGAGAAGCTTTTGATGACAGGAACGGATTATCTGAGACAAGTAAAAGTCTTGCAAGATTAAAAACAAGCTCCCTGGTTCTCCAGGGCTCACATTCTAAGAAGGGAAGACCACCGAGGCTAAATGTTGACAGGGATTATGGGAAAGAACGATTCAGTATAATTCAGAATCTTTGAACCATGCTGGTTGTGCTTTGATTCAGCCTTTCAGTACTGTTGGGAGCGATTTCCCTGATTATTTGGGCATTCTGTCAGCTGTTTCTTTGAGGTCAGCCCTTGGACTCATTGTATTTCTTCTAAACATTTTTATTGTGAGCGAATAGCAATCGGTTTTATAGGAGTGCTGATGGATTTACTTAATTGCTGGTTCTGCTACTCCCTTTATTTTTCATCCATGGAGCTTGGCAAGCAGACACCATTATCAGGGTCATTCCTTTGCCATTCAAGGCCTATTGTTACCATCATTCAAAAAGTAATACTTTAATAGCAATACTTCTAACCACTGTAGTCATCACATTTCAACAAATACATTTTGGGCCCATCCTTTCCCTTACTTTCTCTCTTTTTTGTTTTTGTTTTTTTCTTCACTTCTTTCTTTTCTTCCTTATCTTCCTTCCCTCCTCCCTGCCTTCCTGCCAAAAATACTTATTGAGCACCTGCCTGGTGACACAGGGGTATCAAGATTTGAGTCAGGGCGAATCCCATAATTACTTTATTAAATCTCTTGGCACCTCCATTTCTCCCTTTTGAAAAGAAAGCCTTTACCTTTTACCAACTCACGAGTTTATTAAAATGCTTTGAGGAGGATTCAGGGGTTTTTGGAAGGAAACCAGTATCAATGGCAATGGCCACAAAACCAGGTATATTTAGTCTAAATGTAGTGCCTGGAAATTGCTCAGAACAAGATTTCATTGGTTCATAAACTCTGAGAAATTTCTGTGAGAATGATGTCAGAAAACTTGTAATGGACCTGAACACAGAAATAATTGACCAGCAGGAGAATAAATTCAGGTAAACACAATTTACCTTTTAGAAAATATAATAATAATGCCAAATACTATAACTGTATACGTTCCTTATAGAAATAAACAGGCTCTAAATTCTTAAGAAAACAAATTTAAAAAAAATCACTGGTGGCACATGAATTTGGCCCTTAGCTCAAGCCCAGGATCTCTGTGGGAAAAGGATGGAGAACTGACTCCAGATAACCTGCAGGGCCCCCACCTGACAGCCCCGGGGGGGGGGGGGTTGGGGCTCATAAGATCAAAACATCTTCTAAAGAAGCAATTTTTAAAAAATCCATTTCCAATTCCTTTTTTCAAAGTTAGTTTTCCTACAGAAGGGGCATTTTGATAAAGATTTGTAAAATGAAAAAACCTTGAAGCAAAAGCATAGAGCACATACATTTAAAGGAGATTGAGATGTGCTTTGAAGAAAGGGGGAAAAAAAAAACACTAAAATTTAGAGCAAATGCTCAAATTTGTGATCGCATCAGTGAATTTAAAGTGAAATTTTGTTTCACTTCTAGCCTACAGCCCAGAGGTTCCAAAATGTTCTCAGCCTGTGGCAGCCTTAGTGTCACAGTAATGTGTTCATAGCATCCCTAGGCACACAGTTCCATGTATTAAGTAGGTTGGAACTATTTAATAAGTATCTATGTCCTGATAAATGTGTAGCTATTTGAAAAACGAATAACCATAGATTCAAATAAAAATGTTTTTATTTCATTCTTAAATAATCATAGCACATTTTATTGGTGGCATGTAAGTACCTGTTAGTCACAACAAATTTTTCAAACTGGACTCCACCGCCTGCCTCCTTTCCTATTGCACATCGCTATTTATGTGTTACCTGTCCCCCCTCCCACCACCACCAATGCACCTAAACAAGTGCCCGGCATAAAGTGAGTCCTCAGTAAGTGTTTATTAAATGAATCAATAGAAGCATTGGAACTGGAGGGAAATAGATTTCCATCTGGCTTTGCTCTAAACCAACTATGTGACCTTGGATTTAACCTTTGAGTGTGGGTTTTTTATTTTTGTAAAACAGAGATAAACATGAATGACTACCTGGATTATTGTAATGATTAAATGAGTCATTAAAACAGCACAGTGTCTGACATTTGCAACTCCTTAATAGGTAATACTTTTAAATATTTAAAATGCCACGCATTTTAAATATTTAAATATTAAGTTATTATTCCAGTTTTCTTTCATAGTCAGAAAGTATTCTAGAAGGCAAGTTTTTAAATCTGACAGTACATATCTACAGTCAAAATTCCAAAGGAAAATAGAGGATTAGAGTTCGATGTAAGGGATTCCTGGACGGTCTTTTCTAGATGAGAATTCAGAGGTAAAAATAACACAGAAAACCTCGTTCAAATCAGACTTATGCTTCTCAGCAGATTTTCTGCTGCTGAAACTCTCTGGCCTTCAGTTTCCTGTTAAGTGAGAAAAGATAATAATACTCTCAGAGGATGCTACTAAGAAGAGTGGAAGAAGTAGTCTCCTTCCTCCCTTCTAGAGAAGAGGCAGGAACCCTGCCTGGTGGGGTTCTGGGTTCCAAGGCTGGAGGCTTAGAGACCCTCAGCACCATCATTAGAGTGTGCGGGGACAATTGCTGAAGGAAGTATCCGGTGGGTTTCTTATTCTGTCAGGACATAGGCCATCTTAAACTTGGCTGTTTAGCAATCACAGTTTGGTGTGGAATACAGAAACCACTCTAAGTATTTCACACAGAAAATAATTTAGAAACAAGTATCAGAGACTCACAGAATAATTGGAGGGGGTGACAGCAACAGGAGAGGAAAGGCCAGGATGGCCCCTGCCACCTCTCTGCTAGCTGGATGTACAACAATCGCAGGGAACCGCCATTGTTGAATCACAGGTGGACACCCCAAAATGACTGTCAACCCCACAGGCTGCTGTCTGCCGAGGGCCACATGCCTGCTCACCACTGCTGGGGAAGAAATGCGGCTTCTCCTCCACCTTCCAAACACCACGTGAGACCCGTTCGTTGATCAGAACAGAAGCCAGGACCCTGCTGGCTGGGAAGGATGGGAAAGTAGTCGCCAGGCTTCTACAAGACTGGGGAGCAGGCAGGAGGGTGCAGGAATGCTAATGAGAAGTCAGTACCAAAGATGGAGGGCGAGGAAGGAAGGACACACCTAGATATGAAGACAAGAGTGTCAAGTGAAGGGACCCATGGGCAGAGCCAAGATGAAGCCTGCAGGAATTTGGGGCTGGCTGGCAGCCTCATCTTCCCTTGAGGAAAAAAACAGGGTATAGCCACAGTGGCATCTCGGTCGCAGTGCAGGTAAGTGTAGGGAGCGGCTATAGGGTTAAGCCTTGGACTGACCTGTTGGCAAAGCCACAAACAAGTCCCAGCATAGAGGGCACAACCCTCTTAGCATAATTAAGCTTGACCTTATGACACTCCCTAGATCCTTCCTGGGTAGCTAATGGGCTGAGGGAGGTGCAGCAAGTGCTGCCAAAACAAGTGAAACTCACAAGAACATTGTAACTATGGTGACCACTACCTTGTTTACCTCTGGCTATAAAATAAAGGCTCAGCTTGCCGTCTGGATCTGTTCTGTGGTCTCAGCCAGGCACAGGAGATCCCCCTAGACCCAGCTTATTCTCTTTGTCTGTATTTTCTTCATCCTTCGCCGCCTTTCCTCAGGCTCGCTGAGCCCTTGGCTGAGCTGGCACGGCACAGGTAGGTGGTAGACTTCCCAGTTTCTGTCAGGGATCTCCCACTTGCAATTCAATGTTAAGGACACAAGGCTGAGGAAACCCAGCACTGCTGTTTCTTCTCTTCTGGAACTCCCCCTTCCACAGTGCCTAGCTGGCCTGTGAGCAATTCTGTTATCGCCCAGCCATTCTTGCTCTGTGTCCTCGCTTCCTTTGACATCTCAAGATGCACGAAAGCAAGAAATCCATCCATACCTTGATGCACTGAGCTTTTCTTTTCCAGTTCAAAGCAGGTTTCTCCAACTCCTCCTCATCAGCTCGCCTTTGCCAGGCTGAAAACTGAAAGACAGGTTTGTCCTTCAACTCCCAATAGTGTGCTTCATCCGGACGCAGTAGAAGATGTCATGTTTGAACCATCTTTTCTGCATTGAGCCCGGAAAGAGTGGAACCGTTTCTGTCAGATGCTTTTTATTTTTTAACCTCTGTGCAATCAGACTGCTCTTCTTTCAGACATAATTAAACTGCGATGGGAGAGAAGCCACCTGGTAAAAGTCACACAAGCAACACATAGCACAACTGACTTGAAACCCACTGCTCTAATGAGTGGTCCAGCAGCAGGTGGTGAGGACAGAGGAGGGGCCCTCACGAATATCTGTGGTGAGCAAATCCCTTCCACTTCAAAGAGCCGTATCCACTCCAGGAATTACAATCAGCATATTGCAGTCTGGAACCTATCCATTTGGAGTAATGATACCTTCTCCACAGTAATAGTTTCCTTTTCAATGTGGAGAGAATTCACTTTTTAAAATATCAAGTTCAGTAATCCTGTAGGCATCACAGTCACTAAGAGCTTGTTGTCCGAGGCACTGATTGGCTGGCAGAAATCTCAGTGTGGTCCTCTAAGTGCTGAGGCCTGCAGAGCACTGATTATGAGAGGCGAACGTTGCACGCAAATTATGTGGTTCCACAAAACGAAGGCAGCGGGCTCAGCCCAACTTCTTTTGAAAAGGGTCAATTCCTTCCTTTTGAAATTTGATTTTTTTACTTTCTATTGGGTTCCTGGATAGCTCTTTTCCACAAAATGAATACTTAGCTTAGCCAAGATTTCTTTTTCTACTTTTGCTTCATAGTGCATTGTTTTTTCATGAAAATTCATCAAATAATGTGCTCCCTGCATCTTTTCCTCGGGGATGAATTGTCTTTTTCAGTTTAAATCTGGCAAACCTAGGCCTTCTTATTTAGCTCCATTGGAAGGGGCCAGAAGTGATGTTTTAATAGATTCTTGCCAAAGAGGTTGCTGCTCTCATTCACTTTCCACTTCAGGTCTAATCCCAGAGGGCACAGCCTACAGCAAGGAGTGCCTTGAGACTAGAGGGCACTCAAAACCACTGGGGACCCTCCACATCCTCTGCAGGAGGTGAGTCCACTTTACTGACTTTTGGACTGGAACACGCGGTGTCCCTGGGCGGGATGGCTTTCCCGGATTCCCTGTCTGTCGGAGTCAAAGAATGAAACCACGGGCGGAAGATGGTATAGCAAAGGTGGAAATTTATCGAAGAAAAAGCACAGACTCCCACATGGAGAGGGGGCAAGGGTCCCACAGCACAGACTCCCACATGGAGAGGGGACAGGGTCACACAGCACAGACTCCCACATGGAGAGGGGGAAAGAGGCCCACAGCACAGACTCCCACGTGGAGAGGGGGAAAGAGGCCCACAGCACAGACTCCCAATGAAGAGTTGTAAAATCATAAAAGCCAGCATTTCAGTAAGGGCCTGAGGTCAGTTGAAGACAAGGTCAGTTGAAGACAATTAGAACAAATCAACCAAGAATGTTGAGATAGAAACCAGATAGCCATCTATAGCTGGGGGGAACCGATACCAAGAGCTTGTGTATACCTAAAGAAAAATGTTTGTATGTCAACAGACTTAATTGTCTTAATTGTTCCAGGAAGCAGAAAACCACAGTGGAAAGTTACTGGGTTGTAAAATGGAAAGACCCTGCCCCTTAAAGTGTATTTAACCTGTGCTCAAACCCTGCTTCGGGGCCCACAACCTCTGCTCTGTGTTCAGAGTATGTTGTGGGACCAGGCATGCCTGTACCAATAAACCCTTTGCTTTTTGCATGAGAACGTCTCTTGGTGCTTTGTGAGTGCGGCCAGCGTTCCAGGCGTTACACCACGTGGGGAGGGAGAAAGGGTCCCACAGCACAGACTCCCACGTGGGGAGGGGGAATGAGGCCCACAGCACAGACTCCCACATGGAGAGGGGGAAAGGGTCCCACAGCACAGACTCCCACGTGGAGAGGGGGAAAGAGGCCCACAGCACAGACTCCCACGTGGAGAGGGGGAAAGGGTCCCACAGCACAGACTCCCACATGGAGAGGGGGAAAGAGGCCCACAGCACAGACTCCCATGTGGGGAGGGGGAAAGGGTCCCACAGCACAGATTCCCACATGGAGAGGGGGAATGAGGCCCACAGCACAGACTCCCACGTGGGGAGGGGGAAAGAGGCCCACAGCACAGACTCCCACATGGAGAGGGGGAAAAGGTCCCACAGCACAGACTCCACATGGAGAGGGGGAAAGGGTCCCACAGCACAGACTCCCACGTGGAGAGGGAGAAAGGGTCCCACAGCACAGACTCCCACGTGGAGAGGGGGAAAGGGTCCCACAGCACAGACTCCCACATGGGGAGGGGGAAAGGGTCCCACAGCACAGACTCCCACGTGGAGAGGGGGAAAGGGTCCCACAGCACAGACTCCCACGTGGGGAGGGAGAAAGGGTCCCACAGCACAGACTCCCACGTGGAGAGGGGGAAAGGGTCCCACAGCACAGACTCCCACGTGGGGAGGGGAAAGAGGCCCACAGCACAGACTCCCACATGGAGAGGGGGAAAGAGGCCCACAGCACAGACTCCCACATGGAGAGGGGGAAAGGGTCCCACAGCACAGACTCCCACATGGAGAGGGGGAAAGGGTGTCACAGCACAGACTCCCACATGGAGAGGGGGAAAGGGTCCCACAGCACAGACTCCCACATGGAGAGGGGGAAAGAGGCCCACAGCACAGACTCCCACATGGAGAGGGGGAAAGAGGCCCACAGCACAGACTCCCATGTGGAGAGGGGGAAAGGGTCCCACAGCACAGACTACCACGTGGGGAGGGGAAAGGGTCCCACAGCACAGACTCCCACGTGGAGAGGAGGAAAGAGGCCCACAGCACAGACTCCCACGTGGAGAGGGAGAAAGGGTCCCACAGCACAGACTCCCACGTGGGGAGGGGGAATGGGTCCCACCGAGTTCCTTTTTCCCCTGATTTATAAAGGCTACAGTTTTTGTGCCTGATATCCCTTCTGATTGACCACTATTCCCCTTTGATTTGGTCACTATAGCAACTTCTGAGCTCAAAGGCCAAACTTCGCATGGGACCTGTGAGGCCCTCCTTCTTTATTTTGTAAATTTAGACCTTTGGCTACTCCCAGTTCCCTTATCTTATGGAAATGTAACTTCCGCTTTTCCTTTGTCTTATGGAAATGTAACCTTTGTAGCTCTGTAGCCCTGTGTTTCTTCCATGGACCCCCTTAATTTTAAAAATTCCCTAAGCCTGCCTATTTCACCCCTAAAAATTTCTATTTCATTATAATATTACCACATATTTAAGGTTTGTAAAGCCTAACCCTTTTGCACATTCATATTTAAACATTAAATAATAATTGCATTCCAAAGAAAGTCACCCTTAAAACACATACACAGAGTCTTGGGAGGGGGTAAGAATGTCTTTGGGGGAAAAAAAAAAATGAGCAGAAACTGAGGGGAAATAGGAGAAAAAAGGATCTTGGAAACTATTTTCATTGACTCTGCAAGAGAATAGAACTCACTCAATGGAGTCCTGCTGATTTGCCCATAGATAGTGTCCTCTCATCCTCTCACAGAGTGCCTCGCTGGTGTTGAAGTAACATCCAAAAAGGAATTACAAAATGGGCTTAAAGTTTGCTATCTTTTCCCTTTACAAATGTTAAAGAAATTAAGGTGGCTTTTTACTGCGTTGCTAATACCCATCTATATATATATATATATAAAAGCAACCGTCCAACCGTCCGACTGGCTGGAAGGTATGACGTGCACTGACCCCCAGGGGGCAGATGCTCAACACAGGAGCTGCTGAGCTGTGGTGACTTGGCAGTGGTGGTTCTCTGGTGACGCACCCTGGAACCAGAGAAGAGGGAGCCTGAGTCCGGGGTGCATCACCTGAGAACCACCCTCCCGCAATCCAGGACCCCTAGGGGGATGTCGGACAGCCAGTTTCGGCCTGATCCCTCTAGGCCAGGCCAAGGGACCCCACCTGCCGGAGGGACCCCTCTCATTCCACAGATGCCCTTCGAGCCGCAGCGCCACCCCAAGTGCAGCTGGCCAAGGAGGGATCATGAGAAGTTGGCTCCAGGGCATGTCCAGCCCATATCGCCCAGTCCCGCCCTGTGGCAACCTTCTAATTTCCTTTTAATGTGCACGAATCCATGCACCGGGGCACTAGTAGCAATATAAAATTGGGAGAAAATTTTGTTACAGTCTTAGAAGACACAGCCCTTTTCTCTATGGAAATATTTGTGTGTCCTATGAATTCCATCTACATAAACAAATATTTAACATTTATACCTAAAATTTTTATCAAAAGTCCAGCATTTTAGTGAGATTTGTGAATATATATAGGAATAACAATCCTGTATCTATATTCTAATTATAAAAATAATTAAAAAATATGTTGCTCATTGAGTTTTTCTTTTATTATTAAAATACATTTATGTTAATTTAAGGAAAAAATTGCATTATTAGAACAAGTTTGTAACTCTCAACCTCTCTACAACAAATGACTGAAATGAACAAAGGAATATTAAAATGAGGCAAATTATCTACTTGTTCACAATGATGAAAGCATTCTGTGATAGCTATGTCAAAATGTTGAGGAGTAAATGCTGCCATATAAAACAGACCTAATTAGTTTTAAATATATAAAAAATAGATATTATATTATCTAAGTCAATACCAAAATCATCCTTTAAGTTCCCATTATGTATAGAATAGAAATAAAAGAACATTTCTTTAACATGATGAAAGTTATCTGTCATCATACTTAATGAGGGTATTCTTTATATATATATTTCAGAGATGAAGGGAGAGAGAGAGAAAGAAATAGAAACATCAATGATGAGAAAGAACCATCCATCGGCTGCCTCCTGCATGCTCTGCACTAGGGATCAAGCCCACAACCCAGGCATGTGCCCTGACTGGGGAATAGAACCAGTGACCTCTTGGTTCATGGGTCGGTGCTCAACCATTGAGCCACCCCGGCTGGGCTAATGAAGGTTATTCTTAAACATTTAACTAAATGTAGGGAAACAAAACTAAAAAATAACCAAAACCACTAGTAAATGTTGTTCTGATAATACTGCCCTAACCAAGAAGATTTATAAAGAAATAAAGAAATATAAATTTGGGAGGGTGGGGAATGATATTTATCAGATGATCTGATTATCTAGAAAATCCAGGGAAGATCACTAAACAACAACAACAACAAAACTATTAGAACCAAAAAGAATGTTTCATAAATACTTGGTCCAGAACAAACGTACAATACAAATAGCTCTCTTACACCTGAGTAATACCTACCTTTTCCATTGCAGCTTCACCAGACAGTCCTGGGTGAGACCTGCAGAAAACCCTCGGGTAGATGTGCCTCATTGGATTACAAAACCCACTGCACTGGGAGAAGGACCAGAAACTGAGAATTTGGGGACAGGAAGGATATTTAAACTTCACATATTCTTTTTTATTATTTGAATATTTACTGTGTGTAAAGACAACATTTTCATTCAAGTTGTGTTTTCTATTCACAACTATAAATATATTTAACATAAAAATATTTTGTAGTACTAGCTAGGTAAATTATTAATTCCCTATGCACACACTCCCATTCATTTTCAATATATTTCTGAACATAATTGATGCTTCTAGAAGATATTTCATGATCATACTTTGGCTTAACCTACACCTTTGTATATTATCATGATTCCCTGGGAAATGAGAATCATAATTTGAGAAACACAGCACTAATTTACTTTCAAAATGAGAGTTCCCTAATTCAAGTGCAATTTATTGAAATACATAATTGGATCTTTGAAGAATTCCAAGTTTAATTAAAACAGACATGCTTCTAGTTGTTTGCATGCTACTCTTCATTTGAGAGAGAAAATAAAAGTAATTTTGATCATTATAGAAGCCAGGTTAGAAACTTTGAGCCAGCCTATTGAACAAAAGAAATAAAGAGACTTTAAAAATAATCTAGCCAACTATATCTTCAATTAATATCTTTCAGTATTAGAATATTTTTAAATTCATAATTTAATTTCATGGACTGATGACTTTCTTGGAAGTTACAGCCTTGTATAGTGTGTAATTTGTAATAGTCAACTTCTTTACAGGATCTCAAGATTAAAATTTTTTAAAAGTTTAAGCATTTTCTTGTTGTCCTATCATGTCATTCTAAAATTATAACATTTTGGTCTGCAACAGCATTTGGAATCCCAGGCTTTAGAATTTTCATAGCCAGAAAGAAATGTTATTTTGGCTATAAGGTGTCTGTATATTATAACTAGAGGCCTGGTGCACAAAATTCATGCACGGGGGGAGAGTGTCTCTCAGCCCAGCCTGCACCCTCTCCAATCTTGGATCCCTCTCACAATCCAGGACTGCTGGCTCCCAACCACTCACCTGCCTGCCTGCCTGATTGCCCCTAACTGGTTCTGCCTGCCAGCCTGATCACCCCCTAATCACTCCCCTGCCAGCCTGATCAATGCTTAACTGCTCCCCTGCCAGCCCAATTGCCCCTAACTGCCCTCCCCTGCTGGCCTTATCACCCCTAACTGTCCTCCCCTGCAGGCCTGGTCGCCCTCAACTGCCCTCCCCAGCTGGCCCAGTCACCCCTAACTGCCCACCCTTGCCAGCCTGGTCGCCCCTACAGGTCTGGTTCCCCCCACTGTCCTCCCTGCAGGCCTGGTTGCTCCCAACTGCCCTCCTCTGCAGGCCTGGTCCCCCCCCCCCAACTGCCCTCCCCTGCAGGCCTGGTCGCCCTCAACTGCCCTCCCCAGCTGGCCCAGTCACCCCTAACTGCCCACCCTTGCCAGCCTGGTTGCCCCTAACTACCATCCCCTGCAGGCCTGGTCCCTCCTAACTGCCCCTGCTGGCCTGATTGCCCACAACTGCCCTCCACTGCTGGCCATCTTCTGGCAGCCATCTTCTGTCTACATGGGGGCGACCATCTTTGACCACATGGGGCAGCCATCTTGTGTGTTCGAGTGATGGTCAATTTGCATATTACCTCTTTATTAGATAGGATAGTAAGCATATTCATTTAAAAAATTTATACTCTCCTTGAATATGCTTACTATCCTATAGGCCAGCACCATGCAGGGAGGTGGGCGGGTCCGGTGCTGTACAGAAGAGGAGGGCTAGTCCGCGCTCGCTTATTGCATGGGAGGAGAGGGGCGGGCCAGTCTGGCACCACCAGTCCAGCACCGTGGCCCCTTTTGCTGAGGCTGCGAGAAGGTGGTGCCATGCCCCCTTTCGCAGAGGCGGCACGGCACAGGCCATGGCATGGCCTGGTCCCAGTGTTGCCCCTTCCACAGAGGCAGCCACAGAGGCAGCAGCGTGTGGGCCGGTCCAGGTGCCACACCTCCACAGAAGCTGGACAGGGTGCAACCTGCTGTGCCTCAACCTCCCACAGCCCCTCCCCCAGCTGGCCTGGCCCCAGATTGCCCCCCACCTACCAGTGGGCAGGGGTGGGGAGGTGGGGCTGGCAGTGGCAGCAGCAGTGGAGTGATTGGGGCAGCACCTTCTCCTGATCAGTCTGGTTGCCTCCCACAGAGGACATCCTCTGAGGGCTCTTGGACTGTGAGAGGGGGCAGGCCAGGCTGAGGGACCCCCCCCCACCAGTACACGAATTTTCGTGCACCGGGCCTCTAGTTCAACAATAATAGTCAGAAGATTTCATATACCATTCTAACACTTTGAGGGATAAAACATGATAAAATAAAGTTATGGAGGATATGGATGACAAAAGCTAATCCAGCCAATAAACTCTATTAAACATTATAAATCACAAGATTTGGAAAGTAATTTATTTTCTAATGCCCCTTGTTGGGGTTGCCAAAGGAAGAACACACAAAGCCAAAAGGGGTAAAGAATTAAGAATTTATTAAGTCATCTGGAAAACCAGATTGGCTGAGCCCCAAAATGTTGCCAGCTCGCAGGGACTGAGAGTCGGAGATTTTAAAGGACTCTAGGTGGGCTTTTCTGGGTGTAGAATTCTCTGGGCAGGTCCTGAGGGGAAAGATAATGGTCTTAGCAAGTGGAATGTGGTCTTAGCAAGTGCTAAGCAAAAAAGGAATGTCTGTGAAGTAGTCAGTTCCCAGGAAGGGGTTGTCCATTCAATTATTTGATCAGACATAGCACCCATGGAGCATTTATAAACATAAATCACATACTAGGCAACAAAGAAACCTTCTCTGATATCTTGGAAATAAGTATTAAACTCTGAGGTTAATGTAATGAGTAAACATTTGTTTTATAAAGTTAAACACTACCCAACCATTTGTGTAAGAATCACTCTCTTATATCACTCTTTGCTCTAAAAGAAATCAGAAGGGCAATCATCAAATTCTTAGAATAGGATAAGGATAATATTACATATCAAAAACTGTTGTTCTAGTAAAGGCAAAAATTAGTGGAAAAAACAGATAATTAAATGAATTAATTATTAACAAGGAAAAAATTACCTAGGTGTTCAACAGAAGAAAATTTTAAGTAGAAATAAAAGGGTTATTGAAGATAAAATAAAGCTGAAGGATTAAAAAACAGAAAATTAATATAGTTGATTTGTTCCCAGTCACATACTTAACAAGTAGCTGGGCCCAAATGACTTTAAAGAGTATAATTTTAAATGATTTATTCTACCTCCTCCAATGTGTTCAGCAAAAGAAAGGTCGCGTATATATAATAACACTCATGAAAAAGTTGAATAAAGAACAATATTTAGTGATAAAGAAGGAATATACCCTCCATCACAAGATAAAGAGAAATGTCAGATAGATATAGATTGATATAAAAGAAAAAATATTTTCATGCTTGGATTTAGTAAAAATTTCTTATGAAAGTAAGAAAATCCAAATTTTTTAAATAAAAATAGAATTATATAAATATGGAAAATCTTCCATGGTAAAAGATATCAAACATGACAGTAAAAATTAAAAAGCTAATATGGTGGGAAAATTTTTTATAATATGTATATAGACAAAGAGTTGATATTCTTGTTCACCAAATTGCAAATTTATTGTAAATAGATTAATCAAGGGAAAAAATACAGAAAGAAAATTTATGTGAGAGAAATGTAAATGGTGGAATTGGACAATAAGTATATAAAATATTTTTAGGCTTGCTGATAATTTAAAAAATGCAAATTATAAGATGAGAATTCAATTTTTACCCATCAAATTTGCAAAATTAAAGTGTGTGGTAACATTAAAATTTAATTAGGTCCTGGATGATGTTGCTCAGTTGTTTGAGCATCATCCCAAGCACCAAAGGTCACCAGCTGGATTCCTGTTCTGGGCACATACCCAGGTTGCAGGTTCAAACCCTGGTAGAGGTGTGTATGCGAGGCAATCCATCAATGTTTCTTTCTCACGTCAGTGTTTCTTTCTCTTGCTTCCTCTCTTGCTAAAATAAATTTTAAAATCATATTAAAAAGTTGAATTAGGATGTGAGAAAATAGATACTCTCATACATTTACAAGTTATGGTGTGAATTTAAATATCTAGAAAAATATACATAAATAAAAACACAAGTAAATGAAGATACGTGTGTAAGGATGTTTTCCACAGCCATGTTTGTATTTGTAGTGGCAAAAACTGGAAATTCATATCAATAAAGGGAATGTTGAAATATAAGTAGCAATACTGAGAAATGCCAAAATACAGCAATCACACAAGGATATGTAAAACCTAAAACATGTGAGTACTGCTGAACAACTTTATGGTAATACTAGTGTCCTGGTGCATGGATTCGTGCAAATTGAAAGGAAATTAATTAGTCCCTTCGGTGCAGGGACTAATGCGGGCAGTCCCGGGTGGTGGCCGGCAGGGTGGGACTGGGCAAGACGGGCCAGACACACCCTGGAGACAACCTCCTGTGGTCTCTCCCCAGCTTCTGGCCGTGGCTTGAAGGGCATCTGCAGAGTGAGCGGGGTCCCTCCAGCAGGTGGGGTCCCTTCAACTGGCCTGAGGGTATTGGGCCGAAACTGGCTCTCTGACATCCCCTGAGGAGTCCCAGAGTGCGAGAGAAATTGCAAGGAATTGGGCTCCCTCCTCTCTGGTTCCCAGGTGTGTCACCTGAGAACTGCCGCTGCCTAGTGACCACAGCTCCTGCATGGAGTGTCTGCCCCCTGGTGGTCAGTCCGTGTCATAGCTACCAACCGGTCATTGACGGTTGCTGGGGTTCTTGTTCCAGCATTAAGAAGGGTTCAGCAATCTGGAGAAAGGCGGTGTGTAGATTAAGTAAGAGTCCAGAGACGAAAGATAATTTTGAAAGGCATCGGAGGTCAGAGGAGCCTAGCTGAAGGAGCTAAGTTCTTGTCTCAGGACCCCTTGCTTTTTATTAACACAAATTGTCCTAAGGCAAGGTGGAGACATACACTTCAAAGGGTAGGGTTTCATACAGAAGCATTGTCAGATTGGGGAATAGCCTACGGCTATTCAGGTGTTTGGCCAACAGGAGGCAATAACATGTAGATTAAGATGCCCTGAGCTGTCTGGCAGCAAACAATCGATTTAATGCATCCCTTTCAGGTTTGGGGAAATGCCTTTAGCCATTCCAACAGGTGATAACATATGTGACTCAACTCTTGTTGAGTCCCCAAGTTCCATCAACCTTTTGATGAAACTCTTGCAATTATGACATGATGGAATTGGCTTCCAGCAGACAGTCGCTTAGCCTTTTATATATATAAAAGCCTCTATATATATATATATATATATATATATATATACCAGGTAGATAATTGAAAAATTGCCCCAAAAGATAACTTTCTTGGAAAATGCAGATGATCATTTAAGGAAGTAGATACTTGAAGAGGTTAATAAACAAGGAGGAAAAAGACACATGACATTATCAAGTAATTGCTTTTAAAAGAAAATCTAAGTTCAGAGAATTGCATGAATGAATTTAGGAGATTTTCAAGGAATAGATACTTCTCATTGGATTTAAACTGTTTCAGAATGAAAAGTTTTCCAAATTTTACTTTTACTTTTCTTTTTTTAAATTTATTTTTGGTGAAATATACACACTCAGAATATTGCATGAAACCTAAATGCTGCATATTTATTAAGTGAGCACTTGTGTAACCACCATGCAATCACAAGATGGAACATTTCCTTACCTTCCTGATGCCCTCTGTGCATATCTTCCTATCACGGTCCCGTCACTCTCCCATCCAGGTAACCAGTATCATAATTCTCCTCAATAATTTCCTTTTCTTTTAATTTTTTTTTTAAATCCTCACGCCAGGATATTTTTCCATTGATTTTAGAGAGAGTGAAAGAGAGAGGGAATGACAGAGAGAAACACTGATGTGAGAGAAACACATCTTCACGTGCCTGAGCAGGGTCCTGGCTGTGGAGGAACCTACGACCAAGGTATGTGCCCTTGACCAGAATTGAACCCGGGACCCTCTGATCCACAGGCTGATGTTCTATCCACTGAGCAAAACTGGCTAGGGCTTTTCTTTTCGGTTTTAACTCACAAGTGCATCCCCAAATGCCATCAATTAGTTTTCAAAATTTTTTTTAATTTATATGAATTTATGTATTCTTTAGTGCTTGGATTCTTTATTTTATATTTTGTTTGTAAAATTTATTTGTGGTGTTGCATATTGCTCTAGCACATTCATTTTTATTAATTACACCATTGCAAAAATGCTATTTTATGAAAAGTCTGCAAGTTAGTTATCCAGTTTTCTATTGATGGATTTGAGTTGTTTTGAGTTTTTATCTATTGCAAACAATTCTTCTAGGAACTTCTTTGTACATATTTCCTAACATATGGGCATATATTTCTCAAGGATGCACTCCTGAGATAATAAAATTGCTCAGTTATAAAGTACTAGTATGCATGTTTTTTAGATTTAAAAGAAAATACTGAACTATTTCCCAAAATGGTAATACCAATTTACACATTATCTAGCAGTGTATGAAAATCCCCGATGCACTACATCCTAATTATTAATGTTTGCCAATCTGGTGGCCATGGTTTTAAATTTGACTTATTATTAAAGTTGAGCACATTAACCTATGTTTATTTATTATTTAGAGCCCATTCAAATATTTGGTTCATATTCCCATTGTTTTTTGTTTTGTGTTTTACAACATATGAATTTGTACATAAGACTTCTATATGGAAGTCTTTTATTGGTCATATGTACTCTAAATATTTTCTCCCATTCTTTGGCTTGTATCCTTTTATAGTATCTTCTGATGATGAATTTTACAGTATTTAGATTTATTATTTTCTTTAATATATAGACATTTTTGTCTTGTCTAAAATATATTTCTATATCTCCTAGATAATAAAGATATTCTATATTATTTTCCTAAAGCTTATAATTTGTATTTCCCATTAGATCTGTTTGTGCCCATTATTGATTTTGTGTATGGTGTAATACGCCATTACTCCTTTTTTCCATATAGATATCTAACTACTCCAGCACCATTTATTAAAAGGCTCTTATATACTTTATTAAATATGCATACTTTGCTAAGTATGCATAGGTCTATTTCTTTTTTCCTTTATTCTGATGTGTCTAGGTCAGCATTGATACCACACTATCTTAAGTACTGTAGCATTATAATTAATCTTGAAAATTGACAGGGAAAGCCCTCCCACCTTGTCTAGGCTTTACTCTTACATTTAAATTGAGATTTTGATTATGATTGCAATAAACATAAATCATTTCATGAAATGAGACACTTATTAATAACTTTCATTTGTGTCTACCTTTACTCTGGGGAGTTATTTAACAGGAAAAAATTGCTCTCTATTTAATCTTATACTTTAAAGACTCTCTATCAAAAAGGTATGTTAATTTTCTTGTTGATGTATTGCAAGTCTGTGTTTCTGAGACTTTTGATCCATTAAAGAAACAGGTTAGATTTTACACCGCTATTCTAATATTGACAGTTTAACAATATTCGCCATGTTTAGAATGAATTATTTTTGTGTAATAAGGTTTTTAGTGAGTTTTATTAATCATTGATCTTGTAGGGTAGGGGCAAGCTGTTTATGTGCCAAGTTCTGCAGAATAAATTTAGTTCCTGATTTTTATATATATATGAAATATTACATAAAACTGAGAGTTGATGGAAACAACTTATTTGAAAGCTCAGAAAGCATATCTCAGTTAAGTAATGCTGGAATGAATCTATAGCCTCCATTAATAGGTTTTAACTTTTAACATGCTTACAACATAACATTTGGAAACACAGAGAAAAAAGAACAAATGGAAAATCACCCAAAATGACTTCAGTGAATTAACAATTGTTAACATTATTATGAACCGAATTTCTTTATTGGTTTTATATGCAGCCAAATATCTCTATTTCTTATATGTCTATATATCTCAAAATCACATAAAAATATTTTTTTCAATAACTGTCACCAGAGATCCTTTGTAGTTTTAAGAACAAATAATTTCTTATTTCATTTCTGTATAATTTTCTTTGGAGCACAGGAAAAGATGAAAGACTATGCAATTCACTTTCTGAAACTAGAAAAACCTTGAAGCCAAAATATGACAATCAGCAGAAGTAAATAAACAGAGACAAAACTCATTAAGGAAGGTAGAAGGAAAATTTGTAAATGAAATAGCAGAATATAGATTTAGGCAGATATTAAAAGACTAATTTACCAGCTCAAATAGACTTCATCTCAGGGAAGTTATGATGTCTTAAAATGAGGAAATGTATAACTATATTTTACAATACCATCAAGTCAAATGGAAAAACAAGAAGACTGAGAAAGGCGGCCAGATCTGTTCCCAGCAATTTCTACACGGGGCCTTTGGAGTGAAGAACAGAAAGCCAGGCCCCTGTCCCAGAGGAATCAGCAAACATGGCCAGAGACTCACCAACCCCCATCCTGGGTTGCCCATGCCCAGTCTCCTCTCCACTTCCTATCATGACTGCTGGCCCAGAGCTGATGGGGTAGATGTGCATAAAGCAGCTTGAACAGACAGGGAACCCAAGGAGAATATTTTTAGGTAAATACCATATCCAAACGATCTCTTCTTATTTCAGGATGAGTAACAGAATTTGTAAAATATTACACTCTGTGAGAGGAGATAAATGCAGCAATCAAGTAATATAAAAACTTCCTATCTAATAATAGACAAATATGCAAATTGACCGCACCTTCGCTACACCCAAGCCACGCCCACCAGCCAAGCCACGTCCACCAAACAATCAGGATGAGTATGCAAATTACCCCAACAAAGATGGCAGCTAGTTTGCATATCAAGACAGCGTCGAAAGAAGCCAAGAGCTGCAGAAGGGAGTAAAGCTTCGAAGAAGCAAGCAAGCCGGGGGGGGGGGGGGGGGGAGGGGCGGGGGAGGAGAAGGGAGGAGCGAAGTCAGGCCCGGGGGGGAGAAGAGAAAAGCAGGCGGGCTGGCAGAGAAGGCGGGGCGGGTGACAAGGGCGGAGCGGAGTCGGGGCCGGGGGAGAAGGGAAAAGCAGGCGGGCTGGCGGAGAAGGCGGGGCAGGCGACAAGGGTGGAGCGGAGGTGGGGTAGAGTGCAGCAGGAAATCCTATTGCAGGATTTTTCCTGCAATGGGAACGCTAGTAGTTTTATAAAATATAAACTCTATGAAATACGAGATTAAAGATGTCACGAGATAAAAGTATAAGATAAAAATTAAGGCTGGCTTAAAGGAGAATATAATTTTTTAAAATTAGATATAAGTATTAATTTGAATAACTTTAAGTTGTGAACAGTAATTTAGAACACTTTAAAGAAAAAGAAATTTAATTTTTATGTATGAGATATAATCACATTTTGGGGTTATAATATTACAATATTTTTGCTATATATGTGTGAAGAAGATATGACTTTAAATATAATGAACGTAAATACAATATATATTTTTTATTCTCACATATACTAATATGCCATTTAATGTAACGTCATCTAATGATTCAATAACAGCTTTTTGAAAAAAATGAACAACATTTAATGTAAAGAAAACATTTTACTGAGAAAAACACTGAGTCCATTAATACATACTTATAACATATTCTTCTTTTGTAGCACAAAGTTTGAATCTAAACCTCCTTCCCATTCATGGTTTGGCCACAGACCATGGTGTAAGTAAGCATCTTAAAGGCACACTGCTTTTCCTTGTTCCTGATCAGGTACTTGAACTTTTGAGGTCTTTATGATCACTAACGCAATTTCAAGGAAAATTGAAGATATTAGAGTTTCAACTCCATTTCCATTCATTAAAAACCTAGGTGTGTGTGTGTGTGTGTGTGTGTGTGTGTGTGTGTGTGTGTGTGTTAATTGAGTAACAGTGCAGAATATTTTTTTTTGGAATCTTAAAAAGTCTAATGGAAGATTTTGACAGATGTTGTCTGGCACCTAAGTAACATGTTTGAAAAATCCAGGGTCCTTTTTTTTTCTAGCTTTATTGAAGTATAATAGACAAATAAAGTTGTATACATTTAAAGTCCACAAAGTGACTATTTGATGTACATATACTTTGTGAAATAATTAATATAATCAGGTTAATTAGTACATCCATCCTTTTACATACTTACCTTTTGCATGTATGTGTGTGTATGTGTGTGTGTATTAAGAATGCTTAAGATGTACTCTCAGCAAATTTCAAGGATCCTTTTTGAAGTGACAATTTCTACTGTCTTTAATTGTATCACTGTCTGTGCAACAGGCTGCCTGCTATATGAACAACAACTTTTCAATGTTTTGTCCCACTGTAATATTTTGGCAGTTATTTAATCACTCATTAAGAATCCATACTTAACTTTTAAATATGTGAGATTCCACCAGTGAATATAATTGAAGTGATAACCAAGTTCCCCTCAGACCCCTCAAGGTTCCCTTGTGGGCAGATGACAGCCATGTGTCAGCTCACTCCTGGCTTGGTGGCTGCCGAAAATCTGTTGACAGCAACTGTTAAACACAGCATGATCTCAGAAATTTGGACAAATATTCTCCTTTGAATGGAGTGTATATACTTCAAAAATAGAGTGTATATGTACTTTCTTTTTTTACAAAAGTGATATCACAATGGGTATGCTTTTTCACTTTAAAGCTATTTATTGGAAGTGTCTTCCCATGCTATTATCTATTCTTTTCAAACATTATGTTTAATAATCTATATAATAAAAGCCTAAGCAACCATTATGGCGGAATGACCAGAATGACCAGTCGCTATGATGCACACTGACCACCAGGGGGCAGACGTTCAACACAGGAGCTCCCCTCTAATGGTCATTGTGTTCCCACAGAGGGAGTGCCACTCAGCAAGAAGCCAGGCTCATGGCTGGTGAGTGCAGCAGCAGTAGCAGGAGCCTCTCCCACCTCCGCAGCAGCACTAAGGAGCAGGGAGCCAAGTGGTAAGGAGGAGCGAGCAGGCGGGCGGTAAGGAGTGAGGGGTCCTGGACTGCTAGAGGGATGTCTGACTGCCAGCTTAGGCAGACATCCCCAAGGGGTCGAGGTCTGTGAGAGGGTGCAGGCTGGGCTGAGGGACCCCCCACCCCCAACCCCTGTGCATGAATTCTGTGTACCGGGCCTCTAGTGGAATAATATTCATTTTATGGTAATGTCATATTAAAAACACTTTTTGGTCATATTAGTTGTATATCATTCTATGCTATTATAAATAACAGTCACATGTATCTAAATCTTTGTGAATATCCAGGACAATTTCCTCAGTGTAAATTACTAAACGCAGCTTCTGGGTCAAAGGATATACATGTCTTTGTAAAAAGTGTGAATGCAACCCAGCCAGTTTTGCTCAGTGGTTAGGCATTAGCCCATGGACCAAAGGGTCACAGGTTAAATTCCCAGACCGGTCCAGGCCATGAGGGAGGCAACAGGTCAATGTGTCTTCCTCATATCAATGTCTCTCTCTGTTTCTCTCTCTCTCTCTCTCTCTCTCTCTCTCTCTCTCTCTCTCTCTCTCTCTCTCTTTCTCTCTCTCTCTCTTCCCTCTGCTCCCTTCTTTCCACCCTCTCTCTCTAAAGATCAATTGAAAATACATCCTTGGCTGAGGATTTAATATATATATATATATATATGAATGAATGCACCAGGCCTAAATGCCCCACAGAAAAACTCTGCCCTATCTTTCTCCTCCTCCTCTTTCTATTCCTTTTTCTTCCACTTTTCATCTAATTGCCACACAGCTCCAGCTTTGTCTCCTCTTAGAAGCCTTCCTTATGTTTAAGTGATCCTACTTTTGCTCCTCTGTAGCATAACTTTTCCTCACTGTGTGTATGTGTGTGTTTATAAAGACCCTCATTCTAGCCCTAGCTGGTTTGGCTCAGTGGATAGAGCGTCAGACGGCAGACGGAAGGGTCCTGGGTTTGATTTCAGTCAAGGGCACATGCCCAGGTTGTGGGTTCGATCCCCAGTAGGGGGCATGCAGGAGGCAGGCAATCAATGATTTTTTCTCAACATTGATCTTTCTATCTCTCTCCCTCTCCCTTCCTTTCTGGAATCAGTAAAAATTTATTTTTAAAAAAGTAATAAAAATAAAGACCCTCATTCTAAACAAGGCTTGAGGCCACATGGTGTGTTTAATTTCTTGTTTGCGTTTTTGTGTCTTTATCTGGACTCTGAACTCCTGCTGGCAAGGTCCCTGGGTTACTCATCTTTGTATCCACCATCCCCAACCCCCCGGCACCCAATACTGTATGTGCTTGTTGAATGCATTCTGGAGGGAACAAATGTCTGCTTTGGTTTGTTCTTTTTCCACTGTAATACGGTTTCTTTTTTTCTTCCTTCCTTCCTTCCTTCCTTCCTTCCTTCCTTCCTTCCTTCCTTCCTTCCTTCCTTCTTTCCTTCCTTCCTTCCTTCCTTCCTTCCTTCCTTCCTTCCTTCCTTCCTTCCTTCCTTCCCTCCTTCCTTTCTCTCTCTCTTTCTCTTGTTTTTAAGTTTCATGGGATCTTAAATGACTTGAACATATTAATTTCAAAAAGAAAGGATAAGATTATATAAGCTTCTAAACTCATATTCCCTCAATTCAATACTGTAGTATGCTCTAATATTAATGTAATCACCGCTAACTGTCTAACTCAAGCAATCAGAAAGGAGAAACAAAGAGGGTATACACTTGCATTGAGAAACTTTAACATTTATACTCGAAGATGATGTCTTCTCTAAGCAAGCACCCATTTATAAGAATTTACACAGGACTGCAGCTCACCTCTCCAGCCCTTCTGCCTTAGTGAAATAGCACACTTAAAATGTTACAATAAAAACTGAGTGCGGTGTAGGAGAGATGGACACCTTTCTTGCTCGTGTGGTTGTGAGATTGCTAGATTGCTGGTCCTTTGTCGGGGCAGGTGTCTGTCAGCATGGAGTGTCAGAGGCCTGGCAGGACTGATAGCCCCTGACAGGGCCGGCGTCTCAGACCTGCAGTTCCTGAGCAAATTGGTTCCAGAATCTCCCTGAACGAATCCCGAGGCTGAGACTCCAGGCAGCCACGTCAGTTTAGATTATTCTCCTCCAGCCCCCCAAGGCAGCCCGGTTCTTGGGGGGCTCTCTGTAGACATGCTGTACAATTAGCCTCAAGTTTGAAAAAGTGAAGGAAGTGAATTTACTACATTTTTTTTTTTAAAAAAGAGGATTTTCATCAGCATTCCTCATAGGAGCATCAGATTGTGTGAATCTACGTCTAACCTTTTCCATGTGGTAGCTACTGAACTTAGACAATATACTTAATTGTTACCTTAAGTCCCCATTTCTTCATCTGAAAATGGGCGTGACAGTACTCTTGGAACTGTTGTGTGAATGAAATGAGGTAACCCACGTAAAGTTCTTAGGATGTTGCCTGGCTCGAATTCGGGCTCAAAAATGTGTACTTTCAAGGTAAAGAATCCTTTACATTGTGGCAATTGAGAATAATGACCCCTATGATAATTTGGAAAAATCATTTTACATGCAAATCTGTCACCACTTAGGCATAGCACATAGTGTGTCTACATCTCAGTAGAGCCCTAGGCAATCCTTAGAGAATAAAAACAAATGTGCATCGATGTCCTCTGCCACAGGTGTCATGCTCTTGCGGATCCCTTTTACCTCTGTGTCCAATTCGCTATATAGCGAGGTAGAAATATATTTTAGGTCTTAAAGAACTGGTTCTTAACATTTTAGACAAGGACCCCTTTGACAATCTGAGGATACTTATGACATCTTCAATAAGAGAAGCATAATGTTCCAAATTTTACACTCCAAATGAGGAATGGAACTCTTCATCCAAGATATTACAAAGGGGCGTGGTTCCCAGGGCCAGGGCCGTGTCAGACTTTGAGCTGCCACCTCTAACTTCGTTTCTCTAACTTCACAATGCCAGAGGAAGCTCCTAGGAGGCCCGTGGTCTAGTCACTAGACTCTAGTGGACCGGCATTAGCTTAGGAGTCAGGTGGATACGGATTCTGTTTTTCTGTTTCTAGAAGCGTATTTATTTATTTATATATATACTAGAGGCCCAGTGCATGATTAAATCATGCACGTGTAGGGTCCCCTAGGTCTAACCTGCCATCCAGGCCATATCCACTGCCCCGCAAAGCCTAGCACACTCCGCGGACACTGCTAGCAGTCTGCTCCCTGCTTTTGATGGCAGGGGGTCCGCTGGTGCCGGAGCGGACACACAGCTCCCCGCTTTCGATCGTGGGGAAGCTGGCTGGCTGTCTGCTGGTGCACCAGGCCTTTCAGAAGCCCCCTGCATGGCGGAGGCTTCTACCCAGCTCCCACGCTTTCGCTTTCGATCGCGGGGGAGCTGGGTGCCTGTCCGCTGGTGCACCAGGCCTTTCAGAAGCCTCCTGCGTGGCAGAGGCTTCTACCCAGCTCCCACGCTTTAGATCGCGAGGGAGCTGGGTGCCTGTCCGCTGGTGCACCAGGCCTTTCGGCGGAGGCTTCTGAAAGGCCTGGTGCGGAGCAGACAGGCACCCAGCTCCCCCGCTTTTGCCGCGGCGGGACATGGGCTCACTGCCCCAGAGGCCCCTTCTGTGCTGCAGCACAGCCATGGCACAGACGCTGAGCTTGCGCTGCCGCTGGCGACGCGAGCTCAGTGTCCCACTGGCCCAATCGGCCACCCCGGGCACCCCGAGTCCTGCCCCTCCGCGCCTCCTGGCCAATCGTAGGCATAGTGAAGGTACAGTCAATTTGCATATTTGTCTATTATTAGGTAGGATAAATGAGGCAACCTGACACAGAGTTTAAGTAATTTCACCACAGTTTGCAAAGAGTAAGTCTGTATCTGAGGAGGTTCAAATCCATACTCTATCCTAGATGTTATGCTAATCAGCAAAATAAGAAGGCTGAAAATGACACTTTCTTCTCAGTAGCTCTAACCCCATTAACATGCCATTTACAAGTTTGTGATGGGGATGGAGAAGACCGAGGCCAGAGCAAGCAGCACCAAGAAGACTGTCTGACCTCTGAGGGAGCGAGATGCCTGGAGGGCAGATTTAGAGCAAGTAATTCTTACCCAAACAGAGGAAGAAACACTAGGCTTCCATTAAGTGATGCTTTACTAGAGTATTTTGATGTTATTTCTCCAAATTTGCCTCTAGTAATAGCAATCCCTATACTTATACTCAATTATTGTTGATCTTAGCTGCGTCCCCCAGGCAGTCCGCTTTAAAATATAGATTATCTTAAAATGATCTAATAAAAATGAAAAAGCAGGAAGCTTCCCTGGCCAATGTGGCTCAGTGATTAGAGCATTGGCCCTCGCACCTAAGGGTCTTGGGTTTGATTCCCAGTCAAGGGCACATACCTGGGATATAGGTTTGATTCCCACCCTGATCAGGGCTCCTGAAGGAGGCAACCAATTGATGTGTCTCTCTCACTTAGATGTTGTTAGTTGTTTTTTTTTTCTCTCTCCCTCTTCCTCACTCCCTTCCACTTTCTTTCTAAAAAAAACAGCAGCAATGGTGATAATATCCTCGGATGAGGATAAAAAAAGGCAGGAAACTATATTTCTTCCATATAAAATATTACTTTAAATCTGGCTAAAGAAAACATGGACTTCTGTGTTTCTGAAGAATGATTGTTGGACTTAACACAACTGAGTTCAGATTCCATCATTCTCAATTATTCGCTGGGTGACCTTGGGCCTGTAACTGTGGTTCAAAGCCCGCCCATAGCGATAAAAAAAAGATAATATTTTGTTCACATGCTATTTATTTGACAAATAGGTGAAAGGATATAAAATGGTGATTAATGAATTAGAGCATGAAAATTATGCCAGAAGTCTCTCTCTATGTATACAGGCTGAATCAGAACTTCAACTTGGAGCCCATTTTCTATGCCTTCGTAAAACAGTTTTCCCATCACTCGGACACACAGCGCTCTGGGGAAGAGATATGGACCGATTTGCATTTGGAGCCCGGGAGCCTCAGAAAGGGAAGAAGCTGAGATGCTGAGTCAGAGTTAGGGGGGTCTGTGGAGCAGGCCAGGCGAGGGGAAGGAGGCCTAAACTAACATGGCATTGGCGTGAAGACAGAAGGGCTGCAGACTGGTGCCAGCACTAAACCTGAGGGTGGGGCTGGGGGGCTGGAAGCAGAGAAAGAACTGCACTTTGAGGAGGTGACTGTGTGAGAGACTTCAGCTTTACCTCCAGAGACCCAGCTGACTTGGCATGAACTGTTCTATGTTCAGACATGGACTGGCTTCTCTCTAAGAGCTGTCACGTCAGGGCAGGAATGTGTACAAGCCCTTGGAGCGGGAGGCACTGGGAGCTCAGTTTCCGGCGTGTGGCTTTGAGTATGACCCTAACCCTTGGGGACAAAGCTTGCTCCTGGCACTAAACCTCTCCCACAGGGACAATCATGCAGATTAGACTTTTGCAGCATAGAGAAAAATTCCCCTCAGAAACCTCGCGAGATGACTGATAGATGCGTAGCTTTCCAAAGAACCCAGCTAGCTTCACACAGCAACAGCCACTGGCAGCAGGAATATTTGCTGAGCCCAGCACTGAGAACGCCCTTCTTTAGTCTTTGAAACAACATAGTGATGGATACACATACAGTGGAATCCTACTCAGCCACAAAAAATAGGAACTGTTTCCACTGGCGAACACACAGACAGATCTTGAGGGTGTTATGCGAAGTACAATAAGTCAGTCAGGAAAGGACAAAAGCTGTACGATTTCACTCACATGAGGAACATAAAACAAAAAAGGTAACAAACAAAACAAAAACAAACTCATTGATACAGACAACAGAATGGTGCTTACCAGAGGATAAGCGGGTGGGGGGGAAGGGGAGGAGGGGGAAGGAGGACGACAAGCTGGGTAAAGTGGATCAAATATGTGGTAACTGAAGGAAACTAGAAGGTTGGTGGTGAGCACACAATAGAGTATACCGATATCAGATCATACTGTACATGTGAAATGTATGTTAGTAACCAATGTAACCTCAATAAATTTAATAAAAAATACAAACCAAAAACAATATTATGAGACGGCACTGTTGTTCCCATGTTACATATGAGCACACTGAGGCCCAGCAAGGTTGAGAGACTGGAAAACAGGCCTCTCTCCCATGTAACCCTTGTGCTCTGCTGCCTCAGACTCCTGTGTGGACCCAGCCTTTGACTTTCAGACAAGCCAGTATGTGAACTGCAGCTATTTCCCGGAGAAGATTTCTGCTGTAGAAATTTGTTTTTGC
This sequence comes from Eptesicus fuscus, assembly GCF_027574615.1. Classification (NCBI taxonomy): domain Eukaryota; kingdom Metazoa; phylum Chordata; class Mammalia; order Chiroptera; family Vespertilionidae; genus Eptesicus; species Eptesicus fuscus. The sequence goes on along the minus strand of NC_072487.1, from coordinate 8,453,006 downwards.
AACTGGCAGTAGCAGAACGCCCATCCCCAGGGGTCTGAGCTCCATATTCCATGTTCTCAAAGCCCATTAGGTTTAAAAACAACCTGGGCTTCTCCCGCCGGGCTCTGGGTGGCGTGCCTCCACTGAACACTCTCACGCATTTGCAAACAGCACCGCGCAGGCGGAGTATCACTGGGCAGCACCCCCAGGCAGCTACTCAGGTGGAAAAACTTTGCTTTTAACTGACCGATAGACCCCCAATGACTTGCTGTCAATAAGCTCTGTTATGTTCAGGGGCTTCTCTAACACAAAATCGCAGCGCTCCAAATTGGTGAATAATGCTTACAGTCTCCAGGGGTCCTACACATGCAGTGTGGTGGTTACAATTATCTTACATTGATCTGGCTGCCTCAGTTTCCAACTTAAGAAGTTTTCCTCATTCTAAACAGCAAAATGTGAAGAGTCCTGTAATGTCTTTGGATGTGACTTGGTTAAACTCTGCCTCTTCAAGCGGAGCCATCCTCTTTTCAACAGATGCACATGCCAATAGGCACAGACCTACTAAGTCTCTGTAACAACTCCTGCAAGCTTCTTTGTTTTGAGCAAATATGACTCTTGTAGCATAAAGTGAAGAGATTCTGTCTCAATAGACTATGCTGTGAAAAGCCGAAGAGAAATACCATTTCAGGTTAAGTACCAGACTATGAATTTTACTTTATTTGAACTTTGCTTAAAACCCCAAAGAGTAAGACCTTTTGAATTTTTTAGTTAAGAAAACTATTAGAGAATTTTGCAGACACTGAACAGAAAGGTATTTGCTATTGAAGATACCCTAGAGTAAACAATGCAACTTCTTCTAAAGCGCGGTACCTGCAAAAGGACACATTAGAATAGAAAGCAATAATGAGAAGAATATACCGTGATTGTCTGTATTTATCTGTATTCAGGAAGGTAACATTTGAGGAGGGTAGGAAGGCTGCCCTTGAGACCTTAATGATAAATAACAGTTGGCCTATTTATATGAGAACTGTTGCACTATAATAGGCTTGAATGCAATAGTTTTTGCACAGCAGTGATTCTGGCCCCATAGGATTCTTATGAGCATGCCACAGAGTAGCATCTTGGTGAGTCAGAAAAAAATAAAATAGGTTCTTTGAGATTAAAAAAAAAAATTCTCTGAGTCTAAACTTCTGTGAGTCATATAGAAACAAAAGCAAATCTGAAAGATTGGTGTAGAGAACAAGAGGGCTGAGGCGTTAAAATCTCAGAAATAACCTCACTGCAGTGGCGCCTGGATATTGCGTATACTTGCTTTACGGAGATATAAATCATTATATTTCATGTTGAAAGAGAAAAGTATTTAATTAATGCTATTTATCATTGATGGGAGCATCTGTAGTTCTGTGATACCTATGAGAGGCTGAAGTCTCCTTATAAATAATTATGATTATTAAGCACATGTTTTCTAGTGTAACCCCAAGAGAAAGGTGGTTTTAGTGAGAACTTTGGCCAGCTCTCTCCCATGTGAGTCAATATCGTCCTTCAACCTGGGACAGAATTTCTTGGGGAAGCGTCACGGGACTTGCCCCTTGACATGTAAATGTGAAGCTCACACAGATGCCCTCCCTGGGAGAAAGGGTGTGCTGGGATCTTTTATGAGCATTTCTACCTTTTCTCTATTTCCCTGGGCAGGCAAGGCTGTATAGGTGAGTCAATTTGCATCAGGACAAAAAGAAAGAATGAGATAAAGATTTGGATAATTTCTCTTGCGAGATTTAATTTGACCTTTTCTGATGGTTGGTACATCACTAAATGGACAAGGAGGAACTATTGGGAAGCTCTTGCAATAGTTTAAGCAAGAGATAATGGTGCTTTGGACCATGCATTTAGTAATGAATATAGGAGATGAGGTCAGATTTGGGGTAGATTTTATTCCAAAAACTAAGAGAATTTACTGATAGAATGAATAGAGGAGATAAATGTAAGAGAGAAGATAGTGAGGAGGTAGTGAGAGAATTTTTAAGAGAAATCAGTGGCTCTGGTTTGACCAAATTAAATATGCGATATTCACTATTCATCTTAGTGGACAATTTTTATATTATCTGGCTGCTCAACCTTTTGACCACTCTTCTCATGCTTTTGCATTATTTTATTCTTGAAGTCTCATCTCCAAAGGTAGTAACTGAAAACTTACTTTCCCAAGGCAAGTGGACTAAAATCTGGCCATCAAGTGCACCCACTGAGACTTGGACATAGAAGAAGCAAACAGCATGTGGACTCCATTTGCTTCTGTCTCTGTGAAGGAGCAACGTCAGGTGTTTGGGAGTCCAGTGCCCAGGCCCTGGGAATGTGCTAAGATGCCTGTGTTCCGAGGCAGCACAGTGGTTGTTGGAACAGGACCATGGAAGTGAGATTTGGTATTCTTCCAGCCCCTCAGCCTTACTTTCTACTATTCCTAGAAAGTCTAAGGGCTACCTAAAATCCTTTACTAAATTGTTTTAGCTGGAGTGGGGTCTATTGTTTGCAGCAAGAATGCACACACACACATACACACACACACACATACACCTGGCAGCAGCCACATGGAGATGTCTAGCAGTAGTTTAAAACTCAGAGGAGAGGCCAAATTAGAGAAATACAGTTGAGGTCCATCTACACTAATGAAAGAGAAATATGCAAATTGACCGTATCTCCGCGACACCCACCAGCCAATTAGGAGTGAGTACGCAAATTAACCGAACAAAGATGGTGGGTTAATTTGCATACACAGGCACGGAGTGAAGACTGAAGGCTCCAGCCCAAGCAAAGACTGAAGACTGAAGACTGAAGACGACTGAAGACTGAAGAGGCTTGGCTTCTCCACTGCAACTTGAGCGAAGGCCTGGGTCCCAGGTGCTGGAAGAAAACCGGTGCCGGCAGCCAGGGGAAGGAAGGACTATTGCATGAATCTTCGTGCAACGGGCCTCTAGTCAGTATGTAAATGACATTTAGAGCCTATAGTTAGAATAATTCATGAATAAAGAGACCATTTATAGAGAAAACAAGAAGTAGCTAGAGGTCATATCACCTAAAGAACTTAGAGGATCTATAAAAGAAAACTTAGAGAAAAAGGCAATTGAAGTCAACTAACCTTCCTCCCCCGCAAAAAAACTCACAAATAGCTGGATGTAGATGAAGCCCAGAGAAGAAAGTGTTTTAAAAATGACTAACATTATTCTGAGATTATGTGGTAAGAAGGAAGAACACCTGTTGCGTAAAAGGAAAATAATGGACAAAAATGTGGCCCACACTATGGCCTAGTGTTCGCATGGCTAATAAGTTATTGGAACATAGTGTCATGCTTTTGGGACAAGGACTGGTCATATGTTTATGACCTAAAAGAACTAGAACCATGGAATTCAAGTCTGTAGTTCTACAGGGGTGCTGACATGGATCTGGACACCATTGCATCAGTGGACATGCATGCTCTGTCCTGTCCTTTGACAGAGCTTAGCAGCAACACTGGTAGGTGTGATGGAAACCCTAGGGTTGGATACTAACCAAACTTCTCAGCTCCTGCCTCCCCCCCCCGCTCCATTTTCATTGCAAGCAGGACTAACCCCTTTAGAATGAGGCAGCTGCAAATTCCTAGATAACTTGTGGTGGAATTAAAGATGAAGGTTGATTTAGTCTTAAGAAGGAGATGCTGAATATCCTGAAAATTAGGACAGAGGGCAACTACTTATCAAATAATTGTAAAATAGCAATTATTATTATTTTAAAAATAATAAAAATAGCAACTAGTTAAAAATAATCGTAAGTTATGAGATCGTATATATTTGTATCCTGAATTTATAAACTGAATAAAACTAGTTTTACTCAGTTGTAAGCTTCATAAGAAAAAAACTTGAAAAGCATAGAGTTTCTTAAATCAAAATGGAAATGTACAGATATTTTATCTGCTTCTATCCTGTCTTGGGTATAGTCAGTCTTTATTCAAAGAAAAGCCACTTATTTTACTACTATAATCTAAGTATATAGCAAAGTACTAAGCATATATATATTTATTTATAAGCATATATATATATATACATATATATATATATATATATATATATATATATAGAGAGAGAGAGAGAGAGAGAGAGAGAGAGAGAGATGATAGATGATAGATAGATAGATAGATAGATAGATAGATAGATAGATAGATATTCCATCTAATCAGTCCAATATCTCATGGTTTTTTTAAAGTGACCTAATTTCTTGCCATCCTGAGAAGTTGAGGTTCCTCATGTTTTCAGTCTCAGATGAAATTTGAATTTATCTCAGGATATTTCAAGTCACTGTACTCCCCAGATGAAGAACACATTTCACTGTGCCCCATCTCACTTGAGAGGCAACTTTCTGCTACCAATCAGAGTTGAAAATGTACTGACACAGACTGTGTATGCAATCCCTGTTCTTATGTTAATATTACTTTGAATCATATGAAATTGCTATATTCTAGGGTCAAAAAAAGTTAAAATATCAACAATTCATATGGTTTAACTAAATACTCTTTCCATGTATGGAACTGATTTCACACTTTATTCCCCTCTTACATAGGTCCTGGAACAATTTGATAACTATGTGTTCCTACTGGAAGTAGAAGTAGAATTTACAAGAAACATTAGCATGTGCAAACTGGCAGATTCGGGGGCTCAGACAATATATGCATCCTCCTCCTTCTCTCTCACCAGTCATTCCATAAATCCTGCTTTCACATCTTTACCAGTATGGAAGCCCAAAGATTTAACTCATTAATTATCTTATTAGATATCCTGAAGACCTGATTCCAAAAGAAATGAACTCTGTGTCTTTATAATTGGGCAACTTTAATTTGCCTGTAAGAAAAATATTGAGTCCAACTGATTGGGGACAATCTATAAATCGGAAGAGTGACAGGCCATCTAACATTCAGATTTGCTACAGTGTTATAGAGCAAGTTTGTTACTTGGGTGTCATTGAATATTAAAGGGAATCATGCTGTCTTGGTGTTAGTTGAGGCCACAAAGTCTAAGAACAAAACAATAGATGCACTTCCTAATAAGATGCTAGACCGCCCCTGAAGGAGCTGGAAGGAGTGAACTAGCATTTATTTTGTCCTTAGCCTAATGAGTTACTTGGGAGTAAGTAGGGGTGAGATTTTAAGAGGCTGAGGAATTTCTTTATAAAATTGGTTAGCAAGATACTTTTTTTTCTTGTCTGTCAAGGCTTTCCATATTTTTCTTCCTTTCTGAAGATACTTCTGACCACTCTAAGCAGTGTTGCTCCTACTCTAATCTAGCCCTATAACTAGATTGCTTGCTTTATCATGATTTAGAAGTGCTTTATCATATTTATATCAATTTATTATTATGTGTTGGTGTTTTATTTTCTCTGTTAGGCCAAGCTCCACACAGCTAGGGACTCCTTATCCACCATATAATCTTCTGCACCTAGCACCATATACAAAATGTAAAAGGTAGCTAGTATAAAAGGGTATTTTGAAATGAAAAAAAAAATTATCACATCAATGGGGGAAAATCCACATAATTATCTTGATCAATAATTTGGTAGTTTACATATGAAAATACAAAAGGACTATAAATAAATGAAAACAGCCACGCCCATTAACAGGTGACATACATTTTATTATTGCCCAGGAATTAGAAAGATGTTTGTTTTTTGGATGTGTTGGCTAGAATGTAGAAAAATCTCTTCTTTGTCGTTTTAGAACTTATCATGGACCTTATTTTCCCCACAATGAACATTTGTAAACTCTTTAAAATAAATGAAGTTATTTTTGAAAGTGTGACCAAATGATACTGGTGCTGAGCGTTTACAGTTACAAGAATCTGGATCTGTCCATTAAGTTTTCATTTAAGAGTTTACAGGCATGGACCATCTATATCAATGAAGTGTTAGGTAGGGTCATATGATTCTAAAGCATGCATGTGTTTTTTCTCCTTCTCTCTGTTTCTTCTGCCCCAACCCTCAACCCCATCATTTTCTCTCACTTTACTACTTTATTCTACCGTTTCTTTTCTTTCTTTCTTTCTTTCTTTCTTTCTTTCTTTCTTTCTTTCTTTCTTTCTTTCTTTTTTATTGATTTTTTACAGAGAGGAAGAGAGAGGGATAGAGAGTTAGAAATATCGATGAGAGAGAAACATCGATCAGCTGCCTCTTGCACACCCCCTACTGGGGATGTGCCCGCAACCAAGGTACATGCCCTTGACCGGAATCGAACCTGGGACCTTTCAGTCCGCAGGCCGACGCTCTATCCACTGAGCAAAACCCGTTTCTTTTCTATTTCCTTAGAGTTCTTGGATAATCATATGGCTAGAACTTTGATAAAGAGTCTGTAAACTCTCTGGAACGTTGAGTTTTTCTGAAGGGAAAAAAAGGAGGGAAATAATTTATAAACTTTTCTTTCTCTCTTTTTTTTTTTTATTGTCATGTAGTAAATATGTGAACATCCTCCTTTCTGTGAAAGACATAACTAGAGATCTGGAGTGTGAATCTGGCCAGCAAGTCTGGTTTGGGCTCTGTGTTTCACTTCCCCAACTTTTCGGTGCCGGTCACATGTGACTGAAGAGGGAGTGAGCATCCCCCACCCCTTCAGTGCCTTCAGCAGCTGCACCCACATTTCTGTGAGTTCTTCTATCACAGCCACAAAACACCCACCTATGTGTTTGGACATTGATTTTTTTCTGAGTCACCAGTGTCAGGGCCCGGAGCAGGCTGCCTGAAGATATTCGATAATGGCATATTGATTGTTTTGAACTAAAATCACCGGAGAAGCAGCAAGAGCAGGACGAGCTCTCTGAGCCTCCTCCGTCTCTCGAAAAGCAGGAAATAAATCTCCGTGACAGGTGCCCTCCCTGCTCCTGATGCTCAGGGACAACCTGGTCACAAGAGTTAAAAGAACCGAGAGTAGGAATCATGTACAAACCTCCTAACACCTTTACTGATTTACTACCAAGCCCACACTTCGTTTAGATTCCCCACTAACAAATACCCAAACCTGCTTAATTCCTTTCTAATGAGCACTTCCTTTGTCCTGTCAATTTCTCACAAATGTATTGTTTCTGTGTCTACAAAGTATAAAAAGGTGCCTGATTCAATCACTTGTTTGAGCCTCATTTAATGATCTGAGCACCATATTGTGGTTCTCCCATATGCATGAATTAAACTGTTTTTTCTGCTCTTGTTAATCTAGTCTTGTGTCAATTTTATAATAGCTAGCCCATCCATAAGAAATAAAGGAGCGGGGAGGGGATTCTCTGGCTCCTCAGCACCGGAAATTGGAAAGCGCCAGCATTCTGAGAACAGAACTTACTGTGAGGAGGGTGAAAGGTTCGGAGTGGGCCGGGATCATGCACCTATGACACGAGGCCATAATGTATCAAAAGAGATTTTTATTTCAGGCCCCTGGGTGCAGGAGGGATGAGTCCGACAGAAATCCGCGGAGAGTGAAGGGGGAGGCAGGGCTTTATTAACTTCTGCTGGCTGCAAGCCTTTCTGCTGAGGGTCTTGGTTCCTCCGAAGCCAGGTTATCTGAGCTATGCGGTGTTCAAGGCTGCAAGCTTTCTCAAGGTATCTGCTGGGCACAATCAGTTTTCTCTGGCCCGTTTTATTCTCTTTAACCCTTTCAGAGGGCCCCAGCTTTAGAATATTACAGACTTTTAATATCTGACAATAAACTCACATCTGATCTGTTCAACATCTCCACCAGTTAAAACAGCCTTTATTTTTTACATTTTTAAATTACAGATTACATTCAATATTATTTTGTTTTAGTTTCAGGTGTACAGCATAGCGGTTAGACAATCCTATACTTTACAAAGTGTTCCTCCTGATATTTCCAGTATCCACCTGGCACCATACATAGTTATTACAATATTGTTGAATATATTTCCTAAGCTATACTTAAATCCCTGTGACTATTTTGTAACTACTAATTTGTAGCTCACAATCCCTTTGCCTTTTTCACCCAGTCCCCCAACCACTTCCCCTTTAGCAACCATTCTGTATCTATGAATCTGTTTCTGTTTTGTTTGTTCGTTTATATTGTTCTTTAAATTCCACACTTAAGTGACATCATGCGGTATTTGTCTTTCTCTGACTGACTTATTTCACTTAGCATAATACCCTCTAGGTTCATCAATGCTGTAGCAAACCTCTGTTCAGAATACTCAGAGATGACCAAAAGAGAGAATGCATGTTCCCCTTTCCAGATAACTTGAACTGCTTATCCTATATAATAAAAGAATAATATGCAAATTGTCCCCTCAGGAGTTCGACTGACCAGGAGTTCGACCACTCACTATGATGCGTGTTGACCACGAGAGGGCGGTGTGGAACGAAGGAAGGCCCCAGCCAGCAGCTGGAAGGCCCTGATGGGCTCTTTATTGTTACACTAGGGACCCTACCTGTGTACGAATTTCATGCACCAGGCCTCTAGTGTAACAATAAAGCGAGAATGTCAACACTGAATAAAATTACAAGTGATGTTTGGTGCTTGTCACACAGTGGCCCCTCCATTTTTAAAAGTTAATGATTAAATGCACAAGACTATTACTTTGATATACTGTGTACAAGATACACTATCTTTGTACAGCACAGGACATTTCTATAGAAAACAGCAGGTTTAGAACCTTGGCTCAAGAGTGAGATAAGCTTGAAACTGGATCTGGTCTCTGCTACTGACAATAAAATGACTTTACTCAATTGCCTATCTTTTCTGAGACTCAATTCTCACGTATTTAAAATAGACTCAGTATTATGTTGGATTAAATGAGACAATGTGTTAAACTAGGCATAGTAACAGATTTATAGCACATATTCAGTAAGTTATAATCATTATTAATCTCCACTTAAATAATTAAATCTTATAAATACTTTTTAATGATGTATTGATGACCTACCAGTGGTATAATGAATTAAATCAGGCAGAATACAAAATAATTTGAGGAAATACATATACATATATATAGTAACTGTGTTAGCAATCAAATGCCACCCTCCTATTTCTCTTATTTTTAACTGCAGACTCATGATTCAGAATCAATAAATTTTATAAACCATAATAATATGACTAATGGGTGGGAGTGGAAAAAATAAGTCCATTTGAATTCTATGTAATAATATGCAAATCAGTTATTTAAGCCTGGTAGCTGTGTTGAAGCTTGATCTTACTGAAGAATATTATAAAACATGATTTGTAATCATCCTTTGGCTTCTGCTGTGTAAGGTGGTCATGACTGTAATTAAAGTGTATCACTGGTTATCTGCAGAGCAGGGAGCATTGTGGTGGAGCGGGACTGTGGAAGGAGTGCCAGGATCTAATCACTGGATGCTGAGGTGTCTATATCAGGGAACGCAGAATGCTGGTTTAGAAGAAAATGAAAACTAAGGGATTCCATGAGTCAAACTCCTAGAGGATGAAATGTATACTGATTTAAGGTATTTGAAGAAGTAAAGACTTTAAGATGAAAAGTATTCCTCACAATTGATGGAAAGTGGCATTATCTCAAAATAGAAGAAATACAAAAAAGAATTATACAAAAATTCTCATTAAAGAATCATGGTAGCCGAAACCAGTTTGGTTCAGTGGATAGAGCGTCGGCCTGCGGACTGAAAGGTCCCAGGTTCGATTCCGGTCAAGGGCATGTACATTGGTTGTGGGCACATTCCCAGTAGGGGGTGTGCAGGAGGCAGCTGGTCGATGTTTCTCTCTCATCGATGTTTCTAGCTCTCTATTCCTCTCCCTTCCTCTCTGTAAAAAGTCAATAAAATATATTAAAAAAAAAAAGAATCATAGTAGTAGAGGAAAATTGGTCATATCTAAATACCTAAAAATAATAAAATGAAGAATGAATTCAATACAGTTACATATTAAAAATTATTCAGCTACATAATGCTCACTAAAAATCACATGAGAAAGTACTTAAGTTTAAATATTAGAAAAAGATCATAATTAATCTTACAGATACTGTGAGTATAATTCTATAAGTAAACAGTATATATATAAGAAATACACAGAACAGGGGTTAACATATTTTATTTTCTTTCAGGAGGATTCAATATTTTCCCTTTAATCATTTGTATTATATATTTTAATAAGAATATGCTACTTGATCTCTTCCCCATAATTGATAATATGGAATGCATTTTAAGTGTTCCATCTCATGCAGTGGAAAGCGCCAGCATTCTGAGAAAAGGTGTTACGAGGTTTGTTCTATACTGTGGAATTCAATTGAATACTTCTTTCTAGAGCATCAGCTAGAGCTATTTTGGGATGAAAAAAATAATTCAACTTAAAAATACTCAATTTACAGGAAAGATTAATTTGGGCCATGTGTATGATGCAGATAGAGCTAAGCACCCATATTATACTGAAAGTTGTCTTAAATTATACAAAATGTTTAGTTCTCTAAAAATATGTGCATTCTTAAAATAAAATCATAGAAATTTGCTCTAGATATAATTCAGATCAAAATAGGATTTGTCAACTGATGGTCCTTGGTGTCAATTCAATAACAACAGGAATCCCCAATTTGGGGTTCAATGAAACTTTATTCAATACAAATAGCTCAGCTGTGATACAGCAAGACTGTAAGAACAGCATAGCTGTGGAACAGATCATCAGAATTATAGCTCAAATAGAAGCAGCAAGGCTGTGAGGAGGCCTGGGGAGAGGAGGTCCTGCCTCCTGGCCCCTCTTTGGCTAGACAGCTCTGCTCTGCCTGCTCTTCTCTGCTTTGATCCAATGAGACATCTTTGGTGCTTTATCTCAGTTCTTCATCTCCAGCCATGGAAACGCAGTCTTCAGTGAAAAGGGAAATGTGCTCCGGAAACAGAGGGGAGCTGGCTTATGTAGACAGAAGTCCCTGCCCTTGGCCCCTGATTGGTTCATTCTCATGCAGATGAAGATTCAAAATATTTGCATTTTGATTGGTCCTAAAAGCACTGTTCTGATTGGTCAGAATGGAGCTGTTATGATTGGTCAATGGAGATGTTCTTGTGGGAGCAGCCCCTATTGAATGGGGAAAGTTTTGGTCCTATTGGTTGAAAGAGGATTCTAGGAATTCCTTTACAAGGGCTGGCTCAGTAGCAGAACACAGTGCAGGCAGGCAGTTCAGTGCAGGCTTTTCCCTGAAGTTTGGTTTGCAGGAGAGGCCCCAGTATAGAAACAGCTGCTAGGCTCTGTTTATTGTTTGTTTTGTTTTGCTTAATTTGAGCCTAGTTAGCCACCAGGAGTCCTTCTTGTAAGTATCTTCTTTCTCAGGGTCCACAGATTCATAGAGCAAGTGTTAAATTTTATTTGTAAATGAAATAAGATACTTGAAAATAAAACATTACTATATGAAAATCTGTAAAGATAAATGTTGAATCTTAATTGGACTTAGATGATCTCTTTGGGCTATCTTTTCTTTTTGTGGGAATTGTTATAACTCAGTTAATAATTATGCCTACGGTCCAAGTGATCAAATAAAAGATTTAACAGATGAATCTGATTAGTCTTAAGTGAACAAGGCTAGCCTTTCTTCGGAGAGAAAAAAAAATTATGTTTTTAAAAATCATTTGAATTTCATGTGGCATAAGAAAATGGGACTTATTTCTCGTTAGTTAGTGATGGGACTGAGGAGGGGTGATCATGGCAGGTGCATTTAACTACAAATATTTAAGCTGCCAATTGGAATTAGTACTGCTCCATATAGGTCAAGCAAGTCATGAAGCACTTATGGACAAGTCCTTGCAGTAAACAAAAACATAACAATACATAAAGAAGGAAGCACTCCTAACTCACGGTTTAGAAATGAAGTGCTAAAAAGAGGTCATGTTACATTCAAGGCAACAGAGAGGAAACACAGAACTAATAATTTCAGCCTTAGGGCTGATCTGTCTTCAGTGTACTATTACAGGGAAGTTCAAGGGGAAAATGTGTTTTTATGGGGCATTCCTCTGGAGTGACATTCCCAAGATGGATGGTATCAATGCTAGCTATTCTACCAGACTCCTGAGCGTAGTGCACTGCTGGTTGCACTGTATTGATAACCAATGACTCCCAACCTGGGTTCTGCCACTTATAACTTATGAGATCTTAGGTAAGTCGTGTAAACTATCTGTGCCTGTTTCCGGTCTGTAGAATAGTTACAAGGATCTGTCTCTTACAGGATTACTATAATAATTTAATTAAATGCCATGAAGAAAATACTTAGGATAATACTAACTACTGTATTTGATAGGCATTTATATTAATTTCCTATTGTTATGTGACAAACTACCACAAATTTAGTGGCTTAAAATAACACTCATATATTAGCTCACAGCTCTGTAGGTCAGAAGTCCAGGCAGGCTTATCCAGTTCTCTGCTCAGGGTCTCTAGAGCTTGGAATCCTCTTTCATGCTCATTCCTTGTGGTCATCCTAGTTACTTTGCTGGCTCTTGGCTGAAGGTCACTGGCAACTCCTAGAAATCCTTGCATGAGGCCCCTTCTTCAGTATTTTGACTTTGTATGACTTCCCCTTCTTGATCAACCAGAGAAAATGTGTTATTAAATAGCTTGTGTGATTAGATTAGTCCCACCTTGGTAATTTGCCTTTTGATTAACTCAAAGTCAACTCTAATTATCTTTTCAAAATTCCTTTTGCCAGGTAAGTTATGATTTCTCATCATATTCACAGTCCCAGGTATTAAATTTGGAAATCTTGCAGGAACATTTTAGAACTCTACCTACCACAACCTCAATGTTTCTTTGTCTTCCTCTCCTATTTCTAAGAGGAGCAGAGTCCTGTGCTGATTTTCCATCTTAATATTATTTGTAAAAATATCCACTATCCATACAATTTCTGCAAGATCTGGGAAATTTAGAGTTGGCATCTCAAATATCTAGGTTGTAGGACCAACTGATGGAACTGCTGAATCAAGAGGAATACTTGTGCTCAAGTAGTAATTGCTTTGGGATTAGTTAAAGCAGTGGTCGGCAAACTCATTAGTCAACAGAGCCAAATATCAACAGTACAATGATTGAAATTTCTTTTGAGGGCCAAATTTTTTAAACTTAAACTATATAGGTAGGTACATTGTTATTAACTTAATTAGGGTACTCCTAAGCTGGCCTTTGCTAAAAACTTGGTATTTTGTGGAAGAGCCACACTCAAGGGGCCAAAGAGCTGCATGTGGCTCGCGAGCCGTGGTTTGCCGACCACTGAGTGAAAGTATCAAAATATCAGAGATAGAACACAGAGGAATTAGGGTGAGTGGATCTAGGCCCCACTACTCCATTAAATCAGGAGATCAAATTAAAATGCTCTCAGGTAACTATGAGAAGGCAACAACGGGGATAAACACCCCCTCTTCTATGTTTGACCACAAAGCCCTAAATGTGGGAGGTTAAGAGCTCTGATAGCCAGCCATCTTTCCTACCACATGGAGGATCCCAAGAGAATGATATTACCATGCACTTTACATGTATCTCCTCTGTTAATGCTATTTATCTTTGATAACCCTTTGAGATTTTAAAAATCATAAAGCAGAAGTCTCAAGAGGTAAAGAGTTATCTAAGTTCTCAAGTTGATAAGGTGGCAGAGTTAGCTTTCAAACCTATTATTTGTCTCACTACAAAACTCACTTTATTTAGAGAATGTTATGCCACCTTCCATATTAGTTACATGAGAATGAGTACCTCTCTTGAGTGAAATGTTATTTACATACATATTTATTTACTGATCACACAGAGACACATGTAAATGTGTAAATGCACATCTTCTCTCAACTTAATGGTTGAAAAATGCTTAAACAGATGAGTCTAGAGTCATAGAAATCCCAGAAATATTACATGATTGGCAGGAAAATTAATCAACTTTAACTCAACATAATTGGTTAAATTCTCATCTCTTGACTTGAGACCAATTGCTAGTCAGTCAGTGGCACTCCAAGCCTGCTCAGGTTTTACCTTTCACTTGCAAACCCAAGTTCTATGAATAACTTGAATGAGTTATTAGAGAACATTATGCTTCATCGCTTGGTGTCAGTTAAAGACTAGACTTGAGTAAAACTCTCCGGAGTAAAAATTTCCAGGTACGAAGGTACTAGAGCCAAATAATATAGAACCAGAGAATAATATCTGAGAATTCTGATTCTGCTAAAACCATGATGAAGGTGCTCCCTCACTATCTTTAATAAAATACAGCAATGCTTCTTTTCCTGGAGTAATTTCATCACGTAACCCTTGCTGCCACTAACCACAGTGGCCTTGGGAAAATCAAGAATAAGCTCTAAGATATGTCTCTTATCAAATGCTGTATCCCTTGAGTAGTTTGGCAAATGTAGCTTCTCAGTAAATACTTATTTATTGAACGGATGAAACACAATGGGTTCTAATTCCAGGGAATTTTCTAGGTACATGTATAAAATATTCTAAAATTTAAGCCTATCTCTAATGATTCCAAAATTATTCAACCTGTCTTTATAGGTCCGTGTGTAAGTGTTGAATAACTTGGTTTCCGGAGTTAGTAAAAGCTGTACTCATTTTAATTTACTTTTAAAATCGTATGCCAAAGAAGAAATCGTCATGTGCACACTCTCTTCAACATGCTCAATAAGCTGGTTTATCTGTCTCAGCTTTTCCTGTCTGAAGCTTTTCTTTTTCCAGAGTTTTGGTCACTTTTCTATCTATTTCTCCTTTGGTAGATTGTGGCTGCCAGGGAATTGAAGCATTTCATGGAGGTTGTCAAAATTATGTGGATGGAGTTGTCTGTAGTATTATCTTACTATCCTTTTAATGGCTGTGTGTTATAGAGTGATATCTTCCATTTTGTTTTTCATAGTGGTCATTTCTATCTCTTTTTTCCTGTCAATTCTACTAGCGATTTGTCAATATAAATTATCTTTTCCAAAAATGAGATTTGTGTTCATTGAGATTTTTATAATTTCATCTGTGTCCAATTTTATTGATCTGATCTCATTTTATTGTTTCCTTCCTTCTAATTACTTTGGGATTATTTTGCTCTTCTTTATCTCTCTGTAGATGGAAGCTTAGATTATTGATTTGAAACCTATCCTATTTTCTAATATAAGCATTTAATGCTATATATCTTACTCTAAGCACTTCTTTAGATGAATCGTACAAATTTTAACATCTTGTATTTTCATTCTTGTTCAGTTCAAAAACTTTCTAATTTTCTTTGAGACTGCCTCTGTGACTCACTCATTAGACTCACTTGACAGATGGTGTGAGTTCTTCTATATCCTCACTGAGTTTCTGTCTACCAGTTTCACCTGTTTCTGAGAGGTGGCTGTATTAAACTATAAATTTCAATTTATCTATTTCTCTTTATATAATCTCCTTCTTTCTCCCTTGTTAATTTGCTTTGCTTTGAAGTCTAATTTTTTCTGATATTACTGTAGCTACCTTAGTCTCCTTTTCATTAATGGTTGCATACAATATCTTTTGCTACATTTTTTTTTTTACTTTTAATATACCCATGCATTATATTTGAAGTGATTTCTTATGGATAGCATATAGTTGGCTCATATTTTATTTTTAGCCATTTGTGACAATCTCTGTTTTTCAATTGATATACTTAGACAGCTTGTAATTATTGATATGTTTTATAGGTCTCCCATTTTATTATTTGTTGGATTATTCCCTCTGTTCTTAATTCTATTTTTCCTTGACTTTTTAAAGATTATTTGAAGATTTTTAGTATTCCTTTCCATTTTTCTTTTATTTTTTTCCTGTATCTCAGTGTATTTTAGAGATTTTTTTCTAAAGATAACAAGCTATCTAGATATATAAAAACCCAAGCAACCATTATGTTGGGACGACCGGAACGACTGGAAGGACCAGTCAGCCAGTCGCTATGATGCGCACTGACCACCAAGGGGCAGATGCTCAACGCAGGAGCTGGCCCCTGGTGGTCAGTGAGCTCCCACAGGGGGAGCACCACTCAGCCAGAAGCTGGGCTCATGGCTGGCGAGCACAGCTGTGGTGGCAGGAGCCTCTTCTGACTCGGCGGCAGCACTACCAAGTGGCAGCTGCAGGCGCAGCGGGCAGGGATGAGCATGAGTGTGGGAAGCCTGGCCCTGGTTCTGGCTCCTCCCTGGCTGCCTGTCACTTGGAGCACTGCTACATCCCTCGGGGGATATCCGACTGCCAGTTTAGGCTCGATCCCTGCAGGCCAGTAGGACATCTGCCTCGCAATCCAGGACCCCTTGGGTTCCCTAAATATAATATGCTATTTTTCTCTGACTGTTTTTATTAATTTTGGGGGAGGCTGGAGAAAGGGGTTGTATTTGGTTTTTAGCAGTTTGATTATATGTCTAGGCACAGATTTCTTTAAGTTTATCGTGTTCAGGTTTTACTGAGCTTTAAGTACTTAAAGTTTATGTGTTTTACTTATAAGACATGACTTCTTTAAATATTTTCCTAAACTACCCTGATTATTTTCTCCTGGGATTCTGATGACATGAAAATTAGACCTTTCCACATCTTACCACAGTTCCCTCAGGAGGGAAGTTTTTCATTTGTTTAAAAAAATATTTTTGTCTTGGTCAAATTAGATAATTTCTACCCACCTAGGTTCAAGGTCAATGACTCTTCCTTCAGTCATCTCCATTACGCTGTTCAGTCCATCAAGTGCAATTTTAATTTCAGTTCTTGTGTTGTTCATTTCTAAAACTGCTGCTTTGTTCTGGCATATACCTTTTATTTCCCTGCTAAACTGTTCTATCTTCCCATTTGTTTCAAGAGTGTTGTCCCTTAGCTTTTAGAGTATGATTATCATGGCTGCATTGAAAGTCTTCATATCATAATTCCAGCATTTGGTCATCTTGGATTGGTGTATGTTGTTTGTCTTTTTCCTTGTCCGTTGTTGAGATTTTCTTCATCCTGTATAAAATAGCAAGTAATTTTTATTAAAATTATGCTATTATATTATTATATTAAATATAGTATACTTATAAATACATGTTTTAAATATGTATTAAATATTATGCTATTAGATTAGTATATATTGTTTAAATCCTATGGAAAATATTAATACTTTCCTTTGACTTAGCAGAAAATCAATTAAGTTAACTTGAGACCAAAAGTTCTAATCCACCTCTTGTGGTCTGTGATTCCAATTTCAGTTCATTTTTTACAGTCTGTGCAGTGTTATGTGAATCTATTTTGATTGCCCAGTCTGGGGTCTGTGCAGTGCACTACTCTGTATTGCTGTTACCAAAGCTTTGGTATTTGTTTATGGTCAGATGTATGCTCTTGGGAATGAGCCCTGTCCTTATATCTCTAATACTCTCTAGGTCCTAAAGGCTCAACTTCTAGGACTAATGGCTAAAATGTGGGACTTCAGTTTGCTTTTCTGCCATGCATTCCAACAACTGAATATGCCTCCAAAACAAAACAGTGGGAGGATAGAGAAGACCAAAAACAGTGAGAGTCTTTTCAACAAATGGGTTTGGGTGACTGCATGTCCAATGCAAAAGAATAAAGTTAGATCCCTACCTCACACCATTTCACTATATGGTGATTAGGGGACAAGTTGTCTGGTTTATTGTTTCAAATATCAATATGTAAAAATATTTTTAACCTTCCAGTCTTCTTTTTAGGCATAGAGGTGGAGTGGTTGTAAAATGTGCTGACCTTCTAGGAGGTAGGTGGTTGAGAGGAGCTCAAGGCATCACCATTCCATGTGAAGACATCCTGAAATTCCACCATGCGCTATGCACTGTGGCCCTGAACACTTTCATATTTTTCCTCTTTTTTAAGATGTGGTCCTTTATTTTTGAATTCTTGACCTTGGTTGTCCAGAACTTGTCCAGGTAAATTTCTCCTGAGAGTAAAATTTTGGAGAAGAGAGTAATTACCTGGCTTTCAGAAGAGAGAAGATCAGTGGTTCTAACTGCTTCCTATATTGTTTCAACCAATTCCCTTGTTTGATCCTTGACCTCTGGAGAACTTTGTGCCTCCAAGTCTTGGGCACAATGTTCAGGGGGTGAACATGCTCACTCACCATTAGTATTGCTGTATGGAGGCACTTAGATTGGGATCCCCTGCCTTAATAAACCAGTTGTATTTTTTCATGTTCTTCCCGAGTAGAAGTGGTGTGTGTTTTTTTATGTTACTGTTTTATTTTCTTCTATATTTGTCTATATGGACTTAAAACTTTGTTTTCATTCCTGTAATATAATTTAGTGTGTTCTTTGGAGAGAAAGAAATTAAACAAGGTTTTTCAAATGTGATGTTTAACCAGAAGTTTAATGTATTGTTTTATTTAAATAAATACGAGATAATTTAGTCAGAAATTATAGAAGACCAAAAAATGCCTTTATCCTTGGTATTAGCTTTATCTTTCCAAGTTAGATAATGCAACTAAGAGAATAATAATAAAACCACCTTCTCCCAGTTCTCTGAGGAGGTACATGGAATGAATGAGTCAATGAAAGATAAGTCCCTACATCTGATGCATTATTTTGGGTGAGCTAGTCCTGTGAGAAAATGGCTCTGTTCTAATTGAAAAATTATGTGAGACTAAATCCATGAAAGGAATAAATTATGATTACAGATATGATTGCTAAAATTTGCATATCCTTTATGTTTGAAGGGCATCTTAGTACTCAACCTGACCCTTGGACTTTTCTTGGATAAGAGCCTTGGCGGGAACCCAGCACAAGTAATTTATGGTTTAAGAGTGGTGATTTATATCACATTCATCATCTTCTACCTCATTCCCAGGGAAGAATGCCCTGATCATGAGAGAATCCTGGCCCAGGACCAGGAAGCAGTGCTGGTGTGTAATACTCCAACAGCCACATTATAGAAGTGAATTAGGTTAAAGTTAAAATAGGGCATCATTAACACACTTGGTTGTTTTAGGAGCCATTTGCAACATACCAGCTGAAGTAATGCAAACTCTATGAGGAATCTTGATAGTTACTTCTGGTTGCCTCAAGCATCTCTGTTCTTCTAGTCCATTAACATGGAAATAGAGTTCATATGAGACTTGTTTGCAGTGGTTTAAACAAAACATTTCACTTTCAGTCACCAAAATAGAGCTATTTGAAAGCTGTTCTCCAAGATTAATGACAATGAAGGTCATGGGCTTCAGCAAGGAAATTAGCAAGTACAGTGATGTCTGCCGCAGGTTTGCAGAGCATTTGCCTCTGAGATAAAACCTTGATTTTTATTTTCAAGGATATCCTATAGTAGGCAAAGGTAATGCAATTATCCTCAGAGGAAGTACACAGTGATAGAACAATGGGAACACCTAAAAGGTGCCCTTAACCATTCTCATATAAAGGGAAGACTGAAAAGGCTCTGTTCATTCATTTATGTTGTCATTATAAAAGGCCTTGGAAACTAAGGTCCATGAATGTAAATTGCTAGGGAAGCGTTGACATTATAGATGGAGGAGAAAATGTTCTTTAAAAAATGTTTCTACAAGCACAGCTCCGGTACAGAGTTCTTTGAAATGTGTGAACATGGGTGTTCAAATCTGAGTAGGAGATTTTTTTTTTTCTCTTGGGCATCTATTGGACACGAAGGAGTATTAGACTCTGTACATCTTGATATTTTAGAACAATACTATGTGTATGATGTCAGTGGTGCCTGAGCATTTATGCATTTTGATCATCACATTGTATACAAATCATATTCCAGATCTTACTTAATGTTGTTAAGATAAATTTCCAGGCAAAATGGACACCACTTAAAACATGATGGCAAATGTATAAAATTGTCTATTTTATTTTCTAAGTATCCATACCTTTTATTAATTTTCTAGTTTATGTTGCAGGAGGGATTAACGGGCCATATTTCCCAGAAATAAGTGGGAGTGGGGTTCTTAGGGTAATGCTGAAGCCCCCATGGAGGGAGGGATGTGGAAAAGGCTTTCTTGGCATTGTGGGAAATAGGCCTCTGTGATCCATCTTCAGCGCAGTCAACTTTTAATGGACCGGTTACTGAATTGCCCCAGGGCAAACAGGGAGAGGGTGTGAGAACAAAGAACTGTGTATGAGCCAGCATCAGGGTGGAAAACCCCAAGGCACCCAGGACAAAACACCTCACACCCACCTCAACTAGATGGGGGAGAGAACTAGAAAAGGCCTCAGCCCATCTTTTTTTAAATGGCCCAATGGGAGACAATGAGACCTAGATGATGTATGAGGAAAACTATTAACTCCATAGTACTCAGCCAGTGAGGAACCGGAGGAGGGGCTCTCACACCCTAAGGATAAACAGCCTGTGCTCGCTGCTCTGCGTGTGCCTGTTCACCTGGACACCGCTCTTGCAAGAATGAATTAAAGGTCTCGTTTTTGCTGTACTTCTGTCTCCGAGTCCGTTATGTGAATTCAGACAGGTGAGCATTTCTCACTGCGTGAAGTGACATTTCTCAGGTTCCAAAGTCCCCCGCCCCTTAAACCAGTCCTAGAAAAGGTGCAGCTGGGCTCCAGCAGAGTCAGAAGCAAGGCCAGAGTCCAGAGCTTCTGTTCCATGTTGCAGCCGGTGTGGCTCAGCATTCAGTCCAGATTCAGTCCACCAATCTAGTGTAAGGAGTCCCCTGTGGGCGCAGGAAAGCACAGCCCCAAGCAGCAGGAGTCCCAAGAGGGCCTGGTGAGTGCACGAGAGAGAGAGAGAGAGAGAGAGAGAGAGAGAGAGAGAGAGAACAAGGGAACGTTCATTGGAAGTTTAAATATTTAGGTTTCGAGTGCTTTCAGTGGCCACGTCCATCCTGGCCACTGACTTATTTCCAGGTGTGATTGACAGGCAAGCAGGTAGGCACCTTCCCACATCACTAAGACCTTACTGGGCATATGTCTAGCTGTTCTTCCCTTTCCTCCTTTCCTGTTAAATAACAGCCAGGTTATTACAACAGCATGAATTATAATAAAATAACCACAGAAAAATATCTCACATTCTGCATGTCAATTCTGTAGAGGCTTGATACCATTTTATACCAATGATTGTAACAATAATCAGTTATAATCATTAATGTATTTTATCCTAAATAATATTGACACATACCATGCTCAAAAAGTAATATTCCCAATTGAGATTTAAAATGTAATTGGAGTGAAATTTGCTTTGTAGTATGTCTATTAATTTAATGTTTAAAAATATTGTAGCTGGAAAATGTAGTTGATGATAGTGTTAACTTACTGGGTTGTTATAACATTTTGCTGACTTAGTTCATTGAATAAAAGGGGACATCTGTAAGCCTTTCAACAATAAAGATACATTTAAAAATAAATAAATAAAAATGCTTAAAACAGTGCCTGAAGCATAGCAAATATTCAATAAATTATATTTATTATATTATATTTATTACATAATTTACAATATATGTTAGCCTCAGTTACAGTTAGAGTTGAATGTAGTTTTACATTCCACCCCTGATTTTTTTTGGTTCTTGTTCAACTTTTCTATACTTAGATTAAGATCTTAATCTTCATTTAAAAGTCTAGAATTGCATCTTTCATTCCAGTAAATACTTCTTCCACATTTACAAATGTTATGAATGCCTTAACAATTCCAAATGTTCTCTATAACTATGATCTGGCTGTTGGGCCCCACCAAAAAATAAAATCTTATAGAAAATAACCAATTAAACATATCACAAGAGTAAATGCATTTTTTTTTCAAGGAAATGTGTATGGTAAACAATGTTTTAAAATATAGTTTTGCTTTAGCATTTTCTTTTCAGATTCTCTACTAAGAAAATGTTAAATCAAAAACAAATGTTGTTAATATGAGATTTTCAAACAAAATGTTTCTTTTTTTAAAAATATATTTTATTGATTTTTTACAGAGAGGAAGGTAGAGGGACAGAGAGTCAGAAACATGGATGGGAGAGAAACATCGATCAGCTGCCTCCTGCACATCCCCTACTGGGGATGTGCCCGCAACCAAGGTACATGCCCTTGACCGGAATCGAACCTGGGTCCTTTCAGTCTGCAGGCTGATGCTCTATCTACTGAGCCAAACCGGTTTCGGCACAAAATGTTTCTGATAAATATCAATAGACATAGAAACTTATTCAAAGATTTATTAGATGTTTTATCCTCACATACAAAAAGTAGAATGAGTCATACTCCTCAGACTTTGTTCTTATAAATGTCATAAGTAGTGACATTAGTGGAGACCAAATTGTTCAAACTGAGGTCAAACTGAATTTTGAATACAATAACACGATGGCATCGTGATCTCCGTTACTTTAGATTCTCTTAAACATTAACCCATTTCTCATTGACCGCCTCATTCAGTGGGAAACAGAAAAGGCTGTGCTTAAGATTATGATATGTGCTGACCAACAGGGGGCAGCAATGAACCAAGGAAGGCCCTGGCCAGCAGCCAGAAGGCCCCGATAGGCCCTGATTGCCAACCAGGCATAGGGACCCTAAACATGCACAAATTTTGTGCACTAGGCCTCTAGTATTAAACCTAAAACTGGCTTAATTTACCTACATGTGATGCTTCCTTTATAAAATGTTAGTGAGTCCATGGTTCTATAAGATAGCCATAAACCATGTGACCTCAGTAATAAAAAAGTTTTGATTTGGGGCTGCTGGTGAGAGAGAATATAGACATTTTCAAGTTTCAGAAATGATTCTTTCAGGAGGTTACAGGTTTAAAGGGTCTCTTTGGTAAGGGAGTCCATTAAGTATAAAGCAGGACACAGATAAAGCTAAGAGGAATGAGGTCCATTTTCCAGAAAGAGTGTTCTGATAAGCTCAATAAGTTGTGAATACCTAGCCCAAGTTAAGATTCAAGTCCCTGCTGAGAATCAGATATAAGTCAGGAACGGAGGGAGAGCTCTATTGATATAGGCTATGCGTGCATGGAAGAGACTAATCTTGTACATAAGCTCCCCAAAGACTCCTGCCAGACACACAGGATTTGGACTTAAGTCAGTGAGCCTACTTCTGAGTACTACCAATACAGTTGACATTATTTCTACCCAGTTGAGGTTGAGCTGTTAAGATGCTACCAGATCTAGACCATACCAGCAGGTAAAGGTCTCTCATCTCTCAAATGATCAGAGGAAAGGATCGACAGGTAACAGGATTCCAAAGGCAAGCTCAAGCAGAGTCTGATTATTTCAGAAGGTGCCTCACCAGAAAATGCTGAGTTTGGTTCCAGGGTCTTAAATGCATCAGAAAGTACGCCCTCCTCCTCTAGAGGAGGCCTCCACATTATCTTGTGCTGGGACACTAAACTTGAGAGAACTTGACCTGACTTCCTAAATGGAACCTGCTCCTTAACCCAGGAGGATGGAGACTAGTCCTTTCTTCTGGGGTCAGCGACCTTTGTCTTGTCCTCTACAAACTTAACAACTGAGTTATAACTAGTTAACTGCAAAGTAAAAAATATACAGCTGCTTCAGTTCAGACTTGCTGTAGAGTAGGTTTATCAAATTGTCTGTTAATTTAACTCCTATCTTCATAATCTAGTTCCGTCTTTTTTGGGAAAGTGAATAATGCTGCCAAATGCTGAGCATTCACAGTCTTGCTCTCCAGTGCGTTTTCCCCAGGAACTGGGCTTCTTCCCCATGCTTCTCTGATAATCAGTAGGGTGGACCTTAACCAACCCTGAAAATGCAGAAATGGACACTCAAGTCCTCAAAGCCCCTGAGACGTTCGAATGTGCCTATCTGAGTTTACTGAGTTCTGGCTGCATCTTGCCCTTTGTTTTAGGATTGCCTTCTGTGTTCCTGGGCCCGGCCGCCTGGGTTAGTCTGTGTTGAGCAGATATACCCCTGATCCTTATTCATATAGAAGCCAGCATTTTGACCAGAGGAAGATTTACCTTGAGGCTAATTGAGCTTAAGCTTCAGGGCCTTTCACTCGCCTGGTCCCTGTCAGAGCTGAGAACTGACAAGTGTTCTGCATGGAAAAGGAACATTCTGATAGAATCCGAAAGCATTTCTAAGTAAGCCATTCTGGTCACTTTTCCAAAAAGATCTAAGAAGAAAGAGCAGAATCTCTAAGACCCCAGTTATGTCCTGTGATTCCTTTTCTTTTCTCAATAAATAGTCAAGTTTGTACCTACTTTTGTATTATTTTTCTTAAAGAGTGTTCCCCCACCTCTGGCAAATAGCTTACGGCCTGCTTTTCGGCATTAACCTGTTATTTTTGCAGCCTGCGATGTTCTTGCCTTGTTCACTGGTGGGTGAGAGATAGGAGGATGTCCCTCGGTGTTACTCAGTTCACACCTGGGAATGTATTAGCTGTGCAAGCACTCACACTAATTGTCTAAACCTCCGATAGGTTTGTCTGGGACAGTCGCTGCCTCTCCTGCTCCATAATTGGCTCAGTGGTGACTTACATTTTCTTGTTGCTAACTTGCTTTTTTCTTCTTGTCTCAGCTTCCTGGCCTATTTAGCTTTTTATTTCTTCCCCATAGAACACTCTTTGATGAGAAATGTTACAAGAAAATCGTCGTGACTCTCTTAATCCGTGAAACAATTAATTAAAATTCATGGAGCATTCCCTATAGAAACACCTTTCTATAAAAGAAGCTAGTTAGTTCCCCTGCCTCAACAATCTCCATATCTTTATAACACAATCTGCTTAAAGATGCAGAGGCAGGCCCCCTTCTGGGCTCTGGTTCATCGCCAAACTGGATTCTCTGACTGACTTCTTCCATAAAAGACAAAAGCTGTCAAATTAGGTAAAAAACAAAACCCAGCAATGTGCTGCTCACAAAAAAACTTGCTTCAGACCAAGTGATAAAGGGCTGAAAACAATGGGGTAAATCAAGAGATACCCAGCAAGTGTAAACATGGGAAAAGGCAAGAATGTTAATGTTTCATCAGAAAAGCTTAGATATAAGATTCAAGATAGTAACCATGTAAAGAAGGATGTTCTTTTTAAAATTAGTTTTGTATGTTTTTATTGATTTCAGAGAGAGAAAGGGAGAGGGAGAGAGAGAGATAGAGATATCAATGTTAGAGAGAATCAGAGGTCAGATCACCTGCCTCCTGCACGCTCCCTATTGGGGATGGAGCCTGAAACTCAGGCATGTACTCTGACCAGGAATCGAATCATGACCTCCTGGTTCATGGGTCGATGCTCAAATACTGAGCCACACCAGTCTTTCAAGAAGGATGTTCTTAAATTGAAATAGGCACAACTCATGTTGCTGTCACAATCTTAGCCCAGTATGTATCCATATAGAAAATATATGCTGTATTACAAATGTAAGAGAAATTGATAAAAATTGAATTGTGTTATAAATCTCATGAAATTATTTGAAGGTTAAAGGCCAAAAGCAAGTAAGGAAAGTGAGAAACTAACAGTGATAAACTATAATATGTGTGTGTATATATATATATATACACATATATGTGTACATCAAGCATGTCAAACTCATGGCTCACGGGCCACATGGGACCCACAACAAATATTTTTTGGCCCAGCCAATATAATTATATGTAAGAAACACTTTAATAAAAATGTCATAACTTAATTTTTACAATATTCTATTTAAAATAATATTGTTAATAATGAACTACAACGTTTGCTAATGACTGATTACTATAATTGTGTTGCATTCATTTCCCTTATGCGCCTTATGCACAGGTGCACTATTTCTCTCCACTAATACTAGCAGCGAATATTTTAGCAGCCGATTGCCATGTCATTAATCTTGGACTCACTTGTTTGGTGTGCACAACAGAAAATATTTTGCTTTTGGAGAACAAGAAAAATAGGTTTATTTGCATTATGCTTATTAATTCGTGCAGTTATTCAGTGTCTGGTAAATTAATGTTCAAGAAAAAAATACTAATTTTTATTAAAATGTTCTATTATTTTATGTTAACGATTACTCATTTATTTTAGCCCTTTGTATTCAGCATGTATCTAGAAAAATACACCTATGTTTCTATGAAAATTTAAGCTTTTGTTTTTTGCAGCCCACATAAACTTAAACCTTGTGTATTTGGCCCATGTTAGCCTTTGAGTTTGACATGCGTGGTGTACATGTGTCCATAAACACATGTACATGTATATGTATTATGCATTTTTCTTATACCCACTTACGAAAGAACTAGAGGCCTGGTGCACAAAATTCGTGCAGTGGGGGGGAAGTCCCTCAGCCTGGCCTGCACCCTCTCCAATCCGGGACCCCTGTGGGATCAGGCTTAAAATGGCAATCAGACATCCTTCTCACAATCCGGGACCACTGGCTCCTAACTCCTCCCCTGCTGGCCTGATCGCCCCCTAACTGCTCCCCTGCTGGCCTAATTGCCCCTAACTGCCTCTGCCTCGACCTCTGCCACCACGGCTTTGTCTGGAAGGACATCTGAAATGACGTCTGGAAGGTTGTTTGTCTGTCCAGTCTAATTAGAATAGTCAGTCCTCGGGTTACATTAAACTCAATGTACGTCATTTTGTGGTTACGTAGCCATCTCCCATTTATTTATATAAAAAAAAGTTCCATCATTTTGACGTATGTACATATGTGCTTTATGTTTTTTTATTTTTTATTTACCACAAGTAAAGGTCAGGAATTGTTATCTTTCTTTTAATTTTTTTTTTTTTTTTTTTTACTGTTTCACTTAATTACCGCTGTGTATGTGCTCCATGTGAGTGACATAGGTGCTTACATAGGTGGGTTCCAATTTATGGTGAAAATTGCATTACGTTGTGCTGTAGGAATGGATCTCCGATGTAACCCATGGACCTACTGTATTACGCTTTTATTAGTATAGATTACTAACTATATTCCCTGTGCTGTACTTTACTTCCCCATGACTGTTTTGTAACTAACAATCTCTACTTCTTGATCCCTTCACCTTTTTTTAAATCCTCACTCAAGGTCGTGTTTTTATTTATTTGAGAGAGAGAGAGAGAGAGAGAGAGAGAGATATTCGTTGATGTGATAGAGAAACATATTGCCTCCAAGACATGCTCTGACTGGTCATCAAACCCACAACCTATGTATGTGCCCTAACCGGGATCAAATCCACAACTTTTCTGGTGTACAGGAGAATGCTCTAACCCAGCAGCTGCCAACCTTTCAGACCTCACGGACCACCAGTGGTCTGCTCTAACCAACCGAGCCACCCAGCCAGGCTCACTGCTTCTTAGCGCTGGCCCCTAAAGATCAGGGCCAGGTAGGCTCGGGGAGGGGCTGTGGAAGGTTGAGGCACCACAGGTCACCCCACATCCAGCCTCTGTGGAGGCTCCAGGACCATGGTGTGCCCTGTCCCCCCGCCTCTGTGGAGGTGTGGCGCCAGGACCAGGTCTGCACCCATGCCTCTGTGGCTGCCTCTGCGGAAGGGGCAGCACTGGGACCGGGACTGCGTAGCCCCCCCTCCCACTGCCTCTGTGGAAAGGGGGTCGCTGGGACCGCCATGGCTGGCCTGGTGGCACAGGCTTGCTGGCCCCACCCCCTGCCCACTGGTCGTTCTGGAAGGTCATCCAGAAAGTCGTTTGGCTGTCCAGTCTAATTAGCATATTACTCTTTTATTATTATAGATATCATGTATTTGGTTGAAAATAAAGTTAAACATTTTAAGATAGAGATTTCTTAGGTAATATTCTCTGATAATAATCAAATCAAAAGTACATTGTAATTTTATTGCCAAAAGATTGATACCCTTACTATTGATGAATCAAAAAAATATGACAAAACATATAGAAACAAATACAGCAAAAGCTTTATTCAGAGGAAATGCATAGCTTTGCATACTAAAGAAGATATACTGCAATATAAGGAAATTAGTACTAATTTTTAGAAATTAATACAAAAAACAACAAAAGAAACCTTCAGGAGATCATAGGTAATGGTAAAACATAAAATTAGTGAAAAGGAAAAAAATTGATTGAAATAAACTATAAAGAAAAATTTATAGTCTCTTTGAAAAGACAAAATAGAAAAACTGCTATAAGCCTAAGAAAAAAAAGTTTAAAAATATGTAAGATTACAATAAGAAAGGAAACAAAACTATAGATACAAGAAAACTAAGATGATAATAAGAAAACATCACATGGGATATTACATAACAAATTCGAAAATGTAGGAAGAATTATTTATTCAATTTGACCTGAATTCTACTAAATTTTTAAAAGTAGAAAACTTCTT
Source organism: Eptesicus fuscus (assembly GCF_027574615.1). Classification (NCBI taxonomy): domain Eukaryota; kingdom Metazoa; phylum Chordata; class Mammalia; order Chiroptera; family Vespertilionidae; genus Eptesicus; species Eptesicus fuscus. The sequence goes on along the minus strand of NC_072487.1, from coordinate 8,424,931 downwards.
TTAAGAAATGAGATTTTTAGCCCTAACCAGTTTGGCTCAGTGGATAGAGCGTCGGCCTGTGGACTGAAGGGTCCCAGGTTTGAGTCCGGTCAAGGGCATGTACCTTGGTTGCGGGCATATCCCCAGTAGGGACTGTGCAAGAGGCAGCTGATCGATGTTTCTCTCTCATCGATGTTTCTAACTCTCTATCCCTCTCCCTTCCTCTCTGTAAAAAAATCAATAAAATATATTTTTAAAAAAAAGAAAAGAAATGAGATTTTTAGATCTACCCTTTAAAAGGTACCAATACCCAATATCCGATGAGTTCACAGGTGCAGAACAGATAATTTCATGATGTTTAAATTATTCTTGGCCTGAATGAATAAAAGACTCTTATTTTACTCATGAAGCCAGCATAATTCTAATGCCAGAAACAATTTTATTTTTAAGGGAAAAATACCACTTATTTTCAATGGTACAAAAATGTTAGAAAGTGAATCTGGAAATATATTTTAAAAATATGTAAAATTTATTCAAGAAAGATAAGAATGGTTTATTATCATAAAATGTATCAAAGATTAAATAAGAAAAGCTTATGTTTCTATCCATGCATACTGAATATAATTTTATAAAATTTAACAGGCATTTAAATAAATAAAAACTTTAACCAAAACAGTGCCACAAGTGGGTTATTTAAATAATGTATAGATTTTTTCACCCAAACAAATTGCAAAACACTAATGTAGAACTAGTCAAGGATACATCCCAGAATTTCATTGCACTCTTTTCCTTGGTAGCTCAGTTTACTGTGATGGGTTAGCATTAATCATAGGATAAGACACTTATAAATATCTTCTTTATCTCCTCTTTATTAAAGACTAGAGGCCTGGTGCACAAAATTTGTGCACTTGTGGGGGGGCGGTGTCAGTCCCTCAGCCCAGTCTTTGTTCTCTCGCAGTCTGGGAGCCCTCGGGCAATGTCCGACTGCCAGTTTAGGCCCGCTCCCCATGGAGAACAGGCCTAAGCTGACAGTCAGATATTTTTAGCGCTGCCGCAGAGGCAGGAGAAGCTCCCACCACGGCTGCTGCACTCACCAGCTCTGAGCCCGGCTTCTGGCTGAGCACTGACCAGCAGGGGGCAGCTCCTGCGTTGAGTGGGATTGGGCCAAAACCGGCTTTCTGACATCCCCTGAGGGGTCCTGGATTGTGAGGGCGCAGGCCAGGCCAAGGGACCCCACCGGTGCAGCATGATCAGATCAGATGCAGGAGTTTGGCCAGCTGGGGAGGGACCATGGGAGGATTCCAGGACATGTCTGGCCCATCTTGCTCAGTCCTGATCAGCCGGACCCCAGCAGCAAGCTAACCTACCAGTTGGAGTGTCTGCCCTCTGGTGGTCAGCACATGTCATAGTGAGTGGTTGAGTGGCCTTAGCATATCATTAGCATATTACGCTTTGATTGGTTAAAAGGACGACCGGACACTTAGCATATTAGGCTTTTATTATATAGGATTACATTTTCTCACCACAATTCCGGAACCTGCTATCCTTATACATAGATGGAACTTCTTCCTCTCTGAGCCTTGGAGGGTGATGTGAAAATTACTGAAATTCAATTACTCACAGTGTTTTTCTTTGGGGAAATGGGCTTTTGGGAGAACTGTCCCCACGAGTCATTTTCAGCAGTTCCTCCACCCATTTCTGTTGTAAGTTCGGGGACCAACTACTGCAAGGTTAGACTTTTTAGTAACAGGTTCTGTGACTGTGCCCTCACAGACCCACACGGTGCTGCCCATTTGACTAAGTCAATTACAGGACTGCTGATACAGTGACATTGTGAGTGCTTGAGAGAAGATGGGAGAAATCCGCCACAGCAGCTCCTGGGTCCTCTAAAGTGCACCTCGTCCTTTTCCAGAAGGCGGGGCTGCGATCCCGGCAACAGGACAGCACCCTGAAAAGATGTTCCTGGGGGTGCAGTGCTTCCTGTCTTCATGCCAACCACGATGTGCCCAGCTGGCTCACACTCTACCTCATCATAGACAATTGGGCTCAAATTCGAAATGCAAACCAACAGTTACGTCACCACAAAAAGACTGTTTTCCGTGCTGAGTTTAAAGGCTTCATTTGTTTAAGTCAATTACCTGGTAACCATCTGGAGGGAAGCCTGTAAAAGCTGGAGAAAAGCCAGGTCCTCGAGGAGAGCCCAGGATATCCTCGGGCTGCAGCCCTGTTAGGGAATGGGCTCACCAGACCATGCTGTGAACTGGCCCAGCTGCATGATGGCCGGAGCCCAGGGCCACAAGAAAGCAGGGCCCCAGCGAAGAGTGAGGAAGGCACTCTCCCCTTCCCAGCATGAGAAGTGGGGACCTCCAAGGGACTGAAACCTCTGCTCAGAGAATGCTTGGTACTGGGATGGAGTGGATGAGAGGCTCTGCCAAGCTATCAGCCAAAGGCCCACTGCACCGCTAGCCTGGTGTGAAGACATTGCCCTCATGCCCTGCCCTGGGACAGCATGGCATACTCTCAATTCCGACCCTCCCCACATGTACACCCAAGTCTCCACAGGGGAGGAGGATGCTAAAGGGACATCCTCCCTTACCAGTGTGAGTTGGTCAGTGCTCCTGGTGAAAACTGACCGAGTCTGGGAAGGGGGAAGTGGAGCAGAGCCTGGATCACCAGGGGGTAGGTAGCTGGAAGCCAAAAAACTATGATAGAGAGACTAGAGGCCCGGTGTACAGATTCGTGCACAATGAAAGGAAATTAATTAGCAGGTGGCCGGCAGGGTGGGACTGGGCCAGATGGGCCGGACACACCCTGGAGCCAACCTCCCGTGATCCCTCCCCAGCCTGCCACATCTGGGGCGGTGCTGGGGCTCAAAAGGCATCTGTGGAGTAAGAGGAGTCTGGCAGGTGGGGTGTCTTGGCCTGGCCTTCGGGGATTGGGCCAAAACTGAGAGGTCCCAGAATGTGAGAGGGCACTCTGTAAAGTTGTTGTCGCTCAGCAGCTCCTGCTTTGAGCATCTTCCCCCTGGTGGTTAGTGTGTGTCATACCTACCGGCCAGTCTGCTGTTTGACCAGTTGGCCAGTTGCTTAGCCTTTTATATATATAGATGAGGAAACTTCAGGAGGCAAGACCATGTAAGCCTTTACTCCACATGTGTTCCACTGCCCCATTGAACTTCAATTACAAAACATAAATTCAAAGATAAAATTATGAATTTCAAGATGGCAACCATAGAGCATTGAACCCCAAACAAAAGTCCTTCTAAGCATGAAGCCCTGTGCAACTGCACAGCAGGCACATCCTGCTGGCAAACGGAGAAATTCCATTAACCTGGGAGACGGTTGTGTAAGTGAAACAGCAACGGACTAAGCATAGGCGCCTTTAGCAGGGATTGGCTTGGCCATTAACTATGCTGTTACCCGGGATGTCATCGAACCTCCGTTTCCCCATCTATAAAATAAGGATCTTTTCAAGTTCTAGTGCACTAAGTTGGAATCTCTAGGAGTGAGACCCAAGAATCTGTGTTTTTACATAACTCCCAGTTCTTGCTACCCAAAGTGTGATACACAGACCAGCAGCCTTAGTATCACCTGGTAAAGTGTTAGAAATGCAGAATATCGCCCCAGAATTCAGTAGTCACTTTCATAAGATCCCCAAGTGATTTGAATGCACATTAAAGTTTGGGAAGCACTGATTTTCATGATCAGCCCGTTATAGGAGCCATCAATGTAGACTATCTCCAAGGCCTCATTCAGCGACCAACATTATAATTTTACGTGACAACTCAACACCAACAGCAGTTAGTGCCCGCATTAGGGGATTAGGTAAATTCATTAAGAAGGGTCTTGCTTTCACTTATGTTTTAAGTCCGAAACATGTGTTTGTTTAAATGGTTTTATTCTGTTTTCATTACAGTCCTTAGTGACTGTTTACTCACACTAATTGACTTAATCTTTCCACTGTGTTTAGGAAAAAAGAGGAAGGGATTTTACGCTAATGTTTTTACCTACCAGTCTCTGCAATTTAAGCATAGCCCTCCCCTTAAACTTAAGGAGATTCATTTACTAAAATAATGACTATGTTAATTTTAGGACAACTCTTTTCCAACATTGGACTTCAATTTCCTTTCCGTCTTTAGCTGGAACATGTATATTATGTTCTTCAGAGCAAATAGATTGCATTAGATAAAATTTGTGCTGAAATTTTATCCTGTATCAATCTTTTGAACAAATATGCTAATTTCCATGGAAACTGGAGATAAGACTGACCAATTTTCCAGATTATGCATTTTATATTCAGAATCTCTTCAGACTGCAATGAGTACTGACTATAGGAAACTCACAGTCCTACACCTTCTTCCTAGCAGAGCCTACATTATGTATTTTTCAGCATGAAAAATATCAGGGAGCAATTTTTTCTCTCATATGATTTGTGTCAATTTAAAGAACATTTTTCTAAGTTACATTGACAAAAGGCATGAGATGATGAGTTTTCAGCCAGTCAGATCTTAGAGTCTTAATTCTTTGATTTTGAAGCTTCTTGGAGTCTGAGATATTTCTCATGATGGATGAAAGGGGAAGATCATAAAACAATTCGCTAAGCATCATCACTTTGCATGAATTATTGGCTCATTCCAGGGAGTATGGTGGCAGGCAGGCTTACAATGGAATGGGTTTTGTTCTTTTTCCTGGTTCATGTTTAAGCATCTTCTAAGAGGATCTCAGATCTGCCATGTAGCTATCATAGCCCAGAATTCTTCTGAAAATTTGAGAATATGTCCAATGGGTTGAAATAGTACCTTTTTGAACCTGTTCTCTCTCTCCTTACCTCCAATACAGATTACTGGATATAGAGGGGTAGTAATAGGCAAAAGATTAGAGAGAGGGTCAAAAAAACCCTATACCACTGCTTCCGGATATAAATGAATAGGTAATAATTGATTATTTTAAGGTATGAACGTTATTTCTCTCCCTACTGCTAGAAAATACAAGTGTGAGCAGTACCACCCTTATCCCTAAACAGCAGGAGTCTCTGCCCCTCCCTGGCCATGATCGTGCCCCTTCTTCATGAAATAAAGCATCTACAGGACCAAATGGATGTGGCCCCTTACAGCATGCACACACCCGGGCCCCTTCCTTTAGACCAGGCTTTAGATTCCTGGGCAACTGGAATTCCCACACAGACTGTTCTGAGCCCATTTCCAGAGTCTGTGTGGGCCTGATTTGTCTGTTGTTCTTGTTTTTGAGGCAGATGGCAAAGTTCATCTGTGCTCCTCCAAGCCAAGTGATGCCAAGGGGTAGCTGTTGGCAGAGAGGACTAGGATGGAGCATGCTACAGGGTCCAGAATATCTACACCATCAGGCAAAAAACCCTCCAGGTTGCAAAACTGAGCCACGTGTGGGAAAAGAAGGATGGTGTGTGAGCTCCATCTTGGGGTGGAAATCCCAGGGGTCCAAGAGTTCTCCATTCAAAACTGATGTTGTGAAGGTAGATTTCTCAGGACACACGGATAGAATCTGGAACTTGAAAGCATCAGTGTGTGTTTGAATTTCAGCTTGGCACCTATTAGCTGAGTGACTTTGCTCTAGTTCTTTAACCTCTCTGAATCTGAGCTTCCTTGTTTCTAAAACAAGGATAATGATGCCAAGCACAACAGATTCATTTTGCATAACAAGTGAATAAGAGGTTTTAAATAAACGCATGCATGCAGGCTGTTCTGTGATGAACTATGTCTATATACCTCTCTGGAGAAACAGGTTCTTAGATTCTTAAGAAGCCACAGGTAATATTAAAACATATCTTGAATGTCAGCAGCCAATCTTTCAATTTAAGACTTTTTTGAAGAGTTTACCTACAGGCACTAAGCTTCTCCTGACTAATGTAAATCAACTCTTCGTTAAATTTCAGCTGTAGAACATGAAGCACCTGCTGTGACAGAGTCTGATTGGGCTTGCTCAGGCTCATTCTCGAAGCCAGTGGTTCTTAAAACAGTTTGTCCTCGGGTCCCCTTTGTAACTCTTAAAAATTATTAAGGAACCCATAAAGATTTTTTGTTTAGTTGGTCTGTATCTATCAATAATTACCATATTGAAATTAAAACTGAGAGAATTTTTTTTAAAAAAAACAAGAGAACATCAAATAATTTCTCCTATTTTAGTGACTCATGGAAATCCATCTTTTTTTTTTTTCCTGAGAAAGTCTTTATTTTTATTTTTATTTTATTTTTATTTTTTTTTATTTTTCTACTGTGGCTGTACCATTTTAATTTTTTTTTATTTTTTAAATTTCTTTATTGATTAAGGTATCACATATTTGTCCTCATGCCCCCATTCCCATCCCACACCCCTCCCCACACATGCCCCCACCCCCCCTGTTGTCCCCAACCGCTGGTTAGGCGCATATGCTTGCACACAAGTCCTTTGGTTGATATCTCCCCTTTACCTCCACCCTCCCCTACCCTCCCTCTGGAAATCCATCTTTAGTCTTTCATATTCTGTGATGAATTTTAAATCCTGCTTATTATTGTTTCATGGACAGAGAAAACCCAAATAGAATTTACATGGATTTTCACATGCTTCTCTTGGCCTGAATCATCACACCTTTACCTGAATATAAGTTTTTAAGATGTATCTTTTTATAGACATGCTGAAATATTTACTAACAATGGTGCTGGACACTTCCTATCACATGTCAGAGCATTACCTTTCATTACTTACAGTGCTCACCTTTGCACTTCTCCTCTCTCTTCATCGCATGAACACCTGCACTTCCACAGGCTTGATCTGCTATATTCCTTACAGTCCCACCTAGTTCTGCTCCACACATCCATCCCCCGCTCCCTCCTCAGTTAGCCACTTGAATCATTGCTCTTAAGATGTATGACTTCTCCCATCCAGTCATTTTTTCTACAAACTTCATTCTACCTACCATTTAGGTTAGATGTGGTGAATTGTACTGTGTCTTCATGGTTACACTTAACTGCATTTCAGAATCCTTATTGTTGTACTAGAGGCCCAGTGTACGACATTCATGCACTGGAGTGGGGGGCCCCTCAGCCCGGCTTGCACCTTTTAGCAGTCCAGGAGTCCTTGAGGGATGTCCCACTGACAACTTAGGCCTGCTCTCCATGGGGAACGGGCCTAAGCCGCAATCAAACATCCTGAGCACTGACACAGAGGCTGGAGAGGATCCTGCCACCACCACTGTGCTCGCCAGCCATCAGGCTGGCTTGTGGCTGAGTGGCGCTCCCCCTGTGGGAGCGCACTGACCACCAGGGAGCAGCTCCTGAATTGAGCGTCTGCTCTCTGGTGGTCAGTGCGTGGCATAGTGACTGATCATTTTGCCATTCTGTCAGTTTGCATATTACCCTTTTATTATATAGGACTAGGGGCCCGGTGCATGAATTCATGCACCTTGAAAGGAACTGTGGGCTGCAAGGCTGCAGTGGGCACAGGGGCAGGTCTCAGCCCATCCTCTGCACCCTCACCCAACCCCTCCCACCTCAGCCCCGGTCCCCTGTCTGCCGGCAGCCCCCCTCCCACTGCTGCCGCTCCCATGTGCTAATGGCACTGGCCCCGCTTGCACCTGCTGATGGCATGGAGAGATTGGGGCTGGTGCCAGCAGTGGATGCAAGCAGCAGCTGCTGCCCTGATTGCCCTTTGGGAGAAGGGGGAGGTGGAGAAGGCCTGAGGGGTGATTGGGGCCAGCTCCAGGAGCCGGCAGCAGGTGTGAGTGGGGCTGGCGCTGGCAGCAGGTGTGAGCACAGGGCAGGACCATGGGAGCAAAGAATTTTCAGTAACCACCTGAGGCTCGCCTCAATGACAGCGACTGGTGCCCCACCTTGGTCTGGTGCCCCCACTCACCTGCTCCACCATCCTGCCACAGCCAACGCCTGCCATGTTCTGCACTCTGTCACCTGTTGCCGACACCTACCATGTTCTGTGCATGCCCCTGGTGGTCAGCGCACGTCATAGTGACTGGTTGTTTTGGTTGTTCAGTTGTTCCGCCATTCAGTCTATTTGAATATTAGGGTTTTATATATAGAGATAGTTTGGTTAGACCTGGCCCAAAGGAACCTGTCTGAGATTCAGAAGGTGGAATCTTCTAAATGACAATAAAATAATGGGAACCATTACTATCATTGCTTTCAATATAGACACTACCAATAAAGATACAGATATCCTAACGTTCCAGTGGATTTAATAGGAAAGATACTGTAAATATCTACACTGCCTTTAGGATATTGCAGGAAATCAGTGTTCTCAGTGGATAGTATTTGCCTAAGTCATATGTTTACCAAGCAGAAGTTCCCAGTTATTGTAGTCTTTACTAATTCCTGGTCCACCCAGGGTTCTATAGTAATAGCCAGCAGGTGAGAATCCATTCAGGGACATACTGGAAGAGGTAGGCCTGGTACATACACTAAAGGCAGTTTAGGAAGAAAGCTTTCCATCTGTGATCCAGTGAAAGGTGATACCAGAGACTTATGGGTAGGTTTATACCTCTAATAAGTGAGTAAATAATTACTAAAATTATCATAAATATTTAAACTATTATAGCTTTGAGAGTTACTAACTATCCTTAATGCTACAATAATGTGAAATCAAAAAACTTCATAGGAAATTAAATGTGCTGAATATCATCATGATCTTTGTCTGACATGAATCCTGTTGTTTATGCAAATGAGAATGAGAAGATCTCTGTACTAAAGTCTTGCTATTAAAATAATCTATTAAAATAAGAAAACTTTCCACATTAATAAATACCATCAGTTTGTGTTATAAACTTACAATTGTCTGTAGAAGGCCCCTGATAGTAAATTAATTAAATCTCTGTTCCATTATGGTGTCAGCTAATTTGGAAACCCATTATTTATTTGCCACTAATTTAGCCCAGTGAATTAATTAGAAAAAGCCTGGGAAAATAGATGCTTTGACATGAAAATCCAAACTAAGACAAAGAAGCAAGATCAACTAATTTATTTAACGAAGAGAGATAATGACATCATTTTGAAGGGGGCTTTCTCTCTTCCTGACCTTAGTCAACAACACAGGGCAGACAGCTGTTCAGAAGTGGTCAGGGAACCAGGGAGTGTTCGCAGCGCCGTTCCTGACGTCATCCTTCTCCATAATGCACTCTCGGAACCAAGTACAGTTTCACCAATCCCTGACCCAGACTATCGGCTATCAGACATGTGGTCTCTGTGAGGTTTGAAAAGGAAAGATCCTGTTTGTGGCTGAAGCAACATTGCTTTTTGGGAACAAAAAAAAAAGTAGCCTGGTCCTGCCTAGTGGCTAGCTTAATTCCCAGACAGTGTTACCTAAAGAAAATAATACTCGAGGCAACTACTTTTTCTCCCTTCCTCAAGGATTCAGGAAAGCCCAGACCAATTAACAGGAAAAAGTTTTCAGGTCATCTCCTTGGCCAGCATGGATAGTAGCATCAAACTGGAATCTGAAACGTTTTCTTCTCTTTAAAAGTTTACCAGATTTGGATTTTCCATGGATCTTCATGAAAAGGCGAGCTAAGCTCTGCTAACACACAGCATGATCACCTCTCACTTAAAGCTCTAGCCCAGTGGTCGGCAAACTCATTAGTCAACAGAGCCAAATATCAACAGTACAACGATTGAAATTTCATTTGAGAGCCGAAAACAGACTTCTGCGCATGGGCCACGAAGTTTCAATCGCACTGTACGTGCGCGCCCGCACGAGGTATTTTGTGTAAGAGCCACACTCAAGGGGCCAAAGAGCTGCATGTGGCTCGAGAGCGGTTTGCCGACCACTGCTCTAGCCGATCCAAAGGACATGGTAAGTACTGACTAGATAGCAGCTATTGGGCTGCAGGCTCCTCTCAGTGGGGAACCAAGAAGCCATCTCTTTTCCTCAGGGAGCTTTCCATGCATTGAGCCCACTGGAGCATCGCCCGGCACATATGTAGCCACAGATTTTCATAAATAATGTATAGGCACATCTAAGGGGGCCTAATTTAGACTGAGGCATTAGGGAATCCTTCTCTCAAGAAATTACATTTACCTTAAAACTTGAAGAATAATTAAGAATGATCTCAGATGCAGAAATTAAAGAGGAGACTTTTAAAGAAGAAATGAGTTGTCTAAAGACTGTGAGGCAGTATTAAGGATATTTTAGAAAGTCCAGTAAATTCATTGAGAAATGGAATTGGAGCCATGGGCCAGGTGGGATCAAGGAGGCGTGGGAGCTGTGTTAACATTTGTATTTTATCCTCAGGACACAGAAAAATGGTCAGTGATTTTAAGGAGGAAAATGGCATGTTCAAGTTAACTGGCCCCAAAGGTCACACTGGCTGCTGCTGAGTGTGTGTGTGTGTGTGTGTGTGTGTGTGTGTGTGTGTGTGGTGGAGAGGGGGAGGGGGTAAGGGGGAGTGGGGAGAGAAATGGAGAAAAGCACATGGAAGTTTTCAGTTCAATTGTCACCTCGGGCCTCAGGCCAGCCTTCTTCTCAGAGGCTTTTTGGCATCAATATTTCCTCCGATTTTAATACTTGGGTTTTCTCTATTTGTGGTGCGTGGCTTTTTAAAGCAAGAAATGGTCAGAAAGAATGGTTCAAATACAGCTGCCCCACCTAGGCCTTGGCAATTCCACAAGCACCACTTTGTATTTCACCCTTAGCGCGACGCGAAAGGGATCCGGAAGAGAAGACTACAGTTTGTTTTGTTTTGTTTTCTCTGAGGGAACAAAGATCTATTGACAACATGCTATTTGGCCCTGCCTGTTCTTTCTTCATGATAAATCACTGCAGCAAACACATAAATCAGATATTAATAGATTGAATGTATGCCAAGAAAGTAACTCTTTATTCTAGTGAAAAAATTACAGCAAAGAGTTGGAGTCCAAGAAACAATTCCCTTTAGTGATAGACTGCCCACTGGTCACTGGAAGTTCTACCCAGCTGATCGCATGTGATTGAGAAAATTAATGAGAGCTCATGTTTTCACTGAATTGAAAACACAAAACTCATCACCTGAGGATTCTCCAATAAAATTTCTTTCACAAGGAGGTTTTTTTGTTTAGTTTTCTATCTAAAAACCAGATTCAGGTCATATAAGGAATTTCAACAATGGCTTTTTAAAAAGGGAGGAAATTAAATTTCTTCTGTAAGATGACACCTTTAAACTGTTTCTTAGTGTTCATTAATGCCCTAAATTTTTATGTCCATGATCCCGTAGTAACCTCTGATTAATGAGAACATAAGTTATCATTCAGAATGTGGATTTGGGAGGTAAAAGTTATATGGAATTTCAATGAATGAAATTGCCTTCCCCCTTTTCTCTCTGTGTTTCTCTCATATGGTTACAGTGACTAAAGTTGCAGATACCTTAGGTATTAGTTGGTTTCCCAGAGACTCTTGAGCATTGATGCTTCTTCTTCTGATTAATTTGAGAAATAATATCTGATACTATTACTACTTAGAATCTGAAACATGGGGCAGAAGAAAGAGTGTGATTCCCCTGCCATCCTGCATGTGGGTCTGGTGATGGAATGTAGTGAAGAAGCATGATTCAGACACCAAACCCCAGTGGTCCCGGCAATGTACATGTTCATGTGCTCCTTCCTCTTCTTATGTTGTGTTCACTGAGCTAGGATTTATTTAGTGCTACAACTGTGATAGACAGACTGGGAGACCCAGAGATAAATCAGATTCTACCCCTCATGAAGCTTACATTACAAGAGGAAATTTAATAAATGGTAATAAGATGTCATAAATAATTATTATAAGTGATGTTGTTATGGGACTTAAGAGCAGGGGAGTAGTTGCTTCTGGCTTAGGGAAACTGGCTAACAACATAAATAAGAAGTTATTATATCAAAAGTGAAATTTGAATTAAATGTAAGATTTCAATCACGTGGTTGTTCTAGCAAAATGGTTCTCAATTTTTTGTTTGTTGTCATTCTCAGAAATGCTTTACACTATTGAAAATTATGAGATCCCCCCTAAGAAAAATTTGTTTTTTTAATCCTTGCCTGAGGGTACCTTTTTACTGATTTTAGAGAAGGAGGGGAGAAGGGAGAGAGGAAGAGAGAGAGAAGGAGAGAGAAAGAAATATCAGTGTGAGAGAGATACATCAATTAGTTGCCTCCCTAACACACCTCCACCACGATCGAGCCCACAGTCTAGGGATGTGCCCTGACCAGGAATCAAACCCTGCATATTTTGATGTATGTGATGATAGTCCAACAGCTGAGCCACCCAGCCAGGGCAGGAGCCATTTTTATATAGGCTATATCTATTAGTGTTTTCCATATGAGAAATGGAAACAGAATTTTCAGAAAATATTTATTTACTGATTTATTTTAAAATAGATCCATTACCTACTAACATGATTAATAGTTTATTAAAAATACTAGAGGCCCAGTACATGAAATTCGGCATGGGGGGGAGGGGGGAGGATGTCCCTCAGCCCAGCCTGCACCCTCTCCAATCTGGGACCCCTCAAGGGATATCCGACTGCCCGTTTAGGATTGGGCCTAAATGGGCAGTCGGACATCCCTCTCACAATCCAGGACTGCTGGCTCCCAACTGTTCGACTGCCTGCCTTCCTGATTGCCCCTAACCGCTTCTGCCTGCCAGCCTGATCACCCCCTAACCACTCCCCTGCCAGCCTATTGATGCCTAACTGCTCCCCTGCCAGCCTGATTGCCCTTAACTGCCCTCCCCTGCTGACTTGGTCACCCCTAACTGCCCTCCTCTGCCAGCCTCATCGCCCCTAACTGCTCTCCCCTCATGGTCTGGTCCCCCCCAAGTGCCCTCCCCTGCATGCCTGGGTCCCCCCAAACTGCCCTGTCCTGCAGGCCTGGTCCTCCCCAACTGCCCCCTCTGCAGGCCTGGTCACTCCTAACTGTCCTGTCCTGCAGGCCTGGTCCCTCCCAACTGCCCTCTCCTGCTGGTCTTCTTGTGGCAGCCATCTTGTGTCCACATGGGGGCAGCCATCTTATATGTTGGAGTGATAGTCAATTTGCTTATTACTCTTTTATTAGATAGGATATCTTCTGTCCCTGGCCAGTGGGCTCAGTTGGTTGGGCATTGCCCTGTGCATTGAAATTCCTGGTCAGGGCACATGATCCCCAGTAGGGGGCATGTAGGAGGCAGCTGATCCATGTTTTGCTCTCACTTCAATGTTTTTCTCTCTCTCTCCCTCTCCCTCTCTTTCTCTTTCTCTAAAAATCAATAAAAACATCTTTTAAAAATATATCTCTGAAACAAAAAATTTAGAAGAATTACATTGTTTTACATTTTTTTGTAAATCTCTGTAATGTCTGAATTGAAAGAGACAGCTGAATTGCAATATATGTTCTGCATTAAATCTGTCATGGTATATTGTTTTTGTTAAAGTAAATGATTTAAAAAACCCAGCTTCAAAATATATGTGGTTGGCAAAGGGAGGAATATTTTAACAGCCTTTTCAGATCATTTGTATGTTGTTCTTTAATGCTACACAAAACCTCAACAAGTGACTATGGATATGTAAATGACACAAACATTACTTATTCCTCAGCCACAGAGAATAGTACATGTCGCTACTATAGAAGAGAATGCAGGATGTTACTCAGTGGTACTCTCCAAGAGAATCCAAAAGGAAGAGGAACATTGTCCATACATGGCTAGAAGGGATCACAGAGGAATCTGCCTCTGAATTGAGTGCCTAGTCAACTTCATCCACATGATATTTAGGTATTCTCCTTCTGTTAGCCCACTACATTGTGAAACATAAATACACTAGAGGCCTGATGCATGAAATTCGTGCAAGAGTAGGGCTTCGCACCCCCAGCAGCTGCCTTGATCCCTCGCAGCTCCGGCAGCTGCAGCCCCGGCTTTGTCCCGAAGGTTGTCTGGACAGCCATTCTGCTGTTTGGCCATTAGGTCAATTTGCATATTATGCTTTTATTATTATAAATATGATCACCAGTTAACTCTGCTCGAAACTTTCAAATGGCTACCCCTGGCTTCACCAGGGTGCACTTAAAAGAAAGAGGCCATATTTCTCAACATAACATGCAAATCTATCACCTAAATTCTTCTTTCTTCTCCATATTTGTCTGCTAACACTCCAGGCCTTGCCACGTGTGCAGCAGCAAGCTCCTTCTCCTGCCTCTCTCCTCCCTGTCCCAGCACCATGCTATTGCTCACCTGTGAATTACCTCCTTTATGTGGAGGTAATTCTCCATCAACCTTTGACATTTAAAGGGATACCATCTGCCATGGTTCTTCAAGTCTGTATGAAGATTCACTCCTTGGAGCTCTCGTTATATCCACTGTCTGTCATCTGTCATTAAACTCACTATTTACAATACATTGCCTGTCAGTGATTTATTTATTTGGCTCTGTCTGCCACTGCAGTATGAATGTCTTGAGGACAGAGAATGTGTGATAGGAATGTTTATACCCTAAAGCCTGGAACAAAAGTTGGGCACATAGTAGGCACAAAAAGTGTTTGTGGAAATAACACACAGTTTTTCTTTTTAGAATTTGTTTTCAGTGCTCATATTTGACTGACTTTATACACTGCCCTTCTAATATAACAAGTGCTTCTTCAAACAGGAACCAAATGATTGCAGAGACAAATTGCCGTGTGGATAGCTGCAAATATAAAGAACTTGTCAGTAAACACCATAGCACTGTAGTGCTTGTTGTACTGTCAGAAATGAGTTTCTGACATAAAATGATCCACACCTCTGTTTGCAGTGCAGAAGAGAATGATTCATACTTCTTGTTATTATACTAATGCATGGGGAAAACAATAAAAATTCCAAGAAGCCATAACATGCTCACAATATCATAACTTTCTCTCATTACCCAGAAGTTAATGGATCATTACTCCTGATATGTATTGATTCAGGCTGACAGCATTGGAGTTTACATTCACTGTCATTCATATTGTTTGGTCAAATAACTGTTATAACCACCTTAGTGCAGTCACCTAGAGAACTACACTAGACTCTGCAAACACTGTACATTTTGCTCCGTGCTGATTGCACGCTTGCTCTGTCCAAGGTGCTGAGAGTGGAAAGAAATGAGGCTCTTGTCTACAGCCCAGCAGTTTCCCATACACTGTGCCAAACACTGTACAATTAAGCACTACGTCATTTCATCTTCACAACAAACATGTGAGGGACTTGGTGTTATTACTCATTTTATAGATTAAAACACTGAGGCTCTGCTGGGTTGACCCTGATCACCATTGCTATGCAAGGGACACAAATGTCCCTAAGCACATGTCTGGGTCATAGCCCTCACCTGCCCTTGCTGGTCACTTGGAGGCCACTCCTGCTCCATCTGTTTAATCCCTCTGCTGAGCTCCCCAGCGACTGCTGAGCTGCCAAAGGTGCAAGACACCAGATTGCCTGATTCTCTGCTCTCATCTGTGAGCTGTCCCTCAGTCGCTCACCACAGGCATCATCACCGCTCCGGTGCCGGTGGTGTGTGTGGATTGCTTCCACCTACTCAAGTCTGTGGAAGATGTCTTCTTTCTGTGTGATGCTGATTCTCTTATGCTCATGACCTTCCTGTTCACCGGCCTACTGCATCAGCTAGCATTAATTTATTCTAATAGTCAACCTCTCTCCCACTTTGGTCTTCATTTCCATGTAGAATCCAAGACCCGCTCATCTACAATACAAAACAAACCCTCTCTGGACACCGTTAGCTATTCCTATTCCTCATTTCCTTCCCAGTCAAGACACTTGAGAGCACTCAGTGTCTCCACTTCACCCCTCACTCAGCTTGTAAATCTTAGAAGTCTGCTGCTGTCCCACCCACCTCTGCTCTTGTTCAGGTCCCCAATCAGTGTGGTTGCTAAATGGAAGGACTCTCTAGGTGCTTGTTTCCCTTAGATCTTATGCAGCCTTGACACTACTGATTACTTTTTTATTGAAACACTTGCTTCCCCTGGTTCCTCCTCCCATGCTCACGCGGTGGCCAACATGCTCCTTTGGTCTTGCCATCTGAACATGATGTGTATTATACACCTCCAGCCTCTCCTCCCAGGTCTTTGCTGGGCTGACTCTCTTCCTACTTTTTATCCTCTGGACAATTCGTTTCCCTAGATCATTTTTTAGTTGGCCTTTCTCCAGTTCTCCCACTCTCATCTCTGAATGTTCTCAAGTGTGACATGCCTGGCATTCCTTCTCCCATCTTTGCTCATTCAACAGCAATTTCTCTGCTCAAAGGAACTTTTTCATAATAACCAGAGAGAGGTGGTTTTCCATGATGCCTCCAAAAGTAACCACATTTAAATTTTTCCTACTCAATGCTTCTCAGTATAGATTCAGCCTTTGTCTTACACAGATTATTATGCTAATGCTATTTCAAGTATCGTGTGCTGTCTGGGTTGGGCCATGTATTTCTAGCAGAGAACCTTTCGGATTTGGTGTGATTTTAGCACTTGTAAAAAGGCATTGATATGAGATGTCTATGATAATGACAGTGATTTATCATAAATAACCAAGCATGCTCCTGAGTGACCAGATGACTGTTTATCTATAACTCTCATGTGAGTATGGGCCCAATTTTTCAGTCATTGTCATGCTCAAAATAAGAGTCAGTTAGAGAGGAATAGGAATAATAATACATGTTCATACATTCTCTTCTTAATTCATGATGAAAGTAGCAGAGATGGCCCACGGTTGCTGACTTTGGAAGCATTCATGAGTTTATCAACTAAAAACAAACCACGAAAAAAATTATGTTTCTCATTTCCACTTAATATTCACCTTCCCCTCCCCTTCCCTCTCCTTTCCACCCCTCTTTCTCCTGGAGGAAGAGTTCTTTTTAGTTTTTACTTCATTCCCTTTAAAATTTTTAAGTAATACTACTTCCCATTGTTATGTCTATGTAGCTCAGAATTCTAAAAAATACAACATGAAAGACATGTAAAAAGTCTCCCTCCTGCCCATAGCCACGGTTACACCATCCATCCTCAGAGACAAGCAATCCCACTAGTTTCTAGGTCTCTTACCAGCATGCACAAGCAAAGGACTGAACTCCCTGGTGTCTCTCCAGAGACAGGATCTCTCTGGAAACCACGGATGATTTTTCCCTTCACACATTGGAGTGGTCTGTGCTCCTCCTACCCTCTCCCTCCCGGGCCTAAGAGGGCACACATGAGGTTATACCCAACCTCTTTAGGAATGCCCTCCAGGCTCCACCGCCTAAACTTTTCTTCTGC
This sequence comes from Eptesicus fuscus, assembly GCF_027574615.1. Lineage (NCBI taxonomy): Eukaryota > Metazoa > Chordata > Mammalia > Chiroptera > Vespertilionidae > Eptesicus > Eptesicus fuscus. The sequence continues at coordinate 8,407,750 of NC_072487.1, read as the reverse complement.
ACCTATTTGCTTAGCCTTGGTGGCCAGTTTTTCATCCTCTGAGTATAGCCCCTGTAGACTAATGCTTACTTTGAAATGGGGGGTTGGCTCTTTATTTTTACTCTGATCTCTAGCTGCTGACTTTTCTATCTCTCTTGGCTCCCGGCTCTGCAGTTCACAGGCAATTTTGACCCTCCTCCATGCTCAGTTCTAACTCCTGAGACACCCTCCCAGTCTAGGGTCCTATATATTCACTTCACTGGGAATAATAGCCTTTGGGCCTTAAAGGCCAAGTCCAGGTGACCTTGAGAATACCATCGTGTGCCCCACCTTTTTTTTCTTTTTCAGTCTTTCTTCTCCCACCCATGCCTTTGTTCCATCTTATTTTCTTGTATTTTCTTTCTTGTCTGGGCAAATAACTAATGTCGAGTAAGTAACTAGAAAGTGAAATTGATCGTGCCCTCCTTGTGAAGTGAATTAAGTTGATTACTATTAAAATACTCTTGTCATATAGCCAGACATTATTGGCTGTCTATCTGACAAAATTATAATTCACTTTTATAAGAGAGCCATAAAATACCTCTTGTTTGTTAGGATAGAAGTATGGGTGCTTTGAATTTTTCAACTATTAAACTACATGATGTTAGAAAATTAGCTTCTTTTTTATTTGTGGGACTATGGAATCTTATGTTTATGAGTTAGATCTGAAGGCTTATTACAAAGCTAAAAATGGACCCATTAATTTACTATCATATGCATAGCTGGAATGAATGACTTTATATTCTACAGTATTCATTCCACAGTATAAATTTTGTCTGTGACTTGAGTTGCCAAGATAACCAAAACATTATCTATATTAAATGTCTGATGAAATGCAAGCTGAAGTCTTCTTGTGAAGGGTTTGATCATAGTTCCTTTAAACTTTGAGTAGGAAGGTAGTAAGTAATATAACCTTCAACAGAAAATACCTACTGAATACCCTTGATGTGTAAGTCACCCTAGAAAACACTAAGGGTAAACAATATATAAAGCACTAAAAGGCTTGGGATCTAGTTGGAGACCTCAGATGTATTATCCCCATTGTCCCTGACACCTTGTGATGCCCTCAGAGAGGAGACTGACCAAGAACACAAAAACTCTGCAGAGTGGCACTGAAGGCCCAAGTGAGGTGGGACACCTGAATGCGGTCTAATGGTATAGTGTTTTTTCTTCTTTTAAATATGTTTTTATTTATTTTTAGAGAAACAAGAAAGGAGATGGATAGAGAGAAACATCTATAAGAGAGAAACATTGATCGGCTGCCTTTTATACGCCCCTATTGGGGATTGAGCCTGCAACCAGGGCATGTCCCTTCTTGCTTCATGGGTCAATGCTCAACCACTGAGCCACACCAGTGGGCACCATAGTATTGTTTAATTTTATCTAGTATCACACAAAGCTCAAGTGTCAGAGTATAGAAATCAAGTTCCATAAAAAACAAAAATAAATTTGCTATAGATGTTGCCTGATATTATAAAGATATTTTAGTGTCATCTTTTAAAAATTTCTATAGCTGTAGGAACACAATCAGACCCTAGGAAAGCAGTAGGTGAAATTTGGGAAAGAACATAGGAACAAGGATTCCTTTTTCTCTCCCATTTGACTGATAGGCTATTTAAGCCAGGTTTCTCAACATAGCTTGTCTTCTCATCTGTAAAATGGGAATAATCTTTGCTTGCTTTTTCAGAACACAGTGGAGTAAACAATTGAGATGACTATTTGAAGACATTTTGTTACCTACCTAATAGTAAGATATTTCCTTTCTATGCTGATTTTTTCTATAATTAGAAAGCTTATTGAGTTTATTTCTGTACAAAAATAATTTAATAGTCATCTTAACACTGGTTTAAAAAAATTCATATAAATTTCACTCCTAGCTATATTTCCAAGAGAATGGAAAACATATGTCTATGTGTACATACACACAAAAATTATATACTAAATGTATACTAATGAACATAAAAGCATTATTAATAATAGCTCAACAGTGGGAACAACTCTAATTTTCATCAACTGATAAATAAATCAACAAAAGTGTGGTATATCCATGCAATGATTGTTATTCAGCTACAACAAGGAATGAAGTAATGATTTATAGTACAACATGGATTATACTTGAAAGCATTATGGTAAATTACAGAAAGCAGTTAAAAAGACCACATATTGTGCTATTTCATTCATATGAAATGTCTAAAATATACAAATTCATAGAGACAAAAAAACAAGTAGTTGCCAATGATTGAGAAGGAGAGAGAAAGAATAGGAGGGACTGCTAATCAGAATGGAGTTTCTTATTGGGTGGTGGAAGTGTTCTGGAATTAGCTGTGATGGCTGGACAAGACTGTTAAAATTAAAATCCATTGAAATGTACACTCTAAGTGGGTGAACTTTGTGATATGTGAATTCTTTCTTAGTAAAGTTTTTTTAATGCATACAGACCACCTTTCCAAACACACACACACACACACACACACACACACACACACACACACACACGAATACTTGTCTTTTCAGTAACATGAAGGGTAATACTTGCAGCAATAAACCAAAAAGTGTTTTATCTAAGCAATTTAGCTGTTACATTTGTATTTGAATTTGAAAAATCATCTCAGATGCAGAAACAAGCCTAAAGAACTCAGGTAGGTTCACTCGGTCATTAGTCAACACAGGAAGGAACTATCCCTGAACTTTCACATTTTCTTAATCCAAACTTCTCAATAAGTTTGAGAATTATTTTTATTTCCAATCTCCACTGCTCAGTAGCCTTTATAGACCCACATTTCCCAGGTTTTCTTGTTATCAAGGGCTGATTTTGACAAGGTTAAAATTTGGATGTTTTGGTACAAAGGTCAAAGCAATTTAAGCCATGTCAATCGAGTCAATACAAAATGTAGATTAAAGTGCTAATTTTGACAGAACAAGTCCTTGTGAATGGAACAACTTGAATAATAATAGAGCACTTCAAGCATTCCAGGTATTTATCTAAGTGTTTTCCTTGGACTAAGTCATGTAGTGCTATAAGCTAGATATTGTTTTAAACCTGTTTAAAAAATGAGGACATCAAAACAAAGAAAAGATAAATGGCTTATCCGAGGTCATATATCTAGTAAGTGGCTAGACTGGGCTTCAAGTTCAGGTGGATTTGGAGTTTGAAATCTGAGCTCTTAATCACCATACTATATACCTCTTACATAACAAGCAGTTTCTGTCCTCAAATAAATCCCATTTAGCTGGGGACAGATAATGTGTCTATAGGAAAGAGGAAAAAATTTCAAAGAGCCAAATTAGGAATTTAAATAACCAACATTTTAAAGGCCTTTTTATCCCTTTCTAAGAACTTTCAACTATATGACCTTATTTAATTTTTTAAACATATTTCTACAAGATCCAAAAGGACTTCATGACTTATTCACTGCCACAAAGCAGCTTACCTCTGCAGCACTAACTAACATGATCCACATCTTCATCTTAACTTTATGTGCCTCAGGAATGTGAGCACAACGTTAGCAAAAATGACTCAAGGAGTTCTGCTCCAGCTTGCATTTCAGTCTCAGAATTCCAAGAATTCGACCTACATTCTGTCCTGCGCAGAATGAAACTGGGGGTGGCTGGCAAGTGTGTTGGAAGTGAAGTATGGTGAGCTTTGGAAGAGTTGAGTAAATGGAATGACGGAGAGAACCAAAGTAGGAGGACTGTGCCTGGTAGGTAGGCCTAAAAGTGGGGCTTTCACAATGAGTGCAAGCCAAGCTCTCAGTGCACGTGGCCTGGCAGAAAGGAAAAGAACAGGACGAAGTCCAAGGAGGATTGGATGAACATCAGGAGGGCCGTGACTCTGTGGATAGAAAATGCAGGCTTCAAGCTTTTGCTCTTTGGTCCAAAATCAGCGTAGAGGATGCTGTGAAGTTTTGTTTAGATGCAGTTAACATTTAAAACACTAGTCCTTTAGTAAAGCATAATACCTTCCCTAATGTGGGTGGGCCTCAACCAGTCAGTTGAAGGCCTCAAGAGCAAAGATGAAGGTTCCCCAAAGAAGAAAAAAGTCTCCTAAAGGCTGGGACATAGAAACCCTGCCTGAGTTTCTGGGCTGCTGCCTTGTGGAAGTCAGACTCAAGACTTCAAAGTCAAGTCAACTGAACTCCAGCCTGTCAGCTTGCCTACAGGCTTCAGACTTGCCAGCCCCCAAAATCACATGAGCCAATTTCTTGAATTTATCTCCCTGTCCCTCGCTTTCTCTCTCTCTCTCTCTCTCTCTCTCTCTCTCTCTCTCTCTCTCTCTCTTTCTCTCTCTTTCTTTCTCTCTCTGTCTAGATAGATTGATATAGTAGGTAGATAGGTAGACATATGGATAGATCTTACTGTTTCTCTGGAGGACTAATACAACTTACTAAAACTCATGATCTCACAGATATTATTTAATACTAGAGGCCCGGTGCATGGGATTCGTGCATGCATTGGGGTGTGGCCTGCGGGGATCGGCCCACTGTGGGAGCACCGGTCATCTCAGTCAGCTGAGCAGTGCTCCCACTGTGGGAGCGCACTGACCACCAGTGGGCAGCTCCTGCGTTGAGCGTCTGCCCCTGGTGGTCAGTGCACATCATAGAGACTGGTCAACCGGTCGTTCTGGTCATTCTGCCATTCAGTCACTGAGCTGTTATTATATAGGATTTCTGAGCCTCTATTTCCTAATTCTAAATATAGGCATAAAAATAACACACATAGGATTCACACAGAGTGTGGTAAGTACTTAGGATAGTGCCTGGCACAGTAAGACTCAATAAATAATAGTTGTAATTATTTTGATATAACTAAATCAGGCTTTGGTGACTTATTCAGGTGAGCTTTTAACTCAGGTGGTATCGACCAGAAGGATATTGTAAGTATTTTAAAACTCTGCCTATTTTTTCTTATGAAATACATTATCTTAGTTCACTTAATTCAATGGGAAATTCACATGGTCATCTTTTATGTGTTGGCCCTATGGTGCCAACTGGTACAAACGTGAATCAGATGCATGTGTCATCACAGACACAGACCAGCTAATAACATTATTAGAGTTTTACATACAGTTCTATGAGAAGAAAGATAGGAGCAGCTCATTCTGTAAGAGTTCAGATGGCAGCGGAGAAGGGAAGTGCTAGGAAAAGCTATAGAATAGAGGCACGGTTTGAGCTGGGTCTTAAAAGAAGAGTTAGGGCTGGCCACACCATGTGGTCATGGTGGTGGCAGCAGAGGCAGGAGGCCTTTTTTGATAGAAAACATGATTTTCCACTTCTTGTTAACAAAACCAGTCCTAAACACACCCAATGAAGGGATAGCGTCGTTCCCGCCAGCTTGCTAATTAAAAGACCATCTTGTACTCATATTGCAGATACGTGGACAGGAAGGAAGCAGGAAAGCAAGGGCTGTGATACCCAGGGCCTTCCTAAGAGGAGGGAGCTAAGAGTGTACCTGTTGTTTGGTTCAAGTTGTCAGGCTGAAGTACCTGGGAGATTAGAGCCGGGGGATATTTAGACAAACAAAAGCCCCCCTGACTTTGGCAACCACTGGAATTCCCTTCCGGGGACTTGAGGGCAGTTCCCAAGTTGGAAAAGACCCAGAGGAAGCTGGAGGTGTCATCACACTTCCCCAGAAGGCAGCTTGAAACAGTGCAATGCCTTTCAGAGCCTCCATAGAACAGAATACAAATAAAGAGGGCTGCAATTTAAATGTTAATATCTCATCAAGTTTTATGTTTGGGAAAAGGGGGAGGTGGCAGATAATGTAGCAATAAACCTAAGCCACAGGCTGCCCTGACTCACACAAGGGATGCAGCCTCGAGATGCCTCTCCCTGCTACGTGGCAACATCAAAGCAGAGACGGCTGGCCTGGGGGCTCCTCGGCCTGAGGCCAGATTGCAGTGTGAGAAGAAACACCCTCTGTAAAGGGAGGCTGGTGCCTCTGCGGTGCCCAGGGGGCCAGGGCTGGTGAGGCAGCGGGAGGACATCTGGCATTTCCTGGCCACATGCGACTCAATGAAGCTGAACCACTCCATCAGCGCAGCTAATTAAATTCTCAAGGACTGACTGCAGCAACTCCAGAGGCTCCTGGACTGCTTCTCAAAGAGCTTCGTAAGGAGGATCAGTCGTGGTTTGAGCAATTCCAATGCTGCTGAGAGAGCACTAAAGCCCACACCAGAGTGTGCACAGGCTGCATCAGAACCCCTGGAGGTCGGTCAAGGTTAGGGAGTGTGAGCAAGGGGCGGGGACCGCTGCTACTGTAAGTGCTGTGTGTGTGTGTGTGTGTGTGTGTGTGTGTGTGTGTGTGTGTGTGCACAACAACGTGTGATTAGCATTACTAGTGCTCTCACCAGTATTCCTTAATCCTTTGTAAGGGTTACTGTATGCCAGGCGCAGCCCCAAACATTTTACAGGGATTTACCTCATTGAATCCTCACAGAACTGAAATGTAAACTACAGGGTGTGGCAAAATAGGTTTAAAGTTGGTCCTATGGAAAATAAGATGGTAATTCATGAACACAAAAATAAACTGGGTTTCCTGTACTCACAACCGTAAAACTACTTTTGCTCATCCTGTATATTATAGGTCCGATTACTCACCACATTTTTCAGATGAAGAAAGTAAGACATAAAGATGCCCAAGATCAAACAGCTAATTAGTAATGGAGTCAGAATTTGAACCCACACCCTCTGGCCTCAGAGTCTAAGCTGCTATCACTGCCAAATTCTGCTTCCTCCCTCCCAGGCAGGAGAGCTGGAGAGTGTGCTTAAGGATAGAAATGCCTACCCTAATATCTCCTTTAAATATTTTCAAAAATGCATGCCCTCTCTAATTTGTGACGTTAATGCTGCCTTGGTAAGAGGCACACGCTGTCATTCCCTAAGGAAAACTAAACCTCAGGGAGCTCTTACATAGTGACTTAGACTAATGTATCAATAGCCAGTGGAGAACTGGATGTCTGAGAAGCTTCGCCTGGCCTAAATCATCAGCATTGGCAAAGCAGCAGGGAACAGGGCTGGAGTTACCAAACTCAAGTTTATTGCTTAGTTCACAGTTTTGTCAGGAGTCACCAGAGCAGGCTTCTGAAATGTTCTGCCCTATTTTATTTTATTTTTGCATGATCTATATTACTCTACAAGGCTTCCAATATGTACTCAGAGCAATGCTTTATAGGCATAACATGCTGTACCTTTTCCCAATGCAGGTAGGCAATACAGGGCTTTTTGACGATTATGAAGAAATGTCCAATGATACAGCCCAAATCAAGTTTATGTCTATATCGCTCTCCTCTATTTCTGAGTTTATTTTACATGTATGCTCTGTATGAATCATGTTGGTGTTTAATCATCTATTGTTTTCACCTATAGTGCTATTATTTTATGTTTGTATCCCCCGTTTTGCCTTGTGGGAGACCTGGGTGTTCAGTACATTTTTTTAATCCTCTCTTCTCTGTTTAGGAAAGTTCTGCATCCAATGTTATCACTCAGTGCATATTTGTTAAGACGATATTACAAAGTTTCTTATTTAGTCTATTGAGTATTCTGCTTTAACAGATTTCCTTGTGTTTAACTGCTGTGTGTTCTCAGAATCATATTTTCTGGAAAAGCGTATAGAACAAGGAGATAATTTGTCTTCCTCCTCATCCCCCAAGTTTAAAAGAAATCACCAGTAAATCTATACATTTTAGGTATTTTTGGAAACAGGGGAATAGAAATGACAGAATACTTTCATTTTTCCTAAATTCTAAATCTACTGAGATTTTTCTCCTTGAGTCAATGTGATACCTTATACTATATGTGTTATTTAGACTTTGAGATTTATGAAACTAAATTTGAAATGGAAAAAGACATACTCTTATTTCAATTGACTTTTTGTATATTATTGTTAATTTTCTTGTTTTAAATTTTATATATTTGTGTTTTACCCTCTATGGACTTAATGCTCGCCCCTGATTGCCCGCCCCCCTTCTGCCAGCCTGATAGCCCCTAACTGCCTCTGCCTCGGGCCCACCACCATGGCTTTGTCCGGAAGGATGTCCAGAAGGTCTCCCAGAAGGTCTCCTGGTCTAATTAGCATATTACCCTTTTATTAGTATTGATGAAAGTGTTCTTAAGACAAGTTGTCACTACCACAGATAGCTGCTTAGAGTCTTAACTTGTATCATCCATTCCATAGGAATTACTTTCATAATAATAATTATAATGCCCAAGTAGAGCTGATGCAAAATAAACTGCATTGACTTTCTTTTAGAGGCTTGGAGGTCAAAAACAATACAGTGGTGTCATGCTATTGACTAAAAGGAGAGGATTGGAGGGTTGATGTCTTTCAAGAATTTAACTTAATAACTTTCCATTGTGGAACCATGAGAATATGTGCCCAGAGAATCAACATCTGAGAACAGCATGAGATACAGAACTTAGGAAAGGAGGAAATGTATTATCAGTTTAAGATTACAAGCTTTTGGGATAAAAATGCCCTTTTGACATAACATCTCCCCAGATGAAAATTTTTTCACAGACAGAAAAATGAATGGTATGCTAGTAAATGCAGCATGTCTGACTCAGAGATGTATGCTAATTGCATTGGAAATGAGATGAATATGTATTTCCAAAATATACTAATTGTAACAAACACAAATTAGTTGTTTATGGTTTTCAACCAGCTAAAAGGAAAGAAAAAAAGCTGTATATGGAATATTAGCAAGTAACTTAGAAGTACTTGTGGAATGAATCATTTTAATATTTGGTTTATCAATGAAAGTCCTGAAATTTATGGTATTTGGCTCACTAAATGAGGTAAGCAAACACATTTTAACATGTTGCTAGAAGTATGTTTTTCCTCTGACTTGGTTAAGGTTTTTTGAGTTACCTCATAGTTTAATTATTTATAAAATATAAACAAGACCCTCTCTACAGGTAAATCATTTTATAAACTATACTAGTGGCCTGGTGCATGAAATTCGTGCATGGGGTGGGGGTTCCCTCAGCCCAGCCTGCACCCTCTCCAATCAGGGACCCCTTGGGGGATGTCCAACCACCAGTTTAGGCCAATCCCAAAGGGCTCAGGCCTAAACCGGTGGTCGGACATCCATCTCACAATCTGGGACCGCTGGCACCTAACCATTCACCTGCCTGCCTACCTGATTGCTCCTAACTGCCTCTGCCTGCCTGCCTGATCACCCCTAACTGCCCTCCCCTGCTGGCCTGATCTCGCCCCCAACTGCCCTCCCCTGCTGACCTGATCTTGCCCCCAATGGCCCTCCCCTGCCGGCCTGATCTTGCCCCCAACTGTCCTCCCCTGCTGGCCTGATCTCATCCCCAACTGCCCTCCCCTGCCAGCCTGATTGCCCCTAATGGCCTCTGCCTTGGTCCCCACCACCATAGCTTTGTCCGGAAGGAAGTCGGAAGTCCGGAAGATGGCCAGTCGACCCGTTCTAATTAGCATATTACCCTTTTAGTATTATATATAGATTATATAGGACAGGATTGCTTAAATGGGGGAGAGCCTTTTTCATCAGGAGAAGATGCTCTTGGCAGACAAAAATACATAATCTCTATATCTGGACTGATAGCCAGCCATATGCACTATACTGCCAAACTGGTCATTAAAAAATTGAACCGCTTTTTTACACCTTACACCAAACAGCTGTTGCCCTTAAAACCCCTCCTCAGCCCCAACCTTAGGTTCTGCCTTCTCAGTTCACCCAGATTAGGTTCTTATTGGTTGTTTTCTATGCCAGTCAGCATCAAAAGCTCCACCTCCGAGGCAGCTATTGGCTCCTCACACTTCACCCAGATTTGGTTTTGATTGGTCAGTTTCTATGCCAGTCAGCCTCTCTGGGCCTATCAATGGGCCTGATCAGAGAGGTGGTGCTTATCAGCAGCCCAGCGAAGATCTGAGACAAAAAGTGGCATGGCTGCTGTCCAGGCCCCAAGAGAAAGAGAGAGGAAAGGGCTAATCAACAGCTTCCACCAAGGCTACAAATCAGACCCTGCTTCTCTCTCCAGGTCTCTCTTCGGGCCTGATCCAAAGCCCCCTCAGCAGTCAGTGCTGGGTCGAGGCACCCGCAGTGGCAGGCAGTCAGTGCTGGGTCACCATGGCAACCCAACACTGACTTCCTGTCGGTGGAGCCTTCGGTCGTTTTGGATGTTACTGACCCTGGGTTTTTATATATTAGGATATGCATAAACAAAATTCCACAGCCCTACTGCCATGATTCATACATCTATCCATTCACTGACCCCTGAACCAACTTGGAGTATGTTGACACCCACATACATAATTTTCACCCATCACACCTTTATAATGTAGACATACTGTAGATGCAGTGGATGGTTGGCAAGAGAGAAAATGAAAACATTAGCAAAGGCAAGATCTGTAAGATATTCTAAGCTGTTTAGACTTTGGCCTGGGGACACTGGAAAGCTATTCAGATATTAAGGAAGAGGGTGATACAATCAAAATTACATTAATAAAAAAGCCCCCTGGCTGCTCTGTGTAGGATTGGAAGGGAGCAAGAGAGGAAAGCTGACTAGACAGGTGACACATGTCTCTTATCATGTGATACTAACTGAGACAAGCATGGCAGTACATATAAAGAGAATTTGACAGAACTGGGAAATAGTATCTAGAGAACCTGGTAGCTGATTAAATGTGTGGGATGACTCAGAGGAGTCAAAAGTAATGTGAATACGCTTAAAGAAGCTATTGGTCACTTCACTTATGTTTGCATGATGAAGGTGAGGTCTTCTTCAAAGGGGGTGCAGAAGGGGAGGGGTTAGAGGTTTAGAGTAAAGAATCAGGAGGTTCTAATTACAGAAAACTAGAAAAGACTGTTGGCTAGCCTGAGGGTCCAACTGAGGTTAAGACAAGACTAAAACAATCAAAATAAAACAGTTCAGAGAGGTAAAAAAAAAAAAAAAAAATAAGCAAGGCACCAATATGCAATGTGAATGCAAAGAAAAAGGAAGCAAGGGAGAGTATTAATATCAGATGAGGTAGAAATTACATAAAAATTCAAACATGAGGAAGAGGGCTTTTTTAAATTTTCAAATAAAAGTCACCATTCATAATCTAAAAACATAAAATTAAAGCACTTTAATCTATTTTCCCAACATGCTCATGCTAGGCATAGCTTTCATGTGACTTTTCCAGCCAGCAAAATCACTAGCATTCATTAATCTTACATATATCATTTCTGTTCATTTCTACATGTCAACTCTGAGGGAGAGGTTGTCTTTACATGAATCAAATATTTTAGAGTATTTACACAATCAGAACATACAGATTTTTTAAAGTATAAATTGCCAAACCATATGTGAAAACTCTGAAACACCATAGAAGAAATCTTAATGAAACATAGGAGTTCACAGAAATTAGCAAGAGACTGATACCAGAATGATGATATTCATCTACATGATGCATATCAACTGAGAACACTGAAGAGAATAATTTGAAAAAAAAAAATCCTATCTAATAATAGACAAATATGCAAATTGACCATACATCCGACACACCCACAAGCCACGCCCACAAACCACGCCCATCATCCAATCAGAGCGAGTATGCAAATTAACCCAAACCAAGATGGCTACAGCCACAGAGAGCAAGGTTTCCTAGGTAACAAAGGAAGCCAAGCTTTCTGCAAGCTGTTGCAGGCCTAAGCCTCCACTCAAGCTACAAAGTTTCAATTATAGAAGGTAAACAAATTCAAACAAATGGGGGCAGCATGGAGCTTGAGAGAGCAGGCCAGGGTTGCCGCGGGCAACAAGGGAAGCAAAGCTTTCCACACACCCTGGCTGGGCCCACCCGCTTAAGGCAACAAAGTTTCAATTATAACCCCAACACAAATGGCTGCCTGCCTCGGAGGGAGCCCCAGGCTTGGCTCTGCTCCAGGCTACAAAGTTTCAATTGTAGAAGAAAAATAAATTCCAGATACCAGGACCTCCACTTGGGTCACCAGGGGGCGTGGCCGGCCTGCAAACCACCACAGGCCCCTCGCTCAGGCCGCCCCACACCCCAAGGGAACCCCACCCTGACCAGGGACACCCTTCAGGGCAAACCAGCTGGTTTGCAAGGGAGGGCAGTTGGAGGTGATCAACCCTGCAGAAGAGGGCAGTTAGGGGTAACCAGGCTGGCAGAGGAGGGAAGTTGGGGGCAAACAGGCTGGCAGCAGAGTGGTTAGGGGGTGATCAGGCTGGCAGGCAGAAGCGGTTAGGGGCAATCAGGAAGGCAGGCAGGCAAGCAGTTGGGAGCCAGCAGTCCTGGATTGTGAGAGGGGTGTCCCAGGGATCGGGCCTAAACGGGCAGTCGGACACCCCTTGAAGGGTCCCAGATTGGAGAGGGTACAGGCTGGGCTGAGGGACAACTCCCCTCCATGCACGAATTTTGTGCACCAGGGCTCTAGTAATAGATAATAGTACTTGACCACTTGCTAGGGCGAGACTGTCAGATTTTATATGTTTAACCCACTGAATCTGTACAAAGTTTATATAAGGAGCTACTATTGTTATCAACACTGAACACAGGAGGCATATGAAGCTCAGACCAGTTATGTAACTCACCAGGGAACAGCACAGACAGAGCTGAGCTGACATGTGCAGCCAGGCAGTCAGAGCCAGGGCTCTAAGCCTCTCTGTAAGGACTCATTCACTCACAGTGACATGTCCTAGGCCCAATCAAACATCAATGCAGATGTTTGCATTGGATCAAGTGAGAGTATTACTGGCCTCAGGAAATGAGTGAAGATGTGTTCCTTTCTCTTCTGTTTTCTGTTGTTAACTCTTCTTTACAGGTTTAGGAAGATTCTTCAGTGAAATCCATGAGGGCATGAAGATTTTTCTTAGTGGGTTTTAAATTATAAATTCAGTTTCATTAACATCTATGAGATGACCCCAGTTATTGAGTTCATCTTGATTTTCAGTAGTTTGCAAATTTTGAAGAATTGGTGTATTTATTTATGAATATAAATGTTTCTAGTAGTCCCTCACTATCCCTTTAATGGCTACAAGATTTGTACTGATATCCTCTGGTTCACTCCTGATATTGGTGAATTGTGTCTTTTCTTTTTATTTTTGTGACTCTTGCTGGAGGTGTATCAAATTTATCAGGTTGTTTGTTGGAGAAACAAATTTTAGTGTCAGTTATTTTCTCTATTGTCTTCCTATTTTCAGTTTTATTGGTCTCTACTCTTATTTTTATTATTTCTTTCCTACTACTTACTTTAGGTTTATTTTGTCCTTTTTCTATTTTCTTAAGCTAGGAATTTAGATGATTGATTTGAGGCTTTTTCTCTTTTCTAATGTAAATGTTTAGTACTATAAATTGCCCTCTCAGCACAGATTATGCTGCACCCACAAATTTTGATTTTATATATATAAAATATATATATACTAGTATATGTATATATACATATATATTTAATTTCTATGTATTTTTTAATTCCTTGAAGACTTCCTCTTTGACTCATGCATGGATTGTTTCAAGTGTGTTGTTTAATTTCCAACTGTTTTGTAGATATTCTTGTTGTCTTTCTGTTATTGATTTCTAATTTTATTCCATTTTGGTCAGAGAACATATTCTGTATGGTAAATGTTCCACCTGCCATGACTTAGAATGAAAATAATGCATTTAATGAATTTGTAGCTCCAGAGAAAAAATGCTGGAAAACAAAATAATAGTCAGATAGTTTGGCTAATATTGGCTGTATTTGATAAGGACATTTGAAGAAGAGGTAAGTATAGAAAAGAACTGACTGTTTTACAAGCAGAAATGAAAAGAGACAGGAAAGTTCAGAAACTTTCTCATTTCTAATGGGTAAAGGATAAAACTGAGTAGGCATGTGGGCAACAAAGGCTGATTACCATTCAGCCTTGAGGCAAGAATCAAATTAACCATGGAGCCAGCTATGTGTCGCTAAAATCTCTAAATAGATTAAGCTGTCAAAGAAGAAGGAAGCAATTAAGGATTTGGCTCAGTAAATTCTTTCAACTGGATAAAATGACTTGCAGAGCCATATTAGAAAACACAAATAAACCACAATCCTTTTCCCATAAACCCAGATACAACTGAATTTCCTTGGGACAGAGCACCAAAGGCAGCTGCTACCTATCGAAGGCAGTTAGCCCTGCATCTAAATGGAAGCTGTTTGCCATTCTGGGTAGATTGTGTGTGGCTCTTCCACAGGTGAGTTGAGAACTTTACCTTTTTTTTCCCTGCTTCTTACATTTTCCAATGGATGGGGCCAAAACCTTCAGTCTCATCATTTCTTCCCACATTCAGTGTTGTAGAAAGGACTGCAGGGAAACAAAAAAATGAACATGAAATAAAGGACAGTGAATGAAAAAGAGTTGCTGTTTTAGAAATTGGGGAGGAGATAGCCTGGAAGAACTGCCTGGAAGTGTTGCAGAAAGCTGCCAGGCGGCGTGGGAGAACAATCAGCCGGGCACTCAGAGGATTCAGAAAAGGATGCCTTCATTGCAGATGCACAGTGTGGTGACTCAGGGCAGTCAGTCTCCAAAGCCTGAGCGTTGAATGTGGGGAGAGCTTTCCCTTTTATCCCCTTAGTTTCTTTGTCTCCCAAATATGGACCAGGCTTCTGGACTTTTCACAAGCTTTGCAGCCCCCGTGTGTCAGAATGGGGGAAGTGAGATTATGACCAAAGGCCCTGGCTGGCGCCAGCAGTTATCTCTTGTGGGGGCTGTGCATGGTTTATGACCCTTGTAAAAAGGATTCCGGGAAACAGGTTCTACAAGGCTGGACAAATGGTAAGAATGGGCTTCATTATATACTAGCAAGAATGTGCAGCAGAATACTGGTTGCTGGGCACAGATTCAGATTGCTAGCCCCCCAAGTTGTCTTATATTCACCTTCAGAAGTAGCTTTCATCTCCCCAGGGGAGGAGAGAAACCATTAGGAAATGGTGGGGCCTTAGTATAAAGAGACTTCAAACTTTTCCAGAGATGTTTTGGCTGAGGATGGGAGAAGAGAAGGACAGTTCAGAGTGACGAATGGGAGAGGAAGGGGTGGGAAAGGAAGCAGAGCCAGAGGAAGGCAAGCTGCCTTTGTTTTTGAATTTCCTTTCCTTCATTCAACAGCCTATCACCTGTACACAGCCCAAGGCCCAAGAATCCTGGGCATTTTTAGTCCTTGAGCAGAGTACCTACTTCCTAGTTCAGGAATATTTCTAACTAAAATGAAAAATAGAGAGTAAGTGTTCTCCAAGCAGAACAAAATCATTCACGAACGAGAGTATGAATCATCATGTAATGAAGGTTATAATCATCTTCCTGCCTGAAAAGCACTCATGATCCAACTGATGCTATTAATTAATATTACCAAATTGTGTAATTAGTAGTAATTATTATACTTTAAAAACTTATAATATTGGAAATTTGTATTCTTTCATATTAGATATGTTATTAGATTATATAATCTCTAATAATTCTATCTTTAGCTACTAAGTCTCATCATCCCCAAATGTTATCAAATACCTTTAAAAGGAGCAATGGCAGACTAACTTAATTTTCAGCTTAAAAATAAGATAAGTATCTATAATAAAGGATGAATAAATAACTTTATGTTAAATTGATTTAATGCTTGTCATCCAATGTTAAGCCTATTAATGTTCAACTAAAAGGGCAAACATATGGTTACTTATATAGATGATTGATGATAGATAGATAGATAGACAGACTTTTAATAAACTCTGTATTTTATTTCATCTCAAAGTCAGTTAGAAAAATCATCACCCTTGCTTGCAGATCAAATAATTTTGGTCTACCATGAAAACTGAAATTGTTATTTTATAAACAGAAAAATGCACCAAATTTTTAAGGTTGTAATATATATTTAGAGTATTATTTTTAACTTATAATAAGTGTTATTCAATAAAATATGAAATATCCAATATTATATATTTATTAGCGTAAGTCACACTAATTGATACTTTCTTATTCTTAATTATTATACAAGCAATATAATCCAATTGATAGGGCATAATTCAAATATGAAAAAATGTCATTCACCTAATTAATACTGTAGATGGCTTTTTCTTAAAATCTTAGTAGATATGACAATAACACGATTCACATATTCAAGAGGGTAATTAAATTGCCACATTTTAAAATCAAATTTAGGACAAAACTAATTTAAAATTTCAATTTACAGAAAAGACTGATTGGCTTAACACACTGAATGTGCTGAAATATTCAGAAAGGCAAGTTATACAGGAAAAGGAAAGTGTATTTTTTTCCTATGGCTGCTATGACACATTACCACAAAATTATTATCTTACATTTTTGGAATTCAGAAATCTGAAGTGGTTCTTATAAGGCTGCGATCAAATTGTGTTGTTTGTTTGTTTTTAATCTGTCTTCACATTGCCTACCCCAGTTTCTAGACCATGGAGATGACTAAATGAATAAACAGATGAACTATAAACCTGGAGGATACTATGAATCACTTAAAAACCAAAATTCACAGGGTTCTTTCTGATGTCTTTTTTTTTTTTTTTTTTTGCTAAAATGAAGGCTGTTAGAAGATAACATAAACCAGAGAATGAACAGTTTAAAATCAGGACTGTGAGACGTGTACTGAATGATTGCATGCCCCTGTTCTCAGTAGCACTCCTGAGTCAGTCACAGGTAGCTTCATTTACTAGGGGGCTAAATATCACAAGGCCAATCACAAATATCATGGAATATTTCTTCCACACTAGTCAAGGTGGATGGGTGTTTCTGAGTGTGAACCCAGCCTCTTCATTTCAGGCACATCTTGCTCCTTCCTAGAATACCAATATTGCCAAGGATACATACCACCCTGAATGAATGGCACATTTTTCTCTTACATGTGGAAATATCTAAACATTTATAGGCAGCTGGTGCTTTTGGCTAGGAAGTTCACACTTCATTTTGAAGCATGGCTTTTTTGCCATGAAGATACTAAAATACAAAGGAGGTATTTGGAAGAATTAGTGGACCAAACTGCTGATGCTAGGGCTGACCAGCAGCCCCTGAACTATGGATGAACAGATAACTCTGTGAAAGAGGAGGCTAAGGGACAGCCTGGCTGAAGGAGCCAGGCAGCCTCGATTGCTTGCATGTTAGGCTTTTATTACAGTTTTTATCTTTAGATATAATCAGTAGGGTGAGTAATATTGGAGGACACATGTGTTTACATTGTCATCTAGGCAAGGGCATCCAGGGATTAGGCATAAGGATTCCAGTAAACACCCAGGGGTCTGCACATGCACAGACTTGTTTGGAAAGATCAAGGAATAATTAGGGGCACCACCTTCAACACCCCTCTAAGTCTCCTCTAAGTCGGAATTCCAATAAACAGTGCAGGTGTCCTTCCACACATTTCCCTTTTATCAGAATGTCCTCCTTATAAACTTTACAACCAAGTCTCATACTTCCCAAGATGCTGATGGCTTGTCTCTGTCTCCCTGAGACTATTATTCCTTGATGTTCGAAAACAAGTGTTAACGATCTGCCTTCCCAGAGTACACAGGACAATGGTTTGATTATAGCAAGTGCCGATAAAGGTTTGGTGAATGAGTACACACACAAGTAGGTATTACTTATTTACATATTGATTTATTTCTATTCCTCTTACTATGACTGACTCTGATGGCATAGATTAAAACAGTAAAATTGCTGAGTCACTAAGTGGACCTTTTCTTCTTTATAATCCACCTATATAAACTTTAGGGTCTTTGAGGGATGGACAAGCCCGTACCTGATGTCCTCAGCCTGAAAAATTTATACCTAGAAAAGCATGGGATTAGATTGAAGGATCTGCTGCCCAGGTCCTGAATACCAGAATTATGTTAGAGTCATTATCCCCATAAGCAGCCAACTGTTTTCTTCTCTGAGGACATTCCTAGAATCTGCATACTTTACAGTCACTCCCAAGTCTGAGTGTAGGCTTGGAAATCTAAAACAAACCAACAAACCACAACAAAAATAAAAACCCAGGGCGTGGGTCTTTAGCCAGGTAAAAACCTAACCAGCAAGCAATAGCAAGGAGAGTGAATGATCATGAAAGGCATTTATATTTGTCTTATTTGACCTGCAAGGGACAGAATTTATTGAGGAAACCCAAAGACATCTGACAACAGTTTATCTAGGACCAGGTGGGTATTAAAGCCTTTGGGATCTATATTTCTAGAATGATACCTGGTTGATTAACTCCATGGCCACTACTACTTAGTATCTGTGAACTTACACATTTCCTAGAGCAGAGGTAAGGTTCCCATAGAAAGTGGGGAGTGGCGGTGGTCTGATTGAATCAGTACCTATTTGGTGGAATAAATGAACATGTTCAGAATGTCCACCAGTTTCTCTACTAACAAGAAAAACAACACCAATTCTATCAGCAAGTCTGCTTTGGACGACATCAAAATGAAAAGAGGGTAACTAAAAACCCTCCTAGGTCATTGTTTCACAAATCACACTACCTCCCACTTGTGTCTGTTCAAGACCTTGGTGCTAACTGTAGAGGATTATAAACATAAATTTGGACTCGGTTACTTTTTGGCTTTACCAAAAAGTTCTAATAATAAAGATTAAGTGGTGCTAAAGTGATCTGAATTTTTTTGGGGGGGAAATAGCTATATAAATGTATTGCAACTATTACACCACAGCAGACAATCACTACTTTGAGTATAAGCAATATACCACTACGATTAATGTGTTTATTCTTTAACCTGCAAATCAGAATAGATGTGCTAATTCCTCAAGGATAATTCCTACAATAATAGGAACTGGTAGATGGTTTTACCTCTTCAGTGGCTAAAATAATAAAATTGTATTACCATCACTAAAATGAAGCACTTTTATTTACCCAATGTAGGATGTTTCTCATTTCTACCTGAATTACTGACTTTCAAAGAGAAAATTCCCATCTAACACTTGACCATGCTAAAGTTCTAGAAACTAAAAGCAGGCAATGCCTTTGTTATAAAGTGTATTTATGAGCTTCTTCAAATGCAAAGATGTTTATACAAGGCTTTTCCATTTAGCATAATTTTAAATTGCAACCTGGTTCTGGAATAATGGCCAATATCTCTCCTCAACTACAATCTCACTTTCTTTCAAGGAAATTCTCAAGAATCTGTGGGAATCTAGTTTTGCTGTTTCTCCTCTTATAGGTTGTCCCAAAATCTTAGTGCATTTATACATGTTTGAAATTTTCCAGTAATGATTTAAATAAAAATTAGGTAAAGATATCCTGCATAATAAAAAGGTAATATGCAAATTGCATCACTCCGCTACACCCACGATTGGGCCGGCTGGAGGCGCGGGGGGCGGGACTCAGGGTGGCCGATTGGCTGGCAGGAGGAGCGGGGGGTGGGGACTGAGTCCCCACCCCCTGCTCCTCAGCCGGCGCTCTGGGAGGACCCATGGGGCCCGCGGAAGATGCCGGTGGCGGAACTTGGGGTGGCCGATTGCGTGGCTGCGGGCACCAGTTTTCCGCCAGCACCAGTTTTCCTCTGGCCACCCCCAGATCGGAGCGTCTCCCAAGTCCCGGATCAGCGGGTGGCCAGACAAAAACTGGTGCTGGCAGAAAACTGGTGCTGGCATCCAGGTGAAGGAAAGTCTATTGCATGAAACTTCGTGCAAAGGGCTTCTAGTATTATTTATAAACACTTGAGAATGTAAAAGTGGTCTTACAGTTCCTGTGAGAGAAAATCCTTAATGTTTCTATCATAAAATTGTGTATATGCAGCTTATAAAAATCTTGTTCTTTTTAGGCAAATATTTACCAACTCAAGCATTGTTTACATAGAAACTATTTCAGATTTTAGTTTGTGAAAACAAGATCTTTCCACCAAAGATTATTTGTGGTCTCACAATGTCTGATTATGAAAGATGCTTTAGTCTCGATATTTTATTTTCATAACCTTTAATTAAACTGTGTGTCATAAAGTTTGAACCCTTTCTGTTTTTACACTAGAGTTATCTTTTCTTTATAAATCTTCTTAACTGATTTCATTTTTATACCTACAATAAAAAGCAATGCAAATTGAAATATGCAATGTCTATCTTGGTGAGCAGGGATAGCTAGTAATTTGCTTGGTAAGTGAAGCAAAACATTTAATGACTTATCAGGTTTTATATTGTTACATAAATCTTATTATATTTGAATAATAATGGTGGGCAAATCACTTCCTAAGACTTGTTTTATCATAATAAAGGAGCCATGATTATCCTTCATTGATTCAAAAATGGTATCTATTTATCACTTTTGACAGAGAGCTAAGTCAAGTTAGGGTGTATGTAATGAGCTTCCCCTAACCATCTTGAATGTCTGTATTAGGGAGGGTGAAAGTGGGGGAAAAACATGTCAGTGAATAGTTAGGGAGAGTGACAAGAAGTTCGAAAGATTGTTTAAAAAAATACAATGGAAGGCAATGTATTGTGTTGAGTACAAGCCAAATATATTTATGTATATGTGTATAACATTAATGTAAAATTCCACAGGCCTTAGATGAAGAAAACTACAAAATGTACTCTAAGGTATGAATTAGATATACCTACACAGAGAAGATAGACCTTGTTTGTGGACAGGAATATTACATATTGTAAAGATGTCATTCATCTCAAAATATTTTAATAGTTTAACCTGAAACATAGTATATTTATACAATGACAAAACAGAGGAGGGAACATCATGCCAAATATTTAGGAAATAGTATGATTTAATAAGTATAGAATTGGTTAGCTCTATAAAAGAAAAAATGTCAATGTCTTCATTAAAGAGTTATTTGTGGAAAAAATAAACCATAAAAATAGTGGAAGACTATAGCTGCAAAGAAACTAATTTCTGAATTTAAGAGTAATGGAAATTTATGAAAAATGGTTAATATGAATTTTATAATCTTCAGCATATTAAAAACACCCCAAGAAGACTAAGGAGAAAGTGAGAAAATATCTATAGGGTACAAAGGGTTCTTACCCTAATACAGAAAATGCTTATACAAATTAAGACTATGGCTAAAATTTCAATAGATAAATTGGCAAAGTGGTTGAAAATTTATCTACAATATTTGGAACAGTAATGGCTAAGAATATGTTGAACTTGTAATAATTTTTAGAAACTAATTGAAATAGCATTAGTAAGCCATATTTTAAGGAAACTAACTTAGTATTGACATAGTTAAAAGAAACAATTTTTAAATCTATATTTTTCACAAGGGCTCCAGATGTGGAGTGATTGGAATTCAGAGCACATCCACACATTTTACCTCCTGTAGATACCTTTGTACTTGCCCTAGGGCTCTGTATACTCTGCCTCACTCACTTATGTAGTCAATATTTTTGAGTGTTTATGGTACCTACTGGAAAAGGAGCAAACAAAATGCAGGTGGATCCCTTCACAGAAACATAATGGACAGGAGTGAACTAAGATAAATGGAGGGGTTATGGGAAGCTCAGTGAGAAATGGTTTTTAAAGAAAGACTAGAAGGAGGTGAGGAGCCAATCCATGTGGAGATAATTCAGGGAAGAGCATGCCCAAAGGAGAACAAAGAAAGTATCAATTAATGCCCTGAGGCCATCACCATGTTTCATAAAATTTCCCAAGTGCTCCAATCCTTCAACCAGGATTAAGACCACTAGTGTAATATTTTCAAGAGACTGTCCTTAGTCTGACACAGCTGAAAACACTTTGAAAGAAATGCAAAGAAGTAGATTGTTTGAATATTTCCACAACCCAAGCATAATCAGGACTGATTTTATGGTTCAAAGGAACAAGTGTTACACCCTTTGCCATTTCTTCCATGTCCCATAAAGACATTTTTTTAAATGGAGCAACATGAAATCAGTTTTTATTTAACCTAAGGTTTAGAAAACCTCAGCCAAAGCATTCACCAAGTCAAAATCGTTATAACATGGTCTTGGTCCTAAAAACATATTACTCTATAAATAAATGTTATCACATACAAACCTGACACATATAGTGCTTGTGTTTAGTATTAGTATTAGTGATGGGCATATTATTGTGGGTATCCTCTCACATACCAGTACGTAGACAAGGAGTCTACGTGCAGGCAGAAAGAAAAGTGGGTCAATGGCAGTCACCTCCCTGCTACAATTTAATGGCCTCTTAATGAACTGGTCTTAATAGAATATAAGTTTTAGAAAACACGTCAAAAACTTAAGCTAACAGCAAAACTAGACATTTCCCTTTGAATTGCTTCTAGTTTGCATTTGAACCACAGGTCAGGAGTATGACATGATAGATTTGCACAGAGCCTTGAGGCCTTTCCTCTAACCCTAATCCCTGCCCTAAGCAAAGTAATGGGGACACTGGGGTGGTCCTTTGCTGACCGCCTATTTCACTGCCTCATTAGGAAGGTCACACATGAAAATACTCCCATCTCTACCCTCTTTTAACTACATGATTATTTATTAATTCCATTTAGTTTATTTAAATCCATGGTACATGTTGAAGATCATACAGCATTTTATATCTATCTTGCAGTTCAACCACAAAATTAATTACTAAAAGGTCAGCCTGGTGCTAGGTTTCATTAATTTAATTATGAATTGCTTTTCTATTCACTATTGAGTGACTAAAATAATGCAATGTAGAATAATCTATCTATATAATAGAGGAATATGCAAATTAGCCGGTATGCCATAACATCACAACTGAACAGCAGGGACTTGAGGCTGCATGGTGCCTGGCTGGGGCAGAGGACCTCAGGCCGTGCCCCCTGTCCCAGTTCTGGGCCAGGAGACCTCAGGCCACGACCCCATCCCCGGCGCTGGGCCGGGGGACCTCAGGCTGCACCCCCCACCTGGTGCAGCTTGACAGGGGACCTCAGGCCACACCCCTTGCCTGGCAGGGCTTGACGGGGGACTTAAATCCACGCCCCCCAACCTGGTGCCAGGATGGGGGGCCTGAGGCTGCACCCCCCTGTCCGGCAGGGCTTGAGGGGGACCTGAGATTGTGTCCCCCACTGGTGCTGGGCCAGGGGACCTGAGGTTGTGACCCCCGCCTGGAGGGACTTGACAGGGGTGGGACCAGCCAGGTCTGGGTCTCACCCAATGGGGGTGGGGCCGGCCAGGTCTGGGTCTCCTGCGTTTTCAAAGCATGTGTGGCTGGTGGGTGGGAACTTGACTCTAGATCCCGCAGCGCACCCCAGACTCTGACAGGAGGGAGATTTTATATACATTTTACTAATTTTCTTTCATCTCTGACACTTCTATTATAGAGAAAGGGCAAATAGCTATATTAAAATATTTCCTCTAATTAATTCCCTTTTAATGAGCACGAGTTTCATGCACTGGGTCACTAGTTTTATATAATAGCAAAATTATTATTAAAGCCATCCTACCTAATAAAATGGTAATATGTAAATTACCATCACTCTGCTACGCCCACGATTGGGCCAGAGGGAGGCGCAGGGGGCAGGACTCGGGGTGGCCGGGGTAGCCGATTGGGCCGGCAGGACACTGAGCTCGCGTCGCCAGTGGCGGCGCGAGCTCAGTGTCTGTGCCATGGCTGTGCTGCGGAACAGAAGGGGCCTCTGGGGCAGCGAGCTCACGTCCCGCCGCGGACCATCAAAAGCTGGGGAGCTGGGTGCCTGTCTGCTCCGGCACCAGGCCTTTCGGAAGCCTCTGAAAGGCCTGGTGCACCAGCGAACAGGCACCCAGCTCCACCGCGATCGAAAGCAAAAGCGTGTAGGGGACCCTACACGTGCATGATTCAATCATGCACTGGGCCTCTAGTAATTCAATAAAGTGTGCTTGTTCTACTATTCTCCTTCTGGCCAGCTTCATTTCACTGCAGAGTGAAAAAATGAAGATAATACCTGACATTATTTTTATGACCCTCCAAACATCAGCAGGTACACAAAATACAAAAATTAGAGAAAACTTTTTATTATCTTGAAAACCCAGTCAGTTAAACTAACATCTAAATCTCAAATCAAAAGTTTTACCATTTTTCTGAATGATCTAACTAAAATATGTAGCCCAAAGATTCTACACAAGTCAATCTCCTCATTGTAGCTGTCCTCCTTGGAAATATAAGCATAAATGTGTGCAAATAATAGACAGTTATAGCATTTTATTACTCAACCAAGTTGTGTCTATTTTTCGTGAATTTTTGGTGGTGTAAGCTCAGTAGATTAGGTTTTCCTGTCAGTTACCAAAATCCTTAGAAATGCAAATATATAGATTATGATGTAAATATATGCGCCTCTCTCTCTCTCTCTCTCTCTCTCTCTCTCTCTCTCTCTCTCTCTCTCTCTCTCTCTCTCTCTCTCTCTCTCTCTCTCTCTCTCTCTCCTGTATCTATGCAGTAGTCCACCTTTATCCACAGTTTTACTTTTCATAGTTTTAATTGCTGGTAATCAATCACAATCTGAAAATATTACATGGAAAATTTCAGAAATAAACAATTCACAAATATTAAATTGTGCACTGTTCCGATAGTATGATGAAACTTCCCGCAGTCCTGCTCTGTTTCACCTGGGATATGAATCATCTTTTTGTCCAGCAGATACAGACAGAGAGATGAGTCACATCCAGGTCCTGCCCACTCGTCACTTAGAAGCCACCACAGTGATCAGACCAACTATCACAATATTGCAATGTTTGTATTCAGGTAACCCTTATTTTACCAAATAATGACCCCAAAGCAAAATAGCTGTGATGCTGGCAATTCTTATAAGCCAAAGAGAAGCTGTAAAGTGCTTCCTTCAAATGAAAAGATGAAAGTTCTCATATTAATCAGAAAAGAAAAAAAATTGTATGCTAAGGTTGTTAAGTTCTATGGTAAGAATGAATCTGCTGCCTGACTGGCATGGCTCAGTGGTTGAGCATCATTCTATGAACCAGGAGGTAACAGTTCAATTCCCAGTCAGGGCACATGCCCAGGTTATGGGCTTGATCCCCAGTGTGGGGCATGCAGGAGGCAGCCAATCAATGATTCTCATCATTGATGTTTCTATCTCTCTCCCACTCCCTTCCTCTCTGAAATCAATGAAAATGTTGGTGTGTTTTGTTTTGTTTTTAAAGAATGAATCTGCTATCTGTGAAATTGAGCTAGTTTTTCTGTTGGACCTCAAACTGTAAAAGTTAT
Organism: Eptesicus fuscus; assembly: GCF_027574615.1. Lineage (NCBI taxonomy): Eukaryota > Metazoa > Chordata > Mammalia > Chiroptera > Vespertilionidae > Eptesicus > Eptesicus fuscus. The sequence continues at coordinate 8,382,637 of NC_072487.1, read as the reverse complement.
AGGTACAGTGCGTGATAAGTGCTTAGCTAAGCAGGAACAGACATTAAATTTGTAGAATGAAGAGCTGCACGGAAAACATGTTCTGATTGACAGCATGTGTTGAGCCTGAATATGGACACTTCAGCAAGGGGTCCCCTGAAAGGAGTGATGCCACATCATTGACTGCAAGAAAGGACAGTTCCACAGATTCGGGGATCGGCGTGGCATTGTATCATCTCACATCATCACAAGAAGAAGAAAGGCGTGTACAGTTCAATAAGATATTTTGAGAAACAGAGAGCACATTCACATTACTTTTATTACATCACTTCTTATGTGTTCTTTCTACTTTATTATTGTTGTTGTGGCTCTCTAACCATGCCTAATTGAAAAATTAAACGTTGTCACAGATATGCATTTATAGAGAAAAACATAGTGTTTATATAGGGCTTGGTACTGTGTGTGGTTTCAGGCATCCACCAGGGTCCTGAAGCAGATAAGGGAGGAACACTACTGTATATCTATAAATCAATAACCCAACTAAAAAAATATAAGATTGCCTTTGGTTGTTATAAAGCTACGAGGAATTTCTGGAATAAGGAACACATGTGAAGTTGTTTGAAGAGGAAAACAACTTCCAAGGTGCGGCAAGGGGAAGTCCAGTTGATTCAAAATGTGGGAGCAAATTCCAGAGAGCTTCAACTGTGGAATTGGCAGGAACCTGGCACAGGTGCCTGTGGGCAACTGACAGGGTAACTGGCTTCGAAGCTGTGACAGGAACATTTACACAGGCCAAAACCTCCTCCAACTCTCTTTCCTTGGGTCAAGTGACAATAAGCAAAGATATCTGCCATTGGGCATGGGCACTGAGCATGGGGACTTAGGTAACAAAGTGAACACAGAGTCCCAGATGCCTGGTGACACCAGAAAGAACTGGGAACACCCATGCCAGGAGGCCAGTAAGTGGCACGCACTGGCCAGCAAGCACATTATTACAGGACTCAGTTGACTGGAGAAGAAAAGTCGACTGAGTGACAAATCAAGCATAAGAAAGCCACAAATGAAATGGTGTTCTCCGAGCCTTGCTGAGCTGTTACTCTGAAACCAAAACCAGGGTGAAGAAAGAACTTGGGGAAGCTGCAACTGATAGCATAGGGCCTGGAGAGACAAGTGGTGTTTGTCACATGTCCACGTCACTAATCCTGAGTGAAGCTTGTTGTTGGGTAAGACCCAAGATCCATGTGATTCTTCTTTCATGATCAAATCTTTGTGTCCTGTCATTGAAACCTGACAACAGTTCCCATCTATCAGAAGAGAAAATGGGCAAACAGCTAGTGAGTGGTAGACCAGGGCTCCAAAATGCATTCCTAGCCTGGAATTGCTGCCTTGAAACACTTAGAAGCAGGTCAAGATCTGCATAAGTTAGGAGCCAAAAAGGAAGAAATTTGAGAAGTTTTTTGAAATGACATTGATTTTTCTCTGCTGAGAGTGAGTGAGATGGAGTAAGGAGAGGACTCAGGCCGAGTTTTAACTACTGAAGAGCTATCCCAGGAAATGAGAAAGTCAATAAAAGTAATGGCAAGGTAAGCTGCAAGCCAATAAACATTTGGACTCCAAATAGATTTTCTTTATTCAGGTTTTTCTTATCAGATTCAAGTTAATATATTTTCAATTTGTTCTAGCTAAAAAATCTTTGATACTTTGAGTAGCAAAACAAATATTTTCTTGTAAGATTGTGATTTATTTAGCTCTTTTAGGATCTTAAGCTTTTATATTCTCTGATATATTCTTATGTGTCTGCATGAATGACCTTGAAAGGACTGACAAGTCCTTGAGCTGCAGCACTTCTCAGTTAGTGTGTATATTCAAATAGGTAGATTGACCTTGACTAGTGCCTGGGTTTTTTTTTTGTTTGTTTGTTTGTTTTTAATTTCTTTATTGATTAAGGTGTCACATATTTGTCCTCATCCCCCCATTCCCATCCCCCACCCCTCCCCACGGATGCTCCCACCCCCCTTTTGTCCTTAACCATTGGTTAGGCTTGTATGCATGCAAACAAGTCCTTTGGTTGATCTCTCCCCGCTACCCCCACACTCCCCTACCCTCCCTCTGAGGCCCGACAGTCCAATCGATGCCTCCTTGTTTCTGGGTCTGTTCTTGTTCATCAGTCTATGTTGTTCATCATTTCCCCTAGATGAGTGAGATCATGTGTTACTAGAGATATACTTATAAGAACTGAATGTGAGACGAGCAATAATAGTTATGCTGACAGGCAAATGAATCAGTCTGTAGTAAGTTTCTTTCTGGACCAACAGTTCTTTTGAGACCCAATTTCAATGTCCACCAGTTCCTTATGTGTACATGTCGGCACTGACTTTTCAGCTCTGGATGGTGGACAAATGGTGGTAATGGAGGTCCGACTCCCTCTGGTTTGGTCTTGCCCGGACCCAGGGGCACGGCTTCACCCGGACTCAGGGGCACGCGGCCTCACGCGGACTGGGACCCAGCATCACCTGGGCCCTGGGGCGCGTGGCCTCACCCGGACCCAGGTGTGTGCGGCCTCACCTGGACCCGGGACCCAGCCTCATCCAGATCCAGGGGCACACGGCCTCACCCGGACCCGGGATCCAGTGCCTGGGTTTTTTTGTTTGTTTGTTTTTTGGTTTTTGTCACATAGCAGATTCTTTAGGATTTTGCATTTAGAATAGTTCCCTTCAACAATTCAGAAATGTACAGATGTTTTCTATTTCTCCACTTTCAGGGCTTAAGAAGATCTATTTAGAGATCAAAGATGTGAATTATACTGAGTAGTAGGAAAAGAGCTATTACATCAATAATTAAGATAGATTTATTTGAAACAAGAATAACCATAAACCCTATTACTTTTATTTATTTTTTAAAAATATATTTTATTGATTTTTTTACAGAGAGAAGGGAGAGGGATAGAGAGTGATAGAGAGTTAGAAACATCGCTGAGAGAGAAACATCCATCAATAAGCTGCCTCCTGCACACCCCCTACTGGGGATGTGCCTGCAATCAAGGTACATGGCCTTGACCAAAATCGAACCTGGGACCCTACAGTCTACAGGCCGACACTCTATCCACTCAGCCAAACCGGTTAGGAAAACCCTATTACTTTTACGACCCTGTGTTTGATTACATACTTGTTAAAGAAAAATTATATTGTGTACATTTTTCCATGGATTGGTAAACAAATTATACTATTGTTGTAGTAATTAGCAAATATATTAAAACATAGATTTACTCTTTGGCATTTATTTTAAGCACATTTTATTTTTAGTTACCATTATATTTTCAAACTAAGATACCTTTACAAAATGATATATTATACCCTGCTATTATTTGAGAACATCTAATCTATATATATAAAAGCCTAAGCAACCATTAAGACCAGATGACTGGCCGGTTGCTATGATGCGCACTGACCACCAGGGGGCAGATGCTAGATGCAGGAGCTTCCCCCTGGTAGTCAGTGCACTCCCACAGTCAACCTCCCACAGCCAGCCAACCTCCTGTGGTCCCTTCCACCAGCCGGCCAGCCCCAATTGGCCCCCCAACCTCCCGTGGCTCCTCCCCCTGGCCAGCCGGCCTCAATTGGCCCCAATCAGGACAACAGCCCTGATTGGCCCCAATCGCCAGCCAGGCCAAGGGACCCCACCTGTGCACAAATTCATGCACCAGGCCTCTAGTCTAATATAATACTAGAGGCCTCTATATATTAGACTAGAGGCCGGGTGCATGAAACTCATGCACTCAGGTGTGTGTGTGTGTGTGTGTGTGTGTGTGTGTGTGTGTGTGTCCCTCAGCCTGGCCTGCGACCTTGGGGCATGTCTGACTGATGGCTTAGCGCTGCCACGGAGGCGGGAGAGGCTCCGGTCACCGCCACTGCGTTGGCCAGCTGTGTGCCTGGCTCAGGGCTTCTGGCTGAGTGGCACTCCCTCTGTGGGGGCACACTGACCACCAGGGGACAGCTCCTGTGTTGATCATCTGCCCCCTGGTGATCAGTGTGCATCATAGCAACCAGTCGTTTCACAGTTCTGTCGATTTGCATGTTAGCCTTTTATTATATAGGAGACACACACACACACACACACACACACACACATTTTATATATATATGTATATATATATAAAATGTGTGTGTGTGTGTGTATCTCCTATATAATAAAATGTGTGTGTGTGTGTATCTCCTATATATACACATACACACACACACACACATACATACATTGTGCAGATGAGGAAAGCAAAGCAGAAAAGATTTACTTCAGCCTAAATAACATGTTTAGGTCATCATCACTCTTATATTTCTAAATTGAAGTAAATTTCATTTATTTAGGCAGCATTTATATTATAGCACTTTGAAGGTAAACAAATGCCATGATCATTTTCCAAAGAGGAGGAAAATTGGTTTTCTAAATAGAAACAGCCCAACACGCCAGTCACGTCATCTTGTTTTTGACTTTGCTGCTGATAGAGTGTAAGTCCCCAGAGTCCATGACAATGTTTGAAGTGTTGGAACACATTTTTTCCATTAATTTTCTGGTATATCACCATCCACATCAGATATACTTTCCTGCAGTTTACAGTGAGTTGTACGCGATGAATTTAAATAGCTCTGGGCTTGTTCTCCTTCCTGAGAATATTACACATCTCACTTCTAATAATTGAAATTGTGAGGTGACAGCAATCATTCCTTCTCCCACTACTTTGTGCTTAAATATCCAATCATTACGAATAAATAGGCTGCCATGTACCACATGCTGTGTCTCCCAGCAATCACAAAGAGCAAGACATAGGGAGGGGTGGGGGTTGTTTGGTTAAGTGCAGGCATAAAGCCAATTAAACTGGATCAACCTACAGCATCACAAGATTTAAAATACTTATCATATGTAAATACTTAGAAAAAGAAGATAGGCTGTACCCTCTTAATGACTGTATTCATTAATTTAACAAATATTTATCAAGCAAGTACTTTGTCAGCACTGATCCAGGCAAAGCATCAGGGAAGCAAAGAGAAAAACCATCCCTATCTTCATGGGGCTTACATTAAACTAAATATATTAGACTAGTGACCAGATGCACGAATTCGTGCACATTGAAAGGGAATTAATTAGAAGAAATATTTTAATATTGCTGTTCGCCCTTTCTCTATAATAGAGGTGTCAGAGATTAAAGAAAATTAGTAAAATATATATGAAAATAATATATAAATTTATTAATAAATAAACAATAACAACATGATATAACAACAACAAAGACATGATATAAAAACAACAAAAACATGATATAAAAATAACATTGATACAAACAATGACTGATAAATTGATTAAACGTATTCTAATATCTCCCTGTGTACCACATTAAGAGTAAAAACACTTTCAGTGTGCTTGACTAATTTCCCTTGTGATGAAGTATTTACAACTCTAATGTCACATGCTCTTCAAACTCGAGAGAAAGCAACATATAACTGACCATGTCCAAAAACGGGTTCAGGTAGGAATATTCCTACTCTGTCTAGAGTTTGTCCTTGTGATTTATTAATAGTCATCACAAATCCTGGCATCACAGGATACTGTCTTCAAATTAATTTAAATGGGAGGCCAGTGTCAGACGGGGACAAATCAATTCTTGGAATCAGAACAACCTCTCCTCCCGCAGATCCTGTTAATACTTCAGCTTTGATTATGTTAGGTTGCAATCTTTTGATAATAAATCTAGTACCATTACAAAGACCCCATTTACTATTAAGATTTCTCAGTAGCATGATGATTGCACCTACTTTCAATTTTAATTTGTGACACGGCATTCCCAAAGGAGTAATACTATTAAGAAATTCAATGGGAAAATTTTCCTTTTGAGCATCATTCATTGAATCAATAGAATCATCACTCAAATAGGTGTGAAAATCTCCATCAAATATATCCAAAATGTCTTCATTTAATTTATGAATGTGCTCATTTTTAGGACAAAGAATTGCACATTTAGATATATTTTTAATATTATCTATAGATATACTATTTCCAAAGTTAGCTTCAATAATAGATCTATTACAAGTCATTTTATGGGGGATTTCAATAATATCCATCCCTAAATAAAAACTGCTATCAAGTTTGCCATCTCTAAGTTTTACTAACTATTCACTATAAGCAGAATCCTCTCATCCCATATTTATTTTAAGAGACAACTTTCTGAAACATCCCCAAACACCACAGTACTTTAAACTCGTTTGTACTATGGCTGATCGCATAGCATGCGGCACAATACTGAGACATTGTCGAAAATCCCCTCCGAGAAGGAGAACTTTCCCACCAAATGCAACATTCAAATTCCTAATTTCTCTTAGTAATCTATCTATGGCATTTAGGACATGACTGGATGCCATGGATGGTGCACTCATCAATAATGAGAAGTTGGGCCTTTTAAATGGTTTTAGCAACTTCACTCTTTATACTGAGTCTAGAAATTGAAGTTTCATTTAATGAAACTGGTAATTTATATTGGGAATGAAAGGTTCTTCCACCGAGAAGTAAATTTGCAGCAATTCCTGTAGACACTGTGGCTAAAACAGTACCACCAAGACCTCTAATATAATGTATTAAAACTTTATAAAGATATGTTTTTCCACTACCTCCTGGACCATCCAAGAAAAAGAATTTGGGGTGTACAGTTTGATCTTCGTTGGCAGAAATTATAGTCTGAAAGGCTGCCAACTGTTCATCGTTCAGAGAATTTATCAAAACCTCTGCCTGTTGTCACTCATAAGATTCATCACATGTAGTTGTATTTGTTAATAAAGGATAGTCTGGAAATTTTAAATGCTAACATTCCATGCAATGTGAATACTTCTTGAATTTCGTTAAGGGCATGCATTTCACAGTTTACATAGGCACCTTCTCTTCAGTGTAATTTCCAATAAAAATCTTCAATAAAATGAGATTTATTCTCATCCCATAATTTGTCTGTATCAGAAGGACATTGAAACATGGTCTGGGGTGCAAGCTGACCAATGGCTGATTCCACGAGGAATGGGGCTCCCACCTCCCTGCTGTCAGGGTCTGGGGTGCAGGTGAACGGGATCATGGGCTATCAGGGCGCCGACAGCAAGGTCTTGGTCAGTGCTCATCATAGCTACTGGCTGGTCGTCTGGTCATTGGTTGTTCTGGTTGTTATGCCATAATGATCGCTGGGCTTTTATTATATAGGATATTTAAGTTACATATAAAGTAATAGAGGTAGAAATAGGATAGAAAATAGAAGTTTGTCTATGGAGAAAAATGAGTCAGGACTTGATCTAAAGGCAGGTGAACATTAGGAAAGATGGCTGGGAAAGGCCGTGCAGAAAGGGTGACATCTGAAGAAAGCCTGAAGTGAATCACATGGAATGGCAGAGGAGGAGGGTTCAAGAAAATAATAAGGGCCCTGAAGCAGGTGCGTGCCTGGGATGTTTGAGAAGCCACAAGGAGAGGAACTCTATTCAAGAAAAGAGAATCAGAGAAGAGACTGATAGCCATGCAAGTAGCAGCAGCTTTGATGTGGGGCCTGCAGGCCATTTTAAGGACCTGGACTTTTATGGTAATAGAGACAGAAAATCACTGGGAGCTTCTGGCAGTCATCCGACAGGGTCTGTCTTATGTTTTAACAAAACTGCTCTGTGTATTAAAAAATAGATTTTAAAAAAGAGCTAGGCAGGAGCAAGGGAGAACAGTAGTGGGGCCGGCTCGTCCTGCCCGGTGCCCCGAAGGGTGACCTGCACGACACAGTGAAACGGGAAAGTTGGCTGAAACGTGTGGTGTTCCCTGGGCAGGATGACTTCCTGCGCTCTTTGTTCGTTGGAGTCGAAGAATGAAATCGCGGATGGAAGGTGGTACAGCAAAGGTGGAAATTTATTGAAGAACAAGTACAGACTCCCACGTGGGGAGGGAGAAAGAGTCCCACTGAGTCACTTTTTCCTATGGTTTATAAAGGCTGCAGGGTTTTTTTGTGCCTCAATATCCCCTGTTATTGGTCACTATTCCCCTTTGATTTGGTTACTATAGCAACTCCTGAGCTCAAAGGTCAAACCTCTCATGGGACATATGAGGCCCTCCTCTCTTATTATTTTCCTATTCCCTTTGGGCTTTCTTCCTCCTTCTTTATTTTGTAAATATAGACCTTCTGCTGTTTCCAGCTCCCTCATCTTATGGAAATGTAACCTTTTGCAGCTCCAGAGCCCCGTGCTTTTTCCATGGATCCCTTAATTTTCTAAAATTTCCTAAACCTGCCTATTTCACCCCTAAAAACTCCTTTCAATATTAACCACTAATTGGCTCTTTGGCGCCAGCGTGAATGGAGTTCAGCTAATGGGAGACATTTACAGGGGAGTAAAATTTATGTCTATGTTACCTCCTCCTCCTGCTGTTTCAGGTGGTTGTGTTTGTCCATCCACCAGGTCAGAGTTCCTCCCGTTTCCTGTAACAACCACTTGGGTTAGGATAGTAATGTGCTCCTGCCGGCGCTAACACTGGGGAATCGCACTCTTCCTTGTCGATTTTCTGATCTCTGTTCGCACCTTTATAAATAGTTTTTTAAAATTAAATCCTTCTTAATTATTTGTATCTGCCATCTGCTTTCTGCTTGAAGTTGCCTGACATCAGTCAAGGAGGCCCTGCCATGTTCTAGAGAGATCCGATGGTGACTTGTTCCCCGGTGATGGCACTGGAGGTGGTGAGAAGTGTTTGAATAATGGACATGTTTTGAATCAGAACCTGCTGCATTTACAAATGAGTATAATGTGTGGTGATGTGTGCAAACACCAAGATTTCCATGCCTAGATTTTTGGCCTGAGGAACTTGAATAACCATTTGATGCCAATTGAATATACTCTCTTGAGGTTCAGGGGAGAAAGTGGAGCTACAGATATAAAATTGGAAGTTATCGGTATAGAGATGATTTTTATGCCTTGATGTAGGATAAGATCACTGAGGGAGTGAGTCTAGGCAGAAAAGAGAACAGATGCAAAGATTGAGTCCTGATAGAGACAAGGTAAATGAAGAGAAATCTGAAAAGAGGGGGAAAAGCATTGCACAGAGGTTAAAGGCATTCCAGAAGGTAATGACATTCCTGAATCCAAGTGAAGAAACCATAGGCTGACAACGAATAAACTGTTCTGTTCATTTCTGAAAAACTAATGCTGCCTTTTAATGTAAAATTATTACATTTTAACATATACATATACTAGAGGCCCAGTGAACAAAATTTATGCACTCGGGGGCAGGGGGTCCCTCAGCCCTACCTGTGCCTTCTTGCAGTATAGGAGCCCTTGGGGGATATCTTACTGATGGCTTAGGCCTAAGCCGTCAGTCGGATATCCTTAGCACTGCTGTGCTAAGGTTCCCACCACCGCCATTGCACTCACCAGCTGTGAGCCTGGCTTCTGGCTGAGTGGTGCTCCCCCTGTGGGAGTGCACTGACCACCGGGGGTCAGCTCCTGCATTGACCATCTGCCCCCTGGTGGTCAGTGTGCATCATAGCAACCAGTTGTTCCACCATTTGGTCGATTTGCATATTAGCCTTTTATTATATAGGATATGTGTGAATTAAAGGTATAGCAAATGGACATTTTAAAACTAAAATCCACAAGTAATAATGTCATTTTAATTACATGTATTTCAACTGTCCTCACTCACCTGAGACTGTGAAAATCTCACAGATAGCGTGTATTTAAACATAGTTGCATCTTCACAGTTTAATACCTGCAGTGACACCTACAGGAAAAATTTATGAGTTTAATGGTATAAAGGGGGAGGGGCACTGCCCATAAGCCCCAGATGAGTTAAACAGTGAAGAACAAGAAAGGCACCTTGGAGCCCATATGAGTTTAGGAAACATATTTGCAGCTATTGCAATTAATTTAGAAAAGAATTTCAGGTAAGCATAGCAACTGTAGACTATTTTTTATGGCTTTAAAATTCCTAAGTGTCCACGTCATTAAAAAATATCTATTTAAAAAACTAGTAATTAATTTACCTAAGTGAAAAAAATTTAATAAACTTACTTTCTTGAATTTTAATTGCTACATAATTTTTTGTCTCATTGGAAATTTCACTTTTTATGAAGTTATTAATTAATATTTCAAAATGCTCATGTGTGCCACATATCTGTAATTAAATTATTTTTCAGAATGACTATCGCTGTGTAAAAGATTGGCTTCAAAACCTAATTCAGTGCTAGATTAGTGAAGTCTCTTCCTCAGGGACTGGGCATGCAAAGCTAGCAGGGATCATGAGAGGCATAGAAGAAAACTTATATTACTTGATGATACTAGTGTTAATAATCTGCACAAGTGCCAAGGTGACTATTCAAACACCGAATATGCACAGTCCTAAGTGAAGTTTGACTCTGTTTATTTCCAGTGTTAAGGATGCAGTTCTCCAGGGCAACACTTTAATTGCATTTAATTTTACTGTGAAAGTTGAGAGAAGACCTGAGATTTTCTGATTATCCTTTTCACTATATTATCTGTTTATTGTGTTCTACATGGTACCCATTTCTAAATTCCCATGGAATGGTACCCATGGAATTACAGTTTCCATGAGCTTTAGCTCTACCATTTTTAGGCTTCTAAAATTATTTACTTTTACTATTAATAGTTAATGTAATTAATTGACATTTTAAAAATGATTTTTTTTGTTCAGGGCTGCTCTTTATTTCTCTTACTTTTCCTGTATCCAGTATTTTTACTAGTAAAAAAAAAAAAAAAACAAAACTTAATCTTCAGGTGTCTAGAAGATTCTCTATTTTAACTTAATTCTTGAGTTACAGTTTATATAAGTATAAAACGATAGAAATCATATATCCTTAGCTTTTTTTTCCTGACTTATTTCACTGAGAATAATGTTCTCAAGGTCTTCCAGTCTTGAATGTTCTTGGCTTCCATAAGACAGTACAGCCTCGCTGCTTGGAGGTGGGGTTTGTTTTGCCCTCACCATAATGGTGACCCCTGACCTCCGTGGGGTACCTCCTGGGGATCAGTCACAGAGGGACACAGCAATTCTATTGCAACAGCTCTTGGTTTACAGATAATATGCTCCTGGACCAGTCTCCTAGGGCAGTGGTTGGCAAACTCATTAGTCAACAGAGCCAAATATCAACAGTACAATGATTGAAATTTCTTTTGAGAGCCAAATTTTTTAAACTTAAACTTCTTCTAACGCCACTTCTTCAAAATAGACTCGCCCAGGCCGTGGTATTTTGTGGAAGAGCCACACTCAAGGGGCCAAAGAGCCGCATGTGGCTCGCGAGCCACAGTTTGCCGACCACGGTCCTAGGGCAACAGGAGGCGAGTTTGGGGAGTCCAGGCAGTGGCAGGGCTCTGTGGTTCCATTTCTTTGTCTGAAACACCACCGCCCAGCCCAACAGAGCCCCATGCTGTCAGGTGTCTGCTGACTCAGACACTGTTCACTCTCTCATCACTCCCTGCTCGCCCTGCTGGGCTGCCCTCCCCACCCCCCCTCCCCACCCCAGCTCTCTGTTCTCCCAGCCTTCCAAGGGAAATGCCTGCCACTGCTGGCTTTCTCCCCTCTCCCAGCTAATCCACACGCTCCTGCTGCAGGGCTTCCTCTGTGGGCCACCTGCGCTTTCCTTCCTTCTCGGCTCCCTGTTGATTCCTGGTTGCCCCCCTTTAGTTTTTTCAGTGCATGGGTCTCTGAGGTGTGCGTCTGGGTTGAGCAGGGGTTTCCTTGTTGAATTATAGATGGTTAACTTGTTGAAATCTCAGGGGGAGAGAAAGATGTGCCCTATACCGCCATTCGTCTGACGTCGCTCTCTGTGTGGTAATTTTTAAGCATTCTTTTTCTTCATCCTTGATATTATTGTCTACTTTTATGTTCAAACCATTCTTCATATTTTTTATATTAATTCATATAAGAAACCTCTATACTTTTACATATATTCTGCAGCTCCATTAAAATCTGTCTTGTTAAACATTTATTTATTCTACCTGTAAATTTAAGTGTACATTTTTCCCTAAGAACTTTGGTCTTTCCTGAATTCTTGAAAAGTCTCTTACTTTTTTTCCTTAATGTTTTTGTTTGTTCATTTGTTTGTTTGTTTTTTAATTAATCCTCACCCAAGGAAATGTTTTTCATTGATTTTTAGAGAAAGTGGAAGGGAAAGGGAGAGACAGAGATTAAGAAACATTGACGTGAGAGAGACACATTGATTAATTGCCTCCTGCATGTGCCCCAACCTGGACCAGGATGGAGCCTGCAACCAAGGTATGTGCCCTTGGTGGGAATCGAATCCAGGAACCTTCAGTCCACAGAGCGATGCTCTATCCACTGAGTCAAACCTGCCAGGGCCTTAATGCTTTTATTTTGGTCAAATATATGCAGTCCCCCCAGTGTTAAACATCATATGATTATACAAGGTTTCCTGTGAAAACTAACAGTTGCTCTCAATGACCTCACATATTTTTCTTTTCAAAGGAAACTGCCTTATCCTCTTTTAGCAGATTATTTTATTATTTGCCTCTACATCTTGTAATATTTCTAATTGATGTCTTCAGTTTCAAGCATAATCAATATTGGCTTGTCACTTGTCATTATAGAGGGTGACAATTTAGGTTTCCTCCATTTGCTGTCTTCACTCATATACACACACCCTTCTGTGACAGACACACCCTAAGATAACCCGATATGATCAGACCCTTATGTAATCTCCCCAAGTGTAGGTAGAACCTGAGACTGCATCTAGCCCACAGCACATGACAAAAGAGAAGGATTTTTACTGATGTGATTAAGGGCCCAAATCAGTTGAATTCAAGTTTATCAAAAGGAAGACTATCCTTGATGATTGGTTTAATCAGGCCAAATCCCTTAAAAGAGGGGCCAAGGTAGCCCCTGAAGACAGCTGTGTCCTTCATTGACCTTGAAGAAGCAAGTCACCGTGCTTTCTCACTGCACAAGGAAATGAGCTCTTCCAAAACTCTGAGGGAACTTGAAAGTGGGTCTTTCCTTAGATGACACGCAGCCTGGCCTACACCTTGACTAAAACCTTCTAAGACCCCAACCAATGGACACTGCTGACCCCTGGAAACTGTGAGCTAATCAATGAGTATTCTTTGCAGACACTAAATGTATATTTCATTGCTGAACTATAGAAAACTCATACTCCTTCCCTTATTAAACTCCCAAATAGAGTTTTGGTCTCATTAATTTTGAGGATTCATATAACTATAACATGCAAGTGCTTTTTATAACTATCCCACCTTTTCTTCTTCCTGCAGAGGAGCTAATCATTGCTCCCCCTTCTCATTTGTGTCTTTATTCTTATTTAATTCTTTTTTCTTTTTTGCTATGTTATTTTTTAGTTGTCTAATTTTCCTTTCAAGAAATAAAATACATTAAGTATTTTATCAGTTGCATTGTCCTGGATGTATTCCACAGATTTTTATTTGATCCAATCAGAATGATTTCTCTCTAATCCTAACACATGGCTATCATGCTGTGTCCTCTGTTCATGATCAACTTGAAGGTTCACTGGCTTATTTCATGGTTTGCATCTGCTGTTTCCTAAATCACATGTGCTCCTCTTTCTTAGCTTACTACCTTGTTTGGTGAATCATGTCTTCACATGCTTTGAACATTTATTCTACCTATTAAATTCATTGACATTTTGGCTGGGTATATAATTGTAGTTAGAAATAAATTATCTTTAGAATGGTAAAACTTAAATTGCTTAGCTACCTTCCAGTATTGATGTTGGGAAGAACAAAGCGATTTCAATTCATATTCTTCTATATGTAGCTTACTTTTATTTTTCCCACCTTGGGGAAAAATTAATGAGACATAAAAGCATTAAATATTTAAAATCTGAATTTACACACAATATTTTACTACAAAAAAATTCTGCTGATCTCTTATTGAAAATCACCTATGTCCAGATTTTCAATTTCTTTACATCTGAGTGAAGTAATTAGACTATATATTACTAAGCTTACCACCAGATGAGTTTAAAAAGTGCCTAATAGAATTTTGAGCTCTAGGAGTCACAATTAAAATAAAAATGTCTCTTGAGTCCAGGGATAGAGAAAATGATTCTCAATCTTTATAAAAGTGCTAATAGAACAATACAATGGAAAATTTAAATCACAGTCTATATTTGTCAAAAAGAAATTAATAAACCACACAACTTTACTAAAGAGAACTTATGGAAATATCTCAATGTTATGGCTTATTCTTCCATTTTGTTTCTGAGATCTTAAATACATTCTAGTGAGAGGAAAAATTCTCATTTAGTTAACATCTTAAAAACAATAAAAAATGGTCACTGAATGTTTAACGTTTATTTCCTCCAAAACAAAGGATTAAATAAGACAAAAAAAAGAAAGTGTTTTAGTCACAACAGTAACGGGGATGTAAAAGTACAGCAATGGGGGATATAGTCAATATGTGTGAGGACAGGTGGGTAATAGAAATATTGGGTGAACACTTTGTAAAGTAGATGATTGTCTAACCATTATGTTGTACAACTGAAATGAACACAAAATAATATTAAATGTAAACTGTAATTGAGAAATAAAAATTTAAAAATAGAGGTAATTATTCATTAGAAAAAGCATAGGAATACCAAGTATACATACCATAATTTGGAAAAGTATTTAACTTAATAAAAATGCAGCAAAACAGTGTTGTATGATTATAAGGACATATACATGTATTTCTTTTTTTTTTCTTTAAAATATATTTTTATTGATTTCAGAGAGGAAGGGAGAGGGGGGAGAGATAGAAACATAAATGATGAGAGAGAATCATTGATTGGCTGCCTCCTGCACACCCCACAGTGGGGATCAGGCCCACAACCTGGGCATGTACCCTGACTGGGAATCAAACCCAGGACCCTTCACTCTGCAGGCTGATGCTCTATCTACTGAACCACGCCAGTCGGGCTATATACATATATTTCTATATAATTTTTTACTGTGGAGAAGAGAAATGAGATAGATCCATTTCCTTTATAATTCTGGCACCTATCTACCCTATGAAAGTGTTTGCAGGACTAGTTAATACTCATAACTATGGATCAAGGGAGCTGTCAGAAACTGGCATAGGAGAGAGCTTGAGAGTAATATTTTTCCATCTGTATAATTACCATCAGTCTAAACTCAAGGACCTGTTTATGTGACCTAAAGAGATAAGCGTTCATAAACAAACTAGAATTATTTGAATAACAAGTAAAAACATCTTAATTTTGAACATATGCTTCACGGGGCAATGATTACATTGGTTGATGCTTAATTATGTTCTATATCTAAAACATCATTTATTATATAATTGAAGCAAAATGGATATTTGTAGGAAAAATCATTTAATTAATATCAGACCTGATAGAATTAACTTTCAAGTTCAGCTGGAATGATATCAGACAGGGGCCATAGAAGGAAGGTGTTATTTTTTTGGTTTTGTTTTTTTTTTAATTTGATCAACTTCTACCTTAAACCTGTTATATAAAACCAAAAATAGCATTTATACTACAGTAAAACAAATCCACTGGAAAAATAGAACACAAAGAGCAAACTGAGAAAGTATCTATATATATATAAAAGCCTAATATGCTAATTGTCCCTCCAACCATTCGACCGTTTGACTGGACACTATTATGCACACTGACCACCAGCGGGTAGACACTCCGACCAGTAGGTTAGTTTGCTGCTAGGGTCCAGCAGATTGGGACTGGGCGAGACAGGCCAGACATGCCCTGGAGCCCTCCCATGGTGCCTCCCTGGCCCTGATCATGCATCGGTGGGGTCTCTTGGTCTGGCCTGTACCATCTTGCAATTGGGGATCCCTTGGAGGATGTCAGAGAGCCAGTTTCGGCCTGATCCCCGTAGGCCTCTAGTTTGTAATAAAATGACAAAGTTTACATACCAAAATCAAAATAAAAAAATTATAAAATAGCAGGATGAAGATGGCTGTCTTAATAGCAAAATGTACAAAGACTGGGAACATATAATTCATTAAAAAATAAAAAGAATGTTTAGTATTATTGGTAATCAAATCGATTTTGAAATATTTTTCACATATATTAAATAGAAAGAGATGAAAAACCCTCTAGTGGCAGGGTGGGAAAGAAAAGGCAATGTTATCTGCTGGTCTTAGGAGAATGAACTTGTGTATCTCTATGGGCAAATTGGGAAATAATTTTAAATACATCCCATATATAGGTTGACTACGAAACTGGGTTAAAAATTAGTGATGTGACAAAGAAGCATTTTTTAAGTCATAAAAAAAAAAAAACTTCAGAAATAAATTTATGAAAGTCATGATCCAAATATAAAACAAACCAAGAGGATCTTGACTTAGTGACATTGTACAATTACATTTGACTATAATTCAAGATTCTTCTTTGAGCTTCATAGGTTTTGTGGCTTATAATTGTGTTTTGTGGTTTTTATTGCTCAGAGTCCAATCATAATATGAGGTTCTAATTGTGACTGATATTTACATAATTACATCGCTGTTCATTATTTATCAAATCTTAGATGAACTCTGAAGGCAACTCCTAGGAGAATTATTTACCATAATAGAACAGCATGTAAGAGTTATAAGCTCTGATAGCAGAATAATGATATAACTGAGAGAAACTGTCAGGAAAGTGCAGGATGGTAAGATAAGAACCTTTTCTCCTTATTTTGCATAATGAGAAGCCAAGAGTTATGGCTCAAAGTTGACTAAACAATATATCAGTTAGTAATGGGCTGAAGTATCAATTACAGGAAAACAAGGGTTAAGAGTAATGAGAATACACCCTGGCTGGTGTGTCTCGGTGGTATAATGTTGCCTGAGCACCAAAGGGTTGCAGGTTCAATTCCAGGTCAAGGGCATGTACCTGGGTTGCAAGTTCATTCCCAGGCCCTGCTGGGGTGCATGCAGGAGACAACCAATCCATGTGTCTCTCTCACATCAATGTTTCTCCCTCTCTTTCCTTTTCTCTCTCTCTGTTCCTTCGCCCTGCCCCCCTGCCTTCCACTCTCTCTAAAAATCAATGGAAAAATATCCTCTGGTGAGGATTAACAAAACAAAAACAAAAGAGTAATGAGAATACATGTGAGTGTGACTGCCTCCGTCCTGAGCTGGTACACGTTTGTCTACAATGTCAGGTGGGATCTATCTTTCTTCTCTTCCAGGCCACAGAATGGCTGCTGCTCCTCCCAGCTTTATGTTCATATTCCAGACAGGACGAAGGGAACACAGCCAAAGCTGAACAGAAAGTGGGTATTGAATAAGTGTTGATTAATAACATCTGCCATAGTGAGGAAAATAATATTTAGTACGTAAAGTCTTCAAATTATTATTGCTAACACACTCAGAAGATGGATGCACAGCTAAACTGAGCTAAAATACCTCATTATTTATAGTAGGGAGTAAAAAATAATCTCCTAAATTGAAATATTGTAAAATAAAAATAATAACCATAAAAATTAAAAACAGAATTTGAGGCACTTTCTCCTTAGAAATGGAGATGGGGTGTTGGAGAGCTTTTCTGTTTATCCCATTAGTTCATTCCACAGACTCTGATTGGTTCACTCTTATGTCCAAGGGACTTCCCTCATTACTGGGGAAGCACCACGGATAAGACAACAATGTCCGTCCCTTCATTTATACTCTGAAGCAAGTAAGACCAAAAACAAAACAAAACAAACAAACAAACAAAAAAAAAAACACTCCATATAATCTCAGACAGTGATAATGAGATAAAAAGATAGAAAGAGATACATTAAGGGTGATTTAAAATGGAGATAGTAAAGCTCTCTCTGAAGTGACTGCTGAGTAGAAATGGGAATGAAGTGCAGAAGTGAGCCTTGTGGAAAAAATCAACTATAGGGAGAAGTTGACAAGGCTGTTGCATCTCAGAGTATGGGACAATGTTTGCTGCTTTGAAAATCCAGAGAGCCGATTCTGAACTACTCTGCCAGGTACTAATGAGGTTCTAGTTTTCCTGTTACAGATCAAGCCTGTCAGAAAAGGACTGATCAACTTTATCCAGGGCCATTAAACAAATCAGGGCTAATCTTGAAATCATTGCATTAATACAATTTCTGAGGACCTAAAACAATGTCCATTCCAATGTCCTGTAGTCCAGGCTGTAGCTGATAACAAAATCCAACATTTACTCAGGAATCACGCAACTCTAGCTAAGACTAAGCAGGAGCACAGACTAGCGAGAATGATGTAGGATTTTAGTCTGGCCTAGAGTTTTGGACTTTGAACTTCTACTCATAAGGGCAAGACAGTTTTATTTCAGATTTTATACTTTGGGAATTATAATCTTTACCCTCAGTTTGGAAGGAGATGCTATTTTTGAACTTCAGTTTCTCCTAGGGGATTTAATGAATGCCAAGAACAAATTTGGGATGGCTGTTATGGTGTTATGTTGGTGACAGTATTTATGTGTTTCATCATAGCACTCATTCTCAATGCAGAACTTCTTATATGATACAGTGGACAGAGTGCATATACTTTGGATGAGACATAGAATGAAGTAGAACATTTCAGCCTATGACTCATGGACATGAATTTAATAACGTATTTTTCTGAACAAATGCAGAGAGTTGCAGGAACCACTATTGAGGGGTCTGAACCCCTGCAGAAAGGGAGGAATGATCCAAAGGAGCAGTGGTTGGTATTGAGGGAGCGATCTCATCAAGTTGGGAAGTGGACTGTCCCGGGACTGAGGCTTGCCCACCCCTGGAAGGGAGATGGGCAATGACCCCACTCTGCCTAACTGTGACTTCATGATTCAGGCCAATAGGTTAAGAGACACAGCATTGAGGAGTGTTGGAATGGAAAGCTTCTCTTGTCAAGGGAGCAGAATTGTGGAGACATTCCTGATCTCACATGTCCCTTGACTCTGTCATGATTGGGAAGTGAGGAAAGAATAAACTAGGTGTATTTGCCAGAGCATTTCTCATTTCTCTCCTAAATCCACCAGAGACCTTCTACCTTTCATTTCTCCTGCGACCTGTCCCTCTGGTCTTCCTTGGCCAAGGGATTTAGTCATTTGATTTTTGTTTTAATCTGCAGCATACAATATTTACAAATAAGTGAATTTATTGTAATGCAAGGTAGTTTACAGCAATACGTAGTGTTTAGAACTTAAAGATGTAAACAGCTTTCTTAAGTCACAAAATGGTAGAGCAGAGATTTAAATCTAATCCTGTCACCTACTACACAGACACAAAAAGACCCTGTTCTCCTGCAGGAATCTTCCTGAACAAGAGACATGCTGTCCAGAATTCTCTTCTGCAAGGTCTACCTACCGCTAGCAGAGCAAAGTCTTGTCTTCCATTTTAAATAGAGAGGAGAATTTTCTGAAGTGGCTAATATATGAAATATCAGATGTATAGGAAAACTAGGGCAGGTTTGTATCAATAAATCTCTTGAGGAATCACAAGACATTCTGTAGGATTCCTAGGTCAGAATCTGAGTTCATATTCTGTAATATGTTGGCTCCGGGAGGACCTCTGGATAAACTGATGAGAGACAGGCTAGGTTCCCAACCAACATGCTTGAATTCCTTCCCTGACATTTTGGGTTCCTCTCTGCGCCCTGAGGAGGATAAGCCTATCCTGCTCCATTGTGACCTTTCCCACTTTCATCAAGACATCCTGGGTCCTCTGCAGTATTCCCGAACCCATACCTCAAACATGTCATCATCTTAATTCTAGAAAAATTGTTTAAAATTTATGTAACAATTACATATGTAATTGTGCTCTTTTACATAATGCTTAACAATAGGCATAGATGTTTATGGGAATTTAATTTGTTTTACATTTTATAACCTGATTTTGTGTATTACTATGCAGAAATCGGAGAATCTGCATGGAAATAAATGAGATGAGATATATCTTTGACGCTTCAAAGAGCCTATAGCCTACGGCAAAGTTAAGGCAAGTCCAACTGTAATATAATTGGTATAATATGTAAAATATCATGAAAAAATATAAATCAAATGCTATAAGAAATCAAAGGAGTAAAATGTACATGCTATTATAGGAATTAGTAAAGAATTTTTTTTATATTTGTCAGCCTAGTTAGGTAAATAAGATTTCAATAAGCAGTGGCAAAAAGAGGAACATTTTAGTGAGAAAAACCACGAAGATAAAAGTACAAAAAAAGGGGAAAGCAAAATATGTGTTTGCAAAACCTTTTAATGTGGTTCAAGTGTGTGTGTGTGTGTGTGAGAGAGAGAGAGAGAGAGAGAGAGAGAGAGAGAGAGAAATGCAAAACCAATGGAAGTCTATGAAAAGATTTTGTGTAGGACAATGACAGCTTTTCAGGTTGAAGTTAAGGAGAGATTTCCACACACTGAAAATAGTACATTTTCCAGCTTCTTTTGCAACCAAATGGGGCCATGTGCCCAAGTTCTGGACAAGGAAATTGAAGCAGAAGTGTGAATATCTCCTTAAAAAGGAGAGCAGTCCTGCTTCTTCCGTCCCTCCTTCCTGCTGCCAGGAACACAGAGAGAGTGATATTTGCAGAGCTATAGAGGGTGTGATTTGACCTTGAGAATACATAGGAACAAAGGAATAAAATAAGGATCTTAGTTTTTAGATGCTGTGGGTCTCACACAACCTGAACCTTGAGTTCCTACCTTTGGACTATTCTTAAAGAGAAAGAAATTTCTGCTTTTTTCACACCATTGTTGCTGGTGGGCTTTTATTTGGGAGGGTGGGTTCTTGTTATCAGCATCCGGAGCAAACCCATGCTAATGAGATGGCTACTCAGGAAAGTCAAGTGGGAGAATATAGCTATTTCACCTCCAAACTGAAATTTAGAAAACTCAGCAGGAAAAAACTGTACTTTAGAAACGTCAGAGGATAACAGAAGGAAAATACTTAGGCTGTCCATCCAAAAGAACATAACTAGGACCTAGAAAGATTGAAACAAATTATGGTATTTAATATTAGGGTCAAAATCTATTACATTTATTTTCAATGTTTATATGATTTGATCAGCTTTGCTCACTGCTAAATGTATCTGATTTCCATTCTCCCACCCCATTGATTTTGTTAACATTGTGCCTTTCTTTATAGTGAAATATGAAAATTATGAAAAACAACTATTTCAAAAGAGCAAAATTGTGTTAACAGAAAGAGTATTTCAGCGGCATCTTAGCTGAGCTCACTATGTTCATTTGCAAATGTTATAGCCTCTTAGCTTGAGGAAGAACAGATAGGAAGAGAGGAAATGGAAAGCGAAGACTCTGCCCACATAGTCTGTGAAACACACTGCCCAGCCCACACTCACCCTCGCATCGCAGATACACAAAACATTGTCCCTCTCTCTTGTCCTGCAAAAGCACGGGGGATTTATTCCAAGTACTTTTTTCAGCCACACAGAGCACACACCTAGGAATAAGGCTTATAGTCCTAGCCGGATCCAAGTACAGAGATAAATAAACATCACATCCTCCACCTAAACAGCCACTCTTCTTTCTGAGTGTGAATTGAAGCGCTTAGAGAGTAAGATATTTTGACATCTGTGACTTAAGAGTCTGTGTGTAATTCGCAGTGAATAACCTGTAGCACTCGGGGAAATGCTCATTTTCTGTAAGTTCACATGTAAGTGTTTCCCTGGTGCTTCTTCTCCTTGATCTCTTTGATGAATTTGACAGCACTGGCTCCTTTTCCATCACTTTTTTCTTTTCTTATCTCCGATGGAATGATTCTTCTCTACTTTTGTGTCCTTTTCCTAACATTGCAACTGCGGCTCTGTTTCCTGAGGAGGTTTGTCTTCCTCCGCCCACCTTCTAATGGTAGATCATTCTTTTACTGAGCCCTAGACACGTTCTTTCATCTTCCTACCTAAGCTCACTCGGCTCTTTGGAAATTTCATCTAGTCCCATGGTTTCAGCGCTCGCATCTACATGAGTGATAGACACTCTAACGCCTACTACAGCCAATACTCTAATGCCTGTCACAGCTCTCGCCTCTTTTGTAAACTGTGATCTTATATCTCTGCCTGCCTGCATAGAACACCCCATGGAAGATTCACCAAAACTCATTCCTTAACATGCACACAGTTTCCCAAACGTGTACATCCCTTGACCCACTATTCCAGGTAATGGCAACACTAGCTCTTCAGTCATTCAGGCTAAGGATGCTGCTGTTCAAAAACCTTCTGTAGCTTTCCATTGGAAAAAAATCTTGAAATATTATTTAACATTCACATCTGCCCCAATATTATCAATGTTATGTCTAAGTTATGCCATTGAAGATCCCATGCATTACAAAACTGAATACTGCTTCCCACGTCACCCTGTGTTCAGTTTCCATTGTTCTTGCTATTTAGAGGGCTCTCCTCCCTATCTGCACTTGCCAAAATATTAATTAGTATTCAGATGTTATGTCAAATGCTCCCTTTACTAACGTTGCATAAACAGAAGTAAAATTCTTCCTATTCTTCTTTTGTGCCATTTAACACTATTTTCATAATTATATCTTGAGTACATGTCTTCTCTTTTCACTACATGGCCGGACAATAAGTTTTATAAGACTGGATTTATATTTTATTCATGTTTGATTCCTTTTTTCTGCAGCTCCCATTAAGGAACCATACGTATACCAATCAATCAATCTGTACTGAATGAATGAGTAAGTTAGTGATTGAGTAGAATGAATTAAGCAAATTAGAAAAAAATCAGCATGAAGTGCTCCAATGAGAGTGTTGAAAAACATTCTGTCTTATCCAAAATACATCAGACAAAAGATAAATCGAGAGTCACGAGATTTGGGTATCATGAATCATATTGAAAAACTATTTCTAAACTATTTCTTCAAAACTAGATATTTCCCACTAATGCTAATTTTCTACATGTTTATGTCTAAATAGTTCCAAAAAATATAATGTTCTTTAATATTCATATTATCATAAAAGCAAAAGATAGATAGCATTCAATTAGGATCACAGCATGCAGTAAAACCACCTCACAGTCTAATGTAACTAGATACTGTCACAGCCCAATCCTATATAATAAAGAGCTAATATGCAAATTGACCATCACTCCAACACACAAGATGGCCACCCCCATATGGTCAAAGATGGCCACCCCCATGTGGACACAAGATGGCTGCCACAAGATGGCGATCAGGCCAGCAGGGGAGGGCAGTTGCGGGGGAAGAGGCCAGCATGGGAGGGCAGTTGGGGGGGAACAGGCCTGCAGGGGAGGGCAGTTGGGGGGACCAGGCCTGCAGGAGAGGGCAGTTGGGGGGGACCAGGCCTGCAGGGGAGGGCAGTTGGGGGAACAGGCCTGCAGGGGAGGGCAGTTGGGGGGGACCAGGCCTGCATGAGATGGCAGTTGGGGGCACCAGGCTGGCAGGGGAGCAGTTAGGTGTAGATCAGGCTGGCAGGGGGGTGGTTCAGGGGTGATCAGGCTGGCAGGCAGAATCAGTTAGGGGCAATCAGGCAGGCAGGCGAGCGGTTGGAAGCCAGCAATCCTGGATTGTGAGAAGGATGTCCAACTGCCCCTTGAGGCCTGATCCCACCGAAGGGTCCCAGATTGGAGAGGGCTCAGGCTGGGCTGAGGGACATCGATTTTTGTGCACCAGGCCTCTAGTGATAGCATAAAACATGGCTGTCTTGTTCACCATTGGCTCCCCTAGTGCCCTGCATAGTATCTCACACATAGTAAGTAATAAATGCATACACACCACATAATATCACTTTAAGAAAGGAGTAAAATGGCCGAAAGAAACCGGTTTGGCTCAGTGGATAGAGTGTCAGCCTGTGGACCTAAGGGTCCCAGGTTCAATTCCGGTCAAGGGCATGTACCTTGGTTGTGGGCACATCCCCAGTAGGGGGCGTGCAGGAGGCAGCTGATCAATGCTTCTCTCTCATTGATGTTTCTAACTCTCTATCTCTCTCCCTTCCTCTCTGTAAAAAATCAATAAAATATATTTTTTAAAAAAAGAAAGGAGTAAAATGACCTCTGATTCTCTACTCCTGTTCCCCAACAAAACAGCCATTGTAACAATTTTACACAATTATATTTTCATATGCTTATATACTTCATTTCCACATGCTTACTTTTTCTTTCCCTCTCTCTTCTTCATCCCATAGAAATGTTTTAGGCACATGAAACAGTTATTCATCTAGAAAATAAAGTTTATTGAATGGATGAATGAAGTTTAATGAATTTGAATCTGGCTTTCATTTTTAATTACACTGATATATCTGAGATGAATTTTAACATTCTGATGTTTGCCTTTCTCTGAAAGACTTCGATTTCAGGTATTGAAATTAAATTTCCTTGAAGGAAACATACACAATTCATTGCATAAGCATGTAAAATGTAAGATACTTTCAAAGTATCTCTTCTCCAGTTGTGGGTGGATATAAGCTCTGCCTTTATGAGCATCATTCAATGGGATTGAATACGACAAAGGTTGTAATACTTCATTTCTTCACCTCCCTTCCATTTCCCCACTCAGAGCAATTTTAATTATAGGAGCCATGTGGACTTCTCCGAGGAGAAATATACATTTCAATGTGTCAACTGCTCTAGCAGAAACGTGATTGTTTCTCGTTCCTTCTTTAGCATTTCTGGTTCCCTGTCATGTATTTTTAAAGATTTGACAGTCCTATTGCTTCAGGCTGATCTGTAGTGCTGCTGTTTATGTTCCATTTGCTTCTGAATATCCAAGAATTCAGTGACAGACCTTGGCTCAAATGTGGTAACTTCCTATAGCAAACCAATTTAATAGTTTTGAAATATCTTTCACTTTCCATTTCCAACTGGAATAATAATTTGAAATGTCAGAATAAACTAGGAAGATTGACCACCCATAAGATTTTATGCAACCTTCTTGTAGCAGATACAAAATGGGAAAATGATAAATCATTGTGGGCTTAAGTTTATGTGTCAACTTCACTGGTCAACGGGGTACCCAGATAGTTGGTCAAACATTATTCTGGGTGTATCTGTAAGGGGTGTTTTTGAATAAGATTAATATCTGAATAGGTAGACAGAGTAGAAGAAAAAGGCTGACCACTTGCTCCCATAGTGAGAAAAATTCTTCTTGACTTCACCTGGGACCTTGTGACTTGAACGAAAACATTGGCTCTTTTTGAGTCTCAAGCTTGATGGCTTTTGGACTGGAACCCACACCATCAGCTCTCCTAGTTCCCAGGCCTTCATACTCGATTGGAACTACATGATCACTCTCTTGGGTCTTCAGCTTGCCAACTGCAGATCTTAGAACTTGTCAGCTTCCATCATTACATTAATTAATTTCTTACAATAAGAGTCTCTCTCTCTGTCTCTCTTTCTTTTTCTCTCCATCCTATTGGTAGCAAGTCCTCTTTTCTTCTCTAGATATTTCTGTTTGAAATTTTAAGGACCTAAATATGTGAAACATTATGAAATCCTCTAACTATAATAGTACAGTGTAGTCTTTGGTCACAAATAAAAAATGTCAGACTCATGAATGAGTTAGATAGACCTAAAACAGATCACCGTACATATAAGAACTTGACCATATGAAAAATAATAATCTTAGGAGATTATGGATTATTCAATTATTGTTTTGGGGTCCAATTTCAAGTTATATAACAGAATACACTAAATTTATAAAAGTACACATACGTGTGTGTGTAACATAGCATCATGTGTAATTAAGGATAGACAATATTTAGCTAGGCCTGAGACATCATAGGATCTGCTAAATTTGAAAATGCAATCACAGAAAAAAATGACTCATAGACTTGAATTTTGAATTATGAAAGTTTAGTATTTTTATATCATAAAGCACTATACACCTGAAGTAAGCAAATAGGAAAACTGATACACAAGAGCTAAATAGCCTTAAAATATGTAGAATTTAAATAAATAATATAAAAAACTTTTAACAGTTCAGTATAAAAATGTTCCAAAGATCTTCATGAGAAATTTAAGAGTTAAACATGTGAAAACATACTAGTTTCTTATTTATTACAACTAACATTAAAGCTTTCACTCCTTACTGTCCTCCTATTTTTTGTTTTCTTTTTCTTCTTTCTTTGTACTTTTGTTTACACATTTTCTGTATTGAACATGCATTACTTTTTATGATTAAAATCATAAATTATAAAGATTGGTACATTTCACTGTAATAAATATTAGAGTCTCTCTTCTTCAATTTACAGCATAAAAAAGTGAAAAATAAGGCAAAACTGAAAATATTTAAAACACTTATAATAGACAAATATCATATTTTTAAAATATAGAAAGAATTCCAAAACAATAGAAAAACAACAGAAAAAGAGGCCAAGGACAAGAAAATAAATTTCACAAAAGAGGGAATACAAACAATCAATAAACACACTAGTAATATTTGAGGAAGCAACTTCAAACCGGGTGAGGTACATTTTATTTTGAGTAGACTGGCAAAGATTAAACTTCTGACAATGCTGCATTTCGGTAAGGATGTGAAATTAAGAAAATTCTTAGTCACTGTGGGAATGTTAATTGTTTCAATTACTCTTGTTAGGCAAATTAGAGTAATCTTGTAAAGTTGCAAAATGTGCCTATGCCATCACCTATCAACTCCACCCTTAGAAATTTCTTCAGATGAACAAGAAAACATGTACAAGAGAGATCATAACCGCAACATTTGTGATAGAAAAATGCTGGAAACAAGCCAAGTAATCATAGAAAGGACAATAAATAAAATGCTTTGATATGTTCACACAATAGAATAAAAAAGAAGTGAAAATTAGTACACTAGTATTATACATGTGGACATTGAAACATCTCAGAAAAACACATATGGTAGATTGAAAAAGGCAAATACAAATACCATATGATCTCACATGTGGAATCTAATGAACAAGATAAACTGATGAACAAAATAGATCCAGAGGCAAGGATACACGGAACAAACTGACAGATGTCAGAGGGGAGACAGGTAGGGGGCACTGGATAAAAGGTGAAGAGATTAATCAAAGAACATATATGCACAGCCCATGGACACAGACAACAGTGTGTGAAGGCCAGGAGAAAGGGGGCTGCTGGTTGGAGGTGGGTAAAGTGGGGGCAGGGGGGCCATGGAGGACATCTGTAACAGTGTCAACAATAAAAATAAAATTAAATTTAAAAAAATAAGTGAAGTACTTATGCATGATATATCATGATAAACCCTGGAAAAAGTATATAATGTGAATAAAAGCAATGTAAATATTTTAAAAAGGCAAATACTAAAGAATTCATATAGTTTAATACCATTTATCTGGATTTCATAACAACAACATTAATATTATGTTTATATTATATATGTAAACTTGGAAAATCAAGGGCATGATAGACATAAATTCAGAATAGTGTTTATGGTTGAGAGAGGGAGGGAGACAGGAAAGGGCAAGAAACAGCATAGAAGGGGTTACAATTTCATTGGTAATATTCTTTTCTTTAAACTTGATAGAGGGTACACAGATGTTTATCATCTTTTAAATATATCATCTAATTTAGCATATATCCTTTTTAAAACTGTGATTATTTCATAATTTAAACGTACACACAACAAAGAAACAGAGAAAGTTCTTCTACTTAAACAAAGCAAGAAGATTAAATTAACCTAATGATAAATATAGATGGAAGCTACTTTGATGTCTGTATATTAAAAAGAAGATATGGGAAAATTTTATGAAAGAAACAAGAAATCTGTTGGATAAAAAGAAGTTCTTTTTCATGCTCTGAATTTATTCCACTTTAGTAAAAAATTTACTATCATACATAATTTAATAGATAATATAATAATCGCAATTAACAAGCTCAGGGATATATTGCTTTTGCATTAAAAATCGGATTATTTTAATAGTCAGTTGTTTTATTCCATTCTGCAGTCCAATAGTAAAGTGTGTCATTGTTTTGCTTCCTGGGTCCCATTACTGAAGTTTGATTTAGATCCTTAAAATTCAAATCCATACATCCCAGCATAGTCATCACTTTATTTATGTCGTTTGAGATTATTTATACTGAGCACACTTCTCTGCTCTGTTTTCTTAGTTCTCTAAATCGTATTTGACATTTCTAATCCCAGTTTTGTGCTGAACTATAACTTAAAAGTAGCACATCGTAGTGAAGAACATAGGTTTGGATCCTACCTCCTGCACTCCGCTTTGCAAAGTCATTAAGTGCTCTATGCCTCTGCTTTCTTACCTGCAAAGTGAGGATAACAGTAGCACCATCCACATGGGCTTGTTGAGGGTTAAGAGAAGTAATATATGTGAGGTGCTTACAATACTGCCTGGCAAATGGTAAAGTAAGTCCTTACATAAGCTTTTGCTGTTATTATTATTGGTAGTAGTAGTAGCCATAGTAGTAGTGGTTGTAGAGTAATAGCAATAGTAATAATGGTATGAGCGGTGTAAGCAACTTCCAGATAAATAAATGTGTATGTGTGTGTGTGTGTGTGTGTGTGTGTGTGTGTGTGTGTGTGTGTGTTATATAAAGTCCTCAGTTTAACCTTGAAATTCTTTAGTGCAGAAATTCTCAGGATGAGCAAACTATCATGTGAGATTTCAAATAGAGTTTATAATTACAGTTGATATTTGGGAGGTAAAAGCCTGTATTATGTTTCACAGGTGTTTCCTAGAATAAAGCTTTCTTCGCATGTGAATAAACACTGAATACCATATTCAACGTCCTATGTACCATTTCACGTGAGCTGAGCTCTGAGCTCGCAGCTAGGTACTCAGGTACATTCGATAAGCGTGCATGGCCACGCACCGCATGGACCTGCATGGCTTCCCATTGCGTGCAAGCTCTGCAGGCTGCTGCAGCCTTCTGGGAGGGGCTTGGTCCAGAGCCTGGAGCATTGCGGATCTTTTCCCCCAGGTGCTTTCTGCAATGGATAGCCACCATAACAGTCCCAGGCATGAGAACAAACAATAGCCGGACACACAAATGTAGAATCATTCCTTTGCCTGTTTTATGAAGGCAGTGGTTCTTAACTCTGATACAGATTAAAATAATCTATGGTATTTCTGAAAAATACTGAAGCCGAGGTGCCAGTTCCAGAGGTTTAATTGTTCTGGGATGTGGCACAGGCAATGGTAATTTTAAAGTATTTCAGTGCGTCTAAGGACAGACAGGGTGGAAAACTATTGGTCTAAAGTGTATAGAAACAGTGTGTATGTTACTGCCATGCAGATTATTTAGAAATGTGTTCTTTTCAATAGCAAAGGCAAAAAAAAAGATGCTTTTCTAAGAAGATATTTAATTGACTTGTCTGCATAGACTTATAAATCATTGCTATTAATATAGAACATTGACATAATCTGATCAATAGAGGAATACAGCCATTATCAACAAGGCAAATTTATTTGTTGAAGTTATTACACATAAATATGCCATTCTCATGAAGTCATCTCAGAAAGTTCCATGTCCAAGGTATTACTGATTGAAAGACTAAATGGGGAAGAGGGGGAATTACCAGTTACATTTAGTGACTGGTTCTTCAAGCTCATATCTAGTCAAATAATAAAACAGTAAATGAATAATTCTTCTAAGAAACTCTTGCTACTCAGCAGGAAGATATTTTTTCAACCTCTCT
Organism: Eptesicus fuscus; assembly: GCF_027574615.1. NCBI lineage: Eukaryota > Metazoa > Chordata > Mammalia > Chiroptera > Vespertilionidae > Eptesicus > Eptesicus fuscus. Next base: position 8,353,064 of record NC_072487.1, on the reverse strand, counting down.
TCAACTCTCTGTGGGGTTGAAAGTTCTGTAAATCCAAGGATGGGACATGTTGGAGGTTAGAACGGCCACTAACGGAAGATAGAAACTCCTTCCATGACAACACTGTAGCATAAGCCCTGACCATTCGGCTATGTTTTTAAAAGAGTATTTTCAGAAGGAGAAGGCAAAGGAGAAACGAGGCATGTAAAAGGAAGGCAACCATAAATAAAACAATAAAAGGAGATGTGGCTGAGCTTGGATCTTTAGGTAGAAAGGGCCCCCTCTGAGTGCAGAGCATGAATATTGATAGAAATCATGCACTTACACATATCCCAGGGAAAACCCTGAGTTGCAATCACAAAAGAAATCCCATAAGGTTGCATAAGGATGAGTAAAATGTGTATCCACAAAGGAAAGGAAATTAGGCTGTCTTTATATGCCTCATCTGCAAGATTAATGCTAGAAAACAGTGGAGCCATGTTACCGAGTTCCGCATGAACAGGATTGTGTCCATGAGGTTATATCCAGGCAAATTTGTCCGTGAACCTGGGCAAAAAGAAAGGCACAGTCAGACACATAAGGATTCAGAAAATATAACACTCACTCAATTCTTTGAAAATATTTCTTGAGAGAGTACCCTGGGGAAACAAAAAATACCAGCATCGTTCTCCTTAGGATATTTTGAAACTCTTAAAAGAGAAACACACACCCTTATGAATTGGGATGGGGAGAGGTCTACAATTTATTAAGGAAAGGGGTTGGTGTTAAAATAGTAAGTCCATTAGGCTTCATTTTGAAGACATAGATGAAACAGATACCATTTGTATTCTGAAGATGGGTATAGTCAGTGCTTCTATTTTTCAAAAGGAAAGGAAGATAATAGAGAGAAATGTCAGACACATTGGCTGGCACCTGCTGTGTGTTTTAAATCCCATCCTGCCTGAGTATTAACGAGTAGGTTTCATGTCTGCTCAGCCTGGGAGAGGAGCTCTGCGATTTCTGAGGAAGTTTGGGTGAGGGAAGCCATTGCTCGGCCCAGCCTGGATTCCCGGAGCTCTGATTATTTGGGTTTAGAGACAACTCTCCCACCACATGTGCTTTTGTTTGCATCTTTGTACATCTCTCCCTCCCTCAGGGACGTTGTAGGAAGGGTGGTTGAGGTTGAACCCAGCATTCAGACATGACCAAGACCCTCTCCAACACTGTCACAGTGTCATCCCAATGCCATCATATAACAGCACCCTGACTGAGGCCAGATATAGCCTACTCCACATTTCAGACTGGCGGGAAAGAAGTCTCGGCCTCATTCAAATTGTGTTCACCTTGAGTTATTTTCAAACCAGCAAACAATGCTGAAAAGATTAGTCATAAATTAAAGATACAAGTGAGACTCTACGTAGATTCTTATCTTTGTAATTTTTCATTCGAGCAAGACTAAAGTGATGATCAAATGCCATCTTCATAAAGCTGAAAACCAGCCATATCATAGGCCTCACTGCATTTTACCCTCAGCCTTAAGCTAAGAGATGATCTGGCAAGAGTATAGCATTTTCTGCAGCAGACCTGCAAGGGCCTAATACACACACACAGCTTCTGACTATGAGATACTAATTATTGGCTCATTTACAGCTGCTTTGCCAATTCTTTCAGAATTTAATTGCATATAAACTTATATTTATATATATACATATATATGTATATATATATATCAAAGTAATAACATAAAAATAAAAAATCTATGAATATGAAGAAATTCATTGCATATTATCCTATATAATAAAGAGGTGATATGCAAATTGACCATCACTCCAACACACAAGATGGCCACCCCCTTGTGGTCAAAGATGGCCATCACAAGATGGCCAGCAGGGGAGGGCAGTTGTGGGCGATCAGGCCAGCAGGGGAGGGCAGTTGGGGGGACCAGGCCTGCAGGGGAGGGCAGTTGGGGGGACCAGGCCTACAGGGAAGGGCAGTTTGGGGGAAACCAGGCCATCAGGGGGGAGCAGTTAAGGGCAATCGGGCTGGCAGAGGAGCAGTTAGGCATCAATCAGGCTGGCAGGGGAGTGGTTAGGGGGTGATCAGGCTGGCGGGCAGAAGCAGTTAGGGGAAATCAGGCAGGCAGGCAGGCGAGTGGTTGGGAGTCAGCAGTCCTGGATTGTGAGAGGGATGTCCACCAGGATTGGGCCTAAACGGGCAGTTGGACATCCCTCGAAGGGTCCTAGATTGGAGAGGGTGCAGGTTGGGCTGAGGGACACACACACACACACACACCCATGCACAAATTTCATGCACTGGGCCTCTAGTTTATAATAATGAAATCTATATTAAAAAGGCAGGTCAGCAAACAACCCAAGGCACCTTAAATCCACCTCCACCTGCTGGCCGCTGTTAGGCTCAGTTACTGAAAGAGCCTGTGAACTCAACTTTCTTAACTCAATGCCAAGAAGCAGTTGATTATAGTCTTTGCAACTTTATTAGGGGGAGAAGTGTGCCCTTAAATTTGTTGGAAACATGCTGATCTAGACGACCTCCTGTTAGTTTTCACTGAAAAACAGCGAAGTAACTTTTGCTCAACATGACTCTCTGCAAGCCGCCTGTGAGGAGCCAGCCCCTGAGGGTCCTGACACCCTGAGACCCCGCACTTGCCAAGTGAGGAGCAGAACACATGCGAGAAGCAGCTGCTCTGAGGTCACGCCGCTTTCCTTGGCCCTGCCCCGTGGCCAGAGTATTTCCTTAAACTCAGCCATGCTATTTTCCCTTCAAATGCAACCTCCCCTACAACGCCCCAGACGGTAAAGTAGGCTGAGCCAAGTGGTAAGACAGACACAACGAAAATCTATGATGCAGACTTAGAAGAAGAGAGGATCCACTCTGATCAAAGCATTGGAAGAGATGGGGCATGGCTCGTGAGGCTGGGGAGAGGGGCGGAGGGAATGCTTATAAAACCTGGGAAGACATTAATGTTAGTGATAAGCCTTTAAGATGCATGAGCTTTCACTATGTTGAGAAAAAACAAATTTCCATTTTCCTGAAGGCTTGGAATTCACGTGGTTGGAAGAAAGGTAGATAGTGATTATATGTGAAGTGAACTATGGGAAAGGGCACCACTGCATGGTACTGTCACCACAACCACCACATTATGTCGGAGAATCCAGCCCAAGATGTAGAGACAATTATGATAAAATATGAAGTACAGCCACAGAAGGACACACATATGTGACATTTTGATATCTAAAGTAGGTTGCAATCTACAGTTTGGAAAAAGCTGAATTGAATGTACTAAATTGCTCTCAAAACATAGCAAATGGGGGGACACGGACACATATGTAATACCTTAATCAATAAAGAAAATTTTAAAAAAAATTTTAAAAACACAGCAGGCATAAGTGGCAATGCTTGCTTTGCTCACTGCCAGACTTGCCGAATGCAGCGGGTATTTTGAGAAATTTTCACCCAACACAAGTGAAGAGAAAGGAGTACAATGTTGGCCCCTGGGGAGCTTAGGTCTACAAGATAAGCAATTTCTCAATATAAAATAAGCTCTCACTAATAGCTCATGTACTCAAATCAACATTTATTCAAACTGGATGCCATTATTAAAATATGTTTGGCAAATGGAAAAGGGACATATTGTAATAGGAATATATTATGTCTTTATTTGGTAGCATTATTTTTTAAATATACTTATTTATTAAATATTTTTACAAAGTTCAAAAAAAGATACAAGTATAGTATAAATGACAATTTTTCCTCAACCTTTTGAGAGTAGGTTGCCCATGTGATTCCCTATTTCCTGAAAACTTGGGTCTGTATTTCCTGCAAAGACATTCTTCTATATGCCAATAATACAATCAACAAAATCAGAAAGCTAATCTAAACATATCACTGCCATCAGACCCCATTCAAAGTGTGCCCATTGTTGCAATAATATTATTTAATGTATACTAGTTTTATTATATCAGTTTCAGGTGTACAACATAATGATTCAATATTTGCATATATTATAAAATGATCAACACATTAAATGTGGCTAATATTCATCACTACACATAACATTTTTTCTTGCCCCTGGTAATTTTTAAGATCTAATCACTTAGTAACTTTCAATATACAGTACAATACACATTACTCAATATGTAGTTGCCATGCTATCTATCACATTGCCATGATCTTGTATATAACTGGGAATTTGTACCTTTCAAACCCCTTTATGCAGCTCTCACTCTCTGCTTTTGGCAAATACGAGTCAGTTTTCTGTATCTATGAGTTCATTTTTTGTTTTGTTTGTTTGTTGTTTGTTTTGGATTCTACATATAAGTGACATCATATGGTATTTGTCATTCTTTGTCTGATTTATTTCACTTAACATAATACATTCAAGGTCCATTCATGTTGTCACAAATGGCAGGATTTCCTTCTTTTTATGACTGAATAATATCCTATCTAATAAAAGGGTAATATGCAAATTAACCATCACTCTGTCACAAAGATGGCAGCACCCATAACCACAAGATGGTGGCGCCCAGTCACCTTAGCCTGCCCGAGTCCCCCAGTCCTGAGGGGGCAGCTGCTGAGAGCGGGCAGTGTGAGCGGTCTGACAGAATGCTTGCTTTGTCACTGCGGCGACAAGGCAAGCGTTCTGCCCCCACCGTGGAGCGGCCGGGGCCGGATGCTTGCTTAGAGACAAGTGTCCCACTCTGGCCCCGGCGGGCCTCTGGGCAGCACACGCATGTGGCCTTCTACATGGAAGCTTGGCAAGCACATCCCTCCCAGGCGTCCCTTGGGCTTGCTGCTTAGGTTGTCTTTCCTCCTGTATCTGGAGGGAGGCTGAGGACCCACGGTTGCTGGGTATTGCTGTCCCTGGGACTGTAGCACCACAAGCTGCAGGGCACCCTCCAGAGCTGGGTGCTGCTGTGGGGAGCAGTGCCCACTCTCTGGGATCCAACTGTGCTTGGCATGTTCAGGGGAGGCAACTGGGAGCAGACAGATCCTGGGCTCAGGGAGTAGGGGGTGGGGTAGGGAGCAAGCAGGAGGAGAGGAGGTCAGGGCGATTCATTCCAATGGATCTCACTCCAAGGCTTCATTCAAATGCAGAAAGCTCTCCAGTGACATCAGAGCTTCAGACCTCCCCTCTGGCTTCTCTGACTCCCCCACCCTTAGGCCACAGCTCACCAACTTCAGGGAGGGAGGATGTTTGAGAAACCAGCCTGTCCAGGTGGAAAAGAGTGCGGGAGCATTCCTCTTCTCGCTTCTGTCTGTTTTCTCTTTGTAAATCCCATTTCCGGTTATCTACACTCTTTCTAAGGGAGACCTGGCTTTTGACAGCAAAAACAGACACCTCTACAGTTTCACAGAAGACCTCATGGACTGATTCTGTTGCCTCGCCCTCAGAAACCAGCAGGTGTATATGTTGTGTTCATGTAAAAACATTCAAACCTATAGAGAACTTTTATGGGTTTACTTGAGCCAAACTGTCCATGCTTGCCAGGAAGCAGAATCTCAAGGGGTTGGGACAATGATCCAGAGAATGGCTGTTTTTTGCTTTGTTTTATTCATTCTTCTTCTTTTTTTTAATTTAATATATTTTCATTGATTTCCAAGAGGAAGGGAGTGGGAGAGAGAGATAGAAACATCATTGGTGAGAGAGAATCACTGGTCGGCTGCCTCCTGTATGCCCCCAACTGGAGATCAAGCCCACAATGAGGCAAGCATCCCGCCCTGGCTGCAGAGAGCCTCTGGGCAGTGGGCGCGAAGTGGCCAGGCCCCGCAGAGAGCAGAGAACCACGGGGAGTGGGCCTTAGCCATCAGGGCTTCCGGATTGGAGAGGGCTCCCCTGAGGGCTCTCAGATTGGAGAGGGTTCAGGTCGGGCTGAGGGACCCACCCCCACCATCCCCATGCACGAATTTCATGCACCAGACCCCTAGTTTTATATGTAACACCCTTATCCATTCATCCATCAAGACACTTAGGTCGATTCCATATCTTGTTTATTGTAAATGATGCTGCAATGACCATGAGGATGCAGGTATCTTTTCAAGTTAGCGTTTTCATTTCTTTCAGGTAAATAATTAGTAGTGGAATTGCTGAATCATATGGCAATTCCATTTTTATTTTTTCAGGAGCCTCCATACTGTTTTCCATAGTGGCTGCATCAATTTACATTCCCACCAACAGTGCACGAGGGTTCTCATTTCTTCACATTCTCTCTAACACTTGTTATTTTTTGTATTTTTTATAATGGCCAGTCTAACAGGAAAGAGGTGATATCTTAGTGTGATTTTGACTTGCATTTCCCTGATAGTTAGTGATATTGAGCACCTTTTCATGGACCTTTTGGGCATCTGTCTTTTTTTGAAAAACATCTGTTCAGATTATCTGCCCATTTTTTAATCCCACTGTTTGTGTTTTGTTTGTTTGTTTGTTTGTTTTGCTATTGAGTTACAGATTAATCATATTACACAACAGAATGTTTCTATATGTTGAGTTAGATATAAAGCTCATATTTATTAGATAACTGTCAATTATACCCTCAATCTCACATTAGGAAGACTTAGACCTGTATTTATGGCTAATATTGAAGTTATTTCAATGCCAAGTTAGCAGTTGATAAATTATGCATTATTTAACTTCCTTTTTACAGATTTTGCAAATGAATTACATGCCTCATCTATATATACATATGTGCATAAACACAGAGACATGCAAATACATATATGCATATGTTGTATATCATGTTATAAAGCATTAACCTATGGATTGAGTTCACAAATAATTCTTTTTCAGTATGCATCCTTTCTTCTAAATATACAAAATATACAAAATCAATTTGCTGAAATAAATTGTCCATTAAGGATACCTCTTTACTTAATTTACATGCTTCTAGTATTGTCATGAGTTCTCTCTCAAGTGTCTATGGTTTTTAGATGTAACTGTAAGCATCAGGGCAGTTGTGCTGTCTTGGTGTGTAATATACCTCAGCTCATTGTTCTTCTGTTCACTCCTCGCCTCGCATGTTTATAGACTCACCTTGATGCCTGAGCAGCGCACTTTCATTCTCAAGCATGGTTCTAATTCTCTGTCCACAGCTACAGACAATTCTTGTAATATACGCAGCCTAATTTAATCTGTCCCAAACAAAACTATATGTAAGTCTTATCTCTCTCAGGATAATTACAGTACATTGGAAAAACTAGAATAGATATTGCTTATAAAGTATATGAAATGATGAGAGCACTTGCTCAATAATTATTAATTTGGGAATTGGTAAAAAATCATTTAGAAAGCAATTTGGCGTTACAAAGTATGTAAAGTTGACATGTATATCCCAGCAACCCAGCAAGTTCACTCTTAGCTATAAAGAAACCTCGATCCTGGAAAAACCCTCCAGGTGCACCGGGGTGTGCATGGGAAGCAACTCTGTGGTGAAGATGCATCGCTCTACAAGGAGAAAACCAGAAACAGCTCAACTGTTCAGCAACAGGAAAATGAACAAATCAGCTGGTGCATTCACACAATAAAATGTATGCAATGGGATGTGAACAATCCATACAATGGAATTTTATACATTCATATAATGAGTCGGAGTGAAATGAAGAAAATAAAGCTGCACACACATCAGTACAGATAAACCTCAAAGCTCCAATGTTGACTTAAAAAAGCATTTACCACATACAGGTTGAATTTCCATTCTTCCAAAAACCAAAAACATCAAACCTGAACAATACATGCTGGGACAAAAGCAGGTTTACAGCTGTGAGTGCATGAAGCACAGTTTATTCTTGCATTATTATTTATTAGTTATTGTACCATTTTCCATACAAACAGCTGTAAGCCTACTTTGCCCCGCCCCATGTATTATATCTAGGGGCTGCCCTACATTTCTGATGAACTGATAAAAAAAAAAGAAAACCCAAATGAATGACTTCACAAAGTCCTAGACAGTAATTACTCCAAGAGGAGAGGACTATTGACAGAGCCTACAGAGGATTTCAGAAGTACGGTGGTGTTTATATTGGTGTTGATTGTGTTCATATTATTCTACAGTGTACATGCATGTCACATACACTCTCTCTATAGGTTATGCTTTCCAGTGGGGGGGAATGCACAAGATAAACACTGTTCTATCTAGTGTTGCTGTGGATATTCTGGGAAAGGAACGATTAAAAACGTAGTTTTTTTTCTGACTTGCTAGGAATTACCACTACTCATTTGTAAACGTTGTAAAAATACCCAATAAATGCACAGGAAGCCTCAGTAGACTTTTCTCTAAAAGGCCCGTGAATAACCCTGAAAGGGGCCCATTGCTATGCGGTGCCCTGAGGCTTTCAGCTTCCTGCCAGTCCCAGAGGCAGTGGCCTGAGTGGCAACATCATCTGCATTTAGCAGTAATGGTGTGAGCTTTCATTTTAACCTGTGCTTTTCAGTCCAACACAACCTGCCTACCACAGAAATCGGTTCATGACTACATGATGGAATACAATGTGACGTTACTTTGATAGCTGCCGTGGGTGTATTAAATAATGAACATCCTGCTTTACATCCATTGTGGCTCTGCCTTCCAAAGCCCCATCCCTCTCTGGGTAGGACTTCCTTGGAGAGGATTCCAACTCAGACTTATTCCTTTGTATTTCCTCCACTCTTCACATTCTGAAAATGTACATTAAAAGGGCTCTTTTTCTAAAAGGCACGATCTAGACAGAGTTCAGATACAGCAGTGCTATGATAGATTTTACAAATTTGTAAATACTTAATAGATTCAAATGATGTTGAGTTATGCTTTATCCAGTTTTGTGGTAGGAGTTCTAAATGCCATAATTTAAAAAAATTTACAAGTCAGGATTAGCCTTTCTGTCACATTGAAACGTTATATCAAATAAAGCTAAACATGCTAGATATGTTTGGTTGATATTAAAAGACATTATTGCTTTCTCTCAGGATTGTTTTAGTGGCTTAATTACAGCGAAATAGAATAATTAGAGAGAAAGTATATGCGCCCTACAATTCCCAAAGCCTTTTTCCTGCCTGTTGGCCAGATAATGAGCATTAATAGCAATCACTGGTCCATTCTGAGTGCCCACACATCTTTACACCTTACATTTTTCTTTTTAATTTTGCTCCAGATGGAAGGTGAGCCTCGTCAGGCATTGTTCCTTTGCTCTAAAGAGCACTAATTAGCTTTTGGTGAAGCCGATTGCAAATAAAACAAAGCAATTCCATAGTAACAGGGAGGCTTACGCATTTCTTTCTGTTTTTTGGTGTGTTTTTTTTTAGCTTTACGGACTGAAGTGCAGTCTTTTCTTTATTGTTAATCCTCACCCAAGGATCTTTTTTCCATTGCTTTTCAGAGTGGAACAGAGGAAAGGAGGGAGGAAGGGAGAGAGACATGGATGTGAGACCATGCTCACCCCGACGGCAAACGAACCTGCAACACAGGTACATGCCCTTGACCTGGAATCGAACCTGTGACCCTTCGGTGCTGGGGTCGATGCTCTAACCACTGAGCAACACCGGTTAGGCAGTAAGTGCAGCCTTTCCAGCCAATGCAGCCACAGCTTTGTGGTTCTGTTTGTTTTTGTGGACATGTGCTCAGTGCTTAAGATCCTTACAAAAGGTGTTTGGTTACATAGACATGGAGGGATGGCCAGGCAGTAATTGGAAACCACGTAAGCAGGTGGAATATCAATGAAGGCTGAATGTACGATACTTAATACTAGTGTATGAGGAGTGCATACAGTGTGCTGGGGTCTGTGCTGGGTTCTGGAGATAGGGTGGAGTTCTGTGCACAGCCTATCCCATCACCTCTGCTATTGTAAAGCTTATAAAAAAATGCAGGTGCGCTCACAGGAGGTGACAAAGGAACTCGTCTGCTCTGAGAAACCAGAGAGACCTCACTGGGGAGGAATAGCTCAGGGATGGGCCGACCAAACACGGGCTAAGGCGGCAGAAGAGACTTTGGAGAAGGGAGCGATGCGCACACACGTGTGCAGAGAAAGAACATGTTTGGCTCCAGGGGCAGGGAGGACGCTGCTGTGGCTGGAACACAGAGGGAGGCGTGTGAGGAGGGAGGTTAGCCTGGAGGGGCGACGGGAGCCAGGCAGGCAAGTCCTGGGAGGCCATAGTGTGCCTCTTGGGGGGAAATGCTCATTCTCAGGGGGACTAACAGAAATTCAAGCCAAAGGAAAATGAAGTCTGTACCGTTGTGTGTCCAGCACACTCAGTTGTGGGGAAAAGAAACGTTGGCAAATACCTTTGTCCGTGATAACTTGCACACTAGTACCACCCACCTTCTCTCCACATGTGGATCCCAAGGTTCAAACTAATATTTCAAACTAATGATGAACTAATAAGTCAGTGTTCAAATTTCAGTTTCCTGGGGGGTGTGGCCATCGGTGAGTTTGCCTCGCCTCGCCAAGTCTCCGTTTCCTCACCTGTAAATCTGACAGGCACGTCTCCTTCAGAGAGCTGTAGCAGCCCAGCCCTGGGTGCACACTGGCACGCGGTCGGTTATGCCCTCAATAAACAGTTCCCTCTCAGCCTCCCTCAACTAACTCCTGCTTGTGCCAGAGACAGGAGGTGTGCTGTGTGAGACGAGGGTCACTTAGTGTCCAATCAGACATGGGAAAGGCCCGGAGCCAACAGCCAGCCAGCCCTCCCTACCATCCCAGCCTCCTCTTCAAGCACTGGAAGCATCAAAGGGTTCTCCCTGCTGACAAAGCAAGAATATCGGGTCAGCCACCCCTGCTGCTGAGTCCACACCTCCCCTTCGCTGTCAGCAAAGGACAACGTAGGAAGAATACACGGTAACAACTCAGCCCCCTTTTTAGTTCTGATCTTACAATCAAAGGACCATATAATTCCTCATTCAAGTAAGGACACCTTTGAGCACAAAGGAGCACTATTGAAAATAAACCCAGGACACGTCCAGCCAGTGTGGCTCAGTGGTTGAGCATCAATCAACCCAGAAACCTGGAGGTCACAGTGCCATTCCTGGTCAGGGCACATGCCTCGGTTGCGGGCTGGATCCCCAGTGGGGATCGTGCAGGAGGCAGCCAATCGATGATTCTCTCTCATCACTGGTGTTTCTATCTCTTTACCCCTCTCTCTTCCTCCCTCTAAAATCAATAAAACATATTAAAAAATAAGTCCAGGACAACAGAGGAAAACTGTCACTCCAGCTATAACACAAACCACACATAGAAAAAGGAGTGATAGTGAGATTCGCCTTGTGCCCATCAGGTGTGGCCAAGAGAGTGGAGAAGTGGCTATTGAAATGCCAGTGATTTCTTGCTTTCCAGATTTTGTTCCAGGTATTAGTAATAATTAGGGAACATAAACGTCAAAATATCCCAGGCAGATGTAAATCTAAGGATAATTTCTGCTCTGGTGTCTACTTTCATCAGTCTGATCTGAAAGAATACATTTCACCTTACCTTATGATGGACTCTGATGTACAATACATGTTCTGATCAGATGTTAGTGAATTTGGTTATGGCTACTGTCCTTTTGACACTTTATTAAAAACAGAAAAATGATTTTCATTTTATGTTCATCTGCAGGACATTTATTTCTTTAAAATGTGGAATGAATTTTGATATTGGATGTTTTTTTCAAATGTGATGTTAAATAGCAATTTCCTCAGGCAACAAGTGTTTATTGAGCACCATGGCAGACGCTGTGTTAATATGCGGTGAACAAAAGATTCAGTCCAGACTCGGGGGGAAACTCTGGCTTCCTGGAGCAGGCAGAAGAGTGTCTGCCCTCACAGTGCACATTGAAACTGTGACTGAGAAAGTACAAGAGCTCTGAGCTCTAGCCCAGCCTCATAGTTATCAGCACAATACGGTGTCTGTGCTCTGAATAAGATTTAGTTCTGAAAAATAGAGTGGGTGAAGATGATATTGAGAGCAACAGGAGAAGCATGTGCACAAGTAGAGAGAGAGCATGAGATTTACAGGATTTCTTAACAGAAAAAAAGCCACAGGTTTGGGGGATGCTGAGATTAGGGGCCACCCATCCAGCTGGATGAAGAGGAAGGACCCTGAGCCCTGACCAACTTCTTGCCCAGATACCCTCATAGGAGCAGCCTAGAGTTTCAGGGGACAATGGCATTTCTCACATTGTGTCTCTGAAGCTCTGCCATGCAAATGATAGGAAGCATTACGGAAACTGGAAAAAGGTATAATCAAAGCATCAATCAAACACAACTTGTAAAACACCTGGAAAGGAACTGTCTGATTTAATTGACAATGTTCTGCATGAATTAATGAAAACAGAGGTTATGCCTAGAAGCCTTAATTAATATGTATGATCTGGGAAAGTGTTCGCATTCTAAAAAGTTTGTCTGTTGTAAAACACCATTGTTAAGGCACAATGGCCCACTTTATGTCTAAATACACAGACATCCATTTGTTCCCCATACACATCACACTCTATAGAATAAATATCAAGCTATAATACAGACCATACACTGCAATTACCCTTTTCTCCTGCAAAAATCACATGGGCTCCCCATGGATAAACAGCACTTACTAAGTTCCACAAAGATATCTGGCCCGGGACAGGCCCACGTAGGCCAGTGTCTCCTTGACCTCTTCTGAGTTTCCGTTTTCTTATTTATAAAATGAGAAATTTTAACTTAATAATATTTACCTTTCTTCTACTTTCAAAAATCTAAACTACAGGGGTTTAAAGGAAGAATAAATAAGATTGATCTATATGTATAAATATATGGGGAAACATTAGAATTTTTATTTTATGCAAAGGTAAATGCCTATCCTACCTAATAATAGACAAATATGTAAATTGACCGTACCTTCGCTATGCCCACGATTGGCCAGGAGGCGTGGAGGGGTGGGACTCGGGGTGGCCGATTGGGCCGGCGGCACGCTGAGCTCACTTCGCCAGCGGCGGCGCGAGCTCAGCATCTGCGCCATGGCTGTGCTGCGGCACAGAAGGGGCCTCTGGGGCAGCGAGCTCACATCCCGCCACGGACCATCAAAAGCGTGGGAGCTGGGTGCCTGTCCGCTCAGGCACCAAGCCTGAGGCTTCTGAAAGGCCTGTGCACCAGCCGTCAGGCACCCAGCTCCCCCGCGATCGAAAGCGAAAGCATGTAGAAGACCCTACACGTGCATGATTCAATCATGCACTGGGCCTCTAGTGTGTATATATATACATACATATATATTGTGTATATATATGAAATAAATCTGAATTGAAACCCTAAATAGATATATAATATAAAACTCGTAATTTTGCTTTCTAATTGATATCCTATATAATAAAAGCATAATATGCAAATTGACCAAACAACGACTGTGGAATGACTAGTCGCTATGATGTGCACTGACCACCAGGGGGCAGATGCTCAATGCAGGGGCTGCCCCCAGCCTGCAGGCCCCAGGCCAGCCAAGTTGGGTACCAGCAGGGGCCTCTGATCACTCCACCAGTCGCCCCGCAGAGGGAGGTGACCAGAAGCGGGAGGAGGGGCCAGCCAGTGAGTGGGCCAGTGCCACCCTCCCAAATGCCCTGCCAGTCACCTCCCACAGAGGGAGGTGACCAGCGACGGTGGTGGGGGCAGGGCTGGTGAGCGAGCAGTGCCAGGCTGGCCAAGGAGGGTGCTAGCAGGGCCCCCCCCCCCCGATTGTCCCATCCCACAGATCGGCCCTGATTGCCGTCCAGGCCTAGGGACCCTACCCATGCACGAGTTTTTATATCAAACTAGAGGCCTGGTGCACGACATTCGTGCACTAGGGAGGGTCCCTCATCCCGGCCTGTGCCCTCTTGCAGTCCAGGACACCTTGGGGAATGTCTGACTGCCAGCTTAGCGGTGAGCGGGCCTAAGCCAGCAGGCAGACATTCCCCGAGGGGTCCTTAATGCTGCCACGGAGGCTCCTGCCACCGCCACTGTGCTTGCCAGCCATGAGCTTGGCTTCTGGCTGAGTAGCACTCCCCCTGTGGGAGCACACTGACCACGAGGGGGCAGCTCCTGCATTGAGCGTCTGCCCCCTGATGGTCAGTGCATGTCATAGCGACCAGTCATTCCACTGTTCAGTTGATTTGCATATTAAGGTTTTAGTATATAGGATTTCTTAGTTTTTTAATTAACATTTATTGTACACTTGCTATGTGTCAGACACTATCTTAAATACTAGAAATAAAATAAAAACTAAAATAATCAGATTCCTTTCCCTCGTAGAACTTGCATTCTAGAAGGATAGGTAGATGTGAAATGCATAAACACGGGAGTGTGTACACTATATGCTATCATGGAGAAGTAGAGTTCCAAGATTGGTGGGTGAGGAAAAACTGGAAGGTAGATTGTTCAAAGTATGAGCAAACTCCCTGGGGCAAGAAAGTGGGGAGTGTAGGCAGAGTCGGAGTGGCTGGGCTGCAGCAGCAGGAGAGGGGAGGGCTGGGCGAGAAGGCGGACAATAGGCAGGGACCACATCACCCAGATCTGGGAGGACACACCAGGAATGTGGTTTTTATTCTCAACGCAATGTGACTTCTGTCAAGCGTATTCCGCAAGGGAATTCCATGATGCCTTTTGGCATTAAAAGTAATTACTTTGGCTCTGGAGTGGAGAAAGGATTGAGGACGCGGAAAGCACAATGGAAGGAATATTTAGAAGACTGCTAAGCTCCCTGGTGGGAGTTCATGCTGGCTTGCCAGGAGGTTGGCAGTGAGGATGAGGAAAAAGCTGAAGATTTGACATGCATAGCAAAGGGATAAAAAGATAAGTATTCATGTAAAATGACCTTCAGCTTGCATGGTCTGAAACAATGTTTTTTCCCTTCTTATTCTTCTTTTCTATTTTTAACGCCATTCAGATAAGAGTAGAAAAAAATTACCTTTGCATTTTTCCCTGGAAATCTAAAAGAAAGGATACAAATGCACATCACTTAGCCAAAATATGGAAGCAAATAAAATGTTCCTGCTTTTCACTTTAAATCCTTCCATGGGATATAGATCCTCTCTCTCTCTCTCTCTCTCTCTCTCTCTCTCTCTCTCTCTCTCGATAAATAGGCATGTATTACAGCTTCTCATAATTACAAATCATTAAAATAATGTTTCCATCAACTACAAAAAAATGTAGTACAAAAAAGCTCTTGGTATTTACTTTTGCACAAAACCAAAATTCTTTCCTTCTTCTTGATTTCTCTACAGCATTTGTAACTTTAACACTTTAGTATATGCTGTTAGCAAAGTATCTGACATCAATCATTTTTAAATAGTAACAGCATTATTGGTCAACCACTAATTGTTGTCATGACGTAGGCTAGCCATGTTGGGAAAAGAGCCAAAGACTCTCCCCCCAGAAACCAAACGTGCCACCTCAAAGCGGGGAAGGCACACACAGACATTGTTCTATGTTTCTGGAAAAAGGTTTGGCATTCCATGCATTTTCCACACAACACGTGAAGGAGAAGTACTTTGCTAGATTGTTATTCAAAAATCAGTTTATACATGAATGTGTCTAATCCATCTTTCAAGTATGACTTAACAAACTATAAGTGTACCATATATTTAAAACTAATATGGAAACTAAGTAGTCTGCCCTCCACGGAATAAAGAGAAAATGTCTCACTCCATATATTTAGCAAGATATCTAAATCTAGGTCTGTAAACACTTCTGACATTTTAATATCTCAGAGTCCATCAATTATGTCTAGACTGTTTTTCTTTAAATAAACATACTATCCTGATTTATCCTGTGCATAGGTGGTTAATCTTTAGATTTTAATTGCAACTTAACCAAATATTTTAATCTATTGTCTCACGTTTAAAGACATTTGATATATTTTATTTAAAGGTAGAACTGGAGTCAGCTAATTTCTCCATTATAGATCTTCAGTTTTGATTTAACATCTTCCTTCAGAGTATTAAAGATAAATCCTGTCACCTTGTTACCTAGAATCCTACGAGATGTTAAGATATTGTATTCAAGCCCCAGCCGGTTTGGTTCAGTGGGTAGAGAGTCAGCCTGTGGACCAAAGGGTCCCAGGTTTGATTCCTGTCAAGGGTACGTACCTTGGTTGCAGACTCCTCCCTGGCCCAGGCCCTGGTCAGGACTCATGCAGGAGGCAATCAATCGATGTGTTTCTCTCTGTCTTGCCCTCTCTCTCCCACTCTCCCTAAAAATTAATGGAAAAATATCTTCGGGTGAGGATTAACAAAAAATAAAATTGTATTCAAGTATAAAAGACTTACAAAGTGAACACATGCATGTAATCACTACCAAGATCAAGAATATTACTGGCAGCTAAAAAGCCCACCTTCTTCATCGCCCAAATCATTAACAGCCCTACCAGAAATTACCATTATTTGGGCTTCCATTAATATAGAATTATTTTGTGTATTTTTAAGTATTTTATCAATATCATTTGTATCCATTGGCTTTCTTCCCTCAACATTAAGCTTATGAGATTTAGTCATCTTATTTGTGGCAGTAACTCATTTGTTCTCAACGCTGTATATTATTCCATTGTATGAACCCACCAACTTTTATATCTCCATTTTACTGTTAAATAATCTTTAGGTATTTCCAGTTTGAGATTATTAACATATATGCTATGAAAATCCTTGTACATGTTTTTGGTGCACATGTGTGTGCATTTGTTCCCCTTGGGCGTATATAGTTAAGAAGTGAAATTGTTGCATCAAATGGTAAGTGTATGTTCAGTTTTATTAGATACTGCTAAACAATTTTCCAAGCAGTTTGATGATTTTACCCCCACCAGCAGTGTATGAGAGGCCCAGTGGTTCGACATCCTCATCAACTCTTAGTATTATCAGTCTTTTATTTAGCATTCTGTTGCATGTATAATAGTATCTCATTTTGACACTGAAGTTTTAACTTCCATTTCCCTGAACAACCATAAGGTTGAGCACATTATTGTTTGCTCATTGGCGATCTTTATGTGTGTGTGTGTGAAAGAGTACATTTTGTTAACTGAGCTGTCTTTTTCCCCCCATTAAGTTGTAGGATATTTTTATGTATTCTGGATACAACACCCTTGCAAATATACATATTACAAATGTCCTTTCCCAGTCAATAATTAGTATATTCACTTTCTTAATATAATCTTTGAATGAGCAACTGTTTTAATTTAGTTTAAATCTGATATATCAATTTTATCCTTTCTCATTAGAGTTTTTAGTATTTTATAAAGAAATTTCTGCCCACTGCCAGGTAATAATCCACCAGAAATAGGTTTCCATGTATGCTACAAAGCAGGGACCAAGAGTCAGTTTTTCTTCAAATGGATATTCAAATAACCCAGCACCATTATTGAAAAGGCCATCTTCTTTCCACCAGACTGGGAGTGTCAGTTCTTTAATGTATACAAGCTGGACATATGCAGGACCCATTTCACTGACCAAACCATCACCATAATCGAGATAATAAACATATCCATCATCTCCAAAAGTTTCCTCCTGCCACCTCCTTTTTTTGTGGTAAAAACACTTAAATTGAGATTTACTCACTTAACAAATTTTTCAGTGCACATACAGTGTTGTTAACTACAGGTACTATACCGGACATCAGAACTCTAGAATTTATTTATCTTGCATTACTTACACTTTATACCCATTGAACAACAACTCCTTATGTCCTTCTCCCCCTAGCCCTTAGATAACACCACGCACTCTCTGCTTCTATGAGTTCAGATACCTATTTCAGATACCTGTTATAAGTGGAATCATACAATATTTATCTTTCTGCTGTCGGCTTATTTCACTTACCATAATGTCCTCCCGGTTCATCAATGTTATCACATATGGCGAAAGTTCCTTCTTATTTAAGGCTCAATACTATTCCATGTGTGCACCACATTTTCTTTACCTGTCAATGGACATTTAGGTTGCTTCCACTTATTAGCTATTGTGAATAACATTACAATGAACATCGGGAGAATGAATATCTCTTTGAGATCCTGATTTTTACTTTTAGGGAATATATATATATATATAATTTTGGGGATTGCTAAACATGTGGTAATTCTTTTCTTAATTTTTTGAGAAAACGCATACTATTTTCCATAGTGTCTATACCATTATACTTTCCCATCAGTGGTGTGCAGGGTTCCAATTTCTCTACTTCCTTACTAACACACAATTTACATTGTATATCGTTCTCCATCCTTTTAACCTTTACTGTTTGCTTATCTTTAAGTTGTGTGTCTTATAAGCAAAATTATAGATATGTGTGTGTGTGTTTTGTCCACTGATAACCTATGTCTTTTAACTGGAATATTTAGTCTTTTGACATATATTGCCATATCAATATATTTTTATTTAAATCTACCATGTTATAGTTATTTTATAGGTTCTTTGTTTCTTTTTACTCTTTTATTGTCATCTTTGGAAATAATCATGTATTTATATACTTGAGGCCCAATGCACAAAATTCATGCAAGGGGCTCAGCCCTCATGCCCCGGCTTCATCCAGAAGGTCGTCCAGAAGGTCATCCGGACGGTGGTTCTGCCATCCAGTCTAATTAGCATATTAGCTCTTTATTATGTAGGATTCTAGTTTTCTCCTTGATTAGCTTGCTCATTTGTTATTCTTTTAATGACATCTTTGAAATTAAAATGTGCTTCCTTGACTTATGCTCTGGTTTTCAACTTACCTACTTGGGGTTTTTTTCTGTAGTTTGTTGAAAACAAATCAGAAGTATGTGGGTTCATTACATTTCTGTCCCCAGAAACCTCATATTGATTCTGATTTCAGGTAGAAAGGGTTTTTTTCTCATGCTCTTCATATCCCTTTGGTTGTCAATCACCTTCATATTTTTTCACACACCTCTTATTCTTGCAGTAACAAAATCAGTTCCGTTTTCTGGTGTTTTCCATTTCAATGATCAGAAAGTTGCTTTCCTCCTTGTCTCTCCCACTCACTTCACATCTCCTACCCTTTCCTTGGCTTTGAAATGGGATGATAAGAAATGCCCTCATTAAAAAAAAATGTGTGTACCTCACAATGTTCTTGTGAAGATCAAATATGTGAAAATGTATCAACAGGGATTAAATTTGGTACAAAGATAATAAATGTGTTTTTTTACTTATTTTTACCATATCCGCTCTATATAACAAAGCACTCACTTGAGACTCTCCTGCTCCCTGCTGTGGCTCAGGCAGGTGCAGGCGTGTTTAACAAGCTCATAAGACAGCCTTGTCGGAAGCCTATTACAGGGCTGAGCAGCTGCCTGAGGACACTTTTCAGTTCTATCAGTTCCTGGGCTTCAAACATATCCAGGCATGTCTGGCAAACGGAGGGTAAGCAGAAGCCTGAACACTCTTTTCAGGAAAATGCATCCTACAGAAGAAGTAGCCTGGCACGAAGATCTTTACCCATTTCAAAGCTTCGGCTCTTGGTGGGAGGTAAGGATTTTGACCCTCATATGCTGGTAGTGATTCAAATCCCCTTCATCCTGACCCTCCAAGGTTCTGTCACTAGGAAGGCAAAGGTTTTAAGTAAAAAACCATTCCTCTCACAAGGGAACTGCAATTTAAAGACAAAAGAAGAAGGTGGAAGAGGAGGAGGAGGGGGATGAAGAAGAGGAAGTGGTGTTGTTCAATTACCTAGCAATTTAACAAGTACATTCACGTATAGAGAAGGAACACGCAATATCAGATGTTACATCCCATACTCGAAATCTCCCTGCCTACGACCTAGCTGTCTCATATCAGTCTTTCTCATTGTTACAGAGCAATCTTTTTTGACTCAAAACTCTAAATGTTTTACTCCCCTGTTGAATATGCATATATGACTCACCATTTCCTGCCGGAATCATTTTCTAATTATTTAGCATATCATACAATGCCCATCATAATCTGTCCCAGACAATATTTTAACTCATAAAGTCAGTATGATATTGAGAAAGCTGGGAAACATGACATAATACTAAGCATAAAAACTATACATATTTTACCCTCTGATATATTAGAATTTGATAAAATATATTTCAACTTAAATAGAGCCTAAATGCCTTTCTTGGGCTTTGTTTATTTGTGTGTGTGTGTGTGTGTGTGTGTGTGTGTGTGTGTGTTTGTGTTTTGTTTGTGTTTTGGGGTTTTTGAATTCAAAAATTGATATTATGCTGACATGGCAAACCACACATTTACTCACAAATTTTGAGACATTCAATTCACAGAAGATTTTGGCAAAATAATCCTAGCATGATTGTTGTTCATTTTTCATCCTTGACACAATTTGTTGTGAAAGTGACCTTTACACATTGCAGTTTTTACCAGGAGACGCAAAATTGCTTCCACCTTGCGCAAAGCCCACTGAATCTTATTATGATGATGACATGATAAAGGACTGAGAGTTAAAATGTCCTTTATCTTTGTCACTTTATTTTCCTCCTCAAGTTAATATCTCCATTTTTAGAAGACTGTACTGTTCTTGTTTTGTTTGCTTTTTTAAAATAGGATCATTGCTGAATCCCATTATTATTATTTTAGGCATAAACTAGTAAAGTCCTCAAAGTATAATAGGTTTTCATAATGTATTGGAGAAAAATATAATTTTCCCTCTACCATACTAGGTTTTTAGTGTGATCTCTATGACCGCCAATAAAAGACAGATTAATGGGTGAAAACAAACAAGTTTAAGGACATGCATGTGTCCTTTATGCAAGGGACATACCCAGGAAACTGAGTAAGTCCCTGAGATGGCCTTTATGGAAGGTACAAACTTTCCTCTACCACCCTATGTTCCTTCAGCTGGTCTAATAATTAAATCTATTTGAAGCAGGTTAACAAGAGAAAATAACCAAATTTAATTACACACATACATGTGGGACCCCCCAACTGTGAAAGAGTCAATATGAAAGGCTCCAAAACAGAAAGGTAAAATGAGGTATATAGAGCATTCTGAGCTAAGGATGAGGTAAGGGACCTTGGGGCTTCCGAAGGGAGAAATGTCATTGCAGGGTGAGAAAGTAGGTGTTTTTGAAATAGATATGTCAAAAAGGTTATCTCTGATAATCTTGTAAAATGGGCAAGATCCCTGTTTAAAATTCTTCTAGGTATTTAAGATGGGGCAGAAGTTTCTCTTAGCCCTCAAGGTCTGGGTTGCCTTTAGTTCAAAATAGTATGCATACTACAGGGGCATATCTTGGCGTGACTCATTCTGAACTCCTACAGTTTCAAATCACCACCTTAAATACCATCCCCAGCTAAGACAAAAAAGAAATGTAGAAGGATCAGGAGCCAACCATGGAGGCTATTTAAAAACTACTATTAAAAGTAGTAGTAAGAATATGGCTATGCGGATTTAAGCCTCAGCTTTCTTCATTGATAAGTTTCTAGAGATTTGGTCATCCTACTCTTCTTGGTACAGAGAGGAAGACACCCTTCCCGATAGAGATTTCCCTTATGGATGCAAGTGTCTTTTACAAAAAGGTAACTTCTGTTTTCATTTCTTAAAAAATAATCTGCCTATAATAATCCTCATGTCAAAGAGACACATTTTGGGGTGGCAAATTCTATTCCTCTTCAATAATTTTCAAATGTGACTATGAAGTTTATTTTATGTTATTAATATTATAAAAATACTTTTTTTTCCCACCAGAGATGTTACTGTTTATAAAAAAGTGTTTATCACTCTGGTCTGTGAGGTTCAGTTGGTTGGGTGTCATCCTGTGCACTGAAAGGTTGTTGATTCAATTCCTGGTCAGAGCTCAAGCCTGGTCTGTGGGCTCTATTCCTGATAGGGGGCATGTAGGAAGCAACCAATCGATGTTCCTTTCTCACATCGATGTTTCTCTCTCTCCCTTTCCCTTCCTCTCTCTCTAAAAATCATGTGTTTTTTTTAAGTGTTTATCATATTGACCGACACTCATTTTTAATCCTTTTTGTGTATCTACAAGCTTTTACTTGATAGGTATTTTTCCTATTACATTAATCTTAATTTCATAAGAAAAATGTTCTTTCAACATTCCAAGAATGTTTGCTTATAAATTAAAATGCTTATGTATAAACTAAGGGTTGTCTATAAATAAATCTAAGAACAAATTTCAAGGCCTATCTCTAAGTGATATGTTGGTCAAGGTTTTCTGTTTGTTTGAAAAAGAGAGAATCATAATGGAAATTAAGCCAGCAGGATGGTGAGAATGGAAGGAGGGACCACAGGGCTAGGTGACTCCAGGATCCCCAGAAAGGTACCTAAATGCCTCCCATTTTCCCCTTAGGGAACTCCTAGTGACCATTAGTAAGGACCCATCACCTCCCATTTTCTAACTCTTCAGACAGTTCCCACCCCCCAGACCCATTCTCTTGCAAAAATTCCACCTTCTCCAGCCTGATCCTTATCAACACTTCTCTACCTTGAACTTCTCTCTCCTCCCACCTGAAGAGGAATGGAATAATCTTCCTGCATCCTCCTCCCTGCAAAAGTTCCTCCTGTGATAAATGGGCATGCCTAGCTGAGAACTCTGTCACAGATAAAACAATTATTTAACCACGTAGTTCTTGAGTGACAAAATAATTACTTAAGCACATAGTTATTGAGTGTGATGTGATAACATTGAGCTGCGGCCTGAGGATAAAACAGAAAGAAAAACCACAGGTGTTCACCAGTTCAGTGGGGCAGAGAAACATTAATTAAATTACAAAAAAAAAAAAAAACAAGGTAAAAGCAGGGCCTGCTAATTGTCCTCCAATATAATTTGGTTTGTTTTCCATGATAAATGAGTTTCCATCTGAGCAGAACAAACACTATATTTTCCAGATTCACATTGTTTCACTGTAAAGGAAAGGAGCGCCTGCCCTCCTCCGCTTTCCCCTTCCTGAGGGTCAGCATGAGTATGCAGTGGCTCTCTAGGGTGGGGCACAGGAGGGGTCTGTGCCTGGGAGGCTGAGTAACAAGATAGAAGGAGCTCTGTCCTTGGATGACCTCATGGACCAAAGGTGTTCTGCCAGCCCTGGACTGTTAGCCTCACACCCTTAAACCACAGCTAAATGAGCTTCCCTAAGCTTCCCTTTAGTTTAAACCATTGTTATGTAAAGTCTCTATTATATGGAAGAGGGATGAGTACATATATAATTAGTTGATTAGTATGCGTTTTCAGACTGTACTGAATCCCATGAAACATGGAAATGAGGACTCAGGAAGGTGTCATCCATTCAGTTATTTAAAAATGAAAACTAGCGACTGCCTAGGAAGCACCAGGCACTGTCCTAGGTGATAGACATGCACAAGGAACAAAACAAAGTTCTTGTCTTCCCAGAGCTTACATTTTAGTGCATAAGAAGGCAAAGGCAATCAATTCATCAATAAATGGATACAAATATAATAAGTGGAGATAATGCTGCCAAGAAAAACCAAATCATAAGAGGAGAAGGAGTGAGACAGGGTGCAGTTGGAGACAGAGAGGTCAAGGGAGACCTCTCAGAGGTGGTGCGGCCTTGGGCAGCACCTGGATGCAGGGAGGGTGAGCTTGGTGACCCTGGGGAATGGTGTCCAGGAAGAGGGAAGAGGCGCACAGACTGCTAGAGGCAGGGAGGTTGAAAGGTGAGAGGAACAACAAGAGGGCCAGTGTGACCACTTACAATAATGTAGCAAATTCCACTTCACTGAGCACACTAAATGTTTTGTTGGTACAACTCCTCGGCATCAAATTTTTGTTTCCTTGAAAATGGTTGCTTAGAGAAACAGAAGAATACCTTATAGAGGAATATTTTATATTGAGTTTAAATGAATTGAACATTTTAAATGATGATAGATTGCTAAATAATGCTCAAACTCTGCCTTGACATGTGGCCAGTGTTATTACTAGTACACTTCACACGTAATATTGCGCCATAGGTTAAATGAAGCGTGTCACTCAACACGTAAGCACCTTGAACATCAACCTTGTGTGTTTCCTTCCTCCAGATCTTTCCAAGTTTTAGTTGGTTTAGTCATGAAAACAAGAATCACATTCCTCTCAAATGCTGTAGACAGTGTAGAGGATAAGTCAATATTTAGTAGAAAACACAGTATTCATAATGCAGTTTCAAGGGTTCTCACACACTCAGTTTCTTGGGACAAGAGATCCTAGCTGAAGCAGTGGTGAAGCCAGAGTCCATATTACCCCAGGGGTCGTAGGAGTGGGAACACTTGAGCTCTCTCCTCTTTCTGCCTCTCCTTCCCCCACTCTCTCACTTCCCCTCTACTCCCACTTCCAATAAACTGCAATAAATTAAAGAATTTCCAGATAACAAAAAAAGAGCTTTAGCAGAAATATTTGGCTTCATATGACATTCACAAAATTAAAAATAGTGCATGGATTTTTTAAAATTAGATTTCTAACATAATTTTTACCAGACATGTTTTCAAGCATTCTCTGTAAGATATATTTTCTCAACTATTCTGTCTAGAGCAAAAACTGAGGATATAGTGACTGTATGCAATATTGCTGCCAGCACTCCGAACCCTTCCTCTCTCGGAAAGCACCTGAGCATCCCGGAGCATTGTATGGAAGACTCTTATGAAATACACTGAGTGACCAGATTATTATGATCTCTGAACACATAATAATCTGGCCACTCAGTGTATGTCCTATATAATAAAAGGTTAATATGCAAATTGTCTCCTCAACCAGGAGTTCAACCAGCAGGCAGGCTGGCCAACCACCCATGTCCCCTCCCCCTGGCCAGGCTGGCCAGACCCCACCCATTCACGAATTCATGCACCAGGCCTCTAATACATACACACACACACACACACACACACACACACACACACACACACTGAGTGGCCAGATTATTGTGTATTCAGAGATCATAATAATCTGGCCACTCAGTGTATATGGGTAATTCAAACCACAGCTCACATTATATCGTGGCAGTGCTTCTGTAAGAAACATAATTATGATAAATAATAAAGAAAGGTGCTTAGTCTTTAAACAATAGGAACATTTTTAGAAATAAAAGTTTTGATGCAAAAATTAATATTGTTTCATCTTGAAAAACTGACACAAATGGAGCCATTTTAAAATAGAACTAGGGCAGCCAATCCAGAGGAACTCCTGGCAAGTCTTAGTCCTTGAACCTTTGGAATGTTTGAAGTGGGAAAAATAACTTTGGACTGGGCCAAACCAGCGTTAGATTTAAAACAACTGCTTGCAAAGCTAACTGGAAAGCAGATATTCTATAAACTAAGGACATTCTTTCAAAT
Organism: Eptesicus fuscus; assembly: GCF_027574615.1. Lineage (NCBI taxonomy): Eukaryota > Metazoa > Chordata > Mammalia > Chiroptera > Vespertilionidae > Eptesicus > Eptesicus fuscus. The sequence continues at coordinate 8,327,916 of NC_072487.1, read as the reverse complement.
TAGCACCACCATATATAGCTAACAATAACAGCATATTTGCATGTAAAGAAATTACTTTCTTATATTCATATCATTATTTTTTACCCTTTCTCATAAAGGATCCTTATCTTCACCTCATAATTAGAAAAATATTTGTGTTTCTGCCTGAATCAATCTTCCTGAATAGATATTCTTTGTGGTTTCAAATTAAAAAGCCTTGTGGCCTTTCATTTTGCCTTATTATTTTTAAGGTTAATAATGGATTAAAACATATCGGTGAACTAATTGGCCTTGGGGATTTATTTTTCAATAAATGGGCAATATTTCCAGTTCATTCTGGCAGCTGGCTCAGTTCCTTTCAACTTCTCACTAAAATACCCAAAGACAGAAAAAATACCAATATCCCAAACCACAAAGAAAAATATAACTATCAGCCAGTCTCACACTATAATCTTGGAGGGATTCACAACAATTGCAAGGCTGATAGGACTGGTTTAGAAAAGCAATTCAGATTTCAGCAAATGACATACACTGGCTTCAATTTATGGGGAAATAAAAGGACTACCTAAAAATATAGGCAGCAAAATACTTGTCCTTCCCAACTACCTGTGCTTCTGACCCAGAAAACTAGAGACTGTGTCAATCTGAAAATCATATAACTATTCTGTACCTTTCAAGTGCCAATGGGATGGAAAGCCACCCACGCCTTGCTCCCATATGTCTACATTCAGAATAAGATTACAAATCCCAGATAACAGTCAGACCATAGAATTAGTAGGGACTCTGTGGACGTAAAAACTCATAGAATTCTAATAATTATACCCATGTGTATAGCACTTTAATCACCATCCTATATAATAAAGAGCTAATATGCAAATTGACCATGACTCCAACACACAAGATGGCTGCCCCTATGTGGACACAAGATGGTCGCCACAAGATGGACGGCAGGGGATGGCAGTTGGGGGTGATCAGGCCTGCAGGGGAGGGCAGTTAGGGGTGACAGGGCCTGCAGGGAGGACAGTTGGGGAGGACCAGGCCTGCAGAGGAGGGCAGTTGGGGGGGGACCAGGTCTGCAGGGGAGGGCAGTTAGGAGCAACCAGGCTGGCAGGGGAGGGCAGTTAGGGGCCATCAGGCTGGCAAGGGAGCAGTTAGGCATCAATCAGGCTGGCAGGGGAGTGGTTAGGGGGTGATCAGGCTGGCAGGCAGAAGTGGTTAGGGGCAATCAGGAGGCAGGCAGGCGAGCGGTTGGGAGCCAGCAATCCTGGATTGTGAGAGGGATGTCCGAAGGCAGTTAGACATCCTTCGAGGGGTCCCAAATTGGAGAGGGTGCAGGCTGGGCTGAGGGACACCCTCCCCCCCATGCACGAATTTCGTTCACCGGGCCTCTAGTCTCTAATAAAGATCAGAAAGGAAGAAGTAGTGTCTTTATTCACAAATTACATTGTCATGTGTAATTTACACATTCTACAAAAAGAAAAAAAACACCTACCAATACGTGAATTTTCCAATGTAACTGAACAAAAAATGAACATACAAAACAATTTTATTTCTATAGAATAATAATTGTTTAAAATGACATTTTATTTATAATAGTAGCTCCAAAAAATAAATTTTAACAAGATGTGCAAGAACTCAACACTGAAAACTATACATTATTGAGGAAAATTTAAAACTTTACTCAATAAATATAAAGTTATATCATGTTAATGGATGAAAAGACTCAATATTGCTAAGATAACAATTCTCCCTAAATCAGATCTACAGATTTAATGCAACTCTGATCAAAATACTATAAGGCTTTTTATCAATACCATCAACCCAATGGTAAATTTATATGGAAATAGTACAAAGTACCTGGAATAACCAGGCACATGAGAAAAAAAAAGTAAATATTACTAAAAAATTTGTGTTTATCATGCAGCTTTATTGTGGAAATAGTTAACTATTTCCTTATGAAATTCATAAGGAAAAGGGGTGTGGCCAAAATATGTAAAGTTGCTTTTAGGGCAGAATGAAATATGGAGAATAAAAAGAATGAACAATAGTGAGAAAAACATTATAGGAACATGGAAAATGGCAAAGCATGTTGTATACAAGCAAAAAAATTGTTTAAAAAGTTACTTATAGCCCTGGCCAGGTAGCTCACTAGGTTAAAGCATTGTTCTGATACACCAAGGTTGGGGTTCAATTCCTGGTCAGGGCACAGAAAAGAATCAACCAATGAATGTGTAAATAAGTGAAGCAAAAAAAAAAATCAATGTGTCTCTCTCTCTCTCTCTTTCTTTCTCTCTCTTTCCTTCCTTCCCTCCCTCCTCTCTCTAAAATCAATAAATAAAAAATTTAAAAATCCTACCTAATAAAAGAGTAATATGCAAATTAACCATCACTCCGCTACACTCACAAGCCATGCCCACCAGCCACGCCCACCAGCCAATCAGAGCAAGTATGCAAATAAACCCAACCAAGATGGCTACAGCCACAGAGAGCAGGAGGGAGGCTTGGTTTTCCCAGGCAATGGAGGAAGCCAAGCTTTCCGCCTGCCCTTGCTGGCCTAAGCCTCCACTCAAGGCTACAAAGTTTTAATTATAGAAAGTAAACAAATCCAAACAGTAATGGCAGCAGCCACGGAGCTGGAAAGAGCGGGAGGCTAGGGTTGCCCGCGGCAATGGAAGAAGCCAAGCTTTCTGCACACCCTGGCCGTCCCAGGCCTCCACTTAAGGCTACAAAGTTTCAATTATAGAAGATACACAAACCCCAACAGAAATGGCTGCTGGCCACGGAACGAGCAGGAGGCTTGGCTCCACTCCAGGCTACAAAGTTTCAATTGTAGAAGGTTAATAAATTCCAGATACCAGGGCCTCTGCTTGGGTCGCCAGGGGGCGTGGCTGGCCTGCAAACCACCACAGGCCCCTTGCTCAGGCCACCCCACACCCCAAGGGAACCCCCACCCTGATCCAGGACACCCTTCAGGGCAAACCAGCTGGCCCCCACCTGTGCATCAGGCCTCTATCCTATCTAATAAAAGAGTAATATGCAGATTGACCATCACTCCATCACACAAGATGGCTGCTCCCATGTGGTCAAAGATCCTGCCCCCATGTGGACACAAGATGGCCACCACAAGATGGCCAGCAGCGGAGGGCAGTTGGGAGGGACCAGGCCTGCAAGGGAGGGCAGTGAGGGGTGACCAGGCGGGCAGAGGAGGGAAGTTGGGGGCAAACAGGCTGGCAGGGGAGCAGTTAGATATCAATCAGGCTGGCAGGGGAGTGGTTAGGGGGTGATCAGGCTAGCAGGCAGAAGCGGTTAAGGGCAATCAGGAAGGCAGGCAGGCGAGCAGTTGGGAGCCAGCAGTCCTAGATGTGAGAGGGATGTCCGACTGCCCCGATCCCACTGGAATCGGGCCTAAACAGGCAGTTGGACATCCTTTGAGGGGTCCCAGATTGGAGAGGGTGCAGGCTGGGCTGAGGGACACCCCCTCCCACCCCCATGCACAAATTTCATGCACCGGGCCTCTAGTCATTAAATAAAAAGAAAACATTACCTGTAATAACTTGAAAGACAATAAATATATCTAATTAATTCATGACATTGAGCAAGCAGGTGTGCAGGGAAAATACTAAAAGCATTTGCTGGTTTATTCTAGCCACATGTGATAGGGTACTGCAAGAGAGAATAAAGCTCAGATAAAACTGGCCACTATACCTGCATTTTGAGAAATTGTGAAAGCTCAAAAATTTTGGCACTGCTGCATGGAAAAGTAAAACTGTCATCTACAGTCTGTATCTCTCTGTATACCTATAATCTCTGTCATATATGTTCTTTGTTCTTTCCTCATAATCTTCCTTTATTTTATGTATGTAACACTGACCATAGATACATTTTGCTTAGATTCCCACAGTACAGCCATACTTTGAGCCGTTAAAATGAACATTGATTTGAAAAAATTTGATTTGAAAAAATTTGATGATAAATTATTGAAAGAAAAAAGATGTCCAGAAGCTAATATGCTAAGTTCCAGTTTTTGTTAAAAATAAAATACATCTTATAGAAAACATTACCAGATGACATACATCATAGTATTTCTTTTTTTAATTTTTTTTTATTTTTCAACTACAGTTGACATTCAATATAATACTAGTTTCAGGTGTACAGCATAGTGTTAGACTTTTATATAACTTACAAAGTGACCCCCCCTCCTTCCCCCAGTAATTCTAGGACCCACCTGGCACCACACATAGTTACTGTAATGTTTTTTACTATATTCCCTATGCTTTACTTTACATCCTCATGACATGTTGTAACTGTCAATTTGTACTTCCCAATCCCTTCACATTTTTCACCCCGTCTCTCACCCCATTCTAGTCTGGTCACTATCAGTTTGTTCTCTGTGTCTCTACATCTTAGTATTTCAATGGTGACCTCTGAATGGCTGGTGGTAAATGGAAGCATTTATTTTTATTTTTCGCTTACTGCATTTTCATATTCTTAAATATAAATATGCTTTGGTTCAGTAGGCAGCAAAAAAACAATGAAAAAAAAAGTCAGGTTTTTAGTTGTTCTTTTTTAATATGTTTTTATTGATTTTAGAGAGAGTGGAAAGGATAGGAGAGAGAGAAACATCAATCAGTTGCCTCCCATAGCACCCCAACTGGGGAACGAACCTCCAACTTGGGCATGTGCCCTAATAAGGAATTGAACCAAGGACCTTTAGGTGCATGGGACGATGCTCAACCAACTGAGGAACACTTGCCAGAGCAAGAAGGTCAGATTTTCATTGAGAAAAGAAGAAATTATGAAGAATTAAAATCTTAAATAGTGCCACTGTTTTTCCTGTAGCCCAGCTATACATTGTAAAAAGTAAGTTTCTATGGAAAAAAAAAAAAAGGAGAACAATGATGAAAGTAATACCTGGCATGTATTAATTAGACTCTAATTTCAGATTGCCAACAGGGACTGTTAAATATACAAATTGTTTCTCACTAAAGTCACTACTGTGTTTTCTAAGATAACACCTGAATAATAAATTTCCTATTTCCAAGATGAAGATGGACAGTTAACGTTCAACTACATTTATTTTCATATTTGAATCAGCCAAATTGCCCACAGCATATTGTTCCTGGACTATAATCAAATCAACATGGAGCAATTGTTACTATGTTAGATTGAATCCTTGATGAATGGAAACATTCTTAAAAATAAGCAAGAACATTATTTCTTAAATTTAATAGTTTATTATCAATGTTTCCAAAATTATTATCCAAAATCATTAGAATATATTTATCCTCATAGTGATTTTGTAAAAATGTAATTAGAACAAATTCTCACTGCAAAATCTGAAAATTTTATACTTAAATTGTCAAATCCATGACCACAAGGCAAGCAGCTGATACTTTTTAAAAATATATATTTTTTATTGATTTCAGAGAGGAAGGAAGAGGGAGAGAGAGCTAGAAACATCAATGATGAGAGAGAATCATTGATTGGCTGCCTCCTGCAGGGGCCTACAACCCTGTCATGTGCCCCTGACCAAAACTGAGCCTGGGACCCTTCAGTCTGCAGGCCCACGCTCTATCCACTGAGCCAAACCAGCTAGGGCAGCAGCTGATACTTTTTTACTGAAATATCAGAATCAGCCCAAGCACCAAATACCATGAAGATGACTTCACTATTGCCTGCTGAAATGGAAAAAAAAAAAAGAAGGAAAGAAGGAAAGGAAAGGAAAGGAAAGGAAAGGAAAGGAAAGGAAAGGAAAGGAAAGGAAAAGGAAAGGAAAAGGAAAGGAAAGGAAAGGAAAGGAAAGAATAAAATGCCAGCTATCTATCATTTACAGGCTCGGGCTTCCTTGGTGTGTAGCTTCCATGGTCAGAGAGTCTGGTTTTAGAGTCAGCTGAGAAACTCTCTCATCTGTTGAGCATCCACAGAGTGCAGTGCACGGAAATAGGTGCTGCTGGGAAACAGCTGTAGGACTGAGAGGCAGGGGCTGCCCCGAGGAATGCCGTTCCTGCTACCTGCACTCCAGTGGGGGGAGCACAGAGGCAGTGCAAGGGCAGGGCCCTGGAAGGAAAGGACCGTGCTCTACTGGGGCCGTGTTAGGCTCAGAAGGCAAAGCCACAGCACTGCAGATGAATTAGGGACTCATAACACAGAGAATTTTGCTAGAAAATGTTTCCTAAATAGTCAAAATCTTATGGCCTTGATTTCCTAAATTTTCAACAACTTATGACTTCAGTTTTCACCACTTCACTCTGTAAATTTGGCAAGACAAGTTGCTAAAGTTTTCAGTCTTCTTTACATTTGGAGGCAGCAAGCAGTAAATCCTAAGGCAAGTCCTTTAAGATCTTTGAGTTTTAGTTTGCTGACCATTAAAATGTGAATAATGGAAAAAAATCTTAATTTACCAAGTTTTAGAAAGAATCAAGCTAGAACCAAAAATCACATTATAAAATGCATTTTAAATTTCATTTTCTTTTTTATGAATAATATTTCCAATAACAACTGCCTAATTGTCATGTAATGAGGAATTACACTTTTTGTCTATAATATTTCCACAAAAACTGAGGCTCACACACAAAAAAAAGACATTTTCTATTAACAATATTAGTGAGATAGATAATTTGTTTCTATCTTTGCATGTGTTTAAGTGAAGTGTATTAAACAGATGTAATTTTATAATTACATCATTTTTTTTTTTTTTACAATGGCAGGCTAGTGGAAAGACCTTTTCATGCAGAGAAATAATTTTCTAATTCAAAGTTTTTCTGGTCTCAATATCAGTTGGGCTATTCATCTGTGTTGAACTCACACCTTCAGTTCGTTTCACTAGAATTTTATATTTTACTAGAGGCCCTGCACATGAAATTCATGCATGGGTATGGTCCCTAGGCCTGGCCTGTGATCAGGGCCATTTTCCCTGGCTGCTTGCAGCCAGCCCCGCTCCACATCACCACCCACCCCCAGTTCTCCTTTTGCCATCAGGTGATAGGAGCCTGCTAGCCCGGGTGAGGGTCCCCTTAGGGGTAGGGGCTGGCTGGGGCAAGGGGCTGCCCATGCTTTGCAGGCCAGCCACGACCACCAATAGGGTTAGGGGTCCCTTTGGGGGGCGGGGCCACCAGGGTGAGGGGATGCAGGCACTTGCTTTGTTGGTTGACCATGCCCCCATGGGGTAAGGGTCCCCTTGTGGGGGCATGGCTGGCTGGGCCAGGGGCCCATGGTCATTCTGGTCTCTGGCCTTTTATTATATAGGACTAGAGGCCCGGTGCATGAAATTCATGCACAGGGGGAGGGGGTGTCCCTCAGCCCAGCCTGCACCCTCTCCAATCTGGGACCCCTCGAGGGATGTCCGACTGCCCGTTTAGGCCCGATCCTAATCGGGCAGTTGGACATCCCTCTCACAATCCAGGACTGCTGGCTCCCAACCACTTGCCTGACTGCCTGCCTGATTGCCCTTAACCACTTCTGCCTGCCAGCTGATCACCCCCTAACTACTCCCCTGCCAGCCCTATTGCCCCTAACTGTCCTCCCCTGCCAGCCTGGTCACCCCCTAACTGCCCTCCCCTGCCAGCCTGGTCACCCCTAACTGCCCTCCCCTGCCAGCCTGGTCGTTCCCCAACTGCCCTCCCCTGCAGGCCTGGGTCCCCCCCAACTGCCCTTCCCTGCAGGCCCAATCACCCCCAACTTCTCTCCTCTGCCAGCCTGGTCACCCCTAACTGCCCTCCCTTGCAGGCCTGGTCCCTCCCAACTGCCCTCCCCTGCTGGCCATCTTGTGGCAGCCATCTTGTGTCCACATGGGGGCAGACATCTTGTGTGTTGGAGTGATGGTCAATTTGCATATTACTCTTTTATTAGATAGGATATTACTATAGTCTTGTGTTGTATGATGGCATGCCTGAATGTATGAAACATTAGTGTGAATTGAATTGATCAATTTAGGCTTTAAGTGATCTAGACTACCTCATAATTTACTTCATAAACTTATTTCTTAATTCATCTATTTGCAAGCTCAACATTGATATGCTGCTTTTCTTAACCTTTTGCACTCGGATGTTGAGTGTGACTCGACAAGGTTAGCATTAGAATAAAAGAATCGAGAAAAAAGCAAGTGAGTGCAAAGAGTTAAAGGGGATGTATTGAGGCACAAAGGTGAAACTGATAAGAAGAACACATCAGTGTTTGGTACTCTTTGGACAATATATTCCTTTTATAGCTAAAGTTACATGCATACAGAAAAACATTGTTATAGTATCTACTTAGGGGTAAATAATTTACCATTTTGATCAGAAATGTCAATGGCATAAAATTTTATAGTAATAATTGAAATTTCAAATTCAAATATATTTTGTTGTGAATATCTGTGTACTACTCGTCTCTGTTTTTGTGCCAGGAAAGTAGGATTTATTTTTGCAGATGGCACCATAGAAAACTAACTGCTTTCATAGAACAGGTGGTCCACCAAGCTGTGAATCAGTGGAAATTCACAAGTAAGTATTTTCCAATCACGTGGGCTTTTTTTCCAATCATGCCTTGCTTTGTTGATATTCTTCATTACATTTATTATCAATTTCATGTGATAGTTAATGCAGTGAGTAAAAATAGACTATTCAGAATAAAGGGGAAAATGATCTTTCAAATAAATTAAAGGCTCAATCTATGAGATTCTTAGATTATGAAATAGAGGGTTAAATGAGTGGCATATTATATTTAGACAATGCCTCCTATTTTCAAATCATCTTTTTATTTAATCTTTGATTAGAAGATCACAAGATCTCTACATGTATGGGACTGTTCATATGAAACTATCTTTCTATAGGGAAACCTTATTAAATTATGACTTCTAAACATAATGCTGAGGGGATTATACTAAGTTACAATTCAGTTGGAGAATTGCTAGTTTAAAATACAATTAATGAAACATAAGCAATAATACTGGATATGATAATGCCAATGATTTGAGTAATTAAAAGAGTATTTCCCAGCAGATACTGAAGAATGTCTATGCTGCAACAAGACTGGACAGGGGAGAAGTACTCTGGCTAATAGACTATTCTAGTTCATTATAATTATGTGAATTATAACTTATATCATATAAAGTGATATAAAACCATCCTGCTGTATTTAATTTGTGCCTCCACTGATCAAATACTATCATCTAATATTGATTTTGGTTCTTAAATAATTGTTTTTAATGCAAAAAATATGTATAGATCAACAAATACAGGTCTTTTAGGTTGCCATTTATCCATATAGTAATTAGTCTATTTATATTCTGTTCTATAAAGGGGCCTGTTTTCCATTTGTTCACATAGATTAGCTACTCCCTCCAAGATAAAATGCCATCCTGGTGAGCTAACAAAGTTAAATTAATGAAAAATTAAACCTAAGATTGTTGGAACCTTGATGAATACTCGCTCTTCCCCTGCTGCATTCCCTGGACCCTGTGCAAAAAAAAGTGGAATGTGTTTACTTATGTATTAAAATATTTTTCTATATATAAATTATATAAAAGTTTAAATAATTAGCAAGGAAACTTCAGACATTTAAACTTAGTTTTCCTTATTCCCTCTAATTTTTTTCTTTAGAGGAAAATACAAATGTTTTGAAAATAACTTAGAACATATCATTTAACACAAGACTACAGTTATTTTTTAAAGATACTATTACAATTAAAGACTATTTAATATTCCTTTATCATTTTTTTCTCTTTATTCAAGTAAAATATAAAACCATTTCCAGAATTTTTTTACTATATTTCTCCTTGAAAAAGTGGACAACTTAGTGAATACCAATCTGATCTGAGATCAAAGTAAAATGTTATCCTTTAAAATCATGTTAAAACAGACAACTTTTGCTATCCTTGAGTGAAACTGGCAAATATTGTGTAATCAATTTTTGCTTATTTTTCCATGAGTGGCTTTACAGCACCCAGAACATATTTCTCAAATTTCTTTTAGTTACAAGTAAAATAAACCTAAATTCAGTTCACTGAGGCAAAAATAAAAGAATATATTGACTCATAACCAAAAGGGAGGGAAAGTAAAAATTTAGCTCTCAAGAACAATTGATACATGAAACAACAAAAAACAGACATGAAAACAATCAGGTCTCTCTCTCTCTCTCTCTCTCTCTCTCTCTCTCTCTCTCACACACACACACACACACACACACACACACACACACACACACATTTTTTTCTCTCTGCCTAATGACTCACTTTCCAACACAACTATAGTGACATGTGGTTCAATTCTGTCAATCAGTAAGTCAAGGAGTTTTCATTTCCAGTTCCATCTTGAAAAAAAAAAAAGAAAATGACAGATAGACTTTGATGGTCCAGGCTGAAGTCATTTACTCCTCCATCTCTGGACCACTTACTGTAACTGAGGAGTGTTATTTTTGGTTCAACTTAAGTAGGTGCCTGTATCTTTAAAAAAGTCTAGAAAAGCATGAATCTAGATGTTCTTGTAAAAGACCAATGTTGGGGTGAGAAAGTGTTTCTCCAACAGAAATGAAATATAGCAGAAAATTGGCAAGCAGCTACATATGTCAACTCCAGTGGTGCATAAGAGAGGCAGTGAGAAAATATTTGTCCATGAGCAAGTGGCTGTGAAGGAGTGATGGCTATCACTGTCTTACTGTTATATTTTTATTCCTGTTAACTTAATGAAGAAACTCAGTAACATCTTCCTTTCAAAAACATTTTTGGTGAAAGTTATTATCTGTACTGGGGATAGCAGCAAACAAAAACATCAGTAAGATTATCTTAATTTAGGTGATTCCCATTTATCATCTAAGGATTGCTAAGCTTTACAATCAATGCCACAGATATACAAAGAAATATTAAACAATACTATGAACAAGTATACGCCCACAAATCAGACAACCTAGAAGAAAAATGGATAAATTTCTAGAAATATGCAACCTTAAAGACTATATTTGGGAGAAATAGAAAATCTGTTTAGACTGATTACTAACAATGAAACTGAGCAGTAATTCAAACAAACAAAACAAACAAAAAACTCCCAAAAAACAAATGTCCAGAATCAGATGGCTTCACAGGTAAATTCTATCAAATAATTAAAGAATTAATACCTATATTTCTCAAACTATTCCAAAATTTGAAGAGGAAGAAATACTACCAAACTCAATCTATAAAACCAGCATTACACTAAACCATAACCAGACAAGGCATTACAAACAAATAAAACCACAGGACAATATCTCTAATGAAGATAGACCCAAAAATTCTCAGCAAAATATTGCAAACCGAATATCAATGATACATCAAAAGGATTATATCCCATAATCAAATGTGATTTATTCCAGGGATGCAAGGATGGTTCAACATCTGCAAATCAATCAATGTGATATATCACATCAACAAAATAAAGGATAAAAACCATACAATCATTTCAATTGATTCAGAAAAAGCATTTGACAAAATTCAACATTATTTTATGATAAAATTCTTAAAAACTTGGGTATAGAAGGCACATACCTCAACATGACAAAGACTATATAGCAAACCCATAGCTAATACTATACCCAGTGCTAAAAAACTGAAAGCTTTTTCATAAGATCAGGAATAAGACAAGGATGCCCACTCTTACCACTTTAATTCAACACTGTTGAAAGTTGTAACCACAGCAATCAGACAATAAAAATAAAAATAAATAAAAGGGGGGGGGAGATATATGTACTACTCTTTGGAATACTTTAAACAATAAAATTAAATTTTACAAAAGGCATTCAAATTGAAAAGGAAAAGATAAACCTGTCACTATTTGCAGTTAACATAATACTGTATATAGAAAACCCTCAAAAATTCACCAAAAAAATGATTAGAACTAGCAAGTGAATTCACTAAAGCTGCGGGATACAAATTAATATACAGAAATCTGTTGCATTTCTATACACTAGCAATGAATGATCAGGAAGAAAATTATCCCATTTACAATTGCATCAAAAAAAAAATCATAAAACATCTAGTAATAAAGTTAACCAAGCAGCTGAAAGACCTATACTTTGAAAATTATAAAACATTGAAGAAAGAAGCTTAAGAGAAAACAAATAAGTGGAAGGATACACCATGTTCATGAACTGGAAAAATTAATATTGTTAAAATGTCCATACCACCTAAAGCAATATACAGATTAAATACAACCCCTATTAAAATACCAGTGGCACCCTTCCCAGAACTAGAACAACTAATCTTAAAATTTGTATAAAACTGGAAAAGATCCCAAATAGCCAAAGCAAGCTTATGAAAGAACAAATAATGTGCAGGGGTGAACTTGCTTTCAATCTTAAAAATATTTACTAAAATATCCCCAAGCTAATCATTCTGCATTCCTTCAATCACTTCTCAAAGGCATTAATTCTTTTTCAAATAAAACTACTTGCAGTTGCCTTATAAAGCTTCATTTTCCCCACTTCTTCCACCAGTGAAGCTATAATGTTTCCTGATGGCAGAAAAGACCTTTGACCTCCCCAGGTAGGTGGTACATGTCTTACTCAATATGCATGTGTGTTCATATCATGACATGTTGATGTGATTATTTGTCTATCTTTCCTTTCTCAGGTTATAAAATTTGCATAATAAAAGAGATTAGGTTATATCTGTTTTTGTAAATCTAGACACTAACACACACTCGGACAAGTGGTCAAGCTTGATGCAAAGATTTTGAAGGATTGCTGAATGCTTACATTCCATTATGCTTCCACTACCTCAATGTTTTATTGGCCAAGAACAGTGATGGGCAACCTTTTGAGCTTGGTGTGTCAAACTTCGCCAAAAAACTGAGCATAACTCAGGTAGTGTGTCACTTTGAGGAAAAAACATTATTTCGCGATATTTATAGTTTAAATAACATAAATGTATAATTGTTATATATAATTGTATTTAATATACCAAAAACTAAATATTTAACTTACCTGTTTAGTGACTTCTTTGTTCATCCATCAGTCGATTTCTTTTGTTGGTCTTGATATAATTTAGCTTGTGTGGGGTGCCGTGAACTAAGATAAGTGGGGGGGAGGGGGAATTCTTTAACTAACCTGCCTATTAGTGACTTTTTTGTTGCTGAATTTCATTGGCTAAATCTTCAATTGAAGGTTGGTATTTTGTACACTTCAGGCCCAAGCAAGCGCTACTAACTTCATCTGTCAATCTGTTTCTTTTGTTGGTTTTGATATTATTTAACGCTGAGAATAAGGCCTCACAAAAGTATGTAGAGGGAAAAATTGTGAGTAAAGCCATTGCTATATTTTTCAGGGTGCTAAAAGTGTCTGGTAGTCGGTTCCAGGCACTCCAAATTTCCTGTTCGTAGTGGCACTCCTCTTGATTCTCCAAGCGGCACCTTTCCAGATTCTCAAGCTTTGACCTCAAGTCGACAAACACCTGAGCCCAGATACTGTCTTGAAATTCTGCAAGTTGCATCTCCAAATCATCAATTTGCATCCATTGGAAACCCTTTAATTCCAAACTACTGTAAACTACTACATCAGGATACTTAATTATTTTCATGGTCTGTTCTAGACTTCTAAATTGACTAAATCTATCACTAAACTGGTCAACTAACGAGTCTAAAACATGCTGGTACTTCATATGCAAGAGTTCCATTTCATTTTGTACAGCTGCACTGGCCTTCTCAAAATACTTTGTTATTCGAGGAAAATACTTACAAGTTTTAGTTTCTACATCTCGCTTGAAAATTTTAACTTTACTTTCAAAAGCTTTTATGTATCCAAACATAACGTCAATGCTTTTGCCAAAACCTTGTAACTTTAAGTTCAGTTCACTAATATGAACAGAGAGATCTGTAAAAAACATCAGGGTGTTGACCCACTTTATCATCATTAAGCTGAGGAAAGTTTCCCAGATCCTTATCGTCAAGAAATACCTTAATTTCTTCAAAGCACTCCACAAAGCGCTCAAGAACTTTGCCTCGGCTCAGCCATCTTACATTATTGTACATCAGCAGCCCACTGTAGGTGGAATCAACCTCCAGTAAAAGTGCAGAAAATTCTCGCTTGTGAAGGGGGCGAGCAGCTATTAAATTAAATATTTTTGTAACAACTGACATTAAGTCGTTTAAGTCGGTGAATCCTGCCTTGGCACATAAAGCCTCCTGATGAATAATACAATGAAAAGGCACAATCGGATGTCCAATAGCTTCTGTAAACAATTTGACAAATCCGACTTTTTCCCCCACGATATTTGGTGCCCCATCTGTCATCACTGACACAACTTTAGAGATATCAATGCTTAGGTCATGAAATGTTTGTATAACAACTTTACATATTTCGCTTCCTGATTTACTTGTTGACATTGATACTAACTTTATCAACTCTTCTCTCATTGTAAGACCATCAGAATATCGACCAATAATGGCCAACTGAGCATGTGATGTGACATCAGTAGTTTCATCAAGAGAGATCGAAAAATATTTACACTTCCTTATGTCTCTCTTTAATTGATGTTGTACATTTGTGTTCAGTCTCATTATTCGGTCTTTTATGATATTTCTACTGAGTGGTAACTCAGATATTCTCTTAATAATTGCATCTTTATTCTGCATATCATGAAATAGAACTGGTGCACATCTTAGGAGAGTTTCTTTAATAAATTCTCCCTCACTGAGCACTTTTCCATGCTGAGTTATAGAGTGAGCAATGCTCAAACTTACAGATGTTAAATTTGTAGAGCCTTTCATAAATTTAAGGATGGAATTAGATTGGCTCTTATAAAGGTGTAGCTGCCTGGAAATGTATTCCTTCCTTTCATCATCACTTTTTTCCAAGAGCTGGGAATGATTAGTTTCAAAATGTCTATTTATATTCCACATTCTACTTACTACCATTTCAGTACATAGAACGCAAAATGATCTGCCACTTTTTTCTATAAAGCCATACATCTCGGTCCATGTCTCTTGAAAGGGTTGGCCACTGCTACTACCACTCCCTTTACTTAACCTTAGTTTTTTTTTTATTTTTGGGGTTTTCCATCAGGGGGGCAGTGACAGAAGATAGAATTATAGATAGCTTGTTAGGCCTGCAGGCAATTAGGGGTTAACTAGCCTAACTAACCACAAAATGGTGCATATAACTGTCTTTTAGGAAAGGGCAGGGTTAATAAGCAGAAATAGGGGTTAATAAGGATGCACAACAGTAATAGTGGTGAAATGGAGTCTGCACTATGGAGCAAGATGGTGTTCCTTATGTGAATTAAAATGGCTGCCGCTATTTCTAATGGCGGGAAATGGCACCCATAGCACGCCACAAACCCTCGCCTCTCCCAGCCTCCCCCTCACTTATCTCAGTAATGATGGATTAGAAATCCATGACACCCCAGAACAGTAGATAATGGTTGCTGTGGTTAACTGTTATTTGGTTACTGGTAATGGCAGGGCCCCCAGAGATGCGTCCCCCCGATGCGTTCCGCTGCTCCCTGCTCTGCTGGTGGAAGTGAGGGCAAAGATCCCAGCTTAACCCGAAGTCCCAGAACTAGACGCTCTGTGCCGGACTTCTGTTGTTTTGGCCTACAGACCTCCGGCACAGAGTGTCTAATAGGGGAGGATGAAACATTTGCGACTAGAGTCTTGGAGTTAGAATCTAACTCCAAAACTCTAGTCGCAAATGTTTCATCCTCAGGAGCAGCAAATGTTTCATCCTCAGCATGCGGCCGCCTCAGCGGCCTCGTGTCATCAGAAATGGCTACACGTGTCAGTGCTGACACGCGTATCATAGGTTCGCCATCACTGGCCAAGAATAATGTTTTTTAATCTTTATTATTGAGAGTATTCCAGATGTTCCCATTTTTTTCACCCATTGCCCCTTCTATGCAGTTCCCATTCCACCCCAGGCCTTCACCACCCTATTCTCTGTGTCCATAGGCAATGCACATATGCATATAAATTATTTGGTTAATCTCTTCCCACCCTCCTCACCCCTTCCCTCTGAGATTCGTCAGTCTGTTCCATTTTTACATCCCACTGGTTCTATTCTATTTGTCAGTTTATTTTGTTCATTAGATTCCACATATAAGTGCTGAATCATGTGATATTTGTCTTTCTCTGACTGGCTTATTTCACTTAGCATAATACTCTCCAGGACCCTCCATGCTGTCTCAAAGGGCAATAGACCCTTCTTTTTTACAGCTGCATAGTATTCCATTAGGTAAATGTACCACATCTTTTTATCCACTCATCTACTGATGGGCACTTGGGCTGTTTCCTGATATTAGCTATTTTTTAATGCACAACATGTGGCGTGCTATGGGTGCCATTTCCCGCCATTAGAAATAGCGGCAGCCATTTTGATTCACATAAGGAACACCATCTTGCTCCATAGTGCAGACTCCATTTCACCACTATTACTGTTGTGCATCCTTATTTTAATGCAGTTTGTTTGACCTACTATTTCCAATCATTGAAATCATGATTTCAAGCAAACTGCACTAAAAAAAATTATTTTCTTTTTATAGCTATTTAAAATTGTCGCATTTATTTAAGTTAAGTATATCTTATATGAAATATATAAAAATACATTCTAAGTTAGGAATTGTCCAGTAATGTCACCAATAGTGTCTCCACAATTCTGCCAAATGCAGAACCGCATGGTTTCCTTAAAGCTAGCTTACACTCAGCTTTAGAAATAGTGATTTTAGTTGTATCACAGAATCCTAAGAACATGTAATAATTTCCACATGTAAACTCATGTCCTGGCCCAGGAAGAATGCCTATGAGTTTGAAACTCTCTTAAAAATGTAATAGCAGCCGAAACCGGTTTGGCTCAGTGGATAGAGAGTCGGCCTGCGGACTGAAGGGTCCCAGGTTCAATTCCGGTCAAGGGCATGTACCTTGGTTGCGGGCACATCTGTGCAGGAGGCAGCTGATGGATGTTTCTCTCACATCGATGCTTCTGACTCTCTATCTCTCTCCCTTACTCTCTGTAAAAAATCAATAAAATATATTTTTTAAAAAATGTAATAGCAGTGTGTGTGCATTTATATGTTTATATTTAAATCTTGTCTATGTTTGGAAAGAAAGGTTCACAAAAAAATATGACAGCATTTTGCTGTGGGATATAAAATAGAAAACAGGACTTCTAAGACTGACACTTCCATTTGACCCAGTTGGAAGTGTTTCTATTAGAAGTAAAATATTGTAGTACAGTAAGTGGAAAATCAAATTATAAAAGGAGGACTTCTTTTAAAGTAACCTGAATTGGATTTGACTTAAGTAAGAGTTTTTGGACAAAGATTAATGCCAGTTTTTGAAGAGTGCCATGTCATAGTTCTATTAAAACTATTCTATTGAGTGTTTTCATGGTCTATAAAATAAAAAATACAATTCTTAGTTGTTATTAATGGACTTTTTAAAAGCATGCCATTATGGGCGAAAGCAGCTGGTAGAATGTGTTTTCAGAAATAAATACTGTACTGGGAAGAGTAAGGTAAGAGATATATTCTGACCTTAGAAATATACATACCTAGCCCTTTTTCTAAAGTTAAAGTGGCAACAAACATGTATTTTAAAAGATTTTTCTCCTTCCATTTAATAAATTATTTGAAATTTCTGAGGTCTTGGTGAACAAAGGTGAATATGTAGATGAAAAATAAATACACAATATCCTTTGAATAAACAATTTATCTAATAGGAAAGCAAGATAAATTGGGACACATTTAAATTCTAAGAAAACAACTTGAAATAATTTTTAGCAACTAAAAAGGCAAATAAAAATTAATGATAATGTTTAAATTAGTTTTAAAAAGAATGTCATTTTAAGCTGTATAAATTTCAAGTCACTATATTGTACACCTGAAACTAATATAATATTGTATGTCAATTCTACTTTAAAAAATAGGTTTTCATAATATATGATGACTTTTTTATTCTTTAATTAATGTAAAAGTATTTCTGAGGGTTTTCATTCACAAAAAGTCTGTTGCTCTTTTTAAACATGTTTGAAAAGTAGTGTTTGATTCATTTCCTATATTTAATAATTAAAAGCATTGAACTGCTAATTGTCCCTGTAAACAGTTTGGACAGGACCACATACATTTTCATATGTAGGATTTTATGTTCATTCTAGAGGCCCGATGCATGAAGATTCGTGCAAGAACGGGCCTTCCTTCCCCTGGCTGCCGGCACCGCCTTCGTTCCAGCCCAGAGCCACCTTTCTGCTTTCCCATGCTGCCCAGAGCCCTGGACTGGCTGGGGCAGAGCAGAACACCTGCGTCCCACCCCGCCCCCAGCTGTTCGG
Source organism: Eptesicus fuscus (assembly GCF_027574615.1). NCBI lineage: Eukaryota > Metazoa > Chordata > Mammalia > Chiroptera > Vespertilionidae > Eptesicus > Eptesicus fuscus. The sequence goes on along the minus strand of NC_072487.1, from coordinate 8,309,676 downwards.
CGTCTGCATATGCAAAATAACCCTCCATCTTTGTTGGACTAATTTGCATACTCACTCCTGATTGGCTGGTGGGTGTCACGAAGGTATGGTCGATTCTCATCTTGCTCTTTTAGTAGTGTAGATTTCTGAAGATCACACAAACAATTCTAAATTCTACTTTCAACTTATAATTGTTTAAAAATATTTCCTATTTCCAATGAGATTTTCATTTTTTCTTTTATTTGTTTTCTTAAACTTTAGGGTTATTGTCAACTTTTACCATATCATTATCATAAAATGCAGCATATACTTTTTAAAATTTGATATAATTTTTATTATGGTTCAGTATTTCATCAATTCATTAAAAATTCTCTAAGATTAATAATAAATGTATTTCATTTATCTTGCACATAGCATTTGACAAATATATACTAACACAAATATTCAGATGTCGGTCTTCGATTCTCTAAATGCTGTTTTTATTCTATTTTTATGCTACTCAATCTGTCAACAACTGAAGCATAAGAGAAGTCTCTTATTACACTTTGATTTTATCACTTTTCAAAATATATTTCTCACAGTCACTGGATTTGCCAATGGAATCAACAAATGTTCACCAATTATAGTCACTCTGTATACAAATTAAGTTCAGAATGGGAATTTCTTTTGGCCAATTTCTGGTCCTTGGGCTAAAGCAGTCTGATCATTGGATTAAAACCCCAGACAGCATCCAATGAGGAAGCTCAATTCCCCACAAGGTGTCAGAGCGCTGTTGGAAAGGAGAAACTGACAGAGAGTAGACACAAAAAGGGGGCTCCCACAACATCCGATGCCCAAAACAATCCCTTCTGTTCTTTGAAAAATGAGATGAGGAATCCCTTAACGTGATAGGAGTTACCTAGAGAAAATATACATGACACATTTTCCTGGAAGCATAATGCTAATATTTGTCAGACACATAACTTTTTATCAGTGGGACAAACATGATATTTGCATGGGTTTTCAAAATAAAATCTTTAAAAAGCACTTTCCTGTTTGTCATCAGTCACTGAGACCAGAGCTCAAGCCCTAAGACCTCCCAGGTAGAAGCTCCTTCTCCCCTGCTACATGTTTAACAGATTTCTCATTTTCCCCCAAGGGAGGATTTAGAAAACTTATATAAGTGACATTTACAGTCCTGTATATTAAGGAATTCCTCTGAGCAGGCATTTTTACCAGAATTCTATTCTCTCTTTTTAATCCTTTGCACTCAGATGTCGAGTGTGATTCGACACGGTTAGCAGTAGAATAAAGGAATCCAACAAGAATTGTTTGAGTTGTCTTGTACCCATGGTGTGGGGAAGTGGGTTTACAATATCTAAATCCAGCCTACCACCAAGAATGCTCAGGACCTACTCAAGAAGGCAAATAATCCCTTCCACTAATATTTACAGGGTAAAATAAGATTGTTGTTAGAGTAATAAATTTGACAGTAAAATAGTAGTCAAGTTTTCAGGCAAATTTAAATTGGCTAGTTGAAACAAGCGAATATTCTAGAAAAATTAATTGTACTGGACAAAAAGGTGTTCCTAAAGTGTTAACTAAAATTTTTATTGGTACTTCATCTCATGATAAAATTGTGCACCATGTAATGAATGTAAAACAGTAATATTATAGTGCAAAAAAATAAAATTTAAAAGCCATCAAGACTACATTATAAAATTTTCAAAAGCCTCCTAACATTTAAATCAAAAAAGGAGGGGATAGAAGAAGAATATCATGTAAGGAAAAATATCCTGTAAGTAAATTACATCTAGAAAATTAATACTTTAGAAAATTAATTGTAAGGCTAAAAGCAAGACACCCATGAAAAACACAAAAGGTGTTAAAACAAGCCAGAGGAAAATCATTTGGGCAAAAAATGAAATAGGATCCCAACTCAAATTTATAGAAAATATTCCTTTATTAACTTTTGGTCAAGAATATGTTTGTATATTTTCAGAAAACAACTCTGAGACCATGTGGATTCCAGCAACAGAGAGAAATCGACAGGACTACTCCAGCCATGAAGACAGAAGAGAAGCAGTCCAGAGATGGAAGACGCTGATATGGCCTTCCCATACTAGCAGTTAGCAGCTGTGCATCACTGCAGGTTTCCCAGGACCAAACCAGAGAGAGTCGGACCTGCATTACCACCATTTGTCCACCATCCAGAACTGTAATGTCAGTGCTAACATGTACACATAAGGAACTGTTGGACATTGAAATTGGGTCTCAAAAGAACTGTTGGCCCAGAAAGAAACTCACTACAGACTAATTCATTTGCCTGTCACCATAACCATTATTGCTTGTCTCATTTTCAGTTCTTACAAGTGTATTTCTAATAGCACATGACCTCACTCATCTAGGGGAAATAATGAACAACATAGACGGATGAACAAGAACAGATCCAAAAACAAGGAGGCATGGATCAGACTGTTGGGCCTCAGAGGGAGGGTAGGGAAGGGTGGGGGTAAAGGGGAGAGATCAACCAAAGGACTTGTGTGCAAACCTATGAGCCTAACCAGCGGTTAAGGACAACAGGGGGGTGGGGGCATGTGTGGGGAGGGGGGTGGGATGGGAATGGGGGGATGAGGACAAATATGTGATACCTTAATCAATAAAGAAATTAAAAATAAAGAAAGAAAGAAAAAAGAAAAAAGCAAGCGAGTGCAAAGGGTTAAAACAAAATATGTTTTTTAGTGATTTTTAGAGGCAGGAAGGGAGAGGGAGAGAGGGAGAGAAACATCAATGATGAGAGAGAATCATCAATCAACTGCCTCTTGCATACCCCCTACTGGGGATCAAGCCAGCTACCCAGGCATGTGCCCTGACTGGAAATAGAACCAGTGACCTCTTGGTTTATGAATGGATGCTAAACCACTGAGCCACACTGGCTCTGTTCTCTTTTATATTGAGATTTTCCTTCTCAATTCTGCCATTTGCACTAACAACTGCTTTTGCTTTTGTTTTGCCCCTTGTAGTCTTTCTGATTCGCCCCATCTCTGCCTTCAACTCACCTTCACACCAGCCCAAGGTCCCATGGTGTTGTACCACAGCCTGGCATTAAACCCAGATTCCTGTAACCCAAGAGGATGTATCAATCATGAACATCCAGGAACATCTAACACCTTCTTAAATACATCTGCATTCACACTTAATACCCATTCTTGCAGTAGAGAGGTATCTAACTTCACTACCATAAGTTGTATGTTCTTTTAAAAAGTGTAATACTTTCAACAATAAAGACAATTTTTTAAAAAAAAAGCATAAGACCAATCCCAATTCTCCTGGTACTCCTGTTTTGAGAAAATCTGTATGTACCTTTCATGATTTATGGACTTTGATCATATATCCCTTCATCTTTTATGTTATATGAATTTTAATTTTTACTTACCTAGTCTCTTTAGATGTTCTAGACTTCTGCAAAGCAAACCAGATGTTATGTCCACTGAAATAGCATTATTCTTCCCAATGTATGTTTTAGTTTTTATAGTTCTTAGGTCCAAGAGATAGCTGTAAAATTAATAAATGTCCTTAATCAAGTTACTTAACTTTACTCATTCTACAACTAAAACCTAAGAATAATCCCATCTACCTTTCAGTGTTGTTTTCAGAATTATGTATCACTAGAGACCTGGTGCATGAAATCCGTGCACAGGTAGGGTCCCTGGGCCTGGCTGGCAATCAGGGCCGATCTGTGGGGCAACCAGTGGGGCAATCGGGGGCTCCTGCTGGCACCCACCTTGGCTGGCCTGGGGCCTGTGGGCTGGGGGCAGCTCCTGCATTGAGCATCTGCCCCATGGTGGTCAGTGCGCATCATAGCAACTGGTTGTTCCACCAGTCATTCCACCATTCAGTCAATTTGCATATTAGGCTTTTATTATATAGGATAGTATATATATTAAATATATTGTAAGATATATTATCTATACATATATATGTATATATGTATAGATATAATATACTAGGGGCCCGTTGCAGGAAGATTCCTGCAAGAACAGGGCTTCTGGCGGGCTTCCCTCCCGCCACCGCCACCTCTCCCGCCTCTCCCTCGTGCTTTCCCTGCCACCTCTGCCCCCCACCCCCCACCCCACGCTTTTCCTCCCGCCGCCATCAACCACCCACCCTCCGTGCTTTCCCTTCCGCAGCCGCCGCGCCCCCCTGCGCTTTCCCTCCCACCACCGCTGCCCCATGCTTTCCCTTCTGCTGCCGCCCCACACTTTTCCACTTTTCTGCCGCCCACCGCTGCCGCCGCCCCGCCGCCTTGCTTTCCGCTTTCCCTCCCTCTTCCTTCTATGCTGTCTTCAGTCTTCACTCCTCCCTCCCTCAGCATATGCAAATTAACCGCCATCTTTGTTGGGTTAATTTGCATGCTCGCTCTGATTGGCTGTGGGCGTAGCGAAGGTACGGTCAATTAGCATTTTTCTCTTTTATTAGTATAGATATATAATATATTATGTAATATAATATATATTATATATACTAGTGGCCCAGTGCATGAAATTCATGCACTGGAGGGGGGTCCCTCAACCTGGCCTGTTCCCTCTCATGGGGAGCAGGCCTAAGCCAGCAGGCAGACATCCCTCTTGCAGTCCGGGACCCCTCGCTCCTTACCACCCGCCTGCTCGCTGCTCCTTACCGTTCAGCTCACTGCTCCTTAGTGCTGCTGCAGAGGTGGGAGAGGCTCCCGCCACTGCCACTGTGCTTGCCAGCCATGAGCTTGGCTTCTGGCTGAGCAGCGCTTCCCCGTGGGAGTGCACTGACCACCAGGGGGCAGCTCCTGTGTTGAGCGTCTGCCCCTGGTGGTCAGTGCGCATCATAGCAACCGGTCATTCCAGTCATTCCACTGTAACAGTTGCTTAGGCTTTTATTATATAGACTAGTAGCCCGGTGCATGAAATTCGTGCACAGGGGTGGGGGTGTCCCTCAGCCCAGCCTGCAACCTCTCCAATCTGGGACCCCTCGAGGGATGTCCGACTATCAGGGCAGTCAGACATCCCTCTCACAATCAAAGACTTCTGGCTCCCAACTGCTCGCCTGCCTGCCTTCCTGAGTGCCCCTAACCACTTCTGCTTGCCAGCCTAAGCACCCCCTAACCACTCCTCTGCCAGCCTGATTGCCCCTAACTGCTCTCTTCTGCCGGCCTGGTCACCCCTAACTGCCCTCCCCTGCAGGCTTGATCGCCCCCAACTTTCCTCCCTTGCAGGCCTAGTCCCTCCCAACTGGCCATCTTGTGGGCCTCCCCTGCTGGCCATCTTGTGGCGGCTATCTTGTGTCCACATGGGGCAGCCATCTTGTGTGTTGGAGTGCTGGTCAATTTGCATATTACTCTTTTATTAGATAGGATGGCATAGCACAAAATCTGGAATATAGTTACTGTCATGGTATAATACAAAGTCCCCAGACATCAACACTGAATTTTCCTAGCCAGTATCTTATGCCCTTGCCTCTAACATCACACCATTCTAATATATGTAGTCTGGCAGCTCCAATGGCCCACTGCTGGCTCAGGTCACCAGCCATCCTTGCTCCAGACTCATCATCTACTACTTTGCTAAGACACCTGCAATGCCTGGCATGTCCCTCCACACAACCCATAGCACCAGAACCACAGCCACTTCATTCAGGATTGCTGCTTGTCACTCCACGATAAAGAGGAGGTGTGGGAATTTAACATTTCTTCCCTGCATGGAGCTCCTTGAGATTATATCCTACATGATGGTTGCTTGGACCCTGAGGTGTTTGGATTTTTGAATATTCTGCCAGGTTATATGCATAATGAGAAATGGCTGGATGTTTTGGAAAGGTTTTTCCAGAAACTGACTCTGAGACAGATAATATTCTCATACTGAAGGTTTAATGAGAAGTATACTAGGTACAACACCTACAGTGGTGTGCTGGAACCAATGTATACCAACTTGCAAGGAGCAATTATGTGCCTGGCCGGCGAGGCTCAGTGGTTGAGCATTGACCTATGAACCAGGAGGTCATGGTTCAATTCCTGGTCAGGGCACATGCCCCAGTTGAAAAATCAATCCCCAGTATGAGGCATGCAGTAGGCAGCCAATCAATGATTCTCTCTCATCATTAATGTTTCTATTTCTCTCTCCCTCTCCCTTCCTCTCTGAAATAGATAAAAAAATATATTTTTTTTTAAAAGAAGCAATTATGTGCTGAGTTCAATGATGTCAGGTTGGTAGCTTCAAATTAGCCATAGTGGGAATCTACATCTTGGTAATTGGAAAAGGCAGCCAATAAGAGCTTTTTCCCTTCTGGAGATTTCATTGTTAAACACTTACCAGCATGCCACTGTCTGAAAGAAAGGAGGAAAGCTAGAACTAGACAGAGGAAAAAGTTGAACTGTCTTGATTTGGCCTTGCCCTACCATGATAACTCTTACTCTACAGTCCAAGAAACCAAAGTGTTTGTTGTGCCAAATATAAAGTATATCTATTCTAATTTTATATTCAGGGCCTGGGTAATGACCACTAGTCCATGGTCCCTAGTGGGCACTCTTTGACAAGCTTAAGGCCAGAACTTTACTTGTTACCTGGCCCACCTATGCTCTGATGCTAACCAGGAAATCATGATGACACTTTGGGTGCCCAGGGATCAATGTCAGCTGAGACCAGTAGTTGTTGAACTACCTAAGTGTTCCCCTTTCCCAAGTAAGTGAAGAAATATCTGCTATTAAGATAGCATCAGAACAGCTCCAGAGTACCAGCATTGATGTACCTCTCTATTTCAGGTCCAGAACTTGGTGCAGTAAGTCTATTAGGGACTGTGATCTCTTTATCCCTTATCACCTATAAGGAAGTGAAGGAAGAGAAATTAAACAAGGAGAAAATGAACCAAGATGTATTGCAACAGAGGCCTCAGCCAGTCCCACAGGGATCAGATATAACCTTGACCAAGGCAGCTACCCTTTGCTGAGGGCAACTTCCAGAGAGGGACTCGCTGCAAAATATCTGTTGCCAGTAGTGGTCCGAGGAAGCAGACTCCGCCGTGAGGCATTGGCGGCCAATATTTTGGTAGCTGGGGAAGGTCCTGAAATAAGCAGTTTCTGCAGCATTCTACAGTGTCTGTTTCACTGAATCAGTTTAAAATAAGAAGTTCTACCCGATGTGCAGACCGTTCTTCTACAAAAATATTAAGGATTTGAGTGAAGCCTAGCACAGCAATCTCCTTCTCTCAGCCTGCATCCTCTCTCATCAACTCTATGATTCTTTGTTGAAATTGTGCATCATAGCATCCTTGCAAAGGTTTCCAGAGATATTTATTTATGCATAAACATTGACCAATATCACTTGGGCTTGCTTATTTGTTTTCCAAAGTGTTTTTCAACTAACACATAATATGAGTTAATTCAGAAATACCCCGAAAGATGAGGACAGTTTTCCAGTCCCATACAACCTGTTCCGATGATGCTTATCACTGGACCACCATGTGATTTCAAGTAATATTGAAGATAGTCTTTATCTTTAGTAGATATTTAACTTACAACGTAGGTGGGGTGCAGTCAGCAGGAGGTGAGGAAATAATTCTCTCATTAGGGTAACCAGGCAGTTAGGGGAAGACCTTCACATATGGTTAATGTTTTTAGGAAGTTTCAGAGGCACAGTTACATGGCACTGGCAATTAGCAAGAAATTAGATTTGTTTACCCATGCTTCAGGGAGAAGAGAGATTATGGAGCATAATTCCAGGCACCCAGTGTGATGGGAATTGATGAAATACTGAATGACATCCTGAAAAATAACTTTTTTGGAACCGATACTCAGGTCTGTGTAACTGGCCATGCTGAGAGAGGAGTGAGCTAATAGGTTTCCGGGTGATTTTCTATCCCAAACAAGCTTGCAATCGCTTAAGCAATTAACGAGCTTTCTGGACTGGTTCCAGATTATAGGAAAACATTGTAATGTGCAATACACTCATGTGGGAAGTCTTAAAAATCATCTCTGCGATTGTCAAGTGATGAAGCCATAATCACAAAGCTGATGTCCCTCAACCTCCTGACTCAGATGTTCCTGTGCATCCAAATTCTCATTGATTGTATTCCTTTTAGAGATCTACATCACAAACTAGGAGGCGGGGGTGGTCTTTTATGCACACTGGCAAGATATGATGTCCTAGTGTGAATCTATACTGATGCTTGACTACAAGGTTCACTTCTCCGCCTTGATTTACGGGAAAAGGAGTGACGTACTCCCACCAGATAGGCAGTGTATGGGGAAGACAGAGCCCAGGCAAACCTAACTCCTAAAAGAGCTGATTGAATTCAAGGTGCCCAGATTTGTAAAACCAGAGCCAATAGCCTAACATGTTGCAAGGAATCCATCTGTGCTGGAGGTGACTGCCTGTTGATGATACTAGCGTATATAGATGTGGTGAATATACTTAGGACAATCTCCTTAAGATTTCCTGTTTACTATAGACCAAAAGAAGCTGGGTGCCCATTTTTGCTCATTAACAACAGCTTAAAATTAGGTGGAAAAGGTATGACTTTAAGATGACTTAGACAAAAATGCGAGTATTTTATTCATCCTAGTATTGAGGATGGCCCAGGGCACACTCTCTTTATTCTTCCTTGGCCATTAACATTTCTATTTTTGAATAAAATAATACAGAGTTTGATTTTTTCCTTTTTCCCTTTGCACTTTGGGCCTAAGCAACAAAGAATGAAACATAAATACTGCTTGGAACCTGATTAGTGTTCTGCCTCCTAGTAAAGCTATTAGCCCCCTGGCACACTGACACTATGCATTATAGCAGAAAGCCAGCCCTAGAGTGTTTTATGTTAAGGTGGGACAGAGGTTGAGTTGGGAGATAAACTTCCATGGTTATATTTTATGATACTTTCACATACAAAATATTAAGAGGTGTGTCATTACCCTAAGGGGTAACAGATAAACTTTCTAAAAGAAAATTAAGAGGAAAATATTGTCATGCAGGCCTTAGTGATGTAAATCACACTGTACCAGGTTTCTATCTCAAAATATTGTTTCCCATTGTTAATGCTCCAATATTTCAGAGTTAGTCTTTATATATAACTAGGGGCCCGGTGCACGAAATTCGTGCACTGGTGGGAGGGGGGGGTAGGGGGGTGTGCCCCTCAGCCCAATCTGCACCCTCTTCAATCTGGAACCCCTCAGGGGATGTCCAACTTCCAGCAGTCAGACATCCCTCTCACAATCTGGAACCGCTGGCTCCTAACCACTCACCTGCCTGCCTGCCTGATTGTCCCTAACCCCACTGCCTGCCTGCCTGCTCGCCCCTACCTTGATCTCCTGCCAGCCTGATTGCCCCTACCTTGCCCTCCCCTATCAGCCTGATCACCCCAAACTGCCTGTGCCTTGGCCCCCCGTCTGGCCTCCCTCTGGAGGCACCACCCCCATAACCCCAATGCTGCTGCCACTGCAGGTGGTTATGGCTGCCTGAGCCTTGGCCTCTGTAGCCACTGCGGCTTTGTCTGGAAAGATGTCCGGAAGACAACCACTCTAATTAGCATATTACCCTTTTATTAGTATAGATTTGGGGACCATTACAACCACGCAGAACTTGAAGAAAACACATGGCCCTGGTCAGTTTGGCTTAATGGAGAGAGCATTGGCCTGTGGACTGAAGAGTCCAGGTTTGATTCTGATCAGGGGCACACATGCCTGGGTTTCGGGCTCAATCCCCAGTAAGGGGCCTGTGGGCGGCAGCTGATCAGTGATTCTTTTTTTTTTTTTTTAAATATATTTTATTGATTTTTCACAGAGAGGAAGGGAGAGGGATAGAGAGCTAGAAACATCGATGAGAGAGAAACATCTACCAGCTGCTTCCTGCACACCCCCCACCGGGGTATGTGCCCTCAACCAATGTACATGCCCTTAACCGGAATCGAACCTGGGACCTTCCAGTCCACAGACCGACGCTTTATCCACTGAGCCAAACGAGTTTCGGCTGTTCAGTGATTCTTATCATTGATGTTTCTATCTCTCTCTCCCTCTCCCTTTCTGAAATTTTAAAAATATATATATATTTTAAAGAAAACACATGATCTTCACTTTGGGCTTTGTCATCTTACAATATCCTTTGTGCAGTGTTTTAACTTCCCTCAACTTTCCTTTACCCACCTTTAAAGTGCAATCTATTTTGGGGAAGATGATCAGGAAAGTGATTCCAGTGGGTAGAAGTTTTTTTTGGAGGGGATGGATCATGAAGATATTTAAAAATTGAGCATGGTGATGGTTGTACCACTCTGAATTTACTTTAAAAAACCAGTTCATTGTACACTTTAGGTGACATGTACAGTATATGGGTTATATCTCAACAAAGCTGTTCTTTTATTTCTTTTTAAATAAAGACCAGTCTTATAATCAGTTGCAGGTGTTTTCAGAGGCCCCTCAAGATTTGCTTACCATGTCCCAAATCACGGCTGTGATTCCCAGTTGCCTCCAGTCCTGGTGGATCTGGATGGTGTGGTTTGCAAAGGAGAAGGTGGCAAGAGGCTTAGGGAATTTCGGCAACCCCATTCCCCCGGTCTCCTCATAGGGCACCAGGGCCATTCCCACTGTGCCAGCTCTGCTCCCTTTAACCTGTTGGGCAAAAGAATCCTGCTTGCTCTGGCCAGAAAGTGCATTCTTTCTTAGCTGGCCACGATGCTTTTTTTAAGGTCGTTTTATGGATTCAAAAGAATAAACAGAGATGTGGAAAGCTTTTGTCAAGGCAGACACCCAGGGAGCGCCGGGCTCGGCCCGGACACGCCCCCCGGGTGGCGATCCCCATGCGGACACCCAGGGAGCGCTGGGCTCGGCCCGGACACGCCTCCCCGCGTGGCGATCGCCCCCGGGACACCCGGGGAGCGCCGGGCTCGGCCCGGACACGCCCCCCGGGTGGCGATGGCCATGCTGACACCCGGGGAGCGCCGGGCTCGGCCTGGACACGCCCCCCCCGGGTGGCGATCGCCCCCGGGACACCCAGGGAGCGCCAGGCTCGGCCCGGACACGCCCCCCGGGTGGCGATGGCCATGCTGACACCCAGGGAGCGCCGGGCTCAGCCCGGACACGCCCCCCCGCGTGGCGAACGCCGCCCCCGGGACACCCAGGGAGCGCCGGGCTCGGCCCGGACACGCCCCCCCCGCGTGGCGATCGCCCCCGGGACACCCAACACGCCCCCCGGGTGGCGATCGCCATGCGGACACCCAGGGAGCGCCGGGCTCCGCCCGGACACGCCTCCCCCCCCCACCCCCCCCGGCGATTGCCATGCGGATCCCTGGAACTTACAGGATTGGGCGCAGCCATCTTGGTCTTCCCAACGGCCGGATGGGCCACCCGGAGTCCCGCCCCCAGCCTCTGGCAGGCCCAATCATGGGCATAGCGGAGGTGCGGTCAATTTGCATGTTTCTCTATTATAAGGTAAGATAGTCACACACATATAAAGTATTGATAACCACATTGTAATGCTTTCTCTAAATATTTGAGAAGACACTGTTGATAATGACCACCTGCCAAAGGTACACTCATTTCTCATTTTATCTCTGCCTCTTTTGCCTTGTGTTTGTAGTCCAGGGACAGGAGTTATTTTGGGTTTCCAGTAATCTGAGGATATGAGCAGCCAGTAAGCCATTGCAATACCCTAGGAAGAACAGTGTTATCTCCTATGAAGACTTCAGGACTTCATTGGGTGGGAGGTGGAGGGTAGTATATCAATATTTAATACTTGTTTCTGTGCTGAAAATTAATAGACCTTCTGTAAATATAATTATAACTGTACAAATCTGTACTGGGTCAACTTCCAGGAATATAGATCCAGGATCTATGAAAAGAAAAGCTATTTGTTCTCTGGAACCACCAATCCTTTGAGATCTTATTTTCTCTTCTTCTGGCCCATTTTTTTGTCCATTTCTGTCTTAATTAAGCTTAGATTCTTTATTTCATTATGTAGGACACTGTTTTATCAATACATTCAAGCATTTTTCCCAGTTATTCATCTATTACAACTGGCTGATAAACCCATGTCCTGGATCAATCCAGCTGTTAGTTTCTCCAGGATTCCATCTAAAATCCTGAACACTGCTCAAGATAATTGCACAAAGTGTCCTACTAGATATATACAGACTCTTATTGTGGCTTCCATACTCTTAACTCATATTTTAATGTTTTCTAAAGCTCTTGTTCCCAACGATGCATTTTAAATGATTTCCTCAGACTTATTGTCCAGTTCATGAATTCTCCTTTCAGCTGTTCATCTAGTTTACTGCTAAAACTTTGCATTCAGAATATTTTTAATATATAGGCTTTTCAATATGTAAACCTTTTCAAAATTTCCAATTCTCTTTATACATTTTTAATTTCTATCTTATGACTTCTCTTTGGATAGTTTAAATAAACTTATTGTAAACTCTCTCAAAATATGTTATTTCTAGTTCTATCCATCTAAATTGTTCCACTTACTGGATATGTGACCCTCTCCCACTTTGGTTGGTTCTGTATGATTTGAACACTTTCACTATGAGCTCATCTTCAACCTATTATTCTGTATTTCTTTTGAGGGAGGTCAAATGTGCCTTCGACTGTGGAAATGTCTGAGACGGCAGTTCTTTGCTCAACACTGCAAGTCCGAGGTATTTTGCTGGCTCTTAATTTCTTGACCCCTCATAGGCATCTGACACAATTATGAAGTTTTCATTTTTTAAAAGTATTTTCTCCCATAGAAAATAAAACAAAAGATAAGATTTCTTGCTGCCTCCTAGAGGCTGTGGATGGAACTTTTCTGGTGTTGATTTCAGGGGTGGGGCAGCCCTTGATGATTCTGGCTTTAGGCAAGAAGCTTAGCACTAGTTCCCTAGGTATTTGAGATCTGTGGCTAAACCCTTCTCCTTGTGTGGATATCTAAAACACAGAACCAAGCTGTTAAGTCCTCCATATATATTTCAGTAGCCCTATGGGAATGTTGGCAGAAGTCCCTGATCACAGCTCTGATATTAGATGTTTTCTTCATTTTTGTTTCAAGATGATTTCTTTCTCTAGGTTTGGAGCTTGGCTGTTTTCAAATATTTTTGGTTTATTTTAGCCAGCATGCACTTGTGAATAGAACTGTTTCTATTTGACATATTTCTTGTAAAATCTAAAACTTAATCTTCATGACATTTTAATTAGGATTGAACTAGAATTATAAAACAGAGCGAGAATAGATATTTCTCACATCAAAGGAATGTCACAGGAGGAGAAACCAAGATGGCGGCATAGGTTAAACACCTAACCTGCAGCCGGGCACAACAATTTCAAAAATACAACTAGAGGTCAGAACGGACATCGTCCAGAACCACAGGAAAGTTGGTGGACTGAAATGCCCACAGCTGGGGGGAAGGAGAAGGCCACGGGGACAGTCGGGGAAGCCGTAAAAGCCTGAGGTATGGAGAAACGGGCGGAGACACGAGCACACGCGCCTGCGGGGAGGATGGAACCGGAGAGGAGGGGGCGGCTGATGACCTGGCCGGAGTTCACTGGCAGGAAGGAGATAAAGGCTCCGGAGTGCGCTGAGCACCGGCTCCGATTGCACTGAACCCCATTCCGGGCGAAACCCTGGGAAACTCACTCACTTTCGCAACTCCGCCGCCCCCGCAGGCCGCCTGGCCCGGGAAGCTGGGGACGCCGCCGCAGCGGCGGCACCCGGAGCCCGGCGGCCTCCCAGCACCCGTCCCAGCCACGCAGCCCCCGCGCGCCTGGTCCCGCGGGCCGTGCGCCCCACACACCGGACGGAGGCCCGGGCGCCCTCTCCGTGCACCTCCCGGCGGCGCTAGACTTCAGTAGAGTTGACTGAATTCAAGGGATTAAAAAGTATAAATTGGGGGGCCGCCGCGGCGGCGACGTCCGGAACACGGTGTTGGCGGTGCCTGGAGCTCGGCGGCCGCCCAGCGCCCGTCCCAGCCGCGCAGCCCTCGCGCGCCTGGTTCCGCGGGACGCGCGCACCGCGCACCGGACGGAGGCCCGGGCGCCCTTTCCGTGCACCTCCCGGCGGCGCTAGACTTCAGTAGAGTTGACTGAATTCAAGGGATTAAAAAGTATAAATTGGGGGGACGCCGCGGCGGCGACGTCCGGAACACGGTGATGGCGGTGCCTGGAGCTCGGCGGCCGCCCAGCGCCCGTCCCAGCCGCGCAGCCCTCGCGCGCCTGGTTCCGCGGGACGCGCGCACCGCGCACCGGACGGAGGCCCGGGCGCCCTTTCCCTGCACCTCCCGGCGGCGCTAGACTTCAGTAGAGTTGACTGAAATGAAGGGATTAAGAAGTACAAATTGAGAAGTTTGAAAAAGATGGCGGCGGAGGTTAAAGGCTGTTCTGTTGCCTCGCACCCAGCGAAATCGGAGGGGATGAGGTGTGGAGGTGCGTGGGTCTGGCTGGTGGCGGGGGAAAGGGGCTTTTGTTCCAAACCTAAGGGAGATTAGCTCTCCATCACCCTGAAACCCATCTTCTGGCGAACCCCGGGAGACCCAGATGCCTGCGGGGAGAGGCGGGACTCTTGCAGAGGTGCGCCCAGCAATCAGTGTTTGCTGCGCTGGAGTGCGGAACGAGGGGACTTAGATACATGGAAGGCAGAAGGACCAGACTCACAGCCATCGAGGCTCGCCGCACCATGGCCTGTTGGCGCCCTGAGACCCCGCCCCGCCCTGGGACCCGCCCCGCATGTTTTGAAGACCTGCCCCGCAAGTCTTGCAGGCACACCTGCGCCCCAAGCAACGGCTTATGCATGTGGGTGGCCTGCCCTCTGGCAGCGGACCAGATGATCTGCTGTTCTAGTCGGACTGCTCCAGGGCCACTCAGACAGGAGGAAGAAACTACAGTTTTTGCTGTAATCCTTGCTGAGTGCCTAAGGCAGTAGCTGATCTACACCCCATTGGAGACCCAGAAACGAGGGCATCTAGTGGTCTGTGGGAGATGACACCAGATTTCAACCACGTGCATAAGGGACACATTCAACGGGAATATTCAGTGAGCGCCAAAGCTTTGCTGCACCAAGACCCGGCCCATAAACGTGTCTCCTGCACAGCAACTCTTCCTTTATAGACAAAGAGAGCCCCCCCAATGACACCAACAACAATCAAGACTTAACTATACAAAGGAGGACCAAGATGGAGGCATAGGGCGGAAGCCTGATTGTTGCCTACCACAACAACTTTGAGACTACGACAAGAGAGCAGAGCAGACACCATCCAAGACCACCATAGGGCTGGATGAGTAGATGCTCTACAACTAGAATAAAAGAGGGGTATGTGGGATGATGCTGATGCCGGCGACCCAAAGACCACACTTTAAGAACTACAGCTCAGGCGACACAAAAGAACTATGGCTCAGGCGATACAACAGCGGCCTGGAACGTGCTCGGCACAGTTCCCCCGGCGGTCTCCGGCTGAGGGGACGGCTCCACTGGCAGCCAAGCACGGACAGACGAGCCCCTATGAGACATGGGGTGGGAGACTCCGCGCTTGCTGACCTCTGAGTCCGTCAAGAATCTCAACGCCCCGGAAGCGGCCAGGTGCGCATGCTCGGCGACCGGCCACCGATGCAGACCCAAGGGCCGACGCAGCGACGCCAGACTGGCCCACCGCCATGCACCGGGTGCACCGGAGCTTCGCCGAGCCGCCGCCCGACGAGTTCTGCAGCAGCCATACTGGAGCTCTGGAAGGATGGCCAGGGGAATTGCTGAGGGGGGATTGACCGGCAGGAATTGGGATCGGGAAGACGGGACCCCGCTGAGACCCGGGTGCGGGCGGGGTTGCGCGCCTCTGGACTCGGGTGTGGTCACACGCCTCTGGGTATAAGTGAGGCCTCACGTCCCTGGGTCTAGGTGAGGCCACATGCCCCTGGGTCCAGGTGAGGCCGGACTCCGGGTCCGGGTGAGGCCAAGTGCCCCTGGACCCTGATGACGCTGGATCCCGTGCCCGGGCGAGGCCAAGCGCCCCTGGGTCTGGGAGAGCCCACACACCCCTGGGTCCAGGCGAGACCATGTGTCCCTGGATCCGGGTGAGGCTGCGTGCACATAGGCCCGGGTGAGCCCAAGTGGCCCTGGGTCTGGGAGAGGCCAAGCGTCCCTGGGTCCGGGTGAGACCATGTGTCCCTGGATCCGGGTGATGCCTTGTGCACCTAGGCCCGGGTGAGCCCAAGTGGCCCTGGGTCTGGGAGAGGCCAAGCGTCCCTGGGTCCGGGTGAGACCATGTGTCCCTGGATCCGGGTGAGGCCTCGTGCACCTAGGCCCGGGTGAGCCCAAGTGGCCCTGGGTCTGGGAGAGGCCAAGCGTCCCTGGGTCCGGGTGAGACCATGCGTCCCTGGATCTGGGTGAGGCCTCGTGCACCTAGGCCCGGGTGAGCCCAAGTGGCCCTGGGTCTGGGAGTGGCCAAACGTTCCTGGGTCTGGGTGAGACCATGTGTCCCTGGATCCGGGTGAGGCCTCGTGCACCTAGGCCCGGGTGAGCCCAAGTGGCCCTGGGTCTGGGAGAGGCCAAGCGTCCCTGGGTCCGGGTGAGACCATGTGTCCCTGGATCCGGGTGAGGCCTCGTGCACCTAGGCCCGGGTGAGCCCAAGTGGCCCTGGGTCTGGGAGAGGCCAAGCATCCCTGGGTCCGGGTGAGACCATGTGTCCCTGGATCCGGGTGAGGCCCTGTGCACCTAGGCCCGGGTGAGCCCAAGTGGCCCTGGGTCTGGGAGAGGCCAAGCGTCCCTGGGTCCGGGTGAGACCATGCGTCCCTGGATCCGGATGAGGCCTCGTGCACCTAGGCCCGGGTGAGCCCAAGTGGCCCTGGGTCTGGGAGTGGCCAAACGTTCCTGGGTCTGGGTGAGACCATGTGTCCCTGGATCCGAGTGAGGCCTCGTGAACCCAGGCCCGGGTGAGGCCACGTGCCCCTGGGTCTGGGAGAGGCCAAGCGTCCCTGGGTCCAGGTGAGACCATGCGTCCCTGGATCCGGATGAGGCCTCGTGCACCTAGGCCCGGGTGAGCCCAAGTGGCCCTGGGTCTGGGAGAGGCCAAGCGTCCCTGGGTCCGGGAGAGACCATGTGTCCCTGGATCCAGGTGAGGCCTTGTGCAACTAAGCCCGGGTGAGGCCACGTGCCCCTGGGTCTGGGAGAGGCCAAGCGTCCTTGGGTACGGGTGAAGCCAGATCCTGGGTCCGGGTGAGGCCGTGCGCCCCTGGATCCATCCGGGTGAGGCTGGGTCCCAGGCCCGGGTGAGACCACGCGCCCCTTGGGTATGGGTGAGGCCACGTGCCCCTTAGTCCAGGTGACGCCGTCCCCCTGGGATCGGCCGAGACCAAACCAGAGGGAGTCAGACCTCCATTACCACCATTTGTCCACCATCCAGAGCTGAGGGGTCAGTGCTGACATGTACACATAAGGAACTACTGGACATCGAAATTGGGTCTCAAAAGAACTGTTGGTCCAGGGGGAAGCTCGCTACAGATTGATTCATTTGCCTGTCAGCATAAATATTATTGCTCGTCTCACATTCAGTTCTTATTAGTATATATCTAGTGACATTTGATCTCGTTCATCTAGAGGAAATGAGGAACAACATAGACTGAGGAACAAGAACAGAACCAGAAGCAAGGAGGCATCGATCGGACTATCGGGCCTCAGAGGGAGGATAGGGGAGGGTAGGGGGAGGGTGGGGGGAGGGGGAGAGTTCAACCAAAGGACCTGTATGCATGCATATAAGCCTATCCAACGGTTAAGTTCAACAGGGGATTGGGGCATGCGTGGGGAGAGGGGTGGGATGGGAATGGGGGGATGAGGACAAATATGTGACACCTTAATCAATAAAGAAATTTAAAAAAAAGGAATGTCACAGATCTGCATTTACTCAATATTTCTTACATAGTCTCAATATTCCAACAAGGCTTTGAGGTTTTGTTTATGCCAAAATATAAACATCTGTCATTAAGTTTATTAAGTTTATTTTTTATTTTTTGGATTTTTGTCCCCTGATATTTTTTAAATAAAAAATATTTATTGTTGAAAATATTACATAGGTCTTCCTTTTTCCCCCATTAACCTCTTCTAGTCCGCTCCCACCCACCCCCTCAGGCCCTCACCATCCCATTGCCCATGGGTTATGCATATATGCATACAGGTTCATTGGTTGATCTCTTCCTACCCACTCTCCCCTGCCTTCCCTCTGAGGTTCATTCCTGAGAATTTTTTAAACTATATTTCCCCACTGCTTACTGGTGAAATATAAATATTTATATTATTTTAGTAAACTCTCCATTATTAGATATAGGTACTAATCCATTAGGAGGTCATTATATTAATCCAGTTGGAAGAAGATGTATCTGGAAATAGAAGTAAATTAAGAAACGTTCATATTTAAGAGATACGTTTATTATTAGCAGGACTTGATGGAGTGGAGAATATAGAGGTGCTGAAAATGACATCCATATTCTTCCTTGATGGAAATGGAGGTGCCATTGACAGAGAGGGAGAAGACTGGTGAAAGAGCAGATGTGGAGTAGGGATGGAAAGCTTAGGATATGAGGATGTGAAGTTTGTAAACTTATGCTAAAAACTCTTTATTAAATAGTTTATTGTGCCATTGAAGGAAGATATTTTTGGAGTAAGGAAACATGTGAGCCACCAGAAATCTGAGTAACTAGAGAGGGCAGGAATAAAGTCTAATAAGAAGGCCAAGAGTGAGACAAGACATCCGAACGTCCTCTCCCAGAGGAATTGTGATGAGATCAGGAGGTCAACAGCGGCTTCTTTTCATGCACTTGGAAGAGGGATATTGAGAAGACACGTAGAACACTCCATGTCTGACTCATCACAACTATTAGACTTTAGTGATGAAAAAATAAAATGTATCTTTCTGTATTGAAAACAAACAGAACAAGCCACATCACGGAAATAAAACCTCTATTTGCTTGAAACGGTCTGCATCGATTTGGCAGGGGAGAAACATTTCCTTCTCGGGAGCACTCCAGCATCTTTATCCTGGAGTCATCAGCACAGCCATTAGCATCGCAGTGCCGCTGTGGGCGCTTTGTGTATGAAGTAGATGGCTGTGATGGAGTGTTCGGAGATCGCTGGAGGCACTGCTTGTCCAACATTGTGCATGTCCCTAACGAGAGGAGCGATAGCATCGCCAGACAAATATGTGTGAGAGACTAATAAGCCAGTGAGAGCTATTACCAGAGCAAATGAGCCACCTACGCTACAGCATGACTGATGTGTAGTCTACATTCTCCCCTGCCTTCGCCTGCAGCCTGAATTCACATGCAGACACACTCTCTGTCAGTCTTCTTATGAAAATCATCCTGGAATTTAAGCCTTTCAAACTTCAGTGCTGGCTTCTTTCCAGGCTATAAATGTATATAAAGTTGCACCAAAAAAACACCCACAGAAACATAAACAATTCCATCTAGGAGGGAAAAAAGCTGGATTGCTGCATTAATTGCTTTATTGCCTTTCCCCCACTCTTAAAAATAATAATAGCAACCATACTTCAGGGACCTCATAATGATCTCTGTTCTAATATAGAGGTAAGGTGGGGAAAAGAGATAGAAGAAATATTTCCCCAATATTACTTCCTTTATGGAATGTAAGAACTTTCAGAAAAGAAGAATGTCTTAATTCATTAGTTAATTCTACAATCTTATATTGATGTCCTACCCCTACTGAGGCTTTTCTATCCGTAGGTGAAAAAACATGAAAGGAATCTCATCTGCAGTCAAATTTAGGTATTATGGCCAGCCATTAACAAACTTGGGGCACTCAGTACTTTTGTATTCAGCCTCTTTTTTGGGGGGACCATTTCTTATTTCCCATTACTCTTTCCTCCTTTTAGTCTTCTACCTTCAAAGTTTTCTGTCAGGAAAATCCTTGACAACATTCAATGGCCTATTTAAAACAACTAAATAGGATGAAAATAATCCTTATGGTAATAAAATATTATTTTATTAATAAAAAGGCAACAATGTTATGCACAGTAGTGAAAAATCTAAAACAATACAAAGAATGGCTCGTATCAATATTTTTAATAATTTTTTTAAGTCCACCACTTTACTCAAGCAGCTGAGAGACTAAACATAACGGAATACCACTCTCCCATGAAATATGTAGGAAGGTAATGGGGCACCAAAAACAAAATCATGATTCTTGAGCTATCGTTCTTTTTAACCATATTTAGGCCACTGTAACTTAATTTCCTAAAGTATAATACATCTATCTGTAAAAAAAAAAAAGAAGAAGAAGAAGAAAGAATAATCAGGTCCTCTCTCCTTCAAGGACAGGTTTCAAAGCAAAAATGTTGGAATGGGCAATAAAAGAGGACTCTTGTTGGATTGATCTCTTTATCATTATGAAATGCCCTTTGTCTCTTGTTAGAGCCCTTGTTTCAAAGTCTATTTTATCTTTATATAAATATCTTTTCCATCCCTTTACTTTCAGTCTGTTTGTGTCTTTTCATTTGAAGTGGGTCTCTTGTAGACAACATTTAAACGGGCCTTGGTTTTTTGTTCATTCAGCCACCCTATGTCTTTTGATTGGAGCATTTGGCCCATTTACATTTAAAGTAATCATCGTTAGGTATAGTTGTTGCCATGTTATTAACTGTTTATGATTGGTTTTGTAGTTCTTCTCTGATCCTTTCTTATTCTCTTGCTCTCTTCTCTTGTATGCTGATGTCTTTCTATAGCAGCCATTGTCAACTAGTGCACCACGGCAGGCACAGTGGTGAGCTGCCAGAATTTTTAAAGCATGCAATACCTGACTATTTAGTCAGGGGCACTGACCTCTTTTCCTTAGATTGTCAAATAAAAAATGACAACAGCCATCTGGTGTGAATGAATCAAAAGTATGCCTATTTTTTTTTCAGATTGGCAAAAATATATATTTTTGGTGTGCTGCAGAATTCTAGTAATTAGTTTATGGGTGCCATGAGATGAAAAACAGTTGAAAATCGCTGTTCTATAGTATTGTGCTGCAATTCCTTTCTCCTTATTTCTTGTAAAAAAATGCAGAGATGACTTGCTCCTGTGTCAGGTGGATAATTTGCATGTGTGAAGATTTCCAGAAGTAACCCCACTTCTTAATTCCTCTGCATCTCATGAAATCTGATCATAAACAACAATTGGCCTTCTGAGGATTCTGAAGGGAACATCCCTCCACTTGTACATGCAGATGGGCAACAGATAAATTCAGTCTTCATCATGAAGCAGGACTGGATGGCTGCTTTCTGCTAAATAGACATCTTTAATAATAAAAGGGTAATATGCTAATTAGACTGAACAAAGCTGCAGCAGGCAAAGGCCAGCAGCTGGGGAAGATGGCTCTGATCACAGGCCAGGCCTAGGGACCGTACCCACACACAAATTTTGTGTGCTGGGCCTCTAGTATTCCTATAAGAGGTGCAGTTTTATTGAAGTAATCTAATAACTCTGGATATGACTTTCCTTTACTATAAAATGGAGACAAAAATATCTGTCTTGTCTATTGCACAGAATTTTCTTAGGACAAAGTGATGTAGGGCATGTGAAAGAGCTCCCTGACATTTCCAGAGGTGGGAAGGCTATGAGGGTAAGCACCTCAATCTTGATGAGCAAAAATACACTCTGTCTTTTCCTGGTATGATTTTTCCCTTTTCCATTCAGTTTTCCTATGGGAGGTATGTGGAGTTTTTGAGTTGAGGGCTAAAGGAAAGCTTGCATTTTATATTCCTATCAATGTTTTTCACAAGAGATAATTTTAAAGTCATAGCAGACTCCTCTCTTGCCTGAAAATGTGAATACTTAAATCTCTCTAGAAGATATCTGAAAAATTTCTATGTGATTTTAACAGTAGAAATAATGTTAGCAGTAGCTTCATATCATATTCTGAAAAAAAATAGAGGAGTAAATTACCCACCCCTGATGCTATGGATGTAGAACTGTCTAAATTATTCAAACAAAACGTAGAACCCATGCTTGCACTGACTTCTGAATGATTCTCTTTGATGAGTTACTTCCCAATAGTGGGCATTCAGCTCTCATCTTCACTACCCTTCATTTCTCAGAATTTTCTATTGCACAGTTGTTTTTATATCATAGAATTGTCAAAGCCCTAGCTGACTTCTCAACAACCAGAATCTGTTTTTACTGGCTTTACCAAAAAAGTTAGTGCTGTTCATTCACTCAATTATTTAAAAAAAAAAATTTATTGATCCCTTTGGGTACTAGAAGAATGCTAAATACATAAGAAACAGAGATTGAAAGCAACAGCTGTTGCATTCAAGGATGTCACCACTAAGTTGGTACATACAATTAAGGAGAGAAGTACTATATATAATTGGAGATAGAGCGAGACAGAGAGAGAGAGAACACATTACTACAGAAGCACAAATAAAGGATGCCTAACTCGGATATGCCCTAATTGGAGATTATTGGCCTGGGTAGGCTGTAGAGAGGCTAAAAGCAGGGTATCATATATGATTGATTTATTTCAATAATAATTATGTTTTATAATATTCTGCTTAAAAATCGTTTCCAAGATCTTTTTGCTAACTTAACAATCTTAGACTTATGCTAAGTTAAGTAATAAATATTCATTAAATATCTAGATTATTTCAAAGTAAGATTAAATACTGAAACATTAATTACTAAGTGTAAATTTGTTTACTTTAGCATCTTATTTTATATGGTACAGAAAGACTAGATATTTGAGTATGTTAGTAAACACATTCTCTTTTACCACATTGAGAAACTGTTCTAAAAGAAAGCAAATCCCTATAGAATATGTGAAATGTTATATTCATAAGCTTTGCTAGTTTGCTATAAAATGCTGGCATATGATGCACAGTTCACAATTATTTCTTAGTTTTCTCTTTAAAATGAAAGTTATTAATAGTTACAAACTATAATCGATGTGTGTAAATGAAACTATTAGAAGCAATAAGGATAAATTTTGTGTGCAGAGTATGCAGGGTATGTAGGAAGTGTTTTTGTTAAGGAAAAAGAGAATAACTTTATCCTAAAATAAAGTCAACTGGTTGCTCCAGAATGAGAAAGAACAAGTTGTAAGATAAAACCATAATGGATGTGAAGAGCTATAGAAGTTTTGCAGAAGTGGAATTTAAATTCTAGTGGTCAAATCTGGCTAAGATTTAATAGGTTCTTAAAAACAAACGTTAGTGTTGATAGCATATTGATTGCAAATGTTGAGGAGGAAATGTTTTTCTCTATCCTTTTAGGTTCTTTTGTCTGCTCTAATAATCAAGTTGGCATAAATACCTTAGCAGGAGAAAAAAAATAAAGTTCAGTAATATGTCTACTTCCAGTATACATGGGAGACACCCAGGAAAACTAATTAGCTCTCTGAAGTGGCTGAAGCTAGATTTCAGGGGTAGAGAGTAAGTTATGGGAAAGGCACAGAAAACAAGAGGAAGGTGGTTATGAAGACTTAAGACCTTTCCTTCTCCATTGATAAGAGCTTCTACATAGAGTTAAGGCTATCCCCTTCCTGGTAAAGTGAAGGGACACCCTTAACAAATGGAGATTTCTCCTATAAATGATGTACATCTCTAATACATCATGTCCTCAGATGATGTATTAGAGAATTGCACACCTGAAATCTGTATAAGTTTATTAACCAATGTCATCCTAGTAAATTCAATAAAAAAGAAATAGAGTATATCCATATCGTATTGGGAAAAAAGTAAACAAACAACTTCATTGAAAATAAATAAATGTAAATGTATCTTACAAATGGGTAACTTTACCTCTATTTTCAGACCTTCTCAATTTTTGTTTCTTAAAAATAATCAGCCTACAATAATCCTTAATGCAAGAAGGCATATTTTGGAGTGCTTCCTGACAAAAAGTAGTTTTATTTTGTTTTCTCTCTGGAAAATGACAAAATTTTCTTGGATTATTGGTCTGCTCTTAAGTGGTAGTAAAAGGTTTTCTTTGCCATTTGAATGATGGCCCTAGATAGTTAGGCTTTATTATCAGAACTAGAGGCCCGGTGCACAAAATTCGTGCACAGAGGGGAGGTTCCCTCAACTCAGCCTGCACCCTCTCCAATTGGGTACCCCTTGCGGGATGTCCGACTGCCATTTTAGGCCTGATCCCAGGGATCAGGCCTAAACCGGCAGTCAGACATCTCTCTCACAATCTGAGACCACTGGCTCCTAACTGCTCACCTGCCTGCCTGCCTGATTGCCCCTAACTGCCTCTGCCTGCCAGCCTGATCACCCCTAACTGCCCTCTCCTGCAGGCCTGATGTCGCCACCAACTGCCCTCCTCTGCTGGCCAATTTGGTTCTGATTGGTTGGTTCCTATGCCAGCATCAAAAGCTTCGCCTCCTAGGCAGCTATTGGCTCCCCACAGCACCCAGGTTTGGTTCTCGTTGTTTGGTTCCTATGCTAGTCAGCATCAGAAGCTCTGCCTCCTAGGCAGCCATTGGTCCCCACAGCACCCAGATTTGGTTCTCATTGGTTGGTTCCTATGCCAATCAGCATCTCCAGGCCTATCTCTGGGCCTGATCAAAGAGGTGGGGCTTAACAGCAGCCCCCGCAGAGGCCAGGAGAGAAAGAAAAGCCTGGCTGCTGGTGAAGATCAGAAAGAGGGAGAGAAAGAGAGAGATAAGTACACTGATCAACAGCTTCCACTGAGGCTGCAGATCAGACCCTGACTCACTTTCTGGGTCTCAGACACCTGGGCAGTCAGTGCTGGGTCACCAGGCTGCAGCTGGGCAACCCAGCGCTGACTTCCGGATGGTCTGTGTTTGGTCGCAGGCTCAGCCCCTTCCCAAGCCTACAGCCTCCACTCCAGGCTTTAGGCTTGGGAATCCACTCCCCTCCAACCCCCGCCCCGGTGGCCAGCTGGGAGTGACCTGGGTGCTGAGGAGGTTTCCGGGACCCAGGTATGTATGCAAATTAACCGCCATCTTTGATGGGTTAATTTGCATACTCACTCTGATTGGCTGTGGGTGTAGCAGAGGTATGGTTAATTTACATGTTTCTCTATTATTAGGTAAGATAATTTCCTGTGCTTTATATTGACTTTACAATGTCCTCAATTATGTAAAAGAACTGAGTCTTCTTACTTTTAAAAGATCTAAGGATTTTTTTAGTTATGTTACCTCTTATATTTACTTTTGAACACTTTTATTGTCACTCCAGTTAAATATGCAGACAAACATTGTTTCTCAAGCACTTATGAGTGACCTAACCAGGTATTCAAATCTCCTGACAACATATGATATTTGCCTTCTTAAAAATCAATCCTAAATATCTTTTACACCTAAAACCATATGTGGTATTTTCCAGAAAGCCCTTGAAAGTCATAAAGGATCTTTCACCACATAAAAAAAGAGATGCAAAATTAATTAGGTTTTTTGGATATGTTGAATTGCATGGCAAGCAACGTCAATAAGAAAAGATACTTGAGCCCTAACCGGTTTGGCTCAGTGGGTAGAGCGTCGGCCTGCAGACTGAAGGGTCCCAGGTTCGATTCCGGTCAAGGGCATGTACCTTGGTTGCGGGCACATCCCCAGTAGGGGGCGTGCAAGAGGCAGCTGAATCGATGTTTCTCTCTCATCGATGTTTCTAACTCTCTATCCCTCTCCTTTCCTCTCTGTAAAAAATCAATAAAAATATAAAATAAAATAAAAAAAAAAGAAAAGATACTTGACCTCCTCTAGGTTATATTGCATGGGAAAATGTTAATATTGACAAAAAGGAAATTCAGAGATGTCCTAAATTAAATTGCAGCAGACAAGAGGGTGAGAGAAAGATACAAGAAGGGGATAATCAGTTAACAACTCCAGGGCAAAACCAACAAAACACTGCTTACATTCCCGTGTATGTTGGAACTTTGAATTAACTCCCAGGTGACCTTTTCTATGTTATCTAACAGAGAATACCAGGTGCCCCTGACCCCCAGGAGCCTCAACTTCTTACTTACAGATGAACTTTCCAGACTGTTGCCCACAACCAAGCCAAAGGAGCAAACAAACACTATCCCAGAACTGGCTGCTAGGTCCGGGCCCAAAGGAGCCAGGCCAAGAGATGTGAGAGTTTGAAAATTTATCCCATTCTCTCACAGCGGCTGAGACCAGAGTGAGGGTGTCAGCAGGGCAGAGGAGGGGGAGTAGAAGTCAGTCAGAGTAACCTGTGGGGGGCCAGGTGCAGGAGGTCACTGGAAACTGGGTGAGGCGGTTTACTGGAAGCCAAACGAAGGCCATTCATCATGAAACCCACAATGAGAGTAACAGGAAAATCCCAGGAAGGGCAAGAGCCCCCAGCAGGGCATAATGGAGCTCCCAGGGAGGGGGGGAGCCCTAAACAGAGCTCAGTGGAGTGCAAGAATATGCCTAACACTGGCCAAACTGAGGACAACTGTCCTGAAGCAAAATCTCAAGGGACTGAGAAAATGCTGCAGAGAATGGCAGTTTTACCACTTATTTAGTGCATTGCAATCAGAGCAGGAGGTGGAAAAGGGTCACAAAAATCCACTGGTGATGGATTAGGGAGGCAGGAGAAAGCAAAGGGAGGGGGGATCTCTGGGATTGGATAAAAAGTAAAACAAATAGATACTTCTTTTACATTGGTGGGTGCAGGATAGTTAACAGGTAACAACATGATAACAATAACCATGAGGGGTTTCCTGGTCTCCTGTCTGGTGGGAGATTGTGCCCTGAGGGGCTTGGAGAACGGAAATTGCCCTGACATTCCAAAAGTGTGTTATTGTAGATTCAAAAAGACAATAGACAGGCTCAGTTAAGATAAAGATTGACCTTTGTCAAGGAAGATACTGGCCTAGGACATGACTACCACTATGACTGGCTTTTAGTTGGGTAGTTTTAATTTCAGACCGTCCTTTGTGATTACTTTAGGATTCTGAGTTTGTAAGGCTGCCATGCAGCGTCCCCCCGCCCCCCCACCCCAGCTTGTCAGATTTAGTATGTGGCCCTTTTTCATCCGTAGAACTGATGGAGAATGATTGTGTGTTTTGTTTGAAGTATTACTGCTGCTTTAATGTTATATTTCCTGGATATAAGGAACTCCTTGTTGCCTTTCTTTAAGCTATCTGTCACTCAAAATAATTTAGTAGATTATGCTTTTGTAAATAGAAATGAGACATTTATGGTTTTCTCCTTGAGCCCCATAGAATTTAGATACTTTTGAGTATTCTTTTCATGGCAATATGATTATCTGTATAGGTTCAATAAAAATCCACCCTCCTTATAACAAAACATAATTAGAAATATTGATTATATACCCAAGGCTTATATTGAAGTGTCATATTAGAGGATAATGTGTATAGAATCAGATAGTGAGAGGAATTAGCTTGACTCGCAGGCAGACAGGGCAGGGGTCCAGTGGAAAACAAAGGCAGGTGAAACATAGGCAGGGACAGACACGCCGTTTGAGCAGCCTAACCACAGGAACCAGTCATGCAGAAATAATAGAATGTTTCTCACTCAAAGCAGGAGGCAAGTGAAACTGGGGAGGGTCTGCCACAAGACGGTGATGCCTAGGAACTGGGAAAGTTCAGGTCCGTTGCTGGGCAAGAACAATTGAGGGAATCAATCAGGTGATGAGGTGGATAAATATAGAAGCAGGCTTGTGGCAAATATATACCCCTAGACAACAAGGCTTCATGGGCAGCCCATTATGGGCCCCCCTCCGCAGGCGGGGAGTCTGAATCTGCTTGTAATAAATTTTCCACACTTTTGCTTAAATCTTCTAGTTCGAGGAGCTCATTCTTCAGCATCACCAGACACGACCCGGGGGTAAAAACCTATGCTCACCTTTCTGGTTACCAATAGGATCAGACAGTTTTAAGGAACTAAGGTCAACTTTATGGCGCTAATGCTTACAAAGACCTCTTGAAAAAAATCAGCCTGGTGCCTGGCTAATAGAGGCCCAGCCTTATAGGTGAGTAAGGAAAGTCACTCCTGGAGGGCCCAGCAAGCAGGATATGTTGGACATCTCAGAGAGCAGAATCATCCAATTCTGTAAATACTGCAGGTAAACCTAGTGACAAGTTCTTGGCTCAGCATCCTAGCCTCAAGAAGCTTTTAAGGGTTCAATCTAAAATTCCTTATAAAATCTTCCAACAAAGCAAACTTTAAAGACTTCTGTGGTTAATGAGTATTCTTGCTGTGCCTATGTAAATAATGAGGCCAAATCTAATGAGACCAAACTTTTTTGTGATTGAAGAGAGCCTTACTTTGATTGTGATTGATCAAATATGAGGCAGTTTTAGAGAGATATTTTATATTTTAAGAGAGTACTATAATACAGCCTTGTGGGTTATCGGATTCTGGTCCTGTTCATTGTCTTTGAGCTAGTTAACACCTCTTTGTAAACTTCACACTAAATCCTGTCATCTTGCACAAGTTGTCAGCCCTTACCAAATTTAGAATGTTTTCAATTTACTTCAACATCTGATGATAAGCTCCGAAAAAACCCAATTTTTCTCCTACCCCCACCCTCGACTTGGAGTCATGGTAGCTAGCACCTGCCCAGATCCTCACTGGGACCCTAGACTGTCTTGTAGCTGGCATCCCCTGCCCCCAGGATCTAAAGAAACCCCTAAGCTGAGGCTCGATGATCTGATATAAACCTCAGAGGACTCATCACTGCAGATGACATCAGAGCAACCTCCGTGGCTGGAGCTGCAGCCGTGAGGGCCACTCAGGGAGTTCACTGCAACTGCCGCACCTTCCATGCTCTGCTTTGGAAAATGTCCATGACTGTAGACAATCTTATCAAAATCTCTCATGTCTTTGCCAAAAACATGCCGACTGAAAACTGGGAAATCCTTCAGATTGCCACTGCCATCCTCACGCACCATCTAAAGATGCTTTGAGTTCAATGTCTAGGAGTCATCTGGACTGGGTTTACTGATATCTGTGTTCTCCTTTTTATTTCCATAGAAATCCCCTCATTAAATGCCAGATTGCTCACACCATCCAGCAAATATCCTCTACTGCCAAGTCTCAGGAGATGGAGTTCAACATGGGCTAGCATTCTCAAGTTGTTCAATGGAATGGCTGGTTCCCTGGAATGAAGGGAAGTACTGACTAAGACTGTGGCAGGAGAGTAAGAAGCTAGGAAAATTCCTGGGCAAGTGGAATAGGGAGACAGAGACAAGAAAATTAAACAAGGCCAAACAGTTTGGGCAGCTTGCAGCTTGTGAATCACCAGACCTTATCTTCCCCAACCAAGGACACTTGAGAGCCAATAAATGGTTTATACCTCTCCTCCCTAACCAGAGAATATACAGCCTAAATCACTGTTGTCTGGGATGACCTAAGATCCTTCAACCCCAGCTCTTTGTTACGGTGAAGACGTAATCGTGGTCTCCCACAACTATTGCAATAGCTTTGAATAACGTCTTCCTTCCTATGCAAACTTTGCTTTGACAGTGGCTACCATGATCTATTAGGAATTACCCAATAGTTAAAACAGACCAAATGGATTAAGCCAATTCCTAGCAATCTGTACAACATTGGACAAGTTACCCTCGTTGAGCTCAGTCTACTCCTCACTCTTTCAATCATATATATTATCATGGGACTTTTGTAAAGATTAAAATCACTAATGTTTGTAAAACCTATCACATTGTCCAAAGAACCTGATGATCTAAAAACTGCTAATTCATCTCCTTCCTAACTTATCTCCTTAGCTGATCACTTAACTAACACACGGCAAGGTGATTTGTTTTGTATGTCATCGATATCAGATACTTCTTTTAAGAGCTTGCACATGATCTGCAGTAGTCTTTTTCTTTTTTTTTTCTTTTCTATTCATGAACGAATTTCAGACAAAAGAAGAGATCACACCTCCCACTTGCAGGGAGCCCAACTTGCAGGCACCATTTTGGCAGAAGGTAGGTAGAGCAGCTGAAAGAACTAGAAATGTGGAGAGTGAGCAGCTGTAGCAGAAGAGCTCAAATGAAGCAGGGATTTACACAGCTCCACAATCCTACCAGAGCCTTCCCCAGACTGGAATCTCCCAAAGGCCCAATTCCACTGCAGGCAGCAGATTGAGGACTGTCCTCCCTATCCAGAGCAGCAGCTGCAGGCTTTCTCCCTGGAAGCTGCTTTCTCTGACCGCA
This sequence comes from Eptesicus fuscus, assembly GCF_027574615.1. Lineage (NCBI taxonomy): Eukaryota > Metazoa > Chordata > Mammalia > Chiroptera > Vespertilionidae > Eptesicus > Eptesicus fuscus. Next base: position 8,279,606 of record NC_072487.1, on the reverse strand, counting down.
TTCTCTTTGCATCCACCTATTGTTTTAGGCTAATAACCTACAACGCTGTTTTATACAACTTTTCCAGTAAATGCAATCTTCTGGGGCAAGTATCACTTTCCAAAATTAACGTCCTCCCTTTATTAATGCTTGTTCTCTCATATTGGGAAATGTGAAGAGTAAGTGCCCTCATCATTGGTCTCATTCATCTGTTAAGTATCTAGGGGCCAGTACTTCAATCAATACATGCCATCTTTCAGAATTAAATTGCCCTCAGATAGGAAGCCAGAAAAAAACATCTTTAGATGATGAAATACTTTTGTGTTTATCTCGGTTTCCTTTGTTTAATTGTTTTTGGAACAAGTACACATTTTTCCTAATTTAAATATTACCTGTCAAGGTTCGTAATCAGCCGAAGGCTGCCTTGTATAAAAGGGGTGGGGAGAGTATTTCCTAATTTTAAAAATAGTGTGATTCTGAAAGCATTTTTTAAAAATTTGGTAAATTTAAACTTATTAAGAATGGAAGAGACAGGCTATCAAAATAACACCAGTGTTAATTGATTGGATTAAAGAAATGATTTGTCTTATCAAAGCTCAGATCATTGCTCACCTACAGAAAGAGGGGCACTCCCAGGGGAAGGTGGGCCATGAAGATACTCATGGTCTTTCACCACACCAAATGGGGTGTTCAATTTCTCCCAGCCACAGAGATTCAGACAGATTGCTGCTCTGAGTGATTGGAACCTATTGTATTGCTTGGGTGTGGAAAAAAATGAATTATTTTAGTGAAGTTACAACTTCACATTGTCAGAGGTCAGCCAACTGAGCTAGTTTGCCCAAACTGTCCCACTCTTAGCATTTAAAGTCCTGCATCCTGTGGGAAGCCACCCATTGTCTTCACTATCAGAGAAGTGTAAACAAGGAGCCTGGAAAGCTGGTGAACCTTGAGCCCCTGGCAAGGGCCAGAGCTGTGCACCGATTGTTTAGTCCAGACAATGGTGGCTCAAGCAATTTCCTGACCAAATAGTCTCAGAGTAAATCTTTCTAATATTTACTGACCTTTAGGATAGTCTGTCTGTTACCACAATTGCCTGCCTGACTAAGGGCTAGATGTGTATCCAAAATGGAATAAAAGGTTGGCAAGGCCTGAGCACCAGTGGAAGTCCTTCTCCTTGCTTTGGGCTTCCTGCCTGGCCCCCAATATTTCCAAGTTATTATTTCTTGTTTCGTCTCTGTCATTTGCGCGTGGCCCTTCTCCAGATCCCGAACCCTAAACCACACAGGACATGGGTAATCACAGCATGCTAGGAACTCCTCACCAGGCAAACCTGAGTTGGTCCACTTAGCATTGCACCTTCTCCTTTGGTCCTTTCTCATTTTTGCACCTTATGGTGAACTATGATAATGTAACTGCTTATTCAATAGTTTACTCAATTTTTTTTTTTTTTTTTGCTATAAGCAACATTTCAAGGTGAACTACATATGGGCCTGTTAGCTCTGGGCACACAACTTAGTAGGGTTAGCAGTGCCCACCTGGGCAACAGAAACCATAGCAGTTATTTTAAGAGAGAACTTAATATAGAGAATTGTTCACCAGTAAGAGATTGAGCATACAGACAGACAATAGCCAGATCATATATGACAATGGACGTCTGACCCACAACCTCTGTAAACATCAGCCAAGTATGGTTAGGATTTGGTCAATGACAACCAGCTTCTCTATTTTTTGCCTCTGCTTCCAACTCTGGACCAATTGGAGAAGGCCAAATATGCCCTCAACACCAATCACATAAGATGTGCCACTTCTAGTTAACCCACTTGCAGATTCTCCATGCCAGCACCCTCCAACTGGGACACACATGAGCCCTCCTTTATTTTTTATTTTTCACTATAAAGTTTTCCAACTCACATACTTGCATTCCACTCTGCCCTGAAGATTCAGATACATACAAGTGATGGTGGGTGACTCTGAGCCAACAGCCTCCATTTGTTCTCATCTGAATGGTCTTTGCCTATTTCCACACCAAGTACTGGTTGTCTGAAAAGCCAATAAGGGAGGATTTAAGTTGTCACAGAGGACATAACTGCAGAAAGAGCTACCTACCAGTCCCAGGGCTGGGGGAACAAAGGGAAGAGGTTAAATTATTAAAACCTAGATGCTTGGAGAGGGTTTTCCTCATTGACTTGTGATGATAATGTGCCATGAACATAATACTCTACATCATAGGTTCAAACACAGGCACACACACATATACTAACATCATAAAACTAGAGGCCTGGTGCACAAAATTCGTGCACTGGTAGGGGGAGGGGCCCCTCAGTCTGACCTGCACCCTCTCCAATCCGAGACCCCTTGGGAATGTCCAACTGCCGGTTTGTGCCCACACTTTTAACAGATGACAGCTCCATTATTGTTTCTTTCTTTTCATGCTTAAACCCATTGGAATTAGTAGGTATTCAAAGTGTGTATACATTTGAGGGGGACACCCTGTATATCTCTAGTCAGTGGTGAAAGGAACCAATGTCGGATTTGGAACCCCCATACAGGGAACCTCATTCACTCCCCCCATGTCTCCCCACTCCACTTTCCACCTTTGTGAGCAGCGGGAGAATCAATGTTTTCTCTCATTAACTCAGAAAAGCACGTCCTGGCACCTGCTGCCCGGCAGGAGTGCGCTAGGCTCCAAGCGAGCGAGGCTCAGTCAGGGCAGCCTTCGCTCATGGGTGCTGGCACCCAAAGTGCACATTCCTCCTCTGCAGTCGCCCTGACTATCCCACTGTTTCACTGAGAGGACAGAACTCCTCGCCTCCTCTGGGTTCCTGATCTTGAACGCTGACCAAAGGCACCTCAGGGAGGGCCGCCCGAGCCCACCAGGTGTGTCTGTCCGCACCTGCTCCCGCCCCAGCACCTGCATTAGCCTCATGGAGGTGATCTCGTCGCTGCACTGGCCTCCGCGGGAACAGGCATCACCACTCCGCCCTCTCACTGTCATCTCACAGGCACCCACCCTCAGCACCCAGAACATCCAGACACTCTCCAAAGGACGTGAGCGTGCCAGAGGGGAGGGGACGTGCACACATCCTGTGGGGGATGTAGGCATGCTGAGGTTGATGGATGTGTGGCAGAGGGGCAGGGGGAACTTGCACGTGCCATGGTCTGGGACTGTTGCAGGCGCACGTGGGTGACAGTGTCCTGGGGGACGTTCACACACCAGCGGGGGAGGAGAGGATGCACGCACCGAAGGCCTGCAGCTGCGCAGATCCACAAACCCCCGTGGAGCGGCCAGGAGGACTTCAATCTGGCTCACCACAGTGGCTATCCCTGCGATCGCGCACCTTCTGGGCCAGGAGGCGGGACTTGCGCAGCCACTCCTTGGTGCTGATGGCCTGCAGGTGCTACTTCAGCTCATCCTGCAGGATCCACTTGGCATGCTCACGGCTGCCACCGCTGCCATGTGGGGAGTACAGGCCGCCCTCCCCCAGCCCGTCTCCCCCAACCAGAGGCTCTCTGTGTGCGCTGCCCACAGGCCTATAACAGCCTGGGCGGGGCGGGATGCCTGCATGCGCTGCCCACCAGCCTGGAGCGCGCTGCCCACTGGCCGCTCTGCACCTGCGCATGCTGCCCAGCCCAGAGCACATGGCCCAAGGCAATGAAGGCAGGCGTCCTGCCCCGCCCACCGGCCGCTCCGTGCACGCGCTGCCCACCGGCCCAGAGCACCTTGGGCAGCGTGCTCTGGGCGGGTGGGCAGCGCGCTCTGAGCGGGTGGGCAGGAGTCCCTCCCCGCCCCGGCTGCTCCGCACCTCTGCTCCTCCGTGCCTCCGTGCCTCCACGCCTGCATGCTGCCCACAGGCCCTCTGCGGGTGGGGTGGGCTGGAACACCTGCGTCATTGCTGTGGTGACAACGCAAGCGTCCCGACCCAGCTGCTGCCATCTTTGTCCCAGAGTGACCCTCAATTTGCATATCCCCTCCTTATTGGCTGTGGGTGCTGCCATCTTTGTCACGGAGTTATGGTCAATTTGAACATTCCCTCTTTATTAGATAGGATAATCTATATATATAAAAGCCTAAGCGACCAGAACGTTTGGAATGACCAGAGTGACTGGTCACTATGAAGCGCACTGACCACCAGGGGACAGACGCTCAATGCAGGAGCTGCCCCCTGGTGGTAAGTGTGCGCCCACAGCCAACCTCCTGCAGCTGGCCAACCTCCCCTGGTCCCTCCCTGCGCCGGCCAACCTGCTGTAGTCCCTACCCCTGTCCGGCAGGCCCCGGCCTGCAGCTGGTGGCCAGTGGCTGGCAGCCAGCAGGAAGGCCCCAGCCAGCAGCCAGAAGGCCCCGATCTGCCCTGATTGCCACCAGGACTAGGGATTCCACCTGTGCATAAATTTTGTGCTCTGGACCTCTAGTCATCCTATATAATAAAAGGGTAGTATGCAAATAGACTGAATGGCAGAAAAACTGAACAACCAATCAAAGCGTAATATGCTAATGATATGCTAAGGCTGCTCAACCACTCGCTATTATGTGCACTGACCACCAGGGGACAGATGCTCTGACCAGTAGGTTAGCTTGCTGCTGGGGTCCGGCTGATTGGGACTGAGCAAGATGGGCCAGACATTCCCTGGAGCCCTCCCATGGTCCCTCCCTGGCCCAAGTGTGCACTGGTGGGGTCCCTCAGCCTGGCCTGCACCCTCTCACAATCCAGGACCCTTCGGGGGATGTCAGAGAGCCAGTTTCAGCCTTGGGAGGGTGCCAGAGGCAGGGCTCATGGCTGGCGAGCACTGCTGTGGCAACGCAAGCCTCTCCTGATCAGGACTGATTGGCCACAGCCTGTGGCAGGCACAGTGGGCTGGGATGAGTGGGAGCGGCAGGTAGGAGCTGCAGGTGACGTTGGACTGCAGGTTTCAACCTGATCCCTGCAGGCCACCCAGAGGGACCCCACCTGTGCACGAATTCATGCACCGGGCCTCTAGAACTATAATAATAGTGGAATTAATGTTCCTTACTGAGGGCCCACTCTGTATTAGGCCATTTAAAATCTACAGCATTTATTAGTAGTTCAAAGTATGGTTCAAAAAACCCTAGGATTCTCATCACTCCTTTCAAGGAACTCTGCAATGTCAAAACTAATTTCATAAGGCTAAGAAATTATGTCTTTGTTCATTGTGTTGCATTTGTATTGGTGATGTAAGATTAATCATTGAAAATATTGATGGCACTTAGCATGAATCAAGAAATAATCACATTCTTCACAGCCATGCACTTGTAAGTAAGTAAATAAATAAATAAATAAATAAATAAATAAATACTTCACTTAAGATTGTTTTTAATGAAGCAGTAAAAAATATTAATTTTAGTAAATTCTACCACTTGGTGCTCATCACTCATCTTTTTAATATTCTATATGATTAAATGAAAAGTACACACAAAGCTGCATGTGGATGTATTACGGTTGTCTGGAGGCAAAGCACTGTGTGAGTATTTGAGTTGTCAGTTGCACTTGCCACTTTTTTCATGGAACACCATTTTACTTGAAAGAACAGCTGACGAACAAACGATGGTCTTCAGATTTGGTTAACTGGAGATATTTCTTGAAAATGAACAAAGTAAACCTGTCACTTTAAGAAAAACAACTAACAATATTTGTAGCCACTGATAAAATTTTAATTTCCCAGCAAAAATTCAAATTTTGAAGACTTGTATTTACTATATGAGCTTAATAGCTTTCCAATACTTAAAGACTTTTTGATCCAATATGTAGTGAGTTTAACAAGTATGATTTATTTTTATATCCTATGATAAAATGTATCAATATTTGAAAGATCTACATAACTCAATAAACCAATATACTCCAATTGACCCATGAACAAGGCATAAAAGCAGACATGGGTTAAACTCCATTCAAAGTGTAAGTCAAAAAAATGGATTTTAATATTACAGAGTACAAAATGTTCATTTGTATGTTTTAAAGAGTCCAGATTGCAAATAACCTTTTATGACTTACTACTTGTTGAGTTAGGTGGAATATCAAAGGAGAATATTGACAATTGTCTGAAAAGGCTATAAGAGTATTCTCTTTTCCAACTAAATATGTGTACTAGACCACATTTGCTTCATGTACTTCAATAAACACAGCATACTGCAGCAGATCAAATGTAGAGGTATATATGAGAATCCAGCTGTTGTAAAGACATTAAAGGGACTGGAAAACTATAAAACAATGCTTCTCCCTAAAGTTATTTTGAAAAATATAGTTATTTTAATTAAAAATATGTTATTTGTGTTAACATGTAATGGATTTATTATTGCACTTTTTAATAAATTAATGCATGAATGTTATAAAATAGTTGTTTTAATTTCTAATACAGTAAATAGCAATAGATATAACTCATATAAATAAAAAGCTTTTTTTAACTTCTCAGTAATTTTTAAGAGTTTAAAGAGTTTTAGGTCAAAAATGTTTGAGAACTGCTACTTTAGATATATTATCTCATTTTATCTTCACTCATTCTTTGAAATGCAGACTATTATTATATCTTCAAATGAGCTATTGAAGACTCAAATAAGATAAATAACTTGCTGAAGGAAACTCAGCCAGTTAGTAGGTACCAACGTTTATATAATTGGTCATTGGATGTGTGCACAGCAAACAAACATAGTACAAAACAGCCAGACATGGAAGAACAGGAAGAAAGAACAGGATACCAGGCACCGGATAGTTGATCAAGAAATAATTGATCAAGTAGGAAAGTGAAGTTAATAGAATACATCTTTTTGTTACCAGCTCCACAGAAATTTTGCATGCCCTTAAATTCTGTTGGAGAATCTTGTAATCATTCAAAGGGACATCAAATATCCTGCTAGCTTTTGTGAGGGCTATAGTGCATTTGGCTGGGACATTCCCAGTGATGGTTACATACTAGTACTTGGAGCTTCTAAACACTATGAGATGTCTGAAGATTTGTCACCAAATGACTTAAATCCTTAGGATGATACACAACATTTTGCCTTCTTCAATAAATGCCTAGGGAATGAAGGATAGTAGGGGCTTATTTTCATTGAGTGCCTGTGGTCTGAATGTGTCATGCATTACATCTCATTTATTCCTCACAACAGTCCCTGGAAGATTAGAAGTTTCCTCATGTTGAACATAGAACCAAGAATAAGGCATAAAGAGGTGACTTGCTGTTGGGTGGAAGATGAGCAAGTACAAAGCAGGCCCTCCCCTCCAAAGTCTGGGTCCTAGGTGGAGGCCAGATTCTAAAAATGAGGGTAAAGGGCCAAACCAGCAGCTCACTTATCAGAACTGGAACAGTCAAGACCTGATGACCTACACAGGCATCTCCATTTAAATTCACAAAGATTTGGTTTAAGTGATATCCTAATGTCTGCAGCCAGATGTTTCCAGTTATGGGAAGTATAGAGCTATAGAGACCAAGGTCCAAGCAAGACCTGACAATGAGAGTCATTATTTAAAGACATTATCTTTAAATATTATTAGCATTCTAATGTGCTACTCTCACTTGAGATGAATTTTTAATGTATTTAATTTGCATTATTCATAATTCTAGATTTCTGTATTTCCTGACAGCTAGCTAACTAAAGATTGTAAGGGAGGCTAAAATTCCACTGTATTTGAGTGTGTGTTGTCAGAAAGATTTTCATGTCATTGAACATTCACATGATGTTTTTCCTAATTATATGTTTACAAGTTATAACATTTGTGTGTTTATTGAACATTGGTGCATTAAAGATAATTTGTGCTTCTTTCTATGAACACGTGGGAAAGTCAGGAATGGGTGTTTTTCCATGAATGGGAGCCATTAGATCATTTTTTCTCTATTCCTGGACAGAAGGATAGATATTTGCCTGATTTCGGGATAAACTTGTCGTCTTACTGCAAGAAAATACCTCTTTTAGGTTGTTCCTTATGCCATCACCACATGATCCCACAAGAAAGCTAGATGCTCCAGTAGCTCACTGCCAGCCTTGTGACCTTGAACCATGTCCAGAGTTCAACACCCTGAGACCACACGCCCCAAGATATAATTCTTATAAGAAACCAAACCAGAAAATACGTTGGATTCGATGTGCTGAAATTTAATCCTGCATCACTGGCACACTGCTAGAGCCATAAAAAAAGGTTTTCATAAATTTTTTCATAAAATATTAAATAGGATTAACTTGATAAATAGGACAGAATGGGCTAAATAAGGGAGGAACGGTGGAGCTTTAGTTGTGATGATAGAATTGAGATGACTCACTTCATCTCAACATGTCTGTTATTCTCTTGCAATGTTTCTGCCAAGGGTGCTTCTACAGTCCCCCTGTTCTGTGCTGTGTCCCCTGTCCTCTAAGATCTGATGTAAGAGTTGTCTCTTTCGTGGCATTAATCATAAGTGAGTCATTTCCTCCTCAGAACTAAGGCTGCTGAGTTTGTTTTATGGTGTCACTTGGAGTGTTGCTGGTGCAGTGGTCGGCAAACTCATTAGTCAACAGAGCCAAATACCAACAGTACAACGATTGAAATTTCTTTTGAGAGCCAAATTTTTTAAACTTAAACTTCTTCTAACACCACTTCTTCAAAATAGACTCGCCCAGGCCTATACTCGTGGTATTTTGTGGAAGAGCCACACTCAAGGGGCCAAAGAGCCGCATGTGGCTCGCAAGCCACAGTTTGCTGACCACGGTGCTGGTGTAATGGGTGTTTGTGTTCATGTCTTCTCTCCTTTGTTGGCTTCCTAACTTCAAGAAGCATGTGTTACGGCCTGTCTTATAAGCCTCTGTTCTACAGAAACTGACCACTGTGCTCTGTGGGAATTGCCTGGGCTTTTTCAAGTTGTCTATGATTGGCTAAAACTAAATCTGGAATACAACATAAAAAAACACACTCTTTCCAGACAACTAAGTTATATTCTCCAAAATCCCTTCTAATAACAAGTTTGAATGTTTATCTCATTCTCTATAATTTCTTTGCCTCTAATTGAATGAAGAAAGAAACTGCTGGATACTGTCCTTGATTGTCCTAGTTCAAGGACCATGAGAAACGAAGAGTGGAACTTGGGTAGTAAAATAACACCTGGAGACTGAGGCAGCTGCTGTGGCCCTTGAGAAGACGGTCTCCACACATTTGGTTTGAGCAGCCTGTACTGTGCCATGTAACTTGAAGTGGTTTTTTCCCTTTGGCTTGGTTTTGCTTGTTTTGTGTGTGTGTGTTGTGTGTGTGTTTTGTGTGTGTTTTTTTAACTGATATACTCTGAATGGACAGCTTTAAGATTTAGCCTTTAGCAAGTGATTACCACGTGGCATTTGAACCTTGTCAGGTCATCCAAGTTGATGACAGCTTCAACAACAGGTAAGTGGCTCTTTATAAAGGCTGAGCTGAAGGCACCAGGCCGAAGAAACTTACTCAGAAATCTGCCACGTGGACCTCAGACGGGGGCTGCTGCAATCTGACCTTAAATTCCACACGTGTGGCTTAGACTCATGTTGAGTACAATGTTGTGGTGGTGTGAGCCTTCCCATCAATGGATGGGCAAAGCTATCCTATTTTGCTGCTTCACAAGACAGAACTATTTGCAGTGGTGTTCTACAGAGTATGAGCGAGGGTCCAGCTGTAATACCATGTCTAGGCAGACAAAAGAGATTGGTCTCAAGTCCCAAATTCCATTTTCATTCAGGAATCAGAAGATAATTATCCTGAAACTTGCCTATAGGCCCAAGAACCACCCCACCATTTGGTTTGAAACTGGCTTTAGACAGTTTCAAATTAGGCTTCACCCAAAGAAGAAGAATAAATTTCACTAATTACCAAATAAAAAAAAACATAGTATCCTTGTTATAAAGAAAATATGTACTGGTCTTTCCCAACCTGTCCACCCTGACTTAAGAATCATAGTCTCTGCCCTGCCGGCCAGCGTGGCTCAGCGGTTGAATGTCGACCTATGAACCAGGGGGTCACAGTTGGATCGCCGGTCAAAGCACATGCTTGGGTTGCGTGCTCAGGCCACTTCTTAGATTGTTTCAGTCTTCCTATTAGAATAGGAACAATTAAGGAATGAATATAAAATAACGAAAAGCATACTGGTTAAGCAGAAGCAAGAGAGAATTGCTTAGGAGGATGGTTGAGACGTGAGCCGACAGACTAAACAGACATGGAACAAATCAGCACTAAAGGTCAGAATAGATGGACAAAAAAGGCTCTAACTGCTTTGAAGAAAGTATTCCAAAAAGAAAACATTTTATCTCAGTGGTTCTCAAACTGCTGACATTAGAATTATTGGAAGACTGCACTTCAGACCAAATAAATCAGAATCTCTGTGGGTAGGACCCATCACCAGTGTTTTTAAAGCTCCTAGGTGGTGCCAACATGCAGAGAAGTTTCAGAAGCAATGTTTAAACAGGAGACTGTTTACTTGTTTTAATTGTTACTAAATCAGAAAGAGTGCCTAGCACTGAACAAAATCTAGCAGAGGAGGAGAGGAAAGATGTCAGAGAGCAAACTGGAATGACTCCTCCAGCGGGTACCAGAATCCAGGAAACGATTAAGAGGCATCCTTTGAGAGCCACAGAACAGTGGAGATCTGTAAGATCAGCAGTGTAAAATTCTCAAAGCATTCCTGAGAAAACTGCAATGAGAAACAATTATTGAAGATAGAGTGACAGAATTAGGAACATGCCTCAAATGTTTATGAAATTAGGAGACTAAGATGAAGTACATTAAAATGGAAGCCATGAGCCCTAGCTAGTTTGGCTCAGTGGACAGAGTGTCAGCCTGGGGACTGAAGGGTCCCAGGTTCAATTCTGGTCAAGGGCATGTGCCTGGGTTGTGGGCTTGATCCCCAGTAGGGGATGTGCAGGAGGGAGCCAATCAATGATTCTCTTTCATCATTGATGTTTTCTCTCTCTCTTTCCCTCTCCCTTCCTCTCTGAAATCAATAAAGATATATTAAAAATAAACAAATAAAAATAAAATGGAAGGCATGAAGGACAATCAAGTTCCGGGTTAGCTGTTAGATGATGGGAGAGCACTACCTGCTGAGATTGCATAAACCAGAAAAATGAAGGCAAAAAAGATGCTAGACAATTAAAAATTTTGGCAGAAGCCAAAACTCTTTGATTTCATATCTCTTGCTTGGGAGACCTACAAGGTTGAATCTAGAAGATTATATTTCTTCTATGGGAAGAGAAAGAATTTATCTGGTAGGTAAAATTAGAATAATCAACTGGATATACACAGCTTCCTTCTTGAGAATCCACTGTGTAGGAAACACAGTTGGAGATCCGCTCTTCTATACCTATGGTTTATGGGGGCCGCCCTCCCTGCCGGGAATGGGGGAGATTATGATGTGGAGGGCACATCTACCTAATTCCAATGTTGCTTCACATCTAAGCCATATTTTTCAGCTACTCTATCATAACAGAGCTAGTTTTTTATCTTACCTTTGCAGCAATTTTTGTGTCTTTCCCTATTTATTCAGAACATTCAGAAAGGTTTATTAAATATTGACCTCCTGAAAATCCTGATATTCTCTAGTCTTTACCAGATTGTAATTTCTTCCTTGGTAGAGACCCTCATATTTGTTTGTATTGGCAACAGTGCCTCACACACTGTCTTACCCATTCCAGTGCCTCTACAAATATCTGTGAAATGAGGAATAGTACTGGTCTTTCCCTACCTGTCCACCCTGACTTAAGAATCATAGTCTCTGCCCGGCCGGCCGGCGTGGCTCAGCAGTTGAATGTCGATCTATGAACCAGGGTGTCTCAGTTGGATCGCCAGTCAAGGCACATGCTCGGGTTGCGTGCTTGATCCCCAGTGTGGGGCGAGCAGGAGGCAGCCGATCAATGCTTCTCTCTAGTCATTGAGGTTTCTCTCCCTCCCTCTCCCTTCTCTCTGAAATCAATAAAAATACATTTTTTAAAAAAGAATCATAGTCTCTGTACATGAGTAGCTAGCACTCACTTCTTCCACTTCTTACTGAGATGGAGCTTTCTGAAGGAAGAGAGAAGGAACTCAGCATTTCCCCTCCAGCTAGAGCTGATTTCTCCCTCAGCTCTGACAGCAGTTGGTGGTGGCTTCTGTCCAGGAATCACCACCTCTCTTTAAATGTCAAGGTCCAGAGAAAGCGTGAAGTCACTATCAGGCCTTGGAGCTGAAACCGAGGGTCCTGATTTAACTTATTCTGATTTGATATGGAGGCCTAGCACTCTATTCAGTTTCTTCACAGCATAGCCTCAGCCTCAGCTCTTTCCCTAACTAGTCATTAATCCCCTGAGCAGCCAGAAACATTGGCCATGCCTTGACTGAGGGTCACAAGGTATGGTTTCTGTTTAGCTAAAGATAATAGCTTGACCTAAATTATGGTTCTGACCCTGATCCCTAAGGTGGGATGACCCCTGGCTTCTTCTCCATGAAACCAGATCGAGGAACTGGGGAAATCCTCAGAGCTGTCCTCAAGTCCTGAAGAAATGACTAATCACTTCACCTCCAACCATCAGCTTCCAGCATGACCTTGAACCCCTAGCCCATGGTGTCTTGTGATTTTGTCCTATACATGTGTAACCTACACGCATCAGGGAGTCCGGCTTTTGAGCATTAGCTTCCCATTCTCCTGAGTGGCACCACTGATGGTGAAATAGCCAATCTTTCTCCATATAGTTCTGGGGGTTTAGTGTTTGTCCTGCCAGTGCCAGATGGACGAACTCTTTCTGTTTGGTAACAGAGCTCAGCCTAACATCTAGGCCAGTTCACCAGCAATGAACCCAAGGGAATGTGGGGCAGAACCTGAGGCAGAATTCATAGCTAAATATAGAAAGTTTGCATCTACAATGTATCCTTTGGGCAACTTCATCTCAGTCAGATGAGGAATTTAATATATTTCATATCCCAGAATGAGACATCCCCTCATATCCTCTCTTTAGAGCTGGCTTATATATTAACTTTCTTTTTTTTACAAATCTATTTTTTCCTTTTTTTTACTGTTGACACTATTACAGAAGTCCCCATACCCCCTTCTCCTTCCTTCATCTAGCCCCCTTCCGCCTTCCCTCTGGCCAGCACCACACTGTTGTCTGTGTCTATGGGTTATGCATATAAGTTCTTTGGAAGGGATTAGCCCAATTATTTTTGTAATCAAACCCTACCTCCTTCACCCAACTACCACAATAACTAGGTGACAGATTCTCTTTCTAGAATTTAAATGATGTAATGCTGTTTTTAACAGGAGTCGGAGCACTATGGATTTAAGAATCAGTAGTATCTAAGGAACTTCCTTAGTCTCATTTTTTAAAGGATGGATGTTGAGAGATTTTTATATGTAGATTCTTTAAAATCCAATGTGAAGTTAAATTCTGCCTGTTCAGGATAGTGCCATAAATAATTTTTCCAGGCATTGTCTAAGAGTATTAAAGAGCATTCAGCACTATGTCAATGCTGGCTACCCCAAGCCTAATTCCAGAGAGGTTACCAATCTCTTCCATTTCACCCTGCTTGGAATACCTTCAGGATGTGACATCCATCCCTGAACAAAATGGAAACATTCTACAGAACAAAAGTTCAGATTATCTCTTTTTGTTACATGTACTCTATTATTCTCCATTCTAAGGCCTACGCACTTTTTCTTTTTTCCACATTCTTTGGATAAACCTCTATTTCAAAATATGTTTAAAAAAAAAACCTCTCACCCTGCCCTCACTGGTTTGGCTAAGTGGATAGAGCGTCAGCCTGCGGACTGAAAGGTCGCAGGTTCGATTCCAGTCAAGGGCATGTACTTTGGTTGCGGGCACATCCCCAGTAGGAGGTGTGCAGGAAACAGCTGATGGAAGTTAAGTTTCTCTCTCATCGATGTTTCTAACTCTCTATCCCTCTTTCTTCCTCTCTGTAAAAAATCAATATTAAAAAACAAAAAAACAGTCTCACCCTATTTCTCATATATTCAAATTAATTTCCCTGTGACTTTTTAGAATTGTAGATTAATTTATGTTTCAGACACTAGATCCTTGTTACTCTGTTTTAGCCTAAGCTCAGCGTCATCAACCCAGAACTGCCAAGGCCTTTGTGTTCGGCACACTGACTACTCACTTAATGACAAGTTTTATTCCTGAATTTTAATCGGGTCTATTCTAACTTTTAATTACTTTTAAAAATGAGATATTTTTAAAGGAATCTATACATATTTGGCATAATCATAAATAATTTTAAAAAGAAAACTCTCATTCTGGAGACGTCTGAAAGACTCATCAGTTAAAGTAAACAGGACAGGGCACTTGCAGGGTTGAATTGCATTTTTTCACACCAGATTGGGGCAATTAATAAATTACACTGTAGTAACATCAACAGCACAATGTATTTTAAACTTGTCTCTTAAATTACTGAAATGATTTAATTACAATGTCAATTTCTCTCACTGCAGAAACATACTTCCTGTGTGTCACACTAATTCTTCTTTGGTCACTGAATTTTTCTTCCCCCATTGATATTGAATAACAATACGCCCTTCAAATGCCTTCATTCTGTTATGGTCAGAACCCCTCCAGCTCTATGCAGGTTTACCAATTGTCAGATACCATCTTGTACCATAAATCAATACGTCAAGAGAAAGGCATCTTCTTCACTCTGGGAACTAAAAGAGGAATCTCAGGCGAGTACCCTGCCACTCAGACATTGCCACTTCTATTTCTCTTTCGCTTGAACTTCCATTTATGTTGGAAAAGGCTTGTTAGTAAGACTAGCAAAGGTAAGGAGTGATTGGACAAATATAGACAGAAAAACATTGCTTTTGAAATGCAGTCTCTTCTTCCCACATACTCAAGTTGCAAAAACTAGCTTGAAGAACTTTCATTTCTACTCGGCAACCCCATGCTACTTCACAATTGTGGCTTCAGTTACAGAGAGAGTTGCTGACAGGCTTGGGAAGAAGAGAGAGTATTAGATTTGATAAAATCCATATTCACCTGGAAATTGTTCCATTATTTATATTTTAATTGTAAAAAAATACTAAACACATCAAAAAGTACAGAAAGTACCGTAAAAAACACCTTTATCTACCTTCCAAGAATGTAAACACTGTATTATTTTGTTTCAGATTTTAAACTAAATAAAACATTGCAGATGCAGCTGGAGTTCCAGTTGAAAATGGCCCAAATTAAATTTTTCTCTCTCTCCCCATTAGCAACTGTCAACACTGTTTAACCAGTTTTTGTATTGTAACTACTTATTATATATCCACTAGAGGCCCGAATTTCATGCACTTGGGGGAGGGGAGTGTCCCTCAGCCCAGACTGCACCCTCTCCAATCTGGGACCCCTCAGGGGGATGTCCAACTGCTGGTTTAAGCTCGATCCTAATCGGGCCTAAACCAGAAGTCAGACATCCCTCTCACAATCTGGGACTGCTGGCTCCCAACCACTCACCTGCCTGCCTGCCTGATTGCCCCTAAACACTTCTGCCTGCCAGCCTGATCACCCCCTAACCACTCCCCTGCCAGCCTGATTGACGCCTGACTGCTCCCCTGCCGGCCCAGTCACCCCCAACTGCCCTCCCCTTCTGGCTTGGTCGCCCCTAACTTCCCTCTCCTGCCAGCCTGTTCACCCCTAACTGCCCTCTCCTGCTGGCCTGATCGCCCAGAACTACCCTCCCCTGCCTGCCATCTTGTGGTGGCCATCTTGTGACCACATGGGGGCAGCCATCTTGTGCAAGGGTGTGATGGTCAATTTGCATATCACCTCTTTATTACATAGGATGAGCATATTGTATTATAATATGAGTTTATCATATTAACATGAATGGTATCATGCAATATGCATTGCATTGCAGTTTGCTTTTGTTTTTAATGTTTTAAAATCATATGTATATCACTACATATGAATCTCATTCATTTTTAACTATACCATTTAAATACACCATTGTATAAAAACACCACAATCCTTTCACCTAAATGATAGCTATTAAATTTGTTTCCAATTGTTTATTTTTGCATAATTGTAATTATGATATATTAGAACTTATTTCAGACTAGAGGCCCGATGAACGAAATTCATGCAAGAGTAGGCCTTCCTTCCCCTGGCTGCCGGCATCAGCTTCCCTCTGGCACCTGGGGTCCAGGCTTCCCTCAAAGCCCAGCTTGGTCCAGAAGGTCCGGAAGGACGTCCGGTCTAATTAGCATATTACACTCTTATTATTATAGATTCTTCCCTATCTTGTCCTATCACCTTGCCTTTATACTCTCAAATATGTTGTTACTTTTAAGGTCATATTCATTTATTTATTATTTTTATAATTTCTGTTTTGTTTCTTTATATAAACTTATTCTTTTCTCATAATGTCCTGTTCTTACTTTATGGTTTCTTTCCTTCTTTCATCTCTGATCATTCTTTAAAAATGTTAAGGTCTTGTTCAGACTGCTCATTATTGGAAAAGAGAGCAATTTATTCAAGTGCTGGCTCTCATCCTAAAGCCCATCTTAACATCTCAGTGCACACAGGTGTTTTTATTAGGAGGAAAAGGGAAAGCTGAACAAAGAAACCAGGAGGAAAGGGGCTGAAAGCTCTCTACCTATAAGTTAGCTCAGCCCATTCCCATGGTTATCTCAAAACTGATCAAGCAGAAGTCTGGTTTCTGTGGTTGAGAGTCAGAAAGTCTTCCAGAGCCAGAACATCCAGTTGCTGGAGTCAGCCTCCTTCCCTGAATTTAGCTCCTGGAACTCTTTCTTTTTTAATCCTCCCCAAAGACATATTTTTTTAATGTATTTTTATTGATTTTTTACAGAGAGGAAGGGAGAGGGATAGAGAGTCATAAACATTGATGGAAGAGAAACATCGATCAGCTGCCTGCTGCACACTCCCTACTGGGGATGTGCCCGCAACCAAGGTACATGCCCTTGACCGGAATCGAACCTGGGACCAACGCTCTATCCACTGAGCCAAACCAGCCAGGGCCCAAAGACATATTTTTATTATTGATCTGAGAGAGAGAGAAACATCAATGTGAGAGAGAAACATTGATTGGTTGCCTCCCACACACACCCCAACTGGGGATCAAATCTGCAACCTAAGTTTATGCTCTGACTGGGAATCTTTTTGGTGTATGGGATGATGCTCTAACTAACTGAGTCACCTCGCCAGGGCTAATTCCTGGAACTCTTACACAAATATGCAGCTTATCCATGGTTACATGTTAGTTATCAATTCATTTATAAAAATACTTTTAACAATATTACAAGAATAGAGAGGTGAGTTACAATATTCTTTATTTATGTAATTTATTTTTCCTCTATAATCTGAAATCCTTTTCCACATTTTATCACTGACAGGTAAAACTAAGGCTCTAGAAAATGTGTATGGTTTCATTCATAAATTTAACTTATATGAACATTTTATTTGAAAGCAACTAGAAATATTGCTTTCTAACCTTATTTCATGTGGAGAGTGGATACAGTGTTTGGACAGGTTCAAGCCTCGAACTAATGAGAGGGCACAGTCCTCTCATTGCTACACACAAGTCCCAGCTTGGAGGGCATTGTAACCACACCCTTACTTTGCCTCGTGGAATACGGCTATAAAATAAAGACTCAGCTTACAGGCTGTGGTGCTGTCGCTAGCTCTCCATCAGAGGACAGCGTCCCACCCAGACCCAGCTTTCATTCTTTTGCCTGTCTTTTCTCAATCCTTCACTGCCCCCTCTCAGGCTCACTGAACCTAGATGAGCTGGCTCAGCACAATTTCATCTGTTTATTTTATTACTGTTCTTCTCCTAGGATTGTGTCCTTCCATGAAACCAAAACAGTCTTTGCAAAAACCTTGTAGAAATATAAATCTTGTGAAATTTTCAAGGAAAGAGTTGAATCTACATATGTAACAAGTAGATTATCCTGAGACTTTAAACTAAAGCATTATAAGAAACAGATATATACAGTAGGTCCTCGGTTTATGTCAGAGATCCATTCCTACAGCGCTACATAACGAGATTTTCACTGTAAGTCGGAACCCACCTACATAAGCACCTACATCACTCACATGGAGCACATACACAGCAGTAATTAAGTGAAACAGTAAAAAAAAATTAAAAGAAAGATAACAATTCCTGACCTTTACTTGTGGTAAATAAATAATAAAAAACATAAAGCACATATGTACATACGTCAAAATGACGGAACTTTTTTTTTTATAAATAAATGGGAGATGGCAATGTAACCACAAAATGATGTACATCGAGTCCGATGTAACCCAAGGACTATCTGTACTCCCAATTTGAGCTACTGAGAAACAGTATAACCTTACTAAGCCAGTTACATATCCTATATAATAAAAGCCTAATATGCAAATTGTCCCCTCAGCGGTCTACCAGGAGTTCGACTGACTGGGAGTTCAACTGCTCGCTATGACGTGCGCTGACCACCAGGGGGTGGCGCAGAACATGGCAGGCGTTGGCAACGCGGCACTGGTAGCAGGCAGCAGGCAGCAGTGGAGGCGCTGCCGGCCCCTATTTGCCCCGATGAGAGCGGGACCGTGGCAGGATGGTGGAGCAGGTGAGCAGGCGGTGCCAGGCCAAGGCGTGTGCAAGCTAGGGCCCAATCGCCCTGCCAATCACCCTACAGGCGGCTACCAGCAGTGGCAGTGGGGGATCGGGATTGCTGGCCTGCTCCCAGGCACTGAGGGAGCCGGGCAGGGTCCCGGCCCCAACCAATTGCCCGTAGGCAGAATGGTGGAGCAGGTGAGGGGGTGGCACCAGGCCAAGGCGGGGTGCCA
Organism: Eptesicus fuscus; assembly: GCF_027574615.1. Lineage (NCBI taxonomy): Eukaryota > Metazoa > Chordata > Mammalia > Chiroptera > Vespertilionidae > Eptesicus > Eptesicus fuscus. The sequence goes on along the minus strand of NC_072487.1, from coordinate 8,260,876 downwards.
GGCGGGGCTGTGAGGCTAGGAGGCTGGGGGCATGAGCTGGGGCCCGATTTTCACAGGCTACCCCAAAGGACCCCACCCATGCACGAATTCATGCACTGGGCCCCTAGTTATTTGATAACTGCCCTAAAATCAGGCAAAATGAAAAATACACTGTCATTCCTCCTCCCGCTAACATTAAATGACATTCAGCAAATTATCACATTACTTTCCTATGACTGGTAATATCAGTTATTTACCAGTTTGACTTAATACTTCAAAAACTATAAGATTAAACAAATCTAAATCTATTTAGTTAAAATAAAAATTAAACTTCCAGAATAAGTTGGCCTCTATTATACTTTTTTTCCTATATTTTGGACCCTCCTGAAAAATTAACAACACAGAATTGCGAAACCCTCACCCAAATATTTGCTATGGCCTCACTGAGAGATACCAGTTAAATGGCAGAGCCAAGAGTTAGACCCAATCTTAACAAATTCCAAACTCTGTGAACTTTCCACTTTACTGTTCTTCCCACTTTAACGATTTCTGTGGTCTGGCATGCATTAATAAAAGGGCCTTGTCCCAGAAGTCAAGAGATTTATGTCCAATCCTGGACACCACCATTCCCGTTCTTCCCATTCTGGGTGTCTTAATGAGAAATAATAAAGAAGCCCTGATAGCTGTCAGGGGACGCTGGCCTGACACAGTTAGACACGGGTGTTTCCCCTGTTGAACATAAACACGTCATAGAGTACAATATCAGCCAAGGTCACTCTGCAATTGAGATGATGATGATCAGCTTGTAATTATAGCTGATCCTACAGAAAAATAAGAACTATATGCCAACCACCCAGCTGTCGTGAATAGCAAATGCTTTTTTACCAATTACAACTTTATCCCCACTCTGTTCCTCTGTATCCAAGATGCAAAGAATTGATTCCCAGTATAGGATAACTCCAATTTCCTGATAGTACCCACCATAGCAGATTCCAGCCCCCCAGATCTCTCCCTCAAGTCACCTAACATAAAGCCAGACTCTATAACAAATCTTGCTGCACCCTGTTATTTTGATGCCCACATTTACCATGGGGTCAGTCCTTTTGTTGCACCAAGTAATAAACCCAACTTCTTGTGAGTTAAAGTGTCTCTGGGGGTGTCTGAATGGAAGGCACCAGCATTAGTAAGTCACACAGTTCTCTGGAATTTTATAGTCTATCCATCTACAAAAAGAGGACATTGGACTAATAGCTCCAGTTTAATCCTCTCTAAGGGCCATTCCAGTTCTGTCATGCCACAACCATAAAAGTCTGCTGTTTGTACCCCTTTCTTTGGATTTTATGTGATATTCACCAAATTCCTGAGAAACTACAATAATGATTATTTCTATTTTTTACAATAATTAGCACAATCACTGAACTAAAAGGCAATTCTGCAGTGGTCTTAGGAGAGCATGATTAAAAGTAATGTTGTCATATAACCTATGCAGCTTTGAAGTCAGAAGTACCAGACCCAGATTCACACTGTAAATAATCCTGTAATCATACATACAGACTTTATAATCTTTTCCTTCCTCTGTGGATTTAACCATTTTACAGATATTAAAGCGTGAAGGTACATTTTTTTTTTGGCATGACAACTTATAAATTAAAGGTGATTAAAAGTAACTCAGTGATTAAGCTTTGTTCATGGAGCTATAATCATAAAGTCAGTAAATACATAATTTAATTCTATTTCTGATACACATGATATGGAAGTTAGGCATCATAATAATCATTTGGATTAGAAATATTTTTCTATCTTTTGTTGAAACTTGGCTGAATGGATCATTTGGATTTAATAAGTTTGATTAGAGAATGAAGATTATTCTTTTTGTAACTGGGAAAAAAATTATTTAGATTCCAATGAAGAAAGGTATGAGGAAATGGTAGTGAAGGGAAGAGGTCCATGTAGACTAATCAAAGGCAAATGGACTGCCAGACCAAGGAAGAACATGAACAAAGATAGAGCAGCAACATTGTCAATGGAAAATACCTTCAAATAAAACTACCTGTAGGAAGGATCTTATTAATGATAAAGAGCTATGAATTAAGATGTCCTTTTTTGAATTAAGGAAACAAAACCATTCTTTAGAAAATTGCTAAAACAATCAGAAAGAAAAATATTGGTAAAACAGTAGTGATGGAATAACTAAAGTATTCCTAGAAAGTATTTATTTCATCCTATCAAATAATATTTTAAAGGAAAAATTCAATTTTTCTGCCAAATGTACTTGCTACTGATTGTTTGAAGGTGCTTTCTTTATTTTACTAAATAGGTGCATTCTGTGGGCAGCTGTGGGACAGTGCAATTATATCTGGGTAATACTCCCAGAGCTACTTACTTTTATGCAGACCATTATCTCTTCCTGGTCATCAATAAAACAGGTCATATGTAGCCGAACTGCCAGCCAACATCACCCTAAAGGATTGTTCAGGAAATGTTACTTTACAGAAACCACCCAGGACCACCTACCTACAGGATATACTAACTCCTCACCTTGGAGATGTTCTAAGTAACTTTATCAATTTGGAGCTCCAGAAAATAATATATATTAGCTTAACCCCCCAAAATAGGAGTCCACTGGGTTACAGTCACATTACACCTTCATCCTTACTTTGGAATATTTGAAAGTACACATATTGAGAAATTTCCTTAGTTATTCAATATCTTAGCTAATAAAAGAGCAATATGCAAAGTGACCATCACTCCAACACACAAGATGGCCACCGCCATGTGGTCAAAGATGGCCACCCCCATGTGGACACAAGATGGCCACCACAAGATGGCCGGCAGGGGAGGGCAGTTGGGGGGGACCAGGCCTGCAGGGGAGAGCAGTTAAGGGTGACCATCTGGCAGGGGAGGGCAGTTAGGGGCAATCGGGCTGGCAGGGGAGGGAAGTTAGGGGTTGATCAGGCTGGCAGGGGAGTGGTTTGGGGGTTATTAGGCTGGCAGGCAGAAGCAGTTAGGGACAATCAGGCAGGCAGGTGAGCAGTTTGGAGCCAGCAGTCCTGGATTGTGAGAGGGATGTCCCAGATTGGAGAGGGTGCAGGCTGGACTGAGGGACAACCCCCCCCATGCACAAATTTCATGCACCAGGCCTCTAGTACTTAACATATGAATCATTGTGGTAAATTCTTGTGGTCATTTATCATTTTGGATAATTTCTATTGCTATGTCTTCAAATTCACCAATCTTCTCTTGTGCAATGTTTCAACTGCAGTTAATTCATCTAGTGTAGTTTTATTTTAGCTGATGTTTATTTCATCTTTAAATGTTCTATTTGAATCTCTTTTTTATGCTTTTGTATCTCCCTTTCACTTTCTCATGTTTTTAATCTTTCTTCTTGAGCATATATATTTATAATAAATATTTAACATCCTTGTCCACTGATTCTATCATTCTTGTAATTTAGATGTATGTTTCAATTGGATGATTTTTCTTCTGAGTATAAATGAATTTTTCCAGTTTCTTTGCACATCTTGTAATTTTTTATTTAATTCCAGACATTATGAATTGCATGTTGTTGGGCTGCAGATTTTTTGTTGTTGTTGTTTGTATAACTTTAAATATGGGGGGGTGTGCTTTGTTCAGGAGTTATATTACTTGGAACCAGTTTGATTCCTTTGAGGTTGATTTTAATTTTTTTACAGTGGATCCAATTATCTATAGTCTACATTTTGCCATACTAGTGAGCCCATACCTTTCTGAGAACTCTTCTCAATACTTCTTGTGTTAGATCATCTTTCATTCTATGATAAAAATGGGATTCTATACTGAAGGCTAATGGAAAAACAAACAATTCCGCATATGTTACATGTATTACCTCATTTAGTCCTTAAAACAATCTTATAAAGTAAGAATTTTACAGATGATGAAACTGAGGCACCAAGACATTAAGATTATACAACTACTAGGAAGCAAAGCTCTAATTTGAACAAAAGCAATCTGGTTGCAAAACTTGTATTTTTAATTGCTGTGGTATTTGTTGTCGTTATTATTTATTTATTTTATTTTTATTTTTTTAATCCTCACCTGAGGATATTTTTCCATTGATTTTTAGAGAGTGTAAGAGAGAGGGAAAGACAGAGAGAAGCATCGATGTGAAACACATCGATTGGTTGCCTCCTGCATGAGTCAGGACCAGCTCCCAGGCCAGATAGGAGTCTGAAACCAAGGTATGTGCCCTTGACCAGAATCAAACCCAGGACCCTTTGGTCCATAGCCCGACACTCTATCCCAGGCGTCCTCAAACTACGGCCCACGGGCCACATGCAGGTGTTTTTGCCGTTTTGTTTTTTTACTTCAAAATAAGATATGTGCAGTGTGCATAGGAATTTGTTCATAGTTTTTTTTAAACTATAGTCCAGCCCTCCAACGGTCTGAAGGACAGTGAACTGGCCCCCTGTTTAAAAAGTTTGAGGACCCCTGCTCTATCCACTGAGTTAAACCAGCTAAGGCTGTTGTTGTCATTATTATTATTAATGGAAGGTAGAAGGTGCTAAAGCAAACTTATAAGTTGATATGCAGTGGTCGCCAACTGGTGGTCTGTGGACCACTGGTGGTCCATGAGGTCCAAAAGGTTGGTAACCACTGTATTAGAGTATACACAGTAGTATGTTCCAGAAGAGGAAATGAGACAAGCCTCACCCTATATGCAGGCAGCATCTGAAGACATAGTCAAGTAAGCAAATTAACATGTACTCATAATGATGACAAGGTAGGAGAATTATGAAGACCGAGATGGGACTCTCTAATACAGATTCTTTCCAATAATCCAAGATCTCTTAATGTTCTACATTCTTCACTTTAGAAATGCTTCCACCCAGGCAAAATATCCTAATATATAAAAACCCAGGGTCCATAACATCCAAAACGACTCAAGGCTCAACTGACTGGAAGTCAGTGCTGGTTTGCCGTGGCGACCCAGCACTGACTGCCCACCGATGCAGACATCCTGATCCAGCACTGACTGCTGAGGGGGCTGTAGATCAGGCCCAAAGAGAGGCCTGGAGAGAGAAGCAGGGTGTGATCTGTAGCCTCCGTGGCAGCTGTTGATCAGCCCTTGCCTCTTTCTTTCTCTCTGGGCCTGGCCAGCAGCCACGCCTCTGTTTCTCTCCAAGCCTCCACTGGGGCTGCTGATCAGCCCCACCTCTCTGATCAGGCCCATTGATAGGCCTGGAGATGCTGACTAGCATAGAAACCTACCAATCAGAACCAAATCTGGGTGAAGTGCGAGGAGCCAATGGCTGCCTAGGAGGCGGAGCTTTTGATGCTGACTGGCATAGAAACTGACCAATCAGAACCTAATCTGGGTGAACTGCAAGGCAGAACCTAAGGTGGGTGCTGATGAGGGGTTTTAAGGGCAACAGCTGTTTGGTATAAGGTGTAAGAAAGCAGTTCAATTTTTTAATGACCAGTTTGGCAGTATAGTGCATATGGCTGGCTATCGTCCAGATATAGGGATTATGTATTTTTGTCTGCCAAGAGCATCTCCTCCTGATGAAAAGGGCTCCCCCCACCCCCAATTTAAGCAATCCTATCCTATATAATCTATCTATACTACTAAAAGGGTAATATGCTAATTAGACCGAGTTGACCAGCCATCTTCCAGACATCCGACTTCCTTCCAGACAAAGCCATGGTGGTGAAGGCCAAGGCAGAGGCCATTAGGGGTAATCAGGCTGACAGGGGAAGACAGTTGGGAGTGAGATCAGGCCGCCAGGGGAGGGCAGTTGGGGGCAAGATCAGGACAGTGGGGGAGGGCAGTTGAGGCAACCAGGTCAGCAGGGGAAAACAGATGGGGGTGAGATCAGGCCAGCAGGAGAGGGCAGTTAGGGGTGATCAGACAGGCAGAGGCAGTTAGGGGCGATCAGGCAGGCAGGCAGAGGCAGTTAGGGGCGATAAGGCAGGTAGGCAGAGGGGTAAGGGGTGATCAGGCAGGCAGGCAGAGGGGTTACGGGTGATCAGGTAGGCAGGCAGAGGCAGTTAGGGGCAATAGGGCAGGCAGATGAGTGGTTAGGAGCCAGTGGTCCCAGTTTGCAAGAGAGCTGCCCAACCCCCAGTTTAAGCCTGATACCACAGGGATCGGGCCTAAACCAGGGGTCAGACATCTCCAAAGGGTCCCCAATTGGAGAGGGTGCAGGCTTGGCTGAGGGAAACACTCCCTCATGCACGAATTTTGTGCACCAGACCACTAGTCTATATATATAAAAGCCAAACAACTGGAATGACCGAAATGACTGGTTGCTATGATGTGCACTGTGGTGGCTAACTGGCCAGATCAGGGCCCTGAAGGCCCCCCCAAATGCCCATGCCCTTCCTCCTGCCGGCCCCACCCCTGTTCGCCCCTCTCCCCTCAACCCTGATTGGGGGCAGGACTGGCAGCCAACCTCCTGCATCCCGTTCCCTCTGACACCCGGCCCCGATCCGCCCCCATCGGGGCAGGCCAGCTGGACCCCACCCATGCACAAATTCATGCACCGGGCCTCTAGTCAAATAATAATTGACAGATTGAAACCTCTTTGGTCCACAGTAGGAACATACAAGCTTGGTTATCCTCACTCTGAAATAGATGAGAAAAATGAAAATAAAAGCTCCACAATATCATTAAAAACAAAACAAACAAACAAAAAAAACCTTTCAAGTGGAATAAAGAAAAACAAACAAAAAAACATCACTTAGAAAATAGCTGGGAACTAGAACTCATGCATTCTAGTTCCTGATCCAACTCTCTGGAATGTACTTTGGGATGAATAGTGGCCACAAAACTTATAATACAGGTAAGATATTTTAAAAATCACAACACTAAGAATATTTGATGACAAGAATCAGCATATCTGACATTTGTGTTACACTTTAGAGTTTTCAGGGGGCTCCATCTGATGTGATCACCAGACCAAAATTCTCTTTGGTCAGTGAAACAGTTATGATTTTTCCTGTTTAACAAATTAGGTGCCAAGATGTCCCTACAAGGAGACTAGACTTCTGGCATTGTATTTTTGTCCTGTGCGATGTCTGTGCCACATTGTTTGAGATGCCCACCATGAGACTTAGATAAATAACGTGCAAAGATTGTGGGCCCTCTGACCATTCCAGACTTCCTTTTCCCATAAATATTAATTTGATGTTTCTGAAAAACATAGAAAATTTTATATATTTTAGACTTGAACATAGCTTTTAAAGTTCAAAGCTTAGATACTTCCACATTAGTGGTTTTTTAAAAATTGTTTTGAAGATGAATTTGATGGGTTTGATTTGAGAATCATGGTGATTTAACTGACAAATAGACTCGGAAGTGCCGGCACACAGATTAGACACAGCACTGGGCGTACTTCTGCTTGTGCATATCCTCCATGAGCAAGTTTGGAAATTCCAGTCAGTGTTTGCTGTGTTACAAAAAGAAGAAGAAGAAGAAGAAGAAGAAGAAGAAGAAGAAGAAGAAGAAGGAGAAGAAGAGAAGGAGGAGGAGAGAGGAGGAGGAGGAAGAGGAAGAGAGAAGGAGAGAGAGAAGAAGAAGAGGAGGAGGAGGAGGAGAAGAAGAAGAAGAAGAAGAAGAAGAAGAAGAAGAAGAAGAAGAAGAAGAAGAAGAAGAAGAAGAAGAAGAAGAAGAAAGAAAGAAATCAAAATTGTAGCGGCTTACAACAATAAACCCTTATTTGTTTATCTCTTAGATCTGAGACTAACCTGGGAAAGTTCTGCTTCAGGACCCAGGACAGATTAAGGTCAACTCCATGCATTTCTCATTTTCCTTGGAGCAACAGCTACCTAGGATGTGTTCCTCTCAGAAAAAAAAAAAAAAAAGCTAAAGGAAGTGTAAGTGACAGGAGCAGAAACACACGTAGCTTTAAGGCCTCTTCTCAGAACTGGACATTGTCCCAAGCCAGTCCATGGGGAAGGATCCCCACACCCTCTGGGGACATTTTCTGCAAAGTCACACGACAAAGGCTGTGGATGTGCAATGGTAACACAGGAAGGGAGTAAGGAAATGGAAACATTAATGCAGTCTACCACACTATTTTATATTTTATTTCGCAAAGCAAGTAGGTATTGGCAATGACAATGCATATCAGGGACACAAAGGAAGTGGGCCGCTGGGAACACAGAAATGCTAACTGACTCCTGCTGCTGCTTCTATTTAGGAATAATGAGACTCAATTATTAAGCTTGCAGAACTCACTGGTAGCAGCATCATAGGTACTATGATTGTGTCATTTCATAAGTTAGACCTACTTTGTGCTAATATCTCTTCTGGAGTTTTAAAGAAAATTGCAGTTTGAACAATAGTGAATTTCAGGCAGAAGTCATTTGGTGGCACAACTAGGGAAATTTAACATTCATACTAAAACAGAATTGCCTACAAAGTCTGAGCCCGAATGAAAACTGGTCTGCTGTATGATCCAAAACAAGGAGCACACTCGGCATTGGGTGTTCTGTAGTCACATTCATTTATCAATTCATTTACTTCTCAGAATAAGTCACCACATCGTCTACTCCCACCCAGCCACCAAACTGATAACTCATGCAAAGGGATTCACACACAAAAGAGTAAAAAAAGTGGGGGGGGGGAGGGCACACCAATTTGAACTAATCTAACCTTCTGCTTAAAATAAAAAATAACTACAACAAAAATCTAAAAATTAAAAATTGATCTCATTTCTAAATAATGAAAGTGTAAGATGTTGATGTCGTGTTTACATTAGGATACTGATGCTAAAGATAATTTTCCACATTGGGTGCCAGAAAGTGTCTAACTGGCGTGAACCCCCCCAATTGACTGTGGAAAAACTAGGAGAGATCCAAGATCTGCAGGTTGCCTGTAAGCCCTAATCTGCTAAGAGAATGCACAGCAACAGTCATATTTCAGGCAAGATTGACAGAACAGCTGCTGCATGGTGTCCCCAGGAGGAGCCCTGAGAGGAATGATCTGCTTTCTGATCTAAGAGATGGGCATGCACACAGGGTCTATTTAGGCAATGAGCAGACACATGAATGAATGAGTGAATGAATGGGTCCCTCCCTCTGGAGATTGCTCTTCTTCCCTAGGGACTCTGTAGCATTTTATCTTTACTTTTCATGTGATACCTCCTGTAAACTATTGTGTTTACTGGCTTTATTATATACCGGGGAGCCCTAGGAGGGCTCACCATTCAACCACAGAGGCATAGCAAATACAGAGCTTGTCAGAGTAGAATACTACAGAGGGAACTAGAGGTATGAAGTGGGGATTGTGGGAGCAGGGCTGGGAGAGTAACTGACTTATCCAAGGTGGAAGCTTAGGGTCAGCATCTTAAAGAGAATGTTTTGAGTTGGTCTCAGAAGGAAGGAGTTCACCTGCCACCTGCATGGCAGATAGTGCCAGGAAGAAGGTGACCCATGTGAGATGGCTGAATAGGCAGAAAGTGTGTCCTACTTTGGAAACTGCAAGGAGTTCAAAAGTATAGGCTGCATCGAAGGGGTGGGGGCAGGAAAGATGAGGAAGGGTTTTATCCAGTATGTGAAGGGATTTGCACTTGATACCATAGGGCTGAAGAGCCACTGAAGAATTTTAAGCAAGAATAACGTTTCAATTTCGAGAAGATCTCGGGGAGAGATTAGAGTAGGACAGAGGGAAGGAAAATGATGGAGACTGTTGCAGGAGCCTGCTACAACACTCCAGGATTTTAGGGACTGAAAAGCTGCTATAGGGTGAGTAGAATTGTGCCAGGTTCACACGGGGAATAAAGAGCATCCCAGGGAGGAGGCAGCATGATCAAAGGGCTCCGTGTTCAGGAGAAAACTGGGGAAGAGTACGCTGTCCAGTTTGCATGAGGCGCTGGGTATATGAAGAAATTAAAGGAAGAGGAGGCTGGAAATGTAGGTTGGAAGAAAACAGGTGAGGTGCTGAAGGCTCAATGCTAGGAGGAAGAGTTAGTGCAGAAGAGTGAGTGATAGGGCCAGCAGGGGAAGGCAGCACCCCCGTTAACTGTCCGCATTTCTAAGGACGTGACCATCAGATCTGTGTTTCAGAGACAAAGGTGATCCAAAGCATGAGAACAACACAGCAGAAGCGGGAGGGGAGAGATCAGCCAAGTGGGGGAGGACGGGGTGGGCAGGAGGAACACGGCAATAATTCAGACAGCAGATGACGAGGCCCTGCACCGAGACATGGCTGTAGGAATAATTTTCATCTCTAAGATTAAAAATCAAACAAACAGATCATTCCTCTCGGGGCTCCTACTGGGGACACCATGCAGCAGCTGTTCTGTCAATCTTGCCTGAAATATGACTGTTGCTGTGCATTCTCTTAGCAGATTAGGGCTTACAGGCAACCCGCAGATCTTGGATTTCTTCTAGTTTTTTCCATATCGATGGGGAGTTCACGCCAGTCATAGCCAAGGCCACACTTGGCCTAAAGGTGTTAAAGGCAGCTCTTGCCTACTTCCTATAGGCAGACTTCAAGTTAGCAGACCTCAATTTTGAGCTCTACTGTGCCTTAGAGACAGAAAAGCTGGAACTTGTGTTAAGCCTGATGAATCTGAGTCCAGCTCTATAACTGCCTACTATTGCCAGGCCAATGGATCCATGAAAGGCTTTGCAGCAATGCTCACCCTCCCGGGGACACCACAGCACCGCCTGCACTGCCTTCTGATCTCCCCATTAGGGCAATGGCTCCAGGGCCTCTGGTTGTAGCACAAGCACAGCTTTCCATTCAACACCCATTTCTCTTTCCTAGAATCACAGTGATTTCAGGTACCTCACCTCCCGACATTACTACCGATGACAGTTACGGATGATGCACTTAATCTGAAATGGTGTATGCACACAAATGCAAACTATGTGAAAGACCAAAAATAACCCTTCATGTTTTCACAGGCAGCTTGCTCAAGACACTAACAACTGAGTCACAGGGGAGGCAGAACAGAGCAAAGCACTTCTGAGTCAGGGGACCTGGGTTCAAGTTCTGGCCCTACCATTTTCTTACTGTGTGATAGTGGGAGAGTTGCTGAACCTTCAGCCCCCGTTTGCTCATGTATAAAGTGGGATATTATTGATTTTTATATGTGAGATCTTTTGTAAGAAATAAATGGTGTTTTTAAACACATTGGCTGGCACATGATTAAGTGTCAACAAATGTTTATTACTACATTGTTGCTGCTGCTGCAAATTATCTACAGAACAATATTCTTTAAATTGTCCTGCCTTTTCGTCCTACAGGCAGGCACATTGGGTTCAAAGCCTGAAAAAAAGTGCCTGGAATGTAAGCCACTGCCTATCACAGAGTGAGTGGTCAACAAATGACTGTTCAGTCATTGATCAATTTCTTCATTCCATTGCAGTCAGTTCAAATATTTTCAGACTAATAAGGAGGGAAAGAGATGTTAATAATATGAAAATTGTGATAATCAAAAAATAATGTATACTTGCTTTATAGCCGAGTGTTTCATTCCCCATTTATAGGAGAATATGGGTCCAATGTTTAGAAAACTCAAGTGGAAGTGATTCTTTCACTCAATCAACAAATGCTACTTGAGACTGTGTCTCTCACCAGGCACTCTGTGGCCTCTCTGTGATGCAGTGGAAAACACCACCCACCACCGATCTCTGCCCTCAGGGAGGGTACATTCCAACAGTGGCACCCTGGCCAGTGTTGCTCAGTTGGCTGGGGTGTCATCCCATGCACCAAGGGTAATGGGTTTGATTCTCATTCAGAGCATGTACCCAGGTTGCAGGTTCGATCCTCAGTCTGGACATGTTCAGGAGGCAATGGATCAATCTCTCTCTCTCTCTCTCTCTCTCTCTCTCTCTCTCTCTCTCTCTCTCTCTCTTTCCCTTCCTCTCTCTCTAAAAAAAGAAAAAAACATATCCTCAGGTGAGGATTAAAAAAAAGTTCTAAGTTGGCAACTAGGGCTGCTTCATGGCTTTTGTGTGCCTCCTCTATAAAAATAGATTAAAAATTATACTCTATGGCTAAATTGTCATAAGAATCTATACTAATAATAGGGTAATATGCAAATTGGTCAGGATGCCGTCACATAATGACCAATCAGCAGGCTGCATGCACAGCAGGCGCAGGTGGACAGGGACTTGCAGTGTTGGGGACGGGGGTGGGCTGTGGTGGGGGCCTCCGTGCGCGTGCGCTGGGGGTCCTGAGGCACGCAGAGGTCTGCAGGCCTCCACTGTGACCTGGCCCAGGGGTCTGCCGGCCTCCCCTGGCTCCAGCCTACCTCTTTGGGGCAATCCATCAAGGAGTCCTGGATGGGTGGGTGGGGCCTACCTCTTTGGAGTGATGGATTGCGGGGCTCCCGCACTGTGAGAGGCCCAGGCCAGGCTGGGGGACCCCCCACCACCACCGAGTGCATGAATTACGTGCACAGGGCCACTAGTAAATTAATAATATTACATATTAAAACAATTATTTGACCTGGAAATTCATTTTTTGTCTTTTGATTTTAAAATAAGTTAAAACATTTTTTGTGGATCCATAAGAGTGTTTTGGACCCTACGTAACCTACTACTGCACCTAAGGGAGAGGATGATGACAAAGTAAAGTGAACATGGGAACAAAATATTCAGAATGGCTCTTTTTTGCTGAACCATTTGAAGGCAAATTGCAGACATCATGACATTTCACATCAGAATACTTCAGCAGACATCTCCTAAATAAGGCTGTTCTCCTATGTATTCACATATCATTGTCATACCTCAAAAAATTAACACTAATCCATAACACTACAGTATTTTGCTGACATTATAGTAGTTTCTGAGTCTTACATCATATAATTTTTGTATGTTATTTATATTGATACTTCTATTTTGAACCAAAATTATATCACCTAATTTATCCACTCACATTATTTGCCACATTTATCTTTGGAGGACATCTATCTGTGTCCAAATACTCTCATTTTTAATACCTGAAATGTTTTTTTTTTGTGCTGAAAAGTGACACTTTCTTGAGACACTAAGTTCTCTATCCTGCACTTTTTCATTGGCATCCTGTGATAACTTTTTCTTTCTACCCAAAATATTTAGCCCATACTTCTTTTCAGAAGGTTTATCTTTGTTTCACGAATCTCGTTGCCTAGACTGAAATGTTATGAAAGAGAAATGTCATGTTTCACTCACTGGATGTCATTTTATAAGGTATGATAGTTACTGAAGTTAGCAGCAGATCTCAATCTTATCTCTACTACACTGTCATAGCTACAGTGTGTCCTGCAGAATAGACAGTGCATAAACTCAGAGCAAACCTTCAGCATAAATGCGTGATGTTCTTATGACCTGGTAAAGGCAGGTTGAAAGAATAGCTGAAGTTGTTATCAGTACCAGATGCAGCCTTCAATAGCAATCCTGACACATCTACTGAAATAATCTTAACCCCTCTGAGCCCAGGTCCCAGCTGAAAAATAGGGAGGGTAACAACACTGCTGTGAGATTAAATGAGATAGCCCGTGTAAAGCACCTACCACCTAAACAGGTAATAGCAAATGCTAGGGAATCTGCAAAAAAACAAAATCACATAAAACTAAATCGACCTTATTTTATAAATATAAGCGAAGTTTGACTTGGGTTATCCTATCTAATAAAAGAGTAATATGCAAATTGACCATCACTCCAAACACAAGATGGCTGCCCCCATGTGGACACAAGATGGCTGCCACAAGATGGCCAGCAGGGGAGGGCAGTTGTGGGCGATCAGGCCAGCAAGGGAGGGCAGTTGGGAGGAAACAGGCCTGCAAGGGAGGGCAGTTGGGGGCCATCAAGCCTGCAGGGGAGGGCAGTTAGGGGTGACCAGGCCGGCAGAGGAGGGAAGTTGAGGGCAACTGGGCCTGCAGGGAAAGGCAGTTGGGGGGGACCCAGGCCTGCAGGGGAGAGCACTTGGGGGGGACCAGGCCTGCAGGGGAGGGCAGTTAGGGGTGACCAGGCCTGCAGGGGAGGGCAGTAAGGGGCAAACAGGCTGGCAGGGGAGCAGTTAGGCATCAATCAGGCTGGCAGGGGAGTGGTTAGGGGGTGATCAGGCTGGCAGGCAGAAGCGGTTAGGGGCAATCAGGAAGGCAGGCAGGCGAGCAGTTGGGAGCCAGCAGTCCTAGATTGTGAGAGGGATATCTGACTGCCCATTTAGGCCCGGTAGGCCCGGTAGGATTGGGCCTAAATGGGCAGTTGGACATCCCTCGAGGGGTCCCAGATTGGAGAGGGTACAGGCTGGGCTGAGGGACACACACCCCCATGCACGAATTTCGTGCACCAGGCCTCTAGTTTCTTATAAATGCCTCTGAAAATCAAAAAAGGCACTTCAGTCATCTTCCTAAAAGTGATATGAGATAATCACTTCTAACCAATCCCCTACCCTCTGGCAACCGCCATTGTCATAACCAACTACTTGCAAAGGGTAAACAACCTCATTTCACTTTATAAGCCATCCTGGAATGCCATGCCCCTTAGTGAGCTTCTTATCAGTTTTATTCTGTTTTTGTTGTTGTTAATCCTCACCTGAGGATAACTTCCCATTGATTTTTTCAGAGAGAGTGAAAAGGAGGGGGAGAGACAGAGAGTAACATCGAAACATCTATGTAAGAAGGACACATCAATTGGTTGCCTCCCACACACGCACCAACGGGGGCAGGGATATCGAGCCTACAACCCAGGTACCGACCCTTGGCCGGGGAATTGAACCCGAGACCCTTTAGTCCTCAGGCTGACACTCTATCCACTGAGCCAAACTAGCTAGGGCTCTGATTTTATTTTTGAAGGCTCCCAGTTCACAAACTGTTCTTATATGCACAATAAAGTCATCCTATATAATAAATAAATAAATAACTAAATAAATAAATAAATAAATAAATAAATCAGAACAAATAAATGAGTTCAGCAAGGCCATAAAGTACAAATATATATATATATATATATATATATATATATATATATATATATATATATATCAATTATATTTCTATATACTTGAGTAGGTAAACACCAAAATTTAAAATTCAATACTATCCCCAAATGCTCAAAAAATGAAATACTTATATGTAAATCTAACAAAACATGTGCAGGATATGTATGCTGAAAACTGTACAACACCAATGAAGCTATGCAAGAAGGTCAGTAGAAGAAGAGACATACTGTATTCATGAATAAACACAGGAAAGATGTCAATTCTTCACAAATTGATGTATAGTTTTAACACAATTTATATCAAAATCCTAGCAATATTTTTTGTAGATATAGACAGAAATTATTCAAAAATATATATGGAAGGGCAAAGCAACTGGAAGATTAAAACAATTTTGAAAAAAATAAAGCATGAAATATTAGTCTACCTTTTTTAAGCCACAGTAATCAAGATGGTGGTATTACCAGAGGATTGACTACTTAGAACAATTGAACAAAATATAGAATCCAGATA
Source organism: Eptesicus fuscus (assembly GCF_027574615.1). Taxonomy (NCBI): domain Eukaryota; kingdom Metazoa; phylum Chordata; class Mammalia; order Chiroptera; family Vespertilionidae; genus Eptesicus; species Eptesicus fuscus. The sequence continues at coordinate 8,245,470 of NC_072487.1, read as the reverse complement.
CAAATATGCCCAACTGAGTTTTGACAAAGGTACAGAACAATTCAATGAAGACAAGATTGACTTTGCACTAAATGGTGCTCAAGCAATTGAACATCTGTAGGCAACTAAGAAAAGAAACATACAAAAATTAACTCAAAATGGATTACAGACTTAAATGAAAGCTGTAAAGCTTTTAGAAAAAAATATAATGTAATTATATTTGGAATGTAAGTCTAGGCAAAGAGTTTTTAGGCTTGACACCAAAAGCATGATCCATAGAAGGAAAACTTGATAAGTTGGGTTTAATTTAAAAACTTTTGCTCTGGGAAAGACGCGCTAAGAGAAAGAAAATACAGCCTGGAAGAAGATATTTGCAAACCACATATGTGACAAAGGACATGTATATAATAAGCTCTCAAATATCAACTCTAAAAAAAGCCAATCAGCCCAATTATAAAATGGGCAAACGACATAAACAGACATTTCACCAGAGAAGATATACAGATGACAGATCAGCACATAAAAAGATGTTCAACATCACTAGCCATTAGGGAAAGGAAATTAAAACCATGATTAATTATCCTATATAATAAAAAGCTAATATGCAAATTGACCGAATGGCCGAACAACCGGTCACTATGATGAGCACTGACCACCAGGGGGCAGATGCTCAATGCAGGAGTTGCCCCCTGGTGGTCAGTGCACTCCCACAGGGGGAGCGTCACTCAGCCAGAAGCTGGGCTCATGCCTGGCAAGCACAGTGGTGGTGGCGGGAGCCTCTCCGTGGCAGTGCTAAAGATGTTCGACTGATGGCTTAGGCCCGCTCTCTGCAGGGAGCGGGCCTAAGCCATCAGTCAGACATCCCCCTCGGGCTCCTGGACTGCAAGAGGGCACAGGCCAGGCTGAGGGACCCCCTCGAATGCACAAATTTCATGCACCGGGCCTCTAGTCACTACATGTCTATCAGAATAGCTAACATAAAAATAGTGACAACATCTAACGCAGGTGAGAATATAGAGAAACTGAATTACTCATACATTGCTGGTGTGAATATAAAATGATACAACCTCTCTGGAAAACAGTTTGGCAGTTTCATAAAAGACTAAACATGAAACTTTCAAATAATTTAGCAACAACACACCTATCCCAGAGAAATAAAATATATGCTCACACACACAGAAACCATGTACATGAATATTTACTGCAGCTTTTTGATAATAGCAAAAACTGGAAACAACCCAAATGTCCTTCAGTGGGTGAATGGTTAAATAAACTAGTATGTCTGTACCATGGAATACTACTCAGCAATAAAAGGAACAAACTATTGATACACACAATAAATGAATCACCAGAGAATTATGCTAGTAAAAGAAAGGTTGCATACTATATGATTCCATTTATACGACATTCTTGAATTGAAAAAGTTATTGAAATAGAGAAGAGCTTTAGTGGTTGCCAAGAGTTAATGAAGTAATTGCTGTGGATGGGAAAAGGGCATGGCTAAAAAAAGAGCATCATGGGAGATTTCTTGTGATGATGGAAATGTTCTGTATCTTGACTTTATCACTGTCCATATCCTGGTTATGATATTGTCCTATAGTTTGGGGTAAAGAGTACATAGGATTGCCCGGCTGGCATTGCTCAGTGGCTGAGCATTGACCTATGAACCAGGAGGTCACAGTTCAATTCCCATCAGGGCTTATCCCCAGGTTGTAGGCTCTATCTTCAGGAGGGGGCATGCAAGAGACAGCTAATCAATTATTCTCTCTCATCATTGATGTCTCTCTCTCTTTCTCTTCCTCTCTAAAATCAATAAAAATATATATATTTTAAAAAGAGTATATAGGGCCTTAACCAGTTTGGCTCAGTGGATAGAGCATCGGCCTGCGGACTGAAGGGTCCCAGGTTTGATTCTGGTCAAGGGCATGTACCTTGGTTGCGGGCATATCCCCAGTGGGAGGTGTGCAGGAAGCAGCTGACTGATGTTTCTCTCTCATCGATGTTTCTAACTCTCTATCCTTCTCCCTTCCTCTCTGTAAAAAAAAAAAAAAAAAAAAATCAATAAAATATATATATTTTTAAAAAGAGTATATATAGGATCTCTCTGTACAATATCTCACAACTGCATGGGAATCTACAGTTATCCTATATAATAAAAGGCTAATATGCAAATCAACTGAATGGCGGAATAACCAGTCGCTATGATGCACACTGACCACCAGGGAAGGGACAGACACTCAACACAGGAGGGAGCACCACTCAGCCAGAAGCCCTGAGCCGGGCTCACAGCTAGTGAGCACAGCGGCAGTGGCAGGAGCCTTTCCTGCCTCCACGGAGAGGGCCTAAGCCATCAGTCGGACATCCCTTGAGGGCTCCTGGACTGTGAGAGGGCACCAGCTGGGCTGAGGCACCCCCCGCCCCGAGTGCACGAATTTCATGCACTGGGCCTCTAGTCTCAAAATAAATGGTTTAATTAGCGTGAGCACACACACACACACACAATATGCAGAGTTTGCCAAGAAGCCCTGCCTCTATCCCTGATAAGTCAGCAGCTCATGAACTTGTGACCCTGAGCAGGGAGGGACTCATGACTCTGCACCCAGACTGTGATGTTCAAATTCATCAGCTCTCTGACTGACAAGCATTGCTTTGCACTAATATCACTGGAAATATAGTGAGCCTTAATTACCTGTACAGTTCATTAAATAATATTTGTCAGCTGATTTGACTATTGGGTGGTTATATGATTTGATGTCCTGCTTTACTATGAGCTCCTGAACCAAATCAGTTTCTCAGCAGTTTGTTCCTGCATCAGCCACCAGCCTCACCCCACACAGTGGCTGTCACCCATGGCTGAGCATTAGAATTGCCTGCGGAGTGACTGATTCAGCCGCTCAGGGTTGGGACTCAAGTATTCCTTAGAAGCTCACCAGATCCACAAGCAACCAGAGCTGAAAACCACTGGTCCAAACCAGATAGACAAAATCAAATCATCACATTGGGAAAAAAATGACCAACACTCAGATTTTTCAAAAATAGCACCAATACTGGCCAGGATGAAGAGAAACCTTCATTCTCAATCACAGCTGAAGAGAGAATAAAATAAGGCCCAGCCCTTTCTGAAGGGCAAGTTGACATCTCTGGAAATACTTATCCCTTCCAGGGAGTCCCCTGCACCCTAGCACAGACCAGAGGGAGAACTCTAACTCACTATTCACGACCTCCCCCATCTCAGGGAGGATCCAGGCCGCCCTTAGACTTGTGCTCAGAAGTCCGACCCTCAAAGAGCAGCTTTTAGAGAATGCATAGGCTTCCTTCAGGGGAGAGTGAGAGATGGGAGTGTTGGTCTGCTCCCTCTATGCTAAGCCCTGGGGAATAGCCACAGGGAGTCTTCCTGAGCCCATTAAGAATTGTTTTTACAACTCAGAGACACAGGCAGCAAAAGGGCAGTTACCAGATGAGAAGTGGGTTGGAGGGAGGATGGAGAGGTTAAAGGGGGTCAAATATACGGTGATGGAAGGAGACTAGACTTTGGGTGGTGAGCACACATTGGTATACACAGATGTTGTATTATAAAGTTGTACACCTGAAAACAATGTTACTAACCATTGGCACCCCAATAAATTTTATTTAAAAAAGAAAACTTTTTGTTTGCTATAGTTTTGTGGGTCTCGTGGACACAAACCCTGTTGGCTTTCTGAGCTAGGTATTTGGGGGGCCCATTTCTCAGGTGAAAGTCTTAAAGTTGGGGCACTGGATATTGGGTCCAAAACCCTTCCCTCCTAAAGGAGAAACTGGCAGCTGAGAGTTTCCCTCCTAACTGTGTGTCCTGGACCAGGGTGGGGTGTATGGCGAGAGTATGTCGCAGCCTTTCCTCCCCATGGGTGTGGGTGTTTTCTCACACCCTATGTGTACGAGCTGCTCAGCTCACTTCTGGATTTCTTTCGGGAAGAATTGCTGTCTGTGCAGCTGTAGATTTGGTGTTCCCAGGGAGGTGGGATGTCAGGGGCCTCCTATGTTGCCACCTTTGACTGGAAGCCTCCCCCTTTTTATTTCTTAAAATCAATAATGGTGTTTATCTCTGACCTTAAAGAGAGGTAGTACTTAACCAACGTTTCCCTTCCACCACAATTACTTCCTTAACTCTAGCTGGCATCAGGCTTACAGGATCTCTATTTACTAATTCTGACAACTTCAAGTGAATCTACATTTCTTCCAATAAAAACTTCAATTAAAAAAATGCATGGCTAGTCACAGAGTTCATTCATCAAAGTCAATCACCCTAACAGCATCATATATACCAGTTGTATGATGAAATTTATGCTACAGCTCTTACTCAGTGCACTCCACCTCGCTTATTTTTTGGGGTATGCAGTTGACTGTTTAACAACTCAGGGGTTGGGGGACTGACATTCTGCGTAGTCAAAAATCTGCATGTAACTTAATCAGCTCTACACACACACACACACACACACACACACACACACACACACATTCCCAACCACTAGCTGACCTTTAAATAACTCGGGTTTCAGCTGCTTGGTCGATTGAATGGCGAGATCGATTGAACTGTGTGGGTCGATTTTTTTAAAAATCCATGTATATGTGGATCTAACACAAATTGTTCAAGGGTCAACTGTATTTATATTTAGTCTGCTCATTAAGTAACACTATCCATTTCTTCAGCTCTTAATTTTTGGTGTTTCTCCCACCAGAATTGTTCTTTATTGCTAGTGGTAATGACACCTTTGTAACTAACCCAGTTATTCACAAAAGGAAAGGAGTAAAGGTAAGGCCATATTAGGACATTCCATTTGTGCAGCTTTGCCAGGAAGCTGCAGGTTAGACTCATGCCCAGTAAAGTCTGGGTGAAATAGGGAAGGTACTTGCTTATCAGTCACGTCTGGGATCAGGTCATTGACCAGAGTAAGTGGTGATGAAACGATAACAAAGAGGTAAAAGTACTGTGATTGGAGGAATGCCCGGATGGTCTTTCTCCATTGCTACCTGCAGAGGGGTTCTGGGGTAGTTTCTGGCCACAGCAAGCAAAGGAAGATTTGAGACACGTAAGCCCCTAAACAAAGGAGCGTGCTGCTAGCGTGTGCTCTTGCTCACGCTTGGCTCCTGTCTTGTGGAGCTCTCACACTCCTACATTTGCCCACGACCCCACACACAATAGTTTACCTGATGCTACACTGGACCCAGCTCCACCATGGGACGGAAGCTCTGAACACTGGCTTTGCTTCGAACTCGCTGAATCCCCAGCTGCGCTTCTTCCGGGACTGGATTAAGAGAAATGGGACTTTGCAAACCCAGGGATGTAATTCCACAAAAATAAAGCTTCCTGCCACATCTCTTCTTCCACAGGAGCATCCAGAGATGCTTATTCCCGCGGTACCCCAAGAACCCACTCCCACTAGCAACGGAGAAAGACCTCACGCATTTCTCTACTAACAGCACTTTCATCTCATTGTTATTGTTTCATCGGAAGATAAATTTAAAATATGTAATAAGATAGTTTTCCAAACAGAGAAAAAAATAAAATAGCTTACTAGAAATAAACACAAAAATTCTTGCCCCGGGGTATTTGGTCATTCGTTTTAATAGTGCCAGGCACTGTAGTAGGTACTGAAAACAAAGTAGTAAATTAAACCAAGTCCCTGCCTTCTTGGGGGTGACAGTCAACTGGTTTAAAGAGATAAGCAGATGGACATGTATGTGACACAATATCATGGAATACTACTAAGTGCCATAAAGAATATGCATCTGAGTAAATTTGATAGAAAATGATGGGGCCACATGTAAATAGGGTGATGGTCGTAGACAGGCTGTCTGAAAAGATGACACTTGAGCAGGGATTTTAATTTCATGACAGGTAATAACTGGTATATAGTTCATAGTCATCAAGACAAAACAAATGCTGATGCTTCTAAGACAGATGCTTATTAATTCTTGTTTCCCAGAGAGTTAATAGAAAAATAAGTGCTCAACAAAATTTCAGTATCTTTCAATCCAAAGGCTGAGACATTTTGGTTACAAAATAAAAAAAGGGTCAAGTACTAAATTCATTCTCCATTCCTTTGATATTTTTTAAAAGCTTGTCTAGATGTAAAAAGAAAAAATAATAGCATTTTAATGAACATTGCCATTAAGAGATGCGTCCCGGGAAACTAACATCCTTTGAGCTGAGGTGAAGTTGGCCTCTTCCCGATTTGAGGTCAATAAAGTCACAGTGTTTGTGTCTCCCAAGGAAAATCCCTGCAGGTAAAATCATTTGACTCGCTCTGACTCCCCCTCTACCCCTAAGAAGCTCAATCTGCAGATTAGAGCAGCTACTCCTTTTCAATTAACTCTCTTTCAGACTTGATCATTGTCCTTGTCTTCACTTATCAAGCGGTGCTCCCTGTGGAGACAGGCAGCTGGTTATTCTGAGCTAACTCAAATAACCCTTATTGAAATAACCACCTCCCTTGTGCAAATCCATCTCTTACCTTTACCTTGATGGCCCGTCAGCCTAGTGCCTGGGTGCCATTTCTGAATCCCAAATGGCAGGCCTCCCGCCACCCAACCACCTTGCAACACTGCACCGTCGGCCCAGGGATGCTGTTTGCAAAATGCAAACTGGGTGTAGAGATTTTGAGCCATTTGCTTTTTTAAAAGTTCACTTCAATTCAGGAAATGTTAATTGAACAAATATTATAGGAAACAGGTGTAGGATCCTAGGATGGCTTTGCCTAAAAGGTTTCCTTGGAGACAACCGGGCATGTTCTGGGGTAGTTTCTGGTATCTAGGACAACACACTGTCAGATCAAGGTTTTTGTAGGGGTGAGAGAGGATAAGAGCTTTTGAGAACTGGTAAAATTTGGGTTGAGCATGAACAACTACGGAGGAAAGTAGGAGTTAACACTTGTTGTTCAATATGGAAAACTGCCTGAAATGAAATAAGAGGGGCCAGTTGTGGGAGCCAGAAGTCACAGTGCAGCTCCAAAAGCCTTCCCCAGCCCCTCCTATTGTCTCCCACCCTGCAAGGTTACTCTCCATGCTCCTCCTGGCATGTGCATGAGCTGCTCTCTCTGGACTTTAGAAGTAACCTACCTTGGCCTGGAAATTCAAACTCACACTGGGATTGAAGAGCAAATGGGGCCAAGCAAACAGCCCTGATGTGATTTGTGTCAGTATTATTTCTGAGAACATTGGTCTCTATTAACGTGAGGCTTGAACTGGATGTAGCAAGATGTTGGGCCTGTCATGAGCAGTGAGGAGCTAGTGACCCAGGCAAGATGATTGTTTCCTATTTTCCCTTTGTTACTCATAGAAATGAATGGGGAGTATTTAATTCTCATATATATAGACTTAGTGTAATGAGTCCTAAAATGAATTGGTAAGACCCCATGGTACATGCTCATGTACCTTTGGGAAAAGATGACCAACCTTCATTGACAATTCATTAAAGGGTCTACAGGTTTGGAATCGCATGTAGCCTCCTCCCCTAAGTAGAAAGAGAATTAAAATCAGGAAATATGAGCCAAGAGTCAAATGATAGGGAATGTCTGAATATCCAAGAGCCTATAAAGAGGGCCGTGGGAGAGAGAGTCCCCTCAGGGAACCATGATGAGGAAGCTTATTGCTAAAGCTGTGAGTATTGCTTCAGAGCTGCAATCACCAGCCAGGATGAAGGAGGAATTTAAAACTTGGGAAGGACTGCAGAATCCCTGCTACAGGAAGTGAGTATCTAAAAGTCTAGATGTAATAAATAGACCATGCCGATGGGCATACCCTTGCCCCACTAGGGAATGTAACAGAAGAATCCTACTTTGGAACTTGGAAAGATTATGTAATCTGGTTACCAAATCAGTAGAAATGTGAACATTTGTTCATTTCCTAAATAAAATTCCTCCTTCTGACTAATTATAGCTAAAGATTTTTTTAGATAGAGATTCCAGGCTGCAGTAGGAGAGGTGTCTGTCCTCTTGAATTTACCTAATCTGTCACCCACACCCTCGCCTGAGTAATTGTTCTGTAACATCAGTGGATTCTTGTCATTCTTGTTATGACAATCACTCAATGAGTTCTCATTGTAATGAATAGCAAGTTCAGAATCTTTATCGTGGCTTATGAAGCCTAAACAATTTCTCTGTCCAGCTTCTTCTTTCATCATTATCAACACATAGCCATCCAACACATAAGCAGAACATTTTTCCTTGAGTAGGCCAGGCTTTCTCATTTCAGATTATTCTCTCTGCCTAGTTCCCCCAGCCCTTCACTAAACTAACTCATCTCCATCCTTCAGGTTGCAACTTAGAGTCTACTTTCCTTAGCCCTCAAATTGCATTATGAACCTATCTAATGTGCTCCCATGGAATATCATAATACTCATTCTGTGGTACTTATCATCTGTATTATTATTGCTAATTTACCCATAACCCCTCACCAGTCTATAAATTTCTGCATCTTGTTTATCTTTACATTCCCAGCATAATAGGATCTCTTGAATGACGCCATAAATGTATGGCAGCAGCATTATCACCAAGAGGCAAGAGACCTGCACTCAAGTTCACCCCTTACTATTTAACCTTGATTTTTAAGCCAACTATAAACTCCCTGTAGAAGAGCGTGTAGAAGTAGAAATGTGATCTATGCTCTGCACAAAACCAGGTGGCTGGGCTGCACAATGCCCTTGTAGTCCTATCAAAACACTACAATCAGCCCTGGCCGGTTTGGCTCAGTGGATAGAGCGTCGGCCGGCAGACTGAAGGGTCCTGGGTTCGATTCCTGTCAAGGGCACATGCCCGGGTTTCGGGGTCTATCCCCAGTAGGGTCTATCCCAGATAGGAGGCAGCCAATCAATGATTCTCTCTCATCATTGATATTTCTATCTCTTTCCCTCTCCCTTCCTCTCTGAAATCAATAAAAATATATTTTTAAAAAAACACACACTACAATCAATAGTTCCATATGCAAAAGATTGCAAGGTACAATGGGTTGCTATAAAATACATAAAAGACAAGCACCCCGGGGGCACTCTGAAGAAGAAGAAATATGAACTGTCTCCATAAATACACAGATTCAAAAAAATCTCTGTTCTGATTGTTATGGGAAGGAGGGAATTAACTGAAAGGACCAGAATAGAAACATGAATACTTGGCCAGATTATGCTCCAGCTCAGCTCTCTCAAAAATCAAGTGTTTATTAAAAACTAATGTTAATTAGGCAGGACTACAGTCTTTGTTGATTGGAATTTACTTATTAATTTTCAGCATAGCTTCCAGTTTTCTTTCTGGCTGTTAACTGGGCCCTACTCCTGCAGTGAAAAATGCTCACTTGTGCAAAATGTGAGCATTTCCCTGCACTAACCTCCATTGCACCTCCGCTGTGCAGTAAGGGCAGGATCCTCTCTGTTCTCACAGAGCCTTGGCCCTGTTTTTACTGGCATGCAAATGTGGAGTGAGATCCCTCATGTTTTATTGAAGAGAGTCACTGAGAGAAAGGGAAAAGGAAATTGTTGTGAATTAAATGTCCTTGTCTCTTCAGGCAAGGAGATAAAAGTTCTGATTGATTGCTGAGATGGCTGGAAATGGAAGTATTAACGCAAAAACAATGGTTTTGTTATGTTTCTATCCTCTGGGGTGTTGCCAATGGTAGTGGAAATTTTATTCCAGAAACAGCTTAGAGACGGACCGTCTCCTTTGCCAGAACAAGCAAGTTGGGTGAAGTGAGGAAGCAGGTGAGGAACCCAGGAGGAGGCCTAGAGAGTGACATTCCAGTCCTGGCCCTGCTGTGTTCTTGGCCTTGAACAAGTGCTTGACTGTCCTGACTTCAAATTCCATAAGGTTTGTAGTTTTGGCTACATAGGAGGTCTAATGTCTCTTCACTGCCTGTAACGTATACAATTCTTTCTCCTAAATTAAGCCACACAGTGGACACCATCCTCTGGAGGGTGCTACTGACCCTCTCTGCCCTCTAGTATCGTGAAGAAAATTATCAGAGATTCCACCAAGTTCTGCCAATCCTCTCTAATAAAATGGTAATATGCAAATTAACCATCACTCTGCTACATAAGCCACGCCCACCAGCCAATCAGGGCAAGTATGCAAATTAACCCCATCCAAGATGGCTACAGCCACAGAGAGCAAGGTTTCCCAGGTAACAGAGCAAGCCAAGCTTTCCATAGCCGTTGCAGGCCTAAGCCTCCACTCAAGCTACAAAGTTTCAATTATAGAAGGTAAACAAATTCAAACAAATGGCGGCAGAATGGAGCTTGAGAGAGCAGGCCAGGGTTGCCGGCGGCAACAGGGGAAGCAAAGCTTTCCACACACCCTGGCTGGGCTCACCCGCTTAAGGCTACAAAGTTTCAATTGTAGAAGGTGAATTAACTGCCACAGAAATGGCTGCCGGCCAAGGAGGGAGCAGCAGGTTTGGCTCCGCTCCAGGCTACAAAGTTTCAATTGTAGAAGGAAAATAAATTCCAGATACCAGGGCCTCCGCTTGGGTTGCCAGGGGGCATGGCTGGCCTGCAAACCACCACAGGCCCCTCGCTCAGGCTGCCCCATGCCCCAAGGGAACCCCACCCTGATCCAGGACACCCTTCAGGGCAAACCAGCTGGCCCCCACCCCTGTACCAGGCCTCTATCCTATCTAATAAAAGAGTAATATACAGATTGATCATCACTGCAACACACAATATAGCTGCCCCCATGTGGTCAAAGATCCTGCCCCCATGTGGACACAAGATGGCCACCACAAGATGGCCAGCAGGAGAGGGCAGTTGGGAGGCACCCGGCCTGCAAGGGAGGGCAGTTGAGAGGGACCAGGCTTGCAAGGGAGGGCAGTTGGAGGTGATCAACCCTGCAGGAGAGGGCAGTTAGGGGTGACCAGACTGGCAGAGGAGGGAAGTTGGGGGCAAACAGGCTGGCAGGGGAGCAGTTAAGCATCAACCAGGCTGGCAGCGGAGTGGTTAGGGGGTGATCAGGCTGGCAGGCAGAAGCGGTTAGGGGCAATCAGGAAGGCAGGCAGGCAAGCAGTTGGGAGCCAGCAGTCCTGGATTGTGAGAGGGATGTCCGACTGCCCTTTTAGGCCCGATCCCACCAGGATCGGGCCTAAAAGGGCAGTCGGACATCTCTCTAGGAGTCACAGATTGGAGAGGGTACAGGCTGGGCTGAGGGACAACCCCCCGCCGTGCACAAATTTCGTGCACCGGGCTTCTAGTATATAAATAAATCATTCTACTAAGACTTATCTTGTAACAAAAAAAAGTACACGTGTTAAGTCACTCTATACAATGGATTGAACTTGACAATTTACCAGAATTAACTTACGCCTAATTATGTACATAATGAGCTATTTGCAATATGCAGTACAGTTTTGGTCTTTCCTTTGAAGAAAGCTTCTACTTCCTCCTCACTTAAAAAAGGGGAAAATCCTTAGTTCAGAGCAAATTATGAAAATAGCACGCCATGCTCTGGTCCTGACCCTCTCTTTTCCCCTTACTGATTCTGCAACTTTCCCTGCTTTGATGAACCCCTGCATCCATTTTGCTCCATTTCCCAGCTTGTACATAGAGATTTTGGCTCACTGATGCTTGAAAGTCCTCACAGGGAATTCCCAGCACTTGACTACAGCGGCCAGGAGTTCAGAATTTAGGTATCTTTCACCTACCACATTTATTTTTTATTTTATTGTTCATTAAATGTATTGGGGTGGCAAGGGTGACTAAGATCAGATAGCTTTCAAGTGTGCATTTCTATGACACATGATCTGTACATGGCATTGTGTACCCACCACCCAAAGTCAAATCATCTTCTGTCACCATACATTTGGCCCCCTTCACCCTCTACAACCTACCCCTCCCCCTTTCCTCTGGTCACCACCATGCTGCTGTCTCCAAGACACAGACCCTGCCTCAAAACTGCTATCCACATCCAGTGTGGGGTTCTTCTGCTCTAGCACCCAAGATGGTTACTCAGCAATGGCTGCTCTCATCTCACTCTGTGGCTCCTGCTCTGGGGTGTGTGTGTGTGGGTGGGTGTGTGTGTGTGTGTGTGTGTGTGTGTGTGTGTGTGAGATGAGAGAGAGAGAGATGCAAGGGAAAGCTGCTAAGAGATAACTACCAAATTCTACAGCTCAAAATAGAGTATGTTGAATCTCAGGCCATGCCCAATATTACCCACTGGGTCAGAATTCAAATTCCATACAAGGCCAGATTTTAAAATGGAATTTAGATTTTGGTCCTCAGGCAAAAGCCAGACCACTTTCGGATCTCACTGCAGTAGGACATGCACTCTTAACATGGTTGTGAAATGTCCTTTCACCTTATATGTGTTTCAGTTTTTTTGTTAAATATCTGATTCTTAAGCATGAGCACAATTTGCATCCTACAAAACTTGGACGGTAATTCTGTTTGAGTCGGAAGAGATGCTGACTTGGCTATTGCTTTTGTTCAAAAGAATCGCTTCATAATTTATTCGCTGTAGTATCCATACCTCAACACCTGGTCTCGAGCACACTGGTTTCCTCTCCTGCTCTGATAGTTTAATTTTATTTACAAGTTGTTTCTGGCTGCAGGAAGTCAAGGATAGAAAGATGAAATCTGGTGTTCTGGGTAAAATGATGAAGTCAAATCTTTCCCTTCACTAAAATGACTCTCCCGTAATAAACAATGATCATTCTCTCTAGCCATCGGGGCATAGCCACACACACAGTGTGAGTAATGCCCTAGCAGAGTAAATTAACAAATGTAACGCAAATGAACTTCACTTGTTAGAGTGTAGAGTTAATGAGCCTGAAACATGTGAGATTAGTCTAGGAAAGTGAGCTTGGGCAGGCTCCAGAGCAGCGGAAGGCATCCCAAACACTGGCAAATCTAGGCCATTTGTCACAGGAAGAAGCAGGAGCAAGATCCATAGCCACCAACACCCCTCATCTTTGGAGGAAAGGCAACTACAAAGGGACAGGCAGATTCCAAAGACAGCATGGCCAGACACTTTGTGGAACAGGGAGAAGCATTTTCAGATATACTGAGTGGATTTGGAAGACACATAGATTTATATTTGTAAAATTATACTTGTACTTATAGAATAGTCTTCATATCTGTAATAATAAAAGCATAATATGCTAATTAGACCGGACAGCCTAACAACCTTCCAGATGAAGCTGGGGCTGCGAGGGCATTGGGCCTCTAGTTAAACATATATTTAGCCTTAATAGCCTTATTTTTTCATAATTCAGTCTGAAAGTACATTAGGTTTTGTCCTATCTACTTTTAAATGTTTTAAAAGGGAAAGTAAAGGCAAAAATACAATTATGAGGAAAACGCTGTCCTACTTAATGCTCTCAGAATAAAACTTGAAGTCCTTGACCAGCCCCTGAAGTCAGACCACCTGGTGGCAGCTACTGACTGTCCTGATCCCTGAGGCCTGGACCCATAAGTAATGTCGCCTTCCTGTGCTTCAGTGTCTTCTGCTGAAAATGGGAAAGAAAATAGTACCTACCTCCTAGAGGAAGCTTGCGGTGTGCCTGGTACTTACTGCATTTCTGTTGTTATTTCAAAAGATGTATTATTCTCCAAAAGAAATGAACTTAGATTTCTACCTCACACCATACAAAAAATAATAATAATTGGATTAAAGGTTTAAAAGTTAACCATGAAGATTTAAAAAATCCCTAGCAAAGCGTGCAAGGCTTCTGTTATATAAGAAGAAGCCCTAGAGATCAGCAGCAGGGCACGGTGTAGTAGACGTGCTGTATTATATACGCAAAACCTGCTAAGAGGGTAGACTTTGTTGTTTGTGTTTTGTTTTGTTTTTCACAAAAGAGTGATAAAAATACAAAATAAAGAGCATGAGAGAAAACTTTTGGAGGGGATGGATATGTTTATGGCGTAGATTGTGACCATTTCATGTGTGGATACTCATCTCCAAATTCATTACGTTTTATCCATTAAGTAATCTTTATCTCAATTATACCTCCATAAAGTGGTTTCAAAAAGGATGAAGGAAAATACACAATCTTGAGGAGAAGTTTGTGTAAGCAGGACAGAAAAGCTGGGTCATGGCAGACATAACTAACAGATTCAAATTTATAAAGATTTAAATCTTCTATATGGAAAAGTAGTTTCCATAAACCAACTGAAAAAGTAAAAGGAAAATTGTATTTTAAAATATTTGCACATATGTGACAAAAAAATAATGTACTTAACATACTTAAAAGCTTAGAAATTAAGTAAAGGCTTCCCAATGGGAAAATGTAGGAAGAGGGCATGAACTGGCTTCTCACAAGGGAAGTGATGTATGTTTCTTGTTTAAGTCCTCACCTCACGAAGGAGCAAAGTTATGAAAATTAAAACAATATTGAGACTGGTAATGTTACAGAATTTACCAGGCGAGCGAAGAATACGCAGGAGTACCCGGAGATACAGGAAAAAACCCATTTATTTTCAGATGTTTCACATGTACTAGTACAGTGACTCAGGGGTCAGTTCTCCAAATCCTCAGTAGACCAATATGGAGAAAGTTCTCCCTTTATACCCTTTGGTTTCTTTGTCCCCCAGATATGGATGGGACTTCCGGACCTTTCACGGGCTTTGCAGAAAGCCCCATGTGTTCAGATGGGGGCCATGAGACCACACCTAAAGGCCTGGCCTGCTGCCAGCGCTGATAACCCCCCTCTGGGGGTTGTGTATTGTTCATGGTTTATGGCCTCTGTAAAATGGGAGTACTTAGGTAAACAGGTCTTGCAAGCCCAGATAATGGAGGAAGGGGCAGTGACTAGACTATAGGCTAACAGGAATGTGCATTAGGGATAGAGTCAGGCTGCTAACCACCCCTCCCCGCCCCCAAAGTCTTATTTTCCTCATCAGTGATACTCAGGGTGGTGTCAGCCCTGTGAACCTGGGAAAGATCAGGGAGAAGGGAAGCTGGATTGAGAATAAGGCAATAAGATGGAAAATGTGGAGAATGGGATCAACAGGAAGAGGGAAGAGGGCAGGAATGGGGAGAAAAGGCTGGCATCATTTACCTGCGGGAACCCTAACAGCCCTTTGGGTCTTGACATGAAATAGACCTGGATCTGAATATTTTCTGTCACCCCTCACCCAGCCTTGGCAAGCTACTGGCTTTTATGATTCTTCATCTATAACTTCAAGTAGAGTTGTGAGGATTGAACAAAACAATACATTTGGCTCTGTAAGCGCCACCTCCACTGCCCTGGGCCTCTAGGTTTAATAAACACGTTTTTCCTGACGCAACTCTCCCTCCTGCTGTTGATTATGCTGAGACCATCCCGTCCAGGAAGAGGAGATGCGCCTCCTTCCTCCCCGTGCCCCATCCCCCAACCCCCACCCCCACCCCCACCCCCAGTCCCCACCCCCACCCTGCACCCCCACCCCCCAACCCTCACCCTTATCCACCACTCCCACCCCCCATGGATAAAACAGTCAGCAAGGCTGAAATCCGCACGCTCCTTCCCAGGTGGAGAGCCACGTGGACAGGAGGAAGTTTTCAGGCCTCAGTCTGCGTGGGCTCCAGACCCGGGCAAAGCAAGTGCAGTGGGTTTGCCAATGGCTTTTCTCCCGCGGAGAGCAGGACAGATTACCTGCTCACCCTCGGTCTTCGGTTCGTTTTTTGTAGTTTGTTTTTGTGGGGCTTTATATTTGTTAATACGTCACCTTTTGTGTGTTTTATGCGCATTTCTTAAGTGGAAGGGAATACTCTCTCTTGGGGCTAAAGCATTCAGAAACCCTCCCTATCCCAGAGACGAACGGAGGGTGTGACAGTAAGAAAGTAAATGATTAATATGCTCATAAAGACATAAATAAAATGACTCATGGGAATAGACGGCAAAAAAAAAAAAAAAAGTATGAAAGAACAAGGAGGGAGAGAGGAAGACAGAGAACTAGCGGCCTCAGGTTGCAAATGCGGGAGGGCTTCTCCGGCAAAGGCTGCCACCTAGTGGCACGGTCACCGCGCTGTCCTGCGGCCCCGGCTGTCCTGGCAGGCGGCCAGAGGCAGGGGCGGGAGCTGGCCTGCGAGCCTTCTGAGCAAAATAAAAAGCAGGTGAGTAAATGTTGGTGCATCCGTGGATTCTACATCTTGACCGCGCAGGGGCCTTACTTATCTGAACACTGTGCACCCGAGACTGCCACCTGCGTTAGCCGGGCGCGCTGCCGCTTCCCAGCTGCAGGTGAGTGCTGTTTATGGGGCAAAACCCAGCCAGAGTTCATGTGAGCAAATGAAAGAAACAAAACCTCTTGTGGTAAAATGAAGAATAAATATGAACGCTGGTGCCTTATCCTACATAAGCCTTCATGGACCTTTTTCCAACACATTTAAGTTAGTTCCTCAAAAAAAGAGTATATATATTTGAAATTTTTGAATGAAATAACCATTGACATGTTTTTAAATAACCAAAGTGGTTTAAATTCTATTAAATTTTAAGAGGTTAATTCTATCCAGCAAAAAGATCATGTCAATGGGAACAAAAATGTTTTCATGTTAAATGTTTTCTCTACTCTATCAAACATAAGTCAAATCATATGTATAAAGCATGTGTCCTTAACTCCGTGCCTCCATACTACTTTGCTGACTTAAACAAGGATTACTCCACTATATGCCAACAATCTATTTAAATACCAAAAGCAACTTTGTGTTTCTCAGCCTTTGCGTAGCCTTTTTATGTGACAGAGAAAAAAAGCAAATAAGACTTGTCTATTCTTTTTACTCCTGCCCTGGAAAAAAAAAATTAGAAACTCTTATATTCACTTTAATCACATTTTCTACCTCGAGGCTCCAAATGCAGCTCGCATTTACGGATTTCAAAGTTTGCATCATGTTTTAAAGCAGAGCACCCTGCATTTCTGGTCTGCGAGGTGAGTATCTGAATTCAGCTATGTTAGCGCACAGATGGAATGACCATCCGGATTCTCGCAAGGAAAATAGGTAAACATCCAAGAGGGTACTTCCTCTCCGAGGTTGATGTTAAGTAAAAGTTAATTGAATAAAACTAGAACATATAACCCCCTAAAATAAAATAAAAAAAACATAAGTTGACAGTGAAATTCTCGTTTGGGCACCCAATCTAAAAAGCTTCACAAGAAACAAAAAGTAGCTCCAGCCCCTGCAACACACGATTTGCCCTGGTTAGAGGATCGCTCCACCTTCTTATTGAGGAGGACCCACGGGTATCTCAAAATCCCACCTTTCCCTTTGATGAATAAATGTGCACCACAAATCATGTGTATTCCTCATTGAGAAATAAGGGTTTAAGTCATTCCCCAGAAATTCTGTTGCCATCTTCAGGTGATGTCAAGTTCAAGAACCCCTGCGGCTAGTGGCAAATAGGGAGCCCCTTTTCCAGCGGCACAGGGACAGGTTTGGATTAGGGGCCAGCCCCAGCCCTGCTCTGCTCCGGGGGAGCGGGTGACCTGGCTGAGCACTGGGGTGGGAGCACGGCCTCCCTCCTCCCCGGCTCATGGGCAGCACGGGGCAGGCTCCACTTCCCATCATCCTTCTGGGCTGTCCACTCTCCTGCATCATATCCGCGCCTCTGGAAATAGCAGCGTCTGTCCAGGAAAAGAAAAAAGTTCAGTCTGTCACAGTAGAGTGGGAAGTCAATGCGTTTACAAGTTCCAAGGTTATCTTGGCAACTTCTATACATTTTGCAAAAATATAAGGAGAAAAGCCTTTCTCCACAATGATATGACCCGAAAACTTCCAAGAATTCATGTCAGGCCGACATGGGAAAAATACACCTTGCCCTAAGATTAACCGCTGGAAGGAAAGTAAGTAGGCAGGTTTCTAAGTAATTAGGCCTCCTACAGAAATGTGAAACTCTGTGTTCAAGTCTCGTGCTTTAAAACAAGGAACGAAGCATGATCGGCCTACTGTGTTCTGTTTCAAACATGTCCTCAGTCTCTAAAAGGTCCCCTGGGCGCCCAATTTCATTGTGTTCTTTAGTGCTTTGCTAATGGCTTTTCAGAACTTTCCAAGTGCAGAACAGTAAGGCTTCAAGATAGAAACTGGGTGGTTCTCACCCAGGGCTGAGCATCTGTGAGAGCTAATTACATTCTATCCCGCTCAGGACGGCCCGCCAGCTGCTCCTGATCTACGTTTCCCAGATTTCTGGGCAAGAAAAAGAGATCAGCTGTCCATTCTCCTGCCATTTCCCAACCAGCACCGCACACCACCTGGAACCTGGTGACAGATGGATGGCTAGTCCCCTGGCCCTCAAACTCCTTGTTTCCTCAGACCAGAAAAACAGGCGGCGTGCATGTTGGGTATGAGGGTCTGAGAGATCAAGTGTGATGAGAGAGAATCATTGATTGGCTGCCTCCTGCACTTCCCCGCCCCCTCGAACTTTGGATCTAGCTAGCAACCCAGGCATGTGCCCTGACCAGAAACCAAACCATGGCCTTCTGGTTCATAGGTCAACACTCAACCACTGAGCCATGCTGGTCGGGCAACACAGCATCTCTGAACACTCAGTTCCTGGCACCTACAGGTCTAGAGAGAACTCCTCTCTCCTTTCCAATAGCTGAGCCCTCTCCTCCGCCTGTGTCGCACACACGTGTTGTTTGCAGCCCGTTCCTCCCACTGTACTTGAAGTTTTTCATGATTGGGAACAGATCTTTCCATCTTTTTAATCCTGAGACCCTAGCATGAGGCCTGGCACACTGAAGGACTCAATACATGTGAACAGATGAGTTGAGTGAATTAAATTACAATTTAGTGCAGAATTGAAATTTAAAACAAAGTTTACAAGTCAAATTTGTTTTCTTTCAAATATAGGGGAATGTACTGGGAGTTGTCAGGGTAGCAAAAAACCCTATTAAAGATACCTCTTTTTATTCAAAGACAACCCTTGCTGACCACATCAATATCCAATGTGAGGGGTATTTGAGGTGATTCTTTCTGGGTGGGGCAGAGAGCCCATTAAAATGAAAATTACTCAGTCCCAGCGGGGTAGCTCAGTTGGTTGCAGCATCCTCCTGGTTCACCAAGGTTGCGAGTTCAATATCCGGTCAGGGTGCATACAATAATCAACCAATGAATGCATAAATAAGTGTAACAACAAATCTCTCTCTCTTTCTCTCCCTCCCTCCCTCCCTCCCTTCTTCCTTTCCTCCCTCTCTGGAATCAATAAATACAATTTTTAAAAGTTTTTTTTTAAATGGAAATCGCTCAGGATAAACATCCTCAGAGGTATGACTTCCCCACTTGGGACAAGAAAGAAGAACCTACTAATCTACTTTGTCCTTCATAACAGCTGGATGTCCCTTCTAGAAGAAAGAAGTTTGTGGGTCAGGGGACAGCAGGTTTGATAAACTCTTCCCCAAGAACGAGGGCAAATCTACCGGGATTCTAGTTACTTTTCCAGAAGGGAATGACAAAGCATCGGTGAAGCATCATTGCTGTCTCCTATTTTTGTCTCACATTTTGAATAATATTAAAATGCACAAAGTCAAGAGCCCCTGGATTTGTCTTCTGGGAAGCACAGTGTACAGAGATTAAGGGCCACTCTGGCTTGTGGGCCGCCTTTAGCTGTAGAGTCAGATAAGATTAGAAAAGATGGAAAGGAGAGCTCCTTTTCTGCAAGGGAGGAAAGTAAATGTAATCAACTTCATTCATCTAGCTAGCTTATCTTCCAATTGGCACCACACCAAGCTTATGCTGCAAAGTTAACAAGGTTTCCCCATGTTCTGGTTTCAGAATCCAATCTTCAGGGAATTAACTAATTTGTCTTCAGTGAAACAGCTAGCAAACAATAGGATAGTGACTTAAAGCCAGCATTCAAAGGCTCCCATCCCATATTCTTTCCTCTTAGACCATGCATAAGGTGTTGGCCTAGACTTTAATTCACCTTGCCTTTATTTTAAGGAGCACTTATGAGCATCACCCATGTGCCAGGAGGCTCTTTGCCAAGGGAGGCACCCTGAGATGAGGCACTGGGGTGTTACACTGGAGGATCCAGCACCCAGAATGAATTTCCTGCCAGTAGACACCCTTATATTTGAGAATATTTTTTTCAGCTGATAGTTTTTCTGATATTATCTAAAATTTTTTCCATCCATATCCCTGTTACAAGAGAACAAATATTCTACCACAAACAAAATCGATTCTGTCAAGTGTAGGAATGGAAATCTAATGGAATACTTGAGTTAATGATGCTTCCAACAGTACAGCCTATTTGGTATCTTATTTTATGGTACAAACTGTGCCCAAAAAAATATGCTCACTTGTCTCATATGTCTCTGCATGGAACACAACACTTGAGAGCTTGAGATTTTAAAATCTAAATAATACCAATATGGAAGTTCAAAAATTCAGTTAACTATTTAGGGGCCTCGACATGTCAACCTCCTCCATCCCCATTGTGTGAATGCAGCACAAGGCATTTAACAAATGGTGGCTGACGATTGAACGAGCCAGGTGCTGCCTTTGATGCCTTTTGCATATTGTCTCAACTAATTGCTTCACCGGCCCAGTGAACTAGATATTCTATTCGTATATCCGATATGTAATTATCTAACAGATAATTGGCACTCATTATGAGCCAGGTATTGTGCAAAGCATTTAACATAGCTTTTATCATTCAGTCACTCAATAACTATGTATTGAGAGTTTATTTTAGACCAGGGACTATAACATATAAAGATATAAGAGTAAGCAAACCACATAGGCAGGGTACTATCCTCATGGAGCTTGTTTTCCAGGTGGGTGGAGACCGCAATAAATAAGAAAACAAATAATTACGAGCTAATTACAGATTTTGATAGTACTGGGAAAGAAAGTCTATATATATAAAACCCTAATATGCAAATAGACAAACAGCAGAACAAGTGAACAACCAGTCATTATGACGTGCGCTGACCACCAGGGGGCGTACGCAGAACATGGTGGGCATTGGCAACAGGCGGCAGAGCGCAGAACATGGCCAGCGCTGGCTGTGGCGGGATGGTGGAGCAAGTGAGTGGGGGCTCCAGATCAAGGCGGGACACCGGTCACTGTCATCAGGGTGAGCCTCTGGTGGTTACTGAAAATTCTTTGCTCCCCCACGGTGCAGTCCTGCCCGGTGCTTGCACCTGCTGCTGGCACTGGAGCCACCACTTGCACCCGCTGCTGGCCCCCAGTGCTGGCCCTGATCTCTCGGCACTGTCAGCGGGTGCGAGTGGCAGCTGCCTGACCCTATTGCCCCTCAGGGCTTCTCCACCTTCCCCTGCTCCTGAGGGGTGATCAGGGCTGGCAGCCACCTCTCGCACCTGCTGCCGGCACCAGCCCCACTTGCACCTGCTGCCAGCGCTAGAGCCACCACTTGCACCCACTGCCAGCACTGGAGCTGCATCTTGCACCCGCTCCCAGTGCCGGTCCCGATCACTCGGTGCCATCAGCGGGTGCGAGTGGTGGCTGCCTGCCCCGGTCGCCCCTGAGGGCTTCTCCACCTCCCCCTGCTCCTGAGGGGCGATCGGGGCAGCAGCCACCACTTGCACCTACTGATGGTGGTGCCTGCTGGCTCTGGCCCCAATCTCTCCACACCATCAGCATGTGGGAGCAGTGGCGGTGGGAGCTGGGCTGCCAGCAGACATGGGACCAGGGGCTGCAGTGGGAGGGGCTGGGCAGGGGCATGGAGGATGAGACAAGACCCGCCCCTATGCCCACCACAGCCTCGTGGCACACAGTTCCTTTCAAGGTGCACGAATTTGTGCACTGGGCCCCTAGTAATTAAATGAAGAGATAAAAATACTCTGAAAAGAGGACGTCTATCTACTTTGGAAAGCATGGCCAAGGAAGGCTGTCTGGGGTGGTGGCATCCAAACAAAGGCCTGAAGAACACCAAGGAAACAGCCATGGAGACACCTGAAGGAAGAGGTCCCAGGCAGAGAACAAGGGCAAAGGCCCTGAGGTGGGCAATGGCTGGCTTGATAGATGAGCTGAAAAGACATCAGAGGTGAGTCCAGAGAGGAAGGTGGGTGTTAGATGATGCAGGGCCTTCTGGTTCATGGCAAGGAAGTTTGGTTCTATTTTAAAGCCACACCAAAGCACTGAAGGTTTTAAGCAGAGGTATGATCTGATCTGATTTGTATGTTTTAAAGATGATTCTGGTTGCTGTGTGGGAAATGAACCTGAGATGAACAAAAGTGGAAGTGGGGAGGGCAGTACTGCCAACCAGATAGGAGATGGTGGAGGCTTGACCCAGGAGGTGGCAGTAGGTATGGAGAAAGGCTGATAAATCTGAGATATGCTGTGGTGGTAGAACCAACAGAGCTTACAGAAGAATTAAATGAGGGAAGTGACCTTGTGGAGCTGGCAAGTTTATTGCCCATTTATTACCCCTTTACACAGACTTTAAAAACCTGGAACTTAAGATGTTACATTACTGTCAGTTGTGTCTCAATAAAATTGGGGGGAATTTACTGGCAAGAGCTAGAGCGTGGGAGCACTGATAATCACAACAGGTGTGCTTCACTGGAAGCCCTTAACCACTCCACCACTTCCCACAAGTCCCTACACCTTATGCAGGATCTCCCAGGGCGCCTCGGGGTGGTCTCATCTCCTACTCCTGCTCCTCGGCCTTTGGGTTTCTACAGGACTGCTGTGTGCAGCCTGCACCACTAGGGGGAGAAAGCAACGCCGGAGGTTTCAGACAGATTTACAAACTCACTGATGCTCCTTCCCTCAAATTCCTCACGTCTTGTGTGGGGACTGGAGTTAGATACACTGTGGGAACAGGACATGCAGAAGTGATTGGATGTCACCTGTGAGACTAAATTATAAAAAGACTGCCTCTCTCTCTCTATCTCTCTCTCTCTCTCACTCTCTCTCTCTCTTTCCTCCCGCTCTCATCATTGACTGTGGGAAAGTCAGCTGCCACATCATGAGAACACCCGCAGCCTATGGACAGACCCTAATTGGCACAGCACCAAGGCCGGCCCCAACCTTGTGGGTGAACTTGAAAGCAGATCTTCCCCCAGGCAAGCCTTGAGGTGACTGCAGCCCCAGCCCACCGCTGGATGAAACCTCTTGAGAGACTCCCGGGTCTGACCCACGGGAACTGTGATAGACTACGTATTTATTTCTTTAAGCTGCTGAGTTAGGGGTGATGTGCTACTCAGTGATGGGTAACTAATGCGACTGCAGTGCGAATGGTCCCTGGAGTTGCGCAGTGTGGCACACTGTTCCCACCTGCAATGCTTTGCTATTGCCATTTCAGACTTATTGTTAAAGTTAAACTTTAACCACTTCCTCAGGCAGCACCCCCACTCTCTGTCTACTGACTTCACCGTCCTCATCCACAGGGGAACAGGTGCTCCACCCCCAGCCACCTCAAACTCAACGGATTGGTTCTGGCTAGACCTGCACCTTTGCCCGAATCAAACAAGGCAGGTCAAAGTTTTCCACCTTAATATCCCTGGATGCTCCCAGGATACGATACTGATGGTCAGTGTTCAGAGGAAGAACAGAATCAGAAACCAGGGGGAGCTTTATCCACATACAGAACCCTGAGCCCCAACACTACAGAGGCTAATGCAATAGGTGCTGAGTGGAGTCCGGGAAAAGGTATTTTTAAAGAACCCCTGGTGATTCGGGGGCACGGCCAGGTTTTGTCCCTGGCTGGCTGTGGAAACCAGCCCGGAACTGGACCCAGGAGCTAGGTTTCCCGTGTCCCCTTCAGATCTGCCCCTCACGCGCAGCACACAGTTTACATTTTGCCTCGACTCATTTTCTTGACGGCAGTAACTGAATGATCTTCGCTGAGTGTCTGCAAAAATGCAGCAATAAGTATGTATTGAATTTACATATGAGGCACTTTGTACTTTTAGGAAACTGGGATTCAGCTTGGTGTAAGTTGGGACTCAACATATAAATTCATTTTCTGCGATCTCACTTTCGCAGTAACAAATTTAATTGGCATCGTCTCTGACTCTGGAGAACGTGGAGAGAACCTCGATAAATTAATAAAGGACAGCTTTAGGTTTATCAGCAATCGAGGCTGCAAAAGTAATAGCTAAAGAAAATATAGCAAAGCAAAAATAGAGCCATTTATTCTGCTAGAGTTAAATTCCGGGAAACAGGGCAGTCAGCGAAATGCCAGAGTCGAAGACGCCCCTGCAGAGGGTTTCTGTTCAGAATAGAGGAGACGGCACTGTTCTAATTAACAGGGCAACGAATACTAAAAATGACCTTAAAGGGGAACTTAAAAGGTATTTTAATGAGCTCTTGGCAGGGACTGCTGATGAGCCTTTTTTCATAAGTGAAGAGAAATGTCTCGAAATTAACCAAGGCTTATGATCATCATATTGGAGTCATATTTCAGGCAAGTAAAACCCTTAGCTGGAAGTTGAGCAAAAGGCCCAGTAGGACTACTAATCAAGCCTGCATCTTCTTCTAATAACTCTGAGAGGCAGAGTCCTGCAGTCTAATTATTATGGCATTGCCTCCTCTTAACCTTCTTTCTGAGCAATTGTCACTGATTTAAATATACACACACATGCCGCATGCACTCACACCCCCCTTCTACACACCCCACTCCACTACTCCACACTTAGGCGTCCACCTCACTGCCCTTCCCTTCCTCCCCAGTGCTTCTTCAGACTCTCCCAATTCCAGTCCCTTAAAATCTATACAAACATCCACCATATTTTTAAAGCCTTCACTTGTACTGGATAGACTTCTAGTTTAACATACTATTTGCTGCTAACTTTCTAAAATATTTCTGTAGATGGACAAACACAGCCTACATTCTAGTTCACAAGCCAATGTCCACAACAAACTGGCCCAGCTCCCTGTGAGCCTAGACTCACCCGGTCAGGTCACAGCATTCTGGTCCATGCTGCAGTGAAGGACCCACTGCCTTGTTTTTCTTCAGCCTCTTCCCCCTGCTTTTTGTGTTCTAAGAATTACTCGGGCCTTCCGTTTCACTCTTCCATCTCTTTCAGAACTGACGTGGCATTCTCCCTAATGTAATACTTATTCACAAAGAAAAATTTTTTAAAACTTGTGAACTCAGAAAAAGCCCACAAGAATTAACAGATGATTATTATCAATCTATAATAATAAAAGTGTAATATGCTAATTAGACCAGACAGCTGAACAGCGGAACCACTGTCCAGACGATCTTCCGGACGAAGCCAGAGCTTCGAGGGCTGAGCCCTTTGCACGAATTTTGTGCATCGGACCTCTAGTAAATTAATAATAATAAATAAGAATTGATGTGTTTATTAAATAAAAGATTGACCTCTGACTCATTTCTCTAAAATTGTAATGTAGGTTTTGTTTTCCTCTGGGGCCACTTACTGGTTTGTCTGGAAAATCTATATTGACATTCAAAGTTGTCTTGGGAGGGGAAAAAGACACTATGTCAGCTTGATCCATGCAAAACTGGCTTTGATCATCTGTAATAAGTACTCTGTCCTTTGGGAAAACTTGAAGATTAACAGCAAGAATGCAACAGGAGTGCCCAGCTGGCGTGGCTCAGTGGCTGAGAGTTGAACCATGAACCAGGAGATCTCAATTCAATTCCTGGTCAGGGCACATCCCAGAGTTGCGGGCTTAATCCCCGGTAGGGGGTGTGCAGGAGGCAGCCAATCAGTGGTTCTCTCTTATCATTGATGTTTCTATCTCTTTATTCCTCTCCCTTCCTCTCTCTGAAAATCAATAAAAACTTATTTTAAAATGCAATAGTTTTTATTTTAGAGCTACATAACTGCAGCCCATGAACTGTGAGCAAAACCTCTGTAGCTCAATAGCTTTGCCAAGTGGGGAGTAAAAGATTCAAGGAAAATCCCTCGTTTAGAATTCCTTGGAGAATTCCGTCAGTCTGGGCTCTCAGACTCTGGATGGAAGCTGAGATGAGAAGAGCTGACAGAGACTATGCCACAGCAATAAATACCAAGTGCCTTTCAATGCAGCGTGTGGCTCCTGGGACCAGGGGTATCCTGGAAGCTTGTTAGAAATGCAGGGTCACATGCCCCACCTTAGACTTTCTGAATCATAATCTGCTTTTTAAACAAGATCCACAGTGTTGAGAGGTCTGCCCTGGAGGGATCTTCTCTAACCTGAGGTTACAAACAGTGGGGCAGTGAGATCATTAACTTCAGCTTTGCACCCTCCTAGTTGCTCCTCCTCCCAACTTTCCTGGGCTGTAGGGGTTACTCATCGAGGTAGGGGCTGGGGTGTTTCCAAAGATCAAATTAAGTGTCATGACCCCAAATTCTAGCGGCAGCCACACAAACTTGGCAGGGGAAGTGTCCTGAATTCTAGTAAGCTAATGTTAGAGAAAAGGCTCAGACTTCTTAAAGTTCCATATTAGTCAACTAGAGGCCCGGTGCACGAATTTGTGCACAGATGGGGTCCCTTGGCCTGGCTGGCAATCAGGCCAATCGGGGCCATCTCGCCCAGTCCCGATCAGGGCCAATGGGGGCCGGCTGGCTGGGGAGGGACCACAGGAGGGCTCCAGGGCATGTCCAGCCCTCTTGCCCAGTCCCAATCGGCTGGACCCCAGCAGCAAGCTAACCTACTGGTTGGAGCATATGCCCCCTGGCGGTCAGTGCACATCATAGCAACTGGTCAACTGATCGGTCGGACACTTAGCATATTACGCTTTTATTATATAACATACTTTGAGTTGCAGTAGTAGAAAATCCAACTCAAACTAGATTGCACAAATAAGGGAACTTATCAGTTCATATAACTAAAGTCTAGGCACAGCTGTGTCTGTGTATTTAAATAACGTTATAGAAAGCTGCCCACCCTTTTCAACATCTGTTTTCTTCTCCGTTGGCTTTTTCTCTCAAAGGCTTGTGCCTTAGCACAGCTCCCAGTGCCATGTATACCTCTTCTCTGCTCTAAGACCACAGAAAAAGAGAAGGCTTCTCTCAGTTTCCTAAAATTCTGGAACTGAGGTTTATTGGCTTTGTTTTCTCTAGTTTGAGAAATATGCTCATTCCTGAACCAATCACAGTGGACAAGTGGATGTGGCTCTCAGTCATAAGCCAACTCTTAGAACCAAGGATGAGGTCAAACTCATACATTGACCAAAAGTATGGGGGAGGTGCTACCCCTTAGGAAAATTGGGGAGCTGATGGCCAAGGAAGAGAAGATGGACTATGAGTTAAAAAAGAAAAACAACTGTTCACTAAGGCACCCTTCAGGTGAAATCTACAACTGCTCTCTCCCCACACTGATGTGCTTTCTCCAGAAGCAACAACATGGCTGTTCATTAAAGTAATCGCAGTAAAGCTGCAGGGCAAAGAATCAGACCCTCCCTCAAGTGCATTTTCCTTGTCTTTTTGGGGATGTTCACTGTTCCATTAAAATATCTACAATATAATAAATTCAAAATACATTTAAAGCCATGTGAATTGGCAGCACTGCTTGCTTACTTTTTCAGAGTGTAAAAACTTGACCCAACTATCTAATGACTTAGGAGAGGTGAAAATCATTAGCCAGTGAAAATATAGAAGAAAAATTATTGTAATGGTGATTAGAGCTCTGGGCAAGGCTGTGACATTTGTACATCTTGTCCCAGTCTCCAATGCTACTTCCTATGAACTAACAGGTAGGTTTTAGTGTTGGTCAAAGTTTCCAACAGTCTCGAATGCCTCTGGGAAGTGTGTCTTTGCCTCAAGGAAACACTGATCTCTCTGTAGCTGAAAACTCTGGATACAGAGCTGTGGACCGCATTTGGAGATGCTCAATTTTGTTCTCCACTACTCAACTCTCAAGTGAACTATTCTGTACAAATCTACTTTAATTATGTATTAACTTCAATATTATTACATGCAGCACACAACTGCTACTCATTAAAAGTTAATCTGGATTCTATCGGTTTTATTTAGTATTCATTATAAGGTAGTGTTCACTTTTTTAAAAGGCCTCCAGATAAATGTGTTGCTCTACATAACCAAGAGGTGATTCTCTAGAAATAGAAATACCTTAATAAGAATTCTGCCTGCCTTTTCCCTTCCCTCCTCTTTTTGGCAGCTTCATTCACAACCATCAGTAACGAACTGGCAGCAGGAGGAACTGGCAAGGACTGGCCATGGGCAGCATTTGATGACTCTGTTGTTCTAGGTGCTTGTTGGCGTTGGGCCGCCAAAATTCTATGCTCATTGCACTAGTGAAAGGAAATATTTTAGGATCTTGTCTTCAGCAGCCCCCTCGGAAGATTCTGCAGCAGGGATGCCTTTGTTTAGATGTTGACAAGAAGCCCCAGAGCTCTATTTCTCCATGTCTATTACAATTCTTTCCCATGATGATAGGTGCAGAGCATAATAATAATAATGCTTAAATTGTGTGCGGGGAGAATCACATGGGATTGCAAAAACAGAAATCTGGAGCTGTTTTCTTCCGAATCTGAAAATAATAGCTAACATGGAAGGGGACCAGTTACTGAGCACATATCTTATTTAATCCCAAGGGGAGCACTATACTTACTCTCACAATAAAGTTTGCGTTGTTTCCATAATACCTTAGAAGGAGTTCTACACATGTTCACAATCGATGAGCAATACTCTAACAAAGCAGCACCCTCACCCTGAGTTCACAATGCCAAACAATTTACAGAGCAAACTCTGTAATTTTTGCAGCACAGTTGTGGTTTCTTCTGACAGTATCAAATCAACATTTAAAAAAAAAATAAGTTAAAGAATACATACTGGCTTGGCATTATTTTCTTAATATAGGAATTGATGCTTCACCCCAGGCTATTTCATGAAAATACCGGCTTAAAGCTAAAACTGAATCAAAGAGAAGTTTTACAAAATAATGCTTGTGGCTGTTTCCCAGCGAAGCCACACCTGAACAGGTTTCCACACTATCTTTACTTTGACTTTCTCCTTGCCTCTAGTTAACAAACAAGTAGAAGAAGTAAAAACGTGTGCTGGGCTAATGCATTAGTTGAGCTAATGATGCCAGTACAGAAACCAACTTCAGCCACCCTAAGTAAAAAATAAAATGCGTGGTGCATGGTAGGTGGGATGCCCCAGGACACTGCCAGAAACCAAAGGCAGGGAGCATCCAGGCTTGAGAAAATCATGGGAATAGGAATGGGGTGTGGGTCAGGAACCCCTTCTTTGTTGTTGTTTTTTTTAATCTGTGACACTTTCTACTCTCTTTGCAGACCAGTTTTTTTCTGTTTCTCACCCACATGACAGAAAATGGTTCCTCATAGCTCTCAACTCTAAATGGTACATGTTGGCCTAACAGGAAACTATGCTTCCTCCCTCTTTCTCAGTGCCAGTTTCAAATTCTCAAGGTAAATAATGTGAAAGGCCCAGCTGGAATCAGATGTCCACCTCTAGACTATTCAACTGGGACTGGGAGGTGGGGTCAAATAGGACAAATGGCTCTAAGGACCCAGCAAGGCAGGTTGGAAGACAGATGCCCCCCCACAAAAAAAGGGGGTGACTGTGAAATGGGTGGATGCCCCAAAGGATATTTAGTTAGTAGTAAGATATTGGCTCTAGCTGGATAGACAGATAAAAAAAAATTATAAGGAATTGGCTCACACAGTTATTGAGGCTGAGAAGTCCCAAGATCTGCAGTCAGCAAGCTGGAGACCCAGAAGAGCCGATGGTTTAGTTCCAGTGCAAGTCAGGATGGTATAAGTTCCCATCCAAGGGCAGGGAAAGATCAATGCCCCAGCTCAATAGTCCCAGGGGAAGTTCCCTCTTATTCAGCCTTTTTACTCTGTTCAGGTCTTCAGCTGATTGGATGCACCGCACCCACATTAGGAAAAGCAATTTGCTTTACTCAGTCTACCAATTCAAATGTTAAACTCATCCAGAATAGTGCTTGTCCAAATGTCTGGGCACCCCATGGCCCAGTCAAGTTGACACATAAAATTAATCATCACCACAGACAACACAGTCTACTATGGAATCTGACCATATAGGCACAATTAGAATATTCATTTGATATTTTCACTTCTTATACAATATAAATAATGTCAACAATACGATTTATTCATATAAAATTAAGTGTTCTCTTCTTGGAAGGAAAGTGAAATGCTAAACAGATGCCTTGACCCAAAAAGTATTTCTAGAGTCCAACTGTTCACAGATTCCTCTCAAAAAAAGACATTGGCACAAGCAGCCCCAACCCAGTTTCTTTACCAAAAGATGACAAAGTAATGACGAGAAAATCCTCCGATTCAGATACTTTCAGATTTATTTAAAAATTTCAGACTTTTTTATGTCATCATATTCTTCTTCCTTAAAGATATATGCATGTCCTGATTCCAAATCCAAATGGATAAAAATGAACTTCAGACTTGCCATAGTTGTGAATGTGGTGACTTTTTGCAATATTAAGTTTAAGCAGAATTAAAATATGTTTTAATTCACTAATGTGAGATAACTTATTAGTCTGTTGTTTGCATTAAGCAAGTTTGAAAGGTTAAATACTTATGTTCTAAATTATAGAATAAGGTTACTCTCATACATCTCTTTGTTGAAGAAAGGAAGTGTGTTAAGAAGAAGAAATATAAACAATTTTGAAATAGTTATACTTAAAATAATGTAAAATGTATTCACTGAATACTTAAATAATACCTACTATATGTGTCAGAGCTGGCCTTAACTGTAAGAGATTTACTTCAAATGCGAAATATATGTTTTTTATTGTTGAGTTATTTGGTTCTATTAAATATTAGTGATATTTAAAGTTTTGTCTTTAAAATACACCAATAATATTATTTTTAGAATATGTCAATCTTTTAAATATTAAGCATTTACATACTCAGAATTATTCTGAGAAAATCAGGTTATATCTTATTCATTTTTTGGATGCAGAAAAAATAAAAGAAAGAGAGAGAGAATATGATCAAGCAAATGGGGCAAAATATAAACAATTGGCAGAATCAGGTAAAATGGTCTAGGGAATTCTTTATACAGATACTTCACAATTTATGATGGAGTTATGTCCCAATAAACTCCCAATAAACCCATCATAAGTTGAAAATATGTTGATGTTGAAATGCATTTAACACTAGACGCAGAAGTATCAGTTGTTTTCCCTTGTCACCACATGCCTGGCTGGGAGCTGTAGCTCTCTTCCACTGAACAGCATCATGAGCCAGCAGCACAGTGCCTACAGCCCAGGAAAGATCAACATTCAAAATCCCAAGTTTCTATGGAGTGCATAATGCTTTGCACCATTGTAAAGTCAAAAAATTCTAAGTCAAACCATCATAAGTTGGGAATTATCTGTACTATTCTTGTAACTTTTCTTGGTATATTTAAAACTATATAAAGATTAGTTACCAAGAAATGAAGATATTTAAAAATAGAACTAACATAAGATTCAGCAATTCCACTTCTGGGCATATATCCAAAAGGAATAAAATCACTATTTTAAAGAGATATCTGTACTTCTATGTTCATTGAAAAATTATTTACAATAGCTAAAATATAAGAACAACTTAAGTATCCATTGATGAATGAATGAAGAAAATGTGCTATATATAGATGGTGTCCCAAAAAAATATATACACACACTTTGAATAATTATAAAGGCAATGTTTATTAAAATACATTTCATTTTCAAAATTGAACTATCAGCTTTTATAGTGTCTATACATTTTTGGGGACAATATATCCTATATAATAAAAGGCTAATATGCAAATTGTCCCCTTGGGAGTTTGACCAACTGGGAGTTCGACCACTCGCTATGATGTGTGCTGATCACCAGGGGGCGGCATGGAACGAAGGACCAGGAGGCAGCGCAGAATGAAGGAAGGCCCCGGCCAGCAGCCAGAAGGCCCCGATCAGCCCCAATCACCAGCCAGGCCTAGGGACCCTACCCATGCACAAATTTCATGCACCAGGCCTCTAGTATCTATAATAATAAAAGCATAATATGCTAATTAGACCAGACAGCTGAACAACCTTCTGGACAACCTTCCAGATGAAGCTAGGACTGCGAGGGCCAAGGCAGCAGCCATGGCTGCGAGGGCTGAGTCCCTTGCACGAATTTTGTGCATCAGGCCTCTAGTCTACACTAATAAAAGAGTACCATGCTAATTGACCGTACCTTCATGACACCCACCAGCCAATCAGGAGTGAGTATGCAAATTAACCCAAAAAAGCTGGTGGGTTAATTTGCATACACAGGCACTGAGCAGCCGGGGGTGGGGCAGGACACTTGCAGGCGTTTCGCACCACCCCAGCTGCTCCAGGCCTCTGGGCAGCATGGGAAGGCAGAAAGGCGACTTCGGCCAGAGTGAAGGTGGTGCCAGCAGCCAGGGGAAGGAAGGCCCATTCTTGCACAAATCTTCGTGCATTGGGCCTCTAGTATATATTATCCTATCTAATAAAAGAGTAATATGCAAATTGACCATCACTCCAACACAGAAGATGGCTGCCCCCATGTGGTCAAAGATGGCTGCCCCCATGTGGACACAAAATGGCCACCACAAGATGGCCAGCAGGGGAAGGCAGTTGGGAACGACCAGGCCTGCAAGGGAGAGCAATTGGAGGGGGGGGGGTACCAGGCCTGCAGGAGAGGGCAGTTAGGGGTGACAAGGCCTACAGGGAAGGGCAGTTAAGGGTGACCAGGCCTTCAGGGGAGGGCAGTTAGGGGCAATCAGGCTGGCAGGGGAGCAGTTAGGCATCAATCAGGCTGGCAGGGGAGTGTTTAGGGGGTTATCAGGCTGGCAGGCAGAAGCAGTTAGGGGCAATCAGGAAGGCAGGAAGGTGAACAGTTGGGAGCCAGCAGTCCTGAATTGTGAGAGGGATGTCCGACTGCCCTTTTAGGCCCGATCCTACTGGGATCCTACTGGGATCGGGCCTAAAAGGGCAGTCGGACATCCCTCGAGGGGTGCCAGATGGAGACAGTACAGGCTGGCCTGAGGGACACACCCACCCATGCACGAATTTCATGTACTGGGCCTCTAGTGCAACTATAAAAAATCAAATCCTGCCATTTTTTTACTACATGCATGTACCTTAAGGTCATTATGCTAGGTGAAATAAGTCAAACAAATAAAGACATTTAATATATGGTCTCACTTATATGTGGAATCTAAAAAAAAAAAAAAAAAAATGGAATCAGCCCTAGCCAGTTTGGCTCAGTAGATAGAGTGTCAGCCTGAGGACTGAAGGGTCCTGGGTTCAATTCTGGTCAAGGGCACATGCCTGGGTTGTGGGCTCAATCCCAGTAGGGGGCATGCAAGAGGCAGCTGATCAGTGGTTCTCTCTCTCATCATTGATGTTTCTATCTCTCTCTCTCTCTCCCCCTTACTATCTGAAATCAATAAAAATATAAAATAATAATTTATTTATTTATTTATTCATTCATTCATTTATTTATTTATGGAATCACAGAAACAGAGAAGAGATTGATGGCTGCCAAAGGCAGAGGGGGAAATGGGTGAAGGTGGTCGAAAGATACAAACTTCCAGTAATTAGATAAATAAGGGCTGGAGTTGTAATGTTCAGCATGGTGACTACAGTTAACAATAATCTGTATATCCTATCTAATAAAAGAGTAATATGCAAATTGACTGTCACCCCAACACACAAGATGGCTGCCCCCATGTGGACACAAGATGGCTGCCACAAGATGGCCAGCAGGGAGGGCAGTTGGGAGGGATCAAGCCTGCAAGGGAGGGCAGTTGTGGGTGATTAGGTCAGCAGGGGAGGGCAGTTGGGAGGGACCAGGCCTGCAAGGAAGGGCAGTTGGGGGTGACCAAGCCTGCAGGGGAGGGCAGTTAGGGGTGACCAGGCCGGCAGAGGAGGGAAGTTGGGGGCGACCAGGCCTCCAGGGGAAGGCAGTTAGGGGTGACCAGGCCTGCAGGGGAGGGAAGTTAGGGGTGACCAGGCCTGCAGGAGAGGGCAGTTAGGGGTGACCAGGCCTTCAGGGGAGGGCAGTTAGGGGCAATCAGGCTGGCAGGGGAGCAGTTAGGCATCAATCAGGCTCCCAGGGGAGTGGTTAGGGGGTGATCAGGCTGGCAAGCAGAAGCGGTTAGGGGCAATCAGGAACGCAGGCAGGTGAGCACTTGGGAGTCAGCAGTCCTGGATTGTGAGAGGGATGTCCCAGATTGGAGAGGGTGCAGACTGGGCTGAGGGACACCCCCCCACCCGTGCACGAATTTCATGCACTGGGCCTCTAGTACTGTTATAAAAGGCTAATATGCAAAGTGTCCCCTTGGGCGTTCGACCAGGAGCCCGGGAGTTCGATTGATCGCTATGATGTGTGCTGACCACCAGGGGGTGGCACATTATGAAGGAAGGCCCCAGCCGGCCCTGATTGCCAGCCAGGCCTAGGGACCCTACCCATGCACTAATTTCATGCACCAGGCCTCTAGTGTATTATATATTTGAAAGTTGCTAAGGGAGTAAATCTTAAAAGTTCTAATCGCAAGAAAAAAATGTAATTATGTGAAGTGATGGATTTAACTAAACATTGTAGTAATCATTTTGTAATATATACCTATATCTTGTTATGCTGTACATCTTAAACTATGTCAGTTATATTTCAATGAAACTGGGAGAAAAAATAGTTGATAAAGTTGATAAGTTGATAAACTAGCCAGGAAGTCAGTTTATGTCAATATAAGGCAGGCTACCAGCAGGGAAATACTGGATGATTTAGTGAAATCAGGGCAGTTACTTTTATTGAATCTAAATTTTAACTTCTCCCCAATGAAAAATGCATGGTAGCTATTACTTACTTGTCATGGACCTTTGGGTATCTCCCATTCATTTGCAACTTCAGAAGGTTTATAAATGAGCTCTCAAGCTGTGATTGGTCTGCTCTACTGGACTCATTTCCTTTCTGGGAGTGTCACTATAGCAAATGAGTCTCCAAGGGACATCAATGAATCTGTCACTGGGGAAGACATCAAGTAGAATCAAGAAAACATTCAAACTAAAAGTTATTCAAATAAAACTAAATTAATGAACCAAATTTTAAAAGGGAGGGTAACAATTTTTGCACGTTATCATGCAGAGGGTGGGAGAATTAATTAGCTTGTTTTTACAAAACGCTTTAAAGATAAATTGTGCTGTTCACTTGCCAAACCTCATTCTTAGTATGCTTATTTGCTGTGTCCTACATAAATATTTAATGGTTACCCTGGGAAAGTAACTCTTGCTTAATTCATCATCCTTTTCTTATTAGTAGATAGTGTACAGCAAGCAGGCATATTTCCCCCTGAATTTATTATTTTTTAAAAAAAATGCCTTCAAGATAGTTTCTTATCAACCAAGCAATAATCCACAAATAACTCATTAATATTTTATCTCTCTTAGCAATGAGAACCACATAATATGGCAGAACCTATAGTTAGCACTCCTTCAAGGTAAAATAGTTGTTGATTTTCCTCTGTACCATTGTGGTCATAATCACATTGGTCTTTGCCAAACTAAGCTTTTTCATATAGAAGAAGCAATAGCCTATGCTGGAGGCAAAGACCAAAAAGTAGTTAGCATAATAAATGTGAGAGGTCCCTCAGAAGGCTGATGGACCTTGGGGCTTTAGCAAGGACTAAAAGCTATGCACCGATTGTTCTGTCGAGACAATGGTGGCTGAAGGCAATCTCCTAACCTGATAATCTTTTACTGTTTCCCAAACCTTACCTTTGATATGTCTGTTTACTTTGCTGAAGGGCAAATGTGTATTCTAGTAAATAAAAAGTCATGGGTCCAGAGATTCAGGGAGCCACTCCACTAGAGAGTAGGTCTCCGCCTGGCTTTTCCCCATGTCTTCTAAATTTATATTTCTTGTCTAGTATATTCATTTGCATGTGGCCTCTTCTCCAGATTCTGAATCCTTGCTGCAAAAAGGTTGTGGCAAGCCTGGCCAGCGTGACTCAGTGGTTGAGCAATCAGGAGGTTGTGGTTTGATTCCTGGTCAGGGCGCATGCCCAGGATACAAGCTCAATCTTCAGTGGGGAGTGTGCAGGAGGCACCCAATCAATGATTCTCTCTCATCATTGAGGTTTCTATCTCTCTCTCCCTTCCTCTCTGAAATCAATAAAAAAAATATTTTTTTAAAAGAAGAAGCCATCAAGTTCTGACTCATTTAGCTCTTTCTAAGCACCACTAATCCTAACACATCCTTATTTCTGGAAACCTGAGTTTCACAAATGAAGAGAAAACACTCCTGGTGTCACCCAAATTGGTAATTTTCAACCAGCATGATTCATGTCCTGCTAATTAATCTATTTGGGGAGAAGGGAAAGGATGGACTACCAACACCTCTTTTCATTGTAATTTCTCAAGTGAGGTCAGCTCAGGCCCCAGGCTCTGGCCAGGGTGCCCAGCCCTGCTGCGTGGAGGATCTCTGGCTGGCCTTCCTCTTGACCCGCATATCTCTGGACCTCTCCATGTAGCCTTGGCGGAGAAGCATCTTGGGCTCCCAGGGCAACAAGAGCAGATCCACATGCACACATAGCACCTGGCACTGGAAGGCAAAGGGCGGAAAGCCAGCAGACAATCCCTGGCAAGTAAGGTTGGCAGACAAATAGCAGTAAGTGAGTAAGGTAGTGATGATTGGGAAAAACCCTGTGTACACAGTCACGCTTCGTGGGCCACAGGATTATAGCACCTGTCACCCTCGCTGGTGAACATGGGAACAGAGAAATGGCAGTCTAAATATGTTTTTAAGTGTTGCCAGGAAATCTGTGTCTCTAGTACCTTAAATCACAGTCTAGCTAGTTCAGAACTCCTGACCCAAGGAACATACAATTAATTCCGAAACACTGAGTGATGTCCTTCTCAGTGTAGCCTTAATAGGTTGGCCAGCTCTGCCTTCATCAGTGGAAAGGCCGTAGCTGAGAGGACAGGCTACCCTTTGCCCCAGGACAGTTGTCTCTATTGCCTCAACCAAATCAGGAAGTCTGACCCAACTTATCCCTACAAAATTTCTCACCGTCATGAGTGGCAGAATCAAGGTTATTATCATTGCTTCCCTTACCAGGGACTTGCCCTTTTTTCAGGCTATGTGACCTTAAACTTGAGCTCTTCCTTTGAGAAGAAGACCTCTTTGGGCAGGTTGAAGAGCCAATTCTGTGCCCTTGAAAGAGTTACGTTCCCTCAAAGGGTTAGAATGGAGGGTAAGTCTTGTGGCTTAGCGACCAAGCTGAATTAGAATCTGGGCTCTTTCACTTAAGAGCTGTGTGACCTCCAACAAGTTAATCAACATTTCTGGGGCTCAGCTTTCACACTTACAAAATGAGGAAATAATCTCCAATAATTAAATGCCAAACTATTACCATATTCTTCATCCTAAAATACAATTATACTTTAATGTAGTAACAGTGAATTTAATGTAAATAAATAAAGGCTGACTTTTAAGAGTCTAATTTATTCATACAATTATACATCATTCTGTCCTTTAGTATCGTAACAAAAATTTAAGTGAAGCTGTCTTTCACTCAGAATCTAAAGATGTTTCTAACTCATTTGTAGCCATATTTGCTCATGCTTTTTTTTTTTCTTCTAAAACTGATGCTCATGAGCCATTTCAGGTTGACAGTGAAATTGCTGAGCATTCGGGGCTGCTGTGTACGGTTATCCACTGGTTATCCACTGACAGCCTTAGAAAACATCATTCACAGAGACTGTGAGGACATGTCTAAAAATGCCACATTTTATTAAATGAGTCAAGTAGTGCTGGAAACAAACCTGCTCTTTGTGAAAACTACCAGAACCTGGAATAATAGACAGAGTTTCAGTCCCCCTGGGATCAACGACTGCATGATGTGCAAGTTGGTTAAACCAGCCTCTTCACTCTGAAGATTTTTGTTTATTTAAGAATGTAAGGCTGGCTGATATTTTAATGAGACAATTGTTAGTGATCATAAGTATAATTATTTTCACTACTAACAGAAACAATGAGAAAGATGCATGGACTTTATTATGGTTTTAAAGAAATATCTGTTGTGTTAGATATTCTATTGTGACCAACAAATAGTCCAAAGCAATTTTAAAATCCCATATTTGCTTTCTAAATTATAGATATAGATATAGATACAGATATATAGATTTGGATATAGATATATTCAAAGTTCAATTGGCCTAGAAGAAATATTTTCTGCCAACTAATATTAAATCACTATTCTCACAAAGTATTTTTAAATATAACACATTGAACTAACTATAAAACATAAAATGCACATTACAAACACTTCTAGAAGGAAAGCATATAATAAAAAAAGACTATTAAAATCATACAGTCACATATACTATTACCACCCAGAGATAACCTCTTTAAACATTTTGCTATATGTGTTCCCAGCTTTTTTTAAAATGGTATACATGTGTATATGTAATTTTTCTACAAATTCAAAATTATCCAATTATATACACAATTTTAATTTTAACAATATCATTAACATTCTAAGAAACAGAACAAAATAATGATTTCCTGTCTCTTTATACAACACAGCTCCACTTGGGACAGCTTTCTTTCTAAATCTGTCTTGGCAAATGAATTTATCCCAAACAAATGCATTTGCTGACTATTCCCTTAAACAAAAAGATTGTTGGTGTACTCTAGCATTCTGGAATAGGAACTCTCGATATTTTTTCTGTTGTTATCCACAAACTTTGCCACCTTCCTGCCAGTAGCATTATACATGTGATTCATCAAAGCTTCAGTTTCAACATTAACTTCTCAAACACACCTAGCTTGTGAAGTCTCATCGCTGGCTTTCTTCTGTTATATCCCTTCTACTTAACTTCCAGCTGACAGGCCTAGATTTTTTTTTTCTTTTCTGTAACCATTAATCTTCACTGAAAAGCTGTTCAAATGCCTTCCAACAGCTTCAGGGCAGAGCCTCCTGCTGGAGCTGGTAACTCTCATAAATATTCCTGGGGCTGCGTATGTATTCAGGGAGAGGGCCGTGGCCCCAGAGGACATGAAAGGAACACCAGCAGTGTCATTCGTTGCCGTGCACTGAGCACAGGAGAGAATGCGTGCAGAAAATTAGCCAGCAAGTGAGAGGTGTTCCACGCAGGCTCTGCTTCCAGGGAGCAGCAAGAACGTCGCATTTTATTGCGTATTATCGTTACTAATCATTGCATCTTAACTCCTTCGGTAAATCGTAAACTTCCTGCAAGATGCATCTCTGTAGTACTCACGAAATATTTGACAGACAGGCATTCAGAAAATGCTTGCTGAATAAATGAATGGATGAGAGGACAGATGGCTGGGTAGGTGAATAGCTTGAGAAATAAAGCTTATATTATTCACATGTCAAAAAGAATAATAAACCCTAGTAAGAACATACTCCCCAATATCAAGATAAGCAAAATAGTCCAAGTCTTTTTTTTTAAAGAACTATCACGTTATTTGGAATGTGTGTGTGTGTGTGTGTGTGTGTGTGTGTGTGTGTGTTTATCCTGCAAAGCCACCCACATAATTTTTGCAGATGACTATTTTGGAAATTATAAACACCAGTCTATTTTGAAAAAATCTTGATGTTAGTTGTCTAGGCATGTGCTAGAGCCTTTGGAACATTTTTAAAGAAATATTGCCTGTAGAAATTAGTGAGGGAAGATTTTGATGCGGGGGGGGGGGGCATTTTTTAAAAACTGGGCCAAAAAGAATCTATAATATCCTCCTTTAAAATTATACTCAAAATTCTATAAATTATTGCTCAGAACATTTATATAAGAGCTAGAGGAGGGATAAAGCTCTTGTGATGAAGAGGTTATGAATGTAGAGCTGTGGAATTAGGCTTAGCACATTTGAGTATTCTAGTGAGAATAATATTCTCTCAGAGTGCCAGAGTGTTTCTGCTGTTTTATTATTTCAGTTTTACTCCGTGAGCCGGCCAGGAGAGCTTGCTGGTGTCATGGTTCTCCATAAACTTACATAGTGATGAGCAACTCTGAGTGCTGCTTAAAACTATGCAAATTTCAGCTTCTGCCCCAGACATGAACTATTTGACAGAGTATTTAAAATAACTCTGATTAACATGTTAAAAGTTTTAGTTGAAAAGGTAGAAGACATCTAAAATCAGAGGAATAATCGCATCAGAGAGATTATGGAGAGGAATAAGACAGTAACAGAGTTAAAGAATGGCAGCAGCTGTGCATTAATAGATTGACACAGTCAAGGAAAAAATAAGTAGACTTGAAGAAATGTCAATAGTAATTACCCAAACGAAAACCCAAAACACACACACACACACACACACACACACACACACACACAAATAGAAAAATATATTTTTTTAAAATAGAACATCCAAGAGCTGTGGAACAGTATTCTAAAGGAAAAGAAATAGAAAAATGGACAGATGAATAGAGTTAAAGAAATAAGAGCCAACAGTTTTTAGTCATGAAACAACAGATCCAAGAAACCCAAACAACAGTAAGCAGGATAAGTACAAAATACACACACACACACACACACACACACACACACACACACACTACAGTCTAAATGCTAAGAATAAAAACTGAGAAATTCTTGAAGACAGCCAGATATAAAGGAAACATTATATACAGAAGAAGAAAGACAAAAATTACAGCAAACTTCTTACCAGAAACACCCAAGCTAGAAGATAATGCCATTAAACTAGTGAAAGAAAAACTGCCAACCCAGAATTCTATACCAGCGCAAATATCATTTATAAATGCAGGAAAAATAAAATAATTTTAGACAAAAACTGCAGAAAAAGCCAAAACTGGTTTGGCTCAGTGGATAGAGTGTCGGCCTGCAGACTGAAGGGTCCCAGGTTCGATTCCGGTCAAGGGCATGTACCTTGGTTGCGGGCACATCCCCAGTAGGAGGTGTGCAGGAGACAGCTGATTGATGTCTCTCTCTCATCGATGTTTCTAACTCTCTATCCCTCTCCCTTCCTCTCTGTAAAAAATCAATAAAATATATTTTTTTAAAAACTGAAGAAATGTATTACTAGCACCCTACTCTAAAAAAGATGTTAGGAGTTCTTCAGGCAGAAATAATATAAGAAATTGAAAACTTGGATCTTCAAAAAAGAAACAAGAATGAAGGGAATGGAATAAATGAAAGTAAAATTAAATTGCTATTTTCTTATTTTTAATTACTATAAAGCAAAAATAGTAGCAATGCATTCTATGTTTATAGTGTATGAGAAAGTTAAAAGTATGACAATAGTACCAAGGACAGGAAGGAGGAATTGAGAAATTCACTTGAAAGGTCTTTACACCACACATGGAACAGTATAGTATCATTTGAAGATATTATCAGTTAAACATGAACATGATAAGCCCTAGGTTAACCATGAAAACAAATTCTGAAAGAGGTATAAATAGTAAATCAATAGGCTGATAAATTAGAACCATAAAAATTGTTCTAAGCAGAAAAGAAGGGAAGCAAAGAACAGATGAAAGAAATGGAAAATAGAAAAATGATAGATTCTGATTAAACCATATCAATTATCACATTAAATGTTAATGATTTAGAGAAAATTGTTAAAATACAAACTTTTGGATTGGATAAAAAAAAAAAGCAAGACCCAAATATAGTCTCTCTATAAGAAATCTGTTCCACTTGAATGAAAAGGGAAAGGATGGAGACAGATATACCAAACAAGCATTATACAAATGAAACCTGGAATAATTATATTCATATCAGACCAAGTAAACTTCAAAAAATAATATTGGGGATAGAAAATGACACTATATAATAAGAACAAATAACAATTTATGTATGCACCAAACAATAGAACTTGAAATATGAGTCCAACACTGAGGAACTAAAAGAGAAAATGAAATTTACAATTATAGTTGAAAACTTGAATACTCCTCTCAAAATTGATAGAGCAATACACAAAATCATTAAAAAATGAAAGAACTGGACAACACTATCAATCAACTAAACCTAATTCATATACAGAACACTCCACCCAACAACAGCAAATATACTTTCTTTTCAAGTGCACAAGGAACATACACCAAGGTTGATCATATTCTGAGCAATAAACAAACTTCAAATTTAGAATAGAAATTATACAAAGCCTTCTTATCATCAAATGAGAGTGGAAATTTACGCTCCCCACGCAGGTTTTGCTAACTGGGGTAGCAGCGGACCTGTGTTTTTCTCTGTTAAAGTAAGGTGGTTATTGTCAGAAAGTTTTGCTAAAATGTCCTCTCAGTTCTTTAGCTAGAAACAGCAGGCTTTACTTTGGCTTTTGATCTCTGCCTATTGATCTTCCCTGGTGCAGGCTTCTTCAGCACATAATCTGAGATATATGGATGGCAGAAAGGATTCTCAGGGAACTAACCACTGTGTTATTCCTTGGGTCCTGAATTCTCTAATCAGCCTGCCTTTTTCTCTCCACCTTTCAGCATCCTTTTTCTTCTTTTTAAGACAACTATAGTCTATTATAATATAAAATGTTACCTATTATATTGTATGTAATAAAAAGGGAGGAAAAAGAGACACAAGTAGAGGTTTCTACACTTCAAACTGAACTACTAAAATGTTGACACCACTACACAGTGATAATTTATATGTGCATAATTGCAATCACTAAAAAAACTATACAAAAAGATACACTCAAAAACATTATATCTGAATCAAAATGGAACCCAAATTAAAAATTATAAAATATGTTCAAGTAACTCAACAAAAGGCAGGGTAAATAAAAACAGAAATAAAACACATTAAATGTAAGTAGGCTAAATATATCATTAAAAGATAAGGGTTAGTAGAAAGATAAAATCAAAATGACTCTACTCTGTTGTCTAAAAAAAATCACTTTAGTTATAACTGATTGAACATAAAATGATGGAAAAATATTTAGCAATCATTAATCAAAAAAAGAGTGCCTATATTAACATCAGATAAAGTAGACTTCAGAGCAAAGGAAATTACAAGGGACAAAGAGGTACATTACATAATGATGACAGGGTCAATCCACTAAAGAGACACAGCAATCCTAAATATACATGCACCAAAAAAACAGAGCTGCAAAATATATGAAATATGAGAAATAAACAAGTCCATAGTTATAGTTAGAGACTTCAAAACACCTCTCAACAATTCATTGGACTACTAAACAGACAGTCAGTAAGGACATATAACTTAGCACCATAAACAGAGTCTAATTGACATTTATAAGATACTCCCCACACCAACAGCAGAATATACTATATATTTTCAAGGAAACAAGAATATAGACATGCACTGAAGCATCTGCTATATGTGCTATGCTTTTTTTATTTGGCATTTTTCAAACAGAAATAGTAATAAGTCCTTGTTAATTGTAACCAGTGAAATCTATAATAATAAAAGCATAATATGCTAATTAGACTGGACACCTGAACAGCAAAACGACCATCCAGACAACCTTCCTGACGAAGCTGTGAGGGCTGAGCCCCTTGCACGAATTTTGTGCATTGGGCCTCTAGTAATACAATAAAATCCTATCTAATAAAGATGGGATATGCAAATTGACCATCACTCTGCGACAAAGATGGTGGCGCCCATAGCCAATAAGGAGGGAATATGCAAATTGACATGACAAAGATGGCGGTGACCGGGCTGGGATGCTTGCATCGTCACCATGACGATGATGCAGGTGTTCTGCCCCACCCCGGCTGCTCCAGGCCTCTGGGGAGGCGCAGAGTAGCCGGGGCGGGGCGGGACGCCTGCTATGGGGGTGCAGGGGTGGAAGGAGCTACAGGAGGGTGGCCAGAGCGAAGGCCCGGGTCCTGGGTGCCGGTGCCGGCAGCCAGGGGAAGGAAGGCCTATTCTTGCACGAATCTTCATGCATCGGGCCTCTAGTTATGTATAAAGATAAATCTGATCAAACCTACTCCTCTACAATTCCAACCTACATTGTTATTGGGGGTATGAATGATTGGCAACCCACTGAAAAGAATGAATGGTTTTGGCAGCCTCTATAGCAGCAAAGAGATAATAAGGGAGCATACTGATCAAGAGTACAGACTTTAGCCTGCTTGTATGGCTCATTGGTTGCGCGTTTTGACCCTGGAACCAGGAGGTCAGGGTTCGGTTCCTCGCCAGGGCACATGCCCTGGGTTGTGGGCTCAATCCCCAGTAGGGTGCATGCAGGAGGGTGCATCAATGATTCTATCTCATCACTGATGTTTCTCTCTCTTCCTTTCTTTGAAATCAATTAAAAAAATTTTTAAGAGTACAGACTTTAGCACATATCTGTGCTGAAGCCCACCCCTGAGATTTACTGGCTGCCCCTGAGATTTACAATTCTCAGATTCTCTAAGCCTCCTTTCCCTCATCCGTGTAAGAATACAGCTAATAGCAGCTACATTACAGACATTCTTGTTATCATTCTCAGAGGCTGCACCGTCTCTCACATCTGCTTCTCTCTAGATTTGTTCTTTTCTTCCTTCTGCAAACTAAAAAAAAAAAAAAAAAGGAGGAACTTTTTTACACATATGACAGTTTTAATGTTCTTACATAAATTTTGGTAAAAAAATAAATACGGCAATAAATATATCCCTTCACAAAGAATATTAACAGGCAATTCACAAAATAATTCATTGAAAGGGCCAAAAAAAAGGTATGAGAACCTCAATTTTATTCATATAACTAAAATAAAAACACAAATGGATAAAAAACATTTCATCCTAGTGACCAAAGAAATGAAAATTAAAACTATGATGTCATTTTTACTTATAAAATTGTCAATCATAACGTGAAACTAGTACTAAGCATAATTTGTATTTGCTTACTATTGATAGTATATATTGATGCAAACTTTCTACAAGAAATTTGGCAACACCTACTACAAATCTTTAAAGAAGTAATCCCTTTTTTGATATTTATATATCATTTTTTCTTACTTACGAAAGTTATTATGCTGCAGAAAATATCAGAGATTCACACAAAAATGCCCCCGACCGGAATCGAACCCGGGACCCTTGAGTCCGCAGGCCGACGCTCTATCCACTGAGCCACACCGGTCAG
The DNA here is from genome assembly GCF_027574615.1 of Eptesicus fuscus. Taxonomy (NCBI): domain Eukaryota; kingdom Metazoa; phylum Chordata; class Mammalia; order Chiroptera; family Vespertilionidae; genus Eptesicus; species Eptesicus fuscus. Next base: position 8,200,608 of record NC_072487.1, on the reverse strand, counting down.
GGCTATTTTCTTCTTTATGTTGTTATATCTCTTACAGTTTTCTTATTAAAAAAAAAAAAATGTTAGACCTGGCCAGTGTGGCTCAGTTAGTTGGGCATTGTCTCGTGCACCAAGGAGGTGCTGGTTTGATTCCCAGTCAAGGCACATGCCTGGGTTCGATCCATGATTGAGGCTGGAGGTCATGCAGGAGGCAGCCGATCGATGTTCTGCTCTCACATCAATGTTTCTCTTCCTCTCTCTCTAAAAATCAATAAAAACAATTTTTTAAAATTAAAGTTAATTTTAAAATAAATAAATATTATCCTGTTTATTTCTCAATATTTTGTACTAGACCGTGGACTCCTTATGGGAGGGCTGTATTTTCTTCACAGTGGTACCTTCCCTCAGAAACCAGCACAAGCACTGATACAAAATAGGAACTCCCCCATGCTAAATTCATAAAGGAATTGCTTTTGTAACAAAAAATGCAATGGATTTTATTCTTAAATTAGTTATTATTTATTCAACAAATAATTATTTTAAGTAAATGGAATTATAATTGATTGAACCTAATTTAGAATTTTTCAGTTATTTCTGGAATTTCATATAATTTGAAATTCATGAAAGAGGAAAATACTATTAACATTAAATTATAATAAATTGAGAGAGGTTTTTAAAAAATTATTCTTATTTTATATATTAGCTCTCCATAAAAGCACTTTAGGTGGTCTAAATAAGAACCTATAGTAATAGTAGTTTAATATTTATTAAATGCTTACTAAATGTCATGTTTTCTTCTAAGTGCTTTAACTCTATTAAGTTATTTAATCTTCATATCAACCCTATTATTATTCCAATTTTTCAAATGACTAAACTGTTTAGTAAAATATGCACAACCACACACCTAATAAATAAATGAGTTAGGATAAAACTCTGGCTCCAAAGCCCACACTCTTGGGGTCTATAAAACTGCCTCTACAGAAGTAGGGATGTGAGACTGTCAGAATCAGCTATGTTCTGATTTTTTAAGCATGAGGTGATTTCTGCAGGTTCAATATTCAGCCATTATGTTCAACCAACTGAAGCATGAACCACCCTGACCAAAGGCTGGTTCTTATTTTTAGCCCAACCTTCTTTCAGTCCTTCAACCTCTCTCCGTGTTGTAGCCTTCTCTTCCCCAAACAACACCTGTACCTTCATGTTCTCTCTGCCCTCCTCTCCATGAACACTGACAGACATAAAAGCACCTTTCCTACTTGTTCATTCTCAAGCATAAAATGACTAATGCGACACTGTTACCCTCTCTAAAGAATTGGGGTTGTGACAAGAAACAGACTCTTAAATCAGAAGACCGAATCTCTCACCGTGAGGGTCTCAAGGATGATGAGGATGTGAAGGAGATGGTTTAAATACAGAGTTTCTGGTACCGCTCTAATTATCACAAAAGACACTGGGCTTCTGAGAATACTGTAAGCTTTGGAGTACCATTTTCTAACTGTGAACACAGAAAATGTAGTTAATTGGGCCTCTCTTTTTTTTCATTTTTAAAATAGAACACAATACCTACTTTCCAGGGAGGTGACAGGATTTAGTGATAATGTACATAAATTAGCACCTGAAGTCTCTGGTGTAGGGTTAAGACTCCATAAATTATTGGTATGGGCATTTAGTATTCATTTTGTTGTTAGCATAAGCATTAACATTTGTGACATTAACATTAATTAACATTAATGAAAAAGTACATCAGAAAACTTGGATATGGACTTTAGCTGTGCCACTTACTAGCCTTGCAAGCCTGAAAATATCACTGAACCGACCCCAACTCTGTTAGGAGAGCCAGACCCCATGGGCTCGGAACACCCTGCATAGGCTTGCTGGCTATGCCAAGAACATAAGGTCCTGAGGGCTCTTTATGGGAGCCATTTATCAGGAACCTTGAAGGTAGTGTCTCCAGCCAGGCAAACATCGTGTTTGCTGACTGCTCACCATAACAATGAATCCCTCTTCGGTAACACAACCCACTGCTCGTGCGGCACTGCTCAGGAGCTGGAGGCCAAGGGGAAATGAGCCAGCATCATGCTCACACTCTCTGCTGTGCTGCCTTTGTCTCTGACCTAGGAGTTTGTCTTCTGCCAGCACCCAGAGAACACGAGCAGGCCAGCCTGTCAGCTTGCACGTAGGGTAAAATCTCAGGCCTTCAGAGGTTATAACAGACTCTGAGTATTCTCCTTTACCATAGGAGAATAGTACCACCTGCCCTATATCCCTCACAGACCTATAGAAATAGCTAACAAAATACACTGAGTGGCCAGATTATTATGATCTCTGAACGCATAATAATCGGGCCACTCAGTGTATTTGTATCTCAAATGGGTACCAAAAGTATTCTAGACTTTTGCTGGAGATCAACCACCTATTTGCCCTGAGCTTTCCATCAGCCAGTGCAAAGGGGAAAACTGGTCAGGTGCACGATTTATAGTATCTTTGATATCAAATAAATGAGGTACTCAAGAGTAGTACACTGAGTGGCCAGATTATTATGCGTTCAGAGGTCATAATAATTGCACCCCAACATTCGTGCACTGGTGGGGGCGGGTGGTCCCTCAGCCTGGCCTGCGCCCTTTAGCAGTCCAGGAGCCCTCAGGGGATGTCCGACTGACAGCTTAGGCCCACTCCTCCCTGGACATCCTTAGCGCTGCTGTGGAGGCAGGAGAGGCTCCTGCCACCTCTACTGTGCTCTGCTTGTGGCTGAGCGGTACTCTTGCATTGAGCATCTGCCCCCTGGTGGTCAGTGTGCATCATAGCGACCAGTCTTTCTGCAGTCCAGTTGATTTGCATATTACCCTTTTATTACATAGAATGAGAGACTATTATAGCACAAGTGACTGTAGACCATAAGGGGAACGCTGTATCATAACATTGAGAGACTCAAAATACAGTCACTCTTTGTTAATTACAAGTATATATGTTTTAGGGTCCATCTTATTCCCTGTGGTTTTTTATCAAGAGATACCAAATGCAGAGAATAATGGCACGTGATTGATGCTCTCCTATGCATACACAGATAACTCACAAATTAAAACAAAACCAAGTCTCCAAAACATCACTTTCTTCTGTTGAAATTACCTCATTCCTTTTTATTGCATTTATATTATCTTACCTTATAATAGACAAATATGAAAATTGACCGCACCTTTGCTACGCCCAAGCCACGCCCACCAACCAACCCACGCCCACCAACCACGCCCATCAGGAAACCGTTGCAGGGACGTTGGGGTGTGGCGGAGCCCAAGGCCGGGAAAGCCTCAGGCGGAGGCTTTCCCGGATTGGGCACCAGCGGAGAGCCTGCACGGATCGCAGGAAACCACTGGGGGTCGGCTCCTTCGATCCGTAGCAGGGACGCTGGGTGCGGCCGAGCCCAAGGCCACCGCCTGGGGCCAAGCCCCGACCCTGAAAGAAGGCAGAAGGCGGTGGCCACAGCCAAGGCCTGGGTCCCCGGTGCCGGTAGAAAACTGGTGCAGGCAGCCAGGTGAATGAAGGTCTATTGCACGAATCTTCGTGCAAACAGGCTACTAGTATATTTATATTTCACTTACTTAAATGAACTTTACTCTGTAGGGACTCTGCAATTCTATCCATAAGTACTTCTCCTTTTCCTCTAAACTAAATCCACACAGGAAGCCGGATTTACCACATTCATGAAGGCCAAAGAAAGAACATCTGCTCTGAGCCCTAATGCCAACTACCAAGAACTGAGGTGAAACCAGGGCCTTTGAGTGGTGCAAATGCTAGTTACCGCTTGAATCTATCAAGTGATTATTGAATATCCAATGAAATGATCCAAATGCTGAAATCTTCAAATGGCCAGATGGATCCCGCCCAAATCCAGAGCACCATGGACGATCATTCAAAATCACTATAACAAGTACCCTTGACATTCACCAAACCATAAACCAAATCTGGCCCAAGTGAATAGTGATGAAGTGAAAAGTCATTAACACAGCTTTAGTTTTTCAGAAAAAAATATCTGATTCAAGGGCAGCCTTTTGTTTCAAAATGATCAGAAATCCATATGCATGTGAGCATGGCAAACGTTTTATGAATGACAAATGGTCCAAATTGAGATCCAAACACTTCTAGCTGCAAATGTCTAGTGGGAAGCCAAAAGGAAGTTGCAATTTGAATGAATGAGTTTGCAAGTGAGTTTTTGTTTATTAGTTTTTGGTTTTGAGGGGAGGAAGAAGGAGGTTTGTGTGTGGCACCTTTAAAAAATCCTAAAAAATGGACCAGAGAATAGTGCAGACACCACCCCTTTGCCGCCGGACTCCTGAGCGCGGGCAGAGCGCCTGCAAGGCTCTGGGAGATCTCAGCTGAAAGACTGCAGCTCTAATTCCAAGTGACAGAATGAAACCTTGAGACATACCGTCTCCCTTGCAATTAGAAATTGTGTTCGATAGCTTTTGTTGCTGCTACACTAACACTTTAACCATGTGTCTGGTCTATTTGCTCTGGTTCAGTGATCCTAGACAATAGACCTTAATGTGAAAAACAAGTCAACAGCTCAGCATTACTAACTGAACACCACAATAATTCCTTCAGCATTTGAGGAGATTCTTTGCAGCCTGCTTTTTCTCATCGCAACAGCCAATCACAAGAGTGAAGAAAAGGAAGGAAGAAAGGAGAAACAGGGAGAGGGACAGAAAGAGACAGACAGCAATAACTAAAAAATTAAATTCTTAAAGTATTATTTCCAGTTAGTTTTCATAAAAAGAGTCTTATTTCTCATTTCTCCTGTTTGCCTTTAATTTTTTAAATATTAATACTATGCTACATAATTTTTTACATAATCAGATTCTTCATAACTATAATTGCACCTGTGCTGTTTCTAGTGTGGCACACTACTCCTCCGATAAAGACCATCGCTTCCTCTCTGGGTCTTTTCCAGCCTCCAGCACTGATCTAGCTCCCCTATCCACAGATACGCAGTAGATGAACTGCTCAAAAGTAAAGAGGTCAAGGTCATGCCATTCAGCCTCGTGGGCCCTCAGAGAATGTGGACACTTTACTACAACCTCCAGTCTAATCAGGTGGCTCAATCCTTCTGACACAGGACCCAGGAGCTCCTGAATGAGTCCTTTGTTCCACAGGAGGTAAATTTGTAAGAAAGAAGTCAAAGATTTAAGAACAAAGTGCAGAGAGGAAGGACACACTAGGAGGTCAGGAAGGCAGGTTCTGCTTTTGCTCTCCATCGGAGCTCTCTGTGCAATGCATGTACACTTCATGTATGTCCATTGATAAGACTTGTAATATGGCTGCTTAGTGAGCGATCAGAAGTTTGTAGTCATAGTCTTGTTGCTCTAATTCTATGTTGTCATTTATTTCACTCATAGATAATGTACCAACATAACCTCAAACCACGCCCAGGCTGAATCAACCTGAACACTCAATGAGGAGAATGAGATCTGGTGAGAAATTCTCAGGCTCAGCCTCCCAGCAGAACCACTTTCAGGCCAATGCCACTCATCCCTTCTTACTCGGGTTCTAGTTGTCTCCCACGTGTTCAGGAACAGTGCTCCTCCTGACCACCCCTCACATTCGCAGTTGCCTTTGGCGCTCAGTAGGTGTGCTGCTTGATGCTAGTCATGGAATGTCTTTTCACCAAAGTTGAGTAAAAGTGACCAATGTTCTCTGTACCTTGTACCTGCCATGATTCACTGTGTATTGATCTACTTTAAAACCACCCTTTAATACATCTTCCTAATATAATAGCTTTCATTCTAGGTTTGTATCTTTTTTAATTTAGTGTCCCCTCCTGCCTCTCATATTTTAGTACTCTAGTTCCATTGAGTAAGGGTTGGTCAAAAGTATAGGGAGTGAAATCACAAAAGCTGGGTTCAAGTCTGGGCCTGACACTTTCCAGGTGAATGATATTGGGCAATATTTTCTCTCCATCCCAAGGTGCTTACTTATAAGGGGTAATTATCCACATCAAGGGTAGTTGTCAGTTTTGTCTGTTACATTGTCAAAGTCCTTCAGACACTGTAGAAGTCCTCTTCTCTGATGTAATTGGGACCAACAGTTCGTGGGTTACTCAAGAAAGCCAGAAATATGGAGAGACCTTATCCTATATATTAAAAGGCCAGCCACCATAAGCATAACAACTGGAACCAGAGACCAGAAGCACCATGGCCCCTCCCGGGCTGGCCCCATCACCAAGCAAGTGGTTAGGAGTGATCAGGCAGGCAGGCAGAGTGGTTAGGGGCAATCAGGTAAGCAGGATAGTGGTTAGGGGCAATCAGGTAGGCACATGGCCCCTTGCAGGGCTGGCCCTGATCCCCCAGCAAGCAGTTAGGGATGATCAGGTAGGCAGGTAAGTGGTTAGGGGTGATCAGGTAGGCAGACAGCCCCTCACAGGGCTGGCTCTACCCCCCAGCAAAGAAAGAGGGAGGCCCAGGCCAGCCAAGCCATTGCACCCCATGCCTTTCACCTGCAGAGGGAGGCTACTGGTGGTGCGGGGGAGGGGGGGGGGGGGGGGGCGCGCGCGCGGGGCAGCACTACATAGATGGCAAGCAGTGGCAGTGGCAGGGGTGGGGCCAGCTGCCTGAAGCCGGGGGAAGTGAAGCTCCAATAGGCCCTGATCTCATGCCAGGCCTAGGGACCCTACCCGAGGGATCCCAGATTGTGAGAGGGTGCAGGCTGGGCTGAGAGAGCCCACCCACCCCACCACGAGTGCACAAATTTTCATGCACCAGGCCTCTAGTAAATTTATAATACGTACTATGGTGGTCTCCCAAAGATGTCCACATCCTAATTCCCAGAACTTGTGAATGTTACGTTACATGACAAAGAGGAATTAAGTTTGCAGGTGTAATTAAGGTTGATATGATATTAACATAGAAAGATTAACCTTAATTATCCTGAGGTGGGCTGAGGCAATGTAATTACAAGGGGCCTTAAAAGTGGAAAAAAAGGCAAAAGAGGAACAACCAGAAAGATGAAGGCATGAAAAGAATTCAGACTGATGCTGTTTTTGAAGAGGGAAGAATGGAGCCAGAAGTCAAGGGTGTAGGAGTCCTCTAAAAGAAGGAAAAAGCAAGAAAATGGATTCTTGTGTTCTACAGGCCTTGTAAGATACAAATCTGTGCTGTTTTAAGTAATTATATTGTGTACTTTGTCACAGCAGCGATGGGAAACTAATTCACATATTCAGGTCCTTTGCCCAGATTAAAATATGTAATTCCTTATTCACCTGCCAGTCTTTTCATGTGGTACCAAAACTTTTTGTTTGAATGTATATCACAGATTGGAGTTATATAAACTCCTTTTAATTAAATCACACCCATACATTTGACTACAATTTTGTTCAAATTTTTAAAGTGGAGCAGATAGCTAAAATACTGCATCCAAATATAAAAATAACTCTTACAACGCAAGAAGAAAAACAAACCAACAAAAATAGGCCAGAGTTAAACAAACATTTCACAAAAGGAATTCTAGAAATCGAGCATATGGAAAGAAGCTCAAAATCATTAGTCATCAGAGAAATGCAAGTTAAAATCACAATGAGATACCACTATGTACCCATTAGAATGACTATGCTGTTGCAAAGGGTAAGATTTCCTTCTTTTTTATGGACAAATAGTATTCCATCGTGTAAATGCACTACAGCTTTTTTACCCACTCATCTACTGATGGACCCTTGGACTGCTTGCAAATCTTGACTATTGTAAATAACACTGCAAGGAACATAGGGGTGCACATATTCTTTCATATTAGTGTTTCAGGTTTCTTCGGATATATTACCAGAAGTGGGACCACTGGGTCAAACAGCAGTTACCTTTTAATTTTTTGAGGAAACTCCATACTGCTTTCCACAGTGGCTGCACCAGTCTGCACCAGCCCACCCAGTCTGCATTCCCACCAGCAATGTACTAGGGTTCCCTTTTCCCCACATCCTCGACAGCCCTTGTTTGTTGATTTATTGATGATAGCCATTCTGACTGGTGTGAGCTGATATCTCACTGTGGTTTTAATTTTCATTTCTCTGATGATTAGTGATATTGAATATCTTTTCACATGTCTATTGGCCATCTGTATTTCCTCTTTGGAGAAGTGTCTATTCAAGTCCTTTTTCCATTTTTTAATTGGATTGAGTGGCGGGGAGGGGTTGGTGCGGAGTTTTATAATTTTTGGATATTAACCCATTATAAGATGTATTGGAAAATATGTTCTCTCATTCAATGGGTTGTCTTTTCATTTTGTTGATGTTTCCTTAAATTTAAAATACTAAAAATACCAAGTGTTGATAATAATTAGACTTTTAATTATGCAGCATTGAAATAACATATTTTGTTACCTTTTCTTAGAAGTTTCATCAATAGTTCAACTCTATAATTATTCAGGAGGCAAACTAATGGACTTTCCAAGAGAATTTATGCCTATTTTTAAAAGATTTATATTATTTTAAGATGGATATTCAAATAAAACAATAGCAGAATAGCATGAAACTTCTTCCCCAAAACAGTATTCCAAGGACAATGAAGTAACATGAACAGAGTTTCAAGGGAAGAATACTGTGACCCAGAATTACTGCTCATGTGAATGGAAAAAAAAATAAATAAAACATTAAGAAAATGCTGGGGAGCCATGTCACAAAGAAGGAAGAAGACAAGAAGTGGGGCGGGGGGGTGGAGGAAGGAGGACGAGGATGGAAGGAGGAGCAGAATGAAGGAAAGGAGAAGAGACTGTGTGTGGGAGTGAGGAGACATGTTACTTTAAATATGTTTAATAAAACGGGGTCTGTATTAACAATAATCCCTGGAAAAGGCAATATGAAATAAAAAATTACATAATAATCATATGGATCTAAAATTATGTTTTCATAACTTAGGATCTAATTAATGACACAAGAAGAAAGGAAAAGCACACAGCTTCTCAGCTTTTACTCGTTACTATAGCAAACTGTCTTAAATTTCCAAAACTTGAGGTCTTTCACACACCTGTTTATATAACGGTTAAAAATGCATAATTCTGGTTAAAGATAGCACGATAAATCCATTTCCCCTCAGGTCACCTGGGCCACACTTGGTCCCCACGCCCATCCCTGGGCCTAACATTTGCAAATCATGAGTCATCCTGGGCAGGGAGAGAGGCGGACCTTCCGGAGAACAGAAGGGGTTCACACTTATTTAAACAGCCAACAAAAAAGAACTTCCCCAAATGAACATTTCGCAGGCAAGTTTCTGGCCAGAAAGTGCTTCCCTTTCCGTTATAATTCTCTCCGAACGAGTGCTACCCGGGAGGCCTGGGAAACAGCACACGCAGCTCAGCTCCTCCTGGCTTTGCGTCAAGTTTCCACTCCAACCAGGGCTGAGTCGCACAACACAACCAACAGGAGCAAAGAGGCCGTTCCCACAGGCAGGAGTAGCCTGGTCCCAGGGCAACAGAGAAAAGGCACTTCTCACAGACAGAAAACGAGGCTCTTCCTGTCCCCGGCTCACCTTCAGAGTGGTGCCATTCTGAGCTTTTTCGCCATCTAACCCTCTCTGTTCAAGGAAAACCAAGTAAGAAGAATAAACTTGCAATCATGAAGACAGACAAATAAACCCAAAAATTGCCAGTTTGGTAATGATCTTCTACAGTCGCCTGACTGGGCTGGACTCAGAAGATGGCCAGAGACACTGTGGGCTAGTGTGCCTCTGGGGAACTGGCAGCCCAGAATCTGGAGGAGCAGGGACTGCGCTGTGCCAGCCCGCCCAGGGGCATGGCCCGCCCAGGGGCACGGCCGCCCTCGGGGGGCATGTCCTGCAGTGTGCTCACTGGCAGGGCTGGAGAGTTCATTCTGCAGTTTTCCACCCTTTTCCCATCCCCTGCTCCTGGACCATCACAGGCATCTTCTCCAACCCAGGGTCTGGGGCTCAGAGCAGCCCTTCCCTCTGGTTTCTACATCACTCCACGCAGAGCCTTCCGGGAAACACTTCCCGAGAGGTGGGCCCTGCCTTGTTTCTCTGCTTTTGCCTTCCCGCCCTCCCATCAGAAACACCTGCTGACCCATTTATAGGCCCAGGTCCCCATGTGGCAGGAACAGGAAGTAGAGCAGCAGCTCCAGATTTCGAAGTGGTGCCTGGACCAGATCCTGTGGCCCAAGGACTTAGGATCTGCCCTGGGCCAACAGGGCGAACTCGAGTCACAGCTTCCCTTTCTGTCCCCACCCCTTCCCTGTCCTGACCCAGGCTCTGGGACACGACTTCTTCCTTGATGTTCCTGCTTATACCCCACGGCTGCCTGGGGCCACCGGAGCCCAAGGAAGCCTGTTTACGGCACAAAGGTCATGCCAGTCTCTGCAGGGACACTGGGTGCTATTTCAAACCCCTGCCCTTGGCTGGGACCTCATTTAAATGGAATCGGCTTTAAGCTTTCCAAAGCCAAGCCTTTTTCACATTTATTCTTACCAGAACGCGAGGTCTCCAACCGGCTGCACTAAATGGGAAGAAATAAGCATCAGATTCACAGCCTCTACTCTACAAACCGCAAATCAGTGATGTGATGGCATCATGTCCCCACGGAAGGAGGGTCCATGGAGTCAGAAACCCATTTGCTGTGGGTGACGAGGCTGAGCCCAGTTCTACTCCCCGCGTGGTGGAGGTGGCCTTGGTGAACAGGGAGCACATGTGCATGAAATCACCGGACTGCCTGGGAAATGTCCACACGCCCGGTGTGATTAATCAGCTCCACCTAAAGGTCACACTATAAATATCATTATATATGCAGAAGTTCAAAAACGTGGTCCCTTCTGCTGTGGAGACACATCCGGGCTGAGTGGTGAATCTCGATTCCCGGGGGCTGCATGTCCTCTCCCTGCCCCTCTTCCCGGGACGGTGCTGAGGGCCACGCACTTGCCCTTCAGCAGTGATGAATGGACTGTTTTGCTAATTCTGGGAGCCACCATTTTTCATGTCCCCGTCCTCTGTCCGGCCTTTCTTTAAGGGAAGCATCCTGGAAGTGAAAGCGAGAACTGTGTTACAGAGCAAACTTCCATCTCCCTGGTTATAATCCCTGACGAAAGGCAGGCTTTTCTACCCCTCGCAGGCCCTTCCCAGGCAGGGGAGGGGCATTCACTCTTGGACGCATCCTGGGTCGGTGAGCAGGGCCCACATCCAGGCAGCTTCACCCAGACTCGGATGATGGGGCTCTGGGGACCTACAACTTCAGTCTGAAGAAGCTGAGCTGATAATCACATCACTCCACCGCCACAGCCTTAATCAGCCTATTGCGGGGATAAATTACAAATTTTACTGGAGAGAACGTGTGTCCCAGAATTCCTGACTGCCAGGACCCGAGGAGCAATGCTGAATATGAAGTGTTCCAGCTTCTCCCAGCTCTCTTGTCGCAGCTGCTTATAACCCAGTTCACGCTTTTTTGAAATGCCCCGGATTTGTCAGTCACCTCTCTCTCCTTTTTAGTTCTTAAAGCGATACTCAAAAGAGGGTATGCAGTGACACAAATTATATCCAAAGGATATTGGCCAAAGATTTATTATTCAATAATATAATTATAGTGATTTTTGTCATAATTAACGAAGAGCCAGAACAAGTGACAAGCCCATTAGAGCACAATGCAAGCGTCCATTTGGGTTATAAGACAGTCCATTACTGTAGTTGATCGTGGCTTCTGTTAAGTCTTGGAGCCACAGAGGTTGTAACTTTGCCATCTGCTACTTCATCAAATGGTTTCAAAAGCTTCTGGCCTGGAGAAAAACTGTAACGTGCTGCAGGGTGCTTGCTTCTCTCTCTTCAAGTAGTCTAGGACCCAATCCAAACTGCAGGAGAAAGGTAAATGACTTTATGCAGTGGAGTGCCCACAAACCCTGGCATTCACCATTGCAAACGTTCGACTGAGATTGATTTTGAAGTTGCTGCACGGGCATGCCTCGCTTTACGATGCTTCACTTTGTTGTGCTTCACAGATACTGTGATCTTTATACAACCCTTAACCAGCAAAAAGATGACAACTGGCTGATGGCTCAAATGATGATTAGCATATTTTAGCAATAAAGTATTTTTTAAATATATTTTTATTAATTTCAGAGAGCAAGGGAGAGAGAGAGAGAGAGAGATAGAAACATCAATGAGAGAGAATCATTGATTGGCTGCCTCCTGCACACCCCCTATTGGGGATCGAGCCCGCAACTCAGACATGTGCCCTAATCAGGAATCGAACTGTGACCTCCTGATTCATAGGTCCATGCTCAACTTCTGAGCCACGCCATCCAGGCAAGCAATAAAGTATTTTAATTAAGTATGTGCATTGTTCTTTTAGACATGATACTATTGTACACTTAATAGACTATAAGATAGCGTAAACATAACTTTTATATGCACAGGAAAATCAAAACCATGACTGTGCATTGCGATAGTCACTCTATTGTGGTGGGCTGAAGCCCAACATCTCCGAGGTATGCTCGTACAGGGGGCACTGTCCTCGCCAGTGGGGTACCTAGGTAAAGGGAATACGGTGAGACTTGGGATATCTTTACATTATCCAACTGGGAAGGCTTTACATTGCTCTCTCCACATAGACTCAGAAGACCTCCCTCCAGGTTGCCAACACTGGAAGCCACTACCCAACAACCACTCTATAGCTGTGGACACATTATGAGGGGCGGGTAAGATAGGGTGTGCTCCTCTATCTGCCCTGGCTCCCCTTGCACCTCCCTTTCCTGAGTCCACGGTAGAGTCCTCGCTAGTCCAAGACCGACTCGTAGAGCGCAGACAGTTAGAAGAGAGTGCTGGTCTGTTCCCAGGTGTCCCTAAACAGGCGACTTCAAGGTTTCCCTGAGTGGCTTAGGTTTTACTAAGTAGAGTCTTCGTACCTCTAAGACTGAAGAGAAAACACAGTCAACTACAGCTTCAACTCATCTATTTTTTAAAAAGAGTCAGGGTCATAGAGCAAACAGGGAGTTACTTGTCTATAGTGCTAGGACTGACCATTTCCTGGCAGCGGCCCCTGGTCCTTCGATATCTGGGGCCAAAAAAGCAGAAGAGATTCCCAGTTGGTGGAGATGGCCAATGAAGTTTGAACAGTGGCTTCTATTCTATCTTTTGATCTCCTTCTCCGAAGAAGCTAGAGTGCTTGTGAGTTCTGTGTTTGAGAGAGTGTGTGAGTACCGTAAATAGAGGAGAGAAATTAAAACAAGTTTTAGAGAGTCTCTATTCCTCCCGGCATCTCACAGTCTGTTCAGGGAGATGGACAAGTAAACAGCCATAATTGCAAAGCAGCGCATTATATGTCCCAGCAGCAGCGTTGTGTGGGCCTTGAGGAGGGCACAGGACATGCTGGCAGGTGAAGGCAGACAAGGCTTCATGGAAGGTGATGGCTGGTTGACTCCTGAAGGACAGTAGGAGTTTCCAGATACCTTGGGGGTCAAGGCCATTCCTGCTCCACCTAGGTGAGTGGTTCTCAAACTTTAGCATGAAGTCACGGCGAGTGACTGCTGGGACAAAGCACAGACTACTGGGCCTCCCTCCAGAATTTCTGACTGAACGGGTCGAGGTGTCCCATGAATGTGCGTTTCTACAAAGTCCACAAGTGCTGCTGATGCTGAGAACTGGGGGCTTGCCTGCAGGATGGCATACGATCTGCTGGGAAGTTAGTCTATCCCTGGAGCCTAAGGGCCCCTGGGCCCCATGCAAAGACCATTCACTATCTGGACAGCCATGCCCCATAGAGAGGTTTTAAGCCACAAAGTGCAACAATCATATTTGTGTTTAAGATGGCAACTCCGGTGCAACTGCAGAGGGACAGGGCAGTTGTAACGTGGTTCCAGTCAGCCACTCAGGAAATGATGAGGTTAGAACAAAGGCCCTGGGGAGTGGTGGGAATGTTGAGGACGGATCGGAGGTTAGTTAAGTGAAAATGAGAGCAAACGTCTGGTCTCTTGAGCTATCCTTTCAAAGCGGAGATATAAATCAGTCGTCTCCTTTGCCTCCCTTGCTAAAATATGCATGATGTATCTTCTAGGAAAGGACACACAGATTTTAACAACGTTTGCTTAATAGCTATCGTTTGTTCACTCTTTTTATACAAGAAAGAGGGAAGCATCCTTATTTGGTGAAGTAAGAGTACCCCCGTGGGTCTTGCACATGCAAAGCCCTGGGTGAAGGGTACCTGGGAAACGAATGGGGGAGCCTTTGTGTTCGCAGTTGGGGCTAAAGCAGACCAGAGAAGGCTGGAGCAGCCCAGACTAGCGATGTAGAGAAGGAAAATACCAAAAGTTGGTGCACCTTCAGGAAATGGAATGAGGATTTCTAGGAAGCCTGGGGACGATTCCACACGTGACTGAATCTCCTGTAGAATATGCTAGATGAGGGTAATATAAAATGTTAGCAGTGACATGAAAGCTAATATTTATTGATGGTTATTATCTTAGCCTGGGTTCCCCCAGAAGCAGAACCTGAGACAGAGGCTCACACGCTGGTTGATTTAGGAATGGGACCCACACAGCAGGAGTGTGGAAGTGGGGAGTCGCTTGGGATCAGGGAAAGCCAGTCCCAGGCTGCAGGATAGACTGCCCACTGCTCACTGCATCCCATAGGATCTGGTTTGTGAAACACACCTCCGAACCATCCACCGAAGGAAGAGAGAGGGCAGGGTCCAACCTTCTCCTCGGGACCCAGGGCTGGCCCACTGGATGTTAAATCTCTTGTACTTCTGAGTTGCACGAACAGGCATGTCCTCTGCAGGTGTCAGAGAAAGAAGCCCTGGGAAGGCATGAGAAAGGTAAGGAGCGTTTAGGTTGCACCTGCACAGCATGTCAGCATCAGAGGTGAGGCCGAGAGCATATGCGATAGTATTTGATGTGTTCAGTACACTTTCAATGGGCCAGGTCCTGAGCTGAGGGCTTTGCGTGCATTCTTTCATTTAATCCACACAACAGTGCTCGAAGGCAGGCATTGCTACCCTGCATTATGGATGAGAAAATGGGAATTAGAGCCCCAAGATGAGACAGCCAGGAAGTGGCAGGGTTAGAACTCAAACCAACTTCTTCCTGGCTTCCAAGCCCAAACTTAACCACAATATTAGGCTGCACCCAACACATTAAACTACATGGTAACTTATAAAGTCAGTTGAGGAAGCTGTATCAAAAAAAATATTTAAAATACTTATTAATATTATTTCTATGCTACAAATCTAACTTAAATAAATAATCAAAATTATGCACACATGATATTTTAACAGTCTTACTTAAAATGGATAAGATAGTTAGATGATAGAAAGAGATAGAGATAGGTAGCTGTATAAATTAAATGTCTATGTATATATACTAGAGAATCATGAAACTATTTATAATGATGACTATTAAAAAACAATAACATATAGAAATATTCATGATATGAGGTTAAGAAAAAATACAGCCTACAGAACATATAGCATGATCTTCACAACATACCAAATATAAATATATAGAAAAGAAGCCTGAAAGGATAAGTAAAAAATGTGAGTGGCAAGATAATATGAATTTAAATTGTTTTTCTTTATACTTCTCAATATTTTTTTAAATTTTCCACAAAAGCATGTAATACTGTTACGCTAGCTTAATGTGCAGCGAGCGGAGTGACTACCCCTACTAGGGACCCTGCACTGATGCCTGGGTCACCTGCAGCACCAGAGGGGAGTCTGTTCTGTCCTGCACCCGTCACAGCAGCTGCTGTCGCTGCAGTCACTGAGGAAGAGTCCTTCATGGCGAAGAGAAGGCTGTGTGTCCTCACGAGTCTCTCTCACAACCCTGCTTGCAACCCAGAGCTGCGCCTCTACTCCCAGGCCAGAGATTCTCACCAGCCCCAGCTGGGCATCACCGCAGCCTGGCCACTGCTCTCTGTCCACGGCAAGGCTCACATCCTTGGAACGCTTGTGTTTGAGAGAATAGACTCCAAAGATAAAATGATGAAGGAAATGGCCCCACAGCAATTCCAGGAGAGATGTAGCAAGCGGCACCTCTTTCCCTAAAAAAGGTCTAGCCTGTGAACATGAGCATTCTGTCCGGGGCGAGGCTAGAACTCCTGCACTCCCTGAAGTCCTGGAGTCTTCCCGGTGCCTGGAGAAGATGAGACTGTGGGCCGGGAAAAGGACCTTCTCAACATTTGCGAATACCTCTAGTGGCAGCTCTACTTTCACCCCCTCGCCTGCCCAATTTCCTTCATTCCCAATGAAGAATTCTTATATCAATAGGATTTCCCACCTCTGAGTCTGCCTAGAAGTCCCTCCCTTTTGTGTGTGTGTGTGTTGTGTTGTTTTGTTTTTAGGGAAAGAGGTGCCGCTTGCTACATCTCTCCTGGAATTGCTGTGGGGCCATTTCCTTCATCATTTTATCTTTGGAGTCTATTCTCTCTACTTCCCTGCTGGGAATAATTCCTGGAGACCCAAAACTAGAAGGGTACTATACTCAGAATGGCCATGGCCAAGTGCTTCACATTAACGCTTCCAAAGGCCACAGGGTTGCCTTTCGTCCTTTATATAAACAGTCAGAGCTATTTCAGAAAAAACAGAGTTGCTTGGCAGGGTGCCCTATAGAGGAGACACAGCTATACATTCTGGCTATAATCTGAAGAATATTTGCCGTTCTATCTCACTCTACATTATCAGACCTCGAAAGATAGTCTGACGAGAGCCAGTGGGAGGAAACCTTGAAAGCAAAGGTTTGCTATTTAGCAGCCATACAGCATGTTTTAAACAGCATTCCTGTGAATCTCCAGAATTTCACACATAACATCCTTGGCAATGATGTGATGGCAAATGTGTCACAACCAGCTTTCCAGCGGGTAAAAAGCCCTGATTTGTAGTATCTGCCAATATCTATGTGTAAATACTCCTACTATACCTATTTCAAGTTGTCAATAGTTTTAAACTGGCCTATAAAGCCCTTGAAACTTTACAGTAAGCTCTCATAAGCTGATTTGAGACATAGAACTATGCAGGCAAGTGACTTAAATTCCATAATTAGATGCACCTGCAGGAAGCAAGCTTTGAAGAGAAAAGAGAGAAATGTGAGGAAGCAAGCTCCACATGGACTCTGTCTTTTCGCAAAGGGCAGAGTTGGCGTGTAGAAGACTTGATGGTTCTAGGCCCAGTCCTAGCACCAGCAGTATGAGTGGCTGCATCCATTCCCATAGCAACAGCAGTAGAAGCATCGTTCCTGACTTCAGGGACTCCTGCCCACCTGGAGGTTCTGTGAACATTCTCACATTCTTTAGTAAATCCCTCCGGTGCATTGACATAGAGCGGATTCTCTTATTTGCAAACAAGAGCCCTAACCGATCCTGTTTGAGGCGGAGATAGATACTTGTCAGCAGAATTGAGTATTGCTTCCATGAAATCTGTCTTTAGAGTTTGATTTTCCCCGTGGGGGTGAGTTCAGGATTCATCAACTCCAGGTGCTCCCCATGAACAGCAGTGGTGGACAGAAGCCACCTCAAACTCGATTACTCTGCAGCTCAAGACATAGGAAGGGTGCGGCCAGCTGTACTGCACAATGAAGCATCTGATAAGGGTTCGATGAAGACTCCGGAGAGTGAAGAGTAACTCACTCCACCTCAGCAGTGCCAGTTCTCACATCTCCCCCCAAAAGTGGGGAAAACTCCTTGGAGGAGCAACACAGAAACCATACAGTTTATCATGTATATTTTGATAACTTCTAACAATTCCTCAAATATGTGGACCCAGGACTTTGTGAACCTGCCTCCAAGATACCTGAAATCCTGGTTAAAAATTCTTTCTGCCTTGCCAGATCTCCTGAGTCAGAGTCTTGGAGGGAGACAAGGAATTTAAATTTTCAGCTTCTGCTTAAAATGTTTGAGAACCATGCCTGGTGGGCTGGTGGGCGTGGCTCAGTGGTTGAGCATCATCCCAGAACCAAGAGATCACCGGTTCGATTCCCAGTCAGGGCACGTGCCTGGGTTGCAGGCTCAATCCTCAGTAGGGGGCCTACAGGAGGCAGCCCATTGATAGTTCCCTCTCATCAATGTTTCTATCTCTCTATCCCTCTCCCTTCCTCTCTCTCTCAAATCCATATTTTTAAAAAAATTAAAAAGACAGATTTCCCAAAAAAATGTTTGAGAACCAAACATATTTGATGCCCAACACCACAGAAAGCCCACCCCCCAAAAATACATCTAGCATTTTCTGTTTAGGTTTAATAGAAAATGCTAGATGTATAACACAAAATAGTACTTGGAGGGGTACTAAGCGCACATCTCTTTGGAAATCATGTGCTCACTCATTCCTTTTACACAAGTCCTTTCAACAAACAGTCTGAGGTCTGTGCTTCTGCTTTGTGTATACACGTCTTCACCACAGAAAGCCCACCCCCCAAAAAATACATCTAGCATTTTCTGTTTAGGTTTAATAGAAAATGCTAGATGTATAACACAAAATAGTACTTGGAGGGGTACTAAGCGCACATCTCTTTGGAAATCATGTGCTCATTCATTCCTTTTACACAAGTCCTTTCAACAAACAGTCTGAGGTCTGTGCTTCTGCTTTGTGTATACACGTCTTCAACAGGACACTGACAGATGCAGGAGGCACGCATGTGTCATCGGCCTGTGTGCTCACTCTCTTCGCAAAGGCCGTACCTGGGAGTTGCAGCACCCAACAGAGGCGTCTACTGCCTGGGGAAGTGGGGAGTCGGGCTATCTGCCTCCACACCCTATCTTTTCCTCCAAACAGCAAGAGCAAGGCCGCTGTCCACATAGGAATCAATGGAACGCAGCAAGCTCCTCTTCTCTTCTCAGCTTCCCTTCCATCCCTCTGCCCTCTGTGCATGGGCCACCTGCTCCCTGTGCCTCTCCATGCTGTGCTAGCTTGAAACTCTCTCCAGAACAGAGAGCAGTGAATCAAGTCCACTTCCAAAGCCACGCGGAGGGGTAAAACCAAGTCAGATGACATTGGATGACTGAGGACTGCCAGCCCATCAGCTAAGGTAAGACTGGCTGGTGCCTTTCCGAGAAATGTCACTTGGGTTTCATTTCCCAGCTTGCCCCAGGACCCTCCGGTTGGCTTTCATCATATATTTCTGACATTTATACATAGGAATAAATTGATTGGTTGATCTTTCTGGATTTCCCTTTCAATGACTAACCAAGGAAAGAAAAATTTAAATACATTATTTTAAGCCACCGGTTGCAACTGCATAGAATAAGAAATGAACAGACTCTCTTCTTTAACCAGCCAACATGTGACCATTTACTGCGTCTATATGCTTAGCTGCACGCTCTCTGCCCTCAAGCCTCATGGACTAGGGCAGGGTTTCTCAACATCAGCAACACTGGCATTTGGGTGGGACAATCCTTTGTTGTGGGAGCTGCCCTGTCCATTGTACAATGTTGTAATACCCATAGCTTCTACGCACAGGATGCCAGTAGCACACCCCACCACAGTGGTGCCAACCAAAAATATTTCCAAACATTACCAAGTGTCCCTTGGGGGACAAAATTGGCCCTGTTTGAGAACCACTGGGGTAGACAGAAATGTGAATAAATATCTATAATGAAATGAGAAGGTGGTGAAAGGCAGAAACGTATCCCATGCTACAGTAAGAAAAGCTCACTCCACCAAGGAAATGAGGAAAACAGAAGAGATGATAAGTGAGCTAGATGTAAAGCCTTTGTTATCAGAAGTAACTCCTTATTTTGAACTCAAATTGGCCTTTTTACACAACTAATATTCTTTTCTCTAGACTCTCTCACCTGATGCTTTGAAGTTAATAAATATAAAAACTATCTGTGCCCTAACCGGTTTGGCTCAGTGGATAGAGCGTCAGCCTGCGGACTCAAGGGTCCCAGGTTCGATTCTGGTCAAGGGCATGTACATTGGTTGCAGGCACATACCCAGTAGGGAGTATGCAGAAGGCAGCTGATCGATGTTTCTCTCTTATCGATGTTTCTAACTCTCTATCCATCTCTCTTTCTCTCTGTAAAAAAAATTAATAAAATATATTTTTAAAAAAACAAACTAGTTGTCTACACAAGTATTTCCTAGCTCAATAATACCGGCTGACTTCACTACTCTGGACTCTGGCCATGAAGGAGAGAAGGTGGGGACAAGATCACTGGTGGAGCCTCAGACACTGTCAAAGAAGAGAGCAGATCCCGGGAGAAAACTTGAGGAAACATAAATGGATGGCATATCACTAAGCATAAGAATCCAAGTTTACACAAAAAGCAAAAGTCTGGACAATAACTTTAACAGTGTGATATATTTTTCTGCTGTGAAATGAAACAAAAGTGAGCTGTAGCCATGGAGTGGTTTGCATGCAACACTTACCCAGAAGCCTCTGCATGTGACACTGCTGTTGGCTAGGGGTATCTCCTGGGCTCTCCTTCCAGGTTTTAACTGTTTGCTCCTCTCCAGGTTAAGAAAAGTTCTGGGTAAAACAGCAGATGCTCAACCCTGGCTGGTGTGACTCAGTTGGTTGAGTGCTCTCCTGGGCACCAAAAGGTCGCCGGTTCAATTCCTGGTCAGGGCACATGCCCCGGTTGTGGACTCGGTCCCCAGCAGCTGCTCAGACACTCACTGCTGCAGGCCTTTCATGTGGGACAGCCACAAAATGTCATTGTCCCCTGTGTGCAGTAGTGTGAGTCCACAGGAGCCCTTTTAATTCATTGACTTTTAATACTAATAAATGTACAAAGCATCAGTGAAAGAACAGAAGCACTTGGAGAATGGTGGAGTAGAACTTCCAAAAACCCATTCGTCCATAAAGGCAATGAGAACATTGACCAAAAAAGTCAATATTAAATTTTCAGAGCTCTATAAATTAACTAAGGGTACAATGATCCAAGAAGTATTTATTCAAGAAAAGTGGCTGATTCTCAGTAAAAAGGGTGCTCTTTGTGATGCCCAAAATTGACCTATTACCACCCTGTTTTGAATCAGAAAATTTGCATCATTATTTGTTGAACACACAAGTGCAGTCTACTCTGATTGATTAAGCATCAATTGGTTTGTGTGATAAGTTCAGCTTACAAGCACTGTTAGGAATTTTTTATATAATTATGTCTTTTTCTCATAAAAACCCCTTGTAATCAGGAAACTTTTGGGGTTTCTTCCTGAATCTGTGCTCCCCTAATTGCACTTCTTTGATCCCAAATTAATGTTTGTTCCCTCTCATTTCACTTTTTAACTTCAGGTTAACATACCGAAAGATGCTTTTATCATCCTATCACTCAGAAAATTCCAAGTTTCAGAAGCTCTGTGCTAGGATCTGGGAGCAAAGATCGAATATAAGTTTCTTATTATATCACAGTATCACAGAGGCACACCAATCCTTTCACCGAAGAGAGAAATTAAATTCCATGAAGGCAGAACTGCACCTGGCCAGGTCACCCTAACTCTCTGCTCAGGGTTTGGTGCATAGTAGGCATGCGATGGATGTTTTATAGAGATTATCAATCCGTCAACACAGAGCACATTGAAAGAGCCTCGGCAAAAATCCAAGTGGAAAAGACTGAGTGGCCAACCCGCTCCTTGATCCCAATGGACATGCAAATGAATCAATGCAAATATTCTACATCAAATATTCTACATATAATTCAAGGCTCTAGGCCCTAACCCTCATGTATGGAAAGGTGTTCATTGGTACTAGCAATAAGTCATAGAGGATGTGAAGGTAGAGAGCTAATTTAATACCCAAAAGTATCCAACAACTGTTTATTCCTACCTTCAGTCTCCCTACCACCACCATACCTCTTAATAGAAACACTGATAAAGAAGGAGGAAAACCAGGCCCTGACTCTCCTCTCCCCGCTCTGCTGCCTTCTGGGAGCCTCCAGAGTGAGCTGGCAATAGCGGAAGAAGAATGAGGAATAAAGGGAGTGAGTAATCGCTGCGCCTCGGCTTCCAGTTGTCATGCACTGTCAGTTTCTGACAAAAGATCAGAGTCATGCCCAAGGCGTAGGCAACCTGGGGTGCCAGGATTCAGGATTCTGTATCCCCAGTCCTGGCCCCCTGCACAGGAAGCGTCTCAATACAGGCTGCCTGTCCACCTAAGAACCAGGCGATCATGGGAGGTTGGGCCCAACTGTCATCCACCTGGACAGCTGCTGAACGTGACCCTGAGCATTAGGATGCAGAAACCAACCCATACTGCACTTTCCCATGGAAATGCTCCTGTTTGATCTGCTTCAGTGCAGACTGCCTTTCCTGTGAGCCTGTCATGGCGTGTGATGCCTCTATTACATACACAGCCTCTGGCACCATGGACAAGACTGAATTCCTGCCCAGCATTGAAACGTGCCAGAGCAGATCAAAATATGAAGCAGTGCTTACACTGAGGTGGAGAGCAACTCAAAGGCATGGAAACCTAACTCTTAACTCTTTCCCTGCTTCTGTCCTCAATGTCCATTGTACTGCAGCAGCCTAACTGGATGCCACATCACCAGCATCATCCCTGCTTCTCAAAACCATTATCGCCACCACAGCTCACCCAGATCCCAGGACATCCTACAGGGCTACCCATGGGATCCTAGCAGAGAGGCATTTCCAGAGTCCCGGGAAAGCATCGCCCCTCTGGCACTCCCAGCTCTCCCCGGGTGGCTCACAGGCACTCCCGTCGGAGAGGACACTTTCCAGCCTACAGCAGCTGCTCCATGGAGCCAGCTCAGAGGTTGCCTCAGCCTAAAGCCAAGGTGCATGGCAATGCCCGCAGATTAATAAAGCATGGGCATAAAGACAACCCTCTTAGGAATTAGCCTTCGGATTGTAGATCTTGGAAAGTCATGCCTGATCCAAGCTTGCCTGCAAGTCTGGCTCCTTTAACCAGTACAGGTGTGAGCAAATAAGGTATGCTGTTACAAATGTTAGGTGCTTGCCCTACCTGGTTTGGCTCAGTGGATAGAGCATCAGCCTGCAGAATGAAGAGTCCTGGGTTCAATTCCAGTCAAGGTACATGCCTGGGTTGTAGGCTCTATGCCCAGTGCGGGGAGTGCAGGAGGCAGCCGGTCAATTATTCTCATCATTGATGTTTCCATCTCTCCCTTCCTCGCTGAAATAAATATATAAAAAATGTTAAAAAACAAAAACAAAAAGGTTAAGTGCCTTTCTTAAAGCACAGGTGAGAAGCACAGGACAGAGTCACTTCTCCCTGCTCCTCCCTAAATGTGAGTGTACTTCTCTGTCCCAGCTGGGGGGCACCAGGGGGTGGCCATCAAAGCTCCCAACTAGAATGGACCCTCGTCTGGGGAGAGGTAAGACCAAGGACTGATGTTAGACTGTCTTGAATCCATACGTGGGGAGGCGTCAGAAAAAAAGATTGATAATGGACCTTGTTGGCATTGATACTTGCAGCTGTTTAAAAAATAACGTCTTTCTTATTACAAAGTTATTAATGTTTACTGTAGAAATGCAGACAAGTATAGGAAGAAAAATAAATTAGCAATAATCCACTTACCAAAGGTAAATCACTTTTACTTTCCATCCATGCGTTTGTGTGTGTGTATTTTCTGTTGTGATACTATTCTATAACTTGTGTTTTTGCTTAATAAAACTTCTTGCCCTAGCCTGTTGGGCTCAGTGGATAGAGTGTCAGGCTGTGGACCAAAGGGTCCTGGGTTTGATTCCAGTCAAGGGCAAGTACCTTGATTGCAGGCTCCTCCCCAGCCTGGGCCCTGGTCGGGGCACATGCAGGGAGGCAATGTTTCTCTCTGTCTTTCCCTCTCTCTTATCAATGGAAATATATCTCCCTAAAAATCAATGGAAGAATATCTGGGAAAGCAGAATGATGGTCCTTCAGACTACCCCTGCCTTGCTCTAAACTTCTCGCAGTGTTCTCACTCCGAAGCCCAGTAAACCACATGAAACAGGTCACCAGGCAGATCTTCCAGGACCATCTCTGACAGGGCAGAGCGCATGTGCAGGCAACACAGACCTGGCTTGCTTCTCCGCCCTGCTCCCACGCAGTGTTGGACCCGGACTCAGTTTCACTGTTCCTGTGGGTGACACACGGCACCATTTCCTGTGCAGTGTCCCCTGCGTATCATGTTTAAGGCCTGTGTCATGGCCTCTGCTTCAGTCTTGCCGGGACCAGAGCACATTCACCATGTTTTCTCTGTTTCTGTCACCTCTTACGGAAGAAGGTGTTGAATTCCTCATCTCCCACCTTGAATCATTTGTCCTCCAGTTCTGTTCCCTCTCGCCCTGATTTCGTTACTGCTGTGTCTTTGTAAGACACAGTGCATTCCCCCTTTCTTTGTTCCCTTTGCTCGCTGCACCTCTCCCCACCTCACCCGGCCCCTTCCACCAACTGATGGTTCCCCAGCTTCATTTTCTGTAGACAGCACTCTGGTATAGAAGGGACCCTTCCTTTTGCCCTCGGTCAAGCTTGCTCATTCAAGGCTGCTCTCGCCATATGGAGGAGCCGGTGGACAAATCATCCGCCACACAATGGACAAATCCCCCTCCACATAATAAAGAGACCTGTGGGAAGTCATCCCGTCCAGGAGAACCTGCCAGCTGCTGCCACACACAAGCATACTCCCCTGACCACAGGGAGGGAAAGCTGTGTTTGCATCCCAGCTCCCATTTGTTCCCCGAAGGACCAAAACCACTGCGACATTGTTATGCTAAGGGTCTTTCCTGGAGCCTCTCCTCTCAGTCAGCATTTGGCTTCACCATGGGTTACAACCTCACAAAAGCAAATGCAGGTAATGTGTGCAGGAAGGTTCCCATGCACCCTACAGAGGCCATCTGGAGTCAGCTCTGCTCTGCTTTCTGACAAAGGCCAAGGTTCTTTCGCTGCAGCCCATCCTGTTAGCTAGAGAGCAGGCTGCCCAATTTCCCGTGTCACCAATAACTCAAGCTCAGGAGTCAGAACACTGTGAGCAGTTTAGAGTGAGGCAGGGGTCGTCTGAAGGGCCATCATTCTGCTTTCCCAGCTGACTCTCCAGCAAGGCTTTAGGGAGCACTTACTTTTCCATTTGATTATATTCTCTTCCCCCTCCAGGGTCTCCAGCTCCTACTGTCTCTTCTCTGTGATCCTGCCTAACCCTCCACTTACACACACACACACACACACACACACACACACACACACACGAAAATACATATACACCCAAGAGTTTAAGGATTTTCAAAACACACTCACTGGTAGGAACCAAGAGCTATTTATAACAGTTCTTTTGCTGTTGTTGCTTTTCATTTGTACCACATTAGAAAATAAAGAAGAGAACTAAGACAAGTAGAGCTCATTGTGAGGACAGATCCCTACCTATCTGGTGAGATGTGATCACTGCCAAGTCTCAGAGCACTGGGCAGCCCATGGACCTGGTCTCTGTAGGCTCCTGCCTCAGTGTCCCCAGGTGTTGGCAACATCACCTGCAAATAATGAATGAACCAAGACTGCGCGTTGTGGCTACTCACTGGGTTTGCTTTCTAGAAGTAAATCCAGTCCTGACCTGTCCTCCAGGGGTAACACGGGGGAGCTCTTTCACAGACACTAGTGTTTTCAGTGAACGGTAAAAAGCTCCCATTTGGATAATATAAGATCAAAACCGTGTTGCTGCTTTATCTCCGCACAGAGTCTGACTCAAAGCTAAATGGTGGCAGTGCAGCTCTGCTTTTCTCTGAGCTGGAAAAGAATCTGCATGATTTTCTGAAGGATGACAGGAACATGAAAAATAAGTCAGAATATAAATATCTCACGTAAGACCCAGTGAACAGGATTAAGACAAAGTCTATGGAGAAATGAGAAAAAAGCATTGATCTGGGGAGATCTCAAGCAGTTAGGAGGCAAGGTTTTAAATAGCGACTGCTAGCTATAAAAACAAGAGAACTGTAAATTCTTCTGATTGTGGGTTTCCTAAAACATCAGCGATAGAAATATTCCTAAAACTCGAATATAGGGAAAGTCACTGCAATACATACCTCTTAAGGGAATCGATGCATTAAGAGGAAGCGTTTGCAGACTGAAAGCCGCATAATACACAGAGGTTGCATTCTGACAGCTTACTTGTTAAAAGAATCCATTTGCGGCTCCAATATTTGGGGTCAGCCATTTCTCAGAAAAAGGTTAATGGAAACAAAATGGAACTCCGGCACATTCTCCCAATTGCTGTGCAGAAATATAAGCAAAAATACTCCCTTAGCATATCCTAGGGCTATAGAATGCAAAATTATTGCAACTTCTACTGAGTAGAATATGCAGTCGGTACAATGGAGAAAAGAAGGGGGCTAGATGCAGGGGGGCATTTGTGTGGTGATCGGGCAGGTGGACTAAATGTCCGCTGGTCACCTCCAGCCTGGGGTGGCAATGCTTCCATGTTTGAAGGCAGAGAGTATGGAATAAGCCAAGTGGTGACTGGATGGAGCCGTAGAAACTTTCTCAAGTCAGCTTCCAACCTAGAAACTGCTCTGAAAAGTTTTATAAATGTGTCTCAGGCTCACAGATATTAGGGAAAGTTGATAGGAAATGAAGTCGTAAAACCTAATGGCTGTGGTCTAATCTTCCTGTCTGGGCAGCTGCATTCTAGAAAGGTGGGATCCGGCTTGGGTTTCAGCATTTAGAGCAGCTGTGCTCTCTGGAACATCACCAACTGTGAAGGTCCCAACAGACGAAGAGAAGAATCGAGCAAGAGCTGATGTCAAGAGGGAGTCTAGAAACCCGAGGCGGACATAGAAGCCTTGTGCACAGCGGTTTGGAACAGGATGGATCAGCACGTGTGAGGCTGGAAGGAATCCTCCCAGAGGGGGTGTCAAGGCTATTCCAGTTCAAATGACTTACGGCAAATGCACCACTGCATTTAGCGGGCCACACAGCTATCCACACGCGTCAGCCACAGCAGGTGTTTTGCGTTCTTTGGCTGGGATTTGCATGATCCAGGCTGGTCATGAATGGCTTTTAGGGAGGCCTCACTACCTGCCAGGCTCAGGGCCTAGAGTTCTGCTTGTAGCATCTTGGTTAGTCTTCACAGCAACCCTCCATCCTTATCAAACCACTCAGAGAAATCATATTTATTGAGGATTGATGGATTCTAAATTGCATTGTTCACTTAAATTATAAAATCATAAAGCTACACTACAGGAATGTTTTGGGGTATATGGTGCTTACCCTCTCCCCACCTCAAAATCCTTTAATTCTGTGGTTTTCAATTGGTGTGCCACAATACCTATTTAGTCAGGGGCATTGACCCCTTTTCCCTCACATTAAAAATGACAACAGCCAACACAGTAGCCATCTGGTGTGACTGAATCAAAATGATACCTAATTGACTTTGTCAGGGCAGCAAAAAAAAAAAAAAAAATTGGTGTGCTGTAGAATTTTAATAATTAGTCTACATGTGCCCTGAGATAAAGGTTGAAAATCACTGCTTTAATTGAATAGTCCTGTGGCATTAGCCACCAGCTGACACTGTAAGAAGCAATCATGTGAAATGTCTCAATGTGTTTGATGTAAGGATATTATCTATTGCATTACACAGCATCCTCTTCGCGAGTCCCCAAGAGACATAACTCCTGATCTCAGCATAACAATTATTATAGTTCTCCTAACACCTGGTATGTTTTTATATTATAGGCACCAGATCATGCAACTGATCCTTTTTCCATACTTACAATAGCTGCTAGCAAGTTCCAGGCCAGATTTGTGGCCCAACTCAAGACATGCTCTTACCCTGACTTCATCCCATTCTTTCTTACTCCATTTTTTTAAATTTAGTTATGCTTTGTTCTTTTATCCTATAAAATTCTGCACATTGTTTAATACCCTCTTTGTACAAGATCAGGTAGAAACACGTACATCCATACAGTCATGTGTACAGATCTAAAAGTGCTATGGCCAAATTGCAAATACAGTGCAGGTAATAATAGTTTCATGTACATATAATGGAAATTAGTGAAATTCCTCTCCTCTGTTAAAATTATTTCTTGTTAATATTTATAAGTAACCCAATTTTCCTGCTTTACGTTCTTATTGAATAAATCCATTTTCAACTTCCCAGAATCCTGAATTTCTTTATTACTTCATGGAGGAGCCAAGTCTTCTGATTTATATGGAACAACTTCTCCATCTATTGGCACAATTTAATATTGCGAATGATATCTTTTTTTTTTTTTTTTTTGCAAATAGTATCTTGAAATCAAATGTTTCCTTATTACTCTGAAGATTTTCTCTGTTTAAGTATCTTAAAAAGTTCCTACTATCTCTTAAAAAGATCTCTGCTGCAGTAAGCACTTTGCCTTCAGGGGTTAAAAATCCTATAGAAATTAAATTCATGGTATTACTACTGGGCTGAGAGGCCTCCTGGACCACAATCTCTACCTCCTAAAGGGAGTCAAGCTAAAGTTTCCAAAATAAGAGTTAAAAAAAATGAAGAGATGCTAAGCATATATAATCTAAGTCAGGTTAAGATGTGATAATCATTTTTAAATCAGGTTTAAGGGCTGCGTAAAACATTGGACATGCCAACATTCCAATACTCATTGGAAATAGCTTATAAGTGATAAAACATATGGGCATTCAGAAGGGCCAATCAATTGTATAAATATGTATCATAATATTAATATTGAGATGGAACCAGTCTTACCACTCCACCTACCAACAAATCTCTGCCCCCCCCCCTTTTTTTTTTTTTTTGGTAGTATTGGTTTAGTGATGGTGATCTCCTTCAGCATTTCTTGTCTGAGAATCTCTTTATCTCTCTTTCAATTCTAAATAATAGCCTTGCTGGGTAATCTTGGTTGTAGGCCCTTCCTCTTCATCATTTTAAGTATTTTGTGCCAATCTATTTTGACCTGCAAAAGTTTCTGTTAAGAAATCATCTGACAGTCTTTTTTTTTTTAGTATTTTTAAATTAAATGTATTGGGGTGACATTGGTTAATAAAAGTATATAGGTTTCAAGTGTATGATACATCATCTGTATATTGCATTGTGTGCCCACCACCCAAAGTCAAATCATCTGCTGTCGCCATATATTTGACTCCCTTTACCCTTTACTACCTCTACCCCTTCCTTCTGGAAACCACCAAAAAGAGAAAGAAATCAGTTGATAGTCTTATGGAGCTCCCTTGTAGGTAACTGTTTCCTCTTGCTGTTTTTAAGATTCTATACTTTTCAAAAACTTTATCTTTATTGTTGAAAGTATTACAGATATCTCCCTTTTCCCCCCATTGACCTCTGCTAGCCTGCTCACACCCCCACTCCAGGCCTTCACCACACTAAGATTCTCTACTTTTGAGTAAAGCATTGCCTTTACCTGACTAGAAAATTCCAGTTTCTTGTAAACAAAATACATCCGCTTTGAAGATTTTTAAGGCATAAAATGTTCTCAAAATCCCTGTAATGTTTGCAATCTCTATGTGATTCTGTATGTCTGCTGTGAATTTATTTATATGTACACCTCTTGAATTATTACCCTACAGATCTGAGCTTAAAACCCCTTTCTTCCATTAATACAAAGAGTATAGCCTTGAACAAGTTGCTTTTATCTTCAAAACCTTCTTTTCTTGTGTGGACATTAAAACAATACTGATTACCTTGTAAGACTGTACTGAGCATTACATAGTATTTTTAAAAATATGTAGCACTGAGATGTCCAGTCAAGATGGTAGCGTAGATGCTCACCTCCTCCCACAACCACATTAAAACTACAACTAAACTACAGAACAGTCACCACTGAGAACTTCCTAAAGTCTGGCTGAACAGAAGTCCTATAACGAAGAATGTGGGTTTTTTTAAAGCCACATTGAAAATGGTAGGAGGGGCAAGATGCTGAACGGGCTGATCCCACACCCACGTGTGGGATTTAAAAATTGGGAAGACATCTCCACTACAGAGGTGTCCCCTGAGGAGCAAGGGGTCCCAGCCCCACACCAGGCTCCCTAGCCCAGGGTTCCAGTGCCAGGAAGAGAAGTCCCTATAACTTCTGACTGTGAATACCAGACAGGAAAAGGCAAATGGGAGAAGGAAAAAGTAAGAATTAAATCAGAAATCAATGAAATTAAAAATACGAAATCAATAGAGAAAAAATCAATAAAACACAAAGTTGGCTCTTTGGAAAAATTGAGTCTTTAAGCTTCTATCCAGGCTAACTACACTAAAAAGAGAAGAGCCATGGAAATAAAAGAGAGGAGAGGATATCACTATAGATCTCATGGACATTAAAAAATAATAAAAGAATATTATGCCCAGAAATTTGTTAACCTCGGTGAAATCAGCCAATTACTTGAATGATACAATATGCCAAAATTCACACACATAAAAAATAGATTATCTGACTATGTCTATAGATGTTAAAGGAATTAAATAAAAAATTGAATAACCTTCCAAGATAGAAAGCACTAGGTTCAGATGGGTCCACTGGTGAAATCTACTAAACATTTAATAAAGAAATTTTACCACTTGTCTACAATCTCTTTCAGGAGATAGAAGTAGAGGGTATACTTCCTAACTTATTACATGAGGCCAGCATTCTCCTAACACCAAACCTAGACAAAGAAATTACAAGAAAACTATCGACCAATATCTCTCATGAACAAGATACAAAAATCCTCAACAAAATATTAGCAAATTGACTCCAACAAGGTATAAAAAGAATTATACACCATGACCAATTGGGATTTATCCCAGGTATGCAAGGCTAGTTCAACATTCAAAAATCAGTTATATAATCTATCATATCAACAGGCTAAAGAAGAAAAATCACATGATTACAGGAATAGATGCAGACAAAGCATTTGACAAAATCCAACACCCATTTGTGAGAAAACTCTCAGCAAATTAGGAATAAATGGTAACTTCCTCAACTCAACAAATATCTACAGAAGAACCTCTAGCTAACAGCATACTTAATAATGAAGAGATCAACGCTTTTGCACTAAGGTTAGGAACAAGGCAAGGATGTAATCTCTTAGCACTGTTTTAACATCTTACTGGAAATTCTAGCTAATTCAGTAAGACAAGAAAAGGAAATAAAAGGTAGACAAATTGAGAAGGAAAAAATAAAAGTCTTTGTTTGTAAATGGCATGGCTGTCTACACAGAAAATCTGAAAGAATCAACAACAACAACAACAATAAACCCTTCTGGAACTAATAAGTCATTGTAGCAGGTTGCAGGGCACAGTTAATATATGAAAGTCAATCACTTCCCTATACACAAGCAATGAACACGTGGAATGGGAAATTAAAAACATATTACCATTTGCATTAGCACTCGAAAAAATGAAATACATAGGTAAAAATCTAACAAAATATACATAAGGCTTATAGAGGAAAACTATAAAGCTCTTATGAAAGAAATTAAAGCAGTAAATTAACAGAGAGATAGTCCATGTTCATAGATAGTAAGACTAAATATTGTCAAGGTTTCCATTTTTCCCAACTTGATTCACAGAATCTCAGCAAGTTATTTTGTGGGTGTCAACAAGCTGATTTTAAAGTTTATATGGAAAGGCAAAAGACCCAAATTAGCCAATTCAATATTAAAGGAGAAAAACAAATTCAGAGAACTGACTACTCTACTTTAAGACTTACTATAGCTTACTATGACGGCACAGTAATCTAGACAGTGTGATATTAATCAAAGAATAGACAAATAGGTCAATTGAACACAATGGAGATCCCAGAGGAGACTCACATACAATTAACTGATCTTTGACAAGAAAACTAAGACAATACAATGGAGCAAAGATGGTCTTTTCAATAAACACTGCTGAAACAGCTGGACATCCACATGAAACAAAAATTAATCGAGACACTGCCCTCACACCCTCCACAAAAATTAACTCCATAAGAATCATGGACCTAAATGTAAAATCAGGACTATAAAACTCCTGGAAGACAGCATAGGAAAAACCTAGATAACTTCAAGTATGGCAATGACTCTTTTTTTTTTAATTCAATTTTATTAGGGTGACATCAAGTGCGGATTACTAATTTACAAAATCTGTATATAGGACCATGTGCCCACCACCCAAAGGCAAATCTTCTCCTGTCATTAGAAAGGGGTTCTAATGTGAGGCAATTACTCTTCAGATAGAACACCAAAGGCTTGATCCATGAAAGAAAGAAGCGATAAGCTGGTAAACATGGGTATATTTTGATATTTTTTGCAGTGACTGTGCTTTACTTTTATAATAATAATGAAAGTGATGTAGAGAAATATTCTTAATGTTCACCTCTGTTTAAAACCACTTTTTTATTTTGCTGCACAGCAATAAACGTCTCCTTCAAGAATACTTCATTTTGCTCTTTCCCAAAGTTGCAAAAACAACTCCGATAATGAGTAGTTTATTTTCAGTAATAACATATTGGCTCTACTTAGGGAACTAGCTCACAGAACTTTTCCCTATGGCAAAACAGAAATGTCATACACAGAGTTATTTACAGGGTTTATGCTAACTCTGGCATTTTACATGCTTAAGCTCATTATTATTCTCATTAATTTTATGACTGTTAATAGCAATGCTATTTATAGGATGACTTAACCTTTACAGATTTCAATCAAAGATTTGAAAGCTCATTGAAGGATGTGTCTAGAATATAAGAGGATGTATTTCTGAGTGATTTCCCCTAGTGGGAAGCATCCTTTGATCCTCAATGTATTTAAATGATTGGGTTGCCTAACCAGAGAAAAATCAAGAAACAATTATCAGTAAAGGTATAAAACTCATGAATGAATAATTGGTTTTCATAGGAATATGTATGAATGTCAAATATGCATATGAAATGAAAACACCTAAGGGGGAATTTTTTAGATATTCCCTTTTATATATGTAATCTTAAACTAGGCAAGGAATAAGAACTTTTGAACAAGAGCCTTATTTTATAGCTAAAGCTGTTCTGGAATTAAATCTCAGCAGTTAAACTATAAAAATCCAGAGGGATAAAAATATAGAAAACACTATTTTAATTGTGAAGAATACAGCAAGGACACCACTGTTCACTTTTGCTCACAGACGGTTTCAGCTGTCCAGCCCAGTCATTATATTCTTCATCCTAGAGTTATTCATTAGTCTGTGTCAGCTGTGTTTCTGCATAATTGTGAAGTGTTTTACAAGAATTTTTAAAGCCATAAAACCAATAAGGAATAACATACCCTCCATCATTTTATGAACTTCAGAACAGTTTATAAAGCATGACAATTACCTGTTGTTTAAAAGAACCATCTGATGGCAGAAACTAAGTTTGACAAGGTCATCTTTTGCTGGGGATGTGATGAAATAGCTGCAGTGGTACTCAGTGGTGGAAATGCCTAGCAGTCATACCACACCCATGGAGACGGGACCCACAGAGATGATTAAAGTATGGCCTCTCCGCTCTAAATCTACCCACTTACACTCTGCTTCTTGACGCTGGGACCAGGACTCTCCAGCCACTCTTCTGTTTGTCAGGTGGCTCTAGGTTAGGATATGTCAACAGAGGCACCAGAGGGAGTCTGAGACGCTAGAGAAGGAGGGAGGGACTTGCTCCTTCCTGTCTGTTTCATGGAGGCTTCCTGTCTGCTTTCAGTTTTCCTCCTACTTGCAAACTCCTGTTCCCCACAGAGACATCACCTCCTTCTTCAAGATCTGGGTGGCAAGCCCACAGGGCTCCCCATTTCAAACTCGGGCAGAACCATCTCCTCACATGTCTGGGTTATAATTCCGTAGGACCCCTCCTCTAGCTTTCCTCTGCTGAGGGCTGATAGTCACTTCCCACATTTGCTGACTTTTTGATACCTTAAAAGTTCTCTTTTTTTTACCCTCTCATTGATTCATAACCCTCGTGAACAACTCTATTAGATTCTATTGATTCAAATAAATTGTGTGGTTTCTGTTTCCAATTTGAATCTTGACTTAGTTGGGATGCTTTGACAAATTACCATAGACTGGGGGCTTAAAAATAAACATGCATTTCTCACAGTTTTGGAAGTGGGAAGTCCAAGATAAAGGTTCCAGCATGGTCAGGTTCTCGTGAGGACTATCTTTTAGGTTGTAGACTCCTGATATTGCACCTCACATGGCAGAAAGAGATCAAGCTAGCTCTCTACACTTTTAAGAAAAGCACTAATCCCATTCATAAGAGCTCCACCTTCATGACCTGATCAACTTCCAAAGGCCCCACCTCCCAATACCATCACTTTAGGGGTCAGGA
Organism: Eptesicus fuscus; assembly: GCF_027574615.1. Classification (NCBI taxonomy): domain Eukaryota; kingdom Metazoa; phylum Chordata; class Mammalia; order Chiroptera; family Vespertilionidae; genus Eptesicus; species Eptesicus fuscus. The sequence continues at coordinate 8,166,510 of NC_072487.1, read as the reverse complement.
TTTCAACATATGAATTTTGGGGGACATATTCAGTCCATTGCAGACCCTAACTGGTACAAAAAAGAATTTGGCAATACCTAGCAAACATGACATGATTTTACCCTTCGACCCATCAATATCACATCTAGTACTCTAGGCAAAAAGACCATATGACCTAGCATTTTCCTTGAAGTGCTATTTATAAGAGTGATTATTGAAAACAAAAAAAGTCTATAAATCATACATGCACATAACAGAGTATCATAAAGTTACAGAAAGGAATGGGATAAGGTGTGATCACTATGATATGTGGCTAGGAAAACAAAAACAAAAGCAAAAAATAACAGGGAGAAAATATATGTAGGATGCTGCTATTTGTTTACAAAAGAATAAAAGAAGAGCATGTGCAGCCAGGGGAAAATAGACTGTTACCTCCTAAGGAACCCCATTAAATTATCATCAAATTTCTCAATAGAAACATTACAAGACAAGAGAGAGGCAAAGGAAATATTCAAAATACTGAAAGAGAAAAACCACTAACCAAGAGTAATATATCCAGCACAGTCACCCTTTAGCTATGAGGGAGTAATAAAGGCTTTCACACACACACACACACACACACACACACACAACACACACACACACAGCTGAGGGAATTAGCCACCACGACACCTGCATTACAACAGATGTTGAAAGGAGATCTCCATTGAGTAGGAAAATTAACTGATCAGACAAAAGCAAGAAACCACAAATCTACTACAGAATAGGTTATTAAACACTTAATTATAACATAAATGTTAAAAGGAAAAAAGAGGGCATTAAATATAACTACAGACCTGTTTCTCTGAAAAGATAACAAAAATTGACAAACCTCTTAGTGCCTAGACGCTCTAAGGAAAAAAAGAGAAAAGACTTAAACAAGTAAAATCAGAAATGAATGAAAAGTTACAACAGACACCACAGGGGGGAAGGACAATGTAAGATTACTACAGAATACTATAGGCCATCACATTTGAGAATCTAGAGGAAATGGACAAATCCTTAGAAATACATAGCCTTCCTAGAGTGAACCATGAGGAACTAAAAAACTTAAATAGACCAATCACTGACAAGTAAATTGAAAGAGTAATCATAAACCTCCCAAAAAACAAGTCTTCTAAACATGCAAAGAAGATTTAATACCCACTCTTCTCAAAATCTTCCAAAAAATTGAAGAAGAGGGGACACTTCCTAATTCATTTTTATGAGGCCAAATTACCCTTATACCAAAAATGGGAAAAAACAACATACACAAAAAAAGAAAATTACAGGCCAGTATCTCTGTAATTCACACACACACACACACACACACACACACACACACACACACACACACACACAAATACTAGCAAATGAATACAATAATACATTGAAAGGATTACACATCACTGTCAAGTGGGGCTCATTCCAGGCATGCAAGCATAGTTCAGCATCTGCAAATCGATCAATGTCATACTACACACTGACAAAATAAAAGACAGAAATCATCGGATTATATCAATAGATGCAGAGAAAAGCATTTGACAATCTACAACATCAATTTAATATTTAAAAACATTCAACAAAATGGGTATAGAATGTAAGTACCTCAACTTAATAAGGGCCATATATGACAAAACCTCAGCTGATGAAAAAGTCAGTGTTGAAAAAACTGAAAGCTTTTCCTCTAATATCAGGAACAAGACAAAGACGCCTACTTTCCTCACTGTTATTCAAGATAGCACTGAAAACCTAGTCAGAACAATTAGGCCAAAAAAAGAAATGAAAGATACCCAAATTGAGAATGAATAAGTCCCTATTTGCAGATGACATGACTCTATATATAGAAAACCCTAAAGACTACACTGAAAGATTATTTGAAATAATTAACAAATACATAAAGTTGCAGGACACAAAATCAACACTTAAAAATCTTTTTTTCCCTATATACAAACAACAAAATATCAGAAAGAAAAATAGAGAAAACAGTCTCATTTACAATTTCAAGAAAAAAGATAAAATACCTAAGAATAAACATAACAAAGGAGATGAAGGACCTGTACACTGAAAGCTATAAGATTTGTTGAAAGAAACTGGAAACACAAAGAATGGGAAAGATATTCCATGCGCATGGATTGGAAGAATTAACAGTGTTAAAAAGACCATATTACCTAAAGCAATCTACAGATTTACTGGTAATGCAATCCCCATCAAAAGCCCAATGACCTTTTACATGGAAATAGAAAAAAAAAAATCCTCAAATTGATATAGAACCAAAGACATACAACAGAATAGCCAAAGCAATCCTCAGAAAAAGAACAAAGCTGTAGTATCACACTCCCAACTTCCAACTACACTACAAAGCCAGAATACCCAAAACAGTCTTGTATTGTCAGAAAGAGTCACACAGACCAATGGAACAGAATTGAGAGCCCGGGGATAAATCCACGCATATATGGGCAACTAATTTTCAATAAAGGAACCAAAAACATACAACCGAAAAAAGTACCTTCAATAAATGGTGCTGGCAAAACTGGAAAACATGAATGAAACTAGACAGATATCTGATACCATACACAAAAATTAACTCAAACTGGATTACAGATTTGAATTTAAGACTTGAAACAATAAAATATTGAAAACATATAAGAAAACATATTTCCTAGTCATTTGGGCTCAATGGTTAGATTCCGGCCAAGGGAACGTACCTTGGTTGCAGGCTCCTCACTGGCCCGGGCCCTGGTTGGGCTCCTGCAGGAGGCAACCAATCGATGTGTTTCTCTCACAGCGATGTTTCTCTGTCTTTCCTTCTCTCTTCTACTCTCTCTAAAAAGTCAGTGGAAAAATATCCTCCGGTGAGGACTAAAAGTTTCAACCCTCATCTCAGGGTTGGCTGCTCTGGCAAACAGCCCCCACCCCAAGGTGCTTTCCAAAATCTCCTTCATTAACATAACAAAGATACCTTGATGGTACTTCAAGATGCTCTCAGTACTCAGGAAATTCCAACGGTTTTAGGAGCTTTGTTTCAAAAAAGGGAGGAAAACCAAATACGCATTTCCTATAACCAATCACAATATCACAACTTGGAAATAATGAAAAGAATTTACATAATCATTAATAAAATTAAACTTGAAAAAGTTTACAAACATATAAAAACTCTCTCCACTAACATTGTTCCTACAAGTACCAACCCAACAGCAGTGAGAGTCCGGATCACGTCTCTAAATACTGTTTCCCACCAAGCGGAACCAGAACTCCTGTTATGAAATGGCAGGTGTAGGTCTGGGGAAGAACATGTACGAAGTGAGTGAAGAACCTCTTGTTACACCAGAAAGCAAAGAAGCTATTAAGGGCAGCTGGGTTATCTCAAAAGGACCCAAGAGCCAACCTGAAGAGACTCCATTAGAACATTTTCACCTGACCTGTAATTAATGAGTCCAGGCAGTGATCATCAGCGCCTGGTCACATCACACACACACAAAAATGGCAACCAGATATTAGGTACCTCCTGGTAAAAGCAGACATCATCTACAAAGTATTCTTGTGCAAAACATGGAAACATATTCAAGCTTCAAGAAAAACGTGGAAACATAATCAAGCTTCAAGATATATGTATTGTCCCAGCTAGTTTGGCTCAGTGATTGAGCATCAACCTATGAACCAGGAAGTCATGGTTCAATTCCTGGTTGTGGGCTCAATGCCCAGTAAGGAGCGTGTGATGTTTCTATCTCTCTCTCCCTTTCCCTCACTCAAATCAATATATATATATATATATATATATATATATATATACACACACACACACACACACATACACACACACACACACACACACACATATACTAGATGCCCGGTGCACAAAATTCATGCACGGAGGGAGGGGGGTCCCTCAGCCCAGTCTACACCCTCTCCAATCTGGGACCCCTCGAGAGATGTCTGACTGCCCGTTTAGGCCCGATCCCACTGGGATATAAACAGGCAGTCGGACATCCCTCTCACAATCCAGGACTGCGACCACCCAACATATAAACGGGCAGTCGGGCATCCCTCTCACAATCCAGGACTGCTGGCTCCCAACTGCTCGCCTGCCTGCCTTCCTGATTGCCCCTAAATCGCTTCTGCCTGCCAGCCTGATCACCCCTTAACCCAGTGATGGCAAACCTATGACACGCGTATCAGCACTGACACGTGTAGCCATTTCTGATGACATGCAGCCACTGAGGCGGCCGCATGCCGAGGATGAAACATTTGCTGCTCCTGAGGATGAAACATTTGCGAAATAATGTTTTTTTCCTCAAAGTGACACACTATCCGAGTTATGCTCAGTTTTTTGGCGAAGTTTGACACACCAGGCTCAAAAGGTTGCCCATCACTGCCCTAACCACTCCCATGCCAGCCTGATTGATGTCTAACTGCTCCCCTGCCAGCCTGTTTGCCCCCAACTTCCCTCCTCTGCCGGCCTGGTCACCCCTAACTGCCATCCCCTGCAGGGTTGATTGCCTCCAACTTCCCTCCCTTGCAGGCCTGGTGCCTCCCAACTGCCCTCCCCTGCTGGCCATCTTGTGGTGGCCATCTTGTGTCCACATAGGGGCAGGATCTTTGACCACATGGGGACAGCCATATTGTGTGTTGGATTGATGGTCAATCTGCATATTACTCTTTTATTAGATAGGAGGATAGAGGCCTGGTGCACAGGTGGGGGCCAGCTGGTTTGCCCTGAAGGGTGTCCTGGATCAGGGTGGGGTTCCCTTGGGGCATGGAGAGGCCTGAGCAAGGGGCCTGTGGTGGTTTGCAGGCCAGGCCACCTTTGCAGTGGCGGGTGACCCAAGCAGAGGCCCTGGTATCTGGAATTTATTTACCTTCTACAATTGAAACTTTGTATCCTTGAGTGGAGGCCTGGGCCCGCCAGTGTGTGTGGAAAGTTTAGCTTCTTCTGTTGCCAGGGAAATCCAATGGTAGCCATCTTGGCTGGGGTTAATTTGCATACTCGCCCTGATTGGCTGGTGGGCGTGGCTTGGCTGGTGGGCATGGCTTATGTAGCGGAGTGATGGTTAATTTGCATATTACCCTTTTATTATTTTTTATTTTTTATTTTTTTAAGATACCTGGAAACAAAACCAGCAGCAGATGTTCGACGGGTGGAGTCAGACCCAACCTTGGTTTAGCAACCTCAGTTCTTAAGTTCTGGCTACTAAAGAATTCAGAGACAAGACTAAAACTATATAAGAGAATGTTTATTTAGAAAGTCACAGAACTAGAATTGAGCTGAAATGGTCTCTGTGTTATCTGTGGAAGTGGGGTGACCACCAGTGGAAATGGGAGATCCCTTTCCCCACTGGGTGCTGGGGATTGGATTCTTATGATACCTTGAAAAAAAGAATTTTCTAAGACTAAAATGGGATAATGAGTGATTTTTACTTGCATGGAGTCATAACCCTCTGTTTCAAAAGTCCCATTCCCCTTACACCAGTCCTGGAAAAGGCTCGGCTGGGGATTCAGCAGAGCTGAAAGCAAAGCCAGTGTCCGGAGTTGCAGTTCCATGGAGGAGCTGGGTCCGATGCAGCATCAGGCTAGTTTCAGTCCATTAGTCCATTGCGTGGGGTCCACAGGGCCATGAGCAAAGTGGGCAATTGCAGGGGAGTGAGCCCCCTGCAACAAGAGAGCCAAGAGTGTGGGCAAGAAGAGTGCAATAGAGGGAACCCCTTTGTTCAGGTGCTTAAATATAAAATCGTCCTGTGCTTGCACTGGCCACACCTACATGCCTCCTCTGGCCAATGCCCTGTTCCCAGGTATGACTGACAGGCAAGCACCTTCCATATGTCACCTAGACTTTACTAGGCTTGCATCTATTCTTTCTTTGTCTAGTTCCCAATGTGGGCACACCCCCCACAGGGCAATTTGATTTTTAAGGGGGGCAATTAGAGAATGAGTTATTAACAGTGAATTTTTTGCATTTCTTATATATATATATATATTGTGACATATTTATGTATTTCAGTTCTCTATTATATGTTTTGAAACTTTATTTGCTATTTTTTCATATCACTTCATATTATTATTTTTTAACAATTTATTAATAATTTCTTCCTCAGTACTTCAACTGTCCTTTCCTTCTTTTATTTTTCTCTTTCATGGATGCCATGTTTTTTGGAAGCCTGTTTAGACCAAGTTAATGGCCTTGTAGGCTTCCTCCACATGAATAGGAGTTCACTTTTTGAATAATAAGAATTCTATGTCATGGGGGGGAGGGGCGGCTGGGATCAGGATTTAGAGATGCTTAGGTGGGGCATGGCCAAGAAAAGGCTGGGGAACCACTGGTCTAGTCCCTTCCCCCAGGATCTGCAGGGAACAGACCTGGAGAGTGGTAAGCTGCAGCTTCCTGGCACAAATGGCATGCCCATATTACCCAGCCCGCCCTTTGCTTCTTTCCTGTTAATTACTTAATCACTGGCTAGAATACAATGGTATCATCAGAAAACAGGTTCAGAGGCAAAAGAAGGGGCCCTTGAGCTTAGGAGGGAGAAGGATGAAGGTCATGTGCCTGGGGGAAGAGGACAGGGTGGGGAAAAGGGTGCAGTGCTCCCAGGAGGCACTGGGTCCTCGTCCTGAGGATATTCCTCTGGAGGTCTCAGGGGAGGATCCCAGTAGATTACCCATCACCGTTCCAGGCATGTCCTTTCAGAGTCAAGGTCTCTATTGATTGGTTGGCACCAGGGCAGGGGGTCATTAGTCATTGCAGCTGGTCCCCATGTCAGCCAGGACATTGCTCATCTGGTTTTGCTGCTTTTCTGGGCCTGGAGCTAAAACACACTTAGACGTTATCCCTAGGGGTGAGTGCTGAAGGGATGGTCATGCAAGGGCCCACAAGGAGTTGCATGAGGCCACTTTTCGGCCCATTGTTCCTCCTCCAGGAGGTCTACCCCAAGATTGGCAACATGACAGGGGAAGAAAGCTCAGGGGAGGGCCTGAGCAGAATGACCAGCGACATGAAAGGTCAGGGGCTCTAAACCAAATGATCAGTGCTATGCTGGGGGAGGAAAGGTCACCCTGAGGTCAAGGTCCTTGTTTTCCCAGTTTTGCCCAATGTTCACCCTGGTGACCTTCTGTACCTGGCCCATCATCCTGTTCTGCTCATGTTTGTCTCCCTGCCTACCACATACCTATTTTGCAAGAACAGAGGAACATATTGTGACATCATGGAAATGCAATTAACAATACAGGTGTTGGAACACTATGGAACAAACAATTATTTCCCCAACAAATAAACTACAAGAAAAAGATAGAGTGTACAGATCTGTAAATTAACAGAGAAAAGGTTATGGGTCTAAATTAAACAAACAAATTGTAAGACAACTGGAGAAATTTGAACACAGATGGGATATTTTATGACATTTGGGAATTATTTTTAACTTTCTTAATATGAAAATGATATTGGGCTTATATTTTAAAAAAATATATATATGATACATGAAATTGTATAAACTTGGGTATTTTCTTTGAAATTACCAGGTGTGGGGAAGAACTGAATGAGGATATAGAAGAAATAGTATTGCCCAAGACTTTATAATTGCAGAGTCTGGGTCATGAGTCCCAGGGGGGTTTATTATAGAATTCTTTTTCCTTTTTTATATGTTTATATTTTCATAATGAAAAGCCCACTTTTAAAAGTCAAAATCATCTGAGTTAGTGTTTTTGGATGTAATTCTTTGATAACTTTTCCTATTATGTTACTATTGCACTAGCCAAGGTTCCATTTCTTCTACAGCCGACTTTTGTTAATCATATGTAACTAGAGGCCCAGCACACAAAATCGTGTATGGGTAGGGTCCCTAGGCCTAGCCTGCGATCAGGGCCATCTTCTGCCTGCTCACCAGTCCCCAGTCCCGCCCTACCGCCACCCACCCTGGTTCCCTGTTCTCCATCTGGCAATCGGAACTTGTGGGCAGGAAGCGGGGGGATAGGGGCCGAGAGGTGGTCAATGCAGATCATAGAGACTGGTTGAGCAGTTGTTCTGGTCATTACACTGTTATGATCGCTGGGCTTTTATTATATAGGATGTTGTGAAGAAACAATGTATTCATCAGACTTTTTCTTAGATAAAAAATAAGTAAGTCCACTCTCTATAGAATATTAGCAAACCTGACTGTAGGAAGAACAATGCCTGATAAAATAAAAATTTTAAAATGAGAAATTTCTTGGTTATATCTGAAAGGAAATGAGAAGAAAGAGAGAGAGAGAGAGAGAGAGAGAGAGAGAGAGAGAGAGAGAGAGAGAGAGAGGAAGGGTGAGAAAGAGAAATATGGCTGCTGGCTATGCTATGTAATGAAACAATTCCCCATTACTCTTGAATTGAACAGAAATCATCCATATGAAATAAAAGTCTTGCTAATTCTATATAATAAAAGGCTAATATGCAAATCAACTGAACAGCAGAACAATGGGTCGCTATGATGCGCACTGACTACCAGGGGGCAGATGCTTAATGCAGGAGCTGCCCCCTGGTGGTCAGTGTTCTCCCACAGTGGGAGTGCCGCTCAGTCAGAAGTCGGGCTGCCGAGCACAGTGGCGGTGGCGGGAGACCCTCCCGCCTCTGTGGCAGCGCTAAGGATGTCCAACTGCCAGCTTAAGCCCACTATTGGACATCCCCTGAGGGCTCCTGGACTGTGAGAGGGTTCAGGCCAGGCTGAGGGACCCCCTCAAGTGCACAAATTTCATGCACCAGGCCTCTAGTTATACTCGTAACATCTAGTGAGCATTTACAATCAGCTTTGCTAAGCACTATATACACATTAGCTCATTCACTCTTCATCACAACTGTATGAGGTAAGAATCATTACCACTGTTTTCAAAATGAGGAAACTGAGGCACCGAAAGGTGAAATATTTTTTCCCACGTGACACGACCACAGCAGTAAAAAGTGGAGTCAGGGCTAAAACCCAGGATGGAAGGCAAATGTCTCCAGGAACTTCATTCTTCAGCCTTTAGACTGCAGGGCAGGGTTCAGAAAACTGTCCGCAGGCCCAGCGCAGCCAGGATCCCATCTTAGTACCTTTTTTCCGGTGTGGGATGTGTGGTGGCTGTTCTGCTTGGGGTTGTGGGGCTTACGGGGGTCCAGGGCCTGCTAGGCAGCCAGCGCCGCACAGCCAGCACCACAGGACCAGGTCGCGCTGCTGGCTGAGTGTCCGGGGCGACAGGAGGGCCAGCTGTGCCCGCCGGTAGCTGTCAAATCCTCGGTGGGTGTCAGCTGTGGATGTCGGCTGCCTGGAGCGGGAGAAAGCCCGGGAAGCCCCCTGACCTTGGAGGACGAGGAGGAGGAGGAAGGAAAGGTGGCGCCCCCTGCGGAGCCTTTGCCCATGGGGAACCGGTGCGAATGCACAGCAAATGCCAGGGATGTGCACCTGTTCAGCACCTCGTCCCTCAGGGCAGCCTTCCGTAACCGCAGCTCCACTTTCATTCTTGAGAGCTAAGAAAAGTTGTTACATTTTTAAAAGGTTGTAAAAAAAAAGCATATGCTCCAACAAAGCTTTGAAAAGCTGACCGGCCCGTGCTCTAGTACCTTGCTAGAGTTTCCACGCGGAACATGGAAAAGGGGAGCACATTGACGCCTGCTTTGAGTTGCTGGAAGTTAAGGTCAGCCACGGGATGCAGGAGCGTGGATGCTGTGAAAAAGATGGACAAGTCACAGAATCTCGAAGCATGAGAAGGTCTTTGGATTGTCACAAGAAAATAGAAGTAGCATTTGAACCAAAATCAACCAAATCCCTGAGAGGTGGAAGCTACAGCGGATATTGTTTAGATAGATGGATAGATGGATGGATGGATGGATGGATGGATGGGTGGATGGATGGTAGGTATTTGTCAGACTATTTGGTTTGGGTCAGGCCCAGGCACCCGGGCAGTGTCACTGGGTAGCTCTAGCCTCCTTTCCCATTCACGGCATAACCCAAGACCTCTCAAGCCACAGAGACGCATGTGCATTTGAAACAAGGTTGTGCTGGTCCATGTGTTTGCACCTGTGTAATGGGGGTCCTAGTTGGGAACTGCTATTGATGGCATCAGACAGAGCAGAATAATTGGGGTTCAGGCCACCGATGGTTGGGTGCAGTTCCTACTTGACAAGTGGCAGTGTTGGATCTAGGCAGCAAAGAGCTTGCTAACTGTACATCTGGGGTAAGGTGTTCCCACCACAGGTGCCAGGGTTGGTTCCAGGGTTGTTTACTCTATCAGCCTACAGTCTTCCCAGCTGGACCAGATAGCAGACCAGACAGCTATGTCATTGACAATATCCTAAGAATCAGTAAAAACATATATGCGTTTCATCATAGGGAGCATTGGCCAGAGTGATGAATGGCCTTGTGCCCACTGAGTGGACAGCCGCAGCAGTTTTCAGGGTGGCATCTCAGTGGGCACTGAGAGGTTTCAGCTCACTGAACCATCATTAACCAGGCCCAGGCGCTAAGGTGAACCTCTGTGAGTGGGGCCCCATTGAGCCAGTGGCTTTACTGCAGGCGGCATAATGCAAATAGTTTCCCCTTTAGCTGCCACTTTTTCGTATATACTGAGATGCTGCTGGGACCAGGACACTGTATACTTGAATATTCAATTTCCATTTGACAAGGGAGGTATATTGAGCCTTTTCCTTATTAGTTATCAAGTCTAAGTTGACACACCCCAAAATGGGGACATCAGAGTGCAGTGTAGAGCTGGGTAAAGAGGTGTAGTTGGTGCCTGATTCCAGAAGGTGGCGGTGTTGTATTAGGAAATTGCCTCTGCGTTTTGCAACAGAACTGAAGCTCTGATTTTCATTTCTTCTCGGATTTTACTTATTTTCCCTAGACAGCTGGGAAGAGGACAGAGGTTACCTCTCTACATGCCATAGTCCCTGAATGCAAGAAAACCTTCTGGACGTCACCAGCATTCACAGTACAAGCACGTACAACGTAAGTATCGATTATATATTCGGCTCTGCCTGTCACAATGATACTGACTCTGCCCAAAAGGTCCTCCCTACAAGGTCACTTTAACTTGCCTTTTCCAGACACATCAGTTTCAACGTGGACCCTCCCCCACAGCAGGATGCTGAACCTCGGCATTAGAGACGTTTGGGGCTGGATAACTATTTGCTCGTGGAAACATTCTGTTTACTCTAAAATGTTTAGCAGCATTCCTGCTTCTACCCAATAAATGCCAGTAGTACACACATACACCCTCCAGTTGGGACAATTCAGGATGGATCCAGACATTGTCAAATGAGGGGGCTGGAGGGATTAAATTGGCCTGATTGAGAACCACTGCCTTTTGGGATCATGGACCAATGGACCAAGAAGTCTAACAGGCATTTAAGGGCTACAGCTGCTGCAAGTCCAGAAAGTAGAAGGGAAGAAGACAGGCTGTGGAGGAGGCTTTTTTTTTTTTTTTTTACATTCAATATTACTGCAGTTTAGCTTCAGGTGTACCACACAGTGGTCAGACAATCATACATTTCACAAAGTGCTCCCCTCCCTTGATCTTTCCAGTACCCACCTGGCACCACACATAGCTATTTCAACATTATTGAGTATACTAGGGGCCCGGTGCACGATATTCGTGCACTGGGGTTGGGGGGTCCCTCAGCCCAACCTGCCCCCTCTCACATACTGGGTGCCCTCAGGGGATGTCCTACTGATGGCTTAGGCCCGCTCCCCACTCTCCTTTGTGGGAGGCAACCGGGCTGATCAGGGGAAGGCACCAGCCCCATCACCCTGCTGCTGAGCCACTACCAGTCACCACAGCCACCAAGGTGTTTTCATCAACACGGACTCCAGTCCCTTCACCAAGAAACAATGACAACTTTCTTTAGGGAGGGAGAGACAGAGAGAAACATCAATGTGAGAGGGACACTTTGATTGGTTGCCTCCTGTATGAGCCCTGACCATGGGCGCCAGGCTGGGGGGCATGCAGGGACCCCTGGGCCGCACGCAGTGGTGGCCCCCAAGGGTCTCCACACACCCCAGAGGCCAGCAGCCAGCCCCCCATCATGTGCGCCAGGCTGGGGGCGTGGAACCAAACTGCCTCTTGGTGCTGGAGCATTCCCAAGCGGCTGGGGGCACTATGGTGACAGGGGATGTTTCCACCCCGCCCCGCCCACAGCCCCTTGGCTCCTGCACCTATAGGCTCAAAGTGGCCAGGGGGCGTTCTGGGAACCCTGCCACTCAGGACCTAAGCAAGGGGCCTTCAGGCTCGGACTGGCCTGGGTCCTGAGGATGTTTGCGGGACCCAGCCCCTTGGCGCCTGCACCCTTAGGCTCCAAGTGGCCAGGGGGCATTCTGGGACCCTGCCCCTCAGGACCTAAGTGCAGGCCTACAGGCTCTGATCGGCCTGGGTCCCGAGGATGTTTATGGGACCCAGGCTGCTCAGGACCTAAGCGCAGGCCTACAGGATCTGAGAGGCTTGGGTCTGAAGGATGTTTCCCAGACCCGAGACTGCTGCAAGTGTTTGGGGGCGGGAACATAGCGACATGGGAATGTTCCCGCCCCGCCAAGGCTCCCAGTGGCCAGGGGGCCGTTCTGGGGCCCCTGCCACTCAGGACCTAAGCGCCAGCCTACAGGCTCTGAGTGGCTTTAGGTCCCAGACCCCAGACTGCTGCAAGTGTTTGGGGGCGGGAATGTTCCCGCCCACCAAGGCTCCCAGTGGCCAGGAGGCGTTCTGGGGCCCCTGCCGCTCAGGACCTAAGCGATCCGCCTGAGTCCGGAGGATGTTTATGGGACCCAGGCTGCTCAGGACCTAAGCGCAGGCCTACACGATCTGAGAGGCTTGGGTCTGAAGGATGTTTCCCAGACCCCAGACTGCTGCACGTGTTTGGGGGCGGGAACATTCCCGTGTCGCTATGGCGACACGGGAATGTTCCCGCCCAGCCAAGGCTCCCAGTGGCCAGGGGGCTTCTGGGGCCCCTGCCACTCAGGACCTAAGCTCGGGCCTACAGGCTCTGAGTGACTTAGGTCCCAGACCCCAGACTGCTGCAAGTGTTTGGGGGCGGGAACATTCCCGCGTCGCTATGGCGACACGGGAATGTTCCCGCCCACCAAGGCTCCCAGTGGCCAGGGGGCGTTCTGGGGTCCCCGTGGCTCAGAACCTAAGCAATCCCGCCTGGGTCCGGAGGATGTTTATGGGACCCAGGCCGCTCAGGACCTAAGCGCAGGCCTACAGGCTCTGAGCAGCCTGGGTCCAGAGGATGTTTACAGGACTCAGGCTGCTCAGCACCCGCATATGCAAATTAACCGCCATCTTGTTCGCTCTGATTGGCTGTGGGCGTAGCGAAGGTGCGGTCAATTTGCATGTTTGGGTATTATTAGGTTAGACTAGGGGCCCCAGTGCATAAATTTATGCACCTTGAAAGAAACTGTGGGCCCTAATCAGTGGGTAGAGCATCGGCCTGCGGACTGAAGGGTCCCAGGTTCGATTGCGGTCAAGGGCATGTACCTTGGTTGCGGGCACATCCCCAGTAGGGGGTGTGCAGGAGGCAGCTGATCGATGTTTCTCTCTCATCGATGTTTCTAACTCTCTATCCCTCTCCCTTCCTCTCTGCAAAAAAATCAATAAAATATATTTAAAAAAAAGAAACTGTGGGCTGCGAGGCTACAGTAGGCACAGGGGCAGGTCTCAGCCCATCCTCCCCGCCCCCGCCTGGCCCCTCCCGCCACAGCCCCCTGGTCTCCCCCCACTCCTGCCATGATGGCACCAGCCCCACTTGCAGCCACTGATGGCCAGCAGCAGATTTGAGGGGGGCTGGTGCCCTAATCGCCCCTTAGGAGCAGGGGGAGGTGAAGAAGCCCTCAGGGGCGATCAGGGCCGGCAGCCGCTCACACCCGCTGATGGTGCCAAGTGATCAGGACCAGCACTGGGCACCGGCAGCAGGTGTGAGCGCTGGGCATGACCACAGTGCATGGGAGCAAAGAATTTTCAGTAACCACCAGAGGCTTGCCCCAATGACAGCAACTGGCATTCTGCCTTGATCTGGCACCCCCACTCACCTGCTCCACCATCTCACCGTGGCCAATGCCCACCATGTTCTACACACACCCCCTGGTAGTGTCAGAGCGACCGGCTGTTCAGTTGTTCGCTTGTTCCCGTTGTTCTGCCATTCGGTCTATTTGCATATTAGCCTTTTATTATATAGGGTTCCCTATACTGTACTTTACACACTGTGGCTATTTTGTAACTACCAATTGGTACTTCTTAATCCTTTCACTTTCTTCACCCAGTACCTTAACCCCCCGGCAACCATCAGTCTGTTCTCTGTATCTATGAGTCTGTTTCAATTTTGTTTGTCTTTTTGTTTTGTCGATGGTTTACTTTGTTATACACAAACTTTTTATAGAGGTAATTTGATATAGTTTCATTGGTTTATTTTTTTCTTTTGTTTCTCTTACCCAAGGAGATCTATCAGGAAAAAAATATCACTAAGAGAAATGTCAGAGATTTCACTGCCTATGTTTTTTTCTAGGAGTTTTATGGTTTCAAGCCTTGTATTTAAATCTTTAATCCGTTTTTTGTATGTGGTGTAAGAAAGTGGTCTAGTTTCTCATTTGTGTTTGTGTGTATCTGTCCAATGTCCCAACTGCATTTATTGAACAGACGATCTTTACACCATTGTATGTTCTTGCCTCCTTGTCAAATATGAATTGCTCATGGAGTTGTGTGTTTATTTCCGGGATCTCTATTTTGTTCCTTTGATCCATATGTCTGTTTCTATGCCAGTATCATGCTATTTTGATTACTATAGCCTTGTAGTACAGGTTGATATCAAGTAGCAGGATGCCTCCAACTTTGTTCTTTCTCAAGATGTGACTATTCAGGGTCTTTTGTGGTTCCATATAAATTTTTGGATTATTCTAGTTCTGTGAAATATGCCATTGGTATTTTGATAGAAAGTGCATCAAGTATAAAAGTTGCTTTGGGTAATATGGACATTTTAATGATGTTAATTCTGCCTACCTGCCGGGGCTGACCGGCAGACCCTGAATGAGAGATGAATGACTGACACATGCTTCTGTGAAAGAGAAGCTAAGGGACTCCTTGGCTATCGCCACCAAGGAGCCCTGTTCGCCTGCCTCCTGAGGCTTTTATTGCAACAACAGCTTGAACTAAAATTAACTCTTAGACACTATCAGCAGGGTGAGCATCCTTGAGAAAACACCTGCATCCCCAGTGTCTTTCAAACAAGGATGTTTTCAGGTCTAAACATAAAGATTCTAGTAAAACCCCCTGGGGGCTCAGACTTGTTTGGAAAAGTCAAGGCAGGGTCTGCCGCCTTCGGCAAGGTCCCCCAGAGGCCTCTGACCTTTCAGAGAATCCTCCTTACAGACTTTCCAACCAAGTCCCATGCTTCCCCACACCTACCCATTAGCATGGTATATTAGTCCAGGACCTGAGATTTTACTCTACAAAAGCTAACAATTTAACCTGTTACCATTTCGTGAATGTTGGCAGAGGACATAAGATGCTTGGGTCAGAGATAAAGTGCTTTATTACTCATACACAACCAGTAGCATGAACATAATGTTGCATCCGTTCACAATGGGTAAAACAGGTAGAGGCCCAGGTGGATGCTATGCATATAGTGAGTTTACCTTGGAGCTGAGAAAAATGAGCTCGGGGAATCCACTGCTTTCACAGTAAATGGAAGACAGGTCAGTCAGAAATACCCAGAATGAAGAACAAAGAGACTAAAGCATGGGAAAGAGTCAAGAGAGCATACGAGACAGATGCTATAGGAAGACTTTAAAAATTACACTGATATGTGAAAGCAGTCTCTTCATAAACTGGGAATACAAATGAGTCCAATAAGTGATAAATGTGCGATCTGTTTAAACTCTCATTTGTCAATGTTATCAAGTCATTGTCTGAAAAAAAAAAAAAAAATCTAGTGCGGAGCAGCAGCCTCTGAACAGTGACATCACAGCATCCCGGGATGAGGAGCAGGGCTGCACTCCACTGTGCTGCTATCAAGGAGAAGACGTCCCGCAATTAATGAATAAGGAATCCTAGACTCCATGACAGACCAGCGTTCCCTCCCAGAAATTGTAAGCTCCTCTTCTTTGGTGCAGAGGGTAAGTAATGTGTAACCTTAGGGTATCCGGTGATTTCACTTCAATAAAATCACCTGTGGCTGCATAGAGGTTAAAAGCACAAGCTCTGGAGTTGGAACAGCCTTTGTTCAAACCCCAGCATCACCATTTATGAGTTACTAGTAGCCCATTTGCAGGAAGAATCCTGCAAGCGGCCGCTGCGGCTGCATGCGCTGCCGCTGCCGCCGCCGTTGCAGCCAGCACGCCTGCACCCCGCCGCTGCCACCCGCCCCGCTCCGCCCCACCACGCTCCGCCCTGCCCGGGCTTTCCCTCTGGCAGCCACCTTGCTTTCCACTTTTCCTCCCTCTTCCTTCTAAGTTGTTTTCAGTCTTCACTCCTCCCTCCCTCCGCGTATGCAAATTAACCGCCATCTTTGTTGGGTAATTTGCATACTCACCCTGATTGGCTGGTGGGTGTGGCTTGGGCGTAGCGAAGGTGCAGTCAATTTGCATATTACTATTTTATTAGGTAGGATGTGACCGGAAGCAAATTATGTGAAGCAGGTTCCGAATCTCATTTGTGAAGTGGCAACAGTGTCACCAGCCTCAGAGGGTTGTTGTGAAAATGCCATGGGACGTTTAGTCACATTTGGCTTTTATTATTAGCCAAGGTCAAGGGAGTGGCACTTAATTGTTAAGAAGGTGGTCAAATGACTCTGGTTTCCCAGAAAGGCAGCTCAGGACTTTAGGCACTTGGACAGTAAGAAAGAGAGTACAGCACTGACCTGTTTGGCTCAGTGGATAGAGCATCGGCCTGCGGACTGAAGGGTCCCAGGTTCGATTCCGGTCAAGGGCATATACCTTGGTTGCAGGCATATCCCCAGCAGAAGATGTGCAGGAGGCAGCTGATCGATGTTTCTCTCATTGATGTTTCTAACTCTCTATCCCTCTCCCTTCCTCTCTGTAAAAAATCAATAAAATATATTTTTTAAAAAGAAAGAAAGAGAGTACAAAATGAAGACTATAACAGGTGTGGAGGGGGTGGAAATTACATATTTGGGGGGGTCAATAGGAGCCTAAGAACTGCCTTTCTTTATAGCACTTTTTTTGAGGAGCAAAACATTTATTTCAAACTTCCTCGGGTATGAGGCAGACATCGTTTGGTGAGGAGCTTTGGTATTCTAGAGTCCCTCTACACAAACATTTCAGGAAAGACTAACTCATACTTCATGTATTGCCAAAAAGATATCTCCCTCTGTGTTATGAGAATACTGCACAGCACACAGGCCAGCAGAGAGCAATAAAGCAGGGGGCAGGAGAAACTGGCTGTAAGTCAGTCAACAAACCTGTATTTACCACCTACTATGTGTCAGGCTCCTGTAAGGGGTGATGAACAAACTGACATGGTCGTGCCCTCATGGAGCGTGTATTTCCAGGGAGCAGCTCCCCGGTGCCGATCTTGGACATGCTAGAGCAGAGTCACCTACAGCACTTAGATTCCTCAGACTCAGTGCAATCCCGCCTGCCCCAATGAATCAGAGGTTCTAGGAGGTGGGGGACACAGGAGGCTGTATTTTTATGTGTGTTTTTTAATCTTCCTCCAACTATATGTTTTTATTGATCTGGGAGAGAGAGAGAGAAACATCCACTGGTTTGCCTCGCAATTGCATCCCACCCGGGGGTCGAACCCTAAACCTGGGTATGGAATCAAAACTGTGACCTTTCTCTAAGGCACAATGCTCCAACCAACTGAGACACACTGGCCAGGGCAAAGAGGCTATATTTTCAAACATATTTTTTATTGATGTCAGAGAGAGGAAGGGAGAGAGAGAGAAACATCAATGACGAAAGGGAATCATTGATCAGCTGCCTCCTGCGTGCCTCCTACTGGGGATCAAGCCTGCAACACGGACATGTGCCCTGACTGGGAATTGAACTGGTGACTTCCTGGTTCATGGGTCAATGCTTGACCACTGAGCTACACCGGCCGGGGAAGGAGGCTGTATTTTTTAATAGGTGCTCCCTGGTGATTCTACGAAACACCCAGTCTGGGACCCACCACTGGTGTCTCTCAAAGGGTGGTCAGCCTCTCAAACGTGGTCTTTGTAAGAGGGCATCATGGGATGTATGTTTCCAGGGCACCAAGAGGTTTGGGAACTGTTCCTCTAGACGGCCTTTCTCTTACATCACTTCCTTTCCATTAAATAATGTGGCTGAACGTGCATGACAAACTGCAAAGCTGTGGAGGGGAGACGGTTCCCTGACGTGACCGCTGCTGGGACCCTCGGGCTGGGCCTGGGCCAGAACAGAGACTGCTTACCAAGCCCCCCCTAGACACTGTGTGATTGTAAACGATGTTCATTCTGACACACACCACCCTTCGCCTGCCTCTGGCTATGCGCTGGCTCCTAGAACAGGCCATTATCCTGACCTGGCCCGGCCTGTGAACCAATTTCCTGAACCTGGTAGCAGTCACACACTAGTATCTCCGATGCTCTCCGCCCCCCTTCACCCGGAGTGATTCCCTGGCGCCTGACGAGCAGTGTGGAGCGCCCACTTTGTCTTGCAGCTGCTCACGATGCACCTGCTGCGTACGTTTCCCTTAATAGGCCCCGCTACTTGCCAGACTCGAGTGGCCCGCCTCTCTCTGCGGTCTTTTCCCGGCCTCCGCTGACAGAGGCAGCTTCTCAGTCTCAGGGCTTTTCCCTGGGTCTGCGTGTAAAAACAAAAGCATGAAACAGAGTTAGCTGGGGCCAGCTTTTTGGATCCTTCTATAAACGGAGTCAGTCTCGTTTACGTAAGTAACTGAAGTCGGTTGGAGTGCAAGGAGACATTCCTGAGATTGTAACGGGCCTCCGGCCAAATCCTCGTGGTTCTTCCTACAGTAGCTGGAGCTCCTGGTGGTAAGGCAGCTGGAAGGAGCAATGCTGGAACCTCCTCCTGCCACTGGGCACAGATCTGTGGTGCGTGAGCAGGTACCTCCCCTGGGTGGCTTCCTCTCAGAAGGCCCACGAAGCATACGCACTCCTCTGGGCCACGTGCGGAATCTTCTGTTACGACAGGAATCTTTCTCAGGCAGACCCTGCGTGAGCACAGTAATACGACTCTGAACCCCTCGGACGTTTAGCTTTCCCAGCACACCGTGAGATCCCAGTTCAGAAGTGGGGTTCAGAACCAGGAAACAACTGCAGGGCTAGGAGGGACAGACAGGTGGTTAGAGGAGATACCGAAGTCCCACTTCACACGGGAAGGACGCCAGGTGCCTTTGGAACATCCCGTGTCGGCCGATGCCCCACAAATGGCTGGAAATAAAGAGCATGGAGATCTGAAGGGAGTTAAGATGTAAAGAAGGCGATGGAGCAGTTCAGCGACAGCGGCAGGAAGTTTGCCTGGGAGAGATGAAGAAAGCCCCTCCGTCTGTGAAGTCACGGGGAAAGGGAGAGTGCAGAGTGCAGTGAAGGAGCCGAAGGAAGGGAAGCCAGGAGAGCAGCGGGCTCTAGGGCCAATAGGAGGTTAACGTTTCAAAGAAAGACTAGTCACCAGTGTCAGATACCACAGAGCAGGCAGCACAGCAGGCACCGAAGAGAGGCCACTGGAATCGCATGCCATACGCAGGCCACTGGGACAGTCCCGAGGGCAGCAGGGTGGAGTGATGTGGGAACGATTCCTTATGGTCTTGCCAGAGTGTTTCCTAATACATCCCAATTCCCTTTATAGTTCTGATCTGATTACTTCCTGTCAAGGATTGCCAGGTACCATATTATATGTCTGCTATCATTAACTTTAAGACATTTTGCTTTCTGAAGGGCTGCCTCCGTAAGAATCAAAATTCAGCTGGAAAATGTTCTCTCCCTACCTCCCCGCCTCCCCCTCCTGCTGTCCCCCTGCTCTCCCTGACTTCCACGGAGGGGGCTCCAGTATTATTTTTCTGGGTTAGTCCTGCACCTCTGGCATACAGTGGACACTCAAGGAAAGTTTGCTCAATGAATGTTAATGGAAGGAATTTAGAAACTGGGTGAGAAGTCTTCTCCGATACAGGAAATATATGAAATATTCCCTTTCAAAATTAAATACAATCCTGTATGTTGAAAATTTAAATGTAACTGGGGGATAGCTGTACTCTGTGGTGTAGCATGATGAAAACCGTGTGGCCTTCAGAGTCAGCCAAGCCTGAGGGCTGCATCCCCGCTATGGGACATTTCATACTTGCAAAATGGGGTGCTATTCCCCACTGCATAGGGCAGTCGGAAGAGTCGAAGCACATAACCTGTAAAGCTCCAACCATAGGGCTCTGCGGACTCCGAGCATGGTAACTGGTAGCAGCTGGCATTAGTATTAGCTATTATTCATCTTATCGCTGATTTATTCAGATACTCAAGACAGAAAACTACATTGTCTAACCACTATGCTGTTCGCCTGAAACTAATATAAAATAACTAGAGGCCACTGGGAGGGTGTCCCTCAGCCCAGCTTGCACCCTCTCTAATATGGGACCGCTGGCTCCTAACCGCTCACCTACCTGCCTGATTGCCCCCTAACTGCTCCCTTGCTGGTCTGATTGCCCCCTAACTGCTCCTCTGCGGGCCTGATTGTCCCCAAATACCCTCCCCTGCTGGCCTGATCACCCCCAAGGCTTTTATTAGTATAGATATGTACCATAGTTTTCTGATCCAGTCATCAGCTGATGGGCACCTAGGCTGTTTCCAGATCTTAGCTACTGTAAATTGTGCTACTATGAACATAGGGGTGCATATATCCTTTCTTATTGGTGTTCCCAGTTTCTTAGGATATATTCCTAGGAGTGGGATTACTGGGTCAAATGGGAGTTCCATTTTCAGTTTTTTGAGGAAACTCCATACTGTTCTCCACAGTGGCTGCATCAGTCTGCATTCCCACCAGTAGTGCACGAGGGTTTCTTTTTCTCCGCATCCTCGCCAACACTTGTCGTTTGTTGATTTGTTGATGATAGCCATTCTGACAGGTGTGAGATGGTACCTCATTGTTGTTTTGATTTGCATCACTCAGATAATTAGTGACGTTGAGCATGTTTTCATGTGTCTCTTGGCCTTCCTTCTGTCTTCTTTGGAAAAGATTCTATTTAGGTCTGTTGCCCATTTTTTTATTGGATCATTTATCTTCCTTTTATTAAGTTGTATAAGCTGCCTGTAGATGTTGGAGATTAAACCTTTATCAGTGATGCTATTTGCAAATATGTTCTCCCATGCAGTGGGCTTTCTTGTTGTTTTGTTGATAGTTTCTTTTGCTGTAAAAAAGCTTTCTACACAATGGAATATTATGCTGCCATAAAAAAAGAAGGAATTCTTACCATTTGCAGCAACCTGGATGGAATTGGAGAACATTATGTTAAGTGAAATAAGCCAGTCAATGAAAGAAAAATACCACATGATCTCACTCATTTATGGATAATAAAGAACATTATAAACTTGAACAAAAAGATAGACACAGAGGCAGTAAAGCATCAGTCTGTCAAATTACAGCAGGAAGGTTAGGGAGAGGTGGGGGAGACAAGAGATCAATCAAAGGACTTGTATGCATGCATACAAGCATAACCAATGGACGCAAAACTCTGGGGGGTGAGGGCATATATGGGAGTGGGGTGCGGGGGGGGGGAAATGGTAAGATATGTACACATATAATACCTTAATAAAAAAAATTGGAAAATAAAATAAAATAATATGGACAACTTTCCATCTAACTGGGCAGGAAAACCTCACCACCTTTCATCCAGAAGGAACTAATCACTTCGTTGGACTCACAGTGCCTGGGAGGGCAAAATTCCAACCAACATCCGGAAAGCAGGTCCGTGGAGAAGGCCGGGGCCACTCTCAGCCACTTCTCCTAGGGCCCAGCCTGCATTATAAAGAGTTTCCACACGTTTTTAAAAAGTCACTCCCAGAAACTTTGCGTTTGTAACCATGGAAACCTTGAAGTCTCCTTATCTTGTCAGCATGACCCCGAGGCCCACTTGGCACGCTTGGCAAGGAATTAAGGCGTGTGAGAGAGAGAGAGAGAGAGAGAGAGAGAGAGGGGGCGGGGGGGGGGGGAGAGTGGGGGGGGCGGGCGGGGGGGGGGGGAGGAGCGAGAAGATCACACCTACCCAGCAGCCAAATAATGGAGCCTTAGGGTGGCCTTGCAGCCAAATCTTTTTTAAAAGCTGCATTTCTGCCCCCCCCCGCCCCCGCTCCCCCCCCCCCCCCCCGCCGTCCCCGTTGGCTCACTTCCCAGCTCGAGCCTGGCAGGCGCCCTCCAGGCCCCAAAGTGGCTCAAGTCGCACTGGGCGCAGGCCCTGGGCGCGCACGAGTGGACCCGGGCCCCAGGGACTGCGGGTCCCCAGCTGCGGCCGCCCATCAGCTCCCCCCGCCCAAGGCCAAGTCCCTCCCGCGGGGCGGGGCGGGGCGGGGAGCGGGGCAGACTCCGGCCGCCCCTCCGGCCCCGCTCGGACCATCCCGGCCGCGCGCTGGCCCCGCCCCCGCCCCGCCCCCTGGCGGCCGGCCGGGTGGCGCGGGGCGGGGCCCGGGGGAGGTGGCCGCGGGTGGACCCGTGCAGCTCGCGGAAGCGCGCCCCGCAGCGCCCTGGAACGGCCCTGGAGCAGCGTGGCGTCCGCCTGGCCCCCGAGCCCTCGGTGCAGCCCCGGTGAGTACCGACCGGGCCGGCCCGACGTCGCCGGCGGGAGCGCGGCCGCCCTGTCCCGGGAGGAGCCGCGCGAGCCCCTTTCGCGGCGTCCGGGCCACGTTCCCGAGCGCGACTCCGGCGCTGGGCGGCCCAGGGCGGGGAGCGCCCGGGAGGCCGCGGGGAGAATCGGGGACTAGTCCTCCCGGGGGACTGACCTCCTCACCTTGTCCCCAGCCCGTGCCGCGCGGGGGGCAGGGGCCGGGGCTGGCAGGGCTCTCCTCGCCCCCGGTGCCTGGGTGTGCGTGCCGCCGGAGAACCCTCGCCGCGGTGCGGGCCTCGCTGGCGAGCCCTCCGCAGGCGGTGCCGGCCGAGCTGGCAGTCCTGACTCCGAGGAGGGTGTGCGGGCCTCCCGGGTAGGCCTCGCCGGGCCGGGCTGGCCGGGCCGGGAAATCCTCACTGGGTGCCCGATCGGCAGTCCACACCAAGTGGCCAGAGGAAAACGGGCGAGGGGAAAGCGCCCCTCGGTGGGAGGTGGGAGGGCGGCACAGAGCACATCCTGAGAGATGCAGAGCCGGGAGGGCGCAGGGGCTGCCTTCCTAAGCCAGCGGCACGCCGAGTGGCATGTCTTCCTTCCTGCACCGCGCACAGCTCCTGGGGGTGAGGGCCACGGGGCACAGCCTCTGGGACAGCAGTTCTCAAACTTTTGGGGAGACGCAAAACCCCTTTACACTCCTAAATATGAGCGTACTAAGGAGCTTTTGTTTATATGGGGTTATATCTTTCGATATTTACCGTCTAGAACAGAAATTTTTACTTTATTTTAAAATAATAGCGGTCCTGTTATAGTTAGCCTAACGTATTTTTCTGCAAGTAGCCATGTTGTCCAAAACAGACTGTTACTGAGAAGAGTGGCTTGTTACATTTTTGCAAACCTCTTTGATGCCAGGTTTCATAGTAGGCAGCTGGATTCCTCTGTCTGCTTCTGCATCCAGTCTGTTGCAATATCACGTGTCATGTAGCCTCGGAAAGCCTCCCGGTGTGTACTCCTGAAAACGTGAGAGGGAAAAAGCCAATCGCCTCTTGGTGTCATTACAAAACTGGTGTTGATTCCTAGACCGCCCGGCCCCGCACCACACTCCGAGAACCGCTGGTGTGGGAAATGCCTCCGAGGCTTCAGTCGTTGGCCCGGCTTCTTGTTTGCGATCCTGCCTCTGAATGGAACGCACGCCAGGCCAGCCCATGCCGTGGGCAGCAGTGGGCAGCGTTAGCCTCTGCTATTTGCGACCAAGTGCTGGGGCCCCCATCAGCGCTGGTGAGCCCTGCTGGCCTCCTGGAGACTCAGCAAGGCTCACAGGTGGCTCAAAACTTGCACACAGTTGGCCTTCCTTTCAATAACCTACTATGGATTCTTATTTGATCCCAAGTCCTTTGCAGTTGTCACTCTAGCCGTGTCTGTCTAGGATGTGAGTTGGATCCCCATTCAGGGCGCGTGAGTATGGGGGCAACTGATTGATGTTTCTCTCTCTCCCCCCCCCCCCCCGCCTCCTTTCTCTCTAAAAGTCAATAAAAGCATATCCTCGGGTGAGGATTAAAAAAAGAAAACAAAAAGAAAAACTCTCATTATATGTACATATGTTATACACTGTAAATGTACATTGTGTGTATGTATGTGTATGTGGGCATTTGTGCGTCTAGATATGTACCTAAGTCATATGGGTGTGTGCTTACCTAATCCATTTATTTAAAATTGCCTTATAGATGTTTGGGCGACAGATGTACCGAACTATGAAAGTTGTAGTGAGTGTGGGATGGGTGGAAGAGGACAGTGGACTTTTACTTGGTTGTTTCTGTGCCTGCAGAGTGAGCTGTCTGCATCCGGATGGCAGCAGTCCGGGTCCGACAGGACCTGGGTCCAGAGAAGAGCCCACCCGGAGGTTGTGGCGAGCGTGCAGGGGTCCGTGTGGCTGTTATCAGAAGTTCTTTCCGAAAGAACAGGAATGCGTGCGTGCTTTTGTCTTTCCTTTCTCCGTGTGCATTTCTGTTTGCCGTTGCATGGCCTTGAGTTTGTTGGGAACTCACTCCCCAGCCTCGGTGCTCTTGCACTTCCCACTTGCAGAGGTGTGTCCCTGAGTGGCCCTTCCTGCATCCTTCCTGGTGCGTGGTAGGTGGGACCCCTCTCTGGGTTATTTCCGCCACGTCAAGTTCGGTCAGCACAGGTTCAGGTAGAAGTTCCATACATCGTAGACAAGCAGTTCTCTAAGTCTGTCCTTCCTTCCGCTCCTGCATCCACAGGGCCTCTGTGCTCCAGGCTGCGGCCTCCCCTTCGGAAATGTTGCAGGCACACGGGCGTGTTGCATCTGTAGCTACACTCTCTGCAGATGGGAGCAGCCCGTGGATTCGCCTCTGAGCGCCTGCTCTGTTCTTGGTATAAAGATATTTACTGACCTACTTCCCTTGCCCCAGCCCGTGCCCAGCTCCGCATTGGATTCTGGAAAAAGTAGGAGCAAAAACAGGTGTGGGCCCCGTCTGACCGGAGCTTCCCGCTGGCGGTCCCTCAGGGAACTGCGGTTCATAGAGACAGAGCCCATATGAGCCATGGTCCTGTGTGAAGAATAGTACCCCTTCCAGGTGTGCGCTCAGAGCAGGTGCTGGGAAAGCCCGGCCCCGAACGGTGAAGATACCAATAAAACCAACGTTTATGGCCACGCGCCTCGCCAAGAACTGCCTTCGCCTGCCTTCCTCCGCGCTTTTATGGAGGAAGTCACCCCCGGTGAGGCAGCCGGACTCTGCAGGGAAAGGAGCTCCAGCCTGGCTCGGTCACTAGCCCAGTCCCGGGCGAGGCCCTTTCTCTGTCGGGGCCTCGGTCTCCTCGCCTTTGAAGTGAGGGCTTGGGCCACTGGTGTGTCCCAGGTCGGGGCCCTGCAGATGCTGGAGGAGCCAGTGTTTTGCGGGAGCTGGTTGGCACTAGTGTTTGTGTGCATTTCTTCCAGCTCCGTTCCAGTGGCATCGCATGTTTTAGCGTGGAGTGCACCATCATCCGTGTATTCACACCACGGAAATCTGCTCGAAAGCCAGGGCGCTCCCCCACTCTGCAAGTTGTTAAAGGTTTTCCAGCTCACCGTTGCTGTGTCAGAGCCGGGTGATTTTCCTCTGTATTTTAATAGAAAACAGACTCTTTAGCCAGGACAAAAACACTGGACATGGGGTGCATGGTTCAAGTTCTCCAAATCTTTGATAGGGAAAAAATAGTGTGTGTTCACTATATTCTAGAATACGGGTCAGCAGACTTTTCTGTAAAGGGTCAGATAGCATTTTACACTTGGTGGGCTCCCCTGTCTCTGTTGCACCTATTCAGCTCTGCTGTTGTAGTGTGAAAACAGCCAGAGACAATATGCAAATGAATGGACACAGCTGAGTTCCAATAAAACTTTATTTATAAAAACAGGTGCTAAGCTTCAGGTTGCTGACCCCTGTGCTAGAATGTCGAAACAGGAGCCATACTTCCAGGGGGTAGTTTCATGGAAAAGGAAATTCTTTGGGACTTTATGCATGAATACTAGGGACTTGATATTCCAAGACAGACATGGCTAGAGTGACAACTGCAAAGGACTTGGAATCAAAGAAGAATCCATAGTAGGTTATTGAAAGGAGGGCCAAGTATGTTCAAGTTTTGAGGACACAGCCATGGGTGGAGGAAGGAAGGGGATGTCTTTGTTCCCAACTGTCTCTCTGGAGCCATCTCGGACGTGCTGGGATGGAGGGACCTGCAGTGTAGCCCAGAGTGAGTTTTGGGTGTTCATTGGCTGGAGCATCATCCTGTACACCAAAAGGTTGCAGGGGTTCGATTCCCAGCCAGGGCACATACCTAGGATGAGAGTTGGATCCCCATTCAGGGCACGTGCGTGTGGGAGGCAACTGATAGATGTTTCTCTCTCTCTCTCTCTTTCTCTCCTCCCCTCCCCCCGCCTCCTTTCTCTCTAAAAGTCAATAAAAGCATACCTCGGGTGAGGATTAAAAAAAGAAAACAAAAAGAAAAACTCTCATTATATGTGCATATGTTATACACTGTAAATGTACATTGTGTGTATGTATGTGTATGTGGGCATTTGTGTGTCTATACATGTACCTAAGTCATATGGGTGTGTGCTTACACATTCCATCTATTTAAAATTGCCTTACAGATGTTTGGGCGACAGATCTACCGAACTGTGACAGTTACAGTGAGTGTGGGATGGGTGGAAGAGGACAGTGGGCTTTCACTTGTTGCATTTGGTGATGCCATATGTCTGCCTGCCCTGCAGCGTCCGTGTATTGCTTTTACAGCCTGAAAACAAAACTAAAACCGAAAATCCCAACAACCGGTATTTTAAAAAAGAAAGTAGTTATTTCTCTAGTAAAAATGCTACTGCAGCCTCCTCTCCCCCGATAAAGAAAATCATGTTAATTGTCACATCCTGGTTCTGAACAAGTGTGTATGGTACGGGTATATATTAACGCAAAATAATCTTGAGAGACAGCCCTCTCAGATCGGAAGATTTCGTTAAACAGCCATGTTAGATTTAAGCCCCAGATCCAAGTGTTCTTTACCGAACTATCGCTCAGCCTTTACAAGGGTGTTGGAAAATGCTATTTCACGGAGTAGCCGGAAGTAGAGTTTAATGAAAAACATATTACCCAAGAATATTTCCCTGTGATCCTGTTTTTCAAGGAGAGGAAACATGCGCCTGTATGTGTGGGTGTGCACACGCGTGGACCGAGGCAAAGGCTCTGCCACGCGCCGAAGGCTTTTCTCTGCGTTCTGGAGTAAGCTGGCTTTAAATGGTCTTCACTTTGCTTATCAGTGTTTTCTAGCTAGTATTAAAAAAGTATTAAATTTGATAGGACAAGGATTAAAT
The DNA here is from genome assembly GCF_027574615.1 of Eptesicus fuscus. Taxonomy (NCBI): domain Eukaryota; kingdom Metazoa; phylum Chordata; class Mammalia; order Chiroptera; family Vespertilionidae; genus Eptesicus; species Eptesicus fuscus. Next base: position 8,138,939 of record NC_072487.1, on the reverse strand, counting down.
TGGACATGACCAAAAATACGCCCCACAGTTACTTGTACACCTAGTAGGAGAACAACCCGGTAGCCTTCGTCTGTCTTAGACACACTTACCACCCTTCCTCGCAGTGGGAAGTGGGGGAACACGGCCCGGGGGACGGGCATGGGGAACCGAAAACAGGCCCGCCGCCAGGCCGCCGGCACGTTGTACTGCTTCCCCGCGGAATGGGCTCCAACCTCCGCCCACCCTCCCCCTCCCGGTGACCCAGACGTTGGGAAGTTCTTCATAAACACCACCATCTGAGAAGCCATCAGCTGACCATCTCCCTAGGTCGCCTGGCCTTCATTTCTTTCTTGGCCATTTTCAATGGAACATGTCAGACATAAGAAGTGGAGAGTAGAAACCTCCAGCTTCAACCAAGAGGAACGTTAACGTATGGCCAATCTTGTTTCATATGTACTCATTCCTTTTTCTCTCTGACATCTTCATTTTCAGCTGTATAAATTAACAAAAGATATTCTTCTTTGCTGTGTCTTTTTAGTAACAAGCATGGGCTGACTGCTGTAGCCAAACCTTTAAACCCTCTGCCCCAGGGTCAGCGCCGCTCAACCACCCCGTGGCCCTTGAGCACTTGCTGTGCTGTTCCGCTTTCTGTGGCTGCGTTTGCTCTTCCGTGTACACGTGTCTTCCCTCTTTCTTTCCCCACTTCTCTGCAAAGCCTTTCTCCCCTCGTTATAGCTGTCCTCAGGTGACCTTTCTTATAATCCTTATCCTACTGTAGTGACTTGTGTGCTGATCTTAGTCTCCTGGTTAGATTTATTTGTATGAAGCAAAGAAGTGTTTTCCTTATCTTCTGTATTCCTTAGCAGTGCTTAATGCAAAGGAGATGCTCAAAGAATAGATGCTACATTAATTGGAATCAAGTTCATTGAAGGGAAATTTTTTTTTTTTTTAATCCTCACCCAAGGATATATTTTTTCCATTGATTTTTAGGGAGAGTGGAAAGGAGAGGGAGAGATAGAGAGAAACACCAAGGTGAGAGAGACACATCGATTGGTTGCCTCCCGCATGCCCCCGACCAGGGCCAGGAGCTGGAAACCAAAGTATGAGCCCTTGACCAGAGTTGAACCAGGGACCCTTCAGTCCTCAGGCCGATGCTCTATCCACTGAGCCAAACCAGCTAGGGTGGGAAATTTTTTATAAAAGAAATGCATCACATTGAAAGAAAAATTCACAGACCCTGCCTTGTACCAAGAACATTGATGTCACCTGACTTTAAAGGATTGTGATGAAAAGACTTCAATTTGGTCTGTTACCATTTTTTCAAATACACAGCTAGAGCCTTTAGGTCTTTTCTGATTTTATAAGTTTTTTCCCCCGGTAGATAAGAGTGGCTCTGGCTAGATTTTAGAGTATCCATAGTGTTTTAAAATGTAGATTTAAATCTTCAATAAAGAAATAGGCCATATTTAGAATCCCCCTGTCCCATGAAGTAAGTGGAGAGCAATCTCATGAATTATGGTAGGTCACAGGTATAGAGTTCCCAGCGTGCACTGTGCTTCCCTCTGTTGCCTTGTTTCCTTACACAGCAGCCATTGTGAGCCAGGCAGAGCAGTGCAGGTCAGGTATCATTACCTTAAATCTGCAAAGAAGTAACTGAGGTTTAGGGAGGTAAGTGAATCTTGAATACTTACCTCCAGAAAATGGCAGTCTGATTTTTGGTGTTGATTGGAAACCAGAGGGCTTTGAGATTATATGTTGCAAACATGCAAAGACAGAAAACTATCTTTCTGAGCATTATATGTCTTTGGGAGACATACCCGGCTCTTGAGGTAAGTACGTATGTGTCCCTTAATGCCATCGAACTACTAAAAGGATATCACACTCTCTGAGCTAATCGTTTCTCAGATTCCTTGTGTTCTGCTTTAGTGTTTGCCTTTCTTACGCAGTTGTTGAGAGACCAAAAGTTATCCACCTTCTGATGATTTAGCAAGGCCAGCGCATGAGTGCTGGTGTGATTCTCATTCTGCTCTTGACCTAAGATGACTCTGGGCAAGCCCATGTTTGGATAGTGTGATTTGCTCAAGCAGATGTTTACAGAGCACTTAATTATTCCTTACCCTCATCCTCCTTTTGAGACAATTATTGTGACATTACGAAGCACAGTTCACGCCATGGCATCGTTCACAAAGAAGCTGCGTCAGTGAAGGACAGTGCCCTCCTACCTAATCGCCAGGTTTGAATTTTTAGTTGGGGAGGGGTGAAAATCATTGATGACACTCTGTTGTGTGCAAGAGCTGTGCCAGGGCAGACGGACCAAAAGTACGGTTGTGTAATAGTGGTGGGGCCTGACCTGCCTCAGGGTTAGTCTTCAGGATGGTAGGTTTTATAAAACCCCTGTTTGCTCAGGTAAGGAATGAGTTGCTTTATTTGTGCTGGTGACGCCTATACTTTTATTTTATTTTTTTATATATATATTTTATTGATATTTTACAGAGAGGAAGAGAGAGGGATAGACAGTTAGAAACATCGATGATAGAGAAACATCGATCAGCTGCCTCCTGCACACCCCCTACTGGGGATGTGCCCGCAACCAAGGTACATGCCCTTGACCGGAATCGAACCCGGGACCCTTCAGTCCGCAGGCCGACGCTCCATCCACTGAGCCAAACCGGTTTCGGCGCCTATACTTTTAAAGGGTGGGTTGCTGTCAACAACCCACCCTTTAAAAGTTATCTACCATATAAATGTTGCCAAAGTTAAGGATATTTTAGGGGAAATAGAGGTGACTAGCTAGTCCTCACATGTGTACCTTTGAGTTTGAGGATTGTTGTAATGTGAGATTTAACTTTTTCAGTCCCTTTGGTTAATTTGAGTCCTTACGTGAAGAGTGACTATAAAATGCTGCCGCTGTGCAGCCCTGGCACCAGGGGGCCTGGGTCTGACTCCCAGCCTGGCCAGGTGCCAGTCACTAGACCTTGGCAGGTTACTGAACCCCTGTGATCCTCGGTAACATGGGGTGGCGATGCCTTTCTCACGCAGTGGTTGAGAGAGCACATTACACAATGTGGGTGAGGTGCCTGGCACCCCACAGGCACCCAGCACATGCCATCGGGCCCAGTGCTGGTGGAGTGATGTGGCGCTCGTGGCATAATGCCTGGTGATTGCTGCTGTTCTTCTGAATTTCCGTTCCAGCCCAGAGCTCCTGAGCTCCAGGCCCCGGTATGCAGCTGCCTGCTGGATGTCATCACCCCAAATCCAGCCCAACATCCTGGTTCTCATGTTAGTCATTGGTCCTGCCAGCGTGCCCAAGTGAGGGACACAGGCGCTCTCCCCGACCGCTCTGTCTTCAGTGCTCACCCTGCGTCCATCCTGCTTTCCTCGCTCTTCCTGGGATTCTTGAACTTGTCTAACTCAAAAAGAGAGCCTCTGGCCCTAGCTGGTTTGGCTCAGTGGATAGAGCGTTGGCCTGGGGACTAACGGGTCCTGGGTTTGATTCCGGTCAAGGGCACATGCCCCGGGTTGTGGGCTCAGATCCCCAGTGGGGGGTGTGCAGGAGGCAGCCGATCAATGATGCTCTCTCATCATTGATGTTTCTATCTCTCTCCCTTCCTCTCTGAAATCAATAAAAATATTTTTTTTTAAAAGAGAGAAAGAGAGAGAGAGAGAGAGAGAGAGAGAGAGAGAGAGAGAGAGGGGGGGGGGGGGCCTCTGTTCTCTTTTTCTGACGTGACTGTAGTAGCACCGAACCTGCCTCCCTGCCGCTGGCCCTGAGTCAGTGCCCTCCACTACCAGGCTGATCTCTGACAGTCAGATCAGGTCTTGGGGACTCCAGCTTAGAATCCTTCACTGTGCATCCTTGTCTTCCGGATGAATCCCAACTGTCTGTGAAGTCCCTCGTGATGTGGACCCTGCCCTCCTTTTCCTCTCGGCCCTGCCCAGCATGCACCCGTAGGACTCCCCCAGGGCCCACCTCCCGGGCCTCTGCATGTGCTGTTTTCTGCCCGCAGTTTCTCTTCCTGACTCCCTCCCGCTGCGTCCTTCTGGAAGGCTCCTGCAAGGTGTTGCCTGTAGCTACAGGCCTTCCTCACACCTCCCATGCAGGTTAAGGTCTCCCTGGAGGCTTCTTTGTCACCCTCCCTCTGCCACTACCTCCCGACCAGTCTGTGTGTGACCGAAGCGCGAGGGGGCTTTTACCCCTTTACCCAGGTGGTCCATAAATGTCCTCAGTAAGCTCATGAATCTACACCAGGCCCTTCTCTTGAACAGTCCAGCCCCCAGATGTGTCATGGCCTAATGCCACTCCATTACTTGTCACATCATTGACCCAATGTGGATCTCATGCCACTGTGTGGTGGGTACACCGAGATGGACCGGAGCACAGTGCTTAAGAGCTGGGCCTTAGGGTTGGGTGGATTGGCTTGGAGTCCCGTTCCCCCTGCAGCACGCCTGCAGTCTGTTCCGATCTCAGCTCCTGACCACCCAGCTACGCTGCTGTGGGCCAGCAAGTGCGGGCCAGAAGCCAGGACCACCGGTCCTCCAGCAGCTGCCTTCCTTCTGGAAAACCAATAAACATGCGGGTTTATACCTCAAGCTTCTTTCTGGGAGCTTGACGATCGTGAGTCATCAGCCTTGAGTCCAAGCAGTTCTGGGGTGGGTGGGGGTAGATGACTTCTGAAACTGGGTGAAGTCATGGAGATAAATGCTGCCCTGGGGGACTGTGGCAGCCCTGCACCCAGCCTCTGGTGGTGACACTTTCTCAAGTCTGCGTTAGACAAGTTCAAGAATCTGTGAAATGAGGGAGGGAGCCTGAGGACGTCAGGCTGCTTTCGTAAAGAAAGGGTGTCGCCTAAGCGTGCTCTGCAATGCTCTAACACAGCACAGCTGCCTGCCCCGACTCCTGCTCTCAGGACTGGGGCGCGGTAGGCCTCGGTTGGGGTCTCTGCACGTGTCAATTTGGAAGCCCCACTGGTGATGGGGGTTGCTGCAGGGTAGGGGACCCACGTTCTAGGAAGGGCTGAGGACTGACCTTAACGAGGAAAGGAGGAGGTCGGGAGCAGAGCTCGGGCTGGGTCAGGACCCCTGGTTCTGAGGAGGCCTGTCCAGCTTCTTCCTTTATTTCCCGGCCAAATGTTTCCTGACCCCAAGATGCCTTTCTTTTCTCAGTGCATCTCTGGAATTATAAATGCTCAAGTTCACCAAGACTTTTTGGGGAAACTCTGCTTGTATTAGCCCACTGTTTCGTTCTTTTGAGTTGGTGCTGATGCAGTTGATATAAAGTGAACTTCGAGGATGTGTCGGGCTGGCCTTTCCCCTTTGGGAATCGTGCCGCCTTGGTCGCGACCTAGAACTCGGGAGCCTCGAAGAGGCAGGAGTTTTACTTTCTGGCCTGAAAGTGAAGAGCAGGGGCTGCTGGATTAGGCGGTGCAGCGGCCACGGCCTGGCCCCCCAAATCCTGACCCTTGCCTTTGGCAGTGGCTGTGCACATCTGCCGAGTGAGTCACGATCATTTTAGGATACATCCTGGAAATTTCCAATGTTACTTAATAATGAAGCTCAGAAACAGAAGAGTTAGTTTTGAGGAAGTAGCCACTTTTTAAATGCAATTTTTATATTACAAGCTAATTTCTTACCCAACTTTAACAAATTCAGATGTTGGAAATCTACAGTTTAAGCCAAACGTAAAGCTAGGAGAGTACTCCATAGTTTGTCTTTAGTCAAAATCACTAGAGTGGCCTACTCTGCTCTCCTCTTTGTCCTCTTTTTTTGCACTCATTCTTGCCTTTCTCAGACCTACCTCAGGGCCTTTGCACATGATGTTACCCCTCCTCCAGATTGCATGTAACTTGTTCTCTCTTCCTTCAAGGCTCTGCTCAAGTGGCTCCATGTCAATGAGGCCTGCTTTAACTCCTGACATCCTTCAAGGCCCCAACACTCCCCACTGCTCTCGCCCTGCTTTATCCACACAGCTGCTCTGTCTGACATTGTTTGTATATTTATTTATTTGTTTAATCTTTCTCCTTCCACTAAAGTGGGAGCCCCGTGAGGGCAGGAACTTTGTCAGTTTTGTTCCTGGGTGTATCCCTACGGCCTAAACCGTCCTTGGCATATGGATCATAAAAATATGTATTGAATAAATGAATGAAAGAATAAGTCAGAAATTTTTTCATTTGGTAAGGCCTATTTAGATCATCAACTAACCTTATGTTGCAGATTAGTAAACTGAGGCACAGAAAGGTAATATGGCTTATTGAAATGATATTGAATCATTTGAAAGCTGTTGTAACTCTTTAAAAGGCCTAGGAATATATGTGGAGCATTCTGGTTGATTGTCAAGTAGAAAACAAACTAACTTAAAAATTTAGCAAAAAGAGACAAGTCGTTGTGTGGTAGCAAAGCTTTCTGATATAGAAGGCAGACTCTTATTCATTTTTAAAGTGTAAAGTGCACCTTGCATGTAAATAGTAAAGAAAACTATGTCAATGGATTTAGTTATATTGTTATAAAGCCATTTCTTTCTCCAACTCCCTCCTTCTGCACTACTTTTTCTCTTTTTCATTCTCTACCAAAACAGGCAATGGCTCTTATCACTTCTCTTGCAAAATTCTTTTGATTACAAGTATCACATTTAAGAGATTTTTGTTTTGTTTTTGTTTGTGTTTGTTTTAATTACTTTTTATGATTCTAAGAGGTTCAAAGAGGTAATCTGGCTCTGGAAAAAGTCAGAGCTTCTTGGGCTACTCCAGTTTCCTAGATGCATCTGCAAACAAGTGATTTCTAGCTCCCCGCTTGGCGAAAGAACCAAGTTAACAGGCTGTGGTGGTTTGCTGGCCTGAACGGGCCTGACCTCGGTCTTGTTTATGCTCACATAGACATCCTTGGAATCTCACTTTTGTCAAAAAGTTGTTTATAAGTAGAATGACATTCAGATACATGACCGTCAGTTTAGGAGTGGGACCAATTAATTTCTCTTTAAACAAACAAACAAACAAAGCAGCATATCTGATTTTGATAGTGAACTGAAATGAACTCTAGAGATGTAGTGATATTTGACCTTGGAGTTGGAAGCCATGATAATTCAGATGGGTGTTTTTAGGAAAGTGAGAAGAGAGGTGGGTAAACCACATGAAATACAGAAGGAACTCTTTTTGTTGTTTGCATAAATTTTAAAAATCTACTCTCCTGGAAACTGCCATGTATGTATGCACACTCTGTACCCACTAAGCCCCCTTCTCCCCCCCTCCCCGTCCCTGTTAGCTCTATCCTCCCACCCCTTGCTGACCGGGTCCTGCTGCTCAGGGTCACTCCTCTCCTCTGCTCCTTCCCACAGGTGCATGGAAAGCCTGTGGTTGGCTGTAGGGCCCACTCATCTCTTTGCCTCTCTCTGTGTCCTTGGGCAACATAAGAGGCTCCAACTCTTGACAGCAGAGGCAGCTAAGTCTTGGACTTACATTCTCCAAAGGCAGGAAATGATCTGAAGAAGTGAATCTTATTTTATCTGATCACTGGAGTTTGGCTAAAGTCAGCCGACTGTTCCAAACATCTCTACAGACCTGGCTGTGCCAGCACGCATCACTGTGTGGCATTCACTGTGGCCTGGTGTAGGGTCTGAAGTGGTCTTCTAGCAAGCGTGATGGCGTCGCAGTGTTCTGCCCATACGCTGTACTCAGGCTCCCTCCGAAGGCCCACGGGCAAGGTTGCTGCCTGGGCTTGGACGTTCAGTTTGGGTTACAGATGGCAAAGCCTACTGATCAAAGAGGGATTTTGCCCGAGACTTAAACTAATTGACCACTTACCTTGCTCTTCCCATCGAGGTTCACGATATACCCGAGCATGGGCTGAAATTGTACATCAGATTTTAGGGCCTACCCTTCATGTAAAGGGGAATCTTGTAGACTGCAAGTCTGAAGATCAGAGAGAGGCCAAGGGCAGTCCTTCCTTCTCCAGGGTTAGAGTCTCATCCACATTTTAAGCTCAGTCAAGTCCTCTCCAGAGGCCATCTCAGTGTCACTCAATTTGGCCTGTCTGGCAGACACGCAGTTTATGAGAGAAGAAATTCAGATGTCTAACAGACAGATGGAAAAGTATTCATCTTCACTAGCATTTAAAGAAATACCCAAGATTAGCTTTTTAATCCCTCAATTTGGCAAATGGCAAAAAGGAAAATTATGTTGCCTGGTTTAGGCAACTCCAGTCACGGCCTCAGACAAGGGTCACAAACCTGGAACAGCCTTCCGCAGCTCCCGGTGCTGTGTGACAGGTGGAGATGGGCAGAGCCTCTCTCCCGCCGTCCTACTTCTAGGAATTGAAAGCTCCGAGTTTATTTTAAGGAAATGGATTAAGAACCTGTTCAAAGAAATGTATACAGAGGTTGTAGCATTGTTTGAATGTAAATATTTGGAAACAACCTAAGTACAGATGGTCTCCAGCTTATGATGGTGCAAAAGCGATACACATTCAGTAGAAACTATACTTTGAATTTTTAATTGTGATCTTTTCCTTAGCTAGCAATACGCAATATGATACTGTCTCATGATGCTGGGCAGCAGTAGTGTGATATTTTGCCCAACTGTAGGCGAGTGTGTGTGTTCTGAGCATGTTCTGTAGGCCTGGCTAAGCTAGGTTATTCAGTAGGTCAGATATATTTAAGTACATTTTCAACTTAGGATTTTTTTCAACTTGCAATGGTTTTATCAGGATGTAACCCCAACATAAGTTGAGGAGCATGTGTATTTTATTAAGGATTTAAATAAATTGTTTTATCTGAATGACAGATTTTTATGGTATAGTTAAAAGTGATATTAAATATCATATAATTGCCCTATAAAGATGTTTGTGGTCTATGGCTGAGTGAGAAAAGCAATTTACAGAACAATGTGAAGTTTATAAAGTCTCATATGATTGCCCTGTAAATATGTTTGTGGTCTATTGCTGAGTAAGAAATGCAACTTACAGAACAATGTGAAGTCTGATCCACTTTGTTAAGAAATTCAAATACATTTTTAAATCATGTCCAATGAAACCGCAACCATAATACAGATTGACTTTTCTTTTTGTTCACCTGCATTTTTTAACATTTCTACAATGAGCATCTACTTCTCAGTGTAATATTTTTAAAGTTATCACCACCTACCAAGATGTAGTTCAACAACAAGCTTGATACCTGCTAGGATTCCCTAGGAAGGAGAGGGGAGGGGCTGGGGTGAGAGGAAGGGGTGCAGCTTGGATTGACTTGTGTGAGTATGGAGTTGTCCATCTAAAGTTAAACATGAGCCACTTCACTGCGTTGGTGGATAATGGAGGACACATTTTGGGGAGCAAGATGGGTTTATCTAAGAAGTAATAGTCACAGGTTTACTTTTAAAGAAATCCTCATCAGACATTATTAAAGAAAGAACCACATATTGTAGTTCCAGAAATGTTGTGGACTGTTTTATCTTCTTTTCAAAGGACATAGCTGTCAAATTCTCATTTTATAGAGACCACTAGTAGCCCTGCGCACGAATCCGTGTGCCAGTAGCTCTCTGCGGGGCCTGGCCACTCTGCGCCCGCTGCCCAGAGGCTCTCCGCGGCTCAGAGGCCCATCCGCCGCTGGGCGCAGAATGCTTGCCTCGGCACCGTGGCAACGAAACAAGTATCCGCCAGGCCGCTCACGCTGCCCACTCCCAGCGGCTGCCACCCCGGGACTGGGAGGCTGAGAGGACTGGGCGCCACCATCATGTGGCTATGGGAGCTGCCATCTTTGTGATGGAGTGACGGTTAATTTGCATATTATCCTTTTATTAGATAGGATGCCTTCCTGTGTGAAATATCCTCTGAAGATATTTATGTGAAAACTGAAAATGGCTGCTTCAGCTTTTAAACTAGTAAATAGTAGATGAACCCATGCTTATGGAAAATAGAACCTGGGTTATATTCAGTGGTGTATAACATAAAAAGTTAAAGCCCCTCCCCCTTATGCAATGTATTCTTCTACCTAGGGATAATCAATGTTAACTTTAATCTTTCTTTTTTGTATGCATTTTCAATACAGTGGTATATGTGTGTGAATGAATATATACTAAGAGTCTTGAAGGTTTTTAAACTTAAACTTGATTCTAGTATATATATATTTTTATTTTTTTTCTGTAACTTTTTTTATTTCACTTACTATCACTAAGTGTGAGTCTGGGCTCACATGTCTTATATTGAATCTGAGTAAGGAGTTGTATGTTTGATGTTTTATTGATAAAGTTGATTTGCCCTTATTCTTGGGAATAAACTGTTCATTCAGAACAGACTGTCAAAACTTAACCATAAGTTGTTTTCCCAAAGCTTAGCTATCCGTCAGTTCTCTGGAATTCTGAACCCCATGGAAGGTTCAGTAAATGATTATACAACTAAAAGTGCCAGAGGACTGTGATATGCCTAACTAAGTAGTACACTTTCCAACTCTACTTCTAAAGGACTTTAAGTTGTTTTTTCCCTGCAGGAAATCTTTATTTCATTGGAGGGAAAATCAGTGCTAATTCTTCCATATTCCTGTGACCCCAGGCAGTCACTGTCCTCAGGGCCTGGCTTTCCTCATCAGGGGAATCTTTGCAGAAGACAACATTCTCTGATTCCCACTCACACGTCCTTATCATCTGAAGTCACAAATCCCTAGGGTGGGTGGTGGGTTAATGCCTGTCCACATATGCACAGGAGAAGGTGCCTCTGCAGGTCAAAAGGTCAGTTGGATGCAAGACTGGATGTAGTTGGGGAGGACTCTGGACTCTCTCCACCTTTTTGCTGGGAGCATGGCTCATTTGTTAAATATCTCAGATCTGCCTCCCTGTGCCTAATATTTAATATTTTCCATGATTTAACTTAAAAAATCGGTGTTTGACACTCTCTTCCCCATATCCACTCGTCCAGGCACAAAATGCACCCGTGATGATCGTGATATTTTATCTGTCACCTAGCTGGTGTTTCAGGAAGGCTTAGCTTTGAAAGACACTGTTTCTCGACCAGTTGTCAATTGTCTTGACTTTCGAAGGTGAACTAGTTATGGCAAAGGGCTTGCGACGCAGTCATGTGTCTCTTTTTGGATTCCTTTCATAGAAGAACCGTTCGCCTGTCCCACGTGACTGTCTGGTCGAGCAGCCCAGCATTCTGAAGGCAAGTGTTCAGGAAGGACAGGTCCTGAATGAGCTCCAACCTCAGAGCTGAAAAGATGCCATTTCCTCAGCTCTCCTTTCCTCTTCCTGTTTCCTTTTTCCCCTTTACCTCCAGGCAGTGCCATCTCATTCTGAGGAACAGGAGAGGCAGCAACCCAAACATAGTTCCATGCCTACTAACGCTTCCCCTTCCAAAAGGATAGAGTAACACTCCGCCCTCTCCTAAAAAATTCACATGGACTCTCTCTTTTACTAGATTGAATGGGGAGAAGGTAAAACGGAAAAATGAAGGACAAAGCAGAGCAGAGGAGGATGGGAGATAAGAAAAGAAAAGGATGTGAAACCGGATCGGTGCTTAATGTGAATGTGGAAAGTAGGCAGGGCTCCCTGGCCAGTTGGTAGGGTTCCTAGACAAAACCCCAATCTTGGGACAATTGGGGAGTCAGCAGGAGCACGGTATTACTCAAGTTTGGGATGGGGTAGGATTCTGGGCAGGGGAGGAGACCGAGGAGCACTGGATTCTGCTCTGGATCTGGCGGTTCCCAAGCGAAGGTCTTTCCCCTCCTAGCCTCCTTGGAATGCTGCTGTGTTGGCTTTCTCTCAGGATTGCTAAGCACTGGGAATCCTGTACGGGGATTTGAGACAAGGGTCACAGAATGAGGGGGACCTTGGAGTGGCTCTGATTTCCAGAGCTCTCCAGGCTCGTGTGGAGGGGTGGTTTCCCAGCTTCCAAGCAAATCCATTTTGGGGGGTTGCCAAAACACAGCTGCTGCTCTTCCCCCCCCAACCCCCACCCCGACTGTGGCTCAGTCAAGGGTGGCGGGGACAGGTAACAATGGCTGCGCAGACCAAGGCACTGACTGGGTGATCCCTGAAAGGAAGTGAAGGCGACTCCAGGCGGGCAGAACAAAGTCCTACCATTTCAGCTGCTAGTTTTCGGGGCGGGAAAGTTCAGTCTGGGCAGAAGCATCCGTGACAGATCAAAGGGATAGCAGCATGACTGCCTTTTTAGATTCTCCAGAACTCGTCAGTGGAATGGTTAACCCGTTTCTGAGCCCACAGGTTTGTAAACGTCTCCTGGAGACAAGCTAGCCTGTTTCTCCGATGTATCCATGTGGTTTTATCCCCCTGTCGGGCTCCTCTTTTAGTGGGGATAAATGGCAAGTCTCTTGAATTTATGTTCCTCTTCATCTTAAATGCGCTCTCTCCTCAAACACTAAAGCCACAGTCTCTCCTTGGCACCCGGAGTTCAGTAGTATTTTTTCTCCTCCCTGAGATTCCCATTCACAGCCATTTTCTCTACCTTTTGCCTCTTCGGCTTTTGCTCCATCCACTACTTTTCCATTTCAGCTGCCCGCCAGGCTCCATCTCACCTTCACCCGAGTTTCCTGCCTGACGTTTCTCTGTCTGGTTACCCTACCGTTCCTCCTGGCCAGTGCACCTGTCAGTTCAGGTTGGGACACAGGTCACAGACGGACCAGCAGTCCAATAGGGCCCACAGGCGTGTTTGGTTGGCCATCATGGGGCACAGCCACACAGTAGTTTACAAAACGTTACGTACCAACATCTGTAATTCCAGTGAGTGCATGTAAAAATCCAGGTGGCCAGCCTTCCTACCTCAGACCTTGGCTGGAGCCAAAAGGCTGCCACCCCTGAGACGGGCACACACTGCCCAGGCTGCCGGCCCCTCTGCTGCCCGCTCTGTGTAGGTTCCCTGCCTGGGCCGTGTAGGCATTTTGGTTGTGACCCCCTCTCTCTGTGGAGCATGGCCCTCCTTTCTTCATACACTTACACACCTTTCCTGGCACATCGCTGCATCCTGAATTAAGTGTAAGCTCCTACTCCACAGTGTCCACCAGTGATTCTCAAACTGAAAATGTGTCTGAAACATTTGGGAGATTAAAGACTGATTCCTGCTACACCCCCACCCCCACTCCCAGTCAATTATGATTTGGTATATCACGGGGGGATACTCAGAAATGCTCATTTTTAACAATAAAGATCCCAGGTAATTCTATGCAGATTCTAGGGCACATCTATAATAATAAAAACGTAATATGCTAATTAGACCAGACAGCCGAACAACCTTCCAGATGTTATTCCAGACGTCCTTCCAGATGAAGTCGCCATGGCAGGGGCCAAGGCAGAAGTGGTTAGGGGCAATCAGGCAGGCAGGCAGAGTGGTTAGGGATGAATCAGACAGGCAGGCGAGCAGTTAGGGCGATCAGGCAAGCAGGCGAGTGGTTAGGGGTGATCAGGCAGGCAGAGTGGTTAGGGGCGATCAGGCAGGCAGGCCAAGTGGTTAGGGGCAATCAGGCAGGCAGGCGAGTGGTTAGGGGCAATGAGGCAGGCAGGAGAGTGGTTAGGGGCGATGAGGCAGGCAGGAGAGTGGTTAGGGGTGATGAGGCAGGCAGGAGAGTGGTTAGGGGTGATCAGGCAGGCAGGCAGGCTAGCGGTTAGGAGCCAGCAGTCCCAGATTGTGAGAGGGATGTCCCACTGCCAGTTTAGGCCAGATCCCGCAGGGATTCCTGCAGGATCTGACCTAAACCAGCAGTCAGACATCCCCCTAGGGGTCCCAGATTGCGAGAGGGTGCAGGCCGGGCTGAGGGACCCCCTCACCCCCACCCCCATGCATGAATTTCATGCGCTGGGCCTCTAGTCCTTTTATAAGTATAGTTCCAGTATGTTCCATTGCCCCTTGCTAGCCTTTCTTAGTTTCAGTTCCAGAATTCTTAAAGAAGGAAGTGGATTGGCCCAAATTGAGGCAGATACCTTTCCTCACCCCATGATGGCAGCTCCTACAAAACCCACATGGGACCAGGGCACAGAAGCCGTTCCCAGCAGAGTTGCTGGCACCCAACCCGCTCTTTCCTCCAGCTTCTCTTGCCCCATCAGGTGTCTGGCTTGTCACCCGTGCTGGTGGCCCCAGGAAGGCAGGGGCTGCTTCTCAGCCAGCTGCCTCTTCCCAGAACTAACTAGTACTGGACTTTAAGCACAGTAGATGTACAAAGCCCTATTTCAAAGTTATATGTGTACACAATTAAAAATGCAAACCATGCAAAGGGGTATATGGTAAGACTGAGTCCTCCTTCCCGACCTAATTTGGAAACCTCTGTCCCTCTTAAAGGAACCAGTCCCTTTTATGTCTTGATGAAGATAGGGACCTGTCTTTGGAGAAAAGGCCCATTTGTAACTTTTTATCTCCACAAAGAGTTGTTTCCTATACATGTTTGGTTTTTTTTTGTTTTTTTTTTTCATTTTACAGCAATATGTTGATCATTCGGATTAGTCATCTCAAAATTAGGTTGAATATTTACTCATGAAAATTTTGGATTAATTAGGGAAATGTTACTATTCTTATCTTAAAATTAAGACTGTTGGGGAATGGATTCATTAAAGGATTTTTGCCCAAGGGGTAGGAATAGAGAGCAAGTCTCTGTCACCCACCCCAAAGTGTTCTGCTGTAAGTTGTACATATATGATTTGAAATCGCTGTTTATCTGTGTGGAGGCCACAAACAATGTCCTCCCTTGTTCACTGCTTATCCTATATAATAAAGAGGTAATATGCAAATTGACCATCACTACAACACACAAGGTGGCAGCCCCCATGTGGACACAAGATGGCCACCACAAGATGACCTGCAAGGGAGGGCAGTTGGGGGCGATCAGGCCTGCAGGAGAGGGCAGTTGGGGGGGGGGGAGGACCAGGCCTGCAGGGGAGGGCAGTTAGGGGGGACCAGGCCTGCAGGGGAGGGCAGTTGGGGGCGACCAGGCCGGCAGGGGAGCAGTTAGGCATCAATCAGGCTGGCAAGGGATGGCAGTTAGGAGTGACTGGACCAGCAGGGGAGGGCAGTTGGGGAAATTGGGCCGGCAGGGGAGGGCAGTTAGGCTGGCAGGGGAGTGGTTAGGGGGTGATCAGGCTGGCAGGCAGAGTGGTTAGGGGCAATCAGGCAGGCAGGCAGGTGAGTGGTTGGGAGCCAGCAGTCCTGGATTGCGAGAGGGATGTCCCAGATTGGAGAGGGTGCAGGCTGGGCTGAGGGACACACACGCACACACACACACACACACACACACACACACACACACAGTGCACGAATTTCATGCACCGGGCCTCTAGTAATTTATAAAAAGAGAAATTCTGCCCAGTGCTGGGTAGAGGGTCTCCTGCAAACCTATCATGGAAGTTTGGGCCTTGATGCCACCACAGTGTTACCTTAAAGATTCTCTGCTGTGAACACTCCATTGTTGTCAGATACAAAAGTGAGTCAGGAACACTTCTGACCAACACGTTTATCATTTACTTACATTGCTGCAGAGACTGACAACAGAAAGCAGCGGCTTTTAAATCCCCATTTCCAAAGTCCACGTTTTATACAGTTGCATAATATCACCTGCTATAGACCTCTTACCTCCTGTCAAGCAAGTCATGGGTCCAGCTCAAAGGTCTGTTCAAATATACAGGATTTACCATGAGGCACATCCTTCATTTCACTTCTTTCTATTTCTTATCAGTGGGAAAATGTTGGAAAATTGTAGAAAGAAGACAAAAGAAGTTTGGGACTTTATGCTCTCTTCAGAAGTGAATGCCGGGTTTCACAATAGCTTCACAGAAACCCATTTTATTTGCTAAGACATTCCTGTATTCATTTATGTCCCACCTCCCTCTCTGAAAAGATAATGAATGATTTCTTGAAGTGAATGTGTACCATAATGGTTATAGAAAGCAAACACTCATCAAAATAAGTGAGGTCCAGCTTTGAGAGTAGAAATTAAATGTTCTTGTTCCTTTCCAGGGACACAGAGCCATCAGCAACCATGAGCAACCCATTTGCACACCTCGCTGAGCCTTTGGATCCTGCACAACCAGGAAAGAAATTCTTCAATTTGAATAAATTGGACGATTCAAGATATGGTAGGTACATGGCTCTATGAAGTAAGTGCTTTGGCAGCAATTGGTATCTCATTTGCATAATAATTATGCTATGTAATTAATTAGCTTTTAGGAGAGTTGAAAAAGGCATAGCAGAGAACAGGTCTTGGATTAAGCTTTATAAACACACACACACCTTGCATTGCTCATTTTTAAGTAGTAATAATGATGATATCCATGTAGCATTTATATAGCATTTTATAGGGTATAGAGTGTTTGTACATATGTATTATATTATTTAATCTGAGTAACAACCCTAGAGATCATGTTTATAAAGTGCAACAAGTGCTGAGGAATCTGAATTCCCAGAGAGAGTCAATGACATGGTCAAATAACAACTTTGTGGTTACGCAGAATAGGACAAAAACATGTCCTTTTAATTCCAAATCCTGTGCTTTTCTACCTTTATACTCTTGTCTTTTCCAGATAATATTGGGGAATAATTTCATATATCAGGATGGAACATTTCCTTTTTAAATGAGCAAAGTTTTTCTTATGAATTACCATTGTTTTATCCTAGAAATCCCAGTTACCACACTATATGCTGTTTGGGATTTTATCTCCTTGGAGAGATGTATGTTACTATACTTTGGTCTTAATTACAATAATTGTAAAAGAGGTATTTTCTCATTTCTTAGACATTTTCATGAGAAATATTACTGTGTGTGTGTGTGTGTGTGTGTTTTGCTAACATATAATACATTAAGTATCTACATTGATTTCTTTCATGATGACTTGTGAGGCAACCATTTATTCTGAAAGAATTAACTGTAATATTTTGTTTTTGCCTAGTGTGTGGGTATTTTCTAGTACTGAATTTGTCCTAAATTCATTCAATATCTTCAATACCTTCATATTTTAAACTTTTAAAATCAGTTTACATTTACCCTCTTTTCCTGTTGGAAGAATAGTCAAATGCCTTATATCAACATAGAGGCCAGTTGTACAAAATTCGTGCACAGGTAGGGTCCCTAGGCCTGGCCAGCGATCAGGGCCGATCGGGGCCTTCCAGCTGCCAGCTGGGGCCTTCCTTCATTCTGCGCTGCCCCCTGGTAGTCAGTGCACGTCATAGTGAGCGATCAAACTCCTGGTCTCCTGGTCAAACTCCCAAGGGGACACTTTGCATATTAGCCTTTTATATATAGATTATATAGAGATGGGCTTTAAAGATCTCTTATGATAAAAAAAGTATTATGATTTTTGTTTGTTTTGTTATGCTTTCTCCTTTACCCTAGGACGCTTACCATTTTCTATCAGAGTTCTCCTGGAGGCAGCCATTCGGAACTGTGATCAATTTCTGGTGAAGAAAGATGACATTGAAAATATCCTAAATTGGAATGTCATGCAGCACAAGAACATAGAAGTGCCGTTTAAGCCTGCTCGGGTCATCCTGCAGGACTTCACGTGAGCCTAATGTCACTTTGCTCTCTGCTTCTCTGCCTCCCTCGTCAGACTTTAAAGAAAGCTTTAAATAAAAAGCCAACCACAGTGACTATATAATTTATCACCCACTACCCAGACACTTTTGAAAACGAAAGGGAGCTATTGATCCCAGACAGCAAGAGATTGTTTCAGGCAAACGATGGGATGTGTTCCCTCCACCTCTTCCAGTGACAAAGTTCATTGTCTTGGTCTTGAAGACGGCAGTCCTAAACGTACCAGCGAACGGGGAAAGACATAGGAGTGGAGCTATCTTGGAGTCTTCTCCCCCCACGTCCTGCACTCGGGGAGACAAGTCTCAAACAACTGCACTTGAACATGGATGTGCAGTTGAACACTGACGTGCAGTCCCTTGAGGAGTGATAAGGAGTTCACAAGGCCTGACCCATTGCCGTTAAGCCCCCGTTCACATCCTGCTGTTCCCAGAAATCTTTGCTCCCCATCGGCCTCTTTTTTGAGGTAGCACTCACTACCTTTCTATTTTTAAATGATATTAATTTACTCCTTCTGGAGGCCCAATTTTATTTTTCTAAAGGGAGATACCCAAATTTTATACTCTAATATAACTGAAAGGAAGGATTCACTTATACATTTGATATATAACCTATCTCTCTGAATTATATTCATTCCTTGAAGTTTGGTCTGAAGTTGATATATGTTTTCTCTAGGTCTTTGTCAGCCCACCATGTGAATGGGAAACAGTCATGGCAATAAAAGTTCCAGAGTTTTTAAGCACCAGCTTTCCCAAAGTTTCTCTACTTAGACCATGTTGGTTGTTAACCTTAATGCAGTGATAAAACTGCACATAGAGATACGGCTCAGCCATAGCACTTACTACTTATGTGATTTCTGCTCAAGGAAGTGTGGTCAGAAACTTCCACTTTTCTAAGTCATCGTTCGCTCCACTGATGAGAGTTTCGTTGCCAATTTTTTGTCAGTGGAGACAAAAGCTAAAAAACTCAATGACACATGCTTTATCTTCTGCTCAATTCCTTCTTTTCTCAGGGGTGTGCCAGCCGTGGTAGACTTTGCTGCGATGCGTGACGCTGTGAAAAAGTTAGGAGGAGATCCAGAGAAAATAAACCCCATCTGCCCTGCTGACCTTGTGATTGATCATTCCATCCAAGTTGATTTCAACAGAAGGTGAGAGATTAAAACGAATACCTGAGCTTTCTGCTCTGTGCAAAATATTGGAGTGTAGGTCGTGTGTGTGTGTGTGTGTGTGTGTGTGTGTGTGTGTAATTAAATAAATGAAGAAAATATTTAAAACGAATATTTAGGAAAACTCAAACTTAATATGGATTTTGCAGTGAAGCTTTTTATTTGGGAGATGAGGGTAAATTTTTTAAAATCTTTTTTCTTTTTTTTTTTTCCTTTTTTCTGCTTGCTTCTTGGGGTGAGCAGCCTGTGTTTAAATCTAACTTGAAGTCTGAGTGAAAACCATTCACGTGAATTTCTGCCATGAGAGTTTGTCAATGCAAGTATTTGTTTGACTTTAAGAGTTTGGTTTTTAGGTTTCTTGTTGTTTTTAACCACTGGATCCTTATTCCTTTTTTTAATTTTTTAATCCCAAGTAACTATTTTATATCTGGCTATCTCCCCCTCTCCCTGTCGGTTTCTATAATGCCTATGCCTTTTTTCTCCTTTGTTCTTTCTTCTATTGTTTGTGATACTCCTTTCACTCTTCCCCAAAATTCTTCCAGTAATGCTAACATCTCCGTGGCAGTCAACAATGAGAAATTATTTCTTACACATCTACAAGTTGACTGGGAGGTCAGCTGATCTAAGCTGAGTGCAGTGGGGCAGCTCTGCTTCATCCAGCCCTGGCTGGTCAGCTGCTGACACTGCACTGCACATCTGCGGAGCAGCTGGGACAGCACCACTCCCTGTGTGCTTCTGTGAGGGCCCAGGCTGAAGGAGAAAGCGACTCCTCACAGGCTCACGAAGGCAAGCAGGAACGCACAATATACTGGCATAAGTTCACTTCTAGTCACAAGGACATTAATCAAAGCAAGTTACACAATTAAGTCCAAAGTCATAGACGTAATTGCAAGATTACACAAGGGAGGGCAGCCAGGGCCTGCTAGAAGGCTGGTATCTTAACCTAGAAGTATAGCTAGATAAAGTTCTTATCAGTTATCAGTGAGGAAAGAAATAATTATTCTGCATACAGTGCTGGGAAAATTAATTATTTGATAGACGTAGCAGTTCATAAGAATTAAAGCATTAATATTAAAAAATTAAATCAAAATTTAGAAGAAAATTCAAGAACATATGTGTCAAATATCTTTATGAGAAATACCTTTCTAAATTTTGAAGCAACGAATAAAACAAAAAAGGGGAGAAATCTGTAGATTTAATGACTTCAAAGTTAACAGGAAATAACTTGAAAAATATTTGCAACAAATATGGCAAGGTGTTAATATTCTTAATAAAGGGGGGTGTGGAAGGTGATGTCAGCAGCATGGCATTGTGAGAGGTCCTTCTGATCTCTCCCCTTGAAGTTAGAAGTTGGACAGCTGTAATTCAACAGAGGATTCCCTGCTTAACACACAGACACGTCTGAGAGATCCACGCATTGAAGCATCTGAAGGTGAGCGAATCAGAGCTAACGGGAAGAGGGAAGGGGGAGGAACAAAGATAGGGGTCACAGTGGGCACACTCTGCCGTCCTGAGGAGTAGAGGGGTAGAGTCAACATTCCTGCCTGAGTGGCCAGCACATATGACAGCTGAACCAGTAATGGGCCGACACAAAACAGTGGCAGCAGCTGTGGATCAGCAGCTGCCATTACCAGGCACTAAACAAGGCCATAGAGCCTCCCTCCCTCCCTCCCAGCGCGTGCCTTCCCTCACCTCCCAAAGCTCACATCTGCCCCCAGCAAAAGCTCTAGCAGCAAGTGTCGGTTACAGAGCACAGTATCTGCAGCCCTGAGAATTGGAGAAGCAGAAACATTCCTCCCTGAGCAGCAGGCACACACTATGGCTAATCCCAGTGACGAGTAGAAATACAGAAGTCTGGCATTAGAGGTGTGGCAGCTGCTGTTAGTGGGAGGAGAACAAAGCCATACATGCATGACTTGGCCTCTCCCAGCCCATCCCGTCCCAGCCCATTGCAGCTGAGCCCAGCAGAGGCTTAGACAGTACAGCCCGGCCAGCAGCATCTAGTTGCAGGATGCGTGCTGGGATTCCACCAGCTTGGAGCACCATTGCCCACCACATTTACCCCTTGAGGGTGGTGCCCTGAGACCCAGGTGACCTGGTGAGGGGACACCCACCTCCCCAGGGAATACAGGGCATTTTCCACTGCCCTGCAGAGAGCTGAGAAGCCAGAGCAGTTCAAGATAAAATAAAAACATGCCTCAGTGCCCCCTACTGGAAACCAAAAGAAAGACCTCTTCCTATCAACCTGCTGATAGAGATGTGCTAAACACTCTTAAAAAGGCAGATTTCATTCCCATAAATTCCTCGACAGAGAAACAACCCATCCAGTACCATGAATAACCAGGGTAACAAGGCAGCACAGAAAGGTAATGAAAAATCTCCAGAAAATAAACATAGGGAAATGTGTGACTTAAATGACAGGTATTTCTAGATTGCAGTTGTGAAAAAAAACTCAGTGAGATACAAGAAAACTCAGGCAGTTTAATGAACTCAGAAATAAAATCTTCGAACCAAAGAGATTGAAATTTTAAAAAAGAACCAAATAGAAATTTTGGAACTGAAGAGCTAAATAAAAGAGATGAAGAATGAACTAATGAGCTTAGGAAAAAGAGCTGACTAGATGGAGGAAACATTAGTGATTTTGGAGATAGGAATCTAGAAATGGCACAGATGGAAGAATAAAGAGATTTGGGGAAAAAATAAAAATGGAAGAACTCTAGAGAACTATTGGACTCCATCAGAAAGAGCAATATAAGAATAGTGGGTATGCCAGAGGGAGAAGAGAAGGAGAAGGGAACAGAAAGCCTATTCAAACAAATAGAGAGAACTTCCCAAACCTATGGATCCTCAAATCCAAGAAGCTAACAAAACACCTAAGTATCTCAATCCAAAAAGGCCTTCTCCAAGGCAAATATTAAAACTGTCAAAAATTAATGACAAAGAAATAATTCTCATGGCAGCCAGAGAAAAGAAGATAATAAACTATAAAGAAAATCTTATTAAAGTATAGGATTTTTCAGCAAAAACCCTACAAGCTAGGAGAGAGTGCAATAAAATAGTCAAAATATTGAAAGAGAGAAATTGCCAGGCAAGAATAATATATCCAACAAAGTTGTCCTTTAGATATGAAGAAGAAATAAAGACTTTTCCATACACGGGAGCTGAGGGAATTTATCACCACAAGTCCTGCATTACAGGAAATACTGAAGGAGGTTACCTGAAACAGACATGTCTAAGATGATTCATGGACAGACACAAACAGAAAATGGCAATCCTTTATTTAGAATATTATACCCTTAAATGTAGTGTAAAGATTAAAAGAGGTAAAAACGTTTTTTAAAAAGAAAAGACATAGCTACTACAATTTGGAAATGCCCTCAAAGCATGAGAAGATAATTTGTGACAACAAAAATATAAAAAGAGGGGGGTAAAGGTCTGAATTTGCACCGGGAAATAGAGATAAGATGCAACCAGAAGCAAAATGACTGCTGCCTATATGAAACTTTCTATTACATAAACCTAGTGGTTACAACAACAACAAAAATCTAACATAAAAACCAGGAAAACATTATAGAATGCCACCAAACTAAAATAACAGACAGAAGCCCCAGGGAAAAACAATAGAGACACAGAGCTACCCAAAAGCAAAAGGTTTAAATGGCTATAGGAAATACTCAGACATCAATAATCACCCTAAATGGAAATGCTCTGAATTCATCAGTAAAAAGGCACAGGGTGTCAATTGGATCAAAAAACAAAGTCCAACCATATGCTGCCTTCAAGAGATACATCTAAGCTGCAAAGACAAAGGTAGGCTCAGAGTGAAAAGGTAGAAAATGATAGTCCAAGCAAATGGCATCCGAAGAAAAGCAGGTGCAGCCATGCTTATGTAAGACAAGTAGATATCAAAAAGTAAGCAGACAAGGATGGACATTGTATAACGATAAAGGGGACAATACATCAAGAAGATATAACACTTATCCATAAGTATGCACCCAGTGAGGGAGTACCAAGATATCTAAAGCAACTACTAACAGAACTTAAGGGAGAAACTGACAAAAACATGATTATTGTAGGGGGCCTAAATATCCTTTTGGTAGCTATGGATAGATCAGCCAAACAGAAAATCAAAAAGAAAATATTGGTCTTACACCACTTAGACTAAATGGGCGTAATCGCATTTGCCGAGTATTTCATCCCAGAACACCAGACTATATATTCTCTATTGCACATGGAACATTCTCAAGGGTAGACCATATGATGGGACACAAAACTATATATATATTTGTTGATTTCAGAGAGGAAGGGATAGGGAGAGAGAGATAGAAACATCAATGATGAGAGATAATCATTGATCAGCTGCCTCCTGCACGCCCCCAGGTGGCAACCAAGACAGCAATCCAGGTGTGTGCCCTGACTGGGAATTGAACTGTGATCCTCCAGGTTGGTGCTCAACCACGGAACCACACTTGGCCAGGCTAGCCTCAACAAATTTAAGATTGAAATCTCATCAAGCATATTCTCTGACCACTATGCATTGGAATTGGAAATCAACTGCAAAAGGAAAATGGAAAAAGCTATGAATATGTGGAGATTAAGCAACATGCTACTAAACAATGACTGGGTCAAAGAAGAAATAAAAGGAGAGATCAAAAGACACATAGACAAATGAGAATAACAGTATGACATATCAAAACTTTAGGGATAGAGCAAAAGTGGTGAAAAGAGGCCTATCTTAAGAAAAAAGAGAAATTCCAAGTAAACAATCTAATATCAATAATAGTAAAAGCATAATATGCTAATTAGACCAGATAGCCGAACACCTTCTGGACAAAGCCGGGACTGCGAGGGCCAAGGCAAGCTGCCGCAGTTGCAAGGGCCAAGCCCCTTGCACGAATTTCATGCATTGGGCCTCTAGTTTCAACATAAAGATCTAGGAAAAGAAGAACAAACCAAGCCCAAAGTCAGCAGAAGGAAGGGAATAATAGAAAGTAGGGCAGAACTAAATGAAATAGAAAAAAAGATAACAGAAAAATTAATGGAAGAACTAGTGTTTAAAAAGATTTAAAAAATTGACAAACTGTCTAGACTAAAAAAAAAAGAGAAATAGACAAAATCAGACATGAACGAAGAGAAGTTACGGTGGACACCACAGAAATACAAAGGACCATACAAGAATAATATGAAAGACTATACGCTACCAAGTTTAATAACCTAGAAGAAATGGAAAAATTCTTAGAAATATATAACCTTTCTACACT
Source organism: Eptesicus fuscus (assembly GCF_027574615.1). NCBI lineage: Eukaryota > Metazoa > Chordata > Mammalia > Chiroptera > Vespertilionidae > Eptesicus > Eptesicus fuscus. The sequence goes on along the minus strand of NC_072487.1, from coordinate 8,115,031 downwards.
GAATCATAAAGATCTGGAAAATCTGTCCAGATGGTGTTGATCAGTAGTTGAGCATCGACCCATGAACCAGGAGGTCACTGTTCAATTCCCGGTCAGGGCACATGCCCGGGTTGTGGCTAAATCCCCGGTAGGGGACATGCAGGAGGCAGCCAATCAGTGATTCTCATCATTGATGTTTCTATCTCACTCTTACTCTCCCCCTCTGAAATTAATAAAAAATATTTTTTTAAAAACTGGAAAATCTAAATAGACCAATCAACAGAAAGGAAATTGAAATTGAGACTATCAAAAACCTCCAAAGACATAATACCCCAGGACTGAGTGGCTTCAGTAGTGAATTCTAATCAAACATTCAAAAAAGATTTAATACCTATTTTTCTCAAAGTCTTCCAAAAAATTTGGAGGAGATGCAATACTTCCTAACTCATTTTTACGAGGCTAATACTACCCTGATACCAAAACCTGGCAGGGATAACACACAAAAAAAGGAAATCTACAGACCAATATCTCTGATCAATACAGATGCAAAAATCTTAACCAAAATACTAGCAAATCAAATACAACAACACATTAAAAAATAATACATCATGATCAAGAGGGGTTCTTTCCAGAGGCATAGTTCAACATAACGAATTGATTAAAGTGGTACATCACTTCACAAAAGGAAATCAATATACTCAAGCTTATAAACATTATTAATTATAAAGGTGTAACAAAGGAGACATTTTTATGCACTGCTGATAGCACTGTAATTTAGAAATGATTTAAACAGTATGTATCAAGATCCTTAAAAACTGTGATAACCTTTGTCCTGGAATTTCCAAGCTTAACTGGTACAGATACTGAAAAAAGCTTAATGACTTAATAGTGTTCATTAAAGTATTATTTATAATAATGAAAATGTAGAAGCGTTCTAAATATACAATAAAAGAGAATGATTTATTAAATTATTGTATGTCCTTAAAGTAAATTATAAGATAACTTTTACAGTTATACTTATAATGTGCTACGTAACACTTGGAACCTGCTTATGTCATACAGCTCCATGAGCCAGGTGTAAATTGCATATATGGAATGATCTCAGCTGGATGAAAAGTTACGCAGAGATTAAAATATTAGAAAGTGATGTGCAGTTATTTCTAGGATTGTAATTTTTTTTTTTGCAATAAGAAGCTATTATTTTATAATGAAATATCATTTAAGAATATGAAACAATCCATTCAAAGGGAAAAAGGAAACCATTATTTGCTTCTTTGGGGATTTAAGCAGGTTCTGTATAGCCTCAAGAGAAATGTAGAAACTGATCATTCTCCAGTTGGTGTTGCCAATATGCAAACCAAATAAATCCAAGATAAAGAGAAATCTGCTTTGTAACTGACAGTTCTTGGAACAAACAGGCTGGATGCTAGCCAGCTCTTCCTTTCCTTTGGACTTTAAACCCATCCTTAGGCAACATGTCTCTCCCCCTTCTCCTCCTCTTACATCACAGGAGCTTAATTTAATGTTTGATTTCAAAGGAAGAGTTAAAAATACATACACAAAATATCCTATTTGAGATTAATGATGTTTTCCTAAAATCCAACTTCAGAAGCCATAAAAGGTAGCCTCACAAAATCATGGCCAACTTGATCTTTCTTGGAAACTCTCATTGTGGATGGATTTACCTCATTTTGCTGGCCTGGTGGAGACAGAATTGCT